>NC_087485.1:15247894-18070379 GCF_036417665.1 Passer domesticus
CAGATGGTTACAGCAAGCTACCAGAGTGCCACAAATCTGGCAAACAGCACTGCAGGTGGGAGCAACTACAACCTTTTAGTATAAAAAAAATAAATAGAACAGAGCTAGAACAGCTAAATTCCACAGACATGCAAGAACCTGGATGTTTGCAATTTTCGGTGTCAAGCTTGCTAGCAGCTGCAGACTTTGCCTCTTGTTTTATAAGGTGTGTGCTCTGACCAGGTTCCCACTCCAGCCACAGCCCCACTCCCTCACTGCCCCTCTGGCACCAGGAAAGGCCACTCAGCCACCCCATCTTTCAGCCCAATTAAGCAGCAAAGCCTTTTCCTAGCAGGACTTATAAAGTTTGCCTGGCAGTCCTGTGATGTGAAATTTGATTGCTACGAGATGCTCACATTGCCATCTCTATTTTAGAACCTCAAAATTTCAAAAATTAAGGGACAGGTTTTTACATCCCGCTCCCCAAACCTTGAATGACAAAACCCATAAGATGCATATGATGCATCCCATAATCTGAACTTGTTACACATTAATATCAACTCTGATCAAATGAGTCAACTGACATTCAAACCTAATGGTTAAAACCTCTGCACCACAGATATACAACTTCAACCTTTTGAATGCTGCCATTCCATATATGGACTTTACCCACATTTTAATGAGGCTTTAAAATCCCCGAGATTAAGATAGTATTTTATATAGAAGTGCCTGCTTTTTATGATATCCTGACATGTTGTACAACATTTGTGACTATATTGATCCTTATAAATTCAGCATCTATATATATTCCTGAAAAGCATCGCTGCTCAGTCTGCAGCACAAACACCAGGGCAGGACACAGAGAGGGGGCAGTTCTTGAGCCTTTTTCTCAGCAGTAAATATACAGGTAAGGAATATTTTAGTAGCACAAAATATTTTAGTTGCATAATACAGCAATATTTTTAAAAAAATTGGAAATACCATCCTCAAAATGCACAATAAAGAAAAGCCAGGCTTCTTTCTCAATTTTACCCTCTTTCATTCTCCTTCAGACAAACCTGATTCAAATCCTGAGGGGGTAAACTGCACTCTTCTCCCACCTGGGACAGTTATACATCTTCATGCCCTCACCTTTGCCTGTCTGCAGAGACAAGCCTTCTTGTGTTTCCCCATGCAGTTTCACACTTTTAATCTGAAACAAATGATTGCAGGGAAAAAAAAAAAAAAAAAAAAAAAAAAAAAAAAGGAGCATTATCACCTTGGCGAGGCATCAGGAGTATACAGAAAAAAAAGAAAGGGTCTATGGGCAAATTCATCTTCCATTGCTACAATCAATCTCTCACCTAAAGAAATACACAATAACTAGGCAGGAAAGGGCCAAGATTTATGGCCTAGAAACATCTCCACTGACCAGCATACACCAAGCCTTCCTGGCTCCCTCCTTGCCAGAATGGCTCTTTCTAACAGTTACAATGATATACTGTCTCTCCCTACTGTTTTACAAGTACATTAGCTTTATTTAATGAGATCTCTGAGTAATTTAACAGATGTATATAGGACATAAGACTAGAAAAACTCTTGCTACTTGAACACTTTTGCCAAGGTATTCTAGGGCTAGCTAATCTCCAGTACCATGTTATATTCCATGAAATACTGTTATTGGAATTTTGGGAAGGTTTTTAAAAATCATTTTAACAGTAATGTTATATTATAATCTAATAGAATAGTGCCATATTCAACACTTGCTTGTACCAGGCCCATTAAAATAAGGTTAAAAGTGGTTACCTTAGTTCTTCAAAATTATTTATATATTAAAAGGCAGAGATTAATATATCTGTTAAATCTCACAACCTGTTCTTTCCTGTAACTTCAGCTTCATGTCCCAAGGGAAAAAAGGCAGATTCTTCCCTTTTAAAAACATATCTTCACATTTAAAGCTCACAATGATTGGATCACTCAGTAAGAAAGCATTTCAAAGTACTGTATTGTGAGGTTTTGTTTAATATATGAAGTATAACCAGTCATTAAACACAATAGCTCTGCTTTCCATTATTTTATTATTTCTGTTTCTGAGCAACAGACAATGTTTTGGATGGCTGCTGTTATCCAGCAAAGTAGTTTTGAATAATAGTGATATACAATAAAATATTTAGTGAAAGAAGCTGCGATAATAACTTTTTAAATAACTCTAATAAACTACCAATCAACAGTACAGGGGGTGGCAATAAGGAATTACCTGTTTAAAGTAACATTCAAACAATTTTTCTGTGTAAAAGAAAGATGGGCGTAAACTCTATGCATTTGTCTGTGTATCTTTTGCAGCAGTGAATCTACAAAAATCCATACAGTGTGTTGTTGTTTTCTCATACATTATACTTTTTAAATTGATTAAAAATAGAATATTGTCCCAGATTCAGTAATGACTTCAATGAACTACATTAAAAAAAATTCAACAACTTCAATTCTACCCAGTGGTGAGACCTGTACTAATTGAGTTTAGTGGCATTTTTCTGTAAATAATATATAGTCTCATTAAAGAAGGTTTATTTTAGTTGGAAAACATATTTCTTTTTAAAATTCTTTTAAGCTGAAGGGGCAAAAATGGGGGAAAAAAGGATGAGAGTAATATTTACTATTCTGGCAAAGTGTTCAACATGCCTCTGGCTTAAAGGATATTGTGTTAACCTTGAATTAGAGCATAAACACAGGTCGAACACATTTATAAATAATTATTCATAGAAGTCTATGGAATTTACAACAAGCATGCTGCAACATGTCTAATATTTAGAGAAAATCCCCACAGATATCTGACCAAAGTAAATATTCTGACCCACCTTCTGAATGTACCACACCTTGGCCAGAGGCAAGGATTCCATGTTTAGAAAGCAGGAAACACCAAGTTGTGAGCAGAAAATATGGACATTTCTTTAAATATCAGAAAACACTGACAAATCTCAGGGTGCAAAATTATGGACGGCCACCACGTAAAATTATGCTTGAAATCAAGAACAAATAAAATGACTCCTGGAGCAGAAAAGAATGGGGGAGAGAGGGGGAGAATATGAGCTGATACAGAGCAAATTCATGGCATGAAATTTCATTTCTTGAGAGCTATACATCAAGGTGCATTTGTTTAATGAGGTTGGCACCAGAAAGATGTATAGAACATGTCAGACACCCAGTACCAGGGCGTTCTGGGAAAAAGATAACATCTGAGGATCTGACCACTCACTTCGTCTTCGAGCCAGACTTCTCTATCTACTGCTTCTTCAGGGGATTATAAATGAGAGGGCAGGAGGAACAAGGAGCAAAATAATGAAAAACAACACAAAAAAAAAAGAAAAATTATAACATTGTAGAGCCAAGTAAAGCCAAATTTATTGACCTCACAACTACATAATCAAGAGAAAGTTATCACTGTGGAAACTTTTACTAAAGCAGAATGATCTTAAATAACAAGGGAGTGCTATGAAATTTACAGCACTTTTAAGATATGCAAATTGAATGCAAGGTATAGACATAAGGGTAATTAATTGTAAATCTAAGAATAATGTTTCTTTGTCAGGGCTGTCTCCATGTTGTGGAATACATTCTAATGTGCCTTAACTCTGAATATTTCTTAAAGGCTGGTCTAATTATGAGATGTTCAGAATTTCAAAATAGTAGTTATTCTTATCGTTTAATATAGCTGCTGTAAAGTTTCATAACAAAATTTACTGATTACATGAAAATATTTTATTTTAATTTTCAAGGATAAAGCACTTGTTTAAAAGTCTAGGCACTGAGTCTTTACCTTGGAAAAAAATAATATGATGGAAACAGCTTTTGCCTAAAGCAGTGTTTTGTGGTGCTTTTTGTTTGGGTTTTTTAAGGAGGAGAAAGGAAAGCAGCAAAGAATCAAAATAAGTCTAAATGCAAATATCTTTATCTGCTGCATTTTTGAAGTTATGGCGCTGGTTTTCTAGGGACTGCATAGAATAATATAGACTCTTATAATTCCTTTATTTACTTAATTTTTTTATTTAATTGAAGTCATGCATGTGACAAAAACTCAGGTCAACCTTTCCATTGCAACAGTGCCATAAGAATTCACTTTCTCAATTTAAAACCTGGCAAGGTTGGAAAGGAAATTTTCCAAGTTTGAAAGGAAATTTATATAAACATATAGAACATGTAAAACCTTTTACAGCAATAATTCAAGCCCCTGTCAGCTTCAGTAGCAGGCCTATATATGTGGCTGTTCTTCCTGACAGAAAACCCAATATTTGAGCTGCTTTTAGCATTTAATTCAAACAAATTAAAATGAAGATTCTTTGGGGGCAGCATAGTAAATAGTCTTCAACAATAATGCCATAATTGCAAGGATCCCTTGGTTTTTAGAGAAAAGACATTTATTAATCCTTGTGTCTTAGCAGAACTTGCTATAGACCCAAGGAAGGGTCTTAAAACAGTGAGTCTTAAATATGGAAGAGTCTTAAACAGTGTTAGAGGGAAGGGCACAAGCAGCCAAAGCTCTCTGTGAGCCTTATGAGTGACCACTAAACACCAAGAGAAGCAAGTAAACAACCTTGGTTAAACCAATCCACAGGGTTTGGAGAAATTATTCCAGCTGGTAGCTCTTAAGTTCCAATAAAAATTCTATTCACAGATATTACCTCACAAAAGAAACTACAGTTGGAAGTATGTGGTTTAGATACACATGTTGGAGCACTACAACAAAAATGTCCTTATTTTCACCAGTCATCACTTACACTCCTACCTGTGCAGGCATCATCCATAAGCCCCACATCAAGGTTTTGCTTTTCATACCCCAAAAGGAAAAGAGCAAAAACTTCAAAGCCACCTATTTTAGAAGAGGTGCAAGTGGGGTAGCTGGTCATGGATGAGTGGCCATCTGGGAGGATTAGAGAACTTTGGGAAAACCATCACATGGACTGGCTTTGTGAGAGCAGAGGGGGAGAAAAAGGGGAACAGAGCCCCAGTTCCTTGTGCAGTTGGCATTTAACAGCAAAAAACCCAAATCAAAAGTTAAAATTTTAGCCAGCAGAATCACTGTATGTTATCTACATGAGATTAAATACATTTCAGAAACACATCAGACAAAGTGTTTGGGAGATAGGGAACAAAGAGAGAGGCTGATCATCAGTGTGGAATACAAAAGTAAATGCTCACACAACTTTGGAAAATGTACACATCATCACTTTGTGTCTGCTCTGCCTAAACAATTAAAATATTCTGTTAATATTTTTTACCTAAGCATAACATACCATAACTTTAGCAACCCTTCAGTGACAGTTTGTACTTGGAAGTTCTGTTACAGTTTAAACAGAGAACTCGGGAAATTTTGAAATCATTGCCAGATATAGAGGCAGATTTCATAACATGAGTTAAATGCATCATATGCTTACATGAGAGGGTCTCTCCTATATAACACTTGCAGAAATTATAAATTCTCCATATGCCAGCAGAGTTAATAGCTTCCTTAAAGGAACTTTCAAAAATTATGCTTGCACAGGAGTAAGTTTCCGAAACTTTCTATAGGGAAACAGAAAACCAAGGAACTTTTTGATACTGGGTTGTAACTAACTGGAGCAAATTGAAATTTTCATCCCTCATTTCATGGCAGCTTTTCTACTTAAACTTTTAGGTACCTGAAGAAAGTTCCAGTGGGAATTCTTACTGACACCTGCTTCTCTAACTTCTTGAAAAGGCAGAAAAGTTAGTCTGAAGTAATAAAGGTAGTGAGAGAACAGTTTGGATAGAAGATGTGCCAAGGTTATGCAAAAATTTCTAAAGGCCACTTAAGGAGGAATCCTAAGAGACAAACTCCATGGTTTTGATGGAGATAAATGATATGAAGACAGATTTTTCCTTTTCTCAGTGCAATGGAAATGGTATTACAGCCTGATAAAAGATCTGATCTGGAAGCACAAGGCTCTTGTTTTCTCCAGCTGCTTTTCTATGATGTGACAAATAAAGGCTATAGTACTTTTGGAAACATTTTTGTACATTATACTTTAAATTGGATTTCAAGTGGAGATTACAATTTCTTTCAATCAATTAGTAAAAGACTATATATCTTAGGTGTGTTGCAGAGGTTAACCACAGCTATGTTTGACCCACGTTAATTTTTCTCATTAGTCTATTATATCTACCAGCAATTTTACACGCTGTTTTTGCAGGTTCAGTGAACTTTTCAAATGGTTTTAATTTTGCCAAAATGTCTGATAATCAAACTTGTGACTGACTGCCTAGAAAATGCAAAATGGCAGAAAAGCCTAACTCAGCTTACACAGTAACCCTGACTGAAGGGCTAGAGCCAGGAAGTTATGCTAAGCCAGTTATTTCTGAAGCCATTAATCACAAAAAAAAATGCACTTATTTTCTGTTTCTTGTCACTCCAAACCTGCTCCTCCAAGTCAATTACTGCCAAATAAACTGTTGTCAAAACAAACTGTGGCTAGCACTGAACTGTGGCACAACTTCTGCTCTTGAATCTCTTCTATTCTGCAGTCATCCACCAGCTTTCTCTTAGCTTAGCAACTGAACAGGGTGAGCATCCTCCCCACCTGGAAATAACAGGAGGATCTGTGAACTAGACAACAATTACACATTGCATTGGGATTTTTCCCTTTCCATTGAAATTATTCTGGTTTTCATGGAATTAATCAGCAGTGAGGTGAACTTCCAGCATTTGGAAGGACAGACAGCAGAACTAATAAAAGAGCAGCCCAGGAGGACCCATTCACAAAGTCCACTCCCACATGATGAAGCACCAGGAGCTAAACCAGTCCCTCCCATTTCAGTGGGATCCACTGCCCAGTGAATGTGCACAAGGCATGGGGAGGGACAGCCAAGCAGGCAAATGCAGCTTCAGGCCTCACAGCCTCCTTGTTGAACAGACTTAGTTCTAATTACTGGAAGATGGATGGACTTACAAAATACTCTTTATTCCTAAGGTCGTTAAGAAAAGTGGAATTCTTCACCTTGTCCTTAAACTCAGTGGAAACTGCTCAGTTCACCTCTTTCACTTGATGTGTTTAATTATTTGCACAGCTTGAATTAATACTAGGTCTATGTCTGAATGTCTCTGCTTGTCTTACTTGCTGCCAATCACTTCACAATACCCAGAATTTGAGGTTTTCTTGCTGAAGGATTCATCTGGGAGTAAAATCAGATGAAAAACACTTAAGTGAGGTGACTGATGTTTCCAAAGAACCCTTACCTCAGTTTCCCTTTTTCCTACACCATTAGAAGATAGGGAGAAATACCAGGGAAAATGATACACTGACTCTTCATTTTACAATGTCTTGATGGATCCTTGGTGATTCAAAGCAAATTTGGAGAAGCCACATTTACACTGCTTGTCTCCCCAATGCCTATAACTTTACACACAGAATAGCTCCTAAATCAGAGCAACATAAACTGAAAAAAGGTCACTGAGAAGAGACAATCCAGATGCACCAAAAACCAAATGAAAAAAACCAAACTGGCACACACCAACTTAAGATTTACCAGTTTAAAGAAACAATACATTATTGTGCAATATTTTCAAGTGCAAAGCTTGGGATTCCAAATGTGATCCAATACAAACCAGAGTTTTGGTAAACAAGTTCTCTCTTTTTTTTTCTTTTTTTTTTTGTTTTAATAACATTTTTATGTAACGTTTGAGATGCCAAGCAAGACAAGGTGAAATGCTGCTATCCACAAACCAGCAATATACAAGCACAAAGTTTCTCTGCAGGAGGAATCACACATAAACAAAAATAGAAAACAAAAAATAGAACAAAAGTAAATAAAAATAATAAAAGCTGCAGATTACATCCTCTCCTTCCTTACATCCTTTAGAGGCAGCACGAAGTCTGTGCATTTGCACAGAATGTAAGTCAGGGCACAAATTGGCCCTTCAGCTCTGAGATTCCTCCAAGCTTTCCCAACAGCTTGCTGAGTGTAATTTGGGCTGGGTTATTTAAAGCTACACAGGATAATACAGTACAAAGGCTGGTGTGAACAATAACTCTTGCACAATTTATCACGCAGAGAAGAGCTACTAATCTTTTTAGAAAACAAGGTATTCAAAATTATTTAATGCTAATATTTATGCATCAGAAAGCATTCTAAGCACAAAACAGCCCTCCTCCCCCTCCCCATCCCCAACATGCATTTGTGAACATCTTCAGCTACAATACACCATATTTTCAGAGAGTCTTGAAATTATCGTACTGTATGTTGGCATTTATGAAACTCTGTTATTAATGCCACTCTCATACAAAGATAAGCTGTGTTTACAATACTAATACCTTCCACAAATAATTAGGTATGTATAGCTACACATATAGTCTTCTATACCAGTGATGGCTCAAAACTGTAAATTTAAAGTATATTATTGTAATAAACAGTAATAATAGCAATGATTATAAAAATCAGTTTGGCATGCTTCTGCCTAGCAGAATTCTGTACCACACTGTCAGTTACAAACAGAAAACCAAGACAAGAAATAACATCCTCTGAATAGCTATTATTTTCTTAGCTCTTTTTTCCTTTTTTTTTTTCCTATTGCATACTATTATTTTTAAAAATAAAAAAGTGGAATTATATCAAACTAAAGGTAATGATGAAATTAGCCTAAAGTAGCAACACTTTCTAACCAAGCAGACAGGTATCAATCCATCACTGCATTTACATAATTACTGCTGCATTCTTTCAGAATTATAAGTTTATAAAAGTACTGCTATTTTTTAATAATTTTCCAAATATATCATAAAAATAATGTTTTCTTTATATGTCAACTCAAAAGTCTAAAAGTGAAAATCATAACTTTTCATATATCAGGTGTTTTTTTAAGTATTAAACATTTTTTTTTTAAATCTTGGCATAATTTTATTTCTTCCTGGGAGAGCTGGATGCTTCCTTTGTCTCAGTTAGCATAGGTACAATAAATCAAAAATCCCTTTACTTTTTCCTCTTGCATGCAATACAGGTTCCATATCCAACTCAACACAGTATTTACTAGTCCAGTGAACTCTCTATTTGAACTTTTTTGCAGCACTTCTGCTGCAAGACACTAAGCCTGTGTTTATTTTGCCAATACCATGGCACAAGAGAGAATTAAGCACCTTCTGTGTGATCTCCAGCTACAACATTGCAGAAGAATGAGAAAGTTTTACATTTAATCAAGTAAAATGATTTTTCAAATGTTTCCAAATTTCATTCAAAGCAAAACATCAAACCCCCACAATCTCCCTGGTCACACATAGTAGGGGGAAAGTGGGCACTTGATTATCATTTACCTGGATCAAGGGGTGTAGGAAATTGCCCAATTATTTGTTATAGATTTAGCAAGAGGGAAAAGGACTTGATATCCTTATCACTGAAAACATTCAAACACTTAAAACTGCATTCAAAATTGATATAAATTAGTTGCAGAACCTTAGCCATCAGAGCACTCTCCACTGTCAGCCTCTGCAGATTGCTTAAGACTGAGATCCATTAGGCTGAAGCTCGATGCTGAGTTTTCCAGGGTGCTGCTGCCCACACATTCCCTTTTTAACAAGTTTATGTTGAAGATAGCTTTCCTGAAGCAAGAGGCTAGGTTTGGTAAAAAGAAATAGCACTATTATCAAACAAGAGGCAAAAGCAAAAGAACAGTTATCTGAAATTCCTCAAACTCTCTTTTCACCGTCTCTTTTAAGTTGTCTCAGACTTCATTCCTTATCTCTGCATGCTGAACCCAAGTCTGAATTTCTGCTTATTGGTCTGAGTTTCTCCAAGGAACCTCTGATGGTTCTTTAATGAAGCCATAAGATGAATATCCTCTGAGAAGCTGTGTTTTCACTTTTCTCCTAAAATATGTTCCTTTCTCCTCTTTCCCTTCATCTTTTAATTTGAAACCATTGCTAAACAGAACAACAGCAGCAACAGCAACCTCATCTCACCCCTGTGATTATTGAAATTCCTTCTGTTGGCTACTTCTATAACTGTACCTGTTTACTATTACTTTAATCAAGGCTTTTGGTAGTCCTAAGTTTCCAAAATGTGCCATTTCTGAGATGACTTGTTAAATCTATTTTCAAGGCACATATGAGTAGATTCAGCTATATTGTAGCTGCACCAATTTCCATCTTATTAAAAATACCACATTAAAGTATCTTTTGTGCCTTCTTCATACATTCTGCAAGTATTTATTTAATCTTTTTTCTGAAAGAGATCTACATTTTTTTTACTTTCTCCTACTCATTCAGTCCTGTAAGTTTTTTGTAAGTCTTGTTCTGAACAAGTTGTGTTCTACTCGATATTCACTGAGCATTTGACAGATCCTGTGCTTTCACTTTTTTCTTTGCCATTTTTTACTGAAGCTTTTACTATGTCTCTGAATTTCAACATGTATTTTCTCCTTGAGTTTTAGTAGAAATTTCCTAAAAATCTGCGTTGTACCCCAAAATGCAGAGCACTTCCCCACGTTGTCTCCATCCTTTGCTCTCTGCTGGCTGTCCAGGCCATTTGAGGGGTTTGTCTGTCACCACTAGCACACCCAGTTCAGTGTCCCCCTCAGCTCTCTGGTTTGGGACACAGCCCTTGTACCACGTTTCTCTTTACACATCCTCTGCTGCTTTTACACTGATTGATTCTCCAGTCGATTTTTTTGCCTTTGGTTATCCTGTTTTATTGAGCTTTATATGACTCTCTCTTCATTCTCCTTTAGTCTCCTATTTAACAGTCACATTTCAATTATTATTCAGCTCAGTGTAAGGTGACTACCAAGACTCCCCAAAGCAGGCTCAGATGCAATCAATTGTCCAGAAATTGTTGACTTCAGGTTCCACGCAGAGCTGGTTAATGAGGAAAAAATCCCAGGATTCTGCACCCAGAGATTTGGGGAAAAACAAGAACCTCAGGGTCCACCAGATCAAGTTTCTTCATTCTTTCCTAATCTGGCCATTAAAATAAAATCTAAAAGCTATGAATTAACCATAAATTAGACACAGTTTATTTTCCACTTGGGATAATTTCTTACGTGTGTTCTAAAAAACCTGGTCTGTCTTTTAAATCTACACCATCCTTGCTGCCTGTGAAAGGGAGCCAGTGATCTGCATGACAACACACTTGATCTTCTTCCAATAGTCAAAGTCATCCTGAGCTTTCTCAGTAGCAATATCAAATTCCCTTTTGTGTGTGTGTGTGATGGTTTTTGTTGGAATAGCTTCTTCATTATTAGAAGACAGTTGCTAAAGAATATGTTTAGCAAATTTCTTCTCATTTTCTTCATCAAATTAGTCAGTTGTTCCAGTCGAGAAATTCCAACTCAGTCTAGCTTTTCATATTTTAAAAATCTCTCTTCATCCATAAAACATTTCTTCTTTAAAGATATTGACATTTTCTTACCTAGCATCTCAAAAGAGTTTAGAAAATCCAGGTTGAGAGCAGCATATTGGAGTCTAGGCACTAGATTACAAATTGCTATTTGATCAAAATATAAGCCAAATAATTTACATGTTTCTTATTTAAATATAAAAGCTTTCATATATTTAGAATAAAAAATGTCTTCTAAGTGAATGAACAAACCAGAAAAGCATAACTAACATTGTGAGTGATGTTACTTCAATGGGTACAAGGGGGGGGCTGATTCCTAGAGGGGGAAAGAAAAAGAAAAAAAGGACTATAGTGTGAAAATGCAATCTAAAAAGGTGCTACTTTATGTACTACACAAATCTGCACTGCAAGAGGTATGAATGCAAAGGCTGTCAAAAAAGCCTAAAACTTATAAACACCTCAAGATCATAAAGCTTTCAGCTTTAAGATTTTAATAGGAAAAGCCGATAGCTCAAGCCTCTACTCAGACCAAAGTTTCAAATAGAATCAAAAGATGTTGAACTTCATTACATTTGGTTAAAAGTGACAAAAGTGGCTGTAAAGGCTCAAAGCCCTGATTACAGGAGTCCCTTTCATCTCTGCTGAGAGAAGACAGATGTTCCTGCCAAGAGCTTGGTGTCAGCCCGACAGGAGAGCATTCCAGGGGTCTCTGCCTCTCCCATCCCCCTGCAATGGCCAGGGAGCTGTGGCAGGATGACCAAGAAAAGAGTGTGGATTAACACCAGCCTTTACAGAGACACCAGGTACCAACAAAAAATGCTTCCTTTATTCTGTGCAGGATCAAGGTAACTGGCTCCTTTTGGGCCAGTTCCAGCAAAATAAGGAGCCTTTGTTTGAGCATCCAAAGTATCAAGGTCAGGACAACAGCAAAGTACAACATCAAGCAACACATTTGAGGGGATGGCTCTGGAGCAGCTGGTTAGCTTCCATGATGAATGGGAATTACAGCAGTTTTCAAGAGACCAACAGAAGGCTGGCAGGGTCCTAATCAGCTATAACATCAGTAGTAAAGATCTAAGGAGACTAGAGCATTTCCAAAACTAGAAACTTCTCTGGGCTTTAGTTTCAATAATTATAGCTGTGACAGCTGGACGGTGTGGGTACATGACTGGAATGGGTTGGAGTTTTTGACATATGGTGCTATTGGAATCCTGTCTGTCAGGAAAGGAGCATAAAATTACCCCCCAACAACGAGGGCTGCAGTGCATGTCATCCTGTCTCAAAGAAAAGGAGCAAAGATGGCATTTTTGCAGGTTAACATTCAGCAAATGACAAAATGTCATTCAAGTAATGTTACAGCAGAACATCAGTGCAAAGCGCTGCAGGGTCACAGGGGCAATTTAAGTTAACTGGAGGAAGCACATTGGCATGCCTGGTTTTCCTTCTGCTAACTAAATTTCTAGCTGCTCTTATCCTCCTGGAATAACCATTTGGTGCTGACGCTGCGGGAAGTGGCCTCATGTGGCTTGAAAGAGACTCCAGGTGTGCTGAACAATAATTTCAGATAGTTCCTTCTTCCCAAGTGTGCCTGTGATAAGGCCTTTTCCCATCCTGTGTGTTCGAGCCCATTTAAAACTCACACACACCCAGAGAGAGGGCAAACTCTGTGCTCCCCACAAATTGATAGTTCCATCAAAAAGCACCATGTAGTGGCCAGTAATTAATTTTTCGTTACATTCTACTTATTAAAAATGAATGTAAAAACTCTGAAGCAAAAGATGTTCAGTATAATGAAGTGACACGGACCTGTTTGTCAGGCAGACCATCACTCTGCACAAGACCTGTTTCTGCTAGGAAGGATAGTTCAACTATAGGTTGTCAAGACAGAATTTTATCTCACTTTTCCTCAAGCTCTGAACTCTGCATGCTGAAATTAAACCTTTCATTACCACTCCCCATTCCCTTTCACTCCTCTTTCTGTTGCCAAATTTGCCATTAAGGGCAGGTTTTTTTTCCTAGCATACACACAGAAATATATTTGCTTACCTTGCAATTGCCAGGTCAGAACGAGAAACTATTTATTTTTTTCTCCTTCTTGGGATTCTTTTGTGAAACAAAACCTCCTCAAAGCTGTAAGCAGCCCATTCCAAAACGCAGGAATTTCAGTGGGTGTGTCCAAGGGCATGAACAAGGAACTTCTGCTGATATGGAAAGGACACACACAAGGTGACAATGGGAATGTTCCAAGCAGAAATGTTGCTCAAAATGCAGGGATGGATCAGAGAAATCAAACTAAAACTGGTGAGGGACAGGAGGAAGGAAAAGAAAGGTTCCCCTAAGTAAAGGATCAACATGAGGAAGGTTGAAAAAGCTGTGTGCCCACAGATGAGAGGGCACAGGAGATTCAGTGACAAAGAGGGAGTGAAGGCACTGAGTGTTTTTCATTCTACCTTTACATGGAAAGTCAGGACACAGGTTTCCATGTCCCTGGAGCAAAGGCTGTAGCATGGGAAAACTTCATTATAATTGTTTCCTTACTTAACTAGAGGCTGGTCAAATGCTCACCCAAGGTCCCAGTGAGGCTCCATCTTTGAAACAAAGCAAGACTGTGCAGGACGTGGTCCTGGGCAGCCTCTGGCAGCTGGCCCTGCTTTGGGCTGGCCTCCACACCTACATTCTGACAGGATTCTGTGCTGAAAACCAGCAAATTTTAGAAAACACTATGGTAACACCTTTAATTGGTGCTAAAAGATCTGCTTTAAATCAGTAAAAAATCAGAATTTCTACAGGCAAGCTCTATCCTAAATTCTAACATTTATCTAGTTTGAAATACTGTGGGCCTCTTTTCTGTCCATCCCCTGGCATTCTGGGATGTCCCCTCCTGGTCTTTTTTCATGTCTTGGAGAGCTTTCCTCATGTTCATTATATTTAAGAGAGAGAGGATGAACCTTGTTATATGGTAACATGAAGGTCATTACACACACACACACACAAAAAAAAGCAGCAGAGAAAGAGGAATAGGAAAGAGAATGAGACCCAGAGCTGAAAAACTAATAAGCAGGATAAGACAGAAATATAAGGGTCTACTTTTTGCACATTCTCTTAAGTGCTGAAAAACAATGAAGTTTGGTTTCCCGTACATTTAGAGCTCTGTCTCAAGAAGGGTTCTCAAATGTGTTAAAAAATACCATATGGGGCTTAGTGTTTTTGATTAGAAATGCATTAATGTGGGACAACTGGCTTTTCCAGAAGAAAGAAATTTCTAGCAGGAGCGGGCTGCTATTATTTATATGAGCTGAGATCATCCCATTTTACTGATTCATTTAGACTTATGCCAACTAGAGCTGAAAACAAGCATTTCTTCTTAAAGAAATTATGAAATTACTTTGACTTTGATCTAACATCACCCAAGTTTTCTTTTACAGGGGCTCACAGCACAAACAGTCACTGGAAATATGTACTACATTGGATATCTTACAATACAGAAAAAGAGAGAGAAGCCTATTTGATCAAAATATTTGGAACCATAACCTGAAGTCAGGTTTGACAGAACTAACTTCTGTTTTTTCTACTTCAGATACTTACATTAATTATTTTCTAATAAATAGAAAGTGGATCACTCAGATAGGAGCAAGACTCACTCTAAACCCTCATGTCCCTTTGGTTTCTTTCCCACCATTGTAAAACATGTCTGTCCAAGGAGCTATTTTTCAAAAATGCACACACATAACTGCATGCTCAAATAGAGTGTACATTTATTTGTTTCTATTTGTAAATATTTGAACTGTGCTTTTTACTACCAGATTTGGCATACAGCGTTTGCAGCTTAAAAAAAATCTCCCCTTAGGCCTGTAAGACTATCCTGGTTGAGAGAAAAAAAAAAAAAAAAGAAATCAAAGAACAACTGCCCTCAAGCCACATCATGCAATGATTAAATATGAAATACATATAACACCAATAAAAGAAAAGCACAAAAAGTGGATTAACGAGATACTCAACTCCATCCAGTTTAACTGAAAGATGGTGAATCAGGATAGTGGCTGAGAGTCACTGTTACAAGTTACCAAAGAGTTATAATAATGGCCAAGACAAAAAAGGTTATATTCTCAGAGCAGCTTGCTCTAAAAGAGAGCATGCTATCATAGTTTGATGAAGAAATGTGAAATATAAAGTGTCAAACAGAAGAAAATGCAATCAGTTCACTGATCCTACACTGAAGAATTAAAGAAGGCAATAGCCTTGAGGAATGAAGGCACCTCTGATCTTTCGCACAGCATGGGCTGCCTGTGCTCCCCTTGTCAAACAGTAAATAATCAAAATCAATGGGAGGTATAAGAAGTCTGAAAAACTCAAAGGAAAAATAATTTCCCAGATATATCAACAATAAAAGTCATTCCCGTGTTATATAATTCTAATTATTAGCAAAATAGAAAAGGCAGAGACCCAGACTAAATTTTTTATTCTGTATTTCACTGATATCTGTGAGGGTTTGTGGTATTATGGGGTTGTATTTTCAGCTCAGTATACTCAGTTGACCAATCATTTGGGCAGAACTCATCTGCAGCCCCGTGGGGAAACAAGTCCAAGAACCCCCAGGAGAGCTCAGCTTGGGCAAAGGCACTGGGGGCACCAGGATCAATCCTAATAGTTTGTGACCAACCACAGCCAGGTTAACTTAAAGGCCAAATCTCTGTCACACATCGAAAGGATGGATAAATTCTCACGCATAAACCCAATGCAGCAGGAGAATTTGCTACTGTGAAAAGGGAAGCCCCTTTCAGTCCTCTGGATCCCCTTCCTCACCTTCTGCCATCCAAATTTACAAGTTTAGGAAGAGGAGGCACGAGTTGTGACTACCACAGTGATGCCAGGGATCACAAATATGCCAAAGTCCCAGGCTTCTGGGTGAGACAGACACACAGGACATAGCAGAGAGCACCAAGAACACAGGCAGACATCTCAGTCCAAGTTAAAGGGACTATTTCTCCACCTCACCTCCCTCCATATGGATTTGAGGTAGGAAAAACTTAAGCAAATTAATTCCTTGAACAATGTCCTTAATATTCATTGTGAGTGAGTAGCTGCTAACCATCAGCCTTCTGCAATGCTCCAGTGCCTCTGTGTGCCATTTTGGTGGGCTGGCTCAGACCACCACCCACTGACATGAAGGTCAGGAGTAACTCTGGGCTTTCTGTTCCCTGAAGTCAGCAAAAGCTTAGAGTATTGCTGAGAGGGTAACAGCTGCCAGTCTCTCAAGGGAAAGGCTTTGCTCATGTTGCTCTTGAAATGAATGATGAATAACATTAGGAATAGCCTCACTGATACAGGCTGACAGTTACCTTCATTTTCTGGAGCATTTTCTGCATCAGGCATAGGACATGCCCTGGAAGACACCATGGCTTGAGGTTGCATCGTGAGCCCCTCCCTGTGTCAGGCAGCTTTACAGAGAGCCTAAGAGTAATGGAATGAAGGGAGAAAGTGGCTAACCCAAGAGGTGGCAAAGGGTCTCTTTCAGGACAGTTATGTGGATCCTCCACAGCTTGCTGGCTTTCTGCTCTTCAGGACTTACTGGAAGATGAGCCACTTGACTTGGGCACGCCTTTGCTGTAACTACATCATTCACTAATGGTCCTGGGATTGCTACACTGCATCTGGGCACCCTGGTAAGTGAGTAACTTTGAAGGCAGAGCTCCTTAGTAAATCTGTTCAAATAACTGGGCCTAATCCAGGTCACCTAAATTAGGAAGCCACTTCTGCAGTTTTTACCCAGAGCACGTGGCTCCTGAAATAGCATCTAGGAGGAATCTGAATACTCCTGGATATTCTCAAAGTGAGTGAATACAGCATTGGTGCTGAGGTCACACTGCCAGCTGGGACAATACAGCTGTGTCCTCATGTTTAATACCATCCACATTTCTGACACATCAGCTGAGCCCCTGGGTGATTTCAAAGAGGCTAATTATAACTACCTCTTCCTCTTACTAATGGTGCCACAAAAGAGTAATGGTCACACTTGTTTAGCAGATGTGGCCTCTGGGGAGCAGGACATTCAGTGACTCAGCAGCTTCCTGCAGCCCTGTGCCCAGAACCTCCAGCAGGCAAGGACTGAGATCCCTGCCCAGTGCACTGTGAGCCCTTCATGGGCCTCCAGTGCTTCCAGGGACAGGCAGACACAATAATCTGCCTTCCCAGAACATGGCACTCCAGTCTAGATTATATCCAATTTACCCCTGGGATTTACAGCATTTATTTCAAAAAGGTATTTTCAGTGCATGCAGGAATAAAAACAAGCAAACAAACAAACCCCCGATGTTTCAAACCACTAAAAAAAGCCTGTAGACAATCTTTTCAAAAGACCAGCATCAATATGCAGTTTGTAATTGTCTTGTCACATACTCTATACTGACTTTCATGACTTTTCCCACAGTATTTCAGAGGTTGTTATAAATGCCAACACAGAAGGGAAGTGGGTGTTTCACCTCTGACTAATGGCAGCATTTACTAGCCTGAAGATCTCTTCTTATATCCATCTAATAAACTGGTTTGTCAGTAGATAATACGAAATTCCATCTGACACACTTGAAAACTAAGTGCCAGACTCGGAGTATATTTCCATTTCAGTACACAAGACTTTATCCATGTATCTCCTATTAGCTTCAGTAACAGCATCCATGCTGTTCCCCTCACACATCAAAGGGGAGCAAGCCCCCAGCTGAACACAGCCAAGGCTTGGACAAGACCCTGGGTAGAATAACTTTTAAGATAACCTTAGGATTTCTCTGCCTGATTTTTCTTGCAGACACAATAGGCCTGGAAACTACCGAAGGTCTGTTGGACATATCAGAGGTGGGTGGAATTTGATTTTGTTCATCCTTTAAAAATGCCTCTGAGGTTTGTAAATATTCAGTGTGGTGCTAAGGTTTTGAGAAAGCAGTTATACAGCAAATTTGAATGATTAATGATCCAAGACATTTTAACACATTATTTCTCTATTTTCAACATAAATAGTGTGTAAAGGGTGTTTAAAACCTTAATGAATCGAACTATATGAGTAAATAATGTTAATCATTTTAATTGCCCAGTAGTCTGAAATTAGATTTAACAGTCTGATAATGTATTACTTTAAAGGAATACAACCCTGCTCCATAAAAAATCCCTTCCAAGCCAATTCTAATAATTTCTATTTATCTTTTATGACATTAACTGTTCTACCAGTCTGCCGACAGACAGCCTTACGCTCACATTTAGTTTAAATGCAGTGCAGTATAGTTTTTCATTATCATTAACGTGCTCCTGGTGGGCAGAGTGCAATGCAGTGGCACTGGTCACACTTCATTGCTTTATCTCATATGACAAAGAGAGATGATGTGCTTCAGCCCAGGCCAGAAGATGAAAGCAAAAGGTGGCCATGGCAAACTCCCCCTGCTGCCGAGGAGCCGCGGCCGGGCTGCGTCGTGTGACTCGCTAACAGCACGAAGGGGCAGACAAATAGATTTTCCTCTATATTTATAACCAGCATCATTCTTCCTTTCAGGCCTTTCAGTGCAGGTAGCTGTTTTATATGAAATGAACAATCTTTATAGACGTACCAGAGCCATAACAAGGCTGATTTTCAGCGAGGCTGAGGTATATAACTCTTACAGAATTGTCAGGCTTCTTGCTCAACAAATCAAGCCTAACTTATGATGTTTGCAGTGTAATTTTTATTCCTGTTTGACTAGCCAACTACCCAGTGGTAATAGGATGTTAGAAAAGGGCAGTAGCAATGTTTGTACATGCCATGATTGATAGGCAAACTCTGCATTTTTCATTTATATCTCCTGATTCCAAATCAGTTAAGTTTAGGAAAAATGAAACAAAATGGCAAGAAAAATGCTTGCAGATTGCAGCCCAGCACTCTCGTAGATCTGAGTTCAGCCCACATCTGCTAGGATTGTCTGGAAACATTAAGATATCTAAATGAAAATCAATACTATATGTGCCAGCATTTACTACCAAGAACAAGTATCAAGAGACCTCAGCTAATCGGGCTTTCAAGCTTGTACTTGAGCCATAGTCTGAACCCCAGGGGTGTCCTAATTGGCCCAGACTAATCATAGAAGAGTTAAATTTATAACCAGCAAAGACATCTTGTTTTTCTTTCAAGTCATCATTTTGAAAGGAAAAGCCTCACCTGTGTGGTAGCGACGTGTGGTGAGAGCCACCGGTCATGCAAGAACTGCTGCTCACCTGTCAGAGGTAAGGGAAAGACTAATTTACTGTCCTCCATAAAACCAGTCAGGCACATTTAAGCTTTTGGTGGGTATATAGTGCTATCAAACCTTTCACATGAACTGCATATTTTCTCAACTTAAAAGCTCTGCACTTAACACTCCTGCACTGGGAGATAGAAGGTTTATATTTTAGAGGTAAAAGACCCTCCATGCACTGTGATCTCGTAACCTAATTTTTTGAGCCAGCTAAATAAGTATATTTCCAAATCAAACACTGTTGGTGGAACTTTATCTTCTGCAGTGAATGCAGACGTACACAAAAGCTAACACACAGCAGTTCAGTTCATAAGGTACAAAGACAAAAACATGAATTATTTTTCAATACTAAAACAAAAAATCCGTATTGTAAAAGTGTGCACAATATCTTTTGGAAGAGTGTTAAATTGTACTGTTAAAAATTACAGTGCATCAGGGGATTGGGTTCCTAATATTTGTATTCGGGATGCCAAATGAGAGCAGATTTTATCCTATTTTCAACAAATTAAACACAAATATGTAAAATGTTTATAAAACTCAGTCCTCTATTTTGGGCTTATTTTGAGCAACTTAATAATTCTGCATGGATTCCTTTAAACAGAACAAAATAAAATGATGAATTAAGCCTGGAAATGAAAAATCTAACGTTTTTCAGCTTTCTTCAAAAGCATATGTAAACATCCCTGGAGATTCAGATCCACCAGAAGTTTAATAACATCATTTAGATTCTTTGTGTCCCATACGTTAGATGTATTTTTAATGTCTATCTCTTAAAACAAAACAAAAAGTTGTCAGATATCGCATTCCTCCTCACCGCGGTTAACGGCTTCCGAGACAGCGCGTTCATGGAGGCACCCTGGCACAATGTGATCAATGAAAGCTTCTTCCTCTCGTGGCATGATGCTTCCCTTGGATTCTGATCTCCCACTAGTGCCTGCTGTGAAATTTTGTCAGTTCTTTTACCTCTGAGGAGCTCTCCTGTCCCCCGTGTTGTAAGTTACTGCCTTATCTTCCCGAATCAGTCTTCCTGTCTCTGCTGCTTCACCTCCCACTTCTTGTGGGACAAGAAGGCTATCTTCATCTTCCCCTTCAGTCCTGTGCCTGATAACTCACTGCTCTCACTCTGTGCAGCACAGAACAAGGTAATGAACAAAATAAAGCAGATAGGGAATCTCAGCCCAACCCACACACAGCAAAGGCAAGCACAGGTCTCTCCTAAACAATTCTATTATCTCACTCTGTTTCTAGCCTGAATGCTACATATGGCAGTCTGCAGGAAGGTACCAAAAAACATTCCTAACACAAAATTAGGTTCAAATATACCATATGCCTTTGCTGTACTATTTCCCTCCTCAAAAATAATTTAAATATTAAACAAAAATACTTATTACTTCTTTGTACCTTCAGAACACTTTTGGTACAAGCTGTTGATTTCTCTTTATCCAAAACAAGACTTCAGTCTCCTCATATTTCAAACATTCAAGAAAAAAGCAATGATTTACACCAGAATTTTCCTCTTATACAAAACCACAGATCTTACAACTCCACTTTCTGGCTCTGATTGGTGTTGTTTAATAAATCCTTTTGGAGTGGTTTAGGAGACTATAGTTTCCAATTCTCCCCTCTGCTTCTCCACCACCAGTTGTTACATATGTGACAAAACCAAAATTTGTTCTGCAGCTGCTCCACTTCATCACCAAAGGAGGATCTTTATTTTAAAATTTAATGTGTTTGATTGTGAACTAAGAATAATTCAAGTGCAGTACCATTTAAGAGCACCATCCCCTCTGGCAGTGGCCAGTGCTCCCAGTGAGATGTTGAAGGGAGAGGGTGCAGGAAGAGCCTAGACCTTTGTCTGCAGAAGGTGAGCCTGGGAAGGGCCCTGCAGCAGGTGGTGAGAAGGCTGCACAACATCAGACAGGCTGAGGAGGAATCACACAGCTCATTCCAAGCTCAGCCTGCAGTGGATGCCCAGCCCACAGCCAAAACCTCCCCCATCAGCCCACACAGAAGGCAAGGAGGACAATAATGCAGGAGAATGGAAGCTGCCAACAGCAAGGAGCTGCAGGAGGAAGAGACTTCCCCAAAACCAGAGGTGCCTTTGCAGAACTGCTTCACTGCTCTGCAGACTGAAGAAGACCTGTCACATCAGGAACAATACTGGAGCCCTTTTAGCACTCCTTTTATTTTTTTAATTTTAATTTGAATGGCTTTTATTTTTGCCACCAGTTGAATGCTGCTGCAAACTCCTGTGCTATCAGTAGTCTTATTCCAGGTGTGAAGAACAATACTTCAGCATCAGGAATCCATTGCAAAAAAATATCCTACTTACAGCTAACTTCAGCTAAAATCCTAGTCCAAGAAAAACCAACACTGAGTAATCAAACTGATTTCAGTGGAATCAGGATTTTATTCTGTTTTTTCTGGTGTTACTCTGGACTGACTCCTCATATAAAAGGTAGGTGTAAAGAACAAACCTTTTACACGTTCAAGTTGAACTGAGCAGAAGCTCTACACTATTGCCAGTGGGGTTCTGCTTCAACCACAAACAGACACAGAGGAAAATTTAGATATTTGGATGAAAAAAAGAAGACAAATATCTCTAGATACTTACTGTATTACAATAAGGCAAAAATTCAATTAATAACTCTGCTGTTGAAGGGTGTTCCTCCCCGCCTTTCTCCAGTTTTGCAGCTTTGTTGAGCTGACTTTGTTAAAGCTGACAAGAACAGTTTGATGCACAAGGAACAGACATGATTGCCCCAAGGCAAGGAGGACCACTCCCTTTGCAGCAGCCTCTGTAACTCCAGAGAGGGCAAATCAGCCCCAGCAGATGGAGGGCTCGGTGGTAAAAGAGGAGCCCTGTTCCAATGCTGCAGGAAGGAAAGTCTAGAGAAAGGCAGCAAGTCCTCTGCAGAGCTGAGAGCAGGGTCCAAGTCACCTCAAGCTCTCATTGAAAAGATGATTGATTCTGCTCTATTTTGCTTCTTCCAGCAAAACATTGCAGGATGTTTTCTCTGCTGCTTGCCTCCAAGTTTGCTGCATTTGTTTGCCAAGTCCTGGGGTTGTCAAACAAACATGAACTCCCCCTGACGGTGCACACCTATTTTCCTTGTGTTGCAAATCCTCCTTTTCACTAGCAGTGCACAGTACAAACACACGTATAATTCTACTCATTTTCATGTGATACTGAATGAAACGACTTAAAGCTTATGCCAAATTAACAATCTTTTCTTGGCAATTTCACACCAGGATTCCATGCCAACTTCTGTTTAACAAGCAATGTTATTAGCAGAGAAAATAAGTTTTTTTGTTTCTGCTTTGATTTGCCTACTTGAATCTTCTGGTGTAGTGAATTTTCCCGTGCACGTGCATATCTAAAAAACATAACAAGGGCAAACAGCTCTATTATTTTCATAAAAATTGCTATTGCACAGCAGTTCTAGAGAGTCTAGAGTCTGGGGGTTATTCTAAATAAATTAAAATCAGTATTCAAAGCAGAATTTCAAGGCACAAGCGTCAGAGTCTCCTCTAGACTGCACTATCACACACTGCAAGAGCTGGGCTTTCTGTGAGGATCTCGCCTCTTAGTGCTGCTCAGGAAGTAGAGATGAATCAGAAATGAGATTTAACCAGCCAACAGATTACTCCCCTGGCACGGGGAACACAGTGCTGCTACCGTGCCAGCTCTCCTCCTGCCACCCACCATCTCAGCATATGGGGTGTGTCAGGAGCAAAAAGGCAGTAGAACAGCTCCGTGCTGGATTTCTTCCCCCCTGCCCCCTCCAGCTCAGCCAAGCCGTCGGCACTACTGGCAGCTTCAGAACTGCCTAACCAGCAGTGCAGAGAATACAAGGTCAGGCAGGAACGCAGGAAGGGAATGACTCTGCCTCCTCTCCCTAGGCTCAGCATCAGTGCCTGATTCCAACGATCCTCATCAGCTCAAGAGAATGCTTTATTCCATATGCAACAGAAAACAAAATTTTAAAAAAGGTTTACGCCGCTCATGGAGGAATATACACTTAAATCTCGAGTGATCTGACACCTTCTGCTTGCCCATTTCTTTTTTCAGCTTTACTTCCAGTGCTGTTAAACTGAGTTAAACTTTTTTTACACATTCATCTCTTTTGTTACTATTTTTACTAAAGCAGAATACTTAAATATTCTGTGTGTATTTAGGTTTTCCCGAGTTGTACAGATGGGCTGCTTCTCTGAAATTAAATGATTTGGGCATTAACGCTTGTCATTTCTCTGTGTGTGTATCTAAGATGTCTTCTAGAGTCCCTCTCTACACTTTGTACAATGCACCAAGTCTGAATTGAGAGCACATTTTGTGGAGGCTCCACAGCTGAGCTCAGCCACCTAAAGCTGCTTCACATCACTGACCAGACTTTTCCAACAGCCCGGATCCCAGCTTACATTTAGAGCAGGTAGAGTTCCTGTCACCTCTCAGTAAAGGCACTTCTACTGCTCCTTTGCTTGTATTCAATGTCTTTTGGGCATAGTAAAGATTATTTAAGGCCTACTAATATATTCAGTAATGAAAGCATAGTAAATCTGAAAGACTGCCAATCTTCATTAAACACATCCTGAAAGATGAAATAAGCATAAAACAGGAGGTACATTCTGCTATTGTTTGCAACTCTGTATTATTTTCAGCTTATATTGTTCTGAAAATGAAGGTTATCTATTAAGGCAAAATAAAAAGGGGGCTCCCAAAAAGTTCTCAGTAAAAGGTTTAGTCTCACTGAATTTCTGAAGATAAGGAAGATATTTGTCTTTCACAACTCCTGGAGGCTGAGATGCATTATTAAAGAACAGATACTAAAGTACCTGGCTGATTCTGCAAAAAGGACATGATATGACATAAAAAGGATTGTATCAATTTAATATCATCATTAGGTTCCAGAGTTAACAATTCATTAATTAATTTTAAATGAGGTGAGTCTGTATCTTTTACCTTGATGACCTAAGAGTAATCTGAATCTGAAACATTTCCATACAGGAAAAAAAACCCTAGATACTTTTAAAGCAAATTATGATTTTACAGAAGTTGCTGGTATGTAAAAATGTTAGTTCCCTAACTGCAGCCACAAGAGCTTATTTCTGGGGGAAAGTAAGTACTTGTACTTTTTCTTCCCTTTAAGGTTTTTAATAATGAGTGCAAATAGTGCTCTTTGTAATACTCTAGAAAATTAATAGTGGCTATCAGAATACTTTTGTATGTGACAGGAAACGAAAAATAACTGAATGTCAAGCAGTGACTTCAGAGTGACAAGTATACTAAGATAATACAAATTTCCCACGTGCTTATGCAACACTTGCACAAAAATACTACAACTACTTTAATAAAGTTGGATATTCGCTGCCATGTGTTCTTATTCTATTTCACAGAATTTTTCTGAGTCTAAATATTGAGATGTGTCTCTACTTCCCATAATTTCCTTTAAATAAATTTACCCCTTGTTCTTTACCTTAAAAATCAGTTGTCATTGGCTAAGCAAAGGCTAACCAAAGATTCATTTTTTTTCCAAGCAATCCTTAGGCAGTTGAACTTTGCAAGTATCCAGTATTTCTGAAAATCAAATTCTTTCTTTTCCAGGCAATTCTTATATGATGTTACATCAATTTAATTTGCACAGTCTAATCATACTGATTTAGCTGCCTATATATCAAAGTGAAGTGCAGCCACACCACCTCTGCAGTGCCAGCAGAGGAAACTTCTGCTGTTAACCACTGCACACAGTCCTGGGTTGGAAACACCCACTCAGGAGCAGCCCAGGGTGCAGCACTGCCCTCCCCAGCCCTGCCCTCTGTTCAGGGAGGCTGCTCACAGATTTCCTGCCCTCTTGTTCCTGTTCTCATCTCACTAACTGATGTCCTCCATGATTTTCAGGTTCTGCAGTGGCATCACTTGCAGAAATGTTTCTTTGCAGACAGCAGAACAAGTCACATTGAGTGATTCTTCTTTATCCTTGCAACCAACTCCAAGACTACCTCTCCTGCTTTGTTTGATCATTCCAGACCTTGAAGAATCAACCATAAAGTGTTAAAAGGAGGAAAGGTCTTTCTGTGGCTCATGCAAATCCACACAAACTCTACTCACATATTAAAAAAAAAATCTTCCTACCCCTGAGCATCTTCGGAAGGTCTACAAAGAGAAAGGCAGAGGTGAAGAAAGGGTGCTAAACAGCAGTTTGAAAAGTGGGGGAATGAAACCATAAGGAAGGAGCCCCTGTGAATCAGAGTAATGGAGTTACTTCAGTTCCAGGGAAGGTTATTCACAGCCACCCAAGCCATCTTTTAAGAGAAACTCTAATGTTTTATCTCTTTGCAGAGAAGGTAGACTATTCTGCGCTTAAATGCCTGTAGACAGTTAAATTCTATGTTACAGGAGAAAAAAAAAAGAAAAACAATAAAGATGAATAGCTTTGACCCCTTCAAAATATTTTCTGCACTTCTCATATTACAATTGGCATCAAACACAAAATTACTAAGGCTTTTCATTGCTTTTTTTTCTTTTCATTAAAAATGTCCTTGGCTGCATTCAGTTTAAAATATCACAATGCTAAGACAAACCTAAAATTTCTTAGTAATAGCAGCCTGAATGACAGAGTATTAGCACCTTTATCAAACGGGAAATTAACACAACAGTGGATTGCACACAGTTTTTAAAACAAATTTGACTAAGGAATCACTGTTCATTAAGCCAGTACCACAGGAGAAATGTCTCCACAATTTTAAATGTAATTAAAAAGTTGACAGGACATACATTTGAAGTACCCACCACTGAAACTCACTTTGATTTCTGTATTTTTCTCATGACATTTGGAGGTTTTGTATGCTCTAAAAACTCTAATGTCATTAGTCACTGGACGTTTCTGTATCACATTCACTAGGTTCATAATCTTCTTGTTCTGCTGTACCCATCATAACAAGCATTTTACAGTGGTTTGATGACAGTCATACAGTCAACCCTCTCAACCAGCACACTTTCTAAAAGGATGGCAGTCCTGATATATTTATAACACATAGCTGTGCCACAAAGATCCTGTGCAGCACACAGGTATTTCCTTTCATTGATAAGGTCCCCTCAGAAATACTTTAGGAGGCCTTTAAAGTAACCTTCTACATTTCCTTTTGCAAAGGGGGAGGGAAGAGAAAATTTCCACATTGTGGCTTCAGTCAGGCAGAGGACATGACTTGTGCAATTCCAATAAATCAGAGCATTCCCGTGTGGCAGAAGCAACAGGGGAATAGTGGAAGAGCAGTGCTGCATGTTGACCTAAGCAAGAGCTTATGGAGAAATGATGTCCTCTTAAACAGACTCCTGTAGAGATGTTCTGCATTTCCTCTGACAAATTGTGAGCGCTCTGACTGTAACATTCCTAACAAAACAGGGCTGATTTAGCAATGCACAAACTGCCCATTATCCTGCTGCATAAAAAGGCCATTTAAAGCAAAGCCTTAGGACACTGCCCCACTGGAAACAGTACATCTGAAAAATTATCCCCATCTTGTGCCACCAAAGCTGTTAACTACCCTAGGGAATATACCTCATTTACAATACAGACAAATGTTTACTTTAATGAGTTTTAAAACTGCCATTTTTCTTGTTTGACTTTGATAACACTCGAAATCTTAAGCAAATACTTGGCTATTTTTTCACCTGGAATACCATCTAACTGATATTGCCAGAGCATTTGTTTTCTGTTGCCCTTGTCTTTCTCCCACTCAAGTCATAATGCTGTGCAAAAGTGCAATTAAAAAGTATATCCACTCCAAAACAATTCTGGAAAGATTAAACAATCTATTTCAACAAACCGTTCCTTTCTGAAAACTTTGCATGCCAAGATTACTACTTGTCATTATCTTCCCTAGAGATGGAGTACCTTTTTTAAAAGTATCTCTAATGAGATCTACAAATCTATGTGCAAGACAGCTTACTTTATTGTGTTTATAATGATAAAAAATATTTTAAAAAGGTTATGGCTCTTGGGACTGATAAAAACACAATGGGGGTAAGGTCATTCGGAAATGCTAATAAAAGTTTTCATAAAATATGATGACTCTCAAGAAGCAATGTTGACCATGAAAAATAACTATGAAAGCCTATTTCCTGTGATGGTAAACACTCAATTTTTCTAGAGCTGGGTGACTCTCCAAATCCTTTATTTGTTCTGTTGGTGCACAGCTGTAGCCGGTGGATTTCCCCACATTCTCTCAGCTGATGCAGTGTCTGTGCTGGAGCTGCCCCCTCTCATACAAGTTTCAAGGAAAGAGAAAAACACATCCCTGCTGTGACCATTAAGATCATCTTCAGCTCCTAATCCCTCTGAAAGTGACGTCCAACAAAGCCTTGTCCTAACCACACAAGAGGAAAATCCATACAAGCCCTTTCACATGGCATAGTTTTCACAAGAAATGTTGAGAAATAGAGCAAGAGCAGGTGATGTCCTTATCTTCCATTCCTTTAACCTGCTGCTCCCTGGCCCCAGACCAACAGCCAGGAGCTGAAAGGGACTGTCTCTTTCCAAGGAGAATTTCTTAGACAACAAGTCAGGTTACTTTAACAAAATAAACCTCAAATAATGGATTTTCATGTTCGGGCAAAGTACTTGGGAGAAAGCCAATGTTTTCTCTATCAAATTTTCCCCACCTGTGACCAGCCTTTAAAAACAACAATTTAACAGCAATTTTGTATACAATTAATGGAGACTATCAATACCTGTGAAAGTATTCAATACAGACACCTGTATTCTTGATTGTAGGCAAAATTTTGCCTCAAAAATTTATGATTTTAAATTAATTTGATGTCAACTAACATTTTATCAAAGTAAAAATATTTAAATAAATTGAGAAATTAAAAAAATTGGAGCATTAGCAATTGACAAGATGAGATTCTAAAAGTTGACTATAAAAATACTCTGTGCTCAAATACATGAATTTAAAATAAATACATGAATTTAAAACTCACAAAAGTGATACTTTAAAACAAACCAAAGTTACACAAATAATCATAATTTTTCAGTTATGTAATTTTATATATATTGTGTATATTTACCTTTATTCCATGAAAAATAAGATAGGTCTGTTCTCTTCAAAACAGGGTTAAGATTAGCTAGGCATACACCACTTATTTATTTCCTTCTAAAGAATCAGCAGAAATTAATCCAGAAAAAAATTATATAGATCTATATTAAGGTTAATCAACCACAGACACAGAAGTGAAGAAATGCAGTTTGTGGTGTACATGCATCTTTCAGTTTTTGACACATCTTCTCAGAAAAAAAGGAGAAAAAGTAAGCAACATAAAATAGTAACACTTCGCATTAACCTCAAATTTATTTCTATTCATCAGATAGTAATTGTTTCACTTATTCCAGTTACAAAGTCATTTACTTGGTCTGCATGCTTTTCCATAAATCCAGGTTTGATCCCAAACTCAGGTGCTCTGCCTATTTCCCTGGACAGAGAGCAGGTGACTACTGAAAGATATATTTCATGGGAAAATTCTGTAGAAATTGCACTGGGGGGAGGATTGCTTTTCCTGCATTATATTATTTTATTTTTCAGAAGGCAGAATAGGCATGATGAAGATCCTTATTTACTGCATGTCACCTTTACCTTAAGTTACTTTGGGGTTTGCTAAAGGAATTGTGATGGTAAACGACACCAAAGGAAAAGGGGAAAGGCAGTAGAAGCAAGGGATTGGGAGAGCAAAAGCAGACAAGGCTTTTGGACAAAATGGATAAAGGCTCATTACAACAAAGATCTCTGTAAGCAATCTAGATGCCAAATTTCACAGGCAGAAATACTACAATCAATACAAAGATATCTAGAGCTGAGTTAAACCTGTTCCAGGTTCCTCCTGACTTACCAGTGAAGAAGAATTCCTCAAATACAAGGTTTTGTTTCCCTTCCCGAGCCATCACACTATGCAGCACCTCAGACACCTCAATTGTTTGACAATAAAAGCTGGAGTACTGTACTGGCAAATTTTAGAGCACCAAACCATTACCAAACTCCAATGCAAAGGCAGCATCTGTGTTTTGCACCATGATCAAAACATCCAGTCATGTTCTGCCAGTCAGGGCATGGACAGTATGACATGGACATAAGGGAGCAGCCTGGGAGTGCCATGTCCTGTTTTGCTGCCTTCTCACCTGTAGGGAGAGGGAGCCCTGAGTAATCCCCGCCCATCCCCGGATCCTTGTCAATCCCGTTTTTGCAGGCCTGTCTCTCTCAGCCAGCATGAAGAAAGAGCTGTTGTGTACCGTATTTCTGACTGCCCCACCTTTGCAGACCATTCACACACACCCCAGAACCACTTTCAAATAGCCTTTGCTCTTGGAGTTGTAAAAACTAAAAAGATGAACCCAAAAGCAATTCAAAGCAAACATTGGAATGGCTGCTCCCACTTGCTCTGCAGTAGCTGGCTAAACCTTTATCTTTTTTAAGTTCAAGGCTTTGCAAAGCATTTCTTCCTCTTTTCAAAATGACAAGACAGTACCTAAAGCAGCAGCACAGCAAATCCGCAGCCACTGCTCCACCCATGTGTTCCAGAAGCACATCTGCACCAGTCTGTGATCAGGTGCAATTGAAGTCACATCAGCTCAAAGCTGCACCAGTTGCCAACAATCCACAGATGCTGATGGTGCCACTCCCAGACATGTGTCACCTTCTCTAATCACAGAGAGAGACACAGAGAGACAAAACAGACAAAGCTTCTGTAACAGACCCAGAGGGGAGCCCCTGCAGCCCTCACAGGGCACATCACACAGCGTCCAGCTCATGAGATGCTCAGTGCTCCTCTAACCTTTCCTCAGCTCCAAATTCTCATCAGTCCTACACGTCTATTTCTCTCTGGATAATCTGCAAACACACAGTGTCACCTGGCTCCCTCAGCCTCTGACAAAACACCCCAAGAGATAGATAAGAGAGACATCCTGGGGATAGGTGTTCATGCCATGGCAAGCATGGGATGGCTGGACAGCCACAGCAGGGAGTGCAAGGGTAGCTTTAGTTCTGGAACTCATGTTAGAGCTTTGAAACTGCCCTGAGAGCACATTGTTTTGCATATTTTGTTTTTCAAAAAGAAATATGTAATATTTTGGTATTACAAAGGAGTTTTATGCTCTGTAACATAACACTGAGACATAGAAAGGAACTGGACATTACTGACTCTTAGCCTGAAGATTTATAAAATTCAGAAATAAAAACTTCAGGAAACAGAGTTACTTTTATATGCTTTGAGTCATTAATAAATTACCAGGATTTACTGGTTGAAATAGATCTCTGTAAGTGTCTGCTATCTTGTTTCATCCAATACCCACTAGTAAAAGCTGACTAAAAATGTTACATACTAGTTTTGCTGGGATGAGAGAACAGCTGTTTGATGTTCTGGTTTATAAAAGAGGCCAAGAGAGAGTGTATTTGTTGTGGAATTAATTGGTCCAAATTAAGCACATACTGTTTTTCCAACTTATGGTAGGAATCTATGTGATTTAATAAATATGATAAATGGCTTGTGAGAATAACAAAGGATGATTCTGGGCCACCCCTGTAGTGCACAGACTGTCAGCAGAGTTTGGGTAACTATCATTACAGCCAAGAAAGAAAGGGGAGAATCTGGCAGAGAGAAAATTTGAAATTTTATCTCAGCTGAAAAGAAAATCAGCCAAAACCATTCTGCAAAATTCTTTCCTCTAAAACAGCAACCTGAACCAAAGGCAGCATCTTTACCACTTGAATAAAAAAACCAAAACAATCAGCTGTCCAATAACAACACATTTTAACTTGTAATATTTAAATTGGTAATGAGGAAGGTGTTTTGTCTGAATTTCCATTTCTTTCAGGGCCTAATTATGAAAGACAGAAAAAAAAATGTGCTATGCACTCTCTTTCACATCTCATTACATTTATTCAGCTTTATTACTAATTCTTTGTTAATATAATTTTCACCCTGGGAACTACATTTTTTGTCTAGTTACCCTGATACATGAAACCCTTAAAGCAGGAAGTCCTTGATCACCACATCATATTTCTCATGGTATTTTAAAATGACACTCACCATATTGTTAGAAGTAGGTTCTATCAGCAGGCTGCTCTCTGGAGGTGTTCTTTTCTCTTTCTCTCTCAGGTGCCTTAAAGAAGTTTTATCTAGCGTGGTGGCCTAGAGAGATGGGGACCAGGAGGAGAATTGAAATGCTCACAATAGTGTGCCATGCACCCTCCCCACCCCAGGCTCTGCTGGAGCCCTCTGTGCATGGTGTGGCAAATTAGAGGATGTGGCAGCAAACTTTAACCCCCAGCCTGTTAATCCTGCCACTTGTTAGGGGTGAGAGCAGCGCTCACAGCCTCATTCACAGGGAGTTTGTACAAGTGCAGTAAGCAGCTCCCTTAAGGAGCTGAGGAGGAAAACTGCAGCAAACGTGTGTGTGCACTCACAATGAAATCCCAGCCCAGAGGACAGGCGCTGTAATCCCACCAATGATGTTCCAAACCCATGATGGCTACCAGCCGACAATACCCACAGACCTCAATCCATTTTTATTGTATTCAGGCTGCAGTGTTATATTTCCTGCCTCCCCTTAGCACCACACATACAGTGTACTTGAAAACAAAAATCTATAATATTGATCCCACAATGTCACCACAATTATTCTTTTGAAACAGCCATTGAAAACAAATTACATCTGCACTGCCTTTTCATCCGATTGCTCTGGGTGAGCAATGCTCACTGTAGCCGCCAGCATTTTCAGTGTTAGCACTGTGTCACTAAAGACAGCACAGGAAAAGAAAAAAAAATCAGGGGGAAAAAAAAAAGCATCAGTAACATACTTAAAGGGGGGTTGGAGGAGGGGGAAGCCATCAAATTAACCAGACCACAAAATGCCCCTCTAACCTGATGCAACATTTCAGTCTCTTAGCTTTTTGTATGCACACCAGGATGATACTGGAACTGTACAGTAGCCAGTTTTCTCTCCCAGAGCTCATAGGGTTGGCTTTTTCTTGCCCAGTAAGCCAAATATAGTTGTTACACTAATTAAATTGACAAAGATTCAAAGAGGGTATCATTTTCAGGTAGTCCATTTAATACCTTGTGATGACAAAAAGTATTATTTGAAGCAACATGATTTTAACCTCATGTAACATAATTCTATTGACAAACTGTAAGACTTTCTTGACAAGGGAGAAGTGATTAACACAAAAGTGATGACTGCAGAACAAACCGACCCATTCAGATTAAAACAGCGACAAGACCAAGCCTGAAGGAGTCTGTCCAGAGGAAGCAGTGGCCTTTCCACACAAATAGCAGGAATATCCAGCCAAGGCAGAGAGGAGGGGGTGGAGGAAAAGCCCACCTTCTTTTTCTAATTCCAGTTTTCCAATGCTTATTAATTTTTATCCCAGTAATGGTTTTGCTCAAAACATGAATCGTCATATCAGTGAAACTGTAGTGACCCCCATAGCATACACAAGGCAGCATAATTTTATAGAGCAAATCCCATCAGCAAGTGCTAACTTCCAAGTGCTTGTTAATGGCATGGCTTGGAAAAATATAGACCTCATCAACAATTAATTTTTTTTGCCATTTGCCACCTTGCCAATTGGTGGTTGGCCAAGGGAAAGTGCTTTTGTTAAGCTGTGACCACACAAGTCACAGTGGAAGGTTCCTGCAGCGGGGAAACGATAACTTTGGAGTATTAAGAAAACCAATAGCCTTGTTGACATGAACATGGGAGTCTAACCCCTGAAGCCTCCTGATATGAAGCATTGATTTTTCTGTCTGGGTACAGTTCTAAAGCCATTCATTCTCTATGGTCAGGACTCACAGGGCCAGAGGAGTGGGGGAAAAAAAATAAAAATCTGTTCTTTTCACTTTTACCTCCAGGCAAAGTTGAGGAATAAATTCTACATTTTGAGGGATGATTTGTTCGGGCCATGTTTAGTAGAAGCTTATTGCATAAAAAAACATTTTGTTTCCTTGACCCTTGCAACCTGTGACCACTTATTCTTTTGTGCACCTCCTTCACAAGATAACAGCGGGGGAAAGTGCCTAGAGAAAGCACCCCTGGTTTCTTGTTATTCTCCAAATAATATCACCAAGCTCACTTATTATTCCTCAAATAATACTGTCATGTTCACTTGTCATTCCTCAAATACCACTGCCAGCTGACTTGTTATTTCTCAAATGCTTCCATGCCTACTCGTTATTCCACCTCATGTAATTACTACATCCCTTACTTGTTATTCCCTCTCATATACTACCCCTGGCTGTACTTGGTTAGTGCTCATGTAGTACTGATCCGCCTCTCTGCTGTTTCATTTTCACCCTCCTTCGACATGCTGTACCTCCCTGAGAAAGGAAATTATATTATCATTCTGTATATTTTTGCAATCCATACGCTGACTCCCTGTTTCCTCTGCACCCCTGTTGTGTTCATTTAGTAGCTATTGTAAATATACACTGAAAAACACCAAACCTCTTGTGGAAGAAACAATAGTTCCACAGTTTGGAGTGTGAGTGCAATGTGTTCCCATTGTTTTTAAAAATAATAATTTTTAAAAAAGCAAATGAAAGAAAAAGGAAAAAAATAAAATCGAATATATTCTAGAGAAAAGAAGCTCAAGTTTTCCCCTCCCCACCAGGACACGGTACTCAACCACACAATGGGATGTTTCCTGCTCTGGTGACAGAATGCTGAGCCAGTTTTTGCTATTTGTCTCTTATTTTCAAAGAAACAAAGCGACAGCATTAGACAGGAGATGCCAGTGTTACAGAAGGCTAATGTTTGGACAACAAACTTGCTCTGTCTTTCAGGTGGCAACTATTTAATTGATTTTTTTTAAATGTAAATAAATATTCAAATGCAATAACACACAATCATCTCTAAGGGAGGCATAAAATATCAGTGTCTACAGACAGATTGGCATCTTTACATAGGTGTACACACAGACACTCCAAACCCATGAAAATAAACATTTCTGAATATCGATCTTTATAAATCTCTGAGAGCGTACACACCCTCTACATGAGCATAATTTTAGCAAATATATATCTATACACACACACTGATTAATCCTAGGAAATATCCTGTGTTACTATTGCAGAAGTATGCCTATATTATGTTACCATATGAATATGCTTGTATATTTATTATTAAAATACTTACTGTTCCGCCTTTTGAAGTAGATGGACAAATGATTTAGGAGTCGAAATAGACTAGAAACAAAATTAATGCAAATAATGTGTTGATTTTTTTTTTTTTTAGCTTGATTAGCCAAGCCAATAGAAAATTCTGGAAAACGTATACAATTATTTTAACTGTCATAGACTGGCAATTGTAATTGACATGATTTGTACGAGATGCGGTGTAATAACTGAATATATTAAAAAAAAATCTCATGGCTTGATTACCAGGAGAACATTACTAGTGCCACAATATTATTAACAACACAATTATCATGGCATCCCTAGGACACGCTCTTAGCACTTCAATGCATTAGCGAACCTTTGCTAACGAAGAAAAAATTAAAGTACAGCAAATTTCAAAGCACCAGTTGTACGCAACATCATTAAAAATTTATAAAACTTCCCCTGAACATGACAAGTGTTTGGTTTAAATGAAGATCAGCCATAAGAAGGAGCAGAAATCTTGTTATTCTTTGTCTCTTTCTCTCCCTCTTTTTCCCTTTCTCTCAGACCTCCCCCAACCACCACCACCTCAATCCAGCTGAAATATGTAACCATTACAGAGTGACAGTTTGACACACAATGACCTGTCAGAACATTCATCTCTCAATGTTTTATTTTAGTGAGGAGCCAAACTGCAGAAAAAATAAGCAAGTTGTTTCAAGGCTTGGAATGAGATCAAACATTTCTGGCATCCCCACTTACCAGACCTTTGATTTACAATGGATCTGTCAGAGGCTGATTAGACAGTGTGTGTTTAAAAACCTATAGATGTTCCACAATTGCACAAGCTCTCCCCTTCCCTTCACAGAGTGCATTTCTGCTCTTTGTTTGAATGGAGAGAATGAGCCAGGTTACACTGCAGAACCTTACACCTTGCAAGTGGAAAACACCACATGCAAAACTGCAGGCAGCTGCAATTAAACCTCTTAGGCAGGAGCGTTCCCATTCTCCACTAAAAGAAAGCTGTAGCTTTCCGTGCTCTGTAATATTCGTTGTGCCAATTTCTATTACCTTTTCCTTCCAGGCCTGAAGTTATAATAGTCTGCAGAGAAAATATACCCAGGAACTGCTGCAATCTCCGCATATTTTCAATAATGTTCAAAAGCAACTCCCCGCTAAAAATTAGTCAGACAACAAAGTGCAGGTGGCTAAAATATTCCCACACTGTAACATTTTTTGCTCATAATTGCAAGTAGGGGGAAAAAAAGGCTAGAAATATATTGTTTCTATTTGTACCTAGAACAGTTGCAGAAAGAGCAGCAGGATTTGTGCCTGGCATTAGAATGTGTAATTCCTTAATACTATATTGTGGCATATGGTTCATTGTAGCAAATTATGAATACATGTGTTTGGAGAGCTTTGGTAGTAAATTTGGGCTTTGTACATCTACAACAATGCCCAAATCTGACAAACATAATTTATATAATATTAAGCTAATACAGTATTATGAAATTAGCTCACTGTAGTAAAGCTGTAATTTTTAAATGAAAGACAATGCGATGAAAGCAAAATAAACATTAGCATTTTGTGAAAGGTAGAACAAATCTTCCAAAAGTCTGCTTCGTAATTTATTATAATGCTGTGTTTATGACTTTCAGTATATTTAAGACATGGCATCCTTTAACAGTATAGCACAACTACACTGCTGTTCAGAATGATCCCAATCTTTCAACCCCTCTCAGGCAATGCTCTCAATTAATTTAAGAGAGGCTTTTGAATGAATACTGGCTGTGATTAAGCAAGGAGCAGGTTGGAACTCTGGGATCTAGTCCCCATGATGCTCCTAAGGGGTTCAGCACTGCATTTGCTCCATGTGGAAAATTCCAATCAAGTTGATAGGTCTGTAGGAACATAGGCTATTACTCTGTGTGTTAGATAATTCAAGATATGAATTATATTTCACATATCCATAAGAGAGAAAGTGAGAAAAGCATTACATAGGAGCCCCTTAATTTGTAAGAAATGGAATGTGTTAAAACACACAATTTTATTATTTCAAGGGAAAGAGGAGAGCAATTAGCTAAAGCAGGACTCAAAAAGGAAAGTGGGAAGAAGGGGGAGGACATAAATAAATAAATACACAAATAAATGTTTTGAGGTCATACCCCAAAAGACCCTGAAGTGATGCACAATTTCTATTATCAACTTCCTGAAGAAAAACGAAGCACACAGAAAAACATTTATTAGTATTTTAAGACTGCAAAGAATTTGTGTTCTATTCACTCTTTAAAAGATATGATGCCATGTAAGCATTTCTAGCTCACCTCTGGTTGGACAGAATAACAGAAATTGTCATCCAAAACCAAAAGTCCCTTGTCTCAGTCAAGGCTTCATTTCTAATATTTAATTTGTGACATGTGGTTTTGATTTTTTTTTCAAACAGAGAATATGATTTGCAGGATTTCTGAGATTTCACATGTCCTAAAAAGCAAAGCACCCCCTATCAAAAGGAGGATTTTCAGTAGGAGATGACAAACATCATTTGTCCTCAATATCAGGAACCTGAGGCTCCATCAAGTTACAGTAACTAAAATCTAGAGGTTATGGCCCAGAAGAAAACAACTGTAGAATATAGTGACTTCACATATTTGTGAAGTTCATGTCTCAGGCAACGCTGAGACGTCACAGATGAAAATGTATGACCTTTCTTTGTGTAAGTGAAAGCCATGTTATACGCTACTGAATATTGCTACCAACCCAGAGACCCGCTATTGGTATTTATCATTCTGCCACCTTGCTTCATACTCTCTGAAACACGAAGAAAACACTTTTAGCTGAGCAATCAGAGAAAGGTTAGAGTTGCATTAACAGGTTAAATGTGTGAATGAATCATGAAACACGAATTAGCACAAAATGCTAAAATAAAATCCTATGCAAAATGCCTTTATGAAATGCAGATAACATGCATGCCTGTACCCCAGCTACAGCTGCCTTGATCTCTTTCAGTATCTCAAATCCACAAACTATATCATTCCAAATTTTGCATTGGAAAATCCAATGCTGCATATCACGTGTGCTATTGTCAAGTGCCATATCCACCTGCAATTTGCATATCATGAACTACACAACTCCAGCACAAAAGTTGGCACACCTTATTGCTGCAAAAACCTACAGATCTGAACTCTGTGAACAGCCTTAATTTTAGATGCAAACAACCACGGCTTTGCCACTATCATTAGGAAAGTGAAACATGCCAAATAATTAAACTGAGACAGGGCAGATTTCAGAGGTGAGCTCTCTGCTCTGGAGCCCAGAACCAGCCCACAGCTGCTGGGTTAAAGGGGCAGAGTCTATGAGCCTTCGAGCCTGGGGCTCGAGTGACACTGGGGCACCTCTTGGGAAGAGTGAAAAAGTAGAAAATGATTAACTTTTGGGGTCCATTTTTCTACTCCTTAAACTGCAAATCAGAGAACAAAGACCAGAATATGACTTTCACACAGTGAAATACCAAATAAATACCAATTCACAGTGAGGATTAACCCATTCATCTCTTTCCAGCCACACTCAAAACAAGACCGCTGTCAAGTTGGATTTTGTCAGATTGACTCGAGTAGGGTTGATTTTCTGAAGCAAGAATGAGATCCAGAACCAGAAAACAAGATCTTTGTCAGGGAAGCCTAGATCCTTAGGATTCAGTAAGAGCACTATTAAATTTGAAGAGTGGCAGGGGACTTAGGGTGAGAAAGGAGCAGCACAAACACCTTCACAGCAGCAATTCTGTGTGATCACACCCTGCCTGTGCATCTCCACCCTATAACTTCTGAATCTACAGGCTCATTTCAACCAACTTGACAAAAGGGTGAAAAGTTCAAAGGTAATCAAGTTCCTACACATTTTTTGAGCACACCATAACCAAAAAGCAAAGAAAAATCCTTTTACTGACCTTGGGAACACTTTCAGAATGACCTCATACCTTATCAGATATCAAAGAATCTGTAGTGGTATGATTGAAAACACTCCAAATATAGAAAAAATCTAGAGAACAAACAGCTTCTGGACATCAACATCAAGTAATAATAATATATAAATGCATGGTAAACCAGACTTTAACAGTTTCACTGAAACTACACATTTTGACAATTGTAAAAACTACTTAAGAGTAATTTATCTCAAAGCACAGAGGAAAGGAGATGAGAACACAAATATCCCTGATTCAGTTATGCAGGGTATTTGAACATCTACAGTTTCTACAGTTGATAAAGGTTACAAAACTTTATTATGGTCCCAGCATTACTCAGCTCCACCAGCATGAATCTCTATTGTATTCCTGAGCTATCCACGTTAGGCATTCCAAACAGATTTTCCTTGTTTTCAGACTGCCTGCATTCACAATGCAAAATTCTGTGTTAACTTGAAGTATCCTCTCACGCACACATAAATGTATGCATATTTATACCCACATAAAATCTAACTCTGCCACTTTAGTCTGTGACAGACTGTAGAATAATTAGCATTGTCAATTACTAATTATAGCATGGCCACAGATACAGTTATGAAAACGCAGCAGAGTAACAGCTTTGATAACTTCAAAGAATTACACCTTTACTCTGTCACATTTGAATATTTCTACTTTTGTCTATCCTTATAAATGCAGAAAAGCAAGAACAATAGATAACATTTTCAAAGCCAAATTTAAGGACACACTGTTCAGACCCCTTATTGCTCAAATAACATGTCTCCCTCATTCTGTCCTTTTTTAAGATCAGTTAAATATAAACAAATTAACTTCCTATGCATGTTGCTTCTGAGAGAATTACTTTTCATTTTTAGAGTGGTTTTCCATCACTACAAACCTTTTCCTTTCCCTTATGCACCAGCAAACATACTGATACAATTTAAAGGTCATGTTCTTTTCAAACTGACAGGGCCCTCCAAAATTTTGACGAGAGTCCCTCCAAGAATCACACCATACAAACGGAAAGGAATTAAGTAAAGCATCACTTGATGTAGGCTCAATCATGTGAACTGATTAGAAAATGTAACCATGGAGAGAGGTGATTCAAAGTGTGACGGACAACCTTTCAAAGAAAGGAGATGTCATGTTGATAATAATAAGCAAGTACCTGACATTGAAGGAGGGGGTGAACACGGAGGGTCAATAAAGATATAATTGCCTTCAGCTGCTAAAAAAAAAAAAAACAAAACCAAAACCACAAAACAAAACAAACAACAAAAAACCCCACAACAAAACACCAACCAAAAACCCAAATCTCTTTTCTAACTTTGGTTTCTTCACACACCAAGGTAAATATTTAAAATGATCAGAGAATTTTATCTGTGTAGTTCAAGTTAAGTTTTAGCCAAAAAATACTGAAAAATATATTAGTAACATTCCAGTCCCTTAGCTTGCTCTTTCACCCAGTAAAAAGGATACCTTGAAGTTCAAAGCCAAACATACAGAGTTTGTCTTATAAGGTTATATTGGTATATATTGATCTGCATTAAAAGTTAGATCATATTTAAGAAAATAGGACTGGCTTTGGATTGTAATACCCACATCATTCAAAGAAATGCTACAAGCAAAAAGTAAATGTGCTTTTGAAAGATACGGTTCATCAGGAAGATGATACACATTTTAAAGAGAGCAAGTCTAAATCTTTGAAGGAAACACAGTATGAACTGGGTTAGGACAAAAAGATCTCCACAAAACAAAAGCAAAAGTTACCATGTGTTCTCAACTTTAGATGAATCTGGAGCCCAAAAGAATACCCCACCCTCCACCACATTTAATCAATATAAAACTCATTTAAACTCAAGAAACAGGTAAAAAGTAATTGAAAAGTATCACATTCCTGTCCTCTTTTTGACAGTAAACAATATTTAACCTGTTTTCAAAATTATTTAATTCTTTCATAGTTCTATAACTGCTGTTCTTTCCTTTCCCATCAGTTGCTATGATTCATGGCACTCAAAACAGATCCAGCATGTCATGAACTATTATAGTAACAATTTGAAAACATTACATCCAAGATCATTTTAATGATAAGACCTGTCTTCTCTTGTCGATATTAAAATGCATATAATGTATATGAATAAATGGAATCTTAACTGATTTAGATACTATATTCTTATTGATGTCAAAGAGGTCACTGAACACATCTAATGTTTTAGCCAACCATGGATTGAAGATTACAGTTACATAAAAAGTAGACGTGGAGCCTTTCTCCTGTAGCACAAATTCAGCCCAAATTTGCACCAGGTAGGGTAACTTAAATAGTTCAGGCAAAATAATTCAGAGGTACAAGTCAAGTTCTTACTGGACAAATGCCCATTTCATCAAGAAAGTAATAAACCATGGCACCCATGACAAACTCTGATGCTATTTGCTTGACACAGTGCCTGTTCAAGGCTTGTCCATGTGTTGCAGATTGAAAGCTGCAGGACACAACCAAGGTGACACCCCAGCCATACAATCTACTGCCTGTCTTGGAGAGAAACAAGGTTTTACTGCAATCTAGGTCTTTTGCAATTGCTCCCTGGACTGCTGGCTAATGAGGTCAGACAGTACTGTCCATTCTAGACATATTCTTCCCAGGGTATCATCTCTCCAAGAGACATTCCATGAGGACATACCCTTAAATATGCCATCAAAGCAAATTATAATGATAGAATTTATTAACATTTTTTATGAGGCAAAAAGCATACTTCTAAGGCAACATGAAATAAAAATGAGACCAAATAGCAAATGAATTTCTGAAACTATGTAGTGGGTGTTGTTATGCCACTGGAAAGCTTTTGTTACATGCAAGGACAAAAGCTGAGGTTAAGATTTGCAGACACCCCTGACCAGAGATCTTAACCAGACCTCCTTTTTTCAGCCACCAAAAGCCTCCCCACACAATGTGAGTGATCAGATCTCTGCAGTCACATCTGTATGGGACGACTGACTATACTTTTTCTTTTAGTTCCATACCTCTGAACACTTTCTTTCTAAAAAGAAAAGCTGATACTGAGATCATTTAAATCAGTAGATGAATATCACAATTCCTCAAATTGCATGATGGCTGGAGGCCCAGAGGGGCTCAGTTGTCTTTAATGCAATGTACAGTCTGAAAAACAGTGACCATTGGGTTTGTGGCCAACACCGGCCAACTCCAAGCTTGAACAAAAATATAGAGAGACAATCTGCAGCAGCCTCCACTGGGAGAGGTCAGAGGTGAAGTCAGAAAGAACAAAAATAAAAAGGAGCAAGACAATGGAGAAAGGACATGGCATTTAGAATACAAACAAATGAAGAATCAGAAAGAAATTACACAGGAATATTTGGCTGTAGTGTCAGAGAGGCATAACAGGCAAAAGATGTAATAAAGAATTGCTCATCCTCTGTTCAGACACACACCCATGGCACTGGTCATAGGCTGTACCTACACCAGCATCTCAGTCCAGAACAGTGGTACAGCTTTGGGTGAATTTATTCCCTCTTATTGTAGTTGACTTTGTTAATGAAACAGTTTTGATGATCTGATTTCAGATTCCTTTTGTAGGCCAAAAAAAAAAAATCAGAAGCTCTACCAGATGCGTACCAGATGTGCTCCATTAGTCAATGTAAGTAAAAGGTGCAAATCAACAACTGTTTCTCAGTCATCTCCAAATGTATACAGAATGGGGACGTTTGGTTCTGGTGGCCACACTAACCATAGTCTAAAGTAAAAAATCTCAAAACATACTTACTGTAGATATGAGGCCTCAGCACAAGTCAACTTAAATTGATGCATTTATAAGGAGTCTAATTCCTTGACAATGCAGATTGTGTCTTAGAAAACTTAGGTGAAACAGATTTCAACCTCTGTCATAGAAAGGTGACATACATTTGGACATTCTTCCTTGAGCATGTGCCGGATGACAAAACCATTTGGAACATGAGACCTTATTTTCAAATTACATGTTTAATCATCTTCCTCACAGAAGATTAAATTCTGATGGAAAAGGAAGGGGATGGAGCCTTCCCATCACTGCCTGATGTTCCCTGCTAAAAGAGAATGGGAAAGGCATAATGCAAAAAAAGAAGCTAAGCATTTAAGGGAGAAGACATAAAAGCAAAACCCAGGGGTTGCAAAATCCACATGAACTAAACCCATGACTCAAATTAGTATAATTGAAAACCATTAAGCTCAGCTCTGTTCAAGTAAAAATTAACTTTATAGTGACTATCATTATAAACTATTGCTTCATCAGGAAAATACATCATGGTTATATTTTATAATTTTTATCCTCTCTTCCATGTAGCTGCTAGAAGGCAGTTACAATGAGAACTGGCTCTTTCCAAAGTTGTTAACAAGACACATTCCTTTTGGTTCATGGCTAGTATTATGAGAGTTTCTGTCTTATGTCACTATTTCTGACACATGCTGGAGACAGAACATCTTGGCTCAGAAAATACTGGACCATCATTTTATGGGAAGAGACTTTCTAGACCACAGAAGCAGATAGATTTACAACTGACAACACAGAGGTAATGATAACCTACCCTTACACAGCCCAGAGTCTTACATACTGTAAACTCAATTAGCAATTCTTTTATCTTCACCCAGAACAGATATATTGAAAATTGCAGACTGAGGGCCTTTCTCATATAGCTCTGACCACAAGGATAAATACTGCCTTGCTTCAGCAACATAATTCTTAGCCCTCTCATTTTTCATCCAGTTCAAGTTGTTTGATTCTAGGAGTCCATATTCCAGGCAGGCAGAGCACTCATTTATGAACACAACGCAGGCAAACGTGCATTTGTTGGAGATGAAAGGCATGAGAGTTGCCCATAATTTTGCCACAAATAAACTCCTCCTTTGGTTTATGCTACATCATACCCTTCCACGTGAATAGTTTTGATAAAGACCTGTGACTCCCTTCTCTTTCACTATACACAGTGTGGATACATTAGATAAACACTTTTATATGTTCCCGTCAAGGAGAAATATCCCACACAACGAAGCAGACCTTGTGAAATAACATTTCACTTATCTGTTATGTCTTGCTGAACCTTCCCTAAGAACTATAATTCTCTAATCCCAGTATACAGCTGCATATAGGCTTGCTCCAAGAAATTTCTGTTCTCAAAGACCAGCAAACAAATGCAGACATACAGGTGAGGAGGGTTTGAACAGCAATATGCACATTATTCTATAACTTTTTTTTCTTTACAGCTAAAAGACTTATTTTAATAACAGGCAATTTACAACACACACAGAATTTGAAGAGGTCTTCAAAATACTTTGGAGAAATAGATCATATACTCTAAGCCAAAAGTATATATCATTTTTATCTATTAGGGGTTTTTTACATTTTTACTGGGTCTCAGTGATTTACTAGTATAAAATAAAACACAGAGCTATACTCTAGTTACAAAAACACAGCCAATATGAGAACAGAGAGAGCAGTAAAGTTTGAAACTACAGTGAATGCAGGGGATTTGAGCTAACACAGTACAACAATGAAGTTATTTTTCCAAACTTACCAGTATGCTTGCAATATGGTAATCAAGTAAATTAAAAACCTGTTGCATTTACACACTTCTGTCCACACTTGTCAATCATTTTTCAACAGCAAGTATTTCAAGACAGTGGTTATAACCTCTGCTTACAGAAAAGAACAGCCTGTTTTGGTGAAATAAAGTTGGCATTTAATTTACTCTTGTAATTTAAGTTGTTCATTCATTGCTCTTGTATGTTGACAGATAAGATTCCTTTAATGTTCTTGAGCAAAACAATAAATACAGTGTAGTTAAATTTTAGATGTGAAAACATTATGCTTTGTCTTGACAGCACCACAGTTAGGCATAAAGTTATAATGTTCAAATAGTCTCTTCTGGGACTCTCTGTGTCATAAAACATGTAGTCTTTCAAAGTGTATATGGATCTGTCATTTGACTTTTTCTGAAATCAGAAATAGATGGATGCATATCCTGATGCTTCACCTACAGATTTGAATTTCTTTCTCCTTCAGCCCCAGCTCCATGCTATGAATAGACACAGGTCTATCTGATCAAACAGGAAACTTTCCCTAACACAACTTCTGTGATTAGGAGCCAGGCAATAATTCTGCCTGCTCATCCAGGAGCCACTCTGCCAGCCACAGCCCCACCAGCCCAGACTGTCACTGCTGGGAATGAGGGCTCCTCAGGGGTGGCTCCAGCACCCAGCAGGTCCCACTGGGCTCCACACACCCACAAAAAAAAAGGCTTCCTCCTCACCAGCTGGACCCTGAGTTTCCCACAGCAGAGTCTCAGACCTCTGGATCCTTTAAACAATGGATGACAGAGCAGTAACAAGAAACAGCTCAAGCTGGTACCCCTGAGGAGGGACCCCAAAAAAGGAACTGCTGGGCTTTTATCCCCTTGCAGTCTAAAGCTGTAGTCTGGGATCTCCCTGCTCAGCTCTGGTGTCCCTTCCCCAGCTGTGCCAAGGTCCCTGGGTCCTTGGTCACCCCAAGGGGTGGCAGGTCACAGGCTCTTGGTGGGCTCACAGCCAGACTCCGCCTGCAGCTGCCCCCAGCCACCTTCCCAGAATGGATTCCTCAACAGCTGCTGGGCTGGGACTTTTGGGGGAATTTTGTTGTTGTTGCTGTGGTTTTGGTTTTTTTTTAAAAAAAGCATCAGTCCAGCAAACTCGTTTCAAGAAACCTAAATTCAGAGATCACAGGGCAACTTCTCCTTTTAGCCCTACTAACTCTGATGGTATTTCACCCAGTGGTCTAGGAGTTATTTCTCTGATAACAAAGAACCTGATACATCCATCACACGTTGGGTTCATGAAGTGGATCAAGTTCAGCTCCAAAGCTTCATCTACAAATATATCTTTTTTGTGTGTGTGCATTAAAGACCTAATGTATCCATCATTTCTTGTTTAGCCCAAGAGATTAAGATCTTCACATTCCATAATCATTGCAGGTAATCTCTCACATTTCCTACATTCTTGAACAGTAATTGTCTAATATCTACATTTGCAGATTTGTCTTGAAATAAAATTGCATATTTAAAAATGGACTTATATGATGAGAATACATTCAGTGATGTGGAAGTTACAAAGAAAACCCCAGATGGCTCAGACAATAATAAGATATAATATTAAATTTAGACCTTTCATCAAATGTCCTCGAATTCATACTAAGGTCTCTTTTCAGCTTTGTACTTTCCTCTTATTTTAAATGTTAATGGATTATCAAAATCATCAAATTCTGTCATATAATCCAGAACGTCTGCTTTTTTACCCACAGAAAATGAACTGCACAATTTCTGTACAGACAGAACACTATATCAAATTGATCTGCAAAGAAGCAGACACCCTCAGCAACTACTGCACAGGTACATATTAATTTCATGGTGCATTATTAGGACAGATACCTCAGCACGTTCATGATGGCCCTATTACTACATCCTCATTCTCTAAAAGCCATTGTGCTTATATAATCTGTTATTCAAACCTCTGCAGACTTCTGAGCAAAGGAGCAAGGGGTGCTCTCAATCATCACAGCACACACGAGGTGCTCAAACCATCAACATCCAAAGATTAAATCACCGATGCAAGAGCTCACAGAACCCTGCTGCACAATAGAATGAATTTCTTAGTCTCGTATTGGACACTGCCTTTTTCCTCTACAAACACTAGTCAAAAAAAGGTGCCATTGCAAAATGAAAGTGTTCATAACCAGCAGTGCCTTTCTGCTTTAAACACCATGGTTGAAGAGGGCTTCAAGCTCAGTGAGAGCAGAATTACACTTGGAGAAAATCACAGGAAGCAAGCACGAGAGAAGGAGTATGTGATATATCAAAGGAGCTTGTTCCATCCAAATTTAAGGGGAAAACAGACTAAGCATCCTAACATTTCACAGGAAAGAGAAAAAAGGAAAAAGTACCATTCTCTATGGCTCAGATGTTTTGTGTTTTTATGAGACTCCTGGGTTGCAGAATCCATAGTGGTCATCAGGCAGGCACAGCAGTTTCTATGCATTTCCACAGATTAGCACATGGATTGTGCATGAAAAAGGGAAACTTGGCTCATGCTGTGGGTTAACATGGCCTGTTGAACCAGTATTTCAGAGCTATGAACAGACACAAGCAAACTGAACAGGACTGGGTATTCCGCCAGCATTCCTTGCCCTTGAGTTCTTCCTACCAAAACCCATATCCCACACCCAGAAAACAAAAGCAATCAGATGCCCTGCAGCAAAATACTGCCTTCAGAAACTGTGTTTGTGTCTGAAGTCTGAACCAAATTCTGAATGATCCGGAGAGTCTACAAGAACAAGAGGAAGAGCTCAAAAACACATGAACATTTTTTTGTGCAGAAGTCAATGGGTTGGTTAGCTAAAAAAGAAAGCAGCCATCTAAGTTATCCACAGAGCTGCTATAATTCACCTTCAACATCCAGAGAACACTACAAGGCAACTTCCTCCCTCTGTTTAACCAAGACTCCCCTAAAAGATAATATTATTGCTAGTTCAAGATTCCTTAAACATACTTTGTTGCCACTAAAATATTACATAGTAAGAATTACTGCAAAAAATGGTATGTTTTAAATTAGAGCCATAGGATCTCAGGTTCTGAACAGTAATTACTTATAGTTTAGTATAAATCAAAAGAAATAGAAAACAAAGTATTTTTGAATAGAAGAAATCCTCTCTATTTCATCATAAACATTCAGCTTTCTTGGTGAGAGGCAGTATGGCTCTCCCTGAAAGGGAAATTTCCCACTCTGCTACAGGAATATTAGGACACCAAGGACACTTGACCAAATCCTGCTAGTTTCAACAACAGCAAAAATAAACAAATAAATGGATAGATGAAAACGCCAAAGGGAATCTTCCTTGCTCAGCATCTAAAGACTAGACCAAGAGGAAAGCATTAAGACAAAACTTGAAAAGTGGAAAATATGGCAGCTCTGTATCTCTGCATCTGTTTTCTACTAATTAATGCCTCATGAAAAGGCAAGGTTTAAACTGCAAATAGAGACAAAAACTCTGTTCAATAACATTCCCATTTGCATGATCAATATTTCCAGCACAGAACACAGACTCAAAATACAAACTTTCTTGTTGGGCCAGCCCAATGTAAATCATACCTGTTAACCCTTTTAATGCAAACCATGACTGCCAGGAGTGCAGAGACGTGGTTATGAAATTCAGACATACTATCTGGGAAATATCTTTTCCTTCTTTTATCTGCTAAATCTCAATCTCAAAATGCAGCAGTTTCAATTAAAGTGGAATGTAAAGCATATAAAGCATAGGCTAAAGCCCAAATTTGAAATGCAGCATGAGCCCTAAGGCACTGTATCACAATTCAGCCTTGCTATCATTCTGTCTAAATGTGTACTCACCAACAATAAAGGCAGGATCTGCTTTGTCACACAGGTGGAATCCTTGTCTCTCCACTCTCTTTGATTTGGTCTCTCCTACTTCAAAGCTGGCATATTGCAAAACTTTTTTGCAAAGTTTACTCAGACTTGAACTTCATTGCAGCGTGACCTTATAACTACAAGAGCTCTGGGCTCCTTGAGACATTGATCATGTCTACATTGATGTTTGTACAATACCCACTGTAACAGGGCATTGTCTAAGGCTGGGGACTCTGGGCAATATTGTAACATAAATATTAAATAATAATAAAGTTCTGTCAAGTCAGTGATCTGTGAACTACAGCAGGTTCACGTGATCATGTATTATGGCTCAAAGGCAGCCCTCATATAAAATCTCTGTGGTCTAAAAAGTACTTAAACAATGATTTGTCATAAATTAAGTCATAAAATTAATAGGAATTACATATATTCCAAACTTGTACGTACACCAGATTTTATATTTGTGAACTTCAAGGGCTCATTTTTTCTTTGTTCTTACAAAAACTCTTTCTGTTTCAAACTCTGAAAATGCTCAGAGATTCATACATATACTAATAAAATACAAATAAACAAAAGGGTATCAAAACATTGAAATAGGTTTTAATAAATTTTGGAAATACACGCTGCATTAATGGACAAGTATAATTAGAAATTAGTTCAAAGTAGTAAGAGAGTTCCACATGAAGCTTCTCAAAATAGGGCTAAATTGATTTTCCAGTTCACCCATTTCTAGTCAATAATTTTCACCCATGCCATAAGAGCTGTATGGTGTGTTCTAATATTCCTTTCTGGGAAAAATGCAAGTTGAGCTGCCTTACTTGGAAAATTGAGTTCTCACAGAGAGGTAACAAACAGCAAGGGGAAGAAAAAAGAAAATTACAAAGTTGAATTCACAAAAACACTTATTTGGGTTTCTCATTAATGAAAGGGAGAAAAAATAAAAGAAAAAAAAGAGAAAACATAACAGAAGTACACTGCAAAGTGTAAAACAAAATGTAAAACAAAAGCTTAACACATATCTGTCTTTCACTTGGCTACGATGAGCCTTGTATATTTAAATGGAAACAAGACCTACTACAAAGCAAGTGAAAAACCATTGACTAAAACAGCTAAATGTGCCATTAGCCCTTTATAAGACTAAGCCAATTATGGTCAAACCTGCTGTGTTTTTATTTTCACGCTACTTCAGTTAAGCATGGACCATTTAAATGGCTTTGGAATGGGGGGGTTGCATGCTTCACAGTCAACCAAGGTATATCCCACTTTTCCCCCAACATAAACTCCAGGAGTAGGTATTATGCAGTGATTTATACTACTTATATGCAAAAGGACTCATCTATATATAAATAATTTTTAAAAGTCACTTTCAAAAGACTACATAGTTACCTAAGTGATACATATAACCTACTTAAAGGTATACCTAGTTATCAGTAAAAGAAAGAAAATTGACCTGTTTCTAACAGATACCTAACACAGATACACAAGAAACACATGAAACTAGACAGTTAAAAACTGTCTTGTAACTAATTAAAAGACTAAATTAAGCTCTAATTACCTTAAAATCTGAGCAACTCACCTGAGAAAGTTAAAGGCTAAAGGCAAATCTACATTTTTTTAATAGAAGTTTGCTAAAGACCACATATTGAAAGAGAAAAAAAAAGTCAAATATTTTAGATGTTTTATCTGGTGAGGAAAAAAAACCAGCCTCTCTAAAACATGCTCTGAAGAACGCTCTGAAAAAGCAGTAGAAGCTAAATGTATTTAGGGTGAAACAGCTTTTCTATTTCATATGTTTGTTTCTATCATCATTAGGTATTTTTTATTTTTTCCTTATTGCTGAAAATAAAAAGTTACTTCTGCTGACATTAAAAGCTTGATTTTACAAACTATTTAATGCACTCTAAGGATACTGTTAAAAGACAGTGGCATGCTGATGTGAGTTGTACAAAGGTCAGTGATTTGGAGGCTCTTTCAGACAATTTGCCAGGATTTTGGCATTTTGTAAGCACACATAGGACAGCTCTCCAGCAAGCTGACCTTGACAGTGAATTGGATAAATAAACCTTCAATTTACCCCCTCCAGCTCGATGCTAGCCCAGCTGATCCCTCTGGAGCCTTCACCTGTCCATATCGTTCAACTGCCTGCAACTTCCAGCTGACGAACATCCGCGGCTTTACAGGTCCTGTGACAAACACCATCTAAGAGATAAGGCTTCTGAAAAGTCAAAGTCAATAGTGTTTCCATTGAAAATTTAATGCTGCTTCCATCTTTACCCATCATTCTTCCTACTGTTGCATGTATCCCAGGAGGCACTTCAAGCAAAAGCACTACTCCATAACAGGTAATGACGTGGCATTTAATGATACTGTCCAAAGTGATCCAAGCCCATGGAAAGTAATGTGCACTCATGTACCAGATAAGCACAGCTGAATGTACTAGAACAGCAGTATCTCTCACTGCTCTGTCACTAGATACAATGTGACATATGCTCTGCCATTGTACCTGGCTTTTCCTTTTACTTCACCATCAGAGGAAAAGAGCATTTTCAGATACAGAGCACCAAAGTGTTAAGGGAATTCAGTAAAAGGTAGGATGGCAACATATCCGTAATTAAGTATTCACAGCCTCTTTAATACTTCAGTGCTCTTGGATTCGCTACTAAAATCTGTGAATTATACCTCATTGAAGAATGTCCTTAATCGACTCTGACATGTTTTATTGGAGGCAGAAAAAATGTTTCAGTATGATAGATAAGGTTAAAAATGTTACTACTCTGATCATTTACTCTAGTGCCTTGCAAAAAACTCCAAAGCCAAAAACCATTTACATCATTCATCTGATGCAATGGAGAAAAAAAAGCATTATCTGACAGCCCATTTTAGCTGATGGGACAAAGTGCACATTTTCAATTTTCTGACAAAGTTATGTTGTTTATGTAGATAAGAAAAAGAAGAAGAGAGAAAAAAAACCCATGACTGTAACATTTCTACTACATGCCATAAGGATTGGAAATTCGAGTTAAACAGCAAAGTACCTTGAGACCATGCAGAGCAGAGCATGACAAACAAAAATCATCTTTATGGTTTCAAACCAAATAACACATTACATGTTTTCTACTCTAATAGCAGCACAGGGTTCTGAGGCAGCCCCAGAACGTTGCAGCAAAGCTCAGCATGACATCTCTATGCATGTGTGAGAGCACCGCTCTCGCTGCAGCGGGACCACGAGGTAGCTCAATAAAAGCTACTGAAATATTTTTAAGTAAACATTTTAACTGAGCTTTTCTCGTATTAATTTTGATACTCTCCAGATATCAGTGGCTTTTGCTTCCACTACTCACTGCAAAAGGGACGAACAGGAATCTCATACATATTCAATTTCCATTATTAGTTTTAGGAGAGTGATCCATGACTACATGGGAAAGTTAGCAAAGAAAGGAAATTGTTTAAACTCACTGCCAGAGACTTCTCCATGGAGCAACATGACACTGGCAGAAAGAGAAGGCTATGAATTTATATTCCTCAGGACAGGGCACATTAAGTTTTCAAATAAATAACCTTTGCATTTAAAACTTACACAGATAGACTATATAAGAGATGGTATGGTTTAACAGTAGCTGTTTTTCTTTTTCACCACCAAAACATTGCATTCCCTTTTTGGTCATACCAATAAGCAAAATTACAAGAAGTATTTTCACTTACCATGTAACTGACAAGATTATTATTTCAGCACAAATTAGGGAGAAAGACTGTTTACCACAAAAGTAAAGTAATCCCATTCCAGTTCATTTTACTACTCATACCCCTAAAGGTAAGCACACGTTTACAGAACTGGCTCAATTACCTCAGGCTTTGTGGTACACACCTAAATTACTAAGACATCTATGAGCTGTGCCATTACCCATTAGAAACCAAAATGAAAACTTTCAAATAATTGGCTAAGACCCTAATTCTACAGCATGAACAAGGCTTTAAATTAGTACCAGATGCTGGATTTTGTTCTTTAAACAACAGTTCTAAGGACAGAGAAAGATTCATCTTCCAAGACTACTTCTGCCTGCAGACAATATGACCCATCTTAATGAGGCTGCTGAATGCTTTATGAGCAATTTCATCCACTAGTTACTATATTCTGGCACCAAAATTGAAATATTCATTTTAAATCTTGCCATTAGGACAGTATTGCTTTCTGCCAAATTTCCAATGCCAATTCTTACATTCAATTGTGATTGAGTGTTTCTCCAGAACCAAACAGATAACAGCAAGGTCTGCCCACGCATCCTGTGTCACAACCAGCTCATTAAGCTCCCTGTTCCCATAGACACTGTTTGGAAAAGAGACTCTGGGAAAACAGTTTTCCATGACCCACTTACATCCATACTACTCCTATCAGCTACCTATCTCTGCTAATGTATTTAATCATAAAAATCTTCCTGAATAGAACAGTCCCATCTCTGAGACACAGAGAAGGGGATGAGAGAAAAGGAGAATGGAGAACTCGGGGTTTATTCAAAATTTTGAGGAAAAATATAGCTGCATGCCCAGGAAAATGTAAAAAACATATGGTATAAGTACATTTGCATGTCACATTAGGGTTTGTCAGTCACAAACTTGCTTTACTGTAATACCATACACAGACCTGTGACCTGGCAAAAACATCAAAAAAGGCCATTTTTTGAAAACTATGATTTTAAAAGAACCCCCCTAAAAAAGACATTTTTTGAAAACTAAGATTTGAAAAGCACACATGAATTTGAGAAATATGAACAAAGCTTTCCTACTTGAAGTTTTTCTTGAGGTAAGTTTTATAGTACCAGTTGGCACCCATGAGAATGTTGCGTAGATATATTCAGTGCTGAGACTGTGGCCATGGGAGATACCAGGGACCACAGCCAACCAAGAGTTCTACAAATTATCTGTGGAGAGCAAAGCAAGAGGGTCTTCATTTCCTCTCCTCTTCCCTTCCTTGTAAGTAAGGTCAAATAAAAAAAAAAAATCCCAAACACATCCCCATAGTAAAAAAAAATTAGTTGAAGAACATGGAGTCAGAGTCAGAATTCATGATCTGGAGCTACCTAGTAAATCGTATGAAAACATACCACAAAGTTACAATTAACCCCAGAATATCTGACTTGAAACTTATGTTCTTCATGAATGAATCTTTACATATGAATTTTTTTACCACAGAAATTAATGTATCACCTCTGTCCATGCATCACTGCCATGCATGGAGAAGTTCACTCTTCTGTGCTTCAGTTTTTTGAATCCTTTCTTTGCCTTCAAAATTATTTATATTTTTTTTTACTTTATAATAATTGCTTCACTTTTATATATTGTAGGGCTCAGGAGGAAGGAGGGAAGAGAGAAAGAAAGAAAGAAAGAGTACTTTCCTTGCTATTAATTTTCAGACTTCTGTTTTTTTTATTTCAAGTAAGATGTTTTGTTTCCCAGGCAGTATGTACGCCTCGCTCTATGAAGTGCGAGGTGCAATTGCTGCCCTAGCTCTGTGTGTGGCTGTGGCCTTAGAAGTCAAGGATAAAAGAAACAAAACATTTTTTTTTTAATTCTGAAGTGAAAAATCCATTTGATTTCTTTTTGTTTATTGCTGCATTACTTAGGTAATTGCTTGAGTTGAGTCAGACTGACGGCAGGGCTCTGGACCCTCTGACTCCAATTCTTTTGCTTTATTTATTAGTCTCACTTATTAAAAGAATGTCTTGGCTTATATGATGGGTACTATTCAAGCAGAAGTTAAATCACTTATATTTGCAATCTAAGTCACTGACTCACAAAGGCTGAGTATACCATGCTAAGTATTCACAAAAAAAATGCTCTAAACCACGAAAATCATAAGCTCAGCCCTAAAAAATGAGATAGTTCACAAAGGTCTGTGAAGATTCGTGAAACATTTAAGTGAACCAAGCCATAGCAACTTGTACACAAAAGTCATTCCACACAAAAAACCATAGCAGAGACAGATATAAAACCTGCCCATGCTTGAGCAGCTCACATGCAATATAACCTAATTTATACCGTGAAACCTAGGCAAAACTTAGTTTATCCTCTGCCTCCCAGAATGACCCAAACACCTGTTATTTTAAACAGCACTGTTTTTTCAGTATTTTCTAACATTCTTAATAGATATCAAGTTCCTGAGGTCTTCTGTTATGTGGTGATTCTGTGCAAAGCAGAGCTATTTCACTATCTGTTACCTCAAATGGTGCTGATGTCCTCTGCTAAAGCTCAGGATGGCTATCATGGAACATCTTCCATGATAACATTAGATTACAAGATAAATTACAGAAGGAAAGGACTTCAGCCATTTTTTAAATTTTCATTGATGTTTTAACCTGATGGCCCAGGAAAAAACTACACACACAGAGTATTTAAACATTCATATGTGCTAACCTTTAACCTTGTAATAATTTTCCATTCTTTTCATTGCTAACATTCAATATATTGCTTTAAATAAACTATTTGCATCCCCAACAAATTCAAAGAGAAAGAAGTTGCGGTTAGAGCCAGGTAGTGAAAAACAAGACTTCTGGTTGATGTTTCTGAGTTCACATGTCCTTTCTGCCTTTGCCAGATTTCTAGGAATATCTTCCTCACTCCAATTTTTCCCACTTTTAGTGTTAGCTTCTCTTCAGTCCTGTCCTGTAGCTCAGTTACACGTGGCCCTGGCACAAAGTGAGGTGCATTCCTGTAAGCCATTAGGGATATTCTTAGTGCTGGTTTTTTCCAGCCTATTCGTTTTTGTGCTAGTGCTGAGCTGGTTGCCTTTAGCAATGCACTGTTTGGGTGTGTGACTCCTGTATTTGCTTGAGGCCACAGCAGTATCAGTGTTCTGTGTCGTTTCCATTTTGTCTCAGGCAGCCCTTGCACTCACTTGAAATAAGTGTGGCCTTTTGCCACTGACAATTGAGAATGCTAGTCCCTATTATGTGGAAAACATGATCCTCCTAGATGTTTAAAGCCAGTAAACTAAATGTTTATTGGGAAAGCATGAAAGAAGTGAGAGCCTGAGTGAATTTCATGAGCTCTATTATTAAACAGCAATGTAGTTTATCAAGGTGAGTTAATCCAAGACCTTCTCTGTATTTTCACCAGGCTGCCAGGAGAACAGCCTAGAAAATTTTCTACAGCCCTTCTGCTTCATTATGGAAGTGTTCAGTATTATTACACTCTCGATTTCACTTTCATTCTTTGCTAATGACCACCAAACATCTCCCATAAAGCAAGTCTCTCAACTTACACTTCCAAACTTCACAGGATGAATATTTTCCTTTCTCTGGATATTCTTCTGCTATATTTCATTTATTTCTTCTACATTTTAGGATAATCAGAAAGGAGCATCAGCTGCTCACTGTCCAGTAAGCCTGGCTTGTACCCTGAAATTATCTCTACACTGTCCATAATCCAGGCAGAGGCCTCCAGCCCTGACCTACAGCACCTGCTCACCTGCCCACCTGAAGTCAATGATATAAAAGATATGGACAAAACTGGTTCAGTTACAGCCCCAAAGGATTCCTCTGCCTTTCTCAAAATATCTTCATAGTGCAGATCAATGGCCTTACGTGTATACTGAAAATTTCTAAATGTGCTGCCTTCAAACCCTAATTACCATAATTTCATCTCATAATTAATAAAGTAAAAGTAGAAGCAGTAATGCTTCTGATTTACATAATTAGTATAAAACCCATGCATGGTTCAAACAAAATGCTGCAACCAAATTTTGAAACTTGAGAGCATAAACCTAAGATTCTTAATCTATAATTAAATTTAAGATAGATTGATTTTAAGGACATGGAATATTTTCATAACAGGTGTAAAATTTATGTGGACAAAAAATTTATTAAAATACTAAGATACTACTGGAATAGAAACAAAATTTTCCTTAGCCAAGTGTGACCATTTCCATTGGAAATGCACATACAGAGCATTAATTAAATCCTGCTTTAGCACTACAATTCCAAAAAAGAAAGCTTTGAAGAAGGGCTTCACAGGGCTGTCCTGAAAAAGAAAACAGGGGAAATAAAAAGTAAGTATATAAATAAATAAAATCTAAACACACTCTACAAAACTGTAGAAGCCATTTTGACCACCTGGTCTCTAGAATGGATCCCAGGAAAACTGGGTGTGGCCAAATGTTCAATTTATGAAGAACTCTCCAAAAAGCCTTTCAAAGGACACAGCTCAAGTTTTGTGGCCATAGTGTTATGGGTGAAAACCGATCTGAAATCCCTCTTCTTGTCTGTTTAAAACCATCTACAGTTATCCTGCTTTGGAGAGGTGACTGTGGCCTTACTGCTGAAGAGCTTGTGGGTGTTTCTTGCACAATGCAGGATTTTCACAGAGGGCTGTATCACAGTTTTACAAACCTAAAAAGGCAATAGTTCATTCACTAGCAAAAAAGTGAATTTCAATCCTAAGAAAACATTCTTTGAAACAACTAGTCATTATCACATCCAAATATTTTATTTCTATAATAAAGAAATTCTAAAATTGAGTCATTCACTGCTAACTTTCTTCACACTGACAGCACCCAAATTTCTCTTCAAAATTACAGATGCCGAGTTACCACAGAATTCTTATTATGTTAATGTTACAATAACACCGATGATAGTTTTCTTAGCAGAAAGATAAAGAGATTACTGAATTCTAAACCTGAGATGGAAAGAAATTTCTTACTTTAAATAGTGTCACCCTCACTCCACAGAAAGAGTGATTATAATCTGCAAGGGGGGGCAGTAAAACCCTCCAGAAGCAAGCCTTTCATAACTTCACCATTTTTCACAGGCAACTATAATTACAGTTTTGCATAACCATCTAATGAGAGGAAGTCCTTTCTTGCAGTGTTAATAAAGGACCTTGCATAACATGTTAACAAAGCAATGGCACTCTATGTAGGTAATGTCATTGTGTAATTAGCATGCTTATAAGATGACTTAAGATTACAGTTTATCTGAATCTAATAACTGCCTATCAGCTGCTTTACTATTCTGTCTTTTTCAATATATCTTTCCTCATGAATGGTTTGAGTATCCACCCGCTCGGTACAGAAGCACAGAGGGAATAAAACAAGCCAGTAACAAAACAGAAACAAAACAAACAAACAAAAAAAAAAAGAGTTTGAGAGCAATGAAATGAATAAACATGGAAAGAACCCAGCTTTTCCACATACCTAGACATGTATTTTAGGACATGGTATCACAAATATCAGTTTTTGCTATTCATTTCTAGACGGTACAACATTTGAAATTGTATGAGAAATGCCTCTGGAAATTATACTGGTCTCTTCATACATGGCATAAAAGTGAAGAGTGGGAAGAATTGGACAGTTCTCTAAGCCACTTAGGAGGCTGCTTTCACAGGACAACACCCTTAGTTGGAAAACTTAAATTCAGTATTTACCAGCAGCCAGCATCAAGTCCTGGTTGCTTCTCCTCTCCTGTAGCCAGAGGCTCACGGGCAGAGTAAAGCAGAATTCATCAGTCTGGTAGCACAGCTGGACTAGAATCACCCCTCCAGTTTCCTATTCTGCAACTTGGACTTCAGAAAGCAGCAATAAAGAAATAACCAGAAGGGTAAGAACTCAGCTTGGAACAATGTAATGTTGATTCATGGACCCCCACAGCAAAAATCTCTTTCTATCCCTTTTTCTCTGTCAGACTCAAGAAAGAAAGCCAAGGGAAGGAAAAAAGTAGCGGATGACAGAGAATAAGTTTCAGCTTGGCATGTTCTTTATAATGTGTAGGTTTCAGAGCTGGAAGGGAGAGAAGTTACAGTTTTGGGGACCACAAATATTCAAGTTCCTGAGAACAGTGAGGACCTCAAGGAAGACTGAAATTAAGCAAAGAGCACTCTATATTATTCAACTTAAAAACCATTACAAAATAATAAAAAATTACATGTAAAAATTTCCTTTAAAAGAAAAACAAAAAAATGTCTCTCCCTGAAGTAGTAACTGTAAAACAAATTAAGACATTTCCAAGTATTTGCTAACCTACTTACAGGCATCATTGCTCCCTTGGGCCTTTGTAGCCTTACACCTTCCTTAACGGACTAGCTGAATAGGTAAATGGGTTATATCAGGCCAGGAAATCAATGTGTATACTGTGTTCTCAGCCCCAGATGAGCTTGTCGAAGCCATTTTATTATAGCTGGAGGAGCTGTATTGATCCCAGCGTTAACTACTCGGAGGTGGCGAGCAATCCGATGAAGATGCGTCCTGCCGTCCATCCAAATGCTCTCTCCCCTCAATAGTCCTAACAGAGTTAAGTGTGTGCAGATTGAATTAATTTAATGTTTGCTTAATCAAAACTGACTACGCTGGAGCCCAAATTCTATTAATTACTGAAGGAATCGCGCTAATGCTGTAACATGACGTTAGGCTGGAAAGGGCTTTATTTCACTATGACAAGAGGGAGGAAGGGTCATAGGGAAAATTGGGGGGCATAAGTCAGGAGTTATTTCATAAAAATATTTTTTTATTTCACATTCCCCAAACAGAGAGTTCAGGCTCATTTACCTTTTTCTGAAATGGGCTTATTATCAGCCAGCAAAATGTCCCTTTAGTCAATTGACAGGCACAGCAAGTTAACTTCATACTTGATGATGAGGAAGAAAAAAAGTTGCAACATCATTCAGATTTATTTATGCAAAAAAAGTCTTCTCTTGAATGAAACCAGATGCAACTTCTCTAATTTCTTATTTCTATTTAGTCCTAAGGTTAGTATAATGGTTTTCTTAAAGACAGAAGTAATTCCTTCTTCACTGTCTAACATGAAAAAAAAGTTTCCCAGATTTTCCACACAGGAGAGCAATGGGCTACAAGCAAACAGAGAAAGTAAATTAAAACAAGTACTGTTTGACACTACCTTAACTAAAAGATTTTCAACAATATTATCTAGGCATCAGCCAGTGCACGTGCTGGGTTCAAATGCTCATGGAACATTTAGCAGAGAAGCACAGGTAAAATTTCCAGATAACTTTTCCCTAGGAAAAGCTTAAAAAACATGGATAAAGTAAATAGTGTTTTGTTCTATCAGGTGTTTCTGATAATTTAAAAATCCATCGCATCAAGTATTTCACAGAGGGAAGGTCTATCTTTAGTTGGGGGTTTTTTTCCCAAAAGTAGTTATTTCATACCGAACGTCATGGTGCTGCATTTCCTTAAGATAATTTTGATGTTAAATTATCTGTCTTCATTTGCAACAGCAGGTGAGTTTGTTTTCGTCTCCTCTTCCTAAATAGTTTATAGATGAAAAGAGTAAGTTTTGTATGGGAGCAAAATAATGTTGATTTGATTAATACAGCTGTATGCTTACAATACTGTTTGCTAAATAACAAACAGTAGACAACAGATTAGCTACATATGAAGCATATGTCCTGGAACAATGATTTTATTTCCAAGAGAAGAACAGTCTGTGCTCTTTTCTTACACCCCAATTTTCCTTTTCAGTTATGCTATAAAATACGTTCCTCATTGCTATCTTTGTTATGATAAAACTTGAGATTTTTTTTTTCTCACAGACATAGAGAGACATCACTGCAAAATAATTAGAAGAAAAAATATCTCTGCTTCTCATGATCTTCATCACTATTATTTTAACTTAATGTCACTCTTGACTTCAAGAGTTTCTCAGATACATTTTAATCTGAGCAGAGATTTGTTGTGCAATCATATTAAACCAGTGAATTTATTCCATCAAAGATAGAAATATTACTTCAACAAACATTGTTCAGTAAGAAGACCAATGTCCCACTACCTGTAGTGCAAAGCTAAAGCACATCCCAGAAAGGCAGGAACAGTCCTTCAAGAAGAGCATCTTTTTCAACTTAAAAACTATTACCTTATCAAATATCATAAATGAGCTTCAGGAGAAGAAAGCAAACCTTGTGGTTGATACAAGAATGATAACTGATGAGTGCAAATGCTAAAAATGCTAAGAAATATTTTGAGGCTACTGTAAGCATTTATATTGCACTTAAATTTTAGCTCATATAATTATTTAATGCAAACCAAAATTCTCATCTTGTTTCTGAGAAAAGAATATTCCTTTTGTCAAATGATCCTTTTCCATTGAAGTGTAATGTTTGAAATCTGCATTTCATGTCAGAGGTGGCTGATCTACAGAGGGAGCAGTGAAACCCAGTGTAATGAAATATTGGTTTTTTTACAAGCCATACTTTTGCACAGCATCAAGATCATTCTGGGTTAGAACACCAGTAAAATGAAAATTCTCATTACAATTGATTCAAACATGTCAAAATGCATTTTACCTTAATCAAACTACCCTGCCCTTCACTTTTCAAACATTTCCAAAACATAAATTATATCTCACATTACAGAAAGAAACAAAACTGGCTGCTTTAAACCATAATCATTGCAAATTGCAGCATTGACACCTCTGAATTAAAATTGCAGGAGAATTCACATCTAGGTTGTTTGAACCACTATCTACAGTCATTTGACATATTATAAGATCAGAATAATTTTAAGACGAATATAATATTCTTCCCCATGTATTTCATTAGTGAGGATCATTTGGATAAAAACAGAGCTCTATTTTTGAAGTCCACTGACTTGCCAGAGATAACTGTTAAGAGTTCAGTGTTTGTGGAATAACAAGCTCTGAATGACAGTGTTCTCTCCTATTTCTCAAGAGTACAGCTTTGTCATCTACCACTGTGATCCCAACAAAGAAAAATCCAGATGTCTGCAAATTAAAGGAGAGCTGGATGACATTCTGCTGTTAATGCTCAGCATACATAAATCATTGTAATAAGAGAAGATTGTTATATTAACCTTTGTCATGCAATTTTCTTTTTCTCTGTAAGAAATAGGAAAAACAACAAATTAGGTGGCACAATAATTCTATTTTGAAGCAGAATGGTGCAGAGAACTTTCATCCTCTTGCCAGTCACATGATTCCCACTTACCTGGGATTTTATATGTGCCCTATAAGAAGTTAATAGTATGCACAGATACTTCACTTCAACTGATATACTGCTAGAAAGATGGAAAACATCTTACAAATAAATCATCATTTTAAAGGAATAGATACTGGTAGGCAGGAAGCCGTGAAATTTAACCTTTGCCCTACCAAAAATCCATCTTATGGCCACTGAAATGCTTTAGTTCCCTCCGTCACTTATCATATATGGGAAATGGGACATGAAAATTCCCATGTATTAAAAATGAATACCCAATATCTGTGTCAGTGCACCAGCCCAGCTGCTGCAATGTACAAATGTAAGAATATTTTCACAACAGGGAGATGGTAGGATTTGAGCACCCACCTCAGTGGAATCCCAGGGAAGAGTTAATGTGTCCCATTGAAGAGACCCAGTAATATTTTAGGTCTCTGGTGTATAGAACACATATTGAGCTTTCTAAGCTTAAAACATAAGTTCACAATCAAATAACTTCAAAGAATATTCAAACTGGTTTTTGACCATTTCTGCAGTGGACAAGAGGATAATTAGAATACTTACACGCAATAAAACAGGCAAATATAATAATCTGGAATTCTTTTGCATCATTTCAGTACATTCATATTTCAAAAAGTTATTTAAAGTGAAAATAAATATTAAAAAAGTCATAGAACCTAGTCCTTAAACAGAGTACAGATAGACAAAGCTAATATATTACCAACAATCTAAAAAACCCAGAGTATTGTTCTTCCCTAGCTCATGTGACCTAGTTTGAGTCATCTTAATTCCATTTTTTTCATTATTTCAACTGCATATCAAACCTGCCTTCTTATTCTTCATACAGTCACTTAGTCACTTCAAAAGTGTCCCAATACATACCAAAATTAAGATACAAGTAAACATTTAAAAAATGAAAGGGACCCTGGAAAACTCTTCACATTTTTTTGCAACAGAAGCATCTAGGAACCTAAGTACAATTTTAGAAAATTAGACACACGGTTGATGGTTTCAGTATATTTGGAAATAATCTGCACATTCCCAAGGAAATTTAGGCTTTAACTGAGGTCAATATTCTATGCTACTGGGATGTCACACTAATTCCTCTATGGAAAGCATGACAAAAGTATTATGAACACGTTCCCATACTGCAAAGGTTGAAGGATGTCTATATACTACTGCAGTAATATTTCTGGTGTCTTTCCCATATCAAAAACCCCAACTCCTAGGGAATTTGACCAACTCCAAAATCAATAAGCTTCTCTAAAGTCAGAGTTTGCACTCTTAAAGCACTGCCTGAGCTGTTGCTGCATCCAAAGCCAATAAAATTACAGTAATTATAATAGATAATTATAGACCACTTTGATCCACAATTTTAGATTTTTTTTTCTATATTTTTTTCTCTGACAAATAGAAACAAAGGCCGTTATTTCAAGAAAATCAGGGAATATGTTTGAGATCCCACTCAACACCTTTAACTATGGATTCATAGAAAGAAACAACCACAACACCAACAATAGGACAAAGAAGGAGCTGAGATAATATTTTTAAATTTACCTTGATGGCTACTTTCCATATGGATGGTATGACAGCTGCAGTACAACAGCAGCCAGTGACAGTGTGCAAGCTCCCAGTTCTGGCCTTATCTTTGCATAAAGATAAATGTAAACAGGTGGGATACATCTGCTAAACTACACTGGAATTATCCTTTACTTTCTTTTTATTGCATCCATGTTATAAAATAGTACAGTTTTGCATGTATCTTTAAAACTTCCTGACACATTTCCTCCTGAAATGTATTTTTTAAAGTATGAGTTGCAGAAACATTTTCCACTTTTTCCACAGTCTCTTTCTTGTAGGAAGCATAATGTACTGTATTTTCATGATAAGGGAAGTGTAGAGGGGACAAAAGGAAAGAAAATAACAAAAAAAAAATTTTCACATCATCATCCACTACTGCAACTGCTTTCTGCAGTCAGAAATTGCATCAGCAAGCTGGGCTTGCCTCTAAATTGTCCCTCTGGAACCCAGGGGAACCAGCTGGAAAGGAAACAGCAGAAGGAGGAAAGAGCTGTGCAGCAATTCCACAAGAGCAGGACGGCCCAGTGCCACAGAAAGGTGAGTCTGCCACCACCATTAAATCATTCTCACTGAGTTTGGCTTCCCAGGCTAGAGTGGTGCTAAGTATCAAGATTTGATTTACTAAAAACTCTAGATCTTCATCCTTTTCTTTCCATTCCCCAGTTCATACTTCCTCACGATTTCAAACGCAAAAAATCTAAGCTTTTTTATTCACTCAACTGTAGAATCCTTCAGCAGCATCAGGGATGCATTCACCATAAGGCCTTGCACATTGTTAAATTTCAGAATGTAAGAGATTTTTAGCTGCTAAATGATGTTTTCCAACCAGAACAAAAGGCAGAGCTTCAGTTCTAAGCCTGTCACGGTCTCACTGTCTTTGAGGTTCCCAACATTCCAACCCATGTTTTCATCTGCATTCCTGCAACTCCAGAGGTAAAGAGGCACCAATTAAGGAATAACAATGAATCTCGGAAAAAGAGCGTTTTGACTAAGAATTAGCTTGCTCTCTTAGAGTTTGTTATTCTCTTTAGAAATAATTGACAAAAATCAGTTTGCAATTCACAGCTGCATGATTTCAGTTATGATTGTTAACCCAGAGAAGTTTCTCAGCTCTGTGCTGAGCCCCATAAAGAAGTTCATTTAATGTTCTGAACTCAGTTTGCAAAAGATTGGTCCTCTAAAACTGCAGACCAAAACCAGTCATGTTAATGACACAAAAACAGTACATGCAATCTCTCCCATGATTTTGGTTTTGGTAATATTTATATCATTTTCATCACCACAATCTCTTTAAAAAGGAAATATTTCCGTTCTGAAGGAACCCAGTACTAAGTGGAAATGTTTTTCCTGGAAAATTCAATGCAAGTATTGAAGTACAGAAGTACAGAAGTACAATTAATTATTTTTAAATTATGTTTTTCTCAGTCTCCCTCAATTCTTTGCGAAAAAGTCACAAATAACTAAGACAAGTCAGAAAGAAATTTGTACTATTTGAGAAATGCCCAAAAAAAAAAAAAAAAACAAACAAGAGTTTGGGAACACAACCAAAACACCAAAGTCCATTGCAATTGATTGCAGCCACACTCCTTAGTTTACTACAAGGAAGAGGCCAGATGATGCCAATAGAACTGCAGGAGTTTAAATTAATTCAAAAAAATTATAATTTATATATCTGATCCCACCGTTTTAGTCCAGCTGTGCAAAACTGCACATTCTGTCAGTTTGCAGTATACACATTTCTGCACAGTTCCCTACAGGATCAGTAAAGGAGAAACACCCTTGCATCATTTACCATGACCTTCCCCTTAAACATAAAAATTCTCCTTTTTTTCTTCGCTGCATATTAATTTATAATAGCGAGACAACAGTATCAGCTGTCCATTTAAGTTATTTTAGGTTCATTTACAGCCTGCTCCTTGAAACTCTATCTTTTAAATATCTCAAACATGTATATACTGTGTTCTGAAGAGCTTTCATGGAGAATGTTTATTAGTCACTTTGATCTAATTCATCACAAAAGAAACCGTCTTAAAGTACATAATGTTCTCCTAAGTGACACATGCTGAAGCTGTTATCCTACTTTTAACCCGTGCTTTCAAGGATCTGAACCCAGCCTTACGTCGTCTAAAACTTAATTAAAAGAATGCTGTCAATATCAATGTCAAAGTAACTTGTCACCCTATGAATGAGAGCCTCAGTCGATTTTTCAAACTGTGCCAAACTTTCGAAGGGCTCTTTCACTTTATAAATCAACTAGCAGCTTAGAATATCCTGGCAGCACCTTCAAGGAACGAATCAAAATGACAGGAAAAGAGGGGATAACAATCAAAGCTTGACTGAATACAGGTGTTTGAGTTTACAGACGAACCACAAATGCCTGGATCTTTGACAGCTGTTGATGTTATCAGTTATGTGCAGCTATTATTGGCTCCGGTCTTAGGGGCTGTAAGGCCTTTCCCTTAGCAACATCTCTGTGGCTGATAACATTTGGCTGAACTTTCAGATCTTAACCTCCCTTCTGACTCTTTGCAGTCAAACCCGCCTAAACTGATCAGAGGAAGAGACACGCAGTGGGAAGACAAGTAAAATATTATTGACTGGACTGTTTCATGTCTATTAGGAAGAAAGAGCAAGGGAGGGGAGAGCTTTCCAACTTGACAGGCTTCAAGATAATCAGGGAAGGAATCAAGGCAACAGAGTAACCCTTAGAAAAGTAAGAAAGCAATGGCTTATGAGAGGTCATTGTTCTATACAAGGAACAAACACGGGGTGATATTTTATTAGGCTCCAATTTGAGTTCCCCCATTTTAGTACTTGCATTTTTTAGTGCTGCCACTTAATAGGCCTAAAGCAATTTTATGGCACACAATACACTATTAGAGCTACTTAAGTTTTCAGTGTTACTTAAAGCATACACAGATGGGTAAATTGTTGAGATTCTCATCAGATCAAACTGTGCTCCTGAGCATTTTCAGAAGAGTCACATTTTTAAGCAGTTTTTAAATTCTGATTCAGCCCTTGCTGTCAGTGTTTTCTGGGCAAACTGTCCCTTATTCCACTAGCAGAAACCAGGCAAAAGCAAACTTCAGTAAAGAGCATGAACACATTTGTGAAGTTGCTTCACTGGCAATTTCTCTGCAGAGCTAGACAGACTACTCAAAATTCTGTGTTCCTCCCAAGTAAAGCCAGGAAGTTCTCTACACATCTATCTATACATATGCAAATCATCAACCTGATGACCAGATCAAGCTCATCATTTTAAGATCAATAAATTACTAGCCCAATGAATAAGCCATGTAACACATGGGGCTTTCTGATCTCTTCCAGGGATATAGAAGCAGCCCCAGAAACTTGTACAGCATCACACGAAATCGTGGTTTGGACCCGATACCCCAAAAGCTCCTGTTCCTCAGTGGAGCAGCACTCGGGTGTTAACACTGCTCCTGAGCAGGAGCTCCTCATTTGTGCTCCTTACAAAGCCCTTCTCCCTCAGAAATCCCAGGTGGGTGCCACTCATGACACACTGGCTTGGGTTTTTTTTTCAGCATTTTTACATTAAGTCTTTTTCAATAAGTAATCCACCTTTTTAACAGTAAAACTTTTGATCTTTCATTGTGTAATATGCCTACTTTTTGCCAAACACACTGTAAGTCCCAGAGGAAAACCCTGCTGCACACAGTATGTGTTATTGCCATGCCATATCACACAGCACAGATCATTAAGTGACATCCATATGACAGTAACAATAATAATTGAACAATGGGAGGAAAAGACATAACTGAAGACTGTGTAGTAAAAACATAAAAGGATTTGAGAATTATGCTGCAAAATATTTACAAGAATAAAATCCTTTTGATTACTATATTTTGAAACAAAACAGTGCTGTTATACATAAATTTCATCCCCAAATACAAACTCAGAGGTGTCAACTGCATCTATAGATCAGGCCCAGCTACACAGAGATTATCAGAGATACCACGACCTATATTAGCAGACTGACATTACACTTCTTTTATTAATAAAAATCAAGAGATAATAAGTCCAGTTTACCTTTTTAAAGCAATTTAAGAACTTAAATACTATTACAGTTTAAGTTTGTAATTCTATTTTTAAAAATCGTGTTCAGCCATAAAGATGTCACCATTTTAACCATCAAGTAAAGGTCACATCGGCATTCAGGATACAACTTAACTATTCTTTTTCATGCTTTGACTTTGAATCTTTGCATCTGCACTTACATGGAGGTAACTGCTAGAATCATAATCATATATTTAAATTAGTCACTAGGAGAAAATTAGAATGTTTTGGAAGAAAATTAAACCTGAATGTTTCAAGAATTCATAATATTCCTTAGATCTATTTTTTTATATATACATATTCCTTATAATGGCTACATTGAGAAAGGACCAACCCTCAGGAAGACATTCAGGGGTACACATATGAATAAATGCTATAATATTGTCAGAAAGCAAACTGGGAAGAGTGACAAAACACAAAAATTAATTACTGAATTGTGAATACTAAAAAAGCCACACATAAATACTAGCCATAGAGCCTAGAACAATGCTAATTAATGCAATTAGCCCACACATTTATGATTTCACTGAAAATTCAAAAGGAAAAAAATATATTTCTTTAACATCTCTCTATGTATTTCAGAATGTATTCTCAATATTAGACACAATACATTATAACATTATCAGAAAAAAAAATAGGTCAGTAAATCCAAGGAATTTATGACAAACATCATTCACTGGCCCTAATTCCATGTAACACACAATTGAGACAGAACCCTTAACCCACTTTTACATTCTTCCCAGCTCCTGAAATTAGCTGGCACCAGGATTTTCCATGTTACACACCACGTGCAGCAGCCCTGTACGCACCATCACCATGCACCATCCAGACCATGTGCTGCTCAGAGCTCTGCCTGCCCCCAAACCTGCTCTGCATCAGGGTCCCACAGCAGCAGCTCAGACCCAGCCAGGGCTGGAGCAGCAAACTCTAATGGGGGTTGGGTTTGTCAAAAAGTGAAAGGCACATGGTGCACAATCAAACCTATTGCATTTTGTCATCACTTTTGGTACCTTCATTCTAGTGTTTGAAAATTTCAGATTGCAGTTAAACATCTGGTTTGGCTATGAAAAGTAGAATTTGGTAAAAGGGGTTCTATCTCAGGAAACAAATTATAACACTTATCTATGGTTCAGGAGAAATTACAGAACTGTCCCTACTATCATTATGTGATTATTCTGATAAAATTACATGAAAATTTGAGCTCTTGCCTAGGAAACTGATATCAATATATTTTACAGTGTGTCTTTTTTATCAAGAAGCCCTAAAATAACAACTGCCAATGACAAAATTGATGTTCTTTTTAGGCTGGAATAGTGATATTACGAAGCACATACTTTTCTTGTTACTTAAAAAAAAATCATATTTATGTGAGGAGAGTGAAATTTATGATGTTCAGATTCCCAATACACTTTTGTATTACTGATTTTTAGAATGCTGAATTTCTCCTTCACATCTTAAGATAGGATTTATAACCTATCAGAATGCCTAAAACGTCTAAAGAAAACAAGGTTTCCAAGGTAAAGATGCACATACTTCTCCCTAGCTTTCCTTATACTGTTTGGTTTTTTCACCACAGTCTCTAGAAACAACTCTGTACTTTCTGGATGCCTTCAGTCTAAAACCTGCAGCATTTCTGCCCACATCAACAGTTTTACTGATGATCATCCTGTTGGTACCTCAAAATTCATTTGACCATTTTTAATATTTCCTTCCTTAAGCATAAGTCCAAACACATCATGTTTCACATACAGACAATTACCCCAGCCTTTAATACACCAATTAAATTTAAATTTCAGAAGAGGATTCTGGTACAACTTTATCTGCAGAGAGGCTATCCTCCCCTCTTAGTACTTTTATCCTTAAGTCAGCAGCATTTAGGACAGCACTTGTGGTGAGAGCTCATTTGTACACTGCAGCATCCTTATGAAAGCCTTTTATCCTCAATCATTCAACCAATCCAAAAATGGAAGAACCATCTTCAAGAAACAAGCCCTAATAAATCTTTTCCATTTCCTTTTAATTTTAGGCAGATAAATGTTACACATCCTGATTTGAAGGCTCTCTGGACAAGAAATCACTCTGTAAAATCTCAAATAGAATTTAACCCTATTGTAGCTAACTGAGACCTCCTTCTGCATTCAGATGTTGGTTTCAAAAGCTCATGAGCAAAAAATTAAAATACACAGTATAATTAATGACAAAAGGAGCTTGTAATATTTAACAGAATTCATCTCATTCTCTTCTAGCACACATTGGAACAGTCTGACCTCTGACACAAGATCATCTTCCCAGCCATAATTTGCAAAAATCAATGACAAGGTTTGTAGATGTTACATGCTTTTGGAAAGAATCTTGACTAGTGAAGGAAAAGACAAGATTTCCTCCTGAAAAACTAAGATTATCGTGTAATGTCAACACTAATATCCTTCAGCAACTGGGTCTTTGACCAAAAGAGTTTCAGGAGACAGAGTAACCAGAGTAAATGTAACTATTAAAGATGCAATGTGCAGATCAGAGAAAAATGTTTAGTCCTGTCTCATAAAATACAATCATGCAACAGCAAGGTGACAGTGGTCCTAGAGTGAAGCAATTTCCAATTTCATTCACTTTTCAGTGAAAACAGAATAAAGACTGTATTTTTAAAGAATTGAATGAAGGAACGAGGGAAAATATTCTATTTTTATGTTCCATTTTTACTTTAGAATGTGTTGAAAAAGGTTAAACAGTGGAGGACAGCACTATTGAAATCTTACTTTGTTACTCTTCTATGCAATTTACTCTTTCTAATAAAAAGCAGGTAAAAATTGTGATTGAATGTACAACATTCTCACACTATTCAAACTTAAACATTCCACCATTTCACACAGATAACAGACACACCTTTTTTCCTTACAGAAGGTAAGGTGACGAGCTATTGGTGCTGCCTCTGATGGTGTCTGTGATAGTAGACTAATCTCTACCATCAGTTAAAGTGATTGCCATTAAAATCTTTATTAGCAATTAGCATTACTGCTTGAGTTTCAGTTTTGCCTCTACTTACTGAAGAAAGCAAGGAAAGGCAGCAGTCCAGTGAATACCAGTGGATTTAAATGGAATATCAATTAAAGAAAAAGGTAAACACTGTGATGGCCCAGTACTGTACATATGAGCAGCAGCAAGTAAATGGATAGGAAATCTGTAATTGAGAAAAAAATGGCCTATTGTGTTTTAGGGAGGGATTTTTCTTCTACAACACTATTATTCATTTCACTTCTGCAATAGAAATTTTCTCTATTCTTTTTCCCACCTCATGAAAGCTAATGTTGAATTTCCAAGCTATGATCATCAGAAATGCAAAACCCAGCCAAACAAAGTCACCTTGCTACACATACCTACAAAGTCTTATGGTTTAAAATCTTTGCAAAGTACAACTGTAGCCCTTGTATGCATGACTGCAAACTTGATGGAAATTTCTTGTAATAAATACAGAAAAGGTTACATCAGATCTAAAGTGAGTGTCCTCTATTTCCATGGATTAAAAAATCTCATTGCAAGCTATTAGCATGTTGTTTAAAGTTAACTTGGGTCAGTTTTCAATTGCGCTTCATTGCCAAAAATACACATTTCTTGCAAGTAGACCTGCTTTAAAAGAGGAATGTCTTCTTATTTCTATATCCTATCCTTATGCAAGACACAAACACACCCTCAGCAGGATGCACCATGTAGTTATTCCTAATTTCAGAGTCCCAGTTAGTGTTACAACATTGCATACTGCAAATGAAGTCTACAACTCCCAGCTGATTTTATACAGAAATTCTAGCTACAGAATGCAGTGATGGAATGAGGGATAGAAAATAGTGTTCTTAGGATCAACTGCTTTTTCCTACACATACATGGACCTTCCCATGCAAACTGTGACCTCGGAAGTGCCCTGAAGGTCTGCACTCGTGGTCTCCAGGTGTGCCAAAGATCAGGTCATACAACTGCAACTGTACTTCAAAAGGAAATTTTATATACTGCTTTTTTATGTAATTGATAGCAAGTAAACAATTTGGATTTACAAAGGATTATTGTTTATTCAGAAAACATGTTACTTAACATTGCAGTAAAGATCTATTTTGAAGTAATAACAAATTCTACACTTTTCTGTCACCCAAACTTCATGCTTATGTAGATCTTCACACAGTTTTGCAATCCCCTGGCCAACATCAGCCTCTGGATAGTAACAAGGTCCTCTCCAACCCTGTGGCTGCTATCAAGTATGCAGAAGTTAAATGCACAGATGAAAAAAATTTGTCTCAATTTCATATTTCTGCAAAATGGTAATTTTGTACTTAAAATGTACAAGATGGATGTTGAGAAATATAGGCTGAAAGCCTAAATTATACTTGGTCATAATTTATGTAGTACAGTCCCAAAGAGATACAAAAAAGGCAGAGCATAATTTATCTGTTGGAATCAGAGATAGCTTTGCTAAAACTCCCATTTATTCTATCCCCCATAGTCTTAACCAGCCTTTGTCCTTAGGGCGCATTCTATTTAAGCTTTCCATATTGCTGTTTGATCACATATCGTAGCCCATAATTTCTCTATCATCTGGAGCAAATTCAGCTCACAAAAATGATGATCTCCATGATAGCAAACACTGCATTTCTAAGATACAAAGTATTTATAGCAATACAAAACTGTTTGCATGTAAAATGTCTGTCAGGGGAACACACACTTTAATTTTGAGCACAACACTCTTAGAACAAAGGTACCCAATACTTTGAGAGTGGCTTCACTGTGAAGAACCTAAACAGAGAAATAGGATGTGATTAATATATCAAGCACAGTTCTCTCCACAGAAATCTCATGTAATCTCACCAAAGTCAATGGGACTAACCACAGCTCATACCAAACCTGAATTTATGCTCATTTTTTAAAATATTTCATTTATGACAATAAATTTAAAAGCAAGAATTAAATGGAAGTCTGATGTGGCACACGTAGGAAAAGCCTAGAATTATTCTGTCTAGCAATAGTTTTTCCAAATACACTTTGATGTAGCAAATTAGCTCAAAATTCAAATCAGAAACATCCATGACAATTAAGACAAAACACTTTAGCTCTAATACTTCAGTCTTGGTTTTCTTACTCTGTCAGAACTGCTCAGGACCTCTTTGCACAGAGGCAATGTAAAACATCATCTTTTTGCACCAACACAATTTTTTTCACTATCCAGAGATTGTTTTTACCTTGTTTGCATTGAACCAGCAGCTCAGAATGTTAACAATGCTGTTGCTGCAGCTGACAGTGCCAGCCTTGCAATGAGACAAACTGTGGTTGCACTGACTCAGGCTCATTAAATATTTCCATGGTTCTTTTAATCATTAGTATTGCTATCATAAATATTCAGATGTTGACAATGTATTTTTCACAATAAACACTATTCAGCCGTAGATTGGCTGAATTCCAATTAAAGTGCTTCTGTTTTGCCTCCCAAATTTCCCCTGAAGAATATGACACTTCTCTTTTTTCCTTTGCTTGAGAGTCATTTTATCCACTGTTTTATACTGGGTTTACAGTTTACTACAGACGGGTTTGCATTTACATGGTCTTATTTGTCACAGATTAATTTAAAACACAAAAGCTCTGAACTCTGGAAAACTTCTGCAGAGTCACAATGCACATGATGCATGAACCAGCAGCTTACAGGCACCCCTGGGTTCAGCTCAGACACTAAAAAAGACATCTTCACTTAATATTTACAAGACACATTCTGTGCCACATTTGATGGAAAGCATTAGGAATAATGGACAGGTACTTTACAAATTGTTTTGCTTTGCCTAGGGGTGAAGGGGGTTGTTTTTTGATCAAAAAAAAAAAAAAAGTAGTTTAATTTAAACTGAAATTGTGAAATTTCTTCCATTTGGGATGCTTAGGCAAAAGAATGAAAGTAAACAAAGCAATTTCACCTTTGTGGTTAAAAATCGTTGTAAAACACTCAAAATATTTTTCTGGGTCTTTATTCAGCCAAGAATGGGAAGTCAATTATATGTACTGCTCTATTCATAAGTACCTAGCTCTATTCTTGAGTAAAAAGTTGATAATACCACATTTTTTTCCATCATTCCTGGTTAGCTGGGAGTTCCAGCCATATAAATATATAAATAAAGATGAGCTGACCTCAGTTTTCCCCATCTTCCATATTTCTAAACTGAAAAATAGAAGTATGCCTTGTGTGAAATTAACTCTTCAGTGGCTACAAAACCCAAGCTACTGCAAAAAGCTGCAGTGTTTCAATTTGTCGCAGGTATTTGAGGACAAAATAAAATGGACAAAGGCACAGAGTGATCCTTGACTCCCCTGCCCAGGCTCCAGCTGGCAGGGAAGCTTTGCCTTTATAGGGATGTCAAGACTTGAATTTCACAGAATCCATCTAAAACTTGATCTTACTTAGACCAACTAAAACCTGCCACTCCTACACACAAGTTTGTTCAGCTGGTTATTACACCTCAACTAATCCAACCATGTTTCCCTAAAACTTCTTGATATTTCAGCCATACAGCAAATGGGGACAATACACACTGAGCAGCCACTACACTTGAAGATCTTCTGTCCTGAATCTCACTAAAAGCAAAATAAAATTTAAAATCCCAATGACCTGCTGGTAGTTTACTGCAAATAGTTGTCTGACATTTACTCGTGGTGAAGTTGCTGCTTTCAGCAGTCCAGGGCATTTAGAAAAGGAAAGGAAGGATAGGCTGAGGCTCTCCATGTAGAGTCAGGCATTTAGGAGCACTGAAAAAAAATATTACTGCAGCTTTCCTTATATATTTAAAAATTACAGGGTTGTTTACAGATGGTTTCTGAGCATAAAATCCTAAATTTATGGAAAATTCCAATAAAGCAACAAATGTGCAATAAAATGACAATTCATAGGAACAAGACAGGGATTTCAACAATTGTCACATGTGCAGGTGTATGAAGAACAGCAGTATCACTAAGTGATTTGTACAGTAGTTTTGTCTCAAGGTTAAGTATTTTAAATGGAAAAATTCACTGCAAAATAATGTAGCTGTAACCAGAATTACAAATTCGAGGACTGTAACTTATAAAATTAGATTGTGAATCATCTCACTTCCCTTACAAACTGCCTAACACACAAAGGCCATCACTTTCTATACATCAATATCTGAATAGGAGAGGTAAAGGCTGCTTTGGTCTGATAGTTTTACATTCATGTCTGCCAGTGAAATATTGAAGTTCCCTCTGTGTGTGTTACTGGTATTTCTGACACAACCAAAAATGAACAAACACAGAATATAAAGTATTCTGGAGATACTGTTTTCCTGTTGAAGAAACATGGCATGTTTTCCTGTTGAAGAAACATGGGGAAAAAAGTAATTTTCTCTTTTCACGGCAACAGTCTGGGATGTAAAAAGAAGCCAGGTTGTGAGGGCTGTTCTTGGAGTGATCACTCATAAAGGAGTTTGGCCAAACAAAAGCGTATCTGGAAAATTATGGATTTTCAAAGAGCTTCAATGTCACCAACCTGATTTAAGGGAAAAAGCCTTAAGTTTCAAAAGTTTATTTCCTTGGTAATGGAAAACTGTTACACACATTAATTGTCTATTTTAGCAATCAGCAGGAAAAGAAGTCTGGACTTAGGAATTAAGCTTCTGACCCCTGAATTCCAGGTTTCATGACAGAATCAGAAAAAGATAAATGAAAAAAGATCTAGATAGCCTATAATATGAGAATTTTGGTATGTGGAGCATCCTCACAGATCTTCAGAAGTAGAAAAAATTTCAGAAGAAACATCCACACAGAATCACATACATTTCAGATTATGAAATTGTCCCATTTTGAACCACTCAACATAAAGCAGTTTGGGCTACACGAAAGTTCTACCTGCTATATGTGGGACAGTGCTACAACCTTCTCAGCCTGAATGCAAGAATTTACTCCAGTCAGTTCAGCTTTCTGACTCAGCTTCCTCCCTTTATAAATGGGCATTTCATACATCTCCTTGGAATAATATTTCTTTAGCTTTCCCAAACTATGTGAGGCTGATCAGGGAATGGTACAATATTCACCATGATGGGAGAGGAGCCTTCAGTAGAAGAAGTTCTTTCTGCTACAAAAATACAAAAACAGAAGACCAACATAAGGAAGTCATTTCCCAACTCCAAGGCTGAGCTTGTCTTTGAAGTGTAAAATCCTAGACTCACCATCATCCTTCCTGTAAGAACTTCAACAGCTCATTTGTATTTTTTTGGCATTAGACATCACATACGGTTTTGAGTGGATATTTCAAAAATAATTTTATTTGTTTAGCATCAACTTTTCTTCATTTTAAGCTATCTTTATTTGGCATTAAATATTAAATGGAAATGGGAAGGGCTCATCTGGGCAGTGTTATAACTTTGGCTCCTTCACAAACAGTAGAATTCTCAAATTTCCCCAAATAACTTTGGCATACAACCACATCCATTAGGATTCTTAGGGCTTCTTATTTCATGGAGTTGAGGAGGGGGTCTGAGAGAGCTGAGTCTATAAAAACAGTTTCCAGGTCCATTAAGCACCTGCATACTCCATGTCCTTTATTTTTGGAATACAACAAGGGAGTAAGAAGAAATAATATTCATATCGGAAATAAATGTCCAGTGATAAACATTAAAATATTTCTAATTGCTTCCTTATTCTGTTCATTTAGAAAAAAAATAGCTGTGTCATAAAGGTGTTACAAACCAGCTAACTGTTCTTTTTTAATTCAAAAATTATTATGGTAAGTAAATGATTTAGGAATCTTTCATTTCGCTAAGCTATGGACTGGATTTTCACTACTACCAGCAATATGGGTCCTCTGCCTCAGATTTTTACTTTAAATGAATTTTTATTTAAAATTCTCTTGCAAAAACTGCACTTCTGCATTAAAATAGCAGACAAAACATTTCAGATTTCCAGCTCTGATATACCAAGGAAAGAAAACGTTGAGAAGAAAGTTTTTGACACATGGAAAAGGCACCTCTATCAATCCATCAAGCAGACTCAAAAGTATAAAAGTTGCTATGGGGACTGTTCACAACACTGAGACAAAAGGGAAAGCCAAGTCTCAAAATGCAAAACGAGGGGAGTCTTGCAAACTATGCAATTATCCACCAAGCAATCCATGCCCTAGTGAGTAAAATGATGCAAAACATTTTAAACATCCAACTGAGCCCAAATCATAACAGTACAGGAAAAACTCTTTGGAGAAAGGTTCTCACAGAGAACATTCATCTGCTCAGCATTATGCCCCCTTTACAAAGTAGGACTAGGATTTAGATGCAGAAGTAGAGAAGTCTCCAGATTGCATTGTCTAAAACCTGATTTTATTGACCTAAACACCTTTTTATTTTCATACTTAAAAGATATTTTCTAAACATCCCATGGAATTAGCTTCTTTGCCTCAAGAAACAATACAAATAAGTCAACGAGTAAGCTATGTCCACCCTTAAGACCTTCTACTGCTCATTCATTTTAATCAAATTTCCCATATTCTTTGACTTTCTATCCCTCATTGCCTTGAGCTATGCATTGCAGCTACTGATGACATACAAATGTTAATTTTGTTCAAATTCAAACACAATAGAGAAGAGCCCATTTTAAAGGCTGCTTTGCAAACATCACACTTAAAAGAACTGAATTAAACAGAAAGGAAAAAAATAAATTCATTCAAGTGGATCCCTATGTTAGCTCTGTCAAATGATTTTCAGGCTCTTCAAGTCTAAGACACTGATTTCTTTCCTTGAAACTTTAACAGCTGCATATTCTATTAAAACATACATAGAAAGAACTCCTTTAAAAATAAACCAATTGTGAGGCATCCAAAGAACCAATGATAGCAAACTTCATCCATAGTAATTAAGGGTAATCCCCGTGACAGCAGACACACAGCAGCTGTGCAGCAGTTAATGATGCTTTTTGTTCTTCCTTTGTCATTTTTAATATTTATTTTATTCAATTTCCCTTCCATGCTTTTTAAAGAAAAAAAGTTAAGAGTGTAAATTAAAAGTGTAAACAGCTATTTTGTTGGGGAAAAGTAGCAAGCAGTACTGCACTTATGGACTGCATCAGTGCTAAGATAAACTGTGTTCCTCACTGAGTTTGCAATAAAAAGCTCAGGTTTTACTTTCTCTTAGATATGTGACCACCAATACTTCGCAGTCACTAATCCAAATACAGCATCATTGTGGTCATCATTTAACCAGAGATCTCCTGCTGGGTCTTGCTGCTTATGTCAGATTTGCAGCTACATAAAAACTGGAAATCATATGGCAAGAACTTAAAAGAACATAAACAATTTGGTAACTGCAGCAAGGCTTAGCTTCCAGACAGGGTCTCCTCTACCTCACGCCTCAGGATCATTACATTAATTCATAAAGCAAACAAGGTGCAATGCGACCACTTCCATCTGAGATGAAACAAAGTGCCCCCACATCTCATCTCACAAACTGCCATCACTTAATCCGATCAAATAAAATTCTGTATTAAAAAAAACTTAAATTCAAATTCCTTGGATCATTCAACATCACCTCTATGGAATGCTTCCAACACTCACCACAGGCAAGTCTGTTATCCTGAGAAGCCTCTCATCACCTCATGTTTTCTACATTGCTGATTTCACTTATTTACTTTATAACTGATTTAATAAACTTCCTTTGTTTCTTTTTCCTCTCTACTACTCTTCTTTAACTTTTCTAGAAACCATTGCTTTTTCTGACAATGCGATTCCCAAAGAACATACCTATTCTTCCAGAGTACACATGCAGCCCCCCACCAAGTGGGTTTCTAACTAGTAAGAGGGTTCTGCCAGAGAATAAATTTTTCCAAGAGTGCATTACTTTAATATTTGTGCATTCTTGATGCCTCAAGGTGCAAAATCTTCAGCCTTTTTTTTTCAAATAGCAAAGTAACAGCAACTTCTACCAGTGACCACTAAAGTCAATCTATTGTGTTTTACTGTCAGTCCACCTTTTTCTAGCAGGTAAAACAAAGATCAAGTCCTCATAATAATTCATTTCAAACCAACTCTCTAACATTGTCACTGGGCATTGTGGCATTATCAAGAGGAAAAAGCTTTCTTGGAAGTCACAAAGGTACTGTACATTTATTATAACTAGGAATGTGGTCATCATAAATTAAGTATCAGTAATCATGACTTTCTTTTTAATTGGTTTTGACTAATGCCAGTTTCCAAGGCATTCTCCATGCACTTCCAATGGTTGACTGCATTGTTGGATTTACAAGAAGAAAAATCAGAACTATGGTTGCAAGGGGGGAAAAATAACATGAATATTTAGAACAGATCTTGAAACACTGGACCCGTTTCATATGGCTTACACAGCCTATCTTTTAACCCTGAACATGTTAAGTATCAGTTCTTCCTCTGGAGACTTGAAGATCTAGGGTTAACAGCCTTCTGCTTTAAAAATTCATTGAGGTACAAACAAATGGTATTGCTTCCAATGCATATGCATTGCACCAAGCCAAGGGAAAAAAAAACCACGTTACCCCCTACAGGATACTTGGCAATTAACTCCAGCTATGTCAGCAATTTTTTGAAAAATTTCCTAAACATGAGGAAATCTCATCTTCACCTTATGAAAGACAAAGCTACTGCAGTGACTCTTCCATGCATTACAATGTGTGTGTCTTACTTCTTAACCAAGCCGCTAATCACGCAAATTATTGCAACTAATTACATCTGAAGGTCTAATTAATTCTTTCAGTACCACATCATTTAGTACGCATTCACAACACAGCACCTGTTTTGAAAATCCTTGCAGTTAATTTGTTTATAAACAAACACTATTTGCATAAAATGTTTAATGAATGGCTTAACAGTTAGTACAATACTCCAGCTTTGTCTTAGTAGATTTGAGGTCATCGAAGGCCACAATAAATTAATTTTAAACTATACAAATTAATTTAAATAGTATGTGTGAATTTCTCATTAATAAAGAAAACATTTCTAACATGTTAATTAATATCTCTGTAACAGGCCAATTACTGTCTGTACAAGTGCATCCTACAGTCAAACCCAAAAGATTTTATAGGGTTCTACTCTAGTGGACTGAAATATTTCAACTCACACGTACATAGGACACATGTACAAGTCACAGTGGAATTCAGAACTTAACTTTCAGAAGTCAGATAACTTTCTTTTACATAACTCATTAGCCTATTTCAGTATTTTTATTGAGTATTTTAAAAACCACTTGATCACAGTGGTATTCAAAACAAACTTTCAAAATTCAGAGAACTATTTTATGCAAGAAATGAGCATGTTTCTATATTTCTATTAAGTATTTTAAAAAACATAGAAGACTGATAGTATGTATGTCATTTCTATATGGAAGATTTAACTGATTTAACTACACTTTCTCCGTATTATCCCTTTATGCTTGATAATGCTCTTTTCTTGCTTCATAAATAAATAATAACATTTTATGCCATTACATGTTCCTTAATAATAAGCATTCTGATTAAAGGATTAAAACTTTTGTGCAGTGTTCTGACTCAGAAGTATTATAATTCTCCATATACAATAATGTGTCAACCTGCTTCATGTAGAAACTAAAAGAGAACATAATTTCTTACTATCAAACATATTCTTTGCATGAACTATCATTGAAATATGTTTATAGTCCCAAAGTTTGTTTCTGATTTGCAAGCATTTTCACATTTGATAAGCACCTACTGTAAATTTACATTCACTCGTGAACTATTCTTATGCTAGGAAGCTAAGAATTGTAAAATATATTTATATCCTTACCCTTGTGTAGTGTTGCCCCTTAATGCATGTTTTGATGAATTCACGTCATTGTACTACACAGCACTAGGTACAGGAGTATCTGTTTCAATAGGGCAAATAAGGAACAAGGGAACTAAAACCAGTGCTCATTTGCTTTTGAATGTGAAATTTACTGTGACTGTAATCACATACCCACCTCAGCCAGACAGTCAACAGCAAAATCACTCAGGGAGACCAACAGCCTGTGTTTGCTTCCAAAAACACTCTTAAGTATGCATAATCTAATCTTTTTACAGCACCGTTTGCTGTTTCAGAAGGAGGGATTTGCCAAGAAGTTTCAAAAGAAAATACTGGAAGCGTGATCAAGGACATCACACCGAGAAACATCCATGGATACACAATAATCTGAAAACATAAAGACTTATAGTGGGTTACTGACCTAACATTGGTTACTTAAGAATAATTCTAATTCATTTCAAAAGTAGGGGTTTGCTTATTTGTTTTTTAACTGATACTTCCACTTCTTTTATTCTTTAAAAAGTTTCCCAACCTGCAGCTATCACTTGTCGAGTTCTAAAAACATGACTAAGAGACAGAATTTATTCCAATTCCTAAGAAATACAGAATACTCAGTATGTTGACACCAACATCAACCATTATTCACAGACCAAACCATCTTCGCCAGATCAGAATTTTAAGTGATGCAGACTGGTGATGTCAAAGGAGCAAGAATTAGTTATACCAAAAAAAAAGTGGCCTATCTGATTAATGTTCTGCTAAGTGCTCCTCAATCCTATCCATTCTCTCCTCGTGTCTCAGATGGTACAACATATAGCTTGATTCAATTTAGCATGAGTTATTTTTCAGACTTATCAAAGATGCCAAGTGAAAGAACAGTTTTGATGTGTACTGTACTTTGCTGTTACACGTTTCTTTCCCTTTACAGTACACAAGGTGTGGTTCACAGCAGCATTTAAGTATTTTCATAAAAACAGCTTATAAATAATTTTTCTAAGGAAATTCTTAAAGTTTTTAACATCCTTTCCCCCATATGCAAGATTTCTTGCATTTCAGATCTCACTCCTGTAAGAGATGGCCTGTTTTGGTAACACCTGCATAGCAAATAATTAAATCTACATTCTCTATGTCCCATTCCCATAACTCCACATCTGCACAGGACCGAGAAAAACAGCAATACACACACAAGCATTTTCAAAATACTGAAGGAAGATAATCTTGCTGTTTTAAATGAAGAGCTGAAGGGAGTTACTGTTTACTGATGAAGACAAACATTTTTGTCTACACGGCTTGGTTATGTTCTGTTCTACTGTTGTAAGAGTTAAAGAACCTTGAAGATTTGATATAAACAAGACAGAATTTTAAAGTCAAAGATAAGTTACTCAGGCAGCTGCTGAAGAAAACAAGGCCACAGCTAAACTACAGTGTTAGTGCTGTGTCTAACTTAATAAGTTATTTGAAATATCCCATGCACTTATGTCCAAACTATTCCAAACAAACTTCCCTCCTTTTTCTCTTCCCCTAAGCAATGGTTACACTGTTCTCCTGAGATGGCTCTCCTAACATTAAGAATCACTGGTATTTCACAAATAAAGGAGATCACCATGTGAAAAATTATCTTTTAAAATGGAGTTTAATTTGCATATAAGGAACAGGAGATTTATGATGAGCAACACAGCGCAGCACTGCATCTGCCTAGTATCAGTCGTAATTTAGATTGTTTGTGACCGATCTTAAATTCTAAAGCATGGAGAAGATGAAGTGCTCTGTTGCTGTGTTATTGTCAGGAGTCTAAGACTTACCAGAGATTTATTAGTAATCTTATCACAAACATGTCTCAAGTTTTTGCTTTTAATATGTGCCAAGCTCCTCTGAGGAATTTTCCTCACTGCAATTATATTTCTCAATGCATGCATTCTGAAGCTTAGTTGATTTCCTTCCCAAAATAAAGCGACCTATCATTACACTACAGTAGCTCTGCTACATTTTTCCTCTGCTACTTAATAATCAATGTATTCATCATTAAAATCTGAGCCCTGAAGCAATGGTTTTTAGCATATTCTAATGACTAGCGACTTGCAAATTACATTGACCTTTCATGTACATTCTGTAAGCACCTTGTTCTAATGTGTACTGTATTTATAGTTTGCCAATACAAACTAGCCAAAGATTGGATAATTACTGTAATCTATTAGCTCGATTGCTTTCCCTGCTCATTTGTAGCAGGTGCCATGTAGACCATTTTCAAAAGCTGGCCTATCTTTCATCTCCTGCAAGCCCAGAAAGTAACAAATGCTTCATCTTCACAATATATACACTTTCTAATATATGAAGAACACCCCAACTCAATGATATTTCAGGAATAAGGAATCTTCTTTACTGTTAGTGTCATAATGCTATTTGTGACTGACAGAAAACACAGCTCACTGAGTGTAAACTTTGCTTGAAAAATGTCAGGCCAAGTTCCATTTTCTGCCCCTTGCTCTGACTTCCAAATAGCATTTAATAGGAACTGCTTACTCCTTTTCTTAGAAGGATAAAATGATACTTTTCTTAAAGTACAGAACTTTTTTTTTTAAGCTGTAAGTAAATATTTCAAAGAAAATTTTAAATGTTTTTTATAAAGGCACACAGTCGCAACTTAAGAAACACTACATGGAAGTATTAAGTCTCTTTCTGTTCTCTCTGTTGACAGTCTATTTCAAGACAGTTATGGATAGATAACATTACAGACACTGGTAATTAAAACAACACTAATTTTGTCTCAGTGGCTGCGCTTTGTTGTTTGAAATCATCTATCATGGCCTTCATGCTTCACACAATGAGAAGACATTTGTCTCGTCACATTCTGCATGGTCAACACTTTTGCTAATATCCCAGCATACCTGGGTGCTGCTGCACTGTTTGAGAGGGAGTGGGGCTTTTTCCCACCCAAAAAAGAACCCATTAAATAAACTGCTTTGAATGTGTACTTTGAGAAATTCATTATTTTGGTTTACTATTTTTCAGAAATTTTATTAATGCTATTTCTTTAAAATGGTTTAAAGCATTACCTCTCTTCCTTGCCTATTAAATGAGACTGCATCAGTTTAGCACACAAACCTCTAATGCAGCACAGGAAAAAAGAGATACACTGAATTATAAATATATACTCAGGAAAAAAAAATAAATCCTTGAAATGCCTGGCCCCATATACTACTGATTATTTTGTATGCATTAGTTTAATTGATTTATGGACACTAAATTTTTCCTCCATGTACTTCTTAATATTCTTAAACATCATTTATTTAAGTATTACGAGAATTACAGCACACAGATGCTTTATATTTTGACCATTAAAAAAAAGGCAAAGAAAACTCATAACTCATTAGGGAGGATGAAGGACTCGGACATTATTTTGAGATTAAACTTGAACACGGTAACAAAGTAAACCAAAGCAGTTAAGACAGATTTCAAAGGGTTGTTACTGAATGACACAAGACAAACAGGCAAGATATTTAACATGAAACTGAATTCAGCAAGGCCACAAAACAAAGAACTGTTGTGTTGCAGAAGAGGCCTGATGTTACAGAACTCGAGATGCAAAGAGGAGCCCCATCCTGCAAACCCCTGCATGGATTAATCAGTGCCCAGCTCTGGGTGCTTCTGCCTCAGCTGTGCCTGCAGCCACCACTGCCTAACTGCAGAAAAACACAGCAGGAATTGAATATTCTAAAAGTTAATCCTCTGTAAACTCAATATTTTTTACCTTTTAAAGGTTTTCCTTTAATTAAGAGGAATTTTACAGTGGCCCAGTTAAAACATCGAGGTGAAATCACAGGAGCTGGCTGTTGTAGCTGCTCTCCCCAGGAGGGTGTGAAAAGTAGAGACACAGGCAGCCCTCAACTTTACACAGAAAGGAACCTTACTCCAATACTTGAAAGGTGGCACAACCAATTAATAAAAAAAAATTATCATCGTTTGATATACATAAAATATTTGTTTTTTTTTAAAAAGCCACTAATTTACAATTTATAGCCTTTACAATTTAGCCTAAAACAGAAAAAATTTGACAACTCTTCCATCTGCGACAAAATTTAAATGTTCACAGCCTAAAACTTTTTAAATTCCTGTCCAAAAGTTACACAAGCACTGCATGAAGACAGAAACTACACAAGCATTTGAAAAAAAAAACAAGATAACAAATAAGTTAGATAGCATTAGCAAAATAAAGATTTATTTTTACATCATAATGACAATCCCTCAGATTTAACAGAGCTCAAACTACCTACCCACAGGGAATGAGCAGGAATCCCTCAGGATTTAAGTTTCTACAGCTTTACAAAAAGATTTTGCTGGCAACAAGTGGTTTTCCAGGTGGCAGAGGCAGAGCTGTCAGTCTGCAGGTTGGTCTGCTGGCACATGCAGGTTGTTCCCCTGCATGCCTGAAGGCAGGAGAAGCCCTGGGCTCCTGGCCCCACGAGGTACAGTGGGTCAGCTCAGCATAACTTCACTGCTCTTTACACTGGGAATTCTTCAACAGGATCAGCATTACCCTTTTATTGAATGTGACTGGATTTTAATTGCAGTGTTTCATACAGCATGGCTGCAAAAAGCCAATGGCATACAAAGTACTATGAACTAGGAAGTGTCCCACTACCTCAGTAATATGAAGTTTCTCCTTTATTCTGATTTTCAGATGTCAGCAAAGCAACAGGAACAAGCTGTATCAACAATATTTCAAAGGCATAAGTGAAAAAAATGAAATTACTGAAAGCAAGCTACATAGAGCATGCATTCTTTCTGTGTGTCCTTTTATAAACCCTCTAAAGATTAGTATTCAAAATATAACTTATCAATGGACACTTGCATGAGACACAGTAAGCACAGGGTCCACAGAAGGAAAATGCCTGTTCCCAATAACTATCCTTGCAATGAATGAAGCAGCACAATTGTTTTCCCTTTCCATAACTCATTTGCATGAATTTACTTTTTTGCCTTAAGAGGTTGTTGTAATGTGTGTTAAAACACACAGTGCAATTTTAACTCCATAATATCACGAAAGAAATACAGTGTTAGTATAAAGTGTAAAAATATGAGTGCTGTTAAATTCTTTGAACAGAAACAACTGCACAGCACTGCTCAAAAGCACCACCCAAAGGTAGAAGGGATGTAAAGACATTTACAGAATTGTCCCTTTTTTCTAATTTCAGCAAAACCTGAATGTAAAAAATGACAGTGCAGTGAAACTTGACAGAGGCTTTTGATTGAAGTCACTGATTTCCACAGCTGCACCTGTAGGAAATTGATGATAATGCTGTTTAAACCATTCATTATGATTTGGAACTTTACTCAAATGAGCACTGGATTTATAAATTTGCTAGACATGTGTTGTAGATAATATGACAAAGTACTGTTTTCAATTGAAAATTCCTTTGACCTAATTTTATAAAAATCATGCAAAACTGGGGAAGAGAATTTATTTCTAAAGCATTCTGAAACAGCTGAAGCTGTGTTTTTGGAACAGCCTGCATGGAAGTGAAATATATTCACAGGAGAAATTCAGCTATCAATTGTACACCTTCATTAGAATTATGAAGAAATAGGATAAGACTTTTTCATATTGCCAAAAATCAGTTGCTTCTTAGAAAGAAATATATTAATCTGTCTGCTAATCATACTTGCAGTATTTCCAAGGCTGAAATAAGCAATAACACAGCATTTAAAAATATATATGGGCATAAATTTTGAGTATAAAACATGGGATGCTAATCACGAACTGTTAACTGGGCATGTATTTTGATGGAATAATCATTTCAACAGCCTATTAGCCAGATACTTTAAATGTGACGAATTTGATACATTCTTGTTCTTGTACACTGCATTACAGTAATATAAAGCAAATTAACATGTTTTTTTAAGATTTGCAAAAATATTCCAGACGTAAGGAATCACAATGCTGTCATAGACTGGATTTAACTAGGGTAATTTGCTGGGGGATAGTTTTGCCCTTTTTACTGACATTCATTGCTCACAAAGAAAAGTTGAGAAACAGTGAAGTGAGAGGTGCACTGAAACCCCAGCTCACTGGAGCACAGATCAAGGATCTGATCACAGGACAAGAGAACACTTGGCACAGAATGCAGATCTCTCACCTGCAGTCACAGCTAGGCAAACACCTTCCACAGGAACATTTTCCCTACTAAAGTTGCCTTTGTCTGCATAAGTGATTAGAGCCAAAAACATGCAGAATGATTATTTATTAATGCAGGAAGGATGCAGGGTAGAGCTCTCTGCATGCGTCTGTTGCAAGAATACAAAAATGAGCTAATTTACAAAACTCCCTCATCAAAGGAACAAGACTTGTAGTAATTCTGCTCTTGTAAGTATGCCTACACTGTGATTTTACCACCAACTGGATAATTTCTTCCTGGTTTTTATTTCTCTTTGTTGAGGAAGCCAGTGAAATAACTAGTTATTAGGATAAACACAACGCTGAATAGCGAAATTGGGTTTTCACAAATGTATTGTAACATAAAATCACATTTCTGCCTGAAAAATGTAGTGAGGTTTGTTAAATCCACAAAGGACTCTTCAGCATGTTCTCTTTTTCTTTAAGCCTTGATACATTTCTGCAAAGCAAACTTAAAGGTTTTTAAGAATATTTGCATAGTGTGATATAAATTCATCGTACGACAGATTTTACAGACTCTTCAAAATGGGAAGAGACTTCCTTTTGTCTAAGGAACTTAGTGTTTTTAAGCGAAAATCCCCTGTAAGGCAGGACATCTCCTGCAGGCTGAAGAAAGCTCAGGGCCCAGGACTGCACCTGTAAGGATGCTAAAGGCTCAGGCAGGACCTGCAGGAGGTCAGAAGACCCTGAGCCTTTCCCCTCAAGAAGTTCTCCTCCTCTCCATTAGACTGACCTTAGCAGTTTATTGAAGGATCAGGGTTCCCCTCAGGCAGCCAGCAGACACCTCTCACTGCAAAGCATATGCTCACTTTTCCTCAATTGTTACCTAATTTTTGTACCAAAATCCCTTTTATATGGTATCGTTAAGGAAATTCACAGGACAGTGACCCTGTAAGAGTATATACCAATTTCAGCCATTAGAAAAACAGTAATTAAATTAGCTGCAATTTTCGGCTTTCTCACCCTTTGAAGGGCAATATGTAGTTACAAAATGAAACAGTTCATACAGAGATTTCTGCCAAACCTCAAGCCTGCTTGGAATTGTTACATGGTGGCCAGTCTTTTGTAATAAAGAGTTCAAATTCCCTGTTAGAATTACCCAAGAAGTCACATTCCCATAGGATTTCAAGGAGATATTCACTTCAGTTCACTCATTTACAAAGTGTCATTCAGAAAAGCCTGTTTTGCCACTATTAATAGAATTGTTCAATATCACACTACCTAATAATCCGAGGTCCCTTGCAACATATTTATTAAAAGTTAGCTTAAAATTTACTGGATTTGCTACTTTCAGTGTTCCTGAGCCTGCTTCCTCTTACCTGCCCTTTCCCTTTCTGGATGACTCTTTTTAATTCATAAGCTTTCCATTAGAAGTCGGCCCAAACAGGAGCCATGCATCCAACTTGATGATGCTGATTCAAACCTACTTTGATTCCAGACTTCCATGAGGAATGCTTTCAGTACTCCTACAGGATTTGACTAACAACTTCTGACAAACTCAAAGATTCAGCATCTGGGAGTTCATTATCTCCACCAACACACAAGCTGGAGCTCAGTGTAACACCCTTGTCTTCAGCTCTGAAAGAACACTCAGGCATGTCTAGCAGAAATAATTGAGACAGGAGATCACAGTACCAGCACATATAAGCAGGTGAGTTAAAAAGATCATCAGGGCTCCCTCATGACTCCCTCTGTGATGGACCTTAGTGGGGAGAACATCCTGTTCCTTAGTACAGGACAAGTGTCTCAGCTGGCATCTCAGTCTTTGCCTTTTCAAATGCATCAGTGTTGGCACTTGACACTGGTACAGGTCGTGTGGTGTTCAACTTGGGGATCAGTGATTATTGCTCAGATCTCCTGTAAGTCACTCATTTGTTCTTAACAAGTTTGTGAATTGAGGATACCCTAGGCAGAACCATCCACACTAATTACAGGTAGGTATGAAAAGTTATGAGACGCTTGGTGAGAATTACTGCAGGTAATAGAGGCAGCAGATACATTTTAAGTAAGAAAATGACAGGAACAAAACATTTTCAACTCCTGAAATAATAGAAGATTTAAATCTTTACTCTCCAACTGGGACATTGTACTCTTATTAAATAAAATTAGATGAGGCTGGGCATCAGTCTTCAGCCAGAGCATATGTTCATCAGCAATGGTCAACACCTAAATCTCATGGAACACACTGCTGGGAGAAAATTGCATCAGCAGCCCTCCAACAGGTGAGGAAAGTAGGATGAACACCTGTGGCTGTGCATTCATTCATTCCTTTCATACACCTGTAAGAAAGCAGGTAAAAAGGAAAACCTCTAAAGGGGTTTTTAATGCTGAAACTCCACTAAGGGCCCCCCAAGACTCTGTTCCAATGGCTCCACCAGCTCTATTAACCTTAGAATTAACTGACTTACACTGAGGATTAATCAAGAAAAGAAACATGCGTAAAATGCAAAAGGTAAAGAGACAAAAAGAACAAGAGGAGGGCTCAAAAAAAGAGAAAAGCTATTTCAGGGGAAGAGATGCCCAACCTATCAAGGACCAAGTACCCAGAGATAAGAAAGAAAAAAAAATTCCACCCAACTGAGTCCAAAAGAATTCATGAGTCTGAGTTCAGGCACTGAAAAGCAAAAAAACAATACCTACAAATTGATCGAGATTTCTCTCACTTTTCATTCAAGCATTTTATATTTATCACTGTTTCAGAATTATTTTTGTGAATTGCTTTTGAAAACTGGTGATATTCCAGCTCACAAAGTAAATTTTACAAAATAAGATTATTATGTATTTTAAATATTTTTTTTAATTCTTAACTCATTTGCACTGATTTTTTTCAAAATACAATTAAAGTATGTGTTTGACCAAATGGACATAATGTTTTTTCTTCTTGAGTTCTGTAAACATGACAAAAAAATAAATATGAGGCTAAGAATGTCTTCTTTATTAGTAATTAAGTAGTAAACTCCTTTTGCATAAATTAAAAATTGCAAAATCTAAAATCTCATTAAACAGATAAAAATTGCAGTGGCTTTATAAGCCAATAAATAAGATCAGAATGGGGTGATTTTTTTATTATACGCATCTTCTGTTCCCAGCGTTTCACATGTTCACAATATTTTCCCCAATGTATTGACATGAAATCACTCTGGCAGGGGGAGTGGAAGAGGTGTGAAGATTATTGCTACCATGTGTATGTGAGGGGGTAGCAACACACAAACAGTTTCCAGTCATCCAAGAGGACCAACACTTAGCACCATTTCTAAAATTACTATAAATAAATATCCTGCGATGGATCGCACACCACATACCCACAGCTCCTGCTTTACTGGGGAAAACACAGCACACACTGCTGCACGACAAAAACAACACAGTTCTTTGAGACCCACCACTCCTGCAGCGTAGAGAAAGGACTTGAGATTTCTGATTTATTTAAAACTGTAACTTGCAAAATCCATTGGCTCTCCTTGTACTAAAAGCTATGGATCTGCCCTTTTCTCCTCTGTACTTTTAACATAATAGGTATTATTACCCATAACTTTTTATTTTAAAAGAATTGTGCAGCCTGGAAAATGAATGAATTTAATTATCAATGCAGTGTGAAAAAAATCATTAGAGCAAGAGCCTGGAACACTACGTATTAAAAATAAACAAAGGCTATTAAAAACAGTTTTTAACTGTGTCATTCTTTCTTCAATTCTTAAAATGTAAGTAATACAAACACAGAAACAACAGAATCCTATGTAAACAACTCTAGTTACTGGAAAAAGATGGCCTAGGAAAATGCTAAATGACTGACTGGATCATTTAACTTTAAATCTATACTTTATGTGGCAATATGGAGAGGTCATTTGATTGCTATGCATAAAAAATTTAGAATTCTAATATGATCTAAAAGTTTCACCTTCATAAGACAAAATTTTCACTGTAAAATTGTATTTAGTGGCATTCATACATATCTGTCACCTCAGCTTTATAGTATTATATTTCTATGGGCTGTCAGCTGGGCATTACAGAAGCCACTATTTAAAAACAGTAAAACTTTCTTCCTTTGTACTTCACAAATTCTCTGTTTTGCTTCACAGCTGTAAATATGCAGGCTCAAACATGAGCTGGAGGTTGTTGCACAGAATTCTTTCACCACCTAAAAATCAGCATTATCACCTGTATTTTTTTCATCAAAAACGTGTTCTCAGCAACACACTTTAGGTTTCATTCACTGCAAGTGGACATCTATACTGAGTCATTATTCAGCTTTTGAGGATTTGGAAAGAGATTTTCATATTTTCACTTATGATTTCACATCATGAATAATCAATTTGTTTCCTCTCCAGCAGCATGAAAAGCCTCCTCTATACTCAGGAGAAAAATTTAAACCAAAATTTGTGGCCTCTGAAAATTTGTCATTAGAAGAAGCACATTGCCTGTGTACTCTTGCTGTGGAAAAGCAGGTCAGACTCAACTCCAGAGATATGGGAGCAGTTTCTACCAAAATTTACAAATGTGCTTCCAGACATAATTTGGCCTTGCTAATTAAGCTGTAATCTACTGAAGTCCTGACTCAGAGATGCTTTTCAAAATACTCTTATTTACTTCAATATTTGGTTAAAACTGTATACTTTTCAAATACTTCTTTTCTACATATTTAATTTTTTTTTTTTAATCCAGAAGAATACTAGTAGATATCACAGCTACACACTCACCAGAACAGCTGGTTGCCAACAGGGTTGGGAGAGAATGAGGTAAAACCAAAGGATGGGAAGTAGCCATGGAAGATTATAAGTGAGGTAAGTGAGGGCAGAGAACATTGCATAGAATATGTCAAAGATCAGACTTGATTTTCTAATGTGCTCTTGAAACAAGCACTATTTCAAAGTTGAAATATTTAAGCTGAGATTTTAACAAAGCCCCTGTAGGTACTTTAAATAATGACAACTAGAAAATCCAATAGTTTCCAAAATTATTTACTGTCTCACTCTCTGAACACAACCTCATTAGTTGTTACTTAAGATGGGGTTTCTTTCTTTCTTTTTTTTTTTTTTTTTTTTTTTTTTTGTGGTGATGCACTTTGTAATGAAGTCATACAACATTCTGTAGTGTTTCCCAGCCTTAGGCTTTATTGTGTAAGACATTTCAGACTCTTTAACTTTTACTACTGGGAATGTTCCCTATTGATTTCAAAGGGATTACTTGCTGAAGTAACTACAAGCAGAAGGATTTGCAGAAGTGGAATCCCAGACATGCTTTTCCACCCTTTTCCACTGGAGACATCAGAAAGGAATCTAGAGTTTAAGAAACATCATGCAAGAGGGCTAAGATGTTACAGTGAATTTTAAGACAACCGTACTGCATGCCAAGGAGTGTTCCCAAGTGCAGGGCTAGAAATTACAGAGTTTACCAAGGAATAATGAGACAGCAAACAGATAAGAAAGACACAGCTCAGTGGAAACTAAATGTGAACCAGATTTACCCATAATGTTTAGCAGTCAAACTACTGAAGGATTTCATTTAACAGCATTACTGATATTCCTGATAATCGAAACTCACACATCTCTTTGGGCTGATTGCACAGGTTTCCTTTGCAAAGGGGTAAATTTTCCTCCTGAGAGAACAATTATGAGTTTAGAGGTTGGTAATGGGGTTACTCCAGACAGATGTCACAGCAGAGCCTTCCCATCCCCAGACTCTCAAAGAAACCCAGGAAACTCCCATGTTTTAGCCTAGAGAAGTCAGCAATATCCTGCAGGACCACCTCTGCCCTGTCTACTCCCGCCTGCAATTTAACAAATATTAAACTTGCCTGTGGCACCTCTCTGGAGAACCTGCTGGAGCCCCCATCGTGGCAGTCCATGGCCAGTTCTGTGACCAATGCACAGAGTGGCCTGTTCAGGTTACCAGGAATGCAATGGAGACCAGGCTAAACCACGTCCACCACAACATCTCCTGCCTGTGTTATTTTCCCACTTAATCACTCAATCAAAAGGACACAAGATATTTGGTTGGTTTCAGACTGTCAAGTATTGAATTTTATATAAATTTTGCTTAAAATAAATTTCAGTTCTCTAAAGTGGGTGGGGCCCAGGGGTCAGGTTCTGTAGGTTCTATTTGCATTCCTGTGCAGGCTCACTGGCAGTCCTCAGCATGGAGCAGATTTCCAGGAGATGTGTCCTCCTCCCTCTCCTAATCAACAATGCCACACAAAGCCATCTTGCAAAGTATTTCAGGCCCTTGGATGAAGGTCATTTATCAAAGTTTTTTTCTCATATTAACTGTGAGAAAATTAGCAGAATAAAGATGGTCCTTTTTCTTGCCCACTTACAGCAGCGATTACAGAAAAAATGCACTTCATATGTCACAGCTTGAATCCATAGTGGGGCAGTGACAAAGAACCAACACCAAAGAAAATATTTTGGAGGAACATTCGTTTTCATGATTTTATACATGATGCAACCAATTCATAGTTCAATCTTATTTGCAAGGGAATAACCGCTATGTAAAAGTACAATTCATATGTGAGCTGAAAAGAAAATGTCTTTCTTCAGCATTCCTACTATTAGGCAAGCAGATGGCTCAATCTAAATGACCATGTGAAAGAAAGAAAAAAAAGACCAGCACAGATCAATATCCTCACCATGATTCCTGCATTCCAATAAATACCAAACCATCAAGAGCAACAGCAGAGAAAAAGAGCATCAAAATATCATTTTAGGAAAAACAGTAAATAACTGAAACAAATCTGAAAACAAACAGCCAATAGATTTAATAAGAAGAATGTAAACAAAAAACAAACAAGCTTCACTCTTAACATTACTGCCTGCAGTTATCCTGAATGTAAGCTACAAAATAAACCACCCCAAACCTCAGTGTATCACAGACACACACCACAGGGAGAAATATATCAAAAAGAAAGAAAAAATATTACTTCTATATAAACAAGTCACTGTATTTCTGTGTTTGGGTAGTTGTTTAGATTTTTTGTGGGATTTTGGTTTTGTTTGGTTGGTCTTGTTGGTTTGGGGTTTTTAATTGCAGACAATATACAAGAATTTCTTGTTTTTCCAAGGGGCAAAACATACCCTTTTAGGAACACCATGATGACACCAAACAAAGAAATGCCAGATACTAAACAGATTAGAGCTAGCTCGGAAATGGGAGAAACACACCAGGCCAAGAGCTTTCAAAAACTCAGGGGCAAAGTTCCTTGCTGCACAGACCCCTCTCCTGACCTCATGGCCCTGGACCATACAGCTCCCTCCATGGGTGGCACCAGGGAGCAGACCCAGAGATTTACTAGGATTTCTTGCTCTGAGGCACAGCCATTACCTGTGTGTGTGTTCAGTGCATTAAACACCATGAAACCTCCTTCTGTCCAAACCTAGGCCTGAACTCACACGAGGGAAAGAACCAATTCTCCCAAGCCAGGTGAGTCACACCTGCAGGCTGCACCTCCTGCAGCCACAGTCACATCTGCAGGCTGCACCTTCACCAGACCCACAGTACACCTACAGAATGCACCTCCTGCAGCCACAGTCACACCTGCAGGCTGTACCTCCTGCAGAGCCACACTCGCACCTGCAGGCTGCACCTTCTCCAGAGTCACAGTCACACCTGCAGGCTGCACCTTCTCCAGAGCCACCTGCAGGCTGCACCTCCTGCAGCCACAGTCACACCTGCAGGCTGCACCTTCTCCAGAGCCACAGTCACACCTGCAGGCTGCACCTCCTGCAGCCACAGTCACACCTGCAGGCTGCACCTCCTGCAGAGCCACACTCGCACCTGCAGGCTGCACCTTCTCCAGAGTCACAGTCGCACCTGCAGGCTGCACCTCCTGCAGCCACAGTCACACCTGCAGGCTGCACCTCCTGCAGCCACAGTCACACCTGCAGGCTGCACCTCCTGCAGCCACAGTCACACCTGCAGGCTGCACCTCCTGCAGCCACAGTCACACCTGCAGGCTGCACCTCCTGCAGCCACAGTCACACCTGCAGGCTGCACCTCCTACAGCCACAGTCACACCTGCAGGCTGCACCTCCTGCAGTCACAGTCACACCTGCAGGCTGCACCTCCTGCAGTCACAGTCACACCTGCAGGCTGCACCTCCTGCAGTCACAGTCACACCTGCAGGCTGCACCTCCTGCAGTCACAGTCACACCTGCAGAATGCACCTCCTGCAGGAAGCCAGCTACTCTCCTGCAGCAGGTTCTGTCAGGTTCAGCTGATCTCTGCAGGTCTACTCATTCTCTTTCCCAGTGTAGCTGGTTAAAACAAAACAAAACCAGGCAAGTATCCAGCTCAAGTAAACAGCAGGAACCTGAGAGCTGCAAAACTATTTATTCCTGCACAATATCTACAAGTATTAGTACCTGCACCCAGAGTATAAGCACTGTATGTTAAGTACCTGTCTTACAATGAAAACCAAGATCATCTCACCTTCCTCAGCCTCTCCTCATGCAAGCTAAAGCCATGGAGTTGCACAACAGTGCTCTTTGGAACTACTGATGAGGGTCAGAAACGCAGGACATGCATCTGCTGCACAGATTGAGTGTAGTCTAAGATATAACCCAGAGACTTAATTAAGCACATAAGTCATCCTTACGGGTAAACTTCACCTGACAAAGCATGCAGCTATGGAGGAAAAGGGAAGATGAAAAGATTAATTTTAAAAGAGATTCCAAAGTATTTTACATTGATATTTTGGGCCTGGGTATGTCCACTTGTCACTGTCCAGCACTCAGTAAAGAAATTTCAATGTCTTGTACTAAAAATGTTTTTCTTCCCACAGCAGTTAAGTGAAATTCTGCCAAAGAAAGCTGAATTAGAGACTCCTTAAAATATTCCAAAGACAATTCTTTGCTGATCAAGTTATTAAAGGTTGAATTGATCTGGGCAATCAAACAAGCCAGTAGAAAGCATCTTAACTACTGGCAGTGCAAATTCCCCAAGTTCTCAAGCAGAATGTCAGATACCTGGCTTGAGAAGCAACAGCCCAAGAGGAACATCCAGAGACCACCCAAAAGCTCTGTGTAACCCTGACAGAGCTGTCCTAGGCTGTACAGCGTTTGAAACTAGAGCTTGCACACAAAATAACCACTACAATAAGGTTGTCTGTACTTTGACACAGAACATGAGGGAAACTCTGTTGCTGAAAATCAGTGGGTTTTGGAATAGATACTTGATTAACCATTTCCATTTATTTTAATAAAATAAAACATTCTTTAAGAAATTTAAATTCTTATATTGCAACTTTCATTCTTGTTTATTTGACCACTTTCTACTAGGAACTTATATCTAACTAGACGGCATTGTCATTCAGAAATCTGAGTGAACCAGGAATTCAGAGTTCAGTCTAACCCCAGAATGATCAGTATACCAAGATGACACTTCTCCATAGAGATGCCTATGGATAGAAGTGTGAGCTGGATGATGAACACACTTGATTTTTCAATTTTCAAAAACAGAACACATTAGCTGCATGAATTACATTATATTATAAAGAAATATGAGTAATTTTAAAAGCAGGTCAAGTATATACTATTCATAATTTCAGTCATTTAAACAAAGTTATCCTTTAAGACATATTTAGTTTCCTACTTAAAAAACAAGCCTTCCAGCACACATTTCCATATCTCAAACTCTATTATTATTTTTTAAAAAAATCCCAAAAGCCTCCATTAATAAAGCTAAGAAACAGAATTCCATCATGAAGCCCAAATGTAAAAATATCAGCCTACTGACTGTTCCAATCACAGCTGAATATTTGAATACTTTCTAGGACAGATTTGGCCATTAAAATTTTGGGATCGTATCTTGCCATTTAAAACAAGGACAGTTTGTAAAACATGAAAAAACCACAACAGACAGTATTACTAAACAAACACTTTGAAAAGCTCTTAGCATAAAACATCCTGCAAATCCCACACACCCCAACACAAACATCTGAAAATAGCCCTGGCTCAAGATCCTCTAAATCTTTTCTAACCCATGGTTTTATAACCCTGTAAATTTTGCATTTTATTTTAGGACATCAGACAAATGCATTGTATGTCTACTGTTATTTGCATTAAAAAAAAAATGGGCAAAAGAGTAAAAAGTATAAATTATGCCAAAAGTATAGAATTTACCAAATATAAATTTTAACACTGCTAAAAAACCAACAGTAAATTCCATTTTATAAACATAAAAATGGAACATAGAGTAAATTAGGGTGGATTAACCTGGTTTTTTGAATTGAAACAGCTTTGGAGTTCACCAAACCCCTCTTATATGCAGTCTCTTTGGCTGCATTTAATCTGAAATACAGAGACTTTAAAAGGCCTCAGAAGCTGACTTAAATAAACTGACTTCTTTAAGTCTGAGAAGAACTTAAAGCCGAACTATATTTGCTAGACAAAAAAAAAATCTCATGTTTCTAATTTTGTGCCAGCAGTTCATACACTATGTATAATATTTAAACATGCTCTAATTCTTATGTGTCAAAACAATCACGTTCATTAATATTTCCATTGCGCCTGCACTACTTTCGATGTATAATTTTATAAGAACCATTCCCCAGCTGCTTAGTTCTCGTCAAGCAACTCAAAAGAAATGGGAATCAAAATTTGCAACCACCGTATCCGAATTACATATTGATATAAGCAGTGATTAACTAAACCTGTTCAGAGACTTGAGGTAGACAAAAAAAAAGGAGTAGATAGAAAAGGGAAAATTCCCAATTTATATAGACAGGGATATTAATATAATTTTATATATATAATTTTTATATTTACGAATATATATCTATATATTTAGCTATATACTCTGTATATAACTAATATATAATTTTATTTTTATATTATATATTTGTATAATTTTATATATGTATAATTTATATGTATATAAAATACTTCACATTCTTTTTATGTATATAAGAAGTGTGTGAAATATTGCTAATATTTTTTTCCAGCATAGAGAGAATCCATTTGCCATAAGCCTTCTTTTTCCCTCTCAGAAATAAAAACCCCACCCCAGTGGTGTGTGGCCTGTCCCATGGCCCTCCCTGTCCCACGGTCTAATGTAGTTCTAACTATTTCAAGAAAGGAATAAAGAGCCATTGACTTGTATGAAATCTTACTCTCTGTTCTCACCAGTTACGTCGAATTAGAGATATTCCAGTTGTAAAGCCAATACAGTAACTCTGAGAATTTTTTTTTAAAAAAAGAAAAAAGCACCTAAACATTTGGCAAAGTACTAAACAGCTATTTTCTAAGGAATTCCCCAGACTTATTAAAAACTTTTTAAGTTAGTCAATGCCAGATATCTTGAAACTCACTGCATTTTACCTGAAAGGTGTTTACTATTCTTCACCTTTGCATCATCAAAATAAATATTAAGATTAGGGGAGCTACAGAAAATTTGAATAAAATTTGTGCCTTTTCAGATAGATTTGTGAACAGACATTAGAGCCAACTCACCAATACAGGAAGCAAGTGAAAAGATTTTACCTAAACCAGAGGCAGTGTAAACCTGACCTGTACATTTTGCATGTCCCAAGGAAAAGAAACTCAGACAGTATGCAAAGTACCTTGGCACTCACAGAGCAAAATCTCAGGAGCTCTGTGGTGGTTTTTCACTGAGGAAATACATGGATTTACACACTCAACCAGCAATGCAACAGCAGCTTATGAGAGAGACTGAAAGGTGCAGAGCTACAGAACACAGTTGGGGATTTTTAGGGGAGCACTGTTAATGATTCTGGAACTCTACTGGAAACATCTCTACAGACTAGAAAAAATATGCACTCTAGAAAAGATATGTGGCTTAGATAAATTCCACTGAAATACTGAATGACTTTAGGGTTTGGATTTCCCCCCACACACCCTAGATCTTCCAGCTGGTTGTCAATACCTGTGGAGTGAAGCATTAACCACCCTCTTTCCTGCCCCTGATGTTTGAACAGTCAAGCTGAAAATGAACTGGTTTTGGCTGGGACAGAGTTAATTCTCTTCATAGCTGCTGTGGGGCTGTGGTTTATATTTGTGCTGAAAACAGTGTTGAAAATACAGAGATGATTTCATTATTGCTGGGCAGGGCTCTCACAGCGGCAAGGCCATTTCTGCCTCTCCCAGCACCCGAGCAGTGACTGCACTGGGACACAGCTGGGACAGCTGACCCCAACTGACCCACGGTGTATTTCACACCACACCAAATAATTTAGGTTGGAAAAGACCTCTAAGATCACTGAGTCCCACCTCCATTCTGGAAACGTGGAGGGAGCAGGTGACAGAGGGAGGGCAGGATGGCAAGGATTGTGTTTGCCTTCCCAAGTCCCTGCTGTGTGGGATGGAGCCCAGATTTCCTGGAGAAGGCTGAACACCTGCCTGCTGCCCATGGCACCCAGAGCATGAAATCCTTGCTTTGCTTGTATGGCTTTTACTTTACACTGTCTTTACCTCAGCCCAGGAGCTCTCTCAGTTTTCCTGCTCTGCTCCTCTCCCTGTCCCATAGCTCTGCAGGGAGTGAGCAGTTGGTGGTGCTGAGCTGGGGTTAAACACTGACAGACACAACTGCTGAGAAATGGTTTACACTACAAGGTGAAACACACTGGAACTTCTCAGTCCTGACCTGTCAGATTCCAAAATTTAAAAAAAAAAATTAAAAAAAATTTAAAAAAAGACAAAAAAACCCCAAAATTGAGACAAGTGAGATTTGATTCCCCACCTCTGTCCCACAGTGGGCAGTAGTCCAGGCACTCAGAAACAGACTTCTGAGACAGCTTAAGAAGGAAGATTACCGGAGCTTTTGCTGTTTCTAGAAGTTTTATACTTATTCTCTCTCTCTCTGGAGGTTTTCAATTGTTCATTCTTTAATCTGAAGATGAAAATCATCCAGATTTAGAGCATATTTTTTTCTGTGGATAGGAAAACAACAGAGGCACGACCTTTGCTTGGGGGGCTCACTACACACATTCCAGGCAGCTCTGATCATATTTCACAACCCTGGAAGTGATTGTGATGTGCAGAACACTGAATTATGTCATTAATTAAGGAATCGGGCAGGAGGTAGCTGATTATAAGGGAGAGAGAATCTGTACTTACACAAAACTATTTTCATAATCAGTGATGATAGAAAGGGAAATAAAGAAAAATTACCTTGTGCCTAATACAAGTGTCCTGGTATATTGTTTTAGAAGATTGTTCTGTGTGTAGAGGTTGCTGTTTAGCTCAGTGGTTAGCCAAAAGCAAAGTGAAGATTTTACTAATCTTGTTTTAGCACAGAAAAAAAGAAAAATATACAACATCATTTTTGCTTTGGATAGCAAACTTCCTAATATCTCTCAAAGGACATATAAGAAAAAGGAAGGATAAGGCCCATGATCCATTTAATTTTTTTTTAATGTTGATTTTACCTGAGTCAAAATGTGCAGTATCCAAATGCAAGAATACCATTTATTAGAGTATCAGAGATTAGTTCATTAATGGGTTCAAGGAACTGGCCATGCATCAGCATAACATTAGAGGCTAACTGATTTTCCTCTGTAAGCCACTTACACAACTGAGCATTTGCAAATCATCTCAAGATGCATGTCAGAGACAGAGATGACAGTGTTAAAGAAATACATTTTTCATTTTATTCTATTAGTAATACACACTACTGAATGTTATAGTGCAGACAACGAGAGACTTTTTAAGCAGCTTGGCAAGCCAGGACACACATTACCTATGAGGTGTCTTTTTGCTGTAAGACATGGCTCAAACAAGAGCTGAGCAATAATAACTGAGCAATAACAGGATTTGGTGAAATGATGGTTTCGCCAAATTTCCTACAGACTTATATTTAGATTTTTAGAGGCTTCTGATTTCTTAGCTGTGCAAAAAAAAACAAACAAAAAAAATTCACTGATGTGAAGCAAAACAGCCATAAGTGAGCATGCGCCTAAATACTTGACCAAGTCAGAGCCTTAAAATAAGAAAATTATGGATATTGCACAAAACAATCACTGCTGTGCCTCTCCACACAAATGTCAGAGCACTCACTGTGTAATGTACACAGACACCTGGTAGGATTTTAAGTTCTCTCAGGTAAGAATCACAAGGTTGCAAAACAATCATGATTTCTAAAACCAGAGAAGTAAACAGGCTACAGATAAGCAGAGTTTTCTGTCTCTCCCAGTATTTTTGCTTGCATCAGACACAGGAAAAATACACATGAGATTGCTGCAGCAACTTTTCATTCCCAGATGAATGAAAATATCCCTTACCAGCCACCTTTCAGAGAGCTGAATTCCAAAGTGACCCTAAAGACAGCACTGACTGGCACTTTATCACTTATTCATAGAAAAAGAATCTTGTGAGAGAGTCTTCACAAGGTGAAGATGGGCGACAGCAAGACCCACCAGGAACAAGTGTCTAAAACTACAGATACTCAATTATTCCTCTGCAAGAGCCAAACTGACAAAACTGGAAGCACATTAACTCTCAGACAACACCAGAGACTACACCACATCCTCTAGCACATAATGGGAGTGTGTAAAGGCTCTGAATGATATATTTTAAAAGAATTTAAAAACCAATGTCAGCACTTATTACAGCAAAAATTAAGTGGTCAGTTAGTGTCTGTGTAAGTCTTAATTAAGAGGTACTTCTCACAATTTTTAAGGAATATGCACAAATGTATACCTTCCTACAGGGTGCCCAAATAATCAGTGGAATAGATGGGGTACAAAGGGTTAGGAGCATTCCTCTGGAGGAGGAGGTTGTGAGTGTTCTTCACAATTTCTCCTTTTCTAGAAGTGAAAGGAATGAAAAGTTTTATATTTCATAATATGGTAACTGAAAAGGTCTTCCATTAATAGGAAGCATGACATTACATTTCCAAGGAAAGTTTGCAAGTGAAAAAAAGCTAGAAATCTGCATTTTAAAAATCAAAGTCCAAATTCTCTTTTACAAGCACTTCAGATGCCAACTTGATGCCGAGAAAAGAACATCTCACATACCCACATTATCAATATTGAACAACTTCTCTGCTGGATTTCAGCATTTATCGTTTGGGGTCTTTTGCTTTAGTCCACCTCAAAAAAACTCTTCCACTTTTGTTGTTGTTGTTGTTGTTTTACTTGAAAGCCATAATGCTCTAGAGAGGGAGACTGACTGGAAAGTCTTTGATATCATTGTGCTATCACCTGCAGTAAGCAGCAGCAGGGAGTGAGAGCACATGGCAGTGTGAGAGCCAGCCTGCAGCTCTGAGAAGCCCCTGCCAAATCCCCGCACGGCGCGGCTTTGGCTCCAGCGCAGTTGTTGGAGCTCTGCTGAGGCAAAGATGCTGATGCTCCCCAGCCCTCAGGTGGAGGAGATCCCAGCTGACAGACCCTCCTCTCCTTCCCTCTGCACTGACTGCTGTCACTCTTCTGGTGTCTGTTTTTATATTTAAACTCCTATGGCTGTTCTTCAGCTGTATTGCTCTGGCATGAGACAAACCCACACTGAACCATTAAACATTTTCATAGCTTTGTTTTCAGTTAAACTTCTTTTCTCTTTTCATTCCAAGACCATTTTGCCTCAGGAATTTTTCCTTCCATCTATGTTCTCAAGCAACTAAGCCTATTTCTGTAAGGCTAAAAAGTAATATTTATCCATTTTTAAATACTGACTTATTGACTATGGATTTAGGGTGTTTTCATTCCTTCTAGCCCTCCACTACCACAGCTATAACCTAAGCAGCTGCAGATGAATTAAAAAATAATTAAATTGTTTTTTATAGGAAGGAGAGAGTAGGATAGTAAAGACAACTTTCTATTCCTCCCTTTAGCATCACTACTTGTCAATATGCAGCTGCTCCCTCATGTAAAGAAATGAAAAGTTAAACTTAAAAAGTAACTGATGGCAGTTAAAAGTACACCCTGAAGAAATTTAATACACAAGACATATTTAAAGCATTTTTCCATGTATATCCACAACAAAGCACTGGATTGTGTTTACTAATTTAAGAACAATTGTACACATTGACAAAAAGAACTATGATTGCTAAATTGCTAAATCCCACATAGCAGAACATGCAAGCATACTTGCAGAAGAGAAATACACCATTTTTCCTCATATTACAGCAAGCTCTTCAAGGACTTCACTGGGAATCATGACACACTTCTTGTAGTATTTATTCTTAATGAGATTACACTAATCAAGCTTAAATTAACATTTATTCTGCATATACATGCAGGATTAGTGTGCACGTACACATATGCAGGCTGGGGAAAGTCTTCCTGATCCAAGGAATAATGTGCATGTAGTGAACAGCTATTACCATTAAGAAAACTGGTATCAAGAATTCTGCAAATATGCCAGGAGATGAAAGTCACCGTATTACTGCAGTCTGTTTCAGGGACAAATAAACTATGCTATTATCTCATGTACTATGGAATACACAGAACCACAAACAGAAGTGTTTCAACTCAACGCAGTACAAAAAATTCAAAATAAAATTTAAAATGTCTGAAAACAAACCCACTAAATTACACAGCAGAGTTGTTAATGACGATTATTTATGATCATTCAGAACTGTCATCACTGTTCCCTTTCCAAATTTCTCTACAACATCCCTCCATAATCACTCAAGGATCTATATGGATGACTTACCAGCAGTTTAGGGCTCTAAAAGGTGTCTGACCCAAGCCTGATGTTGCTACTCCTATAAACAGGAGTGCAATACTTAATCAAAAATTTAAAGCAGGCGATTTGTGCAGGGCATCTCTTGTGGAGAGCCATCAGGGCAGCAAAGAGCCCTCACAAGCCCAGGACACCTCTCCACTGCAAGCAATCCCCAAACTCATGAGCGCAACCCATTCAGCCCACTGCTACCTGCTACGCTGAATATTTCATCAGGAATGACAAGATTTTTTTTTCCTTCTCCCTCCCTCCCGACCCCGCTTTCATATTTGCTCGCTTGACAACTTGTCACTGCCACATCACTGCCACGCTGGCTGTCCTTGAATCCTGACCTCTGCAGCTTTTTGCGCCCAGTGGTCGTGCCGTCCCTGTCTCACTCCAACCATTTCTGACAGGAGACATGCTGATCTCAACAGCAAGTCCTGGCACCTGAGACACACTGGGATTACACAGGTAAATCAGGGTATTCCGTGTTGTCTCCCAGCTAACAACAGAGGGAAAAACATGACATCTTGAACAACAGATCTTACATTCGCATATTCAAAAGATTCATCATGCTTTTACAAGTAGATGGGCAAGATTGTTTCCCCTTGCTCTGAGAGGGCAAATCACACATAAAATAAAATAAAGCAGGGGAGAAAAAAAGGGAGATGCTATCTTGGTTTTAATTTAAACAGAATTAAAGGGTAGGTTACTGAGGATGATGCTAGATAAAACAATGAAATAAAAATCAAGAAGGTGAACAGCAAGTCTTGTTCGCCAATCTAAAACTGTTTCAATTACAACTTTTATTAGAAGCATCTCAGTTTATTTACCCTCCATGTTAATCCTCTGTTCCTAATAAGGTCTGTGATTTCATTCCACAATGGCACAATCTACTGAAAAGCAAGTATAACTGCAAAGAAAGGTAAGGCTTCCCTTTAAAATGGCATGTTTTTAACTTTTCTTGAAATGTCTGTGTAGAGAAGAACGTGAAGTATTTTGACTGAAATAAATGCTTTCATGGAAAACAGTGAGCCCTGGAGATTATGCCGATTCTTGAAGAACTTCATACTGTTTTAAGCAGGTGACAGTAATGTCATCGCCTCAGCTTTTTGCCTTCCACACTTGCACAACAACAAAAAAAACCAACCAAAAAAAAAACCAGCAAGCTACCCATGCAGACAGCACCTTAGCAGAAGCTACAATTAACTTACACCAAGACCAGGTGCACTACAGTTACCTCCTGGCCAATACTGCCTTTTGCTGAGGAAAAACCCAGTGAACACCAAGCCTAAAATGAGAAACAGTCTGCATTTAACACATTTCCTATGCAAGGACTATAAACATCTTGCACAGCCTACATCAGCCATGCTGGACCAGGTAATTTGGTTATTCCCTGCACATCAGCACTGTTAATTATCCCTCAGGATAACATACATTGCCTGTGATACTGTAAGACCAAATTTAAGAGAAAGAAGATGTCCATGAGGATTGTATTTGAACACATTTTCTGCATATTTACAGTTTTCTATCTCTCAGTTATCTTTTGTCATCAGTAAATAGCTATGGAAAGCCCCTGGATTCATTCTTAAAACTATTCCTGCCCTAAGTAATATAACATTATGCTTGGCAATGTTGCAAATGTTAATAGCAATTATCTGACCACACTTTAGTTTCAAAATTATTTTTAAAAGTAATTCCAAAGCATACAAATGCTTTTTATTTTTCCAAATCTCTACTATGCGACAAATCACGGTCATAATCATGCACTTTACATTTGAAAATGACTTTAAAGGAGTACAGGCTACAGAGCATTTCTTCCCCATGTCTCATACCAACTTTAGTGTTCAATCATAAATTTGGGGGCCTAGTCAAATTAAAGTATCTCATATTATCTCCTTTGGAAGTTGCACACATTCAAGAGAGAATAGTCTATTTAGGCACTGTTCACTGAGGAAACAAATGGAGAATGATCACAAGAAGCATCTAATCTGGCTGTTTAACCTGTGTGTGCTTCAGGTAAAGCAAAGTGAAATAATTCCCATTTTCACTTGTCACAGCTCAGTTGTCTGATTCACAACATTCCCTGGGTGTCACTTGGTTTAGGTGGGCTATCCTACATTCCCATCAAACCAACTCTAGAAACACATTAAACACTCCTAGTCAGATGGAGAAAATAGTTTTCATTTTGAAAAGTCAATGCACTCCTCAGTCTGAATAGGAAGATCCATCACATCACCACAAGTCTACAGGCTCGGGGGTGAACAAATATCCAAACAGTTCCAGATGGGAACCCTACTTTAAACACAAGCAGAGTGAGCACACACAGCTGCAGCTGCACAATCCCAAGCCTTCATTCAGGAGTGGTAGCCAGCAGAAGCCTTGGGCAAGTTCAGCCAGCCTGAGTAACTTTCCACCTGATCCTTCCTGAGGGAAAATTCATCTTAGGACAGCTCCACTGTTTGCTCTCCTGTCACATTGCAGGAGGCAGCACTTGGTCAGGCAGTTTGAGTTCAAGAGAGATTCAGTCGTTAACATTTGAGGTTATGAAATGGGAGAAGATAACACAAGAGAGGTGTTTCCTAGTGTTTTTTTTCTTTTGAACAAGGTCTCCTCTAATAAAGGAGGGGATCCTAACAAAGGAAACCCAGAGCAAATACAATAGAGTAGGCAAGATTCTTTCAGTATATTTTAGGATGCTTTCTGGGAACAGTCAGAAGAGAAGTGATCAACTTCCTGAGCTAGGAGAAGTTCATAGCAAGTGAGAACAGGGCCTGTTTATACTTGTGCTCAGAAAAACCTTTTCAAAATAGACAACACTCACAGCAATCTGCTCCAAATGAAAACTAAAAAAAGCCAAACACACCAAACAAAACAAGACAACCTGTATTCTTTCAGAGTGTAATTATCTGTCCAGTGTAGGGCCACTTGAGCAATCTTGCTTTGTCTGCATCCACTGAGTGCAAATCAGTTGAAAAAACTCAGAGTAACAGAATTCTTGTAGAATTTAACCCTTGCTTGAAAGCCCCAAGGTGCAACTGAATTATCAGTGCGATGTAACTTAGCAACACTTAAGACAGTCATGCTTGAAAACATATGTAAGCAAGTAGCAGAAATGATAGCACTTTTCTTTAAGAGAAATTTATGACATTTGTCACTTCTGTTCTCAAAGCCCATCTGTCTATCAGTGTGCTCTCTGAGCAAATGCAGCTGAATGCTGTCTTCACAGCGTGTCGTGTTGTGCAGATTTAGGAAAACATACATGCACTTTTAAAGTTCCTGTGCTTTTCTCTACTCAAGCAGAATTTGGAGCCACTCATTTCATGTGCCACACTGTGTTATATGAATGAGGGTGCAAATTTTAAGCTTCTTTGTCCAGCAAAAAGAGCACCTTTATTACCATTTGAATCTGCAAATTGCATGCATAATGTTGGGTAAATAAAAGCTAAGGAGACTAAAGGTTCTGAATAAAATAAAATAAAAAATCAGTCCTTCAGACCGAAGAACATATATTGTTTAAAATGTTAAAATTCCCAAAGTCACAGACAAAAAAAGCCCCAAGTATATCTTATGCCTCAAAATATGATAACAAAAAGGATGTGGCTAAAATCGAAGTCCTCAATACAGCACAGCCTCTGCCAAAGCAGCTGTAGTGAATTTTATCTAGCAGGAACTAGAACACAAATAAAATTAAAAAAAAAAAAAATTAAAAAACCTCCCAAAAACACAACAAAAAACCAACAAACAAACAAACAAATCCCAAAAAAAATAAAAATAACAAAGAAAAACAGGGGGGCTGGAGGGAAACAACTAACACCTACCCCTTAAAGGAAAAAAAAAACCAACCAAAAAAAAGTATCAGGCTATATGTTCAGCCATTAAAGCACTAAAGAAATCTTATTCATTAAAGCTAAAAATGCAAAGCAGTACCATTAGGCTTCATAGTTTCAAATCTTTCTTGTGCTTCAGGAATATGTGTCAACATAAATTCAATAGTAAATGGAGTTTAGATTTTCCAAACAGGACTTAAAATAAAGAAAAAATGCCAGAGAACTTTTAGCCAATGTATTTTGGAAGGTGATGATAAGATTGTCAAAGCAGGGTTCCTGATTATCTCAGAAACTTCAGTTCCAGCAGACTTTGTTGTGTGTTTCTCTTTGTTTCCACAACAAACTTGCATTTCTTCAGCTTTAACTAATGTTTGACATAGTGAGTGCTGATCCCAGATCCTGCCTTTTCCATACCTTTACAATGCTCGTGCCTTTTGCAGCAGATCATAAAGTTCAAGGGCATGAGTAGATGTTCTGTAATTCAGCCATATGATTCATATGAATTCTGCTTTGCTCAACATACTCAGGAGGCCCTCCCTCCCCCAGGAGAAAAAGAGTTCAATTCATAAAATACTAATAGGTTCATTATGCTCAGAGGCTGAGCTACACTGTGGAATTGAGAATGGCAGAACTGGATCTGGCTAAAAACAGTCACGTTTGAAAGTCCAGCTTTGGAAATACTGTGACATGACAGCCATCACCTCCATTGAAAAAATATAGATACCTGTATAGTTCTCTCATTTTTCAATGAATGTGTAACAGAGGTGCACTACCACATGAGCCTGCATGCATAAAGTCTTAAAAATATAATTTTAATAGCTGTGAACTTACTTTAGAAGCCTTCTGCCCAGAGGTCCCACCATAGCAACTGCACAGGCAGGTCTTAATAGCCACATTAAGCAAAAGTAATTGCAGAAAGTCTGAGCTACTCACCTCAGTTTTGTGGTATCAAGTTGAGCCACAACACCCAGATACCTTTGCAGCAAAGAGACAAGCTAAACAGTTTAGTGCTGGTTAGCCAGACTCACACTCATACAACCACCATTCTACAGCTCTCTGTGCAGAAATTGCACACTGGTTTCTGTATTACCATTCCACAAGTCAAAATCTATGCAAGTATGCACTTGGGCAAAGATTACTCCCTTACCAAAATGCTGGCCCTCAGCTTCACAGAACAGGTAATTCCAGTCTGCAATTTTTAATGCAGTGGCAAGAAGGCAATGCAGGTACCAAACATCCATTGCTCTGCTTGGCAAGCTTTTGGTCCCACTCCTGCCTCTGCTTTCCTCCTCAGTTTCTTCCCTGTTCCTTGGGGAAAAGGGGAAAGTGTTTGGTGCTCAAGCCCCTTTCTTTGATCTTATAGTTCATTATTCTCACTGTGTCCATTGGTAGGAGCCTAGAGGTGGGAGTTGGAGACCTCAGGACCAGACCAAATCAGACTCCCACAGGACACAACCTCGGATGCTTTGTCTGCCCTCACACTGGGGAATAAAGGTGTGGAAAGTCAGGACAATTTTCACACACTGCACCCACTCTTAGGAGTATGAACATTTTAGGAAGTAAAAAATATTCTCCACAGTACTGCTGGCTTAAACTAGAACCAGACTTCTCATTGAAGAAAGAATATATTCTTGGACACAATCCAAAGCACACCTAAGTCAATGGAAAAGGTGCACATAAACAGAAACCAATAATATTTCAGAGAAGTCTATTTGCCAAAAGGTTGAAAATATTTCTTCAAAGCAAAATTTACACTTACAGACCAACTTCTTCCATCAGTTTCAAGCATATTGATGAGAGGATATTGTTTACCACCAGGAATTACAGAAACACTCACATTTAAGGTCACATCCCACTAACTTTAAAAAAGTATACTTTAGCTGATTTATGTTCCTGTAGTCAAAGTTCATTCCATATGTTTAGAAACTGAAAAGAAACAAATTTAACTGTGGATTACCTGCACATAAAATTTTTACATTGCATAAAATACAAAGAAATTAACAAAAATGTATGCAGCAATTCATTTCTTGCACTCCTTGCCCATAAGTGAATTATTTTTAATAGATGAACAACCATGCCAGGTTTTTAAAGATACTAAATTTGTCTATTTGATGTCAACCCATTATTGCAACCTATTAGAAAAATCCATGCCAAAGTCTGCACGTAAATGACTGCATTAAACTTATATGTACATGATGCAACCCCAAATATTCAAATTCTAAACTAAGATGTGTACATATGCCTGAATGCTCATTTTCACCACTCCACACCAAATGTAAAATGAACTGGAAGATACATCTGCACTGACTTCAGTCTATTTCACATTGATCAGTAGCTAAGAATATTTCACTATAGAGATTTATCACATTAATTAGCTCTGAAATTACTCATAGTAATTAAGTATATTGTTCATAAACGCTTTAGAGATTGTTGAAATACTTTTGCTGCTACTTAAAGAAAACAAGTATCAAGGGAAAGCATTTTCCAGGAAAAAACAAAGTCTATTAATGATCTTTTAATTCATTTAAGCTCTCCCACTCTTCCATTTGCCCTACCCTGGGTACACTTTCTTCTAACTAGACTTTTCTCTGAAGCCTAACATGACTAAAATAATTTCAAAACCCTTCACAGATTTTGAACTGTGACTTACAGCATGTCACGTTATCACCGTGATCTTTGAACAACCCTTGTTTATGCATGCAGCATCCCAAATGCAGAGCAAAGCACTTCTGGAACTCAAACCCCCATGTCACAGCACTCCAAGCCCACAGAATTTCTGAAAAAGGATTGCCAGAGATTCTGGAGGAACTCAGGACTGTGTAGTGCCACAGGATAAAATATACAAAAGCAGAAACTTAAATTTGCATGGTTTATAATCAAACACAAGGGAAGCCTGACTGAACCAAGAAAACCTTTTAGAAAGTGTAAAATCCAGCAGTACTGGATATCAGCATGGAGTGTGCCCCCCTTGATGCCCTGTGGTTTTTTTAAGCAACAGCATGGCTTAAATTTCTCAGGCTTGACATCCCATTGGGCTGGTGCGTCGTGTCCCTTTTTGTCAGCCTGTCACGTCACCCAGTGTAATGTGGCATTTCTGTGTAACGGACTGAGACACGTCATGCCAATGACATGTCAGCCTTGTGAATTTCAAAGAGACACAGTTCAATGAAAAACATGGTTTTCTAACTGCCCTGGAGGTTTTAAACCTTAAGAAAAATAAAAAAAGGCTTTTCTTCTCCAGTGATTTTGCCACTGAAAAGCACATGTTTTTTGGTGTTACCCATGTGTAGAAGCAGGTAGCAGATATTTGAATATTTGGACATCTTTATTGTTGAATCTTAAATTGCTGATTCAGTTTGATAATTAGGAAAGGTCCAGAACACAAATACATTCTCTGAGTAGCTATTGTTGTTCATTCCCACCAGACCACACATGCAGCGATAAAACTTTTGCTTTTAAAGTAAGTCTAATTTCCTTTCCCAGAATCTTTAATGGGTACACATGCTCCCATGACTGTAATGGCACATTTTGGGTCTGCTTAAACCCCATACAGCAGGTGGGACAGGGGTCTAAAGCCTTGCCTATCCTTTATGCTACTTTTAGATTAGCAACACAAAAGCAGAATAGGTCTGCAACCCGAAGCACCTCAAGAAGTTTTTCAAAGCATGTTTTCTCAACATGAATTTCATGTATTCCAAACTGGAAAACCAGCCAACTGAGGATAACACCTTTCTCCAATCACTACTGCTGGTCCTTACTCTCTGAATATGCTAAATGCTCAAGGAAGGCAGTGACTCATGCTACACCCTAAAATGCTTTTATTTCATCAAAAAGGTTTTTTGTAGTTCTGGGAAGAAACAAATTAAGATCTTAATATGGAAATTGAATCAAACAAGTTGATGGCAGCATTTTTAATTAGTGTTTTTGCTGATTCTAGAGCAGTGATGCTTTCTCAGATGGACTGCTCTCAAATGACACCAACATCACACAGGACCAGCACTGAAAAGTGGATGAGGACTGGGAAGCCACTAATGCTGCTTGCAGCAAACCAGTGAGACGTGCTCCTTGGCAGGTACCTAGCCTCAGCAAATAGATTGGGTGGGCACTGAAGTCAGATCATGACAAAGTCAATACCCTTTTTTGGTAAAGTAGCACAGAAGAGAATTGATCAAACCTAAATATACAAGAAGACAAGGAAGAATCATCTATAATCACCCCCAGTACTGCTGGTCACCTGCCCAGCCAGCACAATTCCTGCTGCTTGCACACATGTAAATGGCTGGAAATAAAAACACACAAATTAAGATGCCTTGTTTTCCTCAATACAGCCTTCTCCACAGTCTCTAAATGGAAAATGTATCTGATTACATGATATAATTAATTACATTGCCTACAACAAAAAACAGGTCCTAAGGAAATACACATGTCCTTAAAGGAAATCAAAACAAAAAAAAAATGTGCAACTGTGATGGTATCATCCTGTCCTGATCTTCCACTCTAGCTTTAACTGGATAGCAAGACACAAATCAGTGACAAAGATTCATTCAAATATGCCAAATATTTAAATGTATCACTCTCACAAACTGGTATGTGCCTCAGTGTCACAACAGTATCCCTGTTTGGGGATATTTCCACAACCTACCAGGTGTTTCATCAACAAATGGAATCTTTGTGAAATCCCTAAATATAACAGTGAAGGAAGAGCTCAAATAGTGGGCAGCAGTCAGAAGCTTTGCGGCCATCAGCACTGAACCCCTCCTTACCCAGCAGGTTCAGAGATCCACACACATGCCCAAAGAATTAAATATCAGCTGAAGATATCATGGGCAGACCTTTGCTCGCACTCACAGAAGACTCGAGGTGACAAATATCTACACACATCCATCCATCTATTAGTCACTTGTACTGCCTGCCCACTAGGGCTGGCTTAAAAAATAATAATTAAATGAAACATCTGTGTTCCCAGAAAAGAAAAATTACATTATTACCCTTGTGATAAAAACAATCATCTGGTGGCATCTTTGGGTGGCTGTTTAGTTACAAACTAATACTAAACTCTTTGGCAAAACTAGTTTGATTCCATAATGTTGAATTTATCCAAAAGTTAGCAGAACTTATCAAAAAATTACTTTTGTTGTACTACTTCCATAACTACATAAGTTTTGCATAACTTACCCTAAACTTACCACAACTACCCTAAAAGAAAGCTAAAATAAAAGGACTTCAGCCTTTGGAATGGATATGTCATTAAATACGTCTTTTTTAAAATAATGGGGCTAGCTGAAAACACAGTGACGAATAGTAAAAATAAAACAATGTTCTTTATTATAAAGGAGCTTTATATGATAAAATATTTTCTTACCAAAAACAAAAAAAAAATTTGGAAATTTATAATTTTTTTCTCTATCACCATTCCATGCCAGTAATGCAAGTTGGCACTCTATGGTGAATTAAGAGCTGTGTTTCATTTTAACCTTCATAATCCCATCTGAGAGAAGGAGATGCCATTCTGCAGCTTAAATTTAGTTCTAGTAGGTATGACATGAGATTACCTTCCTTGGAGTGTTAATCCCATTCTGAGAAACACAAAACACTTCCAATGGAATTTTTCAGTGCTAGAAATATATATTTAAAATTACAGTATATTTTTAAATGTACAGTAAAACTCATAGTGTAAATGTAAAATACACTGCTTCAGCACACACCTGCTCACAAAGCCGTAACCAAAACCAGCAGAAAGTGTCCCATTAAATTTCATGGTTTATAAATGGCTGAAATTTAAAGAAAATAAAGGTAAACCTAAATTTACATTAGCATCTATCATTGCACAACTACACCTGCTTTTAACCACCAGTCCTGAACCTTTCTCTCACATATTATCCCTCTTCTCCAGTCCAAGCATCCCTCAAATCTGCAGGCAGCCCAGCATGAGTAGCCAAGGAGGCAGAGTTGGCCATGGATCAGGAATAGGAGAATGTTTTATTCTTCTCCTTTCCCTTCATACACAGGTCTGCATTTATACAAGATATAGCACCAAGCAGATCTCCTGAAATATCCTGTTTCTACACATCTGCACAGAAATGTATCCTCTCTGCAGCTCAGTACATTGAAATGGGTGATGAGATGCCAGAAGCTGTCAGGAGAAACAAAGAATTTCTCTAAAGCCTCTTGGAGATGAGAATGAGATTAAAATAGTTTTTCTTGTGTATTGATACCTCTGGATCTAGTGGGAGGGCTTTTTATTTTTCACTATCAAAAAATATTTTTAACAATTATGTGACTACCTTGAAGATTTTTCATTTTATTATTAAGAGAAAAGAGTAAAAGTTATTGTTTCTAAAGATCAAAAGGATCAACTGTCCCCAAGGATAATTGTGGCTATTTAAATAGATGGGTCTGCTTGAAGGACATTGTCTTAGACAACCCACTACATTGTCTCTCTAAGATAAAAAACTGGTCTGAAACTTTACATCTTCAAAATCTATCATGCTTCTTTTTCTCTTTGGAGATGCATATCTAACAGCTGCCAATTCTCATATTTCCATCTATAATTGAGAGCAACATCTCTGACAACTAATGTGGACCAGAAACAAATCAAGGACCATTGATCATAAATAATTCCAATAGATACAGGATAAGTAATTCTCTTGGAGAAGAATTGAAATCAACTATTTCATTTTTTAACTTAGTTCTTTTGTTTCTTACATGGTAAGAAAAATCACATGCAACTGTAGTGAGCCTACACCATAAATTCCACTACACTCCAGAATCCAAAGCAAATCTTGCATGAAAATACAAGACCTTCATATTTCCAAGTTCTGCTTCAACCTGTTAAATTCTCATGCTTATGAGGTAATATTTAAAGACTCAGAATGATATTTGACCATCAGGAAAGCCAAAGTAAACATGTGACAACTCCACCATCTCTTTGCCATTATTTTAAATGTAGTAATAACGTAGCTTTAATAACGTAATTCCAGTGAGGCATTAGTGCCATTTCCAGTAGATAGCTTTAAAAGCAATCAACCCTGTTTCTTCTCAGCTCTGAAGTGTGGTACTAGAGACAAATCAGAAGGATCTGAGGGGCACTTGGTCTGGAATCCTCTCAATGTGCAGATCCCCCCTTTTCCAAGGAGTCCTGAGCCATTCCAGACCCATCCTTCCCTCCTCCCAGCAGTCAACCCCCATGTGCCAAGTCACAGAGGTTTCCTTGCTGGAGCTCCCATTTCCACCAGGACAGTTCTTGTTTTGCTCCAGCTAGGAACCAACTCATTTCTCTTCCCTCCCATGAGCTTTTAGCAAGCCACTGCTATATTTATTTTTCTATTCTCAATTCCAGAGATGCTATTTAGGGGCTGGTAAGTACCTCACACTCCTTTGAAAATTGCCTTTATAATATTAGTACCAGTTGTGTTGCAGCTTCTTGATGGCAACAAGGCAAAGCAGCACATCTGTGGAGAAGGGGGAGGCCTTGATTCATGGCTACCCCAATCTCCTAAATAACTGCTCTCAAAGAGATTTCGACCTCTGATCAAGTGTCATGGGATTTTCAAAGCCATGGACCTGCTTTTACAAGCCTCAGCCCAATTCAATTCTTACATTGTGCTTAATAAGATCTGCAGCCCTTCTTTGGTCATAAAGTACTTGATAGTGGCCTTTTTTCTTGGAGCTGAGATGGATGAAGTGGTTTTTAGTATGATAGAAGCACAAATACAAATCTAAAAGAGAAAACCCTCAATCTTATTCTTATAGTTGAGTAACCATTAACCTTTCCTCCTCTTCTCCCCAAAATACCAATTTGTATATAAAAACAAGCTCCAGGACTTAGACCTTGGGTGGCAGTTTTAAGTCTAAAATCAATTTTTGAATTATAAACCCTCTGAAAATAGGGGTTTATAATGGAGCCACTGACAGACCCTTAACTAGCGGCGCTAGCGGGCACCACTATAATATAAGAATAAAACTAAATTACATCACTTGTCATCATTAAGAAAAATTTTCATCTCAGTTCTTCATTTGAAAAGCACTATAGTTAATGAATGATTACTGAGCCATGACACCTAAATGACTAAAATATAGGAATTATACTGAGGTCAACTCAAGTATTTTTTAAACCATGAAATTAAAGGATCTATTCACTGTGCTATAGGATACCAGTCCTGGCTGTTATGCTCCCTTGCAACACTGACTTTGAGCATAAGGGAATGGTATGTATTTCTACACTGCAGATAAGGGCCCCACGCAAATTTGAGAGGTGAACACATGATTGCCCAAGAGTGACCAAGTATGAGGTTCTTCTCTGCGCTCATATGCGTTTGCTTCAACACCTGTTTTCTTTATGCTCTTCTGCAGGTAACAAACTTGAAAAAGAAGACTATTTTATTGCAATAGAAGGCAGAAACTTCTTCTTTGAAAAATGATATTTAATTATTCAACAGAAAGTCTAGTAAGTTAAATTTAGTACACATTTAAGTACACCAGATCCTTTTACCAAGACACTTAAAAAGAAAGGCATTTTAAGGAGAGCTGACAGTACTGTACTATCTTGCAATGCTCTGACAGTGCTTAACCACATGCCTTATATATTTTGTGATCTTGAATTAAGAACAAAAAAGGCTCATTATCCATGTGCTTGGACATTTTAAAGGTAAATAGAACCCACCATAAAAAAATACAGAGAAATGTAAACATTGCTTGCATATGCATGATTCTCTAATTTGAAGCCATTTTATTTATCCTTCCAACTAGGAAAATGGAGATGCTCATGAGAGCCAGAAGTATTTCAATTGTTCACACAACACAAAGAAATGAAAGAGACCAGGTAAAGATATGAAACAATAGAAAAGGAGGCAATTTTCATCACTGCCATGCAAAGATTCTACCTCTGTGATGCCTCCCCAGTGCACCTACTTTGCTCATGTTCTCACAGCACTGAGCCTGAGCCCTGCTGATCATGAAGATTTGTCTAACACTTGAAAAAATGCCAAAACTATGAAAAAAATATGCAGTGCCTCAGAGATTATAGCTCTAGGGATATGTTGTCAGTCCTGCTCCTTAATCCCAGAAGCCACATTCACCTAATGTTCCACTGAGCTTCAGGTAAATGAGGATCACTGAGTAACCTCAGATTCTCAAATGCTTCAAAGCACAAGCAATAGTAGCAGTGTTTGTTATTTTATCCTCAATTCTATCATTTTTTGGGGGGACGAGGACAGGGGGACACACACAGGACTGGTGGGTGTGGAGGGAGGGCAGTACACAAGCAGGGAAAAGCTATCCAGGGAATCCTGACTGAAAAACTGCATTCATTCATTTTTTCCGTATCAAATTTTAAATGCACACATTTCCCAATAAAGAGTTTCAAAATGCTACTTTAAGAAAATTTTGTTTCCCAATGAGGAAAACTCTTACTAGGTCTTGGAGCTGATGAAAGTATAAGCAGAAGTGAAGGTTACCAAATTGAAAACGATGAATGTAGACTGCATGTTAATTGTCACTGAGCTAGTTTGCTCATGTTGGTCACATGGCTAGTGACAGTCAGATGTTGATGGAGTCTGACCTGTTCTAAAAAGCTGGCATTTTCAAAAAAATTAGATAGCTTCTATCTCTGCAGTCTGTGGAAAAAGAAAAGGGGAGAAAGGGGCTCCTGACAGCTCAAGCAGAGGAGGAAAATTAGAAAGGAAAGCCAGTACCACTACCATATGGGCTCATAGCTCATCAGGACAGCTGGCAAGAAACATTGCTCTTCTCTTCTTTACTTCCAGGGCTGTGATACATTTCTTTATATGGCTATCAATAATGCTGAATGATTAATGCTAATGATTTATGTTAATTTCATTATAAGCTTTATTTGTTGCCCAGTGTTGAATTAAGCCTGTCAAATCATCCTTTTCCACGTTGCTAAAGATTCTTAAAATGCAGAGCTAAATATAACATCTGATCATTAATATGTTAATACACCTGTTTCATATATAGACCAGGAAAACAAGAAAGTGACTATTTTAAGATTATTCTGCGAGCAGTGGTTCAGGAATCTTACATCTACTTACTGCCAATTACTTACAGGAGAAACTGACATTTAACATTTTCTTCCTGCAACTCTTAAAAAAGCCAGCACAAATATTATCCTCTGATAGCAGATTGCAAAACACTGTGTCATAATTCTTTAAACAGCAAATAATACATGTGCACCTTCTAGTGAGCAATCCAGCCCCTGCTGAGACACCCATTTTCTATCATTCTATAGAAAGTTACCCCTGGTTGTCCAAAATAAGTAGGAAGAGAATAATATTTACAGGATAGTATTTAAATATGTTATATCTATCCCTGGATCTACCCAGAAATACCTCTTCCAGCTCAGACTGTCTTTCTCTTTGTGTTCTTCTACATTTTATGCAGACAAACAGTCAGCCCCTAACTCTTCCTTTATTGTTCTCAGGCCAACATTCCAGAAACTCTAATCCCACTCCCTCCTCTCTTCCGTGAAGTCTCTTTTGGTTAAAACCATCTGATTTTACTCTCCCAGGGATCCAGACACAGGTCCCACAGCAGAGTATCCATCCACAAGGTGCCAAACCACCCCCGGGCCATTTCCCCCTCACTCCCCTGCAGGACCAGTCCTGGTAAGGACAGAGGGAATCTTCCTCATCCCAGCAGGGACAGCAGCACTCAAAACAGCCCCAGGAACTCCTGGCACTGCAGGACCTGTCACACAAGGCAGGGGTAGAGGATCAAGGTTTAGATACCCTTCACCACGTGCTCAGCAAGCAATGCCTGCACTGCAGACCCAAAAACCCTCCAGAGACCAGGGGCATTTAAGGCTACACCATCCTTTTCCTCATGGCATGAAGTCAACAGAGTCACAAAATGGGGGAAGAGGGAGAGAAACTTTTTTTTTTTTCCTGTTCTAAGGCTCTAAAATAGTTTTCAAAGTTGAAGCATGTCAGGTATAATTTTTCACTGTATTTTTCCTGCCATATCTATTACAGTACTGCCTTTCACCTGCACAAAGCCTCCCTGTACAAGGACTGAAAATCATTTCTAAAGTAACATTTTCTAGTCCTTAAATATGGCTGGGTATTCACTTAAAATTTACCTACAATTTTTAAATTATTGCTTTACTTACATATTTATTTTTTTTAATAAATTCCCTTCATAAACAGCTTGAAATAAAAACACTAATTATAAAAAAATTATTTTCATTCAGTTTACAGAGTCACAATGCTGTATGATTATCACATTTAGACTTGTTTGTTCCTCTGAAGCTGGACAGAAGAGAAGAGTTGGATGACTATAACAACTTAAATGGAAAATATCCTTCATTTAAGTGGATATCAAGTGCAGGATTTTGCACTTGAGCAAATGTTATGCAGAATTTGAGGGAAAAGAAAAAAGATTTTTCAAAAACCAACACAGAATTTTGACCTAAATACTAGGAACTGAAATCTGAGCTCTTGTGAAGTTCTAGATGTTTGCCTGAAGGTTCATTGACTTTTGAGCCTCCTCTTGATGTTCTTGTCTCTACATTCTTTAATGAAAGTTCCCAGATTTTTAAATGGGGGCAAGTCTGGGGGGAGCACAGAAGGGATTGCTCTCCTAGGAACCTGTTTGATCCACTGTACAGAGACACTGATATAAAACAGCTAGACTACAGCTTTATGAGATCTGAATCCCATCAACCGCAAAGACAAAGTACAAGTTATATATACTGTATTCATAGACCTTAATTACAAAACTTAGGAAAAAATACATGTGAATTCTTAACAGCTTAAGCTTTTTAAATTTTTTTTCTCTCTTGAAATCTTCTACTTACAGCTTTAAAACTCAGTCTACCAGTTTCATACAAAAAGGGAAATATTTGTTGCTCCTCCTTTTTATGATGAAACTACAGTTCTACCAGTTGGTCTGGGCTATACAGCTAACAAATGTCAAAACATATGGACCAAACCATTTATCAAATAATCTACTCTGAATAGATAGGCACTATCAGCAATCTGGTATTGATCTTTACAGGCTACTCTATTGTTCATCTGAGCATCCACAATGCCAGCAAGAATTAATGAAAGAAGCAAAACAATGCATACCAAGCACACAACTTCTTTTTCTACTTTTTTTTCCTTTCCTTTAAGTTTGGTAAAATTTATGTAGTTATCAGAAATATATTACTATAAACAAGTGTGCAGGCAGGATAGGATATGTGATGGAAATATCACCTCCCAAGCATTAACTTCTGCACACTTCCAGTATATTTACTCCTAGATTAGTGTAGCCTACTTAGAGTTAAGATCTAGCATGATAAATTCCTTGCAGCATTACACTGGCATTCACTAGAGCTGAGACTGAGATGGCACTTTCATTAAAAGCTCCATTTCAGGGCATGTTTAATGTCTTGGACATTTCAAATTGCATCTGGCTGAATCTTGGCATACAGCTTGTCAGTCCAGATGCACAGTTTTTGTTTGTTTTTCTTACAGAAAATTGTATAAATTGGTTGTGGCATCCATGAGTTCCATTGTGACTAAAAATATTAAACATTAGTATTGGGGGAACAGGTTTTTTAAAAGGAAAACACAAACATTTACTCCTTTTTCAAGTTTACCTACATGCTTGCTCCCACACTGCTTTCCATAAGGTCTGCAAAAACCTGCAGGTCAAGCACATAATTCTCCTTCAAATTCTTCTTTGAAATGCTCTGCTAAGGAGATGCTATTTCATATACTATGTTTTGATTTAGATTGCTAAAAATTGAGATTATCAGCCCGCAATACAAAATTTTAGATATTGACATTACTGCTGTTTTTTTATTCACTGGCTGCTGTATGAGTGGCACAATAGGGGAAATGGGATAGAGAACAAAAAAACTATGACCAGACCTACAGCCAACAATTTCACGCAGTGAATCGCCTTCCAAATTAGTACACTAAAACACAGCCATCACCTACACAGCACAAAGCAACCATAATGTGCAAGAAATCCAGTCTTTCTTGCAGGGCTCAGAAATGTTGGTTTCCTCAACCTCTGACCTATGTAAACAAAACTCATCTTCCATCTCCTGATTCTTACATTCCCCCCCATTATAAAAAATAATAAACACCCCTTGGTATTTATTAGATGGTCATGGCAGTGATTTTACCATGGAGAAATGTGGAGTAGAAATATGGAGAAGCAAAAGGAAGTCACACAGCCTGGAACTCAGAATCACTGGTCTGGACACTGTCAGTACAATTTGTAGACTGGAAGATATTCTTTCCTGAGGTCCTGCTCAAACAAACAAGATTGTAACAGCACTAATCTTGTTGACACTTTTATATTAAAGAATCCATCATGTTGTTATTATGTACGAATGTTCCTCACCATGAGCTTCCAAGTTTGACAAGCTCAATTCCACAAAGCACATGTATGTTTGGGAAATAGCCAGGTGCTCTGAAGTACTGTCCTGTGAACTGGAGGATAATGGCAAGTCTGAGGAATAAAACAAAATATGATATTACTATTGACAGGGCCACAGATAACACAGTGTTTTTTGAGGATCATGCATTTTTTAAATACTTCCTGTTAATTAACTACAGGATACTTATAAGTTGCAGGTTTTGCTCAAGTTCTGTTTAAGATCTTACTAATTTCCAGTGATTAGCATTAAGTTTAAGTATGTCAGCATTTCCATTATAAACCACGTTCTCAGGGGTTTATTAAATTATTGGAAAAAAAATTATTCTGAGGTAGAACTCAATACTTAGGGGTAAATTTTCAAAGTGCAGCATGCAGTTTTAGCTCCTGATCTCTGAACAAAGTCAGTAAGAAGCTGCAGAGCTGCACCCCTAGTCAACGCTTTGAAATTTTACTTCAAAGTCTCACCCCAGGAACAAATTCTGTCACACACACACAAAAATCAATTTGACCTCTTTAAATCTGAAGAATGCCTACTATTCATATATTGTAGCTGTTAATCATAAAAATTTTCACTGTTTCCTAAATCTGACCAGTCCATCATAAACAACAGCTTTTGGGAAAGGGAAGAAGACTCAAAGGGTATAACTACTATAAGGGCAAAAAGCTTATTGTTGCTTTAATCAGAAGAATAACCAGGATAGTTACAGACTGTCCTGTTTCCAGCCAGCTCTACACACAAAAAAACAAAAAGAGAAAAAAGTAGCAGTGCATTTGTTTAGACATCAACATGACTATACTCAACCGAGCTTATTAAATGCAACATCAATAACCAAGAAAGATGATCCTTTTCTACTGCCAAGAAAATGACCAGGAAAATGACTCTAACCCAGTAAAATGGTAGACATCTTACACTGAAAGATTTGAAGGGGAATGTGTTGAATATAAAGATGACTGGTGTTGTGGCATTGAAGAAAAAACATAATTTTTCATTGATGTAAGGCAGCAGAGCTGGAAAGAACACAAATACAACAGTAGATCCATTAACCACACGACAAGAAATAGTGTTCACATCGACTTACTAAACTGTTTTTGATTCTTTAGTACCAACACGCAGAACAATCCTTACATTATGTTGCCAAAGAAAACCTAGAATGCATTTATTTCATAATGCAGCTTTCTTCCATTATCATAATAGAGCCATCATAGTTGTTGCAAACACTGTATGGCCTCAAACACCTAAATACAGCCGTTAAATTGGACATTTTTTAAGAGGAGGACATTTTAAGCCTCCCTGGAGAATTGTGTTGCCTGGCAAACTCTCAGCAGGAACCATCTATTACTGCAAACCTTGCTTACATGTGAGGGAGGAGGAAATGATCTCAGCTAACAAAGGGGACACATTTGGAACCATGACCAGAGAAGGAAGGTTACTCCAAGGCCATTCAAGTTAACACCACGCACTGACACAGGACCTCAGGTGGGTTTTAAGCTGAGCTGTTGAGTTTAGGAAGCTTGTATCCATCCTTGGCAAGAGATTTCTCTCTTCTGTGATGGCAAATTACAGCTTAACCTCTATTTTTGTCTTGAAACCCCATCTCGCCTGCTCTCAGCACTTCAGCTTTGTGTCCAGTGAGGACAAGGTTGCATTGCAGAAGGAAAATACAAGACAGTAGAGCACCTAAAGCACTCAAAGCTTTGTAAAGTATTCCCCTCTACACATACAAAGGGTGCAAAACCAGACTGTTTTAATCACTGCTGTGCTTATTGATCACAGTAGCAAGTCAGAGACAGACACTTTGTGATTTTTGGCTGAACTTCAGGAATAACTCCTTTATGTTTTTGTTGTATTGTCCATGCTTAGTAAGTCTTTAGTTTTAGGTTTCATTAACAGTATCAATACAGTGGTTACATGGCTGAAATATCACATGGTGCTACCCTGCCAATTACTTGCTAATCTATTAGAAAGAGCTCAGAAGGACTAACCAGGAGTTAAAGCAATTTCATATCCATTTAATTTAAAGTATTGTTAATTTCATGATGGCTTGTTTACATGTGTAATAAAACTGAGAAGCACAGAGACACCTTTCTTTTGCCCAGCTCTTTATATCAAAAAAGCTTTGAGACAATTAAATAAAATTATTAGTGGTGGATTAAAATATGGCACTTGCATTGATCAGTGTTCCAGCTTTTCAGTAAGTGTTTTTGTTCTCATCTTGGCTACATTTTAGGATCCATAAAACCTGACAATCAGTTCTCCTCTGAATGAGTAATAAAAATCTTCCTTTTAATTTCACCTAAACAGTATTTGCACCAATATGCTGCTTGCACTGAATCTGCATAGCCAATATTACAGTATTTCTTAGTGCAATTTGCACAAATAATTCAATGTGAAAAGTGTGCCATGGCAAATCACATTATCACATGCAGTTCACAATAAACTCTATTAATGCTGACCCATTAGTCAGCAGTCCAGCATCTCACTGTTTGCTAGAAGTGGTTAATTAGTTACCAGAACCATTAATTTTGTTCTCTCAAAAAAAGAGAACTCTTTGACAATGAGAAATATGGTTTTTCCCATTAAATCATGTAATATTTTTTAGAATTTCTTAGAAATCCTATTCCTTACTCTCAACATTATCTTCATCCCAATGGACAGCTGTTTGCTGCACACTTCTGCAATGTCAGAGCCTAATTGAATAAAAACACCTTTTCATTTGGGACTGAATGGGTTTATGCCACCTCCCACCAGTCACTCCCAGCTAACTCAGCTGGATATTCTGGATCAACACCTTCTCCACCAGCTCAGTCCTAACAGAGACACCCTCACAGACCTCTGAGCTGCAAAACTCAGACTGAGATTAAGCACAGTCTGTACCATATTAAGAGAGCATTATTTATTTACCCTTAACATAAATATGCCCAAAAGCAATGCATAAAAATTACACACACCCATTCCCTCAGTGTCCATACAGAGCAACTTTGTGGGAAAGCACCAACACCATCACTTCAAAAATAGTACTGATATCACAGAAGATATACTTAAAACTTAGCATATATTTATAGATTAATAAGACTTGTTATTACAGCACCTGAAGCACAACTTTTGTTTGTACAACTACCTAGCACCACTATAAATATATACATATGTAAGGCAAAATATTAATTTGACAGCATGGGGTAAGGATAGGGATGGTGTGGCTAAGTGCCTGCTAAAGCAGGCTTGGCAGTTTGTTGTAGAAAATATTACACATTCAGTCCTTAGGAACAGAATTCAAACATCAATCCTGAAGTACAGCTGAAAGAGGGAGCAGGTGCTCTCGACAGCCCTTAGCTGGGAAAAGCACACACTCCTGGCTCAGATTACTTATCCACGTGCTTGTATTGTACCAACAGCAGCAGCATGGGATCAGGCACAGTGTGGTTGGTAATTTATATTTTTAAAAGTGCACTTTAAGAAGTACAGGATTGTGACCAAAAATAAAAGAAAAAAAAATAAATAAAGACCAAAAATAACCAAAAATGTACGACAGGATTTTATGGTTTACTATTCAGCAAAAGAGGCAAAGCAAAAAACTCTTACAGAAGCTCTGAATTTAGCAAGTACATTGGATGAAGCTCATGTTCAACTTTATCCAGTCCACTGAGAGCTCCACCAACAATTCTCTTGTCCAAGCTGTTGGAAAATATCAGAGCTGCTGCACATCTTTCCATTATACAATGCCATTCTTGGGAAAACTTAGTTTTCCTCATAATCCCCTCCCAGCCACAGGAATCCTTAGTGTTCTGATACACTGACCAGCTCTGTTTTCTGGAGCCAGTCACTATTTCTGTGGCTTTCTGCTAGAAATCAGATCATCACCCTGAACAAAGAAAGGCTTGGAAGAGATTGCACCCTCTATTTGTGCAGTTTTAAGAAACAGATACACATGTAATGCATGAAGCAGAATTATTCCTTACTGGTGTTTTAGGTAGTGTACTACAGTCACAGGACAAAAAGAATGCAGTCCCCTCCAAATGGAAATTTCTACTCTTTGACAACTTCTTAATCTGCAGAAATTGAAGAGACAACCCCATACAGGGCAGGGGCCAGAGAAAGGAGAGGAAAAAAGACTACATTAATAATAGGGCCAGAGACTCTCACAGGGATATCAGACATATCCTGCTGAAGGCAAAGAAAGCTTCACTGAGGTTTTCCAAATAATTGACAAGAACATTTTCATTTCCTCATCACCTAACTTCTCAGACTGGATAGAAAAAATAGCAGGGTTTATACTCAGTCTTTTTCAGCTATGGCCCAAGAACAGGTTGGGAGATAATATCAGACAAAAACAGTACTACATTCTGTAACTGGGATTCCACAAAATGCAACCTGGCCTCAAAATATGTGGAAGGACTTAATATTTCAAAAAACTATGAGGTCTACTTGGCTGCCAACTCACTTCCAACCAAACCTCTACCATAAAATATTTATAATCCAATTTCATGCTTAAAAACTTCCTGTGGACTTGTTTGTACTTTCAGCTATCACTGATCATTGTGTCCCTCCCTAAAATTAACCTGTTTATGGGCAAGATCAGGGCTAATTTCATTATCACTTTGGCAGCAATTTCCGTCATTATTTTAGGTATCTTCAACAATCTGGTAGTGAGCCAATTCTGAAACTAAGTAAAATTGACAACAGGCAATATGGGAAATATTTTTTTAATGTTATAAAGCTATGTCTTGGAAGATTTGATGATCAAAGTATGCATATCAGCAAATAATATTCTCATTCATTTTCTCATGATGGAAGACAAAAAACACACTTTCACAGTGGAAGAGTATTTTTAAGTTATATAACCAAAAGGCTGAAGGATCAAGCATCAAATTTTCTTGTAAGAAAACTCACCAAATATTTTACTTGCAGGCTCCGGGGTTGACCCAGCTGTCAGGAGAGGGCAGTATATTCTGAGTTTTTACTCAGCATTATTCATCTACCCTTTACACAGATCTCACACAAAGCCAAATGTGTGTGATGGAAATACAGAACAAAAAGTTTACAAGTGTAAAAAATACATGGACACTTGCCGGAAAGGTCTGTGGGGGTTGTGGACTCTCTATACTTCTCAGGACCTGGTACAATCACAAATGGAATCCCTTTCCTTGCACTTCATATCACCAACCACCCTTTATTTTCACTGGCCATTTGATGTAGTCTTGCATATATAATTTTGTTAAATGTGGCCTCTGCTCTAAGTATCACACTATTAACAGCTCCTAATGGTTTGATTGAACCAATCCTGTTCCACTGATTAGAAGTTGTCTGTATTACATAGGTTCATCGTAGATTAGTTTCACTATGTCCAGGCTATAACAGCTTCCCTCACTCTGTTTCAATTCACAGTGCTTGATAATGCCTCATCATCCTCTTAAAGGTTCTCCTCCTTCTAATCAAACCCCTAGAGGCACTTCAGCAGCTAACCTGGGTGATTACAGGCATTGCTGTTGCATTTACAATTTAGAAAATTACTTTTTCTTAGTCATCAGTTTCAATTGTGTAAAGTTGCCCAACTGTAATGGAAGTTGCATGCAGAAATATTATTGAAAATTTAATTTGCATGCAAATCTGCCCACTTGCCATCCTTTATTGTGAAGTGTTAATGTAGTCACAGAGTGCTGCACACTCATGGATTACCAGGATTTTCAACCAGGCTCTGTGACTTTGACCACTTGAACATACCATCCTGCCTTGCCCCACAAACATTCCCCTTCAGGTTCACCACCCGCAGGCTCCTGCTTGCACACGTGTATTTTCAGAAGTACACTGTTGACTATATGCTACTACATTTAGTCCTGCTCACAGTAGCTACAGAATTACTTTCAACCATTACAGTTGTGCCAAAACTAAAGTACATATTTTAAATATTAACATTTTTACTTCATTGGCCTCCTTCCCTTTATTTCTTTCAGCCAAAAACAAACAAATAAACAAAAAAAAAAAAAAAAAAAAAAAAAAACACAACCCCACAATCTCTGGCACTTTCCAGTGAGATTCACCCTGTGCCTTGATACCTGTCTGTTGTCAGAGGTCTTTCCTCTGCCTCTCCTTATTCTTGCTTCATTCCCCCAGACATGGAAGGAAAGGCAGCTGCACATGCTGCACCCTTATTACTGCAGGCTCCATCAGCAGGTGCCTGTCATTATCACCTACCAGCTTTCCACTGTGATTTATTGTATTGAGCAGTTGTAGCTGTAGGTAATTAAGGAGTACCACTCTGATGCTCTGGTGTAACTAATAATCACTATACAACTCCTGGTACACCAGGAAAAAAGTCTCTTTCCTCCTCACTTCTTAAGATTTGCTCAACACAGGCAGCTGATTTGCTGCTTCTTTTAATTCCATATTCTACACTTGCAACACTCTGGATCCAAGCTAGTTTCAGTCATTTTTAATGTAGCACCTGTAGACAGTGCAGCTACATTCTAAGAAAATAATAAAATATGTACACATTTATTCACAAGTAAAAATAATTCTCAGCTTCTAGACAACTTGATTTTTGTTTCTGAAAGTATTGGTCTGCCATTTTTACTAACACCAATGCCCAGAAGTGCATCCTTAACTTAGGTATCTTTATACCACAGTAGGTACAAACTCATCTCCTGTACATGGACATTCACTGCAGTAACTTCTTCCAAAACCTGACTGAAAAAAGCACAACTGGGAAAGAATCACACATGTAGCATTTGTCTCTGTGGGTTCTCAATCTAATGAGGGAGTGCTCCAACCTACTCTAACTTCCCTCTGCAGATTCTTGTTTTCTTTTTGGAGAAAATATCCCTACCCCAGTGAACAAGAACTGCATGGCAAAATAAAAGATAATCCAGAAACCCATTTCAGAAGAAAAATCTTTGGCCTAAGATCTATTAACTTTGGGGAAAGGAAAACACTTGTTCTAATGAACCGATAACCATATTGTAAACATTTCATATCTGTTTTGAAAGCTGAAACAGAAGGGTCATTGCTAACAAAATACATGCACCCATTCTTCAACTGCACACTAGAAAAGTGTTTATATGTTTCATTGGCTATTGGTACAAAAAAAAAGCACTTCTAATAAGTCCGTAAAATACAAGTGAAAGACCTTTCCAGAAACCATTCATACATTCCAGATTTTCTTGGAATTACAAAGATGTAACAACACAATTGTGTTTTGGGTTGTTGGGATTTTTTTTGTTGTGTTTACCAAGAAAATTTGCAGGCTCATTCATTAAATCACAGGATACAAGACACTGGAAATGGAATAGGTCACTAAGGGTCAAGTATTATTTTTATACATAACTCAAGCATTGTCCCAGGAGTAGGTCTGAATGATATGTGAAACAGTCCAGTAATGAGTGTTATCACTTAATTTGGCATTCTTATTTGAAATTCCCTTCAAAGCCTCTCTTCTGTATGTTGAAATAGCCCAAAATGTCTTTGAAACATTCTATTACTACTATAATAAGAAATTTCATAACAGAAGAAAATTGTACTTTTCTTTCTGATAAGTTTGCACTAATTGAGATACTGCAAGAAATTTTGGAGCGGCAGAAAAGAGAAAAATCAGTGAATATTTTAGCTTCCATAGAGAGATGCAAGGCAAGTCAGTTCAATTTTATAACCTGGACCTATACCTAAAAGGAATTGCAAGTTTAAAGAAACATACTGAAATTCTGGCTTCTTACAGTGCTCATTCCATTGAATACACACACTGAGAAAACTATTAAAAAACAATTAAAGATTAAAAATTTCAGTGGACTTCTGCTTCTCATTTATGGCAAAATTACACTGCTAGAAGGAAAACAATATTTACTGTTCTGTCATACCTGGCCTTCAGTCACACTTAGAACTGAGCTGGGGCTGCAGAAATAGAGCTGACCAAAGACTAACAGAATAGTGTCTCAGAGTCCTGGAATGTTGTTAGTTTCATTTTCAAGTCCTTATTCAAAACAACAACACAGGTCCCCAGTGCATCATTATGTCATGCATTAACTTCATTTACTTAGAGGAGTTATTCCACCTCTTCCCTGCTCTCAGGCAGAGGTCACTCCTATCAAAGAAGGCAAGAGAGTTCAGTTGACAAATCTTTGTGCATTAGGTACAAAGAAAAGAATATGAGCATGTAGATTTACTTCAAACCCTTTGAACACAGCAAGAAGTATAGCTATAAGGCAGTAAGCTTAAAGCAATTGATAAATTATTAGGAGAGAGACAAAAAATTGTCTTTCACAGCAGTTTTCCAGTGACCCTAATTTTCAGACTCTTTCACTTTTGGTCACAGAGTGTCCAGTCTGGCTCCAAGCCCATGGCTACCCTAACCAGCAAAGCCAAATTTACAAACTGGCCACCTGGAGCCATTCTTACTTCCCATCAGGTGAGCTGGTCATAGAAGAACTTAATTATTTGCAGTCAAACTTACCCAGCCAGTCCCAGTTCAGGTACAGTTGTTAAGTGCAGGCTATGCTGTGTCCTGGGTGTAGTTTGAACCTGATTTTTGTTAACTTGATTTAAAAGATTTTTAAAACTTGTCTTCAGTGAATTACAATTAAAGATTTCTCCTACTTAAACACTTTTGCATGTCCCACTAATCCATATGCAAAGCCCCCCACATAAAACAGAACACACATTAAGGTACAATTCCAGCATATCTTACAATTTGGTGTTAGAAGGAGCTCTACATAAAATAAAGACAGCTCCTCAGTCCTTTCCTCCACTAGAATAAAATCCCCATGCTGTCTTTCCAGAGCAGAGTTCTCAGATCTATCTGCTGCTCTAACACAGCAGTAATTGCCAAGCAACTCCAATCTAGGGTTCAAGCAAAATGATTCTGAGCAGCTCCACATCCCTTCTCAGGATGTCAGCACTGGCCAGCCTCTTCCATTGCCTTCCTGTGCATTTTATCTGTGCCTTTATCTTTTCCTCCCTTTATTTTGCTTTATCTATTTTCGACAATAGTGACTAGCCCAGTATAACAGCATTATATAAGCTTTTTACAGTGCCATGTTTTGCTTTACAGAGTGAGCATAAATGAGGAAACACTAAGTTAAACCCTGACAGCCAATGCTGGATGTATCAGCTTGGCCTATAAATAAGCACTGATCACCTCCATTTTATTGAACTCATTTTCCAGGCAAGCAAAGACCACGAGATTCCTCTGCAAATTTTCCCTTTACACTCTCCAGCAGTGCTGCTGGTGTCAGCTCCGACAGATTTATGGCCTATTCATTCATGGGAACAAAAACCCTGCCAGGGCTGGTCATGGAACACGCAGTAGCAGTTAGTTCAGAAGATAACAGCTGCAATACCTCACTTCCTTATTCAGCACTCTATAGCACACACTACTTGGGAGATAATAAATGCTTCTTGTTTGTATTTCTTGAGTAATATCAGAGGAAAGGGTCCACATTACAACAGTATGAAGTGGCACTGCAACACAGGGGGATTAATCAGTGCTTTCAGTGTATTTATTCCTTCTCTGCCTTTATGGTTTTATAACTGACATTAAAAAAAGTTGCTCTGCACTGTTTTTATATACTGTCCCCTCTAGAGATAGTCAAATATTTAAATTTTTTAATCAGTGCTCACTGAATTTAAAAGGTTGCTTTGAATTATTTTGAATTCTGAGGTCTTACATGTAGACATGCACTGTCAGAATTAACCAGTTATTTTCCCTTACACCCAAAGCCAAAAAAGTGCTTTACCTAGAGATTATTAAATCTGCCAGATTCCTTGCATTATTTTGAGCAAGAAAACCTAAAGATGCAATAGCTTTTCAGATAGTCTCTAGCTGCAGTAGGATGTGGTGTCAGAGAGAAGAAGTCAGACTGGGATGAACACTGCTTGTTTTGGAGGGGCTGCTCCCACCCATCAGTGCTGGGGAGGTGCTCCCAGGTGGGGGTAAAATCTGAATGTTTAAGCCATGCCTTGTTGCCTCGTTGCAGGCAATCAAAACCTTCATCCTTTTCTCAGAAGTGTCTGCTGCAACTGCACCTCCCCTTCCCTCTGCAGCAGCCTCTCTGTCCCTCTGAAAAAAGCACAATGGAATTACCAGTTCTAATCAAAGCTGCAAGGGCTGAGATCAAGACCCACTTATGTGCAACTAATACATATTTTCATGGTCCCTTTGAAGGGAATACTCAGTGACATGAAAACCAAAATGAACTTATATCAATTTGTGATTTTCATCTTTTTACCACTCTCTATTGTGACATAATGCCCAAATAAATGCCTAAAATGAAGCCTTAATTACATTTAAATCAGTCTTTACTGAATATTTTTTAGCCTAGAGCACAACACTCAGCTCAGGAGATCAGAACTTCTCATCTCAGAGAGAATTTTCAACTTAAGTTTTGGGCACCATGGTTCTGAAAGACTGAAGCATATGGGGGTGGGTTTTTGTTCCACCTGAAAAAAATGCATAGCAATTTCTAATATAGTGGTACAGACCAAAAGCATTTACCATCTGAATTTCCCACAAGCTTTTAGTGAAGTCATGATCCACTGTCCCAGTTTTTAGTTGGATCAAATGCACCTACACACATCATGGCAAATACAGGAGCGGATTTACTGTAAATGTGGGAAACACGGGAATGATCAAAAAGCACACTATAAAATAAACCATTAGTCTGACTAATTAGAAAATTCACCCCTCCACCAAATCTCATCTGCCTCAGCAGAGGAAGATAAACAATGATTCACTAGATGAGACCAAAGGCCTGGAATCTGCAGCACATGAGACTCCAAGTGCAGGAACAAATGCTCAGGAACAAAAAGATGCTTCAACCACAACAGAGACACAGCCCACGAAAAACTTCTCTGTGCAACCTCCACCAGGCAAGCACATGCCCCAGCGGGCTCAGCCTTGGAGATGCAGCTCTGAATGTCCTGTCTCAGCCTCTCAGTCCACAGAATGCACAGGAAATATGGCATCTCCTCCTGTAACTACAGTCCTGGCTAATCAATCACATTTTATGGTGTGGCCTCTGGCTCAGCTCGTAACGCTGGAGAGAAGCAAGAGCAGCACCATAAAATTTTGTCAATTTAATACTCCTTCCTAATTTTAAGTGGCATGAGGGGAGAGGAAAAAAAGAAAATAACCACCACCCCAAGATCCACCTATGCTATGTTTAAAGTCTCCATGCTGTTCCCACTGGGTGGAGAAGAAAGGGAAAGAGAAAATTGTTTCCGCATTGAAAGTGGGGAAATGTAAGAAACTAACCACTCACATGATTCATCCTTGCATTGTCCTGCCCTGGCAATATAAATCTAAATATACATACATATTTAATTGTACAATATTTATAAAGAAGCTTTTATGAAGCAGGCTTATTTTATCTACAGAAAATTAGCCACCCCCTGCTGTAAAAACTGGATTTTTTTCCCCCCACTCAACATAGAAATATATCCATTCTTATAATTGTTCTTTTCTTTCAAATCACCTAATATAACAAATCCTAGAAGACATTACAGTGCATCTGCTAAGCAATCTCTTTATGAGTTGAGGCTTCAATGCTTTAATGGGGAAATTGCCTGATTTAAGTAAATCATGTCACCTCCACCCAAGTAATCATATTTGTTGCAGACTTCTGCTGACCTCATCTCTCCAGCAAAAACAAAAACACATTTACATTTTCAGCTTGAGATATTTGGTGCAAATGATTTACAAATAGGTTGTAATGAAAACTAATTTTAGCCTACTCCAAAGATACTATTTAAGTTCTCTGTTGATAGTGTTTACAGATATTCAATTATTGGTTACTGTCACTTAAACACCAACAGCATGTTCTTTGCATAAAACAAGCAAGTTACTTGCAAGATCATTTCTTTATAGGTTATAATATTTTGAAAATGTTTGTTGCAGGGGAAGTAATAGAACAACAAAAAAGCTAAATGTATGTATTTTCTACAATAAGAGGTTCCAAGGGGGCTTTGTATGTATTGTTTTCCCCTCTGTTTCATGCAGGAAATCCTTTTGGAAGCAACTTCCCACACCGTTATCTGCATCATAACTTTTCCATGTGAAATGTTCCAAAGAAAGCTAGTTAACTAGTCTAGTGAAATTTGAAGCAAGTTTTAAACAACAGAAAATAAAACAAATCATTTTTACCCTAGTTAATTTTCCAATATAGTGGTAAAAGCCAAACTGTTGCCATCATAAGGGCTAGGGTTAGAATTTCCAAGAACAGAGTACACCAATGCACAGTGCCCTCCAGACTATCAGCCTCATACCTTGCCTTTTCAGCTAAAATGAATTTATTCATCATTCTTACTTTTCACTTGGTCGTGGATTCTCCAGCATGCAAACACAACTTCTAACCTATAGCTAACCTATATTCTTCCATCTAAAATTCTGATGAAAAAAGAGAAATCGGGCAGGGGGTTGGAAGTGGAGGGAGAAATCTATGGAACTGACAAGAAATTACAACTTTCTTGTATGGATGTAACATGTGTGCAATTCTAGAGACATGAGACCACAGCAAATATTCAATAATCTGACCTAATGGGATGCAACAGAGATCAAAAAGCTTCATTCAGCTACTTTCATTATAAGAGCACATCCCCAATACTGTGAAGAGCCACAGAGACTTATTGAAACTTGTGTAGGTCTGGAGAATTTTAAAGTTCTTCACAGATCCTAATAATTTCAATTAAAAAAAAATCTTAAAACCATTTTCTTGTAATAAAGAGAATATGGTTTTAAGTACTGATAAACTGAAAAGGTTTTCCTTGGATTTATACTCCCCACATTTAGTTTCAAATTTGAGATACAGAGGTGAGATTTGAGGAAATCAGGCACAGCCCAAATGAGACTCAGAGACCCAGTGGCTTTTCCTATCACATTAGGAAAAATATGTTTGGATCATAATCCAATCTCTTCTTCCTTTTAAAACCTATTTTCTAGATTTCAAAACAAGCACTCATTTGTTTTTTGTTATTTCACAGAGACATTGGCATACCCAATTTTTTTATAAGACAGAAAAACCTAAATCTCTGCTATAAGAAACTCATAAGGCAAAATTTACACATTGCAGCCTGTAAATTTAAAGTGAAAGGATGATGTATAACCTCCCATTTACTCATATTGACGTTTAAAATGACCTAAATAAGTAGCATAGGGTCCTTCAGAAAGGCTTCCTTTATTTAATTCCTTCTTCAGCTAAAAGGATGAAGTCTCATGTGTCGTTCTAGGGGATACTATTTCTTCTCACTAAGAATATTCATTAGAAGAAAAAAAGGAAACTAAAAAAGAGCAACTAAGCAAAACTCAACATTTTGCTTTAGCTTCATATCTTTTGTGCAGGGCTCTCTCCATTACAATTGCCTTTCAAGCATTTACAAAAAGATTGGCTTGTCCTGAGTTGTTACAGAAAAATCAAAAGGGAGAGTATGAAAAAGCTTCCACAGGCAGTAAACATCAAGGTGATAATAGAAGCAATATAAAGGTGATAATTGACCTCAGTGGTCAATTTAGCCTAATATTCTTTCCCTGGTACTTGCTTTTACAAATCATTTCATATTTATAAAAGTTCTGCATATATCATAATGCAATAAAATAGAAAAAACCTTTTCCTAAGTATTTTGTTATCTTCCAATGAGGAATGAAATTAAAACATTTCTTGGAAATTTACAGTAACAGCTCTAGGTCTTCTTGTTACCCACCTCCATGTCTAAAACATCTACTAAAACCACAGTCCCACATCAATTTTGGCATGGGTTCCTGTTATTCTAACCAACAGAAGAGTTTTCATCCCATATTCCTCTCTTGGTTTATGCTCTTTCCCAAATGCATTGCATATCCTTTGTGGCAGAACTCACATGACCAGTGTCTCATTGCACCAGGAATGAGCTAAGTGCCTTCCCAGTGTTGCTTTGCTGCATTTTTCCCAAATTCCTACAACTTTATACGAAATCCCCTTTCCCAGGGCTTTGATCTCCTAAAAATATAGGTACAACATGGTTTTTAAAGAGGCTTTCCAAGTTTTCAATACAATGTATCACTTTTAAAATACACTAACTGGCTAAATTTGCCTGCTACCAATCTCTTATCCTTAAATATTCTTCCTCCTACGGATAACCAATTTTGTCCATTTTCATAGGTACTATAAAGCCCTGTCCTTCAAAAGACAACATTTTAGTTACTTCACCTTTAGCAAAGGGTTAGCAGCTTCATAAAAAAACAAGTAACTCAGTATGTCTATGAAGGAAGGTTGTTCCAATGTTGTCCAGTAAAAATCAGCTTCAAAAATCAAGCATGGGATTGAAGATTGTTATTTATAACAGAAGACTTGGGTTGGAAGAGATTTTAAAGATCATCACACTCTGCTCTCTGCCATGGGGAAGATTTGGTTTCAAATTTTACACTGTCAAAAGGAAATGCATATATTGTTTTTGATATTATTTCTGTGCCTTCTGACTGGAAGGCTCTCAATGTTAATAATATTATTTCAGTTATGTGAAGTCACCTGAAGTTCTTTTGCCATTTGTTTCAGCAGTTTTTTCCTGCCTCCCTCCCTCCCCTGTCCTTTGTGGAGTTGTCTATAGCTGCCCCTTCACAACACATTCATGTAAAGATGACAGTGGAACCCTCCTGCTCACCCAGGACCTTGTTACTGACAATTACAATTAGTGTGCTACCAGGGGCACTGAAGGGAAAACCATGCTACAGTCCCACCATGGGTTGTTGCCTCTTCAATTGCTTATACTGTTGTTCTTGAGATCTTGTTAAAATTATACTTAATGACTGCTGTTTAGATTCGTTTATCATGAAACCTTATACACAGGTTATTCACCCATTTAGCTTGCCAACTCCCTTCTGTTATCCTTCTTTTCCATTAACTGCCTGTTAACAGGAGTTTTGCCTGCACAAATAATTCATTTCTTACACTGGCATATCTTTATTACAGAAATATATATGTATATCACATCTATATTACACTTTTTTGCTAATTTATGCCAGAAGAGTACAGTTTGTGTTTTCCCCACTGTTTTTCTTCTCAACGTTTTCAGGATATTGGCTGATCAATTGTGTTCTGATCAATACAGAGATTAAATGGAAACACGCATTTCACCAATATATGTTTATTCATGCTGAATAGGACAGCTATTCCCTTTGAAATATTTTCAGTTTTGCTGCTCAGAGTTAAGGGGAATTTGCAGAGCTTATTTTATATTCATTTTTCTAACTATTATGCACATAATTTAAAGAGATCTGTGACTATTACTTACAAGTTGGCCTATCCATAGTCATTCTGCTCCCCAAGAAGTGATTTCTCACACTCAAGCTGGTTTTACTGAGTTACTGTAACTCAGTAAAAGGGAAGTGCAGAATTCAGGGATAGCACTCACCTCCATGTACATACAATTTCACTGATCCTCACTGTGCCCATGGCCAGGTGAAAGGTCTCTGGAGAACTGAGGTTTCACAATGCCAAACCTCAAAGAAACAATCTACTAAATGAAGGACACTTCCCCTTGGTATCTTCCAAAGTGTCAAATTTTATTTACTCTCCCTTTACCTTTTGTACATGCAAAAATGAAACAAAACCAAAATCTCCCCAGTCAAACACACTGGCCTATTCCCTTGTAATATTTTACTGATTCAGTAAATCCTCAGAAGCTTTTCGCAAATACAAGCACATGTGCTTCTCTAGTTTATTGATAAATTATGTCTCATTTTCTTCACATTGTATATCAAAGATACTGAACACTCTTCAGCTATAGCCAGGAACAAATTTCTGAGCAGAACAGCTTCCTCTTTTCACCCATACGTGTGCTAGACCAGCACACACTGAACTGCTGCTCTGAACAGATGGCACCATCTTCACTCAAGGAGCTTTGCCATTGTCAGGCTGTGTGCTGATATCATTGCAGGCTTTCTTACAGCAGGCACTCACTCCAGAACTTAAATTTACTGAATGCAACATTATCATAAAAGGACTGCATGCATGCAGGCAAAGAGGGTGTATGCAGCCTCTCTCTTTATATATATATCTATAAATAGACACAGAGGCGAGCATTTTCTAGCTGTGAGCAGACAATAGCCCAGGGCTCACCCTCCCAGGCTGTGGGCAGAGACCCTGCCTGGTGAGCTCTGGAGTGGCACAGGCTGCCCCTGCCCTCCCAGCTACAGAGTCATTCTGCCTTTACTCCCTCATCTCCAGACAAACCACCTTTGAGAACCTAACTCGCGGTGAATGCTGATTCTGAACAAAACTACATCACAGCACAGAGGGAAACTGCCTGAGAGCCTTCTCCTGTCCCTGATGCTGCCCCAGTGAATTCCCCAGGAGCTGCAGCCTTCAGATGATTTGTCTGCAGTGGCACTGAGAGCCCGTGGGACAGGCAGGGCAAGGGACAGACACTGACTCCTCGCACACCAGGATGAGGAAAATCAATTTCAATGCCCAAGGGAAGAAATTACTGCTAAAGAAAGTCACTCACCAATAAGAGTTGCTCCATTATCATGAAGCTGTGGAAGGAATCCTACAAAAATTAGGTAAGTGTTGAGTATGAGCTGGTAATCTATAAATAACCTGGGGTAATGTAAAACGTAAAGAAAGAAGTTAAACTTTAAACCGGGTAAGATTTGTTCTGATAAAGAGTTTTGGCAAGATGCTGTTTGATACTAAATTTGTACTCTGCACAAACAGCAAAATTGATACAATGCAAAGATTATTCAAGTCAAGTTGGAATTGCTGCAAATGGAGCATGGAACAGCTCACTGAGGAAAATGGTCCAATAACCATTTATTGGAACCAAGAATATGCCTTTTCCCAGAAATCAGCATGTTCATTCAAAGGCAGCCCTACATAGGTTCCTACAAAATTTTTAGGGGGGCAAGACTGAACCTCAGCTGAAGAAAGGCACAGCCTGCCCCAGACTCCACCATGTGCTGATGGCCTCACAAGCAGAGGAGAAACTGGCAGAGAAGGCACAACCCAAGAACAGCCAAACCTTGGTGCTTTCATTCATGCTGTGTTTAACAGGTACACACCCAGACAAGCTAAGCAAAGCACACTGCAGGGTGGACATTGTCCCTACTCTCAAAGAGAAACTAAATATTCAAAACAAAGACCAACAGAAAAGTGCTAGGTGACTATCAGTGCCATCTGACTATCCTTAGCGGGATTCAGGGAAAGAAATTCCCTGCAAAAATCAGGATCAAATGGGGAAAGCAAAACAAGAAAAGCAAGACTATAATTCTATGGTAAAGTGTTAGCCCAATCATATAAATTAAATACCCAGTACTGACAAATATTATAAATCTATTATTAATTTCCCAGTATTTTACGCCTTGTTTTTTCTCTCTTCATGAAAAACTCCACTTTCTGGATTGTATTATGAGAAAAAAATAGCAAAACCACAACTTCTTCATTTTCATAGTCTTAATTTAAAATCAGCTGCAGAGAAATCAAGGTTCCTGATGCACCTCTACATATACCAAAGCAGAAAAAAAATTAGTTTTGAGGCCTATTTATGACATATAAATGCTTGGTGAAACTGAAGATGCTAAGTTAAGATTATAACCATAAGTAAAACAAAAATTAATAGTCTGTACAAGCAGAAGAGAAAAACAAGGATAATGAAAACAGAACGAAGAAACACCTTTGGTGCAAATGATAATAAGAAACAAATACCCAAGACACAATATCCACTTTAGCAACAGCAGAACTGCTGAGCTACTGGCATGATATCTGTAGTACTTGCACAGATCCCAGCTCTTTGAAAGAGGTTTCTTGTTAGCATTTCCTCACTTGTCCTGACATCCCAGGCCACAGTACACAGAAACTGAATCATGTCATGCTCAAAGATGACGAGAGAGTGGAAGTAAAAGGACATCAGGTGCTCCCTCAATCCTTAGGAGCAGGGAACAAACCAACAGGGAATATTGGATAAGGTCTTAGAAGCAGCTGGAGAAACACAGGGAAGCTAGTTGGAGACAAGGCTTTATTAGGAGATTGAACAGTCTTATTAGTAGGCAAAATGCACCTTTGATTAAAACTTCTACTTTGTGTTTGGCTGATTTTGTGTAATTATAGCAGCACTCTCTGCATGATAAATGCTTTGTGAGCTGTAATGAAGGACCAACTCTGCTGCACAAAACCTGCAGAGTGACAAGCTGACAGTGAGTGGAGTAACCCCAGAGCTTGTATGTCAAAGTTGGCAAGAATCAGAGTTTAGGGACAAAATGGTTAGTGCAAACCAACCCCACCCTCTCTCCCTTACAACACCTGATAACATTTAATCACTTTTTAAAAATATGCTGAAACAAAGTCCCTTTTGTAACAGGGAAAGGCAAACTACAGATGTCAGCAGTATGTTAAACTACAAATGAGAAAGTAACATATAAAATTAACCCAAGAGCCAATAAACTCAATTTCAGAGCACCTTACCACGACACCTGAGTTTTGAACTTAAAAGATCTGCAGAAAAGTATTTTTGTCCAGATTTCCAGGTGTCTCAGTATGACTTTTAAGATGGCAGCAACATCAACGAGCATGTGATGTTTTCACATACATCTCTATCTGTATCCTCCTGCAAACACAAATACAGCTTTTGCTTCTATACATGAGCATGGCAAACATGAGGTATGAGAGTTCAAACATTGAAATTCTCTCCACTTTCAACATAATTTATACTTGAATAGGTCTGAAAACAAACGAGGCTATCCTAAAGGTAAGACCAAGCACAACATCAATATAAACTTATTTCATAGACAGCATTAAAAAATATATATTTATTTTAACTACCTCTGGCATATTTTCCTCCAAAAGATATTTCAGTTACTAGGTAAGAAGATTTCTAATTACATTCCTCTGGTTATTGTGTTATACAAAAGAAAGCAAAGTTGAGTCAAGACTGTGACAAAATGGGCAGCACGATAGCCTGTGGATTCCAAGTTATTTTACTTTCCTATTCAATATTTTAGTCACTGACCATGTATAGTTTGCCTTCTCTTGGGAAATTAACTGTTTTTTCCATAGCTGCTACCACCAAATGGGGTGCATAAGACACATCAGAGAAGAATTTATACAACCAACATCCCTCTGCAGCTCTACAATTTTTTTTGCACTATGCATCACATTAAACCAGTGTCCCTGTAGTTCAGTGACAACACAAAAACACAATCCCTAAAACTAACACAAGTTTTTGCCAATGACTGTTCATACCCAGTTATGATTTTTGCATTTCACTCCAGGAGCAAGCCTAAGAGTTTTCCTTGCTTCTGCATTATATTCTTGAAGTAGTGCAGTAACATTATCACTTTTTGGTGTTAAGAGGGAATAAAAAAGTTCAAGAACCTTCTCAAAGCAATATGACATTTTTACGGCTTTTTTTTTAAAGGTCAACTGAACTGAGCCCCAAGATTGAAGCCAATGCAGAAATATCTACTCAAAGACACAAACAGTGACAAAGTTATTAATCTGTTTTGAAGGTGTATGGTTTTTGTTATTGAGGCATATGATTTTTTGCATGCTCAATTGAAATATTAACTCATGTCTATTTCAATTTTACCTATTTTAAATGCTAAATAATATGAGTTATTTATTTCGAAGGAATGCCATGTCGATATCTACAGAAGTTCCAAAACAGTGTATTTTTTAGATTTTCATAAAATGCAAATTGAACTGCTTTTTAAATTTTGTTGCTACATTACTATATTAGCCATGTATATATTAAAATTTCAAATGAAAGACTCAGAATAAAAAGCAATTTACAGATCTCTTGTTTGAACATCAATGAGGCTTTAAGACATAAAAATATGAAAGATGATGACAGAAAATCCAGGACTTGTTCTGAATGTCTTTCAGACACTAACAGGTTAATACCAATCATCTATACTATCCCCTCACAGGTTAATTCATGCATAGAGGACAGAATAATCTACTCATTTGCTCTCATGCAGCAAATTAATAGACCAAGCAGCAAGAGGCATTTGCATCTTTCCAGAACTAGAAGGCTATTTGACCAAAAGTATATATTCCTCTTGAGAAATCACCCAGATCAAAAGCACCTGATGAGAAATCCTGTGTGGCCTTACACTATTTCCTGGTATTTGCTGCTGTCTCCCTGCTTCCAGGTCGGCAAGTCCATAACAGAACACCTATTTTCTGGTTTTGGTTCCAGTTCAGCTCCTCTAAGCTCACCTCAGAGCCCTCCCCAGGAGCAAGGGAAGCTCAAGTTGTGCAAATCACTGGCTTTAAAATCCCTGACCATTTCCCATTCCTCCTCCACATGGGTGACCACCCAACCCCACAGAACTCCCTGAGCCCAGGGCAGAGAGGGCTTTTAAACATTTTAAACCACCTAAAGCAATTCTACCACCATCAACCCATCTCTGTGCTACAAAGAACACAGCACTGGGCATTGATGTCTCAGGCAGGACACAGGGCTTCACAATCCTCACAAAGCATTGCAAGCACCCTCCCAGTGCTCAGTCCTCCCAGCTGAACCCCCCATATATCCAGGATAATCACAGAATTCCTTGCTGCCCCAGTAACACCCCATCCACGTGTTGTATTCCAACTGGAATTTTGTAGCTTCTCAATAACAAGGCCATGCCCTGTTTCCTCAGTCTGGCACAATGTCATTATCTTACACTCTCCTTCATGTCAGACCTGATTTTTACACACATCACTGATCCAAGGTATCTCAAGAGCAACCTCTGCATGGCCTTCTGAAGATCAGGCAACTCTAAAGAGCACAGGGCTCAAAAGGAAACATTTTCCTAACTACTTTATCATTTTCCCCTGTGCTTCATGTTTCCCCATCAATACCTTACCAGATGCACAAGGCTACAGAACCATCAAAACAAAATGACATTCAGAGGCCCTGAAACTAAGTTCAGAACAAATTAGTGAATATTTGTCCTCATTTACATTATTATCTAGGACACTAAACACAGCATTTGCAGGGGAAATTTTAAAAGTTGCTTTTCAAAATTTGGAGGTGATTATGTGTTACTAAATGCATACCTTGTCTGGCAGTCATCCTAAGGCTAGAGGGGTTTGATAATTTTACTCTCAAATTGTGTCCTCAACTTTTACATCCTTTTTCTTTGTGGTTCTTGGACATTGGTGAGCTGCACTGATGCAGTTTCTCACCCTCTGCTCCCCTCTCAGAGCAGCTGTGGCTGTCCCATCCCTGGAAGTGTCCAAGGCCAGGCTGGACAGGGCTCTGAGACACCTGGTCCACGGGGAGAGGTCTCCCTGTGTATGGCAGGGGGCTGGGACTAGGTGATCTCTAAGGTCCCTTTCCACCTTTAACACTCTGATTCTATAATTCTGCTTTTTTTTCCCCCTTGTTAATGCTTATTTCAGTGCCATTCCCCTTCCACATCAGCTGACACAGTGTGACCCCTTGTAGTCTGCAAGTAACAGACAGCAGCTCGCTGCTGTATCACTGCAAGCAGATAAACCACCCACCTAAAGCTCTTGTCTTTTAAAGCCCTTTAATGCACTCAAGCACAATTCAAGTAATTTCAGATCCATAAAAGCCTCTGGAGACTGATGACATTCCTCAGGAAGATCTGGCTGACAGAGGCAGAGCCACAGTCTATACTTACCTCTGGTAGAAATAAACAGTTTATATTTGCTTCTGTGGGCACTGAAGCTTTTCAGCCTAACTCTGACAAACACAAACCCAAAGCTATTACCTGAAAAACATCAGTGCTGCTATCATCTATGAAAAGCAGTGTTTAAATACTACTTTTAATACAAAATATAAAGCATGAGTGCTGCCTCCCAACATTAGGATATCACCACAGTTACTTCCTTGTAACCAAATTCCTTCACCGAATTGGTGAAGCTTTTCTTTGTTTTGTTTTCTTTTTTTTTTTTAATTTTTATATTTAGCATCATGACAGTTAAAAATATCAGTGATATCTTTATCAGAATAGTAGTATAAATTTCAAATTAACAAAAATTATGGCATTTTAAAAGCCAGCTACAAAGCAATTATTTGAACAGCCTAGCTTTTCATTCACTTATATGCTGAAATAGGAAACAGAAGATGGAAAAGCTGTAAGTGGGGAGATGGAGGGATGATGCATTTGCTAAAGTACAAACTAAGCACAGCTCAAAGCAGAGAACCAACTCTTGAGAAATTTCAGCTAAGGTCTGGTCAGGTAGACTATAGGGAACACAGCCCACCCCATGTAAGAAGTTACTACCCAGAACAAAAAAGTTATACTTTTATGTATATGCCCATACTTTTTATCTACTTAAGCCTTACTGTGCTGTCAGACTGCTCAGTTTTTATGCAGAGATTAATCACGGCTTAGATATGTTTGGTTCTACTGGGTCACTCCTGCTCTATACTCAGAACTGTGATTAACACTGGTGATATTAAAGAGAAAACTTTGTCTTTAATCTTAATTATCAGAGGTTGTCTCTTAATGTCACTGTGTGCTGCCTCAAACCAGCAGCACAGCCAGGGAAAGAAGAAGTCCTGACTTATAACTGGAGAGTGTTGCCAAGCAGGGCCTGCAGGACAGCTCAGACTACAATGGATGTGTACTTTTGGACATTGGAAAATTAAATCTCTATACAAACCCTGTGAAGCCTATCACTAGAACAATATCCAACCATGCCTGTAAAATCAGGCCACATGATCCCCTTCTCTTTTCAAAGTTAAAACAGCGCTGAATTTTTTTCTCCCCAATGTATTCATGTGAACAAGATATTTCATTTCACAGATTTTACTTCAGTTCAGTCTAGGCACATTTTAAATAAATTAAGATGAAATAAATCCATTTTATTGTATTACTTTGTGCCACCTCCATGAAATAACGCTCATCTTCATATTTTGTAAGGGATGTTGTTGACATGCATGAAAATGGTGCATGAAGTATAATCTTTGAGGATTGCACTGCTAGAAAAATAAATCTAAGCCTATGTTTCAAGCTCAGAATGGCACTGCTTTTGATTGAAATTCCTCTGAAACATTCACTCCAATGCAGCTCTGCTGTAAAATTCATACAATTGATTACTAGGGTAGCTGTAACAAAACTAGTGACTAGTAGCTTTGTTTTCTAAACATCTGTTCATCTCTTGCAAGCATAAAACATCCCCATGAAATAAATCACATTCAATCCTTCACTTTCAGAATGGAGAACTGCAAACTCAGAGCAGAAAAAATCAGGGTACAAAGGTGTGCTCACACAGGCCATGAACAAAACTAAAATTAGATTTAATGTTTATTAAAAGTGAGAAACTCTTCTTCTGGAGGAATTTAATGCATCACATGTCTCAATCAAATGAGTTTGAGCTATGCCATGCTTGACAGAACAGTGATATTTCTTATTTCTTACTTGCATTCCTAGATCCAGGGAAACTGCCAGGTTGATAGAACCTTCACAGAACAATGGAAAAAAGAGCAAGGAGAGGTATCCTACAGGAATAAAACTGCTTCTTACACTATCAAAGCCAAATTTTTAATGAAAAAGGTAAATGTAATTACTCAAGAAATAAAATCAACTTTCAAGTCTTATTATCGAAACCCAAAGTTAACCAATATCCTCTTTATTTATCATTTTAAGATCAAAGCAACAAAGCTTGGCACAAATCCTCAACATTTGTGCAGAACAAGTAAGAAATATCTGTTCTGATGAATAAATTAAATCATATTTTGGAATAAGAATTTATAATAGTTCTCAGCTTCAACCCTAGCAGCACACTGGTAACTCCAGAAATCATCAGAGCACAGAGAGGTAATAATAACACTTAGTGAAAAGGACAAGAGTATATTTAACTGTCAGCTTCCCAATAGCTGAACCAAGAAACTCCCTTGGCATTTTCTAGCACTAGTTCCATTTTCACTTTGAGTTCTTCTTATCTCTAACAAAGAAAAATAGCTTTATGAATCAGGAATCAGCAGCTTTCCCCACAGACAGCATTCTACAACTGCCATTCAGGGCAACACCAGGAGGAGCCATGTTTTCAGCTGTGATCAATGCCATTTATATTTCCTTTTATAATGACAGCACACACATTCAAGCAGGGGAACAAGTGGACATGACCACCATATTAATCAAATTCCAGCTACAGAAGAGTTATTTGCTACACCCCACATGATGAGCAGGCACAGAGAAAACCTTGTACTAAAAGGGAAAAGTTACATTTAACCCAACATCTGCTTCTATTATGTCACTAGAACAAAACAGGAACACAATTAGAGCACCCAAATCAAACTCTTTGTCATAATTTACAGGCTTAAAATAGGACCATAAGAACCACAACTTTTGTAGAGCATTCTCATTCAAGATGAAGCAAAGACAATGAATATATCACAATTCTGATGAGAGTAACAAGCCATCAAAAACCTAAACAAAAAGCTACTTAATCCTTCTTTCCAACCACGCAACTTATAGGAGATGCAGTTTATAAATCCAAACTTCTTACATTAGTCTCAATTTTAGTTCACTTTTTATGTTAAAAATATAGTTAATCTTCATTTCTGATCAGTTCTGCATGAGGTCACACAATGTGTGCAGTTCTTAGAAATGAAAAAAAACCTGTGAATGCTCAAAAAATACCTGGGCATGAGTTTTTTTTCAAATTAGTTCCATTATTCAACATCAAGGTTTCTGATGAATGTATTAAAAATGCAAGAAAAATATTCCTGTCTGGCTGCCACTCTGAATAAAATGAGTTACCCAAATCTCCCCTCACACTTTGCTCCAGGTCTACCTTATTTTAGGAAGGTGACATTTATGTGCACCCAATGTTATGAACCATCTGTTCAGAATGCACCAGATCACAGGGGCAGCGACAGTCACCAAGAGCACATTACTCCCTTTTGTGAGGATTCTACCATGTCAAACACAGCAGCCCATGGTGTTTTTCTCTGCCCAATATACACAAAAGCCAGGTAAATTCAGTCAATGCTTCTCAGGATTCCAAAGAACACGTGGCTGATTAAGTGAGAGGTTCAAGCAACCAGCACTCAATTACTCAGAGAACCCCAAAGGCCACCCCACCTTTAAATGTCTGGTTCTTTGTCAAGAACTTGTGTTTACTCAGCAGATCAAGGATTCTAAACTATTCTGACATTTTTGCCACTCATGAAACAAAGGGGTTGAACATCTTCACCTCATCACAGAACAGCTCTCCTCTGCTTTTACTGAATGTGGTCCAAAATTTGATGAAAGAGTATCCTTTGCCATACAAACATTTCCATGCAGTTGGTCCAAGAATTACATATGGACAGCAAGAAAGGTTAACTTAAAAATAAACATTTTATGTCTTTCATCTGCACTCACAGGTCTATAGAATTGGCATGTATTACAACTTAACCATCTCTGGAATTTGAGTAAGTGGCAGGCTACTCAGGGCCATACAGGAAAAAAAGAAAGTTACTTTATGAATATTAAAATAGGAGGGGAAAAACATTAGATAATACACAGGCAAATGGGTCTGTCTAAAGTTAGCATAATCAAAGTACTTAAGGCATTACTTCCTCCTTGAGCTAACACTCAAAGGCTGAAAGCAGTTTGGATCCAAAAACCTCTTTTTTTCTTTCTCTTAAGGATCCAGTACTCGACCTGCACTTCCTCAGAGCTGGGAAACACAGCTGCCTGCACACCCTACACATTTTGGTCCCATAGGGGATCAAGGGCTCTAAGTCACTCCCAACACTGATTTCCACTCAGTTCTTCACTGCAGCCACTGTGGCCAACTCCTGACAGCTTACACCTGCTAGTTTGAGGGGTTTTTTTAATTTCCAAGTGCATTTAATTATTGATTTTGACACCAACTGTTCCAATTGAAATTGCAGTTCAAGCTGGCCTTATATTACATCCTGACCTAAGTCAGGAAGATGTCATCAACTTCAACAAGTCCATAATTTCAGCCTTTTGCCCTCAAGATTTTCCATACAGAGAACAATCAGACAGCCACTATAGTAGAGAGAAGGGCTTTTCGTTTTAGTAGCACCTGGTTAGCCAAGAACTATGATAGTTAAATGCTGATAGTCCATGGCACATGTACCTACATCAGTCTAAATTTAAGACCCATCACAAGACTCTTGAGCCCAGTTTTAAAAGCCAGTAAAACTTCCTAAGTCAGTTGGACACTTTGCACAACTTTCACCATGAACACTCAGCTTGTTGTCTATAATGTGCACTGGGAACAAAATGTGCATCATCTGCAGTGATTTTATTTACTCCTTTACATTTATATGGCAAATTTGAACTCTTATTATATTGCAGCCTTGCAAAGCATATTATCATATTTCATTATCTAACACATAGGCAAATGTGGCTTATGAACAATGCTCTATTATTTCAACGAATTCTGAATATCTAGCATAAAATTGTCAACATTATAAAATAATGTAAAAGTAACTGCAAATGGCTACTACAAAGGAATGGAGTTTAACACTCACATTTTCCTTCTAAAGTTTGTCAATGAGAACTTAATATGTTTCAAGGAAAGTGTAGTTCCATTATGACATTAGACTTTATTACCCAAATAGTCAAAAATGGAGGAGTAGCAATCCACTGATGTAGCTATGCTCCAATTAACTTTCATATTTGAATAACGGATTCCAATAATTCTGATTTCAAAAGCTATGGAATGACTGTATTTTAAATAACTTATTTCTCAGAAGTAAGCACTAAATGTTTGCGTTCTTTCAAGTTCTTTTCAGATTTTAAAAGTAAGACACAAGAGAACAGCAAAAAATTCTATAGTTATATTGACCTAATGTCGGAGCTTTGCAATTTATTTTCAAAACTTCAGCTGCAAGACAGAAATGCAGATTATCACAATCTGCTATTATAAAAATGATTCAAAAGGTTATGGAAAACAGATATAAAATATAATACATAAAAAGTTACCAAAGAAAAAGACTCCTACACAGGTTTAAAACATAACATTGCAATGTAGTTTAGAGGTTACCATTCCTACCTTCGGGAGACCAACTCAAATCCATCAATCCTGGTCTCACTCACAAAACTCTAGAACATCCTAATCCCAGTAGTTGTGACTGTTGTCTCCCTTCAATATTTTTTTCTCATTTAGCTCAGCAAGAACCAGACTAGACCTTTTCATCTTGTGTCCTCCCACCACCAGCCAGAGTTGTCACCATTTACAACACTAACAGCATTTTCCATAAAGTCTTTATTTGTAGAATTCAAAAGCAGTAAGCAATTACTGGGATTCTCATATTTATGAAAAAGAAAATAAACAAATAAAGAAATGTATCCGTAGAAAACAGATTGATATTACATACTACTAAACCCAAGAGTGCTCAGCCTCTGTGATCTTGAGTGACATTTTGTATGTAGGCCACAGTTCCACAGTTAGAGTCATGTGTAAAATAAGAAAATGATAAGTGTCATGTGAGCAGAACTAATGGGAGAAGGATACAACTATTGAAGTGAGATGGAGGAAAATATCTGCAAGAAATATCTGCACTGAATGAATTGGGCAACAATATTTCAAATCTACATTTTCGCAAAAAAAAATTAAAGTATTTATTCTAGGATAATGAATTTATTGAGAGAGACTATTTTATTAATAATAGATGTTCAGATGGAATCAGATACAGTAGGTGGAAATAACACAGAATCATGTCTTGTCAAATGTGTGATTAATTTTGCACTACAAGTATTGATTTGACAGAACACCTCTTTTTTTTTTTACCTGTTCATAGCCATTTAAGCGTAATGGACTTCTTTATTATCCAAATGTTATTCCTTTGTTTAAGCTTTTCATTTGAAAGCACTTTGATGCATTTATAACTAGTTACCAATTCTCTGGATCTTTATATGTGCATTATGTTCTAAGTTTACTCCTCCTCTTTTCAAGTCTATTAGCGTCAATTAGGCTTGCAAAGACATGCAAGCCTGACAGGCAAACTTGGATAAAATGCTTGGGCTGATCAACCAAACAAAGACAACACTACAGCATTTGTTTCCAATAAATGATTGCATTTAATAAACATTTCCTTGAATTTTACTCTTTTTCCCTTACCATATTGGTGCATATAATTACTTTTATTAACATCATAAAAGTACCATCCATTGTGATGTACACATCACTTAAGTATCATTAATAGTTTGCATACACTGGTGAGTTAAAGAAATGGTTGGATTCAGGAATAAACTGAACCTTTTAGAGCACAGACAATCGAGCTGCATTTCAATACACAGCAGAAAAGCAGAGTTGTTCCTGCCCAAGCACCTGTATTAGCAGAGGAAAATGGTTTGGCAGGATTTTGTGCTCACACTATATCCTGCAGTCATTTCAGAGAAACAGAATTTTCACGTTTCTTCCCACATTAAAATAAAAAAAAAAAAACTGAAACAGTTTCTCCTACCTTTACTAAGGCTACGATATTATCTTACTTCACAAATAAACCCATGAAATTCCTCAGTAGGAGCATGCTGGAACACACCTAATACTTCGTTTGGTTTTAGCCACTCACAGGTACCATCCCTCAGGTGAACAATTTCCATGCACCTTTCAGAAAAGACATACAAAGTGAAGAAGAAATATTTGTGAAAGTGTCAAAATCAGATCCTGAATTTATGGAACTCTGGGGGTGATTGGGAACCAGGTAAATACTAACCAGGAACTGCAGCTGCCCTGCATGTGAAAATACTGCCAAATAAATGGGAATTCCAGCTGTAAAACAGCCTTGAAAAATAAACACATACACACTCCAACATAACATTTATTTCTTGGTAGGAAATTAAATAATCCTTTGTGTGAAAATTTGCTAAATTATTTGTTTTCAAATAACAAAAATTAACTGGCTCTGAAACACATTTTAATACCTGATTTCTGCAGTTCACATTTTTTCATTCTACTTCTATAATGATGGAGAAAAAGAAATTAAATTCAGATGCACAGCTGTAAATATCTGGCATTCCTACAGCTCCAAATTTCAAACACCAAAACATCATTACCTACGATAACTTGTTGCCTTCATATGTTCACTGCTTTTTCAAAATTAATTTTGTGTTGGAGCATTAATTCCTGATAAAACTAAACAACAGCACTCCTCCTGCAATCACATTTTGAAAACCTAAGAGACAATACTTTCTATATTCTCACTGGGCACTTTTTAGTAGTGTGCCAGTCAGTGGGTGACATTTCTTTACAAATTTATGATATTCTACATTATTTTGATTTTCTCAACTGAAATGTATCTCCTGTTCAATTGTTAATAAATACAATTGAGAGATATAAGCAGGAGAAAATAAGTGGCAAGTCCTAAACATCAAATGCAACAACAAAATATTTTTTTCAGTTGCACAACACAGCTATTTTTGGTAACAATCAGGTGAATGGACCCAATGGAGTAAACTGGAAATTTAGCTGGAAACAGATATAGGATTATAATACCATATAGCACATCCATTTGTTTTTTACTGGTATTAACAAGGATGCCAAAGATTCATCTGAGGTGACAAACAATTGACCAGATTAGATTGATCCATACCACAATTTAGACTATAGCTTTTCTTTTCAATTTCATTCAAATTTTAGTCCTACTTAAGCTTTAAATAAAAATGCCAGTAGCAGCATGTTCACATTAATAGGCTCCCATATTATTTTTCAACTACTGAAAATTTTTCTGAAATTTTAGAATTAATTGTAAAACAGTCAAATATAGAGATTACATAGAGAGAGGAGAGTTTACCACTTTATTAAAATTGTGATTGCTCACATAAAGACTCAACCAGGTCACATATTAATAATTATCACTGACAATCTTTAACATCAGACTAAACCCACAAGTGAAGCAATATTACATCTCTCTCTCTCATTTATCTTTACTGCTTATGGCCCCTCTGTGGTCAGCATGCTGTGAGCTTCGTGGACATTTAATTATGAACACATCATAAATGTGGCTGACAAGGCAGAAGCTGGGTTCAGATGCTCCTGGGATGAAGGAAACATCGTTGAAACCACTTAGACTTGCAGTACCTTCATCCTGTTACAATAAACAGTGTTCTGGCTTTCCATACACACACTGAACAGAAAGCTCCCTCCCTTTCTCATTACACATTTTCATTTCATCCAATGGTACAGTGAAAATAATGAGAAGCCATTGTTCATGACCCTTAAAAAATACACTATTTACCTCTCACTAGGCCCTTTACAGTGGTGTAATACCAAATGCTGAATTTTGCGACCAGAAATATCTCTGTGAAGCATTTTGGCTGTGCCAGGAAACAAGACAGATGCCTCAGAGAGAGCTCAGGCAAGAGATTAGCAGCAGATATAATTTTTGCTATTAGTACCAAAAATTATTACTTCTCCCTTTGAATTGCTGGGTATCAGCAGATACAGACTAGTCTGGCCTAATGGTTTTGAGTGCTGACAAAATTCTGATACCTCATTTGCCCTAGTAATGAAGAAACAAACAAACAAAAATAACACACACCACACACCCCCAGGAATTTTCCAAGAATCAAGCACAGTGGCTCCCAGATATTACAGATCTGAAATTAAATTTTGGCAACAGAATTACGTGAACATTTTGTCTTGAAAACACCCACAGTAAGCAAGACCAAGGCATAAGGATTTGGTATAAATAAAATAGGAAGTCCTGGAGAAAGTGGTTTATCTACCGTACTGCCAAACTGGCATAAAATAAGCTCAATATCAGAACTGGGACAAGGTTCTTTCAGAAAGAAAGTTATAAACTGAACTCAAATTAGCATCACATCCTGCCAAAGCTTCCTTCCACCACCATCTCCACACCAGCTTTGGTTTTGCATTTTGTCCTTTATGGAAATGAACACCCAGACAGTAAATAATACAGAGAACACCTTGACACTACTGAGATTCCTGACACACCATTTTTATAAAATGCCCTGAATCCTCATCACTTATACGCTTTACTAACAAGAACCCTATTAGAAATAAAGCGACCAATACTGACCACAAAGCTGTTAAAAACAGATGTTGTTACCTTTAAGGTGAGATTTTTTTTCTTTTTGTGGAATAATGTTCATAATGCTAAGAATTAATATGTGAAAAAAGAGTAAATTTTGCAAGCTACCCCCAATGCTTAAACACCTAAGTAAGAAAAAATGTGCATGCAAAAAACTAACCAGTGCCATGTTTCAAAGCAACTGTCCTCTGTAGTGCTGAGGTACATATTTCTATACCTCCCCAACAGACTAGAAATAGAAAAGACAAAGCATATAATAAAGCCAAGCACAATGAAAGAGCTCTGAAGAGAGAGCTGAAAAGTAGCTATCATGTTGGCAGATAAATTCTACACACAATTATTCATTCCTAGCCTCTTGACATGTAGATTAATGAGTTTGATAACCCAGGCTTCTAAGAAGTAGATTCAACTCTGTTTCACTAGCTTTCTCCTCCTCTTCTAACTGCAAACAACACTTTTGTCTATTGAGGGGGGGAGAAAAAAACTCAAATCAATACATTTGCACTGGTCATCAACATTTTGCAATTGAAGTCCTATGTCAAAATATGATATCTGCTGTGGGACAGGGCTCTTTACTGGCCCTGTCAGGAATTCACAGGGGCTCATGTGATCACTGGAGGGAGGAGTTCTTGCTTCAGCAGCCTGTGCTTCTGTGCCAAGTTCAAAGTCATATAGTAGTCAAGCCAGAAAAATAAAAAAGGAAAAACCACAACAGCTATTCTCATAGTTATAATGACCCTGTACTCACTGCAATGTGTTCTGTACATAAAATTTTCCATTTCCTCCCTGAGGCCAAATGACCTTTTGTCGACACTTTGCTTAATGTTCACTGATCAAAGTGGATTTTAAAGCAAGTGCTGTATCAGATTCCAGGGACAATGAGTGTACAAGGGGTTGTGTTTGCCCTAAACCACTGCAGAGTGATGCACACTTGGAGGGGGACACACCATGGTTAATGATTTACTGATTTATTCTCTATCGGGGCAACTCTTGCAGAGTGGAAATGTTTCATTCTTGATTGGTGAGCAGCTTTGAGTCCTTTTTTTCATCTCAAATGTTATGAGTTTAAATTCTCTTGAGTAATAACAGTCATACACAGCTGCTTAGGATTTAGCAGGAGGCTTAAGGGATGGGGACAGGATGTGCATTTGCTTGATGTTACCCCCTTTTCCTGGTTAATCACAATGTGAAAAGTAGTCTTTGGCTCTTAAAAACAAAGAAAGCCTGTACTGCGAGATTATTACTTAGATAATCACAATTTCAGAGACCTGTCTAGTGTAATTATTACATTTTTCTTATTATCAGCAACTAGAAAGGAAATCAAGATTACAATGGGCAGTCAATGCCTGCTAATGGGCTCATCCAGAGGGAGGGAGGAAGTTGCAGCAATCCCAGAACTGGACACAGGCTATGCCAGAGTAGTGACACCAAAACAAGTGACATTCCATGGCATCCAGCAAGCATGGAGTGATACCTTTCACAGCCCACAACAGATATTTCTGCTGAAAACACCATAACAGTTACTAATTTTTTTCCTCTCTTTGCATGGCTCTCTAATGATCTGGTCAAGCAATCAATGTGTTTGAACAATTTTGTGCTAATGGCAATGCAACATTTGTTCACCTACACCTGAAAGTAGGTTGGATTACTGCATGTTATTTGTTATTATCTTTATCTTATTCAGGAAGAATTAAGTTGCAATTGCAAAATTTTGTTTTAAGAAAAACTTTCTTTAAATATTGTTTAAATTAAATGTATTTGCTCTGGATGTTTTGGCTGACTAATTTGGTTATGATTTTGGTGGGGGCTCTTTTTACTAGAGAAAAAATCCAAAGCAAAACCAAACAAATGTTAAAAAATAATTTTCAAAAAAATATTAAGGGCTTTATTGTAGGATGAGATACCTGGCACTCACAGGGGTGAAAGGCATGCTCCAGTAATATGTTGCATTTTATCTACAAGCTTTATGATCCTGCAGCATGAGGCACACCCCCTCACACATCCCAACTGTAAATCTACTGCATGAGAGGTTATTTAGAGATACAAATTACTGTTATGCACAATCTCCTTTGTAATCAAATATATCTTCAGTTTAGCATTCACTTTAGAGAGGCCTCATTCCTTTGATGCTCTTAAAGCCAACCTACTGAAACAAGTTCTGGAAGGAGAGTGTTATTCTTCAAAGTAAATCATAAGCAGGAAAGGCTTTTCCTGAAAGATCTTACAAATAGCTCATGCTGATGCTTCCAAATATTAATTCTCAGAAATATTGACACTAAGTGAGCCCTATATGTATCTAATATATTGAGCAATTGTCATGCAGACCTATCCTTCCCACTGCAGCAGCTCAGGATCTGCATGCAGCCAGAGTATCTAATCTCCAAGGACAGACATTTCTGCAGATTGAGGGGAGAGGAACCAACAGGGATAAAATATGAGGCTATTTATGAAGATGATTGTACACAGAAATCTGTTTTTTCTGCTCCTCCCAAAACCCTGAATCTGAGCACTGAGATTTAGCCCAATAATTTCAGTTACGGGTTTGTGAGAAGGGCAGGGGCTTTAAGCAGAAGTTGGGTTTTCAAGATCAGCCCAGTTCCTTCCATTTGCCACTCCTCCTGAGCTGCACATTTCTCTCCAGCCAGGATGAGCATTATGAATCCATATTCCACCATCACATTGGCACATTCTGCTCAGACACTGCTCCAAGCCCCTCCAGCAGTTTCCTGCCAATGCTAATATACAGCAGCACAGCCTCCATTCTCTAGGCCTGTAATTCAGCAGCAAAAGGTGAATAGCTCAAACCACTACAGCCACAGGCATTCCAGACAAAGACAGATATGCAAAACACCAACTTTGCTATCACTGGGATGTCAGCAGCACTGAAATTCTCAAAACCTACACAAACAGGCTGTGCACAATGGTGACTCACCATTGTCTTTGTATCTACAGTCTTCAGACAGAGCATGAACAAGTATGCACAGCCTACAAGATCAATCTTGCTTTAGATCTAGAAGTCATTAGAAATCATTAAAGCATTTCAGTGGAGATTACAGAGGAAACAACGGCATTAGTGAAGATATACACGAGATTGTTAACTGGGAATTTAATTGTATTGTGGAACAGCTTTGTGGTTTCATTGAGATTAACAGCCACCAAGACTGATTTCTGCTCAAACACATCAGGCATCTTCTTCCCTAATGTTGTGAAAATAAGTGGAACAAAAATTTCCAACAGTGCCAACAAAAGGGACTCAGGGAATTCTCATTTTACCAGAACAGTGTTGGGCATGACTGGTCCCATATTGATGGAGAGAAAAAAGTGCTCCATGACTGCAGAAGGAAAATAATCTTCTACATTATGCTGACTTTAGCACAACCTAGCACAAGAATCACTTAAACTGACCACTGATTTACAAATTATCATATGCATATCTTTTAATCCAGTCAGCAAGTCTATTAGTCTTACCTTAAGAGCTTCACTCTGTGTATATAGAATTTTGCTTTTATTTAAACAACAACTGGGGCTCGACACCTGTAAGTCCTCTGTGTATAGAGGCTGTTATATTGATAGACATCGAGAACTGAACAACAAATTATTTTTGCAGCCAAATTGATATGCAGGTGCACATCTGAGCACATTTATCTCTAATTATCCGTTCTCAGGCACAAAACAAGCAGTTAGAGCAAAAAATACACAGGTATTTATTGCATGTTGCTCTTGCTCAGAAATTTGTATGCAAAAATGGAGACCAAGTTGTCAGAAAGAGAACCAAGTCTCAAGCCCAGTAAAAATATGCCCCAAAGTGACTTGCCCATGTGAATTTTAAAGCTTGCATTTTAGGAAAAACAGAAAAGGAGAAGAAGTGCCTGCTCACAGGACTACCAGAGGCACTGAGATTGACTGCCAAAGAGCATAAATGTAACTTCAGACTCCTTCACCACAGCCACTCAAAGTTCTTGGCAGACATGCATTTTCTACACCCCTTCTGGGGATAAAATGCAGTATCTTGGATACATGCATGTGGTAACAGATGGTATATGCCAATTGGTCTAGTAGCAAATATTGCATACACTTCAAAATACCTCAGGATTTTGAAGCTGTAAGTTAGAACTCCTGGACAGAGAAATTTAAAATCAACACTTTAAGGAGGATAACGTAAGCTGCATGCAGCTCAGGATGTGCATCTCTCAGATGAGATAATTCTTCATTGTTATTACACAGGATTTTTTCCTAATAAAGTTTTGTTCTACAGCTTTCACTAAAAACAATTTCACCTTTGGCCACTTTGGAGAATGCTGAGCATCAGGGACTGCCAGTATAGGGATCTTTCCACTGTATTAATTTCAGTGCAGTGCATGTTATGTCTAAATCACTTATACAGCAGAGATCCTCAGGTTCTTCAACAAAGGGCACAGAGTCCATCAGCTCCTACAGAGCTCTGCAGCACCTCAGCTAGAGTTCTTCTGGAATTAAAAAAGAAATCTCCCCACTGCTCTGCCAAATGCAGCATAGGCACATGCAAGTATAGAGGGCAGCAGCAGCAAAATCCAGATTCCATTCCCTCTTCCAAAAACTAATCACTAACACACTGCTGTCAGAGCACTGTAAGACTTCTGCTTTCTTTTATTTAAAAACAAGATCTCTTAGCTAGACACAAAGCACAGGGGCATGTTGAGAGAAAGGCCAAACTACTGAGCAACAGATGGAATGAATGCCAGAGTACTTTTAACCCAAGGTGAATTCCTGTGATGTGTTTGTGTACCAGAACAGAGATCCAAGGAATCTGCTCATGCAATGGTCCAACAGACAAAGACATCGTAAATTAATGCAATGTAAGCCTAACAAATTTGAAATTAAGAAAATTCATCCAAATTTGAACAACCAGCCTTCACTGCTGCAGTCCACCCAATCTCAATGAAATGTTTCAAGAACTGGTTTGAAAAACTGCATCAGTACAGAAGAAATAACATATTTTACTTAAAGTACCAAGCCTGATGATTAAGGAGCAAGTGCTCCCTCTTCCCCTTCTCCCCAGCCCTCCATTCACACCCCCCCACCACCAGATTCACAGGATTAATATGAGACTGGCTTGAGGGTTTTAGCAGTAACTGCTGCAAAACAAGTTCTGATTGGTTGATTCAGAAATTGGGATTCTGGGCAGTGTTTTATAAAAGGATAATGTATCTTTAAGCCTAGGTGCCCTTCAGGGAAATGTATTGGATAAATGTCTTCTGAAAAGCCTGTAAATATTCCATCGCCTCACTGTCATTACTACCATGAAATGATAATGAAGCATGAAAGAAATATAATTCCATATTCAGATGACAGCATTAGCCTTCATAAGCAAACTGAAATATTTATTAGTAAAATGTTCAGTATCTACGCCTGTAATCTAAAAAAAAGGACAAAAATGTTTTATAATAAAAAAAAGATTGAATGCAGAGGTAAAATCTGGTTGGCTGATTTTATTGCTTATTATTAAATCCAGGCAAAACAATTATTTTTTTCTTTTCATTAGTAAGGCACCCAAATTAAAACTATGCCCTCAGGCTGTGAGGTTTACAGTAGTGATTAAAAACAAGAAATTGTGATGCATGGGGTTTTTGACAATGGCATAATCAAATTCATTCATATTGTTCAATCTTTCACTGACAAATATTTTTACAGTGAAATATACCAAACAAAGAAGCACATACAAGTACTATCAATACAGAGAAATTAGGAAGACTTGTTGTTATTGCAGCAGAGAACAGATACAATGTTTCTATAATCTTGAATACAAACATTATAGTGTAGTTAATTAGGGTAATTATTGCCTAAATTGTGCTTAATTGTTTTATACTGAAAAGGGTTTCTGAAAGAAGCCTTTTGGATTTCTACAAGGCACAGAAGTGAACACGCTGCAGCCTAAGTATTTAGATGTAATTTCCTAAGTTTGATTGCATTTCCTATAAGTCAGAAAATACATCCTGAAGCAGGCTGGGACAGAGATAAACACGAGCCACACGCCTTGACCTCTGTTTCACCTTATTGAAAAAGAGGCGTAAAATACTCATTTAGTACACTAGCATCACAGAGCATTCACACACTCCAAGCACATTCTTTTTAAAAAAAGGTCTTTGAAGTGAATGAAAAATTAGAAATTCAAGTGACCACGATCAATTCTGAAACACTGCACAAAATTAATTACAGTTTTGCATCAGAAGCAAGAATGTAGATTTCAGACAGTCTGTGTCATTTATCTCAGGCTGTACAATATACAAGGCGATTAAAAAGCCAAATCTGTTCCCACCCCCCAAGTCTAAGGCCTATCAGAGGCTGTGAAGTACAAATGATTAACTCCAAATTATTCAAGGGATTGTACAGACGCTTCAACTTGAATGAAATTTGCGGCAAGTCACAGGAGCTACGGAGGGACAGATTTGCTGCTCTTTATCAAAATCTAGTCTGACTATCGCTGACAGAATCCAGATAAATTGCACAGTAATCTGGCAGTGGCTGTGGAAAGCTTGCTCTGCAAAATCCAAATCTCTAATTTCTATCTGTTTTTAATTGCTCGACTTAAATTTGCATTTTTATACAATTGGCTTAAAGGATTTATTCTGTTCTTTAGGCTACTCTAATAAAATTGGGTCCCATTTTGCACGGTATCTCAAACCTACTTACATTAAATACGCATGCTGTACTACAAAAATATTTACTGTAGCAGAAAAAGATTCCTTTTTATGTCATGTTCAGAATTAGGTAAAGAATACATGTGTCAGGAAGCTAATTTTAAACTCCCCTATGAAAACGTACCTGAGAATGAACAGAATGACATAACAAAGAAAAGTGGGGAAAAAAGTAGATTCAATGATTATCCTGATCCACCCAGGATAAAAATTGGGGGAAAAAACAAACAAACAACAAACCCCATGTGGATCAAGAGTACGTACACATTTAAATACAAGTTGGAAGACACCAATAACAGCATGTGCTGTGGCCAAGCATCCAGGAGAGAGCATCCCTGCAGCACCTGAGTGCTGGGCACCACAGCAACAACTTCACTCCTGTCATTCCCGAGCTGCAGCCTCATTGATGGAGCTGCTGGCAGCCAGTTCATATCCTTATTGACAACTTCATGTCACCCTCCTGATCAGACAGGGGCTTACCCCAAACAAACATCACAGAACACGAGCAGCACCTGGCTGGGTGATGTCCCACAGCCACGCTTCAGCTGAGTGCCTGAAATCAAATTCCAGTGTGGCATCTGGACACTGGCATTCCTGCAGGATAACCAAGGCCAAACTGCCAAGGTCTCTAAAATATTACACTTCCAATCGCTTTTTATCTGCATCTAGAACTGTCTAATTAAACAGATTCAGACTATTTCAAACACATATTTTAACTGTCTAGTCAAGCTTTGCAAAAAAGAAAAGATTTTATGTGTATTTTTTTTACATGTACATAGGGCCAAAGGCCATTTTTTCCTCTTTTGACTTAATTTGAATATCAAGACTAAAAAAATATATACATTTCAGTGCAGTTTAACATAATTCAATAGAAACAAGAACTTACATCCTTACAGGTTGAATTCAAATCCATAAGGGAAAAAAAAAAAAAAAAACCAGCACCTGGACTACAAGAACAAACACAATCTGACCCAAACCATAAACAGGATTTGGCCCTACATATATTCTCCATGGACACCAGCACTTCTGGAACTTAGTTACACTGCAGCCTGAAGGGAAGCTGCTCCATTCTTTTTCCAGTGGATAACATGCCCAGTATCCATACCTAGAAAGGAAATCCATGGAGGATTCCCAATGAGCTGGGAAGAAAAGTCAGCTGTTGAAGAGGACACACCCATATCAAATTCCAGAGGTAACCAGCTCTCACAGCTGGCAATTCTAACCCTGTCTCTTGCATAGATAAACCTATAAAGGTGCAAAAAAATGTTATTCAAACATTGATATTCCCCTCTTCCAATCAGCGCTGTTCCTCTGGCATGAACCACAGAAGGCACCTTCAGCAGCAAGAGATCAAACCCTCTTCACCAAAGAACCATTCCAGCCAGCTCTCCAGAAGAAGGGACAGAAAGGTGGAACGATGGCACTGCTGAGGCTCAGTGTCCCCAGGTGTGAAACCAGTCAGGGAAATCTGTCTGAAACTGTTCAATGAAGCACCACAAGCACTAGAAGGGCAATCAGTTGTTCTACTGCAAGATCCAGAGGAACTTTATTCTGGTGCTCTGGCTAATGTCCTCTGTCAAACTGCATAGGGGGAGCATTGTTATCTCTTACTAGGAAACCAAACTAAGTGCTAGAAACAACTGCTGAAATGGCAAATTGAAGAGAGGATGACAAAACTGTGTCAAACTGATGTGAAACCCAACGTCAGCATAACACAAAGACAGCACACAATCAGTTCTTGTAGCAGAAGAACAGAAAGCTGTCCACAACCCAACTATGTCACACCTGTATTTTGTCAGAAACCTTCCCACTCATTCTCACAAATTACCCTTAGGAAGCTCACTTTTTCTGAGTAAATAAGATATGAGAACAAATGTCTCAAATTATAAAAGAAAAACAAAGGCTGAAAAACATTCAGGAACTCTAAACTAATTTTATTACAATTGCATCAAATACAGACCAGTGCATTCCCCACTCCTTGAGCATTCCCTCTGGCCCCAGAAATTACACAATACATGCTGCCACGCATGCTTGAATTTTTTAAACACATGTAGAACAGTCAAAACTCAGAATACATCTGACATACTATTCAAGCTTTCTCAAGTCTTCTGACAATTGTGCTATTACTTTTTGGTACTCTTTCCCTCTATTACCATGTTTTTATAAGGTAATTTATATAAATCTCCTGTACAATTACAGATAAAAAAATCCATTTAACTGTTGAGTGCATCTTATATGAGTTCCACAATGATACATAATTTTCTAGCAACAAATTTCATATTCACCTTTAGATGTTAGAATGAAGGAAGACCTCCAAGGTTTTAACACAAGTCTTCATAAAAATATATTTGTATTTTTTTCTTCTTTCAGAGGTTTTGAATTTTACTTTCTCTAAGAATTAATATCTGATTTCATTTCCAGATGAAGGTAGTTATTCTAAAAGTACCCCTCCCTCTTCATATTTCTCATCTTTGATTCCTCTAAATGGAAGGAATACTGTCAAACATCAGGAGTGAAGAGATCTGTTTGGTGAAGCAGAATTCCCTAAAGCTGATTCCTGCCAATGTGAGTCAGTGTCCACTGTACTCGATATGTTTTTGTCAGCTGAACAATAGTTCTATAAAAGCTGTGTCTTTTTATAGGATTTAATTCCACTGCCATGCCACACTAACATTCATATCTCAGTGAGTTCATTTCAAATAAACAAATAAATATTTCCCTTCAGCCATTCTTCAGCTGCTTCTCTCCAATGAATTCATTCCAGTTTTCTAGGCTGCTCTGAAGGATGATCCAATGTTGCTTTACGTCTTTAAGTGAGGTAAAAATTGCTCTAGCATGTATTATATACCACTGCAGGTCTAAATTTGCAACAATCCAACTTCCAGGGCTCCACCTCTGCATCAGCTCTGTGCTTTGCCCCTCCTGAGTCATGAAGACACACAAAGCAGGAAACAGCCCATACCTGGATCACTCATACTACCTCCACTGATTTCAATGGCATAATTTAAAATATATACATTTCTTATTTTAAAAATTTGAATTAATTCACTCTACTAATTGGAAAAGCTTCATTAAAAGTCTGTAAGACCTTATATATTTTAAAAGTAAAGCAACTTTGTCTACTTGGAGCTGTGGAAATTTATTCGTTGAACAATAATGAAATTTAAAGCATGACTGAGGCACAACTGTCCAGTAACAGAAGATCTAAACATTCTAGGGTACTGATACAAAAAGTTATTCTATAGCAAAAAAAATACAAATGTTGAAAGTAGAAGGGACTCGCATAGAGCTTTAAGCAATTTATCATCAAAAATTTTTAATCTTGTCTGCCCCATTCTATCATTGCAAAAGCAGTTAATCCAGGTACTAATTCAAGCTAAGGCAAAGCCCTAAGGTCAAGTGCAGCCTTTAATTTGTTCCTTTTGGGGACTTTTTCTGTTACTCTTGAAGCTTCTAATCAGAAAGGGTTTGGTGCATTCACCAGCATTTTTCAGCAACTTTGTCCCAGATATGCCAAACCAGATATTCCAAATTTCTAACATAAGCTGACAGATAGTCAAATTGACCAAATTTGTTTGCTGCACTCAACAGATTATTCAAACTCATCAGTACAGCAACACTTAGGAGCATGAGCTACTTCAGACTGCCAAACCCCTCCGGTATACCCACCTTTAGGTTTACACAAGTGTATCAAAACCAACAGCTGAACCCACTGCTATAAAAATCAAAAGTTACCATAATAAACCCCAAAAGAATGCCACAAGTACCATCCACCAAAGGAGGAGGAAGAGTAGAGGAAGAGTTTGACAAAAACAGTGACTCCCTGAAGCCCTAAAGACAGGTAAATACTTCACACAGCCATCAGGCTCTCCTGAGCAATAAATGCTTGTGTGACCCAACACTGCCTGGCACTCCCTGAACACAGGGAGTATACACTTCTTCTCTAAGTGGGATTTATTTTTTTCCTTCCTGGAGTTCTTAGCTGAAGTTGCAGCAGGCTCCTTCTTTTAGAAGCACACTCTGATGGCAGAGTTGCTCTGCTGCAGGTCTGTTTATCTACAAGGAAAACAGAAGTCTTTATTCTTAGCTCCCATCTCCTGTCGAACTGCAGCAAAGCTCAGATTTGCTCTGTCAGCACCTCCCAGAGTCAGATTCTAGTCCATCCCTCAGCTGCTTGGTCCTTATGGTTGTGTTGCCCCTTGGGCATCAGCCACTTCCAGCACTCCACATGCAGAGAGCAGCCCCCAGGTCACAGTGGGGACAAGTCACTCTGCTCGGGACCAGCCTTGCTCTTACCTCAGCCATGTGCTTTAGAAACAAACAGGCAGTTTTTACAGTAAACTGAAGTGTCTGCCTAGCACTGAAGCCCAACAGCATTCTACAAACCAAGCAAATTATAAACCACAGAACCTTTCACATTCTTTCTATACCAAACTTCTGGGGAAGTAACAGAACTCGGAAACCTTCAACAATACCTTAAGATCCCAAAAATTTTGCATAAATTTTAGCCAGTGTAAGGATTAATAGAACACTGTGAGCTAAAGAAAGAATCCAAATTTACAATTACAACAAGAAAACTGGTCTTGTGCTGTAATTAAAAGTTTGAAGTAAGATTTTTTTAAAGTGGTGGAGACAATAAAAAGTGCATTAAATACATGTCATGATAAAGAATAGACAGCCTCATTTAATATTTTAGCACCCTTTCTCATAAAACTATTTTATTATTTATAACATGGATGTATTTTCAAGACATGTTTCATAACCCTGTACTTGGAGTTCCACTTTATATCCCATTGTATAAATCAGCAGTTTAATCCCAAGAAATTATATAAACAGTTTGGAATATGAAAAACCACATGGATTACCTGAATGACTTTATCCTTGAGAATATACCAGACATAGTAGAGAGATTCTAAATAAATAGGCAAGTGAAAAGAAGAAAATATCAAAAATAAACAAGAGGCGAATAAAATAATGAAGAGCAGAGTTTGGGGGGAAAAAAGAGCAGAAAAAATATCATAATCCTGAAAGAGATTACAGAACAAAACGTGTCTTTTTACCTCAAAAATGCTTTTTCTTAGGTTTTTTTTTTAAGTTTATTTGGTTTGGGTTTTTTGTTTTTTCTGTTTTTTTTTGTTTTGGTTTTTTTTTAGGGGGGGGTGGTTTTTTTGTTTGTTTGGTTTTAGTTTTTTGGGGTTTTTTTGTTAGTTTGATCTAGCATCTGATTTTCTCAGAGAAAGCATTCCAAGAAGTTTTGGACACATTTCTGTCCACTCTGAATGGAGCCCCTCTAAGCTCTTGTTTCTATGACTGAGATTTGTGAGCAGGTCACTGTTTAGAACAAAAGGTTGAAATAAGCTGCAGTAAGCAGAGAGTGACCTAAAATCCCATCTTGGGCCTGAACATTTAAGCAACAGTAAAGGAAGAAAAGGGACAGTGCCTTCCCACAGAATAAGGGGATGGAAGTGCTGCACAGCCAGAATGTAAAATAATGCACAACTCAAAAGCTTTTTTCCTTACCTATGTGCAATACTGCACTTGTTGAACCTGACTTGGCCATCCCCACAAGAAATTTCACATTCTGTATTCTGAGCTGCCTGCCCAGTGACCTCCAAGAAGGGAGATTTCACAGCAGCAATCCAATTCACCAGTGATGAGAGCCTCAATAGGACAGTGAAGGCAACAAGCAGAAGTTATAGCTCTATCTCTGAGAAGACAAACACTGCTTGTCAATGCCACCTAAGAGCTCAATATCACACATGGAGCCTGCAGAAGCCTGCATTGCAAACTGATTTGTGTCACTAAGTGCATGCCTGCACAGCACAGGGCAGCTTGGGAGGGCTCCAAGCCAGGAGACCCAACAGAGCCACAGAAACACTGCAGCTGCCTTGTGGAAAACTCCACCTGCACCAGCTGGGATGGAAAATAAACCTCAGGAACAGGAGCTGGTGAGCAACCTGAAATAGCTCCTGATACTGAGGGTGTTTTATTCAACAGCAGCATGGGCATCTCCAAGTGCACTGCAGTGATATAAAATATTCCGTTCTAAAGAAAGGTACAACCCTTGCCACAGTTCCTACTTAGCTCAATTTTAGTAGGCTGAGTTTCTAACTAACTTTGTGCTCCCTCCTGCTAGTGGCTTTTTCCAAGTCATCTTAATATGGCAGTGCACTACAAAAAAATCTCCAAAGCAGATTGATTTAAAAAGCAAATAACTCCTGCCATTCCTTCTCTTCCTCACTCTGCTTTACACAGAAAAAGCTTTTCATCAAATCATCTTTTAATGAGAAATGTGAAAATATACTGAAAGGTCCTGTGACTGTTCATATGAAACAGCCCTTTTTGGACTGAAATGGATTATTTCGAAGTGTTATGCTTTACTGATGCACTTAGCACACAGTTAAGTTTCAGTTGCTTATTATATCCTCTTGAAAATAATGACTCACTGAGCTGCTTAATTTAGAGCTTGGCCTACCAGGGTCCTCTTTTTTTTTTTCTTTCAGAAGAAATTAATCAAAAGTTCTAGGGAATCATTCCTCATTGCCCTAACTTGAAAAATAATTTGAAATCCCTTATTCAATAATTTGAAACTTGCTACAAGTTAAAGATACATCATTCTAAAGCATATAAGGCAAATGTTGTCCTAATCAGCAAGAAGGACAAATTTTCCCAGGAATTTGAGATCAAAAGCATATGTTGTACAGAGTATCTGACACTTTCAGAAATTACTTATGCAATGCACAGCTCTGCATTCCATTTTTGTGTATCTCTGTGGTATAATACCGGGTATAGGGAAATGCTTTATAAAAATGAAAATGCAATTGTCTGACCAATAAAAGGTATTCCTGTATGTAATCCCAGTAATAGATTTTTAAACCCTTAGCACTGCTGCAGTATTATGTATTCATAGTTATTATCTTGTCCACTTCCAAATCCTGAAAGGTTAGATTGTTTAAAGATTTGTTAGCTGTGAAATACTTAAAAAAGCAAAGTATTAAGCTCAGAGCTAATTGAAAAATAGCATTTTATCAGATTCTCCTTTGATATTATCTTGTAATGATTGTACTTAAGGTACTCACAATACTTCAATAAATAGAGAAATTAAAAATATAACATCTTTAGGGCTTTTCAGAGAATGTGGCTGTTAACAATTTATACTGCTTTTTTTAAACCATTATTTTCTTATATTTCCCACAATGCTTCACATCAGAAGCAAACAGAAACTGAATGATTACCCCAAAGTGTGCTAGATGAACTGGAAAAAGTCTATTCAAACAAAGCTCATTAGTTTTGATACCTCCAGGGCTATGACAAATTAAGCGGCTGGTGAATATGCTTGCAGACAAAAGGATGATGCAAAATCTAGGGCTTGTGCTAGGCATTGTGTCAATAAATTCTACTGGAAAAGGTAAAAATTACCATTGAAGCTAAAATGGAATCCCTTTAAGAAACATGTAGAGGATAGATCATCCCTTTTCTTAAATACATTTCTGAATGATGGTGCTATAAATAATAAAGGACTGCTTATTGGCTACTTTGAGTGCACATTCTGATGGGTCGGTCCTGACCTCCAAAAACTTTTCCTCCAGAGCAGGTAAAGAGCATGCAGAGAGTTTAGGCAGACTGTGAACTGTTTTGCCACATGGAAAATGTAACTGTACCACAAGCATCACAGTTTGTAGCACAGATTCCAACTCCTCTCCTGCACTGAGAGCAGCCACCACCAAGCTGGTGACTGCAGCTTTGGAGCGCAAACACCACACGTGGCTGCAGATTGCCCTGCTGTGCCCAGCCCTGCTCTCTGGAGCACACACCAGCCCAGGGGATCAGCTCAGCAATCACAGAGAGAACAAATTCATTCCCAGACCAGGAGATGACTTTGCTGTGCCCCCCTGAGCCATCCTGGTGGTGAGATGTGGGTCTGCTCTTGGTGGGCTCACAGTGGCCATGGGGGGAGTTGCAATGGCAGCACCAAACCCAGGATCCTTCCAGGGCACTGTGAGCTCCACCTTGCTGCTTCCCAGCTCCCACTGGCTTAATGAGAGCAGGCCTGGAACTTTACTGAAGTTATAATTAACTCCCAGTATTTGCTCCTTAATCACCAAAACCCTTTCTGATACCAGCCTTGCTCCTCTCACTCTTGTTTGTTACTTCCAGGTGTCATCACTGAGTCATTCTGTGGGTGCTGTGCCATGAAATTGTCAACCATTCATCCTTCACTTTGCTGCTCTCATGCCGTACCTGCTCCTTCACAGCCAGACAGGATTTGCTTTACATAGCAAAGTTTTTCATGTTTAGAATGATCAGGATCTGACCTATGACACAAGGCATAGCTCCACATGCTGCAGTTAGTGATTTGTTCCTGCAGAACAGTCTGTTCCTTAAAATTGCTACAGAATTTGAGCTGGAAGCTGCATTCATCTCCTCCTATGCCACCAGGAGTTTCAAGTCAGTTCACAGCCTAACTAATCCAGGTTGCCACTGAAAGCAGATTATTGCTTTTGAAATTCACTTTGCCATTTGATAAAGCCTCATATTGCAAGGTTTCAGAGAATATCACAGAACTCCCTTTCATATCTGATAGATTATCAAAAAGTGTATTTGATCAAACAGGCCCATTTTCCTTTCCCTAAACTCAGTGAGACCCTGTTACCCCAAGGGAAAGAAAACAATTCCTCTATGCTTCAGTTCTCTATTTCTGAGTCAATATAACTTTGAAAATGTCTTCAATTTTTTAAAAATGCATTAGAAAATTATTTAAATAAAAAAGATTGAAAATATCACTGACCTAAATTCTAACCAGTAAGATTTCTTACAATTAACAAAATAGACATCAGTGTTTTTCCCCAGTACTCATAGGTCTTGTAAAAATCTATGTTTCCACACTTAAGGTTAAGTTTGTTACTTAAAATCAGTTTTAAAAGATGGGATATCTTGAAAAAGATGGGAATCTGTGTAGCACAGATTCCAAAGGAAGTAATCCATTAACAAGCATTGTACGCCATTTGTTCTGCCACAAACTACACAGGAACTTACAGTTTTTTGCATGTATGAACACATCTCAGGTACCAAGACAATTACCTGGGCATGTGGATTGCAGGGGAGGGAGGAAATCCGTGTCTGTTCCTCAATCAATGAGAAGCCAGCTCTGTGCACCTTAATTATTGGTGCCAAAATTGTACTTTAAAAACATTTTTGTGGTAGTAGTGGCAACAGCAAAGGATGAAATGACTTGCAGGGAGCCTGCTGATGTTATTGGGTTCAGTAAAGAGGCGCTAGAGCAGAGCTGTACAGAGTGAGCCCTAACACAGCCAGGTTGGTTGGCAAGACAGTGCTGGCCTTTGAGACAACAGCTGGATGCAGAATTGCCCACACACCTGCAACTGACTGAAAAAGCCTTGTGGAGAATTAGGTGTGTCATGACAAACTCATCAGCAGCCTCCAGAGCCCAGACTTTCCACTGCAGTTTCCATTTGCAAATAAACTCTGTGTCCAGTGTCACTCTCACTGCCCTCATTTGTGTGCAGAGAAATGAAGTGCCTGTCCTTTGGATTCAGCAGAAGTCGTGAATTTTATGGGCAATAAAAGGAATCCTTGTTAGTAGAAGACCAGGTTAAAGGGACCACAAAGCTCCCAATCACAGAACAAGAGGGCCCCTTGTCCAGTTATTTTCAATTTGTGCAGCTTTAGCTGGGGCTACATCATGTGATCAGCAGCAGGACTTTAATCCAAATCCCTGATTTGGGAGGGATCAAGCAAGGGGTGGTTGCTGGGGCCAGCATTATTGATTGCAGCTGAGGCAAGGCTGCATTTTCCAGCTGAGCACCAGCCCCGAGCCCTCTCCCAACACCACTGTCCTGTCACAAGTTGTCACCCTCTCTTGCTTGTGTCCCTGAGAGCTTTTCACTTACAAGTTAGGGAGTATCTGTCCTGTAGGACTTTGCAAAGTGGGAAACTTGAACAGGCAACTCACTGGATAAAACTTTGACCACCAATGTATGAAGCAACATAAGTTACTACAAAAATCCCCAAATATCAAAGTATTTCACCATTACTTGAGTCAGAATTATTTACAACCTAACTACATCAGGATTAAAACAATAGACACATGTACCTATAAAGGGGGAAGAAGAGAGAAACCATGCCATGTTATTTAGTTTTACTTTAGAATTAGAAACCAAGATCTTTGGATATAAAAACTAAATTTCTAAATACAACCTGCTTGATTTCCATATATGCCAAATACAACTTTGGTTCCTCTCAAAACCAAAAGTCAGATTTAAAACCTCTGAAGAGTACCAAGCTGGACAAAATCTCTATACCAGAAGCAGAAATAACTACATCCTATTCCCTTAAAGCTTGAAGCATACAAAAGTACAATACTGCGGGGCAGGGAGATAGAAAAAATTGTATTCTCTTCTATTCTCTATATGAAAATTGTATTCTAGTCTATTCTGTATTTATAAACCATATTCTATTCTCAAAAGACTATATTGTAAAAAATCAACCTAGTGAAGGTCTGGGTTTCTGACTTCCTGTCCTAAGACATTCATTATGAACACAATAAGTTTTGTTCCTCATTTGCTTTGCAAAGTATCTGGAACCTGAAAGTAGGCTGGGCTCCTTTTCCTGTGCCCACTGTCACCACTCCTGGAGGTTTTCCAGTCCAACTTCAGCCTCCACAGCACCTACACAATGCCAAAATCTCCAAAATGTGCCCTGGCCTGCCTGCAATCTCAGATGTGCCACTGAACTGGCCCAGTCCTGATTTGTTGGAGCTGCAATCACAGTCCTGTACACTTCAGCTGCCTGTGCATTAGGGGTATTTCCAGGACAAAGGGAGACATTTTTGGTTTGAAACACATACCACTTATTTGAATGAAGAAAATATTCTGCTTCATTCACTTTTAAAAGTAAAAACTTTGCTTGCCATTTTCTCTACCCACACTTTTAGGTTTTTTCCCCCCTCTCAAAAAAATTTGTTAGCTACAGCAGATACTTATCAAGGGCTGATCTATTGAGACATTTGTTCAATTAAGTAAAATAAAATAATTCACAGTCCAAAAAAACTCTAACAAACATCAAGGTGCGTCTGTTGCTCACCTTGTCCCAGTCAGCTCCTACCCCCAGTAGAGAAATGACGCTTCCTACTCCATCAACAATGGAAATAAACCCAGAGGTTAACCTTGATAGCTTCCAGATCACAGAAGTCAGGAAGTTCAATGATTGCAGCTCTTAATTCTGCACTGTCTCACCCAGGAAGGTGAATTGCAATTGTTTCTCTCTATTCTAAAAGGATTAAAAATCTGACCTGCTGAGATTCAAGCCTGTGGTTTTAGTCTAAATATACAGAACTGAGTTCTGTCACAGAAGTACAAGGAAAGATATCTGAGGACTTTGGAATTCTGAGACATGATCTGTCTCTCCAAATCACTCCTTTGGTTATCCACATCCTACAAGTGGAGCTACCATTTTTACATCTATTGTGCAATTCCTTTCCTATCATATTTCATCCTTCCAAACTCTGTTGTCAACCACTTCATTATCTTCATTAGAGTCACTGTCAAGAGTGAAAAGCATGAAAGGCTTCAACTAACATCTTCCTAAAGCAGCCCCCTTTCTGCTGTGCAAGGCGTTGTGATCTCACACACCAGATCTAGGCTCAAGCAGTGAAATATCAAGAGCATAATTCTTGCAAATTTCTGAGTATCATAAAGTCTTACTGTGCATATCATCCAGACTGTTATGATGTTACTTCTGCCTTTTGATATGGCAATCAACAAACGTTTATATCCACATGTATAAGAGACATGAATAAAAGATGAAAGACAAATACAACAACACAGATATAAAAGTAGATCTGATACATATAAGCATTTAGGGTATAAAGTGTATTTCTTTTCCTGTATCATTCTGCCTAGCCCATCCAATCAAAGAAAAAAATCCAGTTGAAGGAGTGACTTCATCAATTTTCCCCAAGACATATTTATAATCAGAACTGAATTAAAGTAGGTCATTTTTTTAATCTCAAAGTGATTTATGGTGATATTTCATGCTCCTAACCAAAAAGCCCTCTCAAACTGTTGGGGAGGCAAGACTTTTTCAGTGGAAAGGTAACAATGCTGTCACAAGCAAAGTTCTACAAGGACATCAGAGTCACAGCAAGGTTCTCCTGTTCCCCCAGCCCTGCCCTTCCCCTTCAGCTCTGGGAAATACAAACCAGGGAAGAGCAGAGCTGAGAGCAAGACCTCCACACACAGACAGACTGCTCAGCAAGCCTGCCCAACAGAGACCACAGCCCACTGCAAAGGCATCTCAGGGTTTCCTCAGCTAGAAACAAAAACCAACAGGACCACATCATCCCACAAGTCTTATCTAAGAAAGTTAAATACACAAATTAAATAAATTTTTAAGCTCTTTGCATAACTGAAATAAAAACACGTTTTACCAAGAGGATGTTATATGCAAAAAACTCAAAAAAATTTACTTTAAGGGATGTTATTTCTAATGAAGAACAACAGTGTAAACAACCACAAAAGTGATGTTTATTCCTACCACTACCAAAGCTTTTTCTGAATAAACGAGTAAAATTTATGAATCTCAGCAGGACAGAAAAAAAAAAATCATTACAGAAAGAAGCCACACTGTTTGGCTGGAAAAAAGAAACAACCAAACAAAAAACAGAATTATGAGATATCCATTTGTTACACTCTCATGCCAGGCAGATCTGTCTTCAGACAGTTCTTGCACAATCTGAGTTGCTGAACAAAGATAAAATGGCATGAAAACTCCTCCTACAGGCATCACAACCAAAGTTCACCTTCACACTGATGACACTTTTTGTTTTCTTTTTTCAAAACCATATAAAGATAATGTCATCTCTTCTGATACTGCCAATTCAAAATAGGACTTGCTGGAGAATTGCAGAGCAGAGACCTGCCAGATAACACTGATACTGCTGATTTCTCACAGAAATTCTTCACATGAATAAAGATTTTTTTTTTTTAATGGAGACTAGATATAAATACTGGAAGAGTTCTGAGAGGGAGGGGAAAAAAAACTCCAAAGAATAAACTTATATTTCTCCCATGGAAAAAAAAAAAATTTGTCAAGATCTTCCTTTTCACTCTTTGCCCATCATGAAAAACAAACAGAAATCCTAACAAGTCCAGCAGATGGTGGCCTTTGACAGCCACAAATCTGAGGTGGAAGCTGTGACTCCCAGCTTGAAAAAATACTTAAAGTTTCTTTTGACTATTCACATGCAAAACATTGATTCTAAATAAAGAGCAATATTCTCTAGGTACATACTTTCAGACACTGTGCATTGCATGACTGAAATTCAAGATGAGAATCTCCAAACTTCCACAAGCTCCTTCACTCCCCTTTGAGCTCCCCCTGAGCACCTTGCCCAGGCTGGCCCTGATTTCCACACCTTGATAAACCTGGCTGCACACCAGGCTGGGGACAACACCAGGGCACAGGCAACAGTGCCCAGAGAAGCTGCTGCCCATCTCATGTGCCCTTCATAGGAATAAAAGGCTGAAAACAACACAAGTAAAAGGGATACACTGCTCCAAATCCATTTGCTCCACTCTGACAATTAGAGTGATAAAATAAAAGTCACTTTCTCAAGCTCCTTAAGCAAGGATGTTTTGGTATGTGCATATCTGCCTAACACACTGGGTCCTGCCTCAGGCACTGTAGCACGAAATAATTCTGTGAATAGACCCTTAAATAACACAGATGATAGAAATACTCAATAGAATTACTTTGGCATACTTGGTAAATAAATATATATATATTAATCAACAGCATTAAACAGATTCTGCCATTCCCAGAATCAAGAGATCTTCAAGTAACCTGCAGACCAGCAGTGAAAAACATGAAACATTCTGCCTCAACAACAAGAAGAGGGTGAATAAGACAATTAAAATGAGCTCTTGCTTCACTCTGACTGCTGGGAGAACCTTGGAAGCAATGAACATACATGGCACTTTAAAACCTACATATAAACAAGCAAATTCATATGAAAGTCCCCTTGTATGAGAAATAACCTTTTTGATATAATAATTTCCTACATTACTTAGCCCAATGGACAAAATCTCTTTTAAATGTCAGGTTTGCAAATCCTCCTGGATTGGTCATGACAGGAGTAAGTTTTTAATTTTCCTCTGAACTAAGGTACAGTGGCAGAATTTGTCCTTTTGTGACTCTTTTCTTCAGGTTTCTCAAACTGGAAATCCTTAGAGCACCTACCTTCATTTCTGACAGGAGCATTCACTTCCTTCCTACCTCTCATCTGAGCAGTGCAGCTCAACTTGGCACCAGCACCACTTGCCTTTATTGAGTTTTCATTCATCTGGGTCAGAGTTATGTAAAGTCCCTGTTATTACTGAGGGAAGGGGAGATGCTTCACACAGTCTCCAAGTCACAAAAAAAACCAACCAAACCAACCCACACAAGAGCATTTCCTTACTTTGAAATAATGACTCAGATTTTGAAATTTTTTTTACTGGGGACAGCATGAATTTTTTTTTTATTTTTGCATATTTAGGCATCTCTTTCCTAATTTATTTCCCACACTTCATTCTGTCAAAGACACATCAAAATCTTATTTTGAGGTGAAACATATTGCTGGTTATTTCCAATTAATGGTTTCATCTGGAGTAAAATGAACTTTCAGGGCTCAAATTTGACAACTACTTGACAAAAACACACTTTGCTTCGGCCCTGGGTAATTTTTTCTCAAGAACATTTCAGTCAAACATTTACTAAAAGCTGTATAAGGACAGAGTGAATAGGGGTGAGCCAATGCATGCTCAGGCTGAGATACAGGCTTAAGGTCTGACCTAAGGACCTCTGGAAAGAAAAGAAACCAGGAGGAAAAGACTCAAGTCAGTGACATTTATCATTCCATGTTTCATCACTGACTCTAGCAGTTTTTCAATGGCCTTTTTAGGAAATAGGGTAATTGTTGTTATTATTTCCAGCCCTTTTTACTACAGTTTCATTAAAGAAACCTGGTTTTCAGCAACTTTTTCAAACTTTCTCTATCACTACAATGATTATAACCACAGATAATCTGAGAGAACAAACTGAAAGAAATTTTAAACAACCTCGTTTTTCTTAAGAACCTTTTGCCCACCTCAAATGCACCTTCTAATTTGCAGTGAGAGTCTCTTTAGTTTCAGCTGACCTCTTAGACCTGGAGCTATGTAAAACTCAACCTCTGTTTGGTATTACACTGCCATGGTAACCTTCAGAAAGGGCATTACAAAAGAGTATCACACTGTAGTAATAAACTACAGCTCGTGTTTATGGCATGTTCAAACAGAAGAATTCCTTGAAACCCTTTTGGAAAGGGCAAAGGGGAAACAGGTGTAACCATGGGATTACATTATTAACTGCTATTGAAGCCTCCTGTACTGTAGAGAAGATTAATAGATTATTATCCCAATGATATTAATCTATTAAAAGAGTTTGAAGATGCACAAATTCCTATTTTAAGTCCATCTATTGATGTATGTGCAAATGATTTCTGTTTTGCCATTTTACTTATTTGTCTGCTGGTCTACACTGTCATCATTGCCACTATGCAGATTCTGGCTCAAATGATACAGATTTGACCAGAAGAGGAGAAATTCCCTAACACTGGTGCCTTTGGAAACTCACCTTAACAGAAACAATACATAATTTTTTTAAAAATGTTGAGTAGGAATACTTCCACAAACCTGGCTATTCTCAAATTAATAGCATGATCTTAAAACTATGGTCTATGTATTCTCTGCTTTGATGTCAATGTTTTTTCCAAGGCTAGCACTCAACACTACAAATTCTAATCTAGAGGGGAAATAAGGCAAATTCATATGCCCTTAGAACCATCTAAAGCACTTTTTGTACTCTACATAACTCACAATTTAAACTGTACATGTTCACAGAGTCATAATCCATCTTTCATTTAAATTGTCAATACTTGAAGCTGCTCACTTCAGGAGTATAAAACTTCTCAGTAACTTCACTGGGTAAAAGGGTCTGGCAGTTGCAGAGTCCACCATGAGAATTTCAGTCCAAGTTTTGTTTGGATTGTTTGGTTGTGGAGTTTTTAATGTCTGTGCTGCCAGGAATAAGTCAGAAATGATCCATCAGACAATCTTGTTTCCATCCTGTTAAATATTTTTCCCATTGAGGTCATATAAAGTTTTTCTGAATGGATTTCTTTTCCCTCCACCGAGTCCAAGCTACATTTAAATAAATGCTTCATGATGGAACTTCTGTCCCAAGTTACACAAGTTGCTCATCTTTCTCTCCAGGCTTTTTCCAGCCTCTCAGCAATGCTGTGTACACTACTTAGCAGCCTCAAGCACTCTGAGAAACACAGCCTAGGAAGCAAATTGTGTCACAGGCAGTGACAATGACAGCACAACAAGGGTTTTCTGCATCGTGTGTATGCACAAAGAGTTCTCACATCTGTCTGCTATTGCTACAAGCTCACCTCCCTTCTGCTCAGCAATACAGCTGGAAATGCTGCATTTGAAACCAGAGAAGCTTTTTCTCTGCTAAAAAATATCCAGAAGTAGTAACACAGCATTTAGGGCAGTATTTGCACATTCAGGATGCAAGGGAGAAGTGCCAGCCTTGCTGCTGTATTTGAAATGGATTGGCATGCCCAGGACCCAACTGTGTTGATCCTATTTGCTTTTGGAGAGAAAGAGAAGGAATAATAATGGAAATAGCAGTAATAATAATTAAGATTCCAGCAATCAAATGAGGGATGCTACATTTAATGAAATTTCACCTCATCCAAATGGATGAATTCATTGCACAAAGTTCTCTTTCAGGTCAGCATACACTTATTTACACAATCTTTTAATGTATATGTTTAAACCTGAAACCATTTTCGGTGCAAATATAATAGAAAATACAATTCTTCGGTTCAATGATTCTGATGTTTATTCTCTTGCTTAAATAACCATGACTTACAGTCCACTTTTTTTTTAGAAATGGATATTATAAATATAGAAGAATAACTGTGGTATAGCAATCCAAAATTGTACCTACTAGCAAATGTAACAAAAGTTTAGTTAACTTAACCACAGTTAAACTGTGGTTTAGCTTCCACCAAAACAAGTATTAAAATTCAGAAATAAATGTTCAAAGACTATACAAAAGAATCAAATTTCTATTGAAAAATCAGAGAAGTTAAACATTTCTATATTTTCTATGAAGAAAGATGAAAACTTTTTGGTGTTTATTTGGCACTTTTTTAAATCTTTTTGCATTATCCTCTTACCAGCTAGGTAGTGGAACACCTTACTGGTATCAAAGGACCTTTACTAGTATAAATTGCTTCCCTTTGGCAACCAGAAGTTATATTAGAAATGAGTATTACTGTATACTTCTGTGCAGGTGTCCACACTGGAAAATTTACTCTCTATTCCAGCTATAATTCCTAATATAAACTGCTCACATTCACTCAGACTCATTAAATGGATGCAAAAAGAAAATTACTCTAAAAAGCATCAGAAAATTTTGAATGTACTAATATTTTTGCACATAAGGCCCTAGCACCTAACCATAACCTTTTAATGAACATATAAGAGATGTATTTCTTCCACAACTCAAATTATTACTAATAATGTCTTTTCAAATATATAAAAGTTTGCTATATTTTCAATATAAGATAGATTTTCCCCTCCTATTTCCATTCATTTTATCCCCAACAAATTTAGTTCTTGTAAATTTTTTAACTTGTAACCTCTCCCAAATAATAATGAACTGATCCTTAGCTCTGATCTGAATCAGTATAAATCATTGTCTGTTAATAACAAAATTCAGCTCATACATGTAAATGCATAAAAGGAGCTCTATTTAGCATCAGCTGCTGTGATGTCAGCTGCAGGTTTCGTATTTTCTTTGTAAGTGTCACCAGAAGAAACAGAATGCAAGCATTCAGAGCTTGAACTCTGGCTCAGAGTGTTTGAGGAGATGATCACACGCACAAATAATCCCCCACTATTCATTACCTTTAGGTATGCAAGTTTTCCCAAAAGCACATTTAGGTGATTTACTCAATCATGGCCTATAAGTTTATTTGCAAGAGGCATTTCAAGAAAGTTCAGGAAAATTTCACTGGGAATTACTAAAGCATATATTTTTAGACTCATGTGCCTAAAAATTAGTTTCTAAGTCCATAATTAGACATCAACATAGAGCTGCAAAACTTTCAAATGCTTAGAATACACCCAGACTATACATCAGAGCTTCAGACAAACTTAAGTTTATATTTAAATTATTGCAGTGTCCAGCTGGGCCCTTGCTGGCTGCCCTCTAAGCCCATTGTGCCAGGAAAGCTGCAGGCAGCAGCTCACCTCAGCAATTCCATGGGAATGGCTGGTGAAGGACCTCACCACCCACTCCACTCCCAGGTTTCCAGCTCCTGAATTTCATGCCACGTGCATTTGTGCCTGAGCAACAGAATTTTTTTCCTAATCTCACCAATACTTGTCTCTTCACAACTTGTCAAATGGAAAAAGCACTAAGCACTCAAGCAATTAAAAAAAACCCCACAAATTCTCTGAAGAGTTTTATGTTAAGTGTGAAGAGCAGCTAAAATTCAGCAGTAATGCAATACCCATGGTTATTCAAACCACAAAGCAGCTGAATTCCCCTGATGGCAGTGACATGCCAGTAGCAGCAAAAAGGGAGTTTGCAGTAATCATTAAAAAGCCATGTCATGCAGTGCTCAAATCACCCTCCTCCCCTACTGCTGGCCATGTAAACAGGGCCCTTTGGCATCCACTGGGTGCTCTATTAACAGAGCAATTAGCTGGAGCTGCCAGGTATGGCAAACAACCAGTGCTCTGTACCCCCATGAGGATGGCATTAATCACCAGCAGGAACCACCACAGCTCGCTCTGACTTCCCTGATCTAGACACTACACCCAAAAATAATACCTCAGATATGGAGGACAGGATTAATCTAATTGAAATTTCAGTTATTTTAGTGTGTCACATCCCAGTCTCAGCTAACAGAACTCCACACAGGTCCATGGAGAGCAGTGGGTGTCAGGGAAAGGTCACCTGCTCAGGTATTTCCTATAGGCAGGGCTCCTGTCCTCCAACAAATAAATGTTTCCTAGAAACCAAGACCCAGTAGAAAAGGCAACATCTAAGTATCTATATCCTGCTCTGGGCCTGAGCTATAAACCAAGCTATATTTTAATGTTAAAATATTATACTTCTATTTATACTATTTTATTAATGCTCACCCAAATAGGTTCTGATCTCAACTCCGGTGTGATAAATTCTCATTATTCCATGTTTACACCATTTATGGCCCACTGTGCCTACAGAATGGAGTAACTCAGCGCCCTTTCAGATACCACTCCTAAGATACCTCTCCTAAGATACCTCATTTTTATGTAGTTCAGGTGGAATATCTGCTTAGTTTGCATTATATGTTGTGTATTTTACCCAAAGACATATTGTTCACAGTCATTAAGTGAAACGCCACAAATGCTAATACCTAGACTACAATATATAGGGAGACAAAAACATGCTAAACTAAAGGAAAAAAATACTCCAGGCTGTGAAGTGTAACAAAAAAGGCCCATGATGGCAGTTTCATCTGAAAATAGCAGACTGAGACATATTAAAATTGGTTTATTGTCTCCCTAATGAGGCAATGTATGTAAAACCCCAAATACTCTATAATCAAAGTTACCAGCTAGTGTAAGCTTTGAAAAATGAGAAGCAAATCTATAGCTGATAATTAACAACTTCCTTCATTGTTGAGTACACAGGAAGGAGAAGAGTGTTTTTACTGCTGCTCTTCTCTGCTTTAGTGCACGACGTCGCTGTAGTGTGGGCCAGCTCAGTACACAGGAACTGCTTTATTTTTACCCCAAAACTCTTGAGAGCTGCAGTCAGGAAAGCCTACTTTTTGTACCCTAAAATGCTAATGTCATTTCTTTAGTTAGACAGAATTAGAATTATCTGCATAATTAGGACAGATCATAAGGTTCCAAGGTTATCTGTAGTGTCAGGAAGACATCAAGTTTTTTCTTATCTGTTTTCCTAAGCTAAGTATAACTCATCCTTGAGCAAACAGAAATCCTTAAATACATGTGAAAGTCCTCAAATACATGCAAAAAGCCCCACACCACCAAACATTTGTAATCTACCAATAGAATCTTTTCAATAATGAGAGAGTGAATCTGAGCTAAACACCTCCACTACCTTATTCTAATTCTTCCAAATTCCAAACAGAGGTTCATAGCCACATTTTTCTGACCACACTGGAAAAATTAGTCAAGTGACTTTTCCAACAAAACCCATGGAAGCTACAATACTCAGCTATAGGGTAAAACCACCTAGAGGACAGAATTTGCAGAGATTGTACCTGAACCCAGCTGCTTCCTACTGAAGGACACCACAATCACTTGGACTCCAATCTCCTACCAGGCTGCTACATGAAAAGCATCTCTTCCTTCAAATCAACTACTAATACTTCAAGTTTTATCAATCTTTGAGCGTTTCACAGCCTCAAAATCATATATGAACCTACCAAATTAACTAACACATGGGGAACAGGATGTGAGCCACTAATTTAATTAAATATGTGGAAATTTTTCTCCCTAAGATTACAAGGGTTTTCAAAAATCCAGAATTACCTCTGGCTGTATATTCCTAGCTGGATGTATTCACTGAGGTGAGGGGGTTTATATTTTGCCTTAAAACACCTCACATTTAAACTAGGTTTGCAAAAGTGCCTACATGCAAATCAAAATACTACTTACTCATTTGCCCAGGGCAATAATTATATTTTATAAACTTGTCAAATATCCTTTGTTTCTTAATCAATCTTCAGGGCCTGTGGCACACAAGCAGGTTTTGTGACTTCTAAAAGTAAAATTTCAGGACTATTTTTAAACATTTATATTAAACAATGCACATGGTTGTATCCACTGAGTATTTCAAGGCTCCAATGAAAACTCTAAAACACTAAAAGACAGCACAGAAAACTTAAATACAAATCCACAAAATCAAACCTGAAAATCATCAGGTAAACCACAAAATATTTCAATATCTAGATATTGAAATATCTACTTGATATATTTCAATATCTACTTGAATCCCTTTTATTGCTGATGAGAAATAATAAATTAAATTCCAATACAAAATGTTATCCTTGAGACCTAGTAGTCACTGAAGAAATAATAGCACTCCCATGCTTCTGACACTGAGACCTGTATGACTTTGAGCTTCGGAAAGCACAAAAAAGAAATAAGCCACATAATCAAAAAGAACTTGCACATCTCAGTTAAAATACATATATACAAATATATATATTCATTCAGTGCTGGATCTGGCCATTATTAACATTACAGGAAAAAACACCTCTCATACTGTAAAACTGCATAACATCAGTGCCTATTAATCCAGAGTTATGACCAAAGGATACCACACCTAAAACTCTGTCATCATGGATCCTCAGATATTCTCATATTCTGGACACCATCTAAATGGAAAGATTATTTCATGGGTCTCATCACCTGCACTTTCACAGACCAAGCTCCCCCTTGTTCATAACCCTGACTCATATCCATCACCATTTGGGAGCAAGTGTGTGTCTTTGCAGGGCTTCAGAATTCCATCTGTCCTGCCGGAGATTTCCTGAAGTACAGATAAATTCCACTGAATAACACTGCAATATGGGGAATGTATACATTTAGAGCAGCATATGGAAAAGCAATATTTAAAAGTACTTCTCATATATTAAAAATATAAATGTGATTTAGAAACGAAAAAAATAAACTAAGGAGGAGGAAAACATCATCATTAGACTACAAAATCTATGGCAAAAGTTTAAGATTCAGATATAGGCTCAGTTGGGTAGAATATTCTGCAACAGTTTATTCCTTCAGGAGTACATCCAAAGAACAAGAGACCATCTGTACAAGAAAATACGTATGAAACACACTCAGAAAACAAACAGAACACCCCATCCCCTCCAGCTGGCCACTCTGGTTTCCTGTCCACACAAGGGATGAAGTGCTGGCTGGCAGCACAGAGTCCCCCAGTGGGGAATTGGGCAGCTGATGCACAAAGAATCAGCAGAATGAGCAGAACCTTTTCTTTATTGTCCCCCGTGCACTCCTGCTGCCTGCACTTCGCCCAAATCCAGCATTTAAATCCTGGTGTGGACAAACAGCTTCACTGCACAGACCATTCTTGGCTGTTCTGGGATGTTTGCAGAGCCACCATCACAAGCTCACATCAAGCCATCCTTAGTTAACATTTGTCCTCTGTAAAAGAACTTAGTTTTGCACACCCATCCTTTTGTTAGAGCCGCAGAGTAACTGAGGTTGGAAAAGACCTCAAAGATCAGAGTCCTGGCTGTGCCCGATGCCCACCCTGTCCCCAGCCCAGAGCCCTGAGTGCCACCTCCAGCCCTTCCTGGCACACCTGCAGGGATGGGCACTGCAAAGCTCCCTGGGCAGCCCCTGCCAAGGCCTGAGCAGCCTTTCCATGGGGAAATTCCTGCTGGAGCCCACCCTGAGGCTGCCCTGGCCCAGCCTGAGGCCGTTCCCTCTGCTCCTGTGCCTGTTCCTGGGAGCACAGCCCGACCCCCGGCTGTCCCCTCCTGGCAGGGAGTTGTGCAGAGCCAGAAGGGCCCCCGAGCCTCCATTTCTCCAGGCTGAGCCCCTTTCCAGCTGCCTCAGCCCCTCCTGGGGCTCCAGCCCCTCAATGTGTCTCAAGCCATGAAGGGCCCAGAACTGGACAAAGCCCTCAAGGTGTCTCACCAGTGCCAAGTATTTTTTGACAGAAGATATGGATACATCCTTTACCCTGCTCAAATAAAGCATCTTTTCTCTTTTATTTTTTTCAATCAACACACAATTTCCCATTTTAACAGTCCCGCATCTGTGGGACATTGAAGAGGACTCTCTCCCAAAGAGTTTTATATCAAGTACAATTCATTTGGGGATTTTTTTAAAAAATAATTTCTGGTTTTAAAGAAAGCAAACACTTCTAAGCCATACTTTTTGCCTGGATTTTCTAAACAATACAATGAGAAATCCTGATCAATAAACATTCTCTCACGAGAACTTGTAAAACATTTTCTAAATTCATCTCCTATTGTCATAGACTCTTTTCTGAAAGAACATTGTACTTAGACAGCAGGGAAAAGAGATGCTAAGAAAAAAAAAAGAAAATCAAAACCACAAACAAATTAAATGCACACAATCAAAAACATACCCATTTTTATGTTAGAAATAAATCCCTAGGGACTATTGCAATAAACATTCAAACATCTGAAAATACACCACCACCATCTTCCAGGAAAACACCCTTAATTCTATTTTGTATCTTCTGATGTCACAAAAAATTCAAGCTTCATATGACCTGCAAGTTTCATTCATTCTGCTTCATATCATTTTAAGCAGCCAGGTTTTTTCTGCTGTTGTGTTTTTGGGGTGATCCAGTCACAGTTACCATTGCAGGTAGCACTGTCTCCAAAGCTGTAAAAACCTTTACTAGCACAAAGAAATTGCAAAGCAGGAAAAAGTTTAAATTATTGCAGAAATAAACCTAGAATATAAATGGTGCTATAAAACCCTACTTGTTTCAGCACTTTTTTTTTTTGTACTGCACTGTCACTATCATGTGGCAATCACAGGAAATCTATTCTTCAAGAACGAGCTCTTAGCCACTCTTGAAGAGCTAAAAATGCCTTTTTTCCAGATGGCCTAATGATAATGGCTTTTCACAGATCAGCTGCAAAAGTTGGTTGTTTTGTTCTCACTTCAGTTAAGTAAAATTCCAGAAATGCCACAGTCAAGTTAATCTCAAAGAAAACAGATATAATGAATACAGAATCAGGGAACTTGTGGAAACTGTGACTTCAGTGGAAAGGCTTGACTCAGCTCTGCATCCCCAAACCTCACGCTGTGAGATCTTGTGGAGCTACTCCAGCCACAGGCAGGACCTCTTAGGGCCAGGACCAAGCCTAGACACATGCACAGAACACTGGGAACATCTCTTTTGTTAACTGACCATAAGCTCAGCATCTCTACCGCATCCAAGCTCTGCCCTGCCACGGAGAACGCGAGGAGAGGAGCATCAGGGTTCAATAATTGTGGCCTCAGCCTCTGAGCAGCCAGGGCACTTCCCTACAGAGCACCAGGCAGAGGGCAGCTGTGGGATTTCCACCAGCACTGGCCTGGGCTCTGTGGTGCTCCCGAGCCTTGTGCCCTCCTCAGCAGAGATTCCCAATGCCAGCATCTTTAGACCCAACTGCATTTCTCCAAGGAGAGGAACAGAACTAAAAAGGGCACTGGAGACAAGAAACCAGGATCATCAGAAGCATAAAAGCACAGCTCATAAATTGCCAGCTTCCAGAACCAGGGAGCACAAATTTGGGAAAATGTAACGCTACTTGTGCTCCGCAGCTTCCACTTCTCCCCTGTAAATCCTTCAGTGGCCAATGTCACCAAAGGACAGCGTCCTGCACGGCTTTCGCTCTGCTGTGCAATAGTTGTTGACCATAAATCTGAAGGTGTGAGGGAGCACTGCACAACTGGTTCCCACTACAGGAAATTTCAGCTGGCCACCCAGCAAAACTGGCAACCTGAGGTCACTGGGTTTGATGTGAAGCACCACACTAAGCACATAAACCTTTAAAATACCCTCAGAGTGCATTACGTGTCTTGATAGGCACTTCCAGACTCACCTCTGTCTATTACAAATAAGGAATTTTTTTAAAATCTCAGAGAGCCTTTGCCTTCAACAGAAACAGCATCAGTTCATCCTACTAGCACTTTGTTGAAAAATCTTATTGACTCTATAATAATAAATTGTATTTAGATAAAATCTGACTGAATTTTTTTAAGCAGGAGTAACACCCACAGCAATAAGGTGAACTCAGTACATTTGTGGTTTAATGCATTTAAAACAAAACTCAAAATCTGTTTTGTAAGCAAAAAGTAAGATTTTTCTTCTTATATTCCAGAAAGCTTAACAACCCCCCACACACCTTATTTTCAGTTCAAAGTTTCCACTACTTTTAACAAAATCATTTTACTTGATTTTCATTCCAACAAATCACTAGTTGTCATAAGGAAACTTAATTACATTTTCACCTGACTTAAAACAGACTTATAGCTCAATATTTCAACATAGACATAAAAAAGTTGTATAAACTGAGTATAGAAAGCTAAAACTAACAGTCAGAATAATGGCTTAGAATACCCAAAAAATAAAAATTTAAAAACACAGCTTGCAATTCCTATTAATCTGACTCTTTATATTGTGATGTTTTCAGAAAGCTTTTTAAGAAAAATAATCTAATACAAAACACCCAATCAGTGAAATACAAATTGTGTTTAATACATTTTAAAATACTGTGTGTACAGTCTTTCATGAGAATCAATCCTATTCATGCAAAATTTTAAAAACATGTAATGTATTTTTTTCCCATCCAACTTGTTCACATACATATTTGCTTGTTTAAGTATAAAATCACTTCACTTGTTTCTGATAATTCCATCATTAAGCACCCTTTAAATGCCTGATACTAAGCATAGCCACATACAGAAAAAAGCAGAAGTAGAAATAAATTTCAGCTAGAAGATTCCTTCCCTGAAAAACAATTTCTTTCCCAAAAAATAACCACAATATAAATGAAACTCCTATCTGAATATATTTGCAATAAATCGGTATTTTCAACAACAAAATGCAAAGGCAATATATTACACCAGACCCTAACCTAGGATGGGCTGAAGCAGTAAAAAAATCCCGAAAAAATCATAAAAGACGCTGAAAAATATCAGAATTCTGCAAAGGGAAAAATCAGTTTGGAGGGACTTGGAGCAAAGCGGGCTCCTGAGGAGGAGAGCTGGAAGGTGCCAGGGCAGCTGTGCAGGCTGAGAGCAGCAGCAGCTCCTGTGGCACCCCGAGCAGGAGGCTGAGCTCGGAACTCAGATTTTCCCCGCAGCGCACACGAGCTGCTCTGCCTGGGCTCGCCCTCTCGCCTCCCCCAAATGCTATTTTAACTCCTCGTCATAAAAAGATATGATTCCAGTGTTTATACTACGAGCTACATTTATCTTTAAGAGCAAGATGTTGAGTTTAGCTCTAATGATGAAAAAAGCCTTTAAAAAGGAAAACTCATCACAACTCATTATGGACCATAAAGGCCACAATTTAAGGATTCTGTAACTCCAAAGATGATCATTTTAAAGTAGATTTATAGCAGAAAATAGTTAGATACTTTTACTTCAGTTATAATTTTCCATTTTGTAATTTAACACTCCTTTAGTTCATATTTGCACATTAAAAATATAGCTTGAGAAGTCCATCATTAAATACTTTTAATAAGTGCAATAAATAAATTTTACAGTGTGCATAAATCTAAGAACAAAACACAGCTTAAATTGTTAATCTTACACTTTTTCTCATTAATTGCAATACATAAACATATGTTTTATACAAAGATATTTGCTACAAAATAAGTATAATAAATACAGTTTACCACATGTATTAATCTTAATAGTTACAAGCTGTTAATCTTATATATTAGGTAATAATTTGCAATAAATAATTGTTTATTATCTTGATGTCTGCTTGTCTTGGGTTTTAGCAATATGCAATAAAGAAATGCAATTTTGAATAATTTGATTGTAAGACTGCTGGGAAAATACTGTAAGTTATAATTAGCTGAGGGAGGATTTTGTTCACTAGATGAACCATAGAGATATAGTTCAATAACAGAAACATGCATTATTGCTAACATAAATAATTTAAAAAGTTAACTTCAGTTTCAAGCAATAAGATTTCTTAAAAGTTAAATGCAAAAAAAATTAGTAAAATATTTCACATTCTTTACTTCTTTTACCATTTTGTGTTCACTGAAAACAGCAACAGAAACCAGAGAAGCATTTCAGCCTCCTGTGATTTTTGGCACAACCCACAAATATCTGTCTCCCTCCACCAATACTCACCTGCTCAAAAGCAAATCAATATTTCAGCATCAAACCATCTTCTGTCCAGTTCTAGTAGAACACATTCTCTCATATTTACTAATCTTAATATCACTTCTCTTCTACAGAACTGGTAATAATTTGTCACAAATATTTGCTCATGATCTTAGCATTTTCTCACTTTGGAATCTGGTAACTTGCAATAAAGAAATGCAATTTTGAATAATTCAATTGCAAGACTGCTGGGAAAAAGGGTAAATTCTAATTAGCTGAGCAAGGACCCAGCGGCCTCAGAAGGAACTTCTCAGTAACTTTAAAAGTTTGCTTTTTGTCAAGTAAATGTTCTCTTAAATTAGGCAAATAACTACCATAAAGGCATTCCAAACACATCTCTTCTAGAGAAACAAAAGGACAGATACAAAAAAAATTAAATATAGGTCCTCAAACCCCAAGGTGCTTGTGTTGGGCATTAACAACAGGATGTATTTTGAATTTTTATGCAACAGGGTTTTGCACACTTTTTTTTTGTTTACATATTCTAATACAGATAAATAAAGAAATCAAATCTGGCTGTAAAATATATACAATAATAAAAGGTAAAGCTTATTGTGAACTCCAATCTGGCTCTGTTTCCAATCTGTAAAGCATTACAAATGCAATCAGTACAGAACGAAATAAAAGCCATCAGAGATGACAGTACTTCAGAAAGTTTATTACCAAAGTTACTATGCACACAACCCATAGTATCTCTGAAAATTATCTACTGATAAATATTGCTACAACCACCAGTATTTGTAAAGAAATTCCATTTACTATTAAGAGGAGTCATGCATTTCTGAGTTTTAGGACATACAAATTCCAAACACTCCAATACTGTAATAGCTGTCCCACCTATTTACCTGGATCATTTATTAAAGCAAATTGCTTGTATTTTGTTTAAACATCATCTAAAAATTATATAGTAAACCACCAGAATTTGCTGAGATAAGGACAGAAACTTCTCATTGAATGAGAAGTGTATATATCCCCACTGTAGTCTGCAAAGGTGAAGCAAATAATTTACTTTTCTAGAAATTTTAAATGAAATAACTGTTAAGGTACTCAACATTATAATGCAGTTTGATAAAACTGTCAATGTTAAGATCCTGTAAAACAGAGCTGAAAGAATTTATTTGTAGATAGATTTGCACAAGTGTACTGGTTAAGATTTTAAACTAACAAAAATCAGAAGCACATTGTTAAAATCAGAAAATATTACACTTTTAATCATTACAGAAGTTGAAACATGACAAAAACAGTCACAGTGAGAAAGAAAAAGAAAATCACTCAAATTAAAACCTTGCCTTGCACAAATAATCCCATTGATTTTAATGAGACTGTGTGAATAAATAAAGCATGGAAGAGAACAGGATGAACAGTGTCAGAGCTATGACGGAATAAATTCAGAGGCCCTTTGCATAACATCCAGGAAACATTTCCACCTAGAACTCAACTGGATGCCACTACTGCAGGTACTTAAATGAATCTGTACCCAGCAGTAACAGGAGCAAAGAAATCGGAATCCTCTGTTCACCACGGATAAAAGGAAAATATCCTTAAAACAAAAGTGGGGTTCTTACATCAGATGAAAGGCATTTGTTAAACAAAGAGCTGAAGAAGTCTGCTATTCAAATGAAACACTGTACTACAGAAACACAGCCAGACAGGCATTATTAGAGGCTTCACAGCAGATGGAAAAGCCACTTTGTTGTAGCCTAAAGATGTAAAACGCAATACCAGTCCCTAAGTGGCACTGGTACAACTGTGGAAATCACCCAGCCAGATGAAGCACATAAATTTCCCCCATGAACAATTGTTTTCATTTCCCTCCCACGCCACCGGGTACCGCGGGCGCCGAGCGCGGCCGCTGCGCGCTCCCGCGGCCGGGCGCGCGCGCGGGGCTGCGCGGGGCTCTGCTGCCACCGCCCGGCCGCGCCCGGGACTGCACCCTGCGGGCCGGGGAACGCCGACGGGCCGTCGGGAACGGGGCAGGAATGCGAGCCGAAAACGGCTGGAGTGCGCCTCAGCACCCTGAAAAACCCCAATGTCCCGTCGGGAACGGGGCAGGAATGCGAGCTGAAAACGGCTGGAGTGCGCCTCAGCACCCTGAAAAACCCCAATGTCCCGTCGGGAACGGGGCAGGAATGCGAGCTGAAAACGGCTGGAGTGCGCCTCAGCACCCTGAAAACCCCAATTTCCCTTCGGGAACGGGGCAGGAATCCCAGCCACAAACGGCTGGAGTGCGCCTCAGCACCCTGAAAACCCCAATTTCCCTTCGGGAACGGGGCAGGAATCCCAGCCAAAAACGGCTGGAGTGCGCCTCAGCACCCTGGAAACTCCCAATTTCCCTTCGGGAACGGGGCAGGAATGCGAGCTTTTTAAAAACGGGCTCAAGTGAGCCTCAGCACCCTGAAAAACCCCAATATCCTGTCGGGAATGGGTCAAGAATCCCAGCCAAAACCGGCTGCAGTGCACCTCAGCACCCTGAAAACTCCCAATTTCCCGTCGGTAACGGGACAAGAATCTGATCTTTTTAAAAACGGGCTGGAGTGCACCTCAGCACCCTGAAAAACCCCAATGTCCTGTCGGGAACAGGGCAGGAATCCCAGCCAAAAACAGCTGGAGTGTGCCTCAGCGCCGTGAAAAACCCCAATGGCCCATAGGTAACGGGACAGGAATCCGAGCCAAAAACGGGCTGGAGTGCACCTCAGCACCATAAAATATCCCTTCCTCCAGGTATTGGCACCGCCTGCTCTCCTGAAGTCATCTTCAGCAACAGCTACAGGTGCTGCTCTCCACAAACCCGTACAGCAACTCTCTAAAGTAACATTCTTAAAACTAATAAATGTATTAAATAACTCTATACAATCCTCATCCAGTATTGCCATCCAGAAAAGGTTTATCTCAGCAAGGTTTTGGTGAGGTTTATCTCAGCAAGGTTTTAGGCACCTGCACAAAATTTCTACTCCTATAACCAATTGCTCAATAGTATTGTTAGCTATATTAGCAAAAGTGGCATTTAAAAAAAAAAAAAAAACCACTTGTTTTTACATCAGATAAAAGGGATTTGGTGAAAACAAAGAACTAAAGTCTGCTATTCAAATGAAGGTCAATGTCATCTTTTGGACAATTAATTTAATGTTATAAATCTAATACTATGCATTTTATAGTAATGTAGTTATTAGTGTGAAACTCCATGAACAGCATTTTTTCAATATAAAAACTTACCCATCATTATTGTGTTTAAGAGGAAAATGCTGCAATAAATTAAAAACCATGTGGGTGCAAACCAAAATATGAGCACAATTTCAGAAATCTGAACATGTCTCGTAGAATGGTTAGATGTTTCATCCTTCAATTTTCTTGTTTAATAAAACACCTTACAATTCTCATTCATGTCCAAACAAGACATAGACCCTGGAAGTGGCCGAAGGCAGAAATGGCAGTGAGGCACCTCCAGGTAACTGAAGAGGTCACAGGTGTCTCATTCTCATTTATGTTCTTCATCAGAGGCTGTGAATAACAACGCAATGCAATCATTTTTAGTTCATGTGGATGACAAACTCTTCAGCTCTGAATAACTGTTCCTGAGGCAGCAGTAGCCCTGTGTCCCCAAAATTGCACAGGAAGATCATCCTAGATAGTAACAGGAACATAAATGGAACACAAACACTCCGTGCCATTGATACAGCATTGGACATTTTTACTGGGCAACTATGTCTTGGGGAAAAAAAAAAAAAAAAAAAAAAAAAAAAAAAAAAAAAAAAAAAAAAACCACAGATCATGTGTGTTTCAAAGTTCCCAAACCTGCTTCTATACCACTTTTTTAAACCTCAAGCTCACAGGATACATTGGATATTTCTGGCAAGGTAGCCAACAAAAGATGGAAGCAATCTTATGCACTCAAAAGTCAAACAAACATGTGGAAGAGGAGGGAGTACACAGATCTTTGAAAAGTGAAAAAGATCTTCAGTTAAGGTGATATTGCATGAAAAGTGAATGACAACAGCTAAAGTAAGTTGTATCACAAAAACCTCACTGCCTGTTACTGACTGGCTGCCTGTGTCCAAATTACTGCTCCTCCTGGCCTTGAGGAACAAAAACCATCTTCAGAGAAGCTGCCGGAACTCTGGCTGTCCTCATCAAGAGGGGACAAGCAGAGGCAGGAGTCACACTGCACTGGCTCTGAGGTCTGTTCCAGCCCAGACAGCCACTGCAGGCCAAGGCTCTGCTCTGGCCTTTCTGGCACCTTCCTTCCAGACAGGCTGCAGGAGTGCTGGGCGTGGACTGCAGAGAAGGAGGGCAGTCACCAGCAGTCCCTGCAGGACTGGGTAGAAATGGGACACTTTGGACCATCCTCACAGCCTTGTCAGCTGCTGAGCTACAGTGCACACACTGCATGGGATTCCTATGGACTTGTTCACTTCTCTCCTGTTTCCAGAGCCAACAATAAAAAATTATACAGGGCTTGCTGCAACAACAGTTAAAGCAGAGAAATTCTAGATGGAAACCCCCAAGAGTTTAATTTTAGAAAAGTTACCTAAAAAATACCTAGTTCAGCTTAGTAACTTCTGTCAGGTCTCATGTTGTGTGTTATGTAGAGTGAAGCTGCTCCTTGGTCATGAGTTTTCATTCTGGAAGGTGCTTCATCACCTGCACCTCCTTCTCCTCCTCACGACCCACCTCTTTTCTGTTCACCTCACTGCCTCCCTGTCTCCCATCCTTTGCTCCCCTGGCCCCACTGCCCAAGCTGGCAGTGCCAGCACAGAGCCCAGCCTAAAAACCCTGAAGCAGTTTATTAATTTAGGCTTCAGGCCATGCCTCAACACCCCTGGCGTGGCTGGGAACCAGCACCTACAGTCAAACTCCAAACTACAGTGTCAAACTGAAACATTTCAGAATTAGAAAATGAATTGACAATTTCAAAGATATTTATTCTGTAGGCAGGCAGAATTTGAGTGCCAATCTCTGTCCAGATTGCTCAAAGACATCTGAAGTTACAGAAGTTCTTATTCCCCCAGATCACAGTAATCAAAATGCTTTATTATCCTGCCCATGTTCAGGATGTTTCATCTTCCCACTGTGGGGGTTTCACACAGTTTAGTTCACCAACTCCCCAGCTATTTCAGGTCTACCTACAAAAGGATTTCTATACATGTGAAAAGCATCACAATTTCACTGCACAGAAAAGCTTCCATGGAAGCCTTGCTATTACACAAAGGAAAAAAATATTTCAAAAAAAATTTCCTTTCTTTTAATACTGTATGTATGCATAAGAAATGTTTTTTTCTAGACCATTTGATAAAAATGGACACCATGAATAACCAGATATTAAGCAGCAGATCAGTTTATACTGGCAAACCTGATATTGTTTATATATTTTATATACCTTATTTTACCAACATAATTTTCTCTTCATTAACACTTCTTTATTAATTCTTAATATTGTTTTGATATCATAAAAAAATCCCTACTGACTCTACCAAAAAGAAATACTAAATACAATGCTAATATGATACAATGGAAAATTGCTAAACAATAACATGGATCTCTAAGAAAATTTGATATAGATTTCCTGTAGTTTCCCTGCACTATTTTCAACCCTTTTCACAAGGGATACAGCAAAATGGCAATGAAAAGTGAATTTCCTGCTGTTACAGCTACTTTGGATGCTCATGCTTCTGTTCCTGTGGAGCCAGCTTGGATCAATTTCAAGAAAATAGCCTTTATCTATACTTTTGCACAGAAAACACATTTCTGTTTTCGGGAGATGCAATATTTGTCTTTGGTCAGTATTTTAATCTGCAGCATAACATTGTTGTGACTTGCATATAATTGAAGCATCCCATACTATCAGAGACAGATTTACAAAGCAATTGAGGAAAATTATTTTTACATTACATAAAACGGGTAGAAAAGTATCTAGTTCAGAATATTTAATAAGATTTGTGCACTGTACATAGACCTGTACGTACACAGTTTTATCTGCTGAAGGAGAAACTGAAACTTATCTAGAAATTACTATTGTCTCAATATTGGGCATGAAGACGCTTGCACTGATTTGTAGATCATCCAGATATTCTGAGCTGCTCAGGATTTTGGAGTTGTTGCAGTTAATCCTAACCCAGCTACCAGGTGTGACCATAGAAGGTTCCAGCCCACCCTTGTCAGCAGGAAGACAATGAAAGAAATCACTTCATTTGTTTTGGGACTCAGACACTCAAGCAAATTAATGCACAAAGCAGCAGCACACCAATTTACTTACTCCTCCTTCACTGGAGAGTTGGGGATAACTGGGGGGCTGTAATCTCACAGCAAGGGTGTAAAGGCACATGTGTACATTCACACCAGAGTTAATCTCATCACAGCTTGCATTTAAATATCCTTTATAAAAAAATAAATAAAATCCCATAGACTTCAAGAGTGCAAGAGCAGACCCATTCCAGTTTGAAAAAACACCTGATAAGATACCAATAACATTTGAGTCAGCCACCTTTCATCCTGTTCACAGGCAGCCAAATCATGCACCTTTTATTATTTCAGCTTTGTTGGATATATATGGACAGGCATTATATAAACTGCACACTCTAAATAGACATATCTGGTCTATAACTAAACAAATCAGTGCACCTCTGCAAGAAGAAATGCTGCACAAGAATCATTCAATCAGAATTTGGGCTCAGACTTTTACATGGCTGCAGTAAGGGTTGCTGGACAACAGCCTGGCCAGGTCCTTGTTTCAGTGCAAATAGAAATCTGAGGTGCACCAGGACACACAGACAAATCCCTAAACTAGGAGCCAGCATTTCCTATCTCTTGTACTTGGATACACTCTAGCAGAAGCCTTATTCCCATTTTGGATGCCAGCTCTCTGGAGCAGCAAAAGTGACTGCACAACGTGAGCACCGTGCTCAGCTCCAGAGCTCAGAAACAGCAAAAAAACCCACAATTGCTGCTGCTCATTGTGTACAATTTCACACCAATTTTCAGATATTTAAAAGGATAAATGGCAGAAAACATTTGCTTTTATCATTTTTAGAAGGTAGATGTGCCTCTTAATAAGGACTTGGAGTACCAAGTATAGCAGGTACAGCTTCCTCTCTATGCACTCCATAAATCTGCTTCTTCAATATACAATTCAAAAAAGCCCCAAATTGCTATTGCTATCATGATAAACATTGGAAAGTTCTGCTTGACCTTTTATTAACATTTTTCTATACCAATATGGTTCTTGTGCTACAAGCACCCCAAGGAATTATGAAAAATACTTTTTTCTCTAGTTTAGCCCATGTGCACTTAATAGGCTCACAAATATAATACCATTATAAAAAAGAAAAACTGCCAACACTGCTAAAAAAATTGTCATAACACTAAATTATTATATAAATATAAAAGGAGTATGTCTGTAAAATATTCACTCAATGAACATCCCAAGGTGATGATTTTGCTATGTTGTTTTTATTCCTGGGAGATCCATAACACATTTGGATATGCCACATGTCACCACATGAATCAGGCAGTTAATGCATGTGCTTTTTAGAAGCAGAGATGTCTTCCCAATAGAATGTGCTATAAAAAAATGTTGAGATTCTGCTGCTTTGTCTGATAGGCATAATTTAATGTCTTGCTTATAATGCTGCATCTTAAGGAAAAATGTGCACTGTCCCATGTAGTTATTTACAATATATTACTAAATCTATGCAAATATATTTCCCTGAGCTTGGTATTACATAAGAAAGGTCAACAATGTTTGAAATATTTTGAAACACATTCCCAATATATTTTGTATATAGCACTAATGTCCAATGTAAAAATATATATCTTAATATATTTTCAGATATTTCTATTCATTTTATCTTGCTGTAGATTATTACAATAAATATGTGGGGATTTTACCTCAAGACTATAGAAATTGGCCTATCAAACTATGGCTTTTCATTAAGAGTGCTAATTATTCACTTGTTAAAAATGCAGCATTTAAATTGCCACATAAAAGCACTATTTAACAAAATAGTCACTATTTTTAATAGTCAACATTCAATACCATGCAATAATAAACAGATACTCATTTCAGAAAAATTAAGGGGGAAAAGTTTGAGGTCTGTTTCCCATGCAATTTTTTTTCACTATTTTTTTCCCTTCACCTCTTTTTCCACTCACATTTAAACACAAGATCCTCAAATACTGTTTACCTGTCCCATTTCAGGATAAATACTTGTCCCAGGGGACAGATGTCTTTTGTGAAAACTGGACATTTGACCCATTTACATATCCTCTTGTCATTTCTACCTTTACATCCAGTTTAACAGGTTTATTCCTACAAGTGAAACCATATCAGTCGTGATCAGGTTATAAAAACTCATGTATCTCAGAAAGCAGGAGTAGGAAGTTAAAAGGGAATGATGATTTTTTTGTTTTTTCTCCCTTGTGCGCATTAGGGACAGCATGTATTTTATCTGCAGAAGTATGTTTTTGGGTTTGGGTTTTTTTTTTAATTCAGGATTTACAAGTTGAAATATGAAGCATTTTTAATGTTCATACTATATCACTGAAATACTGCACTATTCCTATGCTGCCCCAGCAAGTAACTGACATATTTCCAAATTTTACACACCTGTGATTTCAAAATAAAGGTTTTGAAAATTAAACATAGTCAAGTTGCATATAGTAATGACATTTTTCACATCTTTAAGTGAATTCTGTATCACATCCTTTTAACAGAGAAACAAATGAATTCTGATATTCATTAGTGGTCTTGCAGACCACATATCTAAAGAAGAGCCATAGGTTTTCAAGGCCAAAAGGAGTCTCCCCTTTCTACCTATTCCAATTTACAAGTGCCACAACACTTCACCAAGCAATTCCCAGGTCACATACAGCTGGCTGAATCACTGCAGGCAGTGAAGAAAACCTTCACAGGAGGTAAAACCAGCCTTGAAGTGCCAAACCCAGCACTTGGCTCCGGAAGTACCAAGAAAATTGTAGCCACAGTCGGCAAAAGCCAAGGAGGGACCCAGAAGCAACCTCCAGCTGCTTGTACAGTGACATCCCAACTCCATCTCTAAAAGATGGGCCAGGTCAAGCTGAACTCACAGGGGCAGATCTATGGCTGATTCAACTTTGTGTCCTGTGTCCAAGCCTGGGTGTAAGGCACAGGTAAGAACAGGGCCAGGATGAGACACTTCCCTCCCATCTTCTCCAGGTCAGAATTTCCTGCATATCTGCATTTCTACTGAAGCCCTCTGCTGCCACTCTGTATCTTTTCCAAGTATTGCTAGGCATCTTATGAAATATTTAAGGCATGTAATGTCATTACTCTGTTGATGTTTTTATTCTGTATGTGCAGTGCCGGTTATTATTAGAATTAATATTTTAATTTCTAACATGTTTCAGTCATCTCTCATGGGTTTTTACTCAACTGGTTCACATCAGTTCTTACCTATTTCATTTATTTTAATATTAACCACATTAATAGTACTCCTTTTTGTATTTCAACCAGTGATAAATTCATTTCAAAAATTCATTATACAGTTGATTTTTAATTCTAATTCCACCAAAGTGTAAGAAATGTTAATCTGAAAGTCTATTCAGGGCCATATTTTCCACAGAAATGTCCCAGACTTTTGTGATTGTGATACAGTTTGCATTTGCAAATCTAATAATACAGTGTGCATGTAATTACTTAATCAAAACTACATACACAGCCACTGGGCCTGGTAATATAATGGAGCTTAATCCTGTTTTCAGCACAGGTATTCCTCACATTGCCTGCAAGACTTCCTGTTTTCCCCTTAACCTGCTCATGAGTGCTTTGTTTCTCTTTTTCCTTGCTTAGCCTGGCTACACTGCCTGTGGATCTCCTACACTTTCATTCATCTGAATCAGACAGTGACACCATCCTTTGAACTGAAAATACACACATGAAGCTGTGTTTAGATCTAGGATAGTCCTGGTCAAAAATCCTGATTAAGTCCCACTGCATGTTTAAACAGACCAAAACTGTACAGAGCACAGATAAACAAAGTTGATGTCTAATACCACAACAAGCACTATCAATTCAGCATACTGGCAAACGAAAGCTCTCAAAAGTTAAAATATACCCTAAAAAAACAAACAAACAAACAAAACAAAAAAAACCACTACAGTAGGAACAAGCTATGAATAATGCCTACAATGGGCACATTTTTTAATGAAATTGTTTCTGGGAAAATATTTTGAATTGTGCCCATAATGTTTGCAAGTAAGAAGAAGATCTTTATTCAAGACTGGAGTTACTTTCTCAGCATTATCCTTCTCTCACACACACACCACTACAAAGCTCCACAAGGCTCACTGTCTGCATTTATCAAAGGATGGAACTTTCTTTTGATGTCAGGGAGATCCTCTGCCAAGACTCTGGATCTCTGCACGTTGTTCACCTAATTCCAGCCAACACTGCCAGCCCCTCTGGAATTCACCATCCCCCTGTGAATGCACACACAACACATGGGAGGGATGTTTGATACACTGAGATCACCTTCCAGAAAACATCTGGACCTCAGCTCCTGTACCCCCAAGTGATGCTATTTTGCCTTGATTCTCTCTGATATATTCTATTTCAGAAAGGCTACAGAGACACCCTATTCCTTCCTTCTCCAGTACCAAACCCACCCCACCTATTCCAACACTTTCACTCTGCTTTCTGTCTGTAAAGGATGTACAAAATCTGCAAAGGTTCCTGAAGTCCTTCCAACAAGGATATTCACCAAACCTAAATTTAGGAATTTCTGCAGAGGGCTTTAGCCAACATCATCAAAAGCAACACATTGCCTTCACATAGGAAAGTATAATTTTCATAATCTCAGAATACATCTGCCAAATATGAACTTTATGTTACACCATTCCTTGGTGAAGGTATGGCGACCAGAATCTATTGGTATATTTAAATAGCAAGTCACTTTGATATTATACTTCAAAAGTAAACTAATTTAGTCAACTAATCTTGTTTATTTCCTAAATATTGTTAGTTTCTATCAGTCCGATGATTTTTCCAGACACTTACATAACAAGCATTAAAAAGATACATTTAGCAGCTACAGCTGTTAACATAACAAAGGCTACAGAATCCAGAGGTTATTGCATTCTCCCAAAAGTACTTAAATAATAGCCTAAAATCTGAAGAATTACTTTAATACTTCAATAAAAATAACCCAATTCAAAACATTTTCAAGGAAACATAGCTCCTTGCTCTAGGCTACCGAATAATGGCTGAAAGAAAGTATATAGCTTGTCACTTCTGATTAGAGAACTGTGCCTCTGTGCTTTGAATGAGAGGCATGTCTGGTAATAGGAAGTGCAGATATTAAATTTAATAAAATAACGTGGAATACGATATATATGAAACTTGACCAAGTATAGCACAGAATGTAACATACATTACCCTGCTCAGTCAACTACTGTGGCCTAGCATCTAATGACAGACTTAATTTCTATTTTCCAAGGAGAGTACTACAAAAATATAATTTTCAGATTATACAAATATTTTATCAGACTACACAAAAAATGTAACAAAAATTGCCTTACATAGCTACATGAATACAGAACAGCAGCAGAATACAGAAATTTGTTAGACTACAAAATGTTCAGCCTTAAAACTCCACAGAAAGGAATCCCACATTAGGTCTTGGAAATAATTAGTTACAAAGACCCTGATGATAATACATTACAGCATCATATGACCCACAGCATATTTCTTTCTTTCCAGGTTTAAGGATTCACTCAGTTTGGGTGTTATTTGTGGGGTCATCTTTGGTTGCTTTTTTAACACACAATCAGGATACAGCATTAACATACTGCTTAGGGAAAAGGAAATGCCTTATCTCTGTTTTTGTCTTAATTCTGGCATTCCAATGCAAATCCTAACGTCTTTGTCTTTCAATACATTAACCCTCACCATGCTTTTTTCACAATTAAATGAGCTCCACACAGTATTTTCCATTTCCTTTCTAAAGCAGAACTATGCTACCTGTGATATGACACATAAGGGATTTTAAAACAATTCCAAGAGCTAATCCCAGTAAACCTAGAATTAAAGTTCTTGTTTTCATATTTCACTTTCAAAATATTTAGAACTTTGACAGATATGACATTATGTTTTCATTAAAACAGTTGATTTCAAAATGCTGCACTGTGCAAAAACACCATAAACAGTTTATGATGAACTGCCACACTCTTAATTAAAACAATAAATCCAGTGCACAATATTTGTGCAGCCTCTGGTTTGACCTTTGCCTCTTGCTATCCACTACCAAAGCTGCTGCCTCATTCTGTGCACCAGATGTAGAAGGTTTTAAACCATGATCTGAAAGGCAGTAAAGATAAAATAAGAGAAAATGTGCCATTACTCTTTGCAGTTATGATTAATTCAGTTCATATTTTACAATCTGGTTATGGAGTAAAACTGCAGACTTTACATCAAGCATTTGCCATTCAATATACCAAATGTATAAAAATGCCTGATACTTTAGAAAATGGCACAAAGCTAATTCACAACCACCACATGAAGGACAGAAATAGGAATAATAAAAAAAGGACAGTAATTAGCTATCCATCTAAAATAATGAAGCTATTTCAGCCACTTGGTCAGTCTTGGCAAGAAACACATCTGTTACAACAAAACAAACTAATGCTCCCTTATCTCACTACTCCTTGATTTTAGATTAAAATATCCTTTAAAACAATCAGGTCTGCTCCACAAAGAGAAACCAAAGGTTATTAATTACTATGACATGCTGTAATGATCACAGATTTGTTGTGTTTTCCTGGAAACAAAGTCGAATGCAGAAACAACCCCAAGACCCAAGTACAGGAAATGAGCTGGGATCCTGGAACACAAGCTGGTGTAGGCAGAAATCTTGCAGACAAGAAGATAAATTGAAAAGTCCTCGTTCTGAAAATGCTTATAGATTTATCAGTTTGTTACTTTAATCCTCTAGCTTTGTATACAGTAAAGCCTCCAGGAGCAAACAGATGTTTGGTAGAGTCAAACATGACTATTCATTGCAGCCTTAATATTTCCCTTTTCAGGCAAAAGAAATCAATTGACCAACTGAAGCCAATATAGCTCATTCTCCTATTAATGGGAAATTGGCACAAAATATATTTCTGCCTTAGGATGAGAGAGAGAAAACACTCTATGTTGCCAAACTAAGAAATTCAGGATTCAAATGCAAGTCCATTCGTGACCTAAGTAATGAAAATTCCTTTTCATAGCATAATTCCCCACATAGCATCCTAGAGAAGGAGAACCTTTTCTTGGCTAGTTCTTTGATTTGCCCACAGTCAGAAAGAAACCTCTGCCCATGGTTAACTCCCAGAGACAGTCCTGCTGCAGTTAGCAAGACACCAGGTGTTTGAGGGAGTGCTCAGAAGTGGATTTTCAGTATTTCTTTTACTCCCCAATTTCATTTACAAATCAAGAGGGGTAAAAAAACATAGGAACACACACAAAACTTTCTCCAGCTTTGTTTTCTTACACAATAGCCATTATGCATTCAAAATCCAAGTGCATTGCTGTAGAAAGCCAGGTGTCACTTCTCTGCATCATTCCAAAACAACACAAAAGCTCACATTCAATGCAGGAGTTCTGCAAGGACACAAAAGGATACACATATATCTACTTTCCTGCCCACTGAGAAACTAGAAATTAAATTTTAAAAGGCAAGACATTATTTAAAAAATCTACTGCCTTAAAATCTCTAATATCTTTGTTAGCATAGGTAACTCTTGCTTGGATTAACTTCTTTTTAAGGAGACACAGAAAACAATTGCATGATAATCACTCTGAAAAAAAAAATCAAACAAGACCAACTTATAAACAATTTTAACTCTGCAAAAATAACTTCCAAGCACTTTAGGGAAAAAAAATAAAAAAAAAAAAGAACCCCACGCAGTTAGCACAGATTTCAAAGTTTATGAAGAGGTACTTTACTGTGAGAGATTCACTTGTTTTATTTGTATTATCAGGAGTCTCACAGAAGTGAATCTAAAACATTTGTGGAACCTTAATAACAAGGAGTAAGAAAAGAGTTTTAAAATTTAAAGACTCTTGTCTATCTTAATAAAATTATTCTTCCAGCAGCTCTTCCAGATCAACATTTTCCTATTTTCTCTATTTCTAAAGTGATGTTGGGGGATGAGATAATGCTTCTGTAACATTTCAAATTGTTAGCTAATTTCTGCAAAGCATAAAGCATTCTTACAGACTAAATAGGCAACGGGAGAAGTTCTAAAGCCATCCCATTGTGAAATACATACTGATATACTTCTTAAAAACAGCAACTAAGAAGGGAAGCATTTGCACACTTTTACATTTACCTGAATCCTCCTGCTTAAAATCTACAATCTGTTTTAAAAAGCTGAAAATTCCTCTCCATTTATTTCTGGTTGCTTCATCCAAATACATAACCTATTTTAGCAAGGCCTTTCTAGTTAAAGAGTTGATATTTTTGCCAGCTTGTTACTTTAACAGTACTGCATTCTGAAAACTGCAGATCACTGTGCCACAGCTTTCATAGAAATATTCAAAGACAAGTAAAAGTGGAACTCATCACCAAATAAACACCATTGCATCAAAGACTCCTCTCTAAATCTCTCACACAATTTTTGTGGCTGATTTTTACATCAGCCACACATATTCACAAACTCCATGCACATACCTGTTCCATCAGGAAGGGCTGGATGTTTTCCATGGATAGGTGGAGGACAGAAGCACAAAGGGCTGCCCAGAGCTGAGCCACACCCCTATAAACCCTGTCCCAGGTGGGCTGGGGCTGGGCACCAGTTGCAGCCACGGAGCCAAACGAGGCTCTGCAGCAGCTGTGGGACAGATGGACAAGGGGGAAGAGCTGGGAAGGGGGATTGGAAGGTTGATACTTTTCTCTTAGTGTTAAGACTGTGTGAGGTTGCACCTGGGTTCCTGTGATTTCACCTGTGCCTCTGACCAGCAGGATCCCATCAGCCAGGCTGGCCCTGCAGGTGAAACCCAGGGCAGAGTCCCAGGGCTCCTGCAGCCCCTCAGCCAAGAAGGGACCTGGAGCCAAGTACTGCACACGTGCTGGGACAACTTCCCAATTACTAATTAATCCCTAATGCTTTCACAATATTGAACTTGTTCATATCAGCCACAATGCTCCACGAACAAATATTAAAATTGTAGAAGAGCACTGTCAAGATATAATTTCAATGTAATGTAGCATTTTCCAAAGCAGAAATCTTGACCCTGACAAATTCACCCCTTGAGTTAAAACTGTAATGAACACCTGTGAACATATCCAAATGATGATTGGGGTTTTCTTAATGTGGTCACCAAAACGCAAAACAAACAAATGTGCTCTCCTGCTGTAGATCTATAGCAAAGAAAGTCAAAGCTTCCAAAAAAACAGCTGCAAGAATATTGAACATTAGCCAATAGCACATTTCCTGTAATCTAGTTCTCAAAACCACTTCAGTTAAAAACTAAAGCATGTTATTTGAAACAGTAATTTCATGAACTTGCAAGTTTTAGCCCGTAAAAATAGGTGATGCTTGACAAATTTTCAAGACACTAAAAACCTTTTTTTTTTAATTGGAAAGGTTGGGCAAACTTAGATGCATATCTTGTTCTAATAATAACTGCATGCCTACAGCACAAGAGTCTATCTTTTTAGAAGAAAACATTGCTCCACAGAGTTCATTGCATAGGGCATAAAATCTAAATCAGCTTTAAATAGGAATTTTGCCTCAAGATCTAGTCTACTCCAGCTTCTGGTAGATGTTTTTTTTCTGAAGAATATGTTTTTTATTCTGTGCAACGATTAATTTGCCTTCCTTTTCCTTTTTGGAAGAAGGAGTTGGTCAGTTGTGGTAAGATTTCTGGTGTGGGCACCTTCACATGAAATACCTTGCCAATGAAAGTTGTGGAGCTCTGATTTGGAGAGAGCACTGAATACACAACAGAAATTAATACTGGCACATCCATATACAGCATACCATGAACACAGGGAGGTAAAAATCAGGCAGCAAAACCCTCTCCATCCTTTTCAACCATGAAATATCTGCATTAGCTATCTCCTGCTGGATCCCATTAACGTGTGCAAAGAGAAGTTGTGCCCAGAAGGAGAAAAGAACCAAGCCCAGGCATGAGCAGCCTGGCTTCATGGCAAATACAGAACCAACCATGATTAGTCCAAACTTCCAGCCCAACCACCTGAGGAGCTGAATGAAGTCAGACAGAGGGAATGAAGTCACTACAGAGAATTTCCATCAGGTCAGCTGACAGCCAGCCAGCTGCAAAGCGTAATTTTACATTCAGCATGATGCAACAGCACATTCTTGCAACACTTTTGATGATCCTATAGAAAGAATGATGAGAGAATCGAGAGAAAAATACAAATTCACCTTCTTGTTCAAAACACTCACTTTTCTCCTCAGTATTATCCTTCCTATAGCACATCACTAACACTTCAGTTAAGAGAAAGTAAATTTAATTCTAAACAAAATTGGAAGGAATTCACATCCAGCAAAGGAATCAGTGAACTTCCCAAAATATTTAAAGCTTCAAATTTTCATAACCTCCCATCTCTTCAGGATTTTACTTCAGTGGAACCTGCAGATGCTCAGAACCTTAAACAGACTCTTTTCTCCATATTGTATTGGAATTAAGGATGGAGTCTGGATTACACAGTGCCTGACTTAGCCTCTGAATCAAGAGACCTTAAAAGTAATCACTCACAGATTTCTAAATTTAGAATAGTCATGATCCCAACTGGCTGAATAAAACAGTTCATAAATGTTACTTCAGTCCATAGATTCTGAGAGATGGCATCTGTTGGTCTTCAACAGAGAAATATTCTGTGCTTTAAAAGGCCAATATATAGAGTGCACTAACAACACTGACAGAAACTAATCTATAACAGCAGGTCTAGGTTTTAACAGTTCTCGTGGAACTAAGATCAGGAATTTTTCTTTAAAATAAAAATTAATTCCTGGGGAGGTTGGGGGGGACAGACATATTAGCATTTATGTAAAATTAGTAGACAAATATTAAATGTGCTCACTAGCACAACATTTCTGAATTATGTATTCCAAAGTTCTTCTATGAGCTGAACTTTCCTGTTATCTTCTTTATCCCGACTTGAATAGCAAAGATTTAAAGAACTGGAGAAAAGTAGATTAAGAAAAATAAAATACATGCTTGAGTCACAATATTCTTTAACCTTCAATCAGAGACCTTGCAAGAAAACTGGGCATGTGAAGATCAGCATGTGAAAGATAGCATCCATTAAGGTTTATGCTGCAATGGCTTTAGGGTTCATGAATAACAAAAAATGAGCTCAGTCAGGAAAAGTGGTTGAATAAAACTGAGACTAAATACAGTATCCACACAAGGCCTACGAAATCCACCTTCCTGTGAACTCAGTTAATGCTGTTTTCCTATTACAAAAGTAAGGAATTACTATTTGTTCAATTTTAAAGCAGATAAGTGACGAAAATCTACATTTTCCAGAATATTATAGTCAGGTAACAAGTCTGTCCTTACTGGAAAATGTATTTCAGGCATGGAATGGAGGAAATAGCAATAAAGTAGTACCTTCAGTGAATTCTAGCTCAGTACACACACAAGGATCTGCAGAGCCAAGAAATCAGAATTGCCACAAAGGGGTAAAAAGGGAAAAACCTGGAAATTTTTACAGCTTATATAACTATTTCTTATACATTTGGTAGATGAACCCCAACATTCAATGAATGTAAACAGGATAAATGAATGCAAACAAGATAAATGTTCTCCAAAGGCTTGGTAATCCAAAGTAGTAGTTAGTAAATGAGTATTATAACCCTCCCTGCTCAATTGTCAGCTTTGGGAATACTCTGGGATCAGCTAAAGGTGCTTGCTGAGCACATCTGCATGCCCAGGAAAAGTCTTCAGTGGTCCCAAACATCAACTCATGGCACTTTGTCCATGATTACTTGGTAGATGTTGGTGACTGATTTAAAAACACACCTCTGAGGAAAGTAGCTGAATGAAAAATAACCTTGAATTACATCAGGTAACAGCCAAGAGTCTTTGTAAAAGAAAAAGATATGCTTTTCTGATAACGTCAGAATATAATCTCCCTTTTTAAGACTGCAGAAAAGGACTCCTGTTTCCTAAGATGACTGAACAAATAATGAATTATTTCCCAGTGCTTTCATAACTTTTTTTAGAAAATACACTTCAGACATTGAAGCTCCAGCAGTTATGAATATGAAGACAAGAATCTTGCAATAGCCTTGTGACTAAAACCCTCCCTGAATGAACAATCTATATCTTTACAATGCTGATCCAGGAAATCCGAAATACAACACCTGGAACTACAGAAAACCTTTAATAACTATATTGTCTTTGTAGGTAAAAAGAAACATTTTATATAGCTCATGTGAAAGGGATTGATCCCACTCCACATTCATATGTGAAACAAATAAATCATCATAGAGAATCACAATGCAATAAATAAACTTCACTCTGAATCTTTGTGTTTTCTTTTTTAACAGCTCAATTTTTTTCAATCTGATTTTTTTTTTTTTGTGTCCATGTGGAAATGCAGAGCTGTCACCCAAAAGAACTGTAGAGAAACTGTTTAAAAAAATTGGCCTAAGCCCTGAATCACTGAGACACTGAGTTGTTTGGATTGTGAACCTTAATTTGTACTGCATCACACATAAAGAGTGCCAAATGTGAACAATTCAATACAAGTTGCACTCAATTCTAAAAATTTTGAATTTTAGTTTCATGATGAATTCTGCTTGATTTATCCCTAAAAAAAATCTCCTCTTGAAAAAAATTAACAGAAGCTTTAAGACACTTCTCCTAAACCTAGTTACCTGAAAAATCAGTGCTACTGAACATGAATAAACATTGTTTTTTAAAATCATACAAAATGAGCTGTATTGCATCTTTATAAGTGTGTCTTACTAAGTTCCACCACTGGGACAATAGAAAAAAAATAATAGTGATACATCTCCATCTAATTTTTTATGTCTTTCTCAGTGTTATTATAGGACTAACATATTCTCCCTCTCAACTTTTTTTTTTTTTAATTGTGGTAGCACCACTGGGAGCAGGTGCCTTGAAGTGGCGGCACATACCAAGCCTGACCTCCCTATGAACAGCTCTAAATTCCCTGATCTTGTTATGAATATTTTTTCTTCAAATGCAAAGCTGCAAAATGCATGAAGGCTAAAGTAATTCAATTAAGTATCTATTCTGAGCTGGAAAGGACCATTTTGTTAGAAGCACTGGAGCACTAGTTTAACCCTGGTGCTCAGAATTCCCAAGCAAGTCAGCACATTAAGCCAGCTCTTCAACTTAAGAACAATTACTGTCATTTATCAGCCTGAATAGCAATAATGCACAAATCGACAGCTTTCAAGAGGCACAGACCCAGCTAGGTGTAATGATATGCAAAGCCACAGCACTCTGCATTTTGAACTGTCTTCAGCCCATCAATACATCTCCAAGTACCTACCATTTATCAATACAAATGTGGTACCCAATGAAGGCAGGACCAAAAAGATAAATATGAACAGGGTGGAATAAAAGGTTCGAGAATGTTTGAATTTTATAATGATGAAGTGCAGATCACATTCTTACAGCGTTTTACATGCAGTGACCTGATCACATCACATTTCCCTCAGCAAGAGGAAACTAGGATAAGAGATAATCCTTCAGGTAGTTGTAAGCAGCTGCTTTGCTATTTTGCCTTTTTATGTTTTTGTTGTTGATGTCTCCTTTCTTTTCTATTTTTTCTTTTTTTTTCCCCTGCCATTCCTATTTCAAATGTGCATCTATGCAGTAGTTACACAGACATAGTTACTTGTATTGAAATATATAATTAACATATCATTACTTTATCTCAACAAAGCATAGCATATATAGGAAGCAGCATTTGTTTCTCGCTACCTTATAAGCTGATTTTAGTAGCAATTGAAGGACTAAAGGAATGGTTGAAATTATCTAATAGCATAGACAGCAAATAGCATTCAGTTAATGAAAGTCTCAAGCCTATTTATAACTGATTTCCTCTGTACCTGATCTAATTGTGTAGGGGTTTTGTTGTTGGCTTTTTTGGCTTTTTTAGCATTACAGCTTTTTTTTGAACAGAACCTTTCAGCAACCAGAGCTATTGCAGGGCTCAGGTATTCAGATTCCCTTTCTCATGCAGGCAGGTATGGGCATTTGGATTATCACATATACAGGGAATAAAAGGATTTCTATGTTTTACCATGATCAAAAAAAAAAAAAAAATCAGGATTATAATTATTTCACCTGCAAGTCTGGCAGTTCTACCTGAAACACCTTACTTTATAATATATTTTCATTTTCTAGTCCTTACTTTCTATTACTATACCATGTAAACTGTTATATGTAGTCCTACCTTTTTGCAAGATTTCAAGGTGATTCCTTGAATTAAACATCTACTTTGGAATGTATTTAGCACAGGGGATATCACCATGCAAGATATTTTTTTCTACACTATTTTCCTCTTCCAAACAGAATTCACTGTATCATATCAGGATATATAGCTCAAAGTTGAGAGGACTTAGAAGAAGCCTTCACATTATTTAAAATATAATTTTAAAAATAAATACAATTTCCTCATGGTTTACTGTCTTTGTAGAATTCATTCATCTTCTTCTGGCATTTGGGGGGGAGGTGTATGTTCAAATGCTTTGAGTTTATTTTTCAAAACCTTTTCTTGCTCCTGGCAGCTTCTTTCACAAACTTTTACCTTCTTACCAAGGGAGCTCATTTCATGTTCCTCAGCATATTTGTCTTTCAGGCAGCAGCTGCTGGAAGTGTGCAGAGATCCAACATCTCAAAGTGTGAGATGACCTCAACCTCAGAGATCCTTCCTTCCACTGTGACCTTCATTCTACTGCTGATTACAACTGCTCACCAGCTTGGTAAAATTACCAGTTAATTATATCAGTATTCCTTCAAAGTAATTCGCTGTCAAGGTTACTGAAGTAATAATATGTAGGACCATCCCAATTCAAGGCAAAACAAAGAGAAACCTACCACTGATTAAGACAACTTCAGAACTGCTGTGTTTGCTCCAGTATTCTGCTTTCAGCTCACTTAGCAATGCATATGGAAGAATCCACCATAATGGAAACATAATAGCATTATTTTCCAAGAAGGTGAGTGGGAAACTAAGCAGAACACAGTGAATGCTTATTTTGATTTATATCTCTCTTACTTGTTACTGCGTTGGCAACACTTATGATTTTTCACAAGTCTCCTGTTACTTGGTATTTCTTCTCATCTAACCACTCCTGCAGCTGGATTATTATATTTTTAAAATCTCATTTTCTCTTTTTAAATTATGTTCCCAACATTCAGTAATTATGAGAACACACTGCAAGTGTTTCAAAAAGTTTCAGAATGCAAAGGGAAACGAAAAGAACATAAAATGCATTGTTTTTAAAAAAATGTTTTAAACCAATATAATTGGGTTTTTTGTCAGAAATGCAGTGGTCATTGTTCTGGTATATTCCTGTAAGTAATGGCTCTAAAGCTACAGCCAAAATAGAACTTCCATCCCTTCTCTTTCTAACGTGTTTGTGTCCAGCCTCTCTACTGTTATCAATCTCTATTACTCCAGTCTAATAGCAGCATCAGAAATGCAAATTTCCTATAAAAATCCAAGGCACAAACCATTACATTGATAGAAAATAAATAAATTATTCAGAAGAAGAGGAGAATGCTTTCAAATAAAAGTGTAACCTGAACAACCTAAATGACATGTTATTGTGTCACGTCCTTTTGTTCATTTCTTATGTCTAAACTGACAGAGTTTGATCTTTCTTCCTCTGAATTCAGAACAAAACTTCCATTTTTCCTTTGAGAAAGCACAGAAATATCTTCTGGAGCAAAATGATATCTTCTGCTGAAAAAAAAAAAAATCAGATTTATCTCTTCCTTGGCTCATGTAATAAGCAGAGATAAAATAGTAAGAAAAAAATAAAATCATTAGAGTTTCAATGACCAGTTAACTTATAAACTGTGGGGTAAAAACAATAAAATGGGAGTCAAATCCTCTCAAACTGAAGAAAAACTTACTGATTCTTGTTACTCTTCAAAGTATCCATGCAGTAATTTAGAAGACAGTGCAAACTCACAGACTGAGAAGAATAGAGGGCAAATCAGGGCTAATTCAGGGATTCAGATCCAATGTTGATATATTTGCACATGCTACAACCCAAATAGGAGGGTTTTCTTCAATGTCATCTTATTACTCTGCAAGGGAGGAAAACAGACAGTTCAATCACAAAATCATAATGCTTAAGCAGCATGAAATCATAAAGCTAGCAACAAAACAGGTGAAGCATGCTACATTTATGATTCATATGCTTCCTTTCACCCCAGCACAGCCCTGGTTTGCTCACAGCCCTAAATGGCCAGTCCCTGCTGCTCTCCCCAGCACGAGAGGAGTGAGCAGTATTGTCCTTTTGGGTGTGCTTACTGCACTGCACTCCATCAGACAAAAATAATGCACATGAATACTTTAACTGTTTAGCCAACTGCACACATAGGTTACTAGACACTCGAAATGGGATTGTTGTTTAGACATGTACATAAAGCTGAATGCATACAAATAATCTTTACTGTCACATTTCAGATCCATTGAAATTGGTATACAGCTACAATGTAGTTTGTTGGGTTTACTTTGCTGCTGACATCCAAATTCCCTTAAAAATTGATGTGAACCAATATAAAATATTATTTGCAAAATCATATTTATAAAAGCAAGTCTAAAAGGAAGTCTAAAGAAAAAGTCTTCCTTTGCTCATTTACTTTTCTCGCAGTTTCTTCAAATACTTTGTGATTTTGAGATTATCAGTGTTGATATTCTCAAGCACATGAAGCAAGTACAGCTTGAAAGGGATGTCTCCTTAAGATGTGTGTAAAAATCCAGAGTAGAAACAATTTAGAGAAAACTCTCAACTTTATTTCATGATTACACATGGTGAAACAGGCATTTCCAGCTAAGATATTACAATTAGAACATCACAAAATAAACTGGAACATTTCCTCTCTGTGACAAGGCTGGACTGAGCACAGAGATGAGGAGGAAATGAAAGGACAGCTCAGATCACCTCGGGTGGGCTGGAGACTTCTTCACTCTCTGCAGCAGCTCATCTGGGTAAGGAACTGACCTGCAGAATTCAATCCACCTTTTATTATCCCACATCTTCCTGCCACAAGTCAATTCCTAACAAAAGGATAGTATTTTCTGGAGTGACTAATTAATCTAAAAGAAGTGAACTAGGCTCCCAACTGCCTTTTTATACATTTCAGCCATGTCTCATACACTGGCATTTGTTCATTACAAGGTAAATACACCTGCTATACTGCCATCTGTTGTCAATCAATAATCCACAGCATCAAGAAAATTTCTACATTGTTTTCAAGATAACATCGTTGCTCTCAAAAATTATTTGAACCAGCTTGTCGTATATAACGTGAATGTAATAAAGATGTCTTTTTCAAGATGTACTTACAATATTCTTTAGCATATGAAACTTGTAGCAGTCAAAAAAAAAAGTTAATGATACAGGAACTAATAGAGTATTTATTTGTTACTGGCATCTGCATATTATTTTTAGAATGCTAATTCCAAGACACCTTTTAATATTTTCTACCTCAATCAGAAACTTTTCCATTTCTTGTTCCAGCCAGAAGACAGAGTCACTGTTTTTTATGAAGATCCTCCCCCCACACACTACCCTGCCTAGTTCCTAGAGCTACAACCAGCTAAATGTTAATAACCACAATAGAAATTGCAAGTTATTCAGAATTTTGAGGCCCTGATTCTGCGTAGGACCTCACCATTGCCTTAGGTGAAACTCCATTTCAGCAGCTTATGATAAATCTTTCTAGAATACATCAGGGTGGGGTGTTTATTAATGACTTCTGTCATCTTAGTTAGCATCTTTCCAGTCACAACCTTCACCTCAGTGAAATTTCCACAAAAGTAGAGGCAGTCATCACAAACAAGAGTTTACTGATCCCTTGTCCTGAGAGGAGATTTCACCTCTGTTCATCAGGGAACGGGCAACTCTGCAATAAGAGCTTGCTTACTAATGCTAGATCTATTGCAAATTAATACCCAAGAGTGCAGCACACAAGAAGCAGTGTTAGGAAAAGCAGATAACTCATGGTCAGGTGTTCCTCACATACAGGCGACCCCAGGAAATGAAAAGGTTCCTGTCACACAGCTTCAAAACACAACTCAAGACCAACATGAGCTATAATTAACTCATCAATTAGCAACATACCACTGTACTTACTGAAATGGCTGCACAAGTTACAAGAGTAAAATCCTGGCTCACAAATGGTACAGACAGCACAACAAGACAAGCAGAAGGCAAATAAAATACAGATTACAAGTAGCTGACACTCCTGGAGTTCTGTGTCTGCTCACCACAGTGACCAAAAACTTCTGCTTTAAAAGGCTTAACATGAAAAGCAATTTATCACCCATCCCACTAAATCTGACTTCCACAACACTGTAAGGAGATTACAGGTGTTCTAAAATTCATTTTAGTTACATATTTAACTTGCAATCACAGGCAAGTGTTTCAGCAGCCACACATTATGTGACTACACCTGTAGTGACACAACAGTATTCCCTGGCTGGCCACTGCTGGTTTGGGGCCCTGACTGGCTCTGACAAAATAGAGAAATCAAAAAAATCAGGGTTATCCTTAACTTCTGCATTAGCTGCAAAGGTGTATTCTAGGGGTTTTTCTTGCTTTAAAGCAAAGAGAACAAACCACCACCCAGAATTCAAACAAATGTGTCAGTGAGCACTCAGGAATTCATCAACACAGACACCCAAGTTGTCTGTAAGAGGAAAAAGTTTTGCAGGTACTCTGTGAATTAGTCTGATCACTGGTAAATTCCAAAAGGTAAATGCAAGGGGAAAATTACTGTATTTCATTTCTACAAAATTTTAGACATGTTTGCAGAGCATTTTTGCATAATAAGACACAAATTCCTATAACAGAATACATTCTGCTCTTTCCATTTTTTTCTTAAAAAAAAAAATCTTACATACACAAAAAAAATGTATTTGCACAGTAATCAGACATTTCTTTATAAAGTTTTCACTGCTACCTAACAGGCACAGGTTTCATGCACAAAACATCAATAGTTTAGCTTCTGAAACTTTGTGTTACTTCCCATGAAAGACATCCACCCACATTTAGGGTTCAAAAGGTTTAAAATGTTTCTGCAGCATTACCGAGGGTCATGATGGTAACAGCAGACAAGGTAGGGAGACTGCACTGCTATTAATTATTACTTACAGTACATAGTATTAAATTAATTGAGCAGTAAAAGGTATTGCTATGATTTATCAGAGTATTAAAATCTCATTCACTGGATTTTTTTTTTCTTACTGACTACTGAATTCAGTATTATAAAGCAATGATTTTACCTTTTCAGTTTAAATAGATGATCCAGTTTTGGAGCAAATTAAATTGAATTCTTCTGAACATTAGTAAGAAGAAAATAAAAGCTGTGTTATCATTAGGAAAACAAAAATCTGGGGTAGATATTTTTAAAATATATCCTTCATCTTAAATTTACACAACTGCAGAAGTGCACAAAAAAAGAACAAAAAGATTGTTTAGGAAGTCCAGCATTTGGGAAACTCAAAAAACCCCTGGACAAATGACAAAAAAATGTGAAGTCCAACTTTAACAAAAGGAAAACAAAAGGAAAACTGGTAACCAGATAGGGTTTTATCATCATTATTTTTTATAGTTTATGAAGAAGTATTAACTGACAATGATATTGCATTTCCATGTCAAAAACCAAGCTTATTTCTGCTTCACCGCCACTCTTTTAGAGATTTTTTTTCAGAAATAAGCCATCTCTATTAAAAAGGGAAAATATAACTAATGTCTGGCAAGCTTTTAGATAGCAATATTCTCAATATTTTTCTACCAAAAATTCTTGAACTATTTTCAATTTCCTATCATTAATACTGGTTTTGGGACTACTGTTTTTGTGCTAAAACTGCAGAAGCAGCCAGTATGGTACTGAGATGTAAAGATCTGAATGACTGAGCTCAGCACTTTTGCCTGTATGTATAATGCTCACACATACATTATGTGTAAGAAAAACAATGTATTATTGCATAACATTCTTAATTGCATCTCTCCCTGCAGGACTCCATCCAAACACGGCGTGTTGTGTCTCTATAAAAAATATTTTGTAGAAGGACTTTGGAAAAGCAGAGAGCTAGTAAACAGATAACCATTGCACATATAGTTACAATTCATTATGTATTTAATAACCTAAATTTTTCAGTTGACAGTGCAGATTTTTAGTGAGCCTGAATGGACAGAAACTCCACATGCTTATATGGAGTGCTATCTTTACCTGCTCTTATAAAGATAAGCTATTAGCCCAAATGGCAGATACTATTGCCATGCTCACAAATACTGCCTAAGTATTTCTTCACTTAAAGACATATTTAGAGTTCATTTCTTTCCAGATTTGAACTTATATAAACGTTGGAGAAGAGGAAAGTTTTCTGAACTACTTTTCTAGGGGAAGTGGGTGAGTTTGTTCTCCAAAAGCACATTATCAGCCTGGAGGAGAGAAACAAAGGAACATGGAATGTGAATGGCTTCCCAAGACTGCTGTAGGACACACCTCTCATTGTGATAATTTGCTGACAGTCTTTGCTATTTAGGTCTATGCTATTTAGAACATTTATGCATGTGAAGAAAGAGAAAGAAAAAAAATCTGAATTTTACAGGTAAAGTAGATTCTTGGGACTTGTGTGCAAAATCAGAGAGACAAATTTTTCTATGCCCTAATATCTACCAGAAAAGCTGTGAAGCTTTCCTTTGATTTCCATGACAGCAACTGGGAAATAGCCCTTGTTCAACACTACAGGGGGATCACCTCTGTTTTCCTGTCATTGCTTTCTTCATTACTAGAGCCAGGCAAGGACAATCCCAACAGCACATCTGCTGTGAATCTCTGACTGGTGTGAACAGTTCCTTCAAACGCCACGTTATCAAATCCTGTTTAAGCTGGTTTCCCTTTGAAAATTCCAACTTGGGCAGAAGGGAAAGCAAAAGAGGTGGTGAAGGGGAGATCAGAGAGGAGATGCTGATGGCTGGATTTGTATTTGTCCTCCCAAGGTTCCTACTCAGTGGAAGCCTTTCCACAGTATTGTTTAATTGTTCATCTACTGTCTTTGATACAAGATATTATTGCAGCATTTCAGATGGAAGAGAGACTGGAAAAGCATCTGATCTTATCTCAGTCACTACAGGAAAAGTCCACACTCTCACAGTGCTGATCTAGAACAAGAAATGTCAGTCTTGTTAAGAACCTTATAGAATCCTAAAAACGTCACTGCATCCTTGTAGACAAAGCCCAAGCTCATTCATGTCAGCAGCAGTGCTACAGGAATAAAGAAATGAAGAGCTGATTAGCACAAAGCTGATCAGTGCTCTGTGCCCAGGGGCTGGCACTGCCACTTCCACAGCTGCCCCAGCACAGGGCACAGCTGAGCCCTCAGCACCCCTGGGGGAACACATCTGGGACAGGGCAAAACTGCCTGGCAGTGAGGGGAGGGTGAGGAAAAGCAGGATGGAAAGCAGGAGTGAAATCAGAAGAGCAGCCCTGAGAGCACTGAGCCTGGAGGAGCCCCTGGTGGGGCTGGGGTGGGCACAGGAGTTTGGGAGGAAGGAGTGAAGTTGAGCCTAGGAAGGACAGGCAGGGGTTGTTTTTATTTTGTCTCTGTTTCTCACCATTCCAATGTGTTTCATTTGGCAATAAATTAAATCAATTTTCCCCAAGTCAGGTCTGATCTGCCCAGGACAGTTACTGGTAAGAGATGCCCCAGTCCTTGCTGTGACCCCCAAGGCTGGCTGCAGGACAAGGTCATCCCCAGGCTGATAAACACCACCCCTGACTGCCAGTGAGGGGGAATAGAACAAAAAGGGGGGAAAGGCAAAGGTGGTAAACCTAAAGAAGAGGGAATACTAGATTTATTTGAAATCTTATCCCTACGTGGACTATTCTTGACTCTAAGTTCTGCAGTCAGTCCCTGATATATTTGGATATTTTGATCACACATCCATACTGCCAATATTTATTTCAGTGACACATTTGGGCCTCTGTACTCACTTAGTTCTATTCTCAGCACACAACCAGAACCCTAAATATAGTCCCAGTCTGTCTGTGGGTATCATGCTGTGCAGCTACAGCAAGCATGCTTTACTGCAGTAACCCTTTCTTCTACCCTTGAATTGAGTAAGCACTTGGAAGGATCTGTATCTAAAAATGCTCAATTTGTTTTATTGTGTCAAATCCTGTATATATCTGTTTGTAGGGAAAGATGTGAAACTGTATGGCTGTAAATAAACAAACATGCTTTCTAACAAACATTGTATTAATCTGACAGAGTCTATATAAAAACAAAAAAAAAAAGAAATTAATAAAATACTTCAAAACCATATTTTCAGGAGATGTATGCTGAATAACCTGTCTGCTACACAACTAGCCTCCATTCCCACTAAGTTTTTTCAGACTCATAGCTGGATACAAACTGTGTAAATGCTACCTTTAATGCCAGGCTCTCCTTCCTACCCAACATATGGAAAAGTGATGGGTTTTTTTCTAGATTTCCCCCTTCCCCACTGAGTTCACACTTTCACATCTCCTTTCCTTAGCCAACCATAAAATTCTACCAAGAATGTCCAGTTAGATTTTTGTCTATTAGTAATGACACTCGTGGCTCCTGAGGAGCACAAATCTCATTCTTACCCCCCTTGTGTAGCAGTTGTGATATTGATCTAGCAGTCCACAAAACACAGCTCTCAATGCTTACCATAAATGAGCAAAACACGTCCATTCTGAAATTATTAGTACTATCACAGGCAGATTAATTTCCTTTTGATGTTCTTCTATCAGGAACTCTACTTTGATTCATTGATGTCACAGAACAAATTAGTGCAGTACATAGCCAAGAGTCTGATATTAAAATCGGACATTATTCTGTGGCTGATATCAAACAATAAAGTAGCAGATGGCTTTTTTTTTTTTTTTTTTTTTCACAAATGGCTTTCATGTCAGAGTAAAGGGCTGCACAAACCAAAATTATTTCTTTTTCTGGAAGTTGTTCTTGTTGGTTGCATACCTGGATCAAAATCTTCAGTGTTTGAAAGGACTACATTGTGTGATCAAATGTCAAATATTCAATGGTATAGAGAAGACAAGAGGTTTCATAAGCTTCTATGTTTTTGCTCTTTAGCTTCAAAGTGGCAACAAACCATAATATCTGGTGAAGAAAGAAACACTGACCAAACTGTGTTTACTTTTGGACAAAATATTTGCCAAACATTCAATTTTAATAACATTGTCTTTTATACACAAGATTTACTTATGCCACGTGCTACACTTGCCTGAAAGAAATTATTCCTTCATAATTAATTGAAATCAAAGTTATATACTCTGGCATCAAAACTGGATTTGTAAGTGCTACCACAACTATTCCAATATTCTTTCTTTCTACACTCAGCCTGAACTTGCTTCTCCAGCAGATTAAAGACAAATGTTAGGACTTGTCATTTGTTTCAAAGGTGGTAAACGTGGTTCAGGGTCTTTCTTCAAGAACATCTTCCCACGACACTCCAGGTGTTGTAAGGACATCTGCACCTCTTTATTCAGCACAGCTGCTCTTCAGAACTGAAGGGTTAGAACACACAGGCTTGGGGACAATCCCTGAGCTGAGGAGCAGCCCATCCGTGGCTGCCACGTCTCCTCCTGCTGAGTGCCAGAACACACGGGCACTGCAAGGACTCGCTGTCTGTGGGTGCCTTCAAATGAATGAATGAAACAAAACACAAAGCACAAAAGTTTGTTTCACGTTGTGCTCAACCCTGAAGATGACAGGTAGCAATGCAGGGTTTGTGCAGCTGTTCCTGCTCACCAGCAGGAGGACAGAACATCAGATGCAGCAGAATCCTGGAGTTTCAACTGCACAGACAGGGTCACAATATGTACCACATTTACTGTATGCCAAGTGGCTACTTCAGTAGCTTTGTACAGTAGTTTCCAGGAGCTTAGGAGAATGAACAAAATACAGCCACTTACTTTGACCTCAGCCCATGGGTCTGGCAAAGAAAGAGCAGCGAAACATACTTACATATTTAGTAAAAACAGAAGAGTCAAAATATAGACTCTAAATAAACCTATAGAATCTCTAAAAGAGGAATAACACTTCAAAACTTTCATTTAAGAACACCTCAACAGTGGAACATGTGTGCTGCTAAGTGGATTAGCAGCAATACAAGTCCTATGGAACAAAACAGGCCTTCTAACAATTTGCAATTTGCATTTCCCCATGGAAGACTGGTGATTAGTTTTACATTAATTGCAGCATCCTCTTAATACTATCCCAGCCAGGTTTCACTGGCAACCAGAACCACTTTTTTCATTACCAATTCTTATTAGCTGTTATACGTATCTAATGCTAACATATGAGTTCAGTTGGGTTTTTCCATTATTCTCATTAATATGGGATCTTTTGAAAGTTTGGACTACTCATTAAAGAGATTGGGGGTGGGGACTGGAGAGGATTAGCCATAGTTTATATTATCTTTTGTAGAGAAAGTATCTGTGCTTGGCTTTTTAAAGTCATGTAAACTCTGGGCCATGATGTCAGCCTTTAATACTCCCACTTGTTAAAAGGTAGACGCTTAAATTCATTTAGCAGAAAAAATAAATTACAAGTTAATAACAGTAACCCAAATATTTTTAGAAAGATCTGTACAGCCAAGGATGTTCTTTCCTAAGCAAAATGTTTAACAAGTTCATAGCACTTTTCATATATCCAATTTTTAAAAAATCCTTTGAAAAAATAAGTATCCAGACATGCACAAACACAAGATAAGTTTTCAACTTATTTTTCTGAGTTATTGTGCCTCTTTCTCTTCCACAGTACAAAACAACTCAAAAGCTGTAATCACCACCATTCACCATCATAATGTTTAGAAAATATCATGTTCTAAATGTTCAATATAGTGAAAGCTTCTAATAAAGCTAAATTAACAAAATCTCCAGTTTTCAGGGTTATCAAATTAAATCAAGGACTGAAGATGGTGGGCAGTGAAAATGCATTTTGTACTCACTGTAACAAACACCTGGCTCTGCCAGCAGCAGATCAAGGACTGTGTTTTATGCAGGACACAATGTGGTTTGCTTAGCTTGGAAACTGTGAAAAAGAGCAGAAGCTTTCAAAACACAGAGAAGTAGAACTTAGTGCTCTTTCCCCATAAAGCTGCAGAATGCAGGTCCCTCTCAGCTGTTAAGATTGAAGAATGACTCGGAGTAGAACAATAATGTCAGAAGAACAGTGAAGTGCACACTAGACAGCCATAAGAACTTCATTTGACTTGTATTGGCAATTGATTTAAATGGAATTGCAACCACCCATCAAGGTCAAGAGTGCTTTCTTGACATTAGGGACCTCTGTGTCAACTGTAAATGTACAGTGGTCATCTATTTTTTACAAACATGTTCAAATCATTATAGATCATGTTTTAGAGTGATTGTTTTAATGTTCTAGGTAATGGGATTTTGCTGAATGGTAGTATTGCTTGCTGTACAGTTTGCAATTTATTCTTTGCTATACAAATTACTCCACAAAATAATAAAATACCCTTTATCAGATGTTGCACAGCTTAACCAAAGAGATGGATCACACCAGGTATCTTCCATTTTAATTTAACAGTGGTACCATGAAGACAACAATGTTGTGATTTCAGGACAACAAGATCTTGCTTAACATTAGTGCAGCTCATTAGGCAAATGTTACACTAACATTTGAATAAGAATTAAAATATTGGTTCCAGGTCAAAATCTCTGGAATATCCCACCACATCTAGAGTAGATTGTTCTCCAACTGAAGATGAGGACAATCTGTTTATTTGGACTTTGTATAGTTACAAAGAGACCCCACTGTGACAACTGTTTTTATATTTCTCCAAGAAAATGGGTTTATGTTGCTCTAAAGACAAATAAAAACACATCTCCCTTTCGGGATACTGATAATCAAGGTCCCTGACCAACAGAGATAAGGGTTACCCTCTAAACATCCTTTCTATATGGTTCTGTGAAATTACTCATTTAGTTTCCAGGTTAACTCTGTTCAGCTCATACATATTTACTGCCTTACTCTTATTTCTGAGGTAAATATATTTTGATGATAGAGCCATAAGGTTAAAATCAGAAAGAAAGAAGAAAGGCTCACAGTGAATTATATTCCTCCCAGGAATACTGCTATCTCAGTTATTTTGCTTCTTTTGGCACTCGCTGCATTCACGTCTTTGGAAATTTTGAAAAAACACAATCCCAGAATGGTTTGGGCTGGAAGGGACCTTAAAGCTCATTCCATCCCACCCCTGCCATGGCAGGGACACCTTGCACTGTCCCAGGCTGCTCCCAGCCCCAGTGTCCAGCCTGGCCTTGGCCACTGCCAGGGATCCAGGGGCAGCCACAGCTGCTCTGGGCACCCTGTGCCAGGGCCTGCCCACCCTCACCAGGAACAATTCCCAATTCCCAATCTCCCATCCAGCCCTGCCCTCTGGCAGTTTAAAACCATTTTCCCTATCACTACGTGCCCTTGTAAAAAGTCTCTCTTCATATTTTTCAGGCACTGGAATCACAGAAGTTTGTTCAAGAAACAGTGAAGAGTGAAAAAGAGAAGACAACAGCTCAGACCAGAGGTAAAAGGCCAGATCTGCGTCCTAGAGAAGTAACAGTATTTGTATTGGCTCCAGCAACCCCTGGCACAGCCCAAACAGCATTTGTGTGTTGTAGTCTCTGTTGCCTTGTGGTTTGTGATTCTCTGTTTTTTAAACGTAATAACACCTTATTGTGGAACTATAATTCAACTTGCATTTTTGTTTACATACTTCTATACTTGTTTATATTTAATACCTTTATTTCCTTAGTTGAAGAAGTTGTCAACAAACAAAACAAGTGGGAAAAAATTAATATAAGGCTAAACAGGTCTAAATGTCATATCTTAAACCTTCAAATTAAAGACTGAATAAATTTAAAACTTAAATGAATGTGTTAATCTTATTTTTCATTGAATTACACAGAATTATTTTATCTATTACATAAGCTGTCTTTAAGCAGTTATTTGGACTCCTTTAGCACCTGTTACATAAAGGATTCCTTCACACCAGATTTTAACTGATGTAAACACACCACTATCATTACTTTTCTGCATTTGTTAGGGAAAAGACTTTTGAGTGTTCATTCATTCATTATCCCACTGGATAACAGAAATCTAATCTGGATTCTAGTCCAGGCTTGGGCTGGTCTTGCAGAGCAGCAGCTCCTGAGCAGCAATGCCCCTGCAGAGCCAGAACACCAGGAGCATCCCAAAGATCCCAAAAAGTGTTTGGATGCTGGGAGCACCCCAGCATCTAAACACCCCGCATCCCAACACTCCAGCATCCCCACACCCTGACATCCAAACACCCCAGCATCCAAACACCCCAGCATCCCCACACACCAACACCCCAGGATTCCAACATCCCAGCTCCTTTCCCAGCCCAAAGCTGGCTTACAAGTTTGTCAATTCCTTTTCTTCCAGTGCCTCCTATTTGACTAATTACCTAATCATAATTGGGTAACCTAACAGTAATTGACAGCATAGAAATGCAAAATAACCTGAAAGCTGCCATGAGCAGAGTTATGTCACCCAGCATCCTGGCTTTCACACAACTATTTCATTACCTGTAAGCTTCTCAGTAATGAATATGCTATTAAAAGGGTTTTTTAATTTTCATGTTTCTCATGTTGTAATTCTCCAATAAATTTCCCTGACTTCCAATATAAATAAGTTTCATTATTCCTCATTATTAAAAGAAACAAACACATTCTCCTTCACTGAAAGGGTGTCATATAATTAGATGACCTTCCTACATAAACTCATGAATGAAAAAAGACCTGACAAGTTGCATAAAAATATTTAATCAGACATTAGGACATTAAATATAGTTAGTCAAAACACAAGACATTATTGTACTAACAAATGCTTTCAGAAACAGTCTTTTACAATACAAGAGATCAAAACAGACTTTAGCTTTACTACATCATTAGACAAGTCCCAGATTTTCAACAATTTATCACCAATTTCTTCATTTGGTTGCTTTAAACATGCTTTTAAAACATACTTGATAACTAGTAAAAATTGTATACAATGCAAATGACATTTCAGATAAGTTTTATTGACTTAATGCTCTGGTAATAAAATTATAACAATCAGTATTATTTTGATTTATTGCAAATTTTACTTTCACCTTTAATGGACTTGGTGCATGGCAGAATTGAATGTAATGCTGCTGCCACCTCAAGGTCACTACAGAAAACTGTGATGGCTCCTATTGGCCTCCTCCTATCTAATAAACAGTAGGAAGAGTGAATAACTAAGAATGAACAGGCTCCTTTGTTTTCATAAAGTTGTTTGATGCTCACTATGTGCAGATCCCATGTGCATATTTGCAATGAAAAACTGATTTTCTGCCTCTGTGTACATGGAAGTACAGACACAGACACACAGACAGACACAGGACCTGCAGACCTGCAGGCAGGCACAGTGCTGAAGGTTAGAGACAAAAACAAACTTTGGATGCCAAGGAATGTTCAAAAAGTGACCCAAACCATGCAGTCCTAATTTTACACCTGAATGAGAATTTGAACTTAGTAAAACTGCAAAGGGATTTCAGTCCATTCATTATCTTTTCAGGGTTTATGTCTGCTTGTTTGTTGTTTGTTGATTTTTTAAGCTTTCAGACAAAAATCACAATAGGATGAACAACTCCAGTTTGTCACATTTATGTCAGTATCTTGACAGAGATTTTGAGGGGACAAGTGCACAGTAAGTTCTGTAGTCCAAATAGGAAACTTGTGCAAATATTCCTATTAAAGATTCTATAGAGCAAAGGAATGTTTCAATGAGGAACCATGTCTTTACTATATAATATCTGCAGTACTCTGTGTTTCTATGGATGCTCAGAAATAATATAAGTTTGTACTCCTAAACGTTCTGCAGGAGCATAGAAAAAGCCTCACACCATCATCCACATGACAAATATGTGGTCACTCATATAAATTTTGTAAAATTTGTCGTGGTTAGGTTAATGTGACTGCTACCCTGAAGTTATCTGAAAAATGCCACACTCAAAAATTACAATCTACTGCTTAAAACCCACCTCAAGCAGGTCTGTACTTGATTAAAAAACTATCTAATCCCATTTGGCAAAACACAGATTTCAATTCAAGTAAAAAAGTCTGCAGGAGATCAACCTATGAAATTTAAGGAAAGTTGCCAGGACCACTCAGTGAAGGACAGAGGACTGGTCCATCATTCCCTTTAATGATATGAGAATACCCAAAGGCACTTCTTATTTCTTGATTTAAACTGTCCAGTTTCCAAGCTGAGCAGGAAGTTTTAATGCTTTTATTCTGACCAACATTTGTAATGAATATTGAAATGAAGTCATGGATATACCAGAGTTTCACACTTGACTGGATTTCCAAATTTTTGATGCTATTTTATCTTTTGGAAGCGAGCATGCAGTACATGCTCTAGATGCTCTACCTTACACCAGAAATTACAGTATTTTAGTCCACACTGAGCAATTTAACAAGGAGGGAAAAGTAATGCCTTTTAACTCCAACTGTAAAAAAAAATATCACCAATTGAATCAATTATGGGACTATAAGCTATATTAGAACTCCAGGGAGTCCAATTCTTTTTAGGGGATCTCCTTTTACAGGTGAAATATTAATTTATGTAATGCATGATCTGATTCCAGGCGTAGTGCAGCTTATCATTCACAAATGAATCTCCTGGATGTGTAAATACACACCAAGGACAGCCACTGGGGCATTTCTGAGTGGCAAATGTAACAACTGGGATCACTCTGTACCTGCTCTAATGCAACACTTCACATAGTGATAATTTCTCTTAAGAAGGCAACAGGCACTTCTGTATTTTCTCTGACTATAACAAGACAAAAAGAGTGGTACTTTGCTGTTGGAGTCTTTTGTGCATATGACTCCCCCTGCTACAACTGACAGTAATAAATCCCATTCTGTTGGATTACAGACCTAAAGCATTGTTTGGAGTAAGAGCTGGCAAAAATATCAGTATCTATGCAAAGTGATAAAAAGAGATAAAAATACTGGACATTACAATATGGTACATCATGTGGCAAGTCTCTGTGGACTGCCTTGATATTTTCTCTATTTTTGTCCCTATTCTAAAAGGAGTTTCCCCATGGCCAATTCAGCAGTAAAATCCCATGCAAAATCTATTATTTTACTAATTTAAAACAGATCTCAGTACAGGTACACAGACCACACTTTATTTTAACCCAGGTATAAGGGAACTGCCTGTTCTGAGGGCTGTGAGAAGCCCTGAGACGTGAAGACAATGGCAAACCACCTCTTTAAGAGTCTGCAAGTTCATCATTTTCCCCTCCAAGAAAAAGAAAAAGGTGGCAGTAAGGTCCTTGCTCCCTCACACTCGGCTGCAGCCCAGGTTTATCCTGCTTTCCACTCACTGCAGACCTTCCAGCTTTGACCAAGTCCATAAAAATCACCTCCCAACACACTCAGAGCAGTTAGGGAAGTGATTTTGGGTGACATTTTTATGTAAGATTTAACAAAAAAACGCAGTTCTAATTGTGTTTTGCCAGCATCACTGGCAGAAATAAGCTTTCACTTCCTCCACGGATGAAACCAACAGATACAGCAACTGTGAAAAGCACTGCTGTGCCAGTGTAACTTCTATATAAATAATAAGTTATATAAGTTGCTGTTGGTATAGCTGTATAAAAAAACACCTTATTTACTGCAGAGAACATTTTAGCAGCTTGCCTTGAGCCAAGTTTGAAGCTTTCCATGATGTCTCACTCTTTTCAGCTCACCTGGTTTCCTCTTCTGCTCAAGACCAATGAGAAGTGAGTATGTTGAAGATAATAACAATATTCCACAGAATAGCATGAGGAGAATTTTGGGGGAAAAAATTACATTCTCTTATTCCTGAGAAAAAGTTGTAAATATAAGTGAAGCAGCAGATGAGAAAGAAATATAGATTTTTTTTCTGTAAAAAGCAATTCCAAATAAGTGACTTATGGTCAAATAACTAAGATTCAAGAGAATGAGAGTAAGTTTGCAAATAATAGGACAGATACTGTTAAATCATCTCTAAATTGCAATTACGTATTTTACGTATACACTTACTTGCACACATAAAATTAGATTTACGTGGAGCTTAGAGGTGGCCCTGAATCACAGGGTTTAAATCTGGAGTCAATCCTATGTCTGCACTCCCATAAAGCTGGGGGAAGCAGGGGATTGAATACAGGGATTTTTAGTCTCATTTCCTGTACAAAATCAAGTAGATGTGATTCTAGGAGACAGAATAAATCATGTAGGAAAGTAGAGGCAAAGTGTTTTCCCTTTAATTCACAGGAAAGTATACCTAAAGTACAGAGTGAAAAAATCTCATTATTTGATAACATGTCATGGAAAAATACAAGTCTAAAGTAATGAGAGATTCACTGATTTGCAGTGGTAGCAGTACTAAAATAATTAAAAGACAGATCAAGGGGAAACAAAAGACAAAAGGATAAGAAGTTTAAAATGTCATGGTTATTCTCCAGATACATGACATCTATCAGATTCACAGCTTTTTAGCAAATACTAATAATTTAGATTTAGTAAACATATTAGTAACCATCGTCTCAAAACCAGGAGATATGTATCTAAATTAAATTAATATAAATCAGCCCCTAGATGTCATTGTTGCAGCTGAAATATCACTTAATACAGAACTTTCCTAATTTTCTAGCACAAAAGCAAAATAAACCATCTAAGTAATATAAATTCTGCTCAGCTTTAATGCCTTACTGCCAAAGCACAAAGAGCTCTGAGGCTGTAACAAAAAGATATCTGAGTCTAACTACACAAAAGGTTGTGTGTGAGGTTTGGGTTCTGGCAGCAGAGAAGCACAACCACCCCAAAAACTGCACTCCAAACCTTACAGCACAAAACATCACACCCCTGTCCCAAGGGAAGATCCTTCCTAGCTCCCATCAACACTGGCCTCAATACTAAATGTTATTTCATTACTAATTTCATTACTAATACTAAAAAAGTTATTTCATATAACAATCTAAATATATTGAATAACATTGAAATGTTATTTCAATATTTACATATCTTATTCTGTCTGGAACAGTTGTACATGTTCTCTCATTATATGCAGAAACTTGGGTTTAAAATACTCATTTTAATTCTTGCAAAGTTTTGTTTTCTACCATCTATTGTAGCAATGAGTTCCAGAGGTTGAATACACTTACATGAGAAAAAAAATAATCTAAAACTCCCTGTACCCGTTTTGAAAGTGCAACTATTATTCAACTTCACTGAATAACTAATTAATCTAATGGTAGAAGAAGTGTATTTAGAGTGCAATTTATTTCTTTTATACTATTTATTATCCATACACGTCTATCATGTTCTATTGTATTGTCTAAGTGCAGACACAGTGTTCATTCTTCCCTGCATAATTTCTCAGTACTCCTAACAATTCTCAGTCCACCTGCAGGATTTTCTCCCAGAATACAATGTAGTCCTATTTCATAAACAAATAACAAAATCTTTTTCCTAATCCATTTTCTTATCATGCTTCTCTCACTCTCTGCATTTTCCTAGATTATGCATCACCTTTGCAAACTTCTGTATTTAGAGGGTCAAAATGTCCCCAAGGCTCCCTCTCACGGTAAGGGTTCCCACAAAGCTAGTCTGATAAATCAAAATACCTGTACAGTATTTGTACTCCTATGTGAAAATGGGCAAATTCTTCCAAATTTTCTGAGGAACCAAACATTTCATTTTTCATGTGATAGTGAGCTGTATTTCATGCATTCTAAACTTTTTTTTAACCCAGAAACAAGACAGCTAAAAGCAGATACAGACAATATGAAACACATACTTTCTGCCAAAATGAATTTAAAAAACTAAATCCAAGCTTCTGTGATGTAGCTAGTTTATAAAGATAGCAGAAAATTCCCTACTTGCCAATCATATTGCAGAGCAATGGCAAATTCCATCTTTTAATGGTGGATCTACCTCACAATAAAGGTCAACTCCAGGCTACCAAGAGCTGAAACTTAGCTGAAATACTAAATCAAAATTCTCCTTCTGCTCATGCCACTCCCAATGCTCACACAGCACTCTTGGCAGTGTTCCCCAGGAAGGGATGCACCAACCAAAGCCTCCCTTCCCACCAGGGCTCCATGCAAGGTTCACTTCTCTTGTACACAGAGCTACAAATCAGTTTATTTAATGCCCACTCCATGCAGTCAGGGACTCCAGTTATACAATACATTATAATAATGGGAAAATTATAAAGCTTTTGGAATGGTTTGGGAACTGCCAGGTATGAAAACGTAGAAAACTCGTGGGCTAAATTGGATTTTTTCATTGACAATTATATAACTCGTTGCTGGTAAAAAATCATTAATGAAAACAAGCCTAACTGTTCATTTGATGACTGAAAAGAGTTTCAAGACTGAGGCCACAAAGAATAAGCAGGCACCTTATAGGAAAGCTACTACCTGTAGATTTCTGTTATTTTAAAAGTGTACACAGAAACCTGTGCATGTTTTCACTTCAAGATTGCATCTTTGCTGATGTAGCTCGAAATTCACCTGGTGTTTCTAGGCTATGTGTTACTCTTTTAAATTAAGCTTATAATGTTTACCATAAAACTCATGCCACCGACATTCTGTACATATTTACAGTACTTAGGAAGCAATTTGGTATAAACTTTTACAAAAACATCAACATTCTGAACATATTATCCCCAAAACAAGAGCTTCATCTCTACTGCTCAGGGAGAGGTGCCTTATCCAGATTTCATTTGGTTTCATGTCGCCTTCAACTTGAAAGCAATGAAAATGAAAAATAGGAAAATAGTTTTGTGAGTTAAGAAGCCTTTCAAATTAATGTAAAAGTGTAAAATCTAAATCTGTCTTTTGGTACAATCATACCTGTACAGAGAATGAAATCTTTAACTTAGTCCAGGTTTAATTACAACAAAGAAGAATAACAGAGTCTATGGAGATGATTACTCATTATCAACCCAGTATTTTTAATTCAGGTCTATCAGATCCTAGCATATTTTGATTGGAAAAAGGAGGGTGAGAGTCCTGTATCTACAAGAGTGATTCAATTCAGGTAACTGCTTAATGAACCTATGACATATACACACGTGGAAACAAAGCTTTTAAAGGAACAGGGTGCATAAAAATAATCATTTTCTATGAAAAGGTTCTATTTAATATGGCAGAAAAAGCTGAAACAAGTTGCCATAATTATTTACTACTACCTTTGACACTGTGAATACTATACAGCTTAAAGTTTAACTTTTTTAATTAAAAGCATTTAATAGGTGTTAAGAAGAGAGGTTGTATCCTTGCATTTTCCTGACAGCAATTTATTTTTTATAAAAAAGTCTTATCAAAGGCTTACTGTTTTGGTTTTTTTTTACCAAGTTAGCAATTGTAGGATATGACTTGAATTGTCTTAAAACTTTATATAATGAAACAGAGCTTCATAATTCAAGGGTCAAAGGGAAAAAGTAAAATTAGAGATGCCTATTGAAAAGATGGTCAAATCCATCTCTTGAAAGATATCTCTTGAATAATATCGGATTTGACAATATTTTATAAAGGCGATATACTTCAGATAGACCATATGACTATGAAACAATACAAAATCATTAACAAAAAGTTCAATCATTGCAAAAAGTTCCTACAATTTTACCAGATCCCTCCAAATCTCCACATCGATACACTTCAATCTCCGTTCTGGAAGTGAAGACTGGATTTTACCTGCCATCACCCAGCCACTTGTGAACTCGCTTTTGAAGCTCATGATTCCCATGACTTTCCAGGCTATTTGAAACATCTCACAAATTCACCACACGCAGCATTCCTGGTACCTGGGTGCCAAGGTAGCCCCTGGCATGCAGTGAACATGTAAAACTCTCAATTTCTGCCCACCTCAAACTGCTAAACCTTCTTGACAGCTTCACACTCAAAAACTGGAGGTTGGGGAGTTTTTAATTGTGGTGTTTACCATCGAAAACTGTGCTGGGAAAGAAAAAAACACCTTTGGGTGACTCTGGGATGTTTGGAGCGCCTGGCGCTGCCAGCGCGGCCCTGGCTGTGGGAATGAGGAGAAATGAGGGGGAATGAGGGGGAATGAGGGGGAATGGGGAGGAATGGGGAGGAATGAGGGGGAATGAGGGGGAATGAGGAGGAATGGGGAGGAATGAGGGGGAATGGGGAGGATTGAGGAGGAATGGGGAGGAATGGGGGGGAATGGGGGGGAATGGGGAGGAATGGGGAGGAATGAGGGGGAATGGGGAGGATTGAGGAGGAATGGGGAGGAATGGGGAGGATTGAGGAGGAATGGGGAGGAATGGGGAGGAATGGGGAGGAATGGGGGGGAATGGGGGGGAATGGGGAGGAATGGGGGGGGCTCTGGGCCGGACCAGCCAGACCCATCCCGGAGGAGCCCTCAGCGGCACCGGCCAGCCCGGGGCTCTGGGACAGCGACATTGCCCCACAGGGACACACCGTCCTGCCTCACACTGCTGCCCGTGTCACCCACACACACACACTCCTGAAGAAACGTGTTTCCTGGGCTGTCGGGGTCCACTCCGGCTAGCTACTGACCTCTGCCCACACAATACTTCATAGACGATGGTAAAAGATTAGAGAAGTGCTCTCCTCCACGTGGGAAACGTTGTCCTTTATTCCAAAACACACATGAGAGGCACAAACCCATGGGAGAAAAGAGAGGGCATTCCCTGGCAGCAGGGATGGGGACAGAGGGAGAGGTCCACAGGCAATGGGACACCAGTGAGGAGAGACCACCAGGGAGTACCGGGACAGGTGAGGGAAAGACCATGTGATGGGAAAACGGGATAAAAAAACCACATGATGTAACGTAAGCTTTACAGCGCGATATAAAACTATTCTGTGCCAATTCCCAATCACCCAGTGCAAGAGAACAACTAAACTGGTGCACCACAACACACTCCTGACAGTGTCCCCCGGCCCTGTGTCACACACACACACCCCTGTGTGCCCTGTCCCGTGTCCCCGGGCCCTGTGTCACACACACACCCCCCTGTGTGCCCTGTCCCGTGTCCCCGGGCCCTGTGTCACACACACACACACCCCTGTGTGCCCTGTCCCGTGTCCCCCGGCCCTGTGTCACACACACACCCTGTGTGCCCTGTCCCGTGTCCCCCGGCCCTGTGTCACACACAGCCCCCTGTGTGCCCTGTCCTGTGTCCCCGGCCCTGTGTCACACACACACACCCCTGTGTGCCCTGTCCCGTGTCCCCGGGCCCTGTGTCACACACACACCCCCCTGTGTGCCCTGTCCCGTGTCCCCGGGCCCTGTGTCACACACACCCCCCCCTGTGTCCCCCGGCCCTGTCCCCCCTGTCTCCTCCCCGTCTCCATGGTAACGGGAGGCGGCGCTGACGCGGCGGCAGCGCCCCCCGCCGGTCACCTGACCCGGGCCCGCGTGTCACGTGACAGGGGCTCCATCGCCGCCATCTTGGCGCGGCGGCCGCAGGTGAGGGCGCTGCGGGCGCTGCCGCGGGCGCTCGGCGGGCACGGCCGGGGCTGAGACCGGGACCGGGACCGGGACCGGGGCCGGGGCCGGCAGCGGCGGCGGGCGGGCGGGCGGGCGGGCAGCGCCGGGAGGCCGGGCGGTAGGCAGGGCGCCGGGCGCGGCGGCGGCGGGCCGGCCCCGGGGCGACGCGCCGCAGCCCATGTGCGGAGCCGCGGGCGGCAGCGGCTCCCGGCGGAGCCTTCCCGGCGCCGGGGCCGCCTCTCTTCCCCCTCCTCCTCTCCTCAGCCCGCCTCGCCGCCCCGGCGGCAGCTCCTCCTGCCCTGGGCGGCGGCGGGGCGGTCCCGGGGCGGCCGGGCAGTTTCCGTGCCCGCGGGCACCGCGCTGCGAGCCCGGCCGAGCCCGGGTGCCGGCCCTGCTGCCCCGGGCTGCAGCCGCTCTGCCCCGGGCTGCATCCTCCCTTGGGCGTCCCCAGCCCTCAGTTACTGTGCAGCTGGCTTGGACAGCGCTCGGGCACGTGTGGCTCTCGGGGCTGGTCCTGGGCAGGGACGGGGATCCCTCCAGTTCACTCTGATAATTTGTGTGCAGTTCTTAGCGTCCCCCTGAAAACCAAAGTGTGCACAGTAAGAATTAAACTCCAAGCAAAGAGTGACATAGCACACGTGTACTGTAGGTATGCGTCTGGTAACGGGGATCAGCTCCAGGCATCCCAAACAGTCCAGGTGAAGGTCCTCTCTCTGTCTGCCTTTTTGACATAGCACCAGTACATGACAGCATATTTCTTTTATAATCTTTTGTCAAGGATTCTGTGTCTTATTTGTTATGCTGTTTTCAGGTACAGAAAATATCTGCCTATTTAGCATTACTTTAAAAGTTTTTAAAATACCAACTTATTGTAATTTAAGGTAGCACCAATTTTCCTTGACTCATTTTCAAATTGAAAATATTTCAAGTAGATATTACTCGTTTGAGCGTTTTATTAAATCTGCGTTCAGGGGGAAAAGCAGGTTTGTTCACTTTTCACAGTGGTTTTGAAACACATTACAGGCAGTTTGAAAGAAACAACAAAGTGTTTTTATATAACTGAATTAGGGTGGTTTTCAAATAATAGTTTTCAACTTGAAATATTTAACAGGAGGTGCAGATGATACCAAAAAAATTAACATTGCTTATTGCTAGCTCTGATGATGACCTGAATTGTAAGTTGAATGGCAGATGAAGGTAATTTATGTAGTTCTGTCCAGAATTTTTCTGTAGTGGGAAAGGGGCACCAGAGACCCTGCTCTCATGTCTCTGTGCATTATAATGCTGTACACTAAATCCACAAGTAGGAATTACTGGATTTCATGGGTTTTTAGGATCAGTTCTGGAAATTCTTTTTTGGCCTCTGTATCTTTCTTGCAAAAAAAAAAAAAAATCCACATGAATTCACTTAGTATAATTTTTCAAGGATGACTGATAAATATTCCTCATCTCTTTATGTTCTGTTTTATCTGTAGTATATAAAAACTTTGTATAAAATATGTGTTTGAATATGTAGTAGCACTTGAATAGCTCATTTCTAAACATTTTTAGAGAAGTAAAATTGAATGTAAGACCTTTTGTCCAGCTCCTTCACCCCCCACCCCACAGCTCTGCCCACATCACAAAGTATGTTTTCATGTACATTTCTGAATATTGGCTTCTAATTTGACCTCAAACACTGCTCATTATTGCCTGTGGTTTATGGTTTGGTATTTTTAAAGGAGGTGTAATTGGAAATAGTAACTGCCTGTAGCTTCCCCTCAAAACAGAAAAGAATTGTTCTTTATAACTTCAGTACCGCTCGATTTTCCCTACAATTAAGAAATTGTAGCTGCAATTAGTAATTTTTGTAGAAAACAACATTTATAATGAGAAGTATGATTTGACATTTGAATGGTCTTTAAAATAGTCATAGTGAAATGACTAATGCAAGTAAATGCCAGAATGACTTTCTTCTAACATTTCAAGGAAAAAAACTGCTTATTTTTGTAAATTATATTGTAGCAAATTGTCATTTGCTTTAGGAGCATTGATGCATCAAAGTACATTAGGAATATATTTTCATATCCTACTGTGCTTTTAAACATCAATATAACAGTTACTGTCAATTGATATTTTAATGTTTAGCATTCACATGTGTAGTGCTTGTGAAGAAAAAGAGAATAGCTGTAACACTGTTCTTCAGCTTACGTTTGAAAATACTTGTCTTGCCCTTGTACAGCCTGGAGGCAGCCTGTTGGAGGCTCTCTTGGAATTATTCTCCAGCTGTATTGAAAAGCATCCACTAAATGTCCCCAATATCTTTGGCTATTTCTGTAGCCCTTCTGAACATTTTTATTAGTTTAGTGGAATTGGGCTTCCGTGTTTGATAGAGAGAGCAATGTAAATAGCACTGGGCTGTATTTTCATTATTGTGCAGGTACAAATCTTTATTTTTCTAACCCCCATTCTCCTAGGTATTATGGAAGAAGGAAGCAGCATTGCAGTATTGATGCCAAATATTGGGGAGCAGGAGGCTGTGTTGATTTCTGAAACAGTCATTGGCCCAACACTGCAGAGCAGTGAAGAGCAGAGAAAATGTAAAACTGACCCCCTGATCCACGTCATCCAGAAGCTGAGCAAAATAGTTGAAAGTGAGAAGTCACAAAGGTGCCTTTTAATAGGGAAGAAACGTTCCCATGCCGACGCTTCTGCGCAGTCCTTGGACGCAGCCGAGCTCTGTGAAATCCCAGCTAAAGCCATCGAGCTCTCGGTGATTGCTACTAAAAAGACTGAAGAGTTGCAAGCAGATTATTTTGTGACTGAATGTCTTCCACCAAGCAAAAAAAAGGTGACGTGCTATCAATGCGGTCTCTGTAATTTTCTATCGCCTTCGCTCTTAACTCTACAAGAGCATATAAAACAACATGGGCAAAAAAATGAAGTGATATTAATGTGCTCAGAATGTCATTTTGCCTCCAAAAGCCAAGAAGAACTTGAATCCCACTTCCAACATCACCACGAGAATGGTGGTAAAAACAGCATCCAGAAAAAAGTGCAGCAGTGTGTCAACGTCACAAGTTCATTTCTGCAAGGGCCGGTGGAAGGAAGTGTCAAATCAGGGACTGATCAGACAGGAAACGTGGAATGTAAGGATGCAGCTCAGTCTGCTCCTGTGCCTGAAATGGGTAGGAGGAAATGGTACACCTACGAGCAGTATGGCATGTACAGGTGTTTGATTTGCAGGTACACCTGTGGTCAGCAGAGGATGTTGAAAACACACGCCTGGAAACACGCGGGGGAGGTTGATTGCTCCTACCCCATCTTTGAGGAAGAAAATGAAAACACCAGCTTGTCAGAGACAGTTGTAACTCACACACCTCAGAGTGTGGATACAGTTGTCCTCTCTTTGGAAAACAGTGAACTTGATATCCATAGTGAGCCTTCTCTTCAGCTTCAGATTTGCAATTCTGAGCAGCTGTCTTGTAAATCGCCCATAGGAACAAATGTAAAAGAGGAAGAGATATTGAGTGAGTCCGTGGTGCATTCTCCTACTACAGAGGTTGTAGAGGAGACTGTGTCAGATACAGAACCAGACAATATGATAACTGACAGCCTGCTTTCATCAGCACAGAAAATCATCAGTTGTAGTCCAAATAAAAAGGGTCATGTTAATGTCATAGTAGAGCGTTTGCCGGGTGCTGAAGAAAGTGTTTTACAAAAGCCATTCTTAATGAACACTGACATTGAAACAGAAAAAAAATTGATCTCAGAGGAGTCCTCTGTTACCTGTGAAGACCCTGAAGTTTATCATTCAGATGCAATTCAGGAAGTAATAATAGAATGGAATAACACCGAGAAGAAAGATAACGAATTAAGCACTAATAAAAATGTAACAGCTGATGAAAACGTGCCTCCTGCACGAAGGAGGACAAACTCAGAGTCTTTGCGACTGCACTCCTTGGCAGCAGAAGCTCTTGTTACAATGCCAGTTCGAGCTGCAGAGTTGACCCGGTCCAGCCTCAGGGCTCTGACTGGAGAAGATGCTGTGGATGCAGGTGCAGGACAGGGAGGAGCCGATGGCCCGTGCATGGCTCACTCTAAAGTGGTGTCCTCACTTAAGGATCCTTCAGAGGAGTTCGGTGGCTTAAACCAAAGTGAATGTGCAATAGTTGAGATAAAGAAAGACAGACCGGAGCTATCAGAAGCGCCAATTAAAATGGGCATCAGCATGTCACTGCTCACCGTCATTGAAAAGCTGAAGGAGAGGACGGACCAGAACGCCTCGGACGATGACATCCTGAAGGAGCTGCAGGACAACGCGCAGTGCCAGGGCGGCGGCGAGGCGGCCGTGGCGGGCAGCAGCCTGGTGGAGTTCATCCCCAGCGCCGAGCGGCCGTACCGCTGCCGCCTGTGCCACTACAGCAGCGGCAACAAGGGCTACATCAAGCAGCACCTGCGCGTGCACCGCCAGCGCCAGCCCTACCAGTGCCCCATCTGCGAGCACATCGCCGGCGACAGCAAGGGCCTCGAGGGCCACATGATCAACCACTGCAAAGCTCGCATGTACCAGTGCAAGCAGTGCGAGGAGTCCTTCCACTACAAGGTAAAGCTCCTCCCCGTGCCTCTCTGTGTTGCAACAGTTCCATCCTGTTGTCTCCTTATCACAAAGGTTTCATACCTTCTTGGTGTTTTCTCATGGGCAGCTCCTCAGAGTGCTGACTCCTTCTTCACAAAGTAGCCAACTGACTCCAGTTCCTTCTCAAGCAGCCAAGCCACTCTTTTACAGCACTCTTCTTCTTACTGGTTACAGCTGTGGCCTGTTCAAGTCAGGCCTGTTCCTAATCTTTGGTAATTGGCCCAGCTGCAACGCCTTAGGGGTGAAATTACTCTCTGCACTATCTTTATTTTCTTATATTCTATCCCCCCACATCTCTAGAATCCCTAAATAACCTATTTCACTGCTCTTTTAATCGCTGGTGATCCCTCTTTCTAGCTTATTTCAGTCTGACATCCTGGCTCCATTGTAATTACCATTAGGGATTATTGCCAGCAGCACGTGCTGAATATACAGTTCAACTGTGATTATTCTGCTTTACCCACTGAAATAACCTTGCTTCCTTACATAACATTTTTCCTGAGAATTATCTTACGGACATAATTATATCGTGTTGTTTTTCTGCCCACACATAGCAACTGCAGGAAGAAATGGAAACATCAAAGATCTTAATAGCTGAAATTTTAAAACAATGCTCAAACATGCCTTCCTCTTGTGAGTGGGGCAGTTGGGGGTAACATTGAAGCAGAATTTATTTTTTTTTTCTGCTGTTTTGTTGCTTTGGATGTTCTGTAGAACTTAGATTTGAAAGATTACATACCAGAGCAGAATAATATATTTCTATCATTTTCCTAATTGCTGTTTTAAGCATTAGTGAGTTCCTATGCACTCAGCTCAGTATTCAGGAATACAGAACAGATTGCATCAGTACCCAGCTATACAGCTGAACCTCTTGGAAGCAGTGGTCATGCAAATTTTCCCATATTTATTGTCATTTAGTCCTAGTTTGAAAAACTATACAGTTAGGGTGGCAAAAGACTCTCTTGTCTTTCTCCTCCCCAAGCAAGCAGAAAAAGGACTGGTGTGTTCTTAAGTCAGTGGGCAATATGAAAATTGAGGTAATTTTCACACAAGATCTAATCTCATACTGCTTTTGGAGTACAGTAATTTTGGAGGAAGAACTGTGGCCACTTGTCTGTGGCAATGGGGAAAGAAGGAAATCTATTTTCTAAATAAATACAAATCATAGAATCCTCTCAGTCACTCGTACCAGTCCTTTATGTTACTAATCCATGAGATTTACTTGTTTTGTTTGTAGTAAAATTACCTAAGGGATATAATCCGTATATATGTTAACATGCATTTGATATCAGTTGTCATTAAAGCTTGAGTAACAATGTCACAGATGATTGCAATATTCCAAGTGATCTCTGTATGTTTGTAGTGTATATTTAAACATCAGGAACTTTTTTCAGAGCCAGCTGCGAAACCATGAAAGAGAACAACACAGTCTTCCAGATCTCTTCTCCACAGCCACAGCTAACAAACTAATAGTTTCCAACGAAGCAGATGATAGAGAAGGTACTGTTTATATTTACACTTGAAATTACAAAAATTCACTCATAACATTACTTGTTTGCTGTATTTGTGTGACTGGTTTTAAGATCTCTTGTGCTGAAATGCTTTCATGCCTGATCATAACCTTAAATGTATGTTCTTTCCAGAGGGCAGAATTTACCATAGTCAGTCTTGAGGTGGCGTTTATTGTTAGCTGATATATTTTTAGCCCCAGTAATTAAACCCTTCTTGTGAAAAACAACTTATATGCAATATTATTCTGGATTTTTAAGGAGAAAATCTTTTTTTCCTTCCTTCCTTCCTTCCTTTCTTCAGCAGCTATAGTAGTTTTACAAATGACCTAAACAAAATAAAGCTTTTTTTTAAAACTCACCATGGTAATGTAGTTTACTCTCAGCATATGCATACACTGCCATCCCTTCTGAGTTTAGAAATTTCTGTTTAATTATGGTAATGTCCAAAATGAGTAATTTATTTAAGCCCTAGCAAGGCAAATGTAAGGCATTCTAAATGCAACCTGTATCTGTAAGAGTTGCCTGGGTAACAGTAGATGTGCATTTTCATAGAGACCTAGAATGGTTTGGGCTGCAAGGGACTTAAAAGCTCCTCTCTTTCCAAGCCCTGCCATGGGCAGGGACAGCTCCCACTAGATCAGGTTGCTTAGAGCCTCGTGTTTGTTTAACTGTGTATCTGCTTCTAATTTAATAGGGTTTGTTTGCTAAATATAAACAGAAACAAAAGAACAAAACAAAAACAAACCCAACAAACTCTTGAGGCATTAAGGTAATCAAATAGGGGAAAAAATAACCAAATTCTGAAGTTTAGGAGCAAATGTGGCCTTAAAATCCCTTTTGTGTCCTGGAAAGCCACTATGTATCATGGCAGTGTGAATGCATCCTCTTCTCTGGTGAGTTACATCTACTGAAAATATTTACAGCATTTTTATTTTGAAGGCAACACTAATTATTAGCATTTTGCAATTTTAGAGCATTGTGGATAAATAGTAGTAATTAGATAGTCTCTGAACAACTGTGAGCTGAAGTATTCCCATTTTGTGCACAAAGCTCTTTTCTGTCCTATCTGTGCTCCCTCATTTGTTTAGACAGCAAAATGTGCACTCTAATGGTACTTAGGTTGCTGTGGAAATCTCTGTGTTCTACTCTTTCCTCTACAGCTGCTCAGTGAGTGCAAAAGTGGTTGAAATGGATGCAATTTCTTGTGAAAAAAGGCACTGACCAGCAGGAGCCAGGGTGGATGGGCAGTGGTTTGCCCAAAACAACCTGATACATGTCAGACCAGAATGAGTTCTCAGCTCCCACTGCCTCCTCCTCTGGCTTTCAGTGTACAAGTTGAAAGTTAATTTCCGTATCAACCTCAGGTGGAAGGTACCTGAGGTACCCTCCCAGCTCCTTTCTGCTCTCATCAATGCAGAAGGCATTTAAATTCAGGAAATTGATCTGTACTGCTCAGTACCTCCCCAGGACCTAAGCCTGAGAGAGCCATTGAAAGCCAGGGGGAGCAGGGAAGTGGCCAGGGAGGGTCTGTGGGAGTGGGAACCTTTCCTGTTACATACTGGGGGTTTCTGCAGAAGCAGTAGCATAAATGTTTAATGGAAGTGATAGGAAATAAAACATTGTTACTTTAAGTAAGTTACTTATATCTACAAGCACAGCTTGGACTGTTACTTCTGACAGTGTTTTGTGTGCTGTAAACCAGTGTTCCTAAAGATGTCATGATACAGGAATAACTACCTTGCAATGCCTGAAACGTGGCAGGTTTGGAGAAATACTGTACTTTTTGAGCTGAACTCCTGGTAATGGGACTGGTAATGTAAAAATCAATAGTTGTATCTGCTTTTGAAATTAGTATGTTTAATGAGGTGGTTTTATAGTTTATATCCTGATTTTGTAATTTGACTTTCATGAAAGGGAAGCCCCTGTTCAAGAAATCTGCCTGCTTTCAGTTAATTTAGAAATGTTTTTATAAATATTTTTTTCTTACTATTACCTTATACGAGTGTTCCAGCCATGCACTTTAATTGTTTACCCCACATGAAATTTAGTAATGGGGCTTGAATGAAAACAGTTCTCCTTTTAAACTTTTATTAACTCATACTGTGGAATGCTTAAATTATTTCAGAATCAATTTATAATCAAATTGCAGCACCACTGCAGTACAGCAATCTCTTGTCAAACAGATGTCATCCCTATAAAGCAACACAAAACAAAGAAGTTTATGGCATAGCATCTGTTTATGTGAAAGATGCCTGAGCTGGAACAGTTTCATTTCTTGTTTATGAAATGGTTAGTCCTAAAAGTCTCTTTATTCATCATGGTTGTACAATAAATTAAAAGGAGCATTACAGCACTGGATATGATAGGATTGTAAATGTCTAATAATGAAGGAATAGGGTAATAAGCAGCATTAGAGGAGCACCTGTTACTGCTGCTGCAACAAAGATCTGTCATTTCCATATTCACTTGTAGGAGACCTGATATTCTCCATCCAGAAAACAAAACAGGCCCCAAACCCACAAGAAATAAGCCAGGGAAGGGGGTGAGGGACATGAGTGCTATTTTATAACAGCAAGAGATTATGTGATGTATTATAATTTATGTGCATTTTGTGGAAGGAATAAATATAAAGTAGTGATTGGTATAAATAATTGCTCCTAAGTGTGTGCTGCTGGGTGTGTGAGCATCTTAGAACTATGCTGTAGCTAATATGTTTGCATAATGCTTTAAAAATCTCATTAGATACTGTTGGTTTTAAACTGCCTGCCCACTGAAATACCAAATTCGTAACAGAAAATACATTTGGGAGCAGATCATTCTAAAGCTGCAGAATTTAAGATGGAAAACCCCTTCAAGCAGAGCACAGCCCCTGCTCTCCCATGGATCTGCAGCCCAGTGAGTGTCCTTGGTCCACTTGAGGTCTCCTACATGATTGTGTCTTCATAAAAGAATAATGCATAGATATAAATTCCAAAGTCTTCAAGTAAATAATTAGGATTGTTCTGATAACTTTTACATTAAAGGAAAAATAAATCTAATAAATTTTGAGCATTTTGTAGGAAAAATTCCAATATATTTTGCTTTAAGGTTGACTTGCAAAGAGTGCCTGCTGTTGTTATTTCTTATAAGAATGCTAAAGAGTGAGAACTGTGTGATGTTTTAAAATTAAATATAGGAGATATGTTTTCGGTTATCTTGGTACACACAGAAATATTCCAATTTTATTTCACTATCTTTGCATTCAGACTGCTACTTTATTTTATATGATATACTATATATTCTTCACAATAACCCTCTGGGGTTATCAGCCTTACCTAATTACTTTGCATCTTGAACCAAAAGTGCTAAATTTTGGAGTGAAAGTTTAATTACTTGTAATTTTTCCTTACTATTGAAGCTGTGTGACTGTATTCATCAGAATAATATATCTAGAACCCTTTTTGGCAAAATTCAGTGCCTGCTGTGGGAAAAGAAATGTCTCTTTAAAAGAGTTTTACCATCATGACTCTTTAATTGTTTTGATAATGAGAAAATTCAGCCTAAAAAAAAAGTGCATGAGGTACAGCATGATAGGCTGGAATGGGAAAATTACCTACATTAAAAATACCATCCCTCTTCCCAAATGTTAATATCTTAACCCAAATCAGTCCCATTATTCAGTGAGGGAACAGGAGCAGGGCTGTTAAAGTGTACACACTTACATCTCAAAAATACTCCAACTGTGCACTGGTGGGCACACATTTTCCTGTGGAAGGAGTCATTAGCCTTTGTCTCTGCAACCATTAATTTTTCAAGAGTCTTTTTCATTCTGGAAGGAAAAAAATTACTTTTGTTCAATTGCTTTTTAGTCATTTGGATAAGTTCCAAATTATTTATTAAGACATCTGGTCAATAACTATTTTTTTTTATCATCTCATGTCTTTCAGAAAGTGTGAGTGTATGTTGGATGATAAAGAGGATTTAGAGGCTTCGGGAGGTCTTTTCTTTTCTGTGTTTGGCAGTTTGAAACTCATCCATTCTCAATCCCAGTCTTTGATTTGATGCATTCTGCAATGCAATGAAACCGCTGGGTTCAGCAGTCCCACATATTATCACCTTTTGCTGTAACACAGGACTTTACCCAACTGCAGGGAGAAGGAAATGTCCACACAGAATGTGTTTTCCTAAAATTTTAATAATTCCTGTAAATGGCAGGACAAATGAAGAACAGTATGGTAAAATAAACCATACCTTTATTACCTCTATGCCTGTTGTCTTATTTGATACTTTAAAAGTATTAAATATTTATCGACATTCAAAACTTACTTTAAAATGTAAATTTGTGTTTCATAATTCAGTTGTGATGAAATTACAATCTGAGAATGCCTTACAGCGCTGAGTGCAGCTCTCTAAAATGATGGATTTTGTTCCAACAGGAAGCAAGTGTTCAGGCCAGAAGCTGTTCAGGTGTGATGTCTGTGACTACACGAGCACGACGTACGTCGGCGTGCGCAATCACCGCCGCATCCACAGCTCGGATAAGCCATACAGGTGAGTGCCTGCCTCGCCCTGCCAGGGCCACCCAGCTGCTCCTGCACCTGGCAGGGCTGCTGGAAAAGAGCTGCAGTTACACTGTTTTACTGCAAATTACTGAAGGAGACACACTTGCTGGCTGACTCAAACCATGTAATTAAGATTTGCTAATTTTTCCAGAATGCATCTTTTGCTGTGGCAGTCTTCTGCCTGTTTTCAGTTTGAAGCATTCACATGTGGAGTGGAAAATAATTCTGTTATGATACTGGACTTTGGCCAACAGTAATAATATATTTCTCAAAACCCTTGCACACCTAACTTCATTTTGGATTTGCCCTTGTCACCAAGTGCCTCATCTTTTCACTGGTTTCTAAAAATAGTAACATACTCACTAAGGATCATATTTTATAATTTTTCTACAAGGGTATCATATGGGTTTATATAGGAAATTGGGTACCCAAAACCACATGTAATACTATTGCTGAGGTCCTCAGCAAAAATATACATCCTGCATTTTCCTATTGGATACTGCATAAATTCCCCCAAATTTAATCTGTGCTTATGCAGGGTGGATCTCTGTCCCTCTCTAGTGGCTAGAAAACAGATCTGAGTCAATAGATTTTTTGAGCTGATCTTTAATGTAAACTTCTGTCTTTAGTGTAAATTCTGAAAGCTCAACACCTTGAAAGGCTGAGCTAAGCCAGGGACTTTCTCTTCTGGATAAACAAACCCCAAAGACTTGTTGTATTTTGATTTGTGCATTATAATGATATCCCATAACACCAGCAAAAATTCACAAGATGTTTACTCAGAGAGCAAGTGTGGAATACAAATAGATTGTTTTCTCCTCAGAACCTTCACTATTACCATTATTTATTACTTAGTGAGGTTGGAGCAGCAGATACTGTAGAGTGTCTTGTATGTGGTAGTTTTCAAATTGGTGTTAGCAGCCTGTTTTGATTTAGGAACCCTTGGAAATTTTCCATTGGTGATACACACTGCTGCATACTAAATACAAACCAACCCATCTGCCTTGCTTCTCTTATTATTTTTTCATAAACCCCTTAGACAAATCTGAAAACCTGGCAGGATACTTGAGCCAGAGTCTGAAAACCATAATAATCCAGTATTTATGGTATTTCTCCTTCTGAAACATGAATTCCTCAAGCCTTCCATAGGGTCAAACAGCAACTACTACATTGCTGCCTTTTTGAGAGCTGTAAATATACTTTATTATTTGTTTGACAAAACTTGCTGGAAACTAAGCTGTAGAGCCTTAAATGATATGTTTTTGTAGATTTGATATGTTTTGGATTTTAATACTGCACAATTAAATCTTTTCAAAAATATATTCTCAGGGTAAGTATGAGGCAGTTTCAAACTGTTTCACACTACAGAACATGCTTTCTAACTGGACATTTTACCATTAAAAAAAAAGAAACAACTAAAGTTCAAACAAATACATAAAAATTTTAGCTGAGCTTGATGGTTTCTGTTTTAATATGGTAGATACAGGAAGGTTGTGTGGTAGTATATTGATATTTATGAATAATAAGGAATTTGTGTAATACTTTGGGATCTAAATCCATGTATCTGAATTCAGATCCACACTGCTTTATGTATTGGTTTTATGGAAAGATATTGTGACAGAAGTAAAAAAAAAGAAAAATTTGAATGGCATGATGTGACACGCTTAGGGCACTTAAATCTGAATATGTTTATCTTGTCACTGACCTCTTTTTCAGCAATAAAGCCCTGAAACTTGGTGTTTTATTACTGGTTTGGCTTTTACAATGTCATGAGAACCTTGCTGGTGCATTAAGTAGAGCACATACCCTCCCCTGCAGCTTTTAGGGTCACACTGTGCCTTTGGAAGGGCTGCACCCAGCCACCTGCATCCTCACCTCCCTTGCCCTTAGTGATGCTTACCCACACCAGGAGAGGGGCACGGGAGAGACTTCAGGAAGAAGCATAATCTGTAAGCCTAGTGATGCTTGCTGGAAGGTGGAGGCTTTTTTGGGCTGCAAAGATTCTCACTGCCCCAGAGCAGTTATGTCATAGCCTGGAGCTCTGTAAATATGGTTATTCCTCAGCTGTAGCCTGTCCAGGCACCTTAGCATTCTGCTGGCTGTTGGGGTTTGGAGCAGGCTCAGCAGTGCACGGGCAGACCAGTCACTTGTTGTTGTCTCTTCAGATGTCGCGTGTGTGACTTCGCCACCACAAATATGAATAGCTTGAAGTGCCACATGAGGCGGCACCCCCAGGAGCACCAGGCAGTGCAGCTCTTGGAACAGTTCAAGTATGTAACTCACGTGGCAAAAGCTCTGACACCGGGGTCTTGTTGTTGAAGCAGTGTTCAGATCCTGTTCCCTTCCCTCCTAGAGTCATTCTTTGCTCCAGACTTGTTTGGGGTTGTGTGGGGTTTTTTGATGGATTTGCCATGGCATTCCAGGCCATGCTTCTGCTGGCTGATTAAACATGTCCATACTTCCCTCTGGGACACTGTTTAGCTTTTCCTTTCCAGAATGTGGTGGTTGCACACAAACTGCCTATTGCAAGTAGTTTCTGGGCCGTGTTAATTACCTAAGCATGCCTGGAGTTGTTTAGGAGATGTATGAGCCAAAATCATGCCATGGCACTTCTAACATTTAACATTATAGACAGGTAAATTCCAGTATCCAGGAACATTTCCTGGCTTTCTTTAATATCTCAGTCTAGGCACAGCCATTGCATGTACTTGTCAGCTGGAATGCAGGTTGGCATCACCTAGTTAAGATTTAGCATGAATAGCCATTAAGGGATGAGAGTCCCTTGTAGTCTGTCCATAGACATGGGTGGTTTATAGAGGTATGAGAAAGTTGGTAAAAATTTGTGTACTACTGATTTGCAACAAAAAATAGAAGTTGGGAAGGGAAAGGAAAGAAAATCAGGAATATTCTGAATATTTCTTAGTGAAAGATTTTAAGGGCAGTATGAAAAGTGTAAATAAAGCACACTCATATAGAAGTTTCTTCTCAAGAAAAACTGCTTCTACAACTTGAAAGTACTTCCACTGCATTTTTCCCAAAATGTTCCTAGAAGCATTAAGTTGTATTTGCTCAGCTGTCATCCTTCCCACAGTATTGCTCCTGGTATTACCATGGATTATTGGAATCCTCCACACTTTAGTCCCTGACCCCAGGGAATTAGTCTATCCAAAGCTGCAAGAGAATTGTTTCCTCAGTGTATCAAAGTAGACGACACCTGAACATTGAAGTTTAATAATTCAGCACAAATTAAGCAGTATATTATGGAACTGAAAGGCTTCTGCTACTAAACTCAGTGGTAAATAATTTTGTTTCTCTGAGAAAGTTGCATATACTGTAAATACATGATCATTAACTGTAGTGCAGGATGCTAAAAGCTGTTGGAGTTCCTGTGTCAGATTTGAACTGTATGCTAAAATAGTCAACAGTATGTGGCTCAAAAGATACTGTTCTCAGCAAAGTAAATTGTATTAGTAAATCACCTGAGTAAATTAATGAGCTTCAAAAAATGAGAGTATTTAAAAGGGACTAAAATTGGAAACTGGGCTGTGGCTTCATTGATTGTGTTCCCAAATCACTGACCATTGATTGTGTTCCCAATCACTCTAAGCAGGGTTAGTGGCACAGAAAATCATATGTATTGTGAGACTAGTGGGCACATTAAATGTAGTTAAGATTATTTGTTGACCTTTGGGTTTTACAAAAAAAATTATTTTATCTATAAATTAGCTATAAGGTCTGCCTTTTATCTAATGATGTATTTTGTAACAGCCTTATTAGAGGTACTAGGATTCCCAGTCTGAGAATAGACTCACTTATCCCTGAAAGCATCCATTTTCTTTGTAAGGCTCCAAATTGAAGGAAAAGAGACAAACAGGATCCTACATTCCCAATCAGTAGGGAAGAGTGAGCTAGAAGGACACACCCATTGTTCCCCAGCAGGACACAAATACCTTGCTCCATAAGCAAGGTAATGTACTGTGCTTTCACCTCACTTGGGAGATTTCTGCTCTTCTCTGCAATCTTCTGCTGAGCAGAAATAGTTTGCTGTGTATGATTGTTTGCAGGCTATTTAAGGACTATACCCTACTGTCATTAAGAAAAGTCATAAAACCTTACTGAATTGTAGTGTATAATGTGGTTTTATGTAGGCCTTCTTGTGTTTCCAGGTTACATTTCTGAAAAGGTCTTAAAAATTAACAAAAACTGACTTGCATTGTGGTCATTTTAACAGACTCATCATAGTAACACACTGGGATCACATTGCTTGAGCAGAGCTGCATTCCTAGTTAGCATTTATTAGCACAAGGTCACCTTCAATTGATTCTGATCTTTTCCATGGGATCTGGGGAACTGAAGCCTTCCCAAGTAGCAGGCAGCTGAGCAAAAGAGCTTTTTTATCCAAAAGACAAAAAGACAGATCCTGCTCTCAAGTGATGTCATGCAGTATCACTCATCTCCTTCATGCTGAGGTGACTAATTTATCATCTTAAAAAACACATAAAAAAAACCTCCTCTGATGTATATTCGTGCATGAAAAGGGTTATACAGGATTTGATCAGTCTCGGGTTATTTCTGTCCATAAATATACACTACATCTCCCTGTCAATAGGATTTATTCTTCAGGGTTTTGTTCTTTACTGCCTAAGATGGTGTTTTACAGGGAAATAGAAAATTTAGTCTTGTGGTACCAGCGCTGATTGAAAACTCTATGAAGAAAATGATCACCTGTCTGGATTTTGATCTGTGAATATATTCAGAATCTGACACTGCCCTCAGCAGCCTGCTGATCCTGCTTGAGGGGCTGGATTGGACTGTGCGACCTCAAGAGGTCCCTTCCAACTTCAACAACTCTCTGATCCTTAATAAACTAATACCTGCTGTACCAGGAAAGACTTATTTAGTTCAGTTGACATAATTAGTGCTAATTACACAATTCCTGCTTGGTTCAGAGCAATGGCAGGGAGAGCTCACCACCTCCCTGCCAGATGCCATGTTTCTGCACTCAGCAGAAGTACTGCATTTCTGCAGGGTTTACACAATTTCATCAGCCCAAACAGATGAGATTTCAATTCAGCTGTTTAGGAAATAAAAATACATATATATTAGAGAGTTCTCAGACCCTAAAAATAGTCTTACATTTCAGGATGAAACTTTGCAAGCTAATGTGACCCAGTTATGAAACCGGAAATGGGACCAAGAAGAAGGTTCACATGGATCTCTCTGCTTACTCATCCTTTTGGAAGAACTAAACCATTACCAAACAAATAAAATATAACTTTTAAATGGTTCTTTTTCCTTCTCCATTTCCCCTCCAGATGTTCTCTCTGTGGATATGTATGTAGCCATCCTCCATCCCTGAAGTCCCACATGTGGAAACATGCAAGTGACCAAAATTACAACTATGAACAAGTGAATAAAGCTATTAATGATGCAATTTCACAAAGCAGTAGGTATGTCTGATTTACTGTCAAGCCCTATTATCTTTCAAAAGACCCAACCCTGACCCAAAACAAAGTTCCCATCTAAAAGCAACAGCTGTATATTTTAATATTTGTTTTGTTTTTTGTTATTATTTCAGGTTTCAAGGACAGCTGACTGACAAAACCTTATTAGAAGGTGCAGATGAAAGTACAGTACCTATACTAGGAAGTTCAGACAACCTGGTGTCTTTTACAGAGTCCATTAACCAGACTACAAATGAAATTTCAGGTTCTGATGAAAATGAAAAACCTACCTTGATGAATACCTCATGCAGTTTAGAAAAGAACTCCACTCTACCCCATCTTGGCACAGAATACTGTGTTCTTCTCTTCTGCTGCTGCATTTGTGGTTTTGAGTCTACCAACAAAGAAAATCTGCTGGATCATATGAAAGAACATGAGGGTGAAATCATAAACATCATTCTAAACAAGGACCACAGCACGACTCAGAATACAAACTAGGTGAAGCAGTAAGTTGAGAGGATTTCCTAGAGTGAATATTTTCTTTTTTTGCTAATTTTTGCCTGAGAAACTTGCTAAAGAGAAGAATTGCAAGCAAAACTTGATTTCCCATCCTGAGTTCTTGTTTCAGTAGGAGTACAGTGTTTGAACCAGGGACCGATGAATCATTTAAGAGATAAATATAAGGTGTGGAGAATAGAACGATCCAATTTAACCTGTTACTTCTTTATATGGTGCCAAGAATGTAGGATTGTTGTTTTTTTTCATTTCCTGTCAGGTACTAGTCAGTAATAATGCATTAGCACAGTACTTTAAAACCCAAAGGTGTGAAAGCTTTGAATCACTTGAAAAGCTTCTTTCTTCCTACCTCTTTGTTGTTTTCCAAGTAATTCAGCAAAGAAGGTTTTTACCCTCTTTTTTGAAAGATGATCTGGCAGATCAGGTAGAACTGTTACAATATGATCTGGTAATCCGTCTCCCTGGAAGGTGGGGAGAGGGGAGGTGAGCCAGGGCATGTGTGTGTCACATTCACACACAGGAGTTCCATTTTTCCCAGTCTATTTTTGACTTTACAAACTCCCATGTCATCTTCCAACAAAGACTGCCATCCTTTCCATTGATTTACAGCATCAGGAGCTGAAGGGTCTAGAAGCATTTTGTTAATAACTATTTGTTTGATTGGATCTTAACTACAAAACTGCTATCTTTTCAACTCATAGTGTGTCACAGATTATTTTTTATAACAATAACCTGTTGTTTTTTCGTGGTTTTCTTGACATGTTCAAACAAATTACTTAGAAAAAGAAAAACTTATAATGTCACTTTCCATTTTTGGTGATTATTTTGCAGTATGGATGAGCAATGTTTTTACTGAGAACAAGATATTAACAATAATTGCCACAAAGTGATGCAGATTAAATCTATGTAGATTCCAAAAGATGTAGGTGAGCACAAATTGGGATTTTCAGAACGCCTACGTGCTTTGGCAATCTTTGAAATGCCACTGGCTGGCCAAATTTCCCACTTGTCTGTCAGAGCTGTAACTGTGGAAATAATGAGCTGAAAGATAATCTTCCTGTAGAAAATCATATTTAAAAAAAGAAATGGTAAACAATGTCTTAAGCCAAACTGTATCCAGTCACTTACTGAATAAATTTTACTAGTGCCTATAGTATGGATTGATAAAAGGAATTAGAGATTACCTTGTTGACTAAGAAACACACAGAAATCTCACCCTTTAAAACCCTTCAGCTTTTAAAATTACAGTGTGAGTATTTTTTGTCTGTTGTTTTTACAGTTACAGCAGCTGGCAGCAGAAGATACTCATCTGTATATCAATGTGGAATATTATTACACTGGCTAGTTCCTGGCAACTTTGTTAAGTTATTGATTAAGTTGGCTGCTTAATTTCTTGAAAGATTCATTAAGTGTAGTATCACTTCCAGAGAAGCCCTTTGGCAGCCAGATTAAAACTCCCTAGTTCAGGCATGTGTTCCTGCTCCTGGTGAATGGCAGATGCCCAGCAGCTTGCCTGGTGCTCACACGGGCATGCAGTGACCTGGTTTTTAGTAGCTCAGTATTTACCAGATTCCTTACTCTTAGGAAAACAGGGGTTTCTGGTTCCTGTATTTGCACCCTTCTGGCAGCAGAAATGAGCTGCTGCAGCTGTAAATGTGAGAGGCTGGCACACGGAGTGTCTGTATTGTGCTAGCACTGCCTGGAAGTGGCAACCAGGAAAAGAAAACAGTACCAGAAGTCACAGCTTCATGAAGCAGCACAAAATGTAGAGGCCAGGGTAAAAGCACTAAGACTTCAAGTGTATTTGATACTTGTTTGCAAGAGGTTTCCTCAATTTGACTTCTTCTTTTGGGTTAAATAGGTATTATTTTGTTTATAAATTAGATAGCAGAAAGTACACATTTGACTTGAAGAATTAGTCAGGATATAAGGTCAAAGCATTTTTGTGTTGAATTTTTTACATACTTTAAATCCGTATTTGAAATTAATTATACATTATTTTTTGATAATAGTTATTTTTCATGTTCCTACAGCTGTATTTTACATTTGAAAAACACATTATTTATTTACATGATCCCAAATTCCAGAAGAGGTAATACAAATATCCCATTAAAAGTTTATTGTCTTACTGACACCACTATTTTACCTTCAGTATAGAATTAATGTGAAAATACTACATCATCTGGAATATATCTCAACTTTCTCACTCAGAAATCCCATTTGTTTGAAAAGTTAAAGGACAGTGAGATCCCTCGTAATGCTAAACTACCAGTCAGTATTCACAGAAACAATATTTACCACACTGTTATTTTTGTGTATTCTGTTCAAGTTGCTCAGCTAGTGAAAGACAAAAAAAGGAAAAACTTGCATTCATAAGCTACAAAGGAGATGGCAGTGCACCAGACTTTCAGAAGGCAATAACCTTGAATCCAAACGAGCAGCTCTGGTGTGTGTGGAAGCCACAGGAGCAGTGCTCTGTGCAGTGCCCCAGGAATCAGTGGCAGGATTCCTGAGCAGGATGTTCACAGTTGTTCTTTGCCATCTTGTTGCTCTGTTCTTTTTGACCATGTGTTCCTGTAAAACAGAAAGCTACTTGCCTCTAAAAACCATTATCAGTCCTGACAAATGCCAACAAAGCATTCTTTCCCATATGCACAGAGATTTGCTTTTTTTAGCTGTCTCCATGCTGCTTGCAATTAGTTACCCACTCACAGTTCCCAGGGACTTTGTCAGAAGTCCTGCATGTGAAATAATTATAGACTTAATTTTTCTCAAAGCAAATTGTTTCTCAGGTTATCTGCTTTTGAAAGTGTATGGCTGGCCTGGTTGCATGTTTTGTAAGGGGTTTTAAGCACATTTCAGAGTCACTAACACTGCAAATTTCCCCTTTCTTTAAGCTTTTAAACTATTTTTGTCTCTTCAGTCACAGCACTAGCAGGCGATCAGCTATTCACGTGCTGTTTGTTTAAATTAGATTTTATTCTGTGATACAAACTGTACCTTGCAGCTTTGTTTGCAATGCCTGTACTTCCACTAAAGAGCAAAATTCATACTTGGCTGTGCTGAAAAATGGGTGCATATTTCATCTTCCTGATTTATGCTTGACCTGGAAAAACAGAGTGGGATTCAGTTGGAGTTATTGTATTTTCCTCTTTCATAAGCACTTATTTAATCATTTAAAGAAATGTACAGTTGGTGCTCAAAGTAACATTTGTTAAGATATATTTAATAGAAATTTACATTTGCATTTGATATTCATGGACATGGGTACATGTATTTTTTTAAGAAAAGGTATTGTAACACTATGGCACTGCTTTTATAGCCAAAGTATAAAAAAATTTAGAAAACTGACATGTAAAGACTGCAGTTAATTCTGATACTGTATCTTATGAAATAGGATGAGTTTTGTTTTATAAAGTTATCCAGCACATTAAGCTGCATGCCTTAAGCTCTCTCTAGGATTGTGTTCCTGATAGGCAACTCTTTGGAAGGATGAAGCAAAGTCTGTAGTACTACTTTAACTACCTTCTGGAATACTGTACAATGGTAGAATAATTTATTTTGCTTTACAGGAGTTTGTCACGTATTGACTTTAATATTGTATTTTGGTAATAAACTTTTTTTTGTTAAACTCTTTAGTCACTTTTATTTGGTCTCTATGAAATATGAACATAGAAAATCCAAACACTGAACCCGGTGTTTAGAGGGAGGGAAATCTGGTTGAGACAAAAAGTATTTGAAATATTTTACTGCCATTTCTTACTGTTGTATGAAGTTATTAGTATTAGTTGTTATTACTAGTTTAAATACTGCTAATACAAGTTTTATCAAAGTAACTGTTGTGAAGAAATATGAAACTGTTAAGTCACAATATTTGTAAGTCTGCATGCAGTTAGGGTGGCACCATGCTGAAGAACTGCAGATTTGAAATTCATAATGAAACTAGTAGGAATTTTTCCCTAATTTAAATAAGAGTGAATGCCTTAATCAGCTTTTTTTCAGGTGATTGACTTTTGCTTTTCCATCACATAAGCTAAAACATATCTTGAAACCTATTTTTAAATATACAGCATATTTCTTGGCCTTGCTGGAGCTTTTCTTCCCATCTTTCTCAGGAAAAAATAAAGTCAGTTGGTGTTGCTGGGGAGAAAAGAGAGAGTATGGCCAGGACCAGCATGGTTTACAGTTACACAAACAAGCAATCTTTGCCATTTTCTTCTTGCTATTATTAAGGCCCTGGGCCAAATATGTTGAAATAAAGGCTGGAACTACAAATGGGTTTAGATGCAACACTACAGAATGCTGTGTCATGCAGCTTTTTCACATTTTCTCTAATGCAAAACCTGGGAGAAAAGCTCTTTATAGCAGGATGTGGCATCCAGGTGTTGTCCTGTTCACTGGGCTGAAACACCTTCCTCCCTTCAGCCGAACAGAGCCCGAGAGCTCCCCCATAAATAACCTGATCACAGGTGGGGTGGGCACCCCGGGTCCTGTGAGGGTTGGAGCAGCCCTGGGGGCTGGGAGAGAAGAGAGCCCTGGCAAGGGCAGTGGGATTCACTCTGTCCTAGATCCCTGGCAGGTGTTTAGGGCTGGAATTGCTGCGGAAAGCTGATGCACCACAGGGAGCCTTTGTTCTGCATCCCCTCGAGGCACGTCTGGAGAAGAGCTGTCACACCAGGAAGGGACACCACTGAACTGACCTAAGATTAGCTAGCTAATGAAATTCACAATTGGTAAAGCCAAGATTTTATTTGCCCAAAAGCAAAAACTTCAGGAGCCTGAAAAGCTTTAAAAGTTGAGAAAAGTGAGAACCCAGAAATTTGGCATGTTTGCCACCTACCACAGCAACTCAAAACACTGCAGGTTTAGACTTAAAGTTTACTGGGGCAGAACGTGAGTCCTCCTGCTTTTCTAGTTCATGGTAGCTCTTTCTAAAGTAGAACCCAAGAGAAAACACAACTAAACTGAATTTAAAGTTTCTTCCAACCATTTCTCGTTTGTAGATGTTTGGCACTTGCTGGGATTATGGCTAACTTGGTGCCACTACTTTGATCTAGTTGGGACAGAATGAGCAAACAGAATATTGTTAAATATCCTTTTGCTATTTTGGCAAGTAAGAAGCCAGCATTGCAACAGTATTATAACAATACAGTTATGATATAATCATCAGTATTACTGATTGCAAGCTACAGTTTGATACTTTTAATTTACATTTTATAATACAACTTTTAGATATTAATATCCATCTGGAAGCTCTTTAGTTCTTCTATATTCTCATACTTGAAACATTACAAATCCCTTACATCCATGCATGGGGTCATGAAACACAGGAGAATTAAGATAACTCCCCCTTCTTAGGGATTTCTGAAGCTCTTCACTGATTATGTTTTCTAAACCATTTCTGCAACTGCTTGTTCTTGTAGAATTTACTTTGCATTGGCCTCTTTACAAGCAGTGGAGAAGTAGAACTGTTATTCCAGGAAATATCTTCCACAGCATCCCCTTTCTTAGAAATGTAAGTACATTATCTGCTTTACACAAAAACCTGCAGGCACTCAAGGTGTTTATCTACACTGTAAAATTTCTTGTACGTATACAATGTGTTCATTTCAACAAACACATGACATCTAGGATGTGGCAGTGAGAAAAGGAAGGTAAATCTATTGCCCATGGTAAGGCACATATTATTTAGTTTTCATTCTTAGTTTAAGCATTCCCACAAATGTATGAGCTGCCTTATTGCTAAAAAAAAAAAAAAAAAAAACCAAAAAAAAAACCACGAAAAACATGAAAACCAAAATAAATATGGCTGTAAATTGACTTACAGTAGAAATGTTTAAATATTTGGCAGACTTGATCAGAAGTAAGATAATTCTGTTGTTTCTAAACAATACTTACAAAACAAAATAAGGACGCAGAGCAGATACTGAAAAATTTCCTGATTTCTAGTGCCAATGGCTTCAAAGTTCAGAATGACCAGGATGATTACTACATCATTTTCTTGCTGTCTCTGAGCATGCTTTCTATAAATTTCATGGCTCTTCCTGCTTGAAATACTAAGTTTTTCAATGAACCAAGGCTGTGGAATGAGAGAGAGAAAAAAAAAAAAAGTACTGCTGTACTATAAAATTATGATGGAAAATCAACTCAATATTGTCCTGAAGAAGTGAACTCTCTCCCTGACAATTCCACAGAATTTGTATGGATTTTTGGGAAATCAGCCGTCTGTGATAGGACCTGGAGTTGGTTTGTTGGTTACGGCTTCATGGGGCATGGTTTTTTCTACAATTACTAAGGACAGTGCAAATAAAACTTACAATGAAGACTTACTGCAGGGCTGGGTTGTCGCCATTCAGTAGAACAAAGTCTGGCACTGCCGCGATCTTCCAGCTACAAAAGGTCTTTCCCCCTTTAAACGTTTATGGTGCAGTTAAGCAAGAAATACAGGGCAGCTTACAATGCGCTGAACAGCACACGCAGCTCTAATCTCAATTTTAAAATCACACATATCGGGAGGGAGAGGGGCGGTGAGAAATACATTTTTAAAACCGCTACAAATAAATTCTAGGGCGCTATTTGAGGAAAACATCCTCGGACAGCGGTGCCCCCGGGGGAGCGGACCCGCTCGGGCCCGCAGCCCCTTTCCCCCAGGGCTGCCCGGCTGCCCGCCGCCGTGCCCCCGTGTGCCGGATTTCCGCCCGCAGCCGCTCGCAGCGGCGGCGATGGAGGCAGCGGGGCCGGGGGCCGGGCCTGTGACGGGCGCCTGTGCCCGCCCCGGCTCTCGGTCTCCGCCCGGCAGGGCCGAGCGCCCGGCGCCGCGCCCGCCCCTTCCCCTTTCCCTTCCCCTTTCCCTCCGCGTTCCCCGTCCCTGCCCGCGGCGGGGCCCGGGCGGCTCCGCAGCAGCACAGCGGCCGCAGGTAGCGGGGCCGGGGCCGGGGGCGGGCGGGGGAGCGGCGGGGCCGCGCAGGCCGCGGGAGCCCCGGGAGCCCCGGGAGCCCCGGCCCTGCCCGGGCCCGGCCCTGCGGGGCCGGCCGGGAGCCGCCCGCCCCGGCGGAGCGCAGCCCTGCGGCACCGCCAGCGGGGAGGGCATGAGCATCGTGCCTTTGTTCATTGATTGTCAGGTGTGCTACAGAGCCGCTCTTAGAGCCTGAGCTCGCCCGGTTCCCCGCGTGTTCCCCCAGGTGTGCGGGGAGGAGGCGAGGCGGGTCCGCCGCGAGAGCTTCCAACAAAGTTGTGCGGTCGGGGCGCTGGTTCCGCGGCAGCCGAGCGCGGGGAGCAGCTGTTGCTGCCGGGCGGAGCGGGCGGTGCCGCCGGGGCCGGACGGAGGGAAGGCAAGGAGAGAAGGGCAGGGATTGTCGCTGCCCGCCGGTGCCAGCGCTCCGTGCGGGCCCCGCGCTCCCGGCCCAGAGCCTGGCCACGGACGGGGCAGGGACCGGCCGGGCTTCTGGGCTTGAGATGCTCTCAAATTCTGCGGCGTGGAAAACATCGAGTGTTTTTTAATGCTGTTTCTAGGTGTTCTGTGTCATCGCTTTTGCATCTTTTGACCCCCTTTTTTGGGTGTTTCCTGAAAGTCAGGATTTAAATGACTGGCTTCATATTTTAGGCACCCAATTGAAATAGACTGAAAAGACTAATTTTTCTTTGAAGGGGTTAGATGTTTTAAAAAAGGGGAGCCTGATGTGTGTTTTGAGTCAAGGGCTAAAAAACTGAGGGCAGTCAAAATAAATCATTCTGAAAACCTGTTCAAGAGTATGTAAAATGGTGAACATTAGTCTTTATAATTCTAAGATAATGTTTTCTTTAACGTACTTTAATTTGCTGAGTGGTACAGACTTAAAGAAAAACCTTGCATTTTGATAAGATAGCCTTACTGTACATAAGAAATGTACAGTAGAGTTCTAGAAGTCAAAGTCTGTGATATCAGTAAGATGTGGTTTTATTTTCACGTATTTCATGCAGTATCAAGTGGCTGCTTGGGTGGGAAGATGCATTGCTTGTGTGTGTCCATTTAGGAGTCAGGCTGAAGAATAATGAATTGAAGTGACGGACACCATGACAACCGTAAGACAGAGAAGGGTTGGAAAAGGCACAGAAGTAGCTGAAGATCAGCCTTCAGAGGAGACAAATGCGAAGCCTGATGGGAAAATTCTGCCTGGTGAGTAATGAAAAACAAAGCGATGTTCTGGCTTTTTAGTACTGTTTTGGTTTTGATCTGTCCCAAGCACAGCTCAGGGCTAGGCATGTGCCAAATGCATTTCCATACTTGAATATCACCAAAATGAATTGGATGAGACAGAGGGTCTTATACAGATTGTTCCATGTCAATTTTATCTCTGTTTTAAATCCATGTCATACTTATCCTAGTTTAAATTGGTGACAACAATTTTTTCAATTTATTATTGGTGACACGCTATCAGCTTGTATGCAGCCATCCAAAGTTCTTCAAAGAATCCCAGTCCAAATCATTGGTAACATAAAAGGATTTGAAGACAACTGATGAAATGTACTTAAAAATAGGCAGGTTGTATATAAAATCCAAATTTAACTGCAAACTTTTGCTTTTTAATTTACAGGACACAGGTTAGTTAAATTTACAAGAGTCATTAAGTGTCTTAATTCCAGGATCTGTTTAAGTAATGAAATTCTGACAACATTTTTGTATGGAATTACAGCTTTAGAGCTGACAGAGTTCCTTGTTTTTTGGGGGGATTTTTAGATTAACTTATTTTAAGGGATATTTTGATCTAAAGTCTAAATGTTTCTCTGCATTTGGGCAGATGAAAGGAAATTCTGCACAAACACACTTAGGCTATATACAGAAAGAACAAGTGGTCATAGTTCTCTGCAGCCCAGCCCTCAGTGGCATGGAATTGCATGGCTGGAACCCTTAGGCAGATGTCACACACAGTATGAAATAGCCATTTCAAAGATACAATTCCAGATCACAAATCCATGTTAAACCTTACATTACCATTGAAAATACAAAACCCCTGGGAATGTAAGTGCCCAGTGAGGGCCTGGAGGGCAGAGCCCATCCTTTCTCTGCCATCACCCCATCCCTGCCCCTGCTCCTGTGTCAGCAGGGGCCCATCTGCAATTCAGAGCATGGCACCACCATCAAAGGCTGCTTTGGCTGCTGTTCAGTCTCTTTGTGGGTATTTAGTGAGGCTTCTGAACCTTCACTGTTGTTTTTACAGAAACTGAGCAAATTCCCCCCCAAAAGGCAGCTATTTTTAGACCTTTCTTGTGAATTTCTTGCTTTGTCATCAGTCATGCTGTATTGCTGGAATTTAAAAAATTCTGGAAGATTTTTCAATTCAGATTTACAAATTAGTTATGGCGTTGAGCTAAACTTGTATAGGATCATTGTGTTCTTAAATTTAAAGTGTGCCAGTTAAGGCACACTTTACTTAACTTTGTATGTAAATTAAATACTCTGATTTTTATATGAGAAAATAAAAACAAAAGCTGTGTTAAAACCAGATGTTCTGTTACCTGCAGAATGTGAACTGTACTAGCAGAGGCAGTGGATAAATGGCTTTCCAATCTCCCCATAGGTTCAGTAACATGTTTCACAGTTACAGACTGAAATATTTCTCTTCCAAGATCCTCCAGGTGGAAAGCTGTGGAGCATACTCTCAATAACTGTTGGTGGAATTGTTGCCATCTCTCTTGGACTTCTTACTTCTGTGTATGTGGCTACACTGCATGAGAATGACCTGTGGTTTTCCAATATCAAGGTAACAATCATTTTCCCAGTTTCATCAGTAGTTTTGTGGAGCATTAATATGAACATTAGTTGAAATTTCTTTTTTTTTTTTTTTTGGGAGGGCTATTTGTCTTGCAACCCACTCAAGACCAGAATATTTAATTTTTAAGAATTCAGTTTAAATAAGCTGTACTTCCCTTCCCACCATACTTCATCAGTTCTATAAATACCTGTCCCCAATTTTTTCTCTAAAAATATTGCTGGAGAGCTCCTGTCTGAGTTGTAGCTATGGTTCTTCCAAAAATTGATCTTTATCTACAGTAGAATTTCAACATTTTACTTCAGTATGTTTTCATACTTTCAGTATGTTTTTCTATAATCATCTTACTTTTATGCAAAGCAATCTAAAATTAAAATAAAAACCATTAGTTAAAAGAAAATGTATGCACAATCCTGGCACACAGTTCTTGAATTGTATGTATACTGTTGTAATATTATTGTGTAATACAGTTTAGGGACAGCCTCTCGCTATTCAAAAGTAATTTTATATAATGTCATCCTAAATGTGCAAACCTCAAAACATATTTCTTCCATTCACTGATATCAACCCAACCATTCCAAGACCCAGGACTGACTAGTTTTTTCATAGAATCACTGCAGAGAAAATAATGCAGCTGTACCCACAGCTAAATTTAACCAGAGAAAAGAACAGGTGAGTCATTTCCCTTTCAAATGCCTGAGATCCATTCTGCTAGGTCTGTGTATTGTGTTGTTCAAAGAGTACATTTATTTAACTGGAATACTTGCCTTGCAATACGTCTTTTCTATGCTACACACTTTTTGTGGCCCAGAAACATTTATATTTCCCTAACACAAATAATTAGCATTTCCTGCAACAATTGCTGTTGTATTATACCTATAACACTGTGTTGTGCCCACCCTTACCTTCCCTTGATTATATAGAGAGGTTGTACTCAGTATATTGAAGGTACACCTTGGGTTTGCATTTTCCATCCAAAAACAAATAGTGAGTAATTTCAAGGTGTTGAATATTTCCAAGTACAAGCAGGCATGGGCTTGTGGCAGTGGATGAACATAATGGATACATCTCTTTTCAGTCTTTCAAACTAGCACAGAGTTGACTGAAATAAGCAGCCTTGTAATTATAATTAAGTTGTCCCCTCAATGGGTGAAGCATTTGTTTTATTTGGTAATGACTGTTTTCGTTTTAAGTACACTAGAATGCCACTAGGCATCAAAACTGAAATAAACCCCTCTAGTTTTTTGTAGTCTGGATTCTGTTGTCTTTGTAGCTGTTATTTCATCCCATGGAGGTGATGGATAGCTGGTAACACTGCAACAAGAGCAATTTCAGCCAATCTGATGGAAAGATTGTAAGAAGCATTGAGTTTATCTGGCAGCAGGGTAAAGGAGGAAGAGCTGCAGACACTCTCTGGTTTCAGTGTCCCTTCTTCAGAGGGTGTGATCTCCACCAGAGCGTGCATGTGGAGATTACCCAGTGCTGACTTCAAACAGAATACTCTGTAGGAGTAGCAGGGGAAGAGAAGAGTGCATATGAAGGGTCTGAAATTTCCTGCAAAGCTGAGGCAGGAAGGCTCATCCCAGTATCTGTAAAACAGTCCACAGCTGTCTCTGTGCCTGTGTGTAGGAGTGTGGTCTCTCCAGGGCTGTGTGCATGTTTTCCAGCACTTCTCCACTGGCTAATCTTTTCACTACAGCGCATACTATATACTAAGAAAGATAACACCCTTAAAAATCTCATGGAAAATAAGTGGAAAAGGTGCTTTCTTCTCTAACATTTTATAGTTTGGCCGAAGCATCTGTTTTTGCAAATATTAACTGAACTTTCCAAAAGTTTGGAAAGTGTAAGTTTTGTTTTAGTTCATACCCCTGCCCAGATTCTCAGAAGGGAGAACTGTAGTCTAATCCTTGTCCCACAATTACTGCATGCCTTGAATAGTGAAATGCAGAGGTGATCTCACTTTATTATATTTTCATTAAACATAGCATAGAATAAATGGATGCGTTACAAATACACATCCAGTCTTTTATTAATTCCCGTGCCTTTGAAATACAGTAGAGCATCATCACTGCTCTGCAACACAGAAAAGAAAAATTCTAAATCAGTTCTATTTCCATGTATTTTAAACTACTAATTTCAGTCACCCTGAATTGGCTGTAAATGGGGCAGATTTGAAGATCTATGTTGTTGAAATCTGATACAGAAATTATATAACAGTTATTATTCCCCTGAACTTAGTTCCTTTCATCCAATAAGCTACAGTTAGTCAGATGATAAGAATTCATGCCCAGAAGGGTCTGTGTAGCAACTTAAATTAATACAGAGATGTAATGGGAGACCTGTTTTGTCTTATTTTCTTTTATATGAAGGTACTCTTCTATTTGAAGGGCTGCAGTGTTTTTCAGACACTTCTGCACCAGGCAGATGTTTGTACCTGCACCTTTTAGGTGCAAAAGGTGGAGTTTTGGTTCTGGAGACCCCACTGATACATGAACACCACAACTGCATATTTAAAAAGTCTGCAGTTGAACTCAACCCTAAAAATGGGAAGTAAAAAGAGTTTATTATGCGAAGTCATGATTCCTAACTCCTAAATAATTGGAGTCAGGACTTGCACACACGCTTGCAGTGATTGCCTTTCTGTAATTTCAATTGCAATTCATCGAAAGCCAGTTCAGATTTGGGTGTCTTCCAGCAATGGTTCACCCAAGTAGAAAAACTGTCTGGTTGTTGTTAAACTGTTCTGCTGTATTTTGAATATGGCTTTCAACAGTGCATTGCTTTCAGCTGCTGCTCTGTGTGTGAGGCTTGTTCTTGTTGCTGGTAAATGTGCCTGCTATTATCCATTAGCCATGGTCACAGGAGAAAGATGTACTATTGTTTTCTTACCAGGAAAACTGAAAAAGGACATCTTGAAGAGTGGTTTATGCTGTGAAGGAAGTACACAATTATTCCTTTTATTTTTTTATTTCAAGATTTCCTGGAAGAATGACCAAAAAAAAAACCTGAAACAGAAAAGATTCAGCATATCACGACACCTAGTCAGGAGCTCTGTGTGTGTCCCCTTCCAGCAGGGATCACAGGTTATAATCACTTTACTTGATAAGCTAATTTTTAAGAAAAAAATTTGAATCCCTTCTCATATACATTAAACCAACAAACATTTGTTTGTGATGGTGGAAGTCAAAACAGATTTCTTATCCAAAAATCCTTTCTCAGTTTTCTGTAAATGTTCTGGCATAACACATCTGAAATGCCTTGTCTATTTTCAGTGATTTTCAGTAGCAGTTTAGTGACTGCCCCTCCAGTGTAGCATCTTTTGGGAACAGAATCTGCTATGCAAATCACAAAATGGGGGGCCACCTCTCCTGTCAGCCACTGCTTGTTCAGCTGCAAATTCTGAAGACACTTTGAACAGGAGTAAGCCAAGGCCAAGTAGCAAATTAATACTGTAAGAAAAACAGATAAACTTCAGAGCATTCATTTCTTCTTTATCCCTTCTGAGTAAGCATTTAGATACTGATATTGATTTTTCCTTTAATAAAATGCTGCTTGCAGGGAGTCAGGCATAAAAATATAAGATTGTAAGTCTTTCAGGATAGGAATGCCTGGATTTAGTCTGTGAAGTCCTCATGTTTTTCCTTTCTACGTTTTGAATGCAAACCCAGAGAAGCTGTGGCTGCCCCTGGATCCCTGGGAATGTCCAAGGCCAGGTTGGACACTGGGGCTTGGAGCAGCCTGGGATAGTGCAGGGAGTGGCTCTGGATGGGCTTTCAGGTCCCTTCCAGCCCCAAACAAAATGACTCTATGAAGAAAAGCAGGGAAAGAGGTGATGAGAACTGCACCAAGTGACTGCTCGGGCATGCAGGACTTGGGCAGTACTTGTGCACAGCAGTGCCTGTGGAGGTGCTAGGGGTACTGTTACTGTGCATCACATCTGACCTGGAACACACCACTCCAGGAGATGGGCTTGAGGTTACCAGCCACACTCTGTCCAAAGATTAAATACATTGTTGAAGGCGTTCTCAACTGGGAACGTTGACAGCAGCTGTGTGTTGAGAAAATTTTCAGATCTTCCCAGTCTTAAATTGAAAAGTAACAAGTAGTTTCAGTTACACAAATTTTGTTTTAGCTATCTCAAAAAAAGAAAAGTAATTGGAGCTTTATTTATGGTCGTTATTTATAGAAAAACTCAACTCAGACTTTGGCTGCTTGCTCAGCTTTCTGAAGGACTTGCTTAAAGAGTTTGAGGAATCATATGCTCTAAAATTTTACACTGCCCTTGAGAGAAAGTCCTTTGTATTAGGTTGTGAATACTTAATATTATTAGGATACAATTGCATAAATTGAAATAATAAGCAGCTCTCTGTGTCCCAGAGGAATGTGTTCTTTATTTTTCCCTTGGAACACTGATAACTTCTTTGCTACAGCCTCACAAAGTGCATATACAGACAGATAAGCATGTGCTCTCACAATGTTTACCCATAAGTCTGTATGTTTTTATTGACATGGAATGCTAGGAAAAGTATAAATTGCTGTAGAACTGGAAAAGTATTTTCAGTGAATAAAACAGATGTTATCTTAGCATGAAACAGATGTAAAACTCACTAGTGTTTGTCTCATAAAGTATAGCATTTGGTTGAATACAGCTGGTGCCAGGATTACAAATTAATCATGTTTGAATGCATTTTTGCTAATTAGATCCCCCTCTGTGACTCCTCTCTCCCCCTTAATAAATTCCAAATGTTAGCATTCCCTTTTTTTTTTTTCTTATGAGCCTTTAAGAGTCAGCCACTTTTATGGTATTAGAAAACTTTTCAGTAGTGATGAATTTGAAACTAGAGCTTGTTTAAAATCCAGCACTCTAATTTTGCTAAGTGTGTGGCTTTTGGTTTGATGATGATTTCTATGTCACAGGGCAGCTGTGAGAGTTTAATTGTGAACTTAGATTGAATCACTTGTGGTTTTATCTATTGACTTTTCTCAGACCAGAGCTAATATTGGTTTGTCAACAATTGACTTCAATAAAACACATCCTTTGAGATAAGAACCTGTACTGGGCAGCAGAGAAGAACATGATTTTTTTGTCAGGCTTTATGTTAGTTGTGAAATAGAATTGATTCTGCTCCAGCATAAGAGCTGGGACTCTATGAGAAAGTTGAAAGTCTTAGGGTTCTGTGCAAGGTTGCGTTAACAAGATTTGCATTCATAAAAGTCTCTGAAAAAGTAATATTTTGTTATTTCAGTAACATTCTTTTGTACAGAAAGATGAATTCATAAGGTTATTTTTATAAATCACAGAAATTTTTTAGTGACTTGCATATAGCACATACAGGAATTTCACTGCATTTTCAAATCTCAGTATAAACTTTTTCTAACTGGATAGAGACCTTTTCTAACCTACTGCTTAGGAGATGCATTTGCTGGGATGTTATTATACAAACTACTGAAAAGATCACTAATAATAGAACAAATCTGTTTAAGACAGTTGTTAGTTCTCATCATATTGGTTGTGCATGCCATCTTTGTTTTAATGTGGTTGCCCAAAGCTGTGGATTTGTTAAATTTCATTAGGTCTTCACAACTAATGAGGTAACAAAAGGAAATGCATTCCAAAGCAAAAAGCTTTCAAATCTTACTAGACCCCATCTGCTGCAATATCAGCCAAGAAAAAAGTATAGTTTGAAATGTACCTGATTTGAAGTGTACCTAGTTTAAATAATTTGAACGTTTTTAATTAGAAATAAGAAGTTCACCAGCCCTAAAGCCCAGTAAAGAGTCCCTTTTCCTTTCACCTGTAGTTTAAGAATGGGAGTGATGCCAGCTGGCTTCCTGCAAGAAGCAGTGTTGAACAAGTGGGCAGCAGCATCCCCTGCCAGCAGAAATATCCCTGACATCATGGTGCAGCCCCCTCGTAGCACACTGAATTAATGGAGCCGTGAGCTGGCAGAGCCATGGAACACAATGGGATAACTGCACCTGGGAGAAAAGGTTAAATGCACAAAGCAGGGAAATGCAGCTTTACAGTCCAGCTGTGGGCCACTGTGCCAATCTAAGCTTGTCATATTGCAAAAAAATAGCGAAATGCCCAAAATGTCTCCATGCAGCAGCTCAGAATCACAAAAAGCTTGTGCATTTCCCCAGTTAAAAGAGTCATTTACACCCCAGCCGTTTGCCTCTCTAAGTTGTCCATGTATGTTTCCCTTTGGTTGAACTAAGTTCTTAGAATATGAAACCAGAGGACTGAAACCTCTCTGGAGCTCTCTGGTGCTGCAGGAATTGGAGCTGAAGGCAGCTTTGGATGATGGTGAAGAGCAAATGGAAAGTGAATTTACTGTTAAACTTCACTTGCAGGAGGTTGAAAGAGAAATTTCATTCAGAACCGAGTGTGGACTTTATTATTCCTACTACAAACAGATGATTCAGGCTGCTTCCATTCAGCAAGGTATTGTAAACTGTAAAGTAAGTTTTGCAGCTGACTATTTGTAGGCTTGGTTGGGTTTTTTTTTCCAAATATAATTGACAACAAGGCATACCATAACTATGAAAGATAGTGTAACAGTTGTACTGGAGACAGATTTATTCTGTTCCTATGCCAGGGAGCCACTAAGTTATTATGGACATAATAAATTTCACAATGATGCATTGATTTCTGTGCCACACCTTCACGTGCTAATGAGGGCAATCACTTTGAGGGACAACTGTCATATCTATTCAGGTTTCAGCTTGCTGGTTTATTCAGTTTATTACTTTCATTTTTATTCTTCTCTTGTTTAATTTGAGGTATGAGCTATTGCTGGGAAGGGGCAATGTTTTTTGCTGTGTTCCTGGACAGTAAGTGACACAAGGAACAGCTTCCAAGGAAATCATGTACAGTGATGGGGCTTTCTCAGACAGTCTCATGTTTTCTAGATATTTAGCTGTTGCTCCTTAGTAATTTTGCTTATATTACACATTTTTCAATAATAACTTCACCTGTGATTAAAGTAGTGCCAAGAACAGTTCTCAGGATCCAGAATGTACCACAGATTCTATGCTGGGGATGGAAGTATAAAAATAAATGTTTTATACACTACTAAATATATAGTACTTGAATTAGCACTGTGAGTCACATTTGAAGCAGGGAAGCTGAAGACCTCAGAAGGTCATGTTGATTCAGAGGTAATGTGTTCTGAATCATTGACTCAGAGTTTGCAGTTTCTGATGAGAGATCCTAAAATACCTTTGAAAAAGTTATTCACTGTTCAAATGAAGATGGAGGGGGAAAATGACAATCTCCTATTTCAATTTCTCTTTATCATTAAGGTTTACATGGTTTAGTATATGACAATAAAACTGAATCTGTGAGGACAATTAACATACTTGAAAGAATGAATGTTTACCAGGAGGTGTTTCTCAGCATTCTGTATAGGATTCTTCCAATTCAGGTAGGCATTTATTTATGGCTTTAGATTGTAAGTGCATTATGAAGATTGCGCAGTGAATCATAGCTCCCCTTTGTAGATATTTTCTAATTAGAAACATTCCTGATACCTTTTTAATTTGTAAAAGCAAAACCTAATTCATGCTAAGTATAATCCCCCCTGAGTGTTTTAATATCAACATCAGTATTCTTGTGTTTTACAGCAATACCTAGAGCCTGTTTATTTTTATATCTACACTTTGTTTGGACTTCAGGCAGTTTATGTCATTGCTCTCTATGTAACAAGCTGGCTTCTTAGTGGAACATGGCTTTCAGGGTTGTTGGCAGCTTGCTGGTATATTACAAACAGGTAAGTGAAATGAAACATTTAATATTTCTAAAATTTTACCTAGTTTCAAAGGTAAGGCATTAAAGCTTTAACTGCGTGATTAATTGGACAAAACATGAAACTCTAAGGCCTCTCTCCAACTAGCCAGAAAGTGGAAAGAATGTTTAAATAACAAAAAATAATTAGAAAATAATCAGAAATGAGCTGACGTATCAGGCTGGGTTTTTAAAGGTTCTGGAAGTTTGAGTAGAAAATTTTGTCTTAAAGTGGTCTCTGAAAGTGGACTACATCTTTCAGATGTGTCTGGAGCTCCAGGTGATGTACCCTGTCTTCTCCAGCCTAGCATCTCTCAGGTGTTAAGGACATCTGCATAAAAGCCCTTCAGGTGTCTCCTCACTGCCCCACACCTGCCTCCAGGGGTTCCTTCCACAGCCTCAGCTCAAGTTCAGCTCCTCTCTCCCCTTATTCCTGTAGCCACCTCCTGCACTAAGCCTCAGAGAAAAAGCATGGTAATTGAGCTGTTCCAGTGCTTCATCACTTGAGGAGATAAAAACCTAAGAACTGGCTTTATGCCAGAATTAAGCTGCTGGCATGAAGCTAAGACTGGTGACATTGGCTGTTACCTGTAAATTACTCAAGAAAATAAAAGTGCAGTCTTGGTTCTACCAGAAATGTTTGATATGTTAATGAGCAGCTCTAAAGGAATTTATCTGCAAGCAAATTCACTACAGAATAATTACAGGTGTATGGAGGCAAGATGTTTCTTTCTCCAAATATAAAAGTAATTAAAAGCCATATGCAATGTACAGTATTTCACACGTTTCTTTCATGAGGTCATCTCTTCCATTTACAGAGTATCTGCAGCAAATTTGTCCCTCTTTCTAATAATTGGTGAACAGTGAGAGCTTGTTTACTTTATACAATATAATAAGTGCATAGAATTGATTTGGATAAAGACTTTCTGTCCAGATTAATTACATCTGAGGCTACTGAGTAATTCCATTCAGACACATTCTTCCTCCAGCTGAACATGTCTCAGATATGTTTCTTACTTGCCGTTTTAGCAAATATTTTCTCTACACTGGGAGAAAAAGAATTATTCTTTGCTTTTAACTTTTAAACCAGGTTTTTCAAATTACCATTCTTTGGGGAATTCTTCCATCACATACTTCTAATGTTCAAAAGCTTCAAATCATGACCAAAAGCTCATAAGCAATTAAACTGTCTTCATGGTCAAGTCATTGGGATCACAGTGAAAATTATATTCTGCTTATATTCTTACATGTGCATTTGCAAACCATAAAATGAAGTAACATGACCCATGGTGTGGAAATCCACAAGTTGGATTTTGCAAGTGCTTTTCTGAATTACCCAAGCTGGGCTTCAGAAGTAAGATGTAATCCATAGTATAGTTTTTTTACAGTTAGTGAAGCTGAAGTACATCATTTGAGATGCAGAAACAATGGATAACTTGCAGAACCTTCGTAGTGATTTACTTCCAGAGCCAGCTGTGTTGAAGGAACTGGAGTATAGAGCCTCCATTTTTATAAATAAGGAGTTAAAATAGCACAAAGATGCCTGTCATTGCAAGCTGTCTGTCACCAAGTGTTTGCTTGATTTTAAATTTATGAAACTCTCTGTTTTGTACAGAGTAGATACTACAAGGGTAGAATTCACCATTCCTTTAAGGGAGAACTGGGCACTGCCATTCTTTGCTGTTCAGATAGCAGCCATCACATACCTACTCAGAACTCATTTACAGCCTGCTCAAGAAGTGAGTATTTCTGACAAGTATGACCCAATAGACTCAGTAACAGAGCACTGTCCTGATCTGCAAGAATTAAAGCAAATTGGTGATCCAGTTTCTTTGACCAACAGTTCTTGAGTTACCACTCCTCATTTTGATAAGTAACTGCTGTTTATGCCACAGTAAAACAGGTATTGCATTTTAATCTGGGGTCTGAAACTGTCCAAGATCTCACAGTTTTCTTGAAGATGCTATTACAGTGATAAAACAGAGGCGTAAGTCAAGAATTTGTAACTCTAATATAATGTTTGTTATCCTCTAAGCTGTTATTGCAGTTAGAAAATTCAGTATTTTAAAAGTGGTATAAAATAAAACCAGATTAAGGTGGGCTTTGGCTTGGTTTGTTGGGGTTTCATTTTGCTTGATCTTTTGTGTTTTAATGAAGAAAACTATAAAAGAAAACTTTGTTCCCTCCTTGCAGAGGCTCACACTCATGGCAGTATTCATAGCAACGTTTCTCTTTAGCCTGACTTGGCAATTTAACCAGTTTATGATGCTGATACAAGCATTGGCATTGTTCATACTGGACTGCTTGGACATGCTTCCCACAGCAAAGGTAACTTTTCTTTGGAAAGAACCTACTTTTGTTTCTTTGCCTTCACAAAGCCAACAGTTTAGGAGGTGTTTTCCTAACCAGTGGCCTGGATGCTCAGAGTAATAGAGACTGTGCTGTGTGCCTTGTGCTTTGAAGTAATCACAGTGTGTAAACCCTGCAAATGTAAAAGTGAATGATGGAAACAACCAATTTCTGTTTTTTTTTTCACTTGAACCTAGTTCATTTCTATTTCATTTTTGTCTGCTTTTGTTTAGACACTATTTGACACTTCCAAACACCATCCTAACAGTTGATCTGATACCACAGCTTTAGCATGGCCTCTCAAAGTTGCCAGAAGAAAAAAGTACCACAGGAAATCATTGTGTAAGCTGAAGTCAAAGCAGTGTATGAATTTTGCCTCAAGCATTCTGCATCCTCGTTTGCCAGTCAGGGCCAAGCTCTGTACACAGGAGGAGGGTGCAGAACACCAGGTTGCTGGGGAGAAGCAGTTGTCTTGCCTGCTTTGACATTCACCACAAAATAACAGCATTGCCCCTGCTGTGTTGCTGAGCTGGATAAGCCAGAAAATAAAACAAGTCTTACTAAGAAGGTCAGGGATCATTGACAGTCAGTCTTTCAAAATAGAAATGTACTGTAGAAGATGAAAGAACTGTCTTTAACATTGCTGTGAAATTCTACCAGGATCATTTTAGGCATGCTGAAAGCTTGCACTGGTTGAGAAAGGTTCTAACTTTAGGAAAGGTTACAGGAGAATGAAGAGTAATTCATGTAAATTCATTTTAAATTTGAAGCAGACTTGAACTTTACTGATTGTATTAATTTAACTGAAGATGAGTATGGTGCCTGCATATCAAGCTAAATGTGGCTTACTTAAGTTTTTGAACTCTTCATTATATCAGCAGCTGCAAGCTGAATTCAACATTTAATGTGACTGGTCAGCTGCCTTAAAAGTCAGCAAATTACCAGCTTCATCCTGAGTTATTCCAAAGCAGACTCACCACACCACTGTGTCTGTACTCATTTTCAGAAAGCATACCTAGAACTCTTGGAGCTTGTGGGGCTCTTTGATACTGATTTATACCACTACTGTTATACAAGACTGAACTTGGGACTTATGTGTGAGGTAAAATGTATATTTTGGTACCACTGTGTCAGAAAATCAGCTGGGGTTTAGTGCTTACGGTGAGCTGAACACAGATAATAGTTTAGCATAACCCAAAAGGGATTATACTGAACCATTACTGAAAAGTTTGAGAAGGTAGGTGATGTTTGTTTGCTGAACTGCACTGAGCCATAACTCTTTAGTCATAAAGACATCACAGAGGCTACAGAAATACTTCTTGGACTGAAGAAAATAAGAACATCTTCCAAGTATTAAGTAATTAATATTTTCCTCACACTGCAGTTATAATCAGGTATAATCAGCAGTAAATCTGCTTGATTATAGGATCAGGCTTCCTTAAGTATAAAATGGGCATAAAATATTACCCTGAGTAGTTCAGGACATAAATATAAAAAGAATACAGTAATGGCTTTAAATGTAATTATTTACTGCAAGGTGATACATTATTTGCAAAAATAATTGATGTTGAAATAAATTGCAAAGCATATTCAGAGAAAAGCACCTATGACTGTAAAATTTTGTAGGCATAAAAATCTCCTTATTGTTACAGGTTACATGGCTCTATATCATTCAGATTTCTGGGCTACTGCTGGTCTGTGTCCTACAGTTCTTCAATTCTATGATTCTTGGGTCATTACTTATAAGTTTTAATGTTTCTGTCTTAATAGCAAGAACAATCCAGGTAGGTACCAAAATATTTTTGTAGTACTAAATAAAGAGTATTTATATATGTGTGTGTGTGTGAATGAGTAATTTAGATGCATTATAATTTTCATTTAGCAATAGTAATTAGAGGAATTACTATAGCATGCAGCAACCCAAACATTGCCTGATCAAATAATGAATTCCATTACATTAACTGCAGCTTAACCAAGCACATCAGACATCATAATTCCATGATTGCTATTAACATTAATGACTGTGCAAGCTGCAGTTTGGATCCTGAAAAAAAAATTGCATAAATGGACTTTACACCTGTTTCAACAGGACTTGGCTTGAATTTCTGGATCTGCCTCCAACAAAATAATCTGAAACAACTAGGACAGCTAGGCTCCTGTCAAGTTCAGCTTCTGGAAATCCATTGTCTGTTCCCAAGATTAGGGTTTTTTTACTGTAGTTACGGTTCTTTTTTTTCTGATTCTGGCATTGGTGATAGCCTCTGACCACAATAAAGGAGTTTATAGGGCCATTCCTATTGTCTGCATCTATTTCCCAGTTACCTGTGAGCACCTTATCTGGATCTGGATCTTGTAACTGGAAAATTGCTCAAAATTCTAACAAGTGACAGAGCCACAAGATCCCTTTGCCATGTTTGGTGGAAGGTGTAATGAGTGGGTATTTAAAAAGGCACACAAGACTGGAAGTTAGGGGCTAAGTTCTGTAAGTACACTAGGGCTGCTGCCAAAGAAAGGCTGTTTGGCTGCTTCCAAAACTCTGCCAGATCAAAGCTTTCATGACCTTGTCCCTTCAGTTTTGTGCAAGAAGTAAATCTTTATTCTGGGTATTTGCTTCTGTGTCTGTTTTTGCTTAAATGACCCTAATGCAGAATTGGTGCTGCTCAGGGCTAGCAGATAAGCTGTTTCAAATAGCCTGTGATGCTTTTGTTCCAAATACATTAAAATAAAAAAATGACTGAAATATTAATATTTTCTTCTTTGTAGAAAAACCTAAAAAAGGGTGGCTTGCTTAATAGGCTTGGGAAACTTATCCTCCATGTTCTACTAGTTTTGTGCTTGACTCTCCTAATAAATAAATTCATTAAGGTAGGCAAATAATTTTTAATATCAAAAATTACGCATTGCATTATGTTAAAAGCTATTTGTTAACCATCTACAGGAATATCATTAAACAAAAACTGCAGTGAGATTTTTCTGCATCTCAGAAACTGTATTTTAGAAATTAAATATAGTTTTGCTAATCCTTGATATATGGATTTGGAAACTTCATAAATTACCACCAAATAATTTGTGTTAACTTGAAGCTCACCTGTAATTTTGTCAGTTGTAGATCTGTACTGTTGAACATTTGCAAAGTGTATCACTGAATTTTCTTTTCAATTAATGCAGTTAAAACTGAATGGTTCTTTGATTGCAAAGCACCCATCTTAGTAAGCCTGTGTTGCTTTACAGTTTCACTTAAATGAAAAAAAAAATCTGTTTACTGTGCAATATTTTTGATATTTAAAATGTAATTTCCTGTGTCTTCCTCCCTTTGTAGAAAATTCTTAATCTTGAGTCAGATGAGCATATATTCAAATTCCTGAAAGCAAAATTTGGATTTGGAGCAACAAGGTATGCTTCAGCTGCAGTTTTGCTTTTTTGTTTGACTTCTTTAATTGAAGCCTTCAGGTTGTTCCTATTTCAAATGTGTGCAATAAATCACAGTTTTACCTCATGTTTATGTCATACTTGCCCTAAGAATAATCTGCACAAATGCAGAAAGAAAGAACGGAAACTTTGATCCTTTTTGACATCAAGTCATGATTGACAAAGATGTTTATTTTTTTTTAGAGATTTTGATGCTAACCTGTATCTTTGTGAAGAAGCCTTTGGTTTGCTACCTTTAAATACTTTCTCAAGACTCTCCAGTACATTACTTTTTTACATCTATGGATTTGTTCTCTTCCTTCTGACAGTAGCAGCTGTAATTGTTGCCTTTCGGAACCTCAGGTAAATCCAGTTTTAAGAAAATTCACATTTTTATCAATTTTCTTTTCTTCAGCTGGCTGAAGAACTGACAGGTGAACACAGCAGCAAATTCAGGATTGCTTTGCACAGCTACTGAGGAGTGGGGTGTATGAGAGAGAAATCAGGCAGAATAAGTAACTTCCTGTTGAATCTAAAAGTGGAACCAAAGGAACATCCTTCCCTACAGTCAGTTAAGCTCTTTGCTGCTGAAGCTTTGCAGTATGTATAATGTTGGTTGGGTATTTTTGGGATGTGGGAAATCAAGGGAAGGATGTTTTTATCTAAAACATTGTTTGTTTCTTTAGTTCATCCCATTTCCCCTGTGCAAAGCACTCCAAATCACAGATTTCCCAGGTGTTACCCTCAGACTGCCCAGAAATGAGCTGGAATAATCTGTGCTGAACTTTGTGATCTGTGTGAAGGGACAGGAGCTGTAACTGTGCATCACTGCTGCCAGTTCCCAGAGCTAATCTGTGGGATTCTGAGGTATCTACAGAACACAGAAGAAAATCGAACAGAAATGTTACTTAAAAAAAAAAAAAAAGGTTCATTATAGAGCTCTCTGTTTTACTTGTACAACCTGGGCAAAAGGTGGAAGGGATCATATAAAACTTGATTAAGCAAAAACTCTAGGAGTGTCACCTGACGGTCAGATTTTAGGGAAGACTGGATAAAAAGCAGGGCAAGAGAAAGTGAGAGTATCCAAGACAATTACATTACATTACAATAGTAATTGTCAAATGTCAGTCATCTGTAAATAATTTTGGTAGTATTCAACCAGTCTTTTTAAAAACTTATTGCATCAGTCAATTTTAAAAAGAAAGATTCTGCAGCCTTTATTTTCTACAACCTTAGATGTAATCCCAAACATGTCCCTAATTTTTAATGCATTTATCTCACTTGTCCCCTGCCCTGAAAAATCACAAAAAACCCCACAAATTGAAGCAGCTTCTTTTTGTTTTTTTTTTTTTTTTTCAAGTGCCCTCCACATATATTCACAAGGCTAGACATCTCAAGCAATAACCACTCCCTTCAGGGCTTATTTTCCCTAACTATGCTTCCATTCTGTGGCTTTGGTGACATCCAGACAGACCAGCGTAACCCCACAAATCACAGTTAAATTCTTCGCTCTCATCAAAAGCCTTCTGAACATGGGAGTAGCTGCTTCCAACAAGAACCAAGCTTGCCTTGCTGTAAAGAATTCTATCTCATTCCAATCCAGCTCATTTAAACCCCTTGTATTTCCAGAAATCTGCACATGAAAAGAAATACCTGATGCTGCATCAAGTTGGTGGCATCAGGCTAAATTAGATCATAGAGACAACAGAGGGTTGTGGGGTCATAGCAGTGGTTGTTGTTTCTGGTCCCAGAAAGATTCTGTGCTTTTTAAAATGCAGATAATTATTTGAAATATGTTACAGAACTTCACATAATACTTTTTTTTTTCTTCAATTAGTGGTTCAAATCAAGTCCGTTTTAAGGACAAAATGGAAGAATATACAGTGACACTGAAGCCTGATGCTGCCTACAGCTTAGCTCACACAGTTCTTTTTGGATGTCTGGCGTTAAGCACAATGAGGTATATTTTCTTGTTTCTAAGGGCTTCTTCAGATGATTGAGTATATATTTATAAAAGTGTAAAATATGTTGACCACAAACTGATAGGATCGTGAACATTCTTTCTTTCCCTGGTGTGTTTCTACTTGTAGACTGAGGCATTTCCCAAAGTTCTGCCAGAAAGAATGGAACTTTGGGAACAGAGATGTTCTCAAGAGTGCATAGCAAAGTGCAGAGTCAGTCCTGTACTCAGTTATTTCAGAGGCATGAAAGTCCAAGGAAACTGTGTTCAGAATTTCTCTAGACACTAACTGCTGTCACAAGCAGCTTTGCAGAGCTCCAAATGACAAAACACAACACAAAAGCTTGTGTTCTTCCAGGATGAAGTACCTCTGGACATCCCACATGTGTGTTTTTGCATCCTTTGGCCTGTGCAGTACAGAGGTTTGGAAACTCATCCTGAAGTGTCTCCATCTCTACACATCCCAGAGGGTGAGCACTGTGTCACAGCCTTTCATCCACTGGGCTTTGGGCTGCATCTGAACCAAGTCAAGGCTCAGGGCTGAATATTGCTTGTAGTTCTCTCAAGCCAGGTATCTCTGCAGGATGTTTGTATAAATTTTGTAAGTAAAATGGATTTTCTGGTGATTTCTGTATTAAACAATTCCACTGGAATACACTAGATGGCAATATAGATGTGGCTATGAAAAATAACCTTATTTTTACTAAAAAAGTCTCCATATTAAAAAATCATCAGCAGTCTGAAAAGACCTTTGCAGTCAATTATACTGAGTGACAGTGTTTTCCACCTTGTAGAATATAGATTTAAAGATATAAGTCCATCTTTTGTGATGGGTCTGTAGTTAGGGTTATACTTGAAAATAAAATCAGAATATGGGCTTAAAATTCAATCACTTTAATTCCACTACATGTTAAATATTTCAGATATCAATACATTAAAAATTAAGTCTATTAAATGTATCATCAAAATAACCAATTATTTTTTCAATTTCTCATAGACACAGGTGATTAAGTATTCTATACCAATAATTACATTACTGTACATCTCATTTAAGGTAAGAAATTTTTTCTCAATGTTTTGGCATATGTTAGTTGCATGAAATTTTTCCTTTCTCCTAGAATGGTTGTCTTATTAGTAACTACATACAAGAATTGTAACTGAATTTTAAAAATAAGGATAGCTGTGCCTATGGAATTGTCTGTGAATGATCAGTTGGCTTATTTGATCCAAAGTAGTTGTTCATAGATACAAATGTTTATCTGATTGTAGTGTAAGTAGCAGGTGCTATTTAAATGCATAATTTTATGGAAATGGGAGTTGTCTCTTTTGGTTTTAACTAAGTTGTAGATAAAATGGAGATTGTCACATTGTGTCATGATTTCTTGTAGGAGCAGAAATAATCATAATCTCTACTGCTGTGCCTCATCTCATATGTTTTAAAGTTTGGAATTATTAAATGGTTTGTCTTCTGTCTGTTCCAGAAACAGAATATTATTATTGTCAAACACTTAAATGTAAATGCATGAAACATACCTAAATCAATAACATGTACAAGATTATCAGTCTGTCATAGCAGTGAGATTTAGAACACTGATTTAATGGGCAAACCATTCTTTTAATCTGTAGTCACAAAGACAAAAAATTCACAGTCTGCTTTGGTGGAGAAGTTGTTTCTGCAATAACTAGTCTGAGATGAAAATGCATCTGTTAAGTAATTCCCTTCAGAAGAACACAAGATTAATTTCATTGTTACAGTTCAAAAGGCAGTAGTGAAGCAGTTAAGAAAGCTGCTAATAGAGTTCATTCCAGTATTGTGTTCCCCCCTCTAAAACTGAAACAAAAAGTAAAAAAATACTGTTTTCCACTTAAATTGTCTTATTGTTCTGTTAGAAGACTTTTTGTCCACTGATGTGACAGTTAGGAAGTCATTAGCCATTTTCATAATCTCTGAATATGACAGAAACAATGCCATTTCTTCTGACATGGAGGATACCAGGAGCATGACATTCTGATAGTGTAATGTGACAGATCACTCGGAATTATTTTCCTCCCACTCTTCGTGAGCAAATGTAAAGTTCCTAAATTCTGTCAGATTCAATTCTGAAGTCAACAGAAACACTGATTTCATGGGCTGTAGAGCAGTCATTAGTTGTGCTCAGTCTGCCTGAAAAGCATCATTTTCGTGTTTCTTCTAAATAGAGGAAATAGTTTTTATTGACATTAAAAATACTATTTTTCAAATTTCTCAGTAGGAATGAGAAATGTGTCACCTCTCAGTTGTTTTTGTCCTGAGTCAGTTCTTGCAGTTGAGCTACCAGAAGAGTGGATCTCTCTGTGGGTCTGTTCTGCAAAGCTGAAGGAGTTGATGAGAAGCCTGAGGGAATCACAGAATATCCTGAGCTGGAAGGGACCCACAAGGCTCCTGTCCCAGGTGCCCTGGCAGTGATCAGACAGGAATTCTTACAGAGAGATCCAGAAAGGACCCATCACTTCTGTGAGAATGTGGTTTTATATTCTCTCTCTAAAACCTTATAAAGAGACAGTGGAAGGAGATCTTTGGAACAGAGATATACTTATCTTTCTCTTTTCCAGACAAGAATTTCTCTGTTCAGTCACTGCTCAGATGGCAGGGGCAGTTTCTCTGTACACCACAAAGTTAACTGGCCATCAGGGCTGGTTCTCTTGAATTTGTAGAAGGGCAGTTTGGTGTTTCATTATCTGTTACATTTGTCAGAACTATTCTTCAGTGCAGTTCCTCAAAATAGGACTTTTATGGGATTATTAACCTAATCCTGAATAAGCCAATGAAAGCTTCTTTTGAGGCATGTGGTTACTACAGCTCCAAATACATCACTTGAACAATAATTTTATGAGGTGCAGATGCAGCTACAATGCTGGCTTTCTTTCAGATTTCAGGATGTTTGAGACCTGTAAGACATCTGTATTCCTGTTTACATGTGATTTTCATTATTACAGTGCAAACATCTTTCACATAAAGTGAAAATGCTGAAGTATTTCCATGCCTACTTTAGCTGTGCTGCAGATTACACATGCAGAAAGCAGTACCAAGTAGTATTTATGTTTCACTTCTTAAACTTCTCAGGTAGATTTCACCTTTATCTTTTATTTTCATTTTATTTTAACTTCACAATAATGCTCCTCAGTTTGTGTTTGCATGTCAGTAATCTTTGAATAAATTATTGGTATTTAAGGTGAGATCCTGAGCTTGAGCATTCTCATTCCAAGGATTGCCAAATAATCTTGATTTCTCTCTAAGAGTAAACTCTGTATTCCTGTTACTTCTGCAGCTGCATTTTTATCTTCATCATGGCCAAGTCCTTTTGCTCCAAACATGGACATTATTACAGCACATATTGCACCATATACCCACGATCTGAGCAGTCTTTGGCTGTATGAACAGCTTCAGTGCTAACTTAAGCCACTTGACAAGCAGTTTCTTTTCCTGAAGACTTTGACCCCAGAGACAAGCACTGTTACAAGCTGGAAACCTCTTTCACATTTTCCTCTCTCTTCTGAGCAGTTTGTTACATCCCTTATGTGCTCCATCTGTTCTTTTTATCCTCTCCTGGTGTCACCAGACTTTTTCTCAATCTGACATATTCTTGATTTATAAAACAAAGTTCTTTCAGTGTTATTGGTCCATATTTTCATATGCTTTACTTTTTATTTGTCATTCTCTCGTATTTGGAACTCCTGAAGTACCTTAGTTTTCTCTTGGTTCTACTAATCAGGTGTAGTGCTACCTGGAAATTTTTCAATTCAGTAATAGCAAGCCCCATGACCAAAATTTTCCTCCAGTAGAAACTGCCTGTACTCACTGAAAACTTGCAGTACTGGGACTTAAAAAACCTTTACAGAGTGAGTGCCATGGAATAGCCCCAGCAGTGAGCAGGGAGCTGTAGCACTGGTGGAACAGCCACTGGTGCACTGACAGTCCTTCTGTCTCCACCCTGAAGGACTCCAAGCTCTCAGAATGTGTAGCTATTCCAGGCAGTTTAGTAATGAAGAGAGGAAATTTTGATTCATGATGAGACTCCACAATCTCCTTTCACAACAGCTGAATTTACTCATCTCTGGGAGAGCTTCTGAAGAGCAGAAATACATCTGCTGTACTGTTGTACTTCCCAAAGCTTCCCCACGGTTGGGATGCTGCCATGGCTCCACCTGGGAGGTGCCAGGAGTACTTGAACAAGTGTTTTAAGTGAGCAGGTACACTAGTGAGAATCTTAACTGGCCAGTTATACCTCCTGCCCCAAGCCCCATGTAATTACAGTTTTAATGAAGGAATGCCTGTGTTTGCTAAGGGGCTCAGCAGCACCACATTCAAATTCCCTCTGAACTCTTGGATGAGCATTAAAATGGGATGATTAATGGCCTTTTAGATTATCAGGTGGGTTTCCTTAGACTTTCTCCTGTAGCATTTCCATTTTCAAACCAGCAGTCCTTATCTAAAGAAAGCAGGTTTGGAATAGGTTTCACCATAACATTCTCTGTAGTAAAGACTGATGCACAGCAATCTGTCATTAGCATTGTCATTATCTTCCTTAATTGCTCCCTTCTGCCCTGGAATATTCCCTGGCTTAAACAATAAACCCTTAAATAAATCATTGTTCCCTTAGCTTTTTGGATAGGAGGGTTAAGCTTTTCAGAATCAGTTTCCATCCTTCTTTCTCTCCTCTGGATTTGATTTATGTATTCTTTGTATATAGTAAATTTTTAAAAGCTTTCCCCTGATGGCCTATTAGTTGTTGTCATTCAGTCACAGTTTTATTTTTGCCTTCAGTGGTTCTCTTTTAATTCAAATTTCTGAAATACCATTAATAGCATCTTAAGTGCATCTAATAGTCTTTACTTCTGATACAAATTGCCTACCTTTTTAAATTTAGTTTTATATTTCCTTTCCAAACTTAATGTTAATTCCTGGGACCTCTCCTTGTCTTGTCATCATTCACAATGGGCAGGTCTGGTCCTGTTGGTTATCTGGCAGGAGCTGCAGATCTCCAACTCTGAAACTGTGTGTTCATCCTGCAGTGACAGCCACCTCTCCTTCCCAGGAAGAGTAGACAGATACTCTTGAGTCTTGCAATATACCCATGAGCTGGACAAGATTATTAGCCAGCTAAGAGGAAGTAATACATTTCAGCATCCAGAACTTGTTTGGTTCATTCTGTCTTCAGGTTGTTCTATTTTGTTTCCATTTTAGTTCTGGCCAGGAATAATGGATGAACTATCAGAGCTGAGAGAATTCTATGACCCAGACACTGTGGAGCTGATGAACTGGATTAAGTAAGAGGATTTTTTCTCTATTTCAGTTAAATGCTATTTGTGTAGATCTAATGTTCTTAGTTACAGTGTTCTCCTTATTTGTCCCGGCTCAGCAGTGAACTCTGGTGACCCGTGAGGATAGTTAGGGTGAGTGGGTTATCAGGAGGTTGCTGTGAGCAGCTGTGGACAGCAGCTCTTTATCACTGTTCAGTGTCACTGTTCAGTGTCACTGCTGTGTTCCATGTGCATCAGGGAACCAGCTGATCCCTTTGCCCCCATAAGGACACAGTTTTCCCGGCCAAAAGAGGTAAATTTGGAGGTGCCAGGCTTCTCTCATCATATTATAGCTACTTTATATTAATAGACCTCTGCAGTGAAATCATTTTATTCCTCAACCCCCGCCCCCCCAACCTAATGTCCTTCTCAACTCTATAAATGTTAAAAAGCTTGGATGTAGTGCTGGAAAATTCTTACTCTGCAGTCTGTTTGTTGGACTTGAAAACAATCTAGGTTGTTTCTGCTTGTTAGAATTAATCCCAACATGTGTTACAAACTGCAAGCAAAATATTTTGAATTGAACTTGAACTTGCCACAGCTAAGCATAGGTGCAGTCTTTCAGGGGTGTGAGTTAATCATTCAAACCCCACCTCATCACTGCTGATTTCTCACAGAGCATAGGAAGGTGTTTTTTAGGTGGAAACAGTTTGGAATACTTCATGTAGAAGATGCTGAGCAAAAAGGCCAGGTGGGATGTTCTCTGGAGGGCTGTGAACTGAAGGGATATGTTCTCTATTAACATAGAGCAGCCACTAAAAACTTACAGGTTAAGTTTCTGAACAGGGACATTCCTGGGACTTGTATTTATTTGCAACTCCGGCAATGATTTTAAAAAAATGAAATTGGTTTCATGTCATAGAGGAAAACATTCTGAAAGTAAATCTGAATATACAACATTAAATATTGAACTGTTTGAAGTATTTCCTTGGAGTATTTCCTTCATATGCAATGAACTTCAGTGAAACCAGTCACCCAGCCTGTTCTCCCCATAGCAACATATTTACACTCCATAATGTTGTATTTCTTTAATCCATAAACTAGAAGGAGTAATTTAGAAGTGAAATATATTACTAGCCTTCACTGACTTATTCTGAAAGCAGGCCATGATTTTTTCCATCATTTAGAATCTTTGCAGCCTTATTGACATGTTTTTGTGACTAATGTTTACCAGCCAGTTCCATTTAGCACTACTGTTTTATTAAAAGATGGTAAATGTCTGATAGTTCAGGTCTCCTGTGTGCAATATATAGAGTTATATATAGATTTATACATAAAATATGCATGTGGAGTTATTCCCAGCCATGAACTGGATTTGACTGGCTCCAATGAGAATAATTTTTCATGTGTTCTTAGTGCTGAGAATGCTAAACTGGTGCTTGTCATCTCTTCATTCCAAGTCATGACAGACAATTACAGAGGGGCATTTTTTTACTTAGAATTTATTGTATTTAGAAATATTATTCCTGTGAAGAAGAGTTAATTATCTATGCTTTAAATACCAGTCAACAAAATTTATGGCAAGTTTCTCAAAATGGGACAGATTTTGTTAAGTTTGATGTGTAAGAGAACACTTTTACTTTACTAATACTTAATAGTTGTGCTGTAGTTAATGACCTGTCAAGACTGGTGTCAGGAACTAATCATTCATTATTAAAACTCAGTATGAAAAGCTCTAATTTGTCATGTATAGCAGTGAATTAAGAATAACTCATCTGTCTTGCAATCTCTCCACAACAAGAAAACCCTTCTGTCCGCTTAGCTCTAAATGCATATTAACTTGTCCAGATATACAATCTGAATAATGGCCAACTATTAGTCTGTCCCCTGTGAAGTGTCTGCAGATGCATTTCTTACTCTTCCCCTCACTAAAATTGCCATAGCATTTTCAGGAAGATTAACTGGTTTGTATCTGTACAATTGCAGAGCGCAATTTTTTACATAATGATCTTGCATATCCCAGTCTTCTGCTGTTTTTCCTACCCACCATCTCATTTGCTTAGCTTTTTTCCAAAAAAAAAGTCAAGAATCCAGTGCTCCACAGTTCTGTTCCCAGCTGGGAGGTACATTAAAATTCTTAGTTTTGGTCTTTCTCCCTAAGACAACAGGAACAACATGCTCATTTGTGAGATGGGGAGGAATATCAGTAGAATGAGCAAATCAGTAGCGTGAACTTCCCTACTCTGTTTACTCCTGGTAAGTGCTAAAGAAGCAATGTCTTCTGCCTTTAAAGGGGAAATCTGTCTACAGTTGTGGAATATATCAGAAGCAGTTGCCAAAACTCACAGAAAAAGTTCTTTAAAATCTTGGGCAACAGCCAAAACAATGGAAAAGTTAACTGAGGCTGAGATTCAGCAGAGCATTGTTGGATGTCAGCTGTACCTGAACCAGGTGTAGGGACAAGCAGGCAAATATGTGTGTTAATGCAAACCCCACAAATTTCCAAAAAGCTCCTAAGGTTATGCAAATGAAACACCCATGTTTCATGGTGGTTCTTTCTTTTAGTAATTTATACTAATTTATATTAATGGCTATATTTTAATTTCAAGCCAGCTTTAAAGTTTAACTGTGTTACTTACATTCCTTATTTTCAAGGCTATCACACTGAAATCAACATGTGTTCCAGACTTTAAAGGCAATATTACATTTTTTTTTAAATTATTGTTCTTAAATTCTTGGGCTTTTGTTGGACAGACATGTGAGTAAATTTCAGGCATGAACTTGGGAGTGCCTGAGAAGTAGATTTATACCAGCTGTGTAGGTGCAGTCCTTTATGTGAGCATAATCTGCATGCATAAAATTGAAGCTGGGACTCACAAAAACACATCTTGTTGCTCTTTCTTTGTGACTGTCGTTTTCCATTTTTGCAATTTTTAGTCTTTCCAAGCCAGAGGGGAAAAAAAAGAACCATGACAGTGTGATTGAATGTGCTTTACTGCCTATCTTCTGCAGCTAAATCTGTGATGTTTTAATATTGCATTCTGCAAATAAAAATATTTTCTTTTAAAGAAAAAGAAAAATCTATCATGGCGTATTCCTCAGAATCTCCTTTTCTCAAATCCTTTCACTTTGTTGATTCATACCATACTCAGGCACTGGTAAAGGAATAATCTGTGACCTGTTAGATTTTATGGCTTTGAAAGTCAACTACAGGGTTCAAGTCTGGAGGACTTCTACTAGAAATAGCCATTTTATTTCTGATGATGTAACCTGTAATTGCAATGTTGGCCATTTCTTCCTTAGTGCTTCCTAAAACCAGCTCACAATAATTCTTTAGTATATTAAGAGAAAGAATTACTACCACTTTCAGAGTCTGTGCAAGTACTTCCTGTAAAACCCTTTTATTTTTAATGAGTTATTCTTTCGTATTTATATAATTCTCTAAATTCTTAAGTGTAAGGTAAAGAAAAGGTTCTTACACTGTAATATAGTGCTTAGTTTACCCATTAGCTCAGCTGTAATTAACTTGTTGAAAGCGTAGAGCTTCAAAAATAAATGAGATTATTTGTTCAAAATGCCATCAGGTCTGCTTGGAATGGCATTTAAATTATATAATGTAAATCAGTTTGACCTGTAAGTCCTTGTCATTATTTAGTGACATTTCCTAGAGAATAAATTGTTTGCAGGTTGGGCAGTGTGGTATGGAGCCTGGCAGAGAGCTATAAAAACAAATTATCCTTTCATTTTATACATCATTTGCTCAGACAGTTGTAAAAATGGCTTGGTTTTAGTGTAATGGAGAAGTGTCATTCAGGGGGTTGCAGCACAGGAGGTGCCCTGGCTGCAGAGCATCCCTGGGATGCAGGAGCCATCCTGGCCCTGGGAATGCTCCTCGGGGCTCCTGTGTCCCCAGAACTCAGCAGTGGCACCCACAAGAGCTCATGGGGAGGGAACTGGAGAGGGCAGATACCTGGGGCTCTGTGTCACCTCGCAGTGTCACCTCCCAGCTCTCTGCCCAGGGCACAAAAATCCAGCACTTGAGCTCCTGGCACTGCCACTGCAGCACAGGGAAAGAGGGCTTCCAGTAGCTCCTGCTGGTCTGGCAACGTCTGAGGTGGCCAGTGAAACATGGACAGTGATGTGTCTAAGGAGTATCATTTCCTAGGACTTCAAACCTGTAAATCTCAGGGAAACGTCTGCTTTTACCTGGAGCACCAGATTTTAAAGTCCATCCCAGACCAAAGCACCTAAAGCAGTTGTTTGAAAAGCAAGAAGGGGTCACTAGATTATTTTCAAGCAATAGGGAGAGTAGAAGTGTGGCAAAACTCTTTCTGTGTGGTAAAGAATGCAACTCAGCTGTATTTCACCCCTTCTGGGCAGGAGTGAATGCTTTTGGAAAGGGGAGGAATGGAGCCCTGAATCTTCTGCAGGGTCCATTTCCTGAGGGGAGATTCACTGAGGGCTGCAGCTCCAATCTCTGCTCCCTGTGACCAGAGCAGGGTAAGGCTGGAGATCAGGGAAAGGTTCTGCTTCCCCCAGAGGTGCTGGCACTGCCCAGGGATGGGCACGGCCCCGAGGCTGCCAGAGCTCCAGGAGCGTCTGGACAGCGCTGCCAGGGATGCCCAGGGGGATTGCTGGGGGTCTGCAGGGACAGGGGCTGGACTGGATGAGCCCTGTGGGTCCTTCCAACTCAGTGTGTTCTGTGATCCTACATTTTTGACAAGAATTTTTACCAGTAGGTTATTAATAAAGGGCACTATCACATTTAGCTTTCTTTTTAAAGAAAAGAGCCTGCAGGCTGGTTTGGCTTTTTTGTTTGTTTGCTTTTTTCCCTGTGGTTTTGCGTTTGGTACTTGTTGGGAGGGGCTGTGTGAGTGGGTTTAAGACAGTTTGAGTCTGCTACAGAGCCCATTATAATGCAAATCTGCAATCAGAAGAGCAGGGTTGCCTTGGTAAGGCCAGTCAGGTTTTAAAATTTGAACTAATCTTGAACAACCACAGAAACCTACTTGTCACATTAGAAGTTGACTGGCCCTGCCATAAACACAGAAACATGTTGAAGATGCTTTAAGAATCATCATTTTTATTTGGGTGTCTAAGCTCTCCCCAGTCCCCTTGAGAGTCCAGCCCATGTCCTTTGCAGCTTAGTCCTACAGACTTGTGCTTCCCCACAGCTCCAGGGATGAGTCCTGACAGCCTGTCAGGGCTATCCCATTTGCATAGTACTAAATTCTATCAGGAATTAATTTCTTTCAATGGAACATGTACTTCAGGACACTTGTGGCTTTGAATATTTTAAGTAATAAATAATTTCTTAAGAGATTAAATATTTTCAGACTTTAAAATTAAACAGGTTTTATAAAGTGCTGAAGGACTAGTCTATCAGGAAAGTTAAACTGGCCTATTAAAAATACTATCTCTGGCCTTCCTAGATGAGATTAATGTACCAGTACAAGATTTTTTAGGAAGGGTTTGTAATTATTAATTCATTTGCTAAGCATAATCTCTTGAAAGGCGGTAATAAAATTTAATACTTGTCTCAACATTTTCAAGCTGATCATGGAGCTTAAACATGATGACTGAGTGTGTAGCTGCAGTTTCCAAAGGCTCCCTAAAGTGCACCCCAAACTGTCCCAGTTACTGGAGTGCTTTAGTGTGTGCATGGGGGTGTTAGGCACCTATTCCCATTCTAATTTCATTTTAGTTGATTTAATGTGTGCTGCTTTCTGTTGGTTTAGTCTTCACAGACCCTTCCATGGCTATGTGCCTACTAAGCACTAGAAGTCACTTCAGCATACTCTGGCCAGTTCCAATTAGCCTGATTACAGGAGTGTCCATTGCCAGGCATTTTTACTTTTGCTTTTGCTCTGCCCTTCTGTTGTGTCTTTGCAAATATTTTCGATTGTAAACTTGCTGGGAAGAAGGTGAGCACAAATTTTTTTTTTTCATTATTGGTACTTGAATGATCTTGAGATATAAGGACTGCTATTTGGAATTTCAAAGGTTATAGTAACAAAAAGTGACAGCATTATTCTGGCATCTTCTGCATCCCCCTGCCCCAGCTTTTTGCAGCTGGGATGTCTTTTTTCATAGTTTCTCTCCCACAGTTGTCAGAATAGGAAGAGTAATGTCTCAAGGAACAAAGTTTTTGTTCCAAGTGAATGGTGAATGCCAGGACAGGAACTGAAAGTTTTACCATTCAGATTAAATAATTCATTTTATATAAAGTACCTTATATATATCAGACTCAAACCTAAGTCACAATAAGTTCCTTGAAATATTAAAATAATTGGAATATAGAAATCTATAAATATTCATAGGCTTTATGAATCTGAGAAATACATGAAATACAGAAATAGTCTGAAATTGTCAGGATCATGTTTGCCTTAGATTTCCTCATAGTGCTTAGTAAATTTTTATTTGCAGTTGAGTATTAGAATAATTTATCCACTTGGCATTTGAAGAAAACACAGGTGCTTGAACAGTTTGCTCCCTGAATAGAGAAGCAGAAAAATACTTTTGCAGTCTTTTTTTTCCTTCTGATCTGTCACAAGCATTGAAAAAATGCCCCTGCAGAGACTTCCTCAGACTTATCACCGTTTGTTCAGGTCAAACACTCCAAACACAGCAGTGTTTGCTGGGAGCATGCAGCTGTTGGCAGGAGTCAAACTGTGCACTGGACGCACCTTAACCAACCATCCCCACTATGAGGATAAGAATCTGAGAGAGAGAACAAAGCAGGTAAGAGACTTCAGATTTTTCATAGTAGTCCTTGCCCATGTCACTGACTCCACTCCAGCAAACAGTAATGTCCTCATGGCACACTGCAAAAGGCATCACGTGCTTTACTCATGGATAACTTAGTGTCAGGCACAGGCCCAGGATTTAACTGCTTTGGGATCTCCTGACTCACTTCTGGCAGCTGGTGAGTGTCTGAGCAGCTCTGTGCCTGGGTACCCAGCTAGTCCCAAGGGCCCTGGTTTGGCTACTGTGGCATCAGTAGATCCTGGCTGTTAAACCCACATGGAACGTTACCTGATAGTGCCCTCAGTTCCCAGAGCAGCACACAGCATTTGATATAAAACCATCCTGAGAAACTGCACACAGAGCTGGGAGACTGTTTCACCTGCCCTTCTCTGGACTTGAGACATTCCCAAAGCCTGACAGCACCATCAGTGTTGTGTAGCCAGCAGCATCCATGCTATAACACACATCTCCACATGGAGATTTTCCTGAATAAAGCATTTATAGGTTGTTTCTGTAATATTTCAGCACATGGTTTCTCAGTCCCAGTTCTTTGTTTGGCTCAAGATAGAGGGCAGAGCAAAGAAAGCAGCAGTGGGTGGTGTTGTGGAGTGTGTTGGAGCTGAGTTCCCTTGTTGTGCAGATCTACCAGATCTATGCCAAGCGCTCTCCCGGTGACGTGCACGGCATCCTGCGCTCCTTTGGCACGGACTACGTGATCCTGGAGGACAGCATCTGCTACGAGAGGAGGCACAGCCGGGGCTGCCGCCTGCGCGACCTGCTCGATGTAGCCAACGGCCACGTGAGTGTGACAGATCAAGGAACAGAACACATTGCCTTGACTTGCTCTGAAACCCAGTTACTGGGAGCTGAGGTGGCTCAGCCTGTTTGCACTGTGGGAAGGAAAAGCTACTGGAGCCTTTAGACATTCTCAAAATGGCCAGATTAACACTGCTGGTGCTTAAGGGTATTTGAGAATAGAAAAGGTGGAATTTCAGCCTGGGCAGGATAAGTAATCGCTTCCTGACCAGCTCCAGGTTAGGAGCACACAAGCAGAGTTCCCTCCCAGGTGTAAATCACTTGAGAGCTTCAGTTCCCTGAGGCCTGGTTCTGTTACCACTCTGTGGCAGGGGAGATCTCGGGCACTGCTGGGGCTGAGCTGGAGCCAGAGCAGGCTGCACAAGCCCAGGCAGATACGGACCTCTGACAAAGCAACTTCATCCATTTAGAGACAATATTCTTACTGCTTTAAAGCTGTTTTCTTCCTCCCACTTGTTTCATACTGTGAACGAACCTGGCCAGCCTGACCCAGTGAGTGTATTGTGGAGGTTTTTATGAACTTGTTATTGCCTGGAACTGTGAATTGGCTAAAGAAATTTCACCCATCTGTTCCATTTCATTGCAGATCATGGATGGCTTGGGAGAGAATGAACCTGATTTGAAACCTTCATTGTATCCTCGCTTCTGTGAGGAGATTAAGAAAAACCTTCCTTCTTACACCATGCACTTCACCAGGGTGTTTCAGAACAAAACATTCCACGTTTACAAACTTGCCAAGCATAAATAACATTTCTAACCATGACTTCAAGTTCAGTATTTCACTGCTAGGACCACATTAGGAAATGCAGATGAAGTTTACAAACAGGTTACATTTGTAAGACATTTTACACCGATGTTTTTTTGTTTAATTACTGTGATTCTTTTTTTAGACAGTTTAATTTTGATAACATTATTGATGTTGCCAAAATTTTCATAAATTCATAAATAAATGCTAGCAGGGACCATTTTGATTTAAATTCTGACCCTCAGAATACTTAGGTTGTAATTGTTTTCCAGTTTCAATTGATTGGAAGACAAGGGCAGCAGCCTGTGAATCTGCTCAACAGTTCAGATTTTCCTCTCCAGTTACAGAAATTCAGTGAAAGCAGCCCATGCTGCTCCTGCCCTGAGTAAGCATTGCCTTTGTGAATCCTAAAAATAGTCACAAAATGAAGTTTTGTCTTACAGTCTGATGCTTTTTGACAGATCCTTGTGCTCTTTCAGTGCCTCTTTTTTGAATTTTTTGGGAATGTATGCGGCTATGAGTTTCCAATTTTGTGAGTATGATTGCAGAGTCAGTGAGTGCGGATTAAGCAAACAATTTTGAAGAAAAATAATCTTTGGTCCAGCATTTTTAGTGATCAGAAACAAACTGGTTTATAACATTAAGTATTTAATGATGGAGTGTTACGTATTTTTAGTGAGAAAAAAGGCTGGAGCATGCTTGATACATGTTGCATGTTTGTATCCTTGTAAAATGCTTAGAACAAACAAAAATCCAAATTTCTCAGTTTGGATTTTCAGAACACTTTTCTGTATATATTTTCTGAACTACAGGGGATCCTTTCTCTCCTCATGTGAATCCCACTAGGATAGCAAAATTGGACAAAAGCAAAACTCATCTCTAAAGCAGCAGGAAATCAGTATTTCAAATACATTCAGATAGCAGAGCTTTGTTTTGTATTATTTCAGACACAGAGCTCTATATTTTAGCACAAAATCACTGTGTCCTTGTTCTTTAGCCTAAAACAGAGACTAACAGTATTTTAAAATGATGTGGAAGATTAAGTGAAGCCAGACCTCAATGCTGAGAATTTTGTGATTTGTTTGTATCCTTTGTCTTTTTACCAGCCTGAACTTTGTGATTTGTATCAGATTTCTAAATGTTATGAAGGTACCACATGACTTTTGCCGTGTTTTTAGCACTGCTTTGGTTTTAGATTGAAATCAAAAATAAATTTGGAAGTCTCACAGTACTCTCCATCTTGAATTAGACATCCACTAGGCTCATTTGTTTGTTACAAAAAACAGAATTGTAATAATCAAGTGCCTCTAGGCCCAGGTTGAATTAACATTTGAACACCTATAAGACTGTTTGTGGCCTGTGCAAATAACTCAGTTATAGTAATTACCACTGCAATTAATTTCTAATGATGGGAAACTTAAAGTGCTACAGATAGCAAACTCCACATTTAATTTAATCAAGATGTGTAATGAGATTAGCTGTCACAACTGAGCTGGGCTCCAATTCCAAATGATTTAAGTGTTTTCCCTTTCAGTTGTTCCAAGGTAAATTACCAAAGAGATGGAGATGGTTATGTCACATGCTCAAACAATTTTATATTCAGTAAATACTCATTAAACAATGTTAACATCCTTTCTCTGTGGCACAGAAGGCTGTGCTGTAGCCAGGCTGTGTTAAATCACACACTGACAGGAGCTGGGCTGTTACACTGAGCAGCTCAAACTCCTGAGTAATTCTTAGCCTGTATCCTTTAATGAGGTTGGAGACCACTGCAGTTTAACATAATACAATAATAAAACATTTTAATCAGTATTAAAACTTTAATTAGGCCTGTAATGATGCATGGTTCTTGCTGCAAGCCTGGGTCAGTGAATCCCTCAGTGAGTGCTTTCAGTAACTGAAAACAAGCACACAAAAGGTAAAAGATGTCTGGGCTGTATGGCATGTTCTAGAATGCAACTGGATCTTTCTGGAAAGGTGCAGTGACTTTCCTTTGGTGGAGGGGAGGCATTCCCAGGCCCAGTGATAGCCTGTTTTCTTCAGAATTTACTTGTAGGTAACAGCTGAGACTAAGAAATCCTGACTGAAACAGTAATTATTTTTAAACAAACTTATTTCAACAATGCAGTTTCTAATCTTGCCAAAGGAGAAACTTAACATTTTCATAGAAACTACCAAGTGCAATCTGGTTTGTTTGGGGTTTTTTTGCACAGAAAGATGCATTATGAGAGATTATCAGGAAGGTTTAACACTAAGGGTTATTCCAGGGCCTGCAGTGCAGCATTCAGACACCAACCTGCTTCAAAGTGTAAATCCAGGGGCCAAGGGCCAAAAGCAGTTCCCAGCTCCGAGGGAGCAGCTCCTCCCTGCCCCTGCTGGAGAGGAGCCTGGGGGACAGGGGCTGCTCCTCCACTCCTGAGGTGCCCCAGCAGTGGCCATGGCAGGCACAGGCTCCTCCCGTGTGCTCCTTGGTGGCCACAAGGACTTCGTGCTGCATGTGATCAGTGGGATTGTGGTTTAAATTGCAGAGACAAAATGCTGTCAAGGAGCCAGGACTTTTTTAGGAGAGAAAAGCCTTTGAGATCCATAAGTGTATTTTAATTTCTTGTTTCAGTGTTCTGCTGGTGGGATCTAACATAGTTATTTTATAATATGTTGTTGTAAAGAGATGTAATGACTATTGTATACTAAATAAATTGTGTAATTTGAAAGTCACTTTTTTGCTCGTTTTTATGTTGGGATGGGCTGAGAAGGACCTGGTTTGGGAAGGAGCTTTGTTTCAGTCTATATGGAAAAAAGCAAAATATTCTTCACAAGCAAGTTTTGGCTTCTCAAGATCATTATATTGTGTATAGCACTAACTTTTGGAATCACCTTTGTGTTTTAACAGCTCACTGGGCTTCCTTTGTTAGAAGCTAAAGGAACCAGCCATGATTTTTATCAGTCATCACCCCATGCATGTCAACTCCAGTAAGGTCAGTAGGCTGAGGCAGTACACCCATTTAAATAAATATTATTTCTTTCTTTCTTAAGTATATTTTGTATATATATAAAATCATATAGCAAATGCTTTGCCCAGCAGGGATCTGCTTGTTTCCACGCTGTAGTTCAAGTTTAGTATTTTTGATGAACAGAAAGGTGCATTCTTTGGGAGTGAAGCAGCCCATTTCCAGGGCTCCATGAGCAGTAGGATGTCCTGATGTGACTCTTGTGGCCGGAGCTGCAGGATGTGCAGAGCTGGGGTTAAACTGCCCATGTGTAGGACTGGTCTGAAGGGGGCTGGGGGGAGTTTGTCACCAGCATTAATTAGATTAATGTAATTGATGGGGTGTGAGCCACACATGTTTTTGCATAGAGGGGATTCTGGGCTCCAGGGAACCTCCTCCTTTCAATCCCCAGCATTCTTGTAATTAAGAAAATGCTCAACTTTCTTCTGCCCATCTAATCCTGCTTTTTTACAGCCCTGTTTTCCCTCTTAAACCTGCAGGTCAGTAGGTCAGACCTAAGGACAATCAGCTTTCCTACGGCTTGGCTCCATGTTATGTACTTGGAATTTTATTTTAACAGGGGAAGACCACAAAGATTAATGTAGTTGACAGGCAGCCAGATTAAACACTAATATCCACATGATTATTTAAATTTCAGACCTTTACAAACATTTTATGCTAAATAAAATGTTCTTACTATATGTTTAAAGTCTGTAAAGAACATGGAAGAAGATTAATAAAAGTACTAGATTACTGCAAATCCCACTACCTAGGGACCCAGTGGGGTTTTTTATTCAGTATTTCTCCTTCCCCCCTGACCCAAAGGTTTCTGTGGAAAGCCAGCTGTTCTCCCTGGGAGCCATGGCAGTGCTGGGATAAGCCTTTCTGCAGAGGCACTGAAATATTTGTGTGTGCCTGTGCAAATGCAGAACAAGTGAGGATATGATTTCAGCAATAGCATAGTAATTAAAAGAGCAGCATGCAAATTACAACAGATAAATTAAGTGAACTAATTAGTTATCTCTGGAAAGAGGAAGAGTAGGCTTTAATAGGGCATGACAGCTGTAAATGAGTGTGTCCTATTACTGAGATTGTATCGACACAAGCTCGTGGAGGAGTTTGGAGAGGTTTCCTGCCCTTTGTTTCAGTCTGTATGTTCTGTACGAGGTGGGGCTCCCTGTCAGGGCAGAGGCAGCTCCGAGGCTCTGGGGGTGCTGTTTCCATGGCTGCCTACAGAGCAGGGCCACAGCTGAAAGGGGAAGGAAGCAGCAGCAGGGCAGCAACATTCAGAACAGCACTGAGACATCTGCACATCAGCTCTGTGTGACCCATGTTTGTCACCTTTAGGGTTCCTGGGCACCACTTGCTGTCACTCTCACCCAGGGACCAGTTCCTCAGGGATGGAGGAAGAGCTTTGATGAGGTCTCATTCCCCTGGGGAAACCCACAGTGGTTTTTGGGTGGGTAACTGGATCCTGAGCCCACCAGCAGAAGCTTTTCAGGCAGCACAGCACCCATGACACATCTGTGGAAGCTTCTGATCAAAGCTGAGAGAGAAATAATCCAACAGAGTCCACCCTTCAGTCATCCTTAAACACAAACAAGGCAGAGACACCCGGGACAGAAGGCTGGTTTATTATTTCTGTGGTGCCTGAGAGAGGCAGGACACTTCACAGGCAAATAAAGACAGTGTTGGCCCCAAGGAGCTTACAGGCTAAATTAAATTAAAACCAGCCAAAGCACCAGCATGTCCATTGCTAGGGGAAGAACACAGGGTATGCAGACAAAATTATTGCTGTTTCATGAAGGAATAGATTTTTGTGCACAATATATATTTAGTTCATTTTCCATACCCTGTTTGTGACAGCTGAGATGGTGGAATACAGAAGCTGGCAGACTGGACTGGTGAACACTGCAAGATGTTTCAGCCAAGGTTTCCTCCCAGGAAAATAAATGTGTCAGTAAAATTACAAAATCACTCCGTACTGTGTGTGAACCAAAACCATTGGGTGTGAGTAAAAACTGGATTAAGGTTTTCCAGAGGACAATGCCCACCACCTGCAGTGTGTAACAGTGCTTAATGGTGCACTCAGGGTCTTCCAGAGTGGCACAAGTGCACATGAGAACAAGGTGCTGTGTGAACATTTCTCATTTGGGAAACATGCAAACTGAGCTGGCCTGCAGACAGCATTCACCTACTTATGGGTTTTAACAGATGCATAAAAATCAAAGCCAGACCTCCCAAAACAAGCTACTGAGCAAAGCAGTTTCAGTGTCTGCCACAATACATTGTTTCATGCTTTGTTTTAATGAAACATTATTAGAAACTAGGATGTATTAATATTATTAGCTCATAATATATAATGTACATATTACATATAGTTTACATATTACAGTAGATGTAATTTACATATGATACATAGAAGAAACAGCACAACTTAAGATTTAGGGTTTGCTGCATTGTACTCCATTTATCTGTACAAGTGGTCTCAAAAAAAATCAAAATTAATTTAGTGGCACCTTTTCTCTTCCAAATATTGTCAAGTTTAAGAAAAATCCAGCATAGTAGCTGGACATTAAATGGTTTCAAAAAGGGACTGATTAATTTAGAGCATTATATTCCACCCCCTGCTACTGCTGTTAGTTTTCCCTGTTTCTCTGTCCCCAGATATGTCCTGCAATGATTCTATCAAAGGAGATTTAACAAAACATGAGGGACACAGTTGTAGATGCAAATGGCACAATTCAGGCTGCTTTAGGCTCAGTTTAGCAGTTCATTAGGAATGAGAGATTGTGATGTACTGTGGTGTTTGCTACTGAAATCTTGACCAGCACCCTTTGAGGCATGTAGCCAGCACACCTGGCCTTTTCCTTAGGAAAATTATGTAAGCAGCTGGGTTCATGTGTTACGCCTAAATTCAGTTTCTGTCCTTGTATGGCAGCATAAAGGGATTTCAGCACAGTATAAGTGAAGTTCCCGTTCATCCTTCTGCTTCTTTCCTTTTCCTGTACCCCTGGACTGGCACCTGCACTGTGAGCAGTGAGCAGGGCTGTCACTGGGCACTGTGAAAAATGAGAGGGATGTAATACACCGCGGACTTCATTACATGAGAAAAGCACAGGGTGTTTTTTTCTTCAAATAACTCAAAGCACCAGAAAGAGCACATCCAGCATGCTTCCCTCAGCTCCAGCACACCTCAGGCTATGTGCACTGGATCCCTCAAGAGTCCTGCATGACTTCAGTGATAAAAAAGACCTGTACTTCTTAACCACACTATGTGAATGGCTGCATACCCCAGATTCTCTCTTTATTCCTCCCAGTAGGTTTATATACCAAAATGCAGATGTCCAGCATGTCCCAAGGTGAACTCCCCCACCTTTGCTGCCCAATGCGCCTTAGCGGGAATCTGAATCCCTGTTGAAACAAGGAAAAAAGGCCGGGTGGGGGTAAAACAGAGCAGGAGAATAAAAAACCGCGCCTCACCTTTGCCTCCAGAACTGCAAAGAGCAGCCTCGGGGAGCTACAGGTCCCCTGCCTCTCTGTGCGAGTACAGCTCCCTCAGTTTCTCGAACTTGGGTCCCCACTCGTGGATGTCCTCGCAGGCGCTGCCGCCCAGCCCCGCGGAGCTGAGGGAGCTGAGGGAGCTGAGGCTGCCGGCGCTGGAGCCGGCGCCCTCGGTGCAGAAGACGCGCAGCTGGTCCTGCGGCGGGCCCGGGCCGCGGCGCTCGGCCTCCCTCAGCAGCGCGGGCAGCGCCCGGCCCAGCGCCGCGCCCCGCGCCCTCACGGCGGCCTGCCGCGGGGCCGCGGGCTCCCTCCTCCGCTGCAGCGAGTAGGCCGGGCTGCCCTGCAGGGACACCTGCAGCTCTGCCATGTTGTAGGCGTCCTGCAGGGAGAAATCGGGCACAGCGCATTAATACTCCCTGTAGGTCCCACAGGTTCGTGTTCTGGCGGGAGTAAAGAAGGAGTGATGGCGAGTCAGTCTGTCTGCTGTGAGCACCTGAAGGGTTGGGTGTTCTGCCAGCTCTGCCGCCTGCAGTGCACCTGAGAAAGCCTGAGGAACACCTGTGCACTCTGCACTGCTGCAGTCAGGGTCAGAATCAAGTCTGAGCTCATCCAAAAGCTAAATAAACCTGACAGGAACACCCCAGCTTTTGTTCTAAAATTCAGATTTAAAGTGTCTTATGACTGGACACTGATCCCACAAGTATGGCAGAAGACAGAAGAAAGGGAATTCACAAACAGCGTGTTAAAGAAATCTTTCTGCAGTAGTAGTTCACAAATGTACTGTGATTTCTGATACAATTTTACCAGTCTCTGGAATGATGCCTAATTATGTTGCATGGCAGTGGCACAACTGCAAAAGCCAAAAACCACTTACTCCCAAAAAAGTCACTAATTCCAGCTCAGCCACAGTAAATGCTGTCTGGGAACTGTGCCACAAGCTCTGGCACAAAGGTGCCAATGCCAACAGTATTCAGTGATCAGAATCTTTGTGCCACCTGCAATGAAGAAGTCCTGTCCCCCGGCATCCTTCGCCTCCCTACAACCCAAAGGTTGCTTCCCTTGTCTGATTTACAGGCCAAACTAGAATGCAGACAGGTGGAGGGAGACAGAATTCATTAGAGCAAACAAATAATTATTTGTTTTGCTAATACTGTTCATGGTAACAGGAGCCATCAGTGACAGAGGTGTGCAATCAGCACTTCCCCAAAGATTTCTTTAGCTGTCCAGCATGTGGCACTGTGCATGACCATGTTGTAAGAGATTAACCAAGGTAATCTCAGTGAGTTTTGCTGAATTTCCCCTGGAGGCTGAGAACAATTTAAATTCTCCCCACCTGCAATCAAGAAGCTGCCTAAGTGGCAGGATGGGGTTTAGGACCTGCTTATGCCCATTCCTCCACAGACTTGGGAGTGCTGGTGACAACACCGAGACCTGCAGCCCAGATCCCTGCCTTAGGCACATCCTAAGTTAGTGCAAGCCCCAGTCCAGCCCCACTCTGAGCAGGGAGACCAGGAGAATCCATGACATGGAGCAACTTTTCATTGTGCACAAGTTAAATGGGAGTTGTTCTAATACAGACTTGAGGATCATCCCTTCACTGAACTGTGTGATGATAAAAGCATCCTTCACTGCTACTAATTGTTCATTAAAATTACACATTTCTTCTGATAATAAACCCTTCTTGGCTGGCCATCCGGCCAAGCCCTCAACTCGAGCCCTGCCTCTGGGTCCAGAGCTGGCTTTTAACAACATCTGGTGGTCAGCTGAGTTCAGTGTATAATCAACAATGCACTGACCTCCTGCAATTTTTATGAGCTCCTAATTTCAATGGGGGAAAATTTTATTTCAGATGCAGAAACTCCTTCATATGACAACCCCTTGTCCTCATAGCCCTACCATCCACAAACCCTACAAAAATGAAACTCTCTTATCCAAGCAGCCTCATGGTGCTTTTGTTGAGGTAACATTAGAACACAACTGAGGTGGTGTAATTCTAGGTATTTTGGGCACTGGTTTGTTTGTTTGGGTTTTTTAAATCTAGAAAAAACAACTAGGTTTTAGCTTAAAAAGTTTCAGCTGCAATCCCAGCAACTGTTAAATCTGAATAATTACACAGAACCCAGAGAGGCTTCACTCCCAGCACTGTTTCTTCAGGCAGAGTAATAACCTCAGATGGAGGTCATCAAGTCACTAATGTGGTTCCACTGTTTAAAATAAGGAGTGCATTTTAAGAACTCTCCAAAAGTAATTAAACATGTCATACAGTAACTGTAGATTTCCTCAAAGAGACCTTCTGGGTGTAAAATTGCAAAATATTGCAGAGGAAGTTAATCTGATTAAGGAAAACAGGCTTTATAGCTGTCTATGTTATCACATGGGAAATGTCTGTGTTTATTACATTCCCACTAATTCACCAAGAAAACAAGTATACTCTACAAGTAAGAATATTTTTAAATCACTGGCAATTTTTGGCCTTCACACTGGTACCATGACTATTATTACCTCTGCAGAGTCACACCACCCCTTGAATCCATGAAATGAACAGTTAGCAATGACATTTCTTACCTTTTATAAACATAGAAAGCATCTATAGGTCAATAAATAATCTATTAAGAGTACTTGTTTATAACATTCACTGTTTTCCTTCAAAGCTCTGCCTTTCACTGACACATGAAAACCTTAGAACAGCCAGCAGGAATGTTAATAATACCTGCTTTGGGTATAATCTGCTCTACTCTAAGTATAAACAGCTTGTGTTCAGTGGTGTACTTATCTCCAAAACACAAAAATGCCAAAGGGTTCTTCCACAAGCACCACATGCTCCAGGGCCTCAGAGGAGCCAATTCAGCACCTCCCCTTCCCAACAAGGGAGGTGTGAACACCTGCTGCTGGGAGCAGTCTCTGGAAAAGCTTGGCCATGAGCAACAGTCACACCAGGCTCTTCCAAGCCCTTGGAGCTCCAGCAGAAATGAGCCCTGAGAACCTCAGTGTCTCCTGAGCCCCAAAACCAAACCCAGCAGCTGTTCCCTACTGCTAAACTCGCCCTACAGGCTCCTATCAACATGCACTCAGGAGCACTGGCTTTAAGACAAATTAAAAATGTATAAGCACTTATCTGAGCTTAGGAAACATGCACCCTCATCCAAATAATTCATTTGCTAATTGCAGGGCTGAATCAGCAGAACGAAGACTGAGGACAAAGCACAAAATGCATTTTCCTCAGCCTGGTGAGGCACCAGTCCCCTCTTAATTGTAACATAACAGTGATCCTTACTTCATCTTGCTCCCCACCCCCTTCTTCATTGTAGTTGAGGATGTTTTCCCTGATGTCCTCCAGGTCCTCGGGATGAGCAGACCCGTGGTAAACGCCTCCGTGCAGACCCTTGCGCGACTTCCAGTGAGCCCAGAGGAAGGCGGCGCTGAGCAGAGCTGTGGGGACAGGAGCAGAGCTCAGGTGATGCAGGCACCAGTGGACCCCAGTGCACAGCAGGGCCAGCACGCCTGCACTCCGGGCTTCCCAGCAAATGTCTGGGCTCTGCACTGTCCAGTGTGGTGAACATCGAACACAGAAGAAGCTCTTAAAGAGCGTTTTGCAACACCCTTTAAAGCCCAGCTCAAAGTTGGTTAAAGACCAAGTGGTGTCTCTGACCTGTCTCCGTCCTGTGTGGAGTTGAACTTTGTCACAGAAAATGCATTACAGAGGGGGACAAAGAAGAAATAACATGTTGACAGTAACAGACACAATTACACACAAATGAAACACAAGAAGACACAAGACAAAAGAGGAAATTACTTTTAGATTATTTACTAGAAAACAGGAATGAGGCACATTTTGCCTTAGCATTCATTAATTTAAACCCTTTTCTTAAATGCTGAAGTGCATTTACACAACTGACAAGCTTCAACATCAGATACTGAACATTCTGTAAATAGAGACTTGTGTATCACTGTGCTACCAACTCTATAAAAATCGATAAAACTCAGAGTAAGACCTCAAAGCATTGAGTGCCATAAATTAACAGTGCAGTGAAATAAATAAACTAGAATCTCTTACAGAATATCTACATGGCAGCAGATTTATGGAGAAGCATCTAAATGACCTTGGGACTGAAACTGGGATACAAAGAGGTCATGCCCTGCACTCCTCTAACATAAAGAGCTACTATCAACCTCAGCTGTCTGGGATTCCAAGAGCTGTGATACCACTTAGCTTCCCACAAATTTGCTGCTCATGTTTGCATGGCAAACATAGTATCTAGCAGAGTTGGGGAAAACTATGGTATTTCCATACTCTTACTATGACTTCTGAACAAAACTGCCTTAAGAAAAATCCTATGTCTTTATTCAGACAAACTTCCATAACATTTGAATAAACAAAAAAGACTCCAAGATGTGATCCTTCCTCACGAGTAACATCCTTCTGGTTTTCCTCTTTAGATCCAATACCTAAGGGCTGAGGAAGACAAAATCAGCTGCTTAGGAGCTGGGACACAACTGGCAAGATGCAAAGTCTCCTCCTGCCTGATCAGTGTATTCCTATCAGCCAGGAAGTTTCAACTAGACTGAAAAATCTGTTTCATACTCAGCAGTATTTTAAACAATGCTTATCTGGTAGCAATTTCAACTCTTGCTGTTCAGTTGCATTTGCTTCCAATTATGCATCTGAACAGTTCCTCAGCAATGACGTGAAAATGTGAAGAAAACAAAACTGCAGAGACCTTCCATAGCTCACACATGTTGATTCACAGCGATGGATGCACAGAGGGATGGGAAATCAGTGATGGGACCACGGCAAAGGAACGAAGGCAGAGCTGGCCCTCCCTCGGGAGCTTTCGGCAGGAGATGAGGCGATGGCTGCCCAGGACAGGTGGACACGTGCGCTCACCACAGGTAATACAAGACGTAGTTGCCGTAGCTACCTAGGAGTGCCAGGAAGCAGACGCAGATGGCGAAGAGGGAGGTGAAGCTGAGGCCCGTGTCCTTGTGGAAGATGGCCAGGGTGATCTCGCAGTGGCGCCCGGCGTAGCCGTCGGGGCAGTGGCACTGGAAGCTGCTGGGGGACAGGGACACGCAGGTGCCGTAGTTGCAGGGCTGCTCGGCGCACGCCGTGTGCACGCACTGCCGGCCTGAGGCGTTCTCCAGGATCATGTGTCCTGCAGGGCAGCTGCACACACCAGGCAGAATGGCACGTTAGGCTGGGAGAAAACAGCCGTGACAGGCAGCACTGAAGACTTTAAAACACACTTTGGTGACACTTTTTGCACGGTTTCCGAAGCAGTTACTGGGAGTTACATGAGATCATGACAGGTTATAGCCTGTCCCGAGGCAGCCATAGCATGAGCTCCACAACTTCAGACCCTTATGTCTGGGGCTTTCAGAACTCAGGTATTTCCACTGCCTTCTGCAAGATTATCCTTGTGACAACCTGCTGGGTTGCCCTCTGCAGTTCTGGCTAGCCAGGACAAGCTGTGCTATGTTCTTTGAGTTTCCAGAGTTAGAGACTCCATTTATGTGGACAGTGCCAGTTAGGACAGTGTGCAAACATTAAGGTGTGTGTAAATAAAGTGTTCATTTGCACAGCACAACCAACAGGAATTAGTGTTGTCCTGACCCCAGACACAAGCATAGGAAACGGAGCTCAATAGAGTGGTGTTTCTAAAGCAGCTTGAGGAGGATGGGAGGGAGCAGAGGCAACAGCCTGGGGCACTGCAAGAAATCAAATCCTCACAAGAGAAAGCATTGACACTGCACAGCAAACAAGCTTCACAGTACAGCCAGGGAACTGTGCCACTCCAGCTCACACACCCTCCCGTGCTGGTTCCAGGGTTTACAAGCATTCTGGATTTGCTGCTGCTCTTTAAATGTTTTCCACTAGACAGGCAGCTGAACTTGCTCCACAATCCCTGGAGCCAGGCTATTTACATCAGCTGTGGTGGTGTCTCTAAGGACACAGTAAGCTGCTCCCTGTGCAGGTGTTCAGCTTTGTGTGCCACTGAGGTTCCAGGGATTTGATGAGATTGCCCAGTGCCAGCCTTCAAGCTGAACACTTCAACATCCACCCCTTCCCACCTCATTCTGAAGGGTTTTGTGCTTCTATTTCCACCAATTACCTGCATTCATGCATCATCCACAAATCAATACAAATAAATTCTTGGTTGCAAGGGTTATTCCTACAGGCCTCTGAAGAACAGCCTTCTTTGATGCCTTGGGCACTCAGTACTGACACCAGCTCCTTCCCATGAGTGTCCAGAGGGATTCTGTAGTTGTTAAATCTGACATCCTTCATACATCCTACAGCAAGGTACAAAGAAACAGTTTTAAAAACTATTCAGCAAGAATCATTTGAAGCAGTTATAAGATTTGGCAGTTTGTGCTTAACAAAGGACACAGGCTATTAAAGTTTAAATCCAGGACTGAATTCACTTAAACTCTCATAGCATTGTCCTTCATTTTTGAACTGAATTTGCTGAAGTTCTAGATCAAGATTCCCAGTGGTTTCCACAAGAATCAAGTGCTACTGCAGGTCTGTGCTGGTTTTGGCTGGGACAGACTTAATTCTCTTTGCAGGGGCTGTGTAGGGCTGTGTTTGGATCTGTGCTGAACACAGGGTTGATAACATGGAGCTGATTCTGTCATTGCTGAGCAGGGCTCACAGAGCCCAGGCCTTTCCTGCTTTTTGTGGGGCCATGCTGGGGAGGGGCTGGGGCTGCCTGGGAGCCTTGGAAGGGACACAGCCAGGACAGGGGACCCCAGCTGACCCAGGGGATGCTCCAGACCACAGGGGATCATGCTCAGGATTTGCACTGAGGGGAAGGAGGAGGAGGGGAGATGTTTGGAGAGGTGTTTGCCATCCCAGGCACCCATTGCACGGGATGTGGCCCTGCTCTCCTGAGGTGAGAACACCTGCCTGTCCCTGGGAAGCAGGGAATTCATCCCATGTTTGCTGTGCTTGTGTGTATGGCTTTTGCTTTCCCTATTCAACTGTCTTCATCTCAACCCAGGGCTTTTCCAGCTTTTACCCTCATGAATCCCTCCCTGATCCCACTGCTGGGGAGTGAGTGAGAGGCTTTGAGGGGCTGGGGAAGGGCTGGGGTTAAACCATGACAGGGCCTCTATTCCCCCTAATGTAGTCAGTGGAATATGTACCCCTCCACTGTGATTTCCATAGAGAAGTCCAAATATTGTGGAGAATCTGTTACATATGGATAACCTGTTCTGTTCTTCAATGTACCAGTAAAAGTTGTTTGGCTGATTTTAAATTGTAGCTTATGGTTTACCTTTATAGTATGAAGAGCAAACCACAAATAACAGTGAGAGAGTCTTCAATCAGGGATAGAAAATGTGTACTGAAGATGGGTGACATTAACTTTGTATGCACGAGATGCCTCAGCATGAAAACATATACTTTGATTAATTAAGTACATTTTATGACTTTGAAGTCCTTAAAGTTTCAGCTTCTTAGCAGCAACATTAATAGTCCTAATTAAAATGATCTTCATGCAACCATTTGACTTCTTTATTTACTTAAAAACAAACACTACTACTCCCATAAATAAAAAATTCAAAATATGCTCCCTAATTCATATAATAAACTTTATTTATTGGAATACTTCTAGTAAAGCAATAGAAAACAATCTTTTTCTAAATAATTTGTGGTACACTTAAGTTGTAAATTATTACTCTATTTAATTTCTCTCCAGGCACTTTTGTATTACTCGCTGAAGTACTTTTGCCTGGTGAAAAGATGACCAGCTTGCTTTGAATGGATTAACTAGGACCTAGATAAAGAGGTGAAGGGCATGGGAGAGAGGTGACCTACAGACACCAGGCAGGTTTAACCAGCAGTGATGTGTGTTCCTTAGCAATAAAAGCTGATTTGCTTTACTCACACTGTGGGTTTAGGCAAAGGCTAAATTTCCAGCTGAGCTCAGAGTAAAGAGCTGCCATGGATATCCCAAACTTCCTTTGTGGAACTACTCAATTTCCAGGCTGGAAACTGATTTGCTTTTAACACACACCGTGACCTTATCCACTCAGTTGCTAAAAATTCAGATTTTTAGCTCTAATTCAATAAACCATTTCTAATTTTAGTTAATGCTTTGACTGAGTGTAAAATCCAGTAATAGTGAGGTAATAAACCAGGGTTTGGTGGGTACTATGCAATGCACATAGAAAATGGAAAAAATTCCTTTCAGCATAGAAACAGATGTGTTTGGGAGGGAAGGAGAGCTGCCAAATGGAGTGGACAGAACCATGCACTGAAGCAGCTCTGCCTATCTAAGGCAGGGAGCCACGCACAGTCTATCTGGGAGAAGCTTCTGGAGCTCCAGGTACCAACTCTGCAGCCAAGGCAAGAGGTGACCATCATTGTTCCAGGTCCAAGTGTATTTGCAGGCAATTCCCTGCTGTACCTTCTGGTCAGAACAGCTTATCCACCCCTGTTGCAAAATGTCATGCAGGCAATCTGTGTAATTTGGGCTCTACATAAACAAGAAAGTTTCCTGCACTATTTTTTTTATTTTTACAGGTCCATATTATGAACAGTGAGATGAAGAATTCCTACCTTGAAAACTCCTGTTTTGACTGAATGGGTAGGTGTTTCCAAGGACCAAGCTGCTGGGGTCAATGACAATCTCTTTGTATATTCCTGCTGCTTTTGTAATCTCTCTCTTCCCACCTCCTTCATAAAGGCGAAGAGTAAATTCATTTTCATTTCTCTCCAGTGTGATGTGATGCCATTCACCATTATCAATGTGGTAGGAGGGAAGGCTTACAGAATAGTTTCCATCACCCAGATTGTATGAGACCACTAAGAGTCCCTGAACAACCTTATGGATAATTAACAAATAGCAAGAAAGAAAAGCAAAGTCATTGCCTGCATTTTGTATTGACCTGTAACTTCAATCTTAAAGCATTTGTTTAAATTTAGGGTATGTTTGCACTGCACATTTAGCTGTATTATAAAAATACTGCAGGTGCTACTGAATTAGGCAACCTAAATGTGGCAGCAATATACTCATAGTAGTATCTAAGTCACCTTAGGAGTAATTTTACCCTGATCTCTCTTGCACAAATTTATGGGGTTCTTCTGATAGTTGAGAGTCTGGTGTATCACAGCTACAGTGCCAGCTCAAACCAGCGTGGCTGAAGAGGTGACTTGTTCAGTGATGTGTATAAAATGAGAAGGTTGTCACTCTGAGAGCCTGACATCATTAGAACTGCCACGGGCACCTTGCTTGGCAGAGTCTGAACTACACAGAACTGGCCACATGTTCAAAAGAACACCAGGAACACACCCTATTCATCCTATTCTGTATAGAACCTGTATTTCTCTGCAACTGGCACTGAAACCCAATGGCATACCAGAGCTGAGTGATCAATATCTCAAGTAAAGGATCAGATGTATCTACCCATCAAACAAATTCCAGACTCTTGGTGCTCAGCATTAGGCTGTTGCTCTGTTTCCATCTCTTGAGCGAGTGTTTCTCAGAGCTGTGTGCGGCTCTGTGTGTGAGTGGTGGCCTCACCTGCAGGGTGATGTGCTCGTCCCTGGCGCGGGACAGCACGGAGGCGATGACGCCGTGGGGCTGCCGCGTGCGCACCAGGGCCTGCAGCCGCGTCCTGCGCGCCGACACGCTCACCGGCAGCTGGTAGCGGATGTGGCTGCCTGCCTCAAACCTGTACTCCTTGGCCACTGCAGGGGAGAGAAACCTTTAAACCATCTCCTGAGGAGAGGGAAACCTTGTTATTGCCCTTAATGTCATAGTAAGTGTTGAAAGAAAAAGGAAATAATTGCGATGCACAGCATGGATCTGTGAGACAATGTATGTCCTTTGGGACATACTCCTGTACTTATTTTACTTATTTCCACAGCTTCTCCAGTCACTCTCACACTTCATTTTCCTGTGTAAAGAGGTGTTCTCCCACCCAACTTGATCCTGCTAATGCTCCTCCTTACAATGCTCACATGGGGTGACAGCAGGGAAGCAGCACCTTTGACCAAGACAAGAGACTGAGGATCAAGTACCACAATCAAATTTCACAACCTGCTATTTTATAACTGTTGTTCTGCTGCAAACTTTGCCTCCATGAGAGCAAAAAATCCTACTGTTCCCAAAGCATAGCTCCTTAAGCCAGCAGAGTCTCTTCCTGACACCAGTGGAGCAATGATTTCTAATTCCAGTTGCATGGTTCTAATTCTTCACAGAAAGTGGTACTGGCACACTCATACTTTTTAGGTTATTAGATATTTCTGAAAGTGTAAACAGATGCAAATCAAACAACTGTAATAAAATAAAATACTTTTTTCACATTTTTTTTGTCATGCAGCCATGTAATCATACAGTCATTGCACAAACACCCTCAGGATTAAAGAAATGATCCTGTACTGAGAAAGTAATTTCTCAAAGGGAATTAGAAAACAAATTGTTAACAATCACAGGCAACGACACTGCAACATGACTTTACATAATGTAATATAAAACCACCTCAACAATCATTACCTGCAAATATTTGAAGTTTCCTGTAGTGTAAAATTTAGCAGCCTACACAAATGAAACAGAAAAGCAGGGTTCACCTTTATCACATCGATAGCCGTGGTAGCCTGGCAAGCAGTGACATGCAAAGGAGCCCCAGTCCCCAAGGCACCGCCCATGGGCACCACAGGAGGAAGATCCCATGGTCTCACAGCTGCCATCCGTCAGCGTGCAGCCAGGGAAGCTGTTCAGGGACTCTGCAGGAGACTGAAGGTCGTATACCTTCAAGAGACAATTCAGGACACAAAAATATTATTTGAGAAACATATTTCACTTTTAAACAGAAATAGCTGCACCACTTCACTGTGTGTTCCTCATCTGCATTGCTTAAGTTTGCTTTTTGACATTCAGACTTCAGCTGATTTTATCAAGAGCATGTTTTGCCTTTGAATAAAGTCAACTGACTACAAAAACAAAAAAACCCCTAATACTTCCTAACAAAGCAGACAGCTGGCATAAATATACCGTTATACAATTGCCATTCAGAAGTTCCCTGAATGCAGAAAGAAGCTTGGAAAACAGCTGCATGAAACAGGGGATAAGCAAACAGTTTCTGCCTCATTAATACATCTCCTTCTATCTTTTCAAGGTACTTATTCTAATTATCACAGAAAAACACAGAATTTTCTTATATTTTACACTGATGCATGTGAACATTGAATGCACTGATGGAAGCAGAAGTTTCGTGTATAATATGAATCTCCCAAAAGTTGAATAAAGAAGTTTTCTTCTCTGCTAAAGCAAACATTACTCTGCTCTTACCTGAGTATCCAAGATGAAATTGCGCAAGCAGCCAGAAAAATGTTTGTGTAGCAATTGTGGGTAGGAGTATGGTATGGACTCTTTCACACCACCCAGCTGGAGAACATGGTTCACATTCAAATACCTTGAAAAATCACATCAATAATAAAAATAGATGTGCATCTACCTTTAAACATAGATGTATAAATAAATAAATACACTGCTTTTCCAAACATAACATAACAGTAGAATGCAACTACTTAATCTTCTCTCTCTGAAATAAAACCCTTTAAAATAAAGGATATTTTTTAAAACATGACAGTGAAACTGGCTGAACTTTTAACTGTGGGACACTTACCTTTTGGGTATGTTTGCATCCAAGTCAGAAACAGCTGTGATATTCTAGACACCATATTCTCCTTCAAGTGCTCTGTGTGTGTGCACAGACATGCTATGCTGTAGGAATACTACAAAAAAGGCTGTTCTGTGTACGACAAAACTCAGAAATCGAAAAGCTGGGTTCATGTGGTCTGAAAGGCCACGATAAACAGGTCCAAGCTCTGCACTATCTCCCAATCATCTCTCCAGGCCAAAGAACTCCATGCATTTTAGTCCTCATACTTTCTTTTTCCCAGAGTTATCAATTAATTTATTTTGTTTTCATTTGTCCTTATATTTTTCCCTTTCTTTGTGCTCCTTTCATGACCAGGAGAGCTCCCGGCAGCTGTGGACAAGGCTTAATCCCAATGCTCATCAGAATACTTGCTTGGACTATCTATTCCACAGCTGAACTATCTTTGATAGTACAAAGGTTTCCTTAAAATATAACCTGAATATTCCTCACTGTAACTTTAGACCCTGTACAGAAGAGATTGTCTAAATCCTCTTTGCACCATTCTTTTGTACGCACTGAGACTTATCATCTCGCTCCTTAGTTTTCCCTTCTTTCTGTTAACTGACCTCAATTCCTTCATTCTTGATTCTTACTCTCAGGGCGAGCTGATTAGTCATTGCTCTTCTCTGGACTGTACCCAGCTGCTCCTTGTGCACCCTGCTCTGTGGGGCACCAACTGCACCCAGGACTGTGATGTCAAGTGGCCTGAATTCGTAAGGTTTTAAGGAGTAGGCTCACAGAGACTTGATAAACAGAGAGAAATCCTACGGGTGAAGGATGGTACACAGGGCCCACAAAAGCTCCAATAATAGCCACAGAGTTTTGGGGTTGTCAATTAGTAGTGCAACACTACTCAGTGGAAGACCGGTTCCTTAAAATTTTTTTAGTTCTTTGATGTCCAGGCTTGGTCTAGAAGGTCTGAGAAAAGAGGAAATGCTTTTTATGCTCCTAGCCATCAATAACTCTGCTTCAGTCTAACAGGTCAAATGTTCACAGGCCTTAGAATGAAGTGCCTGTCAGGGAGCCTCCAGGAATGTACCTTGCTCTCCGTGGAGCCGACCCCCGGAGTTCGCAGTTGGTGCGATCTTCGGCGGACAGCCAGCGGCCAACGCCTTCGATCTCGGAGAGCGCGGCAGCGCTGCACTGATCCAGGGTGAAGCGGACAGCCTGTGCACGACACACACACTGAGCTGGCCTGCTGCACCACACCTCAGCTTCCACTTCCTGCACACTAGCGTCCAAAATGGGCTGGGGTGTTCCCTGTTCTGTTCATCTTGCAAAAACCAGTAGAGCCAAAATGGAACCATTCAGCAAAAGCAGGGACTCCTCAACTTTATTTGTGCTTATGAGTATTTTAACCACTTATACAAGACCTGTAACTGCATTTGCAAGTAAATAAATATCTGCTTTTTTGTCCATAAATAATGGATTCCAGTGGCCACATTCTATACGTGCTTAGAAAAGGTAAAGATAACAGAATATGGATTACAGCATCACTGGATGTGGAATTCACAATGAGGTTGTCCCAAAATTTCTATTACTCATCAAATCTACACGAGCAGTTAGGACAATACCTATTGTCTGTTCTTTATTGAAAGGCTGTTCTTTCTATCCTCCTGTATCTGCACAGGGAAATATTTTTAGAAATATTAATATCCTGATGTGAAAAAAAATAACTGACCTGACCATTGGTTCTGACTTCCAGTCGATGCCACTTCTTGTCTGCTACATTCAGATGACTTGGAAACTGCAGCACCACAGAACCTGAGCCATGGCTCATCTTCAGCACAGGAACACCACTAGAGAGTTCTAATACAACATGAAAGAGAAATTAAATTCAGCTACAAAATGTCACTTTTGGTATCTCAGCACTGAGATGTACTGATTTAATGGTTATTGTTAGTCACATACAGGGGGGGTCACTACAGAAATAATTAGAATTATACCCTCTGTCTTCTATTAAGCAGAAGTACTCATTCAATGTATTATTTACTTATACACTTTAGATTATTCTACTTCTCTGCCAAAACACTGAAACTAATTTCTGAGAAGCAATCTGCAATTTTATGATGCTCTAAAGCAATTAATATATGCAGGTTTCTTCTTTCCCATCTTCTACTCAAACTTAGAAGTAACTGCAAAGCAAAACAGAGGTAAATTATTAACTATTCAACCACATTACCTTTCAATTAATCAAGAGAATATAAAATGCCAACCATACTGTTCATCTTGTGTGTTAATTCACAAAAAATAAGCAGCAGTAACCTTTTAAATATATGTCAACATAAAGCATTGACTTCTACTTGTAGATGAATCTTCTCACAATGGCAGGTGGGGCTGGATTAATCCATCACATCATTGCCATTCTAAAAAAATCTACAAAATTTCCCCAAGACCAAAGAGAGTTTAAGTGGATTTCTTTTCTCACCAAACTACATAAGAATTACATGCTACTAAAACTGCACTACTCATGTAATACCTATCTTCAAAGCACCTAAATTCCTTTATAGTACTACAATTTTTCTAGGCAGGTGAATTTTTTATATATATATCAATCTGTTTTGCTTTCCCCTTCATTTCTACAACACTGTAGAACCCAAAGCCAGAGATGCAGGCTAAAAAAATAGACATTAAAGGAGAAAGACTTGTTAGGAAATGCTTCAAAATATTTTTACACCACAAAATAAATTACCTCATGAAGTGGAAAGACAGAATCCATAGTCTAATTGTTACATTGGTCACAAACAATCCATTCCCAAAAGACATTTAATTTTTCCACACCCTTTTGCAGAAGTACCTATTGCAATGAAGTTTTCTGTACTCCCAGGTTCTGGATTTGATAAAGGGCCACTATATAGTAAGAGTCCATCTGGAGCCACAGTAATAAACTCTAGAGAGAGTGAGCTTTCAAAACAAGGTCTGATGGGACGAAACCATGCATAACCATTTCCATGGAAACTGTGCTTAGTCTGCTGGCAGTCTGGTCCATGAAAGGAAGCAGGACAAAGACATCTGAAAGACCATAAACAAAAGAAATAGTCAAAATTCCCCCATGTTCAGCTTTTTTTTTGGTTTTACATGCAGCAGAACTTAAATCACAGTTAAAACTCAGCAAAACAAAGATTTTAGTGGAATCTTAGGTGTGTCTGGCAATTATTAGAATGCTCTAAGAATACAAAGTAATTTTGTTCCTTATACTAATTCCCTCAAAAAAAGTATTTTTGAGGCCAAGTTTTGAGAAAAATAAACTTTTTTTCTAAATAACACATAATATTATACATCAATTTATTACAGAGTAAACTCAGGAAGGTTAATTCCTGGCTGGAATTAATTTCACTACGGGAATACTGCTGTATGCCAGGTGATGCTATAATAAAGCAAGTTTACAATCGAATGCTTTCCAGGCTCCTTATTACCCATTGTTTGAACTATATTTCACTCCTACATCCCTACTGCTACCATTGGTACTCACTTTTATTATTACTCTGCTGGGAAAGAGAAAAAAAACAGAGCACACATGCCTTCATCCTGAATTAGGTGCTCTTAACAAATGACAAGTGTTAATTCTGTGTTCCCCAGGGTTTTCTTTGTTACTCATGCACTTGTTGGGACCACAGCCCCATCGAAACCATCAGGAAGTCCCTGTTGCTGTTAGGTTTACACCCCAGTGCACTTGTGGGGTTTTTCTGATTCTCCTCCAGTCAGAAGTACATTTATGGCAGGTACCTCGTAGGCATCACTCAACACCTTAAAATGAGAGGGCAGAAATAACGTGCAGGGCAGGTTTGCTCACCTGTAGCCGTTCAGAGTGTCCACACAGAGGCCCCCGTTGAGGCAGGGGCTGCGGGCGTAGGAGGAGCAGGGCTGGTGCAGGCGCTCGCGGGCGGAGCAGGCGCAGAGCCCCTGGCTGGAGGTGCTCAGGGACACGAAGGACACGCTCCCCGTGTCCATCACTGTGGGGATGTCACTCACACTGAGGTGGTTTGTACAGCCCTCACTGCAGTTGGCACTCCTGCACTCGTCGACATCGATCTGGGAAATGTTCAGTTGCAGAGCTGACTGCATCTAAGAGCAAAGACAGCAGCACTGTTATCCTAATGAAGGCTTTCACCTCAATTCTGAAAAGTTGAATCAGAGACTTAATGCAGGGTTTAGTTTCTTGAGCATTACTTAGTAACATCCCTGATTATATAGGCAAGAAAAATAATTTGAGAAATTCAGGAAGCATTTCATTAAAAAATTACAGCAGCAGCATTTCCTATAAACTTGATCATTGACACGATTGAGTGTGAACATGTTGAATCTGTACTGGTCTAATGACATTATTTCCAAGTACCAAAGCTCTGAGAGCTGTGACACTCCTCAGAACTGCAGCATCTGCATCACACATTTCTGCACTTCAATACCAACAGGAGTGTTTCAGCTCAAGCCAGGATAAATCTTTCCTCAGCAGTAACACCCAGATATTATTCCTTACATTCTCTCACACAAAAGGGATACAGACACAGCAAAATGCAGAGCTGAGCTGCTTTCAGTAATCCTGTCCACAGACAGTGACCTGACAAGACAACTTTGTAGCAACTTGGATTCAGTCTAATGATTTGTGCCCCATACATTTACATTTCATGTCAAGCTGTCTGCAACAAAACAGGGTCAGTTCAGCATACAGGATACTGTATTCTATCCTACATTAACCTTTGCTAGTTCACTGTTTTTACTGTTAATGGGGCTTGCACCTGAAAGCCCAAGTACCAAATAAAAAGAGCCTCAGTGTAACCACAGCTCTGGTAATGTAGGAACAGTGACTCTGAGATCACAACTTCCATTCCAAATGGAGCAAGGAAGCACTGGCAGAGAGGGAGGGAAGGGAGCTGCTCACAGTGTGAGGCCAGCACAGAGCTGCCATTAGTCCTGGCTTTTTGTCTTTCAACCAGCTCCCCTGAATTATCACAGTTTGTTCTTTCCACTTACTTGGAAATTTTGCCAGGTGTCTGTTATGAAGCTTCAGAATTTGATCTGGTATTGGTGATTCAAATACACTGAAATGTGCATTTAGTACCCAAACCTGAGTTTGGGTGAGTGAGGCAAAAGACCTCAACTACTCTCACAGTGGTACTCAAATGAACAAAGTATACAAATGTAAAACTAACAACACTAGAGCTTTATGTATTTAATATGGAGGGTTTTCTCCAAATGGTAAAACATATGGCACATATCTTAAAAATATGCTTTGAAAAGATCAAAACAAACACACAAATACTCAAGTGCTTCTATTTTTTTCTCATTTATGCAGTCATCTCAGTTCACCACTGTAAGAACTCTGATCTTTATAATCCTTTGTCTCCATATTCTCAAATATCATAACATGTATTGATGCCCTGCCCCCAAAGGCACAGAGTATACTTTGCAATGACATGATGCATCCTGTCAGTGCAGGTCTGTGTCTGCTGCCCACGTTTATCACCATCAGTGGAGAGTCTGTAATGCACATTTAGACATCTATGTAATGCTGTCATTGAAAAACTGTATAAAAACAACCTTGGCTCCTTTAAAGTATTAGGATGGATTATTTTTCTGCTAAATAAAAATTGCTGTTGTAAAACTATATCCCCAGGAGGTAATGCAAACATATTATTTATGTAGAAATTCAATGAATAATTCCAGTGCTAATTACTTATTTTCTATATTTATAGTTATACACATAGAAAAACTACTGGAGGAATTCTCCAGCTATGATTGGTTTTCTGTAAACTATTGGTGATTACTCACTAGAACTATTCATTAAATATTGAAAGGTAGTATATAATTAACAAAAACATATTTTTTCATTAAAATACGTGAAGCAATCCCCTTGTTACCACTTTGATGAATTCAGGTGTCACGTATTATGGCAGAGAATATTTGAAATCTATAGTATTTTCTATCTTATTGTAGCAGTAATTCAATAAATATGCAAAAGAAGCAGTCATTACCCTTCATGAATACTCTCTGTCTCTGGCATTCCCTATTTGGTCACTCTGAAGACTCTCATAATCCACAGAGCCATTCAAAATACACCAAGAAGGAGGCAGGTAGTAAGTTAAGACACCCCTGTTTGGTTCCCAGACTCAGGCAGACTCCACCATATTCACACAAATGGAAAGTGCTGATTTCTCTTTGGAAAAATCATCCATATGATGTACCATGTATTAAACCCACATATGGCCAGGGCAAGTGAAAGCTGAGCAGTGTCACTTTGCCTTTGTGCAGGGCTACAGAAAAATCCAGCTGTGGCCAAAACAGACTGTGTCTGTAAGTGAGTCAGACAGCAGGACAGCTGGGGAACACCAAGAAGGGGAGGGAAACATCTTCCATCCAAAAATATTTCCCTTGACAACAGCAAAAGAAGTTGGGGACAGTGTCACTTTGAAGCTGTCCTTTGGTGAGATAAATGCAACCACAGGACTGGTTGTCTCCATCTCACTTACCTGTTGCAAGTGTCACCTCGTTATACTGCAGAATTTCTGTGAGGGTGCCATCAAGCCTCCACTCTAAGTGTCTAAACACAAGCTGATGTGGAGATTTGGGGATGACACAATGAAACACTGACTGGAGAAAACAGTATCTACCCCATGGCAGCATTGCAGACCCATTTTTCTGCAGCTCTCCAGTGACTATTCATTGAACCAGAAGTTAGTACAACCACACCATACCAGTATGTGTGGCACCAAAAAGAAGGAAGAAAGCTTGAATTAAACACTTGTTTTTTCTCCTGACTGAAGCAATAAGACCCTTATCTGTAGATGCAGTGTAGTTTTCCACTGAGGTTTGGGATGCACACCCTGCAAACTCAGTGTTTGCTGGAGTTCCACAGGTGAGAACCAACCTCAGTTTTGAAGGCTGCCATCTCCGCATGCAACTTCTCAGGTCTATAATAGGCTGAGCCAGCACGGACTGCAAATCTCACATCTGTCTGTTCTCCATCCCTGCCCATCACACTGAAGACAATCACATCACTCAGCTTTGCAGGTAACAGTTTTGCAAGGAACTCCTTGAACTCGCCATGTCTTGTTTTGCCATGTTCATCTCTCCTTATGAACTCCTCTGCTGTGACACCTGGTCAGGGGATTCAAAAATAGATAAACCTGAATAGCTGGGAGCTCACAGGTTAATTTCTCAATTTATTTGTTATTCAACAATATGGAAGCATACCAGAAAGTAGCCTACAGAGATAAGCAAATCAAGTATTGATGTAATAATACCTACACCACATAAACATTCAGTTAGAGAAGCAGCTGATCTAAACTCTCACCAGCAAATAAAACCAACCTGAGAAACGCACAGTGGCTGAGTTTTGTATGGCTTCATTTTCCAGGTCTCTGACATGGATTTGTACTGTAGATATAACATCAGGACAAACTCCATCAGAAACTCGAACTCTTAAGTTGTATATTCCCTGAGGAGTGTTGTCCACCATCAGCAAGGACCCAGTCCTCTGATTTAGTCTGAAAGATCTAGACAGAAACCTTCAATTAGGAAATCTTAACAAATCAAAGTTGAAGATTCACTTTACTCATTAACACCATTCAGAAGGCCTTAAACATTACTGTGAAGGTTATAGGGCCAAAACGTAAGGGAATTATGCAACAACGTCAGAAAGGCATCTCAGCCACATTAAGTGAGAAATGACAATCTGCAGATCTTGTAAAGAGATGTTCCTGCCACTCAGCCTTTCCCAGATTTGAACAAAAGCAATTTGAACTTGCAGTTAGAATTTGTGCAGTTGAACCAGGTGGTTCAGCACAGTCACCATGGGCAAGTCTCTGAAGTCAGTAAAAGGGAGTGAAAAACCCACACTGATCATTCCAGGTTCTCACATCTCTATCTGGAACAGGGTAAGTCTGTATAAAATCTCTCACAGCATCTTCATTGGACACCTCAAAGGGCCAGTAATCAGCAATTATGGAAATATTCCATGACCATTATTATGGAACAGTGACCTCTTAGCATGGAAACAGGCCTAGGGGCTGCTGATGGACACAAAGTCTTTAATTCTGGGCTACATCAAGCTTTTAAACTTCCAGTCATAGCACAGACTAAAATTCACTTTCACATCCATTTTTCCCTTTCAGACACCATACAGTTATGCCATAAACCATCTCACTTTATGATATGAACAAAAAATGTCTAAGTAGGAATTAAGGGTCCAATTCAACATTTCAATTAACAGAAAAAAACCTCCACTAATCTGAGTCATGGTTTTCACATGCAGTTGTAAATTTAGCCATCAAAGGAGAGCACCAAATTCCCTTCCACTTTTGATGAAATTACTCCATTCTTTGCTTTTAAATTCAGCATTTGTATTCCATCAACCCTAACATCTGAAAGCAAGCGTTAGGACTCTGTCTATTTTTAAATTGGAGCTTACAGAATGCACATTTTAAAGTAAATTAACTATGACATCTGACTAAAAATCAACATCATGGTGTGATCCTGCATTGTCTTGGAAAAAATATTTAATGCAGTAATTTCTTAATACCTAGTAACCCAAGTGAAAAAGAGCATTTGAAAGGTACATCCCTTAATACACTCAACACCCTGGCTTTATGCACATCCTGAACACAGAGAACTACATGGTGAGAAAATAATTACAGAGGCATAAATATTACTCATTTTGACAGAAATACAATCCTCACTTGAGCAGTTTTCCTTCAGAGAGAAATGTTTTATTGTCCCAGTCATCCTGATCTGGTGCAAACACTTCCCCAAGCACTGTTGTTGACCATTTTCCTGTTGAGATAAATTATAATAAATCTGCATTTAATTTTTGCTTTTCAGTGCACTTTATATTCTGTGACATTCATTACTGCATTTATTATTTTCAGACTCCTGCTCGATTTAGTGATGGTTATGATCCAAGATTCTTTAAACAATGCATAGCCTGTCATATGATTTCTGCCAGTTCTGGTAATGTGAGCACAGTGGAGATGCCACATGAAAGAAGAAAAGCTGGAAATAGCACGAAACAACACCAGAATCATACATAAATACAACTTTCTAAAATCTCTCAGACAAAAGAAAAATTAAAAATCACCACATCAGGAGTTAGTTCCAAATGTTTAATTGCTACTCTATTATTTTGAAGAGCACACAAAGTAGAACCCAAGAAAAGAGGGAGAGCATCTTATGGGGTACAGCTGGGTGAGAAGGACATGATTGGGAAAAGGAAAAGGGCAGGAAGACACCAAGCTGGGCCAGACCTTGGTGATTTTTCCAGGCCCTTGGGAGCTGGCACAGAAGTGAAACATCCAATCAATTTTTCTAAAACAGCAAGAGAAACAAATCCAGGGCAGGAGACTTTTGAAATCCACAGTCCAGGTTCAGCAACATGGGATATTTTTAAGGATCAAATCTGGAGCCAAGCCAGCCTGGATGCTTCATTCTCTCATTTGTACAGTATGATCTGGTCACATCTTTTTTGTTGTTTAGGCATACCAAACTCAGAAAACTTAACTGTAAAATACCTTCTGTAGGTGAACGCTCATTAACAGAAAATAGATTTCATGGGTTTATAAAAATACTGCTTTGTCTGCAAGTTCAATATATACCTGTTTGCAGCTAACAGTTCTTTGGCAGATAATCTTTTACACACTAAGGTCTGAGTTTAATAAATATATTTAACTTATTCCACTTTACTTAGTCATTTACAGAACAGGAGCTGCAGTTTTAAAGTATGTAAACCATTAAAGAAACAGATTAACAGACTGCAAGAAAGAAATTAAGTGTAAAACTCTGCTATTTCATGAATCTGATCTGATATCCAGAATCTGATCTCACATCCAGCTAGCACTTACCTTTGTAGCTGTACACATAGACCTCCTTGTGGCCAGACTCGTGGCAGTTGTCATTCTCATCACCAATTGTTATAGTCAGGGTGGTTGTGGAGCTCATAGCTGGAATCCCACTATCTGTTATAACTATTGGCAGGTGAAACACCTTCTGCTTTTCTCTGTCAAAGGACCTCAAAGCTGTTATAGTTGCTGTGTTATTTCTGTTGTCGGTAAGAGAAAAGTCCAAGGAATTCTGATATTCTGGTGGCAATGAAAAGGCAAAGGGTGGCCCGTTTTCCTCAGCATCCGGATCAAACGCATGAAGCAGCTTTGAGGTATGGTTCATGTGCACTATCTCAGGCTTCAATGTATTTTCCCAAACTACAGGCATGTATGGTGCTTCAAACCTTGGTCCATTGTCATTAATATCCAGCAAGTTAATTAAAACTGTAACACTTCCAGTGCGGGCAGGTGTCCCCTGATCTGCAGCCTGTACAATTAAAGCGTATTTCTGAATGGTTTCACGATCAAGGGCACTTGCCACAACCACGTGACCAACCTGGTCAACCACAAACTGTCTCATAGGGTCTGAATCTGGCTTTATAGAATAGATAATCTTCCCATTCAAATCAGAGTCCTTGTCTGTAGCCCTCACTGTGGTTACTGTAGTACCTACAGGGACATCTTCAAATACAGGGTTTGTCTGAATAAGCTGAGAAAGGAAAGCTGGGCTGTGGTCATTTGAGTCTTCAACTTCAATCAGGCACACTGCAACACTAGAGAAATCCAGATCTTCCACAGTAATAGTAAGATTAAACTGTCTTTCACGGGCATTCTCAAAATCCAACTTTTTTTTCAGTCGAACTGTGCCACATTGCCATTCTTTGTCATTCTCAATATAAAACTTCTCATCTGGGTCTCCCCCAATGATACTGAACATTAAGTCTGCATTTTCCCCAATGTCTGCATCCGTAGCACACACCTGCAGGACTTCTGAGCCAATAGCACTGTTCTCAGGAATTGCTGCCTGCCACAGCTTCTTTGTGAATTTGGGAACATTATCATTGACATCTGCAACCCAGACAGTGGCAGTGGCAGTTCCTGTTAGCCCTCCCCCATCTCTTGCTTCAACAGTAAGGAAGTAACTTTCAGTCCTCTCCCTGTCCAGCAGTCCCCCTGCCACGTGGATGGTCCCGGTACTGGGATTGATACTAAACATGTCAGTACCAAACTCGTTCTTCACATTCTCTGTTATCCTGTATGTCAGGACAGCATTCACACCAACGTTTGGGTCATCACGATCCACTGCAGCCATTTCCATGACTAAGGTGTCTGCAGGAGAGTTTTCGAAAACATTCCCATTGCAGTCATCAGGCATGCACGAGAACGTGGGTTCATTGTCGTTTATATCCCACACGTTGATGATCACATCTGCAAACCCTGTAAGTCCTCCTCCACCTTCATCAGTGGCCAACACAATGAATCTCCACAGGGCTCTCTCTTCCCGGTCCAGCCTCTTGTGGGAGTAAATGCTGCCTGTTTTCTCATCTATTGTGAAAATGTCAGCTGCACCATACCCATGCAAGGAATATCTCAAATCTCCCCCATCAACACCACTATCAGGATCAGTGGCCATAACCTACAACAGTTTTGAAAAAAAAAACAAACATAGAAAGCATGAAATATGCAGTGATTGCATCACATCCTATATGCTGCTGCAGTCTAAAGGAGTCCAAGCAAAAGCATATGAAATGGTAATAACATGTGCATGTCAGGGAATAGCAAATCCAGGGACAATTCAGGGCAGGCACAATGCATTTTTAACAATGTTAACAATTTAACAATTTTAGGACTAAAGTAATATTATATTCTTCATATTCATACAGGTAATTTAAATATTACATTCTGATAACTGCTTTAGCCCTCCATTATTGTCCATTATTTGCTTTTCAGGATTAACAAATGATCTATCCTGTTTATCCTACTTACTATCCCTGTAATTTATTTTTTTTCCACAAAAGTCCATTTCTTCTCTTCAGTGATAAAAAAACTTAGTCAAAATAAACTTCATTAACATCTATGTGCTGAGTTATTTTTAACATAATTGTACCACAGTAATCTGTACTCTTTTATTGAAATATTATAGTCTGTGGAACTGCATACACTACCTGAAGAACGAAGACTGGCAACGAATCCAGTTCCTCAATTATACTTCCATAGTATTCATTGATAGAAAAAACTGGAGCCTCATCATTTTTATTCATGATGTTGATGATGATAACTGCATAATCCTCCCATTTCCCATCAGAGGCCAACAAGTGGATCTCATACATTTTTGTTTCTTCATAGTCCAGTGGCTGGGCGATGAAAATGGCTCCTGTTTCTGGATCTACATCCAGCACCCCTCCTGTGTTTCCAGCTGTGATCTGATACCGTAGCTTAGCATTTGTTCCTGTCAATTACCAACAGTGTCAGAAAACACACATTTCTTGAAGTAAACTGATGGTGAGATAAAGTACAAATCACACAATAACTGATTGGTGGTATTATTTTTCTTGTATTGTTTTTGTGGTCTTTTAAAACATGCAGCTATGTCAGATTACTTAGCAGCATTTTCAATTCTGGTGTGTCCAACTGTCGTTTGCCTCCACAAAATGTGTCTATGCAATGAAGTAGTAATTCTGTTTTAACTTTATTTAGAGGGCAGAAATGAAGTGCCATATATCCATCACACCAGGTCCCCTGTCCAACACGGTAGAGCAGATTTACAGGCAGCCTAAGTCCCAAACTAAAAGTTCCTTGAATGGGTAAATCCTTCTGCAGTATATCTTCACCACATTTGCCTCAGCCTCCTACAGAGTGCGAGGAATCCAGTGAAGTCAGGATTTCCTTGCATTTCACAAATACACAGAGAACAGTCCTTGGGACTTGTGCAACAAAAAAATAAAGAAAAGCAGTGTTTCACCATACAGTGAAGCTGAATTAGCAGTGCTCCATAGTCAAAAGATGGAAGCATGCACTGATCCCTCTCTCTTTTATCAGCACTGATTATATACTTTTAAATTATTAGTGGCTGAATTTCTGGCTGATTTGTGGATAGAAGAGTGTAGCTAAAATTCATCACATGCATTTAGGAAATCTAGATTCAAATAAAACAAAGAAACAAACAAAGCAAACACAAACTATTCTGTCCATCATAGAGAAAGCAAATGAATCTCACTGAAATGAAGTCTGACTAATTCTAGTTATCCAGGACATTTTTATTGGCACCCACTTGTAACAAAATGATCTGATCTATAAAAAATTTGTATCTGCAGGCACAGAAATTATCTCCTATCATCCCACATTAGTGTATGTCTCCTGAAATAAAAATTGTGCCTCACAGCTCACAGTTATGAACTAATGTTCATGCCTGAAAAGTGCACATTTAAAGGAGTTTTAAAATCTGGAGACACAAAGATTTCCTTTTCTCACACCACCAAATATGCCTTGGAGTGCTGAGATTAATGAAACTGATTAATATTTAGGACAGAGCTGTGGGGGATTGCAGTGCTTTACCTTCATCCTCATCGTTAGCACTGACTGTGAGGATGGTGGATCCCACATCCTGGTCCTCGTCCACGCTCACCTCGTAGACACTCTGGGCGAAGACGGGCTGGTTGTCGTTCACGTCGCTGACGGACACGCGCACGTACGCTGTGTCTGCAGAGACAAGGAGCACACACTCAAGTCCCAGCTGTGCCACTTCTGTCAGCTGTAATCCCTTCACCTGTCTGCCAGCACGTTCAATGCACACAAATATGCAGACACTACAGAAACAAACCCTTAGGGTTGTGGACCGCCTATATACCAACATTACTCAAAAGCACTTGGGTATCAAATAAACGTCACATCCAACTTGTTTAAACACATACTACATGAATAATTGAGTCATTGATGCCTAATATGGCAGTTGTACAATGTTTAGGCAAAAATTTTTCGTTCTGAAGCCACAAAATTTTAACTTTTTATTTAAGCAGAGTGATCAATTGAGAAAAGGATTTTCTATCTTGCGTATTCCTGCTTCATAATTACTTGTGACTGAATACTGTACATATGCAGTGCTTTGAGAAACACTTGCCCTGCCCAAAGATTTGCATCCTACAGATAATAGGCACATCTTTACCAGCTAGTCAATACTCTCTAAACTCTAGATATGATGGTCTATAGGGTTTTTTTTATTTCAGAACAAAAACTTGCTTGATCATCACGTAAAGCTTATCTTCCAGCTCTGACACAACTGTTGCACAGCTAAACAGTAAAAAAGCCACCACGAAGACAGAAAAACACTTTTTCACAAGACATGGAAAAACAAAAGAAAATTATTATTTCATCTTGTATTTCAGAGCTTCTGTTTTCAGACATAATTCAAGTAATATTACACTTACCACAGCCATCTGTCCCTTACCAGAGTTTGGCCTGCCATGCTTTCCAGGTCGAGCTGATTCAGAGCCATCCACTGACTTGACTTCCAGAAGGTAGGAGCCCTTCTCCTCTCTGTCAAACACTGAGGTGGTGTAAATGGAGCCCGTCTGGGGGTCCAAGCGAAAACAGGTGTAATCTCTGCCACTGTCATGTAACAGGGAGTAAGTTACCTACAGGATTAAAAAGAAGTTGTTAATATATACTTTCCTTTTGTTGAATACTTCACAACTAGACCAGTACTTAAAGAGAGGAAGAACTCTCCCATGTCCGAGTACTTGATCAGGCCAAGGAAGCTGGGTAAAACTGCAGCTTCAGCAGTCTGGTCTAAAGCCAATTAACTTCCTTGACTGCTGATCTGTAAAGGAAAATAATTTGTCTAATCAGCTCCTGATTCCACTAGCATGTGTTTGTACAGTGCTTGTGCTGCAGCACTCAAACTCAACTAAAGATCCCAAGTATTTCTACAGCATTCACAGGTGAGCTCCATTTGAACCTGCTCAGGATCACAGACCACATTCTACCCTCTATTATATGCATGGTTTTGTGACTTGACTTCAGCTTGCACTCTTGTTCTAAGGATGTATCTCTTTTCAATTTGTTTAATCAGCAAGGAATACATTCTCTTTGGGTGTTAACTTGACATATTTTGTAAGGATTCAGTTTGCAGTACTGCTAATGATTTCCAGTTCACAGAAGCTTTTAACACAGCTTTTCTTCCATTCATTTATCCATTCTTATTTTAGGTCTATGTAGAACTTTCCATACAAAGGAATTATACAGGAAGCATTTCAACTAAGCTACAGGTTGTGTAAATATTTCCTCTTTGTTTTATGCCTCACACCTACTAGTTTGAGTTGCATTTTTCACCTGGCAACACAGAGAAGCATGTAATTATCTACTTTATTTCATTCTACATTTGCCTATTAGTCATCCCTTTTCTAGGCTGAAGATTTCCAGACTATTTAGCCATTGCTCCTGCAGACATTATTCCACAGCTTTCATCAGGGGATATGAAGGTGCCCATTTTCTTACCTCACCATGCTGACCAAGGTCAAGGTCAGTGGCAGACACCTGAGTGACAAATGTCCCCACATCAGCTCCCTCTGTTACTGAGGCTTCATAAATGGATGAAGTGAAGAATGGGACATTGTCATTGACATCTAGAACATCAAAAAAGAGCCCACAGAGAGAAAACTATAAAACTTTAAAGGAAAACAGTGCAGGATTATACTGTGACATCACTGAGCAGCTCACACACCTGTGACATTAACATGGACCGTGGTGAATGCTGCCAGAGGAACTGCAGCCACGTTCTGTGCTCGCACCCGCAGCTGAAAGCTCTTTGTTGTTTCATAATCCAGGGGCTCAGCTACCAGGATTGAAGCAGAGCCATCATGTCTGTTTGGAGTCAGGTAGAACCGCACTGGCATGTTGGTCTCTGGGACAAGCCCCTCTTCCAGGTTGTAAGTGACACGGGGATCTCCAAGGGGAGAAGTTGCTTTGATTGTCTGCACAGTTCAAAAAGTGTGTGTAATCAACCCTTCTGCAAGTAAGCAACATTTCTAAAAGCTTTTGTGTTTTCATTCTCCCAGATATTTGGCTACAAAATACAAAACTCTTATAAAAGCTCACCATTTATGCAAATAAACAATGTTCGATTATCTTGTATTTGTGGGGTTCCCAGATGAAGGAAGGAATGATGTATCTGATTCTATGTTCTTAGAAGACTAATTTATTATTTTATTATTTATATTATATTAAAGAATACTATACTAAACTATACTAAAGAATACAGAAAGGATACAGACAGAAGGTTAAAAGATACTAATGAAAAACTCGTGACTCTTTCTCCAGAGTCCAACACAGCTTGGCTGTAATTGGCCAATAAGTCAAAATAATTCACAGCAGAAACCAATGAAACAATCACCTGTTGGATAAACAATCTCCAACTACATTCCAAAGCAGCAAAACACAGGAGAAGCAAATGAGATAGTATTGTTTTCCTTTTTCTCTGAGGCTTCTCAGCTTCCCAGGAGAGAAATCCTGGCCAAAGGGATTTTTCCAGAAAATATGATGGTGACACGGTTACTCTGCAGTCTGAGAGCTACAGAGAGACAAACAACCTTACCAAAATTGAGGCATCCCGTGTTGTATTCTCTGGAATAACAACTTCATAGCTGTCTCTTTCCCACTGTGGAGGCTGGTTTTTTGCACTGGTTACAGTTACAGCAAGTTCAACTTTACTGCTCCTGTTGCCTCCGTCTGTAGCAATAATCTCTCGAATTATAGATGACTTCTGAACAGTAAAAAAGGTTTCATTACAGAAGGTTTTGAGCAGACCTCCAGTATAATTTCATAAAAGAAAAAGATCTGCAGATGAACTCAAAATATGGACTAGGTGTAAATTTGATGAAAATTCTATTTACTTCACTTAAGAGGGTTGGAAGATTTTGCTATATGTCTCAATAAATCTAAGCAAATGTCACACAAAATTTAAAACCAAACAGAACAAAAAACACACTTTGTGGAGGTCCTGAGTTCTTAAGCTTGCCTATTAACAAGTTCTTGTTATTAGGTCTGTAGGGTTCTTAGATTCATTAAGGAAAATATATTAAAATGATACAGCTGCACCAAACTTCTGTGTGTCAATTATTTAGAAGTTCAGTTTCGATGTTAAAAATATCTATTTAAAGACTGACATCCACAACAATAGTTCAATTTCAAAACAAATTACTTTAAAACCTGAAAATATCAAACTGCTTGTGTAGGTATTTAGAAGTAGCTGAAACTGATCAATTACTACATGAATTATGCTTTCACCTTCCTGAGGGACAGCTATGCTTAATGCACCACAACTGACATATATCAAGTAGGGAATCTGTATCAGGACCAAAATTTCACACTTGTTCCCATGCAGGTTTGTGTCTTGACTCATTGCCTACAAACACAATGAAATGCTACACCTGGGTTCTTGCTCCTCTGCTTCTGCCCTCAGCCCTTGGAATCAGCATGCCAGAGCCAGGGAAATGGGAAGAACAGGTCTCAGAGGCAGTGCTGTGGCTGCTGCTTCCCAGGTGAAAGCAGGGCTTGCTCAAGCAATTCACATTCCATGAACCCAGCAGCTAAAAGCCTTAGGCTCATGTTTAATTTAAGTAGATGTATTGATCATTTAATCTGAGGGGTAACCCAAACTCATGACCTCAGTCTCTCCTATGATATATTGAAATAGCTTAAAAACGAAAGCAAGAACCATACCTGAGATATGGGTTGGTTCACAAACACCCAGCCTGTGGTAGGATTAATCTGTAAATAATTTGGTTCATCACTTGCTATGGAATATGTAATGGCAGCATTTGAGCTGTAGTCATCATCACGGGCTGCAACACGCAGGAAGCTGGTCCCAACTCTTGTGTCCTCTCTAAGGAAATCTAATGGAAGGAAAAGATATTTCAAATTGATCATTAATTTAGTAAACTATCGAAGGAAAAGATATTTCAAATTGATCATTAATTTACTTAACTACATGGACATTTTAGTAAGTCCTAAAGAAATAACTGCCATACATTATTACTTTAGTACAATTTTCTCTTCCTTGGAACAATAGCCAAGGAAAATACACTGAGTATTTTAAAGGGCTGCTATCACTCCAGAGCTACTGATCATATCTGAACTTCATATACCCTATTCATAACCTGGAATTTTTATTTCTTATAAGATACTTCTCTTAACTCTATTTTAACCCAGAGAATAATTGCTCTGTATGAATGACATGGCTATTGTTTCAAGGAACTTTCCCATAAGGCAGGCCTATGAGCCAAGGCTGTACATGTTACATCACACATTACACAGAGTAACAGCTCTGCATTAAATAAGCAAAGTGCATCTCTGGATGCATCAAAATTTGTCACATGTTCTACTGCCAGGATAGGCAAAAACCCAAAAATCTGAGACATGGGGTACGCTCACACTCAGGGCACTGAAACTCTATCCAATGACTCGCAATTACATTCATAGTGGGTGTTTTCAAATCTGGGGTCATTGTCATTTTGGTCCAGGATGACAATATTGATCTGGCATATTCCAATGAGTGGCTCCGCTGCCTGATCTGTTGCTGTCACAGTGATGGGATATTCCCTCTGCTTTTCTCGATCAAATACCTGAACAGTTGTCAGAACTCCTGAAAACAAATTAAATATAAAAGAGTTAAAATTCTGTGCATCTGGCAACCTTCTTCAAGCAGATGTTTATTTTTCTGTCAGTACATTGGGATACAATGCAGTAGGTTAAGTACACCTATAACATCAGCTTCAGGTTCAAGGATCCAAGCCTGAGATTTAACAATTGCAACAGCTGACATTGTACTGCTCAGGCAGACTCAAACTTCAGTTACATTTCATCCACACACAAGAGGAATTTTAATTAGAATGGAAGTGTAATTTAAGTATAGAAAATGGAGGTAAGTACAAACTAAGACAATGAGTTTCTCAAGAAATTATTTCTTTTGAAGAGCAGTAAGTACAGGGTAAAGGAATGTTTGATATCTTTCATCCTCCAGAAATTCAGCCTGAACTTAGTTTTGGCCTTCTCAGATTTAGTTCCTTTGCTGTCTCTAAGACTGATGTAATTTGGATAAATCACTTATATGCCATTAGCAATGTTGCAAGATAATGTACACTTAAAATAGGTTTGTTTGGGATTTTTAAATCCAGTCACAAAAGCACACAAGTTACTTCACAAAGCAGAATGTCCACGTTTCAAGGAAAGCATCAGTTTTAGTTCAGTACTAGACATGAAACTTAGTTTCATGGAGGACTTGTTCATGCAGTTAATACAGTTTGTATTTGGTCTGCAGTCAAAACACTACATGAAAAAGCATGAAGTCTGATTTTATCTAAGCCTTTTTTCCAGCAGTGTCACAAGTTGGTTTCTCTATGCCATTATCAGCACTGACATTTGCTTTACCTGTGTCAGGGTGAATGCTAAATGCTGGCAGGACACCATCTCTGTGCATCAAGCCATATTTCACTATTCCATTGGCCCCTTCATCAGCATCAGTGGCTTCAACCTGCAGAACAACAGTCCCTGAAGGCTGATTTTCCAGGACAGAAGCATGTTCCCGATAATACTGGCACTACAAGAGGGGAGGAAAAGAAAGAAAGAACAATTTAAAAAAGAGAAAAATCAAGGACTTCCCTTGCCATTTGATTTAAAGGTATACTAGCAGAGGGGAAAAAGAATTATTTAGCTACACTTGCATTGCCATGCTCTGCTGTTAAAGCTTTATCTAACCATGATTAATTTAAATTTCCCTTGCTATTTTGTGGTTATACAAACAACACAAAACATGAGGCCACTGAGCATCTCCAGCTAATGGAAATATTTGGAGAAAAAGTTAAAGTTGCTTCCAAATGCAAATATTTTTCTATACCAGCAGAGGTCTAGTAAAAGAGGGCATACACTTACCCAAACCACAGAACTGTTTTGATCAAAAGGGATTTCTACACAAAGCAACTTTGTCAAGGAGAGGTTACTGAAAATTTCTAAGACTGACATGAATAGTTGCTGACTTTTCAAAATATGCAACATTGCTCATCAAAATCTGAGCCACGAGTACTACACCTGAAATTTTTAGACAACAGATCTTTAACGTGAATTAACATTCTGAAACCAAATTCAAGCATTTATTTTTTACCGTACTTCAGTATTTAAGCTAAAACATTCTTCTCTCTTTCATTAGTTCCAGACCCAATCATCAAAGGAAGAAAGGAAGACTTTGTAATTTAGAGAGGTGTTCTGGAGTATTGTGGAAGAAGCCCACTGCACAGACAGCTATCCCTGGGGATTCCTGCTCACATGGGATCTCCAGAAGTGTTTCACTTGGCCTCACCCTCTGAAGTGCCAGAGATGAGATGTGGCTCAGGGAACAGACAGGAGCTCACAGGAGCTGTTCCGCCACAAGAGCAGAACAAACCCTGAAAGCCTTAGGGAGGGATGGAGAAGAAGCAGAAGAGAGGACCCAGAGGGAAGCAGAGCAGCTCCTGACCAGCTCTGCTGCTGCACACCTGCAATGCCAGCAGTGCTAAAACAGTTTTACACAGTCCAGTACAAATGCCAGAGGCTCATATATTTACCTTCTGAAAGACAGGTTTGTTATTGTTGACATCATCAATTTTCACAACAACCTGGGCAGTACTGGTGAGAGGATGGGGCCCTCCAGAGGCATTATCATCAGTAGCTGTGACATTCAGAACATACTCTGTCCCCTGCAGCTCAGGAAATGGGCTTGCACGAAGTCTAACTAGCCCTGTAAAAACAGCAGGTTGTGGGGTTTTGCTGCATTAACCCATTTCCATTATTCTTCTCACTAGTAAGCATGACAACAAAGCATTCTGGTTTACCTATTCACCAATAAAGCATAAGGCTGTGCTATTTAATTTAACTATGGTGTTTTTACTGCAGTCCCACATTAAAACAAAATTAAGACATCGCAACAGGTTTGTCTGCAGGTCTGTCTACAGAGCAAACTGAGCCAGCAGCCACAACTCAGCTGACCTGCACATAATGGCTTTCATCAATCTGCAGCTGCCATGGACAGCTCAGCTGAGACTCCTTCAATTTTACCTTCCTGCAGCTCAGTCAGGGCACAGGCTGAGAAACCTCTGTTCTGCCTCTCAGAATTCCCCACAGGACACAGCCTGCTGGGTGGGACACAGAGGCACTGGTAAAAAGAGGGGCTACAAATGCAGAAGGGAGCACTGCTGCCTGAGATCCTGCAGAGAGGGGCTGTCATTCTTTTGCTCCACCATCCATCACATCTGTTATTCATCAGGAAAAATCACAATTGTCATCACAACAGAGTATTTTCACAGCATCAATGTCACTAAATTTGTTTGAAAATGTAGTGTTTTAGCTGCAGCACTTATCTTTGACACTTCTCCCCTGTACCTTCACATTTCTACAAGAGGATACAGACTATTCCCCTGACAGCATTCATGAAAAGAAGCTGCTGTAAGCCACTGCATAAACCTTTACTGGCTTATTCAGCAACAAAAGCTAAAAGTCTTTTGGAAAAAATGCTAATGTTCCTAAAATTCAGTTTCAAATACTATAGAATTAATTGGCAAAAAAGTATGACTGTACCTATACATGATTTTCTATATTAAAACTGTGGAGCTAATCCCAAGAGATGCTATCAATCAAATGTTAAGATGCTTTGACCAAAAACATCTGTTTCTCACAAAAAAGATCTTCAGAAGTGTCATGTATATTAATGCTGTAGCTTTTAGACACTTTCCAAACCTTTGTTCTTCTCCAGGTGCCACAGCATCTGTAGAAATTTAACTCTTGGAACCAGCAATTCTATTTTGAAATCAGAAAGGAAGTAAAGGAGCTCATAGTAAACTCAGGGTCAGGATTCAATGCTTGCCAGTTACCTGCAGACTGTATTTTTGGGAATGTTTCAGAATCTAACATTAATATTGCAGAACCATGATTGCATTGAAATTAAAATTTCATGTTAAGTGAACTCTATGAAATAAAGTGAAGGAATAACTAAGAGCAGCTTGGTCCTTCCTATGTGTTCAATGCTTTGGAAAATCTAAGTTCAGATTTTGATTGCAGTTCAGAATACAAAGTAGTTTAACTGAAGTTAATTAAGTTACTTCAATCCTTCAATAGGATTTCAATTTGTTTGCCTGTTTCAATCTCAAAACATCCTCTTCTGTTTTTTCAAGCAAGCAACAGCAAATAAATCCTATTAATTTAAAAGGATATTGCCAACCTACTCAAGATGCTGGTGTTTGCATTTATTTTATTTACTTTTTTTTTCTAATGAGGACACCAATATGGTGGGAACCTTTTTTCTTCTCATGTTTTGAAAATATGTGATTATTGAAAAGAATTTTAAAAAGTAGAAATTGGCATTTCAGAACAAATGCCTTAAACTGTAAAGTATTCTCCACACATCTTTTCTCATGTATGTAATATTCTTGGCTAAATAACACTGGTCATGCGAGTGATTAATCTTAAATGAAAAATATACTTCTTCAGATTTTATATACTTTTACTTTCACTGTAATAAAACAGTGGTAGTTTCGTTCTACCTACAAACACTTCATTTTGTGTCAGCACAACATAGATAAGTCCAGCCAAGAAATGTTTTCTCTCACCAGCATGATCAGGACATTGACACAAGCATGGGGTGGGAAAAGCCTCATTTAAAATCCCAGATGTCCAGTTTCTTATATTAAATTCCATTCAGATATCTGTCTGACATTTTGGAATGTCATCCTGTTATCAATAATAACATTCTCTATTAAGTTACTGTCTCTTAAGCTACTCTGTTATCTATAATAATGCCCTCTATTAAGTTACTGACTGAAAGCAAACACTGAACAGGTAAGAGAGGTCAATTATACACAGATTTAGGAAATTACACAATTTTTTATCATTATAAGAGAGTATATGCATTTTTTCCCTGCACTTTCCAAAATTAAGCTTCAAAGATAGCACATGTGATTCAGTTTGATAATAAGACCAAATTCAAGGTGCATCACAACAGAACCAACATTATGACCACAGCAGCAAAGAGCTAATATACAATTACCTTTCTTAGGGTCAATAACAAAGTTCCCTCTCTCATTCCCAGACAGAATATCATATGTCACTCCATCTCCATCAGGATCAACAGCATTAACTGTGGCAATCAGTGTGTTTGGGCCTGCATCTTCAGAAACAAAGCTCCTGTAGCTGTTAAAACACCCAGACAACAGCACATTCATGAATTTAACCAGGGTATAATAGATACAGAACTGAACTTTACAACACCTACCAACTGCTTGTTCAAAGGACACTGCAGGAATTTGTAATTTTCTAATACAATTATACTGATATGTTGCTTTTTTGTTAAGCAGTGAAATTACAGCATTAATGATCTATCCAACCATCCACAACTTTCTGGTTTTACCCCCACATTTCCCTCCAAACTTCCAGCAGTACCACAGCCTTGAAGATGAGCTGTGCAACAAGACCTGTGCTAAATGCAGAATTCACTTGGGATTTTTTGAATTTGAAAAAATGAGCTTCCTGATTCAGACTCCAAGCAAACATTTGCTAAGTTATAGCAGTTCCCATCACAGCACTTTCTGACACAAGCCCTCAAAAGACTTTCAGTGCAGTCCTTGTCCAGCAGGACTAAGATGAGAGTGAGATGTGGAGGATATGTGCATAATGTCAGTTTTACAAAAATCTCTGCTCAAGTCCAGACACATCACTGACATTGTAAGCTCTTAAGAGGCATTATCAGCCTAAGCTTAATGCTCTCTGGAATAGAAAAGCCCCTACTTTAGCAAAGTCCCAAATATTTATTATTTTATCTGACTGCATGGAGCGTGTGGCAGACTAAGCACCCACCAGGCCTGTCCACAGGAGATATCCCAAAGCTCAGCTCTGAGAGTGAACTGCAGCTGGCTGCATCCACCACAGTACAGATGCACACTGGGTTGGAGTGCTTATGGACACACTGGCCAGATGCTGAGAATAGCAAAAAATTGAAAGGAAAAGAAAATGGATGCTCAGAAAACCTTTTCCTTCGCTTTTGTTGTCGAGATATGTGTGGTTTCTATGAAACCTCCACAGAAACAGCTTCTTTTCTTTCCCCAGTTTTATATGCAGTGAAGTAAGCGAAGCAAATCATTCTGGTTTAGCTCAGTCACAAAACTCAAGACACTGTCTTAACTGTGCATCTCAAAAGTGAAGGAACAGTAATACTGATAATTTTTACATGAAATACAGGGAGAGTGGAGTTCAGAAGAGATCTCTTAAAAAAGAGAAAGTAAAAACTGACAACATGAAAGAGTGGTAGCCTTAAGCATTTCCTAACTGAGATAAAGAATAACTGTGATGAAAGAGAGCTCATGGCAAGGAATCATGAGTTTGTACTGGGCTGTAAGTCTGTTTGAACAAAGGGCTAGAAGGACAACACCATCCCCTAGATTTGGATTAGACTGCCACAGAGCACAACATGAACTGCAAACAGTCTCGCAACAGGTTCCAATTTCCATGAGTTCACAATGATTCTATTTCATGGAAAATTTCAACTAAGTTCTGTCTGAAATTTACCTCTGGATTCAAGATTTTTTTCATAACTGGAAAGATAAAGCAAAATCAAAGCCTAGTTAACCAAAAGCTTGACATAATTTGTATTCTAGGAGATGAATTCAATTCCAATGTCTATCTACATGTACACACAACAGTCGTTTCCCTGCTATTGCACAGAGAACAGAAAAGCTTCTTGTGAAGGTTTGGTGATTTAAAATAATATTATTTTAATCACATACTTCAGCAAACTTTGAGTACAAGAGCTGGCAGGGAGTTTCATTTAAACTATGTTTTCTGTTTCAAATTTGTTAGAGATATTTACAGCATCTAAATATTATCACTCGCTTCTGATTAAAATATTAGGAACAGATGAAGATAAATATTCAATATCTCTGAATAGGAAAAGAAATTAAATGAAAAATAGGAAGAGAAACATAACCTGGTTTAGTATTCAAATATATACAGAAATCCAATATTAAATTACAAAAGATCAGATTTTCCAAGCCATATCTCTTCAGCAATGTTTAGAAAAGAAAGAAAGGCGCAAGATTTTGAAGCCAGAGGTTATCTGCACATAAAACAAGGACTGTCAGAAAGCTTTGATGTTTTGTTCAGTTAAACCCCAAGCTTAACATCACTGAAATCTTTGCTTTGGTTTTGTTCTGGGCAACTTCTACTTTTAAGAGTCAAAGTCTGGTGCAGAAGCTGACTGGAAATTCCATTACTAAGGCTCTAACATCACTGCAAACTTACAGCACTTCTGGTATTGCTTCAAATTCTGCTGAATCCCAGCTATGGAAGAAAAGTGCTTACATGTATTTAGAAGAAAAAAATATATACATAATTTGTAGGGGATGGAAAGTGAAATTAAGTGAACTCCACTTAATGGCATTTATCTTGTGGGTTTTGTAATTCAGTTGCCATTTAGGTTTGTGTCATCTAAGCATTTTTCTTTGACAGCTATAAACCAGGGATGCAGACTGCTGACTAAGTTTCAACTGCCTAATTAAAAGGCAAAATTCCCCCATGTCTCTAAATGAGGGCTAATGGCAACAACTCTGCTGCCTGTTTTTTCTGCCTGATTTCCTGTGGTGGTGGAGGGGTGCTCCTGAAATTATTGCTCCATATATTTCAGTACATACTGGAAAAATAGAAATGCAAAAAAGAGATATAATAAATAAAAATAAATTTAAAAATTAATAAGATATGTATTGTTTATATACTACCTTTTTTTTTTTACTGAGAGTTTCAGACTCAAAATATCACTACCCATTTGTCAGACCAGCTCTCAGCTTTGATTGAAACAAAGCCAATTGTCATTCTGTGATCAGCCATTCAACCAAAATACAAAAAGCAACAGTAAAAAATAACAGAGTCTGAAGAATTTGTATTTACATAGTCTGAGAAAACTCAGGTGCTTCATCATTCACATTGGAGACATGGATCCTAACAGTTGCTGTGCCAGTCCTGGGCTCTTCCCCCTGATCCACAGCCATGATGATGAACTCATAGAGGTGGTTAGGGCGCTCATAGTCCAACCGTGTGGCTGGAAAAATAGTGCCATGAGAAGTAATGCTGAAGTCTTGGCTCAGAGTGTAATACAGCAGCTGGGCATTCTCCTTGGAATCACAGTCAGTGGCTGTCACTGGTAGAAGGGAAGAGAAAGACATTGTGTAGATCAAAGTTGGTGAATTGGAATGGTAAGTGCATTTACTGCTACTGTAGCAGGATTTGCCTTGGCAAATGTGGTGCTTGACACCAGTCAGAGAACTCTGCTCTCCCTTGTGCTTTTTTTTAGTGAACTAACCCTTACTCAAAATAGGTTATTTAAAGAACCAAAAGTTAAGTCCCTGGGAGAATTTAGATGCTACATCTTGACTTTGTTAAAGAGTCCTGTACCATCAAGACTATATTCTCACATAGAGAAGTATATTCTCATGTCCACCTCACCTACACTGCTGACTTAAAATCACTCAGATCACACACTGGGAAATTAAAGATGGGATATTTACATATATTATTCAACTGATGCCCATTATGTGTTTGTCAGATCCTATTCATAGCCTACAAAAATCTATTCTAAAAGCACAGTTACAGACCAGTAATTAACAAACTACCATTAGTACAGGATAAATCACTAAGCAGAACAATAGGAGGTTATCAATAGCAACTATTTACTAGGGAAAAGCAATTTTCCAGCAGTTGAATTTCCTTTCCCCCCTCAAGATTTAGAGAAAGTTGATGTAAGGGTTAAAGACAATACAAGGCCTTTGTACAACTGTTTAATAGACACAAATTTGTTTTCTTGCTACACTTTACAGAGCACCACCACTTGAAGCTCAAGTGCTTGGTCTCCCTGGGAAGAAGCAGTCTTCTCGTCAAGCATCCAAACAAAACCTCCCACAGAACAGTTAAAGTGTACAAGAGGCTGTTAATGCAAGAGAGCAGAACTCCTGCAGCAAGCCCACACAGGACTCTCAGAGACAGAGAAGCTGAGCTGAGGCATCCACAACTTCTGATAAAGGATCACTCTCTTCCTTCAAGAAATGTAGCAAGACTGTTACTATGAGCCTGCTGCTGTAATACCAACCACAACAAAGTTCTGTTACTTCAAAATTCCACAAGAAAATCTGTTTCTTTTGCCTTCCTGTCCCCCAAAACTGTTTGGGCTGTGGCACCAGTAAATAACTCTGACATGAATCTACAAGGTGTCATTTGCCTTCAGAGAGCTGCAACTACCCACACTGGGACAAGTAATTTTGCTTTCTGAACTGAATTCTAAGTGGTGCAAGGGAGAAAAATACAGTGAACGTAATAAATGGCTTCAGGAGCACTAACCTTGGAGAAGTGCAGTTGTCATAGGAACTGTTTCAGGAACACCGACTTTGCTGTAAATCGACTGATGAAATTCGGGGGCACAATCATTCACATCTGTGATTACAACCAAAACCTTAATGGAGAAGAGGGGAATGTTAAACAGCAAAGTGAATCAAGGGAATGACCTCACTGCTCTGGAAATACCACATGGAAGAATTTCCCAAAAACATCCTTGAAGTCTTCAGCAGCTATAGGATAAGACATTTTTCTTAGATTGCTCTTTTTCTGCTGAGTGCCACTGAAATATTACATTCCAACATACTAGCAATTGCCAAGTCCCTGACCCTGCAGCAATGTTTTCCACTCACCCTTCATCTCCATTGATTATTCCTTATTACTAGTTTAAAGGAAAATGCACCATCTGCTTGCCAAGCACCCTTTTTCCATTATCTTATCTTGCACCACTTCTGTGATTTGTAACACTAAAAACTCTACTGCCAAGCATATTACATTTTAGCATTATAAATCTCTAAGACCAAGTTCTGAATTTAATTACAGCAGCACAAATCAGATACAAGTGGAACTGATCTCCAGGGAAGTGATCACAGCCCCAAGCCTGACAGGGCTCAGGGAGGGCTTGGACAATGCTCTGAGGCACAGGCTGGGATTGCTGGGGGGTCTGTGCAGGGCCAGGAGTTGGCCTCAATCCTTGTGGGTCCCTTCCAACTCTGGGTATTCTATGGTTCTGGAAAACCAAGTAAGAGATACAATTTTGCCTCCAACATCTTTACAAATGCTTTCTTATTCCTGTGTCAAACATGAGTCCACAGTTTACACTCCCAGCACTAAGGAGTGTGAAAAGGAGCCTTTCTGGTGGCTCATGCTGCACCTCATGCAGTTAGGGGAGGCATTCTGCCTTACAGAGCACCAAGCAGAGCTGTATTCCATGAGCCTTGCAGAGCAGGTATGCCTGAGCTGGAGCTTCTCTCTCTACTATTGAGGTTGTACCAGTGTAAAGTAGGTACAAGTTAAACTACCTCTAGGCTAAACATATTTTTAAATCATCTCATAATCCTCTTTTGAGTCATATTTTACCATTCTTCATCTTGTAGTGCACAAGGGTCAGCTGAAACTATCAGGGTCTGGTGTGCTACAGCCAGTGTTTGCTACACTGGCATACTGCTTCCTGTGTCTCTGTGTCCTCACACTTGATGCTAATAATTCTGTCTCCAGCTCCCTATCTTATTTCCTGCAGCAGGAACAAACTCATAACATATGCTTTTCCTAGCTCAGTGAATTTCTGAATTCAAATAACTGTAATAACTATATTAAGAAATATTTTTGGTGTCAAACAGCTTTCTAAAATACCACAAACCATCAGCTTTTAATATCACTGAATTTTTATTACTTTCTTGTTTTATGAGTTCACTTTGTGTTCTTGATACAAAACAAGTAATTCTTCATTCCTGCCTTTGTTTTAGAGTGGAATAATCTCAAATGTACCTCATACTTGACAAAAGTAGAGTAAGACAAAATGTCTGGCTTGGCCACACCCATTTCCATGTGTTATCTTGGCTTGTTGTCCCAAGCCAAGATAAGGCTTGGGATCTAAGATGGGATGGCATATTGATCCCTCAGAAACAGCTTTTAGAGCATCTGCAAGAATGAAATCCAAGAGTACCTAAACCACTCCTCAACACCTCCCCACAGACAGAAAGACTTTTGAAGAGGACAGCAGAACGGCCAGCATGGGGAAACAGGAGCTCCTGGTGCATTCTCCCCAGATTCAAAAGGATGAAGGAAAATGGAAATGCACCCAGGCTGCTGGAGGGGAGCACCTACCTCAGCAGCAGTGCTGAACTGCCCCTCACTCTCCTCTGCCCTGACCAAAAGGAGGAACTGGTGGGGGTCTCCTTCATAATCCACACTCCGAGTTAGACTGAGCTCTCCTGTTGCCGGATCAATGCTGAACAGACCCCCAGGATTAGTGAGCAAACTGTAGCTCAGGGATTGCTTTTGATATGACACAGCAGTGACTGTAAGAAAGCTGCATTAAAAGAAACAAAAAGAGAGGACTCAAGGACATAACACGACAATGTGAAAAATATGACAAAAGCGATGCATATCAGAAAGGCTGGTGCAACCCTGCAGGTCTGCTCAGAGGTATCCTCAATGAACTCACTGACAGCTGTATCTAAACACCAAATTCAAGCATTTTGTTACACAGTGCTTCTATCACCTTGGGGTTCAACAGATAAAGATTCTTGGAAGCAGAACACAGTAAGGATTAAAAATGCAGGAGCAGAGGATTTAAATTTTGCTGCAACTGAATTTGCCTACTTCAACTTCCTTCTGTGGTAGTGATGGTTTTCAAGCAGAAAACTAAAAGATAAAGCAAGATGAAAAATATTTGTTTTAATAACAACACAGTAAGTTTGCTGCAGTCATACCATCCTAAAGTTCCAATAGATAACAGCAAAAGGATAAAAGCCAGGCCCTAACAGCAGTGTGAGTTACAGCTCACACTGGACATATATTCTTAGCTCATCTGACACTATCTTTTTTCCACTGAAGTGCAATGTGTTTAAAGCCTTCAAGTGGAAACACCCACAATAAGAAGTAAAAGATGAAATTTAAAACTAAATATTTTTAAAGGACTTAAGCCAGAAAATTAATTCCTCAAGTTCTCTTACTTTAACATGCAAGTTTCTTAGGAAAAATAATTTCATCTCCTGAGAGGACACACCAACATTATCCTGTGGCAGTTACAGTCAAAAAACACAAACTCATTTTGTGCAAACTCCTTTTCATCCCCCTGCATGGCCACGCTGCTGTGCCTCACTTCCCTCTGGTGCACTACTGCTGTGGGTCATTATCTCTCTTCAATTTTCTCCTGTATTTTCCTGTGCTGAGGTCTCACAGGCAGTTTCAGCCAGTGCATGACTGCATTCCTGCCAACAGGAATTATTTTGCTCTCCTTCCAGCTCCCTGTACTGGCTGCATGTTCAACCCACCTCTGCCCTCCTTCCAGCACTGAAAATCCCAAGGCCATGCTGGGAGCACATTTAACAACACAACTGAAAACTTTTTTTGCCTTTTTTATCTTTGTACCTCCTCGGCTCAGGCTGCCTGTGCAGCTGTAGCTCACTGGTGTGACAGGCAGACCAAAGGAAGGCAAAGATGTAGTAATGCTCCTCTGCTCAGCAGCAGCCTTAATCAGGCTCTAATTAGGAAATCCTAAACCCAGAAATTCAGAGCATGACAGCAACTCTGTTCTGGTTTGGCAAACCAAAACCACTACACCTGCATACTTGGGTAATTGGTCCAATTTAAATATGGATTTTCATGGAAGGATTTTCATGGCTATTTCTGGCCAACACATTACAGAAACAACTTTCACACTTTCATTGTGTATAGTCAAAGTTTTTTAGATGTAACAACCACACAAAATACTTCATTTCTTTTGGATATTACCAAGTCATTTGATCAACTGAATAATCTACTATCATCTAAGGTGTGCAAACCTATTTATAATAGTGATAAAAAGTTATGATTTTTTTTTTAAATTCTAAACATTACTGAACCCAAGACAGCAGGTACCTGTTGGACATTATAGTATTTTGCAGTTATTCCATTTCTTTTATGCCTGTGCAATTTAATTTTATTGCAGTTTTTTTAAAAAAGTTATCTACCAAGATTTTTTTTTTAATCTTAACAGTTTTTAGTTATTTAGACACTGTAAAACTGAATGTTCCAGCACGACAGATAATATAATATGAATAATAGTTGAACTGCCACAGAAGGAACACATTGACTGGAAAAAAAGTATTCTCAATTCAAGCAGAAGAGAAAATATTTGTTGTAAGAAAAAAACTGTTTGGAAAAGAAGGGACTGAGTGTTCAGATGGACTTATGTTATTAACATTTTCTGTGATACTTCAGTTGACATGGTCATACAAAGGATGGAGAAGTAACATGGAAAGTTCTGCAGCATCTTCATTTTAGCTCAGTTTGTCATTGTGATGAAGACAGGAAAAAGAATCTTAGTTTTTCTAATTTTCTCTTAGTGGAGAAGGCACTTCTCCAAATTTGACACATTAAATTAATGTATTCTTTCACACAGGATATCTTGCTTCATGATGTAACAGTACTAATTTGTATTCTGCATTTTGTTTGAAAGTTAAGAAACAATCAACATCTAATCCTTTCCATATAATTTCAAAAAGTAAGAAAGCACAACTATTCAATAGCACTTCTCCCTTAAAAGGGTGACTAAAACAATACATCATCAAACTGTGTCTGGATCACTTCTATTGAGAGACCTAAATTGCTTCTCACAGTATTAATTTATGACTCACAAACAATACCAAAGCTCTGGGGAGATCAAAGAGAAGTCCAAAGCAGGAGCACAGCCTCAGTGCACTGTTGTGAGCTGTTACTTACGGTTCTCCTTGCAGGGTGCTCTCAGGAACATACACAGAGTAGGAGATGTTGGTGAACTGGGGTGGTCGAAATCCAGCAATCACAGAAACAGAGGCTGGGGATCCTCTGCTTCCAAGTTTATCTGCTGCTAGTACAGTCAGCAAATACTCCTTGTCCCTCACCAGTGGCAAACCTGTGGTTTTAATCCAGCCAGTGTCCTTCTCAACTTCAAATCTGTCTTCGCCACCTGAAAGGAACACGTCCACAAATTGTCACCCCTGAAAACATTTTTATTTGATTAAAATTAGGAGGAGAAGACAGTGTCAATTCCCAAGTTGGCTTTGGCTTAGGATCAGCATGCACACTAAGTTCAAAAGTTTGTTTAGAACTTGGAAATCAGTCATTACAGTCATCATTCATGACTGCATTTCAAAATTCTATTTCACTCTCTAGACAATTATCACTATTTGTTATCACTGAATTATAAAATAGTTTGGATTGGAATGGACCTTAAAATCCATCTCATTCTACCTCCTGCCATGGCCAGGGACACCAGCTTGCTCCAAACCCTGTCCAGCCTGACCCAGGACACTTCCAGGGATCCAGGGGCAGCCTCAGCTTCTGTGGGCAACCTGTGCAAGGGTCTCCCCACCCTCACAAGGAGGAATTTCTTCCCAATATCCCACCTAAACCTACTCTCTGTCAGTTTAAGCCACTCCCCCTTGTCTTGTCACTCAAGGCTCTTCTAAATACTCTCTGTCCATCTTTTTTTTATCCTCCAAAACTTTGCTGTTGCTTGACCCCAAGTATCCCTTACCAGAAAATACTCCACTGGAGTGTTATTGTTGCTCCTCATCTGCCCAGACACTTTTGAACATTACTAAAAGGAGTTTCTTAAAAGGACACACACAAAATACTATAATTGAGTTTGTACAAGCTTTGCAGAACCCAGACCTTTAAAAATTTATTACAAATGAACCAGAAGCATGACTCCCACAAGGAATAAGAACATTAACCCTCCTCTCCACCCAACAAACTACTCCTCCACAGACTGTCTCATAAATACAGTCCCCACTGCATTCCCTTGCCAAAGCCTTGGGATTACTGACTGCACCAGTGCCCATCATCTCCAGGGATACATATGGGCAAGAACTCAACTTTGCAAAGAAATCTGTCCATACATCAATAAAAGTTGATTTTTCTCACATACAGAGCTGAAGGTTTATGAACCTCTTGTAGGAGGAAAGGAAATTAAAGCTGAGGACAAAAAAATCACAATCATGAGGCATAATACTCAGGGAATGGGAGGGTTAAAATTTACCTTCCAAGAGAAAATACTCTACAGTTCCATGGATCCCTTCATCTGCATCCACAGCAAGCAACTTGTACACTTCAGTCCCTCCTGCAGCCTCAGGGGAAACCACAGCCAGGAAGGGGAAGGGCTCCATGGCCCACTCAGGGACGTTGTCATTCACATCTGTCACAGTAAGTGACATGTGCACCAGGTACCAATCCTTCCCTAAAGGTCACAGCAAAAGGAAGAAATCGTTAGACAGCTAATTGATGGCACTGAGAGTAACAGGAACCCATCAGGACCTGAGTGTGCACTTGCTGCAATACTGCTGGCACATAATCCAGAAAAACCTGGAGTCTGACGTTCTTCTGGAATGAACAGCATCCAGAAACAATGTGGGGAAGAAATAACCAGCACAAGCTCTGCTGAACTACAGGATTGGGGCCACCCATATCACATACCTCTGAGATCTCTTCTTAGGAAAAATCACACATTCTTAAATTTTCAAACCTTAAATACCTTTTTTTCTAAAAAGTGTTTTCTTTTTCTGAAGAAGGGGGGAAAAAGCATCAAATGTTTTGTTTATGCAAAGTTACAGCAACTCTAAATTTTAAAAGTTAAATACTTGCTGCTAAAAAACTCTAATCTACCCTAACCAGTGATTTGCCCTTCTATAAAGTTCACCAAAATCCTAATATAGTTTTCATTCCCATTTAAGTTGAAATATCATTAAATACATACAATCAAAATCCAGAAGAACAAACCACCACAAAACGGAACTTCAAAATGTTCCAAAAATCAACAGCACAAGATCCTTAAAAATTGAGGACAAAATATTTATTATACTTTTACCATTATTAAATTAATGAAATAGCATACTAAGAAATTAAAGAAATAGCTTACTAAGAATTAGTAAGTTTCACCCAGGTATTGCTGAAAAGGTGGCAGAAAGGACACTTGAGACACTGATGGGGCAAAGGGGTTTTTATAACTGATAATTCTCAGTAATATCAGGGAGCACAGTATGAATAAAACTTGGGCCTGTGGGCCAGTGTGGCTTCCAGCAGACTGTCACTGACCTTGTAAACAGTTGTGGCCAGAAGCCAAGGTGATGTTCCTGCAGGCCATATTTAATGCCTCTGGCTCCAGAAGGGTGAGCCCCAAAGGCAGCACAACTGCACTGGCACTGCACTGTGCTCCAGCCTGGAATGTGGCCCAGGCCAAAACTGCCATCTACACTTACAGCATGACAGCCACAAGCTCAATAATGGATGTGAAGTCAGAATTTTTAAAGTTGATGGTGTTAATACTTGATTTCAGTGTAGATTTATTATTTATACATACATGAAAACATACAACAAGAATTTATTTTCAAAACAGCTCTACAGGAGCTGAAACAGTGTGGAAAAAGGAACATCTAAAACTACCAGTTTTAATTGAAATCTAATTAATAATACAAAAACGCTAGTATTTAAGTATATATTGAAGTAGAAAGTGCTGCCAAAATATCTAATCTTGTAGACAATGCTAAGGAAGCCTGTTCTCCCAGGAAGATCACTTAGGCTGAACTGCTGTACTCATTGTCCCTCTCTACTGCAGTGTGACATCCCTCTACAAAAATCATCCACATTCCAACTCAAGTCTGTTCCTTTGTGTGAGGTGTGCATGTACAGACATTCTCCTTTCACTCCCACAGAGGCACCACCTCCTGAGCCTCAGCTTGCCACACTCAGGAGTTCCTGTCTGCTGGCACGTGGCAAGTTTAGCACATCACAATCTGCCATCTGTGAACAACCAGCTCGTGGGCTGTTGGGAAGAAAACTCCTTGGTGTTGTGCCTGGCAAAGTCAAATAGAAGTTTCTTAGTTTAGATTCCTGAGACTTAATCCATCATGACCTTTGAGTACATCTATTTTTACCCAGAAAATTCTCTTAACAGAAAAAATCAGCAGTCACCCAGGATAACCACTGAGGCTCTCTTGAGTTCACCTTGTAAAATTGTACTAATTCATCTCTATTTTAAACCTGTGAGTCAGTACACGGCCTTTTTTGTTTCTCTAAAGAGCAACAAAAAGTGTATTGACAGTAACTTGTTAAATCCAAATTAATTTATTTGTAATTATACCCTGTACCCAGAACCTAATGCTCCAGGGAATATAATATCAGTTTTACAGTAGCACATATGAAAAAACAGCGCCTACAGCAAAACCCAATATCTAATTTATCAAACAGTAAATTACACAACTGATCAGTTTTCTGAAAAAGAAGCTGTATTGGGTTTGCCCATTAAACATGCACCACTGTGGAACATGGATACATGCAACACGTGTTCTGACATTTTCATGGCAAAATTCCCAGTTACCATGCTTAAAAAGCCTTCCTGACTGTGAGACCTGCTGTGTGTCAGGTATTACTGCACCTCTGCAGAGAGAAGTGTTGGGAGGCCCAGTGTAAGGATGCTCAGTTCAGCTCCTGCAGACAGATGTGCTTTAAAATAGTGCCTGTGAAGCCAAAGCTTCCAAAGACAAACTCAAACTGCCTCACCACAAAACAGGTGACACTGAGGTGAGAGCACAGCTGCCCACTCTGCTGTTGCACTTCCCTTGCAGTCACCCAGGTGTAATTCCCTTCAGCATTCAGACAGACTCTGAATGCAGCTGCTTTGCTTTCTCCTGTGGGGAGCACAAAAAAAGCCACAAGAAGCTGAAAAAACCTTTAAAAAACCCCAAATACGTCAAAAACAGCAGCATATATATTACTTCTCACTACTACACTAAATAGTACCAGATACGTTTTAACTACATGTGTTCTCATGTCAGAATGTGTGTCCCAAAAGTCCCAGGCCAACCAGTCCAAGACACCTGAAGAAAATGCAGAGGAGGGAATGTGCTGGACATTGATTCAAGGTTAAAACACACCACACAGCACACAGCAGGGTGAGCTCTAAATGAGAAGTGCCAAAAGCAATCAGTGACTGCTTGAACACTCCTAAGATTTTAATTAAAATGTGTCCAAACAGAGTAGCAGCAAAAAGGAGAAGTTAATGTCAAAGTTGCCTGTCTCCTCTCAAAAGAACAGCTCTGGTGGAAGCTCCCCCAGTTTGTAAATACCCACTATTAGCCTAGTTTGCCTGGGCATGCTGTGGGCTTAAAGTAGCAGCACTAAATTAGAAGCTGGGTTAAGAACCTCTGAAAATCTGCCCCTATAATAGCAAGACCTATTGAGGATTTGAATGCTACCTTGGTAATCCTGCTAGGAGCAGAAAGGTTACTGATGTTTGTCTCTCTGGAGTCTGGAAATCATTCTCCTAATCAGCCCATGAACTCACTCTGGTTCAAGTCCTGCTAGAGTTCCTAACATGCATGCATTATGTATTCCTCTGTCAAAAAGTAAGTCCCAATTTAAGAATAATTCGTTTTTATTGAAGAAGTAGTAATAAATCTGGTTACAAATCCCACTTTTGTCACTCAACCAATGCCAATTCACTGAAAATGAATATGCTGATACTTAGAACATACTTGTAATTGAGAAACAGTTGTAAGAAAACTGTGCAGAAGTGCATAAGGACTAAGCTTAATCCAAACATGCTCTATCAAAATTCATTGCTCAAAAACTCAAAGGACTTGGGCACATTCCTCCAGGTACTTGTATTTTATCATTTAGGAGACCTTGGTGTCATTCTGACATCTTGGCAAGACCAAAGCTTTCGGCAGTATGTTGGTTACTTCTGAAACATGTGAATAACCTTAACAATTTTGTTAGGACAGTCAGGACAGTCAGCAGGAACTGCAGTGCAGGTAATGGAAGAGACAGCATTTAAGTGCCTCTCTTGACCAGCATTCATTTCCACTGCATATGACTCCACAGATCTTATTGGTATATTATCTTCCTCCATCAACCCCAGACAATCTGATTCATAAGACAAAATGCTGAATAAATCATCATGATTTCCCAGATAAAGGCAGTCTGAAGGAAAATGACTGCAAGTAAATTTTCCCTTGACTGCATGCCATATATCAAAGGCAAAACTACAGCAGAAACACCAACCAGGACTGGAGTTCTCTGCAGAGACCTACAAATGTGACCTGACAACTTGTGGAACAACATCAGGGTGTCCAGCGAAGCATGACAGACAAGGACTTGCCAGAGGACAACCAATGTGATGAAGAGACTGACAGCAACAATAATGTCTGTGTAATATGTGGATGTCTAGCAGGACAAAGCATTAAGCATTTCAAAGTACGTGTTCGTGAACATGATTTTTTTTTAAGCATAACTCCACATTGTAATTAGCACAGCAAGTACTTCCAAGTTTTTCTTGACTGTAATTACCATGACACACACAAAAGGCAGTCTCTTGTGTTTTGTAACTGACACAGCTGCTTGCTTGCAGAACAGACCTTAAACCAGACCTTAAACCAGACTTTCAACTCATTTTGAATAAGGTACATAAAATTAATTTTCTCTCTTACTTATGACAATTTTCTGTGCTTTAGGAGAGTGGATGGATAGAAATTTTAGAAATATATACCTTGCTATACTTCAGGTGTCTCAATGCCTCCGTCCATCAAAACATCCCCCATATGTACCTTACAGATATATTAATGTGTACATCAGTATATAAAAGTAACAGTACATTATCACAAATCTGCATTCATATATTATGGTTAATAGTAGTTCATTAGTACTATATGTGCAGTAATATTGCTACATTATGGAAGAAAATAATATGTTACAATTCCACTCAAATCTTAGCTGAAACAGCTTAAAACTGATAATCCTCTGTGGATTTAGGTTAAGACCTACAAACACACAGAGAGGTTCTACTGAAATGATCTGTTCCCAATACCAGTCCCTGACAAGCAGTGGAGATACCTGCCACTACATCCAGCAGTGTAAGTCAAGCACTGCTGAGCCCCTAAGTCAGGAATCTGACCCAGGCTTCATCTTCCCAAAAAGAATTTCTAACTCTTGTGTAACACAGTAGCAATTACAACTGTCTCAATATTAAAATGCTAGATGGTTGACTTTCAAGCCAGGCACACCATAGATATCTTACACAATGTCATCCATTCAAAAGAAATCCTCAAAGAATGGTTCTGCTAATTAGATTGTTGGCACACACACAGATTTTGCATTTGACAGATTTTCTTCCCTAGCTTCACACAACAGAAAAATTTAAATTGCTTTCTCACAGATACTGAGCAAGAGGAGATAAAACAAAAAATGGGCCTTGCTGATCATGAACATGACAGTAACATAACACTGGAATACCTTATGTCAAAATTGAGTATTTTTAAAAGTCATAGAGAAAATAATACTTCCTATTCAAAAGGGTAAAATCATCTTTTTATTTAATCAGAAACTATCTTTCCTCTTATTTTTCTTCAGCATGGAAACTAATGAAAACAGGTTCTATAAGCAGATTGCTTTTCCCACATATTTGTAAGCACCACTTATTTGCCCTTTGCAGTATCAAACCTAAGCCCCCTCCACAGCTCTCTTTTCAATTTATACAGGAAACTAAAACTAAAATTATAAACTCTAGTCCAGAGGTTTTTCCTACTTTAGCTGCTTAATTCCCTATTAGAGTCAATTCGTGTATCATCAAAAATCCTTCTTAGGGCAGCTCATCCTGAAGTCTGCTTTTTTTCTCTCTGATATTCCCTCCAGTTGGAATTACTTCCTTTTAACTTAATATTACTGACAAAAGCTATAGCACTGAAATTCATTCCCTATCACCAAAATCAATCTTCATAATCCACTGCTGAAACTTCATCATAGGTATCTATCTATAATTGCTTATTTTTCATGCCTATCTGTGGTTGAAAACTGATAAACAGAAGGATTTATTATACTGTCTTGCTCTGAAATCCAACCACATTAGGAAAGCTAATACACTAGCTGGCCACCTTTCTGCTCACAGAAAATACATTGTATATCATCACTCATCATTTTCATCCCTTAGAAAAAAAAATAAAAACAAACAAAAAATTAAGTAACTTGCTGGGAAGCTTAATCATAGTAAAAATGGAAATAAATGGCAATGAGTCAGTAAAAAATAGGGAAAGTCTCTAAAACATTTAAACAGCAATAACAACAACAACCAAATAAAACAGGAAAAAGCCTTAATACTTACACACTATGAAGACTGGGTTACACTTCCCACATCAAATTTAAGATATACAGAGGCACTTAGGAAGGGAAAACCCTCTCAAAATCATTAACTTCTTGGGACAGTTCCAGTTAAAGACTTGTCAAGATGGAAGAACATACTGAAAATTACAAAAAGTAATCAGGTATCTTGATGGGATAATGGTTCTCTTCTGTTTTAGGTTTTTACAGCTTTACTGAATCCAGGCTTATTTGAAAAATCTCTTCTGTGATGTTCCCCATCAATTTTCTGGGAAGGGATTTTAACATAAAGTAACAGGAACCAGTTGCTCCAACCTGCTCTTGCAGCTGGTTAGAAAGACTCACTGGATTGCAGAGAGCTATTGCAAACTGATACATCCAGTCATTTCAGACAGCAACTAGAAAAAATGTTCACCCACCTACCAATAAAGTTACACCAAAGGTGGTGGGAAGAAGGCAAAGGATTTAAAACTTAATATTTCAGTTAATAGCAACTTCTGAAGGCTCTTCTGGTTAAACCAAGCCTTGAAAATCATGCCTGCTGAAACAGTCTGACTGCAGTTTCAAATACTGGAGGTCAGAGCTGCCTCTAAACCCATCTCTTTTCACCATGTCATTTTAAAAGATGCTGTCAATCTGTGAAATCCAGCATATTCTCAGACTTCTGATTGCATTAGGATTATATGACTGTCTTTTCTCTCAAAAATCCAATGGATAATTCTATAAGACGAGACTTGAAAATAAAATCCTTATATTCATGGAAAATGTAGGCTTCTCTGCATCAGTGTAATTGATAAAACTGACAATGCCAGACATTCTGATTTTTAAAAATCTGACAATAGAGAATATGTAGTTGACTGAACATGTCTCTGCAATTGTGGACAAACATTATACATTCCTTGAATGTTCTGAGGGAAGAGGTATTGTATTATCATGATTAAACCACAAGGGGTGAGAAGCTAGGCTGCTCCTGGCATTTTCAGGTCATTACAATTTCTTTTTAAAAGGAGATTATGAGAGTGTTAAAAGTCTTGCAAGCCTTGAGGTTACTATTGCTATTACATACTGCCCTAAATCCATCAGCAAATTAAGTATTCAAGCTGGTATTTTTCTTAATGGCTTGTGGGTTTTTTAAGGTTGCTCCTACTTTTTACCTTAAATAGAGAAATGTTTTTTGAAAACTTGGGGTGTTTATTTGGGTTACTCCAAGTTAAATGTTTGGAGTTGGTGGAGAGGATCTTGAAGTTTTGAAGACTCTCTGCAAATATCATCCTGCACTATTTTAAAACCTCACTCTATAATATGTCTTCATGCAAAATACCTTCTGAATATAGAGTTTGGGAAGATACGTTTTCAGAAAAAATATCTTAATGCCCTAAGCCTCTAGCTGCAATCAGGAGAAATCTCTTTTCCCATTTTCATACCATAACATGAGATAAAAGCTACTGGTTATTGTACCCAGTCCTACTGTATATCCTTCAAAAAATAGGACAATTATGCACAAACATTTCTCTACTGTCATTTCTGAAAATTCCTGAGGTATATGATGGGCTACTTTTAAGTACAGTAGTTTGCTCATTCATAAAACATAAACCTTCTAAAGAGATAACTTTGATGGGCTCAAGCTGGGGACAGCCCATGTTCTCTCCTAATATGCCTCATCTTTTTTGCAGACAGAATAATGACAGCCTGGCATGTCTCTGCTCCTTACCATCATACAGCTTTTAAAATAGAAGTTAAAGCAAACCAGAAAACAAAAGTAAAGAAAACATCAGAGGAGCTCAATGATCATGGCAGAAAGGATATTAGCATAAATAACCAATTAAAAGACATTAAGGTGATGACCATGTTACCAGAGACTTCCAGTGTGGCATCAATCTTGTGAGGATGGCAGTCAGGGAAACCAAGCATGCCCAGATGTGAAATAATGACTGCAAATTAATAATCACAACAGACATCCTTAAATAACAAAACATGTGTCTTAATGAATTACTTTTGATTGCCAAAAAACATTATCATAAATACAGGACTTGGCTAAAGCAGCAGCAGCTACTGTGTCACTGTAGGATGGGAAGTTCTCAGAAAATTTTCCTTAGAGTTTCTTGGGGAAAATCCAGCTTGTTTTCTGTAGTCTTTCCTGTGCAAGGAGGAACAAATTTTAAAAAAGGAAAAGAAAAGGTAAAAATGCCATCACAATCAGTAGCCTCACCAACAGAGCCTGCTGTACGTCCTTGGATCATTGTGAAATCCTAGAATGGTTTGGGTTGGAAGGGACCTTAGAGCTCATCTCATTCCAGCCTCCTGCCATGGGCAGGGACACCTCCCACTAGACCAGGCTGCTCCAGGCCCCATCCAGCCCGGCCTGGATGTTCTATAATTTATTTGTTCTATCAAATTGTCAAATTTGTGCTGAAATTTAGTTAGATTTTGAGAAAAAAGGAAGTTCATTTCTTTTGTAGAAACTGAATGTTTGAGGTGATAATCAGCCAGAAGATCTAAACAGCTTTGGTGTTCAAGTCATAGCAGTCTCAGGAAGATATTTTTAATCTGACTGCTTGGAATAGAAAGCAGAAAATTTCAAAATATTCAGACTGATCAAACATCAAGATGGTGCTCCACAGCTTCCTCAGACATTCCTTTCTGCCACAAATCAGTAACATTCCAAGCCTGTAAACACCCATAGCTGTCCTGAATGCACAGAGAACACTTTCTTTTTTTTTTTTTTTTTTACTTAAGTGCATGAAGCCCACTGCTGTTTAATGAAACCCATCTGCTGGATAATAGATAGTGATTTCAACTTAACAACTTAAGCTCAGCTTGAAGTGTAACTGTTGACAGCTGTAATTCATGAGAGGTAATAAGAAATCTAAAAGGCAAAACATCACCCAGAAGCTACTTCATTCTTAGGGATGATCCCCCCAGAATCAATACAGCTAGTAAGGGACTAAGGCCTGAGATAAAATTAAAACAGATGATCCTTGACTTCCAAGCACGAAATCCTTCAAGGTGAAAATATTACTGAAATTGGGATCTCCACTCTCTATGTTGATTTAAACAGGATAAATATATTTAAAATACAAGAGATGCTGTTAACTGTTGGAAGGCATGTCAAACATCACCCTCAGTGAATCCCTGATGAGAAAAAATGAACGACAGGAGATTACAAAGCTAATACCCATGGATCAAGTAAGGTCAAGAGAGCTTGAGACAGCAGGATTAGAGAGGTGGGATCTTTAATGCACTTCCCCCAAGCACTTATGGAATAATAATGGCTCCTTCTCAAATTAAATGCTACCCCATGTTGAAATATTAATGTGTACGACAGTCTAAGAAATTTTACCTTCTGCTCACTGAGTAAAAACTTAAAATAGCATTATGCTTTTGCAAAGAGTAAATCGTGTCCCAATAAATTGAATGGCATAAAATCCTGAGAAGCCACCAAAAAATCATGAGCATAACCATCAGTCCTTCCAGGCAAGGCTAACTGAAGAATATAACCCAGGGCTGAGGGATCAATGGGTCACCAGAGGAAACTCCTCCTCAAGGAGCATGTGCCAAAAAACAGGTTAAGGCGTGAAATTCTGGCATTCTCTTTAGCATTTCATGGCACAAACTAATGCACAGGGGTTTTCTGGTGTTTCCCTTTGGTTTGCAGTTGTAAGTTTGTATTTTGGTTTATTTTCTTTTGGATAAAATGTTTGCTAATTACAAAAAACAAAGATTGCCAGGCCATTCTTCAATTCCCAGTGTTTTCAGCTCTCAAGACTGATTTCCCTGTCCAGTGTCAAGGCAGAACCTCACAGCACCTTCCAGTATCTGAAGGAGCCTGCAGGGAAGCCAGAGGAACACCCTTTCTCTGGAATTGCAGTGACAAGAAAAGGAGTCATGGGTACAAACTGGAAGGGGGGAAATTTAGGTTAGGATGTTAGGAAGAAATCTTTTAATGTGGTGGTGAGAGACTGGAACAGGCATCTCAGGGGGGTTATGGATGATCCCAGCCTGGCAGTGTTCAAGTGCAGGTTGGATAAGAGCTCACCTGAAGCTGAAATACCAACCAAGGCACTATGTCCCCTCTTGTCCAGGCCCTGGAACTCCTCCACAGGCACAAGAGAAACCATTCCATTAAAAAAAAAAAAAAAAAAAAAAAAAAAAAAACCAACAAAAACCACCACACCACCAACAAAACCCATTCCATTAAAAAAAGTCCCGATTTCTCTGTTGCTACTTTCTAGTGACTTATTATGGCCTCCAGAAAACAAAAAGTATGATAAAACTAAGTCTACAAAGTATAAAAAACCCCAGAGAGATACACAATGAATAAACAGAACTAGCAACATAGTATTTCCTCTACAGACTGCAGTTAATTTTACTGTAGCAGTAAAACAGACCAAATTGTTATTTCAAAGGATAAAAAAGATTATTTTTTTTTGCATCTACATTAAAATAAAACCATTACATTGATAAGCAAAATATGTTTGGTCACAAAGCAACCACAGCATGTAATGCTCTGGTAATGATAATAATTAGTGATTTGTGCACATCACTACCACAATTTTAGAGCTCAACTGCAGCATTGCAAAAAATCTCTACCCTGAATGCTGAAAAGTTCTTTATACTGCAAAGACCCCTCAAATCTACCCCTGACATGGGTAAACATACAGCAGCACAAAGGCTGTGGTCTACCAGGAAATACTCCAGGCAGTGATGAGTGAGTGTGTGACACTGGTAGGTACTTGCCAGGCCAAGTGGAGTGAGCTCCCTTAACTCACACCTTCAACAAAATACAACTCCGAGAGACAAACCCTTCCTTGTCATCAGCATGTGGGAAATGTCTGGATATTGAGATGCTAAAGGTCTGGTTGCTGCTGGAACCCCAGCCCTGCACACACTGCTGTGCTGATTATCCACAACAGAATTGAGAGGAAGTAAACAGGAAAATATTCAAAATTCTCTTTTAGCTAAAGGGGAAAAATAAACAAACATGCAGCCTGTTGCATGCCACTTGAGGAAAACTGAATTTGGGCAAAGAACATCTACACAGTCCCACTTATGAGCTAAAGAGTGGAGGCTGTCACAACCTAGGAATAAACTGCTCAATGTTGCTTTATTACCATATATCCATCTTCTTGCTACTAATTTGAAAATGGTCCATAAGACAAAAAAAAAAAAAAAAAAAAAATATATATATATATATATATATAAAAGACCCCACACAAAACTAGTTATGTGCCCAGAGATGTATTAGGATCATTTCTGGCACAATGCTTTTAAGCACTTTTTACTGCTGTAAGTAATGAAGTACACATTACAAATGAATCACAATAAACTACATTGAAAATATAAAGGAAAAGAGGGTAGACTTTGTATGCTAAAGTATTTAAACATCTTGTCTTATCCTCAACATCATTGCCTGGGTTGAAGAAGAGCATCATGACAGAATTATTGGTTTATTTCAGTTCACAGTTACCAGGCAGCAAGAAGAGTGGAAAGTGAAAAAAAATTATTGAAGAAATTAATGCAACTTTATATACCACTTGAAAATAAATAGACACCTGATACCATAAGCTCTAATACTAGAAACCCACAGCTACTGAAATGCTTACGGTTTTTTGTAATGTAAAATAAGTGATCACAAATGTTAAAAGCAAACTAAATAAACTGGAGAAAGAACCTGAACTTGCACTTTTATTCACAACAAAATTCAGTGTAGCCAACTCCACACTTTAATTCATCCTGAAAGTTCACTTCTGTAAATACTTTGTTTTCAGCTGGAGGCTTTGCAATATTCTGCAACTATGTCAGACTAAGTAAAAGACATAGTTATGCTAGGCATCTTTCTCCTATCCCTTCCTTTTGGTTTTCTTTTTTCAGATTACTGCAGTTTGGACTGTGAGTAAGCAGAGAGACAGAACTTTCTAAATCTGTTTCAAAGTATAATGTTAAATGTATTTTAACTCCTATAAAAGGACTATGAAAGCTTTCTGCAACTTCAAGGAGTTTTGAAAGTACCAAGTCATTATTAACCTTTAACTGATGAAAACAATAGCACTAAGATGTATTTTTAATTTGGTCTCCTTTAAACCATGAAACTTAAAATCATCACTCCCTAAAGTATGGCATTTGGATGGTCCACAATTAATTGCTGCATACCTTATCTCAGAATCAGAACTAGTCCTAGATATTTTTTAGAGATTTATTCTCTGATACTACATAGTACCAGCACTAATACATTAGGCTAGTGGAAAATGCTCCAAACTACTTAGTGAAACTACATGATGGTAAAAGAAATCCCTGAAATTAAGTTAAAACTTGTTTCAGATTTTTTTAAACTCCATTAGCAAGCATTGCCCTGGAAGTGAAATCTCGGGCATGACAGAATGACGAACTTTGTTCCAGGCAATCTCAGACTTCTATATTCAGACTAGGTAAGGGAAAAACGATCACAAAGGTGAGACCAGCAGTAACCTGGGGCAAGGTTAGCTACCACTTCTCTAACAACATCTTCTTGATCCTGACAGAGGGAACTGACACCAGCAAAGGGCTGGAACTTGAGCTACATGACAGAGTGGTGAACATCCCAGCAGCACACTCGGACTGACCCGATGGCTTCTGTCACTGCCTCGGAGCAATGACATTCCCCTCGGCAGGCAGCCTTGCTCAAGACTGACTAGCGGGAGTAGGACACACAAACTGCTGTGTTTTGGAAATTGGTCTGTCAAGCCCTTGGTCTGCAGCCAAAGCTCAGGCTGGGACACAGCACAAAGCCAGTGCAAGTGACTGACACCAACACGCGACAGCGACAGGCACGACAAAACCCCCGAGAGAGCGGGAGGAGGATCTGAGAGCTGCTCCCCAGGAGCCGAGCGAAAGGAGCTGCTGGGGTAGCCTTGCTCCGCAGGGGGAAGCATCCGTGTCACCGAAACTGTCAGCGCTAATTAGAGCCCCGCGGGCAGCCCCAGGGACTGCGCAGACACCGAGCAATAATCTGCCTCTCACTCCTGTGGGCTGCCCCTCAGCCAGCAGCGGCCGCGGTAAGGGAGAGGAATCGCGTGGGAAGCTTTTCATCTCTCCCGCCTGCGCTGCTCTGTGGCTCAGGGAAATCACCCTGAGCAGTTATCGCTTCCACAGCCACTCAAAGTCTCATCATGCCAAAGCCTTCCCGAACCTTTCCAAGATGAAATCAGGCCAACCACTCATGTCTTCTGGTAAGATTTTCTCCGGAACACTCATTCTGGGCAATCTCTGCAACCTTGTTACAATCACAAGTAACATAAAAATTAAAAAAGCAACATGGTGAATGGGTAGAGATATCCGCCATTCATAAATTAAAAGTATGCTTAAACTAATCTGTATTTTCATAGGTGAAAAGTACTAACCAACATCAAAAATTAAAGGAAAAGAGAATTTTAAAAAGCAATATGTGTAATCAGCAAACGAAATTAGCAATTGTATTTAACTTGAGTAAGAGCTTGTGAAAAATGACAATTTAAGCACAGACATGCCATTTTAATGGTGTACATTAACTCCTGAGATATTTTTTAAAAAGAATAGCTACCTAAACACAGGGGTTCCAGTTCTGCAAAGCCCCACATCATGCTTGTGAGTCAAACACACTCAACTTTAATAATGACTCAAAACTCAATGGCTTCAGCTGCATGCTTCAAATTAGGCACTTACAGGATGAGCACTATAGAGAATATTTTATTAGCAAACACCTGTGCTGTGCCTCAACCACTCACTAACGGCCAAGAATTCTAACCTGTGAAACACTTAAATTCTGCTGAACACCTTCCTGCTCCAAGCATTTTCACACAGCTGTACAGTCCACTTTTCCAAAACTGCACAGTGCCTCTTGTCACTTCCAGTGATTTTAATACTAATAGTTTACAGATCTAAAGGACCAAAACTACATTCCTCAACACTGCATATGACACCTGATGCTAAACCACCGTTAGGTGCTTTGTCTCCAGTCACCTGGAGACAAACTCCTCGGACTCCCTGGTGGGACAAGACCGCTACTTCGTCTGACTGCCGAACACCCACCTCGGCGCTCCTGGACGCGGACGACGAGCTCCCAGGTGGCCACCGCCTCCCTGTCCAGGCCCGCGCGCAGCGTCACCTCGCCGCTCTCTCGCTCCACGCTCACCGGCGACTCCTCGACGGGCGGCGACAGCAGCTCGAACCAGGCGGAGGGGAAGCGCGCGGGGGCCAGGCTGGCCAGGCGGGTGCCCGGCCGGGCGTCCTCGGGCAGGGCCAGCGCCAGGGGCGCGGCGGGCGGCAGCGCGGCGCGGCGGCGGCGGGGCGGCGGCGGCGGGAGGCGCTTGGGCTGCGGCAGCACCTCCAGCTCCAGGGGCTCGCTGAGCAGCGCGGGCCGGCCGCGGTCCCGCGCGTAGAGGCGCAGCGGGATGGGAGCGCGCAGGTGGAGCAGGGAGCTCACCAGCACCACGCGTCCGCTGCGCGGCACCACGAAGAAGTGCGCGCTTCGCGGGAGGGCGAAGTAGCGCAGCTCCGCGTTGGCGCCCGCGTCCGCGTCCTCGGCCCGCGCCTGCCACACCTGTGACTTGAGCGCCAGCGTCTCCTCCACGCGGAGCTGCGCGGAGCCGGGCCCCACGAAGCGCGGCGCGTTGTCGTTGTCGTCCAGGACGCGCACGGTGAGCGCGGCCAGCTCCGCGGGCGCGGCGCCCTGGGGCGCGCAGCGCTTGCAGCACAGCGCCAGGCGGAGCGAGTAGAGCGCCCGCGCCTCGCGGTCCAGCGGGCGGCGGGTGCGCAGCCACACGCGGGCCGTGCGCGCGTCCAGCGACACCTGGAAGTGCGAGTGTCCCTCGCCCAGCAGCTGCAGGTGCCAGCGGCGCCCCTGCACCTTGGCGCACCAAGGCTCGGGCCCCAGCCGCGTCAGGGGGATGCTGAGCCCGCGCACCCGCGTGCCCGCCGGCCGGTTCTCCGCGACGTGCCCGTCGAACGAGGGTGTCCTGCGCGGGGCGGCGCGGACGGCGGCCAGAGCCCAGCAGAGCAGCAGGCAGCCGGCTCCGCGGGGGCCCATGCCGGCTGCGAGCGGCGGCGGCTGCGGGCGCTGCCCGGCCCTGCCCGCCGCTCCCCGCAGTGGGCGGGCGGGGAGGGGCCGGGGCACGCCGGGCCGCTCCCGCCCCCGCCCTGCCTTCCCCCGGTCCGAGCGCGCTCGGAGCGAACCGTCCCGTGCGCCTGCTGCAGGATGGCCCCGCTGGCGAGCCGCCCGAGTGATCCCGCTGCTGTGAAAACCTACCCCGCTCTTTTCCTCCTCCGGCAGCCGAGTTGTTCCTCTACGCGCCGCGGGCATCGGTGCACAGGTGATGTCCTGCGGTCTGTCACATGTCAAGCAGGCTCTCCCAGCACTCCGGTGTCCCCTGAAAACATTTAATTGTTGATTTCTAGACAGCTACCTATTCTAAAATGCCAGTTTTGCTCTCAGCTTGTACTTGAGCGCTGTCACTGACCTAAAGTCACATCTTTAGTCACAATTAATCAGCTCCCTTATTCGTGAAGGTAAAAAAATTCTTGATGAAATGTAGCTTGACTAAAGAATGTTTCTGGTGATAAACAGAGAGAAATATAACCCAACATTTATTTGCCTGTTTGGATTTTTGGAGTAAAACTAAAAACCCAATAAAACTAAATTTCACCATGTTATGACTACATAAATCAGGGATGTTGTAGAAAAAGTTACTAGATTATGCAATTCCTCTTCAAAACAGATCAGTGCTTTCAAGAATAAAGTCCAAAACAATATAAAATGGGAATTGGCTGTGTTTATGTAGTACATGAATCATTTAAGATTAAGAAGCATTCTGAGATTAAAGAACAGCAAAATAATAAAAGATACTCTATTGGTCACATTACTCAAATTTCATGAGACTGAATAATGTTTACATTTCTCATAAAACAGTGCATTTCCCTTATGTACACCACCCAAGACTGTGGAAAAAGTTCATAGACTCAAAATTGTGCTTCCCTGTAAGCCTTTTGGAGAAACTGGTTGTCTTTTTGGGGAATTGGCAGTCCAGGATCAAGTAGGAAGCCTGTGGAAGACTCAGAATGAAAAATCCAAGTGCTCAACAGGGACTGACCTTCTCCATTTCATCCTGCAAGCAATTAAGGAGAAATAAATCATCAGCTTCACACAATCTCTCCTCTTCTGCCTCACACTGAATTGTCTCTATAAAAGCACCCTCCTACATGGGATGTTATCTTCACTGCTTTTGTGGGGGCTCTTTTTTGGCCTTAAAATAGAAAATTTTACACTTGTGAATGTGTACAGAGCAAAGGGCAATAAAGAATGGAATGGGATAGGAAGAACACATAATTTAGTCACGAAGATTTACACTTCTTCAAGATAAAAGGACTTTTCCAAGACTTTTCTAACTGGTAGGATACTACAAGGAATCTACAATTAGTATTTAATCAAATTTTGATCAAAAGATTTTGTAAGAGCATTTTAGTGAGGTCTGTTTTCTGCATCCACTAGGACTTACCTCTGTAAAAACATACAAGGAACAGTACTATATTTTGCAAGGTCTTTCTCAACAGATAAGTAATTTAAACACATATGTGGTTTTAACAGACTAGAAATGAGCCTCATTCATTATTTCAAATGCAGAACTCAACCTACATTATCCTAATCAGCATGTAGACAGGAAACTGGGAGATTGCACAAGGTTTTTTAGGAAAAAAATAGAGAGCTTACACCATTGTTTATAAAAAAAATAAAAGTATGTTGTTTTATAGTTCACTGCCCTATGGCAATCATAGAGAAATACTTGAGACTCTCTAATCCTATTACTAACTCTGCAAATCAGTGGGAACCTGAATTGGTGCCCTGGATATTGTGTAGTCACAATCCTTCTGACTTCAGCCCACCTCCAGAAATCCTGAGCACGGTGGCTTTACAGTACCAGCTCCTCAGGTCTTCTACTTCACAAATTTGCTGAGATCTAGAATATAATAAACTTTACACATCATTTGCTTCCTTTTCCTGACTGTTGAACAACACTCTTTGCAGTCCTATCCGAGTACTCTGAATATTCCAGACCATCCTCCCACTTACAAAAACTTTTATTTCCCAGACACAAGGTGCCACCACAGGCAACAGTGGCTGGTTTGACAGTGCCAAGTGCCTCCTGCAAACTGACATCAGGAACCTGGCCTGGTGACTTTTGTTTCCCGGGGAAAAGGGCCAGTGTTCGTGTCCAAATTACCCCTACATTTGGATTTGTAAGATGCACCATTTCTTGCATTAAATCAAGAAATATTTTGGTCTTGCTTTGAATTACATGTGTGCATCTTTTATTACAGTAACTTGAATTTTCCCTCTTTTCTCTCTGTAAAATCCAGGATTTACAACCCTCAGGGTACACCTACATACCTGAGAGTAAATCTCCTGCCCAGGCTCACAGGCTGCACAGATTCTTGCAAGCCTGTGGTGCAGATGAGCATCATTTCCAGAAACCTGACATGACCACAGATCTCTCCTGGTGACACACAGCATCAGGCTAAACCAACCTGCTGCTTACTAAGTATTTGTCTATGTGACCAGGTGATGGCAAGGCCAAGACAAAATCATAATCTATGCCAACGTTATGAATTCATGTTTGGAAACTGTTGAATTGTAACAGTCTGTAACTCAGTGATTTATATATAAACATGATTTTTTTTACAGAAACACCCTGATAAGCATTTGATAAGAATTTGCAGTTTACAAATCAGAATTCCTCTGAAATATGAGCAGGAAACATTCTGAGGAAAATCTTGCCTTAACCTTATGGGACTGCAGAGTCAATATTAAGGCAGAAGAACAAGACATTCTTCCTGGTTTACATATACCTTGTAGCTGAATAGCAGGATGGCTTTGGGAAAAGTGGGACAATCAACTTTGCTTTTGATCAAAAGGCAAATATGCCTGAAGCAGTGAGTGCTCTTGACTGCCACATACTCAATAGCTGGCTTTCCAGGAGAAGAAAGGGGCTGGAAGTCCCCTAAGGTCTTTTACTATAAATAACTGTAAATATATAATCATAACAGAATTAATTGACCCCTCTGGAACAAGATGTTGTATGTGTCACCAGGTGCACCTGCCAGACATTCCTCTCAAGCACAAGTCTAAACCTTCAGGAAGGGCTCTGCTCTGCTGCACATCCAGCCAAAGGAAGCTCTTCCTACACTATTTACTCCCCAGTCAGGATTCTGCAAGTGTCTTGGCAAGCAGCTCTGCAGGATCCAGCCCAGAGTGACACAACAGCCCCTGTGTGATTTGAGACGGTTTGTACATTGCCACTTTTTATAACAACACTTGTAGCTCCATTTTCTCAAATGCAAGTACAAGTGATAATCCTTTCCTGTATAATTTTGCAAATTAAACCTAAATTATTCAGAAGTACAGCTGTTGTTGTGTAATCCTTGCTAGTTCTTTATGCAGCTTTCTCTCTATAAGTCACAAATTTTTCTTGGAATCTAGTGCTGAAATGAGTGCAAGAAACACCTTCTGTCATGCTAAAAGCAGAATTCCTCCTCCAAAAGGGAAAAGCTAGTGACTTTTTCAGTATCTTTCATTAATTCATAACAATTACTTTCCAGTTTATTTCAACCAGCTGGAAGACCCTTTCTGCTGTTAAGCATGGTGTGCTATATACAAGTCTAAGGTTAGAGGAAATGTTTTGATTACAATAATGTACCTAAATGGACATTCGTATGCAGCTGGAAACACCTCCTACATGACTTATAATCACATTAAATCAGCTATAGCACCACATTAAAAAGGGATACCTGAGGTGGGTTGAAATCAGACAAGACAGTCACAATCAATGGTCACTCTAGTCACACTCTAAAGGTATACTCTGTTTTCTCTGGCTGGTGCCTTAGTGCTTACCAGTAAAAACACATCATTAATAATGTCCCTAAACAGTTTGAAAAGCTTTTCTTAAGCCCCTAAGTCTTTACATGATATTTTTTTTACTTGTGACTAACACAGAAAAAATATTTAAAATAATTATTTTTACATGACTTTACCCTGTTCTCTAAATGCTCATTTTTCACAAGACTGTGTTCCATCCCCACACTGCCTTAATAAAATGTCTCTGAGAAGCAGACTGCTGTTTTCACATTCAATACATAAAATACAACAAATACATATGCCAAACACTAAATCTTAGTAAATCTTGTTCCAATTTCTTTCACTTATTTGTATCTTGCAATAAATGTAAAGAACCCATTCATTCTTGCTTGTCTTTCCTATTCACAAGTGTAATTCTCCATAACTTCAGTATCTTTTGTTTTGGTCATCATGTTTCTTTATGTGTGAAACCCAAATTATTTTTGACTCAGAAGAACAAATTATATTGTCAGAATGTGCAGATTTGGCAAAGAAAATGTATCTGATTCCATTCTGCCAGGCAGGCTTCTGGGGAGCTGCTCAGCATCTGGCCTAAAGGGCTGCTGGGAAACCTGGCCTTCCAGATTCCCAGTTCTGGGAAGGACATCACTGGACTGCAGCCCTGTGGCTTGGGATGTGAAGGCTTCCAGGGTCTGGAGCAGACAACTGCTACAAAATCAGGGAGCCCACACCTGCCAAGGGCAGTAGCTCTGAAAGCCACAGAGGGACTGACCTCAATCCAGTGCCCAGTGCAACCCTCCTCCACAGAGACCTCCTGGGTTTGAGAGGGGTTTGCTCCCAGGTAGGAGGAAGCAAAGTTTGAAGTATCACACATTAGCACATTTAACAGAAAGGCACTTGCAAGAGATTTCTATAAACAATCCTTTGAAAATAACGTTTGTTTAAATAACTCCAAACAGTGTGACAGTACAATGCACTGGTGTCTGGTTCATTTGAGATATCTTCTACTGTACATCACAATTAGCAAGGGTGTCAATCAGAACAGTTATTGTGAGAAATGCTCTGGTTTAGTAAGTGATAAAGACTAATATACTACCAACAAGGGCAGAAACCACCTTTAAAGTCATTATCTCACCTTCATCTTTGAAAATTAAAGAAGCTCAACAGTGATACAAACCTAAATTAATATTCTGATTTATCTAACTTACATTTTATGCTCTTACATGTTAAAAATACTCAAGCATGTTAATGCTGGAAATTTGAAAACCAAAGCTTATGGCAGCTCTGTATCATGTAAAGGTGATACAGAGAAAATACTGTTTGTACACCCAAGGAATCAGTGAGGAATGATGCCTCTGTGAAAGATACATCACTCATGTGTTCTAAGGCTGTTGCCAAGCAGAAAGCTGTGGAGGGAGCCATGTTGTGGCAGTTCTGCATTCCCCTTGGCATGCCCTCTGCAGCTGCAATGTGCCCTAACCCTAGGTGTTACCCTAACCCCAGGCAGAGCAGTAAGCACAGCCTTGGGTATGGAAGTGTGGTGAGCCAAGCTGAAGGCAGTCATTTTACCTCTTGTGGAATTCTGTTGGAAATAACTGCAGGTAGCGCCGGGCTCCGGCAGCAGATCCCTGCTTTTCTCACAATGCAGTTAGGATATTCCCTTCTGTCCTGCTCCACTCCTCCCTCCTAGAACAGCTCCCGGGGGTGTGGAACAGCCAAAGCTCTACAGGGTCAGCCCAGGCCTTCTCAGCACACCTTGACCTAAGCAAAACAAATGACAAAAGTAAAGCATGAGCAAGCATTGCTTTTTACCCCAGTCTCACCTTTCCTCTCCCAGCTCTAGTCTTTCAATCACGCCCCTCTAGCTTTCTGTGAAATCTGCCCCCCATTTATTCCTCTGTCTCTCTTTTCATCTCAGTGAAACAGCAGCCAAAAGGCGAAACAGACAGTGGGAAACAGAGATAAAGTGGGTAACTTCAATATCAATGTGCATCTTTTATTCCATAAAATAAAATAAATTTTATTTTTTAATATTTAAAATATATAAAATATTTAAATATTTGGAACCAATAATGTTGCAGACCATTTAAAGTAGACATCTTTCCATAGGCTACAGCAAAATTTAATAGTTGGAATGCAATAAATACTTAACAGTGAAAAAAAATAAATCTAGTGCATCCCATACATGTGTCATTTCCAAAAATAAGTAAAAACCAGCACTAGTTCATGTCGGTTACTACCAGGAGAGAACTGCTGGCTTAGTGCATCTCTTCTTTACACAGCAGTATCTTTTAATAGAGCCATGCTACAAATTTATGAAGTTCAAAGAATATGGAAGGGTTAATTTCAGATTGTTTTGATTTTTTTAAAGCAGAAATAATTCTGGTGGACAACAAAGGTAAACTTCCACATCTATGTGTAGCAACAGTTATAAAACTCATAAATGAACACTTCTTTAAAACTGAGAGTATCTAATTGTACTAAGTAATACAATACTACTGGAAACAGCAACAGCTTTCCTTTTAACTTAGAGGAATATTTCTAAATTGTCTGCTCCCTGTAATTCATAGTTCAGATTTTTTTGGGAGCTGGGGAACGTGTTTCAGAACAAGAAATGTTCACTGCAGGGAGAGCTAAGGAAGGACAATCCTGATCTCTTACAGGCAGTGCTTTACCTGCTCAGCTGAATGCAATGGCTCTAAACTGTCAATACACTTGTCCCATTCAAGTTAATTCCTACTCTGAACCTGAAATATGGGAAAAAGTCTTTAAGAAGGGACAATAAAACAATACAGTCCTCATTAGCCAAACCAACAAACAAGAGACTAAGTCCTTAACCCTGTGGAAATTTAACAATACAGTAAATATTGTTAGAGAAAAATATCACAATTCCTAAAGAAAACCAGGAACTGGTTAAGCCTCAGCCCATTCTCACTTCGTATATGTGCTGATAACGCAGAGTTCCTGTTTCACTGGCTTTGCTGTGCTCCAGCTCATTACACACAGCTGCTTCCCATGGGACAATATGAGGAAGGAGAATTAATTACCTGAGTAGAACATTTTAGCCAAAAAACTCAAAGGCTTTCATGTTCTACTTCTTGATAATGCAACAAAAACCCCAAAACAGGTGTTTTTAAAAAATTACGGTGTAAGAGCATATATCTATATAGTAATAAAAATCCCATTAATGGCTTCAGCCAGGTTAAAACAGCACACCTGTCTAGCAGAGCAAATCCATGAGTATAGCAATCCTAAAATAGGAAATATGCATATAAATATGTGTGTGTGTGTGTGTGTGTGTGTATAGTTACTTCAGAGGAAAATTACACATGAACTCAAGTAGTTTGCAGGTTGATTGTATCTGTAATATACAATCACAGCTTCTGTACCCCACTTTATATATGTATATACATATATATGTGTGTGTGTGTGTGTGTGTGTGTGTGTGTGTGTGTGTAGAGCATGAGGAAACACCTGAATGTGCTCCTCACATTTGATGGCACTATATGGATTATGTTCCTACAAAACATTTGCTATTTAGTCTTTGAAATTAAATGTAATTTAAAAATCTGTCAACAAAACTGTACAGAGTAGTATTTTTCCTTTTCTCACTCCTGTCTGTTACAATCTGAGATCTCCTCACACATGGAGATCATTCCATTCCCAAATCCATTCCACTGTATTTTGCTGTTATTGCATACAGCTCTTTGCAAAGCCATGGCACAATGATTCTCATGACACATTTATTTGTTTGTTTGTTTGTTTGTTTATTAGAGCCCACTGCTGAGGCACCATTCAGAGTGTTGCATTGCAAATAATCCCTGTCTGCATTGGCGTATTTGTTTACGGGACAATGGAAATTAAAGGGGAAATCTTCTATGGCTTCGGTAAGATTTGGAGCAGGCACAATGTTATTGTATAATTACTAATTAGATGCTTTAAAATCACTGTTAATTATTGAAGATTGTAGTTTCTACTCTTGCTGTAAATTTTTCTTAATTTCTTTCTCATCAAACACAATTCAATTTTCTTTTTTTAATATTACTTTTCTTATAGTATCATACTTCAGCTTCTGTAAGGTGGAAAAATCTTGCAATGTTTATTGTCTGCCAATTTTTATAGCAATGTTTCTGTGATTAATTTTTATTAAAATTTTAATTTAGGTCAGAGATGACTAAGCAAGAATTTCATGAAGCAAGGATTTGATCAAGCAAGGATTTCCAGTGTATCTTCCAAGCAGAAATGCTAAACACAGAGTTTGCAGAGTGTTGTCATAACCATCAATATTTTGCTTTATTTACAACTGCCTGAGGGATGAGATGGTTTGTTCATGAGTGTTTTCATGCATTCTGTTATGACTCTAATATGGTGTCATTCCAAGGGTGATTATGAGGTCAGTGTGAGTATTACTTAAAGAAAGTCACCATTGATAGTGATTAAAACCTTGGGGAAAAAATCAGCAGCTTTTCTTGAATCCCTCTAGTGTTTGAAATTGAGTCTCAAAGGGCTTGTGAAGGATCCTGCTTATTGAAAGTGATCTCCTGGAGATTTTTACATATCTCAAGTAGTCCTGAGAGCTCTGCTGAATTACTAATGTACACATAGTGCATTATTACTTGCAAACCAATGCATACTGAGCATTTTTGACAGCTAAAATTGACATTCCTAAATAATACAGAATATAAGTTTAAAAAACAGAAAAAAGTCTTTTTAAAGCATCTCTTTTCTGTTTACCATCCTTCGTCTATATAAATGGTACACAGAATTCTGTGGATATATCAGAAGTGTCTAGAACTTTCAGGAATCCACTATTTCTGCATCACAGCTAAAGGTTCTGAGCAGTGTAAACAGCTCAACTGATTCTGAAAAATCCTGGTCCATCTTTTATGCTTTTGCATTTAGAGCTGCCCTGTTTGCAGAGGAAATGATCTATACCTGGGAGTGGCTGAAAAACAAACCAGGCATCTGACGAGCCAAGAATGATCCACAACTTAAAGCACTGTTGCCTCCAGATTTCTTCAATGAACCAAACTCTCCCTTTTTGCTTCCTGAGCCTCAGATCGTAATTGGCAATAACTGCGACACCTTCTCAAAACACAAAAACTCATCAACTGCCAGCTCCCTGCTAATAAACTCATCCAGAACAACTTATTAAGACATAACCTTTAAGTGTGTGAGCAAACAATATGCAGCGAAAGCCGCAACACAAATATCTATGAAGCGAGATGAAGTATTGGGATTACTGCAGCTTTCTCTGAGCGAAGCCAAGCATATGGTGGTATAATGGAGCATGAATTTACAGCAGCAGAGATGTACGAGATAGATTAAAGCTTCATCTGGGAGAACATACTGCGCGGCAAAAAAGCAAAAACAAAAACAAACAAACAAAAAAACCCCCCCCCCCCCCAAAAAAAAAAAAAACAAAAACAAACCCACAACCCAAACAATTTTTGGTTTTGTTTTCTGGTTGAACGTTGAGCACCAAATACTGTTGTGTAGAACAACGGCTCCCTCTGCTGCCCACGGGGAAGGACAAACCAAATCCTTCCTTTTGAAGCGCTAAAAACGCTAAAATCCTTCCGAAATAGCCCCGAATTTCAACCGGTCTGAACGTGCTTCTCAGAACACGAGGATGGATGAGAGCTTTTCAGGCAGGACGGATGGGCTCCTGTGATCCATCTGGAGGGTGTGACATGGAAAGATCCAAAATAAATTAACTCCGCTCCGCTAATTTTGTCTGCATTCCCTGCCAGAGTTGTTAAAGAAATAAGCACTTGACACATTTTGTTACAGTTTAAAACTAGACCAGAAATATTTGGTAAATACATCTTTATTATCCCTGCTTTAAGGGAGCTGTGGCTTATTCATAATGGTGGAACAGCTTTTGGGGTTGTTTCTTCGGTTAAATTAAATCTAAAAATACGAGTGGAAAACCTACCAGCCTGTAATAAAAGTGTGACTGACCAACAATAAAGACTGAAATTTGGGGTGTGAAAGTAACTTTTTTAACGTGATTGAAGCTGTTACATTGAAGCTATTAAATGAGAGTGCCAGTAATACTTGCATTGCTATTTTGACGCTATTAAAGTGTCTTTGTACCCAGTCTGACAAAGGCCATTACCTTTGTCAGCTTTTGGGGGGAGTGTGGGGGTTTTTTTCTATTTGATTCTAGAGACAGGGCCGTGGCTGAAGGTCAGGATGTCTTTTAGTGTGGACCGGACTGGGGAGCAGGGGCTCAGCACAGGGAGGCACTTTTGGGGAGCCCCAAAAGCAGAGCAGGGCTGGGGCAGCGCCACTCCCTGCTGCTCCCGTGGCACGATCCCACGGCTGCTTTGTAGAGGAAATCAGGGGGCCATGGCAGACTCAGAGCCCAGGCCACCAGTCCATGGTGACATCGTAGCAGTCACTGGCACAAAGGGACACGGCAGAGCCTCGGTGTTCCATCAGCCCGGCGGGACCGTGTCCGTCCCGCTGTGCCCTCACAGCGCACTCCGGTCCTCTCCCGTGCCCTCACACACAGCGCACTCCGCTCCCGTGCCCTCACACACAGCGCACTCCGGTCCCGCTGTGCCCTCACACACAGCGCACTCCGGTCCTGCCGTGCCCTCACACACAGCGCACTCCGGTCCCGCTGTGCCCTCACACACAGCGCACTCCGCTCCCGTGCCCTCACACACAGCGCACTCCGGTCCCGCTGTGCCCTCACACACAGCGCACTCCGCTCCCGTGCCCTCACACACAGCGCACTCAGGTCCTGCCGTGCCCTCACACACAGCGCACTCCGGGCCGCTCCCGTGCCCTCACACACAGCGCACTCCGGTCCCGCCGTGCCCTCACACACAGCGCACTCCGGTCCCGCCGTGCCCTCACACACAGCGCACTCCGGTCCTCTCCCGTGCCCTCACACACAGCACACTCCGGGCCGCTCCCGTGCCCTCACACACAGCGCACTCCGCTCCCGTGCCCTCACACACAGCGCACTCAGGTCCTGCCGTGCCCTCACACACAGCGCACTCCGGGCCGGTCCCGCCGTGCCCTCACACACAGCGCACTCCGGTCCCGCCGTGCCCTCACACACAGCGCACTCCGGTCCTCTCCCGTGCCCTCACACACAGCACACTCCGGGCCGCTCCCGTGCCCTCACACACAGCGCACTCCGGTCCTGCCCTGCCCTCACACACAGCGCACTCCGGTCCTCTCCCGTGCCCTCACACACAGCACACTCCGGGCCGCTCCCGTGCCCTCACACACAGCGCACTCCGCTCCCGTGCCCTCACACACAGCGCACTCCGGTCCCGCCGTGCCCTCACACACAGCGCACTCCGCTCCCGTGCCCTCACACACAGCGCACTCCGGTCCTCTCCCGTGCCCTCACACACAGCGCACTCCGCTCCCGTGCCCTCACACACAGCGCACTCCTGTCCGCTCCCGTGCCCTCACACACAGCGCACTCCGGTCCCGCCGTGCCCTCACACACAGCGCACTCCGGTCCCGCCGTGCCCTCACACACAGCGCACTCCTGTCCGCTCCCGTGCCCTCACACACAGCGCACTCCGGTCCTGCCCTGCCCTCACACACAGCGCACTCCGCTCCCGTGCCCTCACACACAGCGCACTCAGGTCCTGCCGTGCCCTCACACACAGCGCACTCCGGTCCTCTCCCGTGCCCTCACACACAGCGCACTCCGGTCCTGCCCTGCCCTCACACACAGCGCACTCCGCTCCCGTGCCCTCACACACAGCGCACTCAGGTCCTGCCGTGCCCTCACACACAGCGCACTCAGGTCCTGCCGTGCCCTCACACACAGCGCATTCCGGGCCGGTCCCGCCATGCCCTCACACCCAGCGCACTCCGGTCCTCTCCCGTGCCCTCACACACAGCGCACTCCGGGCCCCTCCCGTCCCGCTCCTCACGCCTCCCGAAAGAGGGGCAGCTCAGGAAAGGCAAGGAGCTGCTGGAGAGGGTCCAGCAGAGACCACAAGGATCAGGAGGGGTCTGGAGCATCTCTGTGATGAGGAGGGACTGCGAGACGTGTGCCTGGGGAAGAGTGAGGGGGATCTCATCAGACCACACCAGCATGTCCAGAGCACGGCGCCAGGGTCGGTTCAGTGGTGCCCGGCGACACGGCGAGAAGCAATACCGGTCATCTAAAACACACATTCCACATCAGTATGAGGAAGAACTTCTTTACACTGCGGGTGGCAGAGCTGCCACAGAGGCGTGCAGTCCCCCTCTCTGGACACATCCCAAACCCCCCGGACGCGTCCCGGTGTCCCCTGCCCCGGTGACCCTGCCCTGCTCCGGGGGCTCGGGCATCGGCGGTGGATTGGCCTCGCCTGGCGCGGGCGCGGCGGGGCGGGGGCAGCGCTCGGCGGTGGATTGGCAGCGCCTGGCGCGGGCGGCCTCAGCCATGGCGGACGAGGAGCTGGAGGCGCTGCGGCAGCGGCGGCTGGGCGAGATCCGGGCCGAGCACGGGGTGAGGGCACGGGCGAGATCCGGGCCGAGCACGGGGTGAGGGCACGGGCGAGATCCGGGCCGAGCACGGGGTGAGGGCACGGGCGAGATCCGGGCCGAGCACGGGGTGAGGGCACGGGCGAGATCCGGGCCGAGCACGGGGTGAGGGCGCGGGCGAGATCCGGGCCGAGCACGGGCTGAGGGAATGGGAGGATGAGGGCCGAGCACGGGCCGAGGCAGCGGCCCGCCCTCCGCCCGAAGCGCTCTCGGGGCTGGAGGGAAGAGGAGAGGCGTGCCGGGGCCGGGGGAAGCGGGAGCAGGCCCGGCCGTGCCGGAGCTTGGCTGGGAGCGGCACCGAGCGCAGCCCCGGCCCCGCCGCCCCTGCTGCCGCTCCTGGCCTGGGAGCTGCGGCACACGAGCGGTCCCGGCCCCGGTCACTCACTATTCCGTGGATTGCCTTCCTCGCCTTTCCAGCATCTGTTTTCAGAGCTGAATCACAGAATCGTTAGGGCTGGAATGAACTTTTGGAAATCATCCAGTCCAGCCTCTCGCCAGGGCAGAGTCATCTGGAGCAGCTGGCCCAGGAGCGTGTCCCGGTGGGTTTGGAATGTCTCCAGAGACTCCACTGGCCAGCTGCTCCAGTGCTCTGCCACCCTCCATGGAAAGAAGTTCTTCCTCGTGTTGAAGTGAAACTTGTGTTTTAGTTATGGCCATTGCTCCTTGTCCTGTGCTGGGCACCACTGCAGGGAGTTGGACACCACGCTCTGGCACAATCCATGTATGGATTTATCTGAAGTGTTAGTTTTGTTCCTGTGAAGGAGCTCTACCTCCAGCCAGCCCCATTTCCTCTGTGTGGTTTTCCATCCTGCTTTCACACCTTTAATTGTTACCTGCAAAATCTAAGGTGTTGATTCCATAGAAAGTTGAGGGGTTTTTTGGTTTTTTGTTACTTGTTTCTGAATAGTCACCAGTAATAAGTTGAAGACTCAAATGACCCCAGCCCAGCTTTTCTTTCTCAGTTTATTCAGGCAGACCCTGTATTTGAAGATGTGCCTGTAGGTACTACAGGAATAGTGACTTGGAAGTTTTCCCCTTTTGTTTTTCATATGTATTGGTGTTTAATGCAGGAACCAGCCCTTGTAGAACCCCCCTCATTAACTTTTCATTGGTTTCAGGAGTTAGACTTGCTGATCCTTGTGGGTTCTTCCAGCTCAGAGTGCTCCATGATTCTGTGATTCTGGGATTGCAGCTGCCAAGCTGAGAATGTGTTAGGTTTCACTTTCCTTATCCTTAACTTCCTCTAATGGATCCATAATGCTTTTGTCAGTTTTCTGGGCTTTGGAGAAGCCTGTTATCCTAGAGCTAAGGGGAAGGCCTCTTTCCCAGCCCCAGGAATTGTGCACAGCCCAGGAGCAGCTCACCCCACTGTGGGCATGACTGCGCTGTGAGGAGAGCAGAGGGTGCCACATTCATTTATCTGCTAGGGCAGCAGATTCCCATTTCCAGGATCTCATCCATGGGCAGGCAGGTTTAGCAAGCTGGTTTATGTTCCATCCACGCTGCTGGAATGTTTTAACTTTCTGTCCTGTGTGGAGTGATTCTGGATTGTGATGTTTGCTCTGATCTCCTCCTCCAGGATCCTTCCGCTGACCCGTCGCAACAGGAAGCAAAGCAGAGGTATAAATGAGACTATTGAATTCTTTAACCATTTACTTTTTTTTTTTTTAAGTATTTAATTTCTTTGGAATGCTGCCCCACATTTGTTTAGTTGCTGGGAAAACCACCCCCAAAGGAACTGAAATGGACCAAAGGTTTGGTGCAGGTGTGGCTCCCGTGCCATGACCATTCTGCCTGAGCCCTGCTGGGCTGGGAGGGCAGATGAGGAAGCAGCAGCAGCTCATTTTCCCTTGGCCTTGTCTGAGTCAGTGACCTCCTGAGCTGCAGTGATACAGTTGGGTGCTCTGGGGACATCATCCCTCCCACTGCCACCTGCTTCTGGAGGGCAGAATCCTTGGCTCCTCAGGGTTGGTAGGAGTTCATGATGCAAGTCTTGAAGGCTGGCAGAACTCCTCCCAAACTGGTGCTTTTTGTCTGTGGTGAGTTTGGGTTGGGTTTGGCTGTTATTGCAGTGGCAGGAGCCTTTCCCAGCTGATTTGATTTTTCTGGGATACCTTTTCCAGTTAAAGAGCTGAAGCAAAATTATTTTTGTCAAAGCTCAGTGGGGGAACAGTGTTCAATATTTGTGCTGAGGGGAAAATTGTAAACAAGTGTTTGAGAGCTGACTTTGCACAGTTCAAGTCTGTATAAACTAAAGTTTCATAAACTAAAGCTCCAGCTTTGCAGATACTTATATCAAATATTTTACATACATGGGGACTTAGTGAAAAGTTCTAAATACATAAATGAGCTTTGGTTTTGGAATTGCATGGACCATTCCTTGTGCCTGTTCTACCATGCATTGCCTTGGGGTGAATTCCACATGGATAAATGCAGGATCTAAAGAGCAGCACAGCTTTTGTCTCTTAAAATGTGATCATAAGCAGTGAGAAGGTGTAAGTATGGAACTCCACCTTGGTTTCTTGGAAGATGTTGCCAGCTGTGTAAGTTCAGTAATGGGAAGTGTCCATAAGAAATGGACATTCCCAGGACAGGAAATGCTGTTAAAGATGGAAGGTTTGAAGTGACCTCAAGCCACTTCCACGAATCCAAAGTCTTCTGAAGTTTGCTGTTCTGTGCATGTTATTTTAGGTGTTTGAAATCCCACTTTTAATGTGTGCTTCACTTTTCCTTACAGGGAAGCAGAGATAAGAAATACTATTTTAGCTCAAGTTCTTGATCAAGCAGCTCGTGCAAGATGTGAGTATCCAAGTAACTTTGAATAAAAAATACTCATCTCAGTGACTCCTCAGAAGTGTGTGGTAGAGGCCAGACTAGAGAAATACTGGTTTTGCTGAGAAGATAAAACTTGCAGCTTTTCAGTTGGCAATATCACTGATTAGAAGGGAGACGCTAATGAGGATCTGAATTAGGTTTATGTTTTGGTTTTTATTTAAATTAATAGAAGGAATTATATGGAGAGTCAGAGTTGTTTAATCAGGAGCAAATATTTAAAATTAAGAAATATAACTGTCTTGTACCTGGCATAAATGAAAATGCCTTTTTCAATTTATTTCATGACCCTGGCATGAAAATTGTTTCCTAGGGACATTTCTCACTTTGTTACTAATGAAGGTGTTGGAGAATGTTCTAAACCCAACTGAACAGAGCCTGTTTTTGTTGCAGTAAGCAATTTAGCACTTGTGAAACCAGACAAAGCAAAAGCAGTAGAGAATTATCTTATACAGATGGCAAGATTTGGACAGCTAGCTGGAAAGGTGAGTATATTTCCTAATTCTTTCTCACATATATTTATTTTTAAACCAAATTCACTCTAAAAAAGAGATGGTTATAATAGCTGTAAGTTAAATTAACTGTAAATAGCTCCTAAAGACTATTATTTAATTCCATCAAAAACCTTTTGTAAGAAAGGAAATTGTGATTCAGTTGTTTGATACTAAGCATCTCTCAGAGTGTGTTTATCCACATTTTGTTTGACTTTCCTAGGTATCAGAACAAGGTTTGATAGAAATCCTTGAAAAAGTGAGTCAGCAAACAGAAAAGAAAACAACAGTGAAGGTGAGTTCTCTTTCCTATATGTGATGTTGTATAAAGTAGAGCAGCAGAATTGCACGTGTGGGACCAGGTCAGGGTGGAAGTTTGTGTTTGCACCTCTTGCCCTGCCCTGGAGGGTGCTGGGGTTCCATCAGAGCAGTCCTGCACTGGGAAAGGCTTGTGCCAGCCTGCATTCACCATGACCCTTCAGTCTTCACTTTATGTATTTCATTTTAGTTCAACAGAAGGAAAGTGTTGGATTCTGATGAAGAGGATGACTACTAATACTACTGTAAGGCTGCCAAACAATAGCCTGGAACAATGCTGTTAGCAGGCAGAATGCAAGATCTGGAAATGTTTACGCTTCTTGACTTTTTTTTTATTATTATAAAAGGCCAACAAATAACTTGTAAAATAAATCTGAGAAGGGGGATTTTATAACTTAAGGTTTTGTAGTATAAGAGGCCTGAGCAGTGTGGGGTTCCCCATGGCTTCATTAGCATGAATGTTTTGTTACCCCTTCCTCACTGTAAGCTCTGCTTTCAGCCACTGCACACACTTAACTTGCTGTTACTGGAGATGCAAACACAAGTGAGCCAGGGAACAGCCACTCAGAGTTTCAGTCTGCCCAGACTCTGTCACAGCAGTGTCAGAAAGGAGATTGCTGAGCCCCTGAGGGATGCCTGCCCCCCAGCCACTGGCTCTCAAGTCCTTACTGGAGATTTTAAAATGAAGGTATCCAAATAGTGTTTGGATCAGGGGATTCCTATCAGGCAGTCTGTAAAGAAATGTTACCAGCAAAGAGCTGAGCTGTTCCTTGTGAGTTCCTGGGCTTTCAAACAAAGCAAGTTAACTGTGTCACACACAGCACTGTTCAGACACTTGGTATCCTGTATCTTACAACTACCTCCACTTTTATCAAATGGCTGGAGCGTTTCTTACCTGGAAAAAAAGACCCTTTTCCTAAACTCTGCAACTCCTGCATGCATAAAGTGAAACTGAACTTGTGCTGTACGTTTATTCAAGAATATGGTTATGGAAATCAGTAGGATGAATACTGTAATGTGCTGATAAACTCTCCCACCACAACCCCCTTACGTGACATAATTTAACAGGATCGTGTAGGATTCCAACTGCAGTGTTTTTTGGAACAGAATAAACTTATTTCAAGTGAGCACTAGTGGGTGTGTTTTTCATCTTGTCTGAATGTGGTTAAAGATATGAAACATTTGTTATTTTTGTTTCATTTGGTTTAGACTGTGCATTTTGCTTCTCTGTGTTAGTAATTAGGATGTCTTAGCTGTAGCGATACCCTGAGTGCCAAATTTCTTCAGACCTACCACCCTTACTGAGTCTGAAGCCAAAGTTTGGTGAACTGATTTTTTTATCTATATGGTTGAGAAATCTGAAGAAAAATTTAGTTAAATGTATGCTACAATGAAACACAAGCAAAATTCTCACTGTAATTTAGAAATCAGATCTATAACAGTCTACTAGATCTTAAATATATGGATTATTCGTGCTACAGGTAAGGGCCAATGACTTACTCTGAGTCATCTTTATAGTTTCACAAGAAGGAAAAACCTGTTTTACCTCTTTCCTTTTGACTTGTAATAGCTGAACTTTCTTTCTTTTTAATTGGAATGTGGATCTAGAAAAGGAGGTTACGTGAAAATGCTCAGTTTCACTAACAGTTCTATTTTGTACACATCTGTGCATAAATCTACAACCACACAACCTAATAAAGTTATCTGTAAATGTAGGAGGAAGGAAAGTTCAAGAGTAATAAACACAAGGCAAGATCTTCAAATGCCTACAAAACCAAGCAAGAAAATCTGTAATAGACTCAATATTTGGACAAAAGCACTCAAAGAAACCAGCATTTGCAAGAGTTCTTTTACTAGTTTTTTCTTCCCATCATTTGGCACAAATCCAAGGCACATCAGAAAATCAGATGAACTCATAAATTATTAGAAAAATAAACACATTACCCTCAAATCCAAATGTCATTTGACATTTTACCTCTTAGATTAAAAAGTTATCTGAAAAACCCAGCACTATCTTCCAGCTTTGTATTTTGCCAGTTTACTAATACCACAGTTAAAAGAAAGAGAATTATCTATACAAATAAAACACAAGCTGGATGTGATGAGCCAAGAATAAAAAAATACTGCACTGCAAAACCTGGCTCGTGCTATTTACAGCTTGTCCTCCCTTAACCGAACAGTAGAAAATGAAGTTCAAATCCAAGCAGCCACTTGGTAGTTCCCTGTCAGCTTTCAGTTCTTCAGGGATCAACCGGGGCAGGATTTGGCCTATTCCAGCCAGTGCTCACTGATGTGAGAGGTACCTTTCATAATGGCAATGTCACCTTTTTAAAGCAGTCCAGAGCAGGCTCTGAAGCAGTTTTGGCTGTGGATGTTGCCCACGATCAGAATTGTGAATATTTGTGCATTTTTGCATTACTTACTTTAGAGTAGGGGAAAAGCAACTTAAATGCATGCTACAATGAAACACAAGCAAGCACCTTGTGCTTGCTTCTGCCTTTTTATGAGGCTGTGAACAGTGAGTCCAAAGTTCAGCTTTGACAAGGGCTCTCCACTTTTTCTCCAGTATCTTGGTTCCTCTGTAAGAACTTGATCTTGCAGCTCCAGTGCAGGGGAGCATTTTTGAGATATTAGAAAGGATTACATCCCTTCACATTAGTAAAGGAGATGTTATGGATTATTGTTTACCCAGCTACTGAAATATACACAAATATATATTATAATGGTTTGTAACATTACAGTAAAAATAGAGACATTTCAATTACCTCTGGCAATAAATACCTTGTTATCCAATATATCTTTTTATATATATAAATATATTTATATTCTGAATGTAGTGATAAAAACTGAAAATGCAAAAATTATTCAAAGACTTTTAAAACAAAGTGGGTGGCTGAAAAATAAAATACAGGGTTTCATTTGGTTTACTGTTACATAGAATGTTTTACTAAGTGCTGAATAGAATAGGAAAGTTGTTTTACTGTCTTCATCTCGTTGTGTCCCTGTTAGTGAGATCAGTAATGACCTGGCTGTGTGGTCACCTCCAACACGAACAGAGGAGTCAGGCCCCAGGGTGCCAGAACATTCCAGCTGTGCTGCAGAGCCTGTGCCTGCTCTGAGCGGGGGTGTGTGAATGTCACTGACAGCAACACACAGGGAAGGGCTTCTGAAATTCACACCACCAGCTTGCTCAGCTGCGGGCTGCAGATCCGTGCTGCCTTCAGTGATGTGAGGCTGAACTGTGCTGGTCCTGGGGCTGTGGCACCCCGGGCTCTGCAGGGCTGCAGGAGCCCCCGGCGCTGCCCACGCTGACCACATTGACCGTGTGTCTGCGCTGCAGCAATCTGCTCCTGGCAGCAGCTGCCATGCCAGCATCCTCCACTATCTCACCACTGCACCCCGAGTCAGGCACCTGGCCTGTGCTCTGCTCCAGCATTCCAACAGATTTTAATTTGCTTTTATCAAAGCTTTTAATAGCCATCTGTGAGGAGAGAGAAATGGTACGTTAAAAGCATCTGCTTTCTTCATTAAAAAGGGAAGTTAATATATTGTTTCTAGAACATTATTATCACATGAATTTCATGACACTGAGAACACAGCCAAGATTAAAATAGCATACTTTTTAAGAGAGTAATTATATTTGTGCTACATATGAGAAAAAAAGAAGCCAGCCTGCCCCAGGCTACACACACATCAGTACCAGACTGAAAACATAACAGACATTCCAAAACTTATTTTCATCTCACTATCCCAACAGCATCCCAACTCTTCTAAACACCATTTCTAATACAAGTTTCAATGCACTTGAAATTAACAGCCATTTCTTTTAATATTAAGAAAAGTGGAAGCAGTAACAGACAGGGACACCCAGGTACTGCTGAAGGCAAAGGCAGTTTTCCCTTCCAGAGGTCACCTGTCAGGGAAGAGACACTCACCCTCCCCACCCCTTAGTGCCTCTTTCTGGTCATTGCAGCTATTCACATCTTCCATTTCCACACCTGCTCCTGTTTCTGCTGTACAGGGTGCATGGCTGGCCTGCATTACTGGCCACTCTGCAAATGTTCAAATGACCAGAAGAAATAAAGAGAATGCAAGCATGCTAATGACGGATCTCCTTAGACAAGAACGAAAGGAGAAAGTAGCATTTTTACTGAAATAATGGAAACAGTCTTGAAAAAGCTGCAGACAGAGGTTAGGCACATTTAAATCCACTAACAATTCAGAGCTGAATGGACTCAAGAATTAGTTCAGCCACAGCTGTATGAACTCACAACCACAGAACAGGGCTGGAGTGCTCTGTATCAGGGTCACATATTGGTTTTCTGACACCTGTGTACTGAAATTATATACTGCCTTCAGTGATCCAGAGTTATAAAATGTAAATCCCAAGTTAAGTAGTGGAATATTACAGTTTAGGAGGAATTAATAAAATATTACGGCTTTATAGGATTAATTTAGCGTTCTCAGGGCTTTTGGCAAATACTCAGTCTTCTAAGGGCTGTAGGAAAAGGAAGAGAATCCCATTTTCCAGAAGGACATGAGTTGCAGAGTCTGCATTTCCAAGGCTGTGTCAGTCTAATGATGGGCAGCTGCTGGACTAACCTGGTAAAAACTGTTTTGTTTTGGACAGGTCATTTTTCTCTTGATTTAGTGTTCTGAGATGGCTCAGCAGAAGATGCAATGAGAGTCAAAGGCAGTGCAAAGGAGGTAGAAGGAGCACAAGCTCTGGAGAAGGCAGCATCCAGCAGCTGGTGTGGGTGTCACTGCACCCCAAGCAGAGGTGAATCTATTACATACATTTGTGTCACAGCTGACAATGCAACATGCAGTTTGCTGTCACCCTTGCAGACTCCTCTTACAAAGCAAACCTCAATTTCAATTCACTGAAAAATGTCTCTCTTGCCAGAGCAAGCTACAGCTCCACGAAGCTGCAGTTTTTCAGTTGTAGGTTTTGCTGGACATGACACAGAAAACAAGACAGAGATGAAGCCTGCAGTTAAGAGGCTTAAGAAACTTGAAAGAATGAAATGCTCAAGAGGTGTCATAGAAGCACCACTGAAGTTTGAACCATGATGAAATTTGGCAAACAGGTCAGAACTTCTGTGATTCAACGACCACCACTAGTAAACTTTCTCTTACATCTACCCAGAGTAATAACAGAGCAAACTAACATATTGGCTGTAATGTAAGAATAATCTGAGCAAGTATTTCCACTTACCTGGTGCAGTAAGTGGTAGTCAAAATTAGGGACACTTTTATCTCTTGTTATTGTTTTCCGTAAGTGTTTTTCTCTAAAGAAGATTTGAAAGAAATCAAATAAATTAAATGTGTTCACATAAGCCTTTCATAAAAGCCTCTCTCAGAGCTCCACAAGGTGGAACTGTCTCACCAGAGACCGGCAGCTCCCTGACAACACCTTCCCAGAGCTGCAGCCTACTCGTATTCCCTGTATTTTACTATGGAATATACATTAGGGCTTAAAAAGATACTGAGCAAAACCCAACCAGTGAGTGAACACCACTAGAGTATTTTTAAGCAGTCTGGCTCTGAAATGCTTAACTGATGGTACACCAAGTATTAGTGCAATCCCAATTTTAGATACATTTTCAAGCCCTCCCTCTCCACCCTAGTGAGCCTGTCGTGCCCAGAACATCTGCCTGGGGATGTGACCGTGCCATCCCTGCAGGATTAACATCCACTGGCATGCCACTGCCATGTGTAACCACCCCTGACCCACTCTGGGCCTTTGTTAGCAGCTGCACTTCTCATTTGCTTATGGGAAACAAGAACAAACTCTGAGCAAGCTTCTCTGCTTACTTGTTAAATCTGTTAATTGATTGGACCAGTTGAAGTTGTCTGTTTATGGGATCATCGGCTTCCTCACAGGGCTTAGGATGCACTGGGGATTTAAAAGAAAAGGCAGCTAAAATTACAACTGAGTCTCACTTAGGAATTAAAAAACACAGTTCTGATTTTAAATTGACCATAAAGCTATAACAGTGCTAACTTGAATTAGAGTGGTGATTTGTCTTTGGAAATTTTAAAAACTTTTAAGTTGCAGATACAACCATTCTTCCTCAGATAAAACAACTGGCCAAGCTTCTAAAGAAACTGTAATTCTGGACTTTGAGGCCCTGAATTCCAGTTTTTACCAACCTGAATTAACACACAGATGCTAAACCACCTCTTCATTACTATTACTCACTCATATCTTCTATTGCTCTTTTAGAACTATTCAACATATTTGAAAGAACTATTCTCAATTTTAGGTGTCAGCACGCTGTGATTAATTGTGATTTTCTATTAAACAGACATTGACAATCTTTCTGAGGGAGGAAAGCAAGAGTTACTTAGAACACTCATGGGTGCTGAAATGGGCACTCTTGCTCCTCATTTTCCCTGACTCCTGCTTTGCAGCCTCCCTGTTTTCTTCCTACAGTCCTGGTGGCTTCATGTCCTTTGCTGAGCTGTCCAGCTCAGGGGGCACAGCTTTTCTTACATCCCCAGGGTAGTGAACTTGAAAATTCACCTGAAAAACTTCTGAGCCAGCATAATGGGAGCAGTGATCAGAAGCTGGGGGTGAGGAGGGAGAATCTGTGATCCTTAAACTCCATCTCAGAGGCTGCTTAGGCACATTAAGATAGGGCCATGTGTCAAATCCTTCAAGGAGTGAAATAACTTTGAATCGTTGAATATAACATATAATGTTATTGCTAAAAAAGGGGAATGTCAGAGTTTACACTGCAAGGCAAAAGGTACAAAAGGTATCAAAAGGATGGTAACTCATCCTTCCCAAGGCACTGGGGCCCTGCTGCAGCCCAGCTGTGCTGACACTGCACCTCGTGGCCACACGGTGCCACCTCCTGCCACTTGCTCAAAGTCCTCTGCAAACTCTCTGGAAGGTTCACAGTCACCTCTGTAGCTCTCATTTCTGTCCCAAAACATGACAGACAGTAACTAATGAAGAGTCCCTCCCTGACCTGTTTTAGGGCAATATAAATGACACCCGACAGTCATTTAAATCTGTTTTGCTTTGCACTGAAATGCACAGTTCTACATGGCCCATTATATAATCTCATATGTGGTGTGTTTTTACCTTTAAATGGTTTTGTAGGTAAAATTCACACATACACCCCAAAGTAGGTGAAAACTAAGTTTGAAGCAATGTCATGAGTAGAATACAAAGTCTGCTGCATTTAGTTACAGTATTTTAGGTGTTACCTATCATAAATATGAAAAATAATTGACTGTTCTATTATTGTATGTATAGCAATTACATCCCTTTTTATTCATACCAGTGGAAATATCACAGGTACCTTTTTTCCTTATCTTGCCAGTAACGTGCTGCTCACTCTCCTTCTCTGCCTCTGCTGATGTGGGGACACAGCTTGGTGCTGCTTCCAGCAACTTCATGATGTTTGAATTCTTGATTTTAAGGGTTTCCATTTTTACCATTATTGAAGAAAAAGAAAAACAAGAGTAGATTTTAGTATTTCAGTCTGGGCAGAGCGTGTTAATTAATGCTTCTATGAATCAATACAACACACATAAAATAACTCATTATAAAAACAAACTTCATTCTGTATCATTCTGAGTAGGGGCAAAATCAGTGTGCCACAAGTTACACTGTAAAGCAGTGATGACGTTGGAGTCCTGACCTCTTATTTTAAGCTGCATTACTTATGGTTAAGCCAATTTCAGTTTAAATGGTAACATACATACCAAAATTGATTCAGTACAGAACTTTGTGGTCATTAAGGTACATCTCAGAGGCCATTTAAGCACATTAGGATAGGAGCCATGTATCAAATCCTTTAACGAGTGAAATAATTCTGTATAATTTAATATTACATATAATGTTATTGCTATTAATAAAGGGGAAGGCCAGAGTGATCTATTGCAAGATAAAAGGAACCAAAAGGTTTGAAGGGCAGAAGATAATGGATGGGACAAGGAACCCTGCTGCCAGCACAACTGATTAGTGCAAGGTGTTTGTTTGCACATCCAACTTCTGCTGTCTCTGCCATTACAGAGGTTTGAATGTTAATTTTATTTAGGTCTGTGCTTCCACTCTTTCTAGACCCATGCTTTTAGTCTAGGATAACATTCTAGGAACACAACAGTTTCCCAGGCCCCTGGAACCATCGCCAGGCTGCCAAGGAGCAGGCATCAGCGTTCATGTCCCCACGAGAGCTGGGTGCAGCTCAGTGTCTGCAGCTCAGCGTGCGCAGCTCAGCGTGCGCGGCTCAGCGTGTGCAGCTCAGCGTGTGCAGCTCAGAGTGTGCGGCTCAGTGTGCAGCTCAGTGTGTGCAGCTCAGTGTGCAGCTCAGTGTGCAGCTCAGTGTGTGCAGCTCAGCGTGCGCAGCTCAGTGTGCAGCTCAGTGTGTGCAGCTCAGTGTGTGCGGCTCAGAGTGCAGCTCAGTGTGTGCGGCTCAGAGTGTGCGGCTCAGTGTGCAGCTCAGTGTGTGCAGCTCAGTGTGTGCAGCTCAGTGTGTGCAGCTCAGCGTGCGCAGCTCAGTGTGTGCAGCTCAGAGTGTGCTGCTCAGTGTGCAGCTCAGTGTGCAGCTTAGTGTGTGCAGCTCAGTGTGTGCAGCTCAATGTGTGCAGCTCAGTGTGCAGCTCAGTGTGCGCAGCTCAGTGTGTGCAGCTCAGTGTGTGCAGCTCAGAGTGTGCTGCTCAGTGTGCAGCTCAGTGTGCAGCTTAGTGTGTGCAGCTCAGTGTGTGCAGCTCAATGTGTGCAGCTCAGTGTGCAGCTCAGTGTGTGCAGCTCAGTGTGCAGCTCAGTGTGCGCAGCTCAGTGTGCAGCTCAGTGTGCGCAGCTCAGTGTGTGCAGCTCAGTGTGCGCAGCTCAGTGTGCAGCTCAGTGTGCGCAGCTCAATGTGTGCAGCTCAGTGTGTGCAGCTCAGTGTGCGCAGCTCAGTGTGCAGCTCAGTGTGTGCAGCTCAATGTGTGCAGCTCAGTGTGTGCAGCTCAGTGTGCGCAGCTCAGTGTGCGCAGCTCAGTGTGCAGCTCAGTGTGCGCAGCTCAATGTGTGCAGCTCAGTGTGCGCAGCTCAGTGTGCGCAGCTCAGTGTGCGCAGCTCAGCGTGTGCAGCTCAGCGTGTGCAGCTCAGTGTGCGCAGCTCAGTGTGCAGCTCAGTGTGCAGCTCAGTGTGTGCAGCTCAATGTGTGCAGCTCAGTGTGCAGCTCAGTGTGTGCAGCTCAGTGTGTGCAGCTCAGTGTGCGGCTCAGTGTGTGCGGCTCAGTGTGTGCAGCTCAGTGTGTGCAGCCCAGTGTGTGCAGCCCAGTGTGTGCAGCTCAGCATGCAGGTCAGCAGGAGCACAGCTCCCGTGGCAGGCAGGGCAGCACTCACGGGCTCGGCGCAGTCGGCGGGGGTGCAGCCGCGCTGGTTGCGCAGGTGCCGCAGGGCGCCGTGCTGCAGCAGCAATGCCACCAGCGCCTCGCTGCTGCGCGCCGCGGCCTCGTGCAGGGCCGTGCTGCCCTGGGCGTTGCAGAGGTTCACCGAGGCTCCGTGCTGCGGCAAAGGGAGATCACAGTCAGAAAGGAGCAGAGCAGTGCAGCTGCCCCAGTGCAGGCAGCCAGGGGCAGCTGCACCACCAGAGCCACAAGAACCCACCTGGCCACGTTACTGCCCCAACTCCCGGCCACAGCTGCATGGATCAGCTCACTTGGGTTTTGCATATATCTATTACACATGCCAAGCTTTAGAGATACTTAAGAAACCCCCAACCCTATGTGATAGAATCCCAGGCAAGAAAACCTGACACTGTCCACGTAAAAGTTCCATAAAAACAGCTACCTGTACAATAGCAAGGTAACATTTATCTAATTAACCTCTGTGAAGGGATGGGATTCAAAGGAGTAAGTCAACAAAAATTCTTACTTCTTTCCCCAAGTATTTCCCCCAAGCATAACTAAAAATACTGATCCTGAGTAGTGGGTAAGCACAGATATCACATAAGAAACACCAGCAGAACACTCTGTCTTCAGTGATCTTACCTGCAGCAACAGGGCAGTAGTCTCATAGTGACCATTCAAGCATGCATAAATTAAGGGAGTATTTCCATATATATCTTTTTTATTTTGTTTAGCATTGTAATCCATCAGACACTTTACCACCTATTGAAAGAAATAACAACGTCACTCTTACTGAGTAGGAGTACTGAGTTACTGAGTATGAAACTAATTGTCATATTTTAACACCTACTTTTAAAAAAGGAAAATGTAAGCAACTACAAGAAAGGCCAGAAAATAAAATTAGAGGTGTGTGAAAAACGAATATAACCAGTAACTTAACATCAAAACCAAACCACCACAGCAGCAGCACCCTTTTCCAAACTCATCACAACACCTGGAAGGAGTTCTTTATACTGTAATTACCCCATGAACTAATCTACAACTACCCCATTAATTAACCTACAACTCTGAGTTGTATTCTTGTTTTTTCTTGCTTCCCTAGTACTTTATCTTCCTATCACTTTCAAAATCCTCTTCTTTTTCGTCCTGCAGTCTTCAGCTCCTAATTTTTAAATAATTCTCCACTTTCCTAATTTTCCTAATTTTCTGCTTTTCTGCATCTTTCCATTTGCCGTTTTGCCCCTGGTTTTTCATGTTTGTTGTTCTCCTGTCTCATTTACTCTCTCTCCTGTATAGACACCCTCCCTCCATGGGCTCATGCTTCTCCTTCACTGCTTTTGCTTCCCTGACCTGAAGTGAGGGACGAGATACCTGCTGCCTCCAAGCTGCACTAGGCTCATGATCTAATTAAGGAGTTGAAATTACAGTAACTATTTAGTACTGTGGCTACTGAAGACACCAAGACACAAACATGACCCAGAGAAGAAGGTACAGAGGAATCAACACAGAAGATTCAGCTGCACAAGGGATGTTTAAAGCATTTGAAATACAACAGATATACCACTTGCATTAAACCAGTATTTTAGGTCATATATGCTTATATATAAAGTCATATACGCTTTCATAAAGAAAAGATGTCTACTGAAACGATTTCAGCTCAAAGTTCCCCTTTCCATCTGGAGATTTTAGACCAAAAACAAAAACCAGAACCGCCAAACTCATTCTCTCTGCTCCAGGCTTAGTCCGGTTGCTCATTCCCCCAGGCAGCGTTCAGTGGGTGCCAGGAGGCAGCGAGCTCTGTGCCAGGGCAGGGTTACCTGGGAGTGTCCCCTCTGGCAGGCCAGGTGCAGGGGAGCTGCCAGCTGCGCGTTCCTGGCGCTGGCGCTGGCGCCGTGGCGCAGCAGCAGCGACGCCAGCTCGCCGTGCCCGTGCAGGGCAGCCATGTGCAGCGGGGTGAAACCATCCTGGTTGGAAACGTTCACCCCCAGCCCGTTGGCACAGATCTTGGAAAGCTTCTGTTGAGGGAAACACACAATACAACTATAATCGTGCTGTGTTTTAATCAATGAAATAGCCAAATAAGTTTATATAAAACGGGCAGATGGGCTTTACAAGGAATTCTGCTAGAGCCTAATTTGAGGCCTTCAGAAAAAGTCAGTGAAGAAGAGCAGCTTGGTAGCATTTTTCAACAGAAAATTACTTTTATCGTTATCTCTTTTCTTCCAACATGGTAACTTCATGGAGATAATCCCAGACAAAGTATTCATGGTATTAAAAAGAGGCTAAAGCAGCACAGTTTGAGGCAGAAGTAAAATTGAAAGTTTTTGTACAGTTGTTAGGATGCTCATACTGGAGATGAGGCAGTGTTAATGAGTTACTCTGATTTATACAGATATTAATGCTTTTTGAAACAGACAATAAACAGCTCAATGCTACATGAAGCTTGAGGTACTAAGAATACAAACTAAAATTAATTTCATTCACTTGGAAGCAAGAGTGGCCCAGAGAACAGACTGCCTGGGGAGTCAGGATAAGGAAAGCACCTGGAGGACAGTTTACCCAGCTGTACAGAACATCCTCTTTCCCTCCTCTTGCAAACTGTGCCTGCCTGCCATTTACAGTGCTGCACAGCCTTTCATCCTGTGCTTTCAACCTGTGCCTGCCTAACACAGGGGCTAGGGTTAACCAACAAGTTCCTTCTTCCCATTCAGCAGACAAGTGAATTCCGCAGCAGATGCCATTCCCCTCCCTGCCAGCAATACAATGAGCTTCATGGACTCTGGCATCTTTAGCACAGGATCCCTGTCCTGCGGGCACAGGGACAGCCCTCACCCGGGCACGGTGTGAATGTGAAGCATTCGAGGACAACAGCACAAAATAAAGGTGTGGTGGCAGTGGGGAATTTCGAAGTTAAGCCATCTCACGGTGCTATTAACCCCAAAGCAGCCAATCAACTGAAAACTTGTACTTAAGTTTATTTTACAATTTATTTTACAATGACTTATCCAGTCATGTACACCTTCAGACACCTCCTGGGAGGCAAGTTATGGAATTTCTATTTCCAAAAGTCTGGGATTGTTCCATATGTAAAACAACAACAACAAAAACCCCAAACCAGAACCACATACACACACAAAAAACCCAAAAAACCAACCAAAAAACAACAAACAAACAAAAAAAACCATAGGAAGAGTGTATTGTAAAGCCTCTTCTATTCTACAGGGTGTGGTAATTTAGGGGGAAGGAAATCTTTGCAACTGAAAAGAAAGTCTTGGTAATTATATCAGATCTCTGAAGAGGCTTTAGATATGGCTTGCAGAAAAGATGCTGTGCAATTAAAAAAAGATTTATCAGCATTACATGGATTCTGGGATTAGCAGGTACTCCTTGCTGAACTGATTACTAACAGGTAAGTAGATATGCAGTGCCAGTAGCAGTGTAAACTAAGGAGAACCAGAGGCTTAGAAAAGAATGAATGTTTATTCAAAGTTGCCCAAACTTTCCTGACAGCACTCCACATATCCTAAAAGCAAATTGTGAAGTGTTCTCAATCCATTAGACATTGTGCAAGTCCATGAACACCATTCCTGTATCCAAAATTTTCACCAATTCCATTAAAAAAAGAACAATTTCACACCAGCAGATGAAGTGTGAAAATCTGTATATAGTTAATTTATTTTTAGAAGAGAGACAGAGGTGCTGGGCAATATGGATGCTCTTTCCCTGGAGCTGAAACGTACATTACAAGAATATAAATTATTCTTTTTACAGAATGAATATTCCAACCTTTTGTGCTGGCCCACATTTTGAGCACTGGCATAATGGATGGCAGAATTCTGGTTTTGATGTACTGGCTGTGTCATCCTCATCTTCCAAGTCTTCTTCCACCCATTCCAAGAGATAACGGACCTGGCATAAAAAGCAAATCCTTCTTTATAGAGTCCAAAAGTTCCATGTCCTAACAGATCTGCACATGCAGACAAGTCAGATTTGACAAACACACACTTGTGAGTCTCCCAGGGAGAGCACACTGCTACCTCCTGCCATCAGCTGCCCACAGGCCAAATTTAAAAATCAAGTGTTATTGTTGACAAAGCAGCTAGGAAGTTCTCCAAGTACAGTGAAGTGAATTATAAATGATTTCCTGCTGCCTAATCACAACTGCACTGTTCTCCCACTCTCAAACACTCCACATCCTTTTAGCTCAGATGATTTGTGCCAGCTCATAGCAATGTGAATTCTGTTTCATCTTTTGCTTTAAAGAACATAGGAATGACAAGGATGACAACATTTAACCCAAAACTTTGCAGGGGCACTGACTTTCCTTAGGTCTGTCACTTAGGAGCTGGACAGTTTCACTTTTCCCTCAATGTGCAGTGCCTCATTTTTGAGAGAAGCCCTTCAGAGAAGTCTTAGGGCTCAGGGCATTCATGTGCAACCTGCCAACAGTGATGCTTAGGGCATTTAAATTTCACATTACATTTCATTCAACAAAATAAAAGCTGTTTAAGGAGTGCATTTTTACCTTGAAATTCATAAATCTACATTTCACTAAAGGCATTTTAGAATTAGCAGTGACTGTATTAAGTCTCCATTACTACTGGACCAAGCCAAGAGCTCTACAGCTGCTAATCCAAGGGAATGGGGACAGTGGGATTTCTGAGACATCCCTCCCACTCTGTTTACTCTCACACTTGTCACAGGTTCTGCTCCTCACCACTGAAGTCTGGGAAAACAATCCATGTCTCATCCACTTAAACACATGCAGCTACAACAAATCCTAAGGAGCCAGGAAGGGCCCTATACCTGATTCTGAATGACAACATATTTGAGCCTGAAAAGGGATGTTTTTTACAGAATATTGCTTTCCCTGCAAACTCCATGCTGTTCTCTGGAGTAAAGGAAATCTTCTCTCAAGCCTGCCTGTTTATGGAAGGCCAGCTCAGCAAAGCTTTACCACTTGCTACATTTGCACATGTCTAAAATAAGCAGAACCCTCACTTCACTTCCCCCCTTCCCTGCAAACTCTCCAAGACTCTCACAATCGATTTCCTCCTCCTCCTGGGACAGCCCAATACTGCTGCTCTCATTATCCAGTGCACAGCTCCCAACCTATTGATACCTGTGCCTCCCAAAAACCTGAACACACTACTCCTGTGCCCATCACCTTATAATTACAGTGCAGTGGCCATTCTTCTTAGTTTAAACATATTTTTTGGTCAAAATATTAACTTTACTTTAAAGTAGACACACAATGAACCACCTCAGGAGATTGCCCAGTCTCATTTGCCAGGTAACTTGTCCCCTGAAAGCTTCTTTACACTGCTGGGTTACTTTGGAATACTCAGCTGAGCACCCTAAGTCTCTGTACCCTCACTCCAACCTTTCAGCTGCTCCACAGCACTTATTTCAGACAAGAGATTTGTTTTTTTTCCTGTGGTAGATTTGCACATATCCTTCCCACTGGACAGGCTGGGTAGGAGAGCACCAAATCCAGTAGCTATGCTGAGACAACACCAATCACGTAATAATGTTTATTTTTTTTTTTAATCTTCCAGTTTTACAGCACTTTTTAATGCCTCCTCTTGCAAAGCTCAGTTGGCTGTCACAGCAAACATCTACAGCAGCCCTAATGACCTGGTTGCTGTGGCTGTTCCTATGCAGACAGACCTCAGGCTGTCAGAACAAGGTCAGAGTTTTTAAATATGCATGGTTTTTTAATAGATATGCAATCTGTAACCTTTGTCATCCAGCTGGATGATTCTCCTTTTCTGAACAGCTTCACATGAACTTCAGTAATGAGGAAAGTAAAGCCACAAAAGAGAAGGTGATTCTGTCATCTGAATGCACAGACTGGATTTCTATATGCTTTTTTTCTATATGCTTTTCATTGCTGGTATCTATTGAGCAGTGCTAGATACTAATTTCCCAGCAAGTTATAGCACTGTATTTCATTTTCTTGATGAAGTTTAGATTTTTCACAAAGTGGGTGAAAAGTTAACTGTAATATGTGTACATTTACCAGTGGCCAGGAAAATGGCAAATATCACCATTGTACATGTTACTGCTTCTTGAAATGGCTTCAGGGCTGGCTTGGAAATATTTCCTTACATTAAGTCACATTGTAAACTAGGATAATGACATGCTGAACAGTTCTTTGCTCTATCAGCAGATAAATTATTTGCATCATCTCAGTGGAATAAAACATAAGAGAAACAGTATTAACATGGCACATATTTTGCAACATGGGTTTTCTATTTTCTGATGACTCTAGGAGGCTTCATTGGCATTTGTAATTCCTGGTACAAACCAAAATCAAACAGGTTTTTCAGAACATGCACCCAGTAGAGCACACCTGCATTCTCACACAGCTTTATGGTTTTGTTCTGTGAACTACAAGAAAATCAAGACATCTACAGCCTTACACACATTTAGAAAAGCAAAACTCCTAAAGATTCCTGTGTCATCTTCAATTTTTCAGTAGAGTGACATTGCAAGTATCTTATTTTTTAATGAATAAAGGCAATAATAAATAAAAGAATAGTCAAGACAGGTGGTACTACAAATTATAGAATATCACCTCTGGAATTGGTATTATATCATCACCTGTCAATTTGAAGTGAAATTCAAACTTCACATTGTTGTGTGCCCCACAAATAGCATCTCTGTGCTGACCAGTGTCACCTGAATTTCCTCTTTACTTGAAATTATTACCCAAAGCATTCTCCCCTTGATACTATTTACAATTAACTTCCTCAATTTGAATGAGATAAAATGGAATTCAATAATATTCAACAGCCACATTAACACTCACCATTTCCAGATCTCCATCAGCAACTGCTCTCAGGAGTTTTTCCACCTATGTATGAAGAAAATTATTTTTTTGCTTTGTTGGTATGGGTATTAAGCAGAACACAGAAAATCCTATGTCCTTTGCTAACCTCATAAGCTCATGCAGTAGGATTACTGCTGGCCCATTTCATATTTATTAATAAAGTTTTAAAGGAAAAACCTTCCTCCCTTATGAAATAGAGAACCTGTGCAAGGCCTGTGGCCATTTGATGATCTCTGACTTGCTCAGTTAAACAGTACTTATCTAAACTGAGGATATGTGGCCCACCCATAAACAAAGCCATGTAAGCTGATATATATTATTGTGCTGCTCCAGCAGCAGCTGCCCTGTGCATTTCTGTGTGAACCCAGTGTTAAAAATGCCTGCTCAAGGTAAATTCCTACCCTAATATACACTAACACTGGCTGAGCTGCTCTGTGCTGCTCTCATTATCCAGCACACAGCTCCCAACATACTGTACCAGTGTCTGCCAAAAACCTGAACACACTACTACAGTGTACAGTGCAATTACAGGAACACAAAGCAATTTGAGAAACAACAGTTTAAGACGAAAAAGATACTTTCAAATTGTTACCTTTACATCTGCAGATATCTGGTTTAATCCTGCGCTAAAACCAAACATTTACAAATCTAACTTGACTGTAAGTATGAAATTTGTTTTCTTACTTAAAATCTGGGAAAATATAAATACTAAAGGGCATACACTGGGACCAGCACCACATTAGCCCACTTTAGTGCAAGGTGAGGCCAGGGCCCCACTGCTGGGGGAAGGTGCTTGCCTGTTCACACTCTGCAGGGGAACACACACGTGAGGGAGGAAGAGGTGGAAGGAGCTCTGCAGAGCACTGGTGCCATTCCCTGAGCCTCAGGCTGCTTGTGAAAGCAGGAGAAGGAGATTAACTTGTCTCTTCACTTCTCTAATTCTCTACTCTCACATGAAGGAGTTGAGATCCAACCTGATAGGAATGGGAAAAGTGCCAGCAAAAGGGCAAGGAGAGTCCATCAGTCCTCTCACAATTCACCTGGCTCTGCAGAGTGTCAAGAATCATTTTAAAAGCTTTGTGGAAGTCTGTTTTAGCATTATAGCAAATTATTCCAGCACTGTGCTAGAATCACTGAAGATGCTAATGGGCAAACACACTTGTTTCTATAGTGAGGAACACCTTGAAAGTTGGAGATGTCATGGAATGACAGCTTCAGGCACATTTCCATTTCATATGGAAATTACCACCTTGCTGAGTGTGACAGTGGTGTTTGGCAAGGCAAACAAGGAAGAATGAGACTCAAGTTTATGTTCTATTGCTCTGATCTCTTTCTTCAGGGTTTCAGATGAAGAACAGGACTCAAACAGCTGAAAGATCAGAGGCCAGATTAAATCTCTCCGTTTTTATCTCTTAGAACACTGCTAAGTTTGGTTTATTACCACCTTTCTAATACAGGATGAAAGTCCTTGGAGTCATGCACTGGTCACTCCAGGCAGAATCTATGATTCTTTGATTTTTCTTTCCTAACTTTCAATGTCTAAAAGTCAGCTGTCTGAATCTCAGACAGGCATTTATTTTTAAACTCCCCCTATGGTAACCGCAGAACAGAATGCGGTCAACAAATAACACCTGAGTGCAACTCAGGTCAAACTAAGCATGTCTGACATTAACTCCTCTCTGAAGTGAATTTCCCTCCATTGACTGAGGAGGGGAAATAAATGTCTGAAGTAAAGACAACTGTCTTCCAGAAGCTGGGTGAGCTGAATCCCAAAGTCTCTCCATATTTACAGCTAAAATGGACTATATAAATTAGGGAGGTCTGTGCCTCCCCTAAGCTTCCTGTAATCATACAGAATAATGTCACTGAACAATGCAGAGGTCTCAAGCATTTTTCTGGAGTCACCTTATGCCATACAAGATGCCCAACATTAATAGCAGTGACCCACAAGCTCTGATAATTTCTTTCCAAAAATAACAACTTTCTTAAAGTACTAAATGCTGTCTGAGGCCCCAGCAGTGGTACATTTGTTATGCAGCTTATAGATAATTTATTAAGAGTACTTAGGGCAAAATGTCTGCTACATGCACTTCCCCATCTTTCCAGTTTGTTTTCTCACTCTTCCATGGAACAGAACCTTCCTTTAAATGTAAAAATAGAAGAAACAAGCCCATTACAATTCACTTGCATGGCCAGTTTTTCAGATGCTGAACAGAAACTGTGCATGGAGATTTTAGTTCCAACAGAGCAAATCCCAAATTTACAATTCTGGCTCTTTCACTCTCTCTTTTCTAAGTCATAATAAACAAGCCACTATGACTGGCTCATTTAAAAGTTTAATTCAGTATTGATTAACCAAGATCTGACTGGATCCCCTTAATTCAAGGTGGAAACCTTGAAATTTGGACAACTGACTACATCAGTTTCCATTACTTCCAGTGGTGTGTCCTTCATGGAGCTCTCTCAGCATCAGGCTCCTGCCTCATTGAGCAGGGAGCCCAGGTGAAACTTGGCAAACAGAAATCAGCTAAAGCTGGATTACAGAGAAGGTCATTCACCCCAAGGACCTCAGGTGTAAGCAGTTTGTAATCTTTTTCCCTGATCTGAACTACAGTCTTAGCACTTGGGTGTGATAAATTTCTTCCTTCAAAGAAAAAGAAATCCTCAATCTACAAGGAGAATTTATTTAGAGTGCTTGACTCTGTACAAACAGGGAGGTCCAGCCCTACACTGAGCCTCTGACAGAACAACTCAAGTGTGAAATCATATTGTCCAGTCACAATGTGCATCTTTGTGTTTCTTCAATGTTTTTAGAAAAATGAAACTTCTGGCAAGAGAAGAACCTCTTAATACCTGGAAAAGGAAGAATTTGAATGTAGTGATGATATTGAGAGAAACAAACACACTCAACAAATTCTCAAATTATGTAGTAAACTTCAATAAATACGAACAACTACTTCAGAGATGGTGTCAATTTTTCCCCAGAAATAACCAGCAGAGCAGTTGAAACCACACAAAGATAAGTACTCAGGCACTGAGATAACAATCCCCTGAGGACAGCAATTATCATTTTCCAAACCACACAGAAGGCTATTCCTGAGGAAGAAGTTGAAAACGCCGTGACAAATTATCATTCTTCTAGCTTCCTTCACTTTGCTTACTGTCAAAACCTGTACCTCAGTCTTACCTCTTTATAACTGTTTTTTCCTTCTTCTTGCCTTAGATCAGTTGATGCTGATGACAGGCTTGAGACAGATGATCCTCTGCTGAAAGTTTCTGTTGAGTGCTGAGGAGACCTAAGGGGTGACTTACAGTTGGAAAAAAAACATATAAAAATCAATCAAAAAACAAAAAACAACCAGAAAAGGTTAAATATCAAATAAAGGAGGTTAAGCAGAGGCAAGAAACAATTTAGCAACTCACATGGGCTGTTGTTTACATTACCTCTGAAGCACTCTGTCCTCTTTCAAATGTCAGGTAGTTTACTTCCATCAATGACAAAATCTGCACAAAAATATTAAAGAGAACCAATGTAACTCCACTCATAGAGGAATCTACTGACTGAAACACAAATCAGCTGACAACCTAATAATTAGTAAGAGAATATGACTGAGCAGATGAGAAGTACCCATTTACAAGTTCATGTTCTGTCCCACAGAGTGTATTCACACTGCTGGAGTTAAAATGGGACCTTTCTTCCTCAGAGTGAAAGACACATTTTCTCTTTAAGAGTGAAGCTCTACAAGCAGTGAACACCTCCACCTTTGTGATGTTGCATCAGAAAGAAATCAGGCTGGAAGATGAAGAGGAATACCTTGGAATTCAATGCACACTGCAGGGAAGTCTCTTTCATGCGGTTCTGAATTTCTGGGTTTGCTCCATTTTGCAAGAGCACTTCAATGATGCCCTGATAGCCCCAGCGAGCAGCAATGTGCAGAGGAGTGTCTCCCTTCTCATTGCCAATATCCAGCCTGCAGGAGTGCACATCATAGTACACTAAAGCCTTGACACACTGGGAGGAAAAGGAAAGCTATCAATAAATTATAGCGGTGTGTCTCAGTTCAGACAACAGGCACAGTCCTAAAAGGTTTGTTTTGATTGCTGCTTATGTAACCCATTACCTAAAGAGAAGGCTTTAGTGGTTCATTATCATTAAATAAAGAGTTAACTAGATTTGCAAAGCACTACTATATTTAATGTGAAGTCACATTAAAAATTGCTATGAACTACCAAATAAAGTCCTCATTTAGAGCATTAAACAATTTAGCCTTCAAATATTTTTATTTACTTTTTAAAATATGTAAGTTTAGTGCTAATTTGCATCAGTTTAATTCCATTGCATTAGCATGCCCATTTGGTTTGATACAAAACAATTACTTACATCCTCATGACCATAAGTGCAGGCTAAATGAAGTGGAGTATTTCCATTATTGTCCTGAACATCAGTACTTGCCTTGTAGTGCAATAAGAGCAGCTTAAAAGAAAAGCAAAAGTAGACATTTAAGTAGCTAAAAAATTAATGTACAAACAATTATTGCTCTGCAGATTCCTTTAGGGTTCTGGCATGATGAAGCACTTAATGAGACACTAGCTATGCCTCCTGTTTCAGACATCACCCTCTTGCCACTGCAGCACTGTTTGTGCCCTACCCTGAGAATCACAAAGTCTCTGCTCACATATTCAGAATTTTAATTAAAAAATGAATTCTGCACTGCAGCAAACACTGCAATATATTCACTACATCATCTACCTCACATTTCAATTGCCTATGCAAGTGAAGACAACTTTATTTCAACAACGCTAATTGAAGAATATCACGTACACTAAATTCAAGCAGACAATAATCACTGCAGTTACACAGTCTATCCTAAACACAGTGTGAAGCATTTAACTCAGCCCAATGGCTGCAATGGTTGTTCTGTTTCAAGCCAGAGCAGAGATGTTCTCCATTTGCATTATGTATTGGACATCTGTGTTAATAAAGTGGATGAATTGTGCAGAGCTGCCATCTGGTTATTACCAATGGCTGAAAACCCTGCAGTAGGAGAAAAAATAAAATATCTTGCAAACTCCAATGATGAAAGATCCTCCATTCTGACAGCTTACACAGTTCTGGTAAAAGCTCCCCAGAAGAGCTAAATGACACTAACAGTAGCAGAGCTTAGTAAGAGTGATGCATTTATTATTTAGGTAGGTGTTGTGCTTACTGTAACATTCTGATATCCCTTCTGACAGGCGAGGTGAAGGGGAGTTGAACCGTGGTAATCTGTGGCATTGACAATGGCTCCTTTGGCTACCAGCAAATCCACTAATGAAGTTTGACCTTGGAAAACAAGCATTCAAAGAAAGGTGTAAACTTTGCACAAGAACACTGCTACTTTTCAAATTCAAACAGTGACTATAAACCAAAATACCCTGCATTTCTGCACACTATGTTTCCATATACTGCATATTCACTGCCTTGGTATTTGGGTTTTTTTGTGGCAGATATTTCAATGTCAAAGCCCTGTAAAAGAACTTCCAGCTAAAAGCAAGCTATATTTGTGTCCTACAAGTAACAAAAGAAAATATTTCGAGTCAATAAAATAACAAGAAAGGAAATTATAAATAAGAAACCACCCACTAAGAAAATAATACAGCTTCTAATAAAAGCAAAATCAATTACATAATGAACATTACAATACAGGTGTTACAGATCTACCATGCATAGCTAGCTACAGGAAAGAGAAAAGGAATTTCTCAATCTGCCAGTCCTTTAAAAAAACCAGAAACCTCCTGGTTTCTGAGGACACACTTTACTTTTTTCAAAGCTGAAGAAAGCACCATTGTGGCAAAAGTAGTCAAAGATTAACTCAGCCATAAGAAACTGAGCTTAAAAGAATATACAATGACTTCAGTCTGTGCTCAGACAGAAACAGCAATGTTTCAATAGCAAAGAAGCAAAAAAAGAACTTAATGCAGAATTCCAACTTTAATACAACTCCAACTTTTAACAGGCTGGCAAAGACACAAAAGCAAAAGGAGTAGGAAACACTAGTGAAGAATGCCCACTCACCACAAATAGCAGCTATATGAAGTGGAGTATACCCCCGGTCATCTCGGGAAAAGGGAGTGATAATGGAAGGGTCATTCAGTTTCCTTTAAAACACAATGGTTTGAAAGCAGCTTAATTACCCAGGTGGTGGTAGGAAGGAGGAGGGAAAGGGAAAAGCTGCCAAGGATGGTAAAAAACTGATTTTGGAACTTTTTATCCTTTTACATTGACAAATTATTCCATTACATTTTGTTAAGAGAAGTGGGTTAGTCCCAGATCTGTAAGGTTGATTCAAGAGAAGAAGCACCATGTTCACCAAAGCCCACACAGGCTCCATCACAGAACAGGTGGGTTCCAAAGGATTCTGTCTGCTCCCAATATTTCTGTTTTTTCAAACCACACCCACCCACATGCTCTCTACTACATCCTGAAGTGCTCCCAAATTCCTCTATAACCAAAAGCAGCATACTTCCTGAAGCACATCTTGGATAAAGGCGTCTAGACAGTTTTCTATGCATTTGTGGGGTGAAGAGTGCTCACCCAGAAACCAGCTTCTCGCATTTGTCACAGTAACACAGCGGGTGACACATTTTCTGTACAGTGTCCTTATCACTGTCACCTTGACTTAGCAGCCGCTCCACTTCCTCCTGATCACCTGAAGCAATATGCTACAAAAAAATACAAGAGAAGAGAGAATGAGAAACCAATTTTAAAGGCCTCCTTTTAAGACAAAAAAGCCAAGAGTAATTTACTGAAGCACAAAATGAAAGGACTCGATTTTGAAAGACGTATTCAAGCATTAGAAAGCAGAAATGAACAATGTCACAGCACAAAACCCCCTAATGGGCATTCAGTATTAAAAAGAAACTGTTCTTGGCTTACTTCACTTTCTATAAAAAAATTAAAATAATTCCTATTGTTCTCTTTAGACTCAATCATGAAATTGAGCTCCCTCTGTGCAAAAACATGTCTATAAAATTACTAAGTCTCCAGCCATAAGCTGTGAACACATATAATTAGAAGCTCTGCTTTGTGTCCTTGTATAGACAAAATTCTTTTAGAATGACAGTGTGAGATTAACAGATAATATGAAGTAGCTGTCAGGTGACTACATTTAAATTGTTTCAGAAAACTCTTCCAATTTCAAGTACTAAAAGCTGTGAGACACAAGCAGTATCACATCTGTGCATTAAATGGGTCACACAAAACCAACAGCAGAAGCATTTCATCCTCATTTACTTCTATATTTCATATAACACATGCTGAAATCCATAAGATTATATTATATTAGCAAGGCTTTGACACAGAAAGGTACTCAATTCAAAAGACACTTTTAGCATCTACTAAAAGACATTTCACAGTACTAATGTAATTAACCCTTCATTACATTCCAGAGAATTCCAGTTGTAATTCCACACAACTGCAGAAAGGGATAGATATAAATATGAAATGTGTAAATACATGCATATTCTGCCATAAAAGTGATTAACCTTAAACAAGCAGTCTATTGGTGCAGCAGACATCTGGGACAACAAGTTCATCCTTTGTCTTAAGAGCAGCTTGTCACACAGACTCTCAGATTCCTGAAAATAAAACAGATTATTTATACAGACATCTACAGGCAAAAGTGCAGAACCCTAACACTGGAATTAGCTTTTAAAAATACTAAACACTTATTTACTATGTATGAATTATCAGACACATGTGAAATCTGAATCAGTTTCACTTTTAAGATTCTGAGATATAAAAGACTGGGCACTCATAGAAATAAGTAGATGTTCACCAGAATATTCCTTTACTGAAATTGACTGTGAATTAACATTAATGAAATTATGGCAGTACCATCTTAAAAGAACTCAGCAAAACTAAAAAATACATATCAAAGAAAGCATGAACTGTAAGAGGTAAAACACATTTTTCTCAAGAGGAGAAATTAAGGGAAATTCACATAAAACATGTCTACTGATGGCTACTAAAAAGATGACCCAGATACAACTCTGACTCAAAGAATTCTGAACTCTGCTGCTGGCTGAAAAACAGAAGATTGCAGCAGGCAAAGCACTGCTCTGCATCTGTGTAGATTTCCTACTTGGTTTGAGCTAGGCAGATACAGCTGCAACCCTTGCATCGGTACTTAGAGACACTTAAAGATACACTTTAGGATGCACTGAAGAATATAAATGCCTCCAAAGCCAGGTGAAAATTATGAAGTGGACTCAGATTTTGAGGTGGCAGCACTGACCCTCCCATGCAATAAAACAACCACCTAAGGAAAACACTTCCTAAGAATGCAGATGGAAACTTTTGCACGTGGTTGGCTCTGATGCACAGCTGCTTGTGGTTGTGCTGCTGTAGGACAATGGCTCTCCAGAAATGGAAAGACTTCAGCCTCCATAAAACAGAAAACCACTGCATTTAAGACACACACCCATGTATCAGGAAAATGTTGATGGTTTAGGATCTGGGCTAGGGCTTTTGCAATTAAAAGTCTGTCAAGAGCAGATATAAATGAGTAAAACCAGTCTGACTCCACCCTTGCATTAGTAAGTCAGCATGAAATTTGAGCCTCATAAACTGCAAATAAACAACATCAGTTGATTCAGACTTTCTAGAAATTAGGACTATTCATGTTTCAAAATCAACACAGATGCCTCTCATAAAGCTGTCCAAAAACCCTTAAGAGTTCAGCAAATAACATCATTAAAAACATGTTTGTGAGGTCTGGAGATGAAAGTTTTTCTCTGTACTTCACAGGAATTAGATATATAAAGATGACAAATATTCACCAATCTTTTCAAATCTCTGTACTTTAGCTAAGGATACCCAACATATCTTCTCAGAATTACAAGCCATATAACACTAGTGTCCTTGGATAGATTTTTCTTAGGAATAATTTCCCTAAGAAATATTTGATGCAAAATTTAACTGCTGATACAAGTTCCTAATGTCTAATCAGAATTTCTAGTGTGGATGCTCACAGACAGCTTTACACTTTCACTGTGGAGAATCCAATTAACCACGAGCAAGAACTACTGTAGTTTTAGAACTGCTCCTTCCAGAGAGTGTGTCTTCAAGGGAAGTGCTCCCCAAGTGGAATCATTATTTTAAGAGAGTCACATGAGACAGTAACCCTAATGTAGCAGTATTATATATTTATTATATAAATCAGAATAAATAGAGTTCAGGTGAAACCACATATCTTCAATAGTGAAATATGGAATGAAAATAATCAGATATTCACTGGAGGATTAAACAAGTTTGGGGCTTCAAAGTCAGAACTCACTTGTACCAGCTTTATTTACAGACCAAGAACTTGTATTTCTTTTTAAAAGGGGTTGCTCAGAGTGGGACTTTCAGGTATTTTAAGGGTATGCTGTCTAGAAAATACACACCCAAACATTAATGACCTTTTTACTCTAATACTACCATGTGTAAAAAAAGAAAATATTTGTACCTATGAGAGTGTACCTTTGAAATCATCTATCTCAAGACATTCTCACAGATTACAACTGATAACTTGGAGGAAATATATGTGGCAGAAGCCAGAAGAGGAACTCCTGAACACAAACTAAGGGTAATAAAGTGTTTGGTGGGGAGGGGGAGTAGGGATCATTTCCCCATCAGAAGCTCTTCCCACACATGAAATAATATGCTGCCTACTCCCTCATGGCTGGCTCTGACTGCCCATTTTTTATACCTCACTTGAACCCTCTGAACTTCAGAGTCTTACTACACATTAGCTGTGCAAAGAAAAGAGCTAGTATTCAAAATTTGTTAACAGGAATTCTAATTGAATAATGTTGAAAATTCAGAAAATAGAATTGATACTCTCCTCCCTTCCCCACAAAGTGTCTGACAAGGACTTGCATGACCTTGGGTGGAAGGATTTGGCAAGAAGGTCCTGAGTGCAATTCACTTACTGCCAGGAGGGTGAGAACATGCCCATTATCCCTCAGGGTACATTAGTCCCCTGCTGAGTTTCTTTCTGGAGTAACCTTCATTAGGGATTGGACAGCAGCACTACTCAGCTGCCAGCAGCTCCATCTGAAGCCAGCTATAAAATTAAGCATAACCACATAAGGGGCTGTAATGAAGCCCCAGGGCACAGCAATGCTCCTGCTCACTTCATCCCCACACCCCCTTCCAGCACAATCTGGAGAAGGAAATCACAGGGCAGCAAGATGACAGCTGCTGTGCTTCAGGGTTCATCCCCTTTACCAGAGAGTAAAGGAAATATCTCAACTGGTAACTCCATGAAGGCAGAGCAGTGCTCCTCCACCTCTTTATTATTCTTTTTCCATTTCCACCTCAGTCTGTTTTCATTGTGTGCCACCTTCTCCTGCCCAGGAGAAGAAAGTGGTCTGGCTGTTTCCTTTCCAGCTGTGTTAACAGCAAGTTGTCCCTCACTTCATCCTCAGGGCTCTGCTGCTCTCCAGCCAGGCTGACTCCCAGGAAAGGCAATGCAAGAGGACTTTGTGTTGCACATTCACCCTGAAGTGATGAAGTTCTCTAGGTCTGATCCAGCTGAAGTATAGACAGGAACACAAATGGCTCACTCTTCTCGTGGTGCAGACACTGAATTCCTCATTTAAACTTCTCAAATATATAGTTTATCTTTCAGGACAGGTGCCTCCCGAAGAACTAGAGTACCTTAATGGAAGTGGCACTTAAGTTACAATATTTGAATGCAATCCCAGTATGAAAGCTGCTATACTTAACTACACCAAGACAGACAGGATCAGGCATTTAATAGGAAATAGCCTTTATTCTAGAAATTTAAGAGCAGTATATGCTATCTTAGTTTGCTGGCATTGTTGTGGAAGACAATTCTACTTTGGTTTCAGTTTTCTTTCAGAGCACCAGCATTGCTCTTTGTATATTGATTGTGAATGACAGCCAAGTGACTGCAGGAAGCAAAATCATATAGCAGGTTGTTTCTTTTAAGCTAACATTTTTATTTTTTTGAATATAATTCAATTACAGACAAGAAATACCACTCTTTGTACAATATGAAAGTGTTGGTTTGGGTTTTTTTTGGGTGTTTTTTTTTTTTGGAGTGTACAAAACCAACTTGCACAAGTTCATGGAAAAATCCCAGAAAAGGACAAAACCAAAAATAGCAAGAGGCCAAAATGTTACATTAAGTGCTTCTTAAGACTGTGTCCCAGGATGTCCCATCCCAAGCCCTGCACACTGAACCATTATTCTGGCCCCTGCAGTTAGACTCCAGTGCTTTGCAGCTGGGCAGACTGAGACACATTGAATTCACTCTGGCTCCATGTTCACTCCTTTTGATGTCCACATCAGCTCAGGAAAACCTAGTTTTACAACAGTAGAAAATTTTACAGGAGTGGTAAGACTGGATTCCTTGACTAAATAATCTACAAAGTTCTTAAATTATAGAAGTTTCCAAAGTCACATCAGCATCACCCTTGACTGGCCTGCAGGGATGTGACCAGACTGACAGCAGGTCTAGCTGCCCAGTAGGAAATCTCTCATGCATCCACAGATTTCCTGCCCCTGCTAAGTCAGAGATCCCAAGGGCCAAATTTGACCTTCAAACAGCACCTTATCACAGCCCTGTAACCCCCCTAAGCCATCAGTGCAGCACTGTAACCCACACTGCAAACACATGGAATTCTTCCAGTATGAAGATTTACTGAATAATTCTAAATAACACTGCTATCTCCATTCTGCTAGCACAGCTAAGCATTTTTAAAATACACAAAAATTTAAGCTGTGCCTGCTCCCAAATACTGCACTGCTTTCACAATCGTGGTAGAGTACAAACAGGAGATAAACATACTGGAGACTCATCTGTAGAAAACAGTGCTGTCATTTCTCCTCTAACCATATGAAGAGACAGACCTGACACTTAAGTACTTCCTCAAGAAGTATGCAATGGAGATATTGCTATTGGTACATCATTAGGACTTCATTATGATCATTTAGGTCAGTTTAGCATTTACTTCAGGTAGTCACCTCTACTCATTTTTTAAAGCAAAAAAGGAAATTGTTAAGTTAGTTATCTGTATCCTCTGGCTGGACTCACACCACAGTGGTAGTACAAGGTATCAAGCACTGGCCAGAGTTTAAGAGTAGCTTACTGTTGGTCTGTCAGAGAGGTTGCCCTGCCGGATGTACTCTATTGCAGCCTCGATGGAGGTCAGGCAGTACCCCAGCTCATCCTTCACTGAGCTGCAAAGCCTGAAGTTCTTTATGTAACTCAGGTTGGCCATCCTGAAAAGAAAAAGTTAAAGCTGTGAACAACAAAAACTAAGACACTAGCATGGCATATTGCAGCTCATCTTAGGAAATTCAGGCAGACAATAGGGTGAGTTGGGAAAATGATTCTAAAAAGCTTGTTAGGCCATCAATATGGTTATTCTGAGCTTGCAGAGTGACCAGAACTCTACTTATCTCTTAAATATTCAATGAAGAGTTAGCAACTGGATGAAAGGAATAGAAGGATAAGGACAATAATGGGAGATCAACATCTTTCAAGTGAGAGAAGCAATGTTTCCAGCACCATAAGCACCACAGTGATAGCTACAAGTTAAAGGCCAATGCTGATCTCAGAGATCCATGATAGAACAGCACAGAGAACCAGTTCAGGTACAGCTGGAAGGTTTAGATAGACTTTTACTGAAAATGAGGAGACAATAGCACAAGCTAGCAGGAAGTAATTAAACATTCACATCTACTTTCTCTGTAAGAAACACACCAGATCTTGAAATGCATAAAGGTGTCACAGCTCCCAACACAGATGAGAGAGAACCACTCTGTGAAGGCTGTATTGACACACTGATTGGCTTGAGAGATGGCCTCCCACTACAACTTTTTTCTAGGCTGAGGATCAAAACAAAAGGCACATTCCTGATAGCTCCTCCATTTAGTTACACATATAACACATCTTTGCTATTTGTCCTATAAAACATCTTCTGCATTTCAACAGGACCTTACACTTCCAGTAAGTTATTACTGTATGTTCAGAAACATTTGTCCCTACAGCAGCACTATACAAGATGGTAGGAAGGAGTTCTGTATAGCTAAAACAGTTACATACCAGTTTGGGATTTCTGTTTTTACAAGCAAATACAGCAAAACAGAGAGAAGATCATCTGCACACATGGTTTCCACGTTAACTAAAAACAAGAATTCACATTTGGCATTAGTCATGTCATGGTTCAAATCAAGAGCAATAATTCTATAAAGTTCTGCCTCTTAAGACTGAGGGCCAGCTCTACTAGTACAGAATGCATGGAGAGCCCAGAGCAGGCCTCCAAATGTTCTCAATCTCTCACTGAAGCAGACTGCCAGGAGCCAACACACAGATGCAGTTTGTGCAGCACACACTGCAATATTTGACTAGCATCCCTCCCTTCCCACACAGCAAGGGCCAGAGCTTTAGCTCAAGATTTCTGAAATTCTTGAGGGCAAAGACTACACTCAAAGCTGATACATTTTTCCATAACCCAGCAGTCTTCCTAGGGAAGAGATGAAGCAGGGAAAGCGTAACTTCACTGTGCTACTCTCTTTGTAGAAGAGATTGCAGAAGTATCTTCTCTTTTCAAGCTAGATAAAGTGCCAGGTTAAGAGGACTGTGCTTTTGTATCACAGAATCATGTCTGCAATCCACAGCAGCACATTTGTTTAGCCCCACCCATCTTTTGCATTTTGTAAAAGATGCATCTCAAGAGTCTCAATTTCAAGTTGTCAAGGGAAGCATGGACAACTACACAATAATGATCCAGCAGCAATCTCCAGTGTTTAAAATGGATCACCCTCAGTGTCCTGGCAGATGTGAGCTTCCCACAAGTCCAAGCTAAAACATACACAAGCTAACCCAGTACCCCACCTGAGCCCACAGGAACCAGTGCTGACACATCTGCCTCACTGCCCTTCCCTTCTGCCTTGTTCAGAGACCTTAGATACCCCAGCTCAACTGGGTTTGATCCCCAAGAGATATCCAAACAGTTGTTTATATACTGAAGTGCTCTGTGTGTGCTGGTGAAGTTTAAAATTATGAACTGACTAATTACTGACCTCTTTGGCTTGGAGACTGCATGATAATTTGTACAACTTTACGCAGACAAAGCAGCTTCTGTTGAGGGGAAGTGCATTTGTTCAACTGCCCCAGCTCTCGCTTTGCACGTGGTATATTAAAACTACAAAATAATTAGAGAGGAATGATTAGCATACAGAGTTGCTCTGCAGGATGTCCAAAGCTTTAACTTATTCAGAGCTGAAATGAAGAATGGTTCCAAAATACTCCCACTTCTACTCCAAGTGCACCCGCATTTCTGTATCCTGTATATGGCTTAAAAATAGAAAAGTAATCAATGCACAGAGTGTCCTCATATGACACTTGCAAGGCTTTGATGTTACATCTCAAATGAAAGTGTAAAAAAACTTGCTAGTGCCTGAAGGAAAACATTTTTTTGGCTGGCATGATCCTATTTAAGACAGGATCTCAGTGACTCTTCAAGAATCCACAGTCATGTCTCTCACCTGAACTCAGGCTTCACTCCAATGTCCTTTTGCTGCAGGTCTTGAAGGCTCCTTGTGATTTTATTAAAATCAGCATCCTAATTAATAGAAAAGCAACAGGTTTTTTAAATGCCTTAGAAGAACATCACTAGTATGGAGCAATCAAAGAAACTTACCTCACTCGCCTCAATCGTCCCCACATATTTGAAGACTAGGTCATAAATAGCATGATGGATATACATCTGTAGAAAAAAAAAGTATTTTAGGCATGAAAGGGAAAATTAAAAACAGCTTGCTAATTATTTTCCTTCATTTCAGATGCTTACTTCAACTGCTTGTTTGATCAGATTCATCTGCTCTTCTTGCTTTGCAAGCATCTTCTAGAAAAGCAAAGCCATAAACAGCAAGAGAAAGTCAGATAATTTATTGCCTAAGTAACACTGTACTATGTATTTAGGGGAGTAAGTCTTTACCAGGTGTGAATCTCTCAAAAGATGCTGCAGACATTTGGTATAAAGTGCATTGACAGAATCCTAGGAGAGAGAAAAGACAGTAGCCATCAGGTTCAGGTTAATGGGACTTGGAGGAGCAAAGCCTAAATAAGTAATACACGTCTTCCCTGTCTCAAAAGTGTACAGTATGGTAATAATGGCAATAATAATTGCATTTACTAAATAGTTCAGACAGTGAAATTCTTAAATGTGAATTACCACTTCTCCCTCCTCCCCTTTCACAACTCTAGGCTACTCTGACACAGAAAAGCTCAGTAAGCCAAAGATAACAGCACCAGTGAAGCTAATTATATTTAGCAAATTAGACACCAGGAAGGAAGATACTGACTATGTAGTGGCGGAGGCTTTTCCTTTCGTGTTCCTTAAATGTTCTATAGAAAGATCCTATGTATTTATCAAATCTCTCACAGTGCCTTCCCAAGAACTCTCTAGCATCTTCAATGTTTTTAAGAGAATAGGAGTTTGATGAAGCTGTAGATTCACCTAAAATAAAAGCCAAGAATTAACACATAGGCTTAATACATGTATGCATGGTAAAATACATTTTGTCCCTACATATATAGCCAGCTTGTGTACACTGAAACATGAATTCAGCTCACTGCACCTTTAACTAGAGATATTGCCTTTAATTAAAACAATTTACTGAGTCACATTTGAGCAGGCTCCCCTGCTTTTCATGTCAAGTGTTTATTTGGAATAGCTAAAACAGATTCCACTTATTTTTTACATTGGGATCATTTATTACCACATGCACTCAGCTTATGAGTTGTGTAAGTCAAGCTTGAAAGTAGAAGAAAAGCACATTACAGTGTTGACAGAGTGACCATGCAGGAAGTCAGGGTGCTTTAAGTGAGCTGCAAAAATCCCATCGTGGACTTTTACATAAGCTATTCTTTATTTAGACAAGCTTTCTCTGAATGGGAGAGAAAAGTTACATGGAGCAACATTAAAGCAAATCCACTTTTTTTCTGAATAAGACAACTGAATCCCTCACTCAGGAATCATGCTCTTTTTCAAAAAATTCTTTCTAGGCAAATCTTTCATCTCCAGTCAAAGGCAGCCAGCTAATAAGAGGCTTAAATAATTCTTTTCAAATTACTTCTGAAATTAGAAACTCCTTCACTTCTGAAAGACTTATATTACTATATTAAGTAATGGCTATAAAGAATATCACAAGAACAATTTTGAGATATATATTAACACTTACAGAATTTATGGCAATATGAATGGCAGCTGGGTTGATTGTTTTGGGTTTTTTAAAAGCCTTCCATACTTTCCTCACAGTACTACTTTCACACTACCCTAGTACTACTTCCCTTTGCATTCACTTTTTTCAAATATTCTTATTTATTTAGGAAGACTCATGTTTTTACTTCAGAAAAAGCTGAAGCTTCTAAGCTTCTTAAGCAGCTTCTGTTCTTAATTAGTCAACATAGATTGTTATACAAGTTCACAAGGACATGCTGCTCACATTCACAGTATTGACAGCAGTCTTGAAAACAGTCTCACAGCCTCAAGGAGCATTTTCAGTGCAGGACAAAAATTGAGACATTCAACTTCATAAGCTGGGCCACCATCAGGAGGCTGCCACCTAACTGTGCCACACAACCTCTATCCCCCTAGAAAGTGATCATGAAAGAATTTACCTCTCCAGTTATTTGTGCATCCACCTTGCATCTCAAGACACACAGGATCACATCTAGGATTAAATCCCTTTTCTAAGCAGTCAGCACTAAATTGAGCACAGCTAAGAAAAATCATGCTGGATTAAGTATTCCACAGATAATTCTTAATTCTACAGGACTTATGCCCAAGTCTCAGCACTAGTTTTGCTGGGAGCACTTGGTATATCTCTGCAACAGCACACCAACATCTGGCCCAGCAAGCTCATAAATGCCAAGGACTTTTAACCAAGCCAACACTTTCCAGAATGAACACATTTATTAAGCACAGACATTAACTTGCTCACTGTGCAAAAGCAGCCACCAAACTGACATCAATACATACTTGAGCTCTCTGTTTTTTCCAATGGATGAGCTATGCACAGTATACTAAAGCTTTCTTCTTTTTCATTGTAAAAGGTTTCCTCAAAGAGAACAGGTACTGAGAGAGTGTAATTAAAACCAGCTCCTAGAATGATGAGGTTTCCTTGTATGAAGATCTCCTGAAACAACACAGAGCAGATGAGGTGTGAAACTGCCAGAAAAAAAAAAAAAAAGATCTCTTTGGCTTCTGCCTCACATAGCCATATTTCCAAGAAGGACAAGAGAAACTTGCAAGGAAGAATGTGAAATTTCTCCAATTTGGCTTTTTCGTGCTGTGTTGACACTGAAACAAAGGCTCCTTCACTGGGCAGTGGCTGGCTGAGCCTTGCTTACAAGTCTACTGCTGGACGAAGTGGCTGTAAAAGAGGTTTCAGACAACCACCACGGTCTTGTTTTCAGATTTTAGAGCACTTTTAGTAGCAAGGAAATTTTAAAATCCCAACAGCTTAAGATCAGTACTTAACCCCAGCCTCAAAAATACCCCGCACCTTGTGTGTATTTCTCACACCTGGTTTTCTTTTCCCAGCAGCTCCAGTGAGGACATCTGGAACAGGAAAATCCTGATGGCAGCCTGCAAACTATCCCTAGTGCAAGCTGTGTGCCCAAGTTCTCTGACTGTACTGCAAACTTACAAATGAAAAACCTGGGATCCTCTGCAGTGTCAGCCCTGCTTGCCTTGTCTGTAACCATTAGTTCACACAGCCAGCCAGCAGTGAATCACTTACTGGAGTGTCCCCAAGCTACATTCAGATATCAAACAGAAATACCTTTCCATTTAAGGTTTGAAAATTTTCTTCCAGAGGCTTCAGAACATAAGATTCAAACTGGCAGGATGAAAGACTGTTGCTTGAAAGGCTTCCTTTGCATGGAACTAGCACCTAAAAAAAGTTAAATCATGTTTAAGAGAGAAATGCTGAGTATTGCCAGCTATACATCAGTACCTTTTGTCCTTAAGAGGCAAGCAATTAAATCAGGCTTTTAAATACTTACAGTAAACATACAAGAACCGTAGGTGCTTTTATTTTTAAAAAAAGGAGAGGTTATCACTAGACAAGCAGTCTGATAATTAACCCAGAAATTTCACTTAGTAACTTATCTGAAAAAAGGCTGACATGCAACTGAAGCAAACAATACTAAGGGAAGTAAATTAAATCTTCAGTTACTTAGCACCAGTCACAAATAACTTCAAATGGCAACAGATGACCTAAAATTAAGCAGGTAATAAAAAAGTGAAGCATATATTCAGACTCAAAAATCCATCAGAAATAAAAACATCTAACAAATATCTTGGGTTTAGGCTAAGAGATTGGCAATTTGGGGCAAATTCTTAATTAGAAAGAAACAAATTGTATCATCAGGTGACAATAACCTCCATGTTTAATGGAGTTAATTGTGAATGAAAATTAATTGCAAAATACTCAGATTAGTAAATATTAAGGACTGGAGTTTTTATTCCAGGTCAGTTTAATAGCATTATTTTGCTATGTAAAATGCTGTCAAATGAGTAACTGCTTGTCCACCAGGCATCGAAACTTGTGAGAGAATTTGTAACATCAGTTCATAGAAAATAAAGTAAGTTTCCTGTAGGGTTCAGAAACAACATCAACCTTAGCTTTTTACTATCTTGCAAAATATAAAAAGGTCCATATTAGTAGATAATGTGCAACTTGAACTAAAAATTGTTCTGCTTCATTTCCAAGTTTTGTAGGCTTCAAATAATCTTTACATGTTTCATAGCACATATGATATAAATTCAAATCACTACTACTTACTAAGCAGCTTTTAAATACACTTTTTCATACTTACAATACCATGGAGTTCTGCAACTTTGCTGCATAGATCAGGACGTCGCTTCTGAATGGCCAAATAAAAGGGATTTTTCAAGATATCTTCATCATACATAGCCATATGGACTTCAGATATTCCAAGGAGATGTTCTAAAATACATATGGAGAATGGCTGATGTATCATACATGGTATCTGTTAAAACATAATATTTGGGAATACCTAGGGGCACTCTGATTCTTTTTGTACAAAAGGATAAAGCAGTTTCATGCTTTATCCTTTTGTACAAAGCAAAAGGATAAAGCATGAAATACCCTGAGATAAGCAGCCAATGGCATTGCTTAACTACTATTAGAAGTTATTCACACAGAATATTTTTCATGATTATACATTTCCATCACAGTTATCCTCCATGTCTCTTTAGGCCTTCCAGGTACTGGAGTCTAACTGTGAATATCAGAGAGGAGCAGTTAAGATCAAAATTATTACCACTTTGATATACAAACTAACTTCTCCTGCTGAGATCTAAAGCCAAGAGACAAGTTAACAGCCTGCTCACAGCAGATTCTACTGCACCACGGGACATTGATGCCTTTGCACTGTGCTCATGTAAGTCGTAACACTCACCTGTATAAGGATTACTCACACACCCCAATGAGACACCCAGACAGTGTAACAGAATCCCTCATGTAAGGCAATCCTCAACTTTCCAGGGAAAGTTAGAGAGGTACAACAAGGAGATATGAATATCCATGCCATAATTAAAAAGCCACCATGAAATTTATCATAATTTGCAGTCATCTCTACTCCTATGAAAAGAGTCTCAGTGATTTGAGGTCAGGTTGCTAAGTAACATTTGGCTAAACAGAGCAAAAGAGCAACTGGAGAGTGAAAATCCAACCTGTAAACATTGGAAATGCTGTCACTAGGTGTCACAGTGCCCTGGAGAAGATGATCCCCCTAAGGAATCAGACTTTCACCTGCTGGCTTCCTCAATTCCAATTCTCTGTAACACATCATACACAAGGGCAGGAAAAACCCTAACAGATCCTGGAATAACTTCAGATTTTTTTAACAAGAATTGAGATTAACAGGCATACAACTGCTTAAATAACAAGCTTATTCTAGCTTTCCAGTCGTGCAGGTTTCCTTAGCAATCAACAGAAGTTGCATGATTTCCTCATGCAATTCCAGCTGTACATAGCCAGAAAGGGTAAGCACAGCTAGAGACTTCAATTTGAGCACACCACCCTCACACAGTCAGGATCCCCTCGTTTCCTCCAATGCAGAATTATTCCTAGCACATCATTTGCTTAGTGTGAGCTCACTGTATGGCAGCTGAAGGGGGTGGAAAAACATAACCCAATTCCCATGGATTCCATGTAGATAGCCCTTGAGTTTCAGCCTGCTAACTGAGCTGGGCTCTGGTCCTTCCCCTGACCAGGCACAAGCAGAGTTGGCCCCAAGACCAACCATGTCCTGGGCTCATCCCCCTGCATGGGCAGCAGGTCAGGGAGGGCAATCTGTCCCCCTGCCCTGCTCAGGTGAGACCCTCCTGCAGAGCTGCCTCCAGACCTGGAGTTCCAGCTCAAGGACATGGAGCTGCTGCAGCAAGTCCAGAGGAGGGGCACAAAGATGCTCCAAGGGCTGGAGCCCCTCTGCTCTGGAGACAGACCAAGAGAGGTGGGGGGTTCAGCCTGCAGAAGAGAAGGCTCCAGGGTGACCTTATTGCACACTCCAGTACCTAAATGGGCTGCAGAGAGACTTCGAACAAGGGCCTGAAGTGACAGCACAAGGGCAAGAGCTTCACACTAAAAGAGGGTGATTTGTATTAAATGTACAGAAGAAACTCTTCCCTGTGAGGGTGCTGAGGCCCTGGCACAGCAGCTGTGGCTGTCCCATCCCTGGAGGGTCCAAGGCCAGGCTGGACAGCTCTGGTAGAAGGTGTCCCTGCCCACAGCCAGGGGTGGAACAAGATGGGCTTTAAGGTCCCTTCCAACCCAGACCAACCAATTCTATAATCTCTGTCCTGCCACAGTGTCTGGGTAAACAGGATGATCACCAGTAATTCCACTGGTTTATGATTACTATAAAGATTTCTTGGCAGGTAGCTGCAATCCAAGTCCAAGCTGTGGGCTCCTTCCTCAGCCAGTGCAGAGGGAAGAGCAGAGGCAGCACAAGCCCTGTGGCAGGTCTGCTGCAGGAACACAGACTGCTGAGCCACACCAAGGGCAGGACAAGTTAGCTACAAAAAACCCTGCCTGCTAAACATCTGGCCTGGCCACAATTCCAGCTAAGTCTTAATGACTGCAGCTTGCAGTCCAAACGTGACTCAGTGACAAATTAGTAAATATAATTAAAAACAATTTAGTGTAAGTCAAGCACCAAGCAGGGCTGTATGTATACACATGTGCAACCTGCAAAATAGTTTGCCACAGAAAGACTTGAGAGTCCCACATGCTTTTTTTTTGATGGTTTTTGATGTTCCTGCCCTCATCACAGCAGATAAACTGACTGAAGCAGAGCCTGAAGTGAGAAAGGCAAAGGAGCCTTGTAAGCAGAATCCAATCCATGGAAAGCAGTGATGTTTATAACTAAGAAATTGTATGAAGCATGTAAGGATTTTTTTCCACACAGGCAGATCAAGCTGTCAGTGAAGGGCATTTTTTCCCACATCTAAGAAGTAGGTCTTAACTGAAGAAAACAGGCTCAGGTAACACATCAGGAACACCTTCCAAAAGGGAAGGTAAGCACATGGTTTACATTGCTTGGCAAAGCTATCAAGTCTCTCATGCTGTAAATCTCCAAGAATGTGTCAGACAAACCTCTACTAGAGGTGACAGTGGACAAAGCAAAGCTGGGAGGGTGGATGACATGGTCTTTTGAGACACTTTCCAAATCAGGTTTTTCATTAATGCAGTTGTCCCACTGAGACACTTTCATCTGCCTTTAGTTTGGTGAATTCATGTATTTGTCCAAGCAGCAGAAGATGAGACTGCTGAGATCCTCCCCAAGACAGCGATGGAGAAGCTGTTAACACACCACATACTGTCAGGGGAAAAAGCATATTGACACAAGGAGGCAACCAAGCATCAGACTGCAGTGCTAAAACTGCAGAGCACAAATGTCTCCAACAGCTTTATTGCCAGTCTTTCAGCCTAACAAATCTTCAAGTCCAAAGACTTCTTCCCATAACGGGAGGGGAAGAGAACACATACCATAAATCCTCCTCATCATCAAAAAAAACTCCAACCAAAATTTAAAGTAACACTTCATTCCCTGGCATAAAAGGTATAAGAAATTTATGTGAGGAGGAGAAACTCCCACAGAAGGCCTGACCTCATTAAGCTTGTCTGACCTCTTAAAACACTACCTATATCTGGGGAAAAAAAAAAAAAAGCAATTGGAGTGCTTTAAGAATCACTACTGATGGACCATCATATGAAGAGCTTGAAATTATAATCTTCAGTTTCCAATTCATGAATTACACACCACAAATGAGCAGTGATGAGCAGCCACAGATTCTTAGTTGCAGCCATAGATTCGTTTACTACAAAACTACTGACAGGGCTGAATCACACTTGGAACTCCAGCAAGGAGTGAAAAGGAGCTGCATTCAAGCATTGAATTGTGGCATTTACGTCACGGTAATACACCTAAGGTGCCACAGATGTGCTCCACCCCAGGAAGGAAGGTAAATTTCTAGTTCACAGGGGTGTTTGTCACCCTCCTTGAGCAGAGCAGATGGGAGCCCTGCACTGCTCCCTGCATGCATCTTCTGCACAGCAGGAAACAACCCCCACTGGCCACATCGGTACTGTTTTGAGAATCACAACTTCATTTCCTTCCCTTTTCCTCTCCCTCACCCCTGCAGCTGTTCAGTGCCTCATTAGGGGTTAGGTATCACATCTGATTAAAATGTGGCTATGAAAAACAACAGGTGGAATACTTATTACCTAAAACAGTCACTGTATTCACTTAGCCCTCCATCACCTTCCCACAGCATTCTCCAGAGAGACAGAAGTGTGGATGTAGAAGCAATTTAAGTCATCAAGAAAAACCAAACCAAAGGAATTTAGTCCACAGATTCAACAGAGTACATTAAAGCTTCCCTCAAGCTCAGGCATTTTTGAGATTAAGTCAATTTCTTTCCACCCCAAAAGTTAAATGCATCTGAAAATACTGGCTAATGCATTCCTATAATTCTAGGAACACATTAGAATTCTCCATTAAGAGTTTGTTGGCAGAACACAACAGCCAGCTTCAACCTAATTTAACTTGGGGGTGACACAGACTTACTCTTCTAGCTGCACCTTGGACAGCTTTAGCTTCACAGTGAAAACAGAAAATGCACAAAACCCTATATACATTACCAGAACTGATTAATGCTTAACAGAATGCTCATTAAGAACTATCATCTATATTCACTATGAAGTTTACCAAAATCTATCATGCTGAGCAGCAAAGCAATACTCAAGCACTAATGTTATATAAAAGGTTTAAATGGAATCACTTCAGTGTATGGCTTCATGCCTGCAAACACAGAAATAGCTCAAATTGCTGGAAGAACAGAAGCTAGCAGGATCAGACAATCTAATAAGCATTATGTTACCATTTAAAAAAGAACTATAATCATAATCTTGCAACAGGCTAATCCTTTCTAGATCAAAAGAAGAGTGATAATTCTAACGATAAAACTATGGTACAAAGGAGAGCTCAAGTGAAACCATGGAACCTAAGCATGCCACCGTTTTCTCTAAAACACTGGAAAAGAGGCCTAATTACCTTTGGTAGTGAAAACAGTTCATAGGAATAAATTCTGACAGTTCATTTTCTCATTGATGGTGTTTTCCTTTAGAGATGGACAAGTGAGGAACCTTTTCCAGAGCTTGCAGATTTCAGTTCCTTTTAAAAAGTACTTTGAAATTTAGACAAACAGCCATGAAAGTGGATGATGTCATTGTATTTGCATTGTTACTTAGCAGCTACCTCCTGTCCACATTCAGTGGTACAACTACTTACTAAAACCTTAGCCTCATCATCTTCTGAACATCCTGCTACATCCCTACTAAATACTAATCAAAGCATGCTGAAAGGAAAACATCTTTCATAACAGCATGAGGGATGGTGTATACAAACACTACATAGTCAATGCTGAGCTGCATCATTTTCTGTGTTTTCACCATGGCATTTTAATAATAATTTAGCAGAACAAAGTAAAAACAGCTACCAAAGCCAGTAAAAATTATTGGCCAAGTTCAGTAACCTCAGCTGTCTCCAGGACAGCAAGTTAGGATGTTACACAGGGATACTAACACCAAGTACCTCAGTGTCCTCTCCACACACATCCAGCTTCAAAGCAACAGAATGCCAAGTTCTCCAAACTTCAACACCAGATCCATTAGCATAGCAAGAAGCATAAATTCACTCCATTTTAGTTTACCAATGTTGTGAAGTTTCATGTGATAACATCAACTTTACTTCAGCTCCCAACAGCTAAAAGAGGAACAACTAAGGCTTAGTAATCCAGTAACCTGGTATTTGCTGAAGTGCTCAAAATAATGAGGGAGGACCAACTCACTACTCAACTAAAAGATTTTTATCTCAGAGTAGCAGATAAATACACATACAAACTTTATCAGAAATGTATTATTCTAGCAACTACACAGCTCCATAAAAAAGGAAAAAAAAAGTAAAAGAAAGCAATTGCTCCCCAGTTCTAAGGGTTTTTTTAACACAAGTGCTTCCCCCACACACCTTAAGAGCACCACTTGTTAGAAGGAACAGCCAAAGGTAAGCATATCTTAGAGCTCTTGACAAGCAAACAGGAATCTAACGGTGGAATTTAAATAGACTCAGGCCAAATATTCAAGTTACCACTCCAGCTCCTGTTTTACAGCACTATTACTCCTTGGATGCTCTGCTTCTGGGCAAAAGTTACAATCTGACCTTTAGCCCTGCATCAGCACTTACCTCAAAGCAAAAACAGAAGATAATTTCTTTTTCTGAGCATTTAAAAACTCTAAAGGATGAGCGTTGAGCACTCTGTGAAAAACACTTGACACTTTCCAGTAGGCCTTGGTCACCATGAAGGAATAAATAAGTAATTCTATTTCTACCCCTTCCAGATTCAGATTCAGCTTGTACTGACTTGTGAAATGGAAATATGCAAGAGTAGCACCTTTGAATTATCACATTATAGAGTGGTGAACTCACATCAGTCAGCTCAAGGCTTACAAACAACCAGTCAAAAACTAAGTTTTGTCATCCCAGAACATCAGCCTGACAGCAATGGAACAGAATCTGGAAAGGAGGGGTCATGAGCACTCCAGGAAGATGCTAATTTCTCGCAGCATTTCCCTTCCAGGCACACATTTCTTTCACTGAAGGGTGAAGAGTTGGCATGGGATCTCCTGCCTTGGGTTTTTCCTCTATCCAACACCTCCCAAGCCTTTTCTAAGCCGGGCAGCTCTGGCCTTGCTACCACTGCTCCACGTCCTTGGATGGGCATCTCCCAGAGCCTGCAGCAGTACTGAGCACACAGGGCTGTACCAGATCCTTGTGCAGCTTCTCACGAGCCCCATCTCCAACTCCAGAACAGAGCTCAGTCGTGAGAAGTGGTGAGAAGGTTCACTCTTTATATTTTGGCAGTGCATTTGCACTGTTCTTTGACGCGGGCACATCCTTACTTGTCCCAGACTTGGGGGCTGGAGTCTCCCCCATCGCTTGTTCCTCTCCTCCAGAGGAAGCACATTTCAATATGTGTGGACCCTTCAACAGCTGAGCTTCCAACTTCTACCCAGTTACTCCAACATATTCAAACACACCTTGCTTGTCATTAGCCAAGCATCAGGAAGCAGCTGCATCCTCTTTTCACAAGAGGGTAGACCCTAGATTTCCAATTCTCACAGGTTTAGAAGTCCATCAGAGTGGCTGCAAAGAAGTTTCACCCTTTGGCTTGCCACTACTGAAGCTGCATTAACATTCTCTGATGGGCAGCCCTGAGCTACTCCAAGCCAGCCCTGGAACAAAGTGCAAGTGCTGTTCAGTGAACCACCAACAGTTACAAGGAACACTTAGAGGGAGAACATTAACAGCAAACACAACAGCTTCTCAAAGAAGGATGCTTCCTTCAAATACCAGTGAGCTGTATTTCAGGTCACCTCCTCCTCAGGCTCTCAGAGGTTTCAGCACTTTGGTACTTCACTCCCCTTCTTTGGCAGGGGGTAAATTCTTATGGAGTTGAAATATACAGAGGTTTACTTAAATCAAATGTTTTCATCTATTTAGGCAACAGTGCAAGGGTAAGAAGGCTGGAAAACAATTCAGCAGTTAAGCTCTAACTAGCAAAATAAATTGCTTTAACCACTACTGGTGTTATAAATACTACACAATGCAACACGTAACAGCCTCAGCTAATTAAGAGCTTCCTGAAAGTAAACATCACGATACACAAGTATCAGTCTAACATTCCCCCATAATATAAATTAAGACTTTTCCTATGGATCAAATTCTCTTACCACAACAAGCAAAAACCAAATCACAGAATTCAAAGAATTCACAATTTATCAGTGATCAGGGAGAGGGAAGGGGTTGATAAAACATTTTACTTTCACTGTATTTCATCCTTACTTTCCTTCTTCATCTCATAGTGGCTTCAAGCTTTGCTAAGCCATAGCAGTCTACCAACCAAACTTAGTCTATAAGCTTACTCTAAAAACAAGTCCCTCAGACAACACTCACCAACCATTAAAGCAAAACAAACCTGCATTAACCTAAAATTCTACTTAAAAGTATTAAAATGAGGCTATAACATTTAATTAGTGATGTCCAAGATGCATCACAGAATACTTTGCAAACAGCTTTAAGAGTACTGCACAGGAAGAATACGATCATTAACATCTATTGCAAGAAAGCCTTGCCACAGAATCAGGAAATGCATTTTTTCTACTACTCATTATGCTGCTTCCTAAGTCAGTTCTAAGGATTTTTACCTCCATCCTAATAGTTTTCCCAGGACAGTATTTTTGCTAGTCAGCATCTTGTTTGAAAGCAGTATCAAGATTTGGATTTTCAGAACATCGTGCCTGACTGACAAACAACTGAATTTTAAGAGTTCCCACAATCTAAGCAAGTTGTAACTGCATGCAGCTGAACTTAAATTAGAAGTAATCTAAATAACAGGCTCTTCCCACATGACACACCTGAAGATGTACATAGGTATTACCTGATACAGATTATGACTGCTGCTACCTTCAGATTTAAATAGTCACATGTTTCTGAACCAATCCTCCCTCTCTCCCCTTCCCAGACACATTTGCAGAAGTGGCTTCCAGATTCTCACACAACTTCAGTGCTCTGTGGCAGACTTTAAAAACAGCTAAAACAGACACACAAATATGCATAATTTTGTTAGCAATAAGCTTGACACTAATGTCACATAGGACTCCAGCTTCAAACCCAGAGCTAATCCTTTTTCCACCTGACAATGATTAGGCAATTACAAGACTTCACTTACAATCAGATCAAAATCATCCTGTTTCTTTATTCCTACAAAGGAACAGGCATGAGTGATTTGCTTCTTCTAGGCTACCAACATGCAAATTGACAGAGCTATTCGGTTTAGTTGGTAGTAACTTGATAATCTACATAAAAGGTAAGAGACAATTTCTTCCACAGGTAGTAAGTAACCTGCAGCAGGAAGCTACACAGGTTTTGGAACTAGGGCCAAAATTAAAGCAAGATAAAACAAACAAAAAAACCCCAGTGAGCAGAGTCCAAGCTACCAAAATCCAGGAAGAGGAACATAGGCTAAACAAGACTTTTCAAGCTGGGCTTAGCAGTAGAAAGCCAGTCTGCCTGGACTCTGTTCCTCTTAGCAAATTATCTTGCTCATAACACACACTGCCCTGCAAAGGCAATGATAAAAGATAAGGGATTGGGTCACACTCCCCTTCTGGTGGGACTCCTGTGGCTTCACAGCTTTTTCAGGCTACTGTAGCATCACAAAACCACTCAGCTCCCCGCAAATGTTGGGGTGTATGTGGCAGCATATATCGTGACACGCAAGCTCTCCAGAAGCCCACTCCAGCAGGCACACCAGGTGCCAGAGACAGCGGAGCTCAGGTCTCGGAGCAGCACTCCATCACCTCCAGCGAGGCGAGCACGGCCTAGCGCCCAGCAGAGCTGCCAAGGGCAGCCGGCGGAGCATCATTTCTGACAGGGACACGCTGGTGCTTCCTGCACTCCCTGATGTGTCACGGCCTGACCCGAGCTAACTGCAGGTGTCCCGGAACGCACACCGGCCCTTCCTACGGATGAGAACAGCAGCGAGCTCCATCCCCAGCCGGGTCCCGGCGTGCCTGCGACACACGGGACAGCCGGGGGGCCGGGCAACACCAGCCCGCCATGCCCAGCGGGGTTCAACACGGCGGGGACCGACCCTGCCGCGGCGGTCACTGACCGGGGCCATGTGTCCGCACGGCCCGCCGCCGCCGCTCTCCGGCCCGGGCCAGGGCCGAGCGGGCACGGCCCCGCCGCCGCCCAGGCCGCGGCCGAGCAGCTCCCGGGGCACGGCACGGCACGGCGGGCCGGAGCGCTCCCCGCTCCCACCGCGGCGGGACGGTCCCAGCGGGAGCCGCAGGCTGCCCGGGGCGGGAGCGCTACTCACACCGACACCATCGCCTCCCCGGCCGCGGAGCCGCCGCCGCCCGCCTCCCCCGCCGCTGCGCGCCCCGGCCAAGCCCTACCGGGGTCCAGGGCGGGCCCGGCGCGGCCGCACGAAGCCAATGGCTGGGCAGAGGCGGGAGGGAGCGGGCGAAGCGCTGGGAGCACCGCGGGATCGCTGCCTGCGGAGGCGGAGCCTGCGAGGGCTTATAGGGCCGGGCCGGGCGCTGCCCCCATGTGACCGCGCGGGCGCCCAGCTGGGGCGAGTTAAGTGGCGGCGGCGGGGACCGCCGGCTGCCCGGCAGCCGCTCCCCAGAGCTCTAGCCTTCGCTTTTTTGATTTCTTATTTTTTTCTCCTCCACCCCCGGCGTTGGGCACTTTTCAAACAGCAGCGCCCCGCTGAGCGCGGCGCGGAGCGAGCCGCCCCGGTGGCGCTGCAGGCGGCGGCGGCGCGGGGAGCGATGCTGCCCGCCCGCCCGGGCTCCCCGCCGCCCGCCCGGGCTCCCGGAGCCGCCTGACCAGCGGGTAACGGGGTGCTGGATGCAGGCCCGACCCGGAGGCAGCGCTTGCCATGTGTGCTGGTAGCTCCCGGCTGTGGCAGCGGCCGGGGCCCGGCTCCGGGTAAGGCAGGGCGGCACCGGGCACGGCCCCCGCCGCCACCATGGTGAAGGAGGAGTGCAAGGCGCTGCTGGACGCGCTCAACAAGGTGACCGCCTGCTACCGGCACATGGTGCTGACCATCGGCGGCACCTCGGACTCCCAGAACCTGCGGGAGGAGCTCAAGAAAACCCGGCAGAAAGCTCAGGAGCTGGCGGTGGCCAACAGGAACAAGCTCACCACGGTCCTGAAGGACAAAACCGTGAGTAAGGAAGATAAAGCCGAGTTCGAGAGGCTATGGGTGATTTTCTCCACGTGCCTAGAGATCCTGGAGATCGATATGAGGAGAGCCCTGGAGCTGGGCCACGAGTTCCCGCTGAACGTCCCCAAAAAACACCTGATCCAGACGGGCATGAGCGGGGGAACCTCCGGCGTGGCCGCCCGCGCCATGAGCGTCCAGAACATGAAATACGAGGCTGAGCACAACATAGACGTGGTGGATTTGAAAGACCTCGAGAACGAGATCAACCAGGTAGGAGAGATGATGTACGAGATGGAGATGAAGGTCAATGTCCCCCAGTGGACAGTAGAGGCTAAGCAAGACCCAGGGGCTGAACTGAAATCCACCATCAGCGTGGGCGCTTCCTCTATTGGCATGATCTCTGTGGAGGAAAATAAATCCTTCTGCGATATCAGCAAGGTTCTAGCTGGGATTATTTTCACTGCTGTGCTCATTATCGCTATTGTCCTGGCAGTGTGTGTGGTAAAACTGTCTTAGGGTGGTGCACGCTCTGACACCTCTCCAGCCTTCTCTGGAGTGTTTCATGCCTCACCTTCACTTCCAAAGTGTGTTACTTGGATGAGCTGAGAATTTTAAACGAACACTTGAAAGAACAAAGCAGAACTTTTGCCTCTGGATAGCCTAAAATGCACTATTTGTTTCTTCATGCTTTTTGAAGAAAAAGGGATGCAAATCAGCCTGCAGAACAGAATGTCTTCGTTTACTGGACTTGTAACAGTTAAGCGAAATATCAGGGTATTATCACTACTGGCTGTAACAGGGATTTGCCTGCTATTAATAGGTCACTATTCTCAGAAGCCTGTGGTTTTTGTTCTTCACTAGGTTCTGGTGTTTGCTGCTGGTCACTGTTTACAGTATTGGAGGGTAACATAAATTTCATAGCTAACATGGGTGTTTTGTCTGACCAAGTGAATAGAATACTTCTTATTTTCCATCAAATACAAAACGTATTTCTTGAGCAGAGGAAAGGGGTAAGGATGAAAACCCCAATAAAATAATGCAGCCAACCTCTATTTTAAATAAGTTAATGGTTAGGGAGGGAGGAGAAAACGGAACGATGTTTGATACCAAGTACTGTTTGTTGATTTAGACTGGATTGTAGGGAACCCAGTTGCATGAATTGGCACAGCATATGTCAGTGACTAATTGCTTTCCAAATACAGAGAGAAAAAAGGGAGAGTTGCATATTCCAAAACATACTAGCAAGCCTCATGGTTTTCATTCACATTTACCATGATTTTATCTTTCCCTGCAGAAAGACTTATTCTTGCTACTGATTCTAATTTTTCTTTCTGAAGCAGGAATTTGTACTCCGTGATTAACTATGAAAACAGGAGCAATGAATCTACCCACAGCAGATACAGTAACATGGGAAAATAGCTTTTAGCAAAGAGATACAAGCAGACTTTCCCAATGGGATCCCCTCTCCTGTTGACAGGGAGGGACTGATGCTTGTATGTATACAGCCACATTTCTTCAAGCTCCCAAATTGCAGAAATCCAGACAAAGCTAAAAATGGGTCTCAGTTTCATATCTCAGTCATGTCTGATTAATCATCTGGGAAACAGGAAGCCTGTAGGATTGATAACACTACAGTTCTGGAAGGGAAGTGCAACAGCATAAAATTTTCAAGTGCTTCTCTATGGAATTGTCAACATTTAAATATAAAACTCTGGGAACAGACACTTACTTAGCAGAGAAACTTCACAGTATTTTGTAAAAAGGATTTATGTGTTACGGTATTTATTATTTACTTTGGGAAATACCTTCTAGTGCTGTGAACAAACACTGTCCGTTCAGGAATGCTTGGTAGATGTGCTACAGTGCCATAGGTGTATGGGGCACTCCACAGCCAAATATAAAGACCCCAAAATACTGGGGGTTTAAGAAGTAATTTTTCTTCATTGATTATTACAGGAACATGATCAAAAAGTAATAATCAAACATGTTTTGTGAACAGTCTTCATGCTTGTTAAATAAAATTGACAACATGCACAAACACCTAATATTTTAAAATATTTTTACGTTAAGAACTAAACATACTTCAAAAAACTGCAGCAATTTGTTCTTTAAAACTTAACTGGATTGGGGGGGAGGGGGGAAGTGTATTTGAATCTGGTCACTTGTAGGTGAGGAAAAAAATAGTAAGGGGAGGCCTGAATTCAAAGCTATAGATTATCCTTCTGTTGAAGGATAATGTGAGCTCTGCCTATTGGTCCAGTCTAAATCCATTCTCTCAGGAATTCAGAGTGTTCCAAGACAACTCCACATTCCTTTCTGCTGTGTTTCACTCATTCCATAGAATATGTTTTATGTGTAGTTGATCTATGTCTGTAGAGATCCCTGACAGCTTTCTAACAAAGCCAGGTCTGCATTTATCGGTGCTACAGTTCCAGCCTGCCTAGACAAGGTGTAATTGCCGAGTGTTCACAACCACAATAAATAAACATATTTAAGGAAAATACAGCAAAAGCTGCAGAAGAATGTACCTATTTGGATTGCCACCTCTTGTCATTAAGGACCTGTGGATGTTTTCACTTTCTGCACGCTCACTTAGTTCACAGGAAGGTAGAGAAGACATTGGGCTTTATTCTGTGCTTCTGAAAACTCTATAAACCTTGAAATCAGACCATTTGACCACATGTTCTCAAACCCCCAAGTCATGAATGCAAGTCTGTTTTCTGGTGGCTAAGTAAATGGTAACAATGACAACATTCATATCTTTTATCTCGGTATCTCCCACATACCTAACCATAGATAAACAGTTTATCCATGCTTAGTTGTGTAGAAGAATTTTTAAGAATAGGTCATTTTTAAAAGCAAGCCTTAGTGGGTTGTTAAACTGTTACATTTTCAGTCCATTGCAGTTTTGTTTTTTTACTTGGATTTTTTAATATAGGACTCAAAGAATTCATATAAATAGCCTTTAAGTATGTAAGTCTTGCTTTATTATGAATATGCATACAATTAATATTTAAAGGGTTGGCCTTGGAAAAAGAATTTTCAAATCTTAAGACAAAGCTGGCTGCAAATCAATTCATCATTAGTATGTTCATAAAAATCTGTACATCTTACATTTAGCCTATCTGAAATCAATAGATTAAGTAGAATTGTAACAGAGGATTGGCACTGTCTACATGGATAAAGTGTTGACACTCATCTCCTACACGTGTTTGTTCCGTGTGACAGAGTTTGGCACGACACTGCACAAAACCAAAACTAAATGAAACCTCCATTGCCCAAAAGTACAGAGGCTTCCTTTAAATTAAGAAATAGAGATATAGATTTGCGGTCTTCATTTTTTCCTCCTACTGGAATGCAACTGGAAGGAGACTGGAAATGCTACTTTGTAAGTGAAAAATGGGAATTCATACTTCAAAATGTTCTATATTGAAACACCATGATGAAAAAAGCACATACTCTCATGCTGATTGGTGAGAATGTAATTATAGTCCAGGAGAATATGGTCATTGCTTAATTAATATCAGTGTTGATCTACTTCAGCTCTTTTGTCTTTATTCACAGAATACACATATTAAATTTGCTGTATAGTAAAATCTTACTCCTGACTTGAATTACACTGGTTTTGCCTGTGCATGGGTGGTATTTTCTACACTTTGAATAATGCAAACCTGTTACTGTCACTATTTATTTAACTTAAAATAAAGTACTTCCTTATAACTTACTGGTTTGCTTGCAGCAGTAATTCAAACAAAATCTGTCAAAGGAGGCCACACAGTTGATCAGAGGGATAAAGCACCTCTGCTGTGAGGAAAGGCTGGGAGAACTGGGATTGCTCAGCCAGCAGAAGACAAACTTTGGGGTGACCTAATTGTGCCCTTCCAGTGCCTGAAGGGAGCCTGCAAGAAAGATGGAGAGAGCCTATTTACAAGGGATGGAGTCACAAGGGGGAATGGCTTCACACTGACAGAGCTGGCTCAGATGAGATTCTGGAAGAAATTGTTCCCTGAGGGCAGTGAGGCCCTGGCACAGGCTGCTCAGGCTGCCCCATCCCTGGAAATGTTTGAGCCAGGCTGGACAGGGCTTGGCACAATCTGGTCTGGTGGAATGTGTCCTTGCCCATGGCAGGGGTTGAAACCAGATGACCTTTAAGGTCTCTTCCAACTCAAACCATTCTATGACTCTTTGAAAAGCTGGAATATTAATAGAGCTTATCTGTAGTAAGCTCTTCTAAACTAAACTTCCTGTTTCAACCACAGTAATAAAAGTAATGTGCTAAGCTGTCTCATTAGTTTGTTAACATAAACACGCCCTTCTCGAGCTCCCAAATTAAATAGTGATGTAGCTTACACTGCCAGGGAAGCAGCAGTCTGAAAAGCCAGGAAATCCCTGCCTTAGGAAAGGGCTACAGTAACATTGAGGCTAACAGGTGATTCTGCCTTCAGCCTGGTTGTCCAGTGTTAAGTACAGAACCATTGGCCTGGACAACCTGAAAACCAGACTAGACAGGGCTAACAATTGGATTCTCCTTGTGTTAGGATCCAAACTCTGTCTCTTTCAGCCAGCAAAGCTGGCATTTACTTTAGCAAAAGATTTACACAACCTAAGGAGTGTGAAACTTGGTCCTGTGCTTTTGGTAGCAACAATGATCAACAGTTGTATCAAACCATCAGAACTGAGTCTGTTAAATGCAGCAATTTGCAATTTCATTCCAGGATTTCCAGTCTATCATCATAAAAACCCATAAGACTGTTTTCTAGTTTAGGAACACAGGATCGTAATTAAAGTGATTCTTCTGATTTTGCAAACAATGTAACATCAAACTTCAGCACTAAGAATAAAAAATAAAATTAGTTTCAAAATTCTTCATGTAATATGAAAATATTTTTTACAGTAATGCAATTATTTAAAAGTGGACTAAATGACTGATGTAATTAGCACTCAGATTAAAAATTAAACATGTGCTTATTGTTTGTAGAGAGGATTGGTTACAGGCTTGCTTTTCCTTCTTTGGAAGGCTTGTATTGTTTATGTTTGCTTTCCAGAAATGCCTTCTATTTAAGTGCTAATGGAACTCCTAGTCAACATATTTACCCTTCACAGATTTTCATTATGTAAAAAGTCATTCAGTAAGACCAGTGGATTACAGATCTCTAAATGCTTTCTCTCAATACGATTATATAAGTCTTTTAATACAGGAAGAGATCTGGACAAAATAGTTCACACGTGAGCAGCATTTGCTACAGTACGTGTACAATAAAATTGGGATAAGAAAATAATGTCTTTCATATAAAATTATCCACATGTGTTTAGGAAACAACAAAAAAAAGGAAAGGAGGTGGATGTATGTGGTAAATACCAAAATTTGCCTTTTGTTATATACAACAGCATCCCAATGTTAAACTACAGCTTCTCTATAAAAAAAGGAATCTCTTATGCCAAATGGGACAGAGGATATAAAATATCCCTGAGTGGAACTGACTCCATTCTCTTATGTCTTACAGAGTAAGAGTAAAAATATTTTGATTTGCTACATGTTGTTATCCATTTTACAGAAGACAATCCTTATCTCCCTCGGTTCCACACTGCCAATGACCTTCTCCTGAGGAAGGCAGTCCCACCTGGCTGGATTCCAGCACCGTCCTCCCAGCTCGCTGCTGCGGTACTGGGTGCAGCTGGGATGTCGCTTTGGCAGCTGCCACTGCAGAACCTGTGCAAAGGTGAAAAGTCACAGGGCATTTAGCCAGCACCAGGGCTCTGGTGGATCCTCTGAGCCAGCCAGGCACGAGTGTTCCACGCTGGGAGCAATGTGACTGCAAACACAAATCCAATCACAACCTCTCTGCAACCGCCACCCACAGAGGCCACTTACCAAATGCAATTATGTTTATTGCTGAGTTCCAGTAGTTTGTGAGACTATTTACTGTGATTTATCAGAGCGACAGAAACTGACTTCTCAGCCCTCCACGCGGTCAGGTGGGTTTTTGTTTTGTTCTCTTTCCTTGAATTTTATGTTTTATTTACACTGCATTGCATGACATTATTTATCATATACTTAAATCTCCACCAAATTAAACAAACTCACAAATCCTCTCAAAGCTAGGTGTAATTCAGCTACACAGAAATGGAAGTCACAGCTGTGGTATAAATGTGGTCTGTTATTTTGATCATTTCCACTGTGCATGAAGTTATCACTGCAGTCTCTGATCAGTCAGGTCTGTCTCACACACACAAATGTTCAAGTAACACACACAGATGAACTCACTGATGTGCCACAGCACTAAGAAATCACACAGCCAAAAAACTGACTTCAAAAATCATGGGGCTTTTGAAAGAATAATAAACCTCATATCCTACTGTCATCTACAACTGTCTTGGGAAAAAAAAAATGCAATTCCTTTGTGTGATCCAGAAAAATCTATGCATAAATGTTGGGGAAAAAAACAAGAATAAGAAAGGGGAAATGAGGAAAAAAAGACAAAAGAAAATACTTAACTATTTATACCATATAAAATGACGGAGGACTGCTAGAGACAGCAAATGTGATACTCCCTTAGCAACTTAATCTAATATACTAATTGCAGGTGTAACTTAAGATATACACATTTGAATTCTGGGTCCTGGAAGGTGTGCTCCAAATGATTCCTGAAACAAGCCACCAGTACTCAGTCTGGCAAGAAATTACATGTGTGAAAACTATTCACATAACTAAAAGCTGCAGAATTAGAACCATCATTTCCATTTCCATAAGATGTGTAATCCATTTTGTTTCTGTTGGAAGTAGAACAGTTCCAGTTGTTAATACTATCTGTAACCTACTTTTCTCATCTGCCTAATTTGTTGGAATATCATTTTGTATGAAGTTAGCTGGGTTTTTTTTTATTTTTCTTTTTAGTCAATCTATATAATGGTGTTACAATCATAAACCTGCATTTCCTAGATGTGACATTTATTCACAATTTGGAAACAATACTTGAAAACCTATACGGGTTGAATAATCTATTTAATTTCAATATTAATTATTAAGTCTGCCTGTTTGTTGATATTATAGGAGCTAAACAATCTAAAAGCTTTAGCATGCCATTTTGAAGTGACCTGGAGCTATTTGAAACACCATTTGAAATAGCTGGAGGCAATTAAAAGATGTGCAGATGGGGCACTTGGGGACATGGTTTAGTGGTGGACTTGGCAGTGCTGGCTTCATGCTTGAACTCAATGATCTTGGGTTTTTTTCTCCAACCTAAATGATTCTGTGATTCTACAATACTGTAAAATAAGGCAGTTTAAGAATCAGTAGACAAACATAGTGAAATCTCAGCATTTTTTGACACTTGAAGTTGTCACAACTCATTATTGTAGACACTGCATCTGCATGGAGACAAAGATGCATCTAAATTAAACCAAGAACTGGCTCAGTATAATCATCTCCAACTGACAGGATAGCATGTAAACTAAACTAAATGATGAAATGCTGATGGACCTTGTTTTTCATCTGAAATGAATTATTACAGTGGTGAAATCTGCACTGACCTGTCTGGGCAAAATAATTTATGCAATGATGTAACAAAAGGAATTAAGTAATTTGATTGCCAAGTAGTGTAATCACATAGAAAAAACCCCAGAAAATTAATTTCTATATATCTAGTGACCTAGACTTGCCTTTTTTTTTTTTTAAACAAACTTGTAAGCAGTAACTGAACTGTAGAGAAAAATGTTGAAGTAACCTCTGCATTGCTAAAATATGATGCCACAAAGAATTATTATCAGTGCAATAATCTTACGGTATTTTATTTAACGTAACTTTTGCATCACTCAGAAGGATTTCTTTTTCAATACAACACAATCTGATTTTGAAAACAGCCTGAAATACAAAATTATTTGGGGTACATTGAGTACACAGTTGTATGTTCTGGCATACAAGAAGCATGAAAGACAGCTGAATTCTTTACTTTTTAGCAAAGCCACCTTTTTATCTTTTTTTAATCATTTAATTTGGAGGGGACCTCTGACTCTTTCTCTACTCTCACACATGTATCTAGCTAATTCTTGCTATGAGGAGACTTCACACTAAAATGCCCAGCCTACAACTGACCCTTGAAGCATCATGTCCTCATGCTGAAATCCTTCCACACAGTAATGCAACAAACTGGTGTGCTTGGTTTAGGATTAGTGATACATTTTCTCAGATTTTCTCTTTCTTTCCTGAAATCACTCATAAAGCTATAGAATAAGTACAAGTGAGATAAGCTCTGCATTCTAGCAGAATATATTGAAGAAAAAAATCATCTCAGTTGGAGATGAAACATGCTCTATGATAACCTTACATCTAATTTGCCTTTAACAGTTATTCTGTATTCATATGCTACCTCCAGCAGGTCAGCTATAGCTTTGAGGGGGCAGGTACACACACCAGGAGCTGATCTTTTGCCTTTCTTAGCAGGAAACTGGAAGGGGGCAGAACATCCCTTTGCATCCTTTATCTTTGCTCACAGAGTTTCTGAGTGCTCATTCTCAGAACCTCCTGCAATCTCCAGTCCTGATAACTGGGTCAGGTAAAGACTCACGCACTCCTGGAATTTCACACGAGATGACTTCAGCTTTGCAGTGAATGGATACCGAACTACTCTTCCTAAGACAATTCTGAAACAAGCCAAAAAAACTGTCAGCAATAGGGTGACTCTGCTGACCCTCAGGAAAGGAATGACACCTTCCTAACAGGTGACTTATACTGCAGAACCGGATAATGCAGCAAATGGAGTAGGGAAGAAAGTTTACCCTAGCTTGCACTTGGCTGTGTTTGGGCCCAAAGAACTGCTCTGGGTGCTGAGCTCAGTCCTGAGCAGAGCTGTAACCCCAGCCCTGGCATTCTCTGGGTGACCGAGGCCACAGCACCGTGCCAGCCACACATCCCATTTCCACTGCCCTGCAGGAGTGCCTTTGGAACCAGACCCACGAGGTTTAATGCCAGTGGGTGCCAATGAAACCAGGGGAGGCCACCAGGTTCACAGGGGGATAAAGCACCTCTGCTAGGAGGAAAGGCTGAGAGAATTGGGATTGTTCAGCCTGCAGAAGAGAAAGCTTTGGGGTGACCTAAGTGTGCCCCTCCAGTGCCTGAAGGAAGCCTGCAAGAAAGATGAAGAGAAACAATTAACAAGGGCCTGGTGTGACAAGGGGGAATGGCTTCACACTGACTGAGAGCAGCTTTAGATGGAGTATTGGGAAGAAATCATTCCCTGTGAGGGCAATGAGGCACTGGAACAGGCTGCCCAGAGCAGCTGGGGCTGGCCCTGGATCCCTGGAAGTGTCCAAGGCCAGGCTGGACGTGGCTTGGAGCAAGCTGGGATAGTGGAAGGTGTCCCTCCCAGCAGAGGGAGAACCAGGTTATCTTTAAGGTCTCTTCCAACCCAGACCATTTTATGACCCTATGCTTCATTTGCCAGGGTGTCCCTGCTTTACATACTAGCACTTGTGAGCCTTTAGACTGTCCAAAATAAATAAATAAATAAAAAAAAACAAAAACAAAACCAAACCAATATTTCAGTTAGAAACTTATGATAACACTATAATCATTGCTATTCTCTGGTATCAAATTTTCCTAGATATGTTCTGAAATTATGTTCCAGGGCTATCAGATATCACATTTTTGCCAGAGTAAGACAGTTTTCTATATGTGTGGGTATTTTATCTGATTTGAAAGTGATACCGTTCATTACTGGTAGATGAGCACTTTCTACTTAAAATGCCTTTATGCTGAAATGGTCTGACATAATGGACCCTAAATCTTTTTGATCAGCCATCAAGCTTATTGGATGTTAAATCTTTAAAAACCTCAGTAGTTTATTAATATTTCACCAGTAAAGCACATTCCTAACAAGACGTATGCTTAACGCAGTGAAATAGTTAACTACACAAAGAGTGCAAAAGGTGAACAAATATCAAGATGAATGTCATGGTTTTAGATTCAAAGTGCCTTAGTAGAAAACAACAAATTAATGAGCCTTGTGCTTCAACTGCCTAATGTGGTAATTACTGATGAACAAAAAGGATGAAATCAGTGAGGAAAGGGCTGCTCGGGTTAACAGATACCATTGGTTTTGCTTGTATATTCAGTGATAAGTAAGGGAAGGACAGGGAGGCTTGTCTGCTGTCTGGCCACTCATTTTAGCAGCATCAGCTGGCTTGGCTGACCTGCTCTGCCCACTGCAGCCAGGCACCAGGGTGAGCTTATGGCCCAGCTGTGTCTGGGCACACCTCAAGGTCATTTTTGGATTTGTCAGTTGACATGATCCAGCATCCCACTGCTTCAGCTGCTTCTAAACTGCACTTCAGTTCCAGTGACACACATCTCATAAAGCATCAAGTACAAGTTCAAACGGAAAATAAAATTGAGAGGTTGTCAGAAGCATGTACAGGTACGTGGGTATTTGCCAAATGCGATCTGGCAAGAGAAGGATTATGGATGTGAGAAGGATTTTCCATGTTAATACCACGTAAACACCATTCTTGTAAACTTCTCAACCTGTGTCATCAACTTCTTTCTGCTTAAATTCTTCCACATTAGGGAAAATTGAGGAATCAAAATCAATTAACAAAATAAAATGTTTCCTAAAGGTTCAAAGAATTTTTCAAGATTTTGCTACCTTGCTGAATATTTTTTTTCAGCTAACAAGGTACTTAAAAACCTCAAAAGAGCACTGTAATGATAAACTAAAACTCATACTCCTCTCATTTGGAATGTACTAGAACAAGTTCAAACAACTTGGCAAAAGTCACGTTTAACTACAGACCTAAAATGACTTTTGCTGTCAGCATGGCTTGCTGTGGCATTGAGATAAGGAGATTTCTGCGAGGCCAGCTGGCGGGTCAGCAGCAGCATTACCAACACAAATCCGAGTCCTTGGCTCCTGACCCCGTGCTGACTCCCGGGGCTGCAACTACAGACCCTTCCCTCTGCTCAGGGAGGTTCTGGGGCTGGAACTGCAGACCTTTCCCCGTGCTCAGGGAGGTTCTGGAACTGCAGACCCTTCCCTCTGCTCAGAGAGGTTCAGGGGCTGGAACTACAGACCCATCCCCGTGCTCAGGGAATTTCTGGGGCTGGAACTCCAGACCCTTCCCTCTGCTCAAGAAGGTTCTGGGGCTGGAACTGCAAACCCTTCCCCGTGCTCAGGGAGGTTCTGGGCTCCCAGGAAGCTCCTGGGCATTTACACCTTGTGATGCCGTAAATACACTCCGTGCTGTGTATTTACACAGGAAACGTGTGATCCAGCGAGCCGGCCCAAGCCACAGCCTCCCAAGCCACTTAAAGCCACCGCCTCGTTTCTCCCGGCCATCGCTGCCTTAAGCCCTCTGTATTGCCTTAAGCCTTCGCCCCCTGAGGACACCCGCTACTTACCGGCTCAGGGCTGAGGGGGGCCGAGGCATGCCGGCGCTGTCCCGCCTCCCGCGGGCCTCCCCCGGCGGGGCCCGCCCCCGGCTGCAGTGGCTCCTCCGGGGGCGCAGGCGGCGGTGCCGTCCCGCCCGCCGCGGGAGCGCGGCTGCCCGGCGCCCTCCGCCTGGCCAAGATGAACCCGCGGCTGCGGCACTGGCGGGAGGCGGCCACGCTGCTGCTGGCGGCGGGCACGCCGGGCCGGCCGCCGCGCTCGCCGCTCGGCCCCTTCGACTACGAGCTGCTGCTGCTGCGCCGGAGCTCCCGCAGCGGCTTCATGCCCGGCGCCCACGTGTTCCCGGGCGGGCTGGCGGAACCGGCGGATTTCTCCGCCGAGTGGCTGGGGCTGCTGCCCGCCTCGCCGCACTGCGGGCTGGGCGCCGTGAAGCCGCCGCCGCCCGGCGGCAGCCGCGCCCCGCTCTTCGCCACCGACCGGGAGAGCCTGGGCTCGCAGCTGCCGGGGGAAGTCGCCTTCCGCATCTGCGCTCTCAGGGAGACCTTCGAGGAGGCGGGGATCCTGCTGCTGGTGCCGGGGCGCGGGCCGGCCCCGCCGCTGCCCGCCGAGCGCTTGCCGCCCGCCGCCGAGCTCGGCGAGTGGCGGCGCCGGGTGCGGGAGGACGCGTCCTGCTTCCTGCGGCTGTGCCGGCAGCTGGGCTGCGCGCCCAACATCTGGGCGCTGCACGAGTGGAGCAACTGGCTGACGCCCGTGGGCAGGGCCGGCCGCGGCGGCCGCCGCTATGACACGGCTTTCTACCTGTGCTGCCTGCGGGAGCGGCCGCCACACGTCTCGCAGGACGACCAGGAGGTGACAGCCGTCCTGGTAAGAGGGGCCGGGGTGCCCGGGATGCGGCACAGCCCGGCCGGGCGGGTGTCGAGACGGGAGCGGCCGCTCCTGCCCGGCTCCTGGCTCCGCCGAGACTGTGCCCCCACACTTCGAACAGGCGTAGAATCATAGCATGGTAGGGGTTGGAATGGACCTTAAAGCCCCTCTAGTCCCACCCCCGCCATGGGCAGAACACCTTCCATGAGAACAGGTTGCTCCAAGCCCCAGTGTCCAACCTGGCCTTGCACACTCCCACGGATCCTGGGGCATCCATAGCTTCTCTGGGTACCCTTTGCAGGGTCTCACCACCCTTATAGTAAAAAAAAAACCTGCTTTCTAATATCTAATCTGATAGTCCCCTCTTTCGATTTGTACCCATTGTACTTCTTGTCCTGTCACCACAGTTCCTGACAAAGAGTCCCTTTCCAGCTTCCCTGCAATTCCTTTGAGATACTGGAAGGTGCTGTGAGGTCTCCACACAGCTGTCTCTTCTCCAGATCAATCCAAGCCCTCCTGATAAAGCTCCTTGAGACGTGAGGAAAGGGAAGGGAGCCTTTACCTGCGCTGTGCCCATCTGCCCTGCACACCTGGAGCTGCCACCGTCACCAGCGGTGCAGCCGCAGCAGCTGTCAGAGGGTTTTTGTGAGGTCGTTGTACATGATCCGTGTCACATCAGATCCCTTTCACCGTGAATTACTGTCGCTTTCAAAGGCAGTTGACAAATTCTTTACATTCATTCCTGCATATAGCAAGGTTGTCACACCTCCTCAGTATGCTGGGAGAGATCCATATGCTATGTCCAGGTATATTCTAGGACTGCATGAGATGCTAGTAATTTTTTTTGGAGTTACTTGGAATATTTTAAGTAATATGCAAACTTGTTGAAATAATATAGTAAAAATTTTGACTTTTTACTTTTTTAACCTTTTTTTTTAATTGAGTGTATAAAAGTAACAAACTTCATGAAGAAGCTCTAAGAGAGCTCAAGGTCGGGTACATTAGGGTCCTTAAGTTTTTCTAGCATTTTGAAAAGTTTGATTGCAATTTAGAAGTAGATGAGAAACAGTTCTGTAAAAGCCTACTTAAAATGTTGGTATTACTGATGCTACTATATTTATTTGTTTAATAAATATAGTAGCATCAGTAATTTAAAAGTACCTGAAACCTTACTTTCAAGAGCTCATGTTGTAATTTTGTTAATAGTAGCATAAATCTACTGCAAACAATTATGCATATATTATTAAATTCAACATGTGAGATGAAATCAAGATTACCAATAGTTTAAATATGCAGAATTATGATGAATCGCTGGGTGTTCATGCTCTGAAAACTGCTTCTAAGAAGCAGATATTTAGAGGTACTTTTAAATCTCAAAACATCAGTGGCAACCTCTGGTAATAGTGAGTTTAATGGTTTCTCTTGGTTTCAGTAAACTTTCAGTCATGCCCCTAAAACAAATGTTAGTATGGACTCCCTTGCTAAATGACTTTTCAGTTTATTCAGACTTTCTATCTGCTCCTCAAACTATTATTTCAAGACTTGTTTTCATCTTCCAGTGGTCGTCACCTCCTGAAGCCATTGAACGCTTTAGGTCTCAGGAGATCTGGTTTCCTCCACCTCAGTTTTATGAATTCTGCAGGCTGTGCAACTTCTCTTCCCTGGAGGAGCTGCAGCAGTTCAGCTCTGCACGCGCTCTGGAGGGCTGTGAGCGCTGGATGCCCGTGATGCTGAGTGCTGCAGATGGATTCATCCAGCTGCTGCCAGGTAAGGACAGCTGGAGGCTTCTCCCAATACACAGCATCTCCTGAATGCTGTGTGCTGAAGCCACACGACATAAACCATCCTTAACTGAAAGGGAAATACTCTTCTAAGTCAAGTTACTGCACGCTGTTTCCACCTTGTTTGCTGCAGTTGTGACCTGGCTGCAGCAGAGAAGAGCCAGGCATCAAGACAGCACAGTTATTTCTTAGTTACTCATAATCTCCTGTCTCACCATTGTCATCATATGTGTATTTGTGAAGAAATTCCAGCATTTCAGCTTTTTGTAACCTGAAGGATGTTTTAGAGCTCCTTCCTTTTAGTCCTTTTCAGTGGGAAGTCTTTACTTCAGGTATCACTGTGAGGAGAAGGGAATCAAGCACAGCTGCAGTATCACACCTCCCAGCTGCAGTGATAAGGCACTGGACTAAAACCATACACTCAGCCATCTTCCTCCTGCCCTTTCTCCTACTTAAGTCTCTCGCATTTCATAATCGTGTACATACAGCATTAAGAAAAACTGTGTATACTATTTATTATTTTTTGCTTCTCTTAGTTTGTCTTTCATTATGCTTTCCTTTTTTTTTTCTTTTGGTTACAATTGACCTCTAGGATTTCTGTATTTGGGGTATATTATCAGTCTTGCACAAGAGTATAATGCCTTGATATAGGAAAATAATTATTTACTTTAACAAAATAGAACAAAATAAATTTCTTAGTCCTGTCTTTATACACGTGTGCTTATCCTGTGCCCCACGTGTTATATACACTCCTGTCTGCCCAGGCTGTCATTACAGCATATTAACAGCATATTATCAGGAGCTCTGGAACATTCAGCGTGCACTGCAGTGTCACTGACATACTTCAGAAATGTATGGTTCTGTCTTTAAATCTGAAGATGTTTAGAGGCAATTTACTTTGCATTGCAAAATACATTTCCACTGATTTACATAAACTGATAAATCCTAAAAAGTTGCCTGTGAAAAGGCTGAAAAATAAGGTTGGCTATCTATAACTAAATCTTTTTTTCTACCCCCAGGGGATGAGTTATATCCGGAAGATCCAGATTATACTGGAGAAAAGAAAATTACTATGTCAACAGATAAGAAGGTTGAAGATCTCATGAAAGAGGGTGGGATATTTCACAGGATAGTAATAAAAGACATCAACAATCTTGCTGTCTATGTTAACATTCAAGCAAAATATAAGCATGTAAATCCACTGATGATAAAGTGTGATAATTCAGATTACAATAGCAGATTATAATACGTCTTTGGTTTAAATCTAGAATATTTTTAATTGCATATATGCTCACTGTGGTTTTGGTGCTTTTTAACTGTTGCCAAATAGTCATGAAAATATTTCTCTGTCCTGCCAAAGCATTATGTCTCTGTGTATGTGTGGTGGCACATCTATGTGTATCTAATCTCTTGAGTCTTTAAAAACAGAGCAGTTGTGCCACTGTAGGGTCACCAAGGTCCTCTTCTCACTGAAAATTTATATATATATTATGTTCAGAACAAGCAGAGAAGAGTTGAAGGATTTGTTTAGTGTGCTTCCCAAAGTTACCCACTAGATAACTGCAATGTGTGTCTAGAAATGAATAAAATCTCTCATTACGTATTTGTTGATATTTCCCACTCTATTCTCTCTTTTTGGGAACAAGCAATGTATGTATAGATATATACATAAATTAACTATAATGCACTTTTTAAAGAATATTATAAAGTTAATTTTTATATTTGATACACTTAAATGCTTTCTATGAATGGTGATAATTCAAAACTATAATTTTCAAAGATAGACTTAATTTAAAAGAAAGTCTTCCATGAAATTGAGTGCATGCTTTTTATCAATATATTTTTTTATCTTCAAGTTGTAAGCAATTAAAAAAATAGAAAGTTTAATTTTTTAGCTCCAAAAAGATATCAACTACTTAAGGGAATAATATTCCTCCTTGAAATACTCACTTTCATATTCTAACATCCCACTTTTTGCTTCTTAACTACTTTACTAATATAACTGAGATTTAAGAACTTCAGAGGAAAGATTGCTGCTTAATTTTTGGTTTGGATTTGTCTTTTGTGCAATAAGTGGAGTCAGTGGAGCAGTTTTGTAAATTATCTGGAAGGAGAATGAATGATGACTTCAGATTAGTGAGTAAAGTTGTTCAGAAAGCTTTGTTCCAGCTTTTGTTCTGTGTTTCAATTAAAACCTGTTGCTACAATTAGTTTAAATTGGTTTGTAGCATTCATTTGGATTAAAAAAAAATACTGGAAAAAAAAGGTGTGTCTTTTTCTTCTCCCTCAGAACATACCCAGGCTGGTGCTGGTTTTGCAGACCTTGTTGAGGTTTGTAAACCTGTGCTGAACAATGACCACGTAAGCAGAGCACTGTGTATTGTGCAGTAGAACACCTGAGTATTCTGGCTGGGTGTGACATTTCCTTTTCTCCAGTCACTGGAGACTTCACGTGCCTGCCCTGACTTCTCAAATGCAAAGGAGAGTGCCCTAGGACCCACCCTTGCTAGTTCCCTCAGAACCCTGGGCTGCATCTCATCAAGTCCCAAGGACTTGTCTGTGTTCAGGCTTCTCAGATGGCCTCGAACTTGGTTTTCTCCTACAATGAGAAGTACTTTATTTCCTCACCTTGAAGTTCAGGGACGTGGGAAATGTGGGAAGCATGACTGCAGCAAAAACTGAGCCAAAAAAAATGTCAAAGAAACCCTGTCAGCCCTCCATGTGGATTATCCCTGAAGTATTGGGGGTGTATATTTGTTTAAGTTCTCCTTTTCTAATCAATATACCTCTAGGAGATCTTTATAAATTTTTTTTCCAGATCTCTTGCCACATTCAGCTGCAGCTGAGCCTTAGCTCTCCTGATCCCACTCCTATACCCCCAAGCACCATCCCTATATTCTCCCCTATTCATCCCCTATACATACTCCTGCTTCCAGTGCCTGTGCATTTCTTTCTTGCACTTCAGTCAGACCAGAATGGTCTTACGTCTGATTTCTTACATGTGAGAATCAAGAGTTTTTGTGTTTCAAGGAAAAGATGCTTAAAGAGCTGCCAGCTCTCTTCTCTCCTGCTCCTTTATCCTTTATCCTCGAGAGCAGTTTCCAGGAGTTCTCATCCAGTAATGCCTTCAACAAGTGACAGTGTGCTCTCCTAAGTTTTTTTATTAAACTGGACCATATCCCTTGAGGTGACAAATTCAAATACACAAAAGATTTCTTGTATTGTTCTGCCTTTTATGGTTATTCTACCAGTTTACTTTTATGGTAGAAAGTAAGTATTATGAGAAAATATTTTTGATAAATCATTTAGCACCTGGGCACAGCAGGAGTGTGGATATGGGAATGTGGGTTGGGGAGGCATGCAGGGGTGATGCCAGGTGTGTGGAAAAATGCAGTTTTGGCACTTGTGTTAGGTGAGGGTTCTCCCTCTGTCTGGCTGGGGTTTTATCTTCCTGCAGAGCTAGGAACTACCCCAAGGATTTACACTAAGTTATTTCAGCTCTTCCACAGTGGCAGATCCCTATGAACTCTTTCCACTTGTCCATTTACTTCTTGGTGCTACACCTGTTTTGGGTTTTTCTTTTTTGCTGTGGTTGTTGTCCCTGCGTTAGTTAAGAACTACCAGTGTTTCCAAAGAACTACCACTATTTCACCATTGCCTCTGCTACAGAGACCTTAAACCTGAAATAAATTCCAAATCCTAAAGATTCATTGTAATAATTTCCCTCAAGTCCCAGTAGACTGTTCTTGATTTCAAGTTGTTTGCAGTAACAAAGGCTTTTATTCTTTCACTATGAGTTTGGTTTCCATGTTATACAGAAAGCAAGACGATGAACTTCCCTGCGCTTTGTGAGATTTCCTGCAGCGTTTGAGGTGTTTTTTTCACCCAGGAGCAGTTGGCCGTGCCATGGGCCCCAGCCCGCTCCTGAGGGGCCGGGCCGGGCCGGGCCGTCCTGGGCTCGGGCCCGCCCCGGGGCGGCTCTGGGGCCGCAGCGCGGGGGCTTCTGGAAGGTCCGCGGGCAGCGCCTTCTGGAAGCTTCTGCGGGAGGGCGGTGTGTGGAGCTTGGAGCCTGGCAGCGCCGGAGAACGAGGTCAGTGGGCTCGTTTCTACGGGAAACAGCGTGGAGCTGTGGCAGGACAGGGGGAAATGGGGACTGGGGAGAGAGAGTAAAGTGAAGCAGGTGGTTTTTCAGGGCGCTGTGCTGTGCCGCTCTTCCCTCGCTCCGCGCCCCGGGTGAGCAGGGCTAGGTGGGGCACGGCTGGATAACGAGCTGTGTGTGCCGGAGTGTCTGCACACACCGGGAGCGCCGCAGAGGCTCCTTCTGCCTTCTCTCGGTCTGTGTTAATGCAGCAGGCTGGGCGAGGGTTTAGTGACGTACAGCGTTTTTACAGGTTGAATACTGTATAATGGTGGGTGTGGGATTTGAGCAAGCGTTTGATTCCCGTTCTTCACAAAGCGGGAATGTTACTTGCAGCGGGGTGGGAGAGCTGGCCCTGTGTGTGAGCGTGCTTCATCCATCCACGTTGATGGGCCATTTACTGGGGTTGCACTCATTAACCTGAGACTTCAGCTGAAGTTCCTCACGCCCCTCACGTGTTACTGCTGAAAGAAAACTCCGCTTTAAGTGTTCAAAGCAGGACTGCTGATCGCTTGGTGCAGTATAAGGGTGTAGGGTAAGAAACCGAGTGTGTAACTCCGGAGCTTTCTTTGTGTTAAATGTTCTTGGGTGAAGCTTCTGCAGTCGTTCCAGCTGTTCCATTCTCATGGTAAACTGGGAATGATCACTTACAGCGTGTCGCCGTGTGTCACCTCAGGGTAGCTCTGTTGCTGCTGAACTCTGGCTTGTTCAGCAGTCGCTTTGGAAATGGAAGGACAATGTCTTGATTTTCCTTTTCTGAGATATTTAATTAAGCGTCTACTTTAAGTTAATTCTTCTAAGTTAAGCTAGACCCTGCGGTGATGATACCACGATGTGATTTCGTTTTGTGTCAAAAATGAAATGCCAGTTACTTGCTGGAAGTTTCATTATTCTGTTGTAACTCCTAGGTCTGGTATGTGCCATTGCAGACAGATTTAGTGTGAAATACTAGTAAAAATCTGTGACGTTAAACTTGTTTGCCAAGTTAGGGATTTGTCTTTTCTATGAGGCTGAGGGATTTTTTAAAAGTTGTAAATATTCTGCTCTGGTTTTTCTGTTCATTTGATCATGTAGGTAGGTTGTAGCAGCCCTTGTCTGTGATCAGCCTATTTTTGCTGGCCTTTGAATGGAAAAGATGCTGCATGGATGGCAAATCCTAATTAGGCTTTAACGTAGTCCCTCATTAAGAAGGCTGGTTTGAACTCTTTGAAACATGTAAATCATAAGTAATAAGTTGCTTAAACTAGTACTCCTGAAATGAGCAGTAAAAATCTATAGGCTTGCTTTAGGTGTGTGTTCTTCAAATAGGCTTTGAAACAAATGGTGGTGATCAAAATGGTTTATCATATATTTTTCTTTTACAGTAGTGATTAGGGAGACACAGGAGATAAACATGGAAGTCGTGGTATTAAAGGTATGCTGCTTTTTTTTAAATCTGAAGGATTGCTGTCTGTTGCCATGTGACTTTCTTGAGGTCACATTTACAAAGTGTTGCCTGTGTATTTCTGTTCACCAGCATTTCTTTGCACTTGTGGAGTCATATTTGGGTTATATATATTTTGTTCATTTTAGGTTTTATTTTATTGTTTTTATTGTAAAATAGGTGAGAAGGTGCGTGAATTAACACAGGCAGGCAGCCAGAAAAATCACAAAACCACAGCTGAAATAAAGGGAGTACATTTATTTAGTTGCCTGGCTAACTGGAGGATTGGGGGCACACCTGGGTGGACACTGGCAGGCTCAGCCCATCCCAACAGGATTCATCAAGAACCGTGTGAGCTCCCCTGTGCTTTTTATGATCTCTGTGCTTTGATCTTTCTCCTAACACAGAGCTCAGCATGTCCGTGAGAGTGCCTCCAGGCCTCTCCAAACACCTGTATTACCTGCACACAAATTCTGCTACTCAAAACAGAGGATTAACAGCAGTAGGTGTAATAGATGGAATTTCCTACTCTGATGTTCTCCAGGCCTTGGCATTCCTAGCTGGGAGGTCATTGAGCTATTGTACCAGCTTCCTCACCATTTTTACATTTCTAATTCCTTCTTCTCCTGCAGTAGGGATGCAGCTAAAATCTAAAATGGAGGATGTGCAACACAGTATTAAATAATGTGTAGTATAATATTAGATAATCCTGAATTTGACAGGAGATGGTAGAAAATGCAGAGTACAGCCAGGACAGATGACTGAGGGGATATTCCCTACTACATGATGTCATGCTGAGCAGTAAAAGCTGCAGGTATGTCTCTGGTCAGCAGCCCTGTGTGTGATGAAGCTCTGTGTTCTGGAAATGGCCGAGCAGCTGCCAGTGGGGAGCAGTGAATCCACTCCTTGTGTTGCTTTGGTTGCACCTGCAGCTCTTGCTTTGCCTAGTCAGCTGCTCTGATGTCAGCCTGTGAGTTTTCTGACCTCTGTCCTTCAGATTGTCTGGTCCTCCTGCTGCAGGGATGTGACCAGGGAGCAGCTGTGTGGGGTTTAGCTGCCTACTGGGATTAAAGCACAACAGCTGGGGACCCACATCAGCTGGAACACTGGAATGTGACAGTTTACAAAGGCTTAGCAGAAAGCTGTCACCCTGTTGTAAAGAAACTGGTTGTCATGCTGACACTCTGAGCAGAAAGAAAAGCCCCTTGGTGAGATTTATCATGTTTTAGGGTTTTTTTATGTACTTCCTGATGGACTTCATGTGGAAGTAAAAAGCTTTGCCTTTGCACTTTGCCCACTGTTTGGTTTAACCAACTTTCTAGATAATGCTGCTCCTTTCTAGACCGTACATGGTGTTTGTTGCAGTGCTAAAGAGACTTGGAAACTGAGAAGCCATTTCTTGAACTAATGCAGTGAAGGTGAAAGATGTTTCATGTGTTAACATTCTCTATCTCAGTGTCAGTCACCATAATTTTGAAGGTGCCCTGTATAAATCAAGTTTTACATCTGCTGCTCAGATACTCTTAAAAGCCAGTAGTGTTTATTCTCTATTCCTTGGCCTAGGTTGAGGATCCAAGTTGCTTTTGGATTGCTGTGAAAGAATGTGTGCCTGGTGTAGTCGGTGAAGCTGTGTATGAAAACATGAATGCTGAAATGGACCAGTTTTATAGCAGTTCTAAAGATGCAGAGGAAGTGAAACAAGAGGAGATAAAAAAAGGCCAGGTAAGATCATTGCTTTACATAGAAATAATCTATTATTTGAATCTGTTTGAGGGTGAAGTATCAAATATGTGTTGTTGTTTTATTTTTTTAATTTTACACAGAAAAACAAATAACAGCATCTCTGTGAGTTGTGTTTTCTCATCTGTAAGTCTCCTAACTGTGTAAGCTATAAGGCTTGCATTTTGCAAAGGAAATGGAAAGCTGTGTAATAAATATTGTGTCCTTGCCTTTGAAAAGCCTTTGAGGGAACCTGCTGTCATGTTCTTTGTCTCTTGCTCAGGTTTACGTGGTGTTCAGTGAGGAGCTGAAGTGCTGGTGCAGGGCTCAGGTCGAGTCAGTGCGGTGCCAGGCGGATGGTTACCAGCTCGGCTGTTTCCTCGTGGATTATGCCAAGTACTGCTCTGTTCCAGCAGAGAAGTATGTGCTTTTGTTACTGTGATGGATTTGTTAGTGCATCACGTATAATACATTTGTTAATAGATACAGATGCTGTTGATATTTATTTCGTCAGTGCTTTGGTTTAATTGAGGTGTAGACTGTGTCCACAAGAAGCTGCTAACCAAATGATACACTTGAAAGAACCTGAGTGCAAAGCAGTCCTTATTTTGTGATAAAGATGCTTTCCATTTTAGGTTTTGCTTTTTTAAAGATTCAGAATAGAAATAATAGTCTGTTGTGATTGAGACATGTGATTGCCAGTTAAAACTTAACCTTTATATTCTTTTCTTCTTTACTAATTTGGTATATACTAAAAAAATTACGGCCAGTGAAGTTCAGGCACAAAAATCATCTATAGAAGCAGGGTTTCGCTTGCTACAGCAGGTTTTTAGGTCTAAACAGAAATATGTGGGGGTTTTCCAACTGCAGTTGACCAACTTGTTTACTAGGAGCTGCAGTTTGTCTTGTCTTGGTGTCAAAAAAAGGTACATTTTCACAGGTTCTGAATTCATGATGAAATGAGTGTAAAACCTTGTGGTTTTAAAATCTTGAAAAACATGTTCTTATGTTATGGAGCAAGCTAGTCCAGCCCTTAAAGTTTGTCTATTAAAATATGCAACTTGGAACACAAGAAACTTTGCTAATTGGTTTTGGTAGTATTCCACAAAATTAGAACTTATTTAAAGTATTTTAAAATAAATAATGTTTTAAGTTGACTGTTGCTTTGTTGGAAAAATGGGTTAAATACCATAAAGATATTTATAAGATGAGTAGCAAGATGACTTGAAACTGCAGTGGCAAAGGATCAGAAAGATGTCAGTGACTGGGATGTGTATTGATACTAAATGGATAGAACAGCTCTGTCCTGGTCACCAGCGGGTCCTGATGGCACCTCTCAGAGTAAGACAGTGGTTTCAGGGTGGGAGCCAGTGGGATCCAAACTCCTGGAAGAACTGTGATGTCAAATTCAGGGTAACAGGAGGTGGTTTGTGAGGCCAGTGACTTGTGGAGAAGAAATTCTGCCCTGTAAAATGAGATAATTTCTACGTTGCTTTGCAGCGTTCGAGTTTTAGCAGGAGCATTTGCAAAGATCCCAGACAGAGCAAAGAAGTGTCGGCTGCACTGCACAAGGCCACTGACACTGCATATTGACTACTGTGAAAACACTGCCAAAATAGGGTAAGGAGAGCTAGTAAATACATTCTGTTTATGCATTTCTGAAGTGTGAGGGTTCAGTGCAGAATTTTTTAGAAGGGATTATTATATTTCAAGAAGAAACCTGCAGTATTCAAATAGTGAATGTGGAACACAGAACTGTACCAGTGACTAAGAGGAAAATCAGCTCTATTCCAGCTGAGAGGACAAAGCTCCCCAGGGAAGTGGTGGAGTCCATGCCATCCCTGGAGGGATTTAAAAGACGCATAGATGTGGCACTAAGGGACATCGTTGAGTGGTGGCCTTGGCAGTGCTGAGTTAGGAGGTGTACTCAATGATCATGTGGTTTTTTCCAACATAAATGATTCTGTGGTTTCTTCATATTTTATATTTGGTGCAAGCCACGATACCTTGACAAAACATCTTTTAATTTTGATCAGTTCATGATATTGGTGAACTGGAACAATATTACCAAACTAATGTGCTGAGTAATTAGATTCTGCTGGTTTATCTAGTTGGGCACTTTGTAAGAATTTGCATGATTTAGAGCTTTGTGCTTGTGTAATTTATTTTTAAACTACTATTTTTACATTTGATAATGTGGAAAAACCGGTTGTTTTTATTTTCCTAGACCAGCCAAAAGATGGGATACTGCTGCTATCCATCATTTTCGAAAGCTTCTTGAAGGTAAAGCACTTTAGTTTTGGGAAAAAAAAATTATTGGAGAAATGTAGTACTTGTGTACAAGTTCATCATACTTAAGTATACCTGGTTATTAATGCTGTTTGTTAAAAACAGTGAGAAAGGAGCTGCCTAAGTATGGAGTGACTAAGGCACAAGTATTTTGGGAGCTGTATTTTCAGTACTCTGGGCTTCCATGCTGCATGAATTTTGGTAGTTAAATAGATTGTGTTTAGGCTGGATTAGGCTTACTGAGGGAGCATTCGTGTCACATTGATTTTGAACACTGGAACCATTCTGTGTATTCTGCATGAGACTCTGAATCAGCATCACTGCTGTCCTGCATTAGCATGAGCAGAGGTGCTTCAGGACTTGGATTGGCTGTTTGCCCAAATGAAAAGTGTAACAAAGCTGTACAGATGTGCAAATACAACTCCCTTCAAGAAAAGGAAATGTCTCACTTGGAAAGCATATGCTGGTGCCCCAAACTGTCAGAGCCCAAGAGAAAATCAAGACTTTCAGTGTAGAACTAAGAGTGGTTTGTCTCAAGGCGTTGTTCATCTGTTTCAGCTCTGTCCTCCTCCAAAAACTAAGGACAGGTTCCTTTTTGGAGCTTTTAAGTTTTTATTGTTAAATTCTTTGTTTCACTTAGGTGAAATAACAAGTGTTACACATTTTTAATTGTGATGCCTGTTTTTGTCTCTCAGTCCAAGTGAAGAATGCTGACAGTGTGATAAGGGTTTAATCGTTTTTCTTGTGTTTCTTACTACATTTAGAGGCTACCGAGGTTAAAGCCACAATACAGACAGTAGAAGATAAAGTGTTAGAGGTGTTTCTTTTTGTGACTATAAGAGATGAAAAGGTAAGATACTTTCATATTTCCAGCTCTATTAATGTACTTTGCTGTTACTTTAAGGCTGGAAAGCACGACTCGCAAGTTTTGTAATTTCAATCAGATACAGTAGAAGCTAAATCATTAACTTATCAGAGGTGTTTGTTACAGTGCTGTTCATTGTAAATGTCTGGAGAAATTCCAAGAGGCAGAACTTATATTTTTCTCTGCATGAACCTTTTTTTCTTTTTCATTACTGACAAGCAAGTGAAGTCCAGGCAGTATTTAAGTGGATAACTATATGCATTATTTGGTGTACGTCTTGTGGTATCATATTTGAAGATGTTTCAGTAAGGCAGCTGCATAATACTGTAAAAATAACTAAAATTTCACACTCTTGCATGCAGATGAGTCCTTAAGGAGCTGGAAAAACCATCCAGTCTAGTTCCACTTGCCAAAGTGTGTAACTTGTGTGAAATTTCTTGTGTGAAAGCTACTGCCACACATAAGCAGCTGTATAGTAGATAGAAGAAGTTTTAGGTCTAATACTGCTTATTTTTTTTTCTGTCAGGTTTTGGTGTATGCTGAATCCAAAAGAAATAAAGAGGCTTCACTGGATTAGAGGGTTCTTTTAGATGTGTAGGGCTCCTAGAAGCAGTTAATTCAGTACAGAATTTTGGCCAGAAACATGGAACTCACTAATTAACAGCTGTTGAAAGAACATGCACGAAGATAGAACTTTTCTTTTTTTAGAATTAATACTTGAATACAGAAAGCATTAATACAAAAAGCATTCACTGGTATTTCTTATGTCTGATATTCTTTTTGGTTGGATTTTGTTTGGGTTTTTTATCATTTATAAAAGCACTGCTTTTGTTCAAAGCTTCACATAAATTTTAAGCAAGTGTGCTGGTGTAGCTTATTGCTTGTTGACACTGGTCAAAAAAGATCTTGTTTGGGTTTTTTTATAGATCTGTGTTAATGATGATCTGGTTGCAAAGCACTTTGCTCGTTACAAGGAGGATGAAGGGACAGCAGGGAGTTCTTCAGATGTTTCTGATGATGAAGTGTCCTTCAATGCTGAGTGTGTTCCAGTGGAGTTTGTTGGTCCTACGTTTCTTGCCAGGCCAAAACTGCCCTTTGGGGAGGAGGTGTCACCACATCTTGGGCCAGGTGGGACCCACGAGTGGGGAAGACAGTCCTACATGCAGCACTTTGTATGTTTAGTTGGATATGTGGAATGGGAATGTCCTGTCTGGGGGTGGATCCCAGTGACTGGGACACATGGTGTCCATCTCTGGCTTTTTATGTGTTCAGATAATCAGAAATTGGTAGCTTCATTTCATTTACCTTTTTAGGTCTTGCTGGTCGTAATTCTGTTCTTGAAAAGCCATCCCAAAGGTCTCATACAGGTCTAAATGACAATTCTGTGCCTGTAAGTATTACATTTTATATTAAATTGTGAAATACAAGCTTACAAAAACATACATAGGCCAGATTAGAAGTGCTGTAGTCACCCAGCTTGTTATTCTCAGACAGTTTTCTGAAGCTTGTTTTATCAAAATCATTGCCTTAGTCAAAGAAACTTTGCATTTATAAAAAAATGCTGCAGAATACTCGGAGAATCCCACAGCTGGGTAAGAAAACTACTTTCCACTTCGCGTTTTAAATACTGCTTTTGAACAGTACTTTAGTGCTTAAAATGTGTTTTCTTTCCAGGTGGTCAGCATGGTGCCAGGTTTGCCTCCCAAGGAAGATAAAGCAGTTCAGACAGAGAGGTGTGGTGCAGTATGTTAAATATTCAGAATGATTCTGTCATCAGACAGTTGGGAGCTGTAGTGTGTTTGCAGTTCTGTTCTTGGGCCTCTGAAGGGCAGAGGGAAAGGGAAGCCACATGCACATGCTTCTGGGAAGGAGGGACTTCAAAGCTGCTGATAGTTACCCAGGAAAAATACCAGTTATTTCTAAACAGTAACTTGACCACAGGGGTGTGGTGGGCAAGTGTTTTTCTGCACAGTAAGTGTGTTAATTTGCTTTATTTTATTTCTAGTGTGATTGGTAAAGTTTTCAGATTTAATGAAATATGACTGGGTCAATTTGTGCAATGATTTCACTGTGCTGCAGGTCAGTTGATGCATATGTAGTAAACCTCAGGAGTATTTCTTCTTTCAGTTTCTAACTGATACAAAGATGAGTTATTTTATGTTTTGGAACATTAAAAAGCCTTTTTTTCTGCAGTCCAGTCTATTTTTCTTCTAATGTCAGGGAACTTACCAGCTAACTTTGAAAAATATTCTGAAATAGTATTTTCAGTAAATTTTGCTTTTCAGGTGGTGGATTTTTATTTCTCCTTTTGTATTGAGGGTTTTTCTCATTGGCATAGATAGATATGTTAGAAATACTTAATTGCTTCATAACACTTGGGAAATACTGGTGGTATTTATAAATGACGTAGTTTTGCATTTATGTTGGATTTAATATCTCTGTTTCTCAGGCTTCCACAGTTCTTAAATTCTAATTTCCTTCAGGCACACACAGTTGAAGATGACCAACAGGTATTTCAAACGTTAATTTCAATTTAACTTCTCTGGTGCAAACATTTTGATTTTGGTAGCATTGGGTCTTTGTGGAAGGAGGTCAGGGACTGACTGCTCCTGCATTGGCCTCTGCAGAGCTGAGCCAGCCAAGTTGGGGATGCCTCTCTGAGTTTAAGAAAGGGCAAAAACACAGGGAAGGGAATAAAAAAAAAGTGAGAAACAGGCAATGCCAGGGTCAGAGGAGTAGAAGGAGCTCCATGCAGGTGTTTCTGAGGGGCTGCAGTCTGTGGAGGACCTGCACTGGAGCAGGGGAGAGAGAAGGAGAGATGGACAGAAATTGCCAGCTGCATTGTGACTGCAGTCCTGCTGCTCCTTGTGGGACTCACTGCCAGCTGTTCACAGAGTATCCACTGCATCTCTTCAGGGGTTTAAGACAGTTAAGACCATCTTTGAAAATCTTTCTTCAGGAACAGCAATAAAGGGTTGTAACAATAAAGGTCTGTGTAACCTGTAACTTGTAATGTGTAACTCTGTGTATGAATCATATTTAAAGTGAATTTAGAATTTGATGCATTTACATCAAAATGCCATTTTTTAAAATACAGTGAGTGCTTTTGAGTTTTGTGTAAGCTAAACCCCTTTTGTTACGTATTGCCATTATCATCTATTTGTCTCATGTTTTCAGGGTTTACAAAATGTTGGGAAAGAAAAAAACTTCGTGTTCCTGAGCAAGAAAATTGAACCATCATCACTTTTGGAAACAGCACCACTTTTTGATGGTCTGAAAAAGGTAGAGGTGATGATACTACATTGATTATCATTTTAAGACAAGTTCCATACCTGAAATTACCACAGTAAATATTACAGTAATACCTCAGTTTGTTTGAGGAATGTGTACAAGGTTGTTCATGTAATTGAGTAAATGAAGCTTTGGAGAAGTGCTATAAGAATTTTACACTTTTTTTCTGGTGTATTAGCCACTGCTACAAGTGGATTTGAATTTGAATACAGTAATTTAACAGCTGAGCCCAGAAGGTGGTTTTTCATATTTCCTGTTAAGGACATTTGTTATATAGTGGGTCACAAGCTTTTAAATCACTCATTGTTATGCTTTGTCTTGTTTTGTTGGTGTTCAAGTATGCGGATTTAATGGAAAACTCTTATTTCTGTTTCTGTAGGAACTTGCTTGGAATAAGTTTTCAGGCCCTACCTTCACCCAGTCCTACTGTTGGCCACCTGTAGCTGGGGGATGTGATGTCGTTGCCATCTCCCATCAGGGAAATGATCCCTTATTATATATTCCACCAGTTCTTACCCTTTTGCAGGAAGGTGACTATGAAGTCTTGCCCAACATGAGTGGGGTATGTATATATGGGACCAGAGAACCTGTTACTGCTCTGAATGTTTGGAATGTATACATTAATGTTATCTCAGTATATCTTCATGATGCCTGCCAGTTTCTCCAAGGCCTCTGCTTAGAGGACTTGGATGGACTCTGAATGGGGCGAATCCCAAACTTAGTTTAAAGCAATCCCTAACAAGTGGTTTATGCCCTGGCACTTAAGAGATACAATGGAGCTTTGTTTCTGCATGAGCAGTATGTACTTAATTAAACTAAATTGGGTATTAACTGTTTCAAATACCACATTGCATTTTCTAGCTTCGGTTAGATCATAGAATTACTGAGGTTGTAAGGGACCTCTGAAAATGGCCCAGTACAACCTTAGTAAGACAGGATTCTTAAGGTTCTGTACTTCTGTCTAACACATGTTGTCAATTTTTGTACCTGTGTATGTATGTAGCCACTAGCATTGATTTTATGTCCTGGATGGAAGAAGGCACAACTTGTTTTTGACCTGCTGAAAACATACAGGAAAGGCTGCAGACACCTTCATCCAATGCTGATAATCCTTGGGCAGAACAAGGAAGCTGCCAGCCAGATGGAAATCCGAGGTTGTAAGACTACTTTGTCATCTTAGTTGTGCCTCAGGGCAGTGTGGGCTGCCTTGATTGCAGGAGCATGTGAAAGAACAATTTCTGCTTCTCAGGTTCTTGGTTTATTTGTTTAAATGGTGGTTTACAATTTGCTGTTAGAATAAATGCTCAGTACTTTGTGCATCTAACTCAGTAGCATGCAGGGGCTGCTCCATAGAGAAGCAGCATAGAAGTGATAAAAAAGCTGTTGGGAGACTTGCCTTGCTTAGATGTATGTACTTTAAACATTTAGGTGTGTTCTGGTTTGATGCCTTTGTTTGCTACCTGCATTTTCAAAAGTGGCTTTTGTTGTGCCAAGGGAGTAAGGACTGTGGATAAAACTATGAGGAGTTGTGTAAAACTCCATTTCAGCAGTTGGTATTTTTTCATCCATTGTTCATGTTTGAGCCTGGTGGGTGAATTCAGACCTTTAAGCAGCAGAGCTGTTGGTTATTTGCAGCAGTGAAGATTGGTGTGGTTTTATTTCTATGTGTAGATAGATACACGTGCACACAGGTCTGAGTAAATTCCTAAGCTACAATGTGTGCTTTTTTCCACTGTTGAAACTCAACTTTCCTGAAATTGCTCTTCATAAATATTTATAAATATTTCCCTTCTGGCTATTTGCTTCTGAAGTTATTACCTCTGCTTCCAGTACCTTACTGGAAAATGAGATGACATCCTGCTTTGTAAGCTTGCTAACCTTCAGATATTTCACTGGATTTTAAAATACCAGAACCTCACCCACTCATGTCTTGGAAAACTTGCAGGAGCAGAAAAATACAAACTCCCCAGCTTCGAGTTGATGAATCTGAAATACAAGTGTGACCCTTTTTAAGAGAGCTACTACCATGTCCTTTGCTGTCACAGTAATTCTCTTCCAAGTAGTAAGTTAATGGTAACAGTCTTTGCTTCCATCTTGTAGGTGAAGTAGTAGTGACTACACCACACAACCTCCTGAGGCTGCTGGAACATAACACTGGTCTCTTGTGTAGGCTTCGCCATCTTGTTCTTGATGAGGTCGATGTGCTGTTCTCTGACACTTGTGAGCAGGTAAATTGCTTCCACACTCACTTGGTAAAATGCTGCTCCAGTTGTGCATGTGTCTGAAACGGTGGCACATGCTGAGGAAAAAACACTGGAAGTGGGTTTATGATGAATGGCCTCTTTTTTTCCTTCCTTACGTTTTGTTTTTGTGTTTGCAGATTACTGTGTTGGCAGGTTGGGCTTGTTTTCTAGTTATCACCTAGGTTTTGCTGAATGCCTCTGCCCTCTCAGATCTGCTTTGTTTAGGCTTTTTATATTGCAGATTTGAAGAGGTCTGTTGCCTGAGATTTCCATCTTCTCTGGACAGAATCCTGCATGCACATGTATATGCTGTCCTCTTGCTTTCTTTTGCTTCAGAAGTCATGCAAAGAATAGGATAAAAGTGTACATACCAAACTGTTCTTTTGAGGGGTGAAACTTGTAGTTTGCTGTGGTAGGGGCTTTGTGGCTGGAAAAAACATTGTTCTCAACTCAGTATTTTTCTGAGTTGTCATGAGCTTGCTGGAATATGATGAGAGGAGAGAAAAAAACATCTTTTCTTCCTAGGTGTTTACTATACTGGATTGTTACAAGAAAGCCACTGCTCAGGCACAGGGGAATCTACCACATCAGATCATTGCTGTGGGAACTCAGTGGAATAAACATATCACACCCTTGATAAAGGAGTTCATGCATGATCCTCACATTGTGATAACTGTTATTGAAGAAGCTGCCATCTTTGGAAATGTGCAACAGGTAAAACTTTGGAAACTGTCACTGCTTGGATATGTGGCTGCTGCTGGTTTGCTGGAAGCAGGTGGTGCTGCACTGCTGCCTCCCAGTGTGAGCTGAAGTTAGAAATCATGTGCAAGTGAGTCACTGAAGGAGCTGGAGGTCTCTAACTTTCTTCTGTAGGATTGAGATGAAGACAGTCTCTTGACTATCTCATGGTTAGTGCAAATGAGTCTAAATTTGATGGGATGTATTTGCAAACAATACAGTTCTTGACCAGAGTGTTCTTGCAGTTGTTAGCTGTGACTACATGGTAAGCACTGCCAAGGCAAATCAAGTAAAGCATTTGGTTTGCTGCTTTCACACAGTACCAGACTTTGGACCTCACATTTCTAGATGGCCTATTACATATTTTCAGGTATCTTTACACTTAATTTCCAGTCAATGTAGTATAGCTCTGAGGAATAACACAAAATGGTTTAAGTTTGATTTGAATTACACTATCTCAGCATGGAGTCGTTTGTGGAATTTAAGTGTTGGGAAATCTCCTAAAGTAGGTACTCTGAGCATGTAAGGAAACTGAAAAGCCACAAGTTTTTGTGAGAAGCCTTAATAATTGAGCAGAACTGAAAGTGTAAATGTGTGGACACATCAAGGTTAGGATTAGGAAGAATTATATAGTAAAATATGTATGGGTTACATGAATTTCCAGCTCTCTGTTTCATATTTGCTTTTAGGTCGTGCAACCCTGCATGAACAGCAACAGAACTGCTGAGTTACTCAAAATCCTGGACTTCACCCAGAGGAATCATCAGAAAGTGCTGGTCTTTACTGACTCAGCAACTGAAGTAGAGATGATTCATAAGGTAAGAAAGTGTTTAAACTTAGATAAACAGGGTTTTTTGTTTTTTTTAAGTCACAACAAACTAAAATATCTTGGCTTCTGAAAGTAAAGGAGGAATGTGAACTTGGAAGTTAATCTTTCCTGCTGAAAATAACCCCAGACTGACTGCCAGTAAATAACTGGCATAGATCATGTGATACTTAAAGGATTAATTTCTGATGTAAATATTAGCGCATCTGGAATGTTTATTCTTTGATGATTATTAATGGAAGCAAATCTGGTTTGGGGTTGTAACTTTTTAACACATTTCCCTTTCATATTTGAGGGTTCAAGCATATCAAAACCAACCTTGCCACCACTTTAAAAAAGTGCTTGTTGATGTTAAAATAGGATTGAATATGTTCATAGTAATTCTTGTTGGACAACAATTCTTTGGACACCAACTTCAAATATTTTACATGGCCTCTGAAAATATTTCAAGGGCTCGTGTGATGAAGAGTGCTTGTTCTGAGAGACTGACACATGAATCTGCATGTTGTTAGATCATGGAGTCAGAGAGGACACATTAACAAGGGGAAAAGCTTGGCGTTTTTATTTTCTTAAATGTCTGTCTAATGTATTAAAACCTGAGACATGAGCTTGTAGTTTTCTTTTTATACAGGAAATTAATGAACCTTGTCTCCATTAATACTTCTTTTTTTCATATAAGAAACCTAAATTTCATTAGCTCTTTTGTTGTATCTCTGCAGTAAGATGTGCTAAATTCTAGTAAGAAATGCTGCCTCTTAGACTTGATTGGAGCAAGTACTGCAGCATTGCAGGAATGTGTAACTTTTCACTTTGCCATGCAGGCGCTGAAGAGCAACTCAATAGTTTCCTTGAAAAAGCATAAAGAGAGCAAGTGTAATGCTAAGTGTGTCTTGGAAAGGTGGAGAAAAATGCACAGTTCTGGCACTCCTGCTGTGTTAGGTGAGGATTCTCTGTCTGGTTGGGATTGTATCTTAATGCAGAGCTAAGATCTGCACCAAGCACTTACACTATGTTACCTTACCACTTCCACAGGGGCAGATCCCTGTCAGTTCTTTACAGTTCTCTGTTTACTTCTTAATGCTACAGCCCTTTCCTTTTTGGGTTTTTTTCCTTTTCTCCTGTTACTATTTTCCCTGCTTAGTTAGAAGAACTACCAATGTTTTCAAAGATTTTCCATAATTTCACAATTTCCTCTGTTACAGAGGAGATACAAAGTCTGAAATAATTTCCAAGCGACAGATTTATTGTAATAATTTTCTATAAGTTCCATTAGGGTTGTTTTTCAATTTTTTTGCAGTAACAAAGACCTTTATCCATTTTCAAATTCAATTTGTTCTATATGTTATATAAAAACAAGAAGGTGCACTTGCCTTTGCACAGAGCTGTGGGAATTCCTGCAGTATTTCAGCGGTCTCCTGTCTTACTCCTGTGAATTACTGAGTGGTGCTCAGTTCTCTGTATTCTGTGGTGCTGACAGGAAGTGGAGAATTCTGTGAGCTTGGCATGAAATGCTGTGTCTGCCATATGCTGATGAGATTTATTGACTGGAGAAATAAAAACTTAGAGGAATGTATTGGGGGGAAATCCATCTTCATCTTCCAGTTGGGAGAAGGAAATCAGCTGTGGTATGTGTGATGTGATACTTCCCGTGTTTGAGTTATTACAGTTACAGATCTGTGTGAAACATGTGCTTAGTTTTAGCAGATGACTGCCTGCAGTCCTTGGGAATCACAGATGCAACTTGGGTGATCCATTTCAGTTTCCCATCTCCAGCAGTCTTTGGGCAGCGCCTGCAAAGCATGAGTGACAACTTCAGCCCTGGCATAAAGGTTTGGGTGAACCTAGACTGGGTAATGCTACACTGGGTTATTACTGGTGGATACATAAATGTTTTCTCAAAATATTTCTCATTACTTCTAGGATTCTGCTGTAGATGAGGAAGATCTGAAGGCCAAGTCAGTCATTCTGCTGACAGAGAACAGTTCCTGTCATGCACCTGGGATTCTCCACTATTTAGAGCATGCAGAAGTTGAAATTCCAGAAGAACTCTATGATTTGACTGCCAGGGTGCAGGAATCTGAGGAAGATGAGACATTTTCAAGGCCTCTGTGTGCTGCTCTTAAAACATTTGGGCTTTGCAGGTAAGGAAATGTCAGGTTTTTGTGCCTTGAATGATGATTGCTGCTGATTCCTTGATGAATTTTCCTGTTGGATGCTTTTATCTGAAACAGGTTTTGGTCGTAATATTTTTTTTTCCCTTTGCCTGTTGGAAGTCACGTAACAGTAGTTTAGATAAAAGATCTTTGCTTTCACTTGTAAACTTGTTGTGGGTTTTTTTTTAATGTAGGAACAGAACGGAGTGTCCAGATCGTCATCAAATTAATTTATCAGTAGACATGGCCCAGAATAGTGCAGCTGAAATGATAGAAACACCTGAACGTGTGACAGTAAGTGAAAGTTTTCCTTGGGCTTGGTTACCAAGAGGACAGCTCTTAAACAGCTACTTAGCATGTTCCTTTATTTTTTTTTATTCCATTAACCTTACTGCAGTAGGATTAACGTGCTCTCCCTTGCATAAATCAGTGTGCCACGTGTTCTTTGTGTTGTGTTTTGTAGGTAATCTTGAGTTTATCTCGGGGTTTTTCTGCTTTAAAGACTGACGTTTTGTGGAAAGAGGACTTGTGTTCTGTCTATTTGTTCCTTTTATAATTTGAGACTATATATTAAAATTAACAAAGATGGAGGTTTATAGAAATTTCTTGTAGAGGAAGCACAGAGTAATCTGTGGGAGTGAAGAAGTTGAAGATTTTTTTTTAACTTGCAAGTTCGTGCAAACTTGCTGAAAACTGAGCATTTTCTGGCCTTGGGATTAAAGAATGTATTTTTGTTTATAGTATGCCCAAGAAGTGGGGAGCTCCTTTCTTGTAGGTAGAACGTGTGAGTTATTGCCTTCAAAAATACCAGTGCTTTGGAAGATTTTTGCTATAGAGTGCTGTTTTAGTTAGACTTCTTTTTCAGTAGTTCCACATCCATGAAACCTTCACGGCTATAAGGTTGACTGTGCTACAGTGATTCTTTATTTCCTAGTAAGAGTTTGTGTCTCCAGGTCCCTTTGAGACTTGGGCTTTATTTGAGGTGCTGTCAAAGCAGCATTTTACTCATTGGTGTGCACAGCTGTGTGTTTGTAGTCTTCTATTTAAGTCCTTTTGGTGCAAAAAAAGCAGTTCTGTCTGTATGGCTGGGGAACATTAAGAGTAGAGCTGCAGTGGTGCAGGATGGGTGAGTCATTAATAGCCTGGCAGGTAATTGGCAGAACTCACTGGTGTTCACTGAGGTGGAATGTCATCACCTGACACCCATCAGCTCCTGTTCCATACATTGCTGTCCACTGCTGCCTGAACTATGGGCAGTTAGGATTGAGAACAACAACTCACTGGTTTCTGAAATATGTGTGTACAACATCTGTCACCTTTTGGGGCTGGAAAGAGTCATGTGATCTATATATAAATTATAGACTTAAATTTAAATGGTTTGAGAAGTCACCCACCCCTCCCTTCTGCTGATGTATTTGATCCCTTCAGATCCTGCCTCTCTTCATTGTACATGCAACAAACTACTTTGGTCGAATAGTCAAGAAACAAAAGGACCAATACACAGTTCTTGCTAAAGAAATGAATGATTACTTCAAGGTACCAGGACACAGGATTTCTGTTAACACTGTGGAGGAGTCAGTGTTCTGTGGGTTACGTGAGGGTGCCGTTTGCCACAGGTAAAATTTTGTTGGCTTTTTACTTGATTCATGTGCATGTATTGATACAAAGATTTTTAAAATCTTGACTGTTGGGTAAAGAAAAAAGCCCTCAAAAGCAGCAAAAAAACCCCACTGTTATGCAAATAATGCTTTTAAAAAGCTCTTGCCTACTCTGAGCTCATGAATGGCAAACAAGATGATTCCCCACACACATGCACTTGGTTACAGAGTGGGCTGGGGAAATACCAGTTTTAAAATGAGAGCAGTTTTAAAAAATATCCTGCACACCTGGTTACATGAATAATAATTCTCTGTTTCTTTTCCTGCTATATGAAGGGTTCAGGTGGTAGAGACTCCAGCAAAAGATGAAGAAAATGTCTATAAGGTCACAGTTGAATACATAGATGAAGGCAGGACAAGTCAAGTGAATAGTGATCAGCTGCTTCACTTACCTGTGAAGTTTCAGAGCCTGCCACCTCAGGCTGTGGAAATTATAGTTTGTAGAGTAAAACCCATAGATAATGAAGCTGAATGGAATCCAAAGGTAATAAGCAGCTTTTGCATGGTATTTCCTTTATGGTCTTTACCTTCTCTTTCTGTTGTGTATAAGAAAACAGTTACAAACTGTAAACTTGGGTACCAGATTGCATTGCTTACTAGTATTGACACTAAATACCTGCAATTGGGGCAGGTTCTAAGAAGGTCAATTTTCTTTCGTTTTTCTATGAAATAATACAGGGAAAATAATGGGATTTTTTTCTCTGATTTAAATGTCTTTCTTTTAGAATAGGTTCTCACTACTTTGGATTCTGGGGGAGGAGCAGGGGAAGTGCAGCCTCTCTGAATTGACCTGTATTTGAGTGATCTTTCATTATGCTTGAAGGCTAGTAGTGTTCTAACTTTGAGTTTAGTTAAAGTGTTGCACTGGTTTACTCAAAATTGTATCTGTTGCATACCCTTCTCATTGTTAAGCTCTGAAGGTGTTGTTTCATTGCAGTTAAAGTGACTCTAAAGCTGTGTTGGTGTCCATACATCTCAAGTGCAGTGATAACTTATTTTTCCTAGGTGACTGATCACATTAATCACAAAATTAAAGGAAAACTTCATCATGCAAAAGTGGTGCATACCTTGGGAAAGACAGTTTGGGTTGACCCAATGGTAGGTATAGAACTGCAGTACTGGGAAGTCTTTGTATGTCTGCACATGGTCCAAGACTATTCCACAAAGTTAGTAATAAATGTGTGTTTGGGAGGTACTAGTGTCCAGTAGTTTGCCTTGTGAAATCAGCTGTGCAGTTTGTCACATTCCACTGGAAGAATGAAACTTGGAATCCTCCAAGATGGTTTGCTGATATCCAACAGCTCATGAAATAAACTTCATTTATTTTGTTTGTAAATTCTTAATTCTGCTCTTACAGCCCTTACACTAGTTTGCTGTTGGTGTTAGTCTAAATTTTTCTGCACATTAAAAAACTTTGAAACTTTACTCCTTCATTTTCTTGATCAAAACAGGAAAATGGCTGCTCTTGTTCTTGGAGTTTTCTTGTTTTATAGTTTGACATCCGTTAGCATCCAGCAGACTCCTTGATTTTGTGGAGTGAGTGAAGTGAAGAATGGATTGGAAAGAGAAAATGGTCTGCAAGTAATTCTTTTCAGTAGCTTCTGTTCCCATATCGTGTTGCTCAAACCTTTCATCAGTTTCTAGGCTTTGGGGTTTTTTATTGTGCCTCCCACCCCCTTAGCTGTTCTTGGGATGTGTGGGACTCACAGTTATTTTTTGCATGAGGTATATTAGGGCTGGCACTGTTTACTTAATTGCCATCCTGGTTCTGTTAGTGCAAACAGTTACTTGAGCCATTATCACAATGTAAATGATGATGGATACTTGGAAAACTACTGATCATGGGGAGGTTCCTATTTGAAAATCAGGAAAACCAAATTGCTTGCAGGCATAAATCAACAGGGCTACGTTTGAGGTTTGACTAAAAGAGCAGCTTTGAGTTGGAGAGAGACCATTGAAGAGCTGTGCTTTCCCTTTATTATGTTGTGTAATTCAAGGTTGGGGTTACCAGTCTTCCCACGATGAAGATGTGGATCAATGAGTACAACATTCGGTCTGAGATTTTGTCGACGGGTTTGGGAACCGACAATCCTGAGCATGTAGGAGAAATTCAGAAGCTGTGCACACAGATACCAGTTTTGGATCATGCAGAGAGCTTGGAGCATTTGTAAGTGTTAGCAGGTTTTTTTCAGCATATAAAGAGAAAAATTTTATTTAACTGAATATGAATAATATTACAGTGATTTAATTAAATGTAGAAACAGTTATATTTGTAATGTGTGTTTACTTCCCATTAACTACTCTTTAGCCCTATAACACCAAGGAAAAGAAAATCCTAATTCTAGAAAATGTTAACCTAGAATTTGATGCAGACAGGCAAGTTACTAACTTGCCTAAGTCTGTAATCCTGACTTACTAACTCCGTAGTTAATATGGAGTCTGAATTCAGATTCTGTCACAATTTATGATGCTCAGGAGCTGGTTTGGATGCTTACCAGCCATTAAACGTCTGGTATCTCAGGCATAGCCTGTTTGCATTTATTCTTTTCTCCTGGGAAAGGAAGGTTGGGAACCTCCATGTCATTGCCAAAGCATGTAATGCTAGGGACCAGATCACTTCATTGTGATGCTGTGTGCTGAAATGTGTGTAATGCAACTGCTTGGATCATTTTTTTTACAGACCTGCTAAGCCTGAGACTACTGTTGAAAAATTGGGAGCTTCAATACAGTCTTTGTTACTAAGGTACAGATTAAAAGTAGGGGGAGGCAAAGTAAGGTGAAGCTGACTGCCATTTGTGGGGTTTTCTTTTAAAACTGCTTTGTCTTCCGTTCAGAAGCGCAAAAGAGGACACAGCTGATCTAGAGGAAGTGTCCAGTCTACAGGATCCATCAATACAGGAAAATTCTGCTGAAAGCTCTAACAGTCCTGTGACTCCTCCAAGCAGTAAGCCTTCAATCCTTCCCCAAAATCAAATGTGAATTCAAGTTAGGTGCTTGGTACCAACCTAGCAGTCATCCTGGCAGCTGCAGGCTGCTCTGGGTACACAGAGCAGCACCGTGTGGCTGATGTTTGCAGCCAGAGCTGCCTTCCAGTGAGCAGTCAGGAGATGCTGAGAGTGACTCTTGCTACTGTAACTCTGTGGCTGTCTGGGGAATGCTCTGTCCTTGAGAAGCTTGGAATTCTTTGGCTGTGAGTGGAACATGTGAGCAGGACATCTGTGCTGTAGAGGGGGCAAGAGCTCTGCTGTCCAATGCCACAGGACTGAAGGGAGTTGAAATCTGTTGAAATAAAGTTGTTCTCAGAGAGGGTAATTTTTTTCCCAAGACTGAGGATGGCAGAAAATGGTGATTACCCCTCTTGCCCATTTCTTTTTCATCTGATTTCAAGGATGTGTTTACTTTTCTGTCAGTAGAGGCTTAGAAATGCTTAGGCATAGCAGGGGGACAGGATTACCTGCTAGCAGCTGACACATAAGTGGAAGGTAAAGAAGTTCTAGCAGATAAAAAGGCTGGGGTGCTTATTGTAGAAGATTTTTTTCCCTCTTAATAGTCACACTAATGCCATGTTTCGAGCTGTGGTGTTGACACCACTATTAATAATTTCATTCCTGAAACTCCCCACTAAGTCCTAAAATTATGTTTTGAAACTGCAGAAAACCTTTACCTGACCTGGAAAACAGCATGTTTGGTTAGGCTTTTTAAAATCTTTTAACACCAACTACAGTATTTTTGCTAATTAAAGTTTTTTATTGAATTATTAACTTTATGAAATCTTTCAGGATAGGAAGTACACAATATAAAGGATAAAGATGGTAATTTGGTGGCTAGCAAGTTATTTTTGTGATGATATAGGGGAATTCTGGGAATAACCTGGTTTCTGTAGTATAGGGAAGTATAAAAGATGTTTCTGGATGTCTTCTTTTTAGATGATGTAGTTCAAACCAAAGAAGCAGAAGACTCTACTGTGCATCAGCAGAAGGGGTAAGAAAATAGCAATTCATTCCCATCTTGCTTTTATGTGAACTGCCCGACAGGATTGTTCTGTGTCTGTGGTCAGCTGACAAGTTCCTTTTGTCTGTCGGAGGTTGGTTTTGCTGTTAGCTTTTCCTTTGGCACTTTGAGGGCAGACTGTGGTGGCATCCTGAGATGAGGCAGCAGGTGGGATTCCTGTGGGTAACAGAATCAGTGGAGTGTCTCCCCATGGAACTTGTAGATGTGCTCCTCCAGAGATTTGGAATATGGTGCTGGTGTAGGAAGCTCGACAGCTGTCCCATCAGCTGCTTTGCTGGCCCTGCTGGTGTCATGTCTGCATGGCCCAGGCTCCTTGGCCGTGTTGTGACTTCATGGGCAAATTCTGGCTCTGTGTGAGACAGCTTGGCTAAACCTCAGTGGTTTTCTGCTTTGGAAGATACCTATTAAATGAACTTTCTTTCAGCTGTCATCCCCCAATCAAGTGGTTTCAAGATGATGTGAGTGTGACACTGAAGGTACAAATACTGAGGGCAACTGACAGTAAATGTGAGTTCTCTAGAGAAAAGGTGACTTTCAGGTAGGTTTAAGAAACATCAGTATAATCAGCAAAATGTCTTTGTTTGAATTTAATGTTTTTAAACTTACTGTATATTGCAGTGCTTATTCAGAAGGCAAACTTTATGTGGCTGACCTGGAGTTCTATCAGTCACTAATTGCAGAGAAATCCACATGTGTGATTAAGGATACAGAGGCTGTGATTTTTCTGGTAAAAGAGAAAAAAGGGACATGGTGCAAATTACTGAAGAACAAGGTGAAGTGAAAATTAATTTGAGAGTTATTGAATGTTCTGAACACGTTTGCTGTGTATCAGAGCAGGTATTTCAAACTCTGTTTTTGTCAGCAGAATGTTCACGTGTCCTTAGATTTTGAACGCTGGGAGGAGTCTGAAGATGAAAGGCCTTTTACAGTTGGTAAGGATTGAGTCTGTGTTTATAACACATAACAGGATCAGCATTCTCTCTTTGCATTGGCTTTATCTGAAATACTCATTTATTCCAGCAGGTTGCTCAGATTCTTTGAGAAGAGCTGAGGGGACCTCTAGAGCAAACTAGAGGCAGCAGGGCACTTTTCTGTCAGCTTAGCACAGACTAAGGGCACACAGAAGTGGTTCTGAGTCTTCTGGTCTAGTTTGCAGTCAAAAGCATTTGGGGCTTGCTGGGTTGGGTCATTGAATAGTACCATGTATTTGTTCTGGAGCTCATTTTTTCCTGGTTTGTAAATGTTACACCTTGTTAATCACTTGCAGGTTCTGGAAAACTGAGCTACCCTCCTGCAGGATCTGAGGAGTGGTTTGAGTCCTCAGAAGACAGTGATACAGAAAGTGATGAGTAACTCAGAGGAGAAATTTCTTTGCCCTCTGATAAGAATTGTACTATTAATTAAATAGCTGATGTAATTGTTGAGTTGATGTAACCGTGGCTTGTTCATGTAATTAATTAAAACCATCAGTGCCTTTAGAACCTGACTGCAACTGTGCTTAATTATAACCTTCACCTGAGAACAGGTACTGGCAAAGCTGTGCCTGGTGTAACAACATTTAAGAGCTGATCTAATCTGTATTTTGGTCTTGCTCTGCATCCTGATGACAACAGAAGTTGCATACTTGAAAAAAACAGCTGTGGAGCAGATGTTTTCCTTCACTTTTCCTTTGACTTGTTTAATGCCTAAATACAGTGTAAGGTGTTGGGTTTTTTGGGGGCTGGTAGATTAGTCTCTAGTGGGTTAATTAGGAGGTGTAAGTTACCCCTAGTTTCTGTTCAAAAAACAAGGCCTCTTCTGTGAAGTAGAAGCAAAAAGTGGGTTTAGCCAGTCTAAAGCACCAGTCTAAAGAACAGCGTAAAAAATAGCACCAGTACGTCCAAGAATATTCATCTGGCCTCAAACAGTTTTTGATCAGGGTTTTCATGAGGAAGAGCTTTCCTGGGGCCTTGCATAAGTGCAGTTGCATTTTGGAGCATATGTGAGCTTTTAACATTCTCCTGCACTAAGGAATTAGTGAAATAATTTTCCTGTGTTTTGAAGCCTTCCCTAATGAGGGCATTGAGGGCACCCCTATGTCAGTGGGAGGGAATGAGAGGGTGGAGGAGCAGGTGAAAGAAAGGGCTATCATGCAGTTTGTCAAAAAAGGGAGGTTGTAGCCCCAAAATGCCTGAGAGTTCATAGGAGGGAAAAGTGTAAAAAAAAAAACAACTAAAGTTTCTATTTTTATGTATATATTTACATATAAATTTATTTCAAAATAGCTCCTCATACATTGTTATATATGTGGGTTTAAAATAGTCAAGGGTTCTTAGATCCATCGAGTTTGAAAGTACAACTCTAACTTTTGTACATACACATTAACAACACAACCCGCTTGAAACACCAAGAAGAAAAGATCCTCTGTGGTAATTAAAGAACCTGCGCTGCGTTTTTGCCGAGTTTTTTCTGAGCGAGTCCCCTACGGCCGAAGCGTCGGCTGTCTCAGCGGCGTCGCTGCCGCGCTGTGCTGCTGCCGGGTACTGCGGCTGCTGCTGCCGGCCCGCTTCGGTGTACCGGCCCTGGGGCACGGCCCGCTTCGGTGTACCGGCCCTGGGGCACGGCCCCGCTTCGGTGTGCCGGCCCTGGGGCACGGCACGGCATGGCACGCTTCAGGGCTCCGGGCCCTGGGGCACGGCCTGCGCGGCTCTGGGCAGCACGCAGTCCTCGGCCGGGGCACAGTTTTATAAAGGGGATGGATACAAACAGCAAAACAAAAGGGAATCCTCAGGGGAGGAATGAGGGGATTACATCAGGGGTCTGGGGCCACTTGGGGTAGGAGAGTGGAGAGGATGGGTTATATAGGCCAAAGGGGCCTCCAGGTGTAAGGGCGTTCCAAAGGGATGGTGTAGTCAGGGATTGGCCCAAGGTGAGAGTGGCAGGGAAGATTTGGGAGCAAAAGGGGTTGGGTTGCCTTGACAAGTAGAGAAAGAGCTGGAACAGGCTGGGGAATGTCCTTTGTTGAGGGGCAGTTTTGAGGGAAGGTAAAACCCAGGGGTAAACCAACTCGGGGAGAACATGAGGGTACAACAGAACGAACCGCTTACCAAGGAATCAATAAAATCAAAGCGCAGCAGCGTCCCAAACTGGGGGCACTGTGTGCACACAGAGGGGCAGTGGCGATGTCACGGCAGCCGCTGTGACATCATTACCCGAGGCAGCGTTAGGAGGATGCTGGGTGTCAGCGTGACCTGCAGAGCTGCAGGGGCTGCTGAGGAAGGAGCTTGCCCAGGGCTGCTGAGGGACAAGGCCATTGCAGGGGCTCTGAGGCCTCGCCTGTGTCCTGCTGCTCCCTCTGCGTGGGCAGAGGCTCTCCAAGCGCTGCACCGCCCTGGCTATTTGGCAATGGTGCGGCAGGACCCTGCCTGGGGACGCTCCCCCTGCTCCAGGGCCGTGAGGGAGAACTGCTCCTGCTTTGGGCCCATACGGGCCCGGCACGTCCTGCGGCAGCAGCGGCGGGAGAAGAAGCCCTACAGCCGTCCAGAAATCCACCCCAGGAGCAGCCGTGTGCCAGCCCCAGGGCTGGGCCCCTCTCACCCAGCACAATAAAGTCTTCTCATCTGCACAGGGCGATCCCACTCTCCTTTGCCAGCCATCCTCCTGTGCCTTTCTCGAGGTCAGCACTAGGGCGTGGCACCAGTGGATTCTCTCCTTCCCTGGGGCTGACAGTGCCTTCCCTGTCCTGGCTGGACTGGGGAGCCTGGCTGGGGGACGTGGCACAGCCTCGGGCTGCTGGGCAGTGCTGCCAGCTCTGGGGTGCACCCTGGCCTGGGGGAAGGTGCCCGGTTCAGGGATGTCTCGTGGTTTGTGCAGGACTGTTGGCGGGTTTAAGACATGTCCCTGGGCTTGAGGGTGTTTAGGGGTTAGGAGATTGCCAATGGGCTTTGGGGATGCGCTTGAGTGTGGTGGATGCTGCCAATTAGGGGGGAAACTTCATAGTTTGGGGGTGTTTCTGTGTGTGTCAGATGGGGGTGCTGTTGGGTGTGGGGTGCGTCTGGTTTTGGGGTTTGTTCCTGCATTTGGGTGATTCAGCCAAGGTCTAAGGGTTGTTTCTGGTTTGGGGTGCTGCTGGGTTGGAAGCTGTGAAAAGCAGGCTGTGGCCCAGGAGAAGGAGTACCATGGGCTAGTGCTCCCCTCACTGTCTGCTCTGCCTCAGCAGATAATGGGGCATTTCTGACCACAGTTCAATGCCCTTAGACCCTCTTTGGAGTATCTGTTGATGTCTCAGAGCCACTGCCCTGACTTTCCATCCTGCTGCTGCTTTGCTTCTCCAAGTGCAGTTGAAGCTTAGGAAGTTTTCTGCACTGGAGTTCCTGTAGCAGCAGGCAAGGTCTCAGACATTTCCTGGGTTCACCTCAGTTCACCTTTCACTGTCAGCAAGCACTGAATTGACACAGCCTGGGCTCTTGGATCCTCTTGTAGCTTGTTTGTAATTTTTTTTTAACACTTTAGACACTTTGGAAACCCTCCTGCAGGAGTTATCTCATACATGGCAAAATTGTTTTGAGAATGTGGATCCTGAGGACTAGAAGCAGTCTGACAGCACCCTGTCTCTGCCCTTTGTATTTCAATTCTTTAACAAACCATTTTCATCCATTTTGATTTTCAAAATCCCTTCAGCAGGTGCCCAGCCTACAGTGCAGAATGTTTTGCTTTATGACACATTTCTCTTTGAAGATGGTAGTTTACAGTACAAATGAAAATATTCAGGGAAAAAACCCATACAACTTCATTTACAAACCAACAAAGTAATAAAGAAATGACAACAGAGAAATGTCATAATATTTGTTGTATATTATCAGAATTTCGCCCCTCCTCTCAAACACCCTAATGCACTTAGGGTTACCAATTAACACAACCAGACTTAAGACTACCACAATTTTTCATGTAACTATTGAGAAGAGCTGTCAGGGTTTATCTGAGACCATTTTCTGCTTGCCATCTGCTTTCACGAGTGCAGCTTGCAGTTGGGCAGTAGTGTCACAGCAGCCTCAGCTGTGTGTTCAGAGTTTGGCTTCACTACCCACTGACAACACAAAACCCTGTCAAGTCTGAGGCTGGAGCAGTCTTGAGACAAAATCAGGTAACATAGCATGGGATGTGCTTGTCAGCTCCATATCCTGGTGAATTGGTAGCATCCTAGTGAATTTTCTTTACTACTACAAAGAAAAACAATATTTCTGTTAAATTCTGCAAAAATACTTTTGTGGTGTTTTTATTTTTCCATGGGCTACCTGCTGAATTATGTCAAGGAAAGCAAGACTTATTAAAGTCAGAGAAGTTAGTGCAGTATGGACTGCAGTAAACTTAATTTTAAATACTCTGAAAAATCTTGACCTGATTCTGATTTTGCTATTAACTGTTGACATAGTCATATTTCACGTGTGAGGGATTTGAATCCACCTTGTATTTTCAAATAATTTAACTAATGCATTTGCATCAAGTACCATAGGTCATTCTACACCCTCTTGTTTCCCTTTGGATCACTGTGCACAATTATCTGTTGATCTTGCTTTTCTTTCCATCTCTCTCTGAATCTCTGTGATGCCAATAAAGCACATCACATCTGGTTTGCAGTCAGAACTTTGTTTCCTTGGTAAGACTGTGGGAATTCTTCCCCTATGCATGTTACTTACAATTCAGTGGCCTATTTTATGGACCTCCAGCTAATTCTTGTTCTGCCTGAAAATCAATTTGAATTTGGTAAGAGGCTGACCACTACAGTAATTTACATTCCTGATATTTACTGATCCTGTAATTCAGTAGCAAAAAACCCAGTCACAGTTGCCTAATCTACTAACTTAATTTAAAGATGATCAAAAAGAAAAGAAAAAGCATTTATGGAAGTGCAAATTAATGGCTGCATTGGACTTCATGTCAGCTGGTACATGATGACCTGGAAAACACAGTGCATTGGTATGTCTCTATCAGAGAAAAAAATTTCCAATGCCTAGAATATCCTGTTGGCACCAAGTAGCTGGACTTTCAAAAGGGGTCAATTATTGAGTGTTGAACACTGTGGACCTTGGGTCTTGGGTCTGAATATACTCTGTAAAACCTGGTCATGAGTTCCCTTGAAAGTCTTGCTTTGACTGCGCACGATGTTTGATTTAAGGTGTTGACCTTTCCTTACTGAATATTCTCTGGGTTTAAAGAGGGTCCAAAGGGAGAGTTACTTCCAAAAATAGTCTGTGCTTGTGCAGCCTTTTAAAATGAAAAATAGATCTTTTAAGAGTAATGGTTAACAATGTGCTCTCATTACTCATTTCTAAATTGCTTTTCTTGGCACAAACATTTCTATGCTGGACCCCTTTTCCATAGATGGAGAGAATCCAGCCTTTTAACTCTTTGATCAAAATCATAAAACTCTTCACAATTATTCTGTCTTTGATGGTAACAAGAAACTCCCAAAGTATATTAATAAATATCTCCAAACACACACTTTTGTAGCCCAAAGCTACACACAATCCTCTAACGGGGATCCTCTGATACAATATTCAGGGAGTACTTGGAATACTCAAATGTAGCACGTAAGAGTGTTAAAAAGCAGATCTCAGCCCTCTCAGCTAGAGATCATATTCCTGAATGTTTTTCACATGATTCATTAGCTCCTAACGTCAAGTGTCATCCCTTTGGGAGAAGAGCTTTCCTCAATAAAAGTCAGCTGTGTCTTGATCTACAGAAGAATGAGGACCCAGCCCTGTTTCCTGACACAAGAGGGAAGTAGAGGTGCCTGTGAGTGTAAATACTCTGCCAAGCAGCGGGGTGGCAAGAAGCAGAGGTAAGAGAAGCAGGGGTTCTTCACTGCACCGAAGTTTGTTGCATCATGACAAAAAAAAGGTATTAAAATTAACTTTTAATACTATCTGGTTGACATGGAAGCTAAGGGAGACTTGTGATCAATTTTCTTTCCTATTTTTTTGGTATGACCACAAAACCAGACAACCCATTCTTCACCCAGCTCTACTAATGAGCTTCTTTCTCCCAGGTTTTGTACCCTGCATAATGAAGAACATCTGTACCTTGAGTAAAGCTTGACATTTCCCTGCCTATTCACCAAAGGCCTTTTTCTCTTCTTTCAATGCAACACTACAAACTCAGTGCCTGGGAAAGAAACCTGGCGGAGTCTCCAGAACATTCTATTCTGATCACCTTCCCTCAATATTTCAGCAGAATTACCCCATTCATATGGTAATAATTTCCTTCTAATCAGTGTTTCCTATGTAACCTTGTTTACTCACTCCTACTTATTCCCACTTGCCAAGAAAGCCAAATGAGACTATTGGGGGCATCTGTCTTTCAGGACACTAAGAACAGATTAATCATGCTGACAGCATGCTAACAAAAGGATGGTTTTCATTAATTAGCACTTATAAATAATTTGTTAGAGGTTACAGAGTGCTTAATGTATTCCTTAGTAAACAGTTATAACATGGACCAGCCAACCAATAAATTGCTTATAGCTAGAAAAAGCTTTTCTGTAGGGCTTAGAGTACTTCTCAACCTTTCTGAAAACCAAGGGCCACCTACTATCCTGAGCAAAATGCTGATTACCATTGTGGAAATGGAGTATTTTGTACCTCATTGCTTACTGTGTTTCATGTGAGGTTATTATATTTTTATTTTTCACAGTAACATATCTCTTTATTTTGCCTTGATTGCTTGGTCATGTGCATAGGATTGATTTTTTTTTGAAAAGGGAGAGACCATTTTGCAGCCTGCTTGGTGGTGTCTGGCAAACCATCAGAGTCCAGGTTGAGGTGTAGTGATCTGTGGTATGCACTGCTCAGGTAGGGTGCTATTAGCAACTTCTTCATTAACTCTTCCTAGAAGTGCCCTCGTGGGCTTAGGCTGTAGTCATTAACATTACTGAACACCTGCATATGCACACATGGGAGCAGGTGCAGTTCTGACATTCTGAAACTGTCTGATTTTATTTTAACACTAGCAGAATTTTGAGTTTCATAGGGCATCTAATGAAGACTGAAAAATCTGGATTTAAAATTTTGAAAAAAGGCAGCAAAACTTATCTCTGGTGGGCAAGGAATACATTAAGTCTCCTACTGCCCCTGGTATGTTAGCAAGATCCAGTGGATGCTACTTAATTACCATATATTGGCAAATATATTTAATTTTTTAATATATAAAAATATAATTCTGTGCAGGTAAAATTCTGAGAAGGTTTATATGCTTATAAAATTTCTATGAGCTTGTTGTCTTCCCTTAATCACAGTGTCTCTACAGCAGAGGATAGAAAGGGAAGATGAAGATGGTTTCTTTGTTACCTGTCTCTGATCTCAAGAGTTCCATGTGCATTCCACGATTCTGCAATGTAATAATGAGGGCTGATCCCAAAAACTCAGCTGGATTCTCCACAAGAACCATTCACTGTCACAGGGTTGTTTTTATTGCCAGTCTCGAGATGATAAATGTTTTCGTACAGGATCACCCAGAAAGTGTTTTTTTAAAAATTAGATTTTTATCTGATAATTTTATACCTTGTAGAGAAACTCCATGAAGTGGCTCACATTCTTTATAATGAGTACACCAGCAAAATAACCCCTGAAAATGTAGTCCTGTGCCAGTCACATAAGGTGTGGAATTTGTGGTAAATTTTCAGTTTGACTGTAGCTGTAGGGATGTGCTGAGATACTGACTTACTTCAGACAAATCAGAGGTTAAGAAGCCATACAGACTTTTAATCCTGTACAAATTTTTTTTCCCCAACCATAGCAAATGCTGGTAGATTTTGAAAGAAAATTGCATATATTTGGGCTCTTTTTGCTGCTCTATTTCAACTCAGGAGTAAATGAGAGAATTCAGAATCAGGTTATTTACAAATACATTAAGTGATGGAAAATTAATTTAAACACTACACATTGCAGATGCCTTGAGTAGTTAGATCTTATAGAGCTTTTGGTCTGTATTATACAGCAGGGATCCAAATTTTATCCTGTGGCCTGTAAGTACAATAGTAGAAAAAAGTACCCTTCTTGAATCCTCAAGAAAAGTCCTAGGAAAGAATGGCCTTCACATGGGTGCATAAGCTGTCAAAAATACTACAACAATTAAATAATGGTAATTGCAGATTTATTGCATATTTTAACAAAATCTTGCAGGCTTAATAGATAAGAAACAGCAATTATCCTCCAAGCAGCAATATATTTAAATATTTAAATGAAAGAGAAACTGCTATTTATGACATGAAGGCAAATCTCTATTGTGAAGTTCTGAACACCAAAACAGCCAACACGTTTTACTTAATTTTCAAATGCCAGGTGTTAAATTGGAATATTTGTATGTGGTCTGGCCACACTCTGCTGTTCCCCTGGGGTGTGCTGCCCTTCCCCTGGGAGAGGAGGGAATGCTGTGCCAGAAAGGATCTCCTGTTTCTCTCCCGGAGCTTTCCAGAGCTCCCTGTGAATGGCAGAGCCTGCAGGAGACAAGGCTTAGCAAGGCTTCACACAGCAGAGCGTGATCCAGTCCCAGACTGCTTTCTTCTATAGGAATGTTCCAAATGACATCTAATATTTAACCATAATTGAGACATTTAGAGGCAAACATGTCTAGACTAACTGATGTTTTAAAAGTGCTACTCTCCCTTTTTCTAGCAGTGTATCACTGTGAACTGCATGTAGTTAAATAATTAACACCAGATTTTTCTGTTTCATTCAGCATTCTTAACCCATAGGTAAAACTCTTGCCCACAGATTATTTCAATTAGACTCTGTAAATTATTATTGTTGTTTTTCACAGGAGCTCACATAATCCCGAAGTTCCTTTTAAACTTTGGAACAGAGAGGATCCCTTCGGCTCATACTGTACAGCAGCAGTATTTTCTAATTAAAGTATAGAAATAGGAGGTGAAATCCAGTAACCCGAGGTCAGGCTGAAGTAATGTGTCAAAATATGACACAATATAGGCCAAAACATAATATATATCCTGTACATAATGAGAGTACTCACTAAACATTTTTAGCATATGAATAGAAAATAAATTAACAGAGAAAACTTGTATTTCAGGAAAGAGTGAGTTCAAGGCAGGAGAAGGATAGTTTTAACTCACCACTCTGTAAGTGGGAGGGGTTACTAAGCAAAAACGTGTGTTGATAACCCAAAACATGGCCGTGGTCTTTTGTGTCTGTATTTATGGGATCAGGAATTCACAAACGTATCTCTTGGCAGTGCGGCAGACTTCATCCACCCACTTGCCCTGGGCTGACTGGGACAGGAAGACACAGTTTTCCCTCTTGCCCCCGTTGGGCTGGGCACGGTCCCAGTTGGAGTACTGCAGAGCCATGCCATTGACATCCACAAACCTCCCTTCGTTGACCATGTCGGTGACACCCAGCCAAAACTCGGACGCGCTGGGCACACTTTTCTTGCCGTAATCTCGAAGGATGTTGGTCTCCTCGCTGTTCCTCGGGATAGCCAAGGTCCCCCCCTTGGCTATGCAGTCCTCATTGGCCTCGTGGAAGTGCTTGGTGCCTTCTGACATGAGGTAGCACTTCTTGTGGGCCTTGGTGCCGCGAAGACACACTGTGAACAGACAGGGGTTTGCACGGTCAGCACAAGCGTGGGCCTCAGCTTTCAGTAATGCTTCTGCAAATGATAATTTTCCAAAAGCACCTTGAAACTTGAGCAGACAAATCCTTCAGCAAGTGAAAGGCTTTTGACTCAGAGTGGGCCTGAAATTTGGAGTAAGGTCAGGCTTACCTATTGGTGCTCCAGTTCATGTAGGATCCTGTGTGCAGCCACAGGGGAGCAGACTGCTGAAATATAACCCAGGCCTGTTCTCAGTGCTCCTTTTACCAAATAGTGCTGCTTTTATGTTTCCTACCTTATTTCAGCAGTCCTGAAACTGATGGAATGGATGAAGTTTGTTTTGTTGCCAGATGTAAGTTGGTTATCAGGAAATCTGTATTTGGCTTTATAGTAGAGACAGATCTAAATGCTTTTTAATATTGGTGATATTTAAGGAAAGTAAATTTTTACATCTTATCTAAACTCAGTTTTCAGCAAACAAAGACAGGACAGAAATGTGCTGTATTAAATGTGTCCTGCTCACCAGGAAAATATTGATTTGAAATTCATAATACAAATCTCTGAATGATTACTAAAAGTGTAATTCTACTTGTAAAAAATTGCATATTCACCTGCCTTGGAATTAATTTGTTTTCTTTCCAGCAAAGTCTCCCTTTTCAAACTCTGACTCCAAATGAGGTAAAGTGACTTAAACCTATAACTGCATTAAAAAAGTGCACACTTATTACTGAGCTTACAGGGCAATCTTGACCCAATCTTCTAACCATTTGAATTTATAAATCTGTTTCCATTTTATTCTGCTGGGGAAGTCTTGATGTAAAGTCCAAATGGACCAGAGGGTTAATTTGGCAGCTGCTCTGTCACTGGAATTGCCTTGCAGAGCTGCTGCAGGGGTTGATCCAGCCTGAGGTCTCTGGGGGCAGGAACACAGGAGGGAATCCTTAAACTTTGCCTTCCAGCTCTCCTAATGCAGATTAGTGAAAAACTGATTCTCCCAAGAAAAATAATGATGGCAAGATGAACCCTCCCTGGTGGAGTTTTCTTCTGAGCTGAGGAAGGTACCAAAGCCTGGAATAGACTCCTGTAGCAATTATTTTTAGAATCCTACATGTTATTACTTGCAGATTATTTCATTTATTGCTTAAGCTCATCTTGTACTTATTTACATCTTCTGTCCTGGTGTTTTCTATAATCTGTTTTTAATTCCTGTCATCTGTTCTTGTAAAAAAAAAAATAATGTCTCTGATCAATAGGCTATCAAAGTCAATTTGGCCCACATCCTATGTCTCACTTTTTAGTATTTCCAGCTGTAGTTATTCACTGTATTCCTTAGCTGCAATTTCAGAGTCATAATTTTCTGTTAGGGTTTAACCTTCAAATTTTAACCTTTTCAATGGTCTAAGTAATGCACCTATTAATTAAATGTGGAACTCTTTAACAATTTTCTATTTATGGGAAAGATCAGAGAGACTTCAGCAATGCTGCAGCAATGATAAGGACTGGATGTCTTTAGGGAAGGAGTATGTGCTGCAAAACGGTGTGTGGCAGCATTTCACATTTCACTCTGTGTAGAAAGGAGGCCCAGGAAGTTCAAGCAAAAGAAGAAATCATATTTTTATAGTGTGTCTTGGAAATGTCCATAAGCTAAAAATGGAGCTTTTCAGTTGTTACAAGGACATTAACAAAGACAGTCAGAGCTAGGGGGGTGATAGGTGTCCTTTTGCCAGATTTGGATTCCAGTTGCATAGTGTGGGTTATAAATTTAGAATAAAGCTCAAAATAAGTTTTGAGGAGAGAAAGTCTCCCAGTTCTGGTTTCATTTCTAAGCCACTGCATGCTTCCTCTCAAGCTCCTTCTGGAAGCAACACAAGAATTACTTTTAAACAAGAGTTACTTGTCTAGAACAGGCTCCCTCTTTTAAGAAACTTCTAAAGACTTCTTATAAGACATTTGAAATAAAAATATTTTGTAAAGCCCCAAAAGCTCTGTGTAACCCAAGACATAAAACTGAACAACCCAGATATTACCATCCCTAAGGAAAATACATTCTGTTTCATGAGAATGATGTAATTTCCTCTGTAATGTCCTCTTGTACATGTTTAAATGCCAGGTTTTGTGTCAACAGCTGTGAAAAAGCACAACTGTCTAGTAGGTGCATGTGTATTTATCCTTCTTATTTTGTCTGGAAATTTCCATCTGGTTATTGAAATACTTAAAGGACTCTGCATGTTGGTCCTGAATATTTCTGAACTCACAGTGGATATCACTTTGAAGTTTTATGGCAACATTCACATTTGAATATATGTTCATATCAAAGCTGGGCACTGAACTTGCTGACCACCTTAACTCAGACCCAGGAACCCTCACTGTGCTGCCTTTGATGACACAGAACTCAGAGCTTGAAGTTGTGCAAAGACAAAAGCAGTTATTGCTCTCAGTGAAGAATCACCACTCATTCCCCAGTAGCTGAGACCTGATTTTACTTGAATGCTTCCTTCAACATTTGTCTGGTAAAGCTATGGCACACCATGGAGCTGGACTCCTCAGTCATAAAATCCCATTAAAGAGAGGGGTGGAAGTGAAGAAGAGAGGCAGTGAGAACTTTTGGAAGCCACTGACCAGCATAAGCTGCTTTACCTGTCTGGAGTGCTTGTATTTCCTTCAGAGCATTTACTTCTCGCCACAATTTGTCAATCTGGGTCTTCAGGTCATCTTTTTCTTATACAAAAAGAATATATAGAAATGAACAAATATGCACACAGTGAAAAGAAAATTACATGTTAAAAGCTATTTCAAAATATCATGGGTTGCATTTTGAGATGCATTGCTGAGATGCATTTTGATTATTTTAAAAGATTTGTGCTTAATGAAAACATGCCTCTAGGATTCCTATAAAAAACATGGGGAACCCACCTTTACCTTTCCTTCTCCTATTTTATCATGGATATTGTCCTAAAAACGGTTTGAAAATCATGGATTGTTGCAGCTAATCATTATTTGGTGAGCTGGTATCTAATTTACAGAAAATGTCCTTTTTTCTTTTGAAACTGTACACTATGATGTATGGACATGACATACAAAAAATAGCAGGACACAAGTTGTGTTTCTTCAAAGAAATGTTATTTCTGTGAGCATGAAATTTTCACACAATTCTTGCTTTAGCACAGGGAGGAACAACAAATAAAGAATCTGAATGTTGCAGGTGTGCTTGCTGAGCTGCAATCTCTACTTCCCAGGATTAGCCTTCCTTGGTCCCTCAGTACAGAGAGGGCCTGGGGAGTTGAGTCAGACAAAATAATTCTGAACCAGCATTTTGTAGCACTTAAAAAAGCACCAAGAATATGATGGGACATGAAAAGAAGCTAATTTGCACATAACTCCATTTTCATGTCCTCTTTTCAATTTTTTTTTTTTAATCACCATAACATCTTTCAGGGCTCCCTGCTTCCCCAAGGCAGAATTCTCTGTTTTCCAATCAGTGCTACTCTGTGCTGGCACAAAAAATGTATAAGCAGCCTGTCCTTAGGACACCTAAGCTTAAAACCCTTGAGATCCCAAAGGAGAAGAAGTGTCTACAACTGTGTGGCTCCAGAGCAGCTCAATCTTCTTGCACAATGGCTTTATCAAAGCCACATGTTAAAAAAATTAAATAGGAGTTCAAATACTTGCCATCAGTGAGCCTCCATCATACCTGCATTTATTAGAAATACATCTTTAAATTAAATACACAGACATTCTTCTAAAGAAGATTCTGTGGTTTTGTATTTACTCTTAAGCTTTGCTGTGGGAACTGATGCTTTTTCTTCTGCTAATTAATTGATGTTGACCTGCTAATTAGTTTGACTTGCCATTTCACAGTGCTTTTCATACAAGTGGAGTAATATTCCACAAAGAGTAGACAAGCAGCAGACAGTAGACATGCATTCTGTTAAAATTAGGAAATGGTACAAAAATCTGAACAATAATCCTTGCAGCCTGAATACTTCTGCTTATTTCCCCATAATTTCCATTTTTCTGATCTTAGTCAATATAGCTACATAACTAGGAATGATCAGCTAGAGTCCTCTGTCAGCTATACCTGTGAGTGCTAAATAAAGTTGACAGAGATGAACAGCCAGAACAGAGCAATATATTTGCAGCTGTTATACAGCTCTATTTTCATAATTCATTCTGGCACTTTATTTGTGGCTTTGCTAACTTACATAAAAATATTTAAAAGACATATATAATATAGACTCAAGTGCCCTTTCTAAATAAACATTTGTGTAATGTTAGTTTCTGGTTCATGCAGTGCTGTTTAAAGTACACAGTGAATTTGCACAGTCTATAAGGTTCTATCCCTCCTCCCAGTTCAGACCCAGTACCTTTCACTCTACGTTTGCTGTGCTTCCTGGCTTTGAATTTGGAAGCCTGGCTGATGGTCTGATCCAGCAGTAGTAAGCTTACGAGTAGAAAAATCATAATTCCAGTTTGTGCCATGTCTCCTTGAAAGACCCTAAGAGGGAGCTTGAAGAGATTTCCTGTAGCAGCTCTGAGAGAGGTCACCCAGAGCCATCTCAGCAGGGGCTGCCTGAGCCCAGCTTTATAAGGTGTGCTGGCAGCTGGGCTGGGCTCCTTGCTTACGAAATGTTTAGTGCTCGAGCTGGCTGTAGCATAAGAAACCCCCTTGTTCTCCCATCCCATCTGCAAGTGCTGTTTCCATTCTGAGCTCAGCTGTCCCAGCCCTGATCACTGCCCTGATTGCCTCACCCGTGAGCTTAACACCGGAGCCAAAACCTGGGGAACAGCAGACGGGTGCTTGTGTTCTGCCAGCCTCCAGGAGGGGCAGCCAGACGATTCCCACAAGTGCCAGAGGCTCGCCCAGCACGGCTCTGCCCCAGGCTGGTCAAGTCAGGACAGTGGCCACCACCTTCCACTGAAGCACAACCAGGATGCTGCTCCCTCAAGAAATGCAAGCACTGCAACTACAGACCCACACAGGGGATAAAACACTGAAATCACATTATGTGAGGAGAGCATTTATTGGTTTATGAAGAGTTAATAAATGCTTGATAGATATGCCTGCATTACTGGTTGAGAACAGCAATCAGCAGAGTCTAATTAGGGGAATAAAAGGTAGCAGTGCTCTCCCAAAGGGTCCCAAATTCTGATTGTAGAGTCAAAGGAAAACACAAAGTGCTGAAGCAGGACAGTGTCTCCCTGGAGTCTGGAGAACTCTCTGAATGTTAATCTCTTTCATTTGTCCTTGGGCTCTGTGGACTTCTGTGGGGCTGCCTTTAATTAGGATTGTTATATCAAGTAGAACCTCTCCCTGATTTTGGTAGACAAATGAAATTGTCACAAAAATATTCCCATCCATCACACTTTTTCTTTTTTCCTTTTCTTTTCCCCCCATCAAAAGAGGGTTTAATTAAAATGTGGGCACCAGAGCCATTGCTGTGTGTTGGCCGGTGCAGTTCATGTTCTTCAGAGCTGTTCTTCCTGACATCCCTTTGCCATCTCTGCCCTGATTACATTCTGCTCACATTGCTGGCATTATTTTTATCAGGACTGTAAGATCAAGGGACTTACTAGTTTATTTTTAAAAAGTTGAGATTTAGGAACATGCTGGTGTACTGCATGAATACTTACTGGCTTTTTCCAACCCCCACTGAGGCATTTCAGGACTTTCAGTGCAAACCACACCTGCCCTGTCTGTTCTGGACACCTTTAAACAACTCCCTGTATTCCCATAGTCTGTAACTAGCAAACATCTCTTAGCCATTAGCTAAGAAAATTTCCATAAATGCATCCTGATATGATCAAACTTAGTCCCAGTGGTCCTGCTCCAAAATATTGAAGTATTAACACAGATTGTATAGGGAAACTTCTGGATCAACATTGCTCAGCCCTCAGAGCTGTTTTGGAGCACAGCACATCAGAGATGGCTGTTGTGGGTCCCACCCAGCCACAACTGCCCAAAACATCTCACACAGCTGCAAATTTCAGTCCATGGTAAATGTGGAAAGGGCTGGCATTCCAACTAGCACCCCAGAACTGAAAAGTGAGCTGGTAGAGAGGAAAATCAGGAGCTTTGCAAGACCCTAGTTCAAGATTTAATCTGTCCTTTAGAACAAGCCCTAAGTTCAGGCTTGATCCATACTTTATCCCAATGGTATTGGGGCATCATATCACTTAATTAAGGGCTGAATCAATAACTGCCTCCAGTTAGTTTTTCACTTGGTGTCTTCTCAGATATTGTGGAATTGCCCATGAAGCTGATCCTGTACCAGTGCAGCTTTCAACCTAACAAATTAAACTGTGCTAATTTCAGGTTGCCTTGATGAGGGAGCTGCAAAGCCCTGGAGCTGTTTGATGTGGAGCTTAGCTGTCCCCCAGGCTTTGGGAGAGGCTGGAGCAGTAGCTGGGTCAACAGGCCCTTTAGTGTGTATGCTCAAGGTCTCAGTACCAGAATGGATTTGTTCCTGCCCCAAGGAACCTGAGCTTGCTAACACAGGCTCCTTTTCTTCCTGAAACGGGCCTGACAGAGAAAGATTTGTACTCTACTGGGGCAGCACACAAGTCACTAGAAACAGAGGGATAAAGAAAACACAGATTTGGTATTCTGACAGTTCTTGGCCAAGAGCCTGGGTGAAAAACTGCTTTTTGGAGTACACCGTGTAATGTCCTTGCAAGAACAGAGTTGAAATTCTGTTTTGAAAGCTTAATCCCCCTCCTTCAGTATTTTCTCTGAGCATTTTTCCAGTCTGCAAGTAGCTCAACTGGACTTCACTCTTAAAAAGTGAATCACAAAGCTGCCCTCGCAGCTGCTGGGATAGACCACAAGGATATAGGGGCTAGCATTCCTCTGGAGTACCCAAGAACAGTTTCCACATTTATGACTAACCTGTAGCAACTGGGGAAGCAGGTTTAACTTCCTGGGTATGGTGTGTGAGCAGGAGAGCCAGAGAACAGCCAAAATATGTTGCTGAGAAGATGTAACCTTGCAGGGCTACTGTGAGGAAGCAGGAAATGGAGCCACACAGGAGTGACACACGCCCTGGAGTGAGTACCTGGGCTGTGTATGGGGTTGAAATCAGCATAATAATGCCATTTAGAAGTGGAATTTTTCTTTTACTGGCACAGTTACAATAATATAATATAACCCAGGGAGTGAACACAATTATACACTGATAGAAGTAATTTTTCCTGAAACAAATGATTCCACTTTCCTTCTCAGAATATACTGTATAAATATAAATATCCTCATTGCTTTAGAGCTGCATCCAGACTAGGATGGGGTTGTGGTTTTTTAATTTTATTTACACCACTACAGTAGAACTTGTGCATGCAGACAGAATTGTGGTTTCTCTTGAAGTGCTTAGCTCACTTCGAGGCACCCTTGAAATGCTCTGTCTGATAAGAAACATCTTGCAAAAGCCAGAGCTGCTGTGCTGCAGTGGCACTGGGGTTTTGGCTCCCATCTCTCCACCTCATTCCATTTGCTGTCAGACAACCAGACCATTCAGAGCACAAACATCCTTTGGTAAAAGGCTTTTTTCAGTTTCTCCACAGAGACTCTTCAAGGTAAAACCCTATTTCCTTCAGAGACAGTTCTACCTTTATGTGCTCCTCTGAACTGGCTCAGGAAAAGCCTTCATACAGCTGTATTTTCCTGTCCATTCTCAGTCATCCCTGGGTTATGGAAAGAACATGCAATGGGGCACAGAGTATGAGAAGCCAGTGTGAGATGAGGACTGGATGCTGAGCTCCTGAAATAGGTCTGGCTGCAGATGTACAAGAGCACTTGTAAAAAAATAGCTTTAAAAAAGATTTAGTGCTGCAGTCTGTTGGGAAGTGAACTGCTCACACATTGCCAGTAGATTGTTGTGTTTTACTGAGACCAACAGTCCCCTTGTGCTCCAGAGCTAACTGTGCTGTGAGATATTTCACCAAATGGGAACTGGATGGGCTCTATCTGCTCCTGGAATCAGAGCAAACTCTGTTCTTCTTGCAGCACTTCAGTTCTAGAAAATTCAGCTCGTCTTTAGGAAAATGAAGCCATTTATTTGGAAAGTAGGTGAGTAATTATTTGCCCCTTCTACTGAGAGTATAAAGAGAAAATGAAAACTGATCTGAGCTGTTGCCAGACTAAGGAATTGCAAGTGAGGCAATCTGAAGAGCCAGGATGGTCAATAAAAGCAGATAACAGAAAGGTCAGTAAAAGGTTTAACACAAAGGTTAGTAAAAGGCTTATCACCTCCAATACATCAGGTTTTATGACTGTCTTGGGTAAATGGGACCCACTGGTTGATTTTTATTTTTTTCAATTTAAGGTAATAAATTTTGCAAACTCTCCTAGTCAAGCCTTATGTCGTGCTTGGAAAATTACTGTGTGCTTGATTTCTTTGGCCTTGAAAAGTCTTGCAAAGTCTTTCTTAAGGATTTCATCTCAGTCCTAAGAGGCATGAGGCAGGAGCATGGCTGACATCCCAACACCAAAGTTATTTTGGGGAAATCTGTACAAACAAACTGTGTTTAGAGAAGCAAAGGGCTAGCCTTAGGGTATGTGAGGTTTTTTGAAACTTATTAAAGATATTTTGGAGTTTTGCCATTGATTTGAGTTTTTTTCTGTCATGCTAATTTGGTGTTTTGAAAGGAAATTTGCTGGGTACAAGTGATCTGCTCTAGCAGAATTAAAGGTGGTTCCAGGTTTATTGCAGAACCAGGCTGCCCACCAGTGACCTGCACTGAGTGTCAGTGAGTTGAAATGAGGACAGTCATGTCTTCTTTAGATATGTGATTCTGCTCTCCCAATCACATGCCTCACCTTGGCACTGTGGACTGTTCCTGACTGATCAATAAATCTGTTTCTCAATGTGGTATTTGAGCTGTTACTGCCTACAGGTCCAGTGCTTTTCAATTCCCATGTTGTAAATACAAGCATAAAAAAAAAGGAGATATAATAGTGTATGTGAACTGAAAAGATGAATCAGGGCAGTATTTTGAGCTTCTGGAATAAGTGCTTATTGTATCTCTTATTTTGGGGTCTTTGTCACAAAGCATCTCACAGCTGGTCTTAGCAAGGAGAGAGGAGGGGAAATGGTTTGCAAAATACAACAGAAAGGCTTGTCTGACATCTACCATGCATATTTAAGACAAATAGCATCATCTTGTCTATGTGACCAAATCATCTCACCTGTGTTCCTGTCCCTCTCCTGCCATGGCACTGGATATGGATTACAGGTTGTAAAGCAGAGAAAACACAGCTGATCCAGGCCAGAGAGATCAGAATGCAGATTCACCAAACATACACAAAGCAAGGAGGGAAAAACCACTGAGCTTTCTTAAGTTTCCTGTCCAATGCACTCCGCACTGGCACAGGTCCTTTCTTAAGGTGTTCAGGTATCTCAAAGGAATGACAGAGTTGCCAAATCTTTTTTTCCTTCAGGCCTTTAGCTGCAAAGATAAGAAGGTGCACAGTGTTTGTCTGCCTGACATTGTCTGGTTTTTTAGTCAGGAAGGACCCCAAAGAAATAGGTGCTTATTTAGAGATAAATGTTTTGCTGGATATGTGCAGAGAGCAAACCGCAATCCCTCTCAAAAAGGGGACCTTTTACAGATCAGCTGACTCTGGCATCTCTAAAGATAAGGGAGTCTAGGAGAAAATTTAAATCAGTTTCTTTGCAGTCCAGGTGCAAATAGAAGAGTTGAATGGTGTCTTTTAAAATGCTACTCCTGTGGACTTGGCAAAGTTTCCATGCTGGAAATTCCTGGCAGCAGCTCAGCTCTTTTAGCCCTCAGGATATATATGAGAATGTATCTCTTTCTCTTTTGTAAACACAAATTACCTGTTGTGCTATTTTTTCTCCTGTAATGTATGCTGCCTTTTTACCTTCCTGGAAATGACCTGAATACATTTCGGGCATTTAATTTCTCCCTTTAAATATTTTGGTTTTGATCATCATAGCTGCTCTAATATGAGGTTTTCCAGCCTCACATGAACATGACCTCAGCAGGTTCTGCTCATCCTTATGAGTGCCAGACAAACTGATTTGGACAAAGCCTTGGTTTTGGCACTGTGAAACTCTCCAGACAGCCTGAGTTGCACATCCACAGGCTCACAGGAGGTTTCCAGCAGTGCAGCTCTGCACTACCAGGAGGGCTGGGCAGAGCAGGGATTATATTTTGGGGTGTGTAGAGTTTGTTGAATTTTCCTCACAAGGATGGAAATTCAGACTTGTCAGGAGTGTGATCATGTCTGCCTTTGGTGGCTGCACATAACCAAGGACTTGGAGGTTCTTCTCAAAGGCTGAGGCTTTCTGCCTTGCCAAACCAAAGCTTGAGTCACAGGATCTGCAAGCAGCAGACCCTGCTTCACTGTGTTTTAGGAGCAGCACTGTCCCCATGCACAGGCATAATCAGCTCCTATGCCAGGCCCCAGGCTTGGAAAACTTGGGATGTAGCCCAAATAAACCACCATTCTTTAGAATGGAAGCAGTTTTTAGCTGCCTCGTCAGGAAGGAAAAATAATACCTAAATGTAACTGCCTGGGAGATGCCTGCTTGTCTCTGCAGGCAAACTCAAGCAGTGGGAGTTAGCCCTGGTTTGCTGGAGGCTGGGGAAGAGGGAGAACAAATCCTGCACCAAGCCCTGCCTTCCTGCTCTGTGCATGTCCCTGCCCACGTGCTGGGATGGAAGTGAAAACCCACATCAGCAGCTGGATGATGCTCACACAGGGATGCTGAGAGTGCAAAGGAACAGTGACCTGTATAGGTGTAATTTTCACTATTGACCCAGTCTGTCCAGTCAGACTGGGCATTGTCTCTGGGAGGGAGAGGAAAGGGAATGCTCACTGGGAAAGGTCCTGGGTGTAACAACACAATTTGTATGAAATGGGTTTGTAATCAAGATTGGTATGTAAAGATAGAAAGAGATTTGTGTGCTTTTTTGTATCCAGCTACAAACAACTTACATCCATTTAAAGCTGGAAACGTGACCTAGACCTCTGTGCCAGCACATGATGCTATATATTGTCTATATGTGTCTGTGGCATAACCTCACACATCAGGGATGAAGAGAATTCAGAGACTGCAGACTTGCAGGTGTTAGAAACTGAAATGTTATTCCTCAGTGGCAACAAGAACAGCAGGAATTAACAGGTTATTTATTCAAATATTTTCAAATAATACTTTCAAATGGAAAATATTGTAGCATTTGTTGAGCAATTTAGGCACTGTGTAAATAGAAACTTCTCAGAAATGTTCCTTATTCATTCTGTCATACACATTCTTACTGCAGTTATTCCCATTTCCAGCAGATGTCTTCAGTGCCCTAGGAATGATCAGGATAGCTCTGATTTTATATTGCTTATCCAACAGGCTAAAAGAGAAAAGAGCAGCCTCTCCTCTGCCTGTTTAATGCTCAGGGTAGATCCCCTTTTCTGTACAGCCTCATACCTCTGTTACCCAGTAAAGCATCAGGCTCAGGCTCATTTTACATTTTCTAGGTGCTTCTACTCTTGGAAGAGCAGCTGCAGACAGACACCCATCAGCTCAATCATGTCTGTACAGCTGGGGTTTCAGTGTTACAGAAATGTTCTAGGGAATTGGGCATAGTTTGTCCTGATTTTGTCAATAGTACTTTCTATAATAATACTATGTGCTCTGCATGGAGTAAATATAACCTGTAACAAACTGACAAGTTACATCCCCAGCTGGTCCATCCCAGAGCACAAACCCACAGTTGAGGTCCTCTGACAGCAAGGATTTTCCATTTTAGATCATTTATTTGCACCAGTGGCTCAAAACCTCCCAGTATAAACCAATACTGCATCCTCAAGATAATTGGGTTTAGCAATGGGTATTTTTAGATGGAGAGTTGAGCAAGGATTTAAAAAAGAATCCTGTAGGTTTTCTCCCCACCAAATAAGATACAGCAGGGACATAAATATTACTTGCTGAATTTTTAATGCTGCAGCTATGACTGGATTCATTTAGAGGACTAATCAGCTTGATGCTGTCCCTATCAAAGCCAGGGGGATGAGACCTGTGAGATTCCAGCCTAAGTTGAGCTTGACATCCTCATGAAAATAAGGAAGGAAGCTTGCAACAATTACCCTTTTCTTTTCCTGTTTTGCTGGTTGATTAGTGAACAGAACACTGTAATGACTTTATCCACAGCTGACATGTTGAACAAAACACAGATCTAAGATCTCACATGAACCATATTATGTATTCTCTATGAAGTTAAACCACAACCTCAGGGAATGTGCTGCAAGAAATACAGATTGAAATTGAGACATTAGGCAAGAGCAGGTGTGGTGCAGGACTGGGTGAGGGGTTCCAGACTGATAATTCAAGCGAGACCTTAAAGACAATCCCCTCTGTAAATGTGCTGCCCTGTGCCTGTGCTGAGCCTGGCACTGCCCTCTCTAGTGCCCCCCTGCACAAACACACCCTGCTCTGTGGGTTCAGCATCCCTTGGCTATCAGACTTCAGGATGGCACTTGTTTTACAGCCCTCTCTGCAATTCCATTTCCCAGCTGATCCTCAGATGGAGCAAACTCATCTTTACTCACCAGGGGAGGATCACCCAGAAGGGCTGGAGCTGCAGCCTCCTCTGCATCCAGGCACTTGCTGGGTTTGGGAGATCACCCTTTCCCTGGGGTGCCCTCACCAGAGGCATCCTGATGAGCATGGAGAGAATGATCAAGAAACTGGCAGAAAATTCTTTTAATGGTCACATTCAGTGTTGGTTTGTGCTCTGAGTTATCTGATGGGAAAGCAAGGAAAATTTTGATTATTGTCCCTCAAACCCCTATATTTTTATGGAGCTTTCCTGACTGGGACCTAGCAAAGGGCATTCAGAACATGATTTTCTGCACCTCCATTTCTTTGGAGCAGGTGTGATTTGTGACATAGCTGTGAGCCACGCAGGCAAATCTTCCAGCACAGCTGCTGTTAATTTGGGTTCTTTGGTAAATGGAGAATAAAATGCCAAAGAACCCTAAGTCCTTAAACCAAATGACAGTATTATGGCATTGGGCAAATAATTTCATTTTTCCTTTCTACAGCAGAAATGGTTCAGAAACTCAAAGGGATGTTTTTGTACAATCAAAGAGATACATTGGTGAGTTGCAGGAGACTTCATTTTTTTTACAGAGGGAAAATATTTCTAATATGAAATGCAGACACTAGAAGGAAAAAAAAAACAGCAGCTGAGAAACAGAAAAATAATCTGCCAAATCAAAATGACTTAGAAAAACACTTCACTTATCATTACCATCTCTCTTCTGCGTTAGCAACAAAAGAAACGTTTTCTCCTGGAAGCCTCTGGAAAACATCACTGATCTAACAGGGCTCCAGGCCACAGGATGCCTGTCACAACAGAAGACACAGCAGTCACTGCTCAGCAAACCTGGCACACCAGCCTTTACAAATATTTGGTTATTAGCTTATCACCTGGCCAGCCAAGGAGAGAAATCCTTACACAGATAATGCATCCAGCATCTCTGCCATCTCACTGTGCTCTTCCAGGGCAGGAAGATGCTGCATCACGTCCTGCTGCATGACCCAGTGAGCCCCAGCTCTCATGGAAACACATTTCCACAGATTCAGGCACAACAGCATTTCTACTGCAACCTGCAGCTTCTCAGGGAGAGGATGTTTGGCAGGAACACAGCCAGTGGCTGGCAGAGCATGGCACATCTCCAGCTCTGGCAGAGGCAAAGGCAGAGGTGCTTCCAGCAGGGAGCTGGAGGCTGATGGAGCAGGACTGGCAGAGCTCCTGGGCTGGCCAGGAGGGGCAGACTGCAGGAGCTGTGGGCATGGGAGGGCCAGGTGCTTCACCCTTGTGGATCTAAGAGCAAACCTGCCCCAGAGAAATGCTCAACTTCCACTCCCCAGCCCCTCAGCACTCACAATAAAACAGGATTTCCTTCAGAACTTCTCCCACTCCTTTTGGGCTAATTGTAACATCTCAGCCTGGTCACTGTGCAAGGAAAAAAAACTCTTCCAGACAGATCAAAGCCCTCTTAATCTCTGAAAGAAAAGAAGCAAGTCCCCACCCCTGCAGCCCTCCCTCAGTCACAGACCCCATCCCCTTTTCAGTACCTGGGAGCTGCTTGTCCTAAACTAACAAGTGCCAGTGGCATCTCTTAATTGAATCCCATTCAATCCCTGAGTGCCCAGGTTGATTGCTGGCATCAAGGATTAATCACCATGAGGCTTCAGAAACTGAAAGTCTTCCTTTCATTTTTTAGATTGTGTTTCATTTGAGATGGTTTTAAAGCTTTTACCAACTGTACAGGCTGTTCCTTCCTAAATGAAAGGTGATCTTACATGATGGCAGGTGTAGGAGTTTTAAGAGACAGGACAATCACTATGAGGGCTGTCAATGCTTGTTCCTTCCCTTTTTTTCCTCATCCTGCCCCAAATACCTGCAGTTCCCATAAGTGAGAAGAAAGGTTTCCCTGTGTGAAGGGTTAATCCACGTGTGTTGTGTCCACCTGGAGTTTCTGTGTCCCTCTCTGTGGGGGATGGAAGAGGATGTGACCCACACTCTTCAGAAGGTAAAAAAAATAATTTTCCTGAAGTGCAACCAGAGAGCAACCATTATGATTGAGTATGGCAGGGACTGTGGAACCCCTTCAGAGAAAGGCTGGGACCCCCTCCAAGCACACACATGAATCAACAGAAAACATGCTTCAAACCCTCCTCCCTGGTTACTCTTGGGCAGAGCACACAATTCGTTTTTCCCTCTCACTCTTCCTCACTGTTCCCCCAGCTCCTGCAGAGTGCTGGTGGGAGCTGGCAGAGCCGTGCCAGGCAAACCAGGAGCAGAGCTTGGGCAGGGCCAGCTGGGCACCCTGAGCCCGCAGGGAGCAGAGGGAGCAGCGCTGCCGTTCGTGCTCCGAGCTGCGCTCCGGCAGGAGAACACCGGGGTGTTTGCCTGTCACAAGTTACCTGGGAGAAAGGTGCTTTGCTCCACATAGCTGTTGGAGTGTGTGCTCTGATCTGGCTCTTTCTGCAGCAGAACAAAGCACTGGGTCACATCAAGGGACCCCAGTGCTGCCAGGGGACAAACTCCTGCACGGCTCTCCCGGTGCTGGGGGCTGTGCTGGCAATCATGGCCAAACTGGGAGAACCTTTCCTGACCAACCCAATCAGGAGGAACCACTGAGCTCCCAGAAAATGAGAGGGGAAGCACCAAATGGAGGGTGAGGTGAGAACCAGGGGTGGATTTTTGCATTTCATGCAGATGCTGCACAAAGGCAACCTGCCACATCCTGCTCTGTGGTGGAGTGTGACAGGGCACTGCAGATGGCCCAGTGGGAAAGGCAGAGCTTTGGTGGTAATCACAGAGAATTTGCGAAAGGCTACGGCTGTTTGCTTTCAGCCTCATCCTGACCCCGTGATTATGGATGCACTGAGCATTACTGCCTTATTAAAGCTTAAAAACAGAGGGCAGAAATTTACTCTTCACACTCAGCACTGCTCCTATGAGCTTTGAGATTATAGAGGGGATTTGGTAACTACTGAAGTGAGATTTTCCAGGGACATCACAGGCTTTGGAATGTGTCCTGTGTGACTAAAATGAACCAAAGCCAACACTCCCTCTTTGTTTAGATATCAAACTGAAGTTCATTCACTTCTTTGCCTCGTGTAGGGAGACCTTTAAAGCCATGTAATCCAGTACAGGCTGGAGATGACTGTAGGGCTTGGTAACCACCACCAGTTCTTCCAAAGACACAGAGCCCTGGGTTGAAACCAAGGCCCAGGAGAGTGGGATTCAAAACTCAGGCATGTCCTCCTGCTTTCTATAAGCTCATCTGGTGATGACTGCTTTTGGATTTTATTTTAAGATTATTCCATTAGGGAGTTCTAATTTCTGATAGGAGCTATCTCTCTGAGGGTAACTTTTGTGACAGTCTGAGACCTAGTTTCTCTTTGTATCAAAATACACTTCCCTAAACACTTAGTAAAAGGCGTCCATATAATGTTTTGAATTTCTTAGACTGCGACATTCAAAATTTTATATCTACATTGTTAATGGTCTGTAAAGCAGCACACAGCAGTTTTAATAACCTCGATTTACTCTGTAATAGTCAAAATAAATTATTTGTATATCCCACAGTGACCAAAATGGAAAATAAAACCCCCCTCACATTTTCCTCTTAAGCAGTTCCAAGTCAGTTCCCTAAAGTGGCCATAATACTAGAATAAAACATAGAGCCAAGGATAATGCTATGCTCAACATTTTATTTATATTTTTGTGTAAACATAATTTGCTTTGTAGGCACAATATAACAAAAGCTCTAAAGCAACAAATACAATTAAACAGTGTTTCAGTTCACTTCAATCAGGCTTAAGTTAAAGAAGCTTTCACAGTTCCTTTAAGGCAAATTGAGAAATAATTTGTTTCACTTGAAGAAACTATCCAATTGTCTCAGAGTTGTTTAAACAACACTGTCAGTAGTAATCACAACCCTTCATTTCTGCTACAGTAAGACTTGGTCAGTGACAAGCCTTGGCTTCACCAGTTTGACCAGCACAGCCTCCACCCCTGCCAGCGTGACACTACTGCTTGTGGTCTCCTGAAAGGTACTTAGGGCTTGTGGGCCAAATTCTGCTAGCACACATCCTGCTTCCAGAATGGATGCCTGGAGAACTTCCATTAATACCAGCAGCAACCTCCCTCATGCTCTGCTGATAGCAGTAAAACACAGAGCAGAGTTGAGCTTGCTGATGGTCACACTCAGCTGCGTCGCACTCAGGTACTTCCAGCAGCACTCCTTTGTACTCACTGCAATTACCTGATGTTCTGCTGATCAGAAAATGGCCCTAAAATTGGTACGAATTAGCATGAAGAGTATTTTTTGCCTTGCTAACAAAACCAGAAAGAACTAGCCAAAATTATGTGGTTGTTGTCCCTGTGGTGTCTGTGGCCATGACCAAGATCACCCATATTTGTCTTGCAGGGTAATTTAGAAGCAGAGCCCACCAGACTGTGGTTTAGAACAGAAGAATGGGTTTGCTATTCTGCTTGCCCTACTAATTTAAGGCCTTGAGAATGCCACTTACTGCCAGCTCGAAGGTCACCAGCAATATTGCTCACTTTGGCGTCAAATCAAAATTCCTAGTTATGTTAAGGTCTGTGGCAGGACAACATCATTACACTAGCTGCAAAACAAAATTGGGCATGTTTCCTACTGCTGTCAGCTGATGAGTCATGAAAACCTAATGGCCCTCCTTAAAAGTCCAACTGGCAAGCCAAATAAATGGAAAACTCTCACTGAATACATATTTTTTTCTGTGGATAAAGTCCCTGTTTGGGCCCAAAATAGCACTGGAAGTATAGGAAAGTCCAGCTTGAAAATAAACTCAACTATAATGAAGTGAAGAGAAAAATGAAGTTCTGGTTGGATCAATAGTTCAACAGCTTTTTGGCATTTTCCCCCACGGTTATTTCTTGCTGTTATTTTTGAATTTGTTTGACCCAAGGGGAACTCCTTCAGAATGAACCATCTGCACAATTATGTGACAGCGACTTCATGAGTACAGTGTAAAGAGATGGACATTAATACTCAGGCAGCAAAACCAAACAAACAGAAAAAACCTAATAAGACTCTTCTAAAACCACAGATAAAAGTCATCCAGACCCAGAAGTCCTCTCACACTGAGAAAAGCCTGAGAAGCCCCCACATTTTATTTTTCTGTATTAATTTTTAACTTCTGTCATAACATGCTACTTGTAGATTTGGGCGAACAATACCTTCTTTTGAAAAAACAAATATTAATTTGAAGCTGTAGGCATTATGCAAGGTCTCTGCCAGTCCTTCAGCATTTCTACTATACATGATCACAGTAATTTTAAAATAACTGTTTTAACAAGACAGTTGAGGACCTGAGTAGCTGCTGTTTGGATAGGGGAAGGACGTGGAAAAAATATTTACTTTTTTCATGTTTAGATATAGTTTCCACTAGTGGGAGGTAGATAAGACTAGCTGGTCTTTGAATACTTGATCCTGTAAATAATTATAAATGTAACTGTACATAAGGAGCAGATCTTTTGATAGAACAATTCACCTAGATAGAAGTTATCCCTGTACATGATTTGTGGTGGAATTAAGGCCTAAACCTCATTTTTTACAGGGTTAACTTCTGCAGGAGTTCAGCTCCAGCCTGACAGTTCACCACACATTAGCGATTTCAGAGCAATAGACTCCATCACCAAATTTCTTTCCACATCCTGATACGTGATCCTTACCAATGCAATTTAAAAATGAAATTTAAAATTGGTTTGAATTTGACATATGAGTCAGTATGTCCTTACCAGAAGATGTTGATCAAAGTCCCTCAATTAATGATTTCTTGCACAATTTCAGATTCCATGATTCTGGATGAGGTACTTTTGAAAATGAAGACAGGATTGCCTGTGAAATTATGAAGTATGACTGAGGAAAATAAAAAGTAATCTTTGTGCAACTTTTATTTGTGGTTCATTAAAGGAAAACTATATTAACACTGAAAATCCAGAAACAGAAAATTATCCCTCCAGTTACTAGAATCTTTCAGACAGCAAGTAGGGATTTTTTTTTTTTTTTACTGTTTCCAACTTACAAAAAAAGCCTATACCTCCCAAATAACTTTATGCAAGATGTTGGAATTTGCATGAGAAAGATGCCCATCTAAAATTACACAGTAAGTTAATAAGGCTTTCAAACAAGAACAGAAAAATCCATGGGACTCCTACAGGGAAACTGGGTATTACACAGAAATGTGGTAATACTGCACTGGATGAGAATGGCACTTGAGTTCAAAACAACAATGATCAACAGCTCATAGCTCAGCTGACTGCAAACAAATACAACACACACTGTACTACAGCATTTGTTCACTGATGCACAGAAGAGATTTCCCAGTCTTGCTCCCTTCTCCTTCCCGGCTCCTGCTGCCCCCGCGCTCCGGCGCTACTGGATGAAGGGCATGCGCTCCTTGTTCTCGTTGTCCCCTTCGTGGTCCTCCTCCTCCTCCCCAGCCTCGCTCGTCTCCGTGCTGTCGTTGGCCATCTGCACCAGGAAAGACCAAGGACATCACAGCACCTTCCTCACCCTTTGACTCCCCCTCATTTCAGTTTCATTCACTGGGTAAGGCGACTTTGGAAACCCAAGAGGACAGGGCTGCCACAGGAAAATGAGCGTTCTGCCTGTGCACAGCCTCTGCTGGCTCTGCACCACTCCCAGCTAAACCTGCAGGCTGCTCCCCCACGGCTCACAGCTCTGTTTCCTAACAGAAGGCTGCCTGTGGGACAGCTGCACACGAGGACTCTGCTCTGTGCGCTTGTAGTAAACTGATAGTAAGGGTCTTGGGTAGGAAACGCAGCCGTGTAGGAAGTTTACAGAATGTGGGACCTCTGGGTTACAGCTCCTGTATCTGCTCTAATGGATGGCCCCATCTGAGGCCCACTGTGAAAACTCAGGGGGCAATTTCCTTTCTTTTATATATTAGAAACCCAATGAAACTTTACAGATATAGATGCTGGCAGGATACACCCACGGCAGAGTGCAAATCCCAGATCATACAGGAGTGGGAAGAAACTGCATTTTCATATTTTACTGAAGATGCCTGCACAGGCAGTAGGCAATTGCAGGAACCTGTAGTTCAGCATTTGAGGAGGACACTGTGTTTTTTCATGAAAATATTTATTACAAGCTGTGCAAAGGTGCAGGACCCTCCAGCACTTCACCCTGCCAGTGTGACAGGTCTGTGGAGGCACAAGAGCCTGGTTCACTGGATGGGGGTAGTGTTTAACAGCACACATTGGTGTGACTGGATGCTCTTATATACCCACGTTACCTCTCTTAGGACACAAGAAGATTCTTGTATTAGCTTGTAACTACTTCAAAACCAAAGAAACAAGGGACCCATTTACTTTTATTTTATTTTACAAAGAGAAATGTAATGATGTTCCTTCCCTGACTGATTATTAGCCTCTGGTGGAAATAAAAATCTCACACACAACCTGATTTTAATGCAGAAAAAACATAGCTCTGAAGTTACCCATACTTTTGAGTTAACACCCTTTGATGAAAGTGTATTGTCCCACATGTGAGGTCCTCAAAGCCTTCCTTTTCCTTCCAGAGACTGTATGAGATTGAGGGGCAGTTTTGGAGTGAGTAACAGCTTAATTCTAGGTCTAGGTTCTTTTCTTTTGAAACAGGAGGTTTCTCAGGTCTGAATGCAAACTTCACACATCAGTACTGATTTAAAGTCAGGTTTGCATTGCCTTCTTTACTGCTCTTTCCTACACCATCAGTGAATGCTCAGGAGTGAGCCTGGCTTTCATTTACCACTGCTCTCTGAAAGGTTTCTTTCTGGATCATTCTAAGTGCTCCAAATCTAGTGGACCAGAGCTCCATCACTGCTATCTTCCTTCAGGATTGTTCTGGAAATATTTACGCGTTATACTTCATATATTACACAAACCAGTAAACTAAATTCCTACCAAAAGTATACTCTAACTTTACTATGGGAATCAGAAAGCACTTTTATGTTTGCCCATTGCAGCAATATTGAATGAGTTTTTTTCCTGTTCAATCCACTTATTAATAGAGGAATTTTTTAGTTTGAGAAAAGTCTGTTTGTTTTCCATCACAGGGGCAGAAAGGCACGTGGCAGTTTTTTACCCCAGTCTGACACTTGCTGGCACATTTTTGGAGAAGCAGATAGTGATTCAGTAGAGAGAAGCAACTGCTGGCACTTCAGGAAGTACATTTCACTTGGGTCAATACAGAAATTATGGTTACTGGTGGTATTTGGGTGCTACAGATTTAGAAGAAATCAATGTCAAAAGAAACATGTGCCCAGAAGTCACTGCCAGGCTGTACCATGCCAGGCTGTACATCATGTCTGTGCTTTGCACTCACCAGGGGAGTGGGTGCTTTCTCCACATCCAAAATGAGTTTTCCTATATTTCCTCGGTCATGGATTCTCTGCATGGCCTCCTTCACCTGAAAGAAAGATCATTATTGATAATTTTCAGTCTCACCCTAGGAGAGCCCCGAGTCCTTCCCTTCCAAAGCCAGCAAAACATTTAAGGTGTGCTCTGTGCAAGGTCACTAAAAGAGCTGCTTGAGAAAAGACCAAGAGTTAAACATTTTTTAGTGAATTTGTAAGGCCTGGCTTTTGCATTGTGCTTGCCAAAATGGGATGTGAGTCCTGAGGACAGTCTCTGAATAGCAAAACACATCCATAAGGTTAACGCAGAACCAAAGTGATGGATAGCTGAGGTGCAGGGAGAAACACAGGCTCAGGGAGGTAATTCTAAAAGGTTCATTGCATTCTATATTGCAGAATATTTATCAAGACATCCTACTTTCACTAAAAGTATGAAACATTTTTCTAATTGACCTATGATATTTTTCAATTTCTTATGGGTTACCACAAAGGAAATGCCATGCCCAGGCTATGGCTGGGATTGATGCAATACTGTGGGTCTTGCTGTCTAGGCAAACATTTATTTCCTTTTTTTTGTCACTTTCCTCCCTTATTTTTAAAATAAAAATGTTAAATAACTGGTGTCCTACCATATCACCAAAACCATCTGTTTAACAGCTGGCTGCAATTAGTGCATGTGAGACAGGCACAAGAACCTCTTCTTACAAGTGCACTGGAGAGAAGCTTATTTTGATGTACGAAGTTTCCCAGCTCAGGAGAGATCATTGTTGACAAATTGAATTTGTGAGTGTGTTGCACTGAATGTTTAATGTGCAGCACACAGATCACTGTTGAGTCACTGGCACAGGGTGCCCAGAGCAGCTGTGGCTGCCCCTGGATCCCTGGCAGTGCCCAAGGCCAGGCTGGACACTGGGGCTGGGAGCAGCCTGGGACAGTGCAAGGTGTCCCTGCCATGGCAGGGGGTTGGAATGAGGTGAGCTTTAAGGTCTCTTCCAATCTATGGTTCTATAAATCACTAAAAATTGGAAGATGTCAAGAGTTTCCTCACTTTCACCATGGGAAACTTCAGGAACTGAAAATGTGCCCATAAAGGCTGTCCCATATCCTCATCACACTGCTCTCTGCCAGCATAACAGGGTCAGTTGAGACAAAAATGATTTTGTGTTAATAGGATTTAGCACCTGTGACATAGTTGTATTGAATATTTTAAGAATAATGGCATATATGTTTGAAAGAAAATGCTGAGCTGGGACCTGACAGGTCCCACAGTACATTTAAAAGCCTGAATTGGGGTCCAGCCCCCCAAAATATTCCCTGAATGTCTAATATAGAAGGAGGTATGTGATTTTTAAAGATTAAACAGCATTCAACTTCCAATTAAATTGAATGGATGCTGGGCACAGCACAAAATGTCTTTCCCATCTGTCAGCCTTACTTGGGAAGCTGACTGCAGTGAACTCAGAATTGCTCCTTGAATTTTAGAGGTGTTCCCTCAATTATTAAATATCAGACTCAAGAAAAATTCTATTAGAACAAAAGAAAAATTGCCCTGCAAATGTAATGGCTTTCTAATTTAGGGCATTATTGTAAATTCACCTCAGAAAACACAATCTTATGAATCCCACTGGGTAGCAGGCTGACCTCCAGTGTAGTCCACAAAATCACAATATCTTTTATGAAGCTACCTTAGAGCATAAACAACACTCAACTATCCTGTCAGACTGGCTCTGCGCTGTGGATATTATTCCTTTATTCAACCATGATGCTGGAGAAGCAGCAGCTGTATAATTTTTATGTCTGTTATTACCCAAATCAAGCTTTTAGGAGGTTACAGCACAGGATAAGTAACAGAATTGGAGAAATCAGCAAACACACTTGCCCGTCCACTGAAATTTATAACCAGAACATCATGTGGAAAGCAGGGCATGCAACATTTATTTTAATTTGTACCATATCGTATTTAGCAAGGCAAATTTGAGAAAATGTGCTCTCCCTGCTTTTTTCACAATATCAAATTTAAGCCCCTGGAGAAAGGCTCAGGAGTTGTTTCCAAGACACTTGTAAGTAACTTGCAAATGCAAACAGCAGGCAGAGGCAGAGGGAACAATAAAACTTGTAACAATAATAGTGGCTATGGAATCCAGATGGAGCTATTAAAATATATAAAAACATTGAAAAGAATTTGAAAAGCTGATACAACATCTGTGCCTTTTAGTGCTATTTGCAACTAACCTACCCAGCCAGTCCAGCTCTGTCCTAGTGCAGTGCCACTCAGCACACAGTGTCTGAGTTAAGAGACCATGAGCTATTTTGAAATGAGTAATTTTATGTTTGTGGCTGCTAACAGTCCACTTGTTCAACCAAGACTGCAACTACGTGTTTCCCAAGGTGCCTCTTAAAACCATTCCCTCTTCTCCTATAGGGGACAGAGAGGATTAAAAACCTTCTTTGCTGTGCAGGTATGGTTAAGTTGTTCTGCACAGACTATATGGAAACTTTTCATTTTTTTCTGTGCCTTTCAGAGAGGAAGGAGCTTCTGTGAGTTTGTGTCCCAGTGTTTGCATGTCCCTAATGAAGACAGGGATGAAGACATCCCTCTGTACTTGGTTAAAACCAGACCCAGGCTTAATTGGTTGTAAAAGGAGGCATGTAGAAGTTCTGGAATTTACTGGAGGTTCCCTGAAGTGGTTGAAGTTTGATTCAAAATAAACATCCAGCAGAAAAGAATGACAAGGTTTCCCTCTTCTTACAGCATTCTGTAAGAAGAATCCCTAAATCCCTTTTCACCAATTATCCTATACTGGTTGCTATATTTGCATTTGTCAGCTCAAAGCCAAGTAAATGGATTTTATTTTGTTTATGTGGATGAGTGAATTGAAATTATCCTTGTGCAGTATCATCATCAGAGGGCTCTTGGACTGGAAAGAGTGCAAAGAGGTGTTTACTGATATGAAGAGTTTCCACTGGAATAAAGCACAGAACTCCACCGTCCTGTGCTTGCTTTCAGGATGGCTCAGCCCTGAGAGGCTCTGTGTCTGAACCAGTGCCAAACTACAGATTTCAGCCTTGAGAGCCCCCAGATGGACACCACTGCTATCCAAGCTCTGCAATGGAACCAGAACTACTGCACATTAGTGGACCACTGGCCCTGGCAGCAATGATACACTGAACTGAAACAGTTTCTCTCAAGAAAACCCACATTTCAATTTCTCTTTAGTTAATGATTTGCAAAGTTTTTATTTCTTTCAAAGCAAAAGTGAATCCTCTACAGTAAGAGTCATAAATTATTTTCCACTACTGAACACAGCACCTGTGTCTGCCTGGGAGCATGGTATGATTTTATTGCATTTATTCTGTCTTTAGTGAGCTGACAGCAATTTTCCTTCAAAGTAAAAGAAAAGCTTGCATAGAAAAAAGAGAATAATAATAATCTCAGTTTCTTCCTTCTACATAGTAAAGTACTAATAATAGCAGATAGTGAAGCACTACTACTGCAAGTAAGAAACCAGCTTTCAGGAATCACAATATACCCACAAATGACTTAGAGAAGTTTAGTGAAGTCTCTGTCAGTGCTCCTGACTAATTTGCAATACACTTCTCTTTGAGAAATACAGGTTACAAAAGCTCCAAATTAACTATGTTATTACTGTAACCACTCTGACCAGAAAAAAAGGATTTTCGTGTTGAAATTAAAAATAGCAGGCACTACACAATTGTTACTCAAACAGTACCTGCAATGCTAAACCAATGAAAGCCAAGGTGTATTCCAAACAGAACAGCTAATATAACATGCTGGCATTGTATTTGTATATTTGCAGCCAGCTTCTGATTACTCTGCTTTTCCACAGCTTCTGATGTCAGGGTGTAAAACCAGTTCATTTAAAATCAATTAAAAGATTCTTTTTCCCCTGAAATACATATTGTACACCTGCCTTAATTCTCCTTTTTTCCCTATGTTCTCCTTGGATTTTTCTTGTTTGTTTTTAGCTTGCCCCAGGTGGAATCAGTAACTGGGACAGATTTCTTGTCTGGCTTTTCATCTTAAGACTTTCATGTCAGGTCTCCACCTCTGCTGTCCTGGTTCCTTTTCCTTTGGAAAGTTCCTGAATAGAGACACTTCCCTGGGTGCAAGTCTGATCCTCTATAAATAACACATGCCTGAAACAAACAATTATGCTCCAACTCTGTGTTGCTACAGTCAAGCCCCCACTTACTTACCCATTTTACTACCAAACTAATTTGTTGTCTGCTTGCATTCAAAATCAAGAGCCAACAGTAATCTCTACTGACGGATTCATAAATTCTTGCTGACATTCTATTGGCTCTGGAACTTCATTTTGCTGTTAGAACATAGCAAGAGCAGTCTACTGCTTTATAAATACAGGGAAATGTGAATGGAAAATGTATTACTAATTATCTGCTGCACCATTTCGCAGTGTGAAAGAGAAATGCAGCCTACCTAAGAAATGGATGCTATTTTCAAGCCTTCGGATATTATTTTAAACACAATGATCCATTTCTGTATTTGGCTCTTACAAGGAACCAGTCTCAGGAGTGAAATGAAAGAGACTGGGAAGCTGGATCATGAAACCACTCACTCTGCCAGCACAACACACTGGGGGCTTCAGGCCCACGTCAGTAATGGGGTTTAGGAGGGAGAAACAATGAAGGCAACGTGCCATGGAAAAGCTTCCTAGTGGAAATGTCACAACACAATGTTTTCTTCATCCTACACGAAGCTGTTTAGCTCAGTAATGTGATTAATTTTATTGATTTGTTTTTTTAGGGAAGTTCTACATTTACTTCAGAAAAAAAAGGCACTGAAAGACACTGGTGCAGGAGAAGAGTGGATTTTCTTTAGCTGCATGAGGTTGGATGCAGTCTGTTGCACAAACTCCCATCTACAGATTACAGTTCCATTTTTGCAGACAACTTTTTTACCCCCTCACTGTCAGCTAAGGGAGGTTTATTGGACAGTGACAGAGGGATTTGCCTTTTTTTTTCTTGAGGCTCTCTGATGACAGTGTTTTTCCCTGAGGTATTTGAAAGGATTTCTACTTAAATTAAAGGAATCCTTCACTCCCCTTTTTGATAAATCAGGTCACGGTATGAAAGGCTAAAGAATCTTATGCCAAGATTACAAATTTAATCCAAACTAGGAGTGATATTAATTCAATTATCTCAGTGTAATCTGTAAAACTCCCCAGTCATTCTAACACTGTATCATCATGAGCTGTCAAAAAGGTTATCAGCACCCAAAGAAAACATCCCTCAGTACCAGATGGGCACAGTGAAGCAGAGCATCAGTCCAGGTTATGATCTACAGCTGCAATTTTCCCTCTCATTAGTTCCACACCTTTAGGTTCAAGATTGCTGTTTATTTTTATACATCATCTCAAAGAATCACCTTTCATCCTCTGCTTACACACTGAAAATGTCCAAGCCTTCCAGCATGTCATGACTGTTCCCCTCTAGCCATGAAATAATCCCCTCATAAATTTTAAGCTGTGCTGCACACATCAGCCTAAAGCCCTGCTTTTCCAGCTACACCCCCACCCCTCTTTAATCCTTCAGCTGACTCTTCAGACCAAAAGCAAAACCAAAAGGAGCAACATTTACTCCCTGCATCTGGTCACAACCCAAGTCCCTTCTGCCCACACCCCCTCCTGTGGGCACTTCTGCCCAGTATTATTTTTAAACATCCATTTTTTTGGTGGGTTTTTTTACATAAGAGAGTGTCCAACACAGACATCTCCAAAGCTGCTACTCCAGTGATTCTTTACAGCAGCTCCCCAAATGCCAATGTCACTGCATGTCCCAAACCCAGTGACACCGTTCTCCTGCTGCCTCACCCATTCACATCCTGGCTCTGGGGCAGTTCCTGAGGCTGGACTGTGTCTCCTTGAGGGGTGTATGTCATGTCTACAGACCCCCAGCTGATCCTGCTGCAGCCTGCTCATCACAGCTGCAGCACCAGAAATAGTAACAGCACCTCTTGACCTGCTGTCGTCATCCAGCCCATTCCTAATTAAGTAAAAGAGGTGGAACAAAACATTTCACCTCAGCAAAATGACTTTATCTTCAGGTTGGCTGACTTCTGTTCTCCAAAGAATATGGGGAGGAAGGAGGGAGCACCCTTTAGCCTGCTTAACCTTCAGAAACAGAACCATATCTATTATCAAAAGGTTTGTGTGGCCTTTGGTTTGGTATTGTGCAAAGCAGATCCAAAATCCACTTCACAGTCCCTTTGTGAGGTTCATCAGAGGTCAGAATGGAAAGCACAACATGACAGCTACTTTTGGAGGAGAATTTTACATATCCTATATACACAGACAGATTTCAGCCCCTGCTCTGCTGGTGTAATTTCCCTGACATCACTAGATCACACACGAATGAGGGAGAGCAGGTACTGGGAGGAGAAAAAAGGAATACCTGCAGTGTTCCATAGCCTTCAATCACTCAAACAAATGTTCTGTAAATGAATATTATCATTTTACACAGATCAGCACTCTCTGACCACTCCTCCCAATCTGAACATGAACTTTCCATCAGGAGAACTCGGTGTTTGCCTTGGGACAGCCCAGAGAGCTCCCTCCTGTTATCCTGCCCTGCTCCTCTCTGTGCAGCTACAACAAAGGACAAATTTAGCTGGTGTTTGAGTGCAGGCTCTGTCTGTCAGGGCAGAGCTGTCTGCACGAGCATTGCTCACCAACAATTAATTCCTCTCTGAGACGCCTGCAACTGCATCATGCCTGCGAAATCACAGGGACAGGGTCTCCATGGTGACAGTGCCATGAGCTGTGCAAACATCAGCTGGCTAGTCAAGGTTACTTTGGCAACCCAAGTGTCACAGGTAATGATCCAAATCTCCTTCACATTTATGAAAAAATAATCTGAATTAAAAACATGCCCATTTTTCATTCTAGGGCTGACTCTGTTCTGTTGCTGCTCATAACTGGCACTATTGCAATGAGCCCAGAGCTACCTCCATTAGAATTACAAACAATAATAGCAAGAATAATTATTTAAGCATTATTTCTAGACAGTAATGAAGAAAAAAAGATGCATACTGCAGTTGATTCTTGCTGAGATCCCACATAAGCCAAGCTTTAATACTATAGCTTTCATTAGTGCTATAGAGCAAAATAATTTTTATCAGGCTCCCTGCTGTGCTCTATTACAAAGCCATGCTGTCTTTAATATGGATTGAGAGCTGCATTCTCATTGCAGATGCACTTCTCAGACCAGGAGAAGAGTTTTCTTTCATGTTTTTCCTATATATGGCTTTTAAAACTAACACTGCATTTGCTGCAAAGAAAAACCACATCTCCTGACTTCTGGATTATGTCTGTCTGGTCTGTGGAAGGGAAGAAACTCAAGCAACAAGGGTAGCAGCTCCTGAACCTGCTGGCAGCTCTGAGGGAACCTGTGGTGCTCTGCTCCCTGCAGCCCCTGGCAGGGGAAGATCTGAGCAGAGGAAATGTCCCTTTGCAGCCACCCAGCCCTGTTGGGGTGGCTTGGGCTCAGTGAAGGGACAGCCAAGGCTCCCTGGGCAGCAGGACACACATGGCTGCTCTCACTGGCTGCTTGCTCACAGCTGCCCTTCTCCTCCCAAAAGAGGCATCTGTCAAAATTTAGTCCTGCTGTTTTGCTGCTGTATTTTCTCTTTGATGATCTTGAAATTTCTCTCTCATGTTTATACAATATGATGTTGTGGGGTAATATTTCAGTGAAAAACATGCTGTTTTTTTTCCAAGCTTTTTTGTTTTCATTTTTTTAAGTGAGTTTGCAATACTTCCTTTTCTCAGGCTGCCTTCTGTACAAGCTTTTGTAAAAAACCTGTTTTCCTGTGTGATTAGTGACAGTTATCCTACCAGACACAGTTATTTGGACAAAGCCATCCTTTGCTGGGGGGGATTATTTCCCTTGAGAGCAATGGAATAACCTGTATTCAGCACAGCACACTTCCCTGGGAATGATCTGCATTCGTGATAGGAATATTTCCCTTGCACTGTGTAGCAGAATAGCCAGCAGAGAAGTGCTTCTAGTGTTAAATTGCCTTATCTGCCGTGACAAAATCCTTCAATTACCTGTTTGTGTGGGAGCTGGGTGTATGGGAGGCTGGCAAACCCACAGCTGCAGCCAGCCTGGATCCTCCTGTCTCACCTACACCATTAATTCTGAAGAGACCTCCCAGGCTCTCAGTCCTCCTGGAGGCTGAGGGTTTGCAGCAGCTTGCATGGCAGATGGAAAAGCAGCATAATATTTACAGGATTTTGAATAGGCTCTATTCCTGCCTGTGGTTAATGCAGCCAGCTCTTAAGATGCAGAAATTGAGCACTGAGCATATGTAAGAAGACACATCGAACTCAGGGTATGTGGGGCCCAGTTTTCATAAACGCCTACATGGGCATGGAGAATACGTGGATACAATCAAAATGTAAAAATTCAGTATCACTAGCAATGATTTTGAGCTGGTTGGAGTATTTTTCCTACAGGAAAAACTTGGATCATGACGCCTGTTTCCAGTCAAGTCACATGTGTCCTGCCCTGCTCAGAGCCATCTGAAAGCAGAAATTATTTTATCCAACACCACTGCTTATGCCCTGTCACACTGAACTTTTGCACCAATGGTTTTGCCTGCACACGTGCAAACAGAAAATACTTTCTGTATGCCTTTCATCCCTCCAGTGCTATTTGCAGCTGCAAACAGCAGCAATGGCCTCTATTCCCTTCTGCTGCCTGTCAGTGAGGAGAGACCTTTTCTCTGGAGTACCTTTTAGCCTCTCTGTATGTTGCCATGGCAGCAAGACTAAAACCAGACCCAAGATGAGAAAAATGTCAAAGGAATAAAAACTGATGCTACAGGCAAACGGAGAGTCCTCCCTTGGCTGCTGAAGATGCCTATTAAGTGATACATCTTCTGGATGGAGAGCTGCAGCTGCAGAACTGGGCTGTTTTCACTCCTTCCTTATTCCTACAAGCTCCTGCTGACGTCAATGAGTATTTGTTTTGTCTCAGTAAAATTCACAGAAAAAGAGATTTAAAGCCTTGTAATTACAGAATAACTGAGCCAAATCTTGCCAGCCTTTACTTACAGAGTCAACAGGGATAAAGAAGGAAAAAAAAGGCAGAATCAACAACAAATTAAATATTTAGAAGTACTAAAGAGCAGTGCTTAGATTATCAGTTTGGTGGGAGCTTTTCTACATGATAAAAGAGGAGAAGAGCCTGAAATTTGATCCATCAACACAGGGAATTCCAGCAGGTTAGGACAGCTCAGGGGCATTCAGCAGTGACAGCTAAAGACAAACCTTTGGCTGCAGCAAAGTGCTATAGAATTTCTGTGAGGCTGTGCATTATCTCAGAACCTGCACAGAGCCAGAATGGACACTCATTTTGATTTAAACTGGCACATCTTTTCTCGGCAACACTTTTTACTAAGATAAGCTTGAAGAAAGTAATATTTTTCCTGCATTACTATAGAAAATTATTACCTTATTCCTTTCAGAGTCAAAAGTTGTTTCTGTGGGGTAGAAATTTGGTGATGAAATCCCTGGAACGCATTTAAGCTTGAGAGAAGACACATTCAGTGAATCAGGATGCAGCTTTAGGGTCCCCCCAATGGTATTTCTTTTAGAGCAGCAACAAAGCCAGAATTCCTACTCTATTCCTGTGAGCCAGTGGCTCCCCAGGACTGGCTGAACCTTTGGAAGTGATGGTAGAAATTACAAAAGCATGGTCCCAATGCTAGGAAAATGGTTTTGAGCACATCAAAGCCACAAGTAGAGGAGTTCAGAACTGGTCCCCTTCATGGTACCTTTCTGGCATTAATCTTGTAGCAAATTGCAGCCAGGTGTGCACACCTGGGATCACATCCAGCCAGGGATGCCCCAGACACCCCTGAAGTTTGGGGTATTCAGAGAGGCTGGTCTGCAGCAGCAGCTCTTATGGTGAGCAAGATTCCTTTAGCTGCAGATGAATTTTGGCAGCCACAGGGAAAAGAGACCCTCTGTACTCGGTTAGGGTGCAGCAGTCTGCTGCCTAAATTGAATTAATACTTGATGCTCAGTTTGCTGTATTCCTGTACTCCATCACAATCTGCTATAACAAATTATGGCAGGAAATAAACTTTATTAAATTCATTACTATGCAGTTTAAAAAAAAAAAAAAGAAGGACATCTTATTCTGTTATTACTATCAAGCTTCAAGCCATCAGTTTTTAAACTCTTCCCTCAGCAATGTTGCCCTGTGATCTCTTCAAAAATCATCTGGAGAAAAACTGCACCAACCCACAAGATGATCTTATTTGTTCTCTTGTCCTCAGCTCCAGTAGTTGTGAGTGTCATTAAACTCTCCTGCTCCTCCACCCCCAGAACATGCAGACCTATTCCTAAACCCTCTGCTTCTGGTGGTGCTGTTTGCTTTGAATTGCAGTGCCTGCACTCTGGAAGGGCAGTGCTGCTGCTCTCCCCTTGCAGCCTTGCAGCAGCAATCCTGCCTGGCTACCTCCCTGTGGGAATCCAGCAGAGCCCTCTCCACTGCAGGGAAAGCTCCTCCAGCCTTTCTGGAGCTCCGCAGGAATACTGCTGTGTGCCAGCAGGGCTCAGGGCCCTCCCTACCACACCCCTGCCCTAGTGTTCAGGCTATTACAGCTTCCAGTTCTGGGGTCAAATAATGTCAAATAAATAAGGGATGCCACAGAACTCAGAGGGCCCCTTCCACGTGCTGCTTCTTTTCTTGTCCCTCTCAAACCAGCAGTCCTTGTCCTCCCAGAAGCTGCACAGTAGTGTGGATGAAACCCTGAGGTTCTGAACTCCTTGTGATGCAGATCTACCCACGCCCTTTGGGCTTGTGTCTGTAAGCATGAGATAATTGTACTATCAATGCCTTGCTACTATGATGTAAAAAAGGTATTTCTTTTTAGTTTTATGTTCAGACCAAAAGCCCTTCCAAGCCCCTTCTGGATAAACAAAACCAAAACTCTACAGGTGATTACTTTCTTGCTGCTTCCCAAGCTTTCATCAGCAACTGTCTACTCAAATTTCTGTCTATTCACAGCAAAAGTTTATTTTATATAGAGGAGGTATTTAATTGCGTGTACTTCAATAGAGAGGATTTTCTTTCTTTCAGGAAGATGCAAAACTACAGAAAACCTTCCACAAGCAATGTCCTTTTATATCTCCTATTATCTTACCAGCACTCCATGCTGATGGCTTGCATTAGTTCCACCTGATTTGTCTGTCAGCCTTGTTCCAGTTCTGTGATTCACTAGAACCACTATCCAATAACTGGATCATCACACAAAACTCATTTCTACAGTCTAGCAGAGGTTTTTCCATCTCTTACCAGCACCAACAATTTTTTTGCATTTCTCATCAACACTTTTGAAGCCACACTTCAAGCACTCAACCTCCATGAGAGTAGTCTCCCCTTTTTTCTCCCTTTACTTACTTTCTTCTTCGTGACCTATGAACACATGAACTTATGCTGCACATTGCCCAAATGGCAGGTGAATTTTTTTTGGAAGTCAGGCACAAAACCTGTGACCAGCATGGCTTCTTACTTTCTAAAGTCTTACTTGCATCTTACTTTCTAAATTATTCAAATGAGTCAAGTATTTTTCTCCCAAAGACCTTCCATACTTATTCCTAAGACTCCTCCTTAAGCTCTCTTTTGAGCTACTTATTTCAAAATATGGGATATTAAAATCATTATTAAAAGAATGAAAAAATCCTTTATGACTTATCTACTTATTCCAAAGAACTCTAAATCTTCCTTTATTACTACTAAGGAGCAGAAATTGTGCCTTATTCCAGAATCACTATTCCAAAACCATGGGAACTAAACTTAGTGATTACAAAATACAGTAAATAGTCTTCCAGATGGTAATCAGTAAAAAGTCTTGACACTCTAATTTCTAAAGTCTGAGAAGCTTCATGTAAAAATCCACCTACTGGGATCAGATTAGCAGAACACATTAACATTGTGACATTGAAAACTGCCTCCATTTTATCTTGTAACAATGGCTTATCTTCAGTAAAATCCATCCCCAGTCAGTAAACTAATTATGTAAATCCTTGAAACTCATCAAGGTAAATACCAAAGGTCCCTAATGATACAAATAAGAAAATACTTCTCTTTTGATTTCCTTGTGGAATTTTTTTTGTTTCAGAAAGTAGTGCCATGAGGATTGCAAACCTAATTCTTTGTAAGTTATCACAGTATTTTTCAATCATTCAAAAAGCTTTCCAAGTCAGATTTTACCATTGGGTGCCACTCTGTAACTTCATTAAAACTAAACAAAACCAAACCCCTCTGTTATATTAAACTGTAATAAAGTTGTTATGACAGAGAGCGTGATTCATGCTTATCCTCAGTTTGAGCTACATCACAGCAAGATTGAAATAATTCATCCAGGCGAGATGAAAGGTATTTGAATTTATCTTGTTTGCAGGTTGACAGTTTTACAATATATATTGCAGTCCTATTTGCTTTATTACTTAATATTTCTCCTGGCACTGTTACAAAATGTCTCACTTTAAGCCTATATTAAAGACCTTAACTTCCTGTTAGCATTGTACCAATGTGAGTGCAATAAAATTGATTTAGTTTACAAGTTTAGTGCTGGAGTGTGAGCACGGATTCAGCTCAGCATTTCATTCTCCTGACCCAGCTCAGAATGGGCAGCACAGAGCTGAAGCACAAGTGACAGAACACCCCTGCTGCAGCCCAGGCAGCCTCTCCTCTAATTCTGTGGAATTTGCAGGTGTGGATGTACCCTGACCCCCAAAGGCTTCTGCCTGAGCCCCAGCAATGCAGGGAAAAAGGCAGAACCTCAGTAAGACACATTTTGCTTAACTGCAAACAGGTTTGACTGCAGGAACGCTGAGAATTATGCTGGGTGTTTCCTTCAGATTGAAGGGAAAGATGCAGGATTGTGTTATTTCTGCTAAAGAACCCAAAGGTTACGCTCTTCTTGCTCAGGAAACTTTAGAATCTTTAAGATATTTTAGCCAGGAATTTTAGCCAGGATATAATCACAGCGTATAACAGAAAAAGCCCTCAGGTTCTTCTCAAGGTTGTGGATATTTGGTGGTGGTCAGGAATTCACTTTTACACAGTCTCTATTCTACTGAACTGAATTCATTTAAACAAAGATTTGGAGCTGCCTGTGCTGTGTGAGGCTTCATTTCTTACAGGTATGGCTTCACATTTTCAGATGTGTGTGCTGTAACACCACCTTCAAAGCCCAAGCTTTGATACTCAAACTATCATTTCCTTACAATCAAAACTTGTTGAGTAAGAAACAACACAGACTCTCTAGAAGGCTGGTTTGTAAAGTATCTTGTTTTACTTTGAAATTCTCTTTTTTATACATTGTTTTCATACAGATAGACTAGACTGGTCAATTAATCAGTACATTTTACTTGATTGGTTAATTAACAAAACGCCTTTTTTATAAAAAAATCTTTGAGAAAAACAGGAAAATAGAGAGTAGGAAAACAACACTTGCAGGTTGTTTATAATAACAAACTATCATTGTTTATCTTCAACTCTAAAGTCTCACAAGCTGATTTTGGGAAAACTTATCTAGTTTTCTCTCTCTCTGACTAGGTTGTTACATGTACAAAAACTCTGGAAAATCAGTGCTCATTTGAAACTCTTAAATTGCATTGTTTCCTATCAGTATTGTTTTCTCAAAGTCAGTGCTCATAGCACAGAGTTTTTCCCTACAAAATGCCTTTGGGTTCAATCATTCCCAACAGGTTAATGTATATTTAGGAGTCTTTTACTATCAACAATGTATCTGCTTCTCTGCCTCGGTGTAAATTTAAATCATTATCTGTAATCAGCAATAATATTATTACTAAGCTGCAATACCACATGGAACTCTCAATTATCACATTAAATTTAGATTATATTATGCTAAGATATATATTTATGCCCAAGAGTTAATTTTGCTTTTAAAATTCATCTGTGTTTAAAATGACTGAAAAGAATATATGAGCCATTATCATTAGGTGAGAACAATTATCTTGATTAACAATTGTTATGCACTAAAATGAAGTGTTATTTTGATAGTTTTGATTTTTGATGCCTTTTTTGGATCTTTGCAAAGTTGTGTGAAGCAGAACACAAAACCTATGTTTTCTTTGCAATAAAGGCAATTTAGTAACCTAATCAGAACACTAGTACCAAAGAAAAAATAAATTAAAATAGCCCTGGAGAGTAATTTTGTGCTACTGCTCAAGAGACTTCCAAAATTTCTAGCAGTCTGCCAAAACCAGTCATCAACATGAGCAGTTGCTGAGAGACAGAATTGGCTTTGCTGATGGAACCAATAATTTACTTTTTCTTTGGCCACTGTTACACAGATACACCCATAAGCTGATCCCAGGAAATGAGCTAGAATGCTCTCCTTAGAAAGGCATTTCTAAAACCAAAAAGGCCCATTTAATTTAATTTACTGCACCAGAGTTCAGTATCTATTCACATCTAAACATCCTTCACTGCAGCTAAAAGCTCATGTCAATGTTCTCTCTTTATAGGCCAAGCACCCAAAATTCCTCAAAGCAGAAAATCATGAATTTACAGCAGAAATGCTCAAGGCACAGCCTCTGCTGCTGTTTCTCACCCCAGTAATGCAGCAGGGTATGAAAGCTGCCCTTTTCCTTCTCTCTGTTAACCTTTCTGCTCCCTGGCAGCCAACAGAAATGGCCTCAGAGATGATGCTGCCAGTGCAGAATTATTTAGACAAAATGAACCCATCAGATTTAAATATATATGGAGATATTTTCATTATTCTTATCTCCCACTTCCCTTTTGATTTTTTTCAGCAACTTCTTAAGTGGATTTCTGGGCATTCATTGATTAATGAAGCAAGAGACTCATAAATTACAGCCAGAAAAACAAAACCAAGAAAAAATCAGTCTGATTTTTTTTTTTCAAATCAAGAAAGCATCAGTCTGAAAATGGAAATATTTCAAAGTCAGGAGGAATCTAAATTATTTGTAATCTCTGTTGTGCCAGACATATAAGATGACACCTCTCAACTTTCTCAACCAAGTAGACTTATTATTTCTCTCTCTCTCTCTTTTTTTTTTTAATCCTTAGCATCTCTGAAAATAGGTTTTTCTTTAATTTGAATGCAAACTAAAAGAAGTTTCTCAGAGAATGTAAACAATCAGGAGGAAGTGTTAACACAAACCTCAGATTTCTGGTTCATGCTATCCCTAGGGAAAAGCTGAATTTCTCACATCAGCACTCCCTGCCAGCCTGACTTGACTGACCAAGAGCTTCCTTCCCAAACCACCCAACTAATTAACAAAGAAGCATGAATGGAATTTTTTGACAGAGGGAAATCCAAGGTTCTGTTCACAGGCTCTGTGGCTGAAACTACACACACTAGCAGAGCCCAGCACAAGAGTGAGAGAGCATCTAAATGTGGCTTTGAAAACTTTGTTTCCAATATTTTCCCTCTAGTACCTGCTATTTTTCAGTGAGTCTCACTCACAGCATCCAGCAATTATTTCTGAGTGACAGAAAACACTCATTGTTCCAACCCTTAAGAATTCCTTGCCAATTAGTGGTACTACCAGCTCTGTGGAGCAGGAGACACAGTGAACTTTCTCTGAGAATTTATTTTAAACTATTTCTGCTGGTGGATGCAATAATGTATTGGCATATATTTCATCCACATGCAAGACTGGAAGATGATAGGCAGATATTTCCTTGCATTATCAGGTAGAAATGAAAAGGAATGGATTGGAGAACACTTGGATCAGGGATACAAAAACAAGCAGCTTTTGTTCTCTGATACTTCAGGAAGAGTGTAGAAATTGTTTTTAAATAGGGAAATGATCCCATGACACCCTGTTTTCCTGTCTCTTGAGAAGTGCTTACATGTTACAACACAGACAGCAAAAATGAAGTGTAAAACAACTGTCTTAGAGCCAAATATACAAAATAAAGACAGGAGGAATACACTCTATCCTCAGAGGCTATGCACAAATGTTGGTGTCACTGATATCCACAGTCAAGCTTTCCCTAACCAGGTCTCTGTTTATTTCCTTGCAGGAGAGCAGCATCACCGGATCAGCTCCATACATAAGGAATGTGTGCCAATTTATTACTTAGAAGCCAGCTAATATATTTCAGAAGGCAGACTACTCCTGTAAAATACTGCTTCTTCACAGTAATTAATCAGCAGCTTGCTCAATATAACAGCTTTGTCCTTATTTTTCTAATAAATGGCAAAGCAGCTCTCCCCATATAGCCTCCTGTTGCTAATTTAATTAACTGGAAGCATGTGACTAGTTTATCTTTAATAGTGCACACTTTTTCTTCAGAGGAATCCATCAATGCTTCCTGTATCATTTTCCTGCCTATTTCCCCCTGCCCTTGCAGTATCCATCAGGAACCAAATTTACTTTTTATTCCTTTTTCCCTGCAGCTCCAGAAGCTGCTGAGGCACCAAGGGCAAGCAGCAGTGGCAGCCTGGCCTGCCCCAGAAACACAACCATGACTCACCAGTGCACTTTTGGCCTCCAGTGTCTCATGCCTTCCACCTAGTGTTTTCTGCCTCTGAGTCTCCATAACTAATTAATTCTTAGCAGAGTGCTTACTAAGTAGATCAGGAAAGAGCTGTGGCTGCAGGCTGTATTTATGCAAATGGAGAGGTTCAGTCTCAGGCTGGTCAGCTTCTAACCTTTGCAACAGCAAACCCGAGCACAGGATCAGTGCTCATCAGAAGGACTGCCAAAACGCATTTCTGTGTTTGCCACTTCATTCCAGTACAAGATAACACCATTCCCCTGGAAGGAAAGAGCTCCCTGACCTTTGGTAGAACTCACACCTCCGCGCATCAGAGCCCCCATGAAGGCACAAAAGGCTCCTGGAGATGCTGAGACACAGCCCAGGGCTATGGCTGGGAGAGGCCAGAACTGGCAACCAGAGATTTTCAGGCTGATCCCTGATCTTTCCACTACTGTGCTGCAGGGCACCAGGCAGGTAATGACATCCACCACCTCTTTCAGTCATCTACTAAATGGGTTTTATAGCACAGACATGCTCACTGTGCATAAAGGAACATTCTGAAGACTCTAGGTTGTTGTTTAAATACAGGTATTTAACTGGCAGGCTAGAGAAAACAAGCCGAATTTCAGAGGCTGTCAAAAATATGCTAGAAAGCATAGAGCAGAAATAAATTACTTGTCTAATTAAATTCCTTTCATGTAGCTTGAATTGCATACAGTGTTTATGAATAATATATAGCAATTGAAAAGAATTGACTTCTGCTTACATACTTAACAAGTCTGAGTTTCCTAAAACAGCTCATTTACCCAATCAGATTTTGTGGTAATCACAGTTAATGTCGTGTATCTGAGACCTTATTACAGAGCCACCATGCCTATATCAAAGTCTTGTCTTGTTTCTGTTCCAGGCTTTTAATGAAACCATAACCATTGCCATCAACAGTGTGTGAATCTAAAAAGACTGCTGGGTTATGCCATTGCTTCCTGGTAGTGGCAGGAAGGGTAGAATGAATTATGAAGTAACATGAAGTCCTGTTAAACAGAATTAAATGCATAAGAAAATAAAATGAAATTTTATAGGCACTTTGTAGGAACTTAATAATTCACCCAAGAGCAGCAAAGTTCCCATAGTCAGGTATACAAAATGTTGTAGAGGGAAAAAAAATTGCAATACCTAATTAATCTCCAGTACTTCCAAGACATGTTTCATTCATCTAAGCATACCCCAACAAAATAATTTGGAGTTTTAATTAATATTTATTTCAGATAGACATCTTGGGAAAAAAAATCTTTGCCAAGTCTAAATTAAAGACCACCTTACTCATGGCCCAGTTTTCATTCCTTTAGAACTTGTGTTCATTATATTTAATGTTAGCAAGGTAAAATTCAAGCGGAATAGCTTTCCCCTTAGCCTGGAGAAGAGAAGGCTCCAGGGACAGCTCAGAGCCTCTTCCAGTGTTTAAAGGGGCTCCAAGAGAGCTGGAGAGGGACAATTGCCAAGGGCTGGAGGGACAGGACACAGGGAATGGCTCCCAGTGCCAGAGGGCAGGGCTGGGTGGGAGATTGGGAATGAGGAATTGTTCCCTGTGAGGGTGGGCAGGCCCTGGCACAGGGTGCCCAGAGCAGCTGTGGCTGCCCCTGGATCCCTGGCAGTGCCCAAGGCCAGGCTGGACACTGGGGCTGGGAGCAGCCTGGGACACTGCAAGGTGTCCCTGCCATGGCAGGAGGTGAAGTGAGATGAGCTTTTGGTCTTCTTCAACCCAAACCTTTCCATGAGTCTAAGATCCCCCACATTTGAAAGATAGGGTCTTTCTTTCAAATAGATTTGAAAGATATTTGGCCTCTGTGTATAATTTGTTTGTGAGCACAAAATCAATCTGCCCTGAATGATTCAAGTTTTGTTCCTCAGCCTGCTTTCCCCACATCTCCATTTTCAAACCTGTTACATCAGAAAGACCCAGCTCCTTGCATTTTTGTGTGCTTTGATATCTGGTATTAAGCTTGTGTTTGACCTGTGTGTATACAAGGAAACAATGGTGATGAACAGATAAAGCATTTAAATTTACTTTGAACCTCAAGTATTTATTTCATCCAGTTAGAGGAACAGAATCCCCAGACAGGAAGAACACAGAGAGTTCCTAGGCAGTATCAGAGGACAGGATACCTGCAGAGTTAACACCTGTCCATCAGGAAAGCTGCTCATGAACAACTGCAAAGAAGTTGTTCTGTCAAAGAAATACTCAAAACCAGCAGAGCCTGCTCTGTGGTGCTGGAGGAGCAATCACAGCAGAGAAACACTGAGAAGCTTGTGGGAGGTTTCACAGAATGAGCTGCACTTCCCTCTTTAGACACCATTTGACTGCAAAGTAAATCATTTTATGCTTATGAAAAAATTAATCTTTTCTGTATTTCAGAGTGGGTTATTATTTTGGTTATAAATTTACTTCCACTTTTAATCTGGAACTCTGTTATTTTGTATACCCTGAAGAATAAACACTGTAGAAGTCCTTGACTTTAAAAAAAGCATTATTTGTTCTGCTGGAGAATGTTTTCATCAAGCAGAAAAGACAAAAAAAACCTGCACACATTATTATGACATTGTAACTATTAAAAAAAAATACCTGAGATGGTATTTAGTATTCCTAACAAGATACCAGCCCAATCTGGTATTATTAGATTGCCCTCTTTTTACATTAAAAGTAACTAATGGGTCAATTTTCTCTAGGTTTCACTCCAGTGATACATGACAGGCTTTTTGCCCTGAAGCCAACATCACAGAAATGCATAAACAGCTTTTGATGAAATTAAAGTCTCTCCTTTAGGGGGTCCACTGTTATTATTCTGCTATCATGGCTTTGAGATTTCCCATCCCTCTGCCTCACAAATAATGATATTGCTGATATTTAACAACTTGCACTGAGATGGTAATTTACAGGAGAGGATGAGTTCACTGGAAAAACACAGGTTTACAGTACCTGAATCCTTTGAAGCCAGTGAGCAGTGCTAAAAGCAGACATATTGTGATTGCTTTGCCCTCCCCAAAACATGCCATAAATTCTGTATGGAAAATGTTTTCCTTCACCCAGGTCTTGTCACTGGACTGGGACTCAATAAAGCTGTAATCTTCAAGTAGGGTTCCTACTCTTTTCCTTTGCCTGCTAACAACACTGATAGCTAATGCAGAGAACAAAGAGTGTGAGAAGAGCAACCTATGATGAAATGTGCCTTTTACAGGAAAGTTTTGCATCAGCAGGTACTCTATAATATCACTGGAATATGATCAGTTGCTCTGCATTCCTTTAGCTTCAGGTCTTAAACACAGCTTGGGTTTCCTTAGCAAATACCAGGGAAAAGCTCTGGCTTCAAGAGCAGGAAATCTCACTTAGATAATAACTATATTTACAGCTAGACCTACTGATATAGTAATTCCTTAAAAAGGCACATTTTCTCATATGCTGCTGTTCTCACATGTATCTGTTCTCTGCATTATCTATCAGTGTTATTTGCACACAAGGGAAAAATAATACAGACCTTACAGGAAGATCTCTCATAATTATTCAGCCAAAAAAACCCCAGTGACTCAGTGCACTGCCCATTACAAACTAAATTAAGGTGCAGGGCCCTTTCCAGTTAAAAATATTCTATGTACTGACCACAAGGCACAGTCACTAGAGCTCTCTGATAGTCATATCATGATCTGTAATATTTAGTGCCTGGATTCCACTGATTTTGGTCACAGCTGAGTGCCATGGTGCATTCCTGGGCCTGGGCTGTGGCTTTTGCATGGCTATTCACTAAGTGAGGTGCTGCTAAAGGCATTATTGCCTTATCACTACAGCCAATGACACCTGGTGACATGCACACTTTGTGCCAGCCAGGACATGATCACACTACCCTCTTCCTTCTTAAAATGAGTAATAACTCTACTGCACAGGTTTCAGTATCTCATCACTCTTACTGACCCCAGGGCAGCAGAAGCCTTTGGTACCATTATTGCTCCATAGCAGGCACTGCTTTAAACCCTCTGGGAGAGAGGAATGCAGTGAATCCTTTGGGATGGGACACAGACCTGGAGTCAGGATGTTTTTCCATAATCTCACTCATCACCCACATGGATCAAAATGCCCAAGTCTGAAAACTTTCTGGCTGCTAAGAGTCCCTTTTGAAATAAGCAGCTCCAGGTAAAGGGAAAGGTGCCCCAGTATTTTGATGACTTTGACCATGACTGGCAGTTCCTGTGCAAGAATTTGTGAGGTTTGTTTTACACATGCTCAGTGCTAGCTTTGACTGCTGCAAACCACCAAAGAAGGCACATATAACTTCTGTGTCAATCTACCTTGAACATTGTCATGGTTTGACCCTGGCACAATGCCAGGGCCCCCATGAAGGGTATATTTTCAAAATGGTGGCTGTGAGATGTGACCCGGGAACAGAACAAAGCAGGCTCTCATTCGGGGATGGAGGGAAAAAAAAACATAACACTTTATTTATTACAAATCTAGAAAGGAACACATACTAAACTAAGAATGAAAACCTTCCAAATACCTTCCTCCTCCCCCTCCCTTTTCTCCACAGATTCACCACCCCTCAAATTATCAACCCTCAAATCCATCAGGGAGAGAGGAGTCCCCCCATGCCTCATGGGCCTCCCCCGGAAGCACAATTGAAACCTCCTGTGCTTCCGCATCACCCATGGCCCCACCCAGAGAACATCGGCCCTCGTGACTTCTCCCCCCTATGTCCAGTGCTCTCACCACTGGACACGGGCCAGGACTGCTTTTAGGGCTCCCCGTTTAAAGATGCTCCACCCACTTCCAGAAGCAGCAGTCTCTCAACTTTGGGACACCAGTCCCCCCCAAATTTCACCCCCTGGGGCCGAGGGGCTTCATGAAAAGTTTCAACTTTGGGACACCAGTCCCCCCCAAATTTCACCCCCTGGGGCCGAGGGGCCTCATGAACAGAGATCTTCCTCTCCGTGGAGACAGAGGGCATCCCACACCCCCTTCAGCCGTCTCTGTTCACGCCGCTGCTTCACTCTTGACTCCCGGGTGTTGCCTCCCCCTAAATACAGTCTCTGGGTCACAGGGAAAAAACACGGGTCTGTCCATGGCCATACAAGAAAGAGTCCAGCCCAAGGCCACTCCATCATCTCTTCCACTCAGGATTCTTCTCTCCTCTTCCAGCTTTCCTCACGCTTGCCCATCTCTCATCTCTCTCTCACCTCATCCTGATTCAGGAGGATTCAGTATTTGTAAGGTTTCTATTAGTCTACAAAGGGGTTAAAATTTTCTTCTGCCTGCCCAAGGACTCCCACAGCAGCTGGGCACCTCTCTCGCCGCATCCCCCGCTTCTGGCCGGCTGAGTTGCCAGCACAATTTCTGTCCCTCTCTCCGGGGGTCTGCCCAGACATCCCAAGTCTCTTCCACCCCTGCATGTTCTCCTCCACCTCTGCACCTTTTGGGGCTCCCGGCCTCCTCCCTGTCATGGCCTCCCCCTCCCCCACCCAGACGCAGCTGGGCAGGGGAGAGGCTAGACTCTACTCACCAACGCCGGATTCCCAAAGAGGAAGTTCTCTGGGAATCTCCTGCTTTTAACCCCCGTGTGTTCTCAGAGGCGTTGCCAATTTTGAATTTGGCCCCTGATTGGCCCGACTTAGACCTTTCCAAAAACACATTTCCGGGCCAAACCACGACAAACATAAATTTTCTTTTGTAACTATAAAGAGATGAAAACCACAGAATTTTAATAGAAAAGTGCAACGTGCATGCTTTTATTCAACACACTAGATTTTTTTGAGAACTGTCAGTTTTCATCCTGCTTACTAATTGACTACTGTGTAAAGCCAAATACTCACAGACCCTCAGGAGAATGCTAATGCATAAATGCACAGTACAAATTAATCAGAATGAAGATGAGTGGTAAATAGGCACTAACCAAGAAACAACTAAAAGGATCAAAAAATATTCGCTGAATACAAATTGTGTTTTAAACTCTGCTATTTGTAATGAAATGCAATCCTACTAAACAATCAGCTTTTTACTACAGAGCAGCATTTTAAGCATGTGCCACTACAAATCATCTCATCTTTTAAACACTTGAATGCATAAACAAATAGTTGCAAAGCAGCAAGATATCTCACCAGCAGCTAATTTATTGTATGACTTCATTCATCTCATGATGAGCAATTCCCAAGTTTATTTCCATTTTAAAGTATCAGTGGATTTTGTTACTGTCTCTTTTAGTTAAATCCTTCTTGCTTTTCCACAATAAAGTGGTTCTAATTGCCTACTTGAGACAAGACTTGGCTTTACTGGGATTTATGGATGTAAGTTTGAGATTAAAATTACCCTTCCCAAACAAAAAGCAGCAGCTAACACAGCAATACAAATAGTTTGCTCCACAGCAGCAGTCAAGAGTCTGGATCTCCCTTCTGTCAGCAGTAATCTGATGCATTGAAGAAAACTGAGTCACTTCTAAGTTCCTCTTTTCAGTCAGTTGGCAAATTTGTTTAAGCAGCCTGCACTGAAGAGGCAGAGCAATGCTCATCCTGAAACAAAGGCCAGTGCAACCAGGAATCCTTCCCCAGACTTTGTGGCCTTTGAAAGCAGCCCTAAAGCAGAGGAAGGAGGACACTTGAAGGGTTTATATCCTAATTAGAATGATCTCATGGACACTCGGGCACACCTTCATGGTTCAACAGGAACAGTATCAAATTAAGTCCATCTAATAATTTCTGAGCAGTTCTAGCTATAAAATAATATGACAATCAGCTGGACATCATTAACACAGACTGCATAATAGGCAAATGGGAATCTAATAACTTTCTCTAAGTTCTATATTATTGCCACTTGAAATTACCATTAAAATATTTTCTCATCAGTGTATTCTTTAAAATTCTAACTGTGTGCTCCTGCAGAAATTATTAAGAAATAAATGCTGTTCAGGGAACCATACCAGGCTTTTAGAATAATGAAGTATTTTTTTTTACACTTCATGAAGACCGATGTAAACTGACACAAAGCCTGTCTCTGGCTGTTCTCACATGCACTGGAACATAACGCCCTCAGTTTTGGGGTCATCATGCAAGGAAACCAGCCTTGAGCAGCAAAGGGGAGCACCACTGTGCATATAACTCATTGTCCTCTGCTCTGAAGCTGAAACAGGACTGAAAAGAGCAGCATTTGTACTGTAATGCAGCTTTGAAACAAAACCAGGTGTCTTCCATGTTGGCTTTAGAGAGTCTGCATTAATTTGTGAATTGATATTTTCACAAAGGAATACATGAAAACAAATGCAGATGCAGAGTGAATAAAGAGAACGGAAGGGATGTGCTGGGGATATGCCTTTCATACAGACATCAAACCTATTATGTACGTGATGATACATTCAGGTATTTAAAACAAAACATTTGGAAAGGTGTCCCATGGTGAAGGCTCCTTTGAGAATTTTCCTTACAATATTTTCATTTTGAATGTCTCTGACTGGATTCAAGATAATCTCTAGGGTGGAATTGCTAGACAGAGGACACATGAATTCCCCCATGAGGCTCTGGAAAAGGCAATATTCCTCCACAGAAAACTAATCTGACATTCATTTTCAAATGCCATGTAGGGAGTCTCCCTTTCTGCCACTCTCTGCTTAATGCACATTCTCAGTTTCCTTAGGAAACCCGGTAAAAGCTGGTCATATTTTGGTTTAGTCTCCACTAAAGCCTGCTGGTAGAGAGCAAATGAAAGTGGACATTTGGAGCTCATCAAGCTTATCCAGCAGGAAGTGAAGACCAATCAAATGTCCACCTGTGAAAGATGTTCAAGCTCTGAAATTAAAAATGAAAACCTACCAAAACAGAACAGAAATGCACCAACCTTTCTTCAGTCTAGTTCTATTTAGCTATGACACATTCTCTGTGTATCATATTAATTTGAGAGTCAGCCCTACATTATTTTTATGCCCACAAAAATGTACCCCAAAAATGATAATGCCCTGGATGAGTAATATTTCGGTAACACTTTGCAATCAAATAAAGAACTCTTGCATCCCTTAAGGTACAGCCAGACAGCTCCTCTGCCAGTTCTCAGACAGCTCATGGAAAGCCAGCAGGTGTGACAAATGAGCTGGAGCTTTCTAGACTGTGCTTTACAACAGATGTATTTACACATATCACAATCTACTGGTGGGGATGGTGCATGCTACTGCCAAATGTTAGATGAAATGTTACCAAACAGAAGTCTCCCACCAAATTCCCATCATGTTGAATACTGAGATCAGCCTGCCACGTGTAATTTCTCATGTTATGGCATGTCCTCAATCAAGTATTGTTTAAGCTATTGTTACTATTTTAATTATCCTTCTCTTACTCACCAGTACATGAAAAGTATGTATTTTACATGAACAAAGAAATTGCAGAATGACTGTCTAGAGACCTGTGCCACTTACATTTTTAAGCTTACTTAATAATTAAATTCCAAAAGATACATCAAAACCATAAGTCTGATCCCACTCCTGATTCTCTGCAAAGGGCTCTCCCTTTCAGGCAGGAGCAGAGGATTTGGTCTTGCCTGAGCAGCTGCTCTTTATCACAACATCTGACACTTCTGGAGCAGGTGGATGCCCAGAAGCGCAGCCCCAGGTGTCCCTGGGGGCTCCTGGTGACACTGTGGCCTCAGGCAGGCCTTTCAGAGGAAAAGAAGGGGGTTCCTGGGGAAGCTGTCACCACGGAGGAGCCCACAGGGGCTGACCCTTCACACCTCTGCCACACGAAGCGGCACCTTGGGATGCACTGGGGCACTTGCAGGGACAGCACAGGACACGCTGGCTCAGGAAACAGCTCACAGGCCAGCCACAATCTCAGTAAAACACAGCACTACTCGTGGATTGAGCCTGGTGCAGGTTACTACTCCCTCATGGTAACACCACCTACGGCATTCCAGCACTGAGAGGATTTTGTTGCAGCACCCTCTGAACAGTGAAACACAACACTGCAGACACAACCCCACTCAGCAGAGCTATCACAGACACACATCCCAAGGGATGTGCCAGGCTCAGTGCACTTCACAGACACATAAACCATGAGTATTAATCTGGTGGTGCTCTATAATTGTGTTGTTTCTTCATATGGTAATGTCTGTTCACACTTCCAAAAATACTTCTCTTCCTTCACCAGCATCTTAACTATAAATGTCTCAACCAGGGCTTTGAACTGGGGCTTTGTGACTGCCCGGGCTGTCAGCAAGTTGGTTTCTTTGCATGTCTTTAAGGAGAGCTGAGCAATTAGAGGAATTTAAAAAAGAAACACAAGAAAGCCACAGAGCACAATTGCAACATTTCAAGTGAGTTCTGATTTCTTGGTCTTTGACACATTTTCAATAACTGCCAGAAAACCTGCAGACTTCCAAGGTTTGCTAGCACAACTGTGGCACTGGAACTAAAGCTTGTGTATTAAAATGCATTCTGAGGAAAAAAATCTAACTTGTTTACAATTCCATTGTTTGCATTTCACTCTGCACTTGTTAGTCACATGTTTCATGCACTTGGGAAAAAGAAAGTTTTCTAAGACTGAAAAAACACATTTATTATTAGCATTTTCCATAAATATCTACTTAGTAGAGAAATATGTAGATAACTCTGGATCTTGGCTTTACAAATAGCAGGGGCTCTAGAGACAACTTAGGCACAAACTAAAAAGCAGAACACATTAATAACTAGAAAACATGTTTAAATATGTTTTTACCTCTAAAAGTGCATATTTTTGCAACATTTCAAAATGAGGACTCCTACCTCTTCCAAAGCCCATAATGAGTCAACCACAGGCTTGATCTTCTTACTGTTATATAGATTTAGGAGTTTGTCCATCACACCCTTGATCAGGCCACCTCGATTCTGTTTGAAAAGCAGATTCAACAGGGAAAATCCAGCAATGACTTTGTTCTCCTCATACAGCTTGATAGGATTTACTTTCTCAACTTGCCACCACTGGAAACCAATAAACAACAGCATGGTTAGAAAAACCATTTTTCAAGAATTGTACAGGAAAGTTCACAAGCAAGCTGTCTGTGCAGATGTGATAAAGGACTCATCTGCCAGGTCTGAAGCAGCAGCCAAGAGAAGCAGCAAGGATTTGATTTAAGGATGAGGAAAGAAAGTGTGCAGCTGACTGACAAGCAGGAATAAAACAAACTCGTGTTGGAGGAGGTCAGGTGAACACATCTGGGTTTGGAAGAGGGTCTGGCAGCAAGGAGTTTGGATTTCCTTGCCCCTCTGCTCTCCTGCTCTCTCCAGACAGCCACTGAAGTGCCCAGATGTTCACTGGCAGCTCCTGGCCATGGCTCTGCTCAAACCAAGGGAACCAGGCACTGCCTATCAGCTGCCAGTTCTCTACATCCATTATTATGTTTATGACACTTGAGCATGCCTCAGAGTATCTGATGAAAGGATTTTATTTCATGTAGCCCAAGAGCATCACTGAGAGTGAGACATGCCACTTCCCTGCAAATTTCATCTGAACGGGTAAATTTTTAATTAGAATTTTCATACAATTTTTATGAGTTAATTTTGCAGCACAACTACATAAAGAAACTAGTTATATTTGTGTACAAAATTTGTATGTTTTTTAATTCCTTCAATCTATTCATATTTATTCCATCAATAAATACCAATACTATCTGAAAAATACTTCAGCTGAAATTTATTCCATTGGGCCAAGCTACCCTACACATTACATGCATCTGGATATTCTTACATTACCAGTAAAAAGGCTGCATAGCAATGATTATCTGGTTTTTGGTCACAAGTGTGTGACAATGACAAGGATCCTCCCACTACAACCATTAAGACAATGTAGGAGGCAAAGAACAGCTCCTTGCTACAGTCTCTGACTTTCAGCTACACAGAGAATTTTGAAGCCAATTCCTCCTGGGAAGGGGGTGTTGCTGGAAGCTCTAAATGAGATTTTGGCAAAAAAGATCATAGGACAGATGTTCAGAAAAGATTTTTCCCTATGTTTTTCCTGTATGAAAGAATTGCTTTCACTCCTGGTTAACTTATTTCTTGCTGGCAGTTTATATGATTTATTTGCCCTACTTTTGATCTCTAGGATTTCTGCAAAGATTTCTGTTGTTGTAGTAAGCTGAAAGAAAAAAAAAAAAAACCCAAACATTTGAACTTTGAATTTCTTGACATTATCAATTAGGAAACAAATGCCACATCATCATCTCTTTGATGTCACTTGAACATGGAGAACTGAAAAAATGCTTTTCTGTATACAAGAAATCTCTGAAAAGCTGAATTTGAGTGGACACAGGCCCCAATTAAGAGATACATCTCCTTTAATTCACTGCATGGTCCTGACAGTGTTTTCAGAGACAAGAAACCTTCAGGGTGCAGTTAATCCTATCCATGGATGTGATGTTTTGCCACAAATAAATAAATAATGCAGTTTAAACTTCGCTGTGTAAGAGACCTGTGTCTCACAGACAATTTCAGTGGCAATGTGAAATGCACACAGATCCAATTCTGGTCTAGCTGTGCTGCCAGAAGAAAACATGGCACAAAACCACAACATCACAAATAACTCAGCAGAGATAAATGAAAATTATGAAGATGAGAAAGCTACAGAAAAGACCAAAGTTAGAGGAAAGAGCATCATCACAGAGACACTTACTGATTTTGCAAAACTGAAGAAGCTTTTTGTCTCCCCAGTAACCATGTTAGATGAACCTGCAAAAGATGAGCACATTCACACACAACCTATTATTACAAGCTACAGCAGACCATTTAGTACATGTAAAATCATCTCTATGATTCATATTTAAGAAAAAAACAACATGCCCAGGTTTAAAAGAGATTAGTAAAAATCCTTTGCGAGTAAAAAATAACAAAGAAGCCAAGGCAACCAAGCCCTCCAGGCTGACAGGAATTCTGAGACAACCCTGGCAATCCATCAAACTGCCAGGGGCAGGTTGGGTTGTGTTGGGCACCTGCCCATAAATACAGGAATCCCTGCAGCTGTGCCCTCCAACAGGAGCTTCCCCACCCTGCAGGGCAGCCTGGCACAGCAGCAGGGGAGATGGGTCTGCTCCATGTGAGGAGCAGTCCACAAACAGGAGTGGAAATTTGTGGACAGAAGCCTGGGTTGGAGTCCTCAAAGTCATGTTAAATAAACCCAACAGCATTCTTCCTGAAATTCTTCCTTCAAGCTTCTCTCTCACAAAAACTACACTGAAGTTTCCTTGGCCACACAATGATTCCCAGAATGAGAGATCCAAACTTTCTCCCATGCTTCTCCTGTATCACCCAGTGATGTTTAACAATCTGTAGTGTAGCTTCCCTTTCAATTTTGGGTTTACTTTTCTAAATATTTTTTAAACATTTTTTTTATATTACCATTTATTTATCAATCATCTAATCCATGGTCAGCTTCATTAAAACTGTTGATTGGAAATGATCAAACTGAGCAAGCATAGCTTGTCCATCACCAGCTCTGGAAGAAGGAGCATGGATGCTTTTAAGCTCTGCAAAGCTTTAGTTTTGAAATGTGCACCTGCTTTTCCCCACTCACCATATAAAATGTAAGTCCCAAGTGGTTTGAGAAGACTGAGGCCTTTCCCAGTATTTTCTCCACAAAGACAGTCCAAAACAATATCTACTCCATCTGCTGAGATTCTAAAACAAGGAAAAATCTCTTACTTTGCAGTAAGATACACAGGGCTGGTCAGCTGGTTGTTAACCAAATGCTAACATTTTCCAGGTTCTTTAGAAAGCACTCTAAGGCTGAGACTTTGCCTGTGAAAACTTTACCCTCATCAAAATACATTTCAGACCCATCCAGTGGCACAGTGCAAGTTTTTCAGGCTAGCCAACCCATCCCTCTTAGGCATCTTGCTTCCCCTTTTTCAGGGCTTTCGGGAAAATTATATTAGCAAAAGACAGGCAAGAGATAAAAAGTTATTTTTTGACTGCATGCAAATATCAGCAAATGCTTGTTTTGTAAATAGAGAAAAAGGATATTTTTCTTATTCACATCTAATATTATTTTTCTGAATTTGTAAGGAAAAAGATCTTAATTTCTTTTCAGACAAAGTTACTTGTAAAGTTATTTGCAGAGTCTTCAGATATTTTATCAACTAGATATCAGCTAAGACTTAAATCAAGCATAAAGAGAAGTCACCAAGAGGTAGAAATCCAGCACAAGTGTTACAATCAGGCCATTTTGTACTGTTTCAATAAACAGTTTACATATTTATAACTTTCCAACAGCTCTGTCAATGCAATGTCAATATGATGCTGAAGAATTAAAAAAAAATACACTGAATATACTGATTTGGCCTTGTAATGCATCTTTCAGCTTCCTCACAAACAAAGGTGAGACCCAGACATCCATTGGTTACAAACAGCAGCAAAACCAGGCAACTTCACTCCCTGGTACTGCTGCCACATTTGGGACAATAAATTGCTTCTATCAGGCCACTGGATGAGCCTCCATGTAGAGGAATACAAATTTTACAACGAAACAGCTTTTGGTGGCTTCCCTGGTTCAATGATTCCTCATCCCCTATGAACGTTTCCAATTCATAACATCCCTTATGGATTTTTTTGGGTTTTTTTCATTTGCTTGGAGTCATCGGTGGTTGCTTCGGTTTTGTTTTTTGAGTTTTCTCCCTGCTGAATGCCCGCGTGACCTGCAATAAAGCAGGTTCCTGCCTCTGTCCCTTCTCATCACAGCTCCATCCTGTTCTGCTCACAGACTTTGAAGAGGTGAACACTTTGAGCAGAACACAGTACACAGCCAATATCCATCAAACCAAACAACTGCCCCATTCCCTCGCTGCTGCTGCTGCTGCCAAGAGACAATTTGTCAAAGCAGCACTCTCAGAATTACTGCTGTAGGTTTATTAAAGATCTTTTCAATGCAAAGGGAAAATGGAAAGATCTGAGTAACAAATCAGAGTACTGGCACATTCTACGGGGTGCCACTTCTGTCTTGCAATCAGGACTACTTGCTGAGCTGATGTTAAACACCTCTGTGCCAGGAAAGAAGCACAGATTGTTTGTTACACCCATGGTTTTTCATCTCTTGTAGCCACCCTGATTCCTCCTGCAATACCAGCCTGCAGTGCTAACAGCCCAGAGAAGTTCTGCCACCTCCACCAACACCAGGATCAACAGTTAGACAAACTGAAAACCAAAGTGTTTGAAAGCACATAAACAGAAACACACATGATGACTTCAAAAGGCAACAGGATGATTTTAATCTGAATGCAAACAAACAAAATCTAAGGATCTGAAATTAAAGCAGACATCACGTGCTCTGATATCAATCCCTGGCAGAGGATAAAAACCCAGGCAGATAAAAGCACACCAGAGAACTCCAAAACCTGGATACCTTACAAATCCACTGAAAATATCTTATTTGGAGCATTACAGTAAGCAAGTACATATGCAAATGAAGGCAAAGCACATCCTCCTGTTACGACCTTTAGTTTCTTTCACTTAATTTACTTTGCTCACAACACATGTCCAAATAAGGAGAGGGATTGAAAAATTTCATGTTGCTTATCAAGACATAGGGAGAAGCTTGCTATCCTGTCCCTAGTGGACAGATGGAATAACTGGAATAAACTACAGCTCCCAAACTCACAAATGTAATATCCTCCCATAAATATGATCAGCCTGGTGCCTTTCATAGTATTTTGCCACATACTATACTGACCTGACTCAGGAAAACACAAGATTACCTTTTTACTTCTTGAACATAGTCTGCGTTCCTGTCAAACAGGTGAGTTACCGAGTTTTTGATTGCTTCATGTTTGAAAGATGAAGCTGTTCCAAAAACAGTAACATTGGGAATGGTTGAACAGAGCTGAGCAACAGCTTGACCCTGCAAATACATTATTATGTTAGTTCACTGGCATGGAAATTGGTTGACAGAGTTTGCAGCTGCCCATTCACTCCTGACGCAGCAAAACCCGAGACCAAGCGTGGGCAAGCACTTCCCAAACCAGTTTATTTCCACTGAAATGCAGTTCAGCCACAGGAAAAAAGACACTAAATCACAAGGATGTTCTGAAGACAAAGCAGTCCTAATACAGTAGGATCATGTCTCCTTATGGTCTCAGTGGAGACAGCAAGTTGCTGTAACAAGTGCTGCATAATAAAGAAAATCTGCTTTACCTCTTACTGATAACAATAGTAATTACTGATTATTCAAAATGCAGGAATAGTCCCCAGTCACACTAAGAGAGATCTGCTGAAGCACGGCCCCAGACTCAAAACGGATCAACAGCAAAAGGGATAAAACAGCCCAGAGCACATCCAGGACAATTATTCTTCCTCCTGGTCTGGGCAGGAGCCCAGTGGGGTCCATCAGATGCTGGTAGCACTTGGGGCATTGAAGAATTTGTGCAATCAGATGTCTGTCCTTTGAGTTTCCAGTTTTGGACCCCAGAAGGCCTTTATAGAATTTTAACCTCTAATTTCATGAAGCTGAGAGAAGGGAAGCTTAACAGCTGAGCCATCTAGATTTCAAAAACCATCCTAAAAGGTCATCTTTCTATAAACCCAGGTTTTGTTTTACTCTTAACACAACAACTAAAGAAAACCAGACTTTTGGTAGCTACACCCTGCTTTCCCTTGCAACCACATTTTTCCACTGGAGCCAGCACAGTCACATGGATATATCCAGAAGTTTAAAAAAAGGCACTGTCATTCTAAAAAAAAAAAGGCCAGATGGAATTCAGCAGACTCTTACTTACATCTACAGCCTAAAGATTGTCATTTGTAAACTGTGTGCATGATAGTAAAACCACCCAGGGACAAACACATTTCTGTTCACTCCAGCCAGAAACCCTGATTATTAGTTGTACATCCCAGTAATTAGCACTTGGGTTTTATTTAGAGCAGGATAATTAGCTAGCCCTGCATAGCCTGGAGGTCTTGGCATCCTCATGGATTCTGCTGAATGTAACTCCAAGCTGAGCATCACCAGAGAGGGCAAGGTTATGGTTTACACGTGGTGGCACCCAGGAATTTCAGAGAGGTTTCCTGCTGGGCTACTCAGAAAATGCCTGCTCAGCAAGGCACAGCTTAGGAGATCTTTAGACAGGCAAGCACACACAGAAAAGAGAGCAAGAGAAGGGATCATTCTCATTCCTACTTTGCAGATGAGGGATGGAACACCACAGCAGGCTGAACAGCTTGTCCAGCAGCTCAGAGAAGCTCACAGGTAACAATGCTTACTCCTGGCATGGTAAATCCAACCCCAAATCAAAAATGACCTCTTATTTTTAAAAGTATCCATTATTTTCCTGGGCTGGAATCCCTAATCTCTCAAAAATCATAAGAAAATCCATTCCTGAAGGGTCTCATCTTGAAAGATGTAACGTTTTCAGGGAGCAGAAAATGTTTCACTATTCTGATATTTCATTTCTCTATTACTTACCATCTCATTCTAAACCCTTCCCAGATTTTAGCCTCCACAAAGAATGTAATATAAAATTAAAATAAAAAATTAGGGGATTTTGTAGCTGTTCTTTTCTTAGCAATTTTCCTAAGCAATTGTCTTTTCTCACTTCTGTGTCTCACAGAAACCCAACACCCACAGTGTTTTAGATAAATCAGTAATTTATAATGCATGGTAGTTGAATGAAATTCTGACATTATTGATCTATTCTCTAATTAGTTTTCTGCATTTTCAATCTAACTTGGGCAGAGAAGGGCTAATGAGTATATCCTGAATCAAAACCACTGAATGTTTAAAAGGTCAAATATTCAAGAAGAAAGCATGTTGATTTTTATCCTTCAGAAGACGATTAACATTTAACAAACCAACAGTGAGATGAACAGGAGAAATGCACAAAAACATTGGGATAATGTGAATAACCTATTTTCCTCCTGACTCAAACTCTGTAGTACACCTTTCCCTCCCCCCAGAGATAAACTTATCTAAAATCCCAGATCAACTGGGAATACCTTCCAGCTTTCTGTAGATATTTGAAGTCTACAACTGATGCATATGACCAGCACTTTTATAATTGGATGAAGTGTTTTGAAGCAATTCCACCAAACACTCTTCTACAGTTTTCTGAAATCTTAATTTGAAGTTGACTCTTACTTATGTCTGTGCAAAGTATTTTTAGTAGCTCTATCAGAAATGTAGGAATAAAGGCTGATATTGGACTTTTCATGCTTTCCCCATCAAAACAGGGGAACTGAACTCAACCTATGAACTCAACCATTTCCCTAATTTCTGTGGAATTCAGCTAAGCTCCAAAACAGCACCGTGGCTATGTAAGTCACTCTTAAGTCTCCTTTTAATCCCTCAAATCACGCAGCTGCCTCTGGATTAGTCACCACTGTTCAGCAGGCTACGCATTTTAATTGCAAATACTGATACCGGTGCTCAGAATACCCACGATTCACAAATGGACCATCACAAAGGGTTTTGCTGCTGAAGCCCTGTGCTGTCACTTGGATCCTGACAACTGCTCTGTGGCAAACAGGGGCAAGAGGCTTTTCTGTCTCCTCCCTGCCCAGGCAGAACCACATCAACTCTGCTACCATTCCAAAGCCTCTCCGGCTTTGGAATCAAGAACCATGCTAGCAGAAACACTGTATGAACTCCAAAACCTTCCAAGAGGGTGCTAAACTATACAAGCATGGGTTGAAAAATAATCTTCACCTATTTAATTTTTTCATATACAATGCCAATTTCTACACAGCAGTATTGACCAGATTCTTGCTTTCTGAACCCAGGAAAACGAGAAAGTTTTAATGGCAAAAAATAATTATTACTTGGACAATTAATGCCACCTTTAATGGAAATCAGCAGTCTTTGGGAATAGAAAAGAAATCAGGCAATTCTCTGAAGGGATAGACATGGTTACACAATATTCCCTTAAAGTGGAATCAATCTCCTGTAATATACTCATATATTTTATACACTACTTATCACAGAATCATGGAGTCATTCTGGATGGAAAAGACCCCTGAGACCATCAAATCCAGCCACCAGCTCAGCACCATCACCATGTTTTATCACTAAGTTGTCCTGAAGTGCACATCCACACATTTTTTGAACACTTCCAGTGAGGCAGAACATCATGTGGTGAAAACTTAGAGAAATTAATGGCTTGGATTGAGTAGCTTAGATTAAAGAAATTAATAGCTTGTGGAATGAAGGATGTCTGCTAATGCTGGATGTGTCTCCCCAGCTTCACAGTCTGCTTGATGGATTCCTCTTCAAGATATCCTGTGAATTCATAAAACCAGTATGTTGAACCTAATCTACACATATGATTACAGAAATTAATATAAATTTATAGCTTTACAGTAGTTTTAGATCCAGAAAAAAAAAATCTCCATATTTCATTGCTTTAAAACCTAAGTCTAAGCCTGCAGGATTGGAAACTTCTCATACCAAGATATTCACCTAAAAGAATGGAAAAGTAGTTTTCTAGGAAGTAACAATGAAATAGACTGTTAAGTGCATTTCAACAATTTCAAAGGAAAAAAGTAATCAATATTTAAAAGTCAATATAGAAAGCATGAATAGAATGAAACTCACTAATCTAATTACCTTGTTAACACAAACGTAATGCTGGATGAAATATAAATAAGGTGTACAGGTGAGTGGCTTTCCAGAAGGGTCTGACCTAATGCCACCAGCCTGACGTGCCAGCTGCACACTGAATTACAGCAGATGTGGGGCACAATCCTTCCAAGAAAGCATCTTTTTGCTACTGTGCAAACTGAGGGCAGCCTGATAGCAGGAGAGAATAAACCATGTAAAAGATACCACTCTGCAAAACTGTATCAGTAAAGAATTACCATTTCTATGATATATTTCTGCAGTCTAAAGGTGCTACAGCATTTTAAAAAGAGCATTCAGACTTAATATTGCACAAGAAACTTGTCTGGAACTGGATGTGAGAAGAATCCAAGTTCCAAAATGCTTTGATTCCACCTAAGCACACCTGAAGGTGCTGTGCAGTACCCAAACACAGTAAGAAAACTGCAAGGGGAATCATCTACTGATCTTGTGGTGTCAGGAAAACTCTTCTCTGGCCTTGGGTGAAGTCTGATACACAACATTTCATCTCCTGAAGGTGTCATTTCCCAATTACAGCAGAGGAAATTGGAAACCAAACACTGGGTGAACATTGCAGAGTGGACAAACTAAAATGTGATTATTGGACAAGCATAAGGCAGCATCTGCTACACTCAGCTCACCACAAATGAGTTTTGGAGTGGAGGCAGGGGGACAGTGACCCTGAGATAATGATCTCTCTCACCCTCACAACATTTTCTGCAACAATTAGCAGGGTGTGTTTTTCTTACCCCTTTGCAAAACCGTGCAGCTGAGCTGCATCAAAAACTCAGGGCTGAATCTCCACCTGGCACAAATCCTCTGCAGCTCAGTGGAGCCAGCCCAGCAAAACTCTGCCAGGGGAACAAACTCCCCCTGGAAAGGCAGAACAGCCAGGGGAGAGCTGAGCTCTGCAGTGACTGGGGACAGGACATGTCCTCTGGGGAGTGCAGGGCTGCGAGAGGCAGAAAGAAACGGCCTTCAGAGGCTGCAGCTGCTTTGGTCAGGGAAATTGCTCTCTGTGCACGGCTGGCTGGGCTTTTGTGTTTGATGAGCAGATCCTGCTCTGAGGCAGTGTCTGGAAATGGGCTGGGCCCTGGCACCAGCACTCCCTGGTGCTGCTGAGGGAGCAGAGCCATGGCTTCAGAAGCCTTCACTGCCCCACCGCCCTCCTGGCTCCCACAGCTGGGCACTTAGAGCAGCCCAGACTGGGTGGCACAGCGTGTGAGCTGATTTATCCTTGGCTGCTGGAGATGAAACAAGAGGAAAGCACTTCGTCACATGCAGAACAGCCATGAACTGCAGGTATGAAAACAGCAAGTGCAGCCCTGGTAGCAGGTGAAGGTGCCAGCAGAGTGGGCTGGAGGAATGCCCTGGCAAGGGCTGGCCAGCACCAGCACAGGACAAGAGTCAATTCTAATTACTCACATTCAGGGAGTCCTGACTCAACCACAGGAGTGCTGTTTAATGTGCTCCTCCCTCTAAGTGCAGACAGAGCAGCCTACCCATGCAATATTTAAAAGGATCAGGAATGCTGTGGGATCTGTTTTAACAGGATCTGGCTTTCCTACTATCTTACTGCTGCTGTGCTCCCAGCCAGCTCAGAGCCCGGGAAACACATCCACACCTGCTGGAGCAGGACCTGCCTGGAGGATGACCAGGAAAGAGACACCTAACCTTACAAAAACAGGGTGTGAGCAAACAAACCTGCCTTCAGACTGAAAAATACAGGCCAAGGAGAGATTTCATGCTGAGCTTGTTGTAGCTGTGAACATATATATCCTACCAAAAAGATCTAAAAGAAGTGCTCCAAGAAGAAAGAGGACCTAATTTTAATTAATGGACAACATCATTAAAGACAAGATACATTAACTCTAAAAGAACAAAGATGCATTTACTGGCTATGAATGAAGTCTGCAAATTTTCTCACTGGGTAAGAAAGACAGAGTGGAGAGAATCTGAATAGATAAACACTTAGGTGTTTTTTCAGGAAGAAATTAGATCATTCTCTTGCAAGAGTTTCTATATGCTGTCTGTGATAGCAGGTGACTGGATTCACTAAGAAATGCCAGTTCTTTGTCAGATAAAATGTCACCACTTCAGTGATTCAGCTGGGAACACATCCTCAAATATTTGCAATATATGCAGGGGAGACACAATAAAAAAGAGGGCTCCTGCCAAGCAGTAACAAATCCTGCCAGGATGGCCTAAATCTGTTGCCAAGTCAGATTTACCCTTCAAATTCAAACACGAGAACTGCATCTGTAACTTACTCTGCTTGCACCTCCTTTGCTGCTGAGCCTGAAAGGGAAGGTCAGACAACAGCTTCAGGAGAAGCAATCAATGCTCCTGCATGGAAGGCAGCTTATTTTTAGCATCTGCAAGATCACAATGCTAATAATTCTGCCTTGAGTCTGAGGAGTTAAGTGATGAGAATGGTGTTTACAAAATCTTGGTAAATAACCAAAGCTTTGTGCTCTAAATATTCAGAAGAGGAAGTACATGAAGAACAAACAAACAAGCAAATGGACATAATGGCTCTCTCTCACAAATATAAAGCCCTGGAGGAATTAATTTTAAAGGTAGATATCATAGAAATAGGGACTGGATTTATTGAAGCTCAAGGAGAAAAACATAATGCTTTTTTCAATTTTTTTTTAACTACAAGGGTCCTGTATTTATACTAATTCAATAGTTTACATAAATAATTGTGAACAAAACTTTATAACCTCATACAAGCCTGTGCTGTGACTTGCACTGAATGCACTGACTTGGAGAGTTTTTATTTTAAAGAAGTAATTGCCTCTTAGGGCAGACCAGTCCCAGCAGGGTGCACACGACTGCTCAGTTTTCTTGGGGTATTTTCCTCAGTTGTCACATTGCTTCACTTTATAGAGATGGGGGAGTGTATTTGTGAAGGGAGCTACTCTTCCGTTGTCTTGCAGTCATTTCAAACATTAATTGCAGTGTTGTACAGTTAAGAGAGACCAATATCTGTCCTACAGTAAGTCATATGTTCTTGCAAAGTCATTATTTTCAGCATTAATGTCTATTTATGGTGTTTAGTGTTATCTGGCTTTCTCCCTGATTTAGCAACCAGTTCAGAAGGGCACTAGAATATTTCTGTAGCTTAAAGTATTTAAACTCTATTTGTATGAGACAATTCTATTTTTTGTTAATTATTGAACTGCCCTGATACTCACTTAGACAGTTTAATCAGAAGTTCTAAGTGTCCTGCCAAGCAGAGGCCTAAAGGGGAGCAAATGGCAACTTTGTTAGATTTTAGTCAGCAGCAGGGCTTGAAAAGTGTTCATCTCTTGTCAGAGCCTGAGGGAATCAACTGTGAGCCTGCTCTGTGCTTTCTGAGAAGGCTCCTGAAATATCTTCAGCCTCCTTCCCTGCCCAGGGTAGGAGCTGAGAGTCACTCTCTCTTCACTGCCCCTGTCCCCAGGATGAAAAAAGAGCCAGGAAAGCCTAAGCAGCCCCTTTTCCAGGCAATCAAAATCAACAAGCTGAAAATCTTGAAAAGCAATGAAAAGCAAATCCTGTGAAAACCAAACGTCACCTCTCCCTCCAGTCCCCCTTGTAAGCACTGCAGCAGCTCCTCCTCCCCGAGGGAAGGGTGCAATATCCCACGGGCCAGAAGCAGAGTTTGGGGCTGTCCCCCTGTCCCCTGGCTCAGGGACACCAGGTGCTTCCCTACGAGTGGCCACTGCCCTTCCAGGACCAGGGAAGTTGGCAGGATGCCCTGCACTCCAGGGAGTGGGGGCAGGGAAGGCACTGGTTTGGTACATGGAGACACAGAGACAGCTGTGTGAGACCTTTCCCAAGACAGGTTATCTTGGTGTGCTTCCTTTTTCTCTTCCTAATCTTCTGATGCTCCCTGGAACTTCTGGAATAAATAACCTGATTTATCTAAAGCATCCTGTCAGACATTAAAGCTACTAATCACACTCCAGGCACAGATGGGAAGACAATTGCCATAGTTACCTCACTACCAAAAGTATCTCCCAACAAAAGAAGGCCACATAAATAAACTGAGGCAATACACAAGAGTAAAGGTCCTAGAGAATTTTGCCTGTCTCCACTTATTGAAAAAGCTGCAGGATCCTCCTAAAGAGGACTGAGTAGCCAGAACAAAGAACCTCACAAACATTTTTGAAGCAACAAGTTCTTTTTAATAAACTGCCTGAAGCAGCTAAAATAATGATCTTGCATAATGAGAAATGAACAATTAGAAACTTCTAGTCCCACAGGGAGCCTATTGTCTCATTAAAGTGTTCTGGAATTTCCCTGACATTTAGAAACAAACTGGACAGATTTGCTGAAAGTGGGGAAGGGCATTCTATCCATTAAAGCAACAGCACAAAAATAGCTCTTTCTATAGCATCTTCAGTGCCAGTTTTCTGTTCATTATCAAAGACCTTTGTGAGAATGATGTGTTCGATCTGAAACTGTCAGATTTTTCAAAGGATTAACAGACACATTAGAGTAACACAGACCCCTCTGAAATCTTCATGTCTGCTTAGCAGAAAGAAAAAAAAACCACGCATCTTCAGTGATATTTTACCTAGAAAACTTATCAAGCAATGGGAAAATTTCCAATTCTTGCTCTCCATGCTCTTCCCTTACAAGAAACAAGGGGCTGTGTGAGGCCCTCTCCTCTGGGACAGTGATCAGCATCCTGGCTTGCAGGCTGGCCAGCCCTGTCTCCCTCTTCCTTGCAGTCCCCCTGGATCCTACACAGCCCTCCATCCCTTACTGCCAGCCTGGCTGCTCTTCCTGCACGTCTGGCCTTTCCCTTGCAAACTCTGCTTTATTTAACTACTTAGCAAGTGATGGATCTGATTGCTCCTTGTTCTCCTGGCAGCCAAACAGGACCCATCCTTCCTTTAGCTTGTCTCAGAGAAGGTTTGGAGCAGCCACAGCAGAGGACCAGCCAAAAGTGCCCATTGAACAGCTGGGATGAGAGAGGAAGCCAGCAGCTCCTTCCAGGAACAGCCCAGCACAGAGGCACTAGAGCAGAAGCATTACCAGTCCTTCAGGAAAAGAAGGAGGAAATAACAGAGGCTAGTGAGATAAGAAAGAGAAAGAAACACAGGAATCTGAAAAAGGAGGAGGGGTTCAACTTCTCTAGATGCACAGGTACGTGCAGGGATTGCTTTGGGGCTAATTCTGTACGCTCAGCCCACAAAGGGGCTGTACAGTGCCAGGTGGGCAAACGGCCTTAGAGCTGCAGCTGGGACTTTGATTCCTGTAGAATATTCCCCTGAATGTGTGGCCTCATGTTGCTTTAGCAGCCCTGAATTCCACATGAAGAGAATGAGCACTACAGAACAATGGTCAGCCCCAGCACTGGGGGCCGGGCTGTGCCCCAGCATAATACGATTATAAATTCCATTCATTTACTCCTCTATTCCAACAGCACCGACCCTTCGCTGCCACTGGGATTATGGCTGGCTAAAAATACCTTGTACAGAGAACTCATGAATTTATTCCTTTGATTACAGCCTTCATTTATATGAGAGCCTGAAAGAAGGGCTAAGGGCGCAGAATTAAGGACGGCGTGTTTGGGGCTGCCCACCAGACCTCAGCAGAAAACAGAACATTATTTTAGCATAAATAAGGCATAACAAGAACTTAGAAAAGGTACTCGAGTTTCAAAGGCTGCTATCTGCTAACGGTCTCAGCTTATAAAATCTGTTTTATGAAAAAGGACTGCATAATTTCAAATGTAAACAGTCCCCAGTCAATATCACAATGTTTTGCACAAAACTTTAATACTTTCAAAAGAAAGAGATTTTTCCTGAAACATACTTCAGGAAAGGAACTTCAAGGGCCACAAAATGCTGACTCTTTATTTCACTGTGTGGCTTGGTATTCCCACAAATTCACCCTTTGCCTGTGCCACACAATGCCCCCTCAGGAATGATCCAAACTACAACATGCAGCAGCCACCACTGGCTACAATTTCAAATTTGTACCTTTTCCTCAGGGCTCACATAAGATTTTTCACTGCTTTCAATCCCTCTACACAAAGGGGAAAAGGAAATCTTTCACAGTGAAAGCACCACACACACTCACACATTATATGTGCAGGAGTATTCTGAGAGGGACATTTACTGTAAAGAGGATTACATACAAATACCTTTTGCAGGGAGCTTATTCTTTTCACTACACCCTTCTTTAACGTAGAAGTACAACATGTGTAAGTTCAGGAATGCAATATTTGAGACAATGGTTGATCCTTGATCTGCTGACAACCAATTAGGGGTTTTTCCATGAGATTTTTTTTCATAGAGTCTAGATCCATAACATTTTTATTTCACCAAAAGCTCCTGCCAGCCATTCACATCAGCATTTTGATGGGAAAACAGATGCAGTCCCTCCTGGTGCAATCCCTCACACAGAGGAATATCCCACCAAACTGCAGGTTCTGGTCATTTCAGGAATGAAGATGCATCAGACTTTCAGTTACTCAGTGACAGGAAAGGAAGAGAAGTTCCAACTTACCACCCCACCTCCTGCCGAGTGAACCAGCACAGACATGCCCTCTCTCAGGTTAGCCACCTCAAAGAGCATCATGTAGGCAGTTACAAAGTTCATGGGAAATGCAGCAGCCTCGGAAAAATTCATGTCATCTGGGATCTTGTAGACAAATTCTACTGGGGTACACACGACTTCAGCCCAGGCATTGTAGTTTACAAAAGCCATGACTCTGTCTCCAATCTGCAAACAAGGAAGAAAACAACGTTGAGGATCTGACTGCAGTTGAGACTGTAGGGAGCAACCTGTGAGACCTGCAAGTCTCCTGTTCAAGGTCTGGGTCACTGCCTGACTGTGAGGGAAATGATGCTCCACATCTTTGGAAAAATAGCAGTTAAGCTGTTCAGCTTTGGGCTTTTACTGTTTTTAATGTCAAAAGAAGTTAAAGCCACCTCTTCCTTTTTGTTTTTGTTGTTTTTGTTTTGCTCCACTCTTCTCTGATAGAGCAGTCTTCTATCATCACTAGTACAGATCATCTTCTGCTAGCAGAGCTCCCAAATAACAAATGTAAAGAATGAAAACAGCATTCTTAGCAATAACCAGAAATTTTGCTGAAGAGAAAGAGATGAGGGGGAAAGGTTATAATTACATTGATGAGAAGCATGGAATAAAGAAAATTATACCTAGGATAATTTTCACTTTAGAGCTACTTTTCCTCTCTGTGGATTGAGAAGGGAAGGCCTTGTGCTCTGGTAGATGGAGCACATGAAAGGGTTGCAAAACTCTCATTCAGAAGATAACACCATCTGTACCCACTCTCTATTTTTACCATCTTATTAACTGATTCAACCAAGATATATCCATGATTGTAATCTCCACAGCCATGTGTCAGAGCAGTATTTAGTTCTACAACTTCAAATAAGCCACCTTAAACATCAAAAATATACCTTTGGATTTTAAGGCACTGTTAAATCTACAAAATGAATTTGACAAGATTTAAAGGAGCAATGAAATATTATCTTCCAATGCAACATTTCTCTGCTCAGTTTCTTCTGAAAATATATGTTAGTGAAAGCACAATTCACTATGGAGAAAAAAAGCCTTTCTGTAAATATTAGATACAGTTGGCTGCTCCTAGGAACCCTTCAGGGGTCCAGGCACATCAAGCTCAACTGTTTGTGTTTGGCCTTCATTGCAGCTTCAGGTTTTTAAAGCAGAGACACTGACTCTTCTCAGATGGACAGGAGTAACAACAAGGCACAACAGACTTGGACAGCAACACTGACCTGAAAGCAGAAACTGGGCTGCTGGTCTACGAGGGACAGCCACACTGAGCAAATGTTTGCCCAGCGTGTATTAAAATCTTCTCAGGCACAGCTCTTACAAACTCCCAATAATTCCTCGTCACCAGCAACCCCATGGCATCTTTTACCTTGACTTAAACCCTTTGCCTTTCTAGGACACACCAGCCAAAACAACAACCTGAACCATGAAAGGAGCTCTGCAATGGAGCCACAGGATAAGACAGGAATAGCATCAAACTCCAGGCCTTTGTGTTTTAACTAAAACTAACAGCAGCTGTCCCTCTAAAATAACTTTGCTTACCTGCCTGATACTCTCTTACATTCTACCATGCTCTCTAATGCTTTAGGAACTACAGGTATGGAGTAAAGCACAACACTTTTGCCTTCAGGCAAACATTTACAGCACAAGCACATTTTGGTCTCCTGAGTCATCACTTTTGCTTTGGGATATTGCAGGTTTGCTCGAAGCTAAGGGGCTGCTGACAGTTCTGAAGGGTTGTCTCTTTTAGAATGAGAATGCTGAAACAGAGCTGTCATTCCAATTTAATTGAAATGTCTCCTCCTTTTGAAATACATTCAAATTAACAATGCCTCACTGGTAATCACTCTGTGGTTCTCTTTTGCTCTTAGAGAAGCAGCTAAAATAGAAAGTCTGCTAGTATTAATTAGTGCAGATGTTAAAATGCCCTATATCCTTGCCATAAATCATAAATGATTACCAAAAAGAATGCAGAGAAGTCCCTCTTGGTGATTCCCAGGGCATTTCTTGGTGACATTAAATACCACATTTTACCACAGACACTATTCAGAGCCTGGTCAGATTACATGTCTTTTCTTGAGAATCATCCCCAAAACTGGAGAGAGATCAGCTGTCATCATCAGAAAGCAGCTTTTTCTTTTAATGGGAGAAGGAGTAGGCATTACACCTATTTTAGGAGGGCTTGAACTGGAAGAGATTTACCCAGGGAAAGGAGGTCAGAAGATACAGGGTGCAGTCTTTGCCATTGCTGTGGACAGAGGTGACAACATATGTCGAGGAGACAGCAAGCATGTGGTGTGCCCCTGCTCTGTGCAAGGATTCCATAAAGAGACCAACAGAACCTTCTTCCATCATCCTCAGGGCATGTTCTCCTGCTGATGGACTCATACCCGTGCACAGCTGCCACTCTGAGTGTGGGCCCTTTTCTAGATCACTCCAACACAGCCATGGCTATGAAGGCTATGTGTAAAAAATAAAATACAGCTTGTTTCAGTGACAGGAGTGCACCAGTGCACAAGCGTGCTCCACAGTCAGAACAAAGATGTCACTTTAAAAAGAGACACAGTATATTCAGTCAGGTGCAGTGTTGTTCAAACAAGCACCATATGCTGTAGCCTTATGATGCCCTTTAAAAATAGCAAGAACTTTAGAAATGAGGGTGCTGATCTGGAGCAGAGGTTTTCTAGACAATATTCTCCTTTCAGAGAATATTCTTTGATATGGAGCACAGCTAAGAAGTACAGATGCTAGAGCAGATCTACTGAAGCAGAAAAGGTTTTCAAACTGCAAAATTATCATTCAGCTGTTGTTTGTAACAAAATACATTGAAAGATTGCAACTTGTTTCAAGGCAGAGATGGGGCAGGAAAGGAACTGAGACAAATCCCCTAAGAAGATTTCACCACTGAAACCATAGTTGAAACTAAACTGGCCATTATCTTCATCCAACTGACAAATTTTAGATGTTTGAGAAGAGAAAAATTTTGTCTTTAGATAAAAATATTTATATCTTCTTAAGATCCAGCTATAATAAGAATTCGGAAAACTTGATTACCTTTTGACATGGCTGACTCTGCAAATAACTAAGGATTGACTTGTGTTAACTCAGGATTTATTTCCACAATTTTCAACCTGCTTAGGCAATAAAATGCAAGTTTGCAGTGAATATAGATGTTTAATATCAATAACAGAATAGGAGGCAGGACAAGATGATGCTTTTATGCCATAAGAGATACCAAAGAGTCCATAACTACTTATGACAACTTTACTATATACATCAAATATCTGTCGTTTATCACAACCTGTCAGGTGAAATAGATATTTTTCCTGAGAAATCAGACTAAGTCCTATATTCACAATCAGAATCTAATTTAATCTGCACCTCATTAATGCACACAGTTGTAAGAAGCAATGCTTACTGTAAACAGGGCTCTGTTAACTCGAGTTCAAAAGCTGGAACCAGAATCAGCAGCACCTGGGCTTTGAGTAAAAGAGCAGTGATGACAGGAAACAGGGCCAAGAAAGGAAACTTAACAAGTTAACTTAATTTCTTTCATTTTATTAAAGGACATCACTCATGCTTTCCAGTGCCTATTCAGCCATCAGGATGTGCACATGGCACAAGTGACTTTCAGGAAGGACTTGAAGGAGATGACAGTGGTGGATTCAGAAACTAATTCAAGAGGTCATTCTCACGCTTGGGAAGCAGCAAGGAAAAATTGACCTTTCAAATCTCAGCAGGGTGGTGAAGGCTGCTGTCACTGGTAGAGCAGAAGGGATTAGAAACTGCTGATTATTTATATGGGACTTATAACTATCACTTTGGAAAAAAAAAAATTACCTCAAATCCTTTCACGCTGTCTCCAAGAGCTTCTACAATTCCAGAACATTCAAACCCAGGAACAAGCGGAGTCTTAGGAGGGTTGTCAATATTTCCCTGTCGCACCATCAAATCAATAAAGTTCAAACCACTGTAAAACACAGGAAAAATTAAAATCAAGACTATTACCACAGATCACAGTAGAGGAGGAAGACTTGACCCGAATGAAGGCACAGCCAGAAAACTCCAGGGCAGCATTAAAAGCTGGGCTCTGCAGGGTCACTGGGAGCCAGCAGACATTCCCACTCTTGGGATGCTGAGCCTTGGGCAGAGGGTGCATGTGCCAGCACAGCAGAGCTGCCAGCAGCCCCAGACTGCTCAGCAGTCCCACAGGGCATTGAGGAATTCAATGCAGTGAAACACTGTGATTGCTACAAATGCACTACTAGCGGGCAAGTAAAGCCAGGTCAGTTTAAGAAGAAAACCCCAAGCCTCACACATTATAGTTATTTGGGGCTAGGAGCCCAATGATCTAACATGATCTAACTGTCCTAACCTTTGATGTGACCCCAGGAATGCATCTTGTGTTTGTCTCAGGCAGGAGTCCAAACTCTGGCATGAACTTACTAAGTACCAGATAGGCTTTTGTTTTAAAACTGTTCCTTCCTGGATCATGACTGTACATTTTTTCAAAAGTTATTAAGGTCTTTGAAGTCCTCAGGTTAGATGCTCAGAAAAAAATACAGGTCTTTCCCTGCAGTCTCAGCTTTGCAAAAATCTTAAAGCACATTTGCATTGTCTTTCGTACGCAATTTTATTAAGGAAAATTTTGTGGTTTTCTAGGCAGTCACAGGAAAAAATAAAAAAGGAAAAAAAAAGAAGAAGAATAAAGGCACCACTTATCTACTATGTGCATATATTGATTACTGGCCTTAATGCCATAGTTAAAACTTTAAAACTCTTCCAAAACACAGCCCTGTTTTTATGGTTAGCCAAGGACACAGCCAGTCCTATCACACATGATACCAGCAACTGCCTGGATACACCACATTACTGATGGGCACAAGGATTTATTAGATGCAGCCTTAGTCAGATACTAATCAAGACACAGACAGACTGAACAGACCCAACAAATTAACAGACAGAGCAGACACCAGCCCTAGCACAAGAACAGCATGGCATTCATGGGATGTAGGTCACTGGGGAGGGGGAAGGAAATCCCACCAAATGTAAGCACTCATAATTGTGGTGGAGGGTTTAGGAGCAACCTGAACCCACACCTTTCAAAATACTCATACACAAAGCTTATAATATCAACCATATGGAAGGTTAAGAGGGGTTTTCACACAGTTAAGCTGGCAAATTTGAAATTGTTTTGGAATGATCCAGTGGGTAAGACCACCTCCTACATCTTGATATGAAAGAGAAATTCCAAATAGCAAAATGCCTGCAAGGCAGCCATTGTTTGGAGAAGAGGAACAAACAAACAGACAAAAATTCCAAAACAAACCACAAACCCAGAAACTCCACAGCACTGATGGTGGCAACCACTGTCTGTGTACATTAATTTCAGCAATGGTCTTTTAAAAGCATCTTTCATCTTGTTAATGCAAGCATTTTACAAAAAGTTAACTTTCCCCTACATTCCTGCTAGAAAAGGCAGCTGGGGGCAGGACTGTGATGAGGGAACCTGGGCAGGAACACACCCCATGGTGTCAGAACAAGTAGGCAAGAAGGAGACAGGTGGATATGCAAAGGTCATTGCTCTTTGCTCATGACAATGATCACAAACAGATTCCTTCTCATGAAGTAAATTGTCAGACAGTTTTTGAGAAGGCACATGTTCAGTTCTGCATCTAATGACATAATACTGGCAGTTCAGTTCTGTCCTAGTTCCATTTCTTTTTCATCTCTATTTTCCCCAAAGGAGGACAAAGGGCAGCAAAATTATATTGGGAGTTCATCTCTATTACAATGAACTTACAAGACCTCACACTACATAAGGTAAACAATGATCAAGTCATGTGTTCTTATTGTTTTAATTTATTTTATTATTTTATTATTATTATTTTATTAATTTAACTAGTTGAACCATGGAGTGTTGACTAGGCTTTCTATTAATTTCTTGTCACTTTCATAGAGACTTTCTTCTTCATTCACTTTCATCTCCTTTACTCTTACATGCTGTGGCATCCCTGCTTCTCTCATGCATGCCGTTATTCCTATCCTTCTCCATTTTGAAGGAAGGACAGAAGTTTTATTTTGCCTGAGAAATTTGAAGATCAGTAAATCTGAAAGCATGATTATGGTGTATTGGTCAACTCAGCTTTGGGGTTTTTTTTGTTTGTTTGGGGTTTTTTTTTTTTGTTGGTTTTTTTTTTTGGGGGGGGGGGTTGTTTTTTTTTTCTTTCCTTAGAATAACCAAGAGGGCCTAAAAATGGACGGCAAGTTTTGTAACTACACCCAAGACACTCAGCTCTTTCATTGGGATTCAATCAACAGCACACTCAGGAAAAGTTTGACTGCACAGAACATCACAAGAAAATATGTTTCATGAAGAGTGGTAGGTTTAGAGATTAAGCACAATTTATTTCTTGTACCGCTGCAAACCAGGATAGCCTGCTCTGGTGTGCAGCCAGAGAAAGTGACTGCTGAACTTTAAGTAAGGAGAGGGAGAAGTGTAAATGCAAAGCAATCCGGTGACAAACAGTACACAGCATTTTTTAAAATCCTAAATCAAGAGCTGGATGCAAATGAAAATAGGGAAGGATATGAATTATCCAGATCAATACATTGACATAGCAGGGATGTGACAGAGCAGGGATGTCTCTGTGATCTGCACAGACTGGATTAACTGTGCATTACTGGAGGCAGACTTTATCAAATATGGAATTATCCTTGAATCTGAATCTGACTTTCTCATTCTGCAATGCTCTACCTTAACACCAGGTCCTTTAACATTATTCTCTACACTTATGGTTTAGTTTTGCTGCATTTTTATTTCCCTTTTCTTAAGTGTGGAAAGCAATAGTCAATTTGTTTCTCCTTGTTCCATTCCACACACTTGAGGATGCCCAATGCCTTCCATTTCAAAATCCCAAATCATGCAGAACACTCCATGACATGGTTTGGAGAGGTGCTGCTTTTGATCTTTCTTATTTCACTGTAAAAATCCACTAAAATTAATTACTGAAATTAATGAAAAGCCACAGATCAAACAAGAGGACCATCGAGTTTTGCATTCTTAAAATCCTTCCTCTTAACCGCAGCCAGCAAACTGCCCAATCTTAAAATTAAAAGAAAACCCAAAAACAAAACAAAAAAACCCCTAACAAGAACAACCATGTCTATACATAAAGGAAAGGTTTAAAATTATCAGGTCTCATGCTTTTTATGCAGAAACCAACACCATAGGAACAGACTGCCTTTAGGAGCAACACCGATTCTCTTCCGCTGCTCTGTTACACTTAGGATTTCTTTTATCTGCTCCAGTTTTTTAAAGTGCCTTTATCTCACAGTCACGGAGTCAGAAGGGTCACTTCTGCTCATTCCTCATAATGCACATGTACAGCAGTACAAGGAAGAAATAATTATAAGAGAAAAAAGAACAATAGGGGGAGGTAATCATAGGACACCATTGCTAATTCACACAACCCGTCTGAAATACGGCTTCTGTTCATTCCAGCTACTTGTGTCATCCTTTAAACACTCTGTATCCCAACCTTCTGCTGCCTGCAAATTACAATACAAACAAACACAGGAGTTTCAACTGCTTCATCATTATCAATCAAAAATTATTTCAGGAAATATGCAGGAGCTGTGACTCAGCTTGGACATCGATGGCTGTTCCATTTCTTAGTCATTGAATGAGCCTAACACATGACTCATCTCAGCTGACACATTTTCAATTGGATCACTGATATTCCAGACGTTCAAAAGAATTATTCATCTGGCTTAGTGCTAATAGCAGCGTATCCTCCATCTCCTCCATTTCTAGTACCATACTACGAAGTGTATACATACAACTTAAGGGGTTTAAACATGTGATTCAATTAGTTTTATCCACAGGGAATTCAGAGACCACACAGAACTTGTTCTTCTACTCGTGTACACTATTTATCAAGCATGTGCATATCGTTCTTAAAATAAAGCTTATTTTCTTCCATCAATTTGTTGAGTCAAAATAATACTTATCTCGAGTGGAGGTCAACTACAAGACTGATTCAACAGAATTACATGTTTTGTAAGAAGTATTGATGACTGGAACAACCCATCTTGTGTGTGTGCACGCTGCCCTGGGCAAAGCCAACCCCTTTCTCACTCGATCTCCCAAGCCCATCATCATCCCAATCAATCCTCTGCATTTACAGGCTTGGGTCAAGAGGATCAGCAAATTGATTTTGCCTTGCCTGGAAGCACACTTTGGTGACCTGGTGACATTTCAGCCCTGTGGCCATTTCCAGTCAGGAATGACACGCAGATGCTCTCCAGCCTGCAGGCTCCTCCACAGGAAGGGAAGCTCCCAAAACACAGGGGGCATTGTGCAACCTGGCAGTCACCTGTGGAGCAGCTGAGCAGGTCTGATGATGTCAAACAGCACGCTTGCAACTCACACAGCCCTGCAGACACTGCAGCCCTGGAGAGCAGCTGCAGCTGTGGCTGCACCACTCTATTTTACAGCCAAGTGCTCCTGTGCAGGTACTTTGCTATTTGTGATACATACACAGCTACTGGTTGGTTTCGTGAAAGTGGAATTCATACAGGTACTGGAAAATGTAAGTCTCTGATGCATTTAGAGAACTATATCCATGTGTTAATAATATTTTTAGTTTTGCATGTTAACTTTTGTTAACCCAATGGCTGGGAAAAAAACCACTTGGGAAACAAGAACCATTAGCTCTATTCATTTAGCACAGAATTTCTTGCATTTTCCATTGTGGCTAGTAGAGAGAAAAAAAAACCAACCCAACACCAAATGTGAATGCAAAAAATTCCGGCCCATTATTTACTGGTATTCATGCAGATTAATGGATATCACTATTTTTCATAGACAAGACCTTGGTAGAGGGAATACTCACAATGGTCACAAACTTTATGAGCCCCATTAAGAACAGGATGGAAAGCATCTGAACAGGTCAAGACACTCAGCTACATTAACCTACCAGGATATTCCAAATCTGAAGAAGATCCACTGATATGTGATTCAAAACAAGCTCACTCCCCCATACCAGTAACATTTTTAACACAAGTTCCTTCTAAAGTAAACAACTTGGCCTTCACCTTGGAATTTATCTTCCAGAAGCACCATGTTTTCATATAGCAGAAAAGGACAACAGAAGATAAATCCTAGGCAAAATTAATTCAGTCTTTGGTAAACATCAAGTTGTGCAGTAAGATCCTAATGTGGCTTCTGCCACTCAAAAAAAAAAAAAAAAAACAAAAAAAAAATCCTATTTTCACGAAGGAACATGTGCACTAAGAACAAGCAATCTAGGAAGAACAGAAAAAAAAAAAAGGAAAGGAAAACAAACAGAAAAAGAAAAAAAAAACCATCTAGGAAAACTCGTTGCAGGATGCTGCCCAACCGTGGACACTTGTCACCTGGACACAGGGACTAACACTGGGAAATTATCCCGAGCTCTGGCCACGCTGCCACAGCAGCTCCGATGAAAAAGGATGCTGACTTAAGTAAGTGATTCCCAGGAGAAAAACAACAGCCAGTGTGTCAGCAGGGAAAGAGACAGGTGCTGAGCAACACGCACAATCTGGCATCCACATTTCTCACAGAAACCCAAACCCCGAACGCACTCGGCCAGGCTTTCCCCGGCTGGCAGCGCCAAGTACCACCGTCAATCCTCTTCCCCCAGCACCCAGCCGAGCGCACCCGAGCCCCGCTGCCCGCCCCGACCGCGGAGCCCGGAGCCGGGGAAGGGACGGGGGAGCGGGGCTCCCCGGGGGAAGCCACAGGTGAGGGAAGTCGGCTCCGGAGCGGGGGCTGCGGGGCTCGCACGGCGCGCCCGGAGCGCAGCGCTGCCCGGCCCCGCGGGTCCGCACCCGCCCGGCCCGGGGCAAGGGGAGGGCGAGGGGCGATACTGGACCAGGCTTTGACGCGGATCTTCAGCTCGCCCTCCTGCGGCTCCGGCATGGCTTTCTTGGACACGCGGAGCTTGTTGAGCCCCCCGAAGGCGGACAGCACCACGGCTCGCATCTCCTTGGCGTCCCCGGCGCGCAGGCTGCCGCCCTCGGCCGCCTCCCTGCCGCCCTCCTTGTCGATCATCTGCTCCGTCTCCTCGGCTCGCTGCGCTCCCTCCTTGGCCATGGCGGGGCTGCGGCGGCTCCCGCGGTGCCGCCGTGCGAGGCCGGTGCCGCCGTGCGGAATGGCCGCGGAGCCGCCGGGGCCCGCCCGCCGCACTGCACCGGCTGCGCAGCGCCCTCCGCCCCGCGCCGCCCCCGCAGAGCCCCGCAGAGCCCCGGCAGGAATCGCGGAGCCGCGCCGCTTGAAAGCACCTCTGCGATCACACAGCTCACCCTTGTGACCCATCTCCACCTCGTCACCCAGAGCAAGGCGCTGGGAGCCACGTCCAGTCCTTAAACACCTCCAGGGATGGGGGCTCCGCTACCTCCCCGGTCAGTCCATTCCAATGTCTAATCATCTTTCTGTGAAGAAATTCTTCCCAATGTCCAGCCTCAACTTCCCCTCGTGCAGCTTTAGTAAGTCCTGTCACTTGTTACCTGGGAGAAGAGCCCGATCCCCAGATCCCCACCTGGCTCCACCCTCCTTACAGGTAGTTAAAGACAGGCATAAGATCACTCCTGACTGAGCCTCTTCTTCTCCAGGCTGAAGAGCCCTGTTGTCACCCTAGGCCAGTGCAGAGCCTGAAGCCCACTGAGCTGAGTCTGAGGCCAGGCTGTCTGGAGCAGCCACCCTCTGTGCCCCAGAGCTCACGGCATTGTGGATTAAATCTCCACTCGAGATGCCTGGGTCTTGATCCTCACCGAGGAGCCCAGTGTGCAGAGTCACACCTTCCCTGCTCCTGGTCCTGAAGCTCTTCTCGGGCCCAGCTCAGTGAGCACTCTTAGTGTCACAAGAACCATGCAGGAAGGCAGCTGCCTCAAGACTGGCACACACCTTTGCAGCAAGAAACACAAGCTTGAGACTCTGCTGTAGAGCACTTTTAAGCCTTTATACAACAGATCTTTACCTGGTGATCCGTGCTGGTGTTCGCTGGTTCCTGTGGGAAGCTAAATCCTTTAATATGAGCACAGGGTGTCCTGCAAGGCACCCAGCCAGCAGAGCTCCCTGGGGCTGTCCTGGTTTGAAGAGGCTTGGACACCAGCCACTTATCTCTGTGTTAATGAGGGTCAGTGCCTGCAGCCCCCCCTGGGGCAGCTGGGCGTGGATTTGGGGGATCACTAGTTGTGGCTTCATGGATGTTGGTGGAGTGTCTGTTGAGTTCAGTATTGGATCCCTGCACCAATTTGTGGATGTCCCCATGGTTTGAGTAAATCAGCCTAAAATGACGTATGTATTTATGGAGTTCCAAAATTCATTGCAGCATGCTGTGTGTACGGTGAATGGTCCTGCAGACCTCCCGTGGGTACAGTTCTTCCATCAAACCACCCCCACCTGCAGCAGCTGAGTCCTTAAGAAGCTTCAGGACCCCTCTGTCATCTGTTGGGGATTATGACCCCCCTCTCTTTAGGCTGTGGAGTTGTAGTGGTCTGAGTTCATCAATACCCCTTAATTTCACAATGTGCATTTCTTTCATCTCGGGTCATGTATTCAATGTTCAAGTATTTGAAGGAAGCCAAAAATGTTGGAAATATCTTAGCTATAACAGGTAATGGGATAAAAGCATTTTCATTAACAATAAAGTGAGATAGTGGAGGAATGGAGAGAATTTTCATATTCCTTTGAAATTTTGGGGTTTTTTTTCTCTGTAGTCTGTGAAAACTTTTAGATAACATATTTTTAAAAGGCCATTTCTGAGAATTTGTCATCTCAGCCTGCCATAAATGAAGCAGTAAATAAATACATGTTAGGAGCAAAGGAGAAATAGTACTAGCCTCAGGGAAGCTTCACTATGACCATTACCTCAAGAAGTTCAAGCAGATTTTATCAAAACTGAAGTCTGATGCCTCAAACACCACATATGTTGTCCTGAAGATATGTTTTGACAAAGACTCAAAACCAGCTCATTAACACCATCAAGAATTTTATGTGTGACATATTAAAGCAATGCCATTCACTTCCTTCCACGTATCAGTATGTCAAAAGCTCCAGCTGTTTTAAAGACCAGGAACCTTTTTTCCTCCCTGGTAATACCATGAATATCCCCTCCCTGTTCCCTGCACTTGGCTAATTCAGTGCTGTAATGGGGAATACAAGGTTCTGTCACTTTAGATCTGGCCATTTGAATGCATGACCAGGCAGGCAGCAGCTGAATAAAGAATAACATGCACTTGTCTCCAAATTATTCACTCTGCTGGCATCTTGTTACAGCTCTAACTCAAATGAATGGCAAAGCAGAGAGTGACGGGGGAAAGTAAAGCAGGTAACATATTGCAACAAAGTGACATCCAGAATGATGAAGAGATTAGGGGATCGCTCACTCGCATCACTCCAGCAGTCCGCAGCAGCCAAAGAAGTGCATCTGGGCCTTCAAACTGCATTTGTTTTGCAATGGTTCTGATTAAGCCTCCCCATACTGATTTAAAGCTATCTCTATTACCCCTTGGTCCTGAACCAAAAGTAAATTATCCTAAATACCTTAACTGTCCTGTCTGCAAGTCAAAATGTCGAAGGATGGCCATTTTGTAGAAACATGATCTGTGGTAGTACCAGTAATTGCACAGGTCAGTTGTGGCAACCGAAGTAAGGTATAGCAGATATTTTTGCATAATCATGATTCCATTAGTTTCATTTAATTCCTGAGCACTTCTTTAAGAATATTCGATGATGCAGTACAGAAGCACACACTGATGTAAAAGCAGGATTTATTCTGACAGTTGACTGTAAATTTAACTACCCTAGAAAGAGTCTGCGGGATGGCCATTCATATCACTTAAGCCTTCAGTAAAAGCATTCCAATGGTGGCTTTCCACTGGCTTCACCAGCTGGTAGATTGGACTTGCAAAAGTGAAAATACAGAACTTGATTTGATGAATATAGACAAGCAGTGACAATATTAATGAACATTTGAGAACAGCTTTGAGAAACTGAGCAGCAGGGAATTAAGAGTTCCTTCACCACCTCCTGTACCTGCTGGTCAAGTTGGGGATGTCTATTCTTTGAGAGAGTGATGTTTAAAATGCAGTGCAGAAAGGAAGGGAAATGGAGCAGTGTACTTGTGGATAAATGCTGGCAGTCACAGTCAACATTTCCTCCCAATTCAGATCTTTTACTTTCAGAATATAAAGTTCCTTTGTTCAGCAAAGGAACCTATAGATGTTTGAGGGTTCAGGCCTGAATTTCATGGTGTGGAGCAGTCATTGAGGATAAATCTGACTAGAGGAAGTTAGAGGAAGAATTTGAAGTTGCTACTGGAAACACAGTGGAAGGCTGATCAAAAACTGAAGTAGATGAGTTAAATGCAAGGTTTGATGCTGTGTGGAGCTGAAACCAAATGAAAGCAAACTAAAGCAAACCAAACAACTCTTGGACCACTGTGCAAAATAAATATCCCCCACTAGATACTCCTGACGTACTTGACACCACTTCATTTTGGAAGAACAATGAAGTTTGTGTTCAAGAAGGACTTGATGTCTTTGTATCAGTTTCCATCCTTAACAAGAACAACAAGACCTGAATAAGGACTAATCACTTTGCTCAAAGAAGTAACACATAAATGGCAAAAACAAATCCTCCGTTAGAATGCAATTTTTATCTCAGTAATTTTCTCTGGAGCATAAATCATGTTTTGTCTTTAGAATAAAGTATTATAAATATTTTTGTTAGGTTAAATTATTTATTTTTCTAGTAGTTATAAATTAAATTAGAAAATCATAGTGATGTATGTTCTGGCTGCTTTAATGCATTATCTAGGCAGTTTTTAATACATTGAGTTCCAAAACACTGGGTTTTTTACAGTCTATTGTCACTGAATTCTGTCTAGTGCCGAAAAGAAATCTGAAAGAAATGATGTTTTGAAAACATGTTCAGAACACCTATTTAAGCTGTTGTGATGCCCTATAGTCCACAACATCTCTTATTAATAGGAAAATTGGTTTAGTGTCTTTTCCCACCTGTATTCCTGTGTAGAATGTATTAACAAAGATATTTCCAAAGGAATCTCAAAGAGTACAGGATGCTAGATTTATTTGTTTGGGCTTTTTAAAAACGAGAGACCTCCATTTCCTAAGGTTGATTTACATTAAGATAATTGTATTATTTTATTTTATCTTAGCCAGGGGCTTTCTCTTGCTGGTGAAGCTCTGTATGAATCATAGCAGCAATGAAGCAATTCTCTGATCATAGGCACTAAAAAGAACTGTACAGTTCCCTTCAGCAGATGCAGTTTAGAGCTCCTTGGCATCATCAGAAGTAGTGAAAATGTGTTGCATTTTAAACCAAAGAGGAAAAGAAATGAAAGACTCAGAGGACTTGGCAAAGCCAATATATGATTTATCCTGTTGGCTGCTCAGTTATTGCAGCCCTTTGCTACTTTACCATTTGTCCTGTTCAGAGATTGTGCTCGGATAATTCAGTGATGAGTACAACAGAAATTAAATAAATCATAGCTGTTGATGAAATAATACAACTTAGGAAAATTTAAATAGATTGAGAAGTATTTACATCATGGTGATGACAGTTATCACATAGAGACCAAAATAAGCCCTTTTATCAAAACTTCATTTATATCCTTGTTCGTCAAGCCCTACTATCCATTTATTTGGCTGATGTAGTATAATGTAAAAATACTGTTCAATATCTTGTACTGTTTCTACATTCCAACACTTCTGTTGTGTTTTCTAAAAGCTTTGCATATTTTTACTATTTTGGTAGTAACATTGAAGTTCTGTGTTTTCTTTTGGTACTCAACTGAAGAAATATAGAAAAAAAAAGTCAGAAAAAATTGTGGAGGTGGATAGTAGATCACAAGGAGCAAAGTTACAGGAGATGAGTACATTACTACTGCCCTGCTTAAGAGCATCTCTCATAAAAAGCAGACTGGCTACACTTCCTAGCTCCATAATTTCAACTCTCCATGACTTGTTTCCTGCTTTGTAAAGCTGAGTTTAGCCACTTTTACCTAATATGAATAAAAACTAGTAATACACACTTACAGTTCTCTTGTATTACTGCAACAGCACTAGGTACCCTTAGAAATTTTTAGGGTATTGCAATGCCATCCCTGAATTTAAACAGGTTCAAGATATTATTTGTAGCTTATTCTTTTAGGTAATTTGTAGCAAAAGTAAAAAATGATTGCACGTGTTGAATCTCACTTTGTAAGTGGAATGGTCAGTAACTGGGCAGTTATATGTATGGGATGGATGCACACGATGATTTATGTAATTCATTCTGCTTTATTCTGTGTGACTCCAGGCTTTGAGAAAGAGTAATCCCACTTGGCATTTTGACTCCATTTGGTCTCAGTAATTATGGATCCAGAGTAACTTGTTAGAAGCTTGTGAAAAAAAGGTCTCTGAAGTTTACAGCAGAGACGAAGTGTACAGAAGAATGAGAATTCAATGAATAATTCAATGAATACTAAGTTTGAAAAGCACACCCAGTTATCCTACTGGCTATGTTCAATTGTTATCCACTGTTACAGTACAGGGCACAAGATCACCAAGAACACTGTGGATGTCATCTTCAGACTATTAGCACATTTTATTTTTGATCAAAGTCACTTTCTACAAATTACCAAGCTGTTTTGCCTTTTTGAGGCTCCTGGTTTTTCGTGTTCAGTATTTACATGTACAATGCAGGTGGCTCCTGAATCTGCTCAAGGAAACCAAAGAGAGCTTTTAGTTTTTGTAAGCTGAGGTCTGTTTTGCCTCTTTCTGAAGCTGCAGTCCAAGAGCAGTGACAGAAAGGTTGCTGCTCTGGGAACAGGAATGCTTCTAGCTCGAATTTAATCCTGAAGGCATTGTACCAATTTAAAGCTCTTGCAAGAGCTCTGACACTGCACAGAATTTCCACAGGCATTAAAACACAAAGAACTCTCTTTCCCCTACAAGCTCTTGATGCAGCTTTCTGTACCACCCTGGTTATGTCCTCTGTGATGGACCTTTTGCAGAAAGGACAAGGATACTCTTTAGCATAACTGTGTTTTCTATGGAGTGTTTTATCATGGTCTATTAATATTTTCTTTTCCTCAGGTCCATAGCTACTTACTGCTTTCCAACTCATTGATTTTAATAAACCAACTGAGCATGCTGCTGTATTCTCTTCTACTCTCCCTGTATTTTTTCTACTATCCTTATGGAGGAAAAAAAAATACCCATAAAACCAAATATAAACACCAGCTTATTAGGAGATTGGTTTCCTCTGAGCACTCTTAAGATGCTAATGGAACTGTTCATTACATAGCTTCTAGATTGCATCTCACTTGGGCTGGTAGAAACAGGGATTTTCACTGAATAAATGCGTTTGAGTTTGCAGGCAAGGTTCAGAACCTGTATTTTGTTTTACTGCAATGGAGTTATTTTTCTTCACAGAGGCTGGTGTGATGCCATGTTTTGGATTTACAACCTTAACGATGCTGATACCACACCAGTGTTTTTGTTATTGCTGAGCAGTGTTTACACAGTGCCAAGGTCTTTTCTGCTTCTCCCGCCACCCCAGCAGCAAGGAGGTGCACAGGGAGCTGGGAGAGGACACATCTGGGACACCCCACCAGATGGAAGGTGAATCGTATTCCACATGGCCTCTTGCTGAGCAAGCACTGCTGGGGGAAAGAAGGAAGAAAGGGGGAGTTATATTTGGAGTTATGGCTGAGGCCCTACTTTCCTGGAAATGGCCAAACATCTGCCCGCCTAGGAAGCAGAGAATAAATTCATTATTTTGCTTTGCTTGCACATAAAGCTTTACCTCACTTACTAATCTGTCTTTATCTGAACCCACGAGTTTTGTCAGTGTTGTCCTTCTGACTCTCTGCCCCACCCCACTGCAGAGGAGAGATGAGAAAGTGCGTGGAGTTTATCTGCTTGTTAGAGCTAACCCACAGCAAAACCAAAACCACATCTCTCTTTTTATACTGATTTTAATAAGTAAACTCATAAATTAGGAAATGGGCCTGAAAAATCTTAATGTCATGTTCACCTAGAGAAGTAGTTCCTTATTTTATAGTTAAGCATACTAGTGAAGTTCTTTGGGTGAGCTTGTACTATTGATAATGGCACAGTATGAAATATTTATAATAACACTAGGATAAGTGTTGCAGTTTTATAACTTTGGGAAAGCTGAGAGAATTAAGATTATTCAGTCTGGAGAAGAGAAGCTTCAGGGCTACCCAAGTGGATCTTACCAGTACCTGAAGGAGCTCCAACAAAGATGGAGAGAGACTGTTTGTGAGAGCCTGGAGTGGCAAGACAAGGGGGAATGGCTTCAAACTGACAGAGAGTAGATTTAGAATTCATATTAGGAATAAATCCTTTACTGAGGCCCTGGCACAGGTTGCCCAGAGAAGCTGTGGCTGCCCCACCCTGGAAGTTTCCAAGGTCAGGTTGGACGGGGCTTGGAGTGCCCTGGGATAGTGGGAGATGTCTCTGCCCATGGCAGGAGGTTGGAATCAGGTAACCTTCAAAGCCCCTTCCAACCCAAACATTCTATGATTCTGTGATTCTATGTACTTATTCCATCTGTAGCTGTAGTTCACCGTACTGGAAGATAATGAAAAAAAAAGGCACTGTAGTCTGAAATTGGACCATTTGCTGACAGCAGTGTAACTACACGAGAGGACTGACTGTGCCATTCTCTCACCCCAGTGTGGGCTCGCTGCCCAGTGCACGCTGCCAATTCACACACCAAGACACAAGGCAAGGTATTTCTACTTTCTGCTCTAGTTTGTGCAAAGCAGGGAGCTGGGGTGTAAGCCACAAGAGGCTGGCTCTCTGACCATCAAAACTTCACACCATTTTAGTAAACAAAGGTATCAGCATTCACTGGCTAAAAGCTACCTAGTTCTCTTATTACCTGGTATTCTGCCTTTGATTGGTTAAATGATTCTTTGGCTTCCCATGCTAGTCAGTCCCATGCTCAGTCTTTCTCTTTTCAGACAGTGGGTTTCTTGGGCTGTGAGCTAGTGGCTGCAATATTCCCCTGGCTGAATTGCCTTCTACCCAGTTGGAGATGATTTTGTCATGGTTGCTGAGTTGACTTTGTTAGTTTCCTCCTTATCTTGGGAGTTTTGCAAAGTGTCCTTGTGGCCTGTAAATTCTGCATTCTCTGTGCCTGCTATCAGAATCACATCCTTCTTCCCAAGCTTTGCTAACCTCCCCCAGCTCTGAGATCATTGAAGCCTGTCAAGCCCTAGACTTAACAAAGCAATTCTACCAAAAAGTAATTTATGTTTCTAACACCTGGACATAATTTAGGGACTTTGAAGAAGAATTAGAATAATTTTGGATGTGCTTTTCAACATTAATCAGCTAAATGTTAGATAAAGGTGATTTCTGGAGACAAAATTAATGTGAAAGCTGCATAGCAAACCTTCCAGGCTGCAACCAAGAAAAATGATTCTTCAGTGCTCCAGTCTTTTGAGAAATCAGGTCTGGTCAAATAAACTCCAGGCTTTGCCAGTGTGTTTGGAAATTCTGAGGGGAAAAGGTCAGGAGATGAGAGCCCGTAGAGCATTCTCAGACTTCTTTCATTGTGGCAAACACATCTTGTTGTATAGGGGCAGCATTCTTATTCTTCTCCCTCTAGAAATTGTGCAGATGGATTAGAATATTGCTAAGTTGTGAACTGTCATGAACAAGTGATCAGTGAAGGTATTTAAAGATGAATGACAGAACTTGGCCACATAAGACTTTGAAGTCCCAGTTAAGGGGTGAAAATGAGGTCTGCTTACTGCCACAATGTCCTGACACTGCCTGATTGTGATCTTTGTGTGTTTCAAGAGTTTCTGTCTTTTTGAGACACTAGCTTTAAAGTCCTTTAAAGTCCTCATGAAATGAGGACTCTGTGGGAGTTTAGATTACACCTGCTATCTCCCTGTATGACTAACACACTTGGGTACCAATGTAAACTATCATTTGCTTGGTATTTTTTAATCCAGTGTAAGAAAACCTGCAAGAAAACTTGGGCACTCTGGATAAATCTTTTTTCTTTCAGGGTAAAATGGAAGGGCCACAACTACTTCCTGAGCATGTATTTTGATTTCCCCTTACTTTGAGGTAATTAAAAAGTATAGCTATATCTAAAGTCTAGCTGGTCAATTTATCAGATGATTTAAATTAAAAGTTAGAAACCACTTTAGGCAAGAGTTTGGAATTCAGCAGGAGTGTCTTTGTAAAATCACAGTACAAGTGCTGGCATTTACTTTAGTCTTTGAAGAAATAATTCAAAATGCAGTTTATATCTACAGCCAAAAATAAAAGTTAGGAAGAAGTAACATGAGATGTGAAGTCAGGACAAAGGAAACTGAGGTTTCCAGGGGTATTGGTATTTTGCACTACAAAAAGAGATTTTTTTTCCCCACATAAGAAAAAGATAGAGAAACCTTCTGGCTCATATTTTAATAATGAGCTAAGCAATGTCCTTTCATGGCAGGTAATGAGCCAGCATCTCTCTTCAAACATGGAGATGCTGACTAGTATCTGGAATCTCAGCTGGAGAAGGGGGATTGTGTTACTAGATCTGATCCAAATACCAACACTATCTTGTTTGAGCAGCATCATCAGAATTATTTCTGCTGAATGTCACCCAAGTTTCCCCAGAGACCTTGAAATCAGTGGGACAGTCGAGCATGTGTAGTCCAAAAAGGAATTTCTGCACTAAGAGGCTGGATCTCTAATCACCTTGAAGTCACCCCCATAGGAGGAAGATGGAAGAGGCTTATTCTACTTTCAAATCTTTAATTCAAGCATTTAATTTCTTCAGTTTGGAAAAGTTAAATTTACTGTTGGGTTAATCAAGTTAAAAGAGAAGCTTAATTATAAGCTAGAAAAAGCTGAACAGTGTTGCAGAAAGTCAACATTGTGGGTTATTTCTTTTATTTTAACAAGGTGGTGGTGGCAGGGGTGTTGAACCTATTTTGAGAGAGAAGTGTGGGTAGGAACATGAAGAAAGGAAGACAAAATGCAGTGCCCTACAAACATACCTAAAGAAAAGAATCTGGTATCAGTTCATGGGAAGCAAGCACATCAAAAAAGAAATCCATGTGAAGCTGTTCAAAAAGGCTTGTGAGCTACTTTTGAAAGTGTGTGCCCTATCCAAATAAAACATTCCTTTAGGACAGGCAAGAAATCTTTTAAGTGTTCAGTGGTCTGAGGTACTGTGGGCAAAAAGCATCAGGGCCACAGAACACACTTCCTGCAGTCATGCTCCAGCTTCAGGGCTGGGGAGACTGAGGCCTGCAGGAGACTTCAAAAGCTCTACAGAAACCACTGAACAGCACAACCATCAGACAGCTCCCTGGATGAGCAGGCAGATGTGAACCAGGGCACCTCAGCTCTCCTCAGATAAACACAGAGCCAAGTCTTGCTGAGTTTTAGAGGGAGCTTCCAAGAATTCTATCAAAGATTCTCATAGACAGGTACAGTGATCACATCCCCTGCTGCTGGCAAGCAACATCAGAAAGGGAACAACTGAAGTTAAAAGGAAGGAGGTAACCTTAAATCATTAAAGCAAGAGAAAATTGAGGCATTTAATTGGGAAACTGTGGCACAGACACATCAGTCTCCAAACCAATGACAGCATATTACCCTGTGTGAGGAGCCAATTTACTTGTGGTTTGTCTCAACCCTAGTTGTCAGAGGCACATGGGGAAGGGGTCATACGTGTGCCACGTCCAGAAGGCACTGAGGAGAAGATCGAGGAAAGCCTTGTCTCTGGGGACACTTTGCCTGGCAGCCAGTTCATGTGCCACACGGGACAGGCTGTCAGCAGGCACTGTACCCCAGAGACACTCTGCAATCCATGGCAAAAGGTCTCTGCTGATGGACTGCACTGGGACATTGGACTGGCAGAGTGGTCTCCGGCCAGCAGGCAGGCCTTGGGAGGAGACAGGGGCATAAAAATAACTGCAACACAACCCGTGGGGTTTTTTCAAAAGTTGCTTTTTGAGTGGGGGCAAGCTTTGGAGACTGTGCTTTTTGCGCGGCTTTGAGACTTGCATTTTGAGTTGGAGGGCCTTTTATGTCTTATTTCTGCTTTGACTCCAGCCTGCTGAGGCCCTTGCTGGATCTTGCTTGCCCTCACATCTGTCCCATCTCCCTGCATCCCTGACTGATGTCCTGCCTGCTTCACCTCTGTGTCCCTGAGCTACCTGTGTCCCTGAGCCACCTGTGTCCAGCCCTCCCTGCCTCCAAGCCAGGCCTCTGTCTCTCTCCCCCCCAAATTCCTTTCCCATTTCTCTTCTTCTTGCTCTGTCTTTTCTAGCCATCTTTAGTAGAGTAACTATTTTTTTTTTTTTTTTGTTACCAATAAATGTTTGTCTCAGCTGACTTAATTTCGTTCCTGACCATCTAATTCTAGAAGAGCTGCTCGCAGTTTCCCTCAGTGTAAGGCAACACCCCCCTCATGCAACACTGTAGTGCAAGAGCAGATTCCTGCCAGGCTCTGATTGCTCTGCTCAAACACCTCAGCCAGCAGCTGGGAACAGAGAGATTCCTCCATCACGAAAAAGCCATTTTGAGAGGGTTAGTCCAGTCTAGTGGCAGTGTAACCCTATCCTGGACACGAGTGCAGGGAGCTCACACAGCGCTCTGCCCCCAGGGAAGGCTCCTGCAGAGTTTTCTGAGCTGGAAGAGTCTCTGCCTCTCTCTGCAGCAGACAATGCCATCGTGCGGCAGTTCCTGCTTCCTCGGCTGACCCATCCAGGCTAAAAAGTGCTGCTTCTATCCCGGAGATAATAAGCAAACTCCTCTCTCCTGCTGAACTGTTTCCATAGCATGAGGACACCCCTTAGCAGGATGCAGGCAGGCCCCATACAGATCTTTCTCCAATTTCCAACTGCAGGATTTAAAGGAAAAGCCATTTCTGGGAAAGGGTTAAACCAAGCCCCTGGGAAGCTCATGACCTGCGGTCTCTTTGGGACTTTTGAGACCCTTTGGGACTCAGCAGAGGCTGAGGGGTTCCAGTGGCAGCAGCTTGAGGTGGGATGTGTGACCAAGACTATGTGCCACAGTAGCAGATGGCCTGGCTCCTCCTCAATCCCGCAGCAGTTTTCAGTTCTCCAGAGTATGCATGACCACATCTCATGTAAAACTAAGATTAAATACACTGCAGACAAGCAGCTGGAGCTGCCAAGGGATGCGGAGAGGATTTGTCTTTTCTGTAAAGAAACCCAAGTGCTTACTTCTCTGGCCGATGTAGTAAAGGGTCATCTTCCCTCATCCCCTCAGAGGAACACCAGTGGCTATTTCTTCTTAATATAATAAATAAGCACATGCACACTGGGAAGGTTGTGGTGTTCCAGCACCAACACTGAACCAACCAGAACGAAATTCAAACAATCCAAACACCACATAGAACAAACGCCTTTCATTTTTTAACCTAACAACCTTTTGGCTTCAGCAAAATGGCACAATTGTCTCTCACAATCCACTCTTTCCTTTTATTATCCTTTCATTGCTGAAGCCCTTGATTTAATGACCCTGTCTGGTCAGCACAAACTAGCTCCTTTTGTGAAGTAGTTATAAATAAGATTAATCAGTCTTTTATTAGGTCGGTGTTAAATTCAGTCATTTAAAAGTTCCTGATTTGTCAGTTCACGTTGCTGTCCACAGTTCTCCTCCAAGTCAAGTCAAGTAGGATGCAGATACACTTGTGTGCAGTGCCTCCATCAGCAGTTCCATCCGTGCTTGCTCAGATGATGCAAACATCAGACTGTAAGTGCAGCATCAAAGATTACCTTCCTCGGTATCCACACCTGCTTCCTGAGTTCTGTGCACTAGAACAGCACACTGCAGGGATGTAGAGGTGAGGCACAGACGCCATGACACTCCATCCAGCAATTTCCAGAGTCTTAAAACATCATTTCCTATTCCTCTTTTGTCAAGGTCTGGTTTGCCTTATATTCCCACTGCTCAACACCTGAGGGATGGCAGCCCACAGTGGAGCAAAAGGCTCCCTGGTGGCAAATACAGACGTCAGTCCAGTCTTGCCCTTGACTGTTCACTATGAAATCATCTTTTGAAGATTAACTTTTAAGGGTCACTTCCTTGTACCACTGTCCAAGTTTGGGGAGCAGCTTCCACTGGCCCTTTGACTTGAGAGGTTCTTTTTCTGCAGTCCTGGTGACTGTTCCAGTTGTTAAAAGTACCTGACAGGGACCTTCCCATGCTGCTGCTGAGGTATCATTGTTCCAAGATTTTATTAGAACCTCATCTCCTGGTTTTACCTGGTGTAAGTGAAAGTCTAGAGGTGATGTTTAGGGTAACAACTCTTTTCTTCTAAGATCTGTGACAGTGCAATTGCCTAAAATAATTTCTGAGATATAAGTCATTAGTTTCAGCCATTGGCAAACCCTCCTTCCTTCCCAGATAAGGTAACCCAAATAACATTTCATAGGGAGAAACTCCTGTGACCTTTCTTGGAGCAGTTCTGATCCGTAATAATGCTGATCTGGTTTCAATCATTAATTTGGTAATATGGTTCTTAAGGATAGCATTCATTCTCTCCACACATCCAGAGCTTTGAGGGTGCCACGTGGTATGAAATTTCCAATGTCTAATACAACACATATAGAATATAAAATTTTTTAAGTGTGTTCCCTTATCTGAGTCTATTCTTTCAATTTTCCCATATGGGAATGGTTTGTTCTAATAGTATCTTAGCCACTTTGGAGGCAGTTGCAGTTGAGGTAGGAAAGGATTCTACCCAGTGGGTGAGGTGATCAACTATTACAAGAAGGTATTTCCATCTCTGTATTCTGGGGAACTCAGTGTAATCTATTTGCATTTTGAAAGGGTCTAAGGGCTAGGCTCTTTCTGCACTAGGGTGTTTTCTCATCACTTTCTTATTTATCTTTTAACAAATTGAGCATTGTCCAGTCTCTATTTGGTTCCTGTATAGACTCCCTCACAGCAATAAGTTCTTCAGAACTGATCACACAGTGCTTGAGCTCTCCAGTGTATTCCTTGGTGTAGCTTAATTAAAATTTCTCTAGCAATTACTTTATTCATTATCTCCCTCCCTTCCCTGCCCAGCTGCGACCAGAACTACAGCAAAGGGGAAGTGCCTGCAGCTGAGGGAAGGCTGTGGTTGGGTATCTGGTTCTGTTTGCTGTTGCTGCCACTGTTGTTTTTGTTTGCCTTGTTATACATACTAGTAAAGGACTGCTACTCCTTTCCCATATCTTTGCCTGAGAGCCTGTTAATTTCAGTTATAATAATTTGGAGGGAAGAGGGTCACATTCTCCATTCCAGAGAGGCCCCACAGACACCTGTCTTTCCAACCAAGACAAGCTGACAATTATTATTGCCATTGTTTAATTAACAATTAACTAACAGTTAGTTAGTTAACTTAGGTAACAGAGGTGTTCACTGGAGCTTGGAAGGGTAGCTGCAGAGGTCTCTGGTGAAGGGTGGGAGACCATCAGCAGCAGAAGGCACAATGTTGCTGTCTGCTGCCAGATGCTCCAGCTGGCACCAGTGCTGTCACTCAGGTGCTGGTTTCCAGTGCACCTGCTTCTTGGGTCTCGGGCCATCCTCTCTCTGCTGTAATGCAGAGCGTTTCGGTTTACCAAAACTCTTCTTCTCCCGGGCTCTGCCTTTCAAAATCACCCGCACTTTCTTCTGAGTTGGCCTCAGGTTAGGAATCCTAGGAAGAAGGGGACTGCTATTAGCCAGAGGAACATTTCCAGCCAGCTGCTTTTCTGTCTCCTTGCAGAGCACACAGTGTTGCATCCTGTCTCTGTGCAAGCAGCGAGCAGCAGATTAAACAACTGCACTTGCTGCATGGAGGCTGCAGAGGTGCAAGGGCAGGAATGTGACCAGTTAAATGCCTGGGAACCTACTACAGCATGTAGAGAAGCAGGCCTTGCTTGTCCCAAAAGCAAGCAAAGCTAGGGACAGGCTGGTTCCCAGATCTCTCGTTCCAGATTTGCAACCCTCCAGGAGCTTGATGTTTCACACAGTGTCTTTCCTCAGTGTCTCCCTACCAAGGCCAGATGATGATCTTTCTGTGCTCCTGTGGGTGTTTCTGCTGCCTCTCTGGGGCTGCCTGACTCCAGGCCCACCTCCCCATCCCAGTCAGAGCGACTGAAGGGAGGGTGTTAGGGGCTGAACCAGGCTGTGCTTGGTGATGCCCAGCAACAGGACAAGAGGCAATGGGCAGAACCTGAACAGGGAATTCCACCTGAACTGAGGAAGAACATCTTTCCTGTATAGGTGACAGCTTGCCCAGAGAGGGTGTGGAGTGTGCCTCACTGGAATTATTCCAGAGCTCTCTGGACACAACCCTGTGCTCTGGGACAACCCCACCTGAAGGGAAGTGGGACCAGATGACCTACTGTGGTCCCTTCCACCCTGCCCCACCCTGTGATTCAGTGATACCCATCGGTAGCATGAGCTGGCGGAGACGCTTCCCACCTGCACAGCATGGTGGTCTCAAACTTCCCTGCGCACTTCGGGGCGAACCGCACGTGGAAGGTCTGCTTCTGGCCAGGAGCAAGGGTGCCACGGTAGGGGTCGATGGAGAACAGTGCCAGGTCATCAGTGAAATCTGGGAAGATTTCCATGGAGGAAGTGACGTGCTTCAGAGAGAGGTGCTTTTCCTTTGAGCGGCGTCGCTTCTTGGAAGGGACTGGCTTCTTGGGCTGCTGCTGCTGCTCAGGCTGCTGCTCGGGCTGCTCAGGCTGCTCAGAGGGCTGCTGCTCAGGCTGCTGCTCGGGCTGCTGCTGGGATTGCTGCTGCTCAGAGAGGTGCCGTTCCTTGGAGCGGCTCTGCTTCTTGGAACCCTTCTTCTGCTTGGAATCCAGCTGCTCCTCCTCAGAAGACTGCTGCTTCTGCTGCTCAGAGGGCTGCTGCAGCTGTTGGTGAGAGAGGTGCTGTTCCTTGGAGCGGCTCTGCTTCTTGGAACCCTTCTTCTGCTTTGAATCCAGCTGCTCCTCCTCAGAAGACTGCTGCTTCTGCTGCTCAGAGGGCTGCTGCTGCTGCTCAGAGACGTGCTGTTCCTTGGAGTGGCTCCGCTTCTTGGAACCCTTCTGCTTGGAATCCAGTTGCTCCTCCTCAGAAGACTGCTGCTGCTTGGAACCCTGCTGCTGCTGCTGCTGCTGCTGCTGCTTGGAATCCTGCTGCTGCTGTTGCTGCTCGGAATCCTGCTGCTGCTTCTTCTTGGAACCCTTCTTCCGCTTCTTGGAACCGTCCTGATCCTCAGAACCCTCCTGCACTTTAGAACCCATCAGCTCCTTGGGATCCACCCCTATCAGCCGGCACCACCACCGCATAAACAGCTCATTCTTGTCAGGCCGCCGCTCCCGCGGCCGCACTTTAGGACGCATCCTGGCAAGACGGGCCAGGTACCGCCAGTAACGACGCAGCAGCTTTCTGCGATTCTTCACAGTTTGATAGGAGAGGAACCGACCTGCAGGGAGCAAGAGGACACCTTTGTTCCCAGCAACTCTGCCTCCTGCTCTACCTGTAGGTGGAAGGGGGGAGCTGGGATGCACTTGGATCATCTCTGGACAAGTGCTTTATTCCAGCAGGAAATAAGAGTGTCTGGGAGCAGGTGTCTGCAGCACGCATTCCTGTGCCAAAGCAGGAGAGCTGCTTTTAGACAGTGACTTTGCATTTGCCCTGGAGTGGGAACTGCACACAGACAGTGGCTGCAAGGCAGCTCACTTATTACACGACTATTTTTCCCAGTCTCAGACTTCTCAAAGAGATGACCTGATGTCCCCCTTCCCAGTCCTGACCCAGCACGTGGCCGTCCCCAGAGCCTGGCTCAGTCCTCTGCAGAGCAGAAGTGGCAGAGCAAGAACAGAAAAGGCTGAAAGGCAGAGAGGGACAAGGAGAAAACTCTCCAGCTGAAGCTGGGAAGATGTTGATGAAAGTGGACGTGTGGACAAGGATGAAAAAGCAATTCATGTTTTGGGGTGAAATGCCCTTACGCATCAGAGTGATTGAGTATGGCTTCTTCACTGGTTTATCTGCAGGTTCCTCCCAGTAGTATTCCAGGGCTGCCTTCCCTGTGTTGTGCATGCTGAAACTGAAAAGCAAGAAGGAGGAATTAAAACAAATGTCCAATAAATATAAAGCAAATAGTACAGTAACATTGTCTGATGGACTCCTGGTACCACTTTCTTCTGAGGAGCAGCTTCTTCCCCAGGCAACCCTGCCATGCTCAGACTGCTGTGCTGGGTGGCCCAAAACAGTATTTCCAAGTCTGAATGTTTAAGAGGAAAGGGCCAACACGGTGCCCAGGACACTGAAGCTAAGGGGCTTACTCTGGACTTTAGGTCTTGGTTTCACTGCAAACTTATTCGTGAGCAGATGAGGAAAGGTGACATGCCGTGAAAGCAAACCCATGGCTGCTCTCAGCAGAAAGGTCTGGCAGCATTGAACCTCTCCTGGCCACCCCACCTGCTTGGCTTTGTGTGCATGTAAATGGGGCTGTGCTGGTTTGGGCTGGGGCAGAGTTCTGGGAAGCAGGCACTGGGCCAGCCCTGGGCAAAGGCAGGCCTCCAGCACTCACGTGGCTGTCCTTGTGTGGAAGGGCAATGTATCCTTGAACTGAACCACCACCGTGCTCAGCTTCAACTCTGTGTAGCCAACAACAGCACTGAGGTACACCTCGACCTCCTGGCTGCTCTCCTCCACCACAGTGTGGACCGGTTCCGGGGCTACCTTGACCACCTGCAAACAGAGGAGGGAGGAATCACTGAGCAGAGCCCAGAAGGTCAGGCTGAGAAGGGGATCTTCTGGCCTCCAAGATCAGCCTCATAGAGGGGCTAGAAAGGACCATCCTCTTTTACTTCCCTGGGAAGATGACACAATTGGGACTGTTCTGCTACAGCAGATTCTTCTACCCACCGATCAAAGCAGCCACTACCACAGCTGTTAATAAATATCCCCAGGGAGACTATAGCTGTGTTCCAGTCCCTGTACTTCAGTCTTGTAGAGGGACTGACTCTTTTCCTGGTCCCCTATAAATCCAGCAGGTCTCAAAATTTGGTTTAAGTTCCCCTGCTGGAGCTCTGTGGATGAAGAACCCCAAGAGTGAAGAGTTCTAGAAAGCACCTTTTTCTTCTTGTCTTAGGAGAAAGTGCTCTCCAGATGTCTTGTGTGGACCAACAGCCACACTGCTGGGAGCTGGGGATGGGCATTTTGGGATGTGAAACATCTTACTAGGAAAGTCTTCAACTGCAGATGTTCTGATAGAAAAGAGAATGATTTAAAAGCCTTTAAATGGTCCAGAAACTCAGAAAAAAACTTCACCCAAGATGAGTGTGCGTGGCAATAATGACAATAAAGACAAGAGTCTCTGGAGATGATCCTTCTCTGGACTCCTCCATACTGACATACAGTGCCATATCCCACACCAGAGACCACAACCAAATTCTCTGGGATCCATGCAGATAAAACTTGGAGTTCACCAGCACATGCAGGAGAAGTGGATTTCTCTCCGCTTCAAGAAAAGACACAGAGTGCAGCAGACTTAACTCCTTGTTGGTGAAAAGGCATCAAATGAGATGAAGAGATTTCTAACACCATAAAATGGGATAAAATCATAAAACATTGTCTCCCATTCAACACAGGCTGTAACACTTGTGCTTGTGGCACAGACTGATGGTTTGTGTGTGGCCAAAGGTCTCTTGTCAAAAGGCTTCCCCTCTTGTGTGAGTGTGTCTGGTCACTTGTCAAAAGGCTTCCCCTCTTGTGTGAGTGTGTCTGGTCACTCTGCATCCACCTGGAATGCACTGCTGGTGAACCTCACGGCTGTCCAACGTCAGAGGAAGCAGGAGCTGCTCAGCCAGCAGTGATGGTGTTATGGTGGTTCTTTTTGTAAAAGCTGGGTTGGCTTTTTTTGACCATTTTGCTTCTTACCCTCTCTATTTTAGGGGATTTGTCTGCCGAGTCTTTGCTGGGGGTACTCCACCATGAGATAGTGATCTTTTGGTCATCCCAGTCAGGAACCTTCCTTGGTGGCAGCTCAAAGTTGATCTTGGTCACCTTACATTTCACAAGGTGCCTCCTGAAGGTGGCTGGGACATCTGATTTCAAGGTCACCGTGATCTCCTTGGCACGGCGAGGACGGAGGTGTCCCACCTAGGGAGAATCAGGGAGTCAAGACCAAACTGGAAGCAGTGCCAAGGGTAGGACTGACAGCAAAAGGGACTGATGTGAGCAGCTGTGCCAGGAATCTGCACCCCAGAGTGGATTTGTGTGAAGTTTGATAGACAAAAGTATGAACAGAAGGCGCCACCTCCCACAACATGAAGCCTTTTCTTCAAGGTTGGCAGCCTTGGCCCAGCCAAGCCAGGGACTGCATCTCCTACATGGCACTGAATGGGCTCTCAGTGGTATGTGAGGACTCCTGCCAGCTCCTGGGCACACCAGAGCAGGGCTTGAGAATGGGGAAAGGCAGAGCAGTCCACGCTCACCTTGGGGGACAACTGGAATGGGCCGTCTGCCTCCCACTCAAAGCGCATGAACTGGTGACGGGTGTGGTTGCTCATGGTGAAGGTCCTGCGGCAGGGCTTCCCGACAGGACAGTCCCCAAACTGCATGTGGTTCACTCTGACAGCTGTTAAGGAGGAGAGCAAGGGATCTCAGCATGCAGGGAGCTCCACCCGCCCCCTCATGTGCACAGACACCTGCACGTTCAATGCTTCCTTGCTCCAAGCCTTCCTCCCTCTGGAGGGAGCTCCCCTGGCAGTTCCCCATCCCACCACTTCCAGGGAAACACCCTGACACATCCCTAAGCCAGCGATGTGCAGCACAGCACACACTGCTCTGCTTGCATGGCTGCCACCCCCACAGGCCACCAAGGCCCGTGGGTGACAGCCCAGGCCTGGCCGGAGAGAGGACACACGTGATTGGACATTTTCCTCTTCCTTGTCCACCTTGGCAGCCTCTCCTCTCTTACCATCAATGATGTCTTTGTTCAGACTGCTCTTAGCATTCCTCTCCCGGGTGTCTTCCTCTAGTCCAACGAGGGTGAATTTGTCCTTGTGGCCTTCACCCACCAGCTCTACTAGGACTTTGTTAGAGTAGATGTTCCCCACCAACAGACGAATCTTCCCTTCCAGACGTTGAGCCAGGGTGGGTTTGAAAATGACATCAAACTCTGTCGATTGCCCACAACGCAGAAGGAAGAAAGGCTTCGTGGGCTTGCTCTCTGCACAACAATGGAAATCAGAGTTAAGTGATACAGCTGTAGAGAGGAAATATTTCCAGAGGATATATGAGGAATAAGAGGTTGAAACCAGCTGCCTTCTAAGCACAGGTTCTACCCCCAGTGGTTCCAGACCCTCTTGCTATGTTCACAAGACTGCCACCTCCAGACACAGCACCACTTAAGCAGCTTAACCTCAGGCTGATGTCCAGCCCTCATTCCATCTGCTTCCAGCCAGCTCCAGCCATATACAAAGCTAAGCCAGAGTGCTTTTGGCTTCTGCTGGCTGGCTGCGGGCTCAAGGGCTGTGTCTGTTCAGGTTGGTACCTTCCTACATGCAGCAAATACCTCAGAGGGTCCACTGAGGTAGTGACAGTCCCCCACAAGTCAACCCACCATGTCTAGAAGAACAGAAGAACTTCCTACAACTTGCTAGGAGGAAACCCTGCAAAAAGGCCCAGGAAAAGCTTGGGGCACAGAGAGCCCAAGGAACAAAACTGTACCTAACATCTGGCTGTGGCTCAGAGAAGCCAAGAGCAGAGCACACATTTTCCCTCTGTGCATGATCATACTTCATGGTTAATGAATTTACCGTTTCCAGTGGAGTCCTCTCCCACATCTTCAGTGTGGAATACCTTGAGTGTGGAGTCCCTGCCTTTCAAGAAGAACGCTCCGTACTCGTGCTCCAGGCGTAACATAAACTGAGAAAAGGAAACCCAGAACACAATGATGCTGGTGTGAGTACAGGATGGCACAGGGACTGACACCACAGTGCTGCTGGTCCCACATGGCCACCCAGCGCCTCTTCCACTACTAACAGCACTTAGCACAAAAGTCAAATCAGCTGAGAAAAAAGGGTGTTCAGAGGCATCTGGATAGAACTGACACAGAACCAAACAGGATAGAAAGTGATGAGCAGAATGTAATTAAACCACATCTAAGTCTACTTAAAATGTAGTAAACTGGGATCAAATACAATCTAATGGAACTGGGAAATCACACATGTCTATGAGAACAAAAGGTGACCTGAGATATATATATACATAGTCACCTTTCTTGTGTTCAACTTAAAGAAGACAGACTGGACGGAAAATTTCCAGGAACTCCCTTCTTGGAGAACAGATGTCAGTCACTTGCTTAAAAAGAATTTCTGACACCTCTTTCCAGGTCTGCCATGTTTTTTGGGACCCTTGCCCTGTGCCACAAGCACTTGTTCCCAAAGCAGACCACTCCTCGAGCAGGTCCTCCTCACCTTGAGAGGAGTGATGCCGTCGTTACGGATGACCAGGGGCAGCACCTCGGAGCGCCCCACCCGGAGCCTCTGGAAGCGCAGCACGGCCGTTCCCCGCTTGCTGCGGGCGCTTGGGCGCACGACCGTCAGCTGCGGCTCGTGCGCCTGCCCGCTGATGGTGAAGGTCAGCGTTTGGGGCTTCATTTTCACAGAGCTGCAGGAGAGGCACAGAAACAATTTCAGCTGGCACTAACCCATTTCTCACTGGGTAAGCAAAGCACTGAGGGCCACCCACAGTGTTTTCCCTGCCTGGTGCTCCTGCACCCCACAACACAGCCCCCCACCAGCCTCTTCCCAGTCCACTCAGAGCCATTCACAAGAGGAACCTGCTCCAAAGAGCCAGAGACTTCCACAATAACAGTTAAAAATAATTTTACTTGAATCACACAGTATAGCAGGTAAATAATGAGGCACCAGATGAGGTATGGCAAATCCCCTGGCTGCAGTGAGATGAGACTCATGCAACAAGCAAACACATAGCATGAAAGCAGTACAAAAGCAAGAAGGCAAAAACACATCATCGTCACCATCAGTAAAGATCATTTCCAAGAACAGTAAAAAAAGCAATTGCTTATTAGCCATTAGACTTCTCTCATTCCAATTCAGCCACTAAAGAGTTGAGGAAGGGTAGGTCAGAGCCCCAGCACACAGGTCCCAGGGCAGAGGAACCAGGCTCCTCTTTCACATCAGCTCCAATCACTCACATAAAACAGCTTAACAAATGTCAGGGAGTTCCAGAGGATCACCTAATTTTACAGAAACAAAGAGGAAATTGTGACTGCTGACTTGCTGGTACAGAAACTGCTTCATCCAAGCCTTTGTCCTTGGAAACCCTCAGCTCAGCTGTAGCACATCTCAGTAACTTCCAGTTGGCTAGCTAATATTTGCCTGTCTTCGTAGTTCCTCATGCAGGCTAAACCATCAGCCTCATTTTTCTGCTCTAAGAGTTACTGCCTCTCAGATCATCTCATGCCAAGTACTCTGCCTAAGGCTACTGAAAGCATTAGAGCTAACAAGAGGGCTGTGCCTTCCCAGGGGAGAGGCAGCTATCAGTGAGGCCTCCCCAATATTTCACAGAGTCAGTTACCCTTTTGGGATGACAAGGGAAGCCTTGAAGGTGCAGTTGTAATTCTGCTCATCTGGTGGGGTGAAGGTCACTGTAGCAACAGCACAGGATGAGCCAGGAACGGACATCTTGACTGGATCCAACTTGAAAATGTTTTTGATAGGGATTTGTTCCTTGGGAGAACCCAGAGAGCAGTGTTAGGAGAAAACACTTTTCAAGATGACACAGCTTTATCATAAATGCATTACTGAGAACAGCCCCAGACAGTGTGTCTTCCTTCCTGCTTCCCTGGGCAGGCTCCCGTCCTCCCAGAGAATGCTCACCTTGTGCTAAAGCATTGGGTGTTTTGAGTGCTGGAAGCTGCCCCAGCCTATATGGGAGGTGGGCACTGCATGGAAGACCCTGAAAATAACCTAGAACTGGCCTTCAAAGAGGAGGAAAAGCCAGGGGGCCTGAGGAAATGCTCTGCTTTGAGTCCTGGCAGTTTATAACAGCCCCTCTCTGCATGTGCTTCCAAGAGAGGTTCAGAAGGACTCACTTCTCCCACCAAAGACACACAGGTGTGAGCCAAAACCTGGCCCAAGACATGCAGAATTCCACACAACTGTTCCCTGGCTCTGCTGCTTTTCCCAGCAGTTTGACCTGCACTGACCTAGACTAGTCTGGGCCACAGGCAGCAATGCATCTGGAGAACAAAACAGGCTCTCACATGGCCCTCAGAGGGCAGCCACCACCTTGGCCTCCTGTTCTTACCTTTCCAGGCAGGGGTTTGATGGAGAGGACCACGTCACATGGCAGACTGCTTGCACTGTAGATACTGAAATGAGCTTCAGCCTCTTGCCCAACCAGAACCTTGTTGAAGATGAATTTGTTCTCATCTCTGATGAACAGGCCCAGGCCTTTCACCGACTGCAGCTTGCGGCTGAGGTCGGTGCTGCTGCAGATCGGGTACTCCTCGAAGATTAACATCACATCCTCAGCAAATCCTGTGGACACACCAGAGGGGTGAGCATGGAGAAGCCTCCCTGATGAGTTTATCTGGACCCTGCTGGCCTCTCAGAAGGCTTGATAAGCCCTTTCTGCCCAGGTGACTGCTAAACCCAGCCTTGGGTGGGGGAGCTGGCTGGGAGGATGGAGCCCAGTCAGCCTCAGTCTTAGAGAGCATTGCTTTCCTTTTATCCTTCCATGCATCCCTCTCAGCCTGGGAGGGATGAGTCCACTGGTGGACTTGAAGAGGGCTGGAACCTCTGAGGATTTTAAGGTGGGACACCAGGGCTAGCATGCCTCTCTATCCAAGCAGCAAGTTTAGGTGCTGATCAGCAGCAGGTGTGACCAAGGGCACTGTGGGCAGTATGTACCTGGGAGGCAGGACTCGGCAGTCAGGGTGAAGGGAATGCCGAGGGGATTGTCCTTGGGGTCTCTGCCCGGGATGTCAATGTAGAGCTGCTCCTCACATGTCCCCTCCTGCCCTGCGAGGCATTCCACTGTGATCTTCTGCTGGCCCCACGGACTGATGGAGCCGGAGCAGGGCGACACCGTGAACATGCCAAGACTGAGGTGACTCTGCAGAAAAAGGTCCAGGAGAGGCTGATGGCTAACAGCTGTGCCTTGAGCACCCCAGCAAAGAGTATGTCCTGCCTGGCCCAAGCACCCAGTCCCAGAGCAAGGAAGGATGACTTCATGGCCCAAAAGCAGCCCCAGACTGAGAGCAGCAAGACAAGAGGAGCTGCAAATCTGTCCCAAGGGGCAGAGAGAAAGGAGTTTGAGTGTAAAGAATGAAGGTGGTAGCTGTGATCCTTCAATCTCCGTAGGTAACAGAGGAGAGCAGAAACAGCTGTGAGAAATCACAGGAGAGAGATAGGGGACTGCAAAGAAGAAAAAGCAGTGTTGTCTGAGCTCTGTGGACTGGGAGTTCAGTGGGGGATGTTTTTGCTTCTGAGGTGTTCACAGACCTATGCTGGCTAGCAGCTACCAAACACAGGACCTGCTCCCCTCTGTTGACCCCACAGCTCCAGGTCAGAGCCAGAGTACAGGACTGTCAGTGGGACTGAGCAGATACTGGTCTTGCAGACCACATCCCACCTTGCGGCAATGAGCCCCCAGCCTGGGCACAGCAGCATCTTCTCACATCCCCTGCAGCAGCACTGCTGGGGAGCAGGAGTCACCCACCTGTGTCAAGGAGCTTGGTTTCCTTGCTGTTGATTGCTTTGTAGCCAGTGGAGCAGATTCCCCTTGCTTTGAACTGAGAGGAGAAAGCAGAGGTATCTGTCATGCTGAGCTCCCCTGCCTTTCTCCGAGGCCAAAGCTGGCCTTCCTCCTCTGAGAGGAAAGCCTTTCTGCTCCTGATGGCTCCCAGAGAGCAGCCAGCAGCTCCCATTGCTGGACTGAGCAGCTCTGTCACCAGCTTCATACTACACATGCAGATACCGAGGCCTTTTTCAGCCCCCTCTCCCCAAGCCAGGGATGCAAATGGATGATAGTCCAGGTCTCCTGGCTGCCTGCCACATACCAGCCGTGGGGTGGTGCCTCCTCAGACAGGAAGGGTGGTCAGGGCTTCTCATACCTTTTGCTTTCCGATGTAGATGTCTCCTCGGGTGCTTGGCGGATGTAGAATTTGAAGTTGAGCATGCCTTTGTTCTCCAGCACAACAGTCTGGGTCTTCTTGGTGCCCTTGATCATGGCTCCAAAGTTGATGGGTGAGGCAGGCTCAATGCTGTACTTGCTGTACACAGCTTTTGCTGACACATTCACTGGGATGATGGCGACAGCCTGGCCTCCTTCACCTGAGCTGGCATCTATCACCTGTGTCCACAGAAAAGGTGGTAAACAATAAAGAGGCCAGCCTCTACCCCAGTCCCCAGCCTCCTCCAGTTTACCCCTCCCTGTTTAAGCAGCTCCTCCAGAGTCAGATTCTCAGCTCCACTTAGGAAGCCTCCCAAATGGTTTTGAAAGACTTTGTTTGTGTATGTCGGAGAGAGGATTCTCCAGTAAAGCCCTTGTTCCATGAGACACCTATCCTGTTTACACTCCCAAAACACCGTGTGATAACTCAGCCTGGCCCAGGCAGCTCACCTGGCAGTACAGGATGGGCCTGTTCTTGAGGAGCATCTCACTTGTGGGGTGGAAGAGGATCTCAACATTCACACCAGGCTGGGAGGCAATCAGGATGCCTGACTGAGGTGCAACAGTGAAGTGGGATGCCACATCTCGTGTCCTGGGACCTGCACCCTTCACGGTGAAACTGGGGGGAAAGGGAAGGAATGGAGATCTCTGCAGTTAAAAGTACAGGTGCCACCAGCACAGCCAGGACTTTGCACAAGACCACAAAAAAAAGGGAGAATCCAGCTCTGCTCAGGGAGTCCTGGATCTTGACAGAGAGTGCAGACAATCACAAGGTTACTGCAAGAAACCTTGACATTGAAATTTTTCATTCACTTCTTTACAGAGTCTCAGAAAAATAAAGAAAGTGAACATCAAAGAAAGGCAATGAATCTCAGCATTTCAGTGGCTGAAATTTCTGGGGCTCTGCTTTGGGTTCTTGCTGAGCTGTGAAGAACTGCTGGTTTGTGGCTGGATTCTCTGGTTGAATAACTAAGATTAGAGAACTCGGGTTTTGTATTTCCCATGAGGTAGCCAGCATGGAAACAGGTTCTAGCCATTGACAAAGAATACAAAAGAATACCAGACAAAGGCCTGGGAACCTGAGGAAATGCTCACTGCCGAGTTGCTGTCCGAGTTTTTCTCTGCTCCCCCGGGCTGGGGAGGAGGCTGCACCGGCCGAGCTGTGGCACAGCAGCTGGCAGCCGGGGCGGCACTGCCCGGATGCGCCGCGGGCGTCCGGGGAGCGCCTCAGCAGGAGGCAGCAGCGATCAGCAGGAAGGCGAAGTAGAAAAGAGGGACTCGACTCGGGGGCAAAGTCCAGAGTTTTAATGTCTCCAGGGGAAGCCATCGGGTCGGGACCACGAGGTGGGGGTACAGCCGATTATAAAGGGGACGGAACATACAACACTTCAACCAATGAGGGAGAACTTGGGAGGGAACAAACTCGTGAGAAACATGCCGGCTAGCCAATAGGGAATGTGACAGGGAGGGACCCTTGTTCCCGATCCAATCACCCACCGAGGAGGGGAGAACTTTCTGGAAAGAGGGAAGGGGACAGTGTGTGATGGGCAGGAACTCAGGGAGGGATTGACAGAGGGTAACCAGGGAAACAGGGGTGGAGACAAAAAACTGACACTCTCAAAAGGAGGGGTTGCCAGGGGAGGGGGGGGGAAACCCAGGACCGAACCATTATAACTTTAGGGGGAAACAGAACAAACCAAATGAACCCTGCACCACAACAGCTCACTACCAGGCAGCAGGACTCACCTGTACTCAATGTTGTATCTCCCTTTGTTCTTTAGACTCAGGACTTTCTTCACATTATCCAGGACATTAATGGTTCCAAATTCCAAGATTCCATCTGGACCTGCAGAAAACCCACAGAGTGAGTTCAAACATGGTATTTGTGAGCTGCTGCAGAACACAACAGGCCACAAGCTACATGGAGGTCTTGGTGCAAAACCCTTTCCAGCAAGTTTCCTTTCTTGAAAGTGTTTTCCAGCTACTTGTCTGCCCTTTCTCTTCTCACTCAAAATATCTGCAGGCTTAGTAGCTAAGGAGCTCAGTTTCCATTTCCTCATTTCCAAGCACAAATCCAATTACTTCATATGCTGTGCTGAGCCTGTGGGGGCTGCCAACTGCCTGTTCACATCACTGTTGTTTCAAAGCCCCCAAATCCAATCTGCTGGTGAAGCTGCAGGCTTCAAAGTTCAGAGGGGAGAGACTTAAGGCTAAGTCAGTTCCCTGACAATGCTATATTTCATGCAGGTTGCAGGGTACGTACTTTATGTATCCATGCCATCCTTGTATTCCATCTCATCACATTGCATCACATCCCATTGCATCCCATCCCATGCCATCCTTGTATTCCATGCCATGCCATGCCATGCCATCCCATCGGCTGCCCACCTCCCAAGGCAATGCAGTGCACCTGGACTGCTTTGTTTGGGAGCATCCACTGACCTTCAGGCATGTCGATGCTCAGAGAGACATCATAGACCTCTGCAGAGACTTTGATGTTTTCAGCCTGGACAATCCCCAGGATGTTTTCTGTATCTGAAACCTGAGGCAGCAAGAAGCAAACACTGTTCAGATTATTCTTTTGGTAGACAGCCTGAAAGTCCTTGTCCCTGCTGGCTGCTTCCCCCGTGGCCTCCCTGGCTTCACAAGCGTGGACTCCCAAGGTTTGCTAACCTGTTCCTCTCATGGGCTGCCCCAGTGGGATTCTGCTGCAGTAAACAACCCTATCAGCCCAATTCTGCACTCCTACAGCAGGGAATGTTGCTGCCAAAGCACCCTTGAGAGGCACAGGGGTGTAAGAACAACCACAGGAAGTGCGAGGTGCCTCAGAGCAGGTGGCATTGACAACCCTCTCCAGTCACCCAGTGCCCTGTCTGAAACGCAGCCCCTAAACCAGGGGGAACAAAATCCCAGGGGGAGAGTTTGTTGCACTATGCAAGAGCTTCAGACAAAGGCCAGGAGGAATGTAGAGATCACACTGCAGTCTGAACAACCTTCAGCAATTCACAGGGACAAGGTGGTTGTGGTACAGGCTCAGGATGCAGTGTCTGGTTATCTGGGGGGATGTGGATGCACTGCACGTTCTGGCAAACTCTGTGTAGAGGCAGAAGTTGGGGTCACAGCACCCTTGTGTCTGTCGGGTGCAGCTCTTCCCGACTCTGTCCCTAGGAGCACACGGCTGCTCACTGTGCCCTGCTCTGCCAGGCAGGGCACAGGCCCTCTCACCTCTAGTCGGAGGGTCTTCTCAATGCTGCCAATCTGCTCAGCCTTGAATTGCAGTGTCACTTCAAACTCTGAGTGGGGATCAATGGTGCCATTATTTTGTGACAAGGAGAAGTCCTCAACAAGGTCATCCAGCCCATTGAGCTGCCAGGCCATGGGCAGCAGGGTGTTGTTTCTCAGGACCAAGGTCCTGCTGTCAGTCCTGCAGAGACAGAAAGGCACTCGGCATCAGCTGCTGGGCGGTCACACCAGCCTCGCCACTGAATGCAACTTGGAGCAGCTCCATCCATGCCCTGGAAACCAGAGCCAAACATTTTCTCTTTGTCACAAGTCTTGGAGTGCTTTTGGGATGACTGACCTGTGCAGAAGCAGCTTGTCAAAATACAGCTGCCGGGGGCTGACCTCCAGCTTCACGTGCACCCCATGGCAGCACAGGCTGAAGACCACTGGGTCTGGGTTCTTCCCAATCCTGCAGATGAGCTTGTCTTCCAGGAAGCCAGGGGAAGTGGGGTATGCCCAAATGGTCAGCTTCTGGACACGGCCCCACAGGAAGAAATCAAAAGAGCTCTGTGTGTGAGCAGGAGGAGCAGCCCCTGGGCACTTCTGCAGTGCCTGCTCTACCTGCCCTTCTCCTACCTGCTTCTCCTTTGGTTTCAGTGTCATGCTGGGAGGGTCCAGAAGGAATGTCTTCCCATCATTCTTAAAGGAGAACTTGACCTTTACGTCCATGGGGGAGTTGTTGAGGATGGTGATATTCTCTGAGTTGTTGGGACAGTTCTGGGCCTTGTACCTGTCCACAAAAGGGGAAAAGGCTGCAGAGGAGACTGTTGCCTTTGCTACACACCGAGGAGAGCACTGTGTGCACCCAAGGAAGCGGTGCTGGGAGACTCTGCTCTAACAAACAAGTGAGGGAAATGGATCCCAGACAGGGGCATGGGCGTGTGCTCATCCTTGCCTTACTCTGATGCCTTCCCCTGGACTTGGTGCCTCCAGCCCAGAAGCCTGATGATGCTCAGGCCACTTCAAGAGTTTTTATTACAACATAAATTCAAAGGTGCCTAGAAAAATAACAGTACACCAGGCACATGGGTTCTTTCCCCTTCTTGGGGTGTCTTCCTTGCAGGGTATAAAGAAAGGCTTTCGGAAAAAGAGTTTAGCTAATCTCTTTCATAAAAGTCATGAAACTTCTTTGGATTTCATGGGTTAGCTCAAAGTCTGAGAAAGAAATATAAAGCATCAATTTCAAAGAGGAATGTAAAAAGATAACAAATGACCTTTCTTTAAGGTGTGGAAATGACTTTAGAGTGAAAGGGTTAAACAGGCAAACATAAATCCCAGACCATCCATCAACCTGGCTAAAGATTGTCTATTTTTTAAAATATTTCAATTTCATTTCCTTGGGGTGTCAAAATAGACCTAGCCCTCCAGAGCTCCCATGGAGATAAGAACTTAATGTTAAATATTATTTTTTTTTAAAGTGACAGTAAAAGTAGAAGTACACAATAGCTTCAAGGACAATGACAGTGTGTTTAGGCAGACTTCATCCAGCAGTGTGGATGCAATGTCATTACAGGAAAATGTAATTCCTGCTGTATGTTCCCCCCAACGCCCATTGGTAGGTTAACCATAAAATCTTATTAATAATTACAGACTAATGAAAGGTTTACAAAACCATCTACAAAACAATTGCTCAATCAGGCTACCTGCAGAGCTCAAAGCAGTTCAAAAAGCACCATGAAGTTAATTTCCTATGGGTTGAAGCTGACATGGGGGGACAGAAAAGTTGCCCCCCAAGTCACATTTGGACTGGCAGCAGCATGCGGCTCTGGGTAGGCAGAGCAGCTCCTCCAAGGCTCATTTGCCTCTCATCTGCTCAAGTTCACATATCTGTGGTCCTTCAAACCCATGTGTCTCCCAGGACTCTGCCGGGGACTGCCCTGGATTGTGCCACCAGGACAGCCTGTCTCTCCAGGCATGTCCAGAAAAGTACAAGGCCCAGCAGGGAGCACATACCACTCTCTTGATTTCCCACACAGCAGTGGTCCAAAGTGGAATTGCTTTGTGCTCTCAACATATTCCTTGAAGATGACTTCATCTTCCTTCATGGTTTTCCTCCACTGTGGAAACACCACCCTGGGCAGAGAAAGTGGGGAAGGACATGAGATACTCCAAGTAGGAAATGCAGTCAGAAAGCCAAAACCCTTCCTGGTGGCTGAGGTACCATCTGCCTTCCCAGCTCCCAGCACAGGAAGAGGTGCTGGGCGACCTCAGGCAGCACAGTCTGCCCAGGCCAGAAGCCCCAAGGGGCAGCCCTGGCTGTGAGTTCAGGGGCAGCTGTGGTGTGGGAGGCTGCCAGGGACCAGCCTTACCGTGGGTTCTGGCAGATGCTGGGGTACAGGCCGGTGCCACTGCAGGGCAGCTCGTACTGGCACTTTGACTGCATGAGCTCAAACCTCAGTGTCTGCTCAAACTTCCCTGGCTTTTTGGCGGAGAAGTGCACCTTCAGTTCCACCTCACCGTGGGCAGGCACTATCCACCGGTACCGTTTCAGCCTGGCAATTGAAGAGGAGGCTTCAGACATTGCTGAGGAGCAAATGGAACAAGGAGGGTGCGCTCGCCATCCCCCAGCACTGGCACAGGGTGGCTGTGGAGCTGGAGACCATGGACCTTGTTTGGCAAGAGGACCAAGAAGCAGAGGCATCACCTCCTCCCGTGCAGCTCACCTGAGGAATTCTGTAGGGGTTGAGGCACTTTCCCATGTACTTTTGGATCTTGTTGCAGAGGAATCCCGGGGACTTTCTGTTCTCTGTGTGGAGATGTGCTTCTCCTTTGCAGAGCTGTCTCTGCTGGCTGCTTTACCTGTCTTTGGTCGGCCCTTGGCAGAACTGCTCTTTGCTTGTGGGGCCTTGGCCTAAGGGGAGAGAGAAAAGGGAGGGGAGAGGTGAGCCCTGAGACATTCCCATCCTGGAAAGCAAAATGGGGGTTTGTTCACCAATGGAAGAGAGAAGAAATAAATAAATCCACCTGCCCATGGACTTGGTCTTCCTTATTGGTGTTTGTTTTGCCTAGGACCCCCCTTCTCACTCAGGACCCTCTCCTCAAAGGAAGTTCATGGTTTTAAGTGTTTTTTTTCCCTCTTGTCTTACAGAACTGCTCTGTCTCCAGCAGAGCTGTCTCTTTTCTCCCATCCCTGACAGAAAGGAGACTTGCAGACACAGGGCCCCATCACATCTTCACTACTTCTCCACAATGCTCCCTTTCCTTCCAAGCTGTCCCCCATGTCCCCGTCTAGCCTTCAGCGCCAGCACCACTGCAGCACCCACCAGATTGTCTTCCACAGCAGCACCTTCAGGTGCCACAATGGTGAAGGGCTCCACACGCTCTGCAGAGCCCAACCTCTCCTCTGGGTACTCCACTATGGAGAGCACACCACCGGGGGGAAGGGGAGGGCCGTCGGGATGCAGTCCCACATGTTTCAGCATCTAAAACAGAAGGCAAAATCCTGTTTATACTTCTGTCACCTTCATCCTTACAACTCCTTTAAAAGCACTGAGCTTTTGGCAATGGGGTTTTTAATTTACATGAAGCACGGGTGCTTTGTTATGCCCAGTGGGGTGAGCAGGCTTCAGAGCAGACACAAGAGCTACAAGCAGGACCGGGAGAGAAACTTCTCCTAAGTGACTCAGCTGTAGAAAACAAGGACTGTGGGCTGCCCTGTCCTGGGATGGTTTATGATTTCCAGGCTGGGAAAGCCTGAACAGATGGGATACTTGTACACAGAGCACTCCCACTTCCTGCCCATCTGAGGAATGGTGATAACCTCTCCATCCACACAGATGATAGAGAACATTGTGGAGTCATCAGGGACCTGGACAAGGCTCTGTGCCATTGTCACCTGGGGGGACACAATGCTCCAGGGCCCAAGACCACAGCAAGCTCAAGATCTGAGCCTTGCAGGGTGTTACCTCATCTTCTGTTGGCAGCTTCCCTTCCCTCAGGATCTCTCTGATCATGGCCTTTGGATCTGAGACCTGGATGTCCAGGCACGGCACCCCAACGTGCTCTTCTCTGACTGCCCCCTCTGCAACTTCACTTTGTGTATCCAGCTGAGATGACTGAAGACTCCTTTGGTCTCCACTTTTTTGTTCAGGCTTCTTCTCCACCTTCTCCTGGGGCTTACTGGTCTTCTGACCTTTGTTTTCAGCTGAAGACTGGGACTTGTTTCCCTTTTGGATCACAGGTAACTGCACAGTACCCTGAACCCTGTCCCAGTAGGAGAAAACCTGTGCAACGTTCTGCTGCGATGACTCATAGATCTGAAACCTCAGGATCAAGTTATTCTCCATCTCAGCTGGGTCCTCTGGGATTTTGTTTTCCCCCTTCTTTGGGGCTTTGGCTTCCCCCTTCTTTAGGGCTTGGGCTTCCCCCTTCTTTGGGATTGTGATTTTGCACATCTTTGGGGCTTTGTATTTCCATTTCTCTGGGATTTTGGTTTCCATCTTCTTTGGGGGTTTGGTTTCCTTCTTTTCTGGGGCTTTGGTTTCCTTCTTCTCTATGGCCTGGGTTTCCTTCTTCTGTAAGGCTTGGGATTCCTTCTTCTCTGGGGTTTGGGTTTCCTTATTTTCTGGGGGTCTGGTTTCCCTATTCTCCGGGGCTTGGGTTTCCTTCTCTGGAGGCTTAGTTTTATTCTCTGGGGGCTTGGTTTCCTTCTTCTCTGAGGGTTTGGTTTTCTCCTTCTCTGGTTTTGGAGGTTGCTTCCTCACAGAGACGCCCTTTTTTTCCTTCTTCAGCTTCTCTTCCTCCTTCTGCCTCTCTTCCTCCTTCCGCCTTTCTTCCTCCTCTAAGGCTTTTGCCTCCTCAAGCTTTTGAGCCAGCTGCTTCAGCTCCCTTCAGCAAACAAAATAGAAATCATCGCTGAGAGTCACTACCAGAAACTTGGGCTCACTAGTCCTGGCTGGCCCTGCACTTCATTCCTGGACCCTGAGGCCAGGCAGAACCACGAGACCATTTCCGTGAATTTTCCTCAACCCACAGAGGTTGGGAAAATCCCAAGTGAGGTGGAGGTCCCCTTCCACCTTCCCTTTGGTGGAAGGGGACCTCCAGGACCAGCCAAACCTAAGCCTAGCCATCATAAGATCCTGACTGTGCAACCTCCCTCTTAAGGCACACCCAGACACCTCCAGCCCACTGCCAAAGGCTGATCCACCAGCTCTCTGCACTGATGCCCGAAAACGCTCTTTGTCTCTTGATTTCCCAGTTTAAAGCAGATCACAAATTGCTAACATCTGCTTTTCTCTCCTACAATTCTTACTCAGCTCATTCAGCCCCCTTCTCCCTGGGCATAGCCTGCTCCTTAATGAGAATAATCCTGTCAGTCAGAAAGCAAAGGCTGCAGGAACTGCTCTCCTGCAAGACAGGCTCTTGTCAGCCAGATTTCCTGCTGGAACCCAGCTGTGACCAAGCCAGCTGCTGCTGTCTGCCATGGAATCGATCTGAAGCAGCCTCATCTGTCTCCTCCCCATGAAACCACCTTCAGCCTGGGCTGAAGGAAGTCCTGGCACACAGGCTTGCTTTAAGCAGCCTCCACTCCCAGCTGCACACTTTGCCTGTGTGTCCTGAGCTGGGCTGCCCTGCTGGAGGAGAGCTTCTCCTGTGCTTGCCTACTGCTGCAGCTGAAGGGGAGCCTAAAGGACAGGAGTGGTGTCCCACCACAAGGAGAACCCTGGCAGATCAGCAGTGTAAGGACTTCATCTGTGGCAGCACCAGGACCCAAACCAAGGTTTGGTCTGTGCCCCACACCTGCCCATACCACAATCCCATTGTTTTGGTGAAGAAGGGAGATGATGAAGAAGCTGTGACTCAACACCATGGACTTAAAGACACCTCTACAGGCAGTGCCAAGGTAAGCCCAGAGCCCAGCTCCCTGCAGGCAGCATCTAAACCAGGAGGGCTCACCACTGAAATAGAGAAGAACATGTTCTGTCTCAACAGAAGAAGGTCCTTCCTCTCTTGGGAGCCAGGCAGCTAAGAGTGGCCATCCCTGAGTTGCTTCTGGCCTTTGCTATCCAGCACCTCTGAGCTCAGAGTCCTTGGAGCAGGGAAGCCCTCCAGGGACAGTAACCCATGGAAGAGCAGTGATCCGTGGAAGGCTTACTCACCTCTTCCTCCATATGCGCTTCTTTTCCAGTATTATTTTATCCACTTCTGCTTTCTTCTCTTTAGGAAGGGCATTATACTCTTCCTCATCTACTTGCAAGACACGTTCTGCAATCTTGTGCACAGCTTTTTCCCACTGCAGCTCTTTAGCACAAACCAGAGGAGAAACCATGAGTGACTGCAAGCAGAGCTGGGTGCTCTGGGTCAGCTGCAAGGATTCACAGCTTTTCCTGACCCAGCCTATCATCCCAGGAGATACTGGGGTGCTCATATCCCTGCTCCAAAATTCAGACAATCCCCCCAAACTATGGCTGGGCAGTGAGGTCCTGTGCTTTGCCTGGCTTAAGTGCACCAAGGCTGAGGAGAGTTGTTTGTCGCTGAGCTACAGCAGCTGGCACTTGTGCCCAAGATTTAATGTTAGAGATTAAGGTGAGTCTTAAAACCTCAGATCTCCTGCAACTCTGAGATGAGTGCTGGTTACACTGAGGCAGAAGGTGGAAAGATTAATAAAAACATTTCTTACAATCTCTGCTCCAAACCCAGATACACAGAGATAAGGCTGAGGGCTTGAGAGAGAAGATTTGAGAGGGATGCAGATATCTCACCTTCCTTCTCTCTTTCAGCTTCCTTCCTCTTTCTTTCAGCTTCGCCCCTGGCTTTCCAAGAAGCATAATCCTCATACAGGTTCACCATGTAGATATGATGACAATTCTTGACAGCTTTGAGTATGCAGAGCAGAGAAGATTCCAGGCTGCCTGCAAAGAGGCTCTCCAAGCCATCAAAGATCACTCCCTTGGAGCAGTCTTTACGCTGTGAATAAAGGGAGGAGTAAGCCAGCCACTGCACACAGGGGGCTGGCAGCTGCACAGTAAACCCAGAGGGCACCAGCTATCCTTGTTCCAAGTGCAGTAGCTAAGAGCAGCTTGGATCTGTCCTTAGGCTCTGCCAATGAAGGGCAGCTGCAGCTTCCCCCAAGGTTCCCTGCACACAGTCCAGGATCCTCCAGCAGCATGTACAGACATCGTCCTCCTCCTCTCTGAGTCGTACCTCAGGTACCCCAGTGCCTGTTTCTTGGAGCAGGAATGTCCCCTTTTCCCCCACCCCACACACCTTCAGCCTCTCACTCAGGATGTCCACCAGCAGGTCCTCGGGCAGCACACAGCTCAAGCAGTTCAGCTCTTTCCCACTACTGCTGATGATGTTCAGCTGCTGCGGTGCAGGAGCAGTGGAAACTGTGAACTGCAATGGGAACCATTGTAAGGAAAAGAAACCACGGTGGAAAGCCCTGAACAGCTCCCACTGCTGGGCTTGGAGCTGGGGTTCCTCACAGTGGAGACTAGAACAACCCTGCAGTGCAGGCTGGGGGCTCCAGGGGATGGTCCTGGAGGGCCCATCCGTGGCCAGTAGACACCCAAGCTTGCAAGCCCCTGGTGCAGCCTCCCAGCACTTTGCTCACTGCCTGCAGCCACACTAGCCAGGACTGCACTTTGCCAGCAAACCACTGAGAACCAGTGGAGTTGTCTGCCAGAGCACATTCCCAGCCCAAGTCATGGCACTATGGACCCACATACCAGGCCCTGGCTGGTGCAGAGCTTCCAGTGTAAGCAGCCCCTGCCCATCTCAAAGACAATGCAAAGGTCCCAGACATCAGCCAGGGCAGATCACATTTACCTTGGTGTCCTTTTTGTCGAGTTTGCTGGCTAGATCCCTCTTCTTTTGTGCTGGAGGGGTCTTGTCTTTGGCATCCTTCTTGTCGACTTTTTCCCCAGAGGCTCGTTTATTCTTGGTCTGAGGGTTTTTACCTGCACAGAGGACAGATGGTTCAAGAGGGCTTTGAAAAGCAAGCAGACATCTTTCACTGCAACGGGCACAACCTTGGGAAGGAAGATGGCACTTTTTCCCCAGTCTGCTGGGCACTGGGAGCACTGTTTCCCAGAAGCAGCTCCTTCCCTGCTTCTCTTACCAGCAGGTAAAAGCACACCATCCCATACTTGATTTTAAAGCCAGCACTATGTCCCTCCTAACAACTGTGCATGCAGGTGACGCTGCTCGCACAGCAGTTCCCCTGCAGATCAAGCCAAAGATTTGTCCTCCAGGAACATTGTTTCCATACGCTGCACCAATCCTGCATTCCCATGTGGAGACCTGCAGCCCTGCCCCACTTGCATCACCCATCTCCACTGAAGCTGAATCCTCCATGTGGGAAAAGCCCAGCTGGGACCCAGACTCTTCTTCCCTCCACCAGCTCCCAACCCAGCCAGGTTCAAAAGTGAGCGATGCAAAACTTCCCCCTGCACCGAGCCAGGTCTGGCCTCACCCTGCAGAGCTCAGGGTACCAACTGCCCAGGAAGTTTCATAACTGTCTCCATTCTCACATGGAGAAAAGCCCAACGAGCTGTGTAACCTGACAGTGGCATAGGCAACTCTCTGGAGAAAAGAGCTCATCCGGAGCATGCCTCTCATTGGAAATTCCTCTGGGAGGTTGACCTTCCCTTCCTCTCATTTGCGAGGTTACACTCATAGTCCTCTTGTGCTTACTGAGCCACTTCAGAAGGCTTTTTCCTTGTTCAGGTGGGCAGCAGTTCTGCCTGCTGCCCATGAGGAGCAAGCTCAATTCAGCTTGGAGGAAATATAAAATACTTGGGAAAGAGACAGGCATGCTTTACCACCCCTGGATGAGCTCTTTGCTCCAGAGAGTTACCTATGCTCACTGTCAGGTTCCACAGCTCGTTGGGCTGTTCTCCGTGTGAGACTGGAGACTTTCGTGAAACTTCCTGGGCAGTTGGTACCCCTAGAAAAATGAACATGTGCCAAGAATGGCAGCAAAGGGGGCTATAAACGAACCTCTGACTGAACCCTTAAAATTGATTTCATTTTTTTGGCAAGCCAGTGATGCACTTCACCCATGTTCCCTAAGAGATCCAAGGACTGAAAAACTGCTGCTCTGAGTAAGCAGAAGTGGACAGTCATGGTGGGTTTCTCAAGCACTGGCTCTGGGTCCTTACCAGCATCACCTTCATCTTTGTCTTTCAGCTCCTTGGCAGCCTTGGTGCAGAGCTCCCGGGCACAGAGCCCTGCTGGGCTCTGGTCGTTGGCCATGGCCTCTTCCACCACAGTGCCAATGGACACATAAGCAGCGTCGTAATACTGACACAGGCCTGCTGCTATCTCTGTCTTTCCTGCGAGAGAGAGGAGGACTGCTTGGTGACACTGGCACAGGAGGCACTGCAGGGCCAGGCCCTGGAAAAACCTCCAACAAGATTTCAAAGTTAAAAGGACAGTAGGAGAGCAAGTGTCCCCCATGGGGGAGGCAGCTGCAGCGTGGGTACAAGCTCCAAATTCTAGAGCCAAGAGGATCATCTCCACCTCCTGTTCAGCTCAGGACTTTGCCTTAAGCACCACGGCCCACCAGGATGTGTTCATCCTGCTTGCCCCTCTCCCTGCAGCCCTGGGCTGCAGCTCACGTACCTGCCCGGGGTGGCCCATGGACAATGACAACAATCCCTCGGTGCTGCTGCGCTTCACACCTCCCTGAAGATGGGTCAATGCCCAGGTGGCGCATGACAGCCCGAGAGATAGGATTCCCAGTCATTTTCACCAAGGACTCAGGACAGAATGTGACAGTCCTGTATGCTGCAGTGCAAAACCAGGGGGAAAAGTCAGCCTCCTGACCACATTTGATCCTCATCATCCTCCCCATTGCTTCAGACACCAGGAAAGGAGACTTGGTGAAAGCAAGATGAGCTTGTTCTTTTGTTGCTAGGAAGGTGCAAATATAAAAGAGCCAGTGATATTAGACCTGGTCCTACTGGCTGAGCAACTCATCCAGTCCTAGTCTTTGTGGCTAAGGGACACAAGGGAATATCCTGATTATTTCCCCAGTCTATGGCACGCAGACAGGAGCTTGCTTTGGCTACACCCAGGATTGGAAGAGGATGCTACAGCCCTTCAGCCAAGAGTTCCTCCACCAAGCTGGGGAACAGGCAGCTGCTAAAAGCATGGGCTTTCCCTGGAGAGCAAGGTGACAGAGGGTTCAGGGTGGATGGGCTGGAGTCCCTGCTGTTACCACAGGCAAAACAGACACCGCCAAACCATCACTGTTTTTCTGACCTGCTGCTGCCTTGCCCATGGCCTTGGCCTTGGCCTTGGCCTCAGCCCTGGCCTTGGTTTCTGCCATGGCCTCGAGCTTTTCCTGTTGAGCCTCTGGCCTCTTCTGTGCTTCATAGTCCTCCAGCACCTCTGGGGGCAGCGTCTCACCCACGGCACGTGGAGGCATAAAAAAGCTCTTTTGGTACTCAGACCCCACTGCCATCCGTAGGATCTGTATGTGGAGGGAAGAGAAACCATAATGCAAGATTCCTTTCCTTGCCTTTCATCACACAGACTCAACAAACCCATTTTCTGTCTCCTCCCTTCCTCCCAACAACACAAACTATTTAGTTTAGGTCCTCCCACAGCATGTCAGCAGTGCTGGCTTTGCCCTGGGGCTTGCCTCCATCTCCCTGGCACAAGTCTTGGAATGCTGCAGTGCTGTGAAGCTTGGGCAGCATGGACATGGGGACCAGAGCTGCCTTCTCACCTTCTCCTCCTCAAGGTACTGCTCATCAAAATCCAGTGAGTAAAACTCAGTGGGGAAGTTGCATGGATTCTTCACCACCACTGTGGCCTCCACCCCATCACTGTCCACCAGCATCCATCCCATCTTTACTGCTGGGGGGCTGAACTCCAACCGTGGCTGCAGACCTTGTCCTGAGAGGCGCAGCTTCAAGTGGCTGCTGCTCCCATGAATGTTAAGCTCCAGCTCATTGTTGTAAGACCTCTGAAAAGAGGAAAGTGCACAAAACCATTCCATGAAGTCCCAGTGACAGGACCCCCAATACAACGCTTGCCCCAAGGTCAGGGTGTTATCAGTCCCTCCAAGGTGAATGGAAACCAGATATTTACTGATGCTAGGGACTACAGCATCTGCAGTAGTCTGGGTCTGAGTAACTGGGATGAATCCTGGTGTGCACTGCAAGTGGGTATTTGGTATCAGATGGATGTACAATGGACTGTCAGGTGTTTTCACCTAGTCGTGCAGGAGTGCAGTGCTGATGGGAAGGGCCCTTGGGGTTACAGTGTCCAGACACAGTCCTGGCACTGCACCATCAGGCAAACACCAGCTCCAGGAGAGAGGCAAAGGAGCTCTCGCTGGCCAGAAATAAGGGTCATCTTCTCTGCCATGTGTTTGGCTCTGCTCCAAGCCAGACACAAGATGGTTACATTTCCTGAGCAATGAAAAGATCCCTGGGACTGTGTGTGGGCACAGAAGCACTTGTGTCCATGCTGGCACACGCTGCCAGTTTCCGAGACCCAGCGGCCACAGGCAAACTACTTTTGGGAATGCTCTGTCCTTTAAGGTGAATCCCCAGCTGCATGGGAATGTGCAGGCAGGCCAGAGCCCCAGGGACTGCTGCCAGCACACCATACAGGTGACTGTCCTGCCGTGCCCAGGAAGCTCTGTGGTGGCTGTGTGGTCTGTCAGTGCTGCAGCAGGATGAGCCATTCCAGGATTATCCTCTGCGAGTGGGCAGCTGCTCTGCACCGAGTGTCACAGCTGCAGACACAGCCAGGCAGGGGGGAGGCTGAGGGGAATTGGGCACATCCCCCACATGTGCTGAGAGGCAGCCTCAGAGCCCTGATGCTCTCTGTGCAAGCTCCCTGTGGGCATTTCAAAGCACATCTCATGGGAGTGCTCTGTGGGGTGAACTGAGCCACGCCGAGTACGGGGCTTGCAGAAAGCTCCCTGTGCACTCTCTGCACCAGGCCCTCATTTCCAGATAGCCCTGACAGGCCTCCTGGGCTGACAGCTGCCAATCTCACCTCCTCCTTGGGTGTAAACTGGATGTGCAAGTTCTGCCACTTTCCTGGATCAAGGGTTCCTTTGGAGGGCGTCACTTCAAAGGGACAGGGCTCATCCTCCAGCGTCTGCCGCTTCTCACGTATGGCTGGTGTCATGTATTGGAGGTGATTTTTCTGGGCACAGAAACCAATCATGTGAGGTCTCCTCGTGCTCTGAGACACTGACACGGTGCTGAGAGCACCCACAGCCAAACCAAGTGTGGCCCCAAAGCCCAGAGCTGGAGAGAAGCTCTGTAGACAGGGCAGACAGATAGCGAACTACTGTCCTCAGAGGAGGAGGAATGGGTGAAAATGGCAGAAAAGCAAAGCATCAGCTAATGGAACAGGTCCAGGCAAACCAGCCTTGTTCTGGACTCTCAGAAGTTTCCTCAAACACGCTGTAGACCCAAGTGCCAGGCAGCCACAGGAGCAGAAAGCGCAAGAGTCACAAAGAAAACCCACCCAAGAAGTTACGTGTTCAACGTGGCCTGTGCTTTACCTTCAGAACAGGCTTGCTGGCAGTAATGAACCATTTGCAGGGTACTCGGAACTGGTTGTAGAGTCGGATGGTCTCAACCTGGCACTGCCCAACGAGGATGTCAGAGAACTGCAGTCTGTTCTTGGAGAGGTTGAGTGACAGTTCCAACACAGTGGCACGGAGACGGATGTTATATGTGGGGCCTTGTGTCACCTGGAGAAGGACAGAGAATTCAGCGGAGGGTGCAGGTGACATCTGCTGCTGTGCCCAGCCTGCTGCCCACCCCAAGAGCTGTGGTACCTCGATGGGCAGCACCACTTCCACGTCACCCTGTGGCCTGTGGGCACTTTCAAAGCGCACGTCAAACGCCATGGTGTGCTTGGGGGGGAGGCCATTCTTCTGGTCCAGGTCCACACTGAAACCTTGAACGGATGAACACAAAGCAGCTGAGATAGACATGAAACACAAAATGTGCCATAAGCATGTTAAGGCCTTACTGGTGTCCTGGCTGAGAGGCCTGGGAGAAGCCCCACGCTGTGCTGTGACCTGGACAACAACTTAAGAGTGCACCTGAACACCCCTCAGCCACAGTGAGCCACTGTGTGATGGAAGCACAGCCTTGCCTCAAGGCCTCTTTTGGAAGCCTTTTGATCCACCAGAGGCTCGCACAGGCTGCTTCCTCAACAGAGGCTGAATACAAGTGCTGTGACAGTGTGAACTGCAAACAAAGCACTTCCAAAACACAGCAGACCCCACTGGCCGGCAAAACAAGCCCACAGAGTGGCCAAAGAAACTTGCTGCTCGTGGGAGCCAGGGGCGGAAGATGCTGAGAGGTGACCAGGGTGATGAGCCCATCTGGCCCCTGCACTGAAGCATTAGGGCAGTCACAGGCAGGCCAGGTCCCTGGGCATGGCTGGCCAGGAGAGTTCTGCCTCTAAAGCTCCCAGCAGGGGCACTGAGAAGAAAAAGCTCAGAAACCTCCCCAGGTTCAGGGGCTTAAGCTAATCTGTCTGAGACAACTCCTTCAAGGCCACAGGAAGTGTCCCCAGCACTGCTTACCTGTGTCCTGCAGGACAGATCCATTGGCCTGGAAGGACACTGGGATCTGCCCAGGGTTGGTGATCTTCAGAGTGTGTGTCTCAGTGTAACCCTTAAGGACAGGGCCCATGTCCAGGACATACTCCAGCAGCTCAACTCTGCAAGGAGTAAGGACAGGCCTTAAACCACAGTTCTTAAGTGTGGCTACATGTCCAAGTGAACAAAGCATACAAATACAGTGGCTATTTCTTTATTCACTGCTGTAAAAACTCAGCTCAAGCCCATGAAACCCATGGCCTGACCACCTGGCAATGACTTTGGGAAGTCAGGAGGAGTGCAGGTCCTAGGTTTTATCAGCTACTAAAGGTACCTGAAAATACAATTAGTTGAAAATGGACACTGGCCACAGCTCCTCTGCCATGAAAAGACAGTATAGGTGAGTCCACTGGGCCTCCACTGCTCTCAGTGGAACTGCCTAGCCTGGTGTACAGCCTGAGCCTGAAATTGCTTTGGGGTCTAGGAATAAGGTTTGCCTGCACAGGAAACCTCCATTGCTCTGCAACCAGATCACATGAGCTGTTCTGCAGAGCATCTTCTTCCTGAACTGAAGCCTCCCGTGCTTGTGCTGCATCATGATGGTGCCAAGGGACAGACCAGGTCACCTAGATAAGCCCTGCCACCCCACCAGGATTCAAGCCATCTGATTTTGGATTTTAAAGGGTTTGCTGACATGTGCAGTTCCCTTCTCCTTTTCTTTAGTGTCACACCTGCACAGCTGCTAGCTGGAACCAAGACATCAGCTGGGAGCTGTCTCTTTCAGAGCTAGTCAGCAGGGACAGAATTTGTGCTGTCTGGAAGGGCTTGAAGGGGTGCACTGGGTCCCCCAGCTCTAGGGACAGAACCCCACACCTGTGGGCAGCTGAGCAGGCAAGGCTCAGCGTGGTGCTGGGGAAGGGAGGACACCCTGCTGTTCACATGTAGCGTGTCACAGCCACCAGGACCAGACCCCTTCTGGAGTCCAGGCTATTCCCAGCTCTGCAGACACAAGGAGCTCTCAGGAGAAGGGGACATGGCTGGGTGTTCCCCACGGGGCACCTGGAGATGGGGATGGGAGTCCCTACTCACTTGACAAGACTCTGGCACAGCTCCTTGTCAGGGAACCTGCTCTTTGGGGGATGGGATGGAAGAATTTGCTGCAGCTCTAGAAAAGTCCTCTCTATCAGCATGTTCATCATCTTTATCTGCATCTGAGTGTTTAACTGAGGAAAGGGAAGACAGTGGCTGGTTAGCAAAGGTCCTTCCCAAGGCCCAACCTGCACCTGAGAAAGGATCCCCCCCTGCTCTCGTTGGGAGGGGCTGTGGGGTCCTCCTGTCTGGCTGCTCAGTGTCTGTGACACCTCCTGCTCTCTTAGCCAGCACCTCATCTCCAGGGAAGTCACTCCAGCATCTCTGCCTGCCCAGACACTGTTAGCAAAGCTGCTCTGGCCAGGCAGACAGACAAGCCAGGAACCTTCCAGAGCTCCAGATACTTGCCTGCCCCCAGCCAGTACCAAGGCAGCTTGGACCAAAGCTGTCTTGAAAGGGAGCTGGGACCAAGCTGCTGCCTCTTGGAGATGAGCACCACCAGCACAGCCCCAGGGCAAAATCAGGCAGCTGCTGTTAAGGTCTGGAAATCTGGCAGGCCTTGGGTTGGGACCAGTGAACTCCCCAGCAATGATCTGCATCTCCTTCAAAGCATCAACTCCATCCCTGGAGCATGGCCTTCAGGATCTCTCCCTGGGGTAGCCAGGAAGCTGGTGCAGCCCCAGAAGAGACCATGACCAGAGTGGCAGCCCTAGGGACAGTGCTGAGGTGACACAAGCTTGTAAGTGGGCAGGGAGGTCCCAGGTGCTATCAGGGCTCTGGGGAGCTGCTGTGGGCTGCAAGGGCCTCAGGTGACATGGAGAGGGTGGCATGTGCCAAACAGGGCTGCAGCTGTTCTTACTACAATGCCAGAATGAGAGATGTGGGGCTTCAGGTCCTGAGTCTTCGCATTCTGAATATTCAAGGTCTGAATTGTCGGGGTCTGAGACTTCAAGGTCTCGCTCTTTGGGCTCTGTGTCTTCTTCTGAACAACTGATTTATATCCTGGAGTGTATAGTTGCCGGCGTTTTATGAGCCGTTTCAGTGTCTTCTCATATTTTTCATTTCCTGAAGGAAGAAAACATCCACAAAGAGAAGTGTGAGCAAAGTGCCAGTCCCATTTAAGCTGGCAAGTCCCTGCCTCCCAACACTGGTTTCTTCCAGAAAGAAATCCCTCAAGCCATCTATGGAAAGTGGATGCTGCTGTTCCTCTCTGAATCTCATCCCCTGCAGTGTCACACAGATCCAACCCTGCCAGAAGCCCTGCCAGCCTCTCTTACAGCTTTCCCAAGCCTTTCAGTCTAGCCATCATCACTCAGGACCCTGCCAGATGTGCTGGCAGGCTCTGCAGGTTGGTTCCTGGGACAAAGCCCACATGGGATCCTCTGCTCAAGACTCATGAAGCAATCAGAGGGTTTGGCTTGGTTGGGGAGTCCTGCAACCCTCCACGCTCAGTGGAGGTGGGCATGAGCTGCTCTATGGGCATATGGTAGGGAACAAAACCAGAGGGGCCCTTCCTGGGCAGACAGGCAGTGCCCACCTTTGATGTTCCAGGGCAGGTTGACACTGATCATGGGAAAGGATGCTTCTCCTTTCAGGCAGATATTTTCTGGGTCCAGGTCACCCACTTTAAGCTGGTAAGTCCTGCTGAAGGCTCCTGGTAATCCCGGCATGTAAGAGAATTTCAGCACTTGCTTCTTGCCAGGTGCAATGGAGCCCTGCAGGGACGGGAGAAGAGGGAGGGAATGCATCAGAGTGTTTGATGGGGATGGCTCAGGGGACAGACAGGCTGAGAACACAGGTTCTCATCTAGAAGAAACCATCAGATCACATTACCTTCATGATAAATATATTACAGTATTGGCTTTCACAGTTGTTAAATACTATGTGTTTTATAATGCTGACTTTTGTAAAAGAAGTTTTGATGAAGTTTAGAGTTCTTTTAATGAGAATGTTGTGTTGTGATATCAGTGTTGGTGAAGAGTTGTTGCAATATTAACATTTAACCAATGAAGGAATGGAAACCTCTTGAATGTGTCAAAAAGTCACAAAATGACCAGGACTAGGACAACTGCACATGCTCCATCTGCCGAGACAGAGCAACTGAGGGTTCCAGCGGGAACGCTCTGTCCCTGTCCTGGGTTACTCTCTCCATTTCTCATTCTCTCTCTGCTCTCTTTTCTGTCCCACTCTGGTCAGGACCATGCTCTTTACCAATAAACAGTTTTCAGATATAACACTTGCTGCGTTTGTGCCTTATTTTCATCTGAGAAATCTATCAAAAAGAATTCTCCTCTACTCCCCTTACAGGACAGGACAGTGACCAACACAGCTGTGCCTCCCGCTGGGGTCAGCCTCTGACAGCAGAGCCACCCACCAGCCAAGGCCGTGGGGGAGTCTGTCAGGAGAGTTGTTTGACTTTCTCTGCCTCCAGCAGAAATTGCTTACAGCCCTGTCTCTCTCATGGCTGGGTTTGGGGTTTTCACCTCTGACTTTTTTCTCCCTTCCCCACACCCCCCACCCCTTTTTTTTTTCCCTTTACCACTCTCCTGGGCCACCTGACACAGGGCTGGGGTCAGTCACTTGTGCTACTTACAGTGGTGGGCTTGACCAGAAACACACCAGGCAAATGCTTGTCTGCAGGGCTAGGGTTTAGCACCCAGCTGAATTCAATCTTGCCACTGTTTGCCAGGGTGACATTGCTGTGATGAATTTCGTTAAACATCTGGAGAGAAGGCACAGGAGAGGGAAGTTACAGACCCAGGCCTGCTGCTGGGAATCTCCTTCCTCTCTCCTGGGATTGAAAGCAGACACATCCTGGGAGCAGGGACCAGGGAGGAGACAGGGGCCCTTGGGAACCTGGGGAACCCCCAGGCACAGGGCACCTGCACAGCAGCAGGGAGCTCTGGCAGCACACAGAGGGGTGGTAACAACCATGTGAGGGCCAGCAATAAATGAACCAGGGGACACAGGCCCCCTGCACTCTGAGGGGTCACCAACAGCCAGGAGAAACAGAGACAGCACTGAGGCATTGCAGAAGAAAGGCACCTGCATGCAAGCATTGGCAAGCAACATAGATGCAACAAGGGAGTCACACAGGACAACACAAACAGGGCCAGCAGCTGGAAATATCTGTGGGCTTTCAACTGGAAAAGAGAGAAGGGGGGATTATTCTGGGACAGTCTCTCCAACTATAGTGACTGGAAGCCCAACTTCTTCTCTTGATTATTGTGTGGATTAAGCACGAGCTTTAGACAAGAGCATCTCCTCGGAGGTCAGGCTTTAGGTGTGGATCAGCAGAGGGGTGTCTCAGGGACACACTCCTCAGAGCACCCCCACTGGGACCCTGCCTGCCCCAGGAGCCAGTGTTAGGTACCCTGAAAATGAGGCATTCCCAGCATTTTGGAGAGGCTTGGAGATGGCCATTTTAACCAGCTTGAATGCCAGATGTGTCCCTCAAAGGTTGTACTTCCAAGCCCCAGAGCCAGCAAAGGGGCTGGGAAGGGAAGGGAGCCCTGGAGCGAGGTGGGCAGGAGCCTGCTGGCCGTGGTCCCAAGGCAAGGAGCTGTGCCAGGGGACGTGTGTGGTACCTGAGAGCCACAGCTGATCTCCCGGGGCCTCAGGGAGTAGCTGACACGTGAGGCCTCCCCGGTCAGCACCACCTTGTAGCTGGGGCCTCCCTCCACGTGGCACAGCACCGTGACATTGCAGATGGTGTTGAGGTGGCCACAGAAGGTGACGGAGACCTGCTGGCTCTCTCCTGGCTGCAGCACACCTGACAGTGGCACGATCCTGAAAGCCTGCATGGAAGACAGGAGAGACTGAGGTGTGGAGCATGGACATGGATGCAGAAGAGCATCTTGGAGCAAAGTGCAGCTGTACCTGGAGGGGCCTATTCCCCAAACACAGCCAGAATCACCCTGATCTCATCCTGTATCCATGCCACTGACCAGTGCAGGGACCACGGGGAAAATCTTCTCCCATCCTCATGGATCAATGCATTACTTAGTACATTACATGAAAGTGAACTGGGATGTCTCCTGGCAGTAGAAATTCTCTAATGGCACAACTTGCCTTTAAAAAGCATTTCTTGCTGCTTTTAGAAAAGGAGGAGACTCAGAGTGAGAGCTCTTGGAGCTGAGTGAAGGACTCCAGCCCAGCTCATCTGACTCCTGAGGCTCTTCTCCTCTCTTTCTGATTTAAATGCTGCTTTCTCAAGGTGCTACAGCAAAAGCTCCTCCATAAATTTCCTGTGCACCACCTGAGGAGTTCCAGGGGGAGCAGTGCCCTCCATAGGTGCTGCACAGCATCCTTGGGCAGCCCTACAGCATGTCCTGCACGGCCTCTCCAACAACCAGCTGCTCCAGCAGCACTTTGTGATGGGCCTGCAGGGATGGGAGGCCCCTGTGTGGCCAATGCTGAGGGCCACCAGTGGGACTGGGAGCTCCAGCCCTGCTTGCCACACTGACAGTGGGCAAGTGAGACACATTCCCTCTTACCTTCTCTGCTTCGAGGGGCGTGTAAGGGAAGTCTATGGAGCATCTGAATTCCTCCAACCCTAGTGGGATTCGAAGGTGTTCAGGAGTTTGAGGTGGCACCTGAAAAAACAAGCCATTTTCTATGCTAGGAGGAAGAGACAGCCACTTGCAAAGTCAGTTTATAAGACAGCTTCAGGGCCACCAGTGCAATACCAGCTCCTGGCTGAAAGCAGAGACCTGGAAACAGGGAGTCTGGCTGGCTTGGGAAGAGGGCACATGGAGATCAGGACTCATCACAGCTTGCTCTGGGAAGGAAGCTGGAGCTCTTACCATGATGATGCAGATAAAAGCCTCATCTTACATTGTGAAGGAAACAAGGCAAAAAACCCCACACTCAACACAGGCCTGTAGGATCTGAGTGAGCTTCTCCAAGGAAAACTCTCCTATGGCTCCCTCCCTCTCACCCCATGTCCAGCCACTGGTCCTGCTGCCCAGCCACTGTCAGGGCACAGGACAGCAGGGCAGCAAAAAGGGAGCTCAGCAGGAGCATGACTTGCTGGTGGCAGGCTGGGGAGGCAACACACGCAGTAGATGTACAAGAAAATCTACCTCTACTCCTAAAGATTGGTTTAAATCCTGCACTTCTTTCAAGGTGCTGGCTCCCTCCTCCTTTCTAATCCTGAAGTGTCTCCATTGAGATGCCCGGCGATCCAAACAGGTTATCTTCCCCCTTGGAGGCTGGGGTTTGAATTTAGGTGGGTAAAGCTCATCTCTGGAAAATAAGATAACTGTGAACAGGGACCTGCAGTGGGAGGAGTGCACGAGCAGCTCCTGCTCAGGGTGCAGCCCCTGGGTGGGTGCTGGCACACTGAACTGAGAAATGGTTTGATCCAGCCCTTCCCAATCCAGGCTGGAGCAGGTCTGTTCTAAAGGCAGCCCAGGGATGACACTGAGGTGCTGCAGCAGCTGCAAATGCTTGCATTGAGGAACTACAGAGGACAGGGATTAATATCTTAGGGGAAGCAAAAAGCAGAGTGGGAGAGGAAAAGACAGAGAAGGCAAGCAAAGAGGTGAGATTTGAGGGGCAGACCCAGCCAGTGATGAGCCAGCACAGCCCTCCCAGTGCCCAAAGCCAGAAACTCTGCAGCTCCACCAGGTATTTATCAGGAATGTTTCCCTGACAGTGCTGGGGGGTTGGTTGGCATTTTCCAACCCTCCCAGGTGACTCAGGTCACATTCCCCATTTTAAATTGAAGCAGGTGCTCAGGGTAACTCTGCTTGTGTTTCTAATGCCACGTGAGGGACACAGTCAAGCTGTGCCTGCCTGTCACCCTGCTGAGCTGCAAGTGCTCCCCACAGCCAAACATGACCTGGATGCTCCATTCCCACACAGGCATTCAGGGCCTGTAATGACCTGCTCCCCAGTGAAGCACTTTTGCTTTGTAGCTTGTTATCTAAGGCTGGGTTTCATTTCTGGCTCTCTCATCATAACCCCCAAGAGATCCCTAATCATTTTCTGCACTGTCTTTAGTGGAATGAATGGTTTGAGGCAACTTCCCAGGACCATGGTGCCTGGACAATGACATTTTTCACTCTAGAGTAGAAACTCTCCGGGAGACAGGGAGAGGAGATGATGTGATGAACAAGTCCTGCTGTCAACCAATTCAGAATCCATAAGGGACATGTTGCAGGGAAAAGTCAAAATGAATAACAAGTATCACAAAAAAAGGGAGTGAAGATGCCAAGGTGTCCACTGAAAGCTGACCCCTGGGAAAGAAATCGTCCTGGCACTAAAGGAGTTGTCTCAGCAAAGAAGGAAAGGGAAGGTAACAAGATCTTCAGCATCAGCCCTAAGTGGTTCTTTGGCCTTGGGACTTTCTGGGCATCCTCCAGCACAGTGCAAGGGAGGAAGGCAAGGAGCAGAGAGCAGCTCCTGCAGAGAGGACCCATCCCAAAGCAGAGGGGCCAGAAGGGCCTCCAGCAGCACTAAGGGAGCTGGGACTAGGAGCCCTTCATCAAGGTGGACATTGCCTCAGGCCACAGAGGTCTGAGAAAGCAGCTTTCACCCCAGCTTTCCTTCCCAGGGGAAACCACTATGGGGGCTATGCAGCACCAGACTGGTGGAAAACCTATTCCCTGAGCATCCAGCCTGAGCACGGCTGCTCAGTGTTATTTGTCAGATCCTAGGCAAACAGCTTTGTTCTTTGCCAAGTGCAAACACGACATCAGCAAGAAGGGCTTCAAGGAGAGGGCAAAGGTGCACATACCTCAACCTGTTCACCTGGCTGCTGGAATGGAATGACCAGTGGTACTGGACGGGAAGTGGGCTGCAGTTGGTCATCTTCAGAGAACGCACTTCTTCAGTGCCAGCCAGGATGCAGCCAAAGTCCAGGGTGCTGGGCTGGATTTGGAGATTTGGGAAGTGCACTTCTCCCCGAAGGGTGATATGCTCCACAAAAGGATGGCCCCTGACCATGTCTATCTTCAGAACCTTCTCTTTCTTCCAGCTCTTCAAATCCAGTCCAAAAGCTGGGTCAAATGCGACGTAGAGATGACAGGTCTCCCCTACATCCAATCTCAGAGGCTGCAAGGAGATGAGCAGTAATTCATAATTAATCACCTCTGGGATAATGTCCCAAGGTCTGACAGCACAAAACAGTAAATGCTCAAAGTGACTCCAGCATGGGCTTCTCAGTTCATGGTTCATTGCTCTACAGCAGGTGTCTGACTGCAGGCACCACAGTCCAGCCCAGGATTCCCCCAGGCTCCTGTTCCTGTGCTCAGCAGCAATACAAGGGGGTGGCTGCTGGAGAGCTGGCATGCTTTCCAGGAGACACCTTTACTGCATGGCTTGCCCTGACCCAGTTGCCTGCTCCCTTCTCCCTGTGCCTTGAAGCCAGGATGGATCTTCCCAATTCAGGTGAGATTTTGATTCCTTCAGCAGCTCTGCTGATACAGCCCAGGCCAGCCCACTGCTGATCTACAGAATAAACTTCTTGACTCAAGGAGCTCCCAACAGAAAGGCACCGCCACATCCCTCCTCTTCAGACCCCACTGGAGGAGTCCAGGGCTGCTCACCTGGCCATCTGGGAGGGGCTGCTGGTCCTTATCACAGACCAGGAACGGCTGCTCCAAGTCCAGCATAAGGTCCAGTGGCAGCAGGCAGGTGTTTTTTAAAGACAGAGGCTGGTACTGCAGCCTCAGGACATCACTGGGTTTCTGTGGAAACAGGAGACAAAGAAAAACAGCCTCAACCAACCACAGACCTCCTTCTGATGAATCTCAGCTTTTTCAGCCCCAGAAGTGCATACATTTCTATTTACCCTTTCTATTTGTTTCTACCCTTCCAGGAGGTTTTTCTTTATAGCAGATAGCTTTCATGTTTAGAAACCACAGCATCCTCTGGAGGACAGGGAAACACTCCCATGTACAGATGAGGGAATAGGCCCCTGAGAGGAGGGAATAGGCCCATGACAGGAGGTGGCTGCTTGAATAAGATCTAAAGCTGAAAGTGAATCCAGGCCATTTGTCTCTAATTTTTTCTCTCTCTTGGGCAGAACAGCACTAGAGGATCTTCACTCACATACAGTCATTTCTCACAACCTTACTGGCTCTAGCAGCCTCAAAAGGAGTTCATCTGCAACACGTGTCCTGCAGCCCCTGCTTCAGGGACAAGGTGTCTGTGCTCTCAAAGCTATGATCAGCCTGGGCTCTTCCTTCCTGTCTATGCATTGTGCTGGGCTTCCTGCATGGCTTAGAGAAACCTGAGACCTTGGGGAACTACTTCTGCATGTACTGATACCAAACAGGTGCTGTGCCATAGTATGCAATAAATCAGTTTGTGTGTGTGGCATCGAGCAGAACCCAGGCAGAATCAGGGAGGGCTGAAAAGCTCCTAAATGACATCTGAACTGCCTGTTCCAGGGATTCTGTACTTCAGTGGGAGCCTGGCAACCAGAGGAGAGGCCTGAAACTACAGAAACCACATGATGAACCATCTTCTCTTTTTCAGACAACTTGCAGGAGGCAGAAAGATGGTGCTGGAGTTGGGATGCAGAGACTAAAGGGCACCTGCTCTGCCTCAGTGTTATCATCACTGCAGCTGCAGGATGTCTGGGGGTCCTTTCAGGAAGAGGAGGCTTAGGGAAATGCACAGAGCTGTACCATATAGCTATACCACAAAGCATCCATGCCAACAGCAGAGAAGGCAAAGACACACAGGAGATGTTGGGTTTTTCCTTGTCAGCCTGAGGAATTCACAGGAATCTCCATTTTCCCAGCTTCCCTACAGCATCAGTGTACAGACATCACTGTGCCTTGGAGGATCCTCAAAAGCCTCCCTTTACAGTGAGCAGAGAAACTGGCATTTCTCTGGAAGTGGCCACCATCTCCTTGGCAGTGCAGCTGTAACTGCAATTTTACTTTGGGGAAGTCAAATACCAGTCTCATCTCTGAAAGCATCTTCACTCATTTGACAAAGTGCCTCAGGAAGGGCAAAGAGGGGCTTTAACACGAGCACACACCCCCCTCAGCCATGCTGTTAAATGCCAGGATGCAATCCAGACTTACCTTCTCCACGCGGAAAGAGAATTGTCTGGCTGACACTTCTATAGAGGGGTGAATAAACTCGCAGGTAACGATTGTTTCTATAATCTTCTTTGGCTTGGGGTCTAACCCAATCATCGCTTCACAGAACACAGCATCCTGCACCTCCTGCAAGCAAGAGTCACTTGTCACCAGTGGCTGGTGGCAGGGCACCCTGCAAATGCCCTGCACTGGCTCAGCACCCACCACAGGCCCCATTCCTGCCACAGTTACAGTCACTGCCCCCTTTCCTTCCTGAGATGCAGCTTATTTATTTTGTGCCCAATTGTCTGTAACACTGCACCCCAATAACCCCAAAAGGCACTTGTGAGAAACCTCCTCCCTTGACATGGCTTTTGTTTTACTCCATGCTTACCACAGATAAACCATTAGCACTTATTTAATTCACTTTCTTTTTGGGGCTCCTACTCTAAGTGTAACTTATTTCTCTGCCCTTCTTTGCAGACTCAGTATGCAACACTGCTTGCCCCAAAAGAGCAATATTTCCTTCCACCCCTACTTTGGGATCAGCACTGGGTTTTGGTAGCTGTGGAATCACAATAAAGCCTTAGCTGGTCTGATGTTGGCCAGCAAGGAAAGCCACTGGTGTTGCCACAGAAATATGTAGTCTTAAATCAGTTTTGTGAAGGCCCCTGCTCATTTGCCCAGGCAAATGTCAAGGGACTGTGGAACAACCCCAGGGCAGGGGATCTGATGGTTCCCCAGGCTCAGCCCCTGGTGCGGACCTCACCTGTGCGATGCGGGAGAAGCCTCGCAGCACCATGTCCACAGACTGGCCTGGCTGCAGCTCCATCGACCATGGCTCCACCCCAAACGCAGGGTTGGCACGTTTGGGGCTCTGGGAATCATCCTTGGGGCTACTGAGGGCTGAGACACTCTGGGCCTCCTCCTCAGGTGGGCTGCAGCAGTCTGCTTTCCAGAAGAGCCGATGGAAACGGCAGCCCCGGTTTGTTACTTTGAACCGACGAACACAGGGAAGGAAGCTAGAATAGAAGGCAGGATGGAAAATAGTATGGAGCAGCTATTTCCCTGGTCATCAGATTGCTCCCAGTGGGCATTCTGAGGTGTTAACAGCTTGGAGACTGTCTTCCTTTCCAGCTCTTAATGTGGACCAGAAATTGTGTCTGATAAGCTGCCCTTCTGGTGTCGTTATTGCAAAGGGAAATATATTTACAATGGTAATGTAACATTTTCCAGGTGAGGCCAACAGGACGTGGTGTTTTCCTCCAAAATGTTTGTTCTGGGGTGATCCATACTGTCGCTGTATTTTGTATTAATCTGTGCCCAAAACTGTAACTAAATCTTTGAGATGCTGTCCTTGGGGACCTTTGTGTGATTGCAGGCTCATATTTCTAAAAGCCGGCTCAGAGGCAGTTTCTGGATGATCCCAGCCAGCTGGTAAAAATCATCTGCCTGCTCCAGGAGAGGGAACCAGGGGAGCAGAGCCTCTCTTGTTTGTAGCAGCCTTGGCTCTGCACAGGTAGGTATTTGTAGAAACTTCATTTTGCAATTAGAAACTGTTGGGAAGTGAAGTTTGCAAACTCTGCTGGCACCTCTGTCTCTGGAACTGCTCTGTGGGCTCCTGCCTTCCTGGTGGGGGTTGTCACCCTCCTGTCTCTTTGTTCCCAGAGCCCCTGCTTGCCTGGGAGGTGCCATTGGGAAAGGGAAAGGGAAAAGGAAAGGGAAAGGGAAAGGGAAAGGGAAAGGGAAAGGGAAAGGGAAAGGGAAAGGGAAAGGGAAAGGGAAAGGTTCTTCCCTTGGTCCCTCAGCCACACGGAGGGACCGCCTCCATTTCAGAACCTTTTGTTCTGGGGCAGCCTGCGAGGTCATTACTTGATCAAGTGAGGACATCAATGAATTACAACTAAAGACAATTCAGTGGCAATTTAGCAACTGGCTTCCCTTTCAGTGGCTTTTGAGAATGTCTAACAACTCTCAACTGCCCATCACATGTTTCCAAAGGAATCTCTGCCCTCAGGGAAGGAGTTAGGACTGTGAACACTGAAGAAGATCTTGCCTGAAGGACTACAGCAAAAGTGCTCCTTGTTGAGACAGGAGGAGAGGTGGGAGTGGAGAGATCTCCTACCTGAATTGGTATCCGAAGTTGATCTCTGGGGTGAATGGTTTGTCTATGACAATTGTGGTGCCAATGCTCAAGGCCTCGAGCAAGAAGGTGGTCCAAAGGCTGTTCCCAATGAACAGCTTGATAGAGTAACAAAAAAGCCCAGTGTCATCCAGGGTTGCTGTGATAGTCACAGGAACCTCACCCCTAGCGGGGATCACTCCTTCTCTGGGTTCAATAACAAAGCAGTGGGGTTTTTCAGTCTGTAAAACAAACATAATATGCATTTAGGATGGAAACCATACACCCTGGTGTCTTGTGGGATATAAGACAAGGAAAGACTAAAGAGGGGAGGATAAAAAACCTAAAGGCTTAATTTCCCTAAAGTTAAGCTACAGTACTGGGGAATTGCAGAGCTCATACAAATCTGTATTTTCCCCTCCTTTAAGGGACTCACACAATTAAGCCAGTTTTGCCCAACCCAAGAGATGGCTTATCCTCAGGAGAGTGTTCCTTCCCCATTCTCTGGAGTGTGAGTCAAGGAAAGCTGCTTTCTCTCTCCTGGCTTCTCACAAAGGCTCAAGGCCAGAGGAAGTCATGACTGCTCAAATCCCACTGCAGAAACCACATGGCTGGAGGCCACTGCTGAGAGCCTGAAGAATATCTCTGCAAAGCCAGTTGAGCAAAACCCCAACACCAAGCTGTTCTTTCCCAAGGGGCCATCAATGCTTCTGAACACCCCCTAAAGGACTGAAGCCCTCACTCCCCACTGATCATCAGCTGTAGAGAGATGCCCCAGTGCCCTCTGCTTTGGAAAAGTCACCTCCAAATGCTTAGAGCAGAGCAGGAAAGCAGCAAGCAGGAAGAAAACTGGACAACAATGTGCTCTGTGGACATGGCCCACACTTCCCAAGACCTCTTGTCATCTGGTTTCTCATGGACTTCACAGACTGGGCAAGAGAGCTGGAAGCTGTCCCAAGGAGGGAGGAAAGGCCTTGCACAGCACAGCTGTACAGACACAGCTCTGCAGGTCCAGCCCTGGCAGGAGCATGTGAAACCCAACCTTTACACACCATGACCACCCAGCCAAGGTGCATTGCTCCCTGCAGAGGTGGAAAGCAGAACTCCATTGTGGAGTCAGGGAAAGCTGCCCTGGATAAAAACCCTCACTTCAGGGTAACATTTATTCCCCAAACAGCTGGAGAAGCAGCAGGAGGAAAATTCACACCCCTCCTCCTTGGCCCAGGAGGCTGTGGCTGGACTCTCCCACATGGCCTGATGCTTTATCCACAGACACAAACAAGTCCATAGTATCAGGTTTTAAGCAGCTCCACAAGTTCAACACACCCAGCATGAAGAAGAACAAACCTCAAGGCCCTCACAGATCTCCCCCTCCAGCAGACATCCCACCAGCCCCAGGCCCAGCCCTTCCAGGCTGGGGAGCAGCCCCAGCTCCTTCTGCCCTATGCAGCCTCCATGTATTAAACAGCCTTTCTCTGCAGCTGGTCCCCAAAGAAGCTCTTCAAGGGCACAGAGATCACAGGCTGTGGGGGTGCACAACCCCCACACGTCCTTTGTGTGAACAGCCCAGCTGGCTTGACCCACAAGAGATGGGAAAATTGCCTCCCCACGAGCAGTCTGAGGACAGACCTCACACCCTGCTCTCTCCTATCAACAGCAGTTTGGCACAAAGCAAATGCAGATTGAACAAGGAAACCATAGTGAAATGCATGCTCTGGGGAGCAAAGGACCACAGGTTTCTCTTGATCTCAGAGCTCCAAAATGTGACACACACAGCTAAAGACAAAAGATAAAATTAAGAGAGAACTTGTCAACACAATCCAGATTAATTTCTGCTCCAACATCTCTGCACCTGACTTCACTGAGGGGTGCCCCAGCTAAAACCACTCCAGAGCCGGTTCCTCTTGCCTTGCTCAGATGGAATATTGGAGTATCTTGCCTCCTCTCACACAAGGCAATATGGAAATCTTGCATATAAGAACCAAGTCATGGCTGCTACTGACCAGTCCATTTCCCTGGAAAACAGCCCCACAGATACTCACAATCTCTATCCTGAAGTCTGCAGGGATGAGACCTTTGTTGAAGAGAGTAAAGCTTTGTGAAGTAGGCTGTAGAGCTTGGATCGTGCCAAACTTTATCAGACATGGAGATGGGTAGATTTTTTCCAGCAGTCCAGAGCTCTGTAATTCTGCTCTCTGTTCCAGGAAGCAGGCAAGAAAGATTTATTAAAAAACCCCAAAAAAACTGCAACAGGGAAACCGAAAAAAGCCTAAACAGCTCAACCCTGCTCAAGTTATTTCTTTAGGGACAACTACCACTCTCCAGCTGAAATGCTGGGCTTTTCGGGAAAAAGAAAAGTACATGTTCACCTCCAAATTTAAAAGGATTAAGGTAAAAGAACCTTTCAAGCTACAAATTATTGGCCCAAAGGTAAAAGCTTTGCAAGAAATCTCTAGTTAAGACCAGGCTGACAGTTAAACAACTGGTTGTGCTGGTGGGGAGAAACCCTCCTCTTTAAGGTAAGCAGCCTGATAGTTGAAAGCAATTGTTTTGTCAAACTTCAGGCTCCCTGGCACGGCCTGCATTGCCTGTCCTTCCTCTTCACTGATTTACATGCAGTGCCACAATGGCTCAGGTTCAGGTGTTTGGTGCCATCCAGGGAATTTGGCATCGTCATTTCCTTATGTTTTAATATAAGTTTAACTCCTTGCAACCACGCTTCAAGTGGCAGCTTTCCTTTCTTTTACAGCAAGCTCAAGGTTCCCAGAAGTCTTCTGACATCTTCTTTTGTGCTCAGAGAGATGACATTTTCAAACAGATGTTTCCAAAGTTAACAGCATTTTAAAGAATAACTAAAATCACCCTGGATTCCAGCTCAGATGAACTACATTCTGTGTCAGACACTGAGATTACCACCTATAAGGCACGAGCTGTTTGTGCCACCCATCCCTCCTGGCCTTCTCCACAGCACTGTGCCTGTTTTCCCCAGAAGAATCCCTGTGCCCTTTGCAGCCTGCCAGGAGCAGCTGCACAGAGGCACACATCTTCCCTTGCACTCACCAGAGGATTTCTCTCATCCCCGAACACGCCGATGACAACACTGGTGTGATGCGTGCCCAGCGCCTGCACTTCAACTACAACTGGAATCTCTGCAGTGCTGCGAGGCTGGACAATCCCACAGGGCTTGGGGCTGGAGTAGAGCACAGGAGTGTCCTCCTTGCGTTCCTGGAAGGGACACAATCAAATACAACTTCAGAGGGACCTCTGAAGAAACTTTAGACTCCTTAACATCCAATGCAGCAGCAACTTACACACACGTTTAAAAATCCCCAGGATAAAGGTAAAAGGCACAAACAAGATGCAAGAATTGTAAGCTTAGCATTCTCAGGGGATCCTGCAAGGAGGCTGCCAGCACAGGCATTGGTGTCTGTGGATGCAGCAGCTTTTCACATCCCTCCAACATCTCCCACAAGAAAACAGCCTGAAGACTGGTACATAAACTGTTTCCTTGGGAGGTTAAACTGCATCCTAAAATTGACATTTGAGTAGGATCCTCTTCTCAGCAGATCATTTAGGCTGAATAGAAACCAGCAAGGTCCTATCCAAACCCTTTTCCCCCTAATAATCTCCTCAATAATATTTGACAGGAGGAGGTGGATCTGATGCCAAACCTGGGGAATAAGCCCGTAGCAGCCAGGAATGTTGGTGGGATTCGAAACGTAGAGACTCCTCTCGTATGGCACCTTCAGGTAGCACTCCTTGTACTGCAGGACTCGGGGGTACACTCGCAGCTCAGGAACGAGACATCTGGGCAAAGAGATGACCCCAGGGGAATCAGAGATACTGAGAGAATGGAGAACATTTACCCCCAAAGATTGTGAAATGGAGCACAACACATTTGTCACTGTCAAATGGACACTGAACAGCCCTACAGTGATAAATTGCCTTCTAAGTCTTCCCACTCCAACAGGTCTTGTCAAGGAGGGGCAAACCCTGAAAGGCAGCACCCAGAGGCTGCCAAGTGCCCCAGGCAGAGCACTTTGTCCCACAGCTGCCTCAGCCCCTCCTTTCCCCAAGAAGGCTTGCAAGGACTCCTGCAACACTCCCAGTGATCCAGGAGCTCTGGGGAAGCCTTCCCAACAAGGATCAGTGCTCACTAAGGCTTCAAGGAACACACAACTCTAGTGTCCCCGTAAAAATGACTCCCTTCTCTCCCTGGTGCTGTTGGCCTGCCTGAGAACTCAGCTGTTTGTCCCAGCCTTGGAGGGCACGAGACACCAGCTGCCCTACAGAGTGGCAGATCAGCCCCTCCAGGTCCTACAGCTCTCTCAGTCCCTCACTCCACAGCTCCATGCCCTGACTGTCCCCAGTTCCACTTGCTTTACAAAATGGCAGCCCAGGCACTGCCTGGATGGCTCTGCCTGGGAAAGGGAACAGCACCAGGGAACTGCATCCCTCCTGGCATCAAACAGACACCCACAGCAGCACAGCAGGATGAAATTCTGCTGCAGCAAGAATGACTTTTGGTTTAAGTCTGAGAACATTCAAGCTCAAAATGGGAAGCAAAGGGAAGGAGAAAAACTCGAGCTGACCTGCCACATCAAGGGCTGCTTTCCCCTCCTAAGACCTTGCCCTCACCACTCTTGCTGTGAGCCACTTCCCCCCTTCCATGTGCCCTCATGAACAGAACCAGACCCTGACTCTCAGCAGGCTGCCTGGTGTGTCCCAAACCAAGGCATGGTGGCTGCAACCAGCACAACTCCACCTCTTGCAGGAAGAAGGAGAGAAGCCCTTGGGAAATTTGTTCCACCTCAAGCACCAAACTCCAGGCCAATAAATTATATCATTCCTGGTCCCTTCAGAAAAGGGTCCAGGACCGTGCTGGACTGTGAGCAGGGCTGCTTTTCACCACAGGCTGCTGTCCAAGCTCTGCTGTTCTCATGTCCAGCTGCCACAACATGAGGTCATTAAACAGCTCTTCACCTTGGCAGCTGCAGCCAGCAAACCCTGTGCAAGGCAGTGGCTGGGGGAGGCCAGGGAAGGGCTGGTACCTGGCTCTGAGGATCAGTGATGTCACTCCCTCAGCAATGCCCTCCAGGTCCACCAGCATTCTCCGGCAGAAAGTCGTCACGGTGTTGGAACACAGGGTCACCTGGTGGAAGAGAAGAACAGGAAATTCTTCCTTTACAAAAGCTCATTACTCATGTGTGATATCCTCCAGTTCTTGAGGGAGGATTTTGCCTTAATTCTTCTGCTGGTCCATGTGTAGAGCACAGGCTCAGAGTAAGAAAAGCCTTCTGGCAATACCAGATTTGTTAAACACACCTTGCTATCAGGGCATAGCTCAGCTACATTAAACCACTAGACTAAAGCTCTAGGCACCACTGTATTCAAATTAAGGGCCCAATTTTTCATCTGACTACAATGACATAAATGCAGAGGAAATCTGACTTGAACAGAATGAGTTCAGCTTTACAGCAGGAAGCTGAGGGCAAAGTGTGGCCCAGCCCATGCTGGGCAGTTCATGGCTGCAGAGTCTTTTTTTCCACTGGAGATCCCTGCAGTGAACACAAACTGTTCTGCTCCCCAGGAGAGGAGAGATGAGACCAAGAAGAAAAGCTAACTGCTTTATACAATGACATCTCTCTGACAGCCACCTTCTGTCCTCATCCTTGCTCTGTCCACTTGCAATCAAATAAATCACTCTCAAAAACACAGGAATGGCTTCAGGACTTGACCATATGGCATTGATCTCAGCATATGATTTTGGAAACAAAACAGTGCTCCTTGAGGAACATCCCAGGTAACCCAGCTAGCAGAGGCCTCACAGCAGTGCAGATCTCTCACTCACACCATGCTCAAGGCTGGCACCAGAGCTAAAGCCCTCCCACACTCCAGTGCAGCTTCAGCCCTGGTGCTGAAGCGTCTCTGGCTGGACTCTTCCCATACCTTGATATCCTGGTGTCCCTGGGGGAGGATGGTCCCTTGGCTGGGATTCATTGTAAACTCCCTTGGCTGCAGACAAAAATCAATTCCATTCCTCCAGGATGGGTCACTGTCGCTGCGTATCTGATCAAAGCTGCTAACAGCTGGCTGCGCGCCATCGTCCAACACGCGGAGCTTGAACGTCACGGGCACCACGGAGTTGTTAGTGAGGCGACAGCTCTTGGTGTAGGGAAAGCCTAGGAAAGAACACAAATATCCATTGAGGCACCCATTATGGCATGACTCCTGGTGTGAATGTCCTGGCAGGATGAAAGTGGGATTGGAGTTGAGCTCTTTATTATCTGAACTACAGCTCACCGAGAAGCTGCATGAGGAATTAATTGTCACTTAGTTCCCTTTGACACTGATTCCAGACTGCAGCCTTGAAAATGCCCACTCCTAGCCCTGCTGAACGCTGCAAGCTTCTCTCTTTGTGATGGGGAGGAGCTCCCTCACCTGCCCCAAACCAGCACCAGTTATCTCTCAGTGATAAGTGTGCACCCAGACCGAGCATTTACTCTGAAAATTTCAGCTGTAAAATTCCCTGTTAAGCCTGCCAACACTTCCACCGTTTTCAAAATATATAAACAGTGAGCTGTCATTGAGAAGAAGCTACAGCAAAAGAAAGTGAGGATGGAATCAGGAACTAGAATGTGATGCAAAGCACCCTAATGCAGTTTCTCTCTGCAGGATCCTTAAGGCATCTCTTGTTTGGGCCAAACAGACTGAGCATGTGACAGCTCAGAGCCCACTCAACTGGGGGCAAACTCAGCCTTGCTTTGAGATTAGCAATTAGGAACCATGTCCCACCTCACCCAAAAAAGGGGGACATCACACCCATGCTGCTCACTGGGATTGCTGCCTGCAAGGGTTTAGCCCACTTGAGCTCGGAGATTTGCTTTCCATCCTGGAAAGCCAGAGATACAGCCACACATGGTGGGCATGTCCTGCAGAGCCCGGAGAGCAGCCACAAGCTGCTCTGCAGTGCACATCTGGCTGGGCTGGCCAGCTCTGTGGGGAGGAGTCTTCTCCCTGGGCCTGCTCACCCAGAGTCACTGGAACACAGATGGGGAGAAAAAACAACTGCAGGTTCAGCCCAGAGCTTCTCTGTGCCCCTCAAAGTGATCACTGCCAGCTCCAGCAGTGACTCCAGCAGGGAGGCAAGAGAAGCACAACAAGGACAAACACAGATGTCAGAACCTCAAATGAGACTGAGGTCACCAGAGGCAGACAACAGTCAACAGTTCCAAAGAAGCAAAGGTACAACAGCTGCCTTCAGCTGAAGAGACTTTAGGAATGAAATTGGATTAAGCAGGATGAATTTCCTGTTTCAGAACCATATTTCTACCTGTTGCCTTTCTTGTTTCATTTATTCAAAAGGCAACTTGACATGTGCCTCCGTGGTGGTGCAGGGTGGGGAAGAAGCAGCTCAGGAAAGGCAATTCATTTCCTTAAAAAGTTCATGAACTTCACTGTTATGGGTTTAGGCTTCGTAGTGAGTGTTCCCCTTGGTCTGGGGAGGGGGATTGGGGTTCTGGGGGTTTTGGTCCTGGGGCTGGGCTTTTCTCTTGGGGGTTTTTTGGGAGTTGTGGCGTGATGCCGTGGGTGGCTGTGAAGTCAGAGCTGAGGCTGGGCAGGGAGCGGAGCTTCCCTTCCTCCCGCTCGGGGATGGGAGCTCGGCCGCGTGCTGCTGCGGGAGGTTGTGCTTGGCCTGGGACTGCCCTGGCTGCAGCTCAGCCTGGCACCGACCTGCCTGCCTTCCCTGCTGCTGCCTGCTGCTCTGAGGCACTGCCCACATCCCCCCGCCCTTTGGGAGTCTGCCAAAGGAGCATTTCCTCCCTCCCTCCCTCCCTCCCTCCCCTGCCGGTGCCAGCTGGGAGGGGATCACTGCCCTGCCAGAGACCAGAGCTCCTCCTGCTCTGATCATAACTACACCAAAGGGGAAAAATGGTACTTGGCAGGTGGGAAACATCTGTTCTTGCATTGGTGCCTGTGCTCTCCTGACATAGTCTAGGAAAGAACTGTTATTCCTTTTCCCATAGCTTTGCCTGTGAGCCCTGTAATTTCAAAGGTATAATCATTTGGAGGGAGGGGCTCATCTTTCCATTCCAGGAAGATTCCCACCTTCCTTGGCAGACATCTGTCGTTTAAAGCAGGACAGAGACACCAGAAAATACTGACTTTTTCTATTGCTTGGTTCTGTTTGATCTCACAATGGCAGAATGCTGCCTGAGGCACCAGCAGCCCTGCACTTCACACCCTGAGGAGGCTGCTGTGGCAGACCATGAGTGGGGGATGCTTTTCTGCTGGAATGCACAGATCCCTCACGCTGTGTCCCAGCCCAGGGAGCACTCACCAAAGGAGATGTCCCCGAAGTCGAGCTCAGGGACGTCAAAGTGTAACCTCGGTCCAGTGACACAGCCCCTGGATGGCAAGGACAGAGGAGGAAATGCCTTGGTTAAAGGAATTGCAAAGGTCTGGCTGCCGTGGCTCGGGGACACAAACCTGGTGTCAGGGCGCCGTGGGTTTCAAATCAACACACCATCATGTGCTCAGCACAGTGCCCCTGTGCACAGGAGGCAGCTACAGCCAAGTGGCCAGCAGCCAGCAGCCACTGATGGGCTTTGGGCACAGGGCAGGCAGGAAAAGCCCCCAGGATGCTGCTGGTCCCATGAAGGACCCTGAACACACAGCCAGACATGGCTCTGTGCCTCCGTTTCCCCATCTGCAATGTGATGGACATCAAGGTGTCCCCACAAACTTCTGTTACCAGCCTTTCCAGCCACAGGTTCCCTGCTTTGCTACTTCTTAGCTGGAACTGCTGTTCCCAAGGAGGAGCTCTCTCAGGAGAGTTTGACCCACACAATCATTACAGGCAGAGTTCTGAGACATGAACCCCGGGGAGCCCCAAACATCCCCTGAAAAGAGCAGCAACAGTTCTACACAGGGGACAGATGAATCCTAGAGGAAAGGAGCAGCTTGTCAGCAGTGCACCAGCTGGCACAGCCAAGAGCAATAGTTCAACAAGCAAACAAGGGTGTCCTGAATCTAGCAGACCACCTCACCTGTCCTTGAACTCAGCAGACAGACTCCAAAAGTCACCAACATCCACTGAAAGCAGCACTTGAAGCTGCACAACACTCACCAGTTGATTTCATGGGTAATGCCAATCCATGCCCACTCTGCCTTTTGGTTAAAAATCAAGGCCCAGTGACCTGTGCCTTCTGTTGGATTCACAGGACTGCCCCTGGCTCTGCTCTACACATCTCAACAAGAGACACCTGCCCTTGCTCAAGGAGAAAGCTGCTTATGCAGAAACATCCCATGAGCAGTTTGGGGGAGGGACAGAGGAGAGTCAATTATTTGATGGTGAAAGGTTCCCTCTTGGATAAGAGCCTAAATGAGAGATGCGGGACTCCAGGCGGCTCTTCCAAATGCAGTTTATTACATCCAAGATGTTACAGCAGTCGGGGTTGTGGGCGACACACCGTGTGTCCACAGCTGTCATCTGCAGCTGCACACAGACCTGGAGACCCTTAGGCTACAAATGCATAATATAATTTACTTTGCTGAGCCTCTTAATACAGTAGAACCGATCTATACCTTAACTTTTATCTATAGCCTATCATAACTACTATAATAACCATATTCATGTTATGATTTTCCAATCACTAGAAGTTGTTTTTCAGTTTTCTTGCAGTGGAAAATTCTGAGATATTTTTTCTACTTGCAACATCTGCTGACTTGTTTGCCTGTGCTATCTTTCTGCTGGTGAAAACATCTTGTTTGAGGTGGGTTTATCCTTTGCTTTAAGTCATAAAACCCCCCTTCTAACTAACATACTCTTTGCCTGCTTGGTTATCCAGTAAGACTGACTCAGCAATTCTTTTCTTCTATATCAAAACTTGCTTTCATTTCTATTCCTTCCTCAGCTTCTACATTCAAAAATCTTTCTGTCAAGCATACATATCTGTAAGACTTTCTTGTCAAACTTTCATCCTTCCCAACACTCTTGATTTCCAAAATAAAAAAGCAGCACTTTTCCTCCAACAACAAAGCCAGCATAATTGTTTCTCCACTATGAGCAGACCTACTCATCACGTTTCTCTTGCTAAGTAATAACTTTCTTGTTCTTTTTTATCCATCTCCCTTATCTCATTGCTATAATCCAGTGCAGATTGCTTTCATTTCTTTACTGCCTTGACCCAGTGCCTCCCAAGAGCAGCAGCCTGGCTCCAAAGCTGCAGAGCAGCCAGCATCAGCTCTCCTGCTTCCACCACATTATCCTAGCAGCACATGGCTCAGGCTGGCAGGGACAAGGCCTCATGCTGCTGTGGTGCTGAGCACTGAGCTCTGCCTCCCCTGTTATCACCCTTCTCCCTTGTGCTGGGCCAGGATTGTCTCTGCCATGGCACCAGCCCAGGGGATGGTGCCCAATTCCTTGGGACAGTTCCTGCTGCACAGTTCCCTGACTCCCACATCAGCCCTTGCCTGGCTGTGCAAAGGAGGCACCAGAGCACTCTGTGCACAGGAGTTGGGAGCACAGCTTGTCCCCACAGCATGGATGGCAGAGGTGAGGTGAGGCTGCTGCTGCCCATCTGGCATGGATTATTAACAGAAGTTTTTACAAACACTGCTGCTGGTGCAGAATCACCCAGGCTGGCCCATCTCCAAAGCCCTGGAGGCTTTGCTGGCTGTTCAGGTGGGACATCCCAGAGCAGCTACTGCCCAAAGCTGATCCATCCCACTGCCTGCCATGGCCCAGGGCAGAGGGAGATCCCTGCAGGGAGGAGTCACTCCAGCTGCTGGGTACCACACAGGGCAGGAGGCATCCTCACACTAAAGCAATGCCAGGATCAGAGCAAGGATTAAGACCTCAGGAAACACCTTTTTTCTCTGCTCAACCCCAAAATGAGGTAGGTGGGGGATATCCAAGAGACAGCTACAGATGTGCCCACCAAGCCCCCAGGGTCCTTACCTGATGGTCAGGATCACAGGCGTAGGAGATTCAGCCACACTGAAGCGGAATTCTTCCTGAAACCACCCCAACATGGTGGTTTTGAAGGAGACCTGAATAGTCTGGGTCCCCCCTGGTGCAATGATGCCCTCCTCAGGTGCAAACTTGAAGGAGAAATCCACGTTTGTGGTTGAAGGGATATAGGTGAAGGGAGCATCAAGAGCTCCTTGGTTAATCAGTTTCACCTGCAGCAGCAAGAAAGCAAAATGGAAATACATGTAGAATCTTCCCTTCTTGTCAGTTATTTTTAATGATGCAATTAACATCCAGAAAAGGCAGAAGATGCTTTGTGCTGCTGAATGGCAGAAGCCAAAAAATACAACAGGACAAGTTCTGCCTTTGGGTTTTCATGCAAAGCAGTGGTAACTCCACAGAACTGCAGTCACCCTGAGGTTATCTCATGGACACAGAGCAGTGCACCTCTGGGCAGCATCACCAAGCTCACTGAAACCTGGCCCTGAGAGCCCTGAGTGTGGTGATTGCAGCTGCCTAGTGAATCAGCACAGAGCTGCTGCTGCCCCAGCCTGCACAGCTCCAACAGCACCATCTACTCATTCACCTTTTCCCACACCATGAAAACAGCATCAGCATCAAAGTGTACAGACACCATCATCCTTTGGTAAGAAAACTCCACGTGTCTTTCCCTTCCCCAGTCAAGCCTTTGAAAGTGTCTGCCATGATGTAGTGCCTCATTTTCTACCTCTTTCAGTTGCTCTCTCATGATTTTTTTGCAAACTTGACACTATTGGGGGGAAGGCAAATAGGTAGAAAAATCCTTTGCTTTATTCCCAGGAACACTTTTGTCTTTCTAGAGCCAGAGATGCAGCAAGGCTGAAGTGTGGTGAGGGACTGGTGAGCAAGGGAAAGAACTCCCAAGCCCTTTGCAAGGGCCAGCACTGAGCCAGGAGGCTGGATGGCTTTCCTGTGACTTCCAGGAATGAGCAGGAGACACTTGACTGGAAGCTGTTGGCAGTGGACTGAAGCTCAAACACAGCCAGTTTGTTCCAGCTGCCTCTGAAGAGCCCAGTCCAAAGGTGCCTTGTGTCTGGCACTGCCACAAAAGCCTCTGAACATGCAGCTTTTGGACCCAGTGCTGGTTTCATGTGCCAAGGGGCTGTTTTGCAGGAAGCCTCCCAGCTGATCCCTAAGGAAGGCTGCCCAAAAGCAGGGGCTGGGGCTTCATGAGCAACAGACACACCTTTCTGACCCCCCAGGTTTGACCACTACATCAAACATTCCCTGCTCACAACTGCCCAGGTTGGCAGGAATTCCACAGCTCCACCAGGCTCGCTGTTGCCTCAGGAGCCATCAGGATCCATCCCAAGCCCTGCTGCTCACCTCATAGACGTAGAAGGTGTCGATAAAAAGGTAGCCAAGGCTCAGCGTATCAGAGCTGAGTCCAACCAAGGGTCCTTGGCCTTCCCCTCTGAGGTACAGGGGCGGCCTGCTCTCACGGCCTGGGGAGAGATGTCCATTTCAGTCCAATCATTCCCTCTGTTACACTGTATTTTCCAGGCTGCCTCAGTGCTAGTCCCTGACTCTGAGCTGGATGGAACCAGCTCCTGATGCTGCAGGAGAAGATATGGACCCTTCTCTTCCCTCAGGAGATATCCCTTGGGGCTGACTTCTAATTTCTAACCCATTCCTTGGGCTGGTTTCCAGTTTGAGACACCAGTTTGCCAAGTTTAAAATATCTCTGGTGTCCTGTAGTGACAAGCCAAGGAGTAATGGGTAGAAATTGAAAGAAAGGAAATTTAGCTTAGATATTAGGAAGAATTTTTTTACTGTGAGGGTGGTGAGACACTGGAGCAGATTCCCCAAGGAAGTTGTGCAGGTTCCAGCCCTGCAAGTGTTCAAAGCCAGGCTGGATGGGGCTTGCAGCTACCTGGTCTAAGGGGAGGTGTCCCTGCCCATGGCAGGGGCCTTGGCACTAGATGATCTTTAAGGCCCATTCCATCCTTAACATACCATGATTCTGTGCTTTCCTTCCCATGCACTTAGAGGAGCTTTGAAATCCATTCAGTGAAGGCACAAAGCTGATACAGAGTTTGGCAATTACCAAACTACCTGGCCCAGTAGCACAGGACTTTGCTGCCAAAGTCCTCACCTTCTGACCCTCAGCACTGTGCTCTGTTTCCACAGACTGAGAGCTGCAAGGTGACAACTCCCACACAGGGAGAGAAGCAGGTGCTGGCCAAGGGTGCTCCTTCTACAAACAGCCTGGGCTCAGTGGGGCTCAGCCACCTCTGCTCTGGTGCTGTCTGGCCAGTGGGAGGTGATCCAGGCTCAGGGAGCACATTTCTAACTCAGCTCCTACCACCTGATGATGGATCCATGTCCAATGGAGCCATCCTGGAGCCCAGTGGCCTCAAGGGGCTTAGTGCTTGTTCACTAAAGCTGTTCTGCTCTGGAGCTCTCTGGCCTTTGAGGAAAAGCTGGCAAAGCCATGGCATGAAAACCTCTCCCTGCACTGCCTGGGCTGTTCTGGGATCAGTAACCCAGACCCAGGATTCTGAGCCCTGGCTTTGCATGGGAGACTCCCTGGAAGCTGCAGGGCCACTGGGGATGTGCCAGCACTGCCCTGCTGACCAGGGACTCTTCCCAGCAGTTCCATGGGAGCCCACTGGGCTCAGGCTTGCACCATGGCTTCACTCAGGGGGAGAGAAGCAGGGCAAAGGAGCTGTACCTGAGATGCTGCAATAAGCCACACTTTGATACTCCACTGCTTCCAGGGGTTTGAAGGTCACCTTGATTTTAGCCGAACAATTCGGCCTGACTTCTCCCTCCTGCAAGAGAAAGACACAGCAAAACCTTTCTCTTCAAACTTCACATTTCTAGTTCTCAACCACAGTCCTGTAAGCCTTTGTTCAGAGCATCAACGGTGAGTGAACAACACAAGGAGCCAAGGAAACACTCCAAACCCAGCTCAACACAGCGCTGGAAGCTCTCAGTGCTCAGCTGATCAGCTCCCACTCTCCACAATATTCCTACACAAGCTCTTGGTCACATCATGCTGCTGTCAGCTGCAGTGGGATGTAACTGCCACTGTGCACTGCTGGCTCTGGGCCTTAGACGGGCCATAGGAGTAACCAAGAAGGGAACGTGATCCCCTTCCTTGAAATACAAATATTAGTCAAGCTGTTTTGAAAGAAAGCAGAGGTTGGGATTATCCTGGGGTTCACTCCAAGATGAGAAGGGGTTTTGCACTGTGCAGACACCAGGCATTCATCATCTCTCACAATGCCAGTGCTCAGAACCGGAGCTCTGGTTGATGGGAGCACGTGGCAGTTTGCTTGCACAAACAGAAAAGGAAAAGGTTTTCTGTCCCTGTGTGCGGGAGAACTCAAAAGGCCCACTGAAACCTTCCACCCTCGTGTCCAGGCTCACAGATGACACTGGAAGGCAGACTGAGAAATAGTGCAAGGCGTGGTTCCAGGAGGGGATGGGCATTTCTGTGATTAACCTTGAGCTGAATTTGGCCTCCTTTTCCCAGCCAGCCATTGCCAGCTTCAGGTCAGTGTGTGAGCTGGCAGTGCTCCAGCAGCCTCTGCTGAGCCCCACGTGTGGGGGCAGCCCCTCCCTACAAGAACTGCTCCCTGTGACACTGCAAGGACACGCACGGAGTGCCCTGAGCTCCAGCCCTGGCAGCAGAGCTCGGCTTTGTCAGGCTCCCAGCCCTGCCTTGAGCCCTAGGGCAGAAATGCCTTGAGCAGGGAGCTCTGCAGCCACTCCAGAAACTCCATGTCCTCCCTCCCAGCACATGGGGCCAGCTGAGGATCTGCCCAGTGACCACAGCTGGGGGAAGGGGGCAGGGGTAGGGTGCTTGGGAGAGGAAGAGGAAGAGGAGGGAAATGAGGTTCTCAGCTATCACTTACCATTGGCTCAATGAAAAAAAAGTCATTGGAGAACAGCAAGGGGTCTTCTTGCACCTTTGCCATTTTCTCCTGGACCATGCTGCTCAGGAGGGCAGTGTGATCTTCACAAAAGCCCTTCTCCTTCTCTATTTCTTTCTCCTCCATGAAGTTTTCCAGCCACACCTCACTCGATGGCTGCAGCAAACGACACTGCCTGCAGACCCAGGGAGAGACAAGGCCAGCAGATGGTTTAATAAGGCACATATTTGCAGAGAGAAGTGGGAGTGCAGGAGAGCAAAGCACCTGGGGAGGAGCAGCAGCAGCTCCCCAGCAAAGGCTGATCCCAAGCCATGGGGGTCCCACATGGATCAGAGGATAACTTGCTGTTTACTGGCACAGCAGGTAGTTTTACTCCACACTTGCAAGCTCAGGAGAGGTTTCCAAAGCCAGCAGCCCTCCAGAGAACCTCCTGGCTCAAAGCCTCTGCCAAAAGTGAGGGAGAATCTGCTGGCCACCTCAGCTGGCTTTTCCTACCACTGAGCTGCTTGGGGGATGCAGATAAAAATCATGGAGCACCCACTGCAGGGCTTCCCTGAGAAGAGGGGACCAAACTGGCTTGCAGCTACATGTTACCAGCAGCACTCTTTGTTTCTTCCATTTTGGACCTGCCCTGTTCCCTACTCTGCCTTTCACAAGAGCATCCCAGAGCACTTCCAGAGGAAATGGATGAATTCAGGCACTGCATCCCTTCAGTGACATTCAAGGTTTTCTATGCAATATGCATGAAAACAGAGGCTCTGAGAGGGGAAGGGACTTTGTTGTGCAGGAGGGAGACAGCAAATTCCTGGAGAGACCTTTTCAGGATACAGAGTTTTTTGGGTCCCATCCCAGTGCATGATAGTAGAATGTCCTGAGAGGGAATGGATCCTGCACTATCTTCTCTCATAAAAAAGTCCTCTCTGCTCTGAGATCTCAAAAGCTTCTCTGATAGCAGGACAGTGGCCTTGGTGCTACAACCATCCCAAAGACTGGAAGTAAGAAGAACAAAATGTCCTCATGACAGTCTAGCACACAAACATGCATGAAAACAGATGTAATTGGACAAAAATCCACAAAACCAAAACCAGGTTGAAGTTTACTTTGGGGAAACTTAGTTGCTTCTGAGGGAAAAGTGGATCACCTGGGGTCCAGGCTGAAGCAGGAAGTGGGAAAAAATGGAAATAAACAGCGCAGGGAAGTAGCTGGAGAAGGTAAAGCAGTATTCTTTTAACACACACAGCTTGTATGGAAGTCAGACACTGTGTAAATAGATAGAGAACAGAGGAAAATCAAGAAGCCCAGGGCACTAAATGACCCTCTCACCAGCCATTCAGGCAGGCAAGGGTAGATCTCCTGGTCCTTTGCAGGTGTTGCAAAATGGCTCTGGGGAGTGCAAGTGACCTGGCCCGCAGCAAACAGGGGCTTGCCATGGCAATTCAGGCACTGCAGTTTGCACAGTGTTTTCCGTTTTAGTGTGGCAGTTGGCAAAATCAGGCTGAGCAAAAAGGATGCAGCCAGCCACCCTCCTTGTTTCTTTTGTCTGAGTGTGAGGTGCTTGCCTTTTTTTTTTCTTCTTTCTGCCTTTTTTTTTTTTCCCAGCAATGTTTTACAAATGATGAAAAGCCATTGCTGCTGCCAGCAAGAGTGTACTAACTCAAACAGACCCCCCCAGGAAGGACGCAGCTGTCCAGGCCACTGGCTGCAGGGAGGGTCTGAGCCTTGTGTTAATATCACAAGATAGTATGAAAGACACCTGCATGTGAGCAGCTGAATTTCTGCTCGGTCCAGTGGCAGAGCTTAAGGAAGAAATGAAAAAGCTGAGGAGAATTAGGGAGAGTGAAACAGAAATAAACTGGTGGAGTTACACCCTTCTAACCCTGAGAAAATCTCAGCAGGAGTCAGAGGAGCCCTGCCCTTCCTGAGATGAGGCAAAAGGAGGAGACGTAAGAGACAGTGGGGAATAGAAATGGGTCTCTGCTGGGGAAGTGATAAAATTCCTTCCTGACACCCACCACCTACCCAGGTGCCCTAACAGAATAGTGCTGGATCCAGAGGGTCTGGCAGATGACACTAAAGAAAATATTCTTTCTGGAGAGTCTCCCAGTTGCACTTGGTCTGTCAGACAGAGCACAGCCTCAGGTATTAAGAAGAAAAGAAGAGTAGTGGTAGTGGGTGACTCCCTTCTAAGGGGAACTGAGGGTCCTGGGTGTCTACTGGATCCATTCCACAGGGAAGTGTGCTGCCTCCCTGGGATCCAGGCAGTGGATATCACAAGGGGACTCCCTAATAACTAAATGAACTTCATCTGTTCACCACTGTCTGGGGTACAGTGACCATGAAATAATAGAGTTCTCAATATTTGGTGAAACAAGGATGGGCATCAACAAAACTTCCACTCTGGACTTCTGGAGGGCAGATTTGGCCTCCAGGCCTCCTTCAAGAGGCTGATTTGGAGAGTGCCTTGGGAAACAGCCCTTAAAAACAAAGGGGTCCAGGAAGAACGGACATACTTCAAGAAAGAAGTCTTGAAGGCACAGGAACAAACTGTCCTTGAAAGACAAGCTGACGGGGTAGACAACCAGCCTGGATAGGCAAGGAGCTTTTGAAGGAACTAAGGGAAAACAAGAGGGTGTATCACCTTTGGAAAGAGGGGCTGGCAACTCAGGAAATATTTAGGGATGTTGCCAGGTCATGTAGGAAGAAGAGTAGAGAGACAGGAGCCCAATTAGAACCTGAGGAAATCCAGCCATTGCAATCAACCTTTTCTTCCCAAAATGCCATTTCTGATTGGAGTATAAATGGAACTGGAATGCTAAGTGCTGAGCTCCTGAAGCCCAGGGACACACACCCTGGTGCCAGGGATGGTTTACTTGGCCTAAACCATTCAAAAGCACCCTGAGGCCATAGGTTAGCTTAAGTCTTGGGCCGTGTATGGCACTGAAATGCATCTTTCTAACCAACCTCTTTTTCTCTTCATTGTCATCTTCCTCAGCAGGAAAAGCCTTCCACTGGAAGTGGGCTGTGATGTTACTCCTGTTTTCGATGTACATGGTTGTCTGGTTTGACATGGTGATGAAAGTCTTGTCAAACTTCACGGAATTTGTGCTCAACACAACATTGACATCTACAGCTTCTCCATAGAGCTTTGTGTGGATAATTTCTTCACCTGGAACAAAGCAAAGAACAGTCTTTGCTCAGCTCACTGGCTGATGGAGGCACAAGGAACAGAACAAACCACAGGTCACAGAAGGAAGTGTCACAGATTTTAGCTGAATGAGCAGTTCTGTGGATCAGTACATTTATCACATCCTGACAGCTCTGTGTGTAGAGTGGGGTTGTCCTGGGCAGCTCCTTCAACACCTTATTTCTGAGTGTGTTTGTAGAGCTTTGGCCCCAAGGTGACAGTGTGTACAGGGAGACTGGTCCATGTGCTCTGGTGACCCACTCAGATCACCGGGATTTCTGCACCAAAGTCCTTCAGGTGACGCTGAGGAGCCCTGCTCAGTCCTGCCTTGCCCAGGCTCTCCCCGGGCATGCCACCAGACTCCTGTCTCTCCTGATCTCTTGCATCCCTTGTTGCTGACCAGAAAATGTGCCTGGGGGCATGTGGGCAGCAAAAGGAGGCCCAGAGGAAGAAGTGAAGTGACAGCCCACAGCAGGAGAGAAAACAGGTGAGGAAACACAACCAGCCTGGCTCTGCAATAGGACAAACCGCTACAAAGAGAACACCATGAAAATCATCATCATCATCTTCCTGTCCAAACCCACAGCCACATCAGTCTTGAAATATTTTATATTGTTCTGATCTCAAAAACCAAGATGGAGCATTGAAAATTAAATAAAAAAGGGACAAAGGAAAGATTAGTAAGTATAGAGCAGCTTCTGTATGAAGACTGAATGGGATTCCTCAGTCTAGAAATCAAATGGGAGATAGATGTGAGAGGTTTGTAACAGCATGAACAGCCTGGGAATAGGAACGAGGACAAAATTGTTTTGATTAGTCACAAAAAAGGAACTTGGGGGCCTGAAAATGTTATTAGACAGAAACTACATATATGTGTAAGGGCAACATAGAAAAAGGGACGGTGACAAGCCAGTGGAGAAACACCATACAGGACAGAGGGGTGCAAGAAATCCATTGCATTGGACACAGTCTGATGGAGACCTCACATGCAGCACTGCCCAGGAATAACATAAAACTTCACCCAGGCATAGCCACATGGTAATGGAGAATCAGGGATCCTCCTTCCTCCACTCAGCAACTCCCAGCAAAACAGGAGTCAAAAATCTTAGCCCGTTAGAGGGGATCCACTTTATCCACCCCCTAAACACCAAGGCGTTCTCAGTTTACTTTGGGGTAAAGCTGAACAGGGGAGGCACCTCTGGAGGGAATGGAGGGGGAGGGACAACAGGGAGCCCTGGTGCAGAACTGTCCTGTGCCCCTGCAGGGCCCAGCACTCACCTGTGTTGCAGCACAGGGACCCGGCATAGTCATCGTTTGTCAGCGGGTGAAATCCCACTGTCACCTCCATGGTGTCACCAGCGCCCAGAGTTCCTGTGGCTGGAACCACGGAGAAAGGACTGCAACACAAAGAGAGGGATCAGGGCTCAGAGGATACCTGGGCATGAGACTCCTTCTGCAGTGCAGCTCACTTCAGCTCCCTTGGGCAAGCAGGGAGCAAACCAAGCACAGGCAGCAGAAGACAGAACAGACAGGATCAGAAACAGCCACGGAGCCACTGCTGAGGAGATCCAGCCCTCACAAGATCCTGTGGGTAAAACGACCTCAGCTCCCCATACTCTGCATCCAGCTCTCTGCAGTGACACTCAAGGGTCTGACTGCCAGCAATCCCACCAGAGAATGGTTTGTGAAGAGCACAGAGAGGCTTCAGAGCTATCTGCATGCCCAACTTGACACTGACTGCCTCAGGAATTTCTCTTGTCCTGCTGCTTATAAACCTCATCTGAAGAGATGCAAATGTTAGGGCACTATCTGTCCTGGGAGATTACAGCCTAGGAATCAGACAGGGAGAAGGAACTTTTCCTTGAAGACCAAGGAATAGTCACCGTTGAATTTGCAGTGTGGTTCTTTTGTTTATTTTACCTTGAAAACACCCTGATTTAGACTAAAAAGGGCACATTTTATCAGCATTTCAATGAAAGCGGCTCGAAGGAAAGGAGCAGTCAAAACTCTGAAAGAGTGCAAATGCAGATTAGAGCAATACAGTGACATGGAAACCCAAAAGGAACATGCCATTTCCAATCTGAAGGATCCAGTGCCAGCTAAATGAAGCACCATGAGCAGGAGCACATCAAGGAGGCAGAACAGGAGTTCTCTGTGTATTTACCAGCAATGCAGTCTGGGACTCTGGGTTGTCATCCAGCCTTGGCCCTGCAGAGAAACTCTGTGCAATGTGTTGGAAATGTTGATGCAAATGTGTTGGTGCACTTTGGATTTAACAGGAGCAATTAGGATTGGTCACCAGGTAAAGAGCTCTTGCCTGACAATCACAAGACTCTGTGCTTTGATGCTCAGGGACAGCTCAGGGGAAATGTGCTTCTGCCCAGCAGCTGCTGGCCTTCGTGCCCTCCTACAGCCCCACTGAGGACATAACAGTTCCCTGCCTTGGTGCTTTGCTGGTGGTCAGTCTGTCACTTAAAAGTGTGTTCTGCGGAGTTTGGTGATCAATGCAGCACACACAAAAATAAAGAGAACATCCGGCAAGCTGAGCTTTATTTATGTCACTTGCTTCAGGTTCTGCTCATTAAGGACCTATTGCTGCAATTATGGGCCTGACCTGTTCCCATTCCCACTAGTGAGATCATCACAACTGGCTGATGGAGAAGCCTCAGGAGAAGAGGATCCAGCCAAGTCCAGGACTCAGTTTCAGGACTGAAAATCTGACTGCAATTCAGCCCTGCATCTCCTACCCTGGGCTGCACCCACCAGACTCCTCTGGTCCTGCTGTAGCAGTCATCTCTCAACTCCTCTGACTTTCAGCCAACATCACTAAGCTGTTCCTTGAGCCCACAGCTAGAAGAGCTGTGAAGGAGACATCCCTGACACTCTAATAACCAAATGAAAACCACTGCCAAGAGATGGGGCTGGCAGGCTAAATTTTGGCCTTTTATCTCTCAGTTGTGAGCTGCTCCTTAAGACAGTTCTCATCCTGTTAGATCTGCCCTTTCAAGGAATCACTACTGCACCCAACAGGCAGAAAAGATAAACAATGGAGAGGGTTTTAATAGGTTGTTTTCTTCTGCTTTTTAACTAGATCCATTTGTTTGCTTGTTTTCCTGTATGGCATCTAAAGACAGGTCCAGATCTCCCAATGCACCTTGCTCCTGCTTTGAGCAGTGTGTCTGCTCAGATGATTTCCAGCAGAAGTTATTTTTTACTTTTCTCTTCTAAATCAGCCCAACTGCTTTTCACATATTCCCTAAATGTCTCCTATTTCCTATACACCTGTGCATATACCTATGGGCATGTGGTATATTGACAGGCATTAGAGGAGCTCAACCTTCATGACAGTTCCCAATGAAGAATTCATGATCTTTTGGCAAACATTTAACACAAACCAAAATGAAAAAACAGCAGAAACTCAGGAACTTCAGAGTATTCAAAAAGAAATCTCAATGAAAGGGGGCACAACCTTATTCAGAGATTTAAATAACCTTTGAAATTTTAAACTGGCTTTCAAAGGTGCATCATGGAACAGAAGAGGTGACTGATGCCCTCAGCTGACAAGGGAAATCAGATCAGCTTTAGGAACAGGAACAGCACAGGCTGCCCACAGCACAGCTCATGTTGGGCATCTGATGCAGGGACCACTGCAAAGCCACGTGCCTGTGGCCTCCCAGAGAATGGCTCTTTTTGCTGACAGTGCTGAGTCAGCATTTCAGAAGCTGCTTGTGCTCAGGAGGGTGCAAGCCAGCTGCCAACATGTTCCAGCACCCCCAGGAAATCTGGGACAGAGAAAGCTCAAAGGCTGCATCCTGCTAAGAACACCGAAAGCAAGAGCAGCTGCCATCCATCCTGCTCCCTTCCAGCCAGGGCTGCAGGGCAGCAGCTCTGATGCTCTGCTTCCTTTTGTTGCTCTTTCCCAACTCTGCTATCACACAAAGGTGATATCCTTTGCACAAGAACAGATGAGCTGCCTCACCTCTGGGTGCTCAGCTGGTAATGAGCTTCCAGGTTACCAACGTTGCGAACCAGCAGAGTCTTCTGGGTGCTGTGATTGACTGGACACGTGGAGAAGTCCAGCTGGTCAGGGAAGACCAGGACAGCTCGGGCACAAATGGCCCGAATTGGCACAACTATATTTTCCTTTGCAGTCTTGCAGACGAGCTCGTGGGAATAATCCTGCAGGAAAAGAAAATGGCTCAGCATTTTGGGCATTTAGTGCCATCCCCATGGCAGAAGAAAAATAATTTCTATAACCCTTTAAGGCATCAATTTATCTATTCCACCATAAAAGGAACACTAAGTTCTACTAATATGTCACATTTTAAAGGCACCAGTGCACTTTGCAAAACCTATCTCTGTGGCATTAGCCTCTTGTGTCACTTGGGTCATACAAAGAACTGCCCTAAGCCACCATAATTTTTACTCGAAATTTTAATGATGTTAAATAATTCTTAAGTTCCTTCTAAGGAACACATGGAGCTAGGGAACAGAGGACATTTCTCTTTAAGTTTCTATATTCCCGCTGTCTGAGACTAGGACAAAGTGTTAAACTGACTCCAAGCAGCAAAAGGAAGATGAGAAAAGAGCTGCACCCAAAGAAATCCTGCAACTCTGGCCTGGTGTAGAAACATCAGCTGGCTCAGAACTCCCCTCTAACTTTGCCTCTCTAACCCAGGTCAGGAGAGGAACGGTGCTAAGAGGCAGCAGGATGCTGTTGGAAAGAGCCTCTCTTTGTTTCCCTGCAAGGCTTCCTCCCTTCCATGCCATGGCCTAAACCCTTCTGGATGAACAAGCCTGCAGATCCCAGCACTGAGATCAGACTTGCCAGGGCCTCAGCACTGCTGTTCAAACCTCCACACAAAACACATTTGGCACAGAGTGGGTGCCAGCTGACAGAGCAACCACAGTGACAGGCATGAAGACAGAGGCACAGCAGTGTCACTGCCGTGGGCTCTGGGCTCACAGCTCTGCCTGCAGGTTGTGCCTGCCCTACACCAGCTCCTGCAGGCAGGTGTCCAAGTCCCCTGCAGCTCAGCAACCTCCTGCTGACCAAGGGCACCCAGAGCCCAGTGTGCCTGTGCCAGGCTGGGCTCACGGGCACAGCACAAGCTCTGCCCTGGCCCTGCAGCTGCACCATGGTCAGCTGTGCTCTGGGACAGCACAGCTGCAAGGCTGGAGAACACAGGCTGTGAAAAAGCATCGTCTTTGCTTCCAGCCCAGGGGGAGGCAGGGAAGCTGTTGGCAGTCAGGAAGGAGAAAAGCTCTCTGACCTCTTTGTTCCTTCAGTGTTTTCCATAATAATGAAACCCCTTCCACTGTACCTAGAGATGGCCGAACATCTGTCAACACCCCTCTGTCATTTTCATCCTGTTCCCTGGGCATCTTCCCTTGGGAATGCTCAGGAATGTGCAGGCAGGGGAAGCAGAGCCTGTCAGGCCTGGCTGCAGTGCCTGGCAGCCCGTGCCAAGCTGGGACTGGCTGCAGGCTGCCTGCCCACAGCCTGGAGCCAAGCTCCCAGCATGGAATGGGCTGCACCCCGAGTGCAGGGAAAACAGTGGCTTTGGAGAGAATTCTGTGTTTTGGCTCCTCCAGTCTCACCTTGTTCTCCTCGGGGGTGAAGCGGATGCGCACATGGGCAGAGGCGCCTGGTGGCACGACGTGGTACACATCACTGGGGCATGCCAGCTGGAAATAAGGCGAGCTCTCCATGCAGACCTTCACCATCCGAGCAATCTGCAGCAAAGATGTGAAATGATGATTTTGCCACTTGTGGAAATACGATGAGAGGAGACCTGTCCATGCCCTGGTGTCATCCCTCCTTGACCCCTTTCCATAGCACTTTCAGCTGTGGAGGTGCAGGCACATCATTCACAAGGGTGAGCTTGAATCCCTTCTCTCTGGGTCCAGCATTTTGGCCAGGGCCAGTAGGGCAAGGCCTGGTGGGAAGGAAGGGCCAAGCAGGTCAGCACCAGCAGGATGGAGATGGAGCACCTGAACCAAGTCATCTGCATATTCAACAGAGCCAAAAAACCTGCTGGCTTCTGCCTGCACACAGCCATGCAGTCGTGTTCCAGAGGGGAATGTGCTCCCTGAAAGCAAACCAGCACATTGTCCTGGGGAAGGAAGAAATTCCCTTCTAGCAGATCAGGTTTGGGTAGGGCTGTTCTGGGGATGCAGTCATGCAGGCAGACCAGCAAGAGAGGAGACCACACACTGTGACCTTACTGGGAATAAAAGCAAATCTGAAAAGCAAAAGAAGGAACACAGCAAGACAAACCCTAAAACAAGGAGATGGCAAAGAGAATTTAAATGGGCAGTAAAGCAGCAAGGAAGAATCATAAAACCATGAGAGCAATCAGCTTGCCAAAAGTGACAGAAACACAGACAGGCTGTGCCTATCAACTATGGGCTTCAAAGGCATTTTCTGCCTGGAGAAACATGACCAGCACTGACTGACAGTGTGGTTCCAGAATGAAAAGCCAATCTTGCCTCTCCAGGGGTTCTTGCTGCCTGTGCAGGCAAGCTGGGCTGCTGGGCATTCCTGCCTGCAGCCAGCAGGCCAGGTTCTGCCCTCTGGCATTCACAGACACTGCAAACATGCATTTTCTAGCACACTGATATCATCAACCCCTGAGCAGCAAAATGCTCTCCAAAAGTCTAAATCAGATGATTTTGACTCCCTCCTGTCTCTTCCCACCCGCCCACTCTTGGCACAAGGCTCATTGGAGAAAATGTTTCCCTGACTGAAATTCCAATGGTCTCTGTTTTCCTCTTTACACTGGAACACAACTGGTGACATTTTTCAACTTCTTTTCCTCTCAACTCTCTTGGGAAACAGCAAAATAATCACAATTTCTTCAAGTGAAGGTGAAAACCTCCAGGAGCACATGGTTCCTCCCACCACTCTCCTCTTGCAGCACAGTGTTAAAGCTCCAGGTGCCAGCACTTACCTTGTCCTTATTCATGATCGAGAGTACCATTTCAGAGACCTCATGAGCGACGAAGTTCTGAAATACCATCTCTGTTGGAGAAACCTGAAACAAGCTCTTTTTCGGGGGTTCTGGTGGCAGCTGGAGAGCAGAGAGAGAGCAGGGAGAGCTTCAGCTGCTGGGAGGAAGGTTCATCAAGAACAATCTTACACTGATCCCCACGGAAGCACAGGCACTGTCCAGCCCACACTGGGGAAACAGTGGCTCACCCACCTCTGCTCTGAGCTGATCGAGAGCTGCTGGGTCACACAGAGCAGGCTCAAGACAAGCTGCTCTTTTTATTTCTCCAGCTTTCCTTCTCCACAATGCCAGGCAGCACTTACCTTAAGCACAGCCCTGTGCCCACTGGGACACTGACTGAACACTCATGGAGTAAGTAAAACCCACAAATTCACATCAGACTCTATTGGAAACAATTTTGGGATGTCCTTTACTCTGAGACAGGGAATCTCAGGCTCACACAACTGCAAATACCTGTTTGGATCTAGAACTTAGGCATCAGTAAGAAGAGAACAGTACCAGAGGAGGTGTGAGAGATGAGGTGATATTTGGCTGAAGCTAAAAGGTTCTTAAGGGAAAGAATGGAATTTGTTGCTTGTGGTTTGGATTTGTTCAAGTTGGTTTGTTGGTGTTGCTGTGAGCTGGGAGAGCAGTGGGGTTGAAGACCTGACCAAAAGGAAGGAGGATGAGAGGGAAGGGGAGGCAAGTCTCCTGTACATCTGACAGCCTGCAAAATCTAACACCCCGTCAGGGTCCAACACATGGTTCCAACCCAAAGCATTAAAGTAATTAATTTGTTACATCTGAAGTAATTCCTGCAGGTCCTCGGCCTTCAAAGGCCAACGCTGCCACTGTGGAGGGAATCCTGTGACCCCGAGCATTTGATGGTGACCACACCAAAGCAAGAGGAGGCTCCTTCAGCAGGAGAATGGCAAATGGCAATGTGTGCCTTTGTGTCCCCAGCCTTCCCCCCATTGTTTTAGCAATGGCAGCTACACTGCAGCACAGCCCAGCAGCTGCAGCTGAGGTTATTTGTGTTGGCTCAGTGTACATCAGGACTCCCAGTCCACCACTCCCATCAGTTTGCAATGACAGCAGGACCTGGACACTGAGGTATTTTGCTGGAGGCAAGCCTGTCACAAGCACACACCCTCTTCAAACTTCCCATCAAACAGAAAGGAAAAGAGCAGAATAAGGCTACCTGTTGATCAGGGTCACCCAGGTCTAGAAATGAGCGCCTATTGGGCAGATAATCCCAGTCAATGCCGGCCTCCTTCCTCATCTTTTTATACTGATCCCTCTGAAACTTGGCAGGATTTACCTGAAAGGCAAAAAACAAAAAAACCCAAATGAAACAAACAAACAAAAAACCCCCAAAAAACCCCCAAAAAACCCAACAAACAAACAAACAAAAAACCCCAAGAAAAACAAAACAAAACAAAGCAAAAACAAAAAAAAACCCAAACAAAAACCCAAAAAAACCCTAAAACAAACAAACAAACAAACAAACAAAAAAAACCCAAAACCAACCAGCAAGAACCTCAGAGACACACTTGTTCAGAAAACCTTTCCTTGAACAAGTGGCACTGGTGAATAATTTGTGATCACAGCCACCAGGACAGTTCTGGAAGCCCTGGCTGATACTTGCTTAAATACTTAGCACCAAGAAATTAATTATACAGAGTGCAATACACACACTCCAACCACATGGCTGTGTCCCATTAGTCTCTCCGTGATTTGATGTGACATGTTTGGGGATCTCTGCTCTTTGGGCATTTGTTTCCTCCTATGTTTCATTGGATTGAGGCAGTGACCTTCCCAGAGAGTGGGGAGGAGCTCTCAGAACTGCCTGAACTCCATCCCTGCACAACACTCCAAACTCACAGCGAGGAGACAGCGCTGCTGGCTCAGTCCAAGAGAAGCAAGAAAGAAAAGCTGTGCCAAGAGTGAGGTGCACAGGAATGTGTCCATGTTTTTGCTCTCTCTGTTAATTAGCATTTGTTTTCTCTGCCTGGCCTGACAGAGCCCCCCACAGCAGAAAACAGAGGGATCTCCTTGGCAGAGCCTCAGCAGTGGGGCACCTTCAGCCAAGTGAGCTCCAGACAGCAAGGGACCTTTGTGGCCCTGACTGCAGTGCTGCCTGCAGGGCTGGAGCTGTGCCCACACGGGAGCTGAGAGAGAACAGCTGCTTTGGAAGCTCTTCTGGTTGGGACCAGCCGTGGCTCTCAAGGCTTTGGGCAGAGTTTGAGCTCTCCCCACCACATGCCCAGGTGCCCAAGGGCAGGTTGGTCACAGCAGCACAGGGCAGTGCCCAGCCTGACAGAAGGAATTCCTGTGGCAAAGGGCAGGCACAGAAGCACATGCTGAGGGCTTCAGCTGCACATTGGATTCACTTGGCTCCCGTGGCACAGCCAGGCAAGGCGCTGGGCTGTCCCTGAAACATCACACAGTGTTCCCTACTGCACCAGGACAGCCCCCACCAACAGGAGCACGGCACAAAGAGCTGGGCAGGGGCTCTGCAGCTTCACAGCACTGCTGGACAGCAGGGGCAGGGACACCAGGGACACCAGGGCACTTGCCAGCCTGAGCACAGCCCCAGTGGCTACTCACAGTATTAGGCTGCAGTCTGTCCCTGAACAAATTAGGAAATTTCGGTATCCTTCCCGAGAATCCAGACGCCATTCTGAAGGGAGGATGTCGCAGATGAGCGACAAGGCCTCAACAAAACTGGAAAGAACAACAATGGAACTCTGAAAATCCAGAACCCAATTCATGGCAGACTCAAGGGCTTTACTGGTGCTAAAGATTTTATATGATTTGAAAGTAGCTAAGTGCTTGTTTGGCATAAGTAGCTAGTATTGTTAGGCCTCTAGCTGGGCTTTATTTGGACTAGATTATTACCTTGTGCAATTCAAAGATGGATCATATTGAAACCTGGAGCTAAAGTGCTGAACATTAATAATACTTAGAACAGACAAAGCTGTAGCTTAAATATTACTTAAAAACAGCTTGAGTGGACCTCCTCTTCTTTAGGCTAAACAACCCCTGCTCTCTCAGCTGCTCCTCACAGGACTTGGGAGAGACTGGAATGTTATGGCTCATGGCTTAAATATTGCTATAAAGGACTTTTTGCCCATTGTGACAAAACTGAATAAAGAAGCTGAGACCACCCAAGCCCACCCTTCCCTGAAAATGCCTCCTGACTGGAGCTTGTGAGTTAAGCTGCCTAAAGGAACTTGAGACAAGATAAAGGTGACACTATTGTCCTATTAGCTCAGGTCTGGGGACAAGTGAGTAAGGCTGAGGGAGAAAAATATATCCACAACAAAGCCAAAGCCAGCAGCTGTCCTGAAAATCAGCTCTGTCTGCCTTCAGGCTGGGGAGGTCATAGCCACAGACTCCTCTGCTGAGGCCAGGTTTGCACACAAACCTCCCATCAACAGAGGGGCAGGAGGGAATTTTGGGTGTGTGGCGCAACCTCTGGTAAGGGGCAGTGGACACCCATCCCCCCTCACACAAACTGGCTCAGCTCTGAAACCCCCCACCCCCAGAAGGCCACATCCAGGGGACATTCCCAGCAGGGGCAGCTCAGGGGGTGTCATAGCCCATCAAAGACCCCCAAAGTGCCCCCAGAGCCATTCCTGAGCCCTTGCACCAGATGACTGCATGGCATGCAAAGTAACACAACAGATCTGAAAATCCACAACCCAATTCACAGCAGACTCAAGGGATATACTGGTGCTTAAGATTTTAGATTATTCAAAACTAGCAAGAGACAGAGCCAAACTTGTCCCACCCCAGGGAGGTACTTGGCAGTCCCACCTTGCCCAAATCTGCATTAATCCATTGCACTCTTACATTTTGCAAGACCTCACCACAGAGAAGACCAGAAGAGGATTGGATGGGATGGGATGGGATCCATGGAATGGTGAAATTTTCTACTAAATCTGTCTCTGTCACTCTCTTTCTTCCCCCTTCCCAGCCCCCTCCGTCCCCCCCTCCTTTTTCTATTTCTTTCTCCCTCTCTCTCCCTCACATTGACTGTTACACAAAATCCAGACTATTGACTTTGGCATATGGTCTCATTTTGCACCTTAATTCAGGGAACATCTCCTTAATGATTTTAATAACCAGATCGTAACAACCCACTGAAACTTGAACAGAACTCATTCACCTTTAAACAGTTTAAGTAAATACAATAGCAAAAAAAATTGTATAGATTAGTATATTTAGGAAATGTTGCATTTCTTTGGTGAAAAAAGAGCACCATCAGTAGACCATCTATTGTTCATCCCCTCAGCTGTACATGCCACCGAACTGAAGACTGGCTTTATCCCATCCTGTATTTCCCTTTGGCATTGTCTTTCAGAGCACAATGTGACAAAACCAGAAAGTGCAACTTGAGCCAATCTTTACCTTCAAACTGAATTCTGGATTCCCTTGCAAAGACCAATGTTCTGCGAGTACAGGACTCCCTCACAGAAACCAATGTTCTGCGAATTTAGGAGTCCCTCGCAAAGACCAATGCTTTGCGAGTTCTGGAGTTGCTCGCAGAGACAAAATCTCCGCGAACGCTCAGCACTCGCTCACAGAAAACAACGATCTGCGAACTATGCACTTGGCGAATCGCCGAGTGCAGCCGCCCGAACGCGCCGAGGCTGCGAACGAGCAGCCGGGGCCGAGCTCTGGCGCTGAGGCCGCGGCGCCGTCACAGACGCTGCGTTCCCGGCGCGGTTACCGGGCAACCGCGGCACCGAGCGCGGGGCCGGGCCGCGGGGATTGCCTAAGGACATTGGCACTTTCCCTACTTTTTATATTTATAAAAGTTTAAAATGTGGTGATAAAGGCACCTGTGGCAGGTCTATACACTGCTCTTTGCATAGCATTAGTATTCTATCCTGGCTGGAGCCCCGGGAGGGGCTGAGGCAGCTGGAAAGGGGCTCAGCCTGGAGAAATGGAGGCTCGGGGGCCCTTCTGGCTCTGCACAACTCCCTGCCAGGAGGGGACAGCCGGGGGTCGGGCTGTGCTCCCAGGAACAGGCACAGGAGCAGAGGGAACGGCCTCAGGCTGGGCCAGGGCAGGCTCAGGGTGGGCTCCAGCAGGAATTTCCCCATGGAAAGGCTGCTCAGGCCTTGGCAGGGGCTGCCCAGGGAGCTTTGCAGTGCCCATCCCTGCAGGTGTCCCAGGAAGGGCTGGAGGTGGCACTCAGGGCTCTGGGCTGGGGACAAGGTGGGCATCGGGCACAGCTGGGACTCCATGGGCTGGGAGGGATTTTCCAACCTCATTGGCTCTCTGACGTGAGGTACATTTTACATACGGAACAGACAAAGCAACAATTTTATGTACTAGATAATAAATGGGTAGAATAGTCACTTTATTAGCACTGTTCCATGGAAGCACTGATTGCTTTCTCACCCCATATAGATCTGAAACAATTACAAAGCAGATCGGAAATTTACTAGGGTATTTTTAAAGCACAGGAATTGAAAAAAACAAGCTGGAATATAAAGAACACAATTTTACAGGTTTGATGAAGAAAATATGCTTCAGTGCCCTAAAGAAAAGCTCCCTCACAAGGGCCTAAGCTTTTCCTTGATGGAGAGGGTTTTGCTGTGCAATCCTGGGATGTGGTTGGGAATGGTGTTCCAAGGAAAGAAGTGCACACTTACTTACCAGAGTAACAGTGTTGGCACTAAAGTTTTGGGGACAGTAGAGATCTCAGCAAAGGTTTTTGTAAGAACATTGTGTGTGTTCACCTTCCTGCAGGTAATGCAGAGGGAATTTAAGAAATATATTGTGCAAAAGAACAACAGCAGAGATTATTAATGCTGGTGTGATGAAATTTAGTTACATGTCAGAAAACACGGAACAAGGCCAAGTACCACGTAAAGGAACTTTTAGCCATTTCATGTGCAATATTTTACACTCAGCCTGTAGTTGCAGGTCTCTGCAAGTCAGTAAAGGCCCTTGTGTGTCACAGACCTGACTCTTTGACTGGATTTGTTTTATAAGATAAAATTTTATGTTGCTCATCTCATCATAAACAGGAGGGTTGAAGCACAGAGGTATGCAACAAATCCCAGTGAGTGGAGTCACAGGTCTTACCACTCCAGATAGCCTTGTGATATGAGTTTAAAAAAAAAAAAAAAGCTTCTAAAGCATGTGAAGGAAAAGTAAAAACAACTTGAAGTTGAAACTTGTGATTGCAGAGGTGGGTTGTGTTTCTGTGTATTGAGAATTAAAGGCAGCACAGAGGAAGTGAGAGAAGAGGTGTTGCATTGAGGCTGGGACTCAAGGAGACCCTGGGAGCTCTAAGGAGACACCAGAGCTCTGATAGCAGGTGAGAAACTGTAAAGTGGAATATTAACTTCCCGGGATTTGAATAGAATCAGACTGACCAAAGCCCTGTGAGTTCCAATAAAACATCCAGCTAAATTTGATCTCTCCACTTAAAAGAGAGGGAGGAGGGGAGGAAGGAAAAAGAAAACTACAGAAACCACCAAACATCAGACAAGCAAACCAGCCACGTTCTTTCTGTAGGCAAAGGAAAACAAACATTTTCATTGGCTTCTACACCTGTACCATCCTGCTTTGGAGAAGAACTATAAACCTGCAGCTGGATCTTATATTTTTTTGTTTATGCCGCAGTTAAACGTATTCATATTCACTTGAAAAATGAACCAACAACTTTCTGTAGCTGTTAACTGTGCGTTCCTTGAAGACATCCTCAGCTTTGCCCCTTTCAGCTGGGTCATTTGCTCTGAGTTAAACTCTCCTGTGGATTCCCCTGGTCTGTGGTTTGTCACAGCAGACCACTGTGCTTCCTTTGGAGCCATTTCACCATCCTAATTAAATTTGTGGTTAGGCTTATTTAGCTGTTATTTGCTTCATAGAATCAAACATTTGAGAGTTTGGTGTCTGCTCATGAGTGCACTAAAAGTAACTGCTTTAATTAAACAAAAAAATGAAGTTTGTTCTGTGGTTTGAAGTGCAAACACGATTACCAACTTCACCAGTCACTACTCATTTTAATAGAGTGGTATAACTGCTACAGTAAATGTTTAACTCTAATTTTTAGAAAGGAGACCTGTTCAGTGGGAGTTCTTTGTGTTTCAGGGTAAAGGTTGAAAATTTCTTACAAAATGTAGACTGAAGTAAAAATTATCTTTTTTTGTTTTTTCCTTGAAGTTGATTTTTGCTTTGCATGGAAATGTCTCAACTGTTCTCTTAAAAATTATCTGAAAACTGTCTCACTCATGTTTTGGGTGATTTTCTCAGCCCTGGATGTTTAATTTCAGAAAAATAAGCAGGTTTTTTATTATACTAACTCTATTTTAATACCTGTCTAAAATTATCAAAAGTATTTTAAAAATCCTTGTTGTCTTAAAACACTTATAAACTGATTATTTGAGAGATATTACCCAGATTTGGCTTGAGGCTCAGCGGTTTGCATTCAGGTGATTGTTGGCACTGTGAGCAACTTGAAGTTGGAATGTTTTTAATGGAAACAAATAAATCCATTTCTTAAGGAGTAGAGAAACCATTCTAATGTTCATTTGGTTTAAGGGATGGAAAGAAACAGGCTGTGCGGTTACTGAAAAGAGTTGTTTATTCATAAAGTTATGATCCTCGGAGCTCACTGGAGCCCATATAGTATTTGTCCATCTCTAGTATGGGGTTTATCTGTTTCTTGCAATTGAGTTGTAAGTGCTAATATTGTGTTTGTGATAATATTATGCAGAGAACTGGAATTTGGATTAATGGTGAGGACAGTCCTTAGCAGAACTGCAGACTGAGGCAGAGCTGTGGAAAGCTGAAAGAATGGCTCTAAGGATGGCAAAGCACTTGAGGAGGCTGGATAAAATGATTTTTTGTCTAGTGTTGACAAAAGTAATCACATGAACCACAACAAAGTATCCAGAACTGATGAAAAAATGTAAAACTTTTAATTGCTTAGTATTTACACGGCAAGATGTATTTTTACATTTATTCACTGACTCTGTGTTAATTCTTTGTTGGTTCACATTTACTGTTGACCAAAGTGGACTCATGGGTGTTCCCTCATAACAAGATGTAAGGTTTTTATCTAGCTAGGTTTATTTATTTTTATTCTAAGCAATTGGATGGACCCCTGCAAGTTGTGTGCCATTGGAAATGATCTAAGGTTTGAAACATGAACTTGTTGTCCTTGTGAACTGCAGGCTACACAGATGAGACAGAATGATCCTTTATTTCTTAGTTTGGTCATTTAGGTTTTGATTGTTTTGGATTTTTTTTAAGCTTTCTCAGGCACTGCTTGGAAGGAATCCAGTTTGTGTGATTGGTGTCTCAAGCCTGTCTCTTGATAATAAATATGATTAGGTCTTATCTGTGCCTCTTATTTGTTTTGTTTCTCTCATTTACAGTTTTTAGCAATCTGTACATTGCTCAAACAGCACCAGGTGTCAGTTCAAGCAGTTTTACTTGGGCATATCTGTGTCATCTGATCTCCTAGGGCAGGGACCATAAAAAGGTTTACAACATTTCTGTGAAGGGAATGTTTTGGGAAAGTGGATTTGCAATCTCTGCAGCTACTTTAAATAAGTTATTTGACTTTGTTGTGTCCTCACAACGTGCTGGAGTTGGATTACCTGGAGTTGCACATACCTGGTGCTGCTGGGCAACCTTATCACAGGTTCTGGATGGTTCTTTCCCTCTGTACAGCAGTTATAATGAATACTGTGTAGTGAGGCATCCCTCTAGTGATTTGTTTTTATTAATATGGCCTAGAACAGTGATAGTCAATATCATTAAATATTTTTATCTTCTTGGATAAAAGTAGCAGAGTGGGTATTAATTGAACAAATAAAAAGGCTTTATAAAACACTGTTATATAGATATCTGTGTACTTGTTGGGCAGGTATTGAATCAGCTCACCCGTGATATGCCCCACAACCCTTGCAGCAAATGCTATGCTGGTGTGGAAAAAAATTCATATGCAAGTTATTTCTCTCAGGTTTGTTTCCCAAACCTCTTATTTACCATCTAAAAAAAATATTTCTTTGTGAAGCTTAAATTATGTTACTAGCTTTTTTATTATAATTTTTCACTAACTTAAGAAAGCTGCTTTGTGCAACAGACTTCAGTGAATCTGTTTGCATAAGTATTATGGAAGCAAAAAAAGGATATATAGGATTAGAGACTTTCTTACTAGAAAAAAATTGCTGCGTTTGGGCTTTTTTCTATTTTTTTTTTCCCCTCTAAGCAATTATTTTGTTGTAGTACAACTGGAAGTTCCTTGAAGCTTTTTTCTGGAAAGAGTAATTCCATCATGATAATTTCCATATGTTTTGTAAAAAGAAATAGCTGTCTGTAGTCAATTTGTTTCAACAATGTGCATTTAAATACTCATAATATATTTAGAGTGGACACAGGTACGAAGTGTGTCTTCATGCATTGTAAATAAATGCTTTTCCTGTTTTCTGGTCAATTCTGTGCTCTAAGCCTATCTGAGATACCATTCTGTTGAAATCTTAGCTGACATGTTTTCTTTCCTGCCTTTTTATAACATTTCATTGGTCTGAGTGTTGAATTATAACACATTCACCAGTCTGATTTATTCTGTTATTTTATTTTTTAAACTGTGTCATTACCACAGTCTGCTAATATGTACAGAGTAAAAAAGAAAGGAACCTAGAGCTTTTTTTTCAACCTGCCTTCCAGAACTGGCAACACCAGGCAGGAGACTGGCATTGGCACGTACTGTTCTGCAAATATTCTCCAGGTTATGCCTGGTGTGAGGAGTCCCTGGTCTGTGTAAAAATACCACAACCAGCTCCTTTAACATATTCCTTAGGGAATCTGAGGACATAGGGAAATTTTGTCTAAATTCTGCTGCACTCTGACCATCTGGGTGTGGGATGGTCCTGTTGGAGCCAGGGTTACACTGGTTGCTTGCTGTGAAGACTCAAATGTCTCATTGTCATGTAGGAGACATAGTTCATGTTTCCTGTTGCCTTTTTCAGAGAAGGGAATGTTTCTGTTCTGAGAAATGCACTGGATTTTCCTTTAAGTGTTTCTGAAGGAGGAGTACAAAGGCATTACACTGCCATGTAGGCTGATTTCCCAAGCCCACACTTATCTGGCAATAAATACTTGGACAGGAGTAAGATGATGTTGTGAAACTGAATTTTTATACCTCAACAGATGGTAATAAGCAGCCTAAATATGAGGTGAGTGCATCAGATGTTTGACTTTACTCTGAGAAGAAGATTTATGCAGTTATATTCTACCTGAAAAGGAAATACCTAAATACCTTTCCTAATCTATATCTGCACCACATTAACTTTCAAAGGCAGACAAGATCTCTGTTGCATTCTGATGTAGATTATTGGTTCTCCTGAGCAGGAGGCATGTAAAAAGTAACAAAAGGGAATAGGCTCCTATTGAATTTACCAGACAAGCTGATAAATTTTATGTGAAAAGGGAGGTTGGAAGTATAAATATGTTCTACATCCTTTTCATGACAGGGTATGGAATATTTATTAAAAATGGAGTCATAAAGCAGGAATAATCTTCCCCATGACCTCACTGTGACAAACTGGCTTTCTAATTCTTGCTGAGTGCTGATTATTATTTGGCTAACACTGAGCTGAAGATGAAGCATGTGCTAAGTTGCAAGAATTCTTACAAATAGGCTGAGCTAATTCCAGAAGGTCAATTTTAAATACACATTCATGCTTTTACTTATTGGAGTATTTTTTCTTAAGCACATGAGTAGATCCACACATGCTGAAAACCTTGAGGCAAACATTATAAATGCACTTGCTCATTTATGCATTGTGCAGTGCCTGGTCCAGGGAAGCAGTGGGATTACTGGGATTGGTCACAGGCTAGGAAAGGCACTTTCATTAAACACCTTTTGGAGTGATAACACTTATAAACTTGCTTCAGTTTTTATTAACTCAGTGAGGATGATGCTGGTGAAGGCAGCTCACAAATACACAGCTATAAGATGAAGGAGTAGAGTTAAAGGGTTCCTTGTTGAGTTTTATCACCTGCAGGAAGCATTTGAACTGTGTTTATGGAGACTTTGCTTGTGGAAGGAGACAAGGATCCTGCTTCTCATAGCAGTGCAGCTGCTGTTTGTACATCTACAGTGCTTTCAGAGGCTTAGGGACAGCTACCATGATCTCATAGGCAGAAAGATAAAGTTAATAATTGAAGAATTTTGCCATCCTTCATGCAAGGTTTCCCCTATGGATCATCCTGATTATTCCACCATGACCTGAATTAAGCCAAAGCTACTTCTGGTGTGTATTTGCCCTTCAGCAAAGAGTCCCCAGAAGTGTCTGACTGTAAGCAGAGCATCTCCTCAGAACTAAAGCCAGCCCTTCTGGTGTGCCTGGCATGGACTCTGTACTGCTGGGGTTTCCACTGACACATTTTAATCCAGCAGGCAGCACATGCCACCCAGATCTACCGGAACAATTGTCTCGTGGTTCCACACCTGCCTTTTGTCCCATGATGTGCTTTTCCAGCCCCACCTTTCCCCAATTCCTCTTACACAGCAACGAGCTCCAGCCACAGCACCTCAACAAGGTCTTTGTTCCCATGTTTTCAGGGCCTGCTAGGGGCAGCCTTTTGCAGCTCTGTTCCACAGCTCTCCTGATGTGCAATTATAGCAACAAGGGGAAAACTTTACAGCTAACTGCTACTGAGCAGCAAGCATAGTGTGCTTCTGAGGATGGTTGTTTATAGCATTTCTTTTAAATGTATCCAAAAAATGTATAAAGGAAGGATTTATCATTCGTTTTGTAGTAACTTAAACACCTGTCACTTGCTTTCAAAGATTTTGCATGTGACATAAGACTTTCTCCAGAAGTTATTTTACATCTCCCCAAGCAGTTGGTTTCTGTGATACAACAATTCACTGCTGAAATTGGGACCACTGGGGGAGATCAGTGGAGGGAATTGTCTCACATGGAGACTCTAAAACATCAATGGAATGAGCAAATACCTCTTTTAAGTTCTAGATGAGCTGTGGGAAGTTTTTCTGCTTCTATGAAATTTCACAGACAGCTTGAATTTGAATCTCTTAAATCTGTGAAAATAGAGACAGAGGTTGGGCTTTTTTTACCTCACCAAAAATATGAGACTTTCTTCAAAACTAGGTAGGCTCAGCATTGAACAACACTGACAGAGAGAAATGCCATCTGCAGGCTCAGTAGTGCGGTTCATTGGCTCTGTCCTCTGAGCACTGCATTTTTATCAATGCCAGCACACCACTCATGCAGGCAGTGGGAGGGAACAGCAGGTCTGAGCTTCTCAGGTGGGTCATCCTTCCTCCTGGTTTACAAAAACTATGACAGCTTCATGTCTCAGAGGTTATTTTCATGAAAATGGAACAAATCAGGTTTTTCCTAGCAAGTCATCCAGTAAATGTAAGTGTTTGTTTCTTGTGTTTTTGATATGGCTTTGCCCCTCAGGCATGTCCTGCTTGCAGAGCACCTCTTCACAGCACATGCTGCACTGGTGTGGTTGGTGTAGCTCTGCTGAATTTGTCAAAAAACTCAGGCAAATCTTAATTATATTTGTGTTCTTGTGTATCTCATGTTCACAGGACAACACAAACATAAAAAAAAACCAAGCCATATGCTTTCCTGATGCTGTTGGTTACTCTGCCACAGGCTGTCAGTATGTCAGATTTGAAAAATTAAAGCATAGTAAAAGAATTTTCAGTAAATGTTTAATTTTGTAGGCTGGGGAGTGTTCTGTCAATGTACAATGTTACTCCTGTAAAATGGCTTCACTCTGACATCAGAGGTGAATTTCTAGTATTTCCATGCTTCAAGCTCCCAGCAGCTTCATTTGTATTCCCATGTTCTTGCCTGCCCTTAAAATTAAAGAGTAAACCTGCAGTTAGTTCATCAGGGATAGAAACAATAATATAATCAAAACTCAGGGTTATGAAAGGTCAATGAAGACTTATAAAGGAATGTTCTGTAGTTAAAATCTGGGAAGCAATAAAATCCACCAAACTGTCCTGTGCAAGAGAATTCATGGCTGTAGTTTTGCCAGTCTGTTCAGGGTATTTTCTAGAGGCTTTGGGGAATACCAAATTTCACTTTACAGGGGTTGTTCACAGGAGATGATGGAACATTCTTTATAAATTAGAGGACCCTGGAGAGATATTTTTGCTCTGAATCATTAAAGGTTATACTCATAATCACAAAGATATTCAATCAAGTCCTGCCCTTATTTTCAAACCACAGAAAGATGGATGCAGCTTAATGGTTATTCATATGAGAAGTCTGCTATTTTTCCAAGGGTACAGAAAGCTGGTTGGCTTTCAGTTTCTTGGATCCTTTCTCTCCCTGACAAGTTCTTTCACTTCATACAGCTATGCCTGAACCTATCACCATTGTTTCCACAAGCTTCAATTCTGCAAAATCTTGCAAATTGTCTTACATTCTTGTAATTCTGTAATGTGTTATGGCCATTAAGGGGCACTCCATGAGGTGATTCTGGTGACAAGGTTGTGTGAGAACAGAAGGTCTTGGAGGAAGAAAAACAACAAGCTCTGAATCAGGCTCACAGAGAGATGTTCCACCAGAGCAGGTGTCTGTAAACAGGAACAGGGCTCACACACTCTCAGAGACCTCTAGATACATATTGGGAGCACACCGACACACTACTCCAGGAGTTAGGTACTTGGGAAGACTTTTCTAGGGATCATCACTGAAAAGATTTTAAATACACAGTGTAGAAATTCGTGTCATACATACCTGAGAGAAAAACATATTTGCACATTTAACATAGAGGAAATATATTTTATACATCCCCAAGAAGCAATATCTTCTTCATGGTCTGACTGGGATGAATTTTACTCGTGCTTCTGGTGAATAACAGCAAGAATGATCTGTGCAGACAGGAATCTCAGTGTAGCCATGGCTTCAGAGCCACAGGAACTGCTGCAGGTCTGAGAGCTTTGATAGCTGTGATCACTTGTATGACACTGCTTTAATACAACAGCAGTGAGAAGCTCTGCCTCTTTGGACAAATTAAATACAACTCTTAATCTAATGCCATTACTTTTTTTCCTAACGAAAGAGAAACTCTTTTGAATTTCGCTAATAAGTTCTATGTGGATATGTGTACTGAACAGGAGGAGTCATGAAGGCTGTGGAGACTGTCCAGTTAGAGAACCTTTTGTGTATTCAAACGATAGGTGGATGCAGATTGCTGGATAAAATTCCTTGCTGTATGACAAACAAGATAAAAAATAAGCAAAAAAACCCAGCATGGGGGAAGAGAACTCGTAGCACCGAGCTGGAAACCTCAGAGGCTGTGGAAGTGACTGGCAGAAGTTCAGGCCCAAATGTCACAGGCAGCACCTTCAAGTGCTGAATTCCAGCAGCAGGGAAGTGCTAGAAAGCAGTGGCCATTTGGGGGACCCTTGTGGGTGACCTCAGGTGGAGGAGAAGGATGACACTGCAGTGGAGATATTTCAGAAGGTTTATGGGCTGTAATTCTGTCCAACAGCTGGAACTCAATATTGTAAGTTACAATTTGCCAGACTTCCTGATCTGGCATTTAGAAACCAACTGTCAAACAAAAAACATTCAAAAGTCATTGCAAGATCTAGAATGACCCCTTCAGATATCACATAAAACACTGCAGTGAACACAAGCCATTCAGGGCCAGATTGAGTCTTGTGACACTTAATGCTGTTTAAACCCATAGCGCATGCATAAAAAATATCAAATCAAGAGCCCAGACTTAAAAATGCTCATGGTCAGGAACCAAGAAATCCCACAAGAAAGTCCCACTGCAGGACTTTGCTAACTATGACAACCAGTATCTGTTATGCTTAAGTGTCTTAAATAATTCTAGTATTTGTAAATAACTCCTTAGAGCAAACTGGGTGTCCATATAATTTCAATTCTCAAGGAGTAATAATTTTACTGTAAACTATTAATGTCTGTGGCTGGGAACTGGAGAGGTGGAGGAGTGTGCTTTAGAGATGCCCCAATTCTGGAGTGCCAACACCTGAAATATCCGAGCTGTAAGTGAGACACTGAAAAGTGCCTGTCTCTTGTCTGGGCACTGTCGCTGAACACCATGGCAGCAAATCCCTCCCTGGGTACAGGAGAGAGGAAGAAGGTTTGAGGAGGCAGCAGTCTGAATCAGTCAGGATCTCTGCAGCTGGGGTGGACCCGCCTTCCATCCGGGAATGCCCTCAGGCTCTGCTGAGCTGCCATCAGGATTTAGACCCTTGCCCTCCAAAGAAGGCAGAGAGATCTGAGTTCACATCTCACTTGCTGGGCTAAGAGCAGACCTGCTGCTGGCTGTGGGAGTTGTGATAAAGGGGCTGTAACTCTCCTCTGGAATGAATAAATAAGCACTGTTTCTGCTCCTCCACAGATTTGGTGTGGAACCTCTGTGCATATATGCAGCTTCTGCACAGAATCACACCATATGTGCAGAGCTCTCTGGGGTATGGAAAGTAAGAAATCAGTAAATGGCCCCAGCCCTACATGTCTGGGGCATTCAGAACCAGAGCTCTGAGGGCTGGAGGACAGCAAATTCTTAAGGAAGAGGGAGAAACTGGGACACAGGAGCAGCAAGCAGTGTGAAAGGGAAAGGAGGGGAGCACAGCATGGCACCTCAGTGTGACTGAGTGTTTTGTTGAGAGCTGAGCCATGTGAGCTGAGGAAGATTTTAAGTGAGACCTAATTAAAATCATCTGGCCCTCATGAGAGAGGTTTCTTTTCCTTGCAATTATTTTGTGTGTGTGTCAAGGATATTTAATTAGGCATGTAGAGCTGATGTTTCTAAGAGGAATTCAAAACACATTCATAGCTATTTTTAATATGTTACTACATTGTTAGGCTTGGGGATTACAACACTGCAAGTCCATAAGAACAAAGAAATTGTATGGCCAAGTCTGCAGCAGTGGATCAGGACTGACATGATCTGCAGCCCAGGCAGTTCTCTGTTTTGGTAGAGTTTTGGGAGGCAATAAATATCTAAGTAGAAATTCTACAGCATCCCAGAGTATCATCATCAGGGTTTGTCTCTTTTGTGACCTACTCACCCGTTTGCACCCAATCTATGGCATATTGAAACTGGATGGAACTTTGGAGAACTACAGTTTTGATAAGGTTTTCCACTAGTATCTTAACTTTTTTTGTTTCAGATTGTGTTTTTTAAAAAATTCCTTTCAGTGATCCCATTTATAACTACAGACCATCTGTGAACTTCATAGCAGAAGGCAATTTAGTGAGCAGTGGTTAATAGGTAACCACTGGACTGATGAGGTGCTGACTCTGGCTGCTTCATTATAATTCCACACATTCTGTGTCCTTCTAGCACAGGGATAAATTTGCATGTTGTGGCTCTGTGAATGCCCAGAGCATGAGACAGTAAGTGTGTAGCTTTATCAGACATCTCCCTGGGGTAATTTTCCAAAAGCAAACTCCAAAAATCATATCTGAATGTTTTTTCTGTAGATCCTTAAGATGATGGCTTTTTCCATCCCCCCCACCCCTTTTTTATTTTTTCACAGAGCTGGAATTCAGCACACAGAGCGAGCGAATACAAGTGCTGGTTTTGAGGTGAACGGGGTTCACAGGTTCCCTTTCTTGAAAGACTTCCTGCTAATTTCACACCCACAGACAAATTTGGCTTAGCAGAAATGGCCCAACACACACCAGCATTGAAGCAGGCTCTCTGTGCCAATCCCCAGGGACACTGCTGCAGTCACCATCCCTGGAAGGGTTAAAAAACTTGTGGATACAGCACTTGACACATCTTTTAATGGTGAACATGGTCGTGGTGCTGAACTGACAGAAGGATTTGGTGTTCTTAGAGGTCTTTTCCAACCTTAATTATTCTATGAATCTCTCTATCCCTCCAGACTTTGCCCCTTTTTTTTATGTTGCATGATGTCCATCATGTCCTGTTTTCTGTCAATAGAAATGTTTTGATTTAGCAATGGGTATGTAAGAAAAAGGTGAGGGGTGTGTGTGTGTATATATAGATAGATATAGATATAGATATAGATATAGATAGATAGATATAGATATAGATATAGATATAGATATAGATACAGATATAGATATATACACACACATGTATGTCTATAAATAAAACCATAGACATATACTTGTTCTGAACAAAATTCTGAAATTCACTTAAACATTAGGTATGTTTTTCAGTGCTTGAACTCTCCCCTGTAGCATTCACATTCTCTGAACGGAGAGAGACATAATTCTCTCTCAGGATTTTTTCCTGGAGAAGCACAGAAGGGAAAACAATTTTTATCTCTGCTTGCTGCTCCTGGTGTTTTGCACCTGTGGAATGTGTTGGGAAGGTTGTTTACCTGAAGTCATTTCTTAGTTGGATTCTGGTGGACATTGTTTATGTTAATTAGCCTATAAGGTCCAAGCACTGTCTGGTCTGCAGACAGTCACAAGTTCTTCAGTTCATTTAGTTAGAAGTTATAAGTATGGTATAGCATAGCATAGTATCTCTCCTTAAAGTAATACAGTATTATTGTAATATAGTATAGTTCTAATAAAGTGAGTGTTCAGCATTCCATCAGCCTTGGAGTCAGGTGCTTCATCATTCCCATGGTGGGGGCACCCTGCAATTTCAATACTCCTCACAACATTACCTTCAAGAATCACAGAGGGATGATAAATCTTGTCTCACAGCTCAGTAACTGAAGCACCCTTCTGCTCTGCTACTGCCCTGACTGAGGCAAAGCCCCTCTGCACTCATGGCAAAGCTTTGGCAGTGTTTTAGCACTGTTGTAGCACTGTATTTGTAGAGTAACTCCAGCCTCTGTGAGAATTCACGGAATTTCCTTGGTGCTGTTGATTCCCCGCTAAACTCACTAGGTGGCTGTCTAAGAACACACATGGGCTGTGCCCTACTCTGTTCTTGCTGCATTTCCCACTGGGGCACTGGAGAGCACCCTCTCCCCACCAAGCAGGCACCGGCTGCCACTGCCAGGGCAGAGCTCAGGAAACCCAGCCCCACACGCCCTGGGCACCAGATCCCTTGGATTAAACCAGTTTTGTTCTCCAAGGCAGAATATCAACCAAGTTCAAGCCTTGCTTGAATGAGTTCCTCACAATTTTTCGAATTCTATGAGGTATTTCTAGGAGTTAGGTAAAAATAGGGAATGAGGTGCATAATGAAGGCTGCTTTTTTCTTCCAGTAAATTCGGGCAGTGAGGAAAATGTGCTTCCAGAATCTGGAAATTCTGGTTTGCATGTGCAGGGACAGACTGATAAAATATCTGTGTTGTTCACAGAACATTCTTCATGTTCAAGCCCTTGTTGGCAGATGTGGCTTGAGTCTGGCCTGTGTGCACTGATGCTGTGTGGTTATGAATCCTTTAACCTAAGGGAAATTATTTCTGATTAAGATGAAAATTGGACCCAAGGCTCAGGCTGAGCTGAACTTTGGGAATGTATCTCAGTTTTCCAATGCTTTTCACTAGAAACCCTGACTTGTGAAGGAAAGTATGCACGGATCTATCTCCAGTCCATGTGTCATCCTATTGTCTTTAGTTCCACAGAATACAGAGCAGGGAATTAGACCACACAGCAATGAATGCATCTCTCCAGAGCACCTCTGGATCTGACTTGCATGGTTTGTGCTCCTCTGGACTATCCCAGGAAGAGGAGGCAGGGAATTGGCAGTGTCTCTCTCTCTTTGCCTTAGTGGGATTGCAGCAAAGCTGAATTGGCACATGGGAATGATCTTAATTGCTTATGCATGGAGAAATGAGGGAGAGGATGGGAGAAAAGAAAGGAATAAAAATGTTATCTGTACTTAATCAGTTTTTTCCCATCACTGTGTTTTCAACAGGATACTTACATTCCATGAAACAATAGTTCTTCTTTTAGTTCAGCCTTGTTGAAAAACCCAGATTTACCTGACACTTTAACAGTTTTCAGTTGGAAATGGTGACATGAGATACGTAGTCTGAGGGCTGGGTCAACTCCATATCTTCCAGAAAATCTCAGACTGTGAAATAGTTTGTTTCCTGTCATCAGGACACCAAATGCTGATGTACAACTCTTCAGTGCCTTCTGGGAGTTGTAATTCGCTTGTTCTCTGCCCAGCTCTGGTATTTTTTGGCACCTTGCAGCTACACGATACCTTTTCCACGTGGACATAAATGCATAGTTTTAAGCCCTCATTTGCCATAAATCTTAATTTGCATATTTCAAATTGAGCTGAAATAATAACAAATTGCCAAAATGTTTTTGCCTGGCCGTCAGGCAAGTTTGAAAGTTAAATTCTTGGCTCAGAGTCGGCCGGATTAATATGAAACGCTAAAACATGATACTGGAGCTGATCAAACCGTGCAACCTGCACCTGAGGGGAATTTTTCTCATGGAATTCATAAAAAGGTCCTTATTTTCTCTTGATTAGATCTGACGGTTAAGGTTTAAATAGAAAGCAGCAACTTTTACGTGGACAGCAGTGGGAGCTTTGCTGTTGCAAAGCCATAACTTTTAATCAGCGCAGTTCCCTGTCAAAGTGGATTATCCCAGGACACTTCACAACCCACTCTGCTCCCACCCCCCTGATGGCTTCAGGGGGGAGCTCTGGAACAGGAGGAGGGAGGAGGGGAAGCAGTGAAAAAGGGAATGCAATTGTCCGAGAGAGACAGAGCTACGTGCCAAAATGTCTGAAGGTTTCAGGACAGTATGATTCTCACATTATTGGTACTTTATTTTTTAAGCAACTGCTGTTATTAAAAAGGCAAATCCACTGTTTGCCTTCCTCTTCTATGTTGTTAGTGTGCCACAGTAAATCAGTTTGGAACCTGAGGTGTAAACTCTCCTTTCAAAGAGTCCTTTGGTAGTGAAGGATGCTGGCTGGGATCCATCCAGTAGGCATGAGGTTCAGAAGGTTAATGAGAAGTTCAGGGAAGAGCGCCTACAAAAGCCAGCACCAAGAACAACCCAGTTTTTGCAGCACTCTCTCGTTGGGTAAAGTGGGATTGTGCAGTCTAGGAAGCTGGGGAACTACTTCAGTCTGGCTGTTTCCTGATAAGAAGACATAGTACATAAAGAATAGTTTGGGTGGTTTTTCCACCTTAATTTTTTTCCTTATGTAAAACAAGATCTAGATAAACAGTCTGTAATATATCTTGTATTGTATCTTGTATGTATGTGGATGAAGTTGAACAGCAGTTTCTAAAACTGGCTTGATTAGAGGAATCTCTGAACTAAAAGAAGAGTTTTAGTCTCCCTCTATGTCACGATCTCTCAGCAGATCAGGGCTGCCAGCAGGACGATGACACATTAACACCAGGACCCACAGCACTTGTCCTTATACATACATGAGGTGTGAGTTGTTCCTGCCCTAAATAAAATGAACCATTTAACCAAAGGGGCTACTGGATATAGTGATCTAGAGAGAGGTGGTTAAATGCTGAAGGTGATCACTGGTTTTAGTAAATCCATGTCTGACCACAGCAGGCTATGTCCCAGGTGTAGAATAAAAAGAATGAATCCGCTCTTCTTATCCAGTTCTCCTTTCCCTTCCTCAGCACAAGTGAAAACACCATCTGCCAGCCTACAGGAAAGTAAATACAGCAGGTCAAAGATTCAAATTCACAGGAGATTCTAGAAGAGGTTAAAATACGTGCACCAATACCCAGAATCTCTCTGGGATGACCCTATTGAGGCTTTCCAGTACCTGAAGGGCTCCAAGAGAGCTGGAAGGAGACTTTGGGCAAGGGCCTAGAGTGACAGGACATGGGGGAATGGCTGCACACTGACCAAGGGCAGGGATAGCAGTTCTGTGAACTTCTGTATCCTCTGATGGAAGTTTTTCCCTGGTGCTCTCACCCAACCAGCACTGAGGCATGGAGGCACAGGTGCTTTGGCTCTGCCTTATTGCTCATACCACTACTTTACTATTACCTTACTCTGTCTTACTCTTTAGTAGACAGGCTGGTGAAGCTGGGCAGGGTTCTCAGCAATGTGCAAGTTCTAGGGTAGAGTCACTGTGCTGAGGAGCAAATGGAATAGCTGATGAGTGGGACAGATGTACAGCACGTCTTAGAGAGCTCAGGGCTTGTACCAGCCTGTGGGAGCTGCACTGCTCTGCTCCCCAATCCGTGTGCCAAATGTCACGCAGCTCTGCTGGAGCTGGAGATTAGCAGGCTAATCCTGACACTTGATTTTACCTGAACAACAACTTTATACCAAGATCATGATTTTCATTAAAAGTCCCATTGCAATTGAGAAATGACAAAACAAAAAGTCAGCAATAGATGACAAGTGGCCACAGGACATGAGGTCAGCTCAGGCTTGTGTGACATAGTCATTTGCACCCCCTGACAGCCTCAATCAATAGCTGAATGCTTTTCAAATGAAATGTTCCAGTTTGTTTATACACAATTTTGGGTTTGCAACTAGTAGTTCGGAAGTGGACACCAAACCCTTCCAAGTAAAGTTGTGGGAAATGGTACAGTTTGATGAAGTATATCCTATATTTAATGGGAGAGAGCTGTGTTTACAGCTTGTTATTGTCTGTGTTGGTTGATTTTTCCTCATACACCAGACTCAGAAATTCTGGGCAACTTGGCATCTACCGTTTATTTTTAAAAAAACTGAGCTGATGAGCTTTCTGCTGACAGGCAATATCTCTCTAAGAGTGAAATGTTCTGATCCACTTAAAATATCAACGGAGAGAGCCGTACAGTTAAGGTCTTTGAAAGTGAAAATTGCTTTAATAGATATCCTGACTCTTTTCAACTAATCTAAACAGAGACAGTAGAGTGACATAGATGGTCCTCAGTAGATGGCCATTATTTCCATGGAAGCAGAGTGTTTGTAAGGCATTCCTGCTTCAGGGAGAATCCCTTCAGTTTGTCCTATTAGACAGACAAAATTCAGATGTGGTGATTTGAGAAGGTCCCATACAACAAAATTCATGTGTATGCTTCTCTCCAAAGTCTCTTTGGTCTCCACAGGTAAGAGCTTCAGAAGTAAATATTTCCCATAAAAATCCATTTATAGTCCTCTTTAATGGGCTTTTTTGTCAACTTTGCTATGTTATTATGAAAGGATTAGTGAACATTATCACAACAGAACATAATGAATTAATGATTGGCAGCCCAAGGGATACTAAAGATCTGTCATTATTTGCAGTAGGCACACAGACGTGTTGAGGCTGACATGTATAACTTGATTTAATGCTTACGAAGTAAGCCTGGAAGTTGGAACTTAGCTGAAGGTTCCTGTCTCCACTAGCAGATTCCAGAAATTATAAAACAGGTTCAGTTCATGACTGAATAATTCTTATTATTGAATGGAAAGTACATAAAATATTTAGTAGCTTGAAGCATAGGTCCCATAATAGATGTTTTTCTTCAGGGAACATAAAGATTACTGCATTTGATGTTACTACATATTGTGAATTTAGGAATTCAGATTTTGTCTCTAGCTCAGCCCAGCTGGCAGCTGTTTGCTCCCCTTCCCTTAGCCCTGCCTGGTGTGTGCTGGCTGCTGGAAGGCCAGGGTGTGTTTCTGATTCCCGGTGCTCCAGGCGGAGGCTGTGGCTTCCCCGTGGCACTGTGAGGCAGATGCTGTCAATAACCTTTGCAGGGCTGAGGGTCAGCTCGGTCCCACTGCCCCTCTGCCACAGACTGTGCTCATGGGAAGGGGAAGGACTCCAGAGTGTGACCTACATCAAAGGACACATTTCAACCCAGCCTGGCCCTGGATTTGTCCTGAAGAGCAGGGGATGAAGAATGCCCACAGTGGTGGTGACCAGTGAGCAGGAAGCAGGCAGGGAGGTCAGCTTGATTTGGCTGATGTTTATACAGTGGTGCCTGGGGAGGAATTTAAAACGTCTCCTGGAAGCTGCATCTCCTTATTTCAGGATTTTTTGACAAGAAGGAGGTTTGCTGCTTTGCCAGATCCTCACTTCTCAATCCCCAGTAACTGGCAGGTGAGTTATCCACATGGATTTCCCTCCACTTGGGACAATCCCTCTCTTGGTTAGGACTCAGCACTGAACACGTCTCATTTTTGCTTTCAAAGCAGTGTCAGGATAAAGTTCCTCAGTACTGTTCCTTCAGATCTCACCTGCACAGAGCTGCCTTGGAGATGCCCTGCATTGTCCACACAGACACTGAGCCACCAGCAGCACTTTTTCTCCTAATCACTATGAGCTCCCTAATAATGTGATCTTTTTCTTAGTTTTTTGTGGCACACTCAAAACTCTGAGCCCTCCTGACCTCCTGTGTTCAGGGCACATAGCCCTGAAGACAATGGCATCCCAGTGAATCTGTAAGGCTGCACTTCAATTATAATTGAAATAATAATGTTAATTTATTTTCTTGATGCTTTTGAATAGGATTTGCTGAAAAATAAAGGAAATATGGGATATGGATCATGTTACCATAAAACCACATGCAGTGAAACATTCATCTGTCTCCAGCATTTCATGTCTTCTGGGCATCTGAGAGAGTTGAGTTTGATTTACACAATCAAGCTATTCATTAAATATCTGTTTGAGTTTTGGGCAGATGCATCCTTTACCTGAGTGATGAAATCTGACCACAGGAAATTGAGCTATTCCTTTGTGAAAAGACCCCATTCTGCTTTATAAAGTGAGCCTTGCAGCAATACACTTCCAGAAAACTGCCAAGCTTTGTGTACCAAATACCGTTGTAAGGGCTCAGCAATAAAACAGTTGTGGACTTGGGGGAGATCCAAGCACACAATAGCACATCTTTATGCAATATTTCCTCTTTCAACATCCCCCTCCAACACTGTAATTCACTGACAACCATCGGTTCATTTGAATTCCAAAATTCTAGCCCCAAACACTAAGCAGTTTATAGTCTGAATTCCTGTGTGGGCATATTAATTACTTAAATCACTAGTCCAAATCCCATTCCAAAGAGCTCTTGCTGGGAGTCCTTCAGGAGCAGACTGATCTATTATTGCTTACTGGATTGTACAGTGTGTCAGAGGCATCTCAGTATTTCTATCAACAGCCCTCTGGATATCTGGCTCTTGTGAGAGCACTGAGTGATTGTGAATGAAGGGAAAAGCACCAATATATGTTGGAGAATATATCTGAAGCGATCAGTGAAATGATACCCTCCCTCCTAGGGATTGGCTTGGAAAGTTCTTAGCCTGTTTCAGAAAAATCAAGTATCCCCAGGCAGATGGGAGAGGCTGTAAAACCTCCTGCTGTGTTGAGTGAGGCTCCTTATCTTGAATACCACCTTGCAGATAAAGACAGGGAAGAATCCTGCTGGTTCTGGGATACTCAAGTTCCCACTGTCCTTGCTGAGAGGAGTGACAACTCAGGTTTGTCTTGCACATGTATTGTTGTGTATTTTAGCTTTTGTGTTTTCATACAAATAAAACCATAAATTTTTGCTCCATTTTGCTTTTTTGGGCCAAATTTCGCAATTACACAGCAGCAGAAAAATAGGATAACCTTCTCCTTATGGGACAACAACAAAGATGCAAGGGAATGCACACAACACTTATAACACTTAATATTTACTTATAACCTCCATATTTTATTCATGAATTTTACAATTCCAAATATAATGAAACAGTTAGAGTATTTTATTACAAAGCTTATAAAATAATTAAATATTACACTTATAGTTTTTGCTTTTTTTACACCATAATTCATACTTTGTGACACTACCATTTTTCTTTCCTCAGTCCTCACTTAGGGAAGTGAGCAAAGAAATATAAAGGAAAAGCTATGCATTAATAAATTAATTATTTTACATCAAATAATAAAAAGGACACAATTATAAAAACAAAACAAAAACAACCTTTTAGTTTTCCTAGAAAAAAGGTTATAATTACACAATGTCCAATATCAAGACAGAGCAGTGTAGGTTGAGATATGTTTCCAATCATTTCCTAAAGTAACACAGAATACATGTTTTTAATTTAAATTGTTTCAGAAGGAACTGCTAATTTTAAGTGACCACTGTCTGGCATTAGTGCTGAGCTGGCTAATCCTACACTGAAACCATACTTTAAAAAAACACTCAAACTGAACTACATTCATCAAAAAAAGTTGTGGGATTGGGTGGAATTAGATAAATATGTCCCTCGTAGGCACTCCCCAGAAAATTACAGTAGGACACAGCTCTGTCTCGGAATGGGTTTGGCAAATAGGTTGGGTTTTTTCAATGCAGAAATCTTCTGAATGGCACCATTTGATACATGGTGCCATCAAACATCTCGATACTGAGTGGCCACAAATATCAGAATTTTTACAATTCTTTAGTTTGCTGGTAGATTCTGAACTAAATACAAGTATTAGAAGGGTGTATAAAAATACAATTGACTTCTATTTGGTAAGAGTGAATAACCCACTTATCTTTTCATGCCTTTTTTTTTTGTGTAATGTGAATAAATAACTATTTAGAGAAGTTCAGCATGAATTAATGGACTGTAATATTCTTGTTATTTGCTTTGGGTAATGGATGAATCAAAATTTGCAGAGAGATTTGAGATTAGAAGGAAGACATTCTTCAGTATCTTGGCATTCAAACAATCTAGCTACTTAAAAATATCAAGTTTAAATTTTAAAATTACATATCTAATGAGCTTAGAAAGTTGAAAACATAACCATTGAGCTCAATCAATCTGAGTTCCTTGAGTTAGTTGAAATATGCAATTATATTTTACTTGTAACACAGCAATATTAAAAGTCCAAATATTCTACTGCTGCATATTTCTAGGAATACATTTCAAGTTACTAGTTAACCACCTCTGAGTTTCTACACAAAGCAGAAAATGAATACTTCAAAAATTATAAAAACATTAGCATGATGCACAGCTTGCTTTTCCAGCAGCAAGTCTGGTAGAGAAGCACCATAATATCTTTGTAGTGCACTATTTACTTCTGGTGGCCACACGTGTGACACTGCCTTCTCCAGCCCTCAGCCACGGATGTCCCTCTGGGGCAGCAAACAGCTTCCTCACCCTGGGACAGCAGTCACAAAAAATAGCAAAGGACACGCTTCTGATGGTGTGATCTGTCCTGCTGCCACGCTGCTTCCTCCTCCAGCTGCCAAGCTCTCCTGCTTTGCATTCTGGTAGATCAGCCAGAAAAGGCTCCCTTGCCTTAATTTTTTCCTCGTAACATGTGACAGTGCAAAATGACACTTTTAAAGAAAGAAGAACTTCCCCTTGAGTCTCAGTGTTCAAGTGATCCATAGTACCCTGTGCTTTAGTGAGGTCAGCAAATTAAGAAAAAATAAGAAAGAAACATTCCTTTTTCAACATAAATCCAACAATTACTGTACCTCAGACATTCCCTTAGAAAAAATGTCTCTCCCATCAGTGGTTTATGTGGCACCATGTCTTGCCTCAAAGCAGAGATAATTCCAACATAAATTGAAGAAGAGAATCCTGTCACTGAAGGGTTCAGATAACATGCTGCTATCAGTTCTTCTTCGTACATGATTTACAACATTGCTTGCCATAAAATTTGTGGTTACAGACACCATGCTGGGGCACCAGATGACACCAAGTGAAGAAATCCACACAAGAAGGATCATCTGAAGGAGAGAAACCCAAACAATGTGGTAAGACTGTGTTTTAGCAAGTCTGCAAGTCAGGCAATAGTCCCACACCCTTGTATGCCTTTGGAAATATTAAAAACATGGTGGGTGACTCAATTCAAAGGAGAGGAAACGTGAATGAGCTTTCATCTCAAAAATACTAGTTACTTGCTTTATTTTAAGAAACATTAAATTTTTGCCAAGAGATTTGTTAGCTTGATCAAGATAGAACTAATATTATAGGGGGGTCAAAAGCTGAAGGAATTAAAAAATTTGGATCACATTTCATAGCTCAGGAAGACAGGAGGAAGTTCCACATTAGAGGATAAAAAAACCCATCTGTGCTTACATCTCTGATTACAGTTGCTCCAAACACAGGTACTCATACAAATGAGCCTACTCCATATTTGGTACCATTTGCTGGTTGCCATCATCATCATCACGTGGAGCTCACCTGCACACAGACCCCACGGAACTCGGAATGCCTGGGCCCTGCACAAAGTGCTCTGCTCCATGCTTGCATTCCAGCACTTTCTGGAGACACTTCTTTCTCTCCATTTTACTCTGCAGGGAACCTCAGAAATCTCTTTTCTCAGACACTTCAGTTAGGTGTCATGAATTAGCTTTTAGGAAATGACTATGCCATGTTGGCAAAATCTAAATTAACTGCAATGGGAGAAGACTTGCTAACCATGGTTAGTTCTCAAAAGCCCAGTTTTTAATTACAAATACAGCCAAATTATATTTTTCAATTAAAATCCTGTTACTCTTCGATTTATATACAGATATCATTTATACACAGAGCTCCATGGCTTTAAAAATATCTCCTAGCTGCTCCTCTCTCGTTTTGCAGTGGATGCTTTATGTTTCTTTAAAAGAAGAGAGTGATGATTCATATGGGTGATTTATAAACAAATTCACCATGTCTGAGAGAGCAGTAACACTCAATGGGGTTTAGCAAAATTTATAGCTAAACTGAAATCCCCTGCAAGCATGGGTAAAGATTTTGTTCAGCTCTCAGAACTACTGTTTACATGGTCAATAAAAGGAATTTACAAGGAGACTGAACAAAAATCTAGCCACCACTGTCTGCATTCTTAGATCAGTTACTGAGTCACAGCAGATAAATGCTCCCTCACAGAGCACAGACAACTTCTGCATGTTCCATGGGACAGGAGGCATCTCCATCTCTCTATAGCAACTTCTTTGGTTTAATCACCACTGCTCTTTTTAAATTTCCTTTTATATGACAGCAAAGGTGATTTTTTATGCCTTTATCACTCTAAAATTTATTTGAGTGAAAAAGAAAATAATTTAATAATAATAATTCTTTTCAAATGTCATTTTTCCTCAGGTTTTCAAAACATTAGCTTGTCTTTAAGCTCCAATGGTAGGGAAAGAAAATACTGTTCTTGAACAGGAACTGGGGAGCTCAGGACTGAACTGCAGCCTTCCCACTCCACTGCACGGCCTTTCTGTTCTGCATGGAGTGTCAGGAGGGATCCAGCTGGGAGTTCAGCACCAGACTTCCCATTCCTTCACCTGGTGCCACCAAACAGAATTTGGGAGAGCCCAAAGCGGACAAGAGATGAAAAGCACACACCACACCAAGGAAGAAAAGCTGTTCTGATGAAGATAGGAAGGAGCTCTCCTGCCACGAAAGGGTGAATTAAAAAAAAAAATAGAAATTATTGTTTAAAAAAAAATATATAAGCACTAAGGAACCACGTTAATAAATCTTTATGTCCCCTTTGAAGATCAGAGGGCAATGCTAATATTGCAGAGGTATGGCTGAAATTGGGACCTAATCCAAGGACTATTGGAAGGAACACAGAGTCCCATAAAATTCAGTGGATGGGGATCAGGCAGTCAGGTCCTTATTTCTATTTACCCAAGTATTTATAAGTTGTTTAGATTTTCATTCATTTGTAGCAGCTGGATTTACTACGAGTTACGGTGACCGTAACTGCATCTAGAGAGGGATTGAAATGACCCAGTTTGTCTAGGAAAGTGTGCAAACTCTCCCTGAAACATTAATTTCTTGCCTGTGATCACTGAGCTGGAGCTGCATGGCTGATAATAGAGACTGATTTGCTTCGATGTGATTCCAGTCCAGCTGGTTTCCTCTCTTTTTGCTGCTTTAGACAGAAAGCTAGAGAGCAGCAAGGAGATAATTGATCTCTAGAGCTTGACGACCCAGGTATAATAAAGGGGAAAGGGCTCCTGCAGATGTGAGGAGAGAGAGAAGCAGGCCAAGGCCAAAATTAATAACAGACAGTACTTCAGACATGAAATATAACAGGGGAAAACAGAGGTGAAAGAAAAGTCTTTGCTATATCCTAACAGAAAAGGAAGTTATACAGAAACTCTGAAGTACAGCAGAACCTTTTAGGAATGTTAATTTGAAGTGTTAGGAACATTTACTGATAAAAACAGCAGAACTATTTACTTATCCCTTTTAGGACCATTTCTTCTCCTATCCTTGTTTGGATATCAGTCCCCTGATAGATGAGTCTGATAGCCTGCATGTCTCAGGCTGATGCAGCAGAATGGTCTGTTAGGCTCTCACTGGGTTTCACAGGGGTTTTGTGCACGGGGAATGCCAGGGACTGGGCAGACATGGGGGTGGTTGGCTAATGTCAGTTTACAAGAAGCAGGACCAGAGCTTGACCTCTGCTCCCAGCTCCATTACCACCTTCCTCACGCAGTCCTGCCTACATTTTATAGAGGTTGCTTTCAGCTCCCAGCTTTAAAATGGTAAAAAGTCAATTAATGTGCACTATTTTGAAAGTCACAGTTTGAAGTGCTTTAGCATACCTAGATAACCAGATTATGTGGGACGAACATAGACCTCCATGAGCATTTTTCATGCAGTTAGGAAAGAGTCACAAACAGTAACCATCCTGAAAGCAAATCTTTGGAACAGGTAATGCACCACTTTCTGTGGTGGTGCTGAGAGAATTCCCCTTCCCTCATTCCATGTGGCACAAAACCTCTTGCTCGCCCCTCCCTTCTCACATTGAAGGGGTGGAGAGATGGAGTAGACATGAAAGTGGAGAGAGTCCCTAATTTCATGTTCCTTGACTGCATGTCATGCACTGGTCAGAACAGTAAGAAGGACATTCTAGGTAAAGCAATTTTGGAATCCCAGGAGCTGGGTGGAGTCTGGAAGACTGAAAATATATGGCAAATTCTTATTGTGTAGTTCCAAAGTTGCTATTATTCATCAAAAGCAGTACCAGCATAGAGTGCTTGTGTTTTTCAACAAGAGAGTAATAAAGGTGCAGTTCAGAACCAAACAGCATGACTTTTTCACACACACTTTTAATATATGCCTGTTTTTAAAATCTCCAGTACCAGCTGTACTCCCAAGTCTGCTTTAAGAGGGCTCGCTTGGTGAAGAAGAGATGCTGTTAGTATCAGAGTTACTGTACATGTGGAAGTGTGGGAAAAAAACATCTATGAAGGAACAGGCCAGATCAGTGGTGTAGCGAAAAGGTGATGTTTGCTGGGTATAGAACTCTAAGCAAAAAGCCTGCTGCAGCATCTTGAGCTGAGTTTTACCTCTTTTCACGGGGACTGGGCAGAAGTTGGTGTTGCAGGCTCTCAGCACAGCTGGTTTCTGCTGGGGCAGGCAGCCAGCAGCTGGCCTGCCCTGGCGCAGGCACTGCACGCTCCGGGTCTGCACTCCGCCGCCGCAGGTCACCGTGCACTGGGCAGAGGGAAAACAAAACCTTGGCTTCATTGCAGAGACTCTGAGAGCCCTGAAAGCCACAGGGAGAGCTTTCAAGGGCCTTGGGTGAGACTTTCAAAGCAAGAGAGGTCAGGATCAGGTGTGCTGCTGTCCACCAAGCCCCATCAGGACCAACTTTTCAAAGATGTGTGTGTCTTGTGGTTATTTAAGGACTCCGCTGAAAATCTGGTTCCTTACTTAGGCATCGAGACAGAAACGGAACATTTTAGAAACCTGTTCCTGATTGTTTGCGTGGATTTCTTTTGATCTCTAAGCCTCTGGGCCCAACCCTGCTGCCTGAACACAGATAAAACTCTCATCAGAACCATAATTATGGCAGTATCTGGGGAAAACCACTATGGGTTTGCAGGAAGAGCTATGAAGTATTTTAAAATTAAAAAGCCTTTTACTTGCATGTGTTTCATGAAAAGTTGTCTTTAAGATAAATGTGATCGTTTTCATCTGATTGCAATAGTCAGGCATACATTGTTTCATCTAAATATTATTAAATGGGTGCGTGTCTCATTGATATATGACTCGTAAAGTAGATAAGTTCCAGAAATACAGAAGCTTGTTTGCAAGAATGTAGTAACAAATACAGACTGATCCCACAATTAATCATAAAATTTAGGGAATTCCAGGCAATCTGTGCAGATGCTCAAATACACTGTGCATAGAGATATGCAGTAGTTCAACCACAGTGCACTTTGAAGAAGACTGAGAAGAAAGTGTTGGAAAATGGGTGTGGAATGTAGTGCCTCTCAAGCATGAGTAACATTTTTAAGTGACATTCTTCAGTTTCAGGACAAAGCACTGAGCTGCACCAAAGTACATGATGGATGTGGAGCAGCTGCATCCCATCTCAGTGGCTGAGTGGTGTGGTTCTCCTTAGGGAATAGCCCCGTGCAGGAGGCACCTGGGGCCTGTTAGCACTGGAGGCAGCTCCTCTGTGCCATGCCACCTCTGACTGCCCATTCCTACCTGCTGCCAGGGCGAGGAATACCAGCCAGACACCATGTTATACAACGTCTGTGATGGACAGGCTCCCTTGTTACAAGCTTCCTCCAGGCTGGTGTTTGGTTTCTTGATGTTCCTGCATCTCCTCTGGGGGAAGGTGACCAGTTTCCCCTGGATGCTCTTCTCACCACATTTGAGTTCTCGCTGTCGCAGGCCGGGCCCGCAGGAGGCTGAGCACTGCAGAGGCAAAGCACAGCTTCTACAGCCTCACAAACACATGCAGATAAAGGGGAAGTTGTGATGTGTCACACCCCAAACTGTGCATTATAAAAGCATCACAGAACTAATCCCACAAAGCCCATGCTCCGTAAAGTGTAAACTGAAATATGAACCCCAGGCAGTGATTAACAAAGACATTGGGGTCCATCCATCTACATCTGGGGTTTACAGCTCCTCACCTAGAATACCTGATTTTCAAACCACAGCTCAGCTGTCTTTCCTCCCCATGGTTTGTCCCTGAGCCAGCATTGCCAAGAGCAGCCAGGGCAGGCAGTGAGCCATGAAACTGCACCACTTTACCTCACTCCAGGAAGAAATCACCCACTGGAGCCGGTCATTTTTGGGACAGCGTCCAAGCACACAGGTCTGCTGGGACTCAGGCTTAGGGTCTGTGCTGCACATGCTTTCAGGCAAGATTTTCACCTTGGGAGAACCAGGACTCTTGCAGTAGACATCCCGTTTCTTAATGCCTCTCCCACAAGTCTTGGAGCACTGTGATGGAAAGAAACACTTCTTTGAATGATGAACTGGCATCATTTGCATTTTCCAGCAGAGCACAGAAAGCATGGCTAATGTGCTGTACAGCTGCCATCATGATATAAGTAAACCTGAAATTCTATTGGTAAATAAGTAACAGAAACATCTGTGTGTCACTTCTAAAACATTGTCCTAAGTGCTTTCTTAAATGTAAGCTGTGAACTCTCTCAGCCCCCATGTAGAACAGACAAGTAATCTCTTCCACAGATGAGGTAAGTTGGACTTGTGAGCAAAATGCTTTTGTGAGCAAAATGCTTTTTCCCTGCTCAGCATAGTTGAAAGCTGGTCCTAAGTTCCCACCACAGAATCTTCCATGGCAAGATGCTCTCAGCTATTTGTCATTTTGTCCTCACCTTGGCCTAGAGGGATGAGACTGAGGCAGAGGAAACTGCCCAGGGAATAGATACATAACTCCTCCACCAAAGGAGACAGAATCTGATACAGACAATGGTTAAGGAGATATTTTAGTTGCCAACTGCAGCGTAGGACGAGTCACCAGAATAAATACGCATTGCTGAGCCATGTTTCAGTGGAACAGACATGCTGTGGTCTGCACCCCCTTTCATACAGCAAAATGCCTGAATGAGCCATTTGTGAGGAAATGAAGCAAAGAGCCCTGAAATAATGCTGCCAGCTTCTTACCTTCTTGCATCATCTTCTAACTGTCCTTTCTACTAATAATTATGGGGCATGTTCCAAGGCAGAATCACTTACTGTATCAAATTACAAATGTCTTTAGAAGATTTCATGAAAGCACCGTTGTGCTGAGGGTGTAACACATATCTGCATGCTGAAAATCTGTGGGTTTAATCCTTCCCCAAACAAAATGATATTTTCATTTAAAACGACACTGATTTGTGCAGAGAGCCTGGATTTAGATTAGATGTTAGGAAGAAATTCCTGCTCTGAGGTTGGGCAGGCCCTGGCACAGGGTGCCCAGAGCAGCTGTGGCTGCCCCTGGATCCCTGGCAGTGCCCAAGGCCAAGTGGGACAGGGCTTGGAGCAGCCTGGGACAGTGCAAGGTGTCCCTGCAGGGGGCAGGGGGCAGGACTGGTTGAGTTTTAGGTCCCTTCCAACCTAAACCATTCTATGATTCTATGATTTTACAGTTTTTTTCCTCTTACCACCTTTAAGTCTGCAATATAACAGATTTCAGCTAAATCTTAAAACCTTTACAAACTTGTGCAATAGGCCTGCTCACTATATTCAGCAGGACTGGGGAACTTAATTTTTATGGCCTTATTTGAAAATTGCAACTTGAATTTTACACCTCTTAAAGAGGAGGAAAACAGGGTTCTTTTTGTAATGGTCTTATTTATTTGTTTATTTATTTATTTATTTGCCTTAGAAGAAGGAAAGTTTGTAAGTGTGAATATATTTGAAGACCTGGTTTATGTAATCTTCTGTTACACTCAGGTTTTCCTCAGATACACTGGAAGAAAAAGTTCTTTTCTGAGAGTTGTGCTGGACTACTGAATAGTCACTCATCTGCTATAGAACGTTACAGGGCACTCCTTGTAGAGGCAGTTTGTGCTCAGCTGTGGGTGCTGAGGTCAAGATGTTCTTGAACACCTAAATAGTGACAGCACCAAGAACAAAACACATAAGTAATATGTTCTCCAGCTAATTGATATCCATCTTGAATCTCACTAAATGAAGATGAAAAAATAAAACTACTGCAAATCTTTTTATAAGGGTACTGTCAGCTCTCTCTTAAAACCCAGATGTGTGATTTATTTGAAGGATATTTCATTTATCCTCACATGAACAGCACCAACAGCAGTGAAAGACAGAGCAGAGCTGAGATTTGTGTGTTTTTAGCTCCGGTGTTTCAGTGTCAGGTGTGTAAAGCAGGGTGTGCACAAAGGAATTTGCCCTCATGGCAACAGCTGCAGCAGCACTGCTTGCAGGAGAGTTACTCTAACAAAGCCAAAAGCACAGTAGTCAATGCCAGCTCTTCTAAAGGCTGGTTACAATGCACATTTAGTTTACATGTTTATACAAACATGGTTTACATATTATCTTCAAGAAAAAAAACACATGCAAGGCACTGATTTCCACAAGGTTTGTTCAGTTCTTTTGGGGGGATAATTTTTTGCAGTATTTTCTTTATGCCAGCAGACAAAAATGTAAGTTTTTCTCCAAATTACCTGAGACCATGGGCCAGGGCTCCATTCGGGTGGGCAGTCCTGACCACTGCACACTTGCACCTGTGCTGGGGTGCTGACAGGACACAGGGAATGAGCCACCACCTCCTCTCTTTGGAAAGCCCTTTTCTGGATACACTGAATGAGACGACTTTGCTGTCCCCCTCCACAAGACTTGCTGCATGTGCTCCATTCCCCTGCTGACCAGCTTAAAGGAGGAAACGTGTGTTAGAAACACAGGAGTGCAATTAGCTCTAGAAAATCAATAAAAACAGCCACCTATCAAATGTGAATTATCCAGGGATCCTGCTCAGCCTATCTCCTGGTGTACTGGTATCTGTTCAAGCAATCAAAAAGCTGCAGTTACATGATCTATTTTCAAAGCATGGAACTTTCTGCTAGGGATGAAATACAAGTCACTCAACTAGAAAAACAAGTATTGTTTATTTATAGCTTTTATCCACTAGAACCAGCTTGCCTGTGAATCTGACCTGGAATCCTGAATTCCACAGGGACTGAAAGAGATGCTGCTATTGAGGCAGGTGGAGTATTTAGAAGATAGAATTAGAAGACAGAATTAGAAGACAGAATTAGTTAAGATAGAATTTAGCCGAGTATGTACTGACCGTGTTTGTGCTGAGATACACTCCACTCACAGAGGGTGACAAATGTTGGCATTTCTGTCAAACCCTGCGGGACTTAAAGAGTTCTTCATCAAAAAGAACTTACTTGCTAAAAGCAGCAGTTCTGTCCCTGACATCCTGAGGAAATGAAAAGGCTCTGAAGGCTGAGAGAGTTGGGGCTGTTCAGCCTGGAAAAACAAAGGCTCCAGGGTGACCTAAGTGCATCCCTCCAGTACCTGGGGGAAGCCTGGAAGAGAGCTGGAGGGGCACTTTTCACAAGGAAATGCACAAGGAAAAGGGGGAATAGCTTTAAGCTGAAGGAGGACAGGTTTAGATTAGTAAAAGGAAAGGAATTGTTCCCTGTGAGGATGGGGGAGGCACAGAGTGCCCAGAGCAGCTGTGGCTGCCCCTGGATCCCTGGCAGTGCCCAAGGCCAGGCTGGACACTGGGGCTGGGAGCAGCCTGGGACAGTGCAGGGTGTCCCTGCCATGGCAGGGGGCAGGACTGGATGAGCTTTAAGGTCCCTTAAAGCACACTGACCCAAAGCACACTGTGACTCTCTAACTCAATTATTTACATATCCTCAGACTAATAAATCTGGCAGACAGTTGATGCAGAATCTAAATAAAACAGAGGCACTCTAACCAGCACAAGCTGTTGGCAGTGTGTGCTCAGGCATGGGGACACTGCAGTTTACACGCCGTGTCCCTCAAGTGACACAAAGTCTGAGAGGTTACTGCCAATTGCTTGGGCTAAGTTCAGTTTTGAAATGCCAGGAGCTGCTCACTATTTTTATTCTTGAAGCTCTGAGTGGGTCCCCAGGCATTGTGGGACACCTTGCAAACATGCAACCAAGTGTCTTTGTCCTTGAAGGCTTCCAATGTAAGACCACAATCACAGCCAGATAGGAAAACAGAAGTGAAAAAGCAGAAGAAATTATGAATGACTAAATGATTACTCACTGAGAACTCTTATTCAAAGACCCAGCACTGAAAGTAAACTGAAGATTTTTAAACAATTTGAGAAATTTTTAGTAATTTATGTCAAGGAAAAGGCTCTTCTCTCACATCTGATCACTTGGCCAATCCTGCTTCCACAGTTTCTCACAGCATCTATCCTGTGACCACTGGAATAGCTGCTTACATAAAGCTTTAGTGACAAGAAAGCTTTCTTCATCCTGTGTGAAAGATGCACAGCACCCCATTTGCCTGTCTATTCACAGCTGCCTGAAAACAAAGCTAATTTTAATTGTAAAAAATTCATAAAAAGCCTATTTTTGAAAAATATCTTTGGGAATAGAAGAAATCCCAGCTCTCAGTGTCTAGCAACTTCAGGAACTGCCAAAAGTAGTGAGAAATGTAAAAAGCACTAATTTAAGGACAAAGAAATATTAATGTGAAAAGTCAGTCATTATGCAATTCCAGAACATGTCAGAAGTTTTCTTTTTGTCTGATTTATAAATGTTTGGGCCGTTGAACTACAAACTTCTGAGAAAAGAGTTTTAATCCATTTTACAACTTCTAATTAGTTTGCCTTGATGTTCCTAACAATGGCCATTGGTGGAGTGACCAAAAGTGTTAATTTTAAGAGTTTATTCACCATAACTGCCTGGAAAGCTCCCCTCTTCACAGAGGAGAGGGCAGTAAACCTACTTTAATGTCCTCTAGTAAACTTCCATTTTCCAAGATTATCTGGGCTGTGATCCAAGAGTATCTTTCATTAGTTCAAATAACTAAATAATTATGACCAGATTTGGCAGCTCTGAAATCCAACAACAGCAGTGTGCAGTGCTGGTGTCTTTCTGTGTGGGACAGTAGTTTGGTCCCACTCAGACTAATCAGCCTTTGTTCTTATGCAGCAGTTATTCCTCATTGACCTTTACAAGTCTGGAGCCTCGTTTATGTCCCCAAACTGGCACACTTGTATCTCATCTGTCACCTCCTTCCCCTGCCTGTTCTGTCTGGTATATTTGGGATATTCTTTTGTTTCCTCCATGGTATTTATGAATCCTACTTTTTTTTTTTTTCTTTTTTTTTTTTTCTGTTGGCAGTCTTGGGTTTATGGGAAATATTACATGCTGTGAGTTTCTGGGCAGATTCCTCAGCAGAGATATCCTGGCACAGTTTCACTCAGCTGAATGGGAACCTGTTAATTTAAGGCATGGTCCTACATGTAGATCCTCCATGCATTAATATATCCTAAGGATTTTAAGAATAATGAATTAGTGAGTTGAACTATTTTTCCCTGGAGGTGCCTGGGGCTTTTACATGTTTTCTTTTTGTACTCTTTTTATGGTTTGATGCATTAATTTTGTTTTAAAGTAGTAAATCATAGAATAGCTGTGATTTCAGTATGAAAATATTGCACTGTGTGTCAAAATGAATATTCAGCATTGTCACGGTAAATATATATCAGAGGATGTTCAAAATACATCAGGATCTAAGGTTATCAGAAACAGAAATTTTGTGTGGAGTCAATACAAGTAAATCTGATTTGGGTGGAGCTTTATAGCATAACGATGCCACATCAAAAGAAAGGTAAGAAGGAAGAGCTTAGACAGACCCTGCAGACATCACAGACATTACATTTCTGTGTTCATTGGACAAAAATAGTCCTGGCAGAAGATAAGTTGCATATGAAGACATTGTGTTTGGCTACAAAGATTACTTAAAATTGGTATTGAGAAAATCATGTGGCTAAACTCAATCTAGAGAAACTGCTGAAGCAGTAATATGGGGCTCTCATGTCACAAGGTATCATTATTTAAACCTTATCTCTATCCTTTTGTGGTCAGAGTGTGTAATTTGGCATTTGGGTTTGGTGTACTCTGCTGTACTCTTTAAATGTGCAGGAAATTCCAAACTATTACTGAACTATTTTTCAGTATGTTCAACATATTGCAAAGTATGGATTTTTAAGTAAAACCAAAGTCACTACAGAGCATATGCATCTTTTTGCTTTGACCCACCATCCTCTCCTAGACTGGGGGGGATGAGGAATACTTCCTATTAAACATCATTGAATGGGATATTTTATAAACTATGGGAGCAGGCTTAGCCAACTGCTTTTACTGTTGCTTTTATCACCCCAGAATAAAACCAGCAGATGATGCCAGGTCTGGACCCTTCTTCCATTTCTTCTGCTTCAATGCACCTTCAAGTGTATTTATTTCCCACTGACTGAAACACTCTTAATTTTTTTCAACATATTCCTTTAGAAAATCTCCTGTTTTGAAGGCTGAAATATATAGTCCAACAAAATACAGCTCTTCTGATCTTTAATATAAAATTAAAATAATGCTGAGATTGCAAATTCAGGAATCCAAAAGTGAAATAACCAGTGGAAGAAAGGTGGCCACTGTGTCCTCTAATCTATCCATTTTGTCCTAAGCCACATAATACTGTGTTTAATTATATAAGCACAGAACTTTTTTTTTTTTTCCCAAAGGGCCCCTACTTCAGCTACTATAAATCAGTGTTAACTCCCTTGGTTTTTAAATTGATTTAGACCAGCTGGGTTCTAAGTGCTTATCTATATGTCAATGTCTTCCTTTGCATCTCGCTTTTCTTACATCTTTTCGAAAATAAGATTGTTCACAAAGGCAATGCTTTCATATATATTTTTGTGGGCACCAGAAGCTTTGCTGACAGCTCATTTGGTTCAGATTGTCCTCTTTGTGGCATCACAATACTCTGTGGGACATTTTGTCCAAAAATCACTAATTACACTTCACAAGACTCTTTTAGCCTAATCTAATATGTGGAATGCGAGTCATGGGGCAGAGCTTCCACACAGGGAGTAGCACTTTACTCAGGAAATGGGCTTAGTGATTCAAGATGAGGAAAGGTGGCAGAAGGAGGCCCTGGGAAAGCTGGATTTGCCCTGTGTCACCCCAGTACAGGGACAGAGCCCTCAGGAGCCTTTTCTTTATGCACCAGACCCAAAACCCCACTGGGAGCCTTGGGCAGAGCACCTTCAGCAATTCCTGGTTCCCGTTCACAGGGCTCCAGGGGTTCATCCAGCAGGCAAACAATTCCCCCTGAGAGCATTCCCTCCGTGGCACAGCCAGGCACAGGGCACAGCCAGCAGGCACCCAGAGAACTTACTAGGCTGGGCAGGGATTTGTGTTGCACAGTTTTGTTTCAGTCAAAGGCTTCGTCCTTGGGCCACAAAAGGAGGTGTTGACTCGTGCACGATGATCTTCCAAACAAATTGCTTTTGCTGTAATGTGTCCTGTGGAAGTATTAGAAAAGAAAACACTATAATAAACCTGTATCTGAAATGTAAGAGAAAAAAGTAGTAGGGAACAATTTTAACTAAACAAGTCTAAACTCATCCTTGCTACAAATCCACTGACTTGAACTAAATAAAATATGGTTTTATGTGGCAACATGTTTTTAGCATTGATTGCTTTCTCTGTAGCACAGATACTACTGAAGCCAGATAAAACATTTTAGCTATAAAAAAACAGATTTGAAGACTGTTCCCCCAGCAAAAAATTAGCAATTATTCAAGTCCTAATTCCCTGCAGACACTAGTAGTGCTTGCTTAGAGCCCTCCTCACACACTTGAAAACCACAAATATACATTCTGTAAATAATATATAAACATTCTTTTTACAGTGAATCTCTACAGACTCTTGAGTTCTGCAGGTACCTGTACCTTAGACTCAATCAAGTGGCAGTGGCAGGACAATTACAGAAATGCCTTAAGTGATTTTATAGATTTATCTTTTAACTGAGATCTATCGTTCACCTCACACATGGTTCATTGGGCACAGTGAATCTAATTTGGAAACAAGACTGTTTTCATCATTTTTATATCCATGCTGCAGCCTTTTAACAGGAAAGAAGAAAATACAGCTGTCATATTTTATGGCTACAGTGCTCCTGGTGGATCTTTCTTCCATAAACCATTTACTGAGTTGCTGTGAAGTTCTGACACTGCACCAGCAAGGTATTCCTGAATTACACCTGAACTTTTTCCCAATACAGGAGCATTTCCTTCAGTGCCCAGCCGTATCCTTTGGTATTACAGACTTCCCACATGCCAGCTTTTTGCTTTCTTTACATCCGAGATTCACTGACAAAACATGCAGGATTTATTTAAAAGAATAGGTGTCTGTGGAAATCAAAGTGCATAATTAGTTTCCACATTACTTCAACAGGAAGATATGATATGCATATGGGTTGACCTAAACAAAAAAGACTGACTCACTGGCATGACTCTTTTTTACTCTAAATAACTACTAAGTTGTTTCCTCTGTGTTCTAAGTTATCGGATAAAAAAATAAGGAACAGGTGTTCAGTGTAAATCCCTGTATGTATCAATATATATTTGCAAAATCAAAGGCAGCTGAAAAGCTTTGAGATGCTTTTAAAAAAAATTAAAAAGAAGAGGCTTGGCAATGGGAAAGTCACCTACCACCACCACAGGTCGCTGAGCACTCAGACTGCACCGTCACCCAGGAGTAGCTGTGCTTTCTGACAGATGTCTTGTTTTCAATGCTGCTTTTGGCAAATGTATATTCCCAAGAAATCCCAGGGTTTTTGCCTTGTAACAGGATCTGTAGAGGGATATTAGGGGTTTGTTTAAAAAAAAAATGGTGAGGAGGAGGTAAAAAAAAAAGGATTCTGTCAGTCTGAAGGAAGATGAACTAAACAAGATACACACAAAATATACAGACACAAAGCATGCTTGTGAGAGGATTTTCAGGAGACCCAAAGGAAAGACCATCAAAGCAATTCCTAAACAGCAAATCATTGCCTGGAAAAACACCTGCAGGTCTGTAAGAGAGGGTGCACAGAGTCCCCTCCTGACACTCAGGGGCACCTGACTGGGTCGGAGCGGCAGCACTGCCTGGAGCAGGGGTGGAACATCCCCCCCAGAACACCACCCTGTGACCCCTGCTCCCACTGGGAGCCCCTGCAGGGGCTGGACTCTGCCTGGGGCACTGCAGGACATGGATCTGACATGGACCTGGGGATGGGAGGCATCTCCTCTCTTCAGGCAGCAAAGCCCTGGCTGGTCCTTCTGCTGGTGGGTGAGGGCCTGCAGTGACACAGAGTCCCCAGGCAGTGCAAAGAGGAGCTGCTTTATTGCCAAAGCCAGGCCTTTCTCACTTACACAGCTTTAAATCATAACACACATCATGCAGCCAACCACCATACACCATGATGGGAACACATAATGGTTATATAACTTGTTTCTCTACCTCTAATTCAGCTGAGTCACTTTCCCAGTCCTTCTCTACTTAGCAGGCCTGAGCCATGGTTTAGAAGGGCTTCCCTTTTAGGGTTTTACCTACATGCAACATCTAGCAAGGAGGAAGCCTTTGCCCACCAAGCAGGACTCAGATCTTTCCTGGCAGAAGCTCGAGCAAAGCAGCAGCACAGCTGGGGGCTAGAGATGGCTTCCTCACTTCTTGGGGCTAAGGGTATAAAACACAAGCCTCTTTCTTGTAAAAAAACCTCTTTCTATGCGGACTGGTGATAAATTTTGTTTGTAAGACCCTCAGCTGCATTTTTTCTGATGGTGATTGAAGCTGATAAAGTTTCAGTGCAGGTGAGAACCTGTCCTTGGGTGTCTACAGAGCAAAAAAGGATTGGAAAAATCCTTTTTTCCTATAGTGAATATTTTATTCACTATTTCAGCATAATGTGTTGGAAAATTTATAGAAAGTGTGATTACTGACTGTAATAACAATCTCTGTCATCTAAGTCAGGGAGCCCAGCTCTCAAGGGTGTATTATTTTAGTGGTGAATTATATTATAGTTTTCATTCACTGTACTAATTTCAAGACTGAATTATAATCACTGCAAGATGCATGAGCATCTGACACATACCTAAATTTGGGGAGAAATTTCTGTTTAACAAAATTTATTTTAGAAACTTTTGGCAGCAAAGTGCATTTCTATCCACACTTAGTAGAAAAGTGTGGGAGTTTACAGTTACAGAGCTCTAATGACTTTTAACTCTTCACCAATATGGATCTTGTCACAGTAACACAAAGAGCAGGTGCAGTTAACCTCAGTTCCTAAATTTGCTTTTTGATAAGCATTAGTATTTCAAGTACAATTCAAGTCTATGTTTAATAATTGCCATTCAAAATATTAATAACTTCTCAGTGAAGTTTACATTACACAGAGAACTTAAGCAATCCATACAAGTAGAACTGATCTCTGTAGAGTCTGGTTTCATAAAATAGCAACAAACTCGCATTTATGTTGTTTAAGATCAAGGAACATAATAACATTTTGAAATGTAGGCAAAGGTTTTAAGATATTCTGAAAATGTACCTATTGGAACACAGAAATTGCCCATGACAATGAAAATTCTGACCAAATTTACATGATCTGCAGCTCAATAATGTTGAACACATGAAGGATCTGGACTGCACAGTGTTTGCTTTTCTAGAAGAAAGAAAAAATGAATGCTATAATTTCTATTCTTAGTAGCCAAAGATTTTATTTCAGTCAGGGAAGCTCAATAATGATCCAAACTGAGAAAACAACAATTAGGGCTGCAAAAGTCAAATACTTCCAAATGAATTGAAGAGTATGTGCCTTCTCCTGGGAGGATTCATACTAGAAACTCTCTAAAGCACAGGTAAATCCAGTATTTCGTGTGAATTTTTTCAGCCATCCAAGCTTAATTCATGAGCACTTTAGAATAACAGTGAGGTTATGGAAGAAATAGATCTGAGAGTGATTACTGACCTCTATTTTGAATGAAAATTCTTGATAGAAATAGGATTACCAGCTCTGCTTTAGGGATGAGTTATAGATGCAAGTATATATCACAACTATTTTACAAGAACAGGATTAAAATGAAATACTCTGGAATTAGGAAACATGAGAACTGAGACTGCTGTGCAACTCCTCTCTGCCCTGCACAGATGCACCCCAGACCTCAGGGTCTCTTAGTGGCTCCCCAGGAACCTCCCCAGTGCTCCCAGCACGTGGGGCTCACTAATGAGCATCTCACAAAGCTTCTGTGTTTCACTCCAGGCTCCTTCCTCAGGGTGTGCTTCTGCACCCTGCTTGCTATACTCTATCCAAACAATGCCCAGTGTAACTTTTTGGGGGGCTTTTCTTTGTCCCTTGGTTATTCATCATTATCTGTGATGAATGTGATAAGATTTAAGAGCCCCTTCAGCTGAAGGGAAACATCTCTTCTGAAAAATACTACAGGATGTATAATGTTCAACCCAGTTTTCATCGGGAACGCAATACTATTGCAAAGTTGCAATTTTGCCAAACATTTTTATTTTCACAAATCTATCAGACTGCTGACAGCAAAAATTCCAGCTGTTAAAACAGCTGCTCTAGAGTTTGAATATTGAACTCCAAGTCCACTGGCATTACAGATAAAACAGGTTGCAACAATGTGCTCACTCCACTCTTCTCTCAAGGACAAATTGAGACAAATGTCTGAAGCATAAAGCTTCAGAACATGTGTTTCAGAAAAAAATGCAGTGTAGTAAGAACTGAGCCCTCTAATACCATTCTTCATTTAAAACAATGCCTTCCCTGCTTCTTCTTACAGACCAGACCTCAAAATATTTTAATTTACATTTACTCATCCTCCAAGTCTAAGGTATTAGCAGAGATCTCGGCATCTTAGGCAGCCAGAAACACTTTCTCCCATTTCAGTAGGTGCTCTGTGTTCCTTCAAGGGCAGAGGCTGAAATTCTGTCTGGCCTTTTAATAAGTTTTGTCAAAGGAGGAGGAGGTTTTGTCCATACCACAAAACCTCGTGTAAGGGTTAGTCCTCATCTCATTTGACTCTGACAACTGTCATAAAACTGTGCTGTGCCAGTGGCCAAAAAGCAGCAAAGTTTAAAACTTTTCTAATAAAAATATCTTGAAGTATTAGACCGAACATTTGTCTTCTGAAAGTGCTCTTTGTGACAGTGGAGGCAAGGAACAGATGGAATGCATTCTGAACACAGAGTTCAGACCAGGAAAGGGGGAGGATGAGAAGGTAAGAGTGGCAGTTTTGCTTATTACTCTAACTCCTGTTAGAGCTGGTGCTTTAGCAGAGTGAAGGGGATGGTCTGGGACGAGTGAGAACAAGCCCCATGAGAATCCATCCCTTGAGAGAACAGCCACACCATGGTGCAAGGAGCTCGCAGCTGGGTGTGTGCCTGGGGGTAAATCCTGCACACCAGGCAAGCTGGGCCATACACATTTTAAGACCTTCGGCTACAGCCCCTCCTTGCACGCTGGGAAGTAGCCACAATTCTAACAGGCAGGAGAAGGGAAGTTCCACTCCATTTCCTGGCCAGAAGCCAAAGCCAGAGCCCCTTCCCACCCAGCAGGCGATGAGAGGCAGTGTTTACCAAGCAGAAGCAGAATCACTGTCTCTCCTCCTGCATCATCCCAGCCATGCAGGAAAAGGGCAAAATCAAACTATGGAGAAATATTGGAGACAAAAATATAGCAGGGCACAAAAAAAATATATGCTTTGAAGTTGCTGGTGCTCAGCTGAAAAATAGTACATGGTGTATAACGTCTGACTGAGTTTTCATCAGGAATGCAATATTATTGCAAAGTTGCAATTTTGGCAAAGTAACGAGCATATAAAAAGTTTTCTATCGTATTTTCAAACATTCATTATAAAGCCCCTTCTTAACAACCCAATAACTGAAGTCTGCATATTCAGCCAAGTTATCAGACCTACAAATTTGGAAAGACCTCCAGCGCTAGTCTACTTAACTGGATGCATTCCAGCATCTTTTCAGCCAACTGGCATTTGCTCCCAAATTTACAGCTGGCAAACAACCTCCTTAAACATTTCCAGTTCCTCAACAGAACTGTTTAATGTCTACCTTTAACACACCAACCACCTGACTTCAGACACAGCACTCAGCAGCTCTGACCGCAGGGCGCAGAGTTATAAAATTTACAGCTTCTTGAGCTGGAAAACCACAGGCTCTGGGGCTGGAATCTGCTGGATCTCTTCCGAAGGAAAGGAACTGTGCCTTTAGCTTACGGCACAAAATGTTAAAACAATGGATAAATTCAACTCTCCTGAGAAAATAACCTTTTCCCTTTGCTGCTAATTTTGATGTGAAAGCTAAACCAATACATTCTCTACACTAGCTGTGCATCTGCTCCTTTGTTTGAGATTTTTTTTCTCATGGCCATCCTAAGTTTCCAATATAATACTCTATTCTGTAGGTCAGATTTTTAAAGAGTCTATTAACATTGCTTTGCTATGATTGACTTGGTGCTTTCCAGTATTTTTTTATTGTAAGATGTGCATGTGAAGTTACTTGCAGAACACTGAATTAAGAGAGATTAATTGATACAAGCTAAGTTCCTATTCCTTCCACGATGTTTTGTTCCATGTATAAGAAAGAATACTAATGCCTGGCTTGTAGCATGCTGAAAAAAGACTCTGTGGAGGACTAAGACATTTACAAATCACTTACAGAGAGAAGCTGAGCACAGAGGAAAAAAAATCCAGGTAAAAAGGACTATTTTCATGTGCATGTGTCCAATTCACAAAATGGGCAAGAGCCCAAACTCTGAATCCCAGCATCCACAGTGCCTTTGATCTGCATCCTTAAGCTGCATCTACATTGCAAACATCATCTACATGTCCTGGGTCATTCCCATGCTTTGGAGGCCTTGGATAATTTCTTTAGGGGGATGTACCAGTCTGTAGGGAGGGCAGACAGAAGTCTGTGTGAGGACACGTGCCTGGCTGTGCTCTGCTTGAGACCTGCAGCTGTCATCCACTGGGGATCTACATGCTGTTTAATAAATATTGCAACATCCAATATCCTAAGCCACATCCTGATTTCTCTGCTCAACAAGGTTAATTCCACGGATTTCTATGAATTTATTCTGGTATATTTAAGCATGCAGCATATATGGTTCTGGTGGAAAAGTGTTTAAAACAAGTTTTAAAACTAGTCTGTTGTCCTCAATGGGCAGCTATTGGATGGGATCCTTGACAGTGGCAGAACCAGGGCTTCAAAGGAAAGTGGGAGAACACCTGTTTGGAAAGCAGTAAAGGAAGAATTACCCACTGGGTACTTAAGCCAAACCTTAAAACAAAGGGGGTTTTATCTCTTCAGTACTTCTAAAATAACTTTAAACACAGTCCTAACTAAAAGCTTATGACAAACTACTGTTTTTCAAGTCCACTAAGGTCATTAAAAGGAAAAAAAAAAAAGAAGTATCCTTGAAAGGGTCCTATATGATCTCATTTCTACTTCAGCTGTTTCAAATTTATCTTCCATTGTTATTATGCTCCATTTTTTTCACTGTTCACATGCTAAATGTACAACCTTCAGGGATGCTGTCCAGCTAATCTCTCCTCACTACAGGAGAACCCTTTTATCCATTGTATTGAGTCAACATCTGTATCTTATAAGTACATCTTAGGTCTCTTTAGCCTACTTTCTCTTCAGGGGAAATCAGTACAAATTTATCATCTAGTAGCTAATAATAAATGTAATCCTTTATAACTGCAACTTGGCTTTCTCCCAGTGGCAGCTACATCATCAGCAAAGCCATTCCACCTGGCCTCCCTTCTCCTGTTTTCCCCTATTGATAAAGAGGAAGTGATTTACTGGATTTAATTAGACGTATTCCTGCCTTGAAGCTCCATTCACCTTCTCTTTCTGTCAATGTCTGCCTCTTTACAAAGCATCCTTTCCATCTGTTACTTATTGATGTTAAAATAAACTCTCTTTATTTCACAAAGATGTCACAATTTCTTGATTTAATGTTTCACCAAGTCTGAGGTAAACTTCAGGGAGGATTCTCATCCTGCCTCATCCTGAAAAACTTTGCTTTCTCCAGTTGTATTTGACTTCTCAACCAGTCAATTCTTCTTTCATCTGCTTATTGATAGAATGGAACACAAAATTACAAAACTATCATGTTTTTAAATTAGTTCCTCAATCCCTGGCTATGCAGCCTTTTTCATGCCCACATAAAGTTTTGTTTTCTTGTGCCCTTTCAGAATCTTTCTCAGTATTTGAGTTGTGGAGGGTGACTGAATATTTCACCAAATGAATGTCCCCAGTGAGCCCCACAGGTGACAGAGCCCTGTGGGAGCTCTCCTTCTCCAAAGGATTTTCAACAGCTGGTGGTGCCCACTGGCAGCCCTTGTTTGCAAAGCTAGGCAATTAATGATAAATATACTGACTGTTTCTCCTCAAGTTGAATAGCTTTCAGTTAATATAAAAGCACTGAAAAGGTCTTTAAACAGGAAGAATTGACCTTGGATTACCTAGGTCTAAATAACAGATAAATGAGCTGAAGGTATTCAGCTACATTAAAAAAAAAAAAAAAGGTTTCTGATTAAGATGAGACAAATGTGCTACAAAAACTATATTTTAAAAAGCTGGTATCAATTTCTCATCCTAGATTAGCATCTACCTTATTTCTACCCCTCTGACCACTGACCATTATTTCATGTAATCTAAACTGGGCCATTTCAGCGACTGTCTTCTGAATCTGTGAATATTTTTCATTTCAGCTTTTACTGGCTTTTGAAAACCCACAATCACCAAAAATATCAGTAATGTTAACTTCAGAAGGACACTGATACACAAATTTTGAAGGACATCAGTTCACTGGGGTTTCCCTTCCCCCTCTCTGTGAAATCAATTCCTGAACAATCCAGAAGGGATCCTGATGAATCCTAAAACCTCATCGTGCATTCACCCTTCCAGCAGTTGTGCTCAGGAAATACTGGTCATGCATATTAATTCCACATTCATCTCACAATGTTCTCCTCTTCAGAAAATATTTGGCCACTACAGTTTGTACTTTTTCTCCCACAACCCAGTTAAATTACAGAGTCACTACTCTTTGTCTTTTTTAGTGTGATTCATTCCCATAATTACATATCTATAATATATAGAAGTATAGATATGGAGGGGAGGGTTTGCTGAAATTCTAGGGTAAATAAGAAGAGCACTCTATATATTTTCCTGCTCTCTCACCCATTTTTGAATAGTGTTGAGGTCTGCAATGTCTGATGAAATGAAACGTGCTCAGCTGAACTCTTGAAAAGCAGATGCATAGGAACACACTGTACAATAAAATATAAATACACCACATCTCATAGAATTGCAAGGCTGAACTTGTGGTGAGCAAGGCAATGGGAAATTTAAAGATTTTTTTCTTATTTGCATCTCCTTCTGCTCTCTCAATACATGCTTCAGTTGTCTCTTTCCAGAAAATACTTTGGAGGATGACTGCATTTCAAAGGAAGCGATTGCCTTGAGCACAGACTTGCCAGACCTGTCTGGTCCCATCCTCTCCTGGGAATGCTGCTCAGAGGACGTGCACAGCCTGGGCTTCCTGGATACCTGCAGCCTGCTTTGCATGCAGAAACAAAGGCAAAAACCTGGACCACTTCACTCACCACACAAATCTCTACCAAAATTTTAACTGCAGAATGAAATGGGCACGAGCTGCGTTAATCTGGCATTCAGTCATAGGGGAATGGCAATAAATACAGCTGCAAAACCTTCAATTTTCAGCCCACCTGAATAATAAAAGCTCCTGTATTATACATACAATTTATCCACGTCCTCAATACCTGCAGTGCATCATTTTACTAGGGCTCACACTGAATTGTTTTGGAAGAAAAACAACAGCCCTAATCTAGGAAAAAAGTATTAAATATCTTTTGAATACAGCCTAATTAAAGAAAAAAATTAAAAATCTAAAGATTACAGGAAGAAGTTGAGGTCCAAACCCTGGGAAACCTTATCTTACATAAAACTAATGTAGTTGTATAAAAAATTGCAGCAGGACAGTTTTGTGTGCTTCTTTGAAAATTATAGGTGAGATAAAAATGAAAACAAAGCTACACTGTAGTATGCTTAAATGCTCCATTTTTTCAGCCTACCATCAGTTTCTGATATTTAGAGCTGAAGCAGGATTTGTTTCACTATAATGGCTGCAAGCAAACATTCAGCAATTTTGTTTCTCAAAACATGTTTCTTCAGTTTTCTGGCATTTTTGCTTCTTAGAGTTACTGGTAAGTTATACATAATTCAGATCTCTGAACAGAAAATTCTGCCTTTTTTTTTTTTTTAAATTGAGCTTGCTGAATTTTGCCTAAATTGTTAAAGGGGGAAAAAAACCATCTTAAATCCAGTTCATATATATGTGTAATTGGGGAACACATAACATTTTTAGCCATTAGAATCCCCAGCTACCAATGCCAGTGGTGTAGGTATTTCAATAAAAATACAAGGGAAGCTTAAATAAGCTCTGAAAGGAGCAACAGCCTCCAGTTAAATGTTACATCTTAATAAAACTCTTTAGCATAATTTGAAAGGATGAAAATAGAAGTGCTATTTGGCATTAATTTCTTTTCTTTAATCTTTATTCTGCAAAGTATGTGCATGATATGCAGCCAAGTCTTCCTGCAGGCCATTTATTATTCATACTTCAGCTTAATAATAATAATAATAATAATAATAATAATAATAAAGCAGCACAAATCTACTTTGGGTTATGGCAAATAAGATTCCTGGGAGTTCAGCTGAACATTTCATAGTATTTGTAAGTGTGGTGGTTTTGGTGTAAGGCAGATGGTTTGCAGGGAGGGAAGCATGTCTGTAGCTTTGTAGACCAAACTGATCTGACTAAAGGAAGATCCCTATGAACACACACACCCAAAATGAAAATTCTTCAATGAAGAAAAATGTTGCAAAAGGCATTGTGAATTGTGATGGCAATTTGTGGAAACACAAACCCTTAGCCCATGTCAAACTGCCTGGTCTAAAGCTTGTGTTCACTCACAGAGTCTAACATGCCCATGCTCCAGGGCCTTCAGCAGTTCCCAAGGACACGTTCCAGTCCATTACTCAGCCAGCAGGAAGAGCAGCAAAGCTCTTCAGTATTCCAAATGCACACTCCTCTGGACACTTGTGAAAGCTTTAATAACCCTTGAAGAATATATTTCATGTCCCAGTCTGTGCTTGCTCTTTCTTGGTTTAACAGGCCCGAGCTGGGCGAGGGAACAGATCCCAGAGCCTGGGACATGGGATGGGGACAAGGACAGCAGGATGCTGCCATGGCCAGGGGCCACAGCACCCAGTGCCATGCTCCCCAGGGGCACTGCACATTCCAGGGTGCTGCTGGAAGGTGTGGGAAGCAACTGAATCCCTGCTGGAGAGAGATCCTTCCTTCTCACGGGGAAGGAAGGATTCACCAAAACAGACCAAAGAGCTGAGTTACAAAGCCAAAGACCTGCTAGAGCTAAAAAGGGCAAACTAATGGAGCTAACAGAAAGCAAAGCCCTGCATGATTCAGCCAGAAATGGCCCCTCAGATATTCCAATGCATTTTAGAAGAAAATCTAGCTAAGCAACCTAATGCAGAAAGAGGTTTTTCTCAGAACAGCAGTAGCAAAGGCCAATTTCAAAATTGTAAGACTTGAACTAACCATGTAAGTACCAAGTTTCCTTTCTGCTCACAATAGTTTCAACACAGGACATCTGGCAAACAAAATAGTTGACACAAATTTCATTGTGAGATAAACAGATATAATAGAATAACTGAACCGACAGAAATTCATTCTACAGGAACCTGTATGTAGCATTTTGACTGCATACCAAGGTGGATGTGAAAATGGCTCCACTCACCTGCAGTTTCAGAAGCATTATTTGAACCTGTAACCACTGAGCATTGACATAATGGTTCCTTTAATTTTTACATTACTGGATTTTATTATATACCATGTATGGGAAGCAGTCATAATCTCCATCACCACTGTGCAACTCAGAAATTATGCTATAGGGTGTTTTATGCACCTTTTTGATGAATGTGTGACAGTTTAGTAAACTTCAGACCTCGGTAAAGCAGTGAAAGGCCTTTCAATCCAGCATGACTGATCACACAATTAAGTCTGAATGCTATCATGACTCAACACTATTCTTTAATCTCTCTGAGAGCCCCAGTGCAGAGCTGAAGCTGTCGTTACCAATTCTGTAATGGACATCAGGGCAAGAACAAACAGAAGCCAGGCTTACTTCAAAGACCAGCGTCTCATTAGTGGGTCCTGCCGCATAGAGACTCTCGGGGTGGTTAAGGGAGCGTTGATAATCAAAAACTGTCCCGGCAAAGGGGAACTTCCCTGGCCAGTCGATTGTCCAGTCTCCTGTCAGGTAGTACCTGCTGGCCAGGCTGCGCACGGCCAGGTAGCTGGGGGAGATGTGCAGCTCCTGCAGCTGGATGCTGCGCGCGCCCGCTGGCACCGTCACCACCGCGTAGTAGTCTGTGAGGAGAGGAGGCAGCAGCGTGTTGGCAGCTGGCACACACAGGGCTGGCTCAGCTCCCTGAGCCACTTTGAAAATTAGCACAGTTCAGAAGACACACAGCTGTCCTGACCCACCAGGTTAGCCCGTTTTCTCCAGGAAAAAACAGTTCTGATTCTAAAATCCCCCCCCAGCCCGCCCCATGCAGCCTGTAATCAGAGTAACTCTGAGGTATTTCAATTCCTGAAATTTTTGCTTGTGATTAAAGGCAAGAAAAAGCAAGTTCATCATAGAAAAATTCAGAACACACTAATGGTGGCTCCACTGTAGCTTTTCCTGTAGTTCCCTACAGTAGCTGGAAGGTGCTACTGCCAAGCACAAGGGCTGTGAGGTGAGGTGCACTGGGATGCAGAGTCTTCACAAAGCCCTGGATACCAGAGGATCTCCCTGCTGCCAGCCAGGGCTGCATTACTACATCCTGGACAATTTCCTGGACTATATCACTGCAGTAAGGATATATCTTATGACCAACAGCAAAGAGATGCTCAAAATATCCCTGCGCGTACTGAAATCTTATCTGCGTTTTATGCCTGAAAAACTGCAGCACGGTGAGATTATTTCCCAAGAAGCCTGTGACAGTCCACTAAGGAAAAGTCCACATTCCAGTGCCTGCATCTTCCACTGAAACATCTTCCAGACTATTTAATTTGAAAATGGACATGGAAATACTGTCATGTTTGGCATTAAGCTGTTTTATATGTTCCACAGTCCCATCCCAGTCAAAGCTGCTGACAGCTATTTTTTCACTTGCCTGAATCCTAAAATCTCTTTTAAGAGGAAATTCACATGTGTAAAGGGAAAATGTGGCTTAAGAAACAAGAGAATTGTTTAACTGATGAAGACTTATGGTCACAGCCTTCTTGTTACCAAGGAACAAGAGAAATGTGAACTCTCCTCTCACTCTCCCTGTGATTTTCTGCTCACATCTGGACCCTCAGCCACTGCCTGAATGAGTAAGGAGTCATATATATTGCATGGGAACACAGCAGAGCACTGAGTTGATGGTCATGAGGAACAGTTTTCCTTACCATTAGCTTTGTGCTGGGTCAAGTATTGGCCTTTAAAGAACTTGCACGTTGAATTATCTCCTTTACAAACTCCACAAGCATCCAACACAGCTTTGGAACCAAGTCCATGATCACACCCTACTTGCTGCAACCAAAAGGCACAAGTGAAGGACTTAGACAAAAGGGAATTTGAAGAAACAGCTGCATTTTCCCTAAAGAAGTCAATTGCTCACTAATAAAGAAAAGATAGACATTAGGATTGTAAGAAACTTAATTTTATCTTACTTCACATATTCCATCAATACAAACATCGTAGTTATTTGGAGAACACAGAGTTCCATCCTTTACTTTGCTGGACATTGCAAAGAAAAAGTCAAAGTCTTCAGCTGTGCAATACAATTTACATCTGTCTTGCTCTGTGGAAAAAAACAAACAAACAAACAAAGACAAGGAAGCATTAGCAGACCTGCACTCTTAAAGAGATAAAAAGCATCTTGGCTCTTGTTTCTTCCTGTATTCTAGAAGATAAGCTACAAGGATGAACTGTGCACCATGACAATTTAGAACACCAGAATGTAGCTAAATAGAGATATAGGTAAATAAAGTACTTTATATTATGCTTTTTTTAAAAACACACATGTGTTTGCTTGTCCACACAAAGAATTAAGAATTCAAACTCACTGTAAAAGCACTGCCTTAGCCCTACTGCTGCCTCCTGCTTTCAGTTCCACTGCCTCACAGGCTCATATTTCATTTTTATTAAGATAAATGGGAGACTGCAATAATTATATCTGAAGTTTATTTAAAATTTGGGAAAGAGATAACATGGCACAAATGACCAGTTCAGCTGAAAGCTAGAACTGCAGCCAGACTTCCCCCCAACAAAAGTATTTTTCCTCCAACAAATCCCAACCATTGTCAAATTTCTCCTTACACATGGGTGGTGTGTTTTGCTTATAGAGGGCTGATAAATGCTGCACAACAAAACCAGTCATGAAATTATAAATATTATCACCACAACTGCTGAAATGCAGAGTTTTAATTCAAATTGATGTGCAACAAATAAAACAGTTTTGAAGAACAGGAAATTGGATTCAAAAGAGAATCTTTTTATTGTTAAATCAGTAGATGGATTTCCAGTGGTCCCTTCTGGAGAGGCAAAGAATCTGTAGCAGTTTTGAAAACCAGATCATGTTTCCAGGATGATAAATGTAGATCTTGGAGGAGCTTTTACAAAGCAGCTGAGAGGAAGGATGGGCATTTTTAACTTCAGAATCACTTGGGGACATCTTGATTTTGACAATTACGCCCCTTGCTCCTAATTTTAAGACTCTTTTACTAAACACAGCTCCTACATTTAAAGCCAATGTAGGCCACTTTAATTTCTATTAAATAAGATGTATTTTTTGCCCTATTATAAAACATCCACCGCTACATGCTGTGAAACTTCTTTCCTCTGTTCACTGGCCTGTTAGGATATTTTTAAATACCCATGAAAATGTCCACAAAAACATTTGAAGGAAATATAATCATGCTATGAATGAATGTGCATGTATATATTTAATTATATACATTATAATCAAAACCAAATTTGTTCATGTGCTAAACAAAGCAGCTATGATGTGAGAAAATTCAAACACTTTTATTCAAGTAGTGCTTTCAAACTGGAGAAAATATTTGTCTTAGCTGGTAAAAGTGAATACTGATTCAAAATATTTGCAAGATTAAGATGCATAAAGTAAAAATAAACTCGCTTGTGCAAAATAACAGAAATAGTTATTGAGACCTGAACTTGATAAAGATCTCTTAGTAAAAGATGACTTTAAAAAATGTATGCCAGTACATTGTTTGCATTTCCACTTCTCATGGGACCATACTAGCAGAAAAGTCAAAAGGTTGATTTACTGTTACATTTTGAAATCTGAGAACATTCCAAAAGAAGGAAGATTCTGGTAGTGTTATTGTGGAAGCTTACATTTCCCATGCTGGAAATTCCATGGAAATTGTTTTGCTTGAGTTTCAGACTAAGCAATATGGAATACAAAATAAGAGAGAGGGGGGTGGCAGCAGCCGGGGAGTCAGGGTGAGGACAAGGACTCGAATTCCCAGCCCAAATCCATCCTGCATGTCCCTGCAGGCAGGATCACACAGCAGCCTGGCTCCAGCTCTGCCAGAGAGCAAACACACCTCACCCAGACCCAGGAGCCTGTGTCTGCTCACAGGGGGTGATGCTCACCCAGAGCACGCGGGTGAATCGGCGCCCAGCGCTCCCTGTCCCTGAGAGCAGGGCCACTCTCACCTTCCACTTTGGTGTAGGGCTTCCACTTGTAGAACCAGCCCCGGAAGGGTTTGCTGTTGTACTCTGCACACTGCAGGGCTCGGAAGTCCAGGCTGCCTGCTGGGCAAGGCTGCTTATTGCAGAGCTGGTACACACGGCTGGAACCTTGGCAGAACTTCCCACCGTACTGAGGCCTGCAAAGGAAAGAGAAAAAGATGATTTTGCAAAGGCTCCCTTTTGTGTGATTGGCATGTTGCACGTGTGTGAGAACACAGGGAACAGGAGAGGACATTCTGCCCTGGGAGATCAGTATTTCTTATATGGGCCATTAATTTTCATGGTTCCTAAAACCAAGCAAAGCAGTTGACATGAATTATCTGCTTGGATCAGTGCAGACTCAGCAAAGATGCAACCATCTAGAGGTGAGTCATGTTTGCACTAATTTAAATTTATAGGGCTATTTGGTACTGGCCGGGTTCAACCTTGTTATACAGCTATTTTTACTCTGCTGTAACCAAGGAATGAACATGTGCAAAGAATTACCTATCACAATTAGAGTTAATAAAGGATAACATAACATTGATCAAAAAAAAGAGAATGAATGATTACATTTGCTTGTTCATTTATTTTGTAAATCATTTTGAAAAAATGTGCTTTTAAATAGTCAGAGGAAACAGGGACTGTGCATAGTTGTGCTGCTTTAGGAAAGTGCTGGAATTTTGAGGTAATTTTAAACATGTCACATCCACTTCAGCAAACCTCACCTGGGCATTTCCCTTCATCTTGGCCAGAATGGAAAGAGCATATTCTATTCCTTTGCTCATAGCTCACATTATCAGAATATTATTTTTTTTAACCATTTGGTCTGTGCACAGATATTGTAAAACAATATAAAATGCAAGAGTTGCTCTTTTGAACTTAGCAGTTCACTGATGTAATTTGTGCAGTTTCACAACACTCAGATACACATCTGCAAGCACTGAGCCAAGTCTTCAAAAAAACAAATTCTAAGAACTCTTTGTTGTATTATACATTTCCAGCATCGAGCAAAAAGAAATGTAACAATGCTACACTTGCACTTGTTTATGTAATGACTTTTTAAAAAATTTGGGAACTTACATAGTTGAAGGACAAGATATAAACTTTGAGTGAACAACTTTGCCCATATTATACACACATTAAGGAAAAAACCCAGAATAATATAAGAGACACTGAATAACAGTAATATATTAACTAAAAGCAATAATTTCAAATTCTAAGAGTATAGAATGTGCAATTGAAACATACTGTTTGTTGAAATCCCTAAACACTGTGCTGTAACTATTCCCCACATCCAAGGATCCCATGCAACCCCTGACTTGCTCATGCCTGGAGTAGCATGGAGACAGCTCTGTGCAATGTGGAGGATAAAATCCAGGTGCTTCTTCTGTTTGCTGTGGTATCAGTTTTAACTCCCATATGTCTAACCCTCCAACCAAGCTGGGACTTGCCTTTTTTATGTTTTACTTGCACAATATCTGCCTTTTCCAGAATTCTGGGCTGCAAAACAGTCTTTCAGAGAAAGAGACGGAAACCCACCTGTTACTGTGTTTAAAACTGTGTTAAATCACCAGTGCTGTGGAAAAAACCACAACAACTTCCACTGACTTTTCCTGAGGTCACCTGCCAGCTACACTGATACTGGGTATAATGGTGAAGGTCCTAAAATCACATTTTCTGTCATAGTTGGTGGCAATCCAGCCTGTGAAGGACAGGCAGGATATGGAACTTCAGTGAAATCAGGGGGTGTTTATGTTGACTTTGTGCAATTGGTGAGAGCTTTGAGTTAAGGCAGCCAAAATGTTGGGTGCTGACTCAATTCCCTACAGACTTTCTTTACAGCTTCAGCACATGGAGGATTTTTGACCTCCTTCAACCCCAGAGAGCAAATCTGCTTTAGTGTAAGGAAAAGAAGCAACCTCCTTCCAAGTAAATGCCACCAAATAAGCAATGTAATAGAATTATTTATGGCTAGATTGTGATTTCCAGCCGCACTCTTGCCTTTAAGGATGGGACAAAATTCCTCCAAACTAAGAAAGCTCTGAAAGAGGCATTCTGTTTCCCAGCTCCATTACAGCACTTTAATATTACAGCACATTCCCATTACTGAAACTGTTGGCTTGAGAGTGATGGAAACTTCTCCACCTTCATTTTTACCAACAAGATGTCAGTAAGAGTTAAGTAATTCACAGGAAAAGAGATGGAGATCTACAAATACAGATTCCTGTGGAAATACTATTATCCACACTGAAAAAATCATGCTTTTCTTGAGGATGTTTGTAGCACCAGTAGGTCTTGGGTGGACTGCCTCCAGAAGCTGTTGGTGTATCCACACTTACAGTGGAAGGCCCTGCACAAAGGATATTCCAGTATTTCTGTATTACAGTTCCCCCAGTACAGACACAGCCTAAAGCTTTCACCCCTCTGTGACCCCCTCCAGAAACCTGACATAAACAGGTTGACCTGCATGAGGTCTTACTGAGGATAATTGGAAAAGGGAGAAATTTGGTGAGAAAGGCCAACAAGAAAATGTCTCCAAAAATAGATTTGGAAAAGAAGCATGAGTGCAAAATGTAAGTACTCCACTCCATATAAGACTCAAATACTAAAATGCTACAAGAGTAGCTTAAATTAATTCTAGAGTGCCCTTTTAGGGTTAGAGTTCCTAAACCATGACATTCACTGCAACACAACAGAGTGTAAAATCCTGAAATTGATGTGATCAAGGAAAGTATTTCATGCAATACCAAATGAATTAAGACTCTGAAATTCCAGACTCCTAATTTTCACTTTTGTAATCATTTAATTTCATGTAAGAACCCTTCTGCTCATCTTGTGCCCATATTATGATAGTATCACAAAGCTTTATTATTCTGCATGAATCTGAAAGGTCTACAATGCCTTTCACAGCATTTGTTTTTCAGAAGTATTTTAAATGGCATCAGTAATTTGTATCAGTTTACATCTCACATTTTCTGTAATCACCATTACAGATGTTATATACAAAAGATTTTTAAAAGTGTGTTCAAGCAGTTTTGATTCAGTCTTTTGACTGCACACATGCCTACAACTCCATTCTGCTGTGCTGAACAATGCACTATTGTGAGGTGTAGGATGCAGTCCCACAGATATGATTCAGGTATTAATTTAAATCTCTCGGGCACTCTTCGGGTTGTTTCCCAGCCAAACTACTAAATTATGCAATCAATTTCTATATTGGAAAAGTACCTCAACTGTAAAGTGCTGTGGTGTATGAAAACCAGATCCATGAAATTACACTGTGACAATTTACAGGAACATAATGATTTTAGCAAATCTGCCCAGCTCTGCAGGATGCAGGAGATCCCCATGGGTGTTTGTCAGTGAGAATTTGTGCACAGCTCCAGTGGGAATTCCAAAGCCATACCAGAGCTGTTCGGGTGTGGTCACAAGAGCTGCCTGAAAACTGGAAGGAGGATGGGAATTGAATTGGTTGGATATTATTTGCAAGAGGACGATTTCACAAACTCACACAGGTAACAAGATTTCCACACACAACAGCCTCATGCTGTATTCCTCACTTGCCCTTAAATTTCCGGTAACGTGGGTCACCTTTAAATCACCAGAAACTGAGACATTTCCCTCAATGTTCATAAGATGTCAATCATTGTGATTTCATTTTAGAGTCCAGTCAGTTCTTCACAGATCCACACCCTTGTTGTAATCTAATTTTCAGAAATGTCATTCTTTGTCATTTTCAAAATTTTGCTATCCAAAATCATCTGTCAAGCTTTTGAACAAAACAAACAACAGCTCCTACACAAATCTGGAATAGGAAAAGTGACATAAATATATCACATATAAAATAACATACCTATATTTATGAAAATATATAAACATCTGAAATACGTTTCAGAAATTCAGAAAGAAAGAAATCATTATTCTGAATTCCTGTATATTTTTAGAGGTTAACAATGAACAGGGACTAGTCCTTAAATCATTCTCTGTGGTGTAGCATTGAAAATAGATGATATTATTTTTCTTCTGATTCCACATTCATACAAAATGCTGTGATGTCAAATACAGCTACCTGGACATTTGTGCACTGTTGTGTGGCTTATGTATACTCCTGTCATTCCATCAGTGTAACTCTGAGAGAGAATTATACCATTTTCTCTTTGCCCTAAATGGATTACTACTAATACAATGGAATTAAATCTAGTGTAAACATGATCCAGCTCTGGTACCAAGTATGACTTGGTTACATCAAATCTTACTTCATTGGAACAGACAGTTCACTCTGAAGGAAAGTTCTAAATGCTACAGCAGCTGACACACTTCATGTTGAAGAGATTCTGTTTGAAGCTCCCAGAAATCTTTATCAATCACACCAGTGCACCAAACTGAACCATTTCTACTACTGGACACTCTCCTGTCACACCAGGAGAGCAAGGGGGAGCTTATGCATAAATGCAAAGAACAATGTGCAGCATTCAGCAAGAAAAGCAGGGACCAAAGCAGGAAGACCAAAATAAATACATATGTCATCTAACTGAGACTCTACATTCTTGTGCTAAACCGCTTAACAAAGGAAAATATCCAAGTAATTTTATTTATGAAAATGAACTGAGAAACAACAAAAAAGGTCAACAAAACACTCTGCTACGGATCTGCAGAAATTGGCTTGACTGAAGGTAATAAAGACTATTTTAACTAACTCACATTCTCCTATAACACAGTATATGAAGCATGGATATTATACTGCAGCAGTGTATAGATGAGAGGCTTCTTTACAGCCTCATATAAACTGTGTCATATTTTCTGTGCTTTTTTATTACTGCAGTTTAAATGCTGCTTTTACTGTGTGCAATGAGGAATACATGTGTCTATGTCTGCTGAATTTGTGTACGAAATAAAACAGGGAAATACTTCTTTTCTTGTAAGCTGCAGTGAGTTGAGTACTTGGGAAAGATGCTGGTCAGTTAACAGTTTTAGTCTACTTTGAAATGCTTATTATAACGAATAGTATTTACAGAGATAAGATATTAATTAGAGGCAAATAAAAAAATGTTTCATGAGTTAGCACACAATTCCAGGATTCAGCAACTTTCGTTTGACTCATGAAATGTAAAAGAACACAAAGAACATGACAGACATGCAAAGACATCTGTCCTTATCATCCTGATCATAATATGATCTCAGTAGAAGTCTTAATAGCTTTTAAGATCTTTTTCTCTTGCTTGTAGGCTCATAAAAATGTCTGTATGGTGCTTCCTTAAATGTAAAATTTAAAAGTGTAAAATGTAAAAATGTCTGTACAGTGCTTCCTTACTTCTGCAGGTATTTGATAAACTGTAGCATCCCAAAATAAACGGAGCAAGTTGGGCTGGAGATGTTGAGCTACTCCAGCAGTCTGCAGCCAGGCTCTGCTTTCTGGTGTCAGGACACAGAACTGTCTCCCAGCCACGGACTGCTCGTACTGGACATGGGAGGAAGCCCTGCAAACCTTTCCACCCACCTTGTTTCCCTGCAGAAATGGACTGTGCTCGTTTTCTGCCCTAGGAACGTGAATAAAAATACTACCTTTCCATGTCTTACTTTGGATTATTGCAGTGTCTTTCTTGATAGGTGACCCCCCCTCCGCAGGTGCGAGTGCACTCGGACCACTGGGACCAGGCGGACCACTGGCCATGGACAGGCTTGGGCCCGTGGTCACCGTACCGCACACACTGCCCTCTGCGACACCACTGCAAAACAGGGACACAAAACACCGTCAGCAGCACCTGGGAGAGGCGAAAAAAGAAAAAAAACCCCCAATATTTAAAAGCCCCAGTGCTTGATCCTAATACAGCCACCCACTGAACTCAATGAAGAGCTTGCAGCGGGACAAGGACTCTGGAGTGGGACATCGATCCATCCACTCACATACATAAGTAATGTTCTAATATTTGTCCAAGTTTTGAGCTGAAGATCCCTGAGGTAGCAAATTTTCAAACTGTTCTCTCGAAGAGTGCTTTTTTGCCTTACTCTTCCCCCAAAAATTCATGTTACTTTATGACCCTGAGCTGCAGAGCCTCAACATTTCCCGTGTAATTTACACACAGCCTCCTAGAATTCTGCTAACATGTCTCCCTTTTATGATTCAATTAGGAAATACTGCACAAAGAGAAAAAGCAAAATAGAACACTCGTCAGTAACTTCAAAGTCAAAACAATGTTCTGCTGGAATAAACCTCATAGGTAAAGAAAATATTTTGCATAACTACAGATGAGAGTAAATTAGAAAGTTCAATTCAAATAAATGCAAAAATATGAGGATAAATACAAACAAATGAGATGAGTGTAAATAAGAAGGTTTGACTCAAACAAATAAGCTCTTTCAGTGGTGATCTCTGATGAAAATATAGCCTTAGACTGTACAGCAAATAGTATGGCTTAAGGTATGCTCATATCAGAGTGGAATTCGAAACTAATTGGTGATCTAACTCCTGTTATAATTAATGTGTTTTCTTACTGATTTAGATTTGCCCTAGATATCTGCTCCCACAGCTCCTTGGGAGAGACACCAGGCCCTGCCATCAGACAGGTACCACTGGGAGGCCACATCCTGAGTATGCATCACAGTGCAATCATTTACAAAGCAATCTCAAGGTCTAGGATGGCAAATCTGGAGGGATCTGGCTAAAACTGGTTTTGATGGGACCTTTTATTTGACCAAACACAGTCTAAACTCAAGATAGGATTACAACATTTTATTTATAAAACAACTTACCATACTTATACCACAAGCTGTTCCTTCTGCTGCAGGCATGAACTTTGTCTCACACCTGTGACCCACTTTGTGACACCAAAGGGATTTGCAGATATCCTGAAAAGGAAACAGTACTCACTACAGTGCTCATAATTTCCATTATTTCCTCGTATTTAAAAAGAATAACTAATAAAACATGCTTTTGCTACCTTAAAAGACGTATAAATAAACTTTTCTGAATTTGGAAAAGCCTGGGTTAAAGTTTCCTAGCACAGATGTACCCTATATATATTCCCTTCTTGTTTATGCACCATTTCACTATATATTTCTTAAAATTATATTGAGTGTGAGATTATAAGAGAACACAAACAGTGTTAAAAAGTTCATGGCTAAAATTTCATCGTGTCTTCAGGGACTATAATATTGTGAAGAGACAAGATTTTTCTAAACCACAGAAGATATCTGGAAAGGCAGTCTGTGCACAGTGCTGTTCACTCCCTCTTCCTTGTCTATTAGCTGTGGAAGAAACACAGCTGCCACCACTTGAATAATGTGGTTAGTGTATAATAAATCAAAATACTCCAGGATAATAACAGGAGTAAAAGAAATTACCATGCGTATTTTCAGAATGAGCACTCCAGCTTATTTTAAAAAATGCCTTCTCTGAAGAGACCAGTAAGGAGTGTAACAGTCATTAAAACAATAGGTTAATCTAAATTAATCATTCATCATGAAGTCAAGAGTATAAGTTACATTTCATTGCTCTAAAATAACCCCATAGATCTCTCCCAGATTTTTTGCTGTCATAAAAGTAAAACACAAGAAACTGAGTCCTTCTTACCCCACACAAGCTTTGATCAAAGCTCTACTGCCTGCTAATTTCCCTTAGCACAGCAGGCAAGGTTCATGGCTCATGTGGATTCAAGTGCCCCCCTTATGATTCCTGGAAGGAACACATTTCCTTCTGAAACTCCCCTGGGACTGGGATATTCCTCAAAAGAGGCCAGTACCTTCAAAGCAAATTGCCACGCCAGATAAGGCAGAGAAATAGCCCAGGCCTCAGAAGAGCCCTGTACTTGTACTTTTTCAGTGTATTGCAGTTCTCTCGTGCCATTGTAACCTCCCAAAAGTGCATCAATAGGTACCTTTACAAAGCTGAGGTTGCACAGTTTTGCTTTCATTCCAAATTGCCATTTGCACTGGGTATCAGCATCATAGATCTGCCCTGGCAGTTTGTCAGGGTATTTATACTGTCCTGTTTGCTTAGGTTCATCAATCAGGCAGGCAGCTTGAGCTGTACTATAATGAGAAGGTAAATTAATCATGACTATGATCTTGACATCAAAATATTTTAATTTGCTACAGACCAGCACAAATACATAATACAGCATACAGTACCTTTAACTAGTTTTAGAGGTATGCTCTGAAACAAGAATATCTATGTTCAGGAACCAAAAGTTCTTGACATCTTGTTGGTAGCCTGACCTGCAAAGTTTTAAGGAAGCAGCGATTTCCAGGCTTTGGGACTGCTGTGGCAACAAGAAAGAATGATGTCAAATTCCTTGCCTCCTTGTATTCCTGGATAACCAAGAGCGAGCTGACCTCCTCTGCTTCTTTGCCATCAGTGGATTCCCCAAATCAGGAACCAGCAGAAGCAGCAGGCACAGTGTCCCATTGCAGCATCTGCCCTGCGTGGAGCTGCCAGGAGGCTGTTGCAAGGGGTGTGCTGTGGGCTGTGCAGAGCACAGCTCCCAGCTCCACCCTTTCCCCTTCACCTCTGCCTGAAACCCCTGTGTACAGAAGGTCACTCCATGGTCACTCCAAGGATTGTCCTCCCAAGTGTCAGTCTCAGGCACCATATGGCAGGATGGAGGGCTCATGTGACTTTTTAGCTTGCAATTTGCTTTTGTATAGAAAATATATTTTATCACTGCAGCATGAAAAAAAACCCAGAACTCCATTACCTTTTCTGGCTGCTACTCAAAGATATTAACTGGGAATTCAAGGACCCGATCCTCATAACTACCTAGGTCCCTGCTTCTCACTCTAAGGAATTAATATCTAAAATGCCTGTGTTGCTCTTGCTCAAAATACATCCTACACATTTTTTAATATTTCTGTATACTCCACCCATGAATGCCAAAAAAAAAAAAAAAAAGGAAAAGATTAATGTAATAATGAATTAAACAGTGATTAAAGAACAGTTCCTCTGAAGGCATCACTGAGTAATAACAACATGCTGGGAAAAAACCTGACAACCTTCCCTTTCTCGTTTTTTGTTTCTCCCAGAAACAGGATGTGAAAAATGTAAAATGGCCTTTACTTGTGACATGAGCTAGACCAAGAGAGAAACTCCAGTGAGAAAGGCCACTGATGTTAATTTACATTTTGTTATGACTTTGGTACCACTGTGTCTGCCCTCTTTTGTGTATGCTTCCTACTCATTCTCTAATAAACCCAGCTGCTGACAGGAATGCCTGGGAAAGAATGATATGCCAGTCATTACTGCAGGGTATTCCTGGAAGGAGAAACTCCTGCTTTTGAAACAAAGGAGGACAAAAAGCCCTTCCAGGCCACACCACCTCAATGCTGCAGCAGCCTGAGCATGTGGGCTCACACACTGCAAGGGTTTGAGCACATTTTAAAGGAGGAGAATTTCACACTTCAGTAATTTTTATGCTGTTCAAGAATTCAAGCCCAGTTAATAAAGCTGCATTCCCTGGCACTGGCCCAGATTTACATCTGACCTACCTGAGAAATTTGTTGAGATACTGCCTGCTGCACACAGACCAAGAAAACACTCCATTGTTTCCAGTGAGTGTGGGAGACATAATATTTCCCTCAGCTTTTCTACAAGCATTTCCTTCTCCATCGTGAATCATCCCAAAGCTGAAAAGAGAACCAGGTGGGAGAGAGAAAGTCTAGATTAAACAGAAGCAAGAAAAACATGGGGGAAAAGAAAACTTTCTGGGTAACAGCTCTATGCTTGAACTCCACAGGGAAGGTGGAGTTTATCCCTTTCATTCCAAAGGGATGAAAACTTATGTACCATACAAGTTAGCATTTGTATTCTCGGGTTCCCTGCTGTTGGGATGACCCTGAGAGTCCCTTTTTCCCAGCCTGATGGTCGAAGAAAGAGTTGGGATTCTTTGGCTCTGGTTCACAATGTTACTTATTATCTATTATCTAAAATATTTTCTCTCAGACCCGCAGAGGTCTGATCTGCAGGTCTGTCAAGGGCACACTGCCCGCCCCTGGGCTGGTGTCTACATTTTATACTATGAGTTATGTGTACTTTATCATTATTTTCCAATACCTATCACCTATGTCTACTTCTATTTCTAAACCAATCCAAATGCACCACCATCACCAAGAAGATGGAGGCTAGGAAGAAGAAGGAAGGACAGGACAACACCCAGATCCCTCCATCTTGCTTCCTAGGCCCCTATGGCAAAATCCCCCAAAATTCCACTTTTCACCCTGTGATTAATTCATTATCACTCTACTTAAACTTTTGTGACTTGTGATGCTTTATACAAGGTTGGTAATTTGCTCCATGGGTTAGGATGGAAATCCCAAGTGTCTCTGGCTCCCTGCCAGGACTCCCCAGCCGTCTGCCAGGGGCTCGAGCCATCCAGGGCACCCAGAGGGGTGTCCTGGGTTTTGACAGGTATAAGTTCCAATTAGCAGCATTTTTTGTCATCACACACTGAAGGGAAAGGATGGTCAGGCTCCCAGGAAGAGCCACGCTGGTGCTGCACAGGGAGCCAGTGGCAGGACACTGCACAGAGGAGCTGCAGCCTGTGCCCAAGGTTTCCCTGTTGGACATCACAGATCTTGTGTTCAGCCACACTCGTCCTTTCCTAGGGATCTGTCAGCCTAAACCTGCAAAGCAGTGTGAGCCTGTGTCTGCCCAGGGACAATGCCTGCTAACAGGAATGCTGTGGAGATGACAATCCAGGGAAACACCACCCACAGGAATGTACTTTACACACCAGAACTGCCTTCCTGATCAGAGGGAAGAGCTACAGAGCTCCATCTGCAGCAAAGGAAATGGGTGTGAATGAATAGAATACAGAAGTATGAATATAAAAATATTATTATTTTTCCTATTTTTGGCCACTAACTTGCTACATTATCTACAAATCACACTGGTCTCCTCACCTTTGTTATACAGTGTCATTTTGTCTAGACTGGAACTGTTTAATGGGAATAATGCCTCTTACTGGGAAAACTGCCTCTTATGGGGTGTTTTGCTCAGTCTGCGCATTGGGAGGCCCTGGTTTCACTAGCAGAAGTTAGGATGATATAAAAAATAAAAAGCAATAATAAAAAAATCACATTATAATTACAAATTATAGGGATTTTATTGATATAATAAAGCTAATTTTTAGAGGTTTTCCTTTCCCTGTTCTGATTTTACTGACTGTATGGGACATCTGTGAATTTCAATGTGTTTGGGATAGAAATTTCATCATCTGTTACTTCAATATTGTAGAACACTGGCGACATTATAAATGTAATCTGTGCATGTGCATATGCAGGGAATATCTCATTTACTGGACTCAAGCCTCTGCTGCTATAAATCATTACAGGCTCATCAGAGTTACTGCCACCAGCTGAGGCTCCAAACTTCCTAAAATATATGGCTCTTCCTATAAATGGACAAAAAAAGTACCAATTGAGCCAGTGTTTTAGAACCCTTCATAAAATGCTGTGTTCCCTGCACTGCAGCCAGAGAATCCCCAGTTTATATCCCACTGACACAATGGGCTCTGAACACCCAGAGGAGCTGTCAAGGTTTCAGGTAGAAACACAAACTTTAGAAAATCATTAAAATGTCTGACAAAACAGTAAAATGTCTAACCACTGAAGCTTTCAGTGCATCACACGTGTGATATTCCCCCCTGTGAAACCTTTGGTTAATACATCCACAGTGGACCTCAGCACCTCCAAAGCTGTCACCGTTTTTTTCCTTCCAAGAGTTTCTGTATCACAGAAACCAACTGCTGTTGTCTTACATCACATATTAGGTAGTCTCAGGACCAAAAACATGACAAATGATCATAAAGACATTTTGTGTCTGGCACAGGCTTTTCCCAAGAGATAAGAAGCATTTTATTAGGAGTATGGAAGTGTACCAAGGAAAGGTTGAATAATATGTGAATCAAAGGCAGTGGTGAAAAAGAAAAAAAAAATAAATTCCAATTTGAATCTCTCAAAGAAAATAAGAAAAAATAAAAAGGGAGGAGAACATCAAGAGACTAAATGGGATAATTCTTGAAAAATAAGGTATGGGCCTGATTCTCTCCTAATACTGATCGAAGAGCATTAAAAATGTACTGAGGTCAGTGAAACTCCATTAGTTTGACAGGAGGATCACACAATATTCATATTACATATCTGGTTCTTTGAATGCTTTGGCACAATTCCCACGGGCCTCAGTGGCAGCTGGATTACTCTTTAATTCCTCACTTCCCTTCAGATGTACAGAAACCTGTGAAAGGGTCACTCGTGTAGACATTAGGTCATAGTGTGCACTGCAGAGCACATCAGTGCAAAGAAAACTGAATAGTCCTGAAGCAGTCAGGCAGAATGGGAAGGCTTCATGCCTTGACCAATCAGCAGAATACAGCACCACTGCTTTCTGTGCATTAATGTGCTGAAAAATAAAGACATTTTAACTAAGCCTAGATGTTAGGTTTGTCCTACACAGAGAAACTCTGCTTCTCTACTGCCAGTGGTGAGACAGACTCCAGCTTGAACTGTGCTAAACTGGAAATCAAAACCATGCACAAAGTTGTGGAAAAGTAATGCAAAATTACTGGGAGAAAAAAGCAGCAGAACAAAACCTGATGCCTTGTTTACATTTAATTCAGCAATCTGAAGAATAGCTGATGCTCCACAAAAGATTATTACTGGTTTTGTATGAGAGACACCAGGTTCTAAGAAAATTACAGTCTTTCTACAATAGAAAACAAATGGAAATCCAATGGACATAAATACAGAAAGGCAGAAACCATTACAAAGGTGTGTTTTACCCAAATCACTCATTAAACAGGTAGAGAGAACAAAGGACAGGTTCAAAGTTTTTTATGAAACACTGTGTCTTCTGGGAAGAGAAGGCCTCCAAGAGACTCAGAGAGACCACCTCTCCAGTGAAGCTGCAGTAACCTGCAGTAACCTCTCTCTTTTTGGAGCAACCACAGGGATACCAGAATGGACTTGCCTACCAGAATATGGGAGCAGTGTGGGAATCTCAAAGGCATTAAAGGCTTGTTCTGAGCCCAGCAGAACACCACTGGTGACCAGTCACCAGCTGGATGGAACCCTGTTCACTACCACTCCTTGTCTTCCAAATGATTTATATTTAGAATGCGCCAATCCAAATGATTTAACTGATTTATATTAAATCAGTTTAACTGATTTATATTAAATAGGCTATGTTTCCATTCACTTACATATTTGTTTACAGAAGAAGAAACTTACTTGTGTCCAGATTCATGAGCAATTGTAAAAGCCAGTCCAAGGCCTGTATCTTCGTTAATGGTGCAACTGCGGTATTTGCTGCACATGCCACTGATGGGTGCAAATCCTGAAGGAAGGAAGCAGTAAAATAGCTTTTTCCTCTACACAATTCCAAATTCACATATCATCTGCATTGGTCCTAATAAGCCAGTTTATTTTGGCACATGGAGACTCTTGTCTACTCCATCAGGTTTATCATGGAGGAATTACAGCAGACTTTTATTTGACAATAAAGGAACTCCTATATAAAAAGTATAAATCAAACCTAACCTCTCCAACTACACTTTATTTGTAAAGATTATTCTCCCCCCCCATGCCTTTACTGCTCTCCAATTAGGGAGGAATCCCATTCAAAAAAGGCACGCAGTCACAAAAAGAAAATAAAAATAGAGGGGCTCAGAAATATTCTCAAAATCAAAAATATTCCTTGAAGAGGTGACAATCCCAAAATAATGCTGTCCTGTTCTCTTCAAGAAGACCAACAACAAGACACACAATGTGCAAAAAGGGACTCTCTTATTGGAAACCAGCTCAGCTCTGGCTGTGGGCATGCCCAGGTTTCCCAGCCCATGTTCTGGTATCTAAAGTGTCACAGGGCTTGCTCTGGTGTCATACCTAAAGTGTCACAGGGCTCGTTCTTCCATGAGCAGATGTCAAAGCCCGTCAGAAGGATGGCGTGGTCGTGGCGCTTCCCGTTCTTCCCAACCAGGGCAGACTGCCACTGGCAGAAGCTGTTCAGGGACTGGTCAGCGTGGTGGTTGATCAACAACCCGCCCTGCAGGGAGGGATGGACACACAGACACACAGACAAGGTGTTTCCAGCAGCGCGTGGGAAAGGAGATTGAAAGAGTGAGAGCTGCTTAGGGAAAAGAGTCAATATTTCATATTTGTTCCACATCAGCTTATGTATTCCCATGTTAACTGTCTGTGATGGCTGAGTCAGCTGATGAGAGAATCTCTTACAACTGTAAAACAAAACTGGGCCTCTCCCCAGAAACACAGATATTTCCAAAGCTGGTGGCTGGAATTAGTGTACAAGTATATTTGATTCCTGAGAATGCTGAACACCAAGCCATATTCAATATTGTGATTATAATGTATTGTAATTGCTGAGGAGGAAGAGTGTTATCCAAGTAGATCAACCCTTACAATTTTCTTTTCAGCAAAAGATATTCTTGTCTTTTTTTTTTTTGTCTCAGCACCCTTGACACAAGAATTGGCTCCATTCCCACCTTTTTTTTACATGCTTTCTTCAGTTTGGGACTTCTGACTCCTTACCACTTCTGACCACCACACCTTGGAAAGCCCAGTTCAAAATTATTCAATTTATTTAAATACTTATTAAAGAGATTTCTCATTCCAGCCATTTCTCCTCAAGAAAACGTTAGAAAATGTTAGGTTTTAACTTCTTGGAAGGATTTCAATGTTTCTAAAGAATATTTATATGAAATGAAGAATTTAGAATCAAATCCCAAGAAGCAGTGAAAAGTAGAAAGTGTCATTTTGGAGATTTTGGCAGTTTTAATCTTCTCACACTCCATGCCATAAGAAACCTCCCTGCACATAACGTGGGAGCACCCAAGGCTCCCAATGAACAGCAACAAATTAAGTAGCTCAGACAAAAATTCCGACACAACTTACAGGCTCCTGTTCCAAAAGAAGCAGGCTCACAACAATAATGTTTATATCACTTCCAATTGTTCCATCCTTAAACAGACTAGAGACCTGCAATGATTATTGGAGAGGAAATATCACCTACATGCATAATCCCTTTTTAATAGATTAAACACATGTACTGAGTTATTGCCTTGGAATTCAATTTTCAGTACTAACTTATGGAGTTAGATACCTTGCAAGATTAACCCAAAAGAGCTCAAACCAGAAGAATTATACCCCAAACTACACTTAGTCAAAATTCTTCTATTGACTTCAATGGGCTTTGATCTGTCCTTGCTTTCCTGGATCAAGTGTAATTAGGGCCAAAGTTCAAGCTGAAGTTTTGCAGTACAAAAGCAAAGAGCAAGGCCATGCAGGAAAACATAGTTCTAGTCAAATGATATCAATTTTATAGAAATATATTTGTGCTTTCTCAAATAAGTGTTTCTAGAAGACGTGAGATGAAACAGACAAAGCTTCATGATGTTAAATGAAAGTTTCAATTTCAGAGGATCTGCCTTTTTTGTAATACACAGGAAGTATTTTTAAATTTAACATTTTAAATACTTTCTAATTATTTTTCTTTACTCTTCAGTACTGTTGCCAGAGCTGTGATGTTCTAAAAATGTATATTTAAAGGCTTTTTTGATAAAAGTACTACATTAGATGAGGCTTGAAGAAAGGCTTGCATAAAGTGTCTCTGCTCTTTTTGTTATCAGTATTTGTCTAATGAAAGAGCCTACTCTGACACAACAATATTCCCCAGAGAAAAGACACTTCAGTGACACTACACTTACCATGTTCATGACTGTTAAGATATATGTTGTTACATTTTCCTTGCCATGTTTCTCCAACATTTTTTTATCCGCCACAACAAGGGTTTCAACATTTAGACTTCCATTTTTCTGAATTTTAGCAGATGATCTTTTGAACCTCGCAGAAGTCCCGTACTCATCTGAGCGAATGTAGGTCTCTTCTGTGGGTGGCTTGGGTGCATCTAAAAGGAAATAAAACTGTTTTGGAAAGAGTTCAGATCACCCATGAACAGTTTCATCAGAAAATGAAGTATCACAGGTTTAAAGCCTTAGATTATTTTTATAGCATGTCATTTAATACTTCTGGCTAAGTTCTTCCATATTTATTAAAAAAGACCTGATTCATTCCTGAGGGAAGGACTGCTACAGGGAGAGAAGGAAATGGGAGGACTACATTTGTATTCAATAAGCACTTTAAAATAAGGAATTAATCTAATAAAATGGTAGCATCTGTGCAAAAAAATACAACAGAATTTTTAACAGAGTATCTGCATTTTTCCTGTCCTTTTGATAACTTCCTGAGGTGTTTGGCATGTGCTACTTACATAGCAGCTGGCAAAAAAGTCCTTTCCACAGCAGATGTCCACGGGCAGTACAGAAATCAGATACACACCACTAGTAAATTCCTGCCAGCCTGATATTGGGACTGACATTGGCCTTCCGTGCCAAACTGCCAGCGAGATTATTCCTGCTGGGAATGTATTCATTGAGTCAGGCAACACCAAGCAGGGTTTGACAACAGGCAGTGCACATCCCATTTCTAGGGAGCCTTTTCTCCCTCTGTGCTGGTGCAGCACAGGCTGTGGCACAGCTGGAGAGGGGTTGCTACTCCAGTTCTTCAGGGAATCACAAATCGGGAAGAGAAATCCATCTCCCACATCCTACAGTGCTCCTGCTATCCACAGGTTCTTCTGCACAAACCTACACTGCCTTTGCATCAAGAATTAACTCAAAGGCCACTTTACCAACCCTTTGGATAATAATGGGGGGTTTTTTGACATAGGATGTAACAAGACAAGTGAGGGAGCCTCAGGTGATGAAAAAATCCTGCCTATTCCTCATCAGAAATTTATTCCAAAGAGTTAACCAGACCCTACTTTCTACCCTGCTAAACTGGGGAATCAAGAACAGCACAGAATGCACAACAGTGCTCTGCTTTCAAGAACTCAGCATTCTGACATGCATTTAACATACAAAGGACCAGGTTATGGTGATTTTCAAGTTGATCACTCATTATACACAACCATCCTTTACAAGCTCAAAGAACTTTTCTATTCTGGAAGCACATCAGGACACAAGGACAGGCTTCACCCAAGAGGGAAGTGCTCAGTTCAAGGCACATCAGTGCCCAGGTAGTTTTGAAGGCAATACAGCTCCAGTGCTTTGGACACATATATCCATGAGCCGAGACATTTTGCTCTTGAATATCCATGAACAGAGAAGTTTTGCTCTTGAATGCTACTCAGAAAACCTAAGCAGCAGCAGCTTCATGCATGTTTTACTAACTATAGTCCGGTTAACTCTCATGATCTAAAAGCATTTAGGTTGTGACAAAGAGTTTGGAAGATTATTAACTGGCTTTTCTAGTGCTTACAAAGTCCCTGCACATGAAATTTTAAAAGATGGCATGTACAAGTTGATGGGACAAGTTATTTTTATGACACCCAAGTGGCAATGTGCTCTTTCCTCTTACTGCTCAGCAAGCTTGATTTCATTCTTAGGTTAAGACAAATTAGCCCTGACTAGGCAGGGTTAATAGCAGAGGACCACCTTTTGTCAGCCTGAATTCTCCATCCCTTTGTAACCAGATTGGATTTCCCTGAAAATTTCAAATTTATATGACTTCAGATCTCAGAATAAGACCAGGGAAAAAAAATGTAAAAACTTAAAAAGAAGAAAAAAAAAAAGGCAAGAATAAAAAAGTACTAAATACTCATAAAAAAGGGTTCCCTTTACTGGGGTAATTTCTTCTGCATCCTCTATTTTCCTCCACTCAATTAAACAATGACATGTGATTTTATTTCTATTTCATTCACTGAACATGAGATTAATTTGTTCTGTAAATTAACCATGACTGGTTCTGGAAATAAGTTATTTTTTAGAACTCCTTCCTTTCTCAAAAAAGATTACAGGTATGAACTGTACAAAGTGAAAGACCCCAGGGAGTGAAAAGAAAGAGTTTTGTGGGTAAGGTACTTAAATGCCATCTTGCTGAATCAGATCCTGAGTGTGTCTGACATCAAGTTCCTAAACAATGATGAGTAAATCACTTTTACTAAATTCATCATAGTTGGATGCTAATTGCATGTTATTCATTTAACATAAAACCTGCTTGAATATGCAGCTAAGAGCTCACAGCTGTAAGTGAAATTATTGAATAAATAGATATACATGTAGACTTTCAAAAGCACAAAGTATTTTAAAGACAATTTAGTTTCTTAATTAGGTTGCTAGAATCACTGGTTACTTCTGGCCTCTCCTGTGTCTGTGACCCATTTATAAGACAAGAATAACAATAATATCTTCTCACATCCCAGGAGGTCATACAAATACAGTGTTCAAAATGCTCTCATCTATTATAGGGATAAGCACTGTGTAAAAGCTCAAGAGGACATGGATAATTGTCATTTTGGAGAAGCAGTCACGGGAGGAGCAGTAAATAAAGCACAAACTCACAGTGGACAATCCAAACAAAATGGGCCAGTGTAGAGCAGTGCAGAGCACCATCAGCCCTGCTCTGCAGCATAAAACCAAACAGGAGGGAAAGGGAGGATGTAATGAGGCAGTTTTGGATTGCAGCAGAAGGCAGATGTTTACAGGTTGAATCACAGGCTTGTACATCTGGCATTTGAGGGTTGGCTTTTAGACCTGGTGGGAAGGATTTCTGAAATTTTAACAAGCCTTTGTTTTCAGGCCTCAGTCTCAGCCAGCCACCTTCCCACTAACTCCTTTCTCATTCCTTCCCTTCTATTTATTTTCTCCTTCTTCCTTACACACCTTTGGAAAAGGAAGCTGCTCATTTTCTCAGAACTTCTGTAGGAAATTGGAAGAATATAAGTGGACTCAGGCACTGTTTGCAACACTGTTTGCAGTCCTGGAAACCCTCATTAAGAAACTCAGCTCAGAAGCTGATCAGCTTTCAAAAAGACTCCACTGAATGCTAAAAGTACAGATATAGGGTCCAAGGGGGCTCTAAAATGTTCTGCAATTTGAGGGCCTAATGAAGGACTCAGAATGGATCTTGGCAGGATAATATATTTCAATACATTTTTTAAGACACGGTTCCAAAATCTTATTTAAACAATTTACATGGGTGGTTCTTTTTGAAGATCTCAGTTGCTGAAAATTTCATTATCAAATGGTGAGTTCTGAAAGACTTTTTTTCTATCCTCTCAGAAATTAATGATTTTGAAGCTTTTTCCTCCATCTTCAAGCCTAATTAATTTTTTATCCCAAATCCAACAGAAAGAAGTTCAGGGACTTGGCATCCATCACTGTGCAGAACTGCTTACTGAAAACTATGTCAATGTAAAAATAAAATCTCCACTGGGATCTTTTAATCTAGGCAAAGCACAAGAAAACTAAACATTGATTCTGATGGCTTAATAAAAGAGATGATTCTCTGAACTTAGAGCAAAACTCAAGTTTCTCATATGTGTTTCACGTTAGAAATATATAATTTACAGTTATTACGCCTCCATCCCAAAGGGATGTGAAGAGATGTGAAGCACACCTCGGGACCACCACAGGACACAGCCTGAAACAGCCACTACCTCAAGAAAGGAGAGAAAGTTTCCTTACATACATTTCTTGCGACGTCCACAAAAATGCTGCTTTTGAAACCTTCCGTGGCGGTAGCCGCTGGCTCGCGCGGGATGCGCGTGGGAAGCGCGCGCTCTGCGCCGGCCAGAAGGGGAGGATTTGGGATGGGGCTGGGCTGGGGAGCGGTGCACCTTCCCCTCGGCAGTCCTCTTGTACAGCACGTGCGGGTGGTGGCCGGCGGGGCACGTGTAGTTGTGCTCCCGTGCCAGCTGCTGAGGTAACGGAGAGATCAGGAACTCCATCTGCCGCGTCCTTATCAAACCTGACTGAAAAGAGACACGGCACCACAAGTTAGAGAGGAGTGACCTTCCTGCAAAGCCCAGACCTGGACACTGGTTAGCTACTCAAGTTACAGATTATTCAAGTTATGGTCTGGATATTCTTCCCATTTAAATATGCATCGTTTCCTTTTGGAGATGACCAGGTTTCCCAGTTGGAAAAACACAAACCAGGAAGGTTGTGGGATGGTGTAGTGATTAAAGCCATGACAGATGGGCAGCACAGCACCTTCACACAATAACATGGATAGTTTCATATACAATATTAACCCCTTCTTCACAGTACAGATTTGTTTGTGTGGGTGTTTATGTACAGGATATTCATAAAAAAGAAATGCTTTTGGAAAATACAACTTCTCGTAAGTGCACACGTCACAGAAGAACATATTTGAATTAAGGTTCACACCTTTTTCACAACAAGGTATTACCAAACAGGAGTCCCAGACTTAAGGGCATTCCAAGTACTAAATGACATTACAGGTCAGCAGCACAAAGCTGAAGCATCTGAACATTTAAGGACCATCATTCAGTAATCAACTCCTTGCAATTTAATAATAATTTAAACACAACCTAAAATGTATACCCTCCTACAAGGGAAAGCTAATCATTAAAGGCAAGTATCTGATTGTTTTCTTTCTTGGATCTCTGAAAGACACAAGTATGGGAAAACTACACTGTAGTTTTCACATAGGATCTGTGCATAAAACTGCACATGTGATGAAGTGTTTCCAGGATCAGGGCCAGGGAAATGTGGGTGGCACTGAGGAAGTATTTCCATGCAGCTCATTAATCAGTTATGATTTTATTTCATTTCTTGGTTTTGTAAAACATGTTGTAATAAACACCCCTTTTTACCAAGTCAAAAACCAAAAACAAGTTTCATCAGGTAATTCTATTACATTATATACGTAATACTAGATACAGATTTTTGGTTTGGATCAGTGAGGCTCTACCATGTGCCAACACCCTCCTGCCAAAACTGACATCCCACGAGGACTACATATCTCTTAGGCTTCAGAAAAATATGTGCAGACAAACAAATATCAATTGCAAACCATCTTGCTGCACATCTTGAATCCTCCAAGACCATGATTCCAACCTCCTTCCTCAAAAAAACCTTTGAAAATGCAGACATGTCACATGTATCACCTCTTCCCTTCTGAAAGGGATGTTCTTCTTCAGCCCAGCCTCCCAGGGCCTGAATGCCATGGGTATGACAAGGAGAGCAGTTTGAATGCCTAATGTAAGCACTGTATTTTTTAAGGATCTGTGGAATTTTCTACACTTTAAGAACTATTTCCCAAGAGAGAAACTCAACACAGTGAAAAGCAAGTGAAAATTGAAAGTTACATATGAATCTTCAGATCTTTAACCGTTACCTAAACCAATGCAGAAACTGATTTTAAGTCTATTCCAGATGCCAAGTTTTATCAAAGATCTACAGGTCCTCAACAGCCTACAGTCATCCACTGCACTCTTTTCATAGAAATTCTCTTCTGTTGATCCAAATCAAAGGCAGCTTTGCAGTACTTCCCAATATAGGCACCTTTCACAGGGGCTCAATAACAGTGCTCACAGTGTCACACTGTGATCTCCGTTTTGGCAATAGAAGAGATTCCACACTATGAACTGAGAGGGTCTAATTGCCCTCTGAAAAAAAACCCTAAAAACCAAAAAACAATAACAACAACAAAACACACAAATTATATTCTGATACACAATTTTCCTCTTCTCCTCTCTTCAACATGAATTCATAATTATGTATCTCAGCCTACTTTACATTCTAAAAGAAGGTTAAAATTGCCTCCATCAATAAAAGACAGGTTTTAAATAATTGACAGGAATTTAACTCGCCTGCTCACTGCAATAATTTGGCATATTTCAAATGTCAGATCACATTTGGTCATGACAAAGTACTTTCCTGTAGGGAAGATGACTAATATTTTAATCCTTATGATGTGTGTCATCACACAATTTACAAGTGGTTCTGAGAGGCAATCTTTATCTCGAATGCACTGATAATTGGGCACTGCTAAGAGATTTTTTTTCAGCTGGAGAACAGAAATGTAGTGAATCTGGTTCTTATTTCCCCATTTTAAAGATTTCCACATCTGAAATTATTCCTGTAGGATTCATTTTGTAAATGATTCGAACCATATGGAAAAAAATAAAAGGGGATTCTACATTTTCCTGTAAGAAACTGTCCCTGATGCACATGAAGTCTCAGCCCCAAACATCATTTATATATTTAACATTATAAGGGTGGATTGAGAATTCATGGTTGGGGGTGAGGAAGTGACTGAATTCTGGGCCCTGCTTGTATTTTGCTGCACCTTTACAGAGGCAATAGGTGACTGAGTGCCTTACAAATGTAGTCACTTCTTTCCAACAGAAATGACCCTAAACCTCCAATAAGACATTTTTCCTTTGGGTTTTACATCAAACTCATCCTCCAAGTTGAAAAATGCTGTGTGAATGAAAGATACCTTCTTTTTGATAACATCCAGTTTTATGCAGTTGTGAAGTTGTCAAGAAGAAAGGGGAAATGCCACAGAGCAGTCTGGACACTCATTCCATCACACACCACTTGCCATTTTTTCAGACATGGGATGGTTTCAAGCATTCCTGTTGAATTAATCACTTTGGGAATTCCAAAGCAATGCAGAGAATGCTGACCTGGCTTCAGACAGAGCTGCTGTCCTGTGGAGCACTGCAAAGGGGGCAGTGGGACAACAACGGCCAGGTACTTTTCCTGCAGGTTCTTAAATTGTAGTGTTGGGTGAAGCAAAGTGGCCTATGGCTCCACTGTGTTGGCTGGCACACATGCCAGCTGAGAAATGCCACGGCACAGAGGCAGGAGATTCATCTTTTCATTCTTTTTCATCTTCATTCAGAGACACAGATTCATCTTTTCTAGCTTTACACCAAGAAGGGATTCCAGTTTTTGAAGGCCAGATTTTGGTCACTGTGTACTCCTGGGAGTTTTTTCTACAAATACATGAAATATCTCCATAATTGTAAATTAGATTCAATGTATTCATCCAGCTCAAATACTTCAGAACAAATACTGTCAAAACTCTCGCAGAAATTTTTGCTTTGGGTTTTCTACTTTATGCTTTATTTTTATGCATTATATGTGATTTTTCCTGAATCAAGGATGACTTTCCATTAACCTCAATGGGTTTAGGACACAATGAGGAGAGGGTCAGATAGGTCAAAATTCCATTTTTATTTCAGATTCTCTGCAATTATAACACCACAAGAGGAAGCAGGATGACAAAATCTAACATTCTTGTAAGTCTAGACAACACAGCATGAAAAAGGCCAGGGACTCCTGTCTATTCCTTCTGTATCCCACTGTGGCTATCACTAATAATAGCAATAATTGTGAGAATATGGTGGGAAGGAACACCCAAGAGATTGCTCAGTTGGAATTTGCTGTTTTCTTCTTCACATATTTGCTATCCTTCTGGAAGGGATATTCCATGTTATTGGAAAGAAAATGGAAAGACACAAGTTGACCTGTGTGGTTAGCAAATAATTTTGAATCAATAATTTAGAGGAACATGCAGTTTGTTTGCAGAAAAGTTGAGAGGAGATAAAAAGGCAACATTCCTCCTCCTCTCGTTATTTGTTATGAAATGTTTGTTCACCTCTGGGCTAAAGGAATTTTCAGATCCAATACACCTCTGTGAAATTCCTCAGTATCTGGCTGTAATCACCAAGGTAAGGAACTTGTTCTGTTTTCTTGGTGTGTTTCAAAAGGAAGAAGAATTTCAAAATGAAATTTGGACAAGGGTAATGACAACATGGTTTCTGCTTCAATAATTTTTTAATTGAACATAGACTATAAATTGAAAAATAAGGAGAATTCTTTTAAACCACTGAAAAATATCATCTTAACTATACAAAATCAGGTAGATTTTCTACTGATTTTCCATCCACAAGGAAGAATTTTCAGAGTCACTAACATATCTGTCCCCAACACATCTCATTGGCCTCTTACTGGAAGAGCAGAGGCTGCTCCCCTTTGCTCCCCTGTGTTCTGAGACTCGAATGAGCCTTTGGCAGCTTACCAGCCTGTAAACCTAATTCACTTTGGGGCTTCAGCATCTCCAATAAAAACAGACCCTCCATAAAAAGCAGAGCAGTGACAGTGAGTGAAGGATTTGCAGAACTTCTACTTCTCTCCCATAATTTAACAAAGCTGAGTGCTGACAAATCCTCACTCCAGACTGGAAAGGCCTTGTGGCTGAGGGTTCTCTGTTTTCATAAAAGGCACTTTGATTACATGCTAATTAAACTGAGGGCAACAGCTTTATGCATATTAAAGTTAGAGGAGTTTCAGAAACCAGATGCAAATAATGAGGTAAAAGCCTAAAAAAATGAAACTGAGAATTGAAACAGATGAATCATTGAACTTCAGTATCTCTGCTAAACGTAATTACTCAATACTGAGTGATGTAAAGTTAAATTACAGTTTGCACAAGAACAAGAGTATCTCAACTAAATGAGGTATGAAAAAGCATGCACATATTTCCGAAGGAATACCACTCATACCCAGAATGCCTTATTCAGTGTTAGGAGCATATACATAAAATAAGGTGTTAAAAAAATCACTGTGTGTTAACTAAAACAATGGCCAAAGAAATCCATGAAATCTGTACAATTATGTGGATGTGAATGTGCTCAAGATGAAAAATCACTAAAAAGGAAGAATTAAATGTCATTTCACACCCATTAAAATATTCATGAAAAGTATTAAAAGACTTGACAAAAGGCCAACTGAAATTGGCATAAAGCTTTCCACAGACTTCAGTGGACATTGATCCAAGATTTCTGTTATTTCCCAACTGTCCAGCTCCTAAAAAAACCCCAAATCATTGATTCAAACACATCCCAACAAGAATTACAGAACGTGAAGTACAGAGACATAAAGTACAGTCTTTCGTTCTACTTAAAACACATAAAAATGTAAACTAAGAAGTTCCCTGGAAAACAAAGAATAAGGAGAACAGATGACCTATGAACTATGGTTGCTGGTTATTTAAAACTGTCTGAGGCCAAAGATTCCTAGAAATCTAATATGCACATCACAGTGTGGTTGGGGCCATCTCATGTTACAGCACACTGGAGTCTTTTCTCATTCACTTTGCAGAGAGAAAACTCATGAAATTAGCTTACCTGCAGCTCATTTTCATCCAACTCTTGCTTCCTGCCCCGATGCTCTGTTAATTCTTCAGAGCTTTGGCACCACAAAGGAAACACAAAAGGCCCAGCTCTGTCACCAAAGCTTTCCATTGCTGGAGGAGACACTGCCCCCACTGAGCTGTCCCACCTGGGGTCTGCCTGCCAGACCATTTCCCACATGGAACCAGGGGCAAACTGGAAGCCAGAAGAGGGTATGGCAGAGACCCAGGGAACACAAAGCAGTTCACACAGCTTAGAGCTCCCTGACAACAGCCAGAAGCTGCCTTTTGGCCAAGACTGGTCTCTGGAATAGGGCAGATGTCCATTTTTAAACACCAGCGTGTGCTGGAAGGGGAGAGAGGTCTCCTGTAAGTCCTGTACCTCTGCTCAGCCTCCACCCCAGACCGAGGGCAGATGGGGGAGGCCTTTCCTCAGGTTTTGTGAGCACATCATGGCAATGGCCTCACCAAGTACAGAAACCACCTTGGTGTTTGCCACCATCCCTCTGTCCCTGCCTGGAACACACACTTGCCAGAGCAAGCCAGCCCAGCCCAGGAGCCACAGGTCTGCTCTGGTTACTGAGAGAAGCACAGCACAACATCCACGTGTGGACACAGCATTTCATAACAGCGAGCTCACGGCAGCAGGGATTTCAGAAACATTTCACATGTCCCCACGGAGAAACCCGTGAGGCAGTCCCTGTGCACCAGCAGAACAAAACCCTGCCAAGACAGCAGGGGAAGTGCCAGCTACTTGGAACAGGTTTTGGGTTAAGCCTTGAAAATGTGGTAAATGTATAATTTCCTCATTTATGCCAAGGAATCCCAGAAAGAATAAAGTCCTGTTAAGTTTGCCAACATTCATCTTATGAATTCCTCTTTCCTCCAAAGCGAGGGTATTCAACCAATACCATCATGAGACTGTTCAAAGAAATCCTGCATCACGTAAGCAGTTTAAATAATAAATGCTTGTTTCTTTAGGGAATGTGTAATGAAGTAGACTCACCTCTTGGGATGGGTTAAGTTGGTAGTCTGAAAAATATGTGAGACTATAACCTTACTACAGTCATAAGCAAAACTACTTCCAAGAATTATAGCCAGCAGGATAGTACAGCCTGACCTGGAACTGCAGATACCCGATAGCACTGACTGACTTTTTGAGAGATGGCTTATTGAGCCCCTCTCAAGTTAGGGTCACAATGTCAATGCTCTGGAAAATATAATCAAAATGAGCAAATTAAGATGTGAAATTAGGTAGAAAAAAATGACAAGCAGCATATCTGGAAAGGAGAAAGGGGCTGAATTGCAGAAAGTGTTGCTGAGGTGAAAGATATTTTTACCCTCGGGAAGCATCAGGAGCAAACAGCCAAGCCAATGGCAGTAAATCATGGCAATTAAGGGAGTTCCTTCCCTCTCCACTCTGACCCACAGCCCCTTTCCTGGAGGTGGCTGCAGAGGGGACAGCAGCAGCCACAAGGCTGAGGGGCATTTTGCCTCTTTCTGTCCCCCTGAGAAGGGCACTTTCACAATGCACCCACGTTACTGCAGCACTGGGTCAATGGGACAAGCTTCTGAGACACCGTGACAGAGACACAATCCCTGATCCACCAACAAAAAGTGAAAAGTCTGGACCCTAAATCCATACACAGATTGTTAAATTAATGACAGACATTTACAGAGTGTTAAGCACCCAGGAGCTCCCATTGAGCTGAACATTGTCTGTGCAAGCATTTCCAGAGTGCTTTTATACCAATTTGGGAAAGAAAATGTTCTGGGAAACTAGTGAGAATGGACTCTCACGAGGTTTCCAATAATACACATGTATTATTGAAGTCAGAAATCCCACGAGTAAAACTCAGAGCATGTTCATTTTTGATCCTATCCCAAACCAGGCAGCACAAAGGCATGCGAACACGCTGAAGGGAAGAGAGAATTTAAGTTAACTAAACTTTTCCCTAGCTTTTATGTTTGCCAAAAAAATACACCCATCCTCCAGAAAAGTATCAAGCCTGTAAGTGGGCAGGTCCTGATGCTGGCCCCAGAGTCAGGGAAGTACAAAGTGATGTTTCATGGGACTGGGTCCTTGGCTGATGAGAATAACCTCAGCAGACCTTTACCAATTTTCACCAGACTGAAATACCTGGCTCTGTACCACAGCAAATGTTTAGGTTAAGTTAATGGCCCTTATACACACTAAAATATTTTTTTTATCATGAAAGAAGCATTAGAATTATTGGTTGCCTTTTCTGACTTGAGAATTGTCAGCAGATGATATTTTTCTTTAGAATCTGACTCAGAAAAATAACTCAATTATTCTGTTTTCCAACATCATATAGACATCTTGCAAATGTAAAATGTAAAGAGTTCTTAACAATATAGTATTTTATTACCTGACGATCTGACAGAAGGAGAGTACAAGGTTTAATTGCCAGTTTGAGTTAGCCATGAAAGACTACTCTGTTTGGTTGCTCAAAATAAGAACAGTCAGCAATTAAAACAAGGTAACAAAATTGCATGTCTTTAATTATTCCTATATGAACAAAGCCAGAGTTATCTCTGAATAGTGCCTTTGTATTTCTGCAGTTGACTGAGCTTGTTTCAAATGTCTTTATGCAACCCCCTGTCAGCATATGGCAAATAAGGAAATATTCTTATTTGTTCCTCCACTTACAGTAATTGAACCAGTCACATTGGTATTTAAATGTATTAAATTGGTATTTATTGCAGGGTAATGAGATATTCTAGAACTAACACAAAGTTGATTGCTTTGCCACAGATTAAATACTTGTTTGTCAGTACGTGAGCTTACTCATTTCTCATGTTATGGGTTTAAAAAAAAAAGCCAAAAACCAAAAAGAAACCACCCCAGGAGCAGGCATGATAAATGAATAGAAGAAAAATACTAATTCAAACTACAGCATAACCACACTAACTATACACCAATAATATTTAAGTGAAGTGCCAGAGGTTTACCAAGTTACAGTCAGGATCACTTCATTTACAATTCCATCAGTGGGGCTCTCTGGCTCCCTAGAAAGGTTTTGGAAGGCAATTAGCTAAAACCAACAGCTCAAATTTAGCCTTGGTAGCTGTACAAGCACTTGGGTATGGCCTGTTTAAGCAAATCCCTGCAACTGTAAGATAAAATCTATTAGTTATGACAGTTCTGAAATCCATCACAAAGCCAACAGGAAGCACCAGGATTATTTAATGAGTGCATTTATGCTTCACTTTCCCTAAAAAGGGGCAGCTCACTATTTGTCGTGTGCTGACAGTTGATTAGTTACTTAGGGCACCTCAAAATAACAGAAAAACTGACTTCAGAGGGTGGCTTAGTGTGTCCCCTGACCCAACATCCCATGCAACTAGGTGCACAGCTTCAGAGAACGCTCCAGGTGAGAGCAGGATTACCTTTAGAAACCTTCACAAGCAGAGGAAATGCAGCTCTCTCTCCATCCTGTCACTCTCTGTAACAGCACAAAACAAAAGCACCATTTATGTCCCTCCTGAATACCTGAAATGTGCCTTCGAGATGCCCAGATCCTCACACAGAGCAGTGTTTCACCCTAAGGTGGGATTGCTATGAATTATTTATGCTGCTCAAAGGATTAGGTGAAATGAAAATGTTCTGGCAAGATTCTCCTCCCTCTTTGTGTACAGCTAATCAATTTTGCAGGGCTGGAGTTCAGATGTACCAACATTCTAGAGAAAGTGCATGCCTTCTTAATGAAGCTGCTGCTCCTGGAGTGGTAATAAAGGCAAAACCAATAAGATTAGGGCAGAGTGACACAGAAAATGAACAGCTTAAAAAAAAAAACCCAAAAAACCCAAACAACTGATGATATATAACTAAAATCAGTACTTAGAAATTCCTTTTCCATAGGTACTTAGCATTAACAGATGCTTGCTTGAGTGTTTCTGATCAGCAACATTCCTCCCTATCAGACAGGCAACTCCAAACATTAAAAGTCATGAATCAGGCCTTGCAGGAAACACAACTATAAATTATGAGATTTTTTCAAATAGTGCCAAAGGGCTTCAGTGTTTTATTTTCTTTCTGATTTTTGAACCATTTTCAGTTGAGTTTTTAAAAGCTTTTTTTACCCTTTATAATCACGCATACTAGAATCAAAGTTGAGTGGGGTTGGGTTGTTTTTTTTTTAGTGAAAAAACAGCTTTTCCTGTGATGATGGGACTTTGGCAACTGGACCCTTCAGAACATTTCATATTGTGAGAATTAGGCAAGGATTAATAATCCCTCTCTCTTACAGGACACCCTGTTGAGGTTGCAGACAATAGAGAGAGAAGACACTTGGAGCTACCTGATGGCAGAACCTTCACTCTGGGTGGGACTCTGGGCTGCAGTGAGCTACACCCAACTGCATCAAAGCCCCAAGCAAATACTCTCCACATCTGGTGGTTCCCTACCCATACCCACATTTCCCCAGTGCAGATCCTCCAGATACGAGCTTTGCCCTGCCAGAGCTGATGCAAATGAATTTGAGGGGGCAGAAGATCTGAGCCTGTCTGACCTGGGATAATTTGCATTCAAACAAAATAAATCCAGCTCAATTCCCATAGCAATTTTGCTCTGCTATGAATAGCTCAGGCAGCTCCAATAACGAGGAGCTCGGGTTACATCTGATTGCCAGCTGTATTGCTTACTAAGAAGTTAGGTCAGTGCTTCCCAACCTTTTCATTTTCCTTGTTGGAGTATACATTGCTATGGATTAGTTACATGAGAGAGTGGTCACAAGGAACTCTGTAGGGAGCAAAGTATCAGCTTTGCTGATATTCCACATACACAGACATATCCATATGTTGAAATATCTACGTGGGAAGGAGAAAAGGAGTGGAACAAAAGAGCTTAGGACATTAAGGGAATGGAAAACAAGAAGCAAAGATGGCCCAAGAGTGAGAATGTCAGGCTGGCGCCTGGGTTATCTGGATTAAACTCCCTGCTCTTCAGCATTTCAGCTTCTCTGTTCCTTATTTATCAGTTTAATAGGCAGGATTCTGTAATCAATGTAGAAAATGCTCCTGAGGGACTCATGAAGGCTCACATTTGCCCCCGGCTGGGTGGTTCTGTTAAAGCGCTTCCACCTTCTCTACTCTAAGCTGCAGCCCCAGCCTTCAGGATGGCACCGCTCAGCCAGAGCTGTGACCCAGGAGCACAGCGAGCTCAGGGCACAGCCAGGTGTGTGCCACCTGGCAGGGCTCCCAGCTGGCACTGTCCCCAGACACAGCCCTGGCCCTCAGCCCATCCTGGCCAGGCTCGTGCCGGGTGGCCCCAGCACTGAGCAGAAGCAGCACGGCCAGCTGGGGAGGGAGGGCTGGGAGCTCAGCACTGCCAGCTCCTGTGCCAGGCCTCCCACCTGCCACATGCCTTTAGAGAAAGGGTGGCACCTGGGGTGTCAAACCCAGCTGGGGATGGAACACCACGGGGCCACTCCCTCCACCACCCCTCTGCCCCGGGGTGGCACCTCTGCGAGAGGCAGAGCAGGGGACAATCTGTGGCACCCTCTGCCCCTTTTGCTGCAGCAATCTCTGAAGCAGAACAGCAGCCTGGGTGTGTCTGAATCTCTTCTTGCCACCACAAAAAGGTAAAACACTAACACGTTGACTGTAATTCACACAATTAAAGCCAACAGACATGGCAGCAGCATCCCAGAAATCCATCAAGATGAAATATAACTTCATCCTTTTCTCAGTTTCCTGTAATATTAAAAACCTGCACAATGGCAACTCCACATAACACTTCCATGACCATACAAACACCCTCAGCATTCAGAGTTTACTTTACATGGGCATTTAAATAGTTATTTACTAAGGTAAATGTAATAACATACATGTACATTCCATGGCATGGAAAAACCCCATATTTGCAGGCCCTGCTTACAATCACAAAACCTGCCTTCACCATATTACACTGTCAAGTGTTCCCTAAGTCCAGACAGTCTCTGTTTCCCTCCTTGTAGCCAAATGCCACCAATCTGCACTGCTCAGCCATTCTACACCCACCCTGGGCCTGCTTTGAAGCTCTGCAATCATTCACTCCTCTCCCACAAATTAGCCTCAGCTTCTATTTTAAGGGAATGATGCCCAAGGGTGAACATGCTATATCTGCTCTGCTGGAGTAAATGAAAGACTTTGCTAGTCTGTGACAAATCCAGCCAGATTTCCTGCTTTTAATAATATTATAAATGAAAGTTTGATGAAATATAATTTTCGATATTATTTTCTAAATCTCTGTAGTAGAAATAACTCTGATGACATGCAAAACCCACCACAACAAGGTCCTGGTTTGGTATAAAATGAAACATAATGCCACAACTGTCTTAAAATGGACACAGAACTACTATTTCATACTAGCCCAGGTTGTGGTAAAGTGAGGTAAATTCATTTTTTAACCCAATGCATCAATTTACACCTCCTGACATGCTGTCTGTGACAAGGTCAGAGCCCAACACACAGATCTAAAGCAGCATTTGGGGTGTTAACCAAAGACTTCCAGGTATTCAGCCCCATGTTTGACTTGGACCCCTGAATAGGTCTGCAGAACTAAACTGCTCATGAAAGGTTACACTGATTTTGCCATCATCAGACTTCAGTACAAGCATCTGAATTATGCAACTGCTTAGCAGGGATGAGTGTTAAGAAAACAGTGGGAAAAACCAGTGTGGGAGCATTTACTTGTGTCTTTTCATTGAAGAAATCCATTCAATTATGTGTTATGTCAGCAAAGCACCATTTGCCAGGGTTTTCATGCAAGTGAACAGCACTTCTTCACAAAAGCATCTGTTCAATAGTGTTTTCAGCACAGTACCTTACATGTAAGGCTCTCAAAGTATAGTCTGTGGATTAAAGCTCAAGGTGGCCCTGTGATATTCTCTGAGATATCAGGAAACGTGAAAATTTAAGTGGCAGAAAGGAAGGTAGTGTCTGACAGCAACTTTTTATTCTATGTGATATTCTTTACATAAAATTGGTCCAAGATAACAAAATATCTATTGAACAGATGTTGCCACTATGTTAAACACTACGGGCCTTCTGACTGAAATAAAGATACAGTGAAGACAAGGGAGATACTTGTTGACAGCTCAGAATGCTGCAAAGTTACAAAGGGATGTTAAAAAAAAAAAAATTGTATCAGCAGAAGATTTAAGAGGCAAAATTTCCTAAGCAGCCTGACCTTGTTTCTGCAATGAATCTGCTGAACAGTAGGTTAAGCAAAGGTCAGGTTAAGCACAGGTTAAAAAAAAAAGCTCCAAGAAGAGGAATGTGCTGCTAGGGTCACAGAGGCTCTGGGACATCAGGGGAGTGTGTGAGAGTCACAGACACTCCAGTCTGCACTGCAGCTCCTACTCCCAGGGCCTGAGAGTGCTCTCTGCTCCATCCTGGCAGCATGGGACCTGAGCTGGCTGCAGGGCACAGCCAGCAGGGACAGAAGTGCTGCAGGGCACAGCCAGCAGTGACACAAGTGTTGCAGGGCACAGCCAGCAGTAACAGAAGTGCTGCACAGCTCAGCTGCTCCTGCATCTTGAGCCTTAGCCAGGAATCGGGACATGCTTGCTCTGCTGAGAAGTACCACGAGTGGAATAATTAGTACATCAAAGCACCCAACTCCCATAAACAGGAGATAATTTGTCTGCTTTCATAGGCAAGAACTAGAAAAGTGAACATGAAAAGTGATAAATGTGGTCCTCCCACTCCAGGTCTCTCTGAAGCTCTGTGTGACCTGCACAGCCTCTGATTTATTAGACTCAGATGGTATCTGCTCTGCTGGAGCCTGTCCTCAAGCCCCATCCCTCACTATGGTGTATTCCCAGCTTTCCCCCAAAATAATCTGGCTGCTCAGTGGCCTCTGAAGGGGCACAGCCGGCCCCGAGGTTACTGGCTGATGGCAGTTCAGCCCTCCTCATGCCTGCACACTCCTGTTTTTTAGGAGTTGAAGTGCAATCCTGCCACTTCCCAGTGTGGATTTGCCCAGCTTAACACATCTGACCACAGACGTGACTGCTCCTGCAATCCATCTGGATCATCAGTCAGTCCCCCCACCTTTTCTTCTTTCCAGGTGGTAAGGCAAACAGAGGAAAAGCCAGAAGGAGCTCTTGTGAAACATTTCCTCTCTTCACAGCATGTTACACCACACACTCCTCCCCCTGCAGAAAACCAGCAGTGTTAATGTGCTAGAGAAGTAAATTAGGCACAAATAGCACCATGGGGAACTTAAATATTTTGAGTGTATACCATACAATCAGGAAATGCCCACCCTCTTTATCTGTTAGGAACAAGGAAACCGAAAGCTTTGTAATTTTAAACTGCCCATCAGTTGCTGTGAATCAGTCAGGCATCTTGCTGGGGAGAGGCAGCACACACAAGAACACTGGCAAGATAAGAGAGGGTTTAAGCTACACTCCCCATCCTGTCGGAATAGTTTCAGCCCAAGATTTCACATTTCATCACCCCTCTCCAGGGCTTCTCCTTATACACCTCCACTGAGCCCCTCAAAAGGACTAAAATAGGACACTGATAATAGTTTTTCATGTTATTTATACTAATTCTTACAAGATTCATCAATCTGAAATGAAATAGGTTTTGTTTTCAATAGCAAATAAATTTTATAAAATACTTTACAGATTTACAGTGACCTACTCCTTTAACATATTTTCACAAATAATAAAGGAAGTCATGTGAGACTCATTCACATACATCCTCCACATTATAAACTTTTGCAATAAACCTATACCCTCCATTTACTACAAAAATTAAAGGCAAACTACAACACCCTTCCCTTCAAAATGCAAGGCCTTTCCTGAAAGAAGCACAACAGTGTTGCTTTAATTCATAATAACAATGAACAAGTTATTGAACAGCAGAAAAGACTACAGCCATAAACAGCATTGCCATGTGCACCTTTATAGAAAAACAAATATATTCATATTTCTGATGCTGTGGGCACTGGATTGTACTGACCATTGCAAGATAAAGATTTAATAAAGAATAGGCACCAATTCAGTGCCTTGGTATAGAAAATAATGCATCAGTATCTAAATTCTTCTTCCTCTTTATTGGCAATCAGGTCCAAAGGCTAAGCTGTCATTATAGGATGTGGAATATCCATGGAGATATTTTGGAGCATATGGGCACCATTCTGAGCAGGCTGGTGGTGGGCAGGAAACATTCCCAATGGGAAATACTCCCCATCTTCTGCTAAACCTAACAAGGAATAGGGCTGTGGAGGCAGAAGGAGCTGGGCTTTGCACAAATGCTGGCTTGCAGAAGACAGACCTCCATTCTGTATGAATAACATTTCCTTCTGTTTTGTTTCTCACATTAGAGTGGGTTCCTGACTTTCCCAAACTGTAATCTTTCTAATGACTAAATAAATCATGTGAACAGCCACAACCAAAAAAATATATGATTCCCTCAGCCCTCGAGCTATTTGCAACTAATTTAGTGTTGTGGTGCTGTTCTGAGCACCAGAAAGCTAATTTTCAAGAAATGTTTGGAAAATTAAAATAAAAATAAACTCCTGATGGCACTATAACCCAAAAGCTGGAAACCTGTAAACAGAACCAGTGCAGTACTCAGAGGCCAAGTCTGGCACATATTTGTTCGTAGCTTTAACTGGCAATATATGGTAATATATCAGCCCTCTCTGATTCAGCTGCTGGACCAAATTGTCCTTTCCTTGGTATTTCACCTATCCCACTGATGGAAAACACAAACCTTTGTCACCACAGCATTATCCTGATGCTCACAGCCAAGGCACCACCTGCACCCTGTTCTGTCCCTGGGATCATGCATGGTCTTCATTACCGAGACCTGCAGGCCTCTGTGCCTCAGGCAGCTCAAATGACCACCCAGGTCTCTCTGGTAAGCACAGGAATCAATTAACCATTTCTGTAACATGCTTCCCTCTCTGCAATTGCTCAGCTTTCCTACCATGAGTAGGAGATGAATGATGTCTTGTCCCCTGTGATGACATCTGATAATATTCCCTCACAATTTCACAGCTCAAAACCTGCCAAGTCCATCTCCTGTCTAACAAGGACAACAGGCCTCCAAAAGTACCGTCCTCTTTTATTCCCATCCCCAGACTTTATCAGGACTGGATTTGTGTTAGGCCAAATAGCCTCTTTACATTTTCTGGTGGCCATTGCGCTTCCCTCGCTCCTTCATGGTCGGGATGCTCTGGCAGCAGAGTGGAATGACAACACTTGGCACCAGGGCACTGAAACCTATCTGGCAACTGCAGGCACTACATGCCAAGCACTTGGGTGCACTTTCTAGCAGTAGTAGCAGCAGCTGACTCTCTGGAAACTGCCTGAGCTCCTGCCACGTCTCACTCCTGGCTGTTCTGGTCCATGGGAGCTGCAAGGCTCAGCCTGCAGATGGGGTTTGCCCTCCAGCACGCTGTTTGCCTCCATCTAATTTCTGATTCAGTGAAATCTGATTATACAGCACCACCCTGCAGTATGTCCCACAAGCATTTCAGGGTCTGCCAGGAGCAACAGACATGTTTCACTTTCTTGATGAGCCAGTGGTGCCTCCCCTTTTCAAAATATCTTGCTAAACCAAACAGCAATTGCAGCAGTGTATCCCAAAACAATGGTGTGCCTACTGACTCAAGGGCCAAGATGATGTAGGAAGGAATAAAAGACACTTCCCAAGGCCACGTTCAGATCCAAAGCAGTCAGCAGAGAACTTTTTACTCACCACAAGAAGCTTTAGATGAAGCCCATCAACCAGCAAACAGCTGTCAAGGAGGGTGACAGGGCTGCAGGGATCAGCAGTCATCAGCAGCTCACTGCTGTCTCAGCGTGGAAACTCTTTTCCTGCCCCTTTGCTCAAGCTTTTGCTGCTTGGGGTAGGATAACAATCCCACCACCAGTATGTGATGTAGTGTAAAAAAATATCCCTAAGGCCTCCAGCATGAAGAGAACCAGCTGACAGAGCGAGCCCAGAGCTCCTCTTGCGGCAGACTGGTCTCCACAGTGGTTGCAGAGATGTTTATTACAAACAATGAAACGTAGAGCAGCCTAAAAGGAATTATTCTTTATCAGAAAATGTAACAAAAAAGTGAAAATGTGACAGAAGCATTTTTCTTGTGTATGCTATAAACATCCACAGCAGACTGCAAAACAAAAATAGTCTCTGCGCTAGTCCAAGACTGTTATTTTAACATGTAATTTATATTTGCATCTAACAAAACAAATAAAATAGGTTTCTGTCAAGTGTTAACAAGAAATGATGCTTGCCACATTTTTAGAGAAGTTTAAACTTTCTTGTCTGATGATGCATTACAGCATTTATAGCTATCCCTCACCATGACCAGCTTATACTAACAGCAATATTAATTTGAAATATTTCTTGAGGTTTAGTCTAGCCTAATTTTAAGGCCTACTGTTTTGATGACTTCTTCCTAAAAAAGATAAAAAAGAGTGTGTGGCATAAGACAGGACTGGTCAAGAAAGAATTAGTTTAAAAATATTTTCACTGAAATGCAATAATTCACACAAATAAAAAGAAAACCTCTTTTTAATTTCATGATTTAAAAAGAACTGATTACATTCTGGTGCTATATAAATTCTATATCACACAGCAAGGAAAATGTAGGTCTGAAGAGTAATCCATATTTCATTAGTTTGTGTACTCTGCCACAGAATATAATATTTTGTTCTTAAATTAATCAGAAGCCACACTGTGCTGCAGAGTATAAAAACAAAAGTGAGGGCTCAAGCTAGGTCAAGCATATTTTGTATAAGTCCATTAAAAATCTCATTCCATTAATATTAATAAAGATGTTGAGACACAAAAGTCCTTCAATTAACATATATTAGGCAGGCAGGCACAAGCATTCAAGTGATCCCACTGTGAACAGCAAGAATCCAGCCCTCAAAGAATAAAGCCCCAAGTGTGCTGTGTACAGAGTGGAGCAGCCTGAAATGCAAATGCCCAGGGGAGTGAAAAGGCAACACCCCATTGTCTCTGCAAGCAAATATCACTTTATTGCCTCAGCTTCCTCTTCTCTTAAGCAGGTTTGTTCTGGGCCTTGTTATTGCAGTCAAGACCTATTATCTTTGCCATCCAACTTTTGTCTTTTACCATTTTTCGGCAGCCACTAGCTGGGCAGCCACATATGAGGTTCAGGAAAAGGGTTTTCATCTGACTGTAGAAGTTGTTTGCAGATTTCCCCAGCTTATGAACTAACATTGTAAAAAAAGAAATTAACTTGCATGTTCCAGAAATCACTCTGGACAATAATGGTTCCCACGGTACCAAGCTTCAACCATCAAGACTCATTCACTCGCAGCTGACCTGATTATTTGACATTTCTTCACCCTCATTCTTGGTGACTTCCGAGCACGATAAACAATAAAAGGTTACTGATGTCAACCCATTGTGTGCCAGGATGTTGTTCTCATCAAACACAGAGCAGAGCCAGCACTGAAGCTTAATTAATACATGTTTGTAAATTGTGCTGAGCTGCAAGGCTTTATGATTTCAGGTTTCTTCTGTAAATGTTTACCTCAAAGCTTTAGTCAATGCTTCACTCTCTGAACCCAAGATAAGTTCTGCTTCCATCAGCTATTCACATAGCTGGTCAAATCACTGTCAGAGCAAATCAATAGGAAATTCCTTTAGCATACAGTAATTTATGGTAGACCTGCAGCAACAGAATTGGGATTAAAATGGGATAAGAAAAGGCAAGAAAGAACCAACATTTCTGCTCCCAGTGACATGATCAAAAAGACAGAAGAAAACCTTGTTTGCAGTGGAATTATCAGTTAAAATTCAATTCAGATACCACTTAAGGGCTAGTCAGATCCTTTCAAAGACAAAATAAGTATTTTTTTGGAAAAAAAAATCATCAAGTCTGGGTTTCAGGTGCTAAAACTCAGTGTAGGTCCACTGCCAGCTCTCACTGCAGAGATAATTAAGTTTAACCCCTCTCCTGCCAGCTCACTGGGAGAAGACCATGACAAAGTGAGGCACACAGAGCTCCTGGAAAGCAGGTATTTCCTAGAAAATCCCTTAGCAGCCTTTACCTCTGTAAGTCAACAACAGTGCTAATGCTCAGGAGAGAATGAAACCAGATGCAAAGAGCTCTAAAATGATCTTGAGGAACTGACTACATCATGGCCATCACCACCATGGATGCCTTTATTTAGCATAGTTCCAGCTTTTATTTTGATCCATGTGCCGAAAATTTCCAAACCACAGGTCTTAGACCTCCAATCTTCCCTCCTGGTGCAGTACTGGACAGCAGTGATCCTCTCCTTCAAAGAGCAAAGAACCTGCTGTACATCAGGAAGGCAAACCCTTCCCTAAGAAGCTGCAAGCATTAGTTTGCATTAATGTTAGAAAACATTATCATAAATATCTTGTGGACTTAAGAACAATATTGTAAGAAACAAAAATTTGAGAGCCAAAACATGCGAGGGACTTCTGGAGCTGGTGGCAGAACTCCCAGTGAGCATCCAGAGTAGTTACAGCTGAGCAGCCTACAGTGACTGGAAGTCAACTCCCAAGGGAGTGCAAGTATGCCACAGAGCTGTCATCATGATCAGGGCTCTGCTTCTGCACAGGGTGAGGGGAGAAAGTGCTTGGGAAAACACTCTTTAAGAAGAGTTTTGATGGCACCATTTGCGCAAATTAAGTGAATTGTGTGGGGGTCAGGGCACAACCAAGACACTGCCTCCCACTCTGTGTGTCAGGTACAGATCTCCAGGAGTTGGCTGTTGAGCTGGACTTCAGCTGCAGTTTCACAGACTGTCATTGTGTTTTGGGTAAACAAAAGCCTTTACACACCAGGTCTGACAACCTGGTATCCTCCTCAAACACTTCCAAAGTGGAGGAAGAAAAGGGAAAAGATAACAGAAATAAACCCCTGTTTAGATTAATTAGTGACTAGAAGCTTATATTAGTTATTAAAATCTGCCTCCAAAAAGAGAACTATTTATGATGTCCAGCAGTTCCCAGCCATGCAGAAGAGCATACACTGCTTCTCAGCAGCAGAGATGGTACAGCCCACATGAAAATAGTGGTGCTGAAAATAAAAATCCTCACGACATCAAAGACATCCTGTTATGAAGGGGTCACGTCTGTGCAGGCAGGTCATCCACTCCTGACCCTCACAAGGGTATTTGTCTATAAGCTTCTCTCTAATGGACTAGGCAAAGTGTGGGAACTAGGTTTAGTGGAAAGGCTTTGCTACAGCAAGAAAAACACTGATGTTTCAAGCAGAGATAGCGACTACTGATTCCTTTGGAAGTGATGATAAGACTGCTGCTTAACAAGAAGGGCCAGGATGAACTATCTCTGTACAAATGGATACTCCTTGTTTCTGGAAAATCACTCAGAGGGTTCAAACAATGGTGCCCACAGCAGCCTGAAGTTTGGTTGGAAATACACCAATGAACCATTTATTTTCACTCTCTGCTGCCAGCTGAGCAATGACAGAGCAGGCACAGGTGACAGAAGACAAGCTCCTGTGGACACTCAGAGCAGCTGGGCAGCCACAGCCTACTGTGCTCAGTTTCCTCTATGTACATTCAGGCTTTTTAACATAAAATAGGAAGAAATACAACTTCTATTACTTCTTCTGCCAAGCAGAAGCAGATCCTTTCTCATCATTAATCCTCTTTAATTCCATGTCTTGCCTAACAGGAATCAGTAGTGCCAAAACACCTGGGATAACACAGCCTTTGTCTTGCAGAGCTAAAGGCAGAGTTAAACAGAAAGCTTATCAGACAGATATGGAGAAGGTTGATCAATAACCTAATCACACAATTCATCACCAGTCAGGTCAATGCTGAGACCAGAAACACTGCCTTACATTTTTCTAGTATAACCTAAAATATCTTCAAGAATAGGACTATTTCCCATTGTAATCTCATTTTCCTGTAGAGATTTTTCTTATTTTCATATTTACCATAATATGGAGTAATGGAACAATAACGGAAAAATCTTCACCAAAATAGTGGACAAAAGGATGATCCTGTAAAACACAGTTTGTGTTTTATAAAGGATGGAGATGCAATAGTGCGTGAATGCAAAGAAAATCATAGAACTCCCATGAAAGAAGCTGCTCATGTTGTGCTGGTACAACAGCAGAAAACATAGGATTTGTGTATTGGCTTCTGGGGGGACTACAAACACCTTTAAGAATGAGAAAAACCACCAGCTCTGCACTTAGCTTCTCCTCAAGGTCCCACTGGGCCACATTTTTTTGTATATTTACAGCTGTCAATTTCTAAAGGACCCTCACTGCAAACAGCAATTATTCTGTATTTTCACCAGCAGTCTCGCTCAATGAGTTTAATGGCAGTTTGTCTGCCTAAGAACTTTGGGATTTGTCTCAACATATTTAATTGGACTTAAAGTGTGAGCTCGAGGAATAGGAGGCTGCTGTTAGTACCAACTTAAATAATGCTAATACCAGGTGCAATTAAATGACTACAAAGAGTGGGTACATGAGCTGCCCGGCCTGCTTGCCTCTTAGGTGGTCAGACAGCATCAAGAAGCTTTAATTTTGTGGCTTCTTTGATACTTTGAGCAAAGCCCTGCCCTCAGACACACACACACCTCCCTCCACTGAATTAATACATCTCCTGTTTATCTCTCAGTGCTACATCTATAACCCTTCTTGTCTAGAATCCCCTGACAGCTCAACGAGTGTAACATGATTCATCCCTCCCTCCTCTTTCTCTTCCTTTGACTAGACACTAATAAACATAACACAGCTTGAGACAAGAGGCTCCTTATAATGACAGATTCAAACACATCTTGCCAAAACCAGAGGAGGGCACCACTACTTCTGACTGAGGTTCATAAATCAAAGGGAGAGGACAGCCCAAACCCATCTCTGGTGTGAGCAGGTGCAGCCTCTCAGGCCTCCAGGCCAGTGATAAATTTGGCCTGGAAGATAACACTGTGTGTCATACAGTTTTAAAGGACCTGAACTGTTCCACTGAACTGAACTTCCTTTTTCTGACCCAAAATACACACACACCTTCTCTGTGATGGAATGGCAGGAGAGTTCCTTATGCTGGATAAACAGGTCTTTCCTCTGGGCACACATTTTGTACTTGCTCTAGACCCTTCACCTGTGCCCTGCAGCCCACAAATGCTGCATAACAAACCCCTCATTCATTAGGGCCACCAATTCCTACATTGTGTACTGGGTTATAAACTTGTTTGACTTTGCCAGAGTTCATGTTCACAAGGGGAACGCGACTCTGCTCCCACGAGCACAGTTATAAATTACTTTTGAGAATGTCTCTACAATACAGCTGGAGACCTCTGAGGTTCTCTTGTGTTCTGCCCTGATTTACTGTGTGACTGCAAACAACTCACTTTATACAGGAGATTCTGTACACATAAACCTAAGGTAAGGAGACAAAAACTGGCCTACGAAGAGAGGCAAACAAGACACTGTGATACAGGCTGGGAAGGCAGCAGTAAATCTTTTAGATGCCATCATGGAAGTGGAGTTAAAGATGGTGAACATACAACAGATCTCCTTTTTAATGCAGATTAAACAGCACAAAGTGGATCAGAATGGGAAAGGGGGAAGGAGGTAGGAATATATACAACCATACTGAGTAGGTCCTAAAAAAACAATTCCTTATTCAAAGAGTGGCCAGCATAATCTCTTTCAAAAACCTGAAAAACCATGGTAGTCTGCCTCTCAATGAGCCACCTAAAGACAATTATAAGTAACAATAAATTACTAAATAATAGTAATAAAAATACAATTACAGGAAGTAAGAATTAGCTCAAATCAGGATTTTGGGAAAAAAGGTTGAATGTGGAAAGAACAAACAGTTTGAATTGGAGAATGTAAACAGGGGATGAAGCAGCAAGACAAACCAGTAGCCTAGCTATACCAATTGGGAAAGCACAAGGCACTGAAGGAAACTCCAAAAAGTCATGCAGGAATAAAACAAGAGGCTTTTTAAATGAATAATGAAAACTCAGTGAAGAAAAGTAAAAAATCTGCAGTACTTTTTATTTGGGACACATTAAGATGATGATAAAGAGAAATTTGCTTTGCATTTACTAGCATAAACAAACTTATTGTCCCAAAGTTGCAAGAGTGAAAAAATTATCCCAGGGAGCGAGAATGCATTAAAAAATATGTGAAAAAATTATAACTTTTGTGGAAGGACTATATCAAGTTCTCCACAGAAGGTCCAGAACAGTTTTCATTTACCAAACAAGTAAAAGCACTGGGTTTTTGCTGTATAACAATGCTCCAGCAAGCAAAGGATGCTGACTGAAGCAGAAAAATGGCAGAAGACAGAAAAAAGCAAGTTTCCATTTGAAAATTGAAACACTTTGATGATGAAAAGAGGCAGTACTCACAATAAATTTGTGCACATTCTCCTGAAATGCTCACTTGCTCTATTAGAGACTTGTTCAGATAAAGATCCAGTTCTGCCTTCTGACACACCAAGAAAATTGTGTTGACTGATGGAAACATTTGGTCTCAAATCAACAAATCAGCATAAAAACGTGGGGCCTTCCTGTCAACTAAGCCATTAAAATGTAATATACACACATCTCTTAACAGATCTAGACCAAAGCAACAAATTCTTGCTCCTTTGCAGTGTTAAGTTAAGGTCATCATGCCTAACAAACCATTTCATACAGCCTCTCCCCAAAGTCTCCTCTGCAGGCACTGGCAGATAACAGACAGCTGAATGACTGAATACTCTAGGTCATCCAAAAAATTAGATCAAAGAGTCCCCGTAGTCTATTGAAATGCAATTGCTTCCAAATCACATTGTGGTGTTCCAGGCTTGAAAGAATGGGTCACTGCAGCTTTATTGTAGAGAAGCTATTGCTAATGAAAGGAACAATGGAAAGATTAGTGCTACCAACCATATAGAAGAAACACCACTTTCGGTTTAATTGCAGTGAACAAAGCAAATAGGAAAGAAGGGCAACCAAGTGACAAAAGTAGTTGGTGAAAAAGGATATAGAAGCTATTCACAAGGTTCTCTTGATCAGAGCACAGCGTCCAGACTTAACATATGATTACTGAGTTTGGATCCCAGTGAAAAGTGACGTGGGTGTCATTACAGACAGCTGACGACATCTTTAAGAGGACAGCCTTGTAAACTGAAAGACTCAGAATCCTGTTGGTAATTTGCCTGGGATTCATTAGGTGCACTGAAATTAATAGATGGATAGGGAGAGAAAGGAACAATTATACTTTGGGATACAATAATCTCCTGTAGGGTAGGTAAGTAAAGGCTTACTTCATTTGCCAGTTTAAAACAACAATTTAAGGCAAAATCTATTGAACCTTGAAATTAATTTTAAACAGAGATTCTATTTGTTGATAATCTAGGTACTTCTATAATAAGTTTGTTCATACCACAATATTTATTCTCTTTTGATCAGTTTCTGGATCTTTTCTAGGTGAAGCTTACCAGTCATAACAACCTCTGTGTCGAGACAGTGGTAAAAGATCCATTTCATTCTCAGTTAAGATCACCCCATTCTGTTCCTCTCTGACCTGAGGCAGGCTTGAACCTTCCTTCTCCAGACAAGACTTGACAAGCCAAACTTCACTTAGCTTAGAAAGCATGTTAAAAACCAAAACGTGGCCAAACAGGGGAGATCTCCCAAACTGTACCTGCTGTGTGTAGGTAGAGCATGTCCCATAGCAAAAAGACAAAATACTGCAATGAGTGAAAACAGGGTATTTTTCCGAGTAAATCTGACAAAAAGTGGCAGTTGTGAATACGAAGCTTCCATTAAAACAACTGAGCACATTTGATATTAATAGTTCAGCATCACAAACATAACTTTAAAAGCAAAAGAAAGCTTCAGCCCAGTTCCTGGCACCTGCTCCAAACTCACATTTACAACTGTTCAAATGAACTGTTAAGATTCCTCTAACTTCATGGGAGGAAAAAAAAAAATAAAAGAGCACAGCATTCAAAATATAACCCAGACCACTTCAACCAGTTATCAACAGCCCTTCCTAATGAACAGGCTTCTCAAGTCACTGATTCCAGTTTCAAAGGAAACACTGGCTGTCTCAAGTGCTCCTTCTTTGGTCCCGTCACACAGTTTAATAGCCCTCAGAGACAAGTACCTTTGCAAAACAGATTTCTAGAGGGTGACCCAACATATCCTCTGGACCTTTAGTCAACCACAAAGCACACAGATGACTTCATAGACTTCCCACTCAATGTCACTGCCTTCCTCTGCAGCCATAGCAGACTGCTTTGCAAATGCAAGCGATTAAGCCTTAAAAAACATCCTTAGCTATTAATCCTGCAGACAATTCTCCTAAATTACATCAGTAAAGCCTTCTCTGCAGGCAATGAGCACTGTCAAACGTATTTTGAAAAAATCACCTGTGAATAATGATTTTTCATGAACTTGGCTGGCAGCCATAAATGGAAAATACACAATGATAATATTTAACACATTTATAAAAGATCAACTCATCAAGACCAGTAAACCCAATTAATGCTTCAATTATCAAAGGAAACAAAGGGAAATTTGTTCATAACTCCTGCCAAGCTAGGAAATTCACCATTCCTTAAAGTAGTTGATGAACCTAGATATAATATTGCTTTTTTCACAAGCTTCTGAACTGGCTTTTTTCCTTTATTCACCGCAGTTCACAAAGGCAGGAAGAACTTTTACTTAAGAGTGAGCAGAAATGTATAAACTATCACAAACTGTAACAAACTGCTATGGGATGATTACTAGGACTACCTGCTAGTCTTTTTTTCCTGAAAGACTGTCATCAAAAATTACAAAGGTTTGATGCTGTTCATTTGCTATAACAAAGTCTCTTCTGCCAAATACAATAGCAACCAGTGATACTAGAAAAATCACAAAAGGGTTTATGGTGTCTTGACTATTATATGAGCATACCTTCAGCTACTATTGCATGTACAAAAATACTTTTAATGCTGATTTGTTTGAAATAGTCACTTACCAAGCCTACACATGTAGATATTGCTACTGTAGAGGTGCTATCATTCCTTATAAATCCCTGGTAGAAACACTGCTCAATTTCATGGTCCTGAGAATTTGACATTCCATCTTTCCCGAGTACCTGGACAATAAAACTGTTGCTTAAAATGGTCGAAGGTTTAAGCTCTAAGTGAAGTTCCTGTCCAAATGCTGAAAATTTGTAGTGCAAGGAACTCTTTGAACTCTGAGTTGATCTCTTTCTCCTAGTACTGTGCAAAACGTCATGTGAAATGTACGATCCGCTGGCATCCACTCTGACAGGTGTCACAAACACATAATCTGTAACGATAAAGAGTTGGCCATCAGCTCTGGCATCCCACAAGCAAGGCACTCTGACACGGTATCAGGCATTTCCTATGGCATGGAGCATTCCCTCATTTTGGGGCTGGCCTGCGGGCTCTGTGTGTGCTGTCTCGCCTGCATAAATTCAGCCCTGTAAGTCACAAAGGCTCACAGCCTGTGTTTGTTTCCTTTGTGCCCCACTGAGAGGCACAGACTAACTAGCATAGCTGCGAACATTCCCACAACTGCTCCTCTGAAGACATTTGTCATCACCAGCAGATCTGTAGGTTTTCCCCTCCCCCTGTATTAATTGTTGTCAAATGTGAAGGCCACTCCGCTTTGAGAGGCTTTTCCCTTCCCTAAGAATGCAGCAAATGTTGTATCACTGTAGGGGTAGCCATGCCTGAGACCTTGCAGAACTGTACCACTTGTTCAAATGGATTAAAGGATTAATTTATTAATGCCTTAACTGAGTAAGACCTCATCTCTTTGTAGGGACTTGATTAGACTGGGTTTCAAATTGTAACTGACCTCCAGCAGAAAGAGATTACATCCTACCTAATAACCTTTAGTCAGCCATTGCTAATTGCATGCCAAAGAAGTTTATTGCTTTGCATAAAATATGCAAAAAAATTACAAAACTATTTCTGAAGAGAACACTCTGATCTACTCAGAACCACCCAAAAAAGGATGCTGAAAGAGGCCATAATTCAGCTGGCCCTACAAGCAGGTGTCTCACTTGCAGCACACTACCATTGGTGTTCACCTAGCCATGCAGGGATTACCTGTGTCCTGGAACCAGGGTCTGAGTTTTAGCTGTTTCCTGAACTAGGATCTTTGCACCCATTCCTGGTAGCCTAAGAAATTATGCTGAAAAAACTGCTTCCCAACCCCATTTAATTTGTGAGCTGTGTTTCTCTGTGGACACTTAGAGATGTCCATGCACTTGACAAACAATTAATTTCCTTTCCTAAATTGAAATAACACCATCAAAAAAGAAGAAAACCCCTCCTTTTTGTGTTGTAACAGATGTTGCAAAATCTCTCAATCAATCTCTTTGCCTGAATAGACTTTATTGGACACACATTAGGCTGAAAACGTAACCACTGACAGGTTGCTTTTCCTTAGACAGTGGAAACAATACATCAAGAGCTTTCACTTTCCTCGAGTGGTGTTAATCAACGGCAGAAGTTGAGGGCGCTAAGCAGGCTGGTGGCCAAAAAATGCAAGCAGCTGCTGGAGAGAGGGAATCCCCCAGTGAGCAGAGCACAGGGTGCAGGAGGGGTTTCCTTTCTGCACCCTGGTGTGGTTCTCTGCTGTACTTTGCTTCTACTCACACACAATACAAAGCATATACTGCACTTCAAAAGTCCCAAAGCCATCAGCATCTACGTGCCAGTCACTCCAACCTGGGAACAAACGGCTCCTGAGTTCCCACTCACACAAGCCCTTTCTCTCCAGGCTTTTTCCCCCTTAGCCTGCATTGCACAGCTCCTCCTGCTCCCCCACACAAATCTTTTCATTACTTTTGTCTCACTGCTTCCACAACAGACACATGAGGTTTTGCTGTTGTGGCTACACACGCATTCATCTTTCTAATCGCACATGGAAACGTGGATGTATTTACCATCTCATTCATTTGCTTTGCTGCTACATATTGTTCCTTTCAGCTTCAGCACACAGGGCTTAACAAGTTAATCCGTGCCCGTGGTTCACCATCCCGCAGTAGCCAGCCTGCTTGCACTTTATGCTCCCTAAACACTGTGACTTCTCCCCTCTAAATATTCACTCCACGAAAAAAAAAAAAAATCCATGCAAATGTTCACATACGGACACAGAAAGAACTATACAAACCATGAGTCAATTCACTGATGCTGTCACTGGTTAAAGCTGCCGCATGAGACATGCAACAGAGGCAACACAGCTGAAGGGTCTGCAAGAGAAAGAAAAAATAAAAGAGAGAGAGAGAAAAGGAGTATTGGGCGAAGTTTCCTTGACAAGGCAAGGCAGAAAGACAAGGCACCAGAAACTGCAGCAACCTGGTATGAAAGTACACTAGGCGACTGCAAAAGAAAGTGCTCTCGACCTGCCTTTACAGTGCTTCCGAGCCACGGGAGAGTCTGGAATTGCATGGAGCTGCCGCCGAGAATCGCAGCAGGTAGAGTCCAGACGGCCAGCAGCAGACAGTCCATGTTCCGCCGCGCACCTGGCGAGCGCTACCTGCTGCCCGGAGCGTGCGGCGGCCGCGCCCGCCCGCCCCGCATGGTCACCTGGGCGCTGCCCCGCAGCCGCTGCGGCGGCCGGCGGAGCGCGGGAGCGGCCCCAGGTGAGCGCGGCCCCGGCCCCGAGCGCTTTAAGCCCCGCCGCCGCCGCCGCCGCGGGGCAGCGCTGCCTCCGGCGCCGCGTCTGGCGCGGCCGCACCCGGGGGGCGAGCGGGGCGGGCGGGACCAGCGGGGCGGAGCGGGGCCGGGCCGGGCGGGACAGCGGGCGGGGGGCACCTGGGGCCGGGCACGGCGCGGCGGTGGGCGGGTGAGCCGGGCCGGGCCGGGCCGGGCCGGGCAGGGAGCACCTGAGGGGATGTGCGTCCAGCGGGGCAGAACGGGGGCTGCACGCAGGGGTTGGGCACAGCGTGGTCAGGCTGGGAGGGGTCGCGGCGGATCGGCTGGTCCAGCCACGCTCATCCCAAACGCCGGGCACAGGGTTGTCTCCACTCTGTTTTGGAATGTCCCCCGTGAGGGAGACGCCACACCCTCTCTGGACAATCTCTTCCAGTGTTCAGCCACTGCACAGGGAAGAAGTGCTTCTTCATGTCCAAATGGAACTTTCTGAGCATCATTTTCTCTTGTCCCATTGCTGGGCACCTCCAAGTTGCGCCTGGCTCCATCGCCTTGGCACTTCTCCTTCAGACACTTCAGATGCTTGGCACCATGTCTTCATACATTGACGAGATCCCCTCTCTTCACAAAAATTCCCTCTCTTTACAAAGAGAGTTCTGTGACAGTCCAGGACAAACCGTGCAGCTTCCAATACTCACTTGGAGACAATGTGCTGTTATTTTCTATTCTTTTTAAAAGTTGCATCATTGGAAAACAAAGAAACAAATCACACAAAGATGAAGGTGCCTGGGAAGTGAGCACAGCTCTGACAGGTACTGGACACTGATGTCCATCGAGGAGCTGATTTTCACACAGTGGTTCACACAAACTGAGCCAAACACAGCAGCAGATTCTGCTCCCAACCAATGTAGTTGTGCCACTACACGCTCATTTCTGCAGAAAACTTCAGGAAAGGATCAAAGATCCAAATAATCTAATAGCAAACAAGTATTGAGGTGGATGGGACTGGTCCAGGCTGGAAATCAACCCAGAACTTGTTTCTGATTATTTTGGCTGCATTTAGAAGTGTCCCTCACCTCCTGATCTCCCTTTTGTGCCAGACAGTTTTCCAGTATTGTCTCAGTCCAATCTCCCTCAAAATCTCCCTTGTCCCAGAGTCACACAGTGAAAATAAACAGTAACTGTGTCAGCTTAAGGTGCCCCTTTGCCCCAGCTGGCCAGGAGCTGGAGAGCATGATGGAAGCTGAGGTGAGATGGAGGTCACCCCCTCTACCTGCCCCCTTCACCAGGGGTATCGTGGTGACTAGTCTGGGGCAGTGGATTAGACAGATTTGAGATATTTTTACTTTTAAAGCATTTCCTGTCTTTAAACATTAAATAAATTCCCAGGCATGGAATTTCTCCTTCACCTCTCTCCATTTTCCAACAACTTTTACATTATCACCTTCTGAATATACTATGATAAAGTTTCAAAATCTTTTTGTAACAGTGCACCTGCCACCTCCCACTGAGTATATTCAAATGAAAGAGCTGGCCACAGGTTTATGATGGTCCCAGTGGAGTAGAACACATAAAACATACTGTGCATGGCAGATAATAGGAGAAAAATATAAAATTACTGGGCTGTAATTTTATTATCAGCCCCCAGCACCCTGAACAGACAGCCCTGACTGTTTTCAGTAGACTACTTGACCATGAAAATTGACATTTCATTTGCGGAGAGGGGAGAGAAATAAATACAATTCTCTAACAATTACAAGAATCACTTAAGAAATAAAACCACAACTTTCACCATGAACTGTGCATCACTGAAATGAGGTTTGCTCTGGGTTTCTGTAGAGCTAAGATTTCACCCTGGGGATTTATAGTTTCTGGGTACGATCAAAGAAGACGAAAAAAATGTGACACTGCTTTGCATGACTATAAATGACATGCATCTAAATTTGAGTTGGCATTAGGCAGGGGACCCCAACCTTTCCTGGCCTGTAGGCAGCAACATTGATCAGTTAACACGCTCAGACAACATCATCCTGTGCTCCCCAAGTCAATCAAGATCCCAGCCGTGATGGTCATAAACATCAGAGAATCCTGCAAGGCAGCTCGTTCCATGTGCAAACACACCATGCAAAACATCAGAGAAAGCTACAGCTCCACAGCCAGCAGTGGAATAAACAATGCAGTCAGAGGGGGGCTTTCTCCCCCCTCTCCCTAGCGAGTCCCACCTCAGATGACCACAAACACAGATTTCCTCAGAGAGAGCCATTACCATACTGCAGCCTCATTGGGCTCTACCCTGCCTAAGCTCCCAGGCTGGATGCTCCCACCAATTTTTTATGCTGATCAGTTTTATCAGGTTCTTAATAGGTCATTACTTTCCCCTGCTAGTTTGTATCCACCAGTTCTAATGGTTTTCTGCCCATGTGAGAAACTCCTTTCTTGCCTAGGAATACAAGGAACAGTGCAAAGCCAGTAAAGGTTGTCACTCTGGAGCAGCATTGCCCTGCAGGTAGCTATAACCTCCTTGGGCGGGATCTCCAGAGTAAAAGATCAGCTGCAGACCCCGACTGGGGAGGTCAGGGTTTCTCTCAGAGCTGCAAGGCAGAGTAGGGGGTTGCTGCTCCACTCCAGCAGTGAGTTACTGCTGCACTTTCCCCACACCGAGGTCCAAGAGCACAGCCCAAGTTTCACCAGGATGTCTCAGCCCCCTCTCCAGACAGACCACACCTGCATGCAAAGTGTCTGTCCACTGTCCTGATGTCTGCATGCAAAGATGTTAGATGTTCTTGTTTCGACCTGTGAGCGTATCATAGAAAACTGATAATTATTCTTCAGGATCTATTCTTTCTAATTCTGAATCCTTCTTTTCCAATAAGCTTTCCTAGATTTTTTTTCCTGAAGAATTATGCTGTCATGGCCATCGTGATAGAGTCAAACTGCACACAGAATTCACACAGCTGTGGCTGCCCCATCTCTGAAATTACCCGAGGCCAGGTTGGATGGGGCTTGAATCAACCTGGTCTAAAGGAAGGTGTCCCTGCCCATGGCAGGGGTGTTGGAAGGAGAGGTCCCTTCCAAACCATTCTATGGTTCTATGATTCTGTGCTTACTGCTGACATGACTGACAGGCATGCAGGAGAAACAAGCCCTGGACTAAAACACCACGTTTGTTTTGCCATCTTTGTTAGAGCAACTCTTCATCATGTGGGACATTTGTGACCACTGACCTGAGTGAACAATTCACAGAAGACAGAGAGCTGTCAATCTAGATTATCTTCCAGATTTATTTGTGTTTAAAATTAATTTGTATCATTTATATCATTGTGAAACCACGTATGGTTGGATGACTGGAGGCAGAGTACTTCCAATGGGAAATGGTGCAGGGAGGGCTCATTTTAATTGATATTCTGTGAATATGCATAGTAGACTCAGAGCAGAATTTTCCTTTGCTAACTCAGCTTTCAGTTTCTGCAACTCTCCATTCCTGCTTGACCATTTCTGGGACCATTTCTTGCCAAATTACATCCTTGTTGGGTTACTCAGGATACATATAAGCACTCCACAGGATCCTTCCAGCTCCATCTTTACCCCTTCTATGTTTATCCCCACAATGAAGTTTCCCTCTTGTGAGGCACAGAAGCCTTTTGCCTTCAATTCTAGTGAGGGATGATTAACCACATGCTGGGTGAAACTCTTTGCATAGAAGTCTTCTTAGAATCCCCTTTACAAATGACCCTCTTTAGAATGAGCTGGTAGTGTTTAAAACCCATCAGTTTCATCTTTGTCACAAGTTGAAGAGGCCCCGTAGTGAAATTATGCTCCAAAGTTGGTTGTGCTCCATACTCAACACAACAGCTAAGGAGGCTTTTCTTTCTCCTTACATTTTTCATTCAATAACCTCAAGGCATTTTGTGAATTTATACAATTTGTCTGAAGAGTTCAGCACTTGTTAGTTGTAGAAGGATGTGACCACTGGTTGAACAAAATATGAACAGCTTTAAAAAGACCTTGGGGAAGGGTTCCTGTAGATTCAGTGGAGTTGCAGGGATGTGCTCAGCTGGTATCAAATCCCATTGGCATGTCTCTGTGTACATTATCTAAACCCATGCAATACTGTACCATTGGAGGCCAAATCAGCCAGCTGCCTTGACTGACCACAGCTCTTTCTCTGGGTTGGTTAGAGAACCTGAGACAATAATCCTTATATCCTTCCTGCCAGAAAGATCCTTCGTGCAGAGAGGAGGCTGTGAGCAGAGAGAGCTGGTGCCCCTCAGGTTTGGGATGAGGGCATATCCTGACACACTGAGGGTCTGAGGACACTGCTCAGCTTCCCCACAGTTGCAGCACCTTCTGCACTGGCTCTGACTCCCACAGAGCAGGGTTATAGAGTACCAGACAGTGCTGGAATGGCAGCTGACAGCAGATCCACTCCTGCTCTGTCCTCTTCCCCCCTCCACACCAAATTTTAAAAGGCTACTCTCATAAATAGAAACTCCGAGGACTCCTTTGTCTACTTCCACAAAACCTGAAGCTGACAACAGTGTTCTGAGGAATGGAAAATGCTAGCCTAGCATGTTCCCAAAAGCATGTTTCTGCTTTTCTAACCAGTGTTCAGTTTACCATATGAGCTACTGGAATAGAATTGCTTTTGTGTGATGGCTAATTGCATTTTTCAGTGACATGTGGCACGGGCTATACCATGCCATTGGTTATTCTGTTTATGGGTAACTATATTTCAGCTGACGTGAAAACTCATAAGTAACAAATACACATACTGGTTGACTAAGTGTAGTTCCTCCATTAATTCCTGATCCTTAAGGACTGAAAGTTCACAGAATAAAATTACACTGTCTCACCAGTTTCTCTATTAAATTCTGCTCTCTGCAGCTGCCTTAAAACATGGTGTTAGGATGGAAGTCGTATCCTCAGCTTGTCCCTAAATCCATAGTTTTCAGTTTGCATCCTATAAAGTCTGGCAAACTCCTTGCAATAAAGAGTAATGATTGTGGAATAGGTTTCCACCACCATTTACAGTAATATTTTCTGTCAGCAAGCCCCTGAATTCATTTCACATAGCTTTTTAATCACAGCCCCTGGAAAAGGAGCTCCATCCAGCATTCCTGTTGCACCCCAACTCCGTGAAATCAAAGAAACAATGTTTACATTTTTTCCTCACCCAATTTGCACGTAGCACTGGATTGTTATAGTCCCAAATAAATGCTTTTGATTACAAATATTAAACACAATTTTCTGCTTACATGCATTTCTCTGTATTGCACAGCATGTCCATCCTAATTTGATTAGTTCTACACATTTATTTGTGCTAGCTGGACATCCCCTTTTCTGGCATGGAGTATGAAGTTCCAGCTATCCTGCTGACTTGTTGCCATTGTCCTTGCTCTGCCTGCGACACAAGAGATTTGGGCTCAGGAGCAGAACTAAACCCACCTTCCAAGCAATGTTCTGCATTTCTCCAGCCGTCTCTGCTGTAGGCTGGTGCTTAGATTTTAGAACAGATTAACTGACTTGCATTTCTAGTGTCACCAGCAATTTTTGGAAGGGGGAGGGGAGACCAAGGAAGCAAGACAGACAACCTAAAAAACTTTGCAAACAGCATTCGCTTGGCTGGGGTCCAAACGTCACAAGTGGCTGCCACGGTGTCCCGACCACTCTGTGGCTGGAAAGCGAACAGGGGGAAGCTGCAGCTCAGTACACGGGGGCTCTGTCACACACCCAGACCGAAATTAAATGAAAATGTCCATCACTAATAGAGGAAAAATAAAAGCTGTCATTGTGGGTGGCCCGACGAAGGCTTTGCAAGCACTACATTTTAGAAGAGTTTTCCTGGATGCATGCCAAGGGTAATTAAAGCACAGGTACCTCCAAACTCACAGAACTCTAATAAAAACAATTATGCAGTTTATAATGTTGTGCACGTGCCAAAATTTGTATTTATACAATGGATCAAAAATGGCACGGGAGAAACCGTGCAGTCCAGCAGGTTCAAAGATCCACTTTGAAAATGCTTTTTATAAATAGCGATTTGCACTCTACCCGGAAGGCTGGGCAGCCTACAGAGTCACAAAGACACAGTTAAAACCCCTGCAAATTACTTCTAAGACACTAGGATTGGTTTCAGACGTACTCTGGCATCACGTGCAGGAAGGAAAGCTCAGTCCCTGTTACAGTCAGCCAGCATCTGCACCCCAGAAAAGGATAAGCCAGGCCAAGAAACAAAATCCATATGGAAGTTTCCACCTCTGTCTTCCATGTTAGGAATGTATGAGATTATTCCACCCCCAAAACAAATGGCATTGGGATGAAATGGTTCCTCATTCATTTCTTATTGGTTCTTCTTTTCATGTTTGTAAACAACATGTATTTGTTTCATCCAACAGAGACTAAAAGTTGTGATTTCTCCCCCATTCCTGGTAGTCTTGCTTCATCACACCCAAGCCTGAAATATTATCTTGCTTTTTCATTTTATTACTGGACTGGAAAGGTAACTTCTGCTGATGTGACTAGTTCCCACAAGTCCTGGCATCAGTCTGAAGATAAGATCTCTGATAACAATTCTCCTGCTTGTACCCAGTTAGTTTCAGGTTGGGAGTCTGAGTTCTGGGATGAAAATTTTGGGGCTTAATTTTCCACAGTAACAAGAATTCACAGCTCCAATTGTCATCAAGAGGAACTGAACCTCCTGAGCATTTCTGAACGTGGATCCCTGTATGCTTTTGAGCAACATACCCCAAGAAGAATGTTGCTGGGAAGATTTAGTCTCCAGTCCTTTGTAAATGTGTTTCTTCTTTTATTTGCTGCTCATTTCATGGGCCAGGCAAAGAAAATTGGCTTCTCTTTTCTCTGAATTTCATTATTTGCAGATTTTTTTAATACAAGATAATGCTTCTTTGGCTGGCTCCTGGGATTCCTCTATTAAAAACTTCCCTCCCTTCTCACATCAATGAGCCTTTGTTTCTTCAGCCTTCTTGCTGGGAACACAGATTGCAAAGGAGCTCAGGAGCCTTTTCAGTCCCTTCTGTGGAACAGTTGAGGCGTACTCACAAACCCTTTGTTTTACCATTCTCAATTAAGTATCAGCCCATTTCCTATTAAAATTAGGTGGTTTTACTTCTGGTACAGTGTTTGTTCATCTTCCCTTGCTAGGTGTCTGCCCACCTTCATGTCCTTCTTACCCTAACTGGACTTCTCTGGGGGAATTTTAACTGCAGCTTGGCAAACAAACAGGAAAAGGTCTCCCACAGAATTATGGAGCTGTTCCATATTTGCTTCTATAAGAAAGGGCTTGCAGCACCATGCAGTACTGTGTACAAAGAAGGTGTTGTCTAAAAGATCTGCACAGATACTCTGTTTGCTGTGCACTGAAAGTCTCTAACCTCTTGTTCCATAACAAGGGTGGGATTTGTGTCAGACACTTGAACTGGTGTCTTTTGAGGACCAGAGCTCATTACTTGAGGACTGCACTGCACCACAATGGCAGTGAGCAATCACAGCCTTGGATAAGGGCATTAATTTCCTTCCAATTGTTTTATACTCTTTCCTCAGGAAAACAAGGCCTTCGTGACCTACCTTTTATTTTTCTGCAAAGAGATTTATTTTTTACCACTAATTTTTATGCCAAAAGATGATGAGAACAGATGAAGAATATGGGAGCAGTAGCTGTAGAGGATTCCTTGAGCTAGGTGCCGAACACATGCAGAACAGAAAACTGGTCCCTCTCCCAAGCGCTCAGCTTACTGTTTTTAATTTACCACAGCCTTCTTTGCATTCCTAATTTGCAAACAAAACTATTCCCTGACTGTGGTGTTGATTTCCAAAGTGATTTCAGCATGTTGAGGAATCAAACAGCTGTTTTACAAACTCAGTGTTGCATCAGTTGCTGTGACAACATTTAATAATGTCTTACTCTGTGTGTGTGTACCGAATGGAAAGTGTTTGATTTTTGCCTGTTTTCAATACAGCAGGATGTTGGGGAAAAAAGGAATTAGATCATTTTATGTTGTATGCCTGTAACACTGAAATCAGCAGCTCTTATTAAACTGAATTTAGTAAGGCAAGAGTTGGGCCTTTATAGTAGCGTTTTAGGGAAAGTGCTGCAGTGGGGAATAGATAAAAGATAGCTGGGAGGGTGATTTCTAGTCCTATTACAATAAGAGAAATGTGGAATAGAATATGAATGAAAATTGGAGTCCTGAAGGTTGAGGCTTTCCTCAGCAAACCCTTATGTACAAGTCTAATTCCAGGTATGTTTATGTTTGCTGGGAGGTGCCTCAAAATCAAAATCCTTCCCGTCCTCCCCTTTAAGGAATAGCAGATACTGTGACAATGCTGTTGTTTTGCTCCATGGATGAACTCTTTAAGACTGTAACATTAATAAAAGTGATTTCATGGCCATTTCAATCATTTTACTTTTAATAAGAGCAGGAGTGTTTTAGCTTGAATTTAAATGTGATTTAAACCTCCTTGGCAGGGCAGACACAGCAACATTGTGCTAGATCTTCATAAAAGAAACTCAGACTGATCAGTCTGTTTGAGGGTAGCTTGATCAGTTTTTCCCCATGCTTCCAGGATAATTGTACTGAATCTAGCAGGAAGAACCTTCCTGGCTCCAGCTCTGCCCTTCCAGCCAGCCACCCTCATGGAATGAAACTGGAGTCCCACGGCAGGACATGCACAGGATCTTCCAGAGAAATATGGAAGGCAGCACGCCAAGGCAAAAACCATTTACAGTCAGAATTCTACAAGTGATGTTCAGGACTTGAGTTATCTTGGCCTATTTTCATAGGCCAGTATAAAATAGAATTAAAAGTAAATAGAAGAATGTGACAGGTAAAATATTCATTAGATTGACAAAGCAGTTTTATTTTTTATGGCCTATAATAGTCTAAGCTTCAAGATTTTTTTTTTAATATCTATCTTTTGTTCCCCCTTGATTACAGATATATACTTGTGCCTTGTTCACCTGTAATCCCACACTCAGGGTGTCAAGACATAAATGCAGCTCTCATGAGTCAAATTTTCTCACTGCAAACTGAGGAAAATGGGCAGTTAATTATTAAGTCTCTGTTTTCCAGATACATTTTTTTCTGCAGCCTGTCTCATGACAGTACAGAGACAAGGAGAGGTGAAAGCAGATGGGTCTGGACGAGTGCCAGCCATCTGGGAATCCTTCACAAGTACCTGAAATAGAAGCAAGGTAGGGCACATTGAGGTGAGCGGATTCCAGAATCTACCTGAAAGCTCTGTAGGTGGCCTAAGGCCACTTGAATCTAATCCAAAACAGGCACCTGGCTCTGGCCTGGATGCCTGCCAGTTTCATAGCATATTCTATCCCTGAATTATGGTGTCTGGACTTATTTCATGGCTTATTGTTGTATGTCTTTTAAAACTAATTCCTCACTGAAAGATGTTTGAAATTCAAAGCTTTCTTCAGTTTCCCACTTTATTCTGGAGCTGCAGACACTTGCCTTACTGGGTCCAGGACAAACCTGCTCTAAGGATTCCCTAAATAGAACTTAATGCTTTGGGAGCTGCTGGTTATTGTTTTTTGGGAGGAGGAAGGAAAGGGGGAATGGAGTTTTGTGTTATGGCTTTACCTTATTGGCAACTGTGACGAGGTATTGCTTTTGTGATGCCAGAGTTGCCACTGCAACTTTTAAAGGACTTTTTAATAGGTGCAAAGGGATCCATCTCCTTGCAGTGATTAAAGCTTGGTGGCTTGTTAACTACTAATGTGGCTTGTAGATGCTAGCCCCTGAATTATCACATTGCTCTTATTAAAGCTCAGTCTTCCATATTTTGGTGAGATTCTTCTGATTTCTTCCTCATGGGCTGGCAGAAGGAACTCTACTATGGAGCTTCATAACTATTGGACTTCTCCAGAATACTGTGAGGTTTACTCATACTCCAAAACTCCAAAAAGAGAAGAAAAATCTCCTAAACCCCAAATGTAAGTTGTATAGTTGATATTTTCTCCACAGAGGAATAAAATGCTTAAAATACTTAAGGGAAAATTTAGCAATGGGTGATACAACTTCTCCCTGAGAGTCAAATGTTTAGCTTTTGATGCTGAAATATTTTAAGTGGACAGCACTACAGGATTTCTCAGTGCTACAAGGGCAGCTTAGATGGTAATGTGTTCATCTTTCTTCTTTCTATCAGATCTGTCAGAATGGTTTGTGTCTTCATGATTTTGTATAACCAGCAAATCTAATCCTTACCAGATGCCTGGACTTTATACAGTAGTGTTGCATACTCTTAATTATGCTAGTATCTGCCCACCTCAGTACTTGGTTATCATTATCCCACTAAGCAGTCTACTTAGTTAACCTTTGAAAGAAACAGAAAGGCAGACTTTTGCAAACTCTTTTCCTAAGTTAGGCAGTCTCACTGTAACAAAAAACATGTTGCTGTTTAAACAGCCCAGAAAGGAATTACCTGACCAGAATAAATAACAACTGCCTGAGGCTATGTTCCCTTTCAAATGTTGATCTGAAATAGCTGATCAAGTGTTAGATTAAGTGAATTTCTTACAACTCTCAATTAATAAATACCAAAGCAACTTGGCTAAGAAAACAACAGAGAACATGAAACAAAGAGAACAATGCCCACGTCTGCAAAAATCCCTGGGAGTGGCTTGTTAGGGCATTACACAGAGAAGAGGTTTCTCCTGAATCAGCCTGAGAGCTAAACCAAGGGTCGTCTGTTATGTCCCACCTAAAACTCTAATAAGCAACTCAGAAGGATTTAAAGACTGTTGGGCCTATAGGAAAAAGGAAAATAACTGCAAAGTCAGGAGAACACTTAACCTGAGATTTATGTGTTGTATCAACAATAATGGAAAGCCCGAGAGAGACCAAGGGTTCAAGACATGAACCTATTATGTGTGTGTGTGGAGTGTGGAATGTGGGAAGCTTAGGGCTACCATATTTCTGTCCAGGTTTTCCCAGACAAAATGAAATGCAGTGAGACTAATGTGTCTGGGATGCATCCTTGATTTATACCCATACAGTAAGCTCAGAGTGAATTGGATTTACTGTGCTCACACAGATCACCTACTCAGTGCACACACGTTAGATCCCAGATGCAGGAGATCCATTGTCCATATGCCACAGAACAGATCTGACCCTGTGCAATGGAGGTGTCTGCAAATGGCCTTGATCTGCTCATCAGGTGACTAAACCTTGGCTTTTCCTAGACAAAATATCTAGGTAGAAAAAGACAACGTTCCTGGAAAAAGTCAGATGCAGTCCTAGATAAACTGCACAAGTAGAAGTTTCATTTAATGTGCTTAATGGTTTCTTTAGAGAAATATTTGAAGATACCATTAGTATCAGAATTTCTGTAAAAAGAATGGTATCCACAGATACTGGAAATTTTATTTCCCTGAGTGTCCACAGAGTGAGATGAGAAAAATGTGTCATTGTCCACTCTTATTTACAATGGGACAGAAATAAGTGCTGCTGTTCAAGATGGAGAGAGCCTCCTTGAAACATTAAAAGTCTAATAAGCCATTTTCCTTCCAGTCTAATATATGTGTATTGTTAATATATGCTAAAAATCTTGATCTTAACCATAGATTTTAAGGACTTTCAGTGCTTTTTGGAAATGCACTTTAAAGTATTTGTATTTTGAAGAGGCTCTGCAGTCCTCAGGTGGGGACAGTCCTTAATATTCAGAAGTTTTTGGAACTCCACAACGTGCACTTGCTGTGCATCCCCACATTCCCTGTTTTGGACTACAAAACTGGAAAGTTGAATGAAGAATTATATCCTCAGCAATGTATCATTAGTATTTCAGTAGAGTAAAGGCAAGAAGAGGATGAGGAGCAGCTAGTGCAGCATGCTCCAGGGCGGCTGAGCACAAGGTGAGCAGACACACTCTGTCACCTCTTTCTTGGACCAGGACCCAAGTTCTGCACATGTAGAGTGACTGGCAGCTACAGAAGCACTCTAAGACACCAACTGATTTCAATTTCCAATGCACACTGATGGCCACAAAGTTACAGTATCTTATCTGACGCCTATTTCTTTGGATTAAATAAAAAAAAGGCAATTTTATCTGAAAATCTGCCTCATTACAGCATACACTGCCAGAGGAACACGTCCTGTTCAACTTGAAGCTTATCGAAATAACCTAACTCAAAGCATACCCACAAGTATTCTTTTAAACAGTGTGAAAATAATGCTAAGCATTTTTTTCCAAATCCATAGGGTGTGAAGCAGGCAATGACAAACCCAGGAGGACTTTTCCATCCAGTCTCAGTGCAAGCTCCAGCCTGAAAAGCAGTCGGTGTGGGAATGGTGGGACCCAGCACATCCGAAGGTTATGCTACACCTACTGTGTGCATAAAGGAATTTCTCTGTTCTGCACCACCATAACATTTTACATCCTGACTCCACTGCAGCCAAGGAGCAAGTCAAGACAAAATTACCTTTGCCAGTAAACCTGAAATTCCCCTCAGCAGATGTCAGCAGCAAGACTCGCACACCATCCTCAGGTTACACACTCTGCTGTCGTTCCTTTCACGGCATTTACTGCATTCAGTTTATACAAAAAAAAGTGAAGACAAAGTAATTGACATATGAATCAAGAAGGAAATACATTTTTGTATTAAAAAGATCAGTGAATATTTCCTTTGCAGGGGTGATTATGTGAGAGGCTTTTTGCCTTTTTAGAAATCTCTGTCTTTCACCTGTTGACTCTCAAACTGAAAGATGCTATTTAAAAACTACCATTTCAACTTGCTCCTCTCAACTTGAAAGATGCTATTTAAAAATTACAATTTCAACTTGCTCCTCTCAACTTGAAAAATGCTATTTAAAAATTACAATTTCATCTTGCTCCCTTTCTGTTGGAGAGAGGAGAGTGCTCTCACAGAAAGCTTTGGACACCTGATGCTCACAGGATGATTCCAGTGGCTCTTGAGGAGTCACTGTGATACAAAAGTACAGTGATACTTTTGGGGAAAGCTTCCAGAAAGGCTCACAAATAGAAGTCAAGGCAATTACTCCTGTCCAGTCAGAGTTAATATCCAAGTAGCTACAATGCCTTCTGCAGCTGCCTAAACTCACTTTTCTAACTTCATGGGAAGACACTGCTGAAAAAATAATGAGGTTCATTGGGACTAGATGATCTTTAAGGTCCCCTCCAACCCTCAGCATTCCATCATTTTGTTGTGGAAGACTTCTAGATGGAGAAATACTCTGGAATACTCCCTAAATTGAAGACTACTCTGGAATGCCTCCTAACAAAGCCTGAAGTCCTCATCCCAGCAGCCATCCACAATTCTGGAGAGGAAGATGGTCCTCCAGGGGTGCTTCAAAGGAGCTTTACCTTGAAGAACATTTCAGAAGAAGCCAAAAACTGTCTTTGTCCCAGTAAATGCACACACAGAGGTTTAAATCTAGCAGTGTCCTCAAAATCAGCTAGACAAGGTCTGTTGAAACCTTTAAATAGCAGCAAGTCCACATGCTGAACCCTCCGAGAGCCCTGCTTGAATACATGGGTTGGTGACACTCGTATTAAAAGGGTTGAACTTTTTTAGTGCCTTTAACATCAAAGAATTCTGGTAGTTCGTTTTATTTTAAAATTTCTCATTTCAAATTTCCATCTGTAATTGTCTGTTGTAACTCTTCAGAATAAACTTATAATTTTAATTCAAGAGACTTTAAAACTGTCTGGACAAATTAGACATGTACTTAGACTACTGGCATTTCTCCAAAACAAACAGTGTCTGTTGTTATCAGCAGTGCTAGTGTTACCAGAATAACTAGGAAGCTTTACAAATCAGCATGACAAATTAAAAAGAGGAAAAACAAAAATCTCCAAAGGCAAGGAGCTTTTGGCACTCATTTAAATTTAATCTTCACAGCTAGATTTGCTTCCACAAACATAAGTTTGTTGTAATTAGCTACCAAGACTGGAGCTTAATGAGTTTAATAAATATTTCAGGCTGTTAAGAGTGGCACAGTGGTGACTGGAGATTTTCTGCAGTACAATGAAATATAAATGAAGACTAGAAATTAATAATTACAAGAGAACTGGAATGGCTGAATCACACATTTCCTAAGGGCACCACTCGACTTTCTGTGGAGTGGAAAAAGTTATTAGGGACTGGGCATGGACCATAAGCTTCTAACAATTGTCCAGCACAAAGAACAGCTCAGTCTGCTGGAGTTATCCACTTCTACTAAACAATTATGTGCAGATGAATATTTTCTCCAAACAGAAACTGAGGAGTGCAGTGGAGGTATTGCCATTTGATTCCAAACTATTTTCACTGCAACTCCTATGAATAGCACAGAGTTTGATGATGCCCTGTGAGGAAAGAAGTGTAATGGGAGCCACACACAGAATTACAGAGCTCTTAAAACTTCAGACACCTTTCTTCATTTAGACCTCTGGCTGACAAAATATCTTCCCTCTTCTTGTTCCTTTATTTTAGAATATTTGGGTGTGACATGTTATAGGCAACAATTTTCACACTGTTTGGATTTTGTAGTCCTGAGCATAAATGCAAGGACGTTCCACTTGTGTGTGCTCCTGGGGCTGCAGTGCAGAACCAAGGCATCATTCCAGTCCCGACTCTGGCTTTTCATGTCAAACCAGAAGCATCAGAGCTGTCTCAAGAATCACAAGGGAAATGTACAAGCCATCAAATTATCACATACTGCTGTTTGCAGGAGGATTTATGCAGCAGAAATCAATACTCCTCTGGTTACTTGCTTTCATTTTCTGTAGACTTTACTTTTTTTTACAACTACAAGATGGAAACTTCCTTTTTTAGATTAAAGGTTAAAGATCCTTTAATGACCTCATGATTTCAAGGATGTTGGGACATTTACCTCTTCCTTGATACCATCACTAAAATTGAAAATAAGCATCAAAGAGTGGTCTGAAATTTTGGAATTTTTAACTCCCTTCTAGTACTAACTGACTGTGCTTAGAGCAGGGACAATTTTTGCTTTTAGATTAGGAAATCACACTTCAGAGAAAATAAATTAGGTGCTGCTTGTTGTGAAGATTCAGCTCACAGACTGTCTTCAGGTGCCTGTGGCTACAGATGCTTCTTAAAGCCAGACAAGGAAAACTCAGTTCCCTAATCCTGGAGCAAGTACAAAGCCAGACCTTGCAGCTTGATGCAGAGTGTTTGCCCCGGCTCTTGAGAATCTCCTGACTGTGCTGCATGGAAAATAATCTGTGGATAATCTAGTCCATACTGTATAATAATTCACTACTTCAAAGCGCACAGAGAACTGTGCATTTATCAGATAATGGTAATGTAATGAAAGGCTGAAGGATGTAAAATAAGATTAAAGTACAGAGATAGAGAGTTAAGTATTTAAATGTTAATGTGGCAGCGCTTGCTGCATACCATAAAATGCATAAAAAATCTTAAAATAGAAGAACGTGCTAACAGTGGACAAATTACTTCAGGCCCACTCTCACCTGTTATTTCAGTATTTGGGTTATCTTTCAATAATTAGCTGTAATGTAGCAAGCAGATAGCATTTTGAAATGAGGCTTTGGAGAGCCACCTTACTTTGACTCCCAGCAAATACAGAACCTACTGTAATGAGGACTGAAAATATCATGTCAGAAGACACTGATGAGGCTTTTCCTTTTCTTCCTCTCTGGCTCTTTAATTGATGATGTTAAATTAGCCTGACTCAGAGATAAACAGGTAAACAATCTAAACTTTTGTCTGCAGCTGGATTTTTTCCTTATTTCACTCCATCTTTCTCCATGTTATTCCATGGGCCTGCAAATGAAGCACTGTCAAACTTGTTTTCCTGGTTTGACTCATGGCTAATTTCTTATGCAGGAGGAATTCTACATGGGGTCAGCATGTCCTAAATTATCCTTATTTTACTTACTTCAGACAGGCTCTTTCACTGGTTAACATATTTTGCAGAGTACACATGTCTCAAGAAACATAGCAACATATGAATACACCAATCACAAAAATCAGCTTATCTCAAGCTGCTCAGAAAGACAAGAATTATAATGGATGATGAAATTAGGAATCAGCTGTCGTCACTTTGTAATACTCTCACCCCATATATTTTCATAATTTCACGTGGTTATGTCACAGAACTCTTTAATGATTGTACAAGTTGTGTCTCATGAGGTGGAAAGATTTAAAACTGCTGGGGGAAAATGGTAAGCTTTTTCTTTCTTTTTTCCTCATGAATTTGAAAACTTTCTCATCATCTTTTTACCAGAGCATTCCAGTAGCTGAAAGTTTCTCTGTGCATTCCAAAGAACATGAACATGGTTTAAATAATATTGATGAATAAAAAAAACTGCAAGTGCAATTAAAACAAGCAAAATAGAAACATTTGATATTTTCCAAATATATCTTCAAAAATCAAGCCCCCTGAAAGAATATTCTCATGCACTAGAGTGGAAAAATGTGATCTCAAACCCAATGTTTATTTTTCAAACAAAGAAAGAAGTAACCAGTCCATTTTATTCCAATGTCTTCAATGTGGTCTAATTAATCAAATCAAAATGAAAGAAAAAAAAAGTAACAATTTGCCAAACACATAAAAGAGATGTCTAATGCTGATGACTGAAAAAACAACTCCTCCAAACAGTCTGAATTTTTTTTCTAGAGGAAAGAATTTTAGCGGCTTTTGAGCTTTCTGAACTCTTTCTTATAAGTTTTTTTGAAAAGATCAAATACAAATTTACCATTTATCAATCATAGTACATATAAGAATTGTGTGTGTCTTTGAAATTCTCTTCACTTGAATTTCTGCATTTACTTAAAAGAAAAAGGCCTTGGTGGAATTTTTGTCTTCTAGAAAAGGCATTTATGAATAGCTGCACTAAAATATCCATGACTACACAACTGAGCACAGATGCAGGTGCTTGGTGCATCATTTATAACATGCATTCCTGATGAACTCAAGCAAGTCATTTCCATTCATCTCTCAAGTGCAAAGGAAATACCAATGCTGTTGTGAAGCACCTTCATTGTTGGGGTTCAGAATTGGATAGATGCTCCTTTCTTGCCATATTTCTAGCAGCCTGCAGCCTTAGTGTTTGATGGCAAATTACTGACATCATTTACACCTACAGTACTAGTTGTTTCCAGTGAAATTCTCTATTTTCATGCTCATGCCATGTTTGTGCCCCTGTATCCCAAGCTTGTGGCTCAGCAATGCTGCTGAGCAGGATTCCTAGAACACCAAATCTATCAGTTGTCAAATATAAAATTTCCCTGAGGCAGCAATAGATGTTAATAAATGATGAAGAGAACAAAAATCACTGTTATTTTGCTAAATGACAAAAGGTTTTAGCTGTTTTCACCCATACAGGGATACAGAGGGAAGTTATATTATACTTATGTAGTTAGATCAAGCATAAGAAAGCTGGAGGTCGTACATTGAAAGAGACACTGGGAGATTTTGTGTGTGCCACCGCTCTGGGAATGGTAACCCAGCCTCTTTTTGCCACTTGCATACTATTTTAAGGCAAATTAATCAGTGTTTTCATTAATCTGTGTTTTCACACACCCTGCATGTGGTCTCCAGTCAGGTCCAGCCACACCGCTGAAGCTTTACTGTGCCATGCTAGCACAGTCCCCTGAGCAGCTGACCATCACCTCCACCCAGAGCTGCTTAGTGCAGAGGAACAGGAGATTCATGGCCTTCTGTATCACAGTGGGCTTCACCTGCTTTGAAAACTGGCAATAGCAAAAAAATTTCCACGTGCTGTGGCTGCTGCTCTGCCACTGCAGCGACTGCGCTTCAGTCATAGAAATGTAGAATGTTTTCCTATTGCTTTATTTGATACCAGCCTGTTGGAAAACAGGTCAGAGTCTGAGCACACTTGTGCTTTTTCAACATCTCAAATCCAATGGAAATCTGGACACTTAGAGACAAAAAAACAGTCCAAAGGTCAAAGGAGGTTTTCAGCAAGAGCTGTCAGCTGAAAGGACTCAGACATGAGGAGGATATAGAAGTTTATCTCAGGGCATGTGCACTTAGCCATAATAAACAGCAGCACATACTGGGAGATGAGAGATGTCCTGAATGTTTGAAACACTGATTAAGTTATTATTTCTCTGCAGGGAAATAATTTCTGATACCATAGCTCTTATCTGTCACTTCCAGATATACATCAATACAGTGAGTTTTCTTAGTGATAAATATCACCTGTGTTTTACAGAGAACCTGACACTGAATAATTCATATTTATGGTCTGCTTGATAATAATCACAAATGTCATCTTGTGATGAGTAAATTGAATATTCCTCATATTTCCTGCCTAGCAGAAGATCCTTTACTAATATTAATATTGCCATCTATTGCACTGTCTGATCACAATACTGCCCATGCTCTGAAGGATCCAGGGACAGTCCATTCCCAAAGGACTTGTCACAGAAAATTCAAGAGCTGGACATTAGGGTAGCAAACAAATCAGTTAAGAGAAAGTGGACTGCCTAAATAGCTGTTCATGTCAGCATGGTACAATCTTTCACGATCTGATTCTTAAAACAAAATCCAGAAGCTTTGTCCAGACTATTTGCAGCCTTGGATTTTGCATAAAGCCTTTGACAATTTCATTTTTAAGTAAAAAAATAGAAAAGGCTTTTGAAAATTGACTTCCTACCCAGCTGACTGACACAGCCTGAAATACATCTACCCACAAAGGATTTTCAAAACACACTGGAAGCAAGAGATGCTGTTGAGTGGATCTATTGCTGCAACCTACAAGCATATAAAATATTTCAACAGGCTGTTCATGAAGCCCTCACTGTAAATTGAGGTGACCTTAATGGGTGTGGATAAAAAAGCTCCCGGCATTATTCCCTTCACCCCAGCTACAGTCTCCTGTAGGTTTAAAGGTCATTGATGCTTTAGAAACTGAGCAGAGGGGTCTTTTCCATTGTCTCTCACTCTTGTTAGGGGAGGCTTTTCCATATTCCTGTGCTGGAACGTGGTGTGCTGGTATTGCCTAGAGCATCTCTTTGCCTGTGGGCTACCAAGAGAAGCCTCCTGAGCTCTCTGCCAGCAAATCCCCTCTGGGAGAGCAGCAGGATGAGCACTGGGAACACACACCCTGCAGTGGGGCCATCCCTACTGACTGGGGTTTGGGATCAGGGCACTGCATTGCCCCCAAAATACCAAATATTTTACCATTCCTGCAGTCAGAGCTATGGGGCTTTACCAAGGAATGAATTTCCATCTCACTAAGGTCTTAAATTCTTTTATTATTATTGCTTTTGAACAAAAATGTCTGCTTTAATCAATATGGTTATAGTTTTCTCTCTGCTGTTCTCTGAAGTCAGTAAAGTATCAGTAAAGTATCTCCATTAAAGCCCAGCCAAAAGGACATTTGTTCTTAAGAAAAGAGCAGTGCTTTTCATGAAACAATTTATTTAAACAACATCTGCTTGAGTTTTCAGAATGCTGCTGTAGGATATGGTTACACTGAATTGTAAGACAAAAATGTCTGGTCTTACTGTGTTCTGTATCTCGGTTATTAAGTCAATTTTATAGGAACACTTATGTAGGCTGAAAGTCTTTCTAATAAATCATTAGTGGATATTTAGGCCTCTCTCTCAGTTTGTGGTCTTTGTTTTCCAGTAACCACAAAACATCTGAATTAAATTACCTAGTAAATTTGATTACTTGTATTCCAGAAGTTGTACATCTTCAAGATATGTGAATGTCATTGCTACATCAGCAACCTCATGTTCTGACTGCACTTAAATCACTCCATTCCTCTTCCAGTGCATTGCTGCCACAGAGGGGTTAAATCAGTTACAAACAATACACTATACAGCCTCAACTTTCTCTGAAGGTGAATACAAAAATTTTAAAAAAATTATTTCAGCTTGGATCACAGCATGTGACTTGTTTGACCTTTTACTAGCCACAACTGCTGCCTCTGCAGCTGATGAAGGAAATATAATCTGGCATCTTGCATGGTGCTCTCCAGGCTGGAGAGTGTTGGGGAGAATGGTTCTGAAGGGGGTTCTGGTGATACCCAGGTTATTATTTTGTCCATTCCAACAAACTTTTTAATGAAATAAATACAATTGAAAGTGGCTGAATGTTCCATCTAGATATGCCTCACCTAAGAAAGATCTGATTTTATTTAAAATTTTGGAACAACTTTTTCAGAATTTAGAGCTGTCAAAGTAATTAACAGCCTGTGATTATATCTTGAGGCACAGTGTTTCTTTTCTAAGCAATCTCAATATTTTTTACAAGATTAGGCATTTCTGTTCCAATCAGCTGTGTTTTGTTGGCTTGGCACAGCCTTGGTGTAACTGAACTTAGCCCAGAAGAGAGGGCAGAAGCCTCACTCTGGGATTGCAGACAGAGGAGCCAGCCCCTTTATTTACTATAATTATGTCTTCACTTAGACAAAACACTTTTTTGACAATTTAATGCAAAAGGAAAAGATAAATAAATCCCAAAGATGATACAGTAACTCTTAATTTTCTTTAGCAATATAAGAAACCACTGGGGCTTTTAATGCAAAAAAGTGACCATTATTTGTATGTAAAAACTCTTAAATCCAAACCCAAAATAATCATTGAAGAACAGCTCATATAACCCATGAAATGCCCAGGCAATACCTGGGAGATGTCTTTCCATATCAGCATTCTTCGGCACGGGGAATACAAAAGTTAATTAAATTAGATATTAAATTAAGCATGGGTTTGACACAATACAGTTCATTGGAATTTCATACAATGAGCTCCCAGAATTACTAATGGTCAATAAAGAATTACCTCAGCAACCCCCCATGGCACAGACATTGTCCCATCAGACAGTGCAAGAATGCACCACACATTCCACTGATCAAACTGAACTTTTAAGTGTTCAGGTTTTGGGGGCAGATGATGGAGAGAAAGAAAAGGAAAATGAACAGTCCTGCAGCCATCACTTTGATATAACAGAAAAGGAGCAAAAGTCTCCTCTGCATCGCTCCCCTGGCCTGCAGGAGCAGACAAGGAGCCTTTCAGATGCTCCATTTGTGTTCCACTCCACATTCCACATTTCCTTGCTTCGGGCACCATCTGTAGTTCACAGATTCCTTTAGGACGCCAAACATCCCTGGGAAAACAACAGCAAAAACCCAAACACACACAATACACAGCCCATTCTCACACAGCAGAAGGCACAGTCGGAAAATCTAGACAAAAAAAGCTTTAAATAAAAAATCCTATCTCTGTGCAGAACTGTATTTTCCTGGTCCCCTAGAGATTTATTTTCTTGTTTCTGGCTCTGGTTTTTGCCAGTGGGTACCCTGCTTCCCTGTTTGAGGTAAAGAAATCTATAATGATGTCTCTTTCTCCATTAAAATGTCTCTGCAAATGATTAGAGATAAATTCAAAGGATTTTTAAAAGCCTCGGTGGATGCAAAGTTGGAAAACCAGAGTGTTTTACTGCCACAGTAAGTAGATTACACACTGCCAGCAAATCTGAACCCCAGCCCAAGCACAGGGATCAGATCCTTGCCTGCCAGTCAGAGCTGCAGGGCAGGTTTGCACCCCACATTCCCACATCCCACATCCCCACATCCCCACATCCCCACATCCCACATCCCCACATCCCCACACCCATCTCCAGAGCCTGCAGGACCCTTGGTGCTTTTCCCCCACCTTTGCCAGCTGTTTCCTCCTGCAGGGTACCCAGGGTCTGCCCTGTGCTCCCTGGCAGCTCTGAGCCCCCATCTGGGATGCTCCCCACTGGGAGATGCTGCTGTGCCCAACAGGACAATGGCACCAGGCTGTGCAATGCTTAAAAGTGGACTTTGGAGAGCAGCTGGAGAACATTGCATGAGGCCTCAGTCACTCTGTCCTATCAGGGAAGCAGCAGGAAAGAGTGTGGATCTTTCCTAGCAAATCCATGTGAATCTGCAGATTTTCAACCTGTCCCCTCCCAAGTCATGCTCTTTGAGTGTGGCTCTTCTTATAAGGACCATTATTGAGGCTCCATTTTACTGAGTTGTCTCATAGAAGAGCATAATCAGGATCTCAGTTCCTTCACTGGCTCCTCTGATATCACTTGTATCAGCTCTTTCCATGCAAACATATCTCACAGCACCACAAAACAGCCAGACCTCAGAAGGGAGTGTGTATTTGACACAACAGGAATGCACACTTTACAGAGGAGTATATTTTTAACATCCAGGATTTGTGTGGTTTGGCTCTTTTCTTTTCATGAGTGCACATTTTAAATCATGCTTGAAAAGACTGACCTTTTGCTGAAGAGACATAAAGCTGGGGTGAGAAGGATTAGGGGAAAGGAGTAATAGCACTATTAATTTTTATTTCTCCTGTTGCTAACAAAGGTGAGTACACAGAAAAAAGGAGCGTGAGTGTATTTCTGCCCATCACCTCCCCAAAGCTGTTCATAGTACACTCAATTCTGAAAGAAGTAAGGCCAAGGAAAGACCAAGATATATTTTATTTTGTTGTGCATGTGGTCTGGTTAAAGCAGTAACAGCCCCACAGAAAAGACCCAGTCCAAGAGTTGCAGACCTGGCTCTCTGTTTACATCTCTATGTGAACATTAGGGGGTTGCTTTGTTAGATTTTCACAGAGTTCACAATCCTCCAGCCCTGAAGCCCACCAACATTGGAATTTCTGGTTTTCAGCTTGCACCAGGTTTTCCTGCAGCTCTTTGACTTGTGTGGACTTGTACTTTGTTGTTTTGGTTGGTCAGGAAAGCACGACAGGATTTCATAAGGAAACTTAAGAAGGTCTCAAGAATCTTTGGTTTCAAAGCTATTACTGGGACAGAGCTATTGAATTTTTGGGTGGCTCCAGGCTCAGAGCCCTCCTGTAGTAGGCACCCTATGGTACATTATTGACTGTTTCCAGGGAACTAGTAGGAGGTGATTTGGTTCTTTAATGTGATACAAATAGTTTTTATTAAAGAAAATAGGACTGTCAAAAGGGATGATGTCTTGTGATGATTAAAGGGTCTTTAACTTGCTCAGTGTCAGTACAAAACTGGGGCTCAGCAATATATGAACATCTGCTACCACTATGGATTAACTGCTGCTCTTTAGGTTTGATATGGGACTGGAGAGATCACTGCAATATATCTCAGAGACACACTTTCTTTCAGTACCTTTTACATGCCTGTTATACCCACCCATCAAGTATTTTGTCAAATGTAAATTAGAAGCCCTTTGGTTTAGGACCAAACCCTTTTTATAGGTTTGAACAATGCCTAATGCAACAGCTCCTACCTTTTGGGAGTTCTGCAGTGCAAATTCATGACATCAAGTCTCCCAAACCCTATTTACAAAAGGACATTAAGCTTGTGAAGTAAGGTACCAGCGGGTACCAGAATGAAGGTTTCCTCCTCAGTTGCTGCAGGGGTGACATGCATGCCTATAGTGTTATGGTGCAGGCTCTCATTGCACAGCCAAATTCCCTGTACAGAAACAGGCAGTGCTCACTGCCACCAGGGAGGAACTTATTTTGTTCCCTGCATTCCTGCTGCACCTCCTCAGGCTGGTGTCTCCCACAACTGCCAAAAGCGCCGTCGTCTTTTGGTCGCCTGCGTTAAGGAGCAAGGGCTTGACTTTGTGAAACAATTCCAATGTATAGCACATTTCCACTCAGCACAGTTGTCAGTGCCACAGAGGTCCTGCCACATCTGCTAACCAGAAACATCAGCTTAGATGCCTCAAGTTGGATCCCCAGAAAATGAGGAACACAACATTACCACCTCCAAACCCTTGGTTTCAATCACTTCCTTTACTGACTGCACAGAAGTGTGTGCCAAAGGCATCATTCAGACATGGATTTCACTGCACAAACACTGATTTGTCTCAATGCTTGAATCCTCTGCCTCTTTTACTGCAGCCACAACACATCTCCTTGGAGATCACTTTGATCTGGCACTTATTTAGCAACTTCTCCTCAGGACTAAAGCTTATTTTAGCCTGTGTAAACTAAGCACCTGGAGATAAGTGTTCTTAATAGATTTCTCAATAGATTTCTATCTGGGAGGAGAAATTGGCACACATTTCTGTCTTGCCCAAGGTCTTCAAAAGGAGTCCCTGTGTGATCCTGCCAGGTTCCTTATTCAAATAATTTGGAAACTCATGACCAGAGAGCATGTTATGTCACATACCTGTGGCAGGGTCCATGTAGAGCCTCAGAAATAAAATTCACTGCAGCACCCAAGGAGATTAATTTGTCATAAATATCTCCCAGCCAAAATACATAGCAGTTCCCTTTGCTCACCAGAGGCTGATCTTTCCTAAATCACCATTGATCTAGGACTTTTCTTGCATAGTTGACTTCTGTGACCTGCATTTCCCTCCCTGCCATACTCCTGTTTCAGGCTGTGAGTGGTGCTTAATGATCATATCCTTATCTTACAGAAAGATCCACAGAGCAATGATCTCCTCCTGTTGTTCCCTAATCAGCCTTGAGACATAATTGACAATTCCCTGTCCAACAAGGAGCATTCCCATAAGAGCAACATAACACTGAGCTGTTCCACTAGAGAGTTTCACTCTCACAACCCCTCTTTTTTTTTTTTTTTTTTTTTTGCTCAGACCTCTTTTTTTGGCCTCAAGCTCTATTTTATCCAAATCTGTTAAGCTCACTGCCCCCTTTGAGGACAAGGAGCAAATATCACAGTGACCAACTACTTGGGACTACCCAAGTACACACAAATCAAGCAGTGCTTGTGTTTTAGGCTTTACTGATGTTGGGATGAAGATTCCCTCTCCCTTTAAGGAGACAGAGATAAGAGTGTCTTCCCCTGAAATTCCTGTATTAATCAAGGAGAAAGTAATGCTCCACTGGAACAAATCCCTTGGGTGTTACTTCTTAATCATCAATTTACAAAACCAGATTTTGAAGCAAAACACCCGTGGGTGGTTCTGAGATCATTATTAACAAGATATGAATCTTTTAATAAACAATCTTAGGGGTATGGCATCTTAGGAAGACTGGTACTGATTTCTACACCAATTCGAAACCTGCTGTGTTAGTTAGTTAGGCTGGATGCCAGGGCTGCAAAAGAACAGCCTGAATCTTGGCATGGCCAGCCCCCAGCGGGCAGCTTCGGCTGTGAGTGGTCATAGTGTGCTCCTCCAAGGCACTCTCTGCACAAGTTACCAGAGGAGGAGGCTCATGTACTGTAGTGGAGCATTAGCAATGTGTAAATCCAAGTGTTTTCATGGTGCCAGCTGAAGCCAGCCTAACAGGGTGTGTGTGCAGCATGTAAATAACCCAGTGAGTGCTCTGCAGTGTGCTAAGGCCACCCTTAAAGAAGGGCTGGGCAGGAAAAAGAGCTGCCCTCTCAGTTTTTGTGGACTTTTTCAATAAAAACATGGGGGACAGTCTCTGAGGGTGTGCATATCTGTGGTGACAGTAACAGGAGAAAGAACTTGCAGGGGGACCATAATTCTGGATGTGCTTTCCCTGCTGGCACAGCCATAAGGGATGGAAATCTCAGTGCCTTTCTGACTGGAATGATAATGCCATCAGGAAGATAACAAATGAGATGAAGCATCCAAAATGCCTTATTAGCCTTTGATGGGCTGGGAGGAGCTGCCAGCAGAAGCAAAATATATACGACCTGCTTTTCAGCTGCTTTGTGTATGGAAGTGCAGTGCTGGAGCAATGTGGAGGGTGAGCATACATTAATTCCCCTTCCATGAGGCACAGTAGGTTAAAAAACAGTCAGGAGGAAGAATTATTGTAGTCTCCCTTTTATTGTTGTAACTTTATGTGCAGTCAGCTTTGTCCTTTCAGGCAGTTATTTACAATTCTGTTGTTTATTCTATTTATTGTTACGGGATCTTAGACCTGGCCTGCAAACTCAGTGGTTTTTGCATGAGGACTGTATCATTTTGACATTTCTCTCAGCAGTCTTTTATCTATTCTAAACTGCTTGCTGTGCCTAGCTGGTTTAAATTGCTAAAACAGAGTTGGTCTATTCTGTTGCACAGGAGCACAAGGTCTAGGACAGCTTGTGGGGTGTATTACAATGAAAGAGCCCTCAAACAACTGAAGAAAGGGCTTTGTGTGTGCCCTGCCCCAGCTGACTTGCCTGTTGGTTGGGAGAGCAGCACAGCATGTGCTCAGGCTGCCTCTCTCCTCTCCTTGGCTGCTCTAGAACACAAATGTGTTCATTATTTTATGCTCTCTCCCTGGGAATATATAGAATGGGAGTATCTGGACCTGTTTTTACACCTCACAGTGTCCTGCAGTGAGCCTTCCTCGTGTGGCTGCAGTAGTTGAAGCAGCCACAGGAGCACCTGCCCAGCCAGGAGATGTCAGGAGGAGCTGGCACTGGAAGGCACAGTGCCCATGCTGATGTCACTGCCAACCCCAGCTGCTAAAGCCAGAGTGAGCCAAGCACAGGATGAACAGACTGGGCTTTTAGAGGTGATACATGGAGCTCTCTCTGTCCTCTGACTCCCATTTCCAGCTATGGAAGGTAAAAATACAAATCAATTACACTGCTATTATTTTCAGACTTATGGGAGAGTCTTCAGTCACATTATCAGAAAAACTTTTTCCAAGGCAAACACAGATTCTGTGGTTTAGTTAAAATACAGTAAGACCTAGAAATAGATGTGAGGCTTTAAAGCTGAAGGACCTTGACTTTCAAGGAACATGTGACAAATCATATGAATTGCAGTGGTGCTACATATTACAGATAGAGAGAGCTTATTTTATCAAATTAGGAAACTAAGCCTTAAACTATTAGTGTGGTTTCTTATTTTCTCAGCAGCTAACAAATATCTTCAAATTTTTTTTTTTATTGCCTGTTAACTGAGGCTATTTACATTCTTATATCTGTTATGTTTAACTGATTAAAAAAGGATTGACCTTAACTCATTCCCATTAAGTGATTTGGTGAAACTGCCCAGAAATGAAGGGGCTGCTTCTCTGTCTTGGCTCCATAAATCCTGCCCTAGAGGTGTATTTTCTCACACAGATCTCATCAGCCATATGGCTCCTGCCCTCCAACTCTATGGACTGTTCAGTCTTTGGAAAATCTATCATTTCTTACAATAAGCAATTTAACTATTTTAGTCACATGTCCTCAAGATAACATCTTGAACAGGCAACTGATTTAGTTTAACAGCAAAGTGTTCATAAGGAAGTATTCAGCAACAAGGCATTGTAGGAGTTGTCAGAGCTGAATAAAAGGAATAAATGCAAGCTTGCTCATATATGTGTAGCTGAGTGATTTAGTTCAGCCTATTCTGTATGTATAGAGAATGTCTCAAATTAGATCCTTTTCCCAGACCACGCTCATGGGTCTGTTATCTCCACTTTTCTTCACTTCAGCACACGGCAGGACAGATCTGATAGGACTTTGTCTTCAAACTGGCCTTTATCTCAGGTAATTTTAATTTCTTCTTTGCAAATATCCTATTATCTTAAGAGAGGACAGAAATAAATAAAAATAATCTTACATTTTGGACAATTAATTTCTTTTCTATAAAGGAAGAGTTTGTAGAAATCATGAGTGAAACCCACTTGAAAACTTCTTTTACTGCAGTTGTTGCCATCCTATGAGAAGGAAAATATATCAGGAATTCTTTTCCCATCTCATATGACTATGGGACAAGCTTCTAAATGCATGTCTCTCCAGCAACTTGAGGGTACACTGCAGCCATTAGTTGTGCCAAACATGCAGCACCAAAAAGGTCCTGGCACATTGCCCAGCATTTACTGCAACCCCTGCATCTGTACCTGACAGCAGATTGCTTACACTGCAGCATTTCCCAGAGCATATCCCGGGAACAGCACTGACAGCCAAGTGGCAGTCAACATTTAAAGGGAAGGAAATTTGAAGGTCTAATGCAAGTGCCCAACGCCTGGTTAGTGAGTGTGAAACACCTTTGTGCCTGACACCAGCTTGGGTCTGCACAGCACCTTCTGCTGAGAGCAGAAGCCAAGCACCGGGCTGATGCCTTGTCCGTGGTGGGACACACTGGGTGAACATTAGAGAGAATGAGCTGATGCCAACATTTACTGTCAACTGAACTTGACAAAAATGCAAATTCTGTGGTTGCTGAGGTTCAGGGGACTCAGGCTGTGGCGTGTCTCAGGAGACCCCCTGTAACCAGAGCCCTCCCAAGGGCGTGTGGCTGTGAGGGTGGGTATGCCAATCCTAGCCATGGCTTTGGCCAGGCTGCCCTGAGTTAATCAGCAGCCCTGGATATCAGAACTGCACTGGGAAAGCTCTGCAGCCACTGCCACTGAGCTCTCATCAGCATTCCCTTCTCTGCACCCAACTTGGCCAATACAGCAAGACCCACCCACCTCATGTCTGAGCCCAGCCCTGCCCTTTCCCGGCTCCCTCCTTTCCCCACCAGCCTGGCCCCTGGCTCCTTTGCCCCTGCCACCAGGAAAGCAGGATTGTTTTTCTAACATCCCACAGCCATCAGACAGGGCAACCCTGACCCTTGGAGCCTTGCAGAGCAGAGGGAGGCCTGCTCCTGCCCACAGCTGCAGGAGGTGGACAGTGTTTGTGGACAAACCAGGGCACCTTGTGCCAGTGCTGCAATACCCAGCAGGAGGATTCCCCACTGCCCATCCCAATCACAGGGCTCCCAGAGGGGCATATCTTCCTGAGCATTAGATCAATCTTCAACTCTGCATGAATTATAAAGGATAGGATTCTCATAACTGAATTAAGGATTATTTTATAGGCTTAGAAACCGAAGTGATCTAGGAAATACATATAGTTTTTAATGCCAAATGCTTTAATACCAGCGAGAATGCCTTCTTTGATGAAGGATTTTAGCTATAGGATCACTACTAAAGCATTTGAAGCAGCAGCTCCTGGGAACAGTAATTGACAGGGCTTGTAAGGAATTTTAGCTAAGTAGAATAAGAGATAATGACATGTGGTTAAGCTATTTAGGCAGGATATCAGAAGAAAATTCAAAGTGAGATCTATTAGACAATGAAAATATTGTCCAAAGGAAGTGATAAAAGCCACATCACTTAAATATTTAAAGCTGGTGTGTTTAAAGCTCTAGAGAGGATAATTATGTTGAGTCAATCTCCATTCACAGAGAATGGAATAAGCCTCTATTCAGGAGCATGCAATAAATTACTTAACAGGCCATTGTAGTCTCTAACTGAGGTGACTCCATGCGTTTTCTTCTCTTAGGGGGATGCTGCTTCATCTATACATTTGTTTTGAGAAAGAAAAAACACTTTCAAAAAGGAGTGAATCTGCAATCCCAGTTTAGACAGTCCCCAAATCACTGCTGTACTCCAGTGTACGTACATGCTGTGGTGCAGTAAGGCTGAGAAATCAGTAAAATAAACTATCCCAGAGTGTCACAGGTCTGCTGGGTCCTGTACTCCCTACCAAAACGACCACTATAAAACCATATTTATTAATAACATGTAACTGAATTTCTACCTCAGTTTCAGATTTCTCTGAAACATAAACAGCTCTTCCACATGTGGGTTTGTAAAATCCTATTCTGCAATATCTGAGGGATTATCTTTGGTATATTCTCCTTCAGCACATTTAATCAACTCATCTGAAAGTGCTTGTTTCATTTCAATAATTTTGAGTATCAGTTCTACTTAGGGATGTTTACGACTTAGGATCCCTGTGAAATTATTACACTGATGGAAAATGTTCACTAAAGTGATTTTTACTTTTCAGCTCTGAGCCCCATCTAGATGTGCTCTGATTTTTTTTGCAATTATTCCTTAGAGGAAATATGTAAGGACATTAATTAGTGGGGCACTGGTGGGTTCCTGTCTGAGAACAATGACAACCCTAATTGCAGAGCAGGAACTGTTTGATTCTGCAGTCAGTCCTGGTACTGAGGGCTCATGTCCAAATGGAAGGTTTTGAAGTAGACATCTGTTAATAAAATATTTCCTACTTAACTTTGATATGGAAATAAACCTGCAAGTCTGATTAAGTCCCTGACAATCCTTAGGGCAAAAAGCAAAAGAAAACAACCCTCCCAACCCTCAGTTTTAACAATACATCAGAATTACATCAGGGTTTCAACTATAAGGCAGTTTTCCAATGGATTTAAATGCCACCAAGAAAAAGGATCTACATTTGCTACAGTGTGATCAAATGTTCTCAGCATGACGTGCAACCATCCATATAAATGTCTGCTCTTTATAATTTAATTTATATATTCATAATTCTAGAAAGACTTATGTTCATATTTAACTGAACCTGGTAGCAATCCACTGATCATAATGAGATTATCCACAGTTTATTGACTTAAGCCCATGCATAAATCTCTACAGCAATGGAACAATAGTTTTTTGCACAAATTTATTTATACATTACACAAAAATATTTAGGACAGCACTAACATGTCTACACTTCATTTTTAAACTGATGCTGCTGGATTTTGTGCAATTCTTCATGTTTCTGCATGCAGCAACATCTGTCATAACATAATACCTTTTTAAGAAAAAATGCCTATGCAAAAGACAAAAACTATATACGTATGTATCCACATACTTCTGACTTAGCCACACAGAAATTAAATGCCAAATATACACATATTTATACATATAGAGAAGCTTACATATTTATGCACCATAAATATTTAGACGTGTCTCTGTGTGTATATACAGGTATACATACATATATACAGAAATAAATGTAATGAGAAGCAGAGTAAGTGGAGAGCCAGAGCCATGCAACAGCCTAGAATCCATGCTTCAAATACATGAATACAGGGTATTAACATAGATTAATTTTAGAAGGGATTAGGAAGAAAAAGAAACAATGGATTATCATGAAAGATTTGAGATTATCAATGATGCATGAATAGCTAAAAATTGGAATACTTCCCCAGCAGTTATGGGATATTACTCAGCCCCACTCTCTTCTCTGTGTCAAAGACCGTAAATATATAACATATATAATATTTATTATATATAATAAATATAATAATGCATGTAATATATAATTGTGTATAACTATTTATATAATATATTAATTATTGTGTTTATTAATATATTTATTAGTATAATTGTTATGTTTATGATGTAATATATTAATTGTACTATTTATTATATTTATTTTTATACTTAATAATATATATTTATAACTATATATAAAGTAGGATATATAAAATTTACATTTATATATGTATAATATATATTGATATATTTTAATAAATCTATAAACAAATTAATGTACAAATGTTGCCATCAATCACCATCAGTCAGTATTTCATTTTTGTAGGATAATCTAATTGTTCTATGCACTTCATTGTTGGTTTGCAGTTCATGCTTCCCATCTTCCCCCTGCCTTTGTAGTACCACAGGGACATTCTTCTTGACAAAAGGAGACACTGATGCAGTCACTATGCGCCAACGGGAAGAAAATAATGTAGAATTCCAGCAGTTCCACAAGCCACTCACAGGCAGGAGTATCCTCCCTGCTGGCCCATGAGGTTTTGCCCTGAGCAGAGTGGGATTGGCAGTGCAGGAGCAGGGGCTGTGCCAGAACTCAGGACATCCCCCTGATGGTCCTGAATGATCCGAGCCCCAGCCAGGGGGCTTTGAAGCCCTGGCAGGGGGGTTGGAGACCCTGGCATGTAGCCAAAGACCCCTGTGGCTTTGAGTTTGACCCATGGAACAAGTTACCACCTTTGTATGAAGAATTAAAAGTCACAAAAATTTAGATAGTGTAGTAGAAATAATCACAGGGTGAAGAGAAAAATTTTGGAGCCCTGTACAGGAGGGTTTTGAACCTTGTACAAGGGGGTTTGGAATTCTGTACATGGGGGTCAGGGGTTCCAAGATGGAGAAATTTGGGCGTGCCCTGTCCTTCTTCTTTCTTCTCCCTGACATCCATGTTCAGGATGATGTTGACACAGGTTTATTTAGAATAGAAAGTCACTGTCTTACACAGGTCATAGGTATTGGAACATTATTGTAAACATAGTATACATAGTTTTTAGTATAAAAAGATAGCACCAGCCCGAGAGGCGGTGTGTGTGCCTTGAACTGACCTGCTGAATAGACCTCAGCAAGCCAGACAAAAAATATTTTAGGTAAAATATAATAAACAACCTTGAGAACGTGAGCCGAAGACTTCTCGACTCTTTGTTCGATGGCTAAGTTGAGAAAAAGAGACTTTCAGCATACCTTGAGATCATCTCAACCAGAGAAAACCCGAAAGGGCTGGGCAGGGAACCCCTCACCTGCCTCCACACAAGGGCAGTCGTACCCCGCTGCCCCAGGACTGGCCCCAAACCTTGGGTCCTTTTCCTCTGCACTATTCAAGTAAACTCTGTCCATGTCACCGTGGTTGTGCCACACCTAAGCATAGGTATGACCAAATTATGTCCTTGGTGTCTGCGTGACCTTTCAGACATCACTTTGTTCTGGAAGCTACCAGTGTGCCCGGAACACAGCCTGGGCAACACTGCTGACTCCAGAGAAATTCCAAATATACATCTTCTTCACAGCTAATACATTTCTTCCATAGTTAATAATGCTGAAAATTTGCTTAGCTAACCTAAACTAGTTATGGCAGTGAAATAACCTACAGCAGGCCTCTAGATGAGATTCCTCCTGTACTGCAATTACAGTCTGCAGCTCAGCTGAGACACAAACTGACCACGTCCTTTAACACTGTGCTGCTTGACTGTACTGCACAGCAGGAAGGATCAGAAATCTAATTCCAGCCCTTTCAATGGGCACAAGGGCTCAAACCATCATAGATTTTCTTCCTTCCCCGCCAATATCTTCTGGAACAATAATTATCTGAGCTGTTTAGAGGATTTTTTAGAATAGTATTTTAAGGCAATCACAGGACATTTTATGTAGGCCATAAAGAATTATACAGGTTCAGTCTTCTGCTCATATATGCCATTATAATCTGCAGTAAAAACATTTAAGTTTGGGCATTATTTTTGTATAAAACATGAACCTTACAGTATTCAATTTAGCTGTGTTGATGCCAGAAGAATACCTATTATCTTAAATTAGAAGTATTGGCACAGCTGTAGTATCATCAGTTAGGTCTCCAAAATGAACATTGGCCATCATAATTTTAGAATAGCACTATGAAATTTGCTTTAGCCTTAAGGGTTGACAGTTATGTTTTTCTTTCCACGGTTAGAAGAACAAGGAAGGTACCTTTAAAAAATAAAACAAGAACCAGGAAACTATTGTAATTCATGCTATAGGAACTGGAATTATTTTTTTAAATCCCAGTTTTGTGAGAACTGGCAGCTCTGAGTCTGGATGAAAATTGTCCAGCACTTCCTTCGATAATTGTATAATTAACAAAAACAAAACAAAACAAAAAAAACCTAATTTATTTCCACAGAGTTTGGGGAAGTACAAAAATGCCTGACATTTCTGGCCTAAGAGCTTGAGCATGCTGTTTGAAGTATGATTATTTAAGAAGCTGTCTTAAACCATTTTTAGATTTTGGCATACAGCGTTGGGCTGAACTATAAATTCTCCTTTGCCTTACTTTTCTTTTGAGCAGCAATTTGTGTCAGCATAAAGCCACAAGGGTCTGTAAAACCCATAACTTCAAGCATGGCCATGCGTGTTAATTGGCAAAGTCAAGGAAGATAAACAAAATAATATGCAATGGGGACAGGATACTTCTTGAATTCTAGAAATGACTAGAAATGCATTTAAAAATATATGACTCCCATTGGTCTCTACACATCAGTGTGGCAAATCCAGAATTCCAACACTCTGCGCGTTAACGGGCACTTGCTGGTTTTTATTTGTATAAATCTTACTTTTGATTTAACACTTTCAAAACACAGAGAAAGGGAACTACTGCATGAATTACAGTTCAGTTTTTCCACTCCACACTTAAAGAAGGCAGATATAAAATCTTATATGAAACAGCTTTAAAAACAAGGCTTGCTGCAGGAGTGATTTTCCCTGCTCTTTAGCAGTCACAGCTGAGCGAGCTGTATTCACCAAGGAGTGTGGGGTTACTTCATGGGAGAAAGTGGCTCCAGGGGCAAGGCAGAATCTCAACCACAGCAAACCTCTGCCGTTCAGGAAAGAAAAGCTGTGGAAGGCACACAGTGTGGCAGCTTCAGAAGGCATGCACAGCTTATCCATGGGATTTGCTCCTGGGCATCCTCTCAAGGAAGTTCTTCTCCAGGCTGTGCTGGGTCAGAGCCCTGAGGGATGCCCACAGCATCTCTCTGCTCTGAGGGTCTTTTCCTGGCTGATGCACAGACCTCTGCTGTGCCTACCAACACTCCATTTTCCTAGGAAATTGTAATTGCTGCTTCCTGTGGCACTTTGGATCACCTACAGGGAACCAGCCAGGTAATGATATTTGTTTCTGGAGGTTGCTGGGCTGTTCATTGGCCAAGAATTCCCATGTCACTCTCCACAACTGCAGGCCCCTGTGGAAGATCAGGGTCATGAGAAATCTAAGCAGAGAGGAATAGCTGAATTCACTCTTTACAATGGTTCTTAAAAGTTGGCTTTGGCTGTGGTCTGGAATAGGCCGCCAAGAGCAGCTCCAGGAAAATCCTTTCTAAAGCTTCCCCCTTTGCAGACAGGTGGCAGCTGCAATTCAAAGGCCCCTTTTTGGGCTGAGAAATAGACCACATGGGAGCATACATTTAAAATTTTTAAATGTCTTTTTTTCTGCTTTTGCTGTCTCTGAAGCAACAGCTGCTTCAGCTGAGCTGCTGTGTTCTATACTCCCAACATCCTTCTCATAATAACAGATACATTGTTGAGCATTATGAAAGAGTCTCTCCAGGGGAACAGAGACTGCTCTTGGGGTGCCAAAAAACACAGATATTAGTAAAAAGACAGATGATTTGTGAATTTGAAACTGCCTGGTTCTGTCTCTCACTGTGTTAATAATGAATTCATTACAGAAGAACTGTAGTTCTCCCCCCATCCAAGTGAATCACCTTTTCTTGTCTGGCAAGCCAGCACTTACTAATAAAACCAGTTCTGATCTGAAACTACACAGATCCTGGAGACACTCTCTGTTTATGTAAGCAGCCATCAGAGTCGTGTGCAGCCCCAAATTTTGCACTGTGGCTTCTGTGCTACCAGCTTCAGGCATTTTCAGACTGTTCACCTGAGCTGAGGGAAGAAAATACACCTGTATGCCCTGCACAGATTGCTGCCAACCAGTGCTCCCAGCCCAAATTATGGACATTTATGGAAAAGGATGGTTAGGTCAAAAGGAGAATGTTCAAGAGTTGCTTTTATTTTTGATCAAGTATACTGAGCTTCTCTCTGGCTTAAATCCCAGGGTTTCCTGGGAGGTTGCAAGGCACAGCCATGGCAGGCATTAACATCCTCTGAGCCTCTGACCCCAGGGAGCAACAACATTGGAACAATGCAGTCCTTCAGTGTGGGAGCTACAGACCCACCTCCTACAGATGGCTGCACTGGTCCCTGAGCAGCAGCATCAGGTAATCATGGAGATCCCACATTTTTAGGTTATCAGGTTATGAAGGACTCTGCTCCCAGCCTGCCCTAGGCAGTTCGTGTAATGCTCCTCCCATGGGGAAGAAGAAGCCCAAGGGAAGAATTTGCCAAGTGTGATGGAGGGACACCAGGCTGAAACAATTGGGTAGATATGAGACAGTTGCAACAACATTTCCACAGGAATGAACTATGAAAAAATATTTTTGCTCCTTTTCACAAAATTAAGTTTTTACTGTTTGCAGAACTCCAGTTTCAAAACACAACAGCACCACTTTGTCAATTCTCTATTATAAGCAGAAAACAGCAGTCAAAATAATAAAAAGTGCTACAAAACAAAACTGTCTGACTTCAGGAAAGGAGTTTGGTAGGCATGCGTTCTGCCACTCCCTCAGGTGTGCTACACTACAGAAAAATCCTAATGTACATTGGTCTTGAGCGTTAGATTATGGTGTGTGAATTGAGGAAAAAACTGAGTGGTCTTGGCTACAGCATGATGATGATGGTGATGATGATGATGGTGATGATGATGGTGATGGTATTGATATAATTCTTACTTGAGGAACAGGCTGGGGTGCTGGTCACAGAAATGTCTACGTTGCTGTGGTTTCTGGACTACACATGCAATGTGACCCTTTTTGGTTTTCCTTCTTTGGAACTGGTAAGGTTCAACAATGGACACTGGTAGTGAAGTGCCTGGGAAGGAATTTCAATAACTCCTTTTCCCAGCACATAAAGACACTTGTATAAAATAATAATAATGAAACTAGGAGAGTGCAAAAGGCAAGTGGAATAATTACAGTGCTTGTTCCAGACCTTCTGGGGCTTTCTTGACTCCCTAAAGGAACAACAGGTATACACAGGCATGGCAGAGGTGAATTGTATTAATCAGGTGGTAGCACTTGAGGCCAGTGGTGCAAGGAAATACATGAAGAGTGCTCAGTGAAAAATAATAATCACTTTAAACCTTAGGTGAAATGTGAAACCATGTATAACATTTCAGCTGGCCTGGCTCTGTCTCCTTTCAACTTCTAATGCATCCCCAGCCTGCTCATGGTGAGGTGGATGCAGAGCAGAAAATCCCTCCCTGCTTGGTTCACATTCCTTCTGCAAACTGCACCTTAGTGAAAGGGTTGACCTTGACCAAGTTACATCAAGCTACATTGAGCATGGGTATGAAGTTCACTTAAAACCTTTTCAGGCTGGTAAGTCTGTCTAGATATTATTCTTGGCTGATATGGGGACCTGCAGGGACAGTTCTGGAACAAAAAGCCATATTAATTCTTTGAACATAATCAGTGTGGATTATGTACCTTTAAAAACTGAACAAAGTTCTTGCCTGACCAAGAAAAATGTTTTACTTATTCTTATGATCATTCAGATTATTATGGCCTTTATGATCTCTAAGTACTATTTAGAGAATATAAGGGGGGAAAAAACCAAATCAAACCCAAACATTTGGATCTGTGTATTAATAACATAGAGCCAGATACAATAAAAAATGCTGTGTTACAGAAACATGGCTGCGATGACACTTGCTTCTCATTACATTTTTGAGAAACAAAATTTATTACTGCATCATTTCCAACCATAAAATAACAGTGTTCTTTTAGGATCCTGATCTAGCTAGACCATATTGCCAATATAATAAAAAAAAGCTATGTTAGGATCAAAATTATAACTTGTATTACACTTGATATTTCGCATGCAGTGATGAAAAGTTTTGATTCACATTTTTAGACAGAAATTCTCTTCTCCTCAAGTGATTTTTCTAACTCCTTTTGAAGGTCATACCAGCATGGAAGCAAGTTGGCCTGAGTCAGCACAGATAGTAGCTGTATCATTCTTCACACTTTAAAGTCTAACTCATGTATTTTTTCAATTACAGAAAAAGAGTTCACAAATGCTTTTTCAACATATTGCATTTCAGCTTTAAAAATAAGCCTTCAGATATATGCCCTCCTGAAAACACAAAAAGGAGATTTCAGTTCAAAATGAAAAACCCATCATTCCAGTTAATAAAAAACACTTGTTAAAGCAAAGATGAGCCTTGGTGGAAATGTAAGTTTAAAATTATTTGGACTAAATGCATATGTAATAAAAAACCTCCCAACAGAGAGGATACATTTTTACAACATATTCCTGTCATTTCTTGTTTTCTAGAGTACAGAAGCACTTGTACAACTTTACATAGAGCAAATCTCCTGGCAAACTACTATGTGCAATCATTCTGAAAGCTAATGGAGCAACACAGCTCAGAGCTGAGAGAAAAACACTCTTTCAGCCACTAACCTAATACACAAACTCTTTTCATTTTATTGCCATTTTGCTAATTAGACATATTTCAGTTTCTAAGATGATGAATGCAGATGTGGTTATAAAAAGCCATAATTTCTATTAAGAACAACTGGGTTAATTTCTGAAAGGGGATTTCTAACAACTTCAGTTCAAATGTAATGTTATTGTAATAACACACAGTGATTTACTTAAATGTTTATGCTGGCATAAACATATCTGCTAATGTTTTTCCAGGATTTGACCCATGGTAGTCACTAAAATTGTTTATTCAACTCACTCCATTTATTAGGATGCTCGAATTTCAGTGCTAGCTCCTCTTCTGTATCATCAGTGCTTATGCTTAATATTAATTATTTTTCCCTTCTTTCTTCCCTCGTCCATTAAATCAAATTAAAGCATCACAATACAACACAAAGTCATTGACGGTTTTTCACCCAAAAGCAAGACCCACTCCCTTTTTGCCCTTTTGGTGGTGAAGGATTCTTCCCAGATACAGGGAATGTTCTAGGAGTCCTCCATTCTTTCCATCCTAAAAGTGGAAAAAAGGACCATGTGCCCCTGAAGCAGCAGGAAGCTCCTTCCCAGCTGCTAAGATGGACAGAGATCGCAGCAGGGAACCCCACTGGCTCCAGCAGCTGGGAAATATCCATTTGGGTGTGTGGGTTGGCCTTGTGTGACTATTTGTGGAATCTGTCTATGTGCAGCTTATAAATTCTGCACTGATATTTTGAAGCTGTTGCTGTAAAAATTCTTGAAAACTGGAGCTCCAAAGGTGGCCGGAATCCAGAGCTTCAGTGGGCTGACTTGATCTCTGAAAACGCCCGTGCATTATCCCCGTGGGCAGCCTGTGGACATGCTGCAGACCCAGCTCCTGCCTGTGATGTGGCTGCCCCAGGTTCAATGCTCTGTGCCTCTTTTCTTGCCAAAATCCTACCAGGTGCTCTCAAGACTAGGGCCAAGGACCGTGTGTTGGCAGAACAGTAAGTGTGTTAAGTGGCTGAGGAAAAAAACTCTGGTGTACAGAGGAGATAGCTGAATACAGAGTGTTTTTTTACTAAAATCTTGGCATATAACTATCCCTTGGAAGGTGGGTACACACACTAAGGTATATACCTTGGAGAAGGGCTGAGGTAATGTATTTCTCATTTCTGAAAGGATGGTATGAGGCAGAGCTGTGGGGTGAGTCTCCCCAAACACACATTTTGACCTTGAGTCTTTTGAAGGACTCTGTTTTTATCAAAATCTCTTTTATTTCCTCCAATCTTCTTATTAAGTCTCTTTCAGCTTTGTTAGATTCAGCACTTTGTTGATAAGGGAATGACAACCCATGTAATCCTACCTCTTCTCTGGTCACTCTACATTGTTGAAGACAGAACCTGTTGATTTATTCAAATATGCCTCGCTGTGTAGTTTTCTTTGTCTGGGTCTGTCTCTCTCCTGCCTTTCAAACCTCAATTATCTATTTATCACCCTGTCTCAGGTCCCAGGCTTTGAGGCTCTGTTGGGCAGAAACTATTTTTGACTCTAGAAAGTGCTGAATACTCTAAAGGCACTTAACAAAGTGTATCTTTGATCCTTAGGGGATCGCATTGTTATGAAAATATTATCATTTGTCAAAAGAGGAGATTGAAACTTCTATTTCATTAAAAAAAAAACGGCACAGATGTCTGGGTATACAGAATCTCCCCAGCTACTTACAGATTACTTATGGGAATCTGTATTCACCTGTCTGAATAACACTACGTTTAAGATGATTAATAGAGACATAGAAGAGAAATCTATCTGTGCCTGTTTTGCTTTTTCACCTAAACAGCTGAACTTTTTACAGTCTCTTTTTAACACACAGGTTATACAATTTTGTCAGTGAACTGTATTTCTTTCTGTAAGAACAGTTTTGGCTTCACTCCCATTGTGACAAACCACCAACAATACCTTTAATAAAATACTGTGTTTTTTTTTTTCTCAGTGCCTCTTAATTTAAGGAGTACATTCAAGGAAAGATATTAGCCTCATCTTTGTTCAGATCATCTTGAATAAAAATATTGTAATCAATCCTTTTCTGAGTTTTAATCCACAGTTTTCAAAGAAAGGGACTGTTTTACATTTAAATATTTCAGATTTATAGACATACTGAAAACACATTGCAGAGATTTATTGCTGTTTTTTTTCTTGCTGCTCTTATAAAGATGGGTCTGTATTGCCGACACCACAAAGATGTAAACACTCTGGATAAGAAATAAAGAGCAACCCCCACCAAGAATGAGATCCAAGCCACAAGACCTATAAAATGGCTGTGGGTGTTGCAACGTTAAAAGCATTCTTGTTTGTAGACTGCTAAACTTGTTTTAGCAAGGACTTGAAACAGACTTCTAAAGGCTCCCTGTATGACGTGTGCAGTACATGGGGCTGTGTTCCTACTCTTTGTGAAGAATACATAGCAGTTTCTTTAAAAAGGATGTGTACAAACAAATTCTACATGGCAGCTCACTCCCTTTTTGCTATTTCTGTTAACATTTTCTTCTCTTTATTCTTTCTTAAATTTTTGCTACATTTATCCTTGCTTTTTCTTTCCATCTTTCTTTTCCATCTTAAAGAACATTCTAGAGACTTTGTGTGCTCATTCTCTCTTTACTTTCAGGCCTCAATCTGTGCCTGGCAAAGTGACTGGGAGCACACTCTAACCCTGAGTACACCTGTGTGTCCAGGCCATGTGTGACAGCCACTAGTCCAGGACACAGCTTCCTCATCACTTCTGAAAAGGTCTGTACTTCACCTTGAAAAAATATATCAACACATTTCCCCACAGGTTACATATTACTTTTGCTTTATGAATATTGAAAAGATCAGTGAACATGCAAATGCTTGAGGCAATGTATGTACAGACGAAAAGAGGCAGAGAAAGAAAGGAGAAAAAAGAGGTGACAGAAAGGGGAAGAAATAAGTCATATTAAGGACAGTTGATTAATGAATAGACCTTTATTGTTTCAGGGATGACTCTCAGAGAAACAATTCCAAAGTGAAACAGCAATGAATTTTTGTTCCAGTATCACTGCTACTACAGCTGCAGCCAACAGAGTGGCCTCACAAAGTTAGGCTTATAAGACTTTTGACCAATCTCTTCAGCCCCACAAACATGAGCACTCATCTCCTTCGGCCACAGCTTTGCTTCACGAGTCCTCTCATCAAGCATTGTATTGACACTGTTCAAATCACCAATCAGTCACTTTCTGTTTTCCAAGAGAAACATGTAATTCCTCTGCTAGGACACTGCTGTCTCCTTGGCTTCCTTAGGAGCAGCTCTTGCCCAGTTTTCAGCCTTCCCTCCAGTCCAGTGCAGCAGATCTCACACCCTGGGGCTCTGCTCCTTCCACGTCATGTGGCTCTGGTAGGAAGGGTTGATCCTCTCAATTGCTTCTGCACTTAAACTGGAGGATTTGGATCCTGAATATGAGCAACTGGAGTTTTCCTGAATGTGCCAGAGAAACAAGGAAGAAAGTTATATTCAAAGGCTGTGGGGAGCTTTATAAATATCCAGCTGGTTGTGAGGATGGAAAGAAAAACCTTTACCTCTGCGTTTTTATTTTGACCTGGGAGGTAAACCAGCATTTCAGGGAAGTGTCATCATCTGCCTCAGTTTCCTTTAAACACCAGGATGATACTTTGAGAGCACTGCTTGATGGTGGTGCCTACAACTGGCACTAGAATTGGTACAGTCCAGGCTCTTTTCCTCCAGAGAGTGAGTGAATAGTTTTTCTTGCAGAGGACGCCAATGCTCTGTGTTCAGTACTGTGCCTATTCTTGTAACTTAACAAGCCCATCTGAAGATTTATGTAAGCAAATGGCATCTGCTACATGTCAAGGGAAAATATGGGCCAACACTTTGATTTAAAGATGATGCCTTGTGCTGTGTAATGCTAAATAATGTCATGTGTCTGACATACCCATCAAAGCATGTGAGACACACCCTATAACATGTTTTAAATTAATTTATCCTTATGGAGAAAAAATTGTTTCCTTGCCTGTGAGGTTTTTTTAAAAATTATTATTATTATTAAGAATCTTCCTGGCCCAGCCTTTTATTTAAGTGAAGTAAATGCACATTGTCTTGCTCTTGAACAGAAGGTACATCCAGCTGCAGATTCTTCCTGCCTGGCAGTACCATGCCAAGATGTCAAAGGTCAGGATAAGGAAAAGAAAGGAATAACTTCATTATTTACATTTTGCTTGGTTTTCAAGGAGGGTTAAGGAGTACAAGGAAGCCTTGGAGAAGATGGGGTGGCAGTTGACTGCCAAATTCAGTCTGGTTTTGATGGCTCCTTAGAACGCCCCTCCTTAGCTGTTTGCTTACCCCTTCAAAATGCTGCTGTAATGCAGTGCAACACAGGTACCATTGTTCCTCTTATCTGTGGGATAAAACTGTTTGAAAACTTCAAAAGAACACTGATTAAAAAAAAAAAAACAAAAACACAAACCAAATCTAAAGCTCTCAGTCTTAGTGCACCTTGGGCAAAGAGATACAGGCACTTCCTCTGCCTGGGTTTTACAATGCATGCATGTGATATATTGAATTATTCATGTAATAAACTCCAGTGTAGGCTACCACAGGGTTAAAAATTACCCTTTTACTTTGATCTTTAGACATTATTCTTCGTAATCAGGAGTGCAAATGCACTTTCAGGAGTACAGAGGTAGTAAGATCCTCTGGCATCCCCATGACCCATGCAGGTGACTATGAACAGCCTGCTTAGCCAAGACTGGGTTTTGTGCATGGCTTAGAAATGAACTGTTTGTGCAAGAGACTCCACTACTACTGTGGTGACTTCCTTGTCCCTATTAGGGAAATAATTAAAATATATATTTCACAAATTAGATTCGAATTACAGTTATGGCTGAAGAAGGAACTACAGGCCCATGGAGAAAACTGAGGCTTCTATTCTGAAGCTTTGTTTTCAAATCCTGTCTGTACCCACAGGCTCTGGAAGTTCCTGACAGTCCTGAAGACCTAACTTTGCATGGAACTGACGAACTCTGTTAATATAATGGAGTTTTATTGCATTGGAAAATATTTTAAATACTTCTGTGTTTTAAACATCAAGACACTGCTATTGTCCTGCCTTTATTGAATAATTGCTGATCACAAAGGAGCATTCAGTGGGCATTACAAATTTTATACCATGCAGTACAGAACACTTGTCCCATCAGAGCCATATTGATAGCATTAATAATTACATCTTTCTCAGCTATAATAAAATCAGTAATAATATATAATGTGAAACACAGAAATATGATTGACATTGATGAGGCAGAGAGAATTGCATTGAAAATATGGTGTAAACAAAATGGGGCTGCACCTTGGTGTGACACAACTCTAAATCAGAGTGTTAAGAGATGGCTGAAGACTCAGATTCCTTCTCCAGTTTTCCCCATTTTGAGCTGCCTAAGGGCATAAAGAGCTCTTTGAGGGCCTGAGACCTGAAAGTTAAAGACTGCCTTAATACAGACCTTATGACAACTCAGAATAAAATTATCAGATGCGTCCCTTCCAGAGGGAAAAAAGCCAGGAGTGATGATTTCAGAACCTGGGCATCAGCTGGAAGCACTGGCTGGATAGGCAGAGGGAGCTCTTAGGAAAGAGGAGTTGGTATACACTGGAGAAGCTTTCTCCAGGCTGACTCTTTGGGAGTGACCATGGAGAGGAGATTTCTGTGATGGTTTAAAAGCACTGAAACCTTTCACCAAGGGCTATACAGTCTCTGCTTCACCCCTCAGACCAGTGTTCAGTTAGAATAGTTTCTTCAGTTCTTTGAGTTAAGAAGAAAAACAGTTTACACACTAATTTCCCCAATGAATTATTTTTATTTCTGTGTAGTGTTATAAACAAGCTATTGACTTCCTCAATAACTTTGAAAAAAGGAACCATGTTATTCATTATTATAATTTCTATGGTAGTCTCATGACTGGGGACAGAGCATCCCAGCGATTCCTTGGCACCAAGGCACAGATGGATTTGTGTCATTCTGCAGTCTCTAATCACTGCTCCCATCTGATAGCCCTGACATTTTACAGCTGAGGTGGCGGCTTGACTGAAATAATTCAGTTTTATTCAGCAAGGACCAAAGACATACAAATGTTCCCTTGCCTCTTTGTACCATAAAGGAGCTAACTGTAATGACCAGACTTAGTGTTTCCCACTGACAAGCCTAATCCTTACACATGCACTTTAGCTTGCCCATCAAGTCAATCCCCATGAAAACCCAAGTTGTATTTTCCCATCGATATCAGTGACATGATCAAATCTTTTCTGGTACTTATCTTTGCAATCAGGTTGTCATTCCTGAAATAGCTCTCATACTTTCCCACAACAAAGACAATCAACAAAGAAGCTGGAAAAAAGTCACTATTTGATGAGTACAGATTTGCCTGTATCTTTTAAAGTTAGCTTATCCACTAAAGCTGTAATTAATTCTTATACATGATTATGTTTTTTCTTCTGATCCCAGCTTAAAGCCAAATCTGTGCAATAGGACCAGCCACATGAAAAATCCCTCAGCTATTCAACTAAAAACATACTAAATCCACATTTTAAAAGATGAAATTCAGAAACGTGTAATGACTCCTGTATGAACAACAGTCTAAGTACAGAAGTTCATTTCAACTCTAGCAGCTATACTTTACATGGCAAGTAACCTAATTACACTGTGCTTTTTAGTAATGTATTGTTCTATGACCTTTTTGATTGGACTAGGAAACATTAGCAGTCAGAATGCTAAATGCTTAATCACACTGGTGAGTGATAAGTGAGTCATTCTGAAAGATCATTAGAAATATCAGTGGAAAAACAGTAAAAAACTTGAACTCTGAAAATCTTATTCACATAAAAAACTGCACAGCAAAATAGATCAACTGTGAATACAGTCATTTGCTGTAAAGATCTTTTGTAAAATTTCAATTAAGCCAACATCTTAGGATCTGAGCTGTGGTGCTTTTTAATTAATTCCATGAACGGCAAGACAATTAAAATATAGCCTTTGTTTTATACTTTGGACTAGAAGAAATATAAAATACTTAAACTCAAGTACAATCATACCAGTACTCCAAAGTGTTTCTTAAACTGAATGTGTTTTTAACAGGCACACTGAGGACTTAAAATCACATAAATACAGAAACAGGCTGCAGTGATATGTCTGGGCTGAGGATTTTATTGGAATACCTTTACCACAGTTTTAGGACTGTTTAAGGATAACATCTCTCAGCTACTGTTTTCTCATGTTTTACAAAATACAAATCTAAGTTTGTATTTCTCAAAATAAACACAAAATGTGTGTTTATCTTGTGAGGGGAATTATATGCAAGGAGCCTCACGGAGACTGGGGAAATCAAACCTCATTAGTATTTCCTGCCTTTGAACATAACTAATGACAGGGTTTCAAAGAGTGACAGAACTCTGAATGAACTGCAACAATGGTCATTGTCATCTGGGGATTGTGCAGGAGCCATTTTGAACATTGTCCAAAGAGCAGGGAAAAGGTTTATACTTCTGTAGAGTGGACATGAAGGCTGAGAGAAGCCTGTGTTGGGCCCTTGTCTCCAATTTTCTGCCCTGATTAATTACAAAGGCCACTAATTGTGTATTGATGTTAGTTAAAACCACTTGGCATTTAGTATCTGTCTAGTCATGTCAAAATAAAAAAACTTTCTGTGTAAATGTTGGGTCAAAGAAAGTACCATAGTGTTTTTCTCCTCATTCATTTTTGTTTATAAATCCTTTAAACTACAAGTATTTGTATCATATTGAATTGACTGTAATGGGTTAAGAAAACACAAATTAGAAAAAAAAAGGCAATTATAAAAATATGGAGTGGAAGTGGTGATTTCTAAATGTCATTAATCTATGGTGATTCTGCCACAGTTTGTAAACAATGAAAGGATCTGATTTTCAGCAAGTTGGCTATTCATGTGGTGCACATCTCATTTCTGTTTACTGTTGTTACACATCAACACACAAGTGAGCAGCTGAATTTTGCCTTCCCTTCCCTGCCTGGCAGTACTGCCTTCCTTACCCAGAGCTCCCCAGCCATGGCACAGCCAGTGTCCCCTGCACTGACAGCACCCTCTCTGTGCCTTACAGCACACTGAATTTCAGTTTCCAGCTCGCATTTATATATGCTTTGCCTTTTCGTTCCTGCTGTTACACAAACTGATTGATTGGATGATTGTTCCACAATGGCTCACACATCTGGGAGCCCAGCATCTGGATATGTTCCCATTTAGTGCATGTTCCCAAGAGACATCTTACACTGTCAGTGCTGAACTGCGTTTGCCTCCTTCTACTCTATGTCTTGAAATAATCCAGAAGCTGCTGAGTCCCAGGGGTGGTACCTCAATAATTGCTTTACCTCCAAACTTAGGGTTTCATTTAGTGTTAGTTCCACAAGACTGAGTCAGCTAAATGAGCACTGAACTACTTTTACCGAAGGCACAAGTTTCTTAACTACAAGATTTGGGGATCCACAACAGATACTTGTGGTGGCAGAGCAGCACATGGATTGAGCCCACCCTTCTTCAGACCTGCTGCAAGCTACATGGGAACAGCATGTGTAAGAACTGATTTCTTTGCAGCTTAAAGGTCTTACAGCCAATGTTTAATAGCTATTTCCCAATGGGACAGCAAAACACAGCCTAGAAAGAAGGGCCTTGAGAAATTAGTGCACCTAATGCTGTAGGGGTGTTTGGTGTGTAGGATGCTGTCCAGCCTCCCAGGTGATGTGTCACACCTGGGGGAACATGCTCATCTGCTGAGGGCTACAGGAAAAGCTTGAAACAAAGTACTTCAGATAAATAAAGGCTTGCTCTGAAATCAAAACTACCTTCTGTAGTTCTCAGTGTCCCTCAGACCATCATCCCACAATTTTCCTGCTTCTATAAAATACCTGAATTCTGAGAATGTTTTTTTCTTTTTAATACAAATGTTTATTTGGAGGGAAAAGACTTCCCATATAAATGGCATATATATTTGACCTTTTTTAAATGAGCTTGTTTCCTAACACTGCCCCAGGCCACTGGCACACATCCTTTCTGCTCCCCACACTCTGCCAGGCAGAATTGAGCCTGTCACCTCCTGCCACTGCTGAGGCCATTTCTGTCACAAACAGCCATTATAATTCCCTTTGTCACTCCCCCCACACACCAGTCTTGCTCTGAGCAGAATTGAGGTAACTTTTCAGGTCTCTCCCTGAAAGGGAGATGTGGCTGTGGAATGACAGTGTCTGGAAACTGAGATGCAAGTGATTGTTGGCATTTACCAGCTGCAGTAACTGCCTCCTGTGTTGGAAGCTCTTGGATGGAATCTGGAAAAGATAACTGGTGAAATAAAGACAGAGTCCAATCCAAACAGAGATATGAGAAGGCAGAGACAACACAATGTGCACACAGTGTCTCACAATTAACAGCAAGGAGAGAGATTTCAATACAGCTGCAGAAAGGCATGAGCAGCTAGTTTTAACATCAAAATACTCATTATCTGAGAGCAGATCAGGAAAAGTGAGGTCCAAAATACTTGAATTTATCAGCTGAGAGGACCCAGAAAAGGTGTTGAGCTATGTCTCAGATAAAATGTAAGTAGAAAACTGTAATAAGCAAAGGAAGTATAAAGTGAATTCTGCTTAGATAACTATTTATTGGTATGGTGTCAAGGAGCCCGGGAGGGTTCAAATGTGTTGTCTCCCTAATGCATTGCAAGCCATCACAAGCAATCTGGAGGAGCTACAATTCAGTAGTCCTTCAGGAGCATTATGAAAGCATCATCTGTGAGATATAAACTGCAGTGGACTGCTCAGCTGAAGCCTTTCTTCTACAGTTTGTTGCCCTGAATGCAAGGATTATCACACAACAGCTTTCAGATAAATATCAACCTTATGTCAAGTAAATATTTTTTCCACAGAAAAACAAACTGAAGACAAAAAAAATATACCATTGTTTTAAAGTAAGCCAGGTAAATTGCATAAGAGGATTTGGATTATATTTCATGTCTCAGCAAGCCACAGATATTGAAATTCTGTTCTTTCAATTTCAAATATATGTCTCTCCAGATTAAGAGCAAGGATTACCATTTACTACAGCTGACTGGATCATGCTAAGAAGGGAAACAAAAATTTGGAGTTCATAAACTTCTAAAATAAACTGAACAGAATATGTACACACTGACAAAAATTTTGAAAAACTATAACTTCTTGTGATGCCTTCTTCTGGCCATTTTCTCTGGGTGTGATTGTATAAACATGACGAATCATAAAGGGGTCTGTTTTTCAAATTATCACTCTTCAATTTTTTTCTCCTAGATTCATCAAGGAACAAATTACATCAACAAATTCTATACCCCTTTTCCTGCTGTTTTTAAAAAATTCCTCATGGAGATAAACGGTCGAGTTGGATGTGCCCAAAATATGCCATGCCCCATAACCACCTACAGACAGAGCCAGCCACCCGGATACCCACACTCCCTTTGGCACACTCCAGCAGAATGGAAAGGGCCAAAAGTACTGTAAGCCACTATTGTTCCCCCTTGGAACAGGTGGGACCCCCCCGGGGTTCCCAGAATTGTCAGGGACTGTGGGAGGCTCTGAATTGTGGCTGTTGGACCCCAGGGCCACACCTGCCGCTAACGGCCCAGCACAGCCCTTCCTTCCCTGCTTCCCTGCTTCCCTCCTTCCCTGCTTCCCCGCGGAATGGCAGCAGGAATGTGCTGGCAAGGAAGCTGCTGGAGCAGTGTGGAGTGCAGCCAGCCTTGGCCACCAGCCTCTGCAGCACACCTGGCAGGGGCAGACTGGGAAGGAGCTGCTGCTGCTGACACAGAGGGAAGTCTTTCTCTTGAACAAACTCTATGCAATGCTTTCCCACACAGCTTTTCTCATCCTATTCTCCAGAATGTTTGAAAACACTCCCAGGTAACTATAGCTTACAAGTTTGCATGTGTGTTCCTCTTAGTCATTAATGGAAAGTCACATAAAATTGGTTAAAACCAGACTTCTGTGAAGCTTTAAAACTACTTGAAATGTAGATTTATACCTTCTCCAACTCCACAAACTGACAATAGTTGACATGTATGTTGTCACAAATACTCAAAATCTACAGAAGTATATTTCCCCCTTTCTTTTATTAAATACCATATTCACAATTAAACTTGTATCTTTGAATTCTGCATAATCTTACATTTTCTGTCATTTCCAATACCATTTCCAGCAACTGTCTTAAGAGAGGTGCAGATGTGAAAAATATAACTGTATATAACCTTTTTTCCTGGGACCAACCTCTTTTTTTTTTGCTCATGTGCAGAACACAATTGCATTTTTTAATATTTTCCAAACCAAAAGTGGTGAAACTTCTTCCTAAATAACACATGGCCATCAGCATCTAAACACAGCAAATGACAGCAGCAATAGTTGTATTTTACAGATAACTGTTAAGTGGTTGTTTGCAACAGATTTTTTTTTCTGCTCTGTTACTTTTGCACAAATTTCAGCATCAGTCCATCCCAGGACACTCTCATACTTAATCAGAGATGACTTCTCAATGCCTTCTGGGGGGCACTGACATCTACAAGTGTCACCAAGCCTCCCCAAGGGTACTGCAACTTCACAAGGGGCCTTCAGCATTCATTTCAAAGAATCTGAGCCAATTCCTGAACTCAGCAGTTGGGGTTTTGGTGGAAACAAAGAACTGGAGCAGACCTCCTACATCTTTGAGTCAACTCCTGTGCTATTGTAAGCAGCACATCCTACAATTTTGGTCAGAAACTCATCAGCTGACAGTGAAGAACATTGGTACAGATCTCAGCTGGGCCTGGTTCTGGGAGGAGCACCTCAAAGCAAACTCCATTTGTGCCACCTCTGGAATGGATTGCCTGTGACTGCTGTTCATGTGTTCAAGGAACAGCTGGAGGTGGCACTCAGTGCTCTGTGCTGGGTGACAAGGTAGGCATCAGGCACAGGTTAGACTCAATGACCTTTGAGGTCTTTTCCAACCCAAAATCATGCTGTGCTTCTGTGCTCTGCTTAAAAACCCTTCTCCCCACACAACTGCAGCTGCCTTAGGACTCCAGCACTGGGGGAGAATCTGCAGCTTGTGCTATAAAAACTCTCTAAACAACCTTCCCTTCTGGTTTTGTCTGAAAAGAACTGAGCTGGGGCAGCACAGAGACGTGGGATTCGGAAGCACTGAACACAGCAGAACAGGAATATCCTGCAGCAGCTCTACTGACAACTCAGGGCGTGAGAAGCAATCAGGAGCCTGGCTCCTGATTGCAATATGGAATTGTTATAGCAATGATCTACCTTAGGATCACAGATAATCTCCAGCAAATGCCTCAGCCTTTTGAACATCTTGAATTTGGAAAGCTTTGGGTAAACTTGCTGAAAGCTAACGCTGCTGCCCATCTGGATGTCCATGTCCAGCCTGAGCTGTTGCTGTACCTGCTCACTTACAGGGAGCCAAGGAACTTATCCTGCCCTTCCCAGCTTCTCTAGCTGCCAGGGAAGGCTGTGTGCACAAAGCTCTTCCCTCTTTCCTTAACACACAAAGGGTGTGTACAATGGAGACCAACACATGACTTTTAACCTGGAGAGAGCAGGGAGGGAACCAAGAAATAGGAGTCAGCATTATTCACTGCTCCAGCCAAGGGTGTTATAATCTTGCAAACAGCTATTTCAAGATGATTGATAAAACACAATTGATCCAAGTGTGTAAAATGAACTAACATCAAAGACATCAAAGACGGTGCATCAGCTATCCTCCCTGTGGCCACAGACCATGAGACCTTCTCTCTTTGCATCCTACACATGTGGAAACTCAGCCTAATAAAAAGAGAGGTCACCCAGCCCTCTCCCACCTCCCACTTCCAGAAAAGGACAAGGCACACAAGTCTACATTTGTACAATTAAATAAAAATAGTGTGATAGTAAGAGTTGGTGAAGATGTCAGGCACCACCTAAGTTAAGAACACCATCTCTTTTTTTTTTTCTTATATTCTCACAAGGTTTAGAGTCTTTTCCACTTAAACATTTGGGGAGGCATTTTTTTTCCTGAATTTTACATCAATATCATTACACATAAAGTGGTATTAAAAAGATAACACCAACAAAAATTTCACATCAAAATATGAACATGGAAGTATTTCTAGTTGAAGAAGCAGAAGTCAATCCAAGTAATTCTTGATGTAAAACTGAGGAGTGTTTAGTTACTTTTGAGACAAATAGAAACAGAAAACTATTTAGTAGTGCCAGTAGAGTTTGTGCTTATTTTGGCATATTTTACCATCTCAGTGAACCAAACAGAACCAACCCATTTTCAACAGCCACTGGCTTTTTATAATCTGTGCTGAGTCAGAGCTATTCAGAAGCTAAAACCAGCTTGTATAATATGTGATATTTATTGATTTCTTCTGTCTGACAAGATCTATTAGAAATACTAAATAAATGCACAAAAATCTGTCTACATTAAAGTATTTTTAAAAAATGCTTAGTTCAAATATTTTAATGAAACAAAGCACTTTTCTATACCCATGGGAATTTATGGTAGAAAAACATGTTTGATAGGATCTGATTCGTAAAAAGAAGATCAAGAATGTGGCTTTCTACACTTTTTAAATTTGAAAAATAAACCCTATTTCAGGAAACCTCAATTTAAAAAAAAATTATTAAAAAATACAGCATTCCAGTAAATGCCAAGATAAAATTGGCTTATGTTCAGTCCTATGATAAAACATGTTTTAAACCTTATAATCCAAATTCAAAACATCATCAGGTTAAATAAAAGCTAACCTACACTCTAAGTGAAAAGATACCTACTCGCATTTGGTGATGTCTACCTATAATTTGTGACTTGTGAGAGCAGACACAGAGTCTTGTGGAACTGTTTAGTGCACAGGGTCCTTTGGGTGGGTTCCACCCTTGCTGAATTCCCACACTCCCTATTTTCCTATTCTCTGGTCTGCTACATAAAACTGGAAGGACTGTGCCTTCTCTGAGTTTGGAACTTGCCACACTTTGGCATAGCTGAAAGGAGGAGGAGGTAAGAGGAGGAGAGAGAACAGGAGAAGGTACAGAAGGAGGCAAGAGAACTGGTGACACCGAGTTTGTAACTCACACACCTCTCTTTCCTGCAGCAAGAAAAGGGTTTTTCCCCATTCCCAGCTGACTCTTCACTCAAAGCCTGCACAACAAGGTGGTTCTGCTTTGCTTCCTGCATTTACCTGGATCTGCACAGGGCTTGTGATCCTGACTGGGAACTGATACACAGCCGATCTGCTTGCAAGTCTTGATTAAGCCATGTGCAAGGTTCTTAAACATGGACTGGAATGATTCTTATTGAGCAGTAAGACTGTTTGAATTAAACAACTGATGGTCTTAAAATTAGTTTCATTTAACCCATCACCCCTTGGCTCTTGTTATTGTGATAGAAACATTTAATCACTTAAAAACTGCAGTGGATAATGTAAGCTACTTGTTCACCTAGGAGAACCTTCCAAGGTTCATTCAATACTATTTCTTTCCCAAATCTACCTTCTCTCTCTTGTCTTCATTCTGTGCAATTTGTCAACATTTTTCTTCTAATTAGTCACTATTTAGGGACTTTGCAAGTACTTTGGCCTCAGCAATCCAAAATATCTGGAAGTTATTCAATTACAAAATTCCACTGGCTTTATTTGATTTTTATTTTAAGACAGTAATCTTGTATTGCATTATTCTTCCATGCAGTACGACTTTGTGCCATCCAAAATATATGCTCATTTTTGGGAAAGAAACTCTCTTTTAAATTAATTCAACCTTTTAAAATAACACTTCTCAAAAGAATGTCTGCTTATGAGACACATTTGAAAGCAATCACAGGCTAAACCACAACCAAACCAGTAGTGGATGGAAGCAGAAACATATTTGAAGTGCCCCATGGCAATCAATGACTTAATAGGCCTTCACAATTGCAAGCCAAAATAAATGGCTTGTGTTAATTCAGATAAAGGATAATCCACAGAAAAAGAATAAGGATTATTGGTTGCATTTTGGCTTTAAGATAACCACACCATGAAAAAGAAAAGTCTGTCTTCACTACAGTTCAGCACATTTCCTACCATCAAAAAGCAGCCTTATCCTCCTGATATGCACCTCCTAGAGACACTTATCTTTCTTATTTTCCCCTAGGTAAGTTTACAACAGTCTGCCTTTCCTGTATTCAGATTAGTATGTAAAAAATATTATTTGATTAGTTGGTAATGTTGCATGTGCTCTTCATTGCACTACCATAGAGCTGGACTTGAAAAATTGACCTTTGATGCAGGCAGTTGCTGACAACATGTTCCTGCATCTCCATGATGTTACTGCCATCAGTGTAGGAGAGGCTTAGACAAAGCAAGAGTCTGTGTGCTCAGAAATTCAAAATGAAAGGCAAGTTTTATTGGATTTTTAAATTTTTGCTTGCTTCTGGAAAGTCAGTAAAAGCAACTCCCAGCAGGAACTATTTTTAGGGGTAGTAAGTTCTGTAACTTTGAACCATTATGTGGTTGTGTAGAATATGTCAGTATTCAGGAAAATGAACCTGAAAATCCATTTACCAAGATGTGGAGGAAAGAATTCGCTGAGCTTGAATAATAAATGCCAACAAGCATCTAAAACATTCTAAAATATGCCTCAAGCCATGCTTCCTTTACTTTCTGTGATTAGTGATAACATTATCTTTCTACATAGACTCACTCCATGACTGAGAAGCCTGACCATCAGATATATCCAGCTGAGAGCTGTGGCTTTAGAGGGGTTTCTCCTGAATGCAGGTGTTTCCTGAGGGTCTAAAAGCGAGCAAAGAACCCCCAGGGTCTGCTTGCAGGATGTCCAACAAGACAGGCCATTTAAAGTAAAAGCTGTTTCTTTCCTCATTGCCTTCTTTTGCCTGATTTCAAGGGAAATACATCAGCCAGGACAACAGAACGTGTCAGAACAGAACCTGTTGCCAGAATACGTCAGTTTAGATCCCTCATCTGCCATATATGTTTTTGTGTGAACTCCAGCTAATCATCTTCTTGTGCTTTAGTTGCCTCTAGGAATAACAGCATTACCCTGTCTCACAGGCTTGTTTTTAAGAAAACAAACTCCAAGAATATAAAACTGACAGCTATTTGTGGTAATGGAAGCTAAATATACTTTAAAATAGATAGGTTTGCTATGCCACATTTGGTTTATCCAGCCTGCATATTAATCAGGGCAAAGAGAAGGCCTTGTTCCTTTTGGTAAAGTGCAATGCAAACACAGTTGCTACATACGTGTTAGCTATTAATAAGAGATACTCTTAGATTCAGGAGTGAAATCTGATTTTCCTGGCAGAGAAGTGCAATTTCAAGGGTATTGCATTCTTCTACTGCATTTCCAGAGTTAGCACACTAGGAAAGGAGATATCCCATTGGGGAGGGGCAAGTCACAGCGGGTTTGGTTCTTAGGCAGTTTAAACGGCAACGTTAGCAAAACGCTACAAATAAATGAGCTTGCTAAAAGCAGGAGAGGGCTGGGACAGCCAGGTTTCTGCAAGGCCTGGTGGTTCCCCAGCCTAGGAAGGCAATTACACAGTCAGTCCCTTCTGCAGCGTGGAATGGATAACGATATGCCCCAGTGGCCCCGAGCCCTGCATTCAGCACTTTGGGGCATTCCTCATCCCCAAAATAGATCCTGCTGACCGGTCCTTGGCTGGAATAAAGCCTAAATCACCCCACGGATTCCAAGAGATTTAGTTCAGCTTTGGGTCTTATGATGCCTCAGGAACTGCACTGCACGTCCAGTAGTCCCTCTTTTCAGACAGCCAACCACTGCTGGTGCTTGCATTTTTATTCAGTATATTCTGAGATTTAGAATTCTTTTCCCTATTGATTATGTTACATGTTTTAGATCAATACACTATTTTGTTTAAGCTCAATAGAAGCTATGTAAGACTGTCTGACTCCAATAAACATTCCTCTTCTTGTTTTCTGTTATTTTTTTAAGGACTCACACTCTTCCTCAAAGGAAAGACTGAAAAAAAAAAAGTTCTATTTTAAATTGAGATTGAATTGAATGAGATCTAACATTCCCCACAACACACAATTGTGGTATTTGGAGATACATAAAGACATCCTGGAAAATGCTGAATACATCATTCTTTGTAAGATAAAAGTTGATAGTATAAATAAAAAAATACTCTGTATTGTTTCCCCATCTGGTCCTACATTCCTAATGAGGGGTACCACAAGGAATAAGTTATCTAGAAATTTGCTTCCAAAGCCTGCTGACTGCATCAGAAGTTAGCCACTTTCTGAACTTTCTGTTTGAACATGCCTGGTACACATGTGAAGAATAAAAGAATGAAACAAAGACAAATTAGAAACATAACCAAAGAAACATCAAGTCGTCTCTTGCTGCCACTATGTACAGTGGCAAAGCAAAAAATTGCTTTTATGACTCTGCATCTTTTTATTAAAGAGAAAGTGCAGGTATGTTTAATTTCACCATTCTGTGAATTATTATTTCCTTTCCAGCAGCTTTCTTCAGACATATCTTTCTTCAGTGCAATCTGGGGGAGACCAGATAATTCCATAATTTTTACCAGCAGAAATTTGGCCTGATCATTAAAGTCTGAACAGAATTTAGTTAATCTTTCTTTCCTTCTTTCTCATACCTTCTTCTTACAAATCAAATATATCAAGCCATATTGGGAAGAACTTTAACTAACATAACCTAATTCTGCATATTGAATATTGGTTTACAGTGGCAACTCGCTCACAATGAATGCACTAAAATGAAAGGAAAATCTCACCAAGGCCTTGTTACAGAAAAATCAAGATGATTGCAAAGTGTTTGTGAGGAGACAGGCTTCATCCGAAATATTATCCACCAGAAAACATTTTCAAGTCTCATAATATTAATTTGGAGTTTTTTTCTTCTCCTATAGGTGTTAGCTTAAACAATACAGCAGCACTGAAGCCAGAGCATGTAAAATACAGTAACTGCTGATAACTTATGAGAAAGTGGAGAAGGGCAGTCTGGATGTGGGCACCAAACAACAGCCTGAAGTGGGTCTGCAATGATCCTGCAATTGCACCTCCAGCCCTGGCTTAAAAAAGCATGGAGCATGCACTGCTCTGGAATGTAGGTACTGCCTGGTAACTTGGTGCACTAACACCCTTCAAAACTACCTTTCTTTATACACTCCTATCTGAAGAGAAAAAAAGAAAAATGGCACTGCCATTAGTAGATAATATTTTTTTAAAAAATTAACTCCTTTCCCTTGGAATCTTGAACATTGCTAAAAGAGGAATGAGAAGTTTTGGTACAAACTCCAACTCCCAGCCATGTAAGTCCACAAAATTGCATATCACTCCTAAGGGATATTAGTTTCTAAGGTGTACTGTGGGGAATACTGGCTTTCACGTTTCTTCTTATTAGTGGGATTGTTCTTAATGACAATATTAAAATTGGCAGCGATTCTAAGATTCGTAGAGATGACCAAAACCTGTATTTGCCACCCTAATTCAAAATGTAAAGTGCATAGGGTACAAAGTAACAGCATGGGATCCATCACTCAATTACAGGGCTCCCATTAATTCAGGCAGATAATCTGAGATTTTCAGTTACTGTGGGAATTTTCAAAGTAATTAATGGGTTTTGGACAACATGACATCATTGCAATGAGTGACATTTGGTTGAACTTAATATGTCACTTAGCATTCAGTGCTAAGCAACCAAGCCCTGGGCACGGTGAATGTCTGAGCCACAAGGTCAGTGTCTGAAGTGTACATACAACACAATTACTCAGAAACACCAGCCTCTGCTGAAAGCACACTCACTTTAGTTATTATTTCAGTAATTCTTCTCTTGCACAAATCTTCAACCTTTCTAATGGGCTTTCATACAGGCAAGTGTGTCCTCCTCAATTTATAGTTCTGCACTTGCTCTAAAATGTAAGCATCTCCCATTTATTATCCACAGTGGTGTTTGCTGCTTAACTACAGCAGTTTGGCCTGCAAATAGTAAAGACAAAACAAGATAAATTGCTTTAACTTGGCTTCCACTTATTTCATATTTACTCTAACTAACCTTTGAGCTACTGATCAAGATGGATTTTCAGGAGCAAAAGGCAGATCCAGAGCTGAGCTGATGTCACAGTTCCACAATGAGGGACTGGGGACAGTGATTTAGTCTCCTTTGGTGAAGAATAATTTAAAAGTCTCCATAGTGAAATCATAATTCTGATTACAACACCAGAAAATCATAGCATTGAGAAGCAAGTCAGATGTACTTCAACTCAATATTCCAGATGAAGAGCTAACTTGGATGAATTCTCATTAAGACATTTGTTCACTTTCAGTCAGCCTGTTCCCAGGCTTTCTTATATAGTGCTGCCTTATAAAAGATCCGTGAAAAGTTACAGCTTTTCACCAAATAATTTTTTCCACTCACAGAATGTTGCTTCAGGAACTGGTCCCACCTTTTCCAGGAGTAATTTGGAAAGGGTCCCACCCTGACCAAATCTGACCTCTGACTGATTGCTTCAAAACCTACACACCCCGAATGGGAATTACTGTCCAGGACATGTAATAATGATCTCACCTGACAGAAGGGGAATGATACAACTGAAGTAGCAGCCAGAGCAGTGGAAACCCAAAATGGATCACTTTCTTCCTTGCAGTGCTCCTTTTCTTTGCCAAATACACTCAAACAGGAAGGATAATGTAACAGATGATGGCCTCAACTGCAGAAGTTACAGACCAAAGTATGTGATTCATATATGCTGCAACTAGTTAAGGAGAGACATATTAAGTAATTCTGGAAGGAAAACAGCACTTGTCAGTATAATTTTTAGTGTTAATACAAGAAACCCATAGCTCTGCTTAAAACAACTGCTCCATAATTTGTGTGATATGCCTTTCAGGCAGTTAGATGCACTTTTTCAGCAACATGACCAGAAAATGGTAGATATATTTAGCATTTGGTTACGATTAAATTATGCTCCAACTATCCCAACATATCAGTAAATGTCAACTCAATTCATATTTAACCAGCTGGCTTAGATGTAGCTAATATAAATAAATTTATATTTTAATATTGTCAACGAATACAGAAGATCAAATATTATTGACCACTATTGGATCCCATTAGCTCCAGTATGATCGCAGTGGTTTTGCCTAAAATTGGGGTAAATGCCAACATTCTTACCCTGTTGCAACTATATGAACTTTGCACATAAAATGTAAATATTAGTATCTGTTCATTCCAATGTTTTTTATCTTTACATGTGATCAAATCTGAGCTACAGCTAAACCACTTTAAGACATTAAGGAAACTTAAAATAATGTAAAGTAGTGTCATTTTAGAAGACAAATTTATGCTCCAGTGAGCCTCAAGAACTTCACTGAACCTTCAGGTTTTTAGGGATCTTTCATCATAACAAATGTTTACGTTAAGCATGTTACCTACTCAGAGTATAATTTTTCATTTTGTCAAAAATTCTGCCCTTGACCTCAGAATTGCAAACAAAATTCTTAAGCTTAACATGGATCTTTAAACCAATTCTGCTGAAATTTATTTCCTTGACATCAATTCAGCAAAAACCATGAATCTGCAAATCCACAGAAGAAATGCATAACAAAGGGAAGAAGCTCTCTCTCTTCAGAATCTGAAGTCAGCATATCTAGATTCAATTTTAAATTGTATTTGAAGGAAATATTAAAAAACCTGAAGATGGTATTTTCCATATTGCCAGTACGAGAACTCAACATTCCACACACTCTACAGCTCCCAGTCAGTGGAAGACTGATACTAATTAAGGTAAGATTTGGATGTGTCCAAAGGATCAACTTTAATCATATGATTGTACCTATTACCCACTTATTTTCCCCTGAGTGGATGTTTTTCACAGTTAAATGGTTGTTTCAAAATTATTTTAGGGAGTGTTATAGTCCAGATAAAACTTGGAATAGTTATAAGACTTAGACGAAGCTAAAAGCAGTAGTACAGAACAGAATTTGGCTCTTTGTATCTTATTTACACACTAACTTCAGGCCTTGTCATTGTAAAGATCTCCTGAAGCATCTTCTTAAACAGCTGGGATCTGAACAAAATTCTCTCACTAATATAAAACACTATGTTAGCCACTTGAGACTTTTTCAGAAGAATTTTGTATCCTAAAGCAACAAAGATTCAGATAAAGCAACTTTTTTCCTCTTACTTCTTGTTGCACTTAGAATGCAGATACTGGGATGATTCGTGGTGAGTAACTATGGATACACAAACAGAACCCACCAACACTTTGTGGATATTAAGTTTTCAATGTATCAACTTCAGTTCAATCCAAATTTCAGGCTCTTCTCCTCCAGCCCCTCCTTGGGAGCTATTTTCACTGAGCTCAGTGGAATTCCACAGATAGGATATGACCCAACTGAGCGTTTAGTTGTGCTCCAAAAAAGGGGTAGAAAGAAGCCAAAAGTTGTCATCCTCTTGCTGAGAACAGCTCAGCTCTCAGCTGAAGGAAAAGGAGTGCCATGGCTTCCAAAGCCATGGAGTGAGGAGGTATTCCAGTCAAGAATGACTGATTCATCTTTGTGTTGGTTTTTTTATTTGTTTGTTTTGTAACACTTCCACTTCTCAGCTTAAATCTGCTCTCTTAATGGATTAGGAACTGCATTTAATGAGCCAGCCTTCATGGGATGGGCCGAACTGGAGTTCCTGTTCACCTTGCTGTAAATGTGCCAGCCTCCAGCTGCTTCCAAAGCACGTTTGATGTGGACTCTGGAGATCAAACTGCCCGTGCCCTTGGGCATCCTGAGCAGAGCACAGCACCTTTCCCAGAATGGAAAAGGGACTGATGGCTCGCTCAGAGCCAGGTTTGGGGTCGGGGCTTTTGGGGACTCCTTCAGCCTCACTCAGTAAGGGCCAGATGTTCCCAGGACTTGTCCCACACTGCTCAGTGAACAATTTTGCTGCAATTACTGCAAATGCTGTTGGTACACTGGGAGCTTCTACAAACTGCCACACATCTGACAAGTCTTCACACAGTTAGCAGCTAGCAGGGACATTTCTGCTACTCTTTAAAACAGTATCATACTGAGTTTGCTCCCTTCGTCTTCTACACACCACAAAACTCCGATTGTTTGTTTTACAGTCCAGTACTCTATGATTCATTCACATTTACCTGCCATAATCTCAAATATGGGAATACCACATTTGTCAATAATCCCAAAACCACAGAATCACAGAATATTTGGAAGTGCCTCACAGGGATCATCAAGTCCAGCTCATGAGTGAATGGCCCATGCAAGGCACAACTTTGGTATTTTTTAGCACAAAATGTTGAAACTCACAGCAGTTTTGTAGTTTTAGGACTCACTTTAGCAAACTCAAATTCGATAATATCATCTGCTCCATTTCTGGGGACATTTCTTTTAGAAACACCAGGAAAAACAGTGCTTCAGTTTCATAGCTCCTAAAACTTGTGTTAATTTTGTTGGTAAATGTTTGAAAAGCATGCTCAGCACACACTCTGAAAACTGAGGTTATAAACCAGTTCTAATCAGCATCAGCCGGGGCTGTGCCTGTCATGGTCCTGGGCCGGGTTTGGCTCCTGGGACAGGGCCGGGCCGTGCCTAACCCGGACCTGGGCCGGGTTTGGCTCCCGGGCCGGGCCGTGCCTATCCCGGTCCCGGGCCGGGTTTGGCTCCCGGGCCGGGCCTGGCCGTGCCTAACCCGGACCTGGGCCGGGTTTGGCTCCCGGGCCGGGCCGTGCCTATCCCGGTCCCGGGCCGGGTTTGGCTCCCGGGCCGGGCCTGGCCGTGCCTAACCCGGACCTGGGCCGGGTTTGGCTCCCGGGCCGGGCCTGGCCGTGCCTATCCCGGTCCTGGGCCGGGTTTGGCTCCCGGGCCGGGCCTGGCCGTGCCTATCCCGGTCCTGGGCCGGGTTTGGCTCCCGGGCCGGGCCTGGCCGTGCCTATCCCGGTCCTGGGCCGGGTTTGGCTCCCGGGCCGGGCCGTGCCTATCCCGGTCCCGGGCCGGGTTTGGCTCCCGGGCCGGGCCGGGCCGTGCCTATCCCGGTCCTGGGCCGGGTTTGGCTCCCGGGCCGGGCCGGGCCGTGCCTATCCCGGTCCTGGGCCGGGTTTGGCTCCCGGGCCGGGCCGTGCCTATCCCGGTCCTGGGCCGGGTTTGGCTCCCGGGCCGGGCCGTGCCTATCCCGGTCCTGGGCCGGGTTTGGCTCCCGGGCCGGGCCGTGCCTATCCCGGTCCTGGGCCGGGTTTGGCTCCCGGGCCGGGCCGTGCCTATCCCGGTCCTGGGCCGGGTTTGGCTCCCGGGCCGGGCCGTGCCTATCCCGGTCCTGGGCCGGGTTTGGCTCCCGGGCCGGGCCGTGCCTATCCCGGTCCTGGGCCGGGCCGAGCGCTTTGCCTGGGCCAAGGGCGCCCCCTGGTGGCCAGGGGGAGAACGGCCCCGCGGCTGCGGACACGGCCGGGAAAGGGAAAGGGAAAGGGAAAGGGAAAGGGAAAGGGAAAGGGAAAGGGAAAGGGAAAGGGAAAGGGAAAGGGAAAGGGAAAGGGAAAGGGAAAGGGAAAGGGAAAGGGAAAGGGAAAGGGAAAGATGGGCTCGTTCCCAGAAGGAAAGGACAGGGTGTCCCCTCCAAGGGCAGTGGGAAGGAGGCAGCCACACGTCCATATCCCCCTCCCAGCCCCTCACACGCGTGTCCTGCTCCGAGCACCCGGTGTGGCCGTGCAGCCACACGCTCTGCCAGTGGACCCTCCTGCTGGGACATTAACACAATACCGGCTCTATTCTCACGTCTTCTAATAGATAATTCTCGAACAGAATTGCAAGCAAAATAAATTCACGTTGGCTCATTGTAATATAATTTAGAAACTCAAAGCATTGCCTCTCTGTCTGTCCTGGCTGGCAAGCTTGCCGGGAGCTCGGGAGACTCCTAAAATTATGCTAACCAGAAAGTCAGCCACAGATTTAAAATACCACTTGTGAAAATATGTCTGGGTTTGGGATCACCATTCAGTAGCTATTGAGCATAGCTGTGGCTGTGGCTGTCTATGACAAGCAGAATGAAAAAGGAATAAGCACAGGAGGACTGAAAATGTGTTATTTTTGTTGCAATGTATCCATACCTTCCTGTTTGATATAATGGCCATATCAAGAGCTTAGAATGAAGATAAGAGGAAAATTTGAAGCTATCAAGGCCAAGCCTCAGAATGTCCACATAAATTAAACTAGTTACAAAGCAAAGCTTGAACAAAACTGTCCAGAACAGTAACAGCAACCAGAGATCCATCATAGACTTGTAAAAGGTATAAAACACAAGGGTCAGAAGAAGCTCGTTTACATGTTACACCCATTTTTGAGAAGCTCAACAGCTTTATTCTCAAAGATCAGCCATGAACACCCTTTGTCTTTTCAAGGGGTCCCACTATAGATTTTACTGTTGCCAGTAGCAAGAACAGCCAAAAAAGAACCAGGGCAATATGTACACTTTGTTTGTCTTTTGGATTCGATGGCATGTAACATTTTTGACTTGCTGTATTATATCATAATTTTCCTCTTGACTTCAGCTGTCAGCATGTCATGTTCTGATCCCCTTTCAAGCTTTCATGACAAAAGCCCCCCAGAGATTAATTCTTTTCATTCATCGGGTTCTACTTTAAAGTCTTCCGTGCCTTGAGGGAAGGAGAGCAAACACTAGAGGGTCAGTAGGGGGTTAAACATTCTTTAACCATATGAAACAAATGTACAGGCCTACTGGTTGTCATAGGCTGGTAGTGGGGAAAATTGATTAGCAAATGAAAGAGACAAAATAGCTAACTAATTCTGCACATTTATCTGGGGAAGTTAACACTTGGAGCTACATGCTTTCTCATAAAACACTCCTACAAGCTTTTCTGGCTTTGACTGCTTTCATATGATTTCCACCAGTGCTTTGATTTTCAGCTAAGCGATTTCCACTTAAGTGAAAAATCTATCCATATGTGGAAGCAGCAGGTGTTTGTTACTATTTTCCATGCCTCGACCTGCTGGATAGTTTTCTTTTGGCTTGCCCGGTATAAATGCCTTGGAAGTCGAATGCTTCCCGCAGTGATTAGTACAAGGAAGAAAAAAAAGGAAGCAGGTTATGGTTACAATGTTACATTGTATGAAAGAGGCCATATTCTAACAACCTATGTCCTACCTTAAACTTCCCTAAAGGTTTGAATTAGTGTGTGAAAGATTTTGCACAGTTTCTTTGGGAATGTAAACAAGCTACAGTAGCTCGGAGCAAGAAAACTCGAGGGAATATCCTTTACTGGCATTGCATTAAGAGCATTTTCCTTTCCAGATGACTGCAAATGATAACAGCTCGTATTTGGTTTGAACTTTTGTACCATCTGAAAGGGGTTTTTCAACTTAGCAGGATTTAATTCATCTCTAAGAGCTGGTACCATTAGGGAGTTCAGCTTCATGCTGGTTTCCGCTTGGTTTGCACTGGACTCAGGTTTAGATAAGATCGTTGCTCTGATCTAAAGAATGCTTGACTCTCCAAACTGTCTTGAAACGTATGATCTGAGAAATATGTTCAATGCACGGCAACTGAACATCCACTTCAAGATGAAATCTACTGAAAATGAATAAATACTGAACATAAATTAATTTAAAAGTAAAACAAAAGAATGAAGGTGGAAAAAAAACCCCCAAAACCACAAAAGGCAGCAAACTGAAAATACAGATAATCCAAGCTGCATGCATCATCCAAGTTTTTCCCCACAGTACCTACTCAAACACTAACTCAGTGTAAATAAAATCTGTATTTATACTAAGCCTAAAAACCTGCTTTTTAGGCTTCTTAATATGTTCTGCTAAAAACATGCAAAACTAGTTTTGACCCTGTCCATTGTCATCTGGCATTTTTTAAGTGATCTTGGAGTGCAAACTCTTGGAAAAGCCAACATAATTTTTGTCCAGAGTTCACCTAAGGAGAGATAATTGAGGAATCTAAGTACCTAAAATTGTAGTTATGTAGGCAGTAAAATTCAAAATTGCCCAGGTTCCTAATTTTCACTATAAATGGGGTATCTTAGGTGGTTTTGAAAATCCTGGTAAGCCTGTACCGTCAATTTTAGGTGACTCTAAAATCTGGGCATTCCAAACTGTGCTACTCTCCCACAGATATAATCCATGAACTTGACTCCCATTGGGGCTGGTCTGCTGTGCTGTGAGCTGCTGCTGGCTGAATTTGTCCCCAGCTACTCTTATGAAAGCATTCATCCATTACCATCACTTTCCTTTTGATTTATATTTTAAGTGAGCCATTTCTGGTGGTTTCTGCAAACTTGCAAAACAAGAAATCCTGGAAGCAAACAGTGTAAACATTTCATATGTGCAAAGCTGGAAAGGCAAATGGTTACAATAAATGCTGCCCTAGCTATCTATGGCTATGTGGATTTTTTTTTTTAATAAAAAGAACTGGTGATAATGACAATCAATGATTTTGTATTTTGTATTCTGAAGCTGACTTCAGAAATATTAGAATAAGAATACAAGCATGGATACAATGGAGTAATAAATGAGATGGAACAGTTAGAGGCAAAATACTGCCTTTTGACAGATCCTTCCCTATTTTGTAACTCAGCTGCAAGCAACCCTGCTGTGCAATGAGCATCAGTTCAAGCCACAGGCACAGGTACAGGCTGAGATGAGACACAGCCAGGGGGCACAGTGTTAGGGAATCTCTTTCTCATGTGAGACATGCACATCTTGCCATGCAGGAGAATGGGTGATGATGGGTTGATGCCTCAGGTTTAGCTTTTATATTTTTCAGATTATGTGCTGCTTTACTGTGTAGTTCTGAGCTTCATATTAGGGGATGGTGAGCTCTCTGCATAGAGCAGGGAGACTAAACAATTTCTTCTCTAGCTGGGGACCAAGGACAAATGATCCAAATCTCAGGCCCAAGTGCACAAACAACGTGAGATAAAAACAAGAAGGATAGAACTGCATAACCTAAAGCTGTAACTGGACAATTAACTGCAGTATGCAAATGGAGCAGAACTGATCACAGTGAGAGACCCCATGAGCAGTCGTGCATTTTGGGACCATTTTGGTTCATCTTGGGTGCAGCCCTGGCTGGGCTCTTGTGCTGCCCAAGGTGGATCCATTGAGGCCTTTAGTAAATCCCTGCTTTATTCTTTATCTCTGTCCAGCCTCTGTTCTAGGCCAGCCTTCTCAAGGCATCAGGGTCATTGCCATGGGGGTTTCTATGTTGTCTATATGTCCCTGTATTTTCAAATAAGAATTACAGCTCTGGTGACTGACATCAGTAAAATGTGTTTTGCTCCTGCAGGGTTCAGCTGAGTCTGATGCACAGCAGTGAAGTGCTCCTGACTTGCCTCATCTGATTATGCAGCCTGAACACAGTCTATGATTCTGTGAAAGGAAAGCACTTTATTCAACATGTCCTTATCATTATGATATCTATTCTTGTTTTGCTTTGTACTCTGGTATCTTACCTTCCCATTTTCCTGTTGGTTTGGTTATCAAAAACTAGTACCACCCATGAAGATGCAAGTTTTACCTTGAGATGAAGCCTCACATTTCACACTAGAGAAAATAAATACCTGTAACCTTACAGTGTGTGTGACATTCCTTCTAATTATATGAAAATGCCACAAAAATTCTGTTTATTTGTTTCTAGAGTATTCCAGTTGAAAACTTGTACTGCATCACCAAGCAGAGGGAATTAGAGTTAACCAGGGCTATGCACTGCTCAGCCATTGTGTGAATTTGTATGTTCTGAAGTCATTGCAAAGTCCTCACTGTATTTGAATGCACTTAATTGCAAACAAATGAGTGGTTTCATGGATGCCAAAGCCTGAATGTGTGCTGCACTGAGGCTCCCTTTGTCAGGTGAATCCTGGTTTTACTGGCAGAGAAGGAAAAAAATATATAACTACAATTACTTTGCACAACAGAAGAAGTAATCACAACATTTTAATGTGAGTGCACAACAGCAACAGGATGATTTTCTAATTACTACCTTATAGAAACTCATATATGACTAAGAGCTAAATATAAACAAAAAATCCACTCATTTAATTGTCAGTACAGAACACAGAGACGTGTGGAAATGCAACAGGCACTCAAGTATGATGTTCTCCTTCAATTAGAAGCTCACCAAAAATGGGACCAAGTAACTTTTTCTATCCTTAGAAAATCCTTAAAATTCCAAGAAAGTTCAAGTTGGCTAAATCTAATCTTTATCTGTGATGAAGTCTGTTCTGTCTGTATATATCCATATAAGTCAGAACCTTCTGTGCTCTCATGCACTTCAAACCTTGGAGGTTGTCTGTCACTTAATTTTGTTATTTATAAGGATTCCTGGACAGGAAAAAAAGCTGGAGGTTTATTCCTTGGTTTGGAATAAATGATGAGCTAACCATTGTCAAAACCCTCCTGGTTCCTTCTGGGCAGAAACATTTGCAAGTGGATGTTTTAGTATTTTTAGATTCTGTTTGAACAGCTGACAAAGACAAAATAATTGAGCACAGATGCAAAGTTAAAGAGAGGCAGAACTGAAGGAATCAGTGAATGTCTGGAAAATCTCTAATGGGGATTGGAGGAGGATGGGCAAAATAGACAGAGTTTGATTCCTGGGACTGAATTTCACATGCATTTGATTGTTGCATGACTCAACCTCAGACTAGCTTTATTTCCACTTAACATCATGTGGAGTGCTGGAACTGCGATATTTGTTCTGATTGAATAATCCTGAATGTTAAAAGGTTCAAATTCAAAGCTTTGAATCAATGCTTCAAGAAAACCAGAGATTTTACATATGTGGACACAAGACATGTAAAAATTTTTTTTTTAATTTAAGAGCAAGTCAGGCCAAGTGACACCATATATATCAAGTGACCCCTCTTGTCATACATGCACATGTAGAAGACACACTCAAGACAGACTGACTTCATTTATAGGAGATGTTCAAATGGAATTACTGTGGTTACTTTTAGTCTTGGGAAATTCCTCTTCTGCTGTAAGCATTCGTAGAGGAGTATTCGTAGAGTGATCTTCAGTTTTAATATACTTTCTGGCACATCATAAATGAAATACATACTGCCTAAACATGTATAGGTTTCTAACAGCAAAGAGTCCATACAGATTGCCTACAGCTGTCCTAACCACATGAAACAATTGAACAAGCTCCAGTAACCTTATTTTGCTGTAAATTCATTCATCAAATGTTAGATGTTAGGCCACAGATAAATAGTGAACAGTTTGGCTGCGTAACATTGTCTGTTGGTGCAAGTTTTACCCTCTACAGCAATAAATCCCTGCCCATAGGATGTATATAAGGAAATATCAGACTTGTTTTCTTGTGCTGCTGTTGAATTTCACAAATGAAGATCACGTTAGGAACAGATTGTTGAAGTAAATGCCTTTATGTGGATTGATTTTCCAATCTTTGTTCAACCAAATGACAATGCCCATAGAGCAGACATTATCAAGTACATTGTCTATGCATGGCAATTGACATTGTCATAACTAGCTGATAAGTTAACAGCTTCTTTTGTTTGGGACTAATCTATGTAAATTTAATCTATGCAAGAATTTTAACTGACTTTGTATAGAATTCTCTCAATTGTGTCAATTAGAGAAGCGATTACTTTGTCTGGGACTTTTTTTCCAGCAATTCAACATTTTCAGAGTCTCCAGTTAAAACCAAGAACAAACTGAAAGCCAAATTTATTCTGATGTAATTCAAATGGAGGATAAATCTGGTTTCAAGATTCCAGCTCATGCTTTGTGCAAGTCTGGAAATGTACCAAGTTCTTTTTAGTTATATTTGCTTATGATGTGGAACAGGATAATGGGTGGCTGTGGCTGTCACCTCTTTCACAAAGTCTTGGGAGCCATTTTTAATATCTGCCAAACATGTCACAGTCTTTCAGTGAGAGGTGGAATGAAACTCCATATTATTCTTGATTACTTTTCATACCAACTTTCACACAGAATACATAAGGCACAGAATGCACTGGTTTACCCAGAGTCTGATTTACCATTTTTTTCAGCAGATAAATTCTATGGTTGTCAAGTTTCACACTAATTTAACAGTCACACCAGTGAGAAATGGTTATAACAGAATGGGTTCCACCTGTATTAAATTGTTAAAATGGACTGGTGAAGTCACAGAAACATTGATGTGGTAATTATGAACAGCTCATAACAGCACCTACCTATGCAGACCTTTGCATTTTTATGGTTGTTTTACAAATTTTAAATTAAAACTCAGGGGGAAATCTTTCTTTATGTGATTTTGAGCCTGCTATTATGTGCATATCTGTCTGCTGAATAGTTAAAAACAGAAACATCTTTCTTCAAGGGGAATCAAACACCTTATAATGAAGGGATTGAAGACCAGTTTCTTTTACTGATTCCCAAAATTCATGTAAACAGCACTTCACTTATTAATCTGAGTAATTCTGACTAAATTGCAGAGAGTCTTGAACTTTTTTTATTAGACAGATACAAGTTCTTCTGTTATCAACATGATTTCTAGGATTTTTTATCAAACTGAGGTGGCAAAGAAAAAGGAAACTCTTCAGATATGGCACAATTAAAGATATATCACTCCAGATAAATATCCCTGTGTCCCTAACAGCAAGTCACCTGCACTGTGCACACCAACATCCCACAAGAGAGCCACAGTGGCTGGGGCAGTACCAACCAAATACAGATCTTGAGAAGTAAATAAAAAAATTGACAAGGGCTTTGAAGTCTGGGAATTAAAAGCAGAGAAGGAAGGAAAATATATATGGGCTTTGTAATGCTTTGGCCTTCAAAGACTCTGAAAGTCTGGAATACATCTTAGCATCACATGTTGTATCTAGAAAAGGTATAGGATAGCCAGGGTTTGCATTTGCCTGAGGCAGGAAAATTACTGAAGTGATTATATTCCAAACAGAATTATAACAAGGTACCTGGAGATTAAAATTCTTTGTTATTCAATTAATATTTATGAATGTGAGAACTGGGTAAGATCACATTCTCAATTTTCATACATAGCAAAGTGAGAAAGGCACTAATCCTGTGATAATGCCTTCTAACCACTAAAAGTCACAATTCAGGGGTTTGATCTATTTTTTGTCAACTTTGACAGAATCTGGAAGGGTTGGGTTACTTGTCTGGGTTTATTTTTTCTATTTTATCATCATTTGGTGGCAATTACAGTGGTGAAAAAACCCAGTGTTCTACATGTAAGTCTGTTCCAGCATGTACCTGACCTTGAAATACCACTGTTGTGTTGTGCCCTGATGATTGCAGGAGCTTGGGATGTGCCTCTGATCATCACAATCTGCACACCTGGACATCCCACTTGGGAGATTGAATCATTCCAGCTTACAGACTCATTAAATTTGGTAACTCAATTGATCGTGAAGATCCTTACACAGTCTAGGTCTCAGTTTCCAGAATGTCCTGCAGACAATTTTCAACAGTTTCAACAGCCACTAAGGGTGCAAATTTGACTTTCAAATCCAGGTAAGCAGAGAGCAGGTGGAATTAAAATCAGGCACATCCATGCCCAAAAAAATATAACCATCCCCATACTCCCATGTCTGTAGCTGCCCCTATGTGGACACAGGCTCCTAATCTAATGAAAAATGTCAGTTCCATCTAGCTGGATAAATACACAGCGAGTGTGTCAGGGTAGAGTAAAAGCAGAGCAGAGTATCAACCACAAACCAGTAGCATTTTTTAGTGAGAAGCTGTTTCAGTGCTGGACACATAAAAAATGCACAACAGTTGCAGGCAGTGTGCAGACAAGTATAGAAAGCCTGGGCAGCAACAAAGAACTGAGCCAAAATTAATTTCAGATAAGCTCCTGCTTCATTTACTTGGCAAATGAAAAATTAATGTACTCCTTCCTGAGCTCTCTGCCCAGGTAAGCAGTCTGCATGATGCAAACAATCCTGCTGAATCCTCCATTAGCAAACCAGGTTATTTCTTTCCCACTTCACTGGTTCAGTATTGCCAAACAGGCCTACAGCTATTGCACCTTTGTTCTTATAGGTGAAATTTATTCTGCGAAGTTAGAGCTAGGCTTTGACACAAGGAATACTAACAAAGGAGCAGATCCATAGTGATCAGTTTGGTTGTAAAGCAACAATGCTCAACAACAGAAAGATCCTGCTCCTCTCCTTTCCTCTCTTCTTGCTAATACTCTCTAAAAGCAAGTCTCAGCTGTCTGCACAGAGCCCCAGAATGGCTGGGTGGAACTCCAGAATGGAAGGGACCTCTGAGAATCATCTCATTCCATCACAGAGCTGCTGCTCACTGTTCTTTCTCATCACATTACCCACAGGCAATGCACACCCACAATACAGCAATTTGTTTCAGTAGTTTGTGTCATTTTCAAAGCCCGTGTAGTTTGATAAAGTAAGAAAGTAAATTGAAAAGACATGATTTGCTGATGGGAGGATATTAAGGTGTCAGGGAAAAAACTGCATAACTCACAAAATATAATTGATTTTATTTTCGACTTGTTCATTAAAAAAATTTCCCCCTTCAAAACTGTTTTTCAGTCAACTGTAGTGAACATAGAAATCAAAGTAGACAGCAAATTGTGAAGTCCTGACTCATTGTCCTTTGAGGAAAATAGGAACTAGGCCCTATAACATTAAAGAAATAAAGTCCAAAATGTGTATTCCTGAACAGTCCAGAGGATGCATTCCAGCAAAGAGAAACTCCTAATTCCTAAAGCACACTTTACCTCTATATTGTTCTTTCTAAGAGCAAAGCAGGCAGTCCAGCACACAACTCCACCCTGTGCCTCCCTCTGCCCTGCAGAGCACCCTGGAGGAGAAAGCCAGAGTGAACTGCAGGCTTCACGTGCCTCGTTCTTCCTCTGCTCTAGAGGCTCCCAGAGTATTCCACAGGGAGAGAAACCCAGAAGAGGCAGAGCAACTGCAGAAGATAATTAAGGAAGACTAATGGAATTGAGTTGGTAGATTAATTTTATTATTTTTTTTTTATTTAAACCTTATTAAAAATATCCAATTAGTTCTGTATGAGGTCAAACCTGGTTTGGGATGGAATACATATGACTGGCTTTACTTTGTTTTCTGAGTGCAATAATTGTTAAAAGAGCTGAAATATTTTTTCATAAAATGATTATGAGTTTAAAGAGGTGACATTTGAAGAAGGACATAAATTGTAGAGCAAACATCTAAACGTTTTCATAATGTTGAAATGGTTATTGTAAAAAATGTATTTGATGTAATAAGAAGCATATGTTTCATTAGGCTGAATCCACAGAAAATGTTCTCTACAGAACAACTGCATAATCTTTCACATTGAATGTACACTATTCACCTCTCAAAACATGTGCACTGTCGTCTCCTTCACACAACAAACACTCTGCTGTTGTAAGGAGAAGGAACTTGGAGTCACAACTTTCTGAAAAGCTTTTGACTAAGAAAGAAATCTGCTGTCTGTAATTTGCAAAGACATGAAATGTGGTGAAATAAAACTGTAGGTAAATATAGGTTGCAACAAATACATTTTGCATACTAGAAGTTCACTTAAGCCACTGAATTCCTCTCCGGTATTTGGAATCCAGAACTGCCCAACAGCCCCAACTGGAAGCATCGTCATTAAATTCACTGGGCTTTGTGTAAGCAGCAGCTCCAGTAACACAGGCTTGAACTCACAGGGAAATAAACGTGGAAGAAGGTTTTTTCCACAGCTCTCACACCAATCTGTCCCATTAGTGGGGATGATTCAGAGCCAAGTGTTGCTTGCTCAGCCACGTAATGCTCTCCTTGACGTCACTGTATCAGATAACAGGGCCTGACCTTTAAAGATAATTTAATGAGAACAATGATGAAAGAGGTCTTAATGAGTTCATGGTATATACTCTTCAAGTTACAAACAAAGCATTTTAATAGCTTTTTGAAATATGCTGTCTCTAAAAATCATCATCCACAGAGACAGAAATATACTGCAGCCATCATAGCTTGCTGTGCTTTATTAACATATAGATTGGATGTGTACCAAAACCTTCAAACAACACCCATTAATCTTTATTTTTAAAGTGATGCATCTCTGCAAACATGAACATTAATAAAGGAAATGTATTTTCCTCTTGTGTAAAAGGAAAATAAGTGTCTACTATGCCTAGTAAAACAAAATCACAAAACCTACTGAATTACACACCCATTTTAACTGTCCAAATGATGAGTGCTAGTGCAGCTACGGAGGTAAGTGTCACAAGTGATAAATGGACAGAAGACACAGACGGTGCGGAACCTTTCAGGTTTTAGAAAATGAAGACAAATCAGCACAGAAATGGCAAATGTGTCAGCTGACACATTTGAACAACTAGCTAGTCACAGTTTGAATAACTTACATTTCAGCAGAGGTGCCTCATGTTCAAACAGTCATTCATGTCAAAAATATATTGAGAATTGAGGCCTTAAAAATCAGTACAGGACCATTTAGGGTCCCCACAAGGTGTCAAAAATATACCAAAAGCATGTTCATTTGTGCAAGCAGGGAGAAATGGGGCTGCAGGCGAGGGTGGAGACCAACAGTGCTCAGGAACACAGGAAGAGACACACAGGCTGAAGGCTGGGATTGTCTCAATCTTTCTGTGCCTAAAAGTTAAATATTAAAGTGGGAACCTGCATCCTTGTAAAATCATGCAGTCCCTCCTGTCTCTTGCTGGTGCCTATTTTTAGAGTAACAGAAACATGAAGGTTGGAAAAGACCTCCAAAACCACCAACTTTTGACTCAATGCCCACAAAGTGAATAGCACCTTGTCCACTAAGCCATGTGAAGAACAATAGTACAGATCTATGTTTCTGTGTCTAGTTAAGACTGAGCTGATCACCTTTTAGAGGCTTACAAAAAGGCATTTGAAATCAATCCTTCCCCAATTAACTTTCTGGAATTTAAATCTGTTGAGATCTAACCAGCCTAAGGTAAAGCATTTCCAAAAACATCAAATTACCTTAAGATCACTAGGAAAAAGAAAGCAAGATTGGTTCTTAACACAAGAGAAAAATTATGCTCTGGCCTTCTTCTACATCTTTAAGTTCTAAAGCACCATAAAAAACAGAATAAAAAGTCCTGTCTGAAGTCATATTGACAGTTAGGGTTGAGCAGAAACAAGCACATAAACCTTGGTTTCGCAGCTCAGGGTCCCATCTATTTAACTGCATATCCTTCCAATTCATCCCTCAGAACAAATGGAAACCTGAACTGAAGCAAGGATTACTGATTGTTGTGTTGTATTCTGTTTGTGCTGTCCTTCATAAGATGTGTCCCCATTCTACCTCAGGTTGTTCAATATTCCATAGAATTTAAAAAAAAAGTTCATTACGATGCATTTGTAGTCATTACTGAGGAAAAAACAGCACTGGAGACATGCAGAAAAGTAAAACTGCAGCTCACCCTGACATTCACTGTCTTGTGACTGCAAAGACACTTATGAAATTTGGACCTTTGAATGTCCCAGTAGGAGTTTGTACTCAAAATTAATGCAGTAAGAAAAGCTGATTGCCCAAACTGACAGCAGTGAGCAGCCACTGCTCTTTGACAGGATAAGCAGAATTACAAATCTCAGCTTTAGTCTAGGAAGACTCTGCTTCTGCTCCAGTTCTTTGGCATTGCTGGGCCAGTAAGAGCTGCACGAAATTACCTACTCAAGTCCTTAACAGAGGTTGATGCTGCCCCCCAGAAGGGCTGGAGGTCTGCAGCATTGCTGTTCAGAACATCACAATAACTGTAATTTTTATAGTGACAGAATCACATCTACCGTAAACTATTAAAAATTGAGAAGGTCTCAAACATAAAAATGCCATAAGGTAGAATGCAGAAGATAATGTCTTAAAAGGAAAATATTCATATTCCACAGTGAGATAGTTTCAATGAAACAGTCTGCAAAGCAGACGAGTCAGTTAATCATCCACCCTGTGCACATACAACAACTCAGAGTAGAGTAAAATGGCTTAGTGCCAGTCAGCCTGGAAATAAAACTATTTCCATAACCACAGTTCTGCAGTGCTTAGGGACCAAGTAGGCACAGATAATTCTGCTTCCACTGAAGGCAAAGGAAAGATTTTGCAGGTATGTAGCACAGGTAGCAAGTCTGCAGTGTTTTGAAGTCTGAGTTTGTTATTTATGCAAATAAAAGAGGGATAAGAGATTAAAGACCTCAAGTTCTGAGATTTCAACAAAATAAAAAAATACTAGATCTACCTAAGTATGTACTTTGATTTCTTATTACTCCCTCTCCCACTTTACCCAAATGCTCTGAATCCATTCACAGCTCAGGTCCACATTCACATTCCCTTCCCTCTCTTGCCAGAGATATTTTATCCTGATTCCCAAGACAGTGTTCCTGACCCAATTCCTCTCTGCGCTCTTGATTCTCTAATCCTCCTCAGAGCAAGGTCAGAATGCAGTGTTCTAGGCATCACCCTTCCCACCTCTGTGACCCTCAGCAAGACACAGAAGATGGTATTTCACTGGGGTGAAATCTTACTGAGCTTCAGAGGAAGAAGCAACAGTGCAGCTTGTGTGTCCCCTGGTATGGAGGGAGAATACAAAATGCTCGCGAACATCTGAGGCCATGCCCCAAATCGTTAGACAGCAGGAGAAGCATTCTGCACATCACCAAGTACCTGTATTTTAACTCCTCTGTTACCATGCTTATACTTTCCCCCAACTATTTTGCTTTCTCTGCATCTGAATAATAAAATCAAACTATTTGTCTTGTTTTACATAATTCAGGAATGTCCATAATATATTAGTCTCCACATGAACAACTTCACCTAATTTTTATCCATCAACCACTTAATAAAACACATATATCTGAAGAAGAATGTATAGTTTAAGAAAGCTTTCACATGTTGGTTCACCTACAGTTTTCCTGATTTTCAAAGCTCTTGTTATTGTGTGATGAGTAAGAATTTCAGGATGCAACCATCATTAGAAATCCACCTGATTAGACATAATCATAAAATATATCCAAGTACCTACTCTTGCATCTCTGTGCCAATTGCATAATAGCTGGTTTATTAGCTCATAATAAACAAAAATCTATTCTGCCATCTGGATGGTAATCTTCAAAAGGTGTACTTCTCATTATCATCAGAAATAATCTAGACCAGGTCAGTGAAGTTAGAACAGGTAAAACTATTGGCATTAACAGAAGATTCCCTGTTAATGGATTTCTGAAGTGAAAGAGTCACACCTTCTTGCTGCTCCAAAAAGGTGGCACTTCCAGCAGTGGAACGAATCAAGTGGGAAACAGGATTTATGAAGACCTTAACAAGTGCTGTCTACCAAAGATGACACCCACCCTGAACATGCTGCCATTGGGCATTAATTGATGAGGTGAGGCCTTCATCTGAGACTTGGTCCTGTATATTTCTGAGCAGTCTGAACTGCATGAGCATGCAGAGAACTGAGGAGATGCTGGAGCCTGATCAGAAGCACTGGCAAGCTTTCACGTCTGACCCAGCACTTTTTGAAGTAGAATATGTTTTTAAGTCAGAAACAGATGGAAGAGTTGGACATTTTGGGACATTTAAGGGCATTTTGGCAAGTTCTAGAAGAATATATTGTGACTGTGCAGCACAAGGATAACCTCCTTGAAACTCCTTTAGCTGACAGTCCCGTGCACAAGTAATCCACAACTGGCATTCCATCTCTTCCACAAGGTCCCCTGTGAGGGAGGGCACCCAAAGCCTCCACCCTGTCTGCCCCAGGGAGCCTCACCAAAAGTGTCTGGAGTTGAACTTATGATCTGTTTAACTAAAAGTACAAGTAATGATCACAAATGAGAGCCAAGGGATCACTTCAGTCCTCCAAAAGTCAGCACACATAGAACCTGACAGGGACATTTTCCAATGGGGTAAACAGCCCCTGCTCTAAGTAAAAACAGAGCAACCCTTCATGGGCAGGAATAAAATGTGATAGGCATGCACAATTTGGTATTACTCTAGCATTACTCTAACCTAGCATTTTACTGCTCAATATTTTATTGCAAGCCACCTCTGAGCCAAACCGAAACCCACAGTGACTATTTTACATAGAGAGTCTGCTTCATTAAAAAGCAGCAATGTGGGTAATCTGTCATTTTGTTAGAGATATTTTTGTACTGAAAATGAACACTCCTGTAGTGGGAAATAGTCTGTGGCAAGAGCTAGGTGAGGGTGCTAAGTGCTACTGAAAAACTGTTGGAGCTGAGGAAAACTGCCACATCACATACCAAAAGTAGGTCATTCTTTGTATTTGGAACATGATCCGCCCCACAGCCAGACACCAGGAACATTTTTTCCCATTAATAACTGTCTGCTGCAAAAATAAGTGGAAAAGATGATCTGATACTCAGAATTAAAAGCAATTAAAACTGGGAGGGAGCAAGCTAGGTGGGGCATATGTACTGAGTTTCTGGAAGACAGAAGGCAGAACTTCGAGGATAAAGGATACATGCTGAGTTTAGTTTTCAGCCAGCCAAGATCCAGGTCAGGAGCACGGCTGCAAGACATGGCTGCAGGCTGCAAAATTTGCCAAAAAAGAAGGCTACATCCTTGGGAAGGGGGCCAGCATTAAGCATATTGCTGCAAACAAAGCATTACTGGCAGTGAGGTGTGAATAAGTGATGCAGTTCTGCATTAACTCCTGCAAGTATGGGCTGTATCCAACTCTTCCCACTTCTAACTCCATTTAGAAAGGTGATCTAAAAAAGTTCTTCCTAAAGCAGCTGTCCAGAAGCTTCTCACTGCTCCAACCAATTTAAAGGCTTTAAGATTCCTGCACATAAAGTTACATTCCAGATTTATGCAGTGAGGATGAAATAGAAGTCTCATCCTAAGGAAACCAGAGCAGAAAAGAGAAGTTCTGTGTAAGGGGATGGATTTCCATACTTATCTGTGAGACCTGAGAGATATCAAGACTACTTTACCCTGAAGAGCTCTCAGAACTCAGTTCTGCATGTCCTTTTTCCCACTGTCAAGCAACCAGAAATCAGATTTTCCACTGGTGTCATACGTCCTCAGGGTGAAAAATTCCGGGTCTTTTTAGGAAAGATTTTGTGTCACTTTATGTCCTGTATATTTGCAATGGAAGAACACTGCAAAGTCAGGCAGGATAGATTAGATTAGATGACCAGGCAAGGCACAGCCCTGACAAACAGGTCTCTACAGCAGAGGATTCACCCAATTATTCCCTTCTGGGACTTAACAGCAGGGTTATCACAAAGCCACTCTTATAGGAACTTCTGTAGGAAATCTGGGGGGACAGATGGAAAAATTTGACCTAAATCTCAAACTCAAGACTGCTTTTCTGCAGCAATAGCATCACACTATTTCACGATTCATTTTAATTCCACTTATTTCCACTTGCATCAGTCAAGGACCTTGTTCAGTGCTTGAGCAACACCTGAGTGAGTTCCTGGGCTAGGATAATGGGCAGGAAGGTACAAGAGAGCTGTGAATTCCTACACTTTGTAGAAACACAATAGCAGCACAACCATCAGACCAACAGACTGCCTCAGGGAATTTCTTGCTACAGGATGTTGGGCCTGTTGGAAGATCACAGAAGCTTGAAAGGGACTAAAATGCATTGAAGTAATCTAATAAAGGTGATCCTCCAGCTCAGGAAGTCCCTGAATATAAAATAATCTGGGGAGCTGATTTCTCTGGGAATGTATCAGTGTGTTTGTCCTGTTCTTCAGTATCTACCAGAAGCAGCTATCTTTGGGTGTTGATGGGTATTTTCCAATGTCTAAAAAAATATTTAGAAGTGAAAATTAGATGGTATCTGGGACTTTTTCACTATGAGCTGAAGAGCCTTTGTGAAAAGGAAAAATAAGAATCTCAGTTCTTTAGGAGACTGTGACTAAAAGAACAGGACAGTCATTAAGGGCTTGGTCCAGAGAAGAGCTGGCAGGTTTTTTCAGCTCAAGGATATTTCTGCAGGATAGTTCCTGGAGATGCTCAGGAGATGATAATTTTAAGTTCACTGAAATAGTGTGAAGGCCTGGCAATAGAAGCTACCTGGCCTAGCCACTCCCAGTATAATGGCCTGGAAATGAAGTCAGCAGGTCTGGACTTATTTGTATAAAAAGCAGAAGAAAGAAATGTAGTGCTATCGGAGACAAGCAAATAAGGCCCAGTGGTCTTGTGGTGTGACCTGATCTGAGCCCATCAAGTCACCACACAAAGGAGCTTGTTTTTCTTCTTTTTTCTTTATTTGATTTCATTTTACAACTGATATTTGTAATTAAAGGAATAGAGAGGACAGTCTTACTTATTTAATTCCTTTGTTGCTTCCCCAGAAACAGTCTTCTAGTAACCCATGAAGAAGACATGAAATTCAAATAAAAAATTGCAGGGAAAACTGATACCATGTCTCTGTTAAATAGTACATATTTGTGTACTGTCATTATATGGCATCCAGTACTCAATGATATAAATTAATGGTTGGGAAATATGTTTCCACACCCTGACAAAGCAAAACAATAGTTTAGGTTTGGAATGAGCATTTGGTATGGCAGAGATTGTATAATTTTCCTTGCTAGGAGGTTGACTTTGATGTAGGGGTTTTTTATTAGGAAGTAACTTATATGAAATTACTTTGAATTACATCATCCCTTATATCACATCCCTTTCCAAAAACAGCTGGTAGTCACTGATCCATATAATGCTAAAAAAGCCAATGTGTTTCAGATCTTTTGCTCAATTTCAGTATTCTTTCAGACCTGGAGTTACTGTTTTTAGACAACTAACCCTTTCTCATCTCCCCCTATAGAATCTTCTAAGAAAATGCCAAGCAACATTTAAAACAGACTGTGGCATGTTACCACTTTTCCATATTTGGAAAATTTTAAGGAGGAAATTTTTTTTGTTATTTTCCAAAGAATACATTCTGTAGTCAGTTCTTTACATATTGGGAATAATTCTTTTCCCTTCTCATTATGTAAAATGGAGCAGTTTTGAAGGATCCTGAGCAAACTTCTACCCTGTGCCTTGGTCTTATTCAAGCCATATAATTCTATTCAGTTCACTGAAAAACCAACATCTGGAAACATGCAGCCATTAAAACTCATTCAGACTTGAATCTAGCTAAAGGGTTTACTTAAATCAAACTATTTGCATAAATAGTTGAGTAAAATGTGCTAGTTACGAGCAAAAAAGTCAGCAATACACAACTGCTGCCACACAATGATACCCATCACACCATGTTTCCTCATGGTTATCTTATTATACAAACTTGAAAAAGCAATGAATTTTAAGAATAACACTGCACCCTTCTCTTGGAGACTCACAACCTTTATGAATTACTTGTGCTCAACATGTTCTCTATGTTATGTTAGGGGCACTTCATCTAGTTTGATATGATGACAAAGTTAAGCCATGTCTACAGACAGGTTTTTACCTCTCACCAACAAGCAAAAGCTAAAGAAATAAATGAAGTCTCAAGAAAACATGTGTTTGAGTCCAGACCTAGGTTTATTTATGTCAATTTTGCAACTAAAAAATAAGTCAGTAGATCATTAATACTTTTGAAGGTTTCCCTCAAATTTCACATAAGTTCTTATCTGACTAAACAGAGAGGGCTGTTGAAAAGATGCAGTTTGCTTCTGCACTTACCTTCCAAAATTCCTCATTTTGGAATCAGCAAAGATTGAAGGTGGGAAAGGTAACGAGAAATTAGACTCCATTTGAGATATATCTAGTTTACAGCAACATTTCCAAGAGCAGAAATATCTTGCTGCCTCTGAAAAATGAAAGCTAACCTCCTCCTCCATAACTGAAGAGGACATGAAAAGGAGGCAATTGTTGATTTACTGCAAAGGAAATGCCTGCAAAAACACAGCTTTCACTTCTTATTTTCTTGAGTAGATAAATATTTCTTTTTGATTTTTCTAATCTAACTTCTAATACAGTAGATGGAAAATATTTCGCATTATTTTAGTCATCAACCACTAGCTCAGGTGGATTTGATTATCGATTGCAGGAGGTGGCACATTTCCAACATGCTACCAAGTAAACTTACACACTTGTTTTTCATGAATTCTTCATCTTGTGGTATCTTATCACTTGATTTATGGACTGTTTGGGTTCATAGCTTTTAGACTTATGTTCAGTTTTGTTTAAGTTTTGCCTTTTGTACTTTGGCCACTATTTATAAAATGAGAGCTCTGAGTAGGATTTGGGTAGCATACCTGCACTCTAACAAGGATGGGGGAAGGTTCCTGACAGGGCACACACTTTTCACTTGCAACTTGGAAATGTTATGGTTTTTTTCAACAAGGAACAGGCAATGAAAAAACAGATGCTACATGAAGACTTTTCCCACTGAACCCACAGCTTTGGAACAAAGCAAACCTCAAAGAGACAAAACCACCAGTGACACCAAACAGTCTCAAACACATTATCCTGAATCCTGTGGTTTCTTGGTAGAATCAGTTCTTAAAAGGCCTCAAAAAGTGCATGTCAGACCCTAAGATACAACAAATAATTAGTGATGGGATAAACTTTAAAAGAACCAATGTATGATATAAGATCAGTCAAAGCCTGGAAAGTCTGTGAAGAAAACCAGAGTAGGTTTCACTGAATTTGTTGCATCTTCTCAGATTTGTTCCAGCTAAAGTCTAGCTCTTTTGTTTATGCAGACTTCTTGATGTTTTTGTTATGCAGACTTCTTGATGTTGTCCCTCATCTCTGTCTCTTCCCTTCATGCCAAACCAGGATGGTTTCTGCTCTCATGACCCTGTCATTCCAGGCCTTTGACTCCCAACTGGTTCAGTGCAAAACCATTTCAGATTTCATCCAGCCAGAAGAATTCCTTTTCCCACTACCTCAGAAACTAAGACAAGATGTGATTTTGCTGCAAAAATACAGAATGCTGTTGGTAATTCAGCATGGAACACTGTTGATACTGCTCAAAGCAAAAATGCCTGCTATTGTGATTTGACATTTAAATGGATTGTCTAAGCCTTGATTCCACTGAAATCAAATCATCTTGCCACTGATTTCAGGAGAACCAGACCTGTATTTATAAAATGGAAGTTCTTATTATCCCAAAGCAGACATTTCATATGCTGTAGGAAATAAAACCATTTAGTTAAAATGCAGCTGAACAACATGGATTGCTGCACTGCAGATGAAAGACCCCTCCCTATAAAAAATAGTGGTTTTCATCCCTGAAGCCAAAGTTGACATTAGAGATTCTCATGCCATTCTAGTGGCTTGGCTGCTCACCATCTGCTGCAGATCTATGGTTAAGCACTCGAGCTCCTACACTCCTGGGAAGCAAACACTTCCAACAAAGACATTTTTATCCAGTTACTCTTCTTTCAAATATGACTCGAACATTTAATGCAGACAATACACCGACCTTTGGGGCAAAGAGGACAGCACAAATGCTGCACTACAAACCCATTTTGTACCTAATTTTATTAGAAGAATGATAAAATTGTATTGTTTTACATGAATTATGGCAATGAGTTACTCAGTAGTGGAATCTTTAGACTAGACATCTTGTACTGGGGCTTGTCACACAGCCAGCAAAAGCATTATCATCTATTTAACAAGACTCCGTTTCCAGCATTATGTTTAGGATCCTATTTCCCTAGTACTAATTAACTGCATTCACAGTTATATCACTGTAAAATACTGTTTCATTTATATTGCTTAATTTTCTTCTCCTACATGCACTGAAACAAAAAAATGGTATATGCACAAAGTAGCTTCCATATTTTTTCCTGATAGTTTGACAATCAGTTTCTTCCTTTGACTTGTACCCAATGCAGCACTTTTATCATCAGTTTTATCATTATGGCACAAGATTGTTGACCTTACATTAACATCATCTGCTCACTAGCCAAAGACAGTCCCCATCTTAAGAAGCTCACTATCATCTGAGAGGAGGAAAAAGAGGCTTCCTATAGAAAAATTAAGACAGAGTAAACATTGAAAAATACTTGCTTCCTTTTGTTTTTAAAACAAGAGAGGAATTCAATGTCCCTTTGCCACACAGTCATGTCTCTATTAATAGTCACAGATTGCCCCTCAGAGGGGATTTTCAGTCTGTCCTGTAAGCCCAGCACTGAGTCCATGCACACATATTGTTATAGAGGGACTCCTTATTAAATGAGCCAGTGTCAGTAGTGTCAGAGCAAGGCATCACAACATGGCCCAAAGTTATCCCTAGCCATGACTGAGAGGGATTAGGTCAATCCTTGTATCACAGTCCAGGTTTGTCCGACAGGTTTGCCCTCTATTTGGATGGCAAGTAAGGAAGTTTATCCAGAGATGATCAATAAAACACAAACATTACTATCTATGCAGCAAACCTGAGAACCAAATATATTATTGAAAAAGGAAAAAAAACCACCCTTTTTATTACCTTCAAATAGCACTGAAGAAAACCATAGAAAGGGAATAAAAAAAATCAATGTCATACAATATATGACAATATATAGAATGTCATGCAACCTACAAGTTACATTTAGAAGGGACAGAAAAATTGGTCACCACAGAAATTATTTGTTGGATATCAACTGTTACTCCTGTCTCTTAGATACAGATCACAGAATCACAGAATAATGAGGTTGGAAGAGAGCTCTAAGATCATCAAGTCCAACCTATGCCCTAACATCTCAACTAGACTATAGCACCAAGTGCCATGTCCAGTCTTTTTTTAAACACATCCAGAGATGGTGATTCCACCACCTCCCTGGGAAGACAATTCCAGTGCTTTATTATTCTTTCAGTGAAAAATTTTTTCCTAATATCTAACCTATACCTTCCCTGACGTAGCTACTAGTAGATACTAGTTTTGAAATTCCCTTTTGCAGATATGATCTCCCATTTCTCAGGAAGGTGCTTCCATGAAGTTTTTCTTACAGAACTATTTAAGTTTTGAAGTTTTCATTGTTCCAGTAAGTCCTGGGAGCTATAGGAAACCTGCCTCCCCTCTTCTCAAAGGTTGTACACTGGTGCAGGATGCAAAAGTGCACATAAAAGACCTGTCATAATCCAAATTAGCAGGGAAAAACATGGAAATGAAAGATTAAGTTATATTTTAAATTTCTTTCTGGAAAAAAAAGTCCACATAGAAATATAAATTACTTCTCTGACAATGCTTGGGAGGTATGTAGTTCCACATATTTGAGAGCTATATCTGCTTTCTGTTAACTTTATGATGATGGGCTGTCTGAACATGCCCAGGAATAATTGCTCTAGTGCTCTTCCAGCATATATGGGGACAAGGATCCAAACCAGCTGCCCTGTGCTACATCATGGCATTTATCTCCTCACTTCTTCTGAGGATGCATGGCTGTGGAAGTATTTGATGGAAACAAATTAAGATTGTTAATTACCTCACAGCCTCAATGCTAAACCTGAATGGTTAATGTCAGATGTCAGTTTTTGGGAATTACTATTTCCTCTATGGTTTGAACAGATCTTGTGTGATCTCGTATCTCTCTTGGTAACTTTTTTCTATTTTTTTCAGTCTTTCAGACATACCCAAGTATTATGTTAAAAAGCTATCAGAGGTTTATTTGTGATTTTCTCTTCTGACTGAATACAAGTCTGACTCTTCAGGGCTTCTTTAGAGAGAAAATCTGCTGCAGTTGGGTCCCCTCTGTGCCCCATCAGCCCCGCTGGCCATGGCCAATCTCACATGGTGCAGAGGCTCCTTTCAAGCTCAGGACTGGGCTCCCATCCTTGTCAGAGCCCATGTCCACATGCACCTGTCCCCAGCTTGGAGAAATCTGTCTTGTTGCTGTGGGCAGGCCTGGTGAGCTCTGGACCTGATCTGTGGATTGACTTCCCAGCTTGAGCTTGGACCTGCAGCATCACTATGACCCTTCCAGGTGATTTGGACTCCGGGTTGATCCCAGTCCCCATCCCAGACCTGTTTCACTCACCTCAGCCTGTGTGTTACCCTGCTTGTCTCCTTTAGGCAGCAGTTGTCCCCTGCTGCTCCCTGGCATCCAATTTCTCAACCTTTTCTAGCTTCCAGATAGAAAACACAGCTTGACATGATGGATTTTTTTTTAATACACTTCAACATAACAACATACTGTGTGTTTTAAATCACAAAGCCTTTGCTTTGAGCCCATTGACACAGCTGTGATGGGACCATCATACCCCCTAGCTGTTCAAAACTTATTTTTCTGTTAGGAGCTTGTCTTGTTTTTCCTGAGCAGACTCACTGTATGCACCATATTATCCGTACAAAAACTCTGCTGTTACAGCCTCTCACTGATAGCATGTCTGTGGAATTTTTTGAACTGGAAAAGGGAAGTTCTCAATGTCCCAGTTTCTGGCTATGACACCTGGACCGGTGTCCCCTCTGCCACTCTCACACACTTCCTGTCAGGAGATGAGAAGCAGCAAATCTGCATAAGAGGGGTTTTCAGTTCCAGTTTACTCTGTGCCTCAATCATTCAAGCTTCTTCAGCACCATGAGTGAAGCTGAACTGAAACCTTAGTACAAGCCTGAAGTTCAGCTGCCTTCAAGAGGGATAGTCCTTAATGCTGAGTTCTGTGCTTTCCCAAATTGGACCCCTACTGATTAAAAGGCATTTTTGAAGAGCCTGTCATGGTGGGTGATGTTTTACAATGGAAGCTGTTTAAAAAGATAATTAAAAGAATAATTGCTATAATGAAAATCTAACATGTTTAAAAATGACCAAAATTATCACAGCTGCCTTCCATGACTTTAAGTTTCTTCTTTTCTTAAAAGCCAAAATATTAAAGGTTTTCCAGCTTTACCACACAGTGCTGCATTTTTAGATTTGTGGACAGACTGAATGATCTGCAGCCAGCATCTGAAACCATGGTCTCCCATCCTGTTTTGTCTTCATTACTGCTACATTACATCTTCTACAAAGTCAGATTTTTCCAGTCAGTGCTGCATGGCCCTTTCTGAAAGGCACGTTTACAGCAGCAGCAATGCACAAAGACAAGTAAATTGCCATGTCACACGAGGGCAGCGCACAGCGTTACGTAAGGGAGCTCCCTCCGAGTTATTAGTTTTATGTCAGTTCTGGCATACACTCAAATGAAACGTGGAAAAGACTAGATAAGGAGTGAAGAATGAATTGCCTTCATTAATATTCAACCACGGGTTTTAGCTTCATTATGAACTACTCTTGTGAAGAGCTGAACAGAGCGAAGGCCGTCGCTGTGTCCACTGTGCCGTGACAACTTACGTGGCTCTGATTAATAGGCTTGGAAAACCCTTCTGGTGACATACAAGGTCTCTGCTCTGAGCCAAGGTGCCTCAAGGAGAGCTGGAAACAAACCCAACTTGTTCTCATTGAATAACACGCTCACTGTCATCATCAGAGTGAATAGGGAATTAATTTCGCTGCGTTTGGGGCACACAAGAGCAGTGCAAGTACAGCAGTATTTCAGACTGGAAAATGGGATAAACATTTTTAGATGAAACAAAACTGTTTATAAATTAAAAATGTGGATTTTATAAATCTCTTTCAAGCAAAACAATTTGACATAAACAAGCATAAGTCTTAACTATTAGATTTTAAATATTAGCATCATTTGAGGGTTAAAATTCAGATAAATAATTAAATTAATTCTATTCTTTAAACAGACTTGCATAAGTTTAACTATCAGTGAATACACATCTTAAAGTAGATGTAGATTAGCTACAGTGGAACTGCATTAATTTTCAACCATTTAGATTTGGGTTTTATTAGTTTTCCCCCAGATCAAGACCATTATATGACATAGGAGAAGCATGAAACAACGTGTTTCATTAAGGATCTTTTATATAACCTACTTCTTTTAGTGTAATCACAAAGCTACATACTCATTTGTCAATTTGTGGTCAGAGTAAAGGTGATATGCAAGTAATTCCAATACTTAGGCCTGAAAACCTCGGGCATGCTGACTGGAGAACAGGAGCAGGCTGTCAGTGGAAGGCTAATGAATTCAGAAATGCTGAGAGGTGTGCTCTGTATGCTTAAATCCCTTAAAAACCTAACTGATGTCAATGAGATAGCTTCTAGCAAATATTCCATATGTAGTCCCATATTAAATGTATGGTTGTACATGGGGTAAATCCGTATTTTCCATACAACTGTGTGTGTGTGGCAGGAAATTTAAATTGTACCCCTTTATATATTTTACATAAACAAAACTCTCCCCTGTACCAGATTAAAATGGTGCCTTCAGAAGGAAAACAGGGTCAAAGACATTTGTTACAATGATGATTGGGGTTTGCGCCTTTTCTAAACACTAACAAAATATTTTTGAAAGGACAAGTAAGTCAGTTGCAGAAATATTAGCACTGATAACTTATTGTTTTTCAAAAGTACTGCTTTTTAAAAAATTTGCCTAAGGGGGCTTAATGAGAAATCTATATTATTTATTAACACTTGAGGATTTACTTGAGAGTAATCCAAAGACAAACATAAGAAGACTCCATCATCTTTCCAGTTTCCTGACGTGTTTCAGTGACAGCTGTCAACTGCCATGAAGCAGCCATGTTTAAAGTGAGCCAAATACATGTGTTAAAAAGATATAAAATCTGCCATTCTGAGATATAGGTTGTGTAAGACTGAAGCAAAGCAATTACCTGAATTTGGATATGTATGCAGGATAAAAGTATGGTGAACTGCTCTGAATTTCTGGACATTTTGCTGCAGAAGACTCCAATAGAAATGTGCATTCAGGGCATAACCCTTTCATTTCAGTTAAGGAAGGACTTTTTGTTATCCCTAACGGGGATAAAAGTGGTCTATGTTGAAAGTAGGTCTTTTGTGTCTGACAAAGGAATTGAAAACTTAAGAATCAGTAACAGAAATCTTCTTTTTGCTCCCTCCACTGTTTTAGGAAACTCTACTGGACTGGCTTTTCACACTGTGGGCAAGCCTGCACAGCCAGTGGCACTGGAGGTGGGTTCCACAGCCAGGCCTGTAAGGAACTTAAGTAGCAGCAGTAAAATCTTTCTAAGCCAGTTCCTACCAAAGTGTCATGTTCAATACTGAACACCTCAACAGAAAGCAGTGGCAACACTGAAATAGATGGGTTTATAAAACTGAGATTTAGAGATGAGATATCTTCATTTGAATGCAGTAGTTGCATGGTATTGTAAAAGGGATTTTTTTTTTTTAAATCTTACTAAAATGCATAGTCCACAATTTTCTTACATGCTGTTATGGGAAGATGGCACTTAGCTCTCCTAAGAGTCAAACATGGCTTTGCAGAATAGAACGATGTTAACAACTAAAAATAGTGATTATGAAGAAGAATTTTAGAACATTTCAAAACATGGACTCTCTGTGGTATGTATTTTCATACTGGTTTAATGTCTCAAGTAATAGAAGAATCATACCAAGGTAATACAAGCAATCTGAAATCCACTGCAAGCAGTTCTATTTTAACTCAGCAATTCACACCGAATTCTTTCACTGCACTGAGAATGAATACAGGAAAATAAATATCCAAGGAGAAATATGGATTTAATTGTTATTGCTGTTACGTTGCTAAAATAAAACAGCTGTGATCACATACTCAGATAAAGCCATTGTTTAACAAATATTTTTATTAAACATCTCTGTAGTGGAGATGAGTCCAGCTCCCCAAGAGCAGAGCAGGCTGCTTCTCAGACCACCCATTGCTCCCGAGGTGAAACAGCCCATCCAGCTGTTGGGGGGTGGGGGAATGGGATCAGACCCACTGCACACCACGGCAGGCACACAGCAGCTCCTGTCTGCTCACAGGCACATTGAACTGCAACAACTGGAGCTTCTCATGCAAGGAAACTGGTCGCAGTCTTTTATCAAATCATGCATTGGACCAGCAGTGATGGCATCAGTGGGGCTTCTTGGAAGGCATGTCCCCAAAACTGACAAGGACCCGTGCAGCCCAGGGCAGAGGAGACTCAGTCACTGAGGTCAGCTGATTACAGGAGGCAGAGGGGGAAAAGCAGGCAGAGGGAGGTCAGAGGTACAACAGAGCAGTCAGGAAAATAAATTGGCCATGGGTATACAGTAAATAAACTGTGTGTCTGAGCTGGGAATAAGATCCAGAAGTCCTGATTCCTTGTCTCTGCTCTGTTGACCCAGTCCTAAACAGATCCTCCCTCAAAATTACTTTCTAACATAGACAGTCCAGGAGACTGAAACATTTATCCTATCTACAAACCAAATGTAGCAAAAGATATATAAAGGTTTCCTTCAGTCACTCCACCATTTCTGTTAGGGCCTCAAAGATCTTTTTAATAAATACTGCACTTTTCCTCCACATTGGCCATCAGAATTTCTGAGCTTGCAGAATTTATCATTCATCTACTTATGAACTGGTGCCAGGATATTTTCAAGAATTATTCAAATTTAAAATCCAGGTAAGCTTCTACAGGTCTGTCATCCACCAGTCTGTGTTTCCTAGGGTTGTTGATGTTTTTTTTTTTGCAGTTATCAGATGAATTGTAAAACCAAAACATTTTCATGCACAGCATTTATAAATATCCAATACTGATTGAGATTTATATCACTTTTCTATTTCAGTAAAATAATAAAATTTCAGACCAGACAGAAAATCAATTAGGAAAGTATAAAGGTTCATATTAATTAAATTTTCTACTTAAAAAAGCTACACAATCTAAAGGAGTACATAAGGAGACTGAAATTTGTGTAACTGCTCCTAGCCTTTAATTGTAAACATGCATTGTTTACCATGGAATGTGCAGTGTGGTTTTTCCAAACAGATTTTTTGAAACAAATTAAGTAACTGGTCTTATCTAATAATTCAAAGTGCCAAGGAAAAAAAAGCAGATTTAGGATGGGCATGGATAACTTAAATCTAGCCATTGCAATATGTATTGATCAGTTTGCCTAATAACCCATCAGCCACTGAATACAAGTGCTAAGTTTTAATTTAAGTTTTAGCAGCCACTCGGAACTTGGAGCCTATGGGTCATACCTTCAGTGATGCAGATCAGAGCAGTTCCACAATTATACGAGTTTGGAACTGGTGTAAATATTTCACAGAATCACAGAATATTCAGAGCTGGAAGGGACCCACAGGGATGACAGAACCACTGAATTATGGAATGGTTTAGGTTGGAAGGGGCCATGGGCAGGGGCACCTTCCACTATGCCAGGGTGCTCCAAGCCCCAGTGTCCAACCTGGCCTTGGACACTGCCAGGGATCTCTGGGCACCCTGTGCCAGGGTCTCACCAACCTTTGTTGTCAAGAATTTCTTCCCAATAGCTCATCTAAACCTACGCTCTGTCAGTAGGAATCCATTCCCCCATGTCACAGGATCACAGAATATTTTGAGTCGGAAGGGACTCACAATGATCAGCAAGTCCAGCCCTGAAGTGAATGCCCCATACAGGGTCCAAACCCACAACCGTGGCATTATTAACACCATGTTCCAACCAACTGAACTAATGCCCTGCCACTCCATGCCCTTCCTTGGAAACAGTCCCTCTCCATCCTTCTCAGTGTGATCATCCAGCCCCTGTCCCTGCAGACCCCCAGCAATCCCCCTGTGCATCCCTGGCAGCGCTGTCCAAACGCTCCTGCAGCCCTGGCAGCCTCGGGGCTGTGCCCATTCCCTGGGAGCCTGGGCAGTGCCAGCACCTCGGGGGAAGCAGAACCTTCCCCGATCCGCAGCCCGATCCCGAAGCGCTCGGCACGCCCGGCCCGCTGCCCGGGCCGGCGCTGCCCTCTCGCGGCACAGCCGGGCTCGCTCGGGGACCAGCCGCGGCACATCAGCTGCATGTGTTTGCCTCCTGAACGAAAAGAACTCGTCGGAAATTAGTTTAATTAAATTAAATGCTTTATTAGCGTTCATACAATGCTTCTGGAGGACCTTTAAAATGATCGCAGCAGTCTCAAGGCCGGTCACTCCGAACTGTAATAGAATGTAAACCTGTTTAACAAACTTGGGTATGGAAACAGCAAAATCATGCCCTGAGAAAAGTAGTTACTGATTCAATAGTTCTGGGAATAAATGCAAGGCCAGGAGCACCGTTGTTCTGTATGGACTGGCTGCTGTTTACCAAGCTATCAGTGCTGATCTAATTAATTTCCAGTCTGTTTGTGTGGGCTTCACTTATTGGCTCTTTCACCATCCTATTATCTAGAGCAGGGCAAGAGATTGAAACCTGATTTGGTTTCCTCAGAACACTTAATTTTAAAAAGATGCACTTGGGGTTGCCATATGGAACAAATGCATATACACCTAGATTTTTTGTTCTTTCATATGGGAATGTGATCACATAATTTACAACAGAGAAGCCATCCACGGATGCCTGCTGGCTCCATTCTATTTTCATTATTCAGCAATGACAAACGGCTGTTTTAGCATGAACATTTTACCAATGAGTACTTTTTTCTTCAGAATGCAACACTAAAACAGGTGATTGTGGTGTGTGATTACTATCATGGTTCTGTGGAATTTACTGAGAAGTCTAAATTCATTTGAACAAATATGATCTGGGAAGTAGTTTTCAAATAGAGTAGGCAGAGACTTCTTGAACCAGCTTAAAGTTTAATGAAAGTGTAAACATGGGCTTTAATAAATAAAGTCATTGCCCATTTGCCAGTCAGCTAATATTCCCCATGCAGCCAAAACACAAAAGTAAGTCAGTGAGAGGAATTTTCTACAACATTTTTCTGAAACAGAATTAAACAGGACTTTAGAATTGGGCACAGTTCAGGTCAGATCTAAGAGTACAGTGCCGAAAGGAAACACAAAGATTTGCAAGCTCCAATGTACAGTTTCTAGAAATGTGAGTAACATGGAATCAAACTTGCCTAAAGTAAAAAAAAATCAGGGGATTATAAAATTTACACAGCAAAGGTGGCCTTCTAATATCCAGAACCAAAGGAAATATATTACATGTGAGAATATTTACAAGTGGCCTGATCAGAAAGCAGGAAGGAGAAATCCAAGGAGTAATCTGTAGTCAAGGTTTCCCTATACAGAGATTACACACACAAAAAAGTCCATAATATAGAGAAGGACAGGGCATTTTGAAACAGGGCACAGCTAAGCTGGGAGCTACAGAGCATATCAGATATACATACAGTATTTATATTTTCACTATAATTTCAGACACTGTGCTCAGTTTTACTGCTGAAAATGGTAAACTGACAGTAGGGCCAATAATCTGTGCCTTGATTAGAAAGAGGCTTCAAACAAGTAGTTGCATTCAAAATATTGATTTTAGCAAAACTAGGCTAAACTCTGTTTAAGTGTGGAAAACTAGGTGAGAATCAGCCAACAAATGTGTCAGCTAGAAAGGGCCACCTTACCTAGGAAGTAGAAAAGCAAGGTTTTTCTCAGGGTATGGAGCTCACGAGTATGTATCATGAAATACAGTAGGGAATTCACAGGAGGAAGGTCCTGCTGACTACATCAAACAGGGTCAGGTAGCCTCAAGGCACTAACAGTTCCCAAAAGAACTACTACTTAATGTCTCACTTAAGGTTGTGGATATGCCCATTAATCCATTGAAACAGATTTTCTACATTATCCCAAGTGTCACCAGCCACAATCTGAAGAGCAACTGTGAGACTACAAAGAAACAAGAAAAATCTCCTTTCATTAGCTACTGTGGTCCCTCACCAAGAGAACACTAAACTAGTTGAATTAATAAAATATACCCCATCTAGTAAGAACATCCTGTAATATGTTGCATGCAAGCTGGTTTTAGCTCATTTTTCAAGTAGGATTAATTTTTCGAACTTCCAGACTTTCATGTTAATCCCAGATAACAGTGCAGTTTGGTGGATTAATCAGATTACAGGAAATGTCAGCATGATTTGATTTTAAATGATGTGAAGCATGTTACTAGAACTGTAACCCTCTTGTTATGAAAGGATGACGTGGAAGAATGACAAACAGGGTTCACCAAATCTCAACAGCTGCAGACATCTCCTTCAAGATCCTGTTAAAAATATGCTTTATTTAGTCTGCTTTATCATTGACTGACATTTTCTGACAGCAAGTTATAACAAGAATATTTAAAAGCCATGGACTTTGTCACAACAATGGATTGTGTGAACAAACACTGTGTAAGAAAATGGTATACAAAGTTACCTTTTACACATACACCACTGATTTACCACCGGCTACAACCAAATATCTGATGTGCGTTTTCAGTTTAAAACCCCACCTCAGATTCTACCTAGTCCTTCCCATTAGTTTGATTCTTGAGCTTCTCTTTTGCATCTCCCTTGTTCCCCACATCTTTATTCTCACTGGTTACAGCAGGGCTCAACTCATTTTATTTCTGGTTAATCTGATTAGGTAAGAACCTGGGATTGTGATGTCAGTGCATTAGCAGAAGGAAGTAATGCTTCCTGCAGGAAGGATGGCAATTTTGACCTTTTAGAAGCAAGTCATGGTCTGACTAGAAGATTAAATCAGGGCAAGCCAAACTGCAGTAGTTACACCAAGTCATTCTGCAAGAGCATCCTTCAAAGAGGGATTATGGCTCATGGACTGCAGGTAAGAAAGCATAATGTCCTTGTGCTTGGTTATTTGCCTGAAGGGAGCTTTTGCTGGGGGGAAAGCTCAGCTTCAGCAAAAATAGCAGAGCATTAGAAATACTGGCTAATGAAAGGCTTTGGTTCTTATATTTACTCAGCAGAAAAGATGGCTTTCAGAGCAGAGGCATCTTGGTAAGGCTCACTTCTCTACAAATGCATGACATTATTTGACTTTAACATACCTATATTCATATTCTTTCATTCTGTGCTGATGAAACAATAGTTATGCATTTATCTACTGTATGAAATTGCTGTAGTTCATTTTGTTGTTTTTTTCCATTTAAACTCAGAAACTTACAGCAGTAATTGAACAGATGAGACTGCAACTAAATGAAATTACTAATTCCTCAAGTTATAAACTCATTATTTAAAAAATTAATGATTTCGTATGACAGTTTAGTAGATTGCTATATTATTATGGGCTGTCACTATATTATTCAGCATATGCCAAGGCAATATTAACAATGCAAAGGCTTTAATCAGCCTGTAAGGCAGGTTGCTGTGGTGATGGGGTGCTCAAACTGATGCAATCCTTAAAGTTCTGGTTTTGAACCTTTCATCAGGCTTTTAAAAATGCTTCCCACAGAGGATATTGTTGTAGCAGATATTATTTGTACCCAAGACTCTCAATGAGCAGAGCTGTTAAACCAAGTGACAGCTACAAAGCAGCTACTGCACTGCTGGAGTAGCTTTAAGCAGTAATGACTATTCACACCTATATGCCTCAAGATTACCTTTATTTTACAGTTACATCCACACAGACAAACTCATCCCTCACTTGAGCTGAAGCAGTTGTGATGTCACTCAAGTGCAGCAGGAAGTTCAGTTTGGCAAGGAGGCTGACCTTTAAATTGCCGTGCAGAAGAAATGCTGTGCATTTATAACTGCAAAAGCAGATGTAAAGCTGAAGTCCATTGAATACTGCAATCAGTATCATGATTAGGCAAAAGAAGCTGCTCACATTTACAGGGAGCATTATCACTGTGTTTAAGCTGCAGTTAAGTAGGATGAAATAGACGTGGGAATCTTGGAGACAAACCAAAACCCAAACAAAACAAACAGCACATTTTATACTGGTGTCGGTGACTATCCTTAAAGGTGCTTTTTTTTGATACTTCAAATGATAATGATGTCAGAGTCTCATACCCTGCCTGTGTATTCACCACTAGCAGCCTCCCAGAGGCAGAAATGGGCCAGTTTCAAGCTGTCCAGCTGGGTAAATTGAACATCAAGCCATGAGCAGCTCTGCACTCACTAAAGCTTCTCTCAGTGATGTGGCACAGCCTGACCCAGCTGATCCCAGCGTACCTGCAGAATATGCTCATCCCAGCCAGGATGGGCTTCTATATCCATTGCCTTGTGCTACTATAATCTGTTCTCTGAAACTTCCTTTTACAGCTGTCTCCAGTTTTATCTTTAAATGCAGGAAGCTATTTGCAGCCAATTTAAAATAAATGGCAGTAATTGGTTATTTCATTTTTGGCTGCCATGAGTTTTGCAAGTAATAACCTACTACTGCCTCCTACAGTCCATTTTTCTTTTCTTCCTAAGCACTTATCTCTCCTGTGCCAAAGAAAAGGAAAACTAAAACCAATTCATCTGTCCAAAAAGTTTGCAGATTTAACTTGTTGTTAGCAATACTTTATGCTGTTACTGCTGAATCCACAGCTCTGAGCTTTTAGAAAGATGCTTTACTGTGTTCTGTGGAAGGTAACTGGTATGTAGATAACATATTTTTCACTGTTGAAGCTTTAAGCCAGCTCTGAATTTTTTTTTTCAGTTCTGTATTTTTATCAACATCAGGGCAGTATCAGGTGTAATAAAAGCTCATGAATTTGAGAGGATTTTTTCTATAACTTATATATTAATCTTATTCACAATTCTTCATACTTCCTTGTATGTTTCCTTGCCTGCTTTTGTACCACCACTTTATAAGTGAACACAGCATTCATCAAGGTCTTGAAGGGAGGTAGAATCCAAAGACACCGATCTGTTTGGGGCCAGAAGAGAAACCCAAATGGAGATTATGGATCTTCTAGACACACAGACATCTCTGGGTGCAAGAGCCTGAAATCAGCATGTTGAATAAAGAACTAATCTGAAACCCTGGAAGCAAAAAGGGTTAGGGTCCAGATCTGTGGGACATAGCCCTGGCCAGACCCCAGCCATGATGAGGAGCACTCTGCTCCAAAGGCAAACAGCACAACAGCTTCCCACCTATGGGCACCCTCTGCAGCTTCCCCGCTTCCCAATGCCATCCCAAAGCTTCTCCTTTGGAGTGAGCCATCTTCCTTGTCCTCTGAGACAGCTAATGGCTGGAATGTCAAAAGTTCAGCTGTGAATTCAGGCTTAGAAAGCAGAATTTTCTCTTTTACACAGTGGAAAACTATGATCAAGGCAGAGCAGCACCTCAAAGTCACATGCTGACCTGTAATCCCAATCTCCTTGATTTACATTTTAATTTTCACTTGTCTACCACACGAGCAAGCTACTGAGCTCTGCAGAACAGCAAATGGAACAAGAGGAGAAGTTGTTATTGTTTTGGGTGGCTTTTTAAAGGAGTTGATGGTGGCCAAGAATTTATCTCATAATGACTATGTACTTGTTTATCCATTCACAACTCCATTCAAAACTCAGCCACCAGCTCCTGAGTTATCAGATTGTGAACACTTCTAGCAGAAAGATCAAGAACTCTCAGAAATAATTTTATTTTGACACATTATTGGGGGTGGAGAAATTTTTTCTTCACACTATCAGAGACTGGAAGCTTTTTCTTGTATGGCTTTGTTGCTAGTTTTAGACTAACTTCCCTTTCCCTTGCAGATAAGAGATGAGGAAAGCGGCTACAACAAAAACCTGTTTTGCATTCCTAAACATTATGAAGAAGATTTAGAAAGAGTCTTCATTCCTCATGGACTCATCCTGGACAGGTATGAGGGCAAACAGAAAAGAACAGGGACAGTGATGCCAATTTTTGTCCCTCCAAATGAAAAGACCAAGGTCCTTGCCCTGTGCAGCATATGAGAAACATGGAAACCCAGCAGCCTAACGCTTCTGTCTTGAAGTCTAGTACAACAGGGGCTCTATGGACAGGATTCCTCTACAAACTCAGTTAAGCTTGTATCAAATATCTTTAAGACCTCCTATCCTGCAATATTAAGGTTTATGGATTAAATCAGTTTGAGCTGTGCAAATATGTAACTAACTTTAGTTACATATTTGTAACTCAAATATCTTTAAGACCTCCTATCCTGCAATATTAAGGTTTATGGATTAAATCAGCTTGTACTGTGCAAATATGTAACGAACTTTCCTATGATTTGCTGTGGTAACAATTTGTTAGCTATAAAAACATAACAGCAAGATGAGAATTTTTAAAATTATTTCCAGAATTCCCTTTTGTTTTTTGTTTGTTTTTTTTTTCCTCTCACAGGACAGAACGTTTGGCTAGAGATATCATGCAAGACATGGGAAGTCATCACATTGTTGCACTCTGTGTCCTTAAAGGAGGCTATAAATTCTTTGCTGATTTGCTGGACCATATAAAAGCATTAAATCAAAATGGTGATAAATCAGTGCCTGTTACCGTGGATTTTGTCAGAATAAAAAAAAGCTACTGTGTAAGCAACTTTCTTTTCTTTGGAAAATTGACTCTCTTCATAGACTGGCATTCTAAATACTGGTAGTTTGAGTTTATGCATACCAAAGCTGAGCATTCTGTTCAAATTACGTACTAAAAAGGAACTGATTTACAGATCTTCCCCAAAGGGTGGATATTACACATTCACTGGAATAAACATATAGCAGAACACTCGACAAAGCCAAGGGCAGAGCTCAAAGTCCCTCCTCTTGAAAAAAGCAAGAGCAGCACACCTTTCAAATAAATACAGGATAACAGTTTGGGCATGCTTTATGAGACTTCAATCTTTCTTTCTCCTTCTAGAATGATTCACCTGCAAAAAAAATCAGTTTTGTTGGAGAGGAACTGTCTACACTAAAGGGGAAGGTACGAATTAGCATCTTCAGCTTTAAAAGGGAAAGAACTGCTCTTGTATATTTTCCAGGAAATCCATATTTATTAAGATTTTGATACTGAATACTTCCAGCCACTTAACACTGATTTAAATTTCTGGGCTTTGAAACAGTGAATAATTCCCACTGATCTCAGTGGAAACTTGAAGTGATCAGTGATGAATGCTCCCAAAGATCCTATTCCACATTTTATCCCAGAATGCCCAGAAATGAACCATACTAAACTGACTCATTCAGTGTGGCTCCAGAATACTAGTGCAATACATAGAGCAATGTATAGACCTGACATAGGTGCCTTTATCACCATATTGTAAGCTTTCATAAATACTTACAGAGAGACTCTTCAGAAAGCACCAAAATAAAGTCAGTAGTTCAAGTGACAATCTCCTTTGAAAATCAGTGCAACTTCCTTTAACTGAGGATTTTGGTGTGCTTTTCTTGGCTGTATAATTTGCTGAAAATTGACATTTAAGTATTTTCTTTTCTTTTCTTTCCTTCTTTCCCTATGTAATCTCTTCCAGAATGTGTTAGTAGTAGAGGTAAGTAATGACTGAACAAGGGGTGGAATGACAAGGATTTTTTCTCCCTTCTTTTCAAATTAATACACATTACATATAAAATAATACTTAATTATGCTACTGGGCTGCCAGGTTGTTACGCTCTAATTTAATCCACTTACAGTCTGGTTTTCCTTTCAAACTTGAAGGATAATTTATTTTTTTTATCTCTTTCAGGACATTATTGAGACTGGTAGAACAATGAAAGCTCTACTTTCAAAAATAAAAGACAAGAAACCAAGGATGGTAAAAGTTGTAAGGTACAAAGATATAGCCACTAACTTAATGTATTCAAATCATTTGGGTGAATAGTCAGTGTATGCTGACAGGTGTTTGCTTGGCTTGAAGGTTGGGGGTGAGGAAGCAAATGCAGGAAGTAATCCTTATCCAGCTGCTGAAAAATTAAGTGTTTTTTAAACTGGGAAATTTACCTGTGCACTACCATCTTCACTGCTCAAATTAATGGAAAAAGGCTCTTTCCATGCAGTCATAAAGTCTGATGGATTCCCTGTTTCTTACTTTATGTTTGCAGGAAATTAATCTCTTCTGTAGGTTTTTTAACACCACCTCAGGTTGCCTCAATACTAGAATGACAACACTCAGAATATTTCTTAATATCCTCAGCCGTAGAATATTTCTTCATATTCTCAACCGTAGAATTTTCCAGAATCTAAGAGTCTGTCAGCACTGGGAAGATGCCTTCAAGTAGCATTCTAGATTTGCTTTTAGTAGATCTCTAAAAGGATATTTCGTGGAATATCCCTGTGTCTGTCAAGTAACCACAGTGCTTTATAAAAACAGTTGCTTTAAGCATCAGTTACTCAGACAGTCCTTCTAGTGACTGTCAAGGAGGTTCTCAGTTTCTTCTGAGGTGCACAGACAAACTATGAATGGATATGATTTTGCAGAAGAAATCTTCCATTCCTCCCTCCCCCTTCCCTCCCTCCCCCCCTCCCCACTAAAATCATTCCCAGCCACTTGGCCATGCTTCCCCCTTTGTGCTGTTGTAGTGTGCTGAGGCATTGCTGCATGGAAGGGCAAACACCTTGGATTGCAGGAACCGAATACAAAGTCAAGCCCCTTGGACATAAAGAATGAACCTAGATCAGGGCCTTTGCTTCTCCCTCCACTACAAGGCTGAACACTACTCTCTGTGCAATAATCTCACTGTTTTAATTTAAGTGCATGATTTTAGAACCTTATGGAGAGGCATGGCAGAAGGGAAGTCTACAAATTAGAGCAAGACATATTTTAAAAACCAACCATCTCTGCTCTGCCTTACAGCCTGCTTGTTAAAAGGACATGTCAGAGTCCAGGTTACATACCAGACTGTAAGTATCATGTTTTTCTAGCATTTTTTTCTGTATTTTTCAGATCACAGTCTTGCAATTTCACTTCAGCACATCTGACAACTCACACACAGGTTTCATTAAGGACAAGAGAAATGGGGAGAAACTACATAAAAACTTGTGAACTAATGACCAGCTACACCATCCTGAGGCCTCATGACCACCTTCTTTTTTTCCCCGAGTGCAGATTTAGCTACTTCATACACAAATTTAACTATTTAGATAGCAGAAATAAAACCAAATCTTAAGTGTGTTTTGCTCTGCTTTGACCCCAGAGGGCATGTTTTGACATTTGGCATTATTAAACTTGCCTTGTTTCCAAACTGAAAAGTCTACTGAATCACTGTTCATCTACTTTTACTCAAGTAAAATCTCACTCCTTTTCTCCTCTCCCAGGACTAACTCATAACTAGGTTTTAAACAATTATTTTGTTAATAAAAATAATTCTCTTAACACCTTAGTTATATTACTGACTGATGGGAATGGTTTAGATTCTAACCTGTGTCATCAATTTACAGATCAGATTCTTAAGAAAGCACTCTGAAAGAGATGATGCCTATTACTCTCAGTCAAATGTGTCTTGAATACCAACTGTGCACTTAAAAGCTACTTACACCACTGAATTATAAAAATAACTGTATTTTTTTACAGATACAGGCTTTGAAATTCCAGATAAATTTGTAGTTGGATATGCTCTTGACTATAATGAATACTTCAGAGACTTAAATGTAAGTACATGCACATTCCTCCACTGCCAGGTAGCAGGTACCTACCTACCACAGGTACCCAGCAAGAATATTTGCTTCTACTCAGAGCTTCTCAACAATTAAAAAAAAATCTTCAGTTCCAGCTATAAACTTCCATTAAAAGAGCAAAACCATATTTAAGGTGCCGAGTTGGTAATGCAAGGTAGGCGCATAAGAAATGTTTGTGCTTCACCTTTTCATAATTTACTCCACAAGTCTCATGGCTCAGCCATGCTGCAGGACATTCGGAACCCCAAGGATGGTGAGCAGCATACAGTCTGTGGCCCAATCTGAAAATAAAATAACTTGTAATTTGACTTTAATTGGATATTTGCCTGTCTCTCGTTCAATCCTATGTTGCTATTCTGCCACCAAGTCTTTAAAGTGGCTGTGCAGGGGCTCCGTGTGAAGGTTTTCCACACACTTATGGATAACATGGCTACAAGGTCTCTCTTCCCTTATTCTATTACAGCTTCCTTAGGCTGCACAGAGTAGTAGACTTGGAAACATCATAAACTAATAGGGTTGATCTGTTTTCAAATGTCCTTCCTTAATTCTCGTTAACCCAGAAAATTTTTCACTTCTAAGTCTTTACTAAGACGTCAGTTCTGCTGAAGACACAAAATCTGTGCTATTGCTCTGCAGCATGAAGGCAAATGCAGTTCTTTAGGATATATAAACCTATATGATGCCTTGTGAAGGCTGACCTAGAACAGAGGTTAGATGGATTTAAAGAACAAAGTAGGGATTTCCTAAAAGGCCTCAATAGATCCACCTTGGGCAGCACAAGAGCCCAGCCAGGGCTGCACCCAAGATGACCAAAATGGTCACAAAATGCACGACTGCTCACAGGGTGTCTCGCTGTGATCAGTTCTGCTCCATTTGCATATTGGAGTTAATTGTCCAATTACAGCTTTAGCCCATGCAGTCCCATCCTTCTTGTTTTTCTCTCCTCAGTCCATGTTGTTTCTGCTCTTGGGCCTGAGATTTGGATCATTTGTCCTTGGTCCCCAGCTAGAGAAGGAATTGTTTTTTCTCCCTGCTCTGTGCAGAGAGCTCACCATCCCCTAATATGAAACTCATAACTACACAGTAAAGCAGCACAGAATCTGAAAAATGTAAAATCTAAAACCTAAGGCATCATATATATTACAGATAAACTTTACTGCAAGCAGGAAACTTGCAACGATTATGGTTCTAGTGTGTTTTTATTACAATGCTGGGAATGCAATTGAAAATCCGTCTTGCATTTCATTCGAAGACAGAGATTGATAAATATTGTACTTTTTTTTTTTTCCTTTAGCACATCTGTATTCTGAAAGAGAATGCCAAAGAGAAATACAGCATGTGATAACATCAGTCTCCGGAGCACTAATTCCCGGCTGCAGATTAGGTGACAAAGATTACACCATGAAATTACTTTTGCTACTTGTGTGTCCCTAAGAAGAACGAGAAGGACCCAGGACCCGCAGCTCGCCGATTCCCCGTGTCTATGCGCTGAACACAAACTGCTGAGACCCCGGGATTTTCCCGTTGTGGAGCAGCCCGGAGCTGGGGCCGAGGCTCTGGCGATATCGAGCGCTGCCGCCGAGCCCCTCACGCTCCGGGCCCGGCAGCGAATCCACCCCGCTGTGCCCGGGGACCGAGGGGGCACCAGGGCTGGAACAGCGGGGACCGAGCGGGGACCGAGGCACATCGAGGGCGGAACGAGGAGGGAACGAGGCGGGACCGAGGGGGGAACGAGGCGGGACCGAGGGGGGACCGAGGCGGGACCGAGGCGGGACCGCGGCCCGCCCAGCGCCACCGCCCGGCCCCGCCCGGCCTCAGCGTCAGCCTCGGCCCCCGGCCCGGCCCGGCCCGGCCCGGCCCCGCGCTCGGTGCCGCGGTTGCCGGGTGACCGCAAACTCGGCTGCAGAGTCTGAGCCGGCCATGCGGCCTCAGCGCCAGAGCTCGGCCCCGGCTGCTCGTCCGCAGCCTCGGCGCGTTCGGGCGGCTGCACTCGGCGATTCGCCAAGTGCATTGTTCGCAGATCGTTGTTTTCTGTGAGCGAGTGCTGAGCGTTCGCGGAGATTTTGTCTCTGCGAGCAACTCCAGAACTCGCAAAGCATTGGTCTTTGCGAGGGACTCCTAAATTCGCAGAACATTGGTTTCTGTGAGGGAGTCTTGAACTCGCAGAACATTGGTCTTTGCAAGGGAGTCCTGAAATTTTTTTTAAGGTAAAGATTGGCCCAAGTTTTACTTTCTGGTTTTGTCACATCTCTGCTCTGAAAGAGAATGCCAAAGGGAAATACAGGATGGAATAAAGCCAGTCTCCAGTTCGGTGGCATGTACAGCTGAGGGGATGAACAATAGATGGTCTACTGATGGTGCTTTTTCTCACTGAAGAAATACAACATTTCCTAAATATACTAGTCTATACACTTTTTCCCTATAGTATTTACTTAAACTGTTTAAAGGTGAATGAGTTCTGTTCAAGTTTCAGTGGGTTGTTATGATCTGGTTATTAAAATTATTAAAGAGATGTCCCTGAATTAAGGTGCAAAATTAGACCATATGCCAAAGTCAACAGTCTGGATTTTGTGTAACAGTCAATGTGAGGGAGAGAGAGGGAGAAAGAAATAGAAAAAGGAGGGGGGAGGGAGGGGTCTGGGAAGGGGGGAAGAAAGACAGTGACAGAGACAGATTTAGTAGAAAATTTCACCATTCCATGGATCCCATCCCATCCCATTCAGTCCTCTTCCGGTCTTCTCTGTGGTGAGGTCTTGCAAAACGTAAGAGTGCAATGGATTAATGCAGATTTGGGCAAGGTGGGACTGCCCAGGTGCCTCCCTGGGGTGGGACAAGTTTGGCTCTGTCTCTTGCTAGTTTTGAATAATCTAAAATCTTTAGCGCCAGTATATCCTTTGAGTCTGCCATGAATTGGGTTGTGGATTTTCAGATCTGTTGTGTTACTTTGCATGCCATGCAGTCATCTGGTGCAAGGACTCAGGAATGGCTCTGGGGGCACTTTGGGGGTCTTTGATGGGCTATGACACCCCCTGAGCTGCCCCTGCTGGGAATGTCCCCTGGATGTGGCCTTCTGGGGGTGGGGGGTTTTAGAGCTGAGCCAGTTTGTGTGAGGGAGGATGGGTGTCCACTGCCCCTTACCAGAGGTTGCGCCACACACCCAAAATTCCCTCCTGCCCCTCTGTTGATGGGAGGTTTGTGTGCAAACCTGGCCTCAGCAGAGGAGTCTGTGGCTATGACCTCCCCAGCCTGAAGGCAGACAGAGCTGATTTTCAGGAGAGCTGCTGGCTTTGGCTTTGTTGTGGATATATTTTTCTCCCTCAGCCTCTCTCACTTGTCCCCAGACCTGAGCTAATAGGACAATAGTGTCACCTTTATCTTGTCTCAAGTTCCTTAGGTGGCTTAACTCACAGTCCCAAGTTCCAGTCAGGAGGCATTTTCAGGGAAGGGTGGGCTTGGGTGGTCTCAGCTTCTTTATTCAGTTTTGTCACAATGGGCAAAAAGTCCTTTATAGCAATATTTAAGCCATGAGCCATAACATTCCAGACTCCCCCAAGTCCAGTGAGGAGCAGCTGAGAGAGCAGGGGTTGTTTAGCCTAAAGAAGAGGAGGTCCATTCAAGCTCTTTTTAAATAATATTTAAACTACAGCTTTGTCTGTTCTAAGTATTATTAATGTTCAGCCCTTTAGCTCCAGGTTTGAGTATGATCCATCTTTGAATTGCACAAGGCAGCCATATAGTCCAAATAAAGCCCAGCTAGAGGCCTAACAATACTAGCCACTTATGCCAAACAAGCATTTAGCTACTTTCAAATAATATAAAATCTTTAGCACCAGTATATATATCCTTTGAGTCTGCCATGAATTGGGTTCCGGATTTTCAGAGTTCCATTGTTGTTCCTTCCAGTTTTGTTGAGGCCTTGTCGCTCATCTGCGACATCCTCCCTTCAAAATGGCGTCTGGATTCCCGAAAAAGACACCGACACCTCGTCTTTTGCTCAGGGACAGACTGCAGCCTAACACTGTGAGTAGGCTCTGGGGCTGTGTTAAGGCTGGAAACTCCCCTGTTGTCCCTGGTGTCCCTGCCCCTGCTGTCCAGCAGTGCTGGGAAGCTGCAGAGCCCCTGCCCAGCTCTTTGTGCCGTGCTGCTGTTGGTGGGGGCTGTCCTGGTGCAGTAGGGAACACTGTGTGATGTTTCAGGGACAGCCCAGCGCCTTGGAGTTTGGCTGCATCCTGGCTGGCACTGAAGAAGTACATTCTCTGAAGATGACCAACTGCAGCTCACTTCCCATCCAGTACCACTGGTCATTCCATTCCAGCAGCCAGGTGAACAGGTTGAGGTATGTGCACCTTTGCCCTCTCCTTGAAGCCCTTCTTGCTGATGTCCTGTTTGCACTTGGCAAAGAACAAAGCTGTTTGCCTAGGATCTGGCAAATAACACTGAGCAGCCGTGCTCAGGCTGGATGCTCAGGGAATAGGTTTTCCACCAGTCTGGTGCTGCATAGTCCCCATAGTGGTTTCCCCTGGGAAGGAAAGCTGGGGTGAAAGCTGCTTTCTCAGACATCTGTGGCCTGAGGCAATGTCCACCTTGATGAAGGGCTCCTAGTCCCAGCTCCCACAGTGCTGCTGGAGGCCCTTCTGGCCCCTCTGCTTTGGGATGGGTCCTCTCTGCAGGAGCTGCTCTCTGCTCCTTGCCTTCCTCCCTTGCATTGTGCTGGAGGATGCCCAGAAAGTCCCAAGGCCAAAGAACCACTTAGGGCTGATGCTGAAGATCTTGTTACCTTCCCTTTCTTTCTTTGCTGAGACAACTCCTTTAGTGCCAGGACGATTTCTTTCCCAGGGGTCAGCTTTCAGTGGACACCTTGGCATCTTCACTCCCTTTTTTTGTGATACTTGTTACTCATTTTGACTTTTCCCTGCAACATGTCCCTTATGGATTCTGAATTGGTTGACAGCAGGACTTGTTCATCACATCATCTCCTCTCCCTGTCTCCCAGAGAGTTTCTACTCTAGAGTGAAAAATGTCATTGTCCAGGCACCATGGTCCTGGGAAGTTGCCTCAAACCATTCATTCCACTAAAGACAGTGCAGAAGATGATTAGGGATCTCTTGGGGGTTATGATGAGAGAGCCAGCAATGAAACCCAGCCTTAGATAACAAGCTACAAAGCAAAAGTGCTTCACTGGGGAGCAGGTCATTACAGGCCCTGAACGCCTGTGTGGGAATGGAGCATCCAGGTTGTGTTTGGCTGTGGGAGCACTTGCAGCTCAGCAGGGTGACAGGCAGGCACAGCTTGACTGTGTCCCTCACGTGGCATTAGAAACACAAGCAGAGTTACCCTGAGCACCTGCTTCAATTTAAAATGGGGAATGTGACCTGAGTCACCTGGGAGGGTTGGAAAATGCCAACCAACCCCCCAGCACTGTCAGGGAAACATTCCTGATAAATACCTGGTGGAGCTGCAGAGTTTCTGGTGTTGGGCACTGGGGGGGCTGTGCTGGCTCATCACTGCCTGGGTCTGCCCCTCAAATCTCACCTTTTTGCTTGCCTTCTCTGTCTTTTCCTCTCCCACTCTGCTTTTTGCTTCCCCTAAGATATTAATCCCTGTCCTCTGTAGTTCCTCAATGCAAGCATTTGCAGCTGCTGCAGCATCTCAGTGTCATCCCTGGGCTGCCTTTAGAACAGACCTGCTCCAGCCTGGATTGGGAAGGGCTGGATCAAAGCATTTCTCAGTTCAGTGTGCCAGCACCCACCCAGGGGCTGCACCCTGAGCAGGAGCTGCTCGTGCACTCCTCCCACTGCAGGTCCCTGTTCACAGTTATCTTATTTTCCAGAGATGAGCTTCACCCACCTAAATTCAAACCCCAGCCACCAAAGGGGAAGATAACCTGTTTGGATCGCCGGGCATCTCAATGGAGACACTTCAGGATTAGAAAGGAGGAGGCAGCCAGCACCCTGAAAGAAGTGCAGGATTTATACCAATCTTTAGGAGTAAAGGTAGATTTTCTTGTACATCTACTGCTTGTGTTGCCTCCCAGCCTGCCACCAGCAAGTCATGCTCATGCTGAGCTCCCTTTTTGCTGCCCTGCTGTCCTGTGCCCTGACAGTGGCTGGGCAGCAGGACCAGTGGCTGGACATGGGGTGAGAGGGAGGGAGCAATAGGAGAGTTTTCCTTGGAGAAGCTCACTCAGATCCTACAGGCCTGTGTTGAGTGTGGGGTTTTTTGCCTTGTTTCCTTCACAATGTAAGATGAGGCTTTTATCTGCATCATTATGGTAAGAGCTCCAGCTTTCTTCCCAGAGCAAGCTGTGATGAGTCCTGGTCTCCATGTACCCTCTTCCCAAGCCAGCCAGACTCCCTGTTTCCAGGTCTCTGCTTTCAGCCGGGAGCTGGTATTGCACTGGTGGCCTGATATATGGTCTCCTCAAGCCAGGTCTCATAAGCTCTTGGAGATCTATGTCACACCCAAGATAGCTCAGCTACCTTAGAAGGCATAAAATCAGCAGGATGGCTTCTGTGGTAGTGTTGGAAAGAACTACCAGTTCTTTCAAGTTTTAATAAAAGACAAAATAACAAAACTCTTTACAGAGAAAAACCAAGCCAGGTGCAAGAGGTTCTTGCTGCTGGTAAAAGACCTCACAAAAGCAATTCCTTTCTTTGTTGTCTTCTTCTTCTAGTAAATTGCTTAGGCGGGACTTTTTGGCTTCTGTCCAATTAGCTATCCTTAAGTTTGAGGTGAAGTCCCCCATGTCCTATGAGGTGTCTTTTTACCTAATCCAGAAAAGAAACTTCTGGACTTTTTTCCTTTTTTAGAGAGACAAAGGATAGTTTTGTCACTCCATCAACAGGGGGCACATTCCTACAGTGGCCCTGAAGCTGTCTAACAAACTGAGACTTTGCAAGTGGCTGTCTCTTCCTCCTAGCATAGAAAATGGCTTGTTTTTTCAGGTGCCACCACAAACTCCTGGAAACCCTCAGCTCCCAGTAGGGTTTGAGGAATTCAGGTGCTCCATGGACTTCCCACACACTCCCCTCGAAGCAGAGAAGGTAAGAGGGAGTGTGTCTCACTTGCACATTGTCAGTGTGGCAAGCAGGGCTGGAGCTCCCAGTGCCACTGGTGGCCCTCAGCATTGGCCACACAGGGGCCTCCCATCCCTGCAGGCCCATCACAAAGTGCTGCTGGAGCAGCTGGTTGTTGGAGAGGCCGTGCAGGACACACTGTAGGGCTGCCCAAGGATGCTGTGCAGCACCTGTGGAGGGCATTGCTCCCCCTGGAACTCCTCAGGTGGTGCATAGGAAATTTATGGAGGAGCTTTGGCTGTAGCACCTTGAGAAAGCAGCATTTAATTCAGAGAGAGAGGGGAAGAGCCTCAGGAGTCAGATGAGCAGGGCTGGAGTCCTTCACTCAGCTCCAAGAGATCTCACTCTGAGTCTCCTCCTTTTCTAAAAACAGTAAGAAATGCTTTTTAAAGGCAAGTTGTGCCATTAGAGAATTTCTACTGCCAGGAGACATCCCCGTTCACTTTCATGTAATGCACTAATTAATGCATTGATCCATGAGTATGGGAGAAGATTTTCCCCATGGTCCCTGCACTGGTCAGTGGCATGGATGCAAGATGAGATCAGGGTGATTCTGGCTGTGTTTGGGGAATAGGCCCTCCAGGTACAGCTGCACTTTGCTCCAAGATGCTCTTCTGCATCCATTTCCATGCTCCACACCTCAGTCTCTCCTGTCTTCCATGCAGGCTTTCAGGATCGTGCCACTGTCAGGTGTGCTGCAGCCAGGAGAGAGCCAGCAGGTCTCCTTCACCTTCTGTGGCCACCTGGACACCATCTCCAATGTCACGGTGCTGTGCCACGTGGAGGGAGGCCCCAGCTACGAGGTGGTGCTGACTGGGGAGGCCTCACGTGCCAGCTACTCCCTGAGGCCCCGGGAGATCAGCTGTGGCTCTCAGGTACCACACACGTCCCCTGGTGTTGTGGTGCTCTTTCTGTTTGAGGTTGGTTTAACCCATTCCCCTCCATGGTTTGTAATGGTTCAGCCTGGAATTCCCCTTTCTTCCTTTGAGCTGCCCCTCCCCAGCATAAGAGTCCTGTCAATCTTTTGTCTCCTCCCCTGTTACCCCGGTTACCTCTTGTCAATCCCTCCCCGAGCTCCTGTCCATCTCTCACTGGCCTCTCCTTTCCTTCCAGAAAATTCTTCCCTTGCCAGTGGGTGATTGGATCAGGAACAAAGGTCCCTCCTTTCTACCATCCCTATTCGCCCAACAAGTATCTGTTACAAGTTTGTCCCCTCCTAGGTTTTCCCTGATTGTTTGCTTTGTTATCCTCCCTCAAGTGTTCCACCCCCTGTATATGCTGTGTTCCCGCCTTCCCTTGGGTCTCTTCCCTGCTGGATTCCCTGGAGACAAATAAAGCCTCTGGACTGTGCCCCCGAGAAGAGTCCCTCTTTTCTTCATTCCACTTCATCTATCTGCTGCCCACCGCTGCCTCCTGACGAGGCGCTCCCCGGACGCCCCTGGCGCATCTGGGAAGTGACCCCCGCTGTCAGCCGCTGTGCCACAGCTTGGCCGGTGCGATCTCCTCCCCTGCCCGGGGGAGTAGAGAGGATTTGGGACAGCAGCGCGGCACCCTGACACAGCTCCTTGCCTTGGGACCACGGCCAGTGGGCTCCTGCCCACCTCGCTCCAGGGCTCCCTTCCCTTCCCAGCCCCTTTGTTGGCTCTGGGGCTTGGAAGTACAACCTTTGAGGGACACATCTGCCATCCAAGCTGGTTAAAATGGCCATCTCCAAGCCTCTCCAAAATGCTGGGAATGCCTCATTTTCAGGGTACCTAACACTGCCTCCTGGGGCAGGCAGGGTCCCAGTGGGGGTGCTCTGAGGAGTGTGTCCCTGAGACACCCCTCTGCTGATCCACACCTAAAGCCTGACCTCCGAGGAGATGCTCTTGTCTAATGCTTGTGCTTAATCCACACAACAATCAAGGGAAGAAGTTGGGCTTCCAGTCACTATAGTTGGAGAGACTGTCCCAGAATAATCCCCCCTTCTCTCTTTTCCAGTTGAAAGCCCACAGATATTTCCAGCTGCTGGCCCTGTTTGTGTTGTCCTGTGTGACTCCCTTGTTGCATCTATGTTGCTTGCCAATGCTTGCATGCAGGTGCCTTTTCTCCTGGAATGCCTCAGTGCTGTCTGTTTCTCCTGGCTGTTGGTGACCCCTCAGAGTGCAGGGGGCCTGTGTCCCCTGGTTCATTTATTGCTGGCCCTCACAGGGTTGTTACCACCCCTCTGTGTGCTGCCAGAGCTCCCTGCTGCTGTGCAGGTGCCCTGTGCCTGGGGGTTCCCCAGGTTCCCAAGGGCCCCTGTCTCCTCCCTGGTCCCTGCTCCCAGGATGTGTCTGCTTTCAATCCCAGGAGAGAGGAAGGAGATTCCCAGCAGCAGGCCTGGGTCTGTAACTTCCCTCTCCTGTGCCTTCTCTCCAGATGTTTAACGAAATTCATCACAGCAATGTCACCCTGGCAAACAGTGGCAAGATTGAATTCAGCTGGGTGCTAAACCCTAGCCCAGCAGACAAGCATTTGCCTGGTGTGTTTCTGGTCAAGCCCACCACTGTAAGTAGCACAAGTGACTGACCCCAGCCCTGTGTCAGGTGGCCCAGGAGAGTGTTAAAGGGAAAAAAAAAACGGGGGGGGGGGGTGTAAGGGAGGGGAAAATGTCAAAGCGGAAAACCCCAACCCTAGCCATGAGAGAGACAGGGCTGTGAGCAATTTCTGCTGGGGGCAGAGAAAGTCAAACAACTCTCCTGACAGACTCCCCCATGGCCTTGGCTGGTGGGTGGCTCTGCTGTCAGAGGCTGACCCCAGCGGGAGGCACAGCTGTGTTGGTCACTGTCCTGTCCTGTAAGGGGAGTAGAGGAGAATTCTTTTTGATAGATTTCTCGGACGAAAATAAGGCACAAACGCAGCAAGTTTATATCTGAAAACTGTTTATTGATAAGGAAAGGTCATGGTCCCAACCAGAGTGGGAATAGAAAAGAGAGCAGAGAAAGAAAACGAGAAACGGAGAGGGTAACCCAGGAGCCCTGGGGCGCTGTGTCGGGTCCTGCTCGGCAGATGGAGCAGCTGTGCTGCCAACCGCACCGAGCGTGTGTGCCCGCATCGGCGGGCCGGGCTCCATCCGCCGGCAGCAGGGCCGGCTGTCCCGCGGGACGCGGCCGGGCCGGGCTCCATCCGCCGGCAGCAGGGCCGGCTGTCCCGCGGGACGCGGCCGGGCCGGGCTCGATCCGCCGGCAGCAGGGCCGGCTGTCCCGCGGGACGCGGCCGGGCCGGGCTCCGCAGCCGCGGGCTGTCACGGTCGGGGCGCGGCGGCTGCTCCCTCGGGGAAGCAGCGGAGCACTGGGTTGCCGTGGCGAGCGGGCAAGCGGCGACAGCAGCGTAGACAGCGAAGAAGCGGCTCTGCAGAGAGCCGGACCCTGCAGGTGCTCCAAGCCCAACAAAAAACCAAAAATGGCAGGGAAAAACTGGCAGTGTTATCTACTATTATATGCTGAGATTCCTCCCATAGTTCAGCCCGTTTAGGACTTTTTTGTTCAGACGGGCAAAATTTTACTGGGCTTCGGGGTCTGCCCGCCTCCAACGGGGTGGTCGTTTGCAGCTCCCCAGACATTTTCTCCTAGCAACCTCATTTACACACGAGATGTGTTAAGGTTCCCAGCATGTCTACAGCCCCTACAATAATTTTTCACCCCATGTCAGAAAGGGGATTTATAAATGCATGTTGAGGCATAAGTAAAAATTTAATTGGTTGCCCACAGTCACTCTGGGGACCCCGACGGCTGAGATCTCAGGCTGTGCTGGCACTGGAGTGTTTCTGAGGGTCACCTTACCCAGGCTGTGTGATCACATATCCCTTACACAGGCCTGCTGCTCCCTGACTCCTCCAGCTTTGTTGCTGTGCAGCGGCTTTGTGGGGCAGTGAGGGGGCCAGGGAGCAGCGGGGCTGGAAGAGCAGGGAGAAGAATCAGCAGCATCCCACCACTGTCCAAGCTTCTCAGTCCTGCCTGGGATGTCTTTGAGCCGAAGCAGCACTCCTGCCTGTGTTCCTCCTTGCAGTGGGAAGAGGAAGCAATTGGTTTCCCCATTTCTTCACGCCTCTCTCCTACAAGGGATGAGAAGAGCGGTGGCCCTGCTCAGTGTGGGGACTTCCCTTCCACAGCAGCAGCAGAAGAGCCTTTTTGTGTTGAGGCAGGCTCTTGCTGGCTGAGGGCAAACCCCATCAGCAGCAGAGCTGTGCTCACATCGGGCTGTGCTGGGGCTGCAGCCTTATGAGCCCTGGGGAAGACACACGGCACCCCGGGGTCAGAGGCTTGACCTTTCAGGCACAAGGAAGGTAGAAGCTGTGAGAAACAAAGCCTCTTCCTCAGTTAAAATTTAAAGAAAATTTAATAAGAGACAACAAAGGATCAAGTCAATAAAGTAGAAGTAAAAGCGCTGGGTGCTTGACTTGGGTGCTTAGCCACAACCAGAGGCACGCACCAGTCAACACAGCAATACCCCTTATATACCCTGGGTATTGCATCAGCCTAATCCATATTTACAAATGGTTATACATATTGAAGCATTATAACATAGTTCCTTGTCTGTCCCACCTTTTTGGAGCATGTGCAGTTGTCCTAGTCCTGGTCATTTTGTGACTTTTTGACACATTCAACAGGTTTCCATTCCTTCATTGGTTAAATGTTAATATTGCAACAACTCTTCACCAACACTGATATCACAACACAACATTCTCATTAAAAGAACTCTATAATTTAGCAAAATTTCTTTTACAAAAGTCATCATTATAAAACACATAGTATTTAACAGCTGTGAAAGCCAATACTGTAATATATTTATCATGAAGGTAGTGTGATCTGATGGTTTCTTCTAGATGAGAACCTGTGTTCTCAGCCTGTCTGTCCCCTGAGCCATCCCCATCGAACACTCTGATGCATTCCCTCCCTCTTCTCCTGTCCCTGCAGGGCTCCATTGCACCTGGCAAGAAGCAAGTGCTGAAATTCTCTTACATGCCGGGATTACCAGGAGCCTTCAGCAGGACTTACCAGCTTAAAGTGGGTGACCTGGACCCAGAAAATATCTGCCTGAAAGGAGAAGCATCCTTTCCCATGATCAGTGTCAACCTGCCCTGGAACATCAAAGGTGGGCACTGCCTGTCTGCCCAGGAAGGGCCCCTCTGGTTTTGTTCCCTACCATATGCCCATAGAGCAGCTCATGCCCACCTCCACTGAGCGTGGAGGGTTGCAGGACTCCCAGACCAAGCCAAACCCTCTGACTGCTTCATGAGTCTTGAGCAGAGGATCCCATGTGGGCTTTGTCCCAGGAACCAACCTGCAGAGCCTGCCAGCACATCTGGCAGGGTCCTGAGGGATGATGGCTAGACTGAAAGGCTTGGGAAAGCTGTAAGAGAGGCTGGCAGGGCTTCTGGCAGGGTTGGATCTGTGTGACACTGCAAGGGATGAGATTCAGAGAGGAACAGCAGCATCCACTTTCCATAGATGGCTTGAGGGATTTCTTTCTGGAAGAAACCAGTGTTGGGAGGCAGGGACTTGCCAGCTTAAATGGGACTGGCACTTTGCTCACACTTCTCTTTGTGGATGTTTTCTTCCTTCAGGAAATGAAAAATATGAGAAGACACTGAAACAGCACCTAAGACCCCTGCAACAACACAATCAGAGCAATAAATCAGTTGTTTGTAAGAAGACTCTGAGCCTGAAGACCAAGACCGTGAAGTCTCAGACCCTGAAAACTCAGACCACTAAGAGTCAGACCTTGGAGACTCAGAGTCTCAAGACTCAGAGCCTGGAGCCCTGCATGCTTGACTCTGGCATTGTAGTAAGAGCAGCTGCAGCCCTGTTTGGCACATGCCACCCTCTCCATGTCACCTGAGGCCCTTGCAGCCCACAGCAGCTCCCCAGAGCCCTGACAGCACCTGGGACCTCCCTGCCCACTTACAACCTTGTGTCACCTCAGCACTGCCCCTAGGGCTGCCACTCTTGTCATGGTCTCTTCTGGGGCTGCACCAGCTTCCTGGCTACCCCAGGGAGAGATCCTGAAGGCCATGCTCCAGGGATGGAGTTGATGCTTTGAAGGAGATGCAGATCATTGCTGGGGAGTTCACTGGTCCCAACCCCAGGCCTTCCAGATTTCCAGACCTTAACAGCAGCTGCCTGATTTTGCCCTGGGGCTGTGCTGGTGGTGCTCATCTCCAAGAGGCAGCAGCTTGGTCCCAGTTCCCTTTCAAGACAGCTTTGGTCCAAGCTGCCTTGGTACTGGCTGGGGGCAGGCAAGTATCTGGAGCTCTGGAAGGTTCCTGGCTTGTCTGTCTGCCTGGCCAGAGCAGCTTTGCTAACAGTGTCTGGGCAGGCAAAGATGCTGGAGTGACTTCCCTGGAGATGAGGTCCTGGCTAAGAGAGCAGGAGGTGTCACAGACACTGAGCAGCCAGACAGGAGGACCCCACAGCCCCTCCCAACGAGAGCACGGGGGGATCCTTTCTCAGGTGCAGGTTGGGCCTTGGGAAGGACCTTTGCTAACCAGCCACTGTCTTCCCTTTCCTCAGTTAAACACTCAGATGCAGATAAAGATGATGAACATGCTGATAGAGAGGACTTTTCTAGAGCTGCAGCAAATTCTTCCATCCCATCCCCCAAAGAGCAGGTTCCCTGACAAGGAGCTGTGCCAGAGTCTTGTCAAGTGAGTAGGGACTCCCATCCCCATCTCCAGGTGCCCCGTGGGGAGCACCCAGCCATGTCCCCTTCTCCTGAGAGCTCCTTGTGTCTGCAGAGCTGGGAATAGCCTGGACTCCAGAAGGGGTCTGGTCCTGGTGGCTGTGACACGCTACATGTGAACAGCAGGGTGTCCTCCCTTCCCCAGCACCACGCTGAGCCTTGCCTGCTCAGCTGCCCACAGGTGTGGGGTTCTGTCCCTAGAGCTGGGGGACCCAGTGCACCCCTTCAAGCCCTTCCAGACAGCACAAATTCTGTCCCTGCTGACTAGCTCTGAAAGAGACAGCTCCCAGCTGATGTCTTGGTTCCAGCTAACAGCTGTGCAGCTGTGACACTAAAGAAAAGGAGAAGGGAACTGCACATGTCAGCAAACCCTTTAAAACCCAAAATCAGATGGCTTGAATCCTGGTGGGGTGGCAGGGCTTATCTAGGTGACCTGGTCTGTCCCTTGGCACCATCATGATGCAGCACAAGCACGGGAGGCTTCAGTTCAGGAAGAAGATGCTCTGCAGAACAGCTCATGTGATCTGGTTGCAGAGCAATGGAGGTTTCCTGTGCAGGCAAACCTTATTCCTAGACCCCAAAGCAATTTCAGGCTCAGGCTGTACACCAGGCTAGGCAGTTCCGCTGAGAGCAGTGGAGGCCCAGTGGACTCACCTATACTGGCTTTTCATGGCAGAGGAGCTGTGGAACAGTGTCCATTTCAACTAATTGTATTTTCAGGTACCTTTAGTAGCTGATAAAACCTAGGACCTGCACTCCTCCTGACTTCCCAAAGTCATTGCCAGGTGGTCAGGCCATGGGTTTCATGGGTTTGAGCTGAGTTTTTACAGCAGTGAATAAAGAAATAGCCACTGTATTTGTATGCTTTGTTCACTTGGACATGTAGCCACACTTAAGAACTGTGGTTTAAGGCCTGTCCTTACTCCTTGCAGAGTTGAGCTGCCCCAGTATGTCCTGGACATGGGCCCTGTCCTTAAGGGTTACACTGAGACACACACTCTGAAGATCACCAACCCTGGGCAGATCCCAGTGTCCTTCCAGGCCAATGTATCTGTCCTGCAGGACACAGGTAAGCAGTGCTGGAGACACTTCCTGTGGCCTTGAAGGAGTTGTCTCAGACAGATTAGCTTAAGCCCCTGAACCTGGGGAGGTTTCTGAGCTTTTTCTTCTCAGTGCCCCTGCTGGGAGCTTTAGAGGCAGAACTCTCCTGGCCAGGGACGACCTGGCCTGCCTGTGACTGCCCTAATGCTTCAGTGCAGGGGCCAGATGGGCTCATCACCCTGGTCACCTCTCAGCATCTTCCGCCCCTGGCTCCCACGAGCAGCAAGTTTCTTTGGGCACTCTGTGGGCTTGTTTTGCCAGCCAGTGGGGTCTGCTGTGTTTTGGAAGTGCTTTGTTTGCAGTTCACACTGTCACAGCACTTGTATTCAGCCTCTGTTGAGGAAGCAGCCTGTGCGAGCCTCTGGTGGATCAAAAGGCTTCCAAAAGAGGCCTTGAGGCAAGGCTGTGCTTCCATCACACAGTGGCTCACTGTGGCTGAGGGGTGTTCAGGTGCACTCTTAAGTTGTTGTCCAGGTCACAGCACAGCGTGGGGCTTCTCCCAGGTCTCTCAGTCAGGACACCAATAAGGCCTTAACATGCTTATGTCACATTTTGTGTTTCATGTCTATCTCAGCTGCTTTGTGTTCATCCGTTCAAGGTTTCAGTGTGGACCTGGACCAGAAGAATGGCCTCCCCCCCAACCACACCGTGGCGTTTGACGTGCGCTTCGAAAGTGCCCACAGGCCACAGGGTGACGTGTGGCTCTCACGCGCTGCGGTCGATCTGAGTGAAGGGGCGCCGGCTAGCTGCTCCTTGCGAGACCGCAGAGGGGTGCCACAAGACTGGCCGCCCCCAGGTTCCCGTCGGGACTGCCAGGTAGCGGTGACAGCCGCGGCGTGGGTGCGCAGGCTGGTGCGATGAGAGACACGAGGTTCCGAAACGAAGGAAGGAAAGAAGGTACACCTGTTTGGGTTCCAAGGTGCCTTTAATCCAGGGAAAATCCAGGGACAAATGACAACCAAGGAGGGTCCAGGGACAAGTGTCAAAAGAGGAGGGTTTCGGCTAGCCCTTATAAAGTGAGGAGGCGGGGGTTGTGGAAATACAAGGGAACCAATAGTGGAGGGTACAGGTAAGCTGATGCAATACAAAATAACCAATAAGAAGCACAAGGGGGCGGGAGGAAGCCTCGGGAGCAAATCATAATACAAGCTAGGGATGAGAGACACAGAACTCTCTCGAAAAAAGTAGGGGGGGTCTACATAACTGACAAGGGTAGGAGGCAGCACCACAAAGACTGACATTACTAAATAAGGGTTTGGGGGGAGGAACAGGGGACATCTCACTTTAACGGACAGGCCAGTGGCGGGAAGAATTGGGAAAAACAACTTCGGGACGAACCATTACAGGGGATTACATGGGGGGAAGGGAACAAACCATTATTTAACTATCAAAGAATAATTAACAACAACTTCAAATAATAACCTTAAAACACACAACGCCACATCTCCCCCTTTTTTGTTTTAAAAAGGGAAAGGACGTGGATTAGGAAAAAATAAAGTCTTTGGAATCCTAGGTTTGTGTATCTCTTGATGTAGGGTTCTCCCACCAGCTACCTTCCTGGGTGGTCGCGGCGGCGACCACAACTTTCGATGTTGGGGAAGGACTGGACAGAGAGGCGGCAATTATTCTTTTGAGGATTTTAAAACCTAGGGTAACTAAAAAGAGAATAATAATAAAATAACTAATGTCCTTGATGAGGGAGAGCATTCACCCTGAGAGTCCCCAGTTTTTGAACAAGTCCTTGAACCAGTCCTCGTTTTCCTGTCTCACTGTTCCAACGAGGTCTCTCATCTCCTGGATGGATGCGTGGATCGACTTGCTTCGAGATGATAGGTTAAAACAACACAACCCCTCGAACTCCTGGCATCCATGCCCGTGCGCCAGCAGCAGGAAATCAATGGCAGCCCTGTTTTGCAGGGTTGCCCGTCTGGTGATTTCCTCGTCCGCTAGGAGGTCACTCAAGGCTTGCGAAGTTAAATTCGCCTGGCGGGTTACCCAACACTCGAGGTTGCCAAGCTCACTCAGAGACTTGGCTGCCGCCACCCAAGGCAGAAAAACGGAGACGGCAATCCTCTTAGATTTCGCCCAATGGTAAATTTCGCTGTCGCAATGTTCGTCGAATTGGTCTGCACCCCTTTTTACAATTTTTGAATGTCTTTTAGCATGCCGAATCGGAATTTGAGTCATGTTAGGTGATGCCAGGGACAACCGCCCCAGGGTGCACGGGCCTCCTAAGAGACGAGAGGGGATCCCTGGGTACGCCCTGTCTCCACAAATGAGGAAAACTCCTTTGTCCAACTTTCTGGGGTACCCATTGTCAGTGGATGGGGCGCTTATCTTGTCTACATACGTGCACCATGTGGCTGCTCGAAACTCTAACTTGTGCTGTTTAATATTTTCATATGATTTAACTCGGGATGATGGAACAAAATCAAAGTGCACGCAGTAGTCCGCTTTGGCCGAGCCCAATAGTTCGAATTCTTGGGGCTCGGCCTCAGTGTAGGGCAGATCGTATACCCACTTGCGCCACAGTACCAGGGGATTGACTATTGGAGTTTTCACGCGGTTCACAACCCCCCAGTACCGGAAAATTTCCACCCACTGACCTGGCGGATTATTCCCATTTAGTTGGTTTTGGATGGTCAGGATAGAGTTGGGAAAATCCGCCAGTTTTGAAGGAATCCCCACCAGACAAGTTGACAGGGGATTGTCCGCTGCTGACGTAGATAGACACAGGTGACTTTGGTTGAGGGCATGGGCCAGGGTTACCCAGACGTTCTTGCGGGGTTGTGGGACGATCCACGCAGACACCAGGGACTGGTCTAAGGCTTGGAAGAGGAGCTGCCAGATGATGAAGAAGGCAACGGGGACCATGGTGGATGCCTGAGGGAGAACAGAACATAACGTAAACACAAGGAATAACTTAGAACTTCTGAAGGAGTTACGCATCAGGAGGGAGGTATCGGGTTTCCCCTTCATTTGCGGCGTTTCCGATTCTGCGCAAAAGCGCTATTTTGTGGATCTTCTTGACTGCAGGGGACGGTAGGTTTTGGAATGTTGGATTCAGATGGTGGCACGTAAGGTTTGACCCATTTTCTAGGGATCCATCTGACCCCTGAGGGAGTGGACACGCAAGCATATCCACGCCCCCAGGTGACGAGACGGACTGGGCCTTGGATCTCCCCAGAGTCCGGGTCCCTGATGAGGACCTCGGGCTCTTCTTTGATTTTTAGTTGGGAGTTTTGGTGAAAGTGCCTCAGGATTGGCGGCTCCGGCCTGTCAAAAGAGCAATTAAGGAAATTGATCGTAAACAGCGCTTTGCAGAGCCGGAGGTGCGGGGTTTGAACCTGAACGTCTCCCCGCTGGCGGGTGAGGACTTGCTTCAATGTTTGATGTGTTCTCTCTATCACGGCCTGACCGGTGGGGGAGTGCGGTATGCCTGTGCGATGTTGGATTCCCCAACTTTGTAAAAACTCACCGAACGCCTTGGAAGTATAGGCTGGGCCGTTGTCGGTTTTAATGGAGGATGGAATTCCCAGGACCGCGAAAGCATGAATGAGGTGTTTTTGCGCATCAACTGCCTTCTCCCCCGTGTGGGCCGAGGCGAAGACGGCTCCCGAGAAGGTATCCACTGAGACGTGGACGTATTTGAACCTCCCGAACTCGGGTATATGTGTGACGTCTGTTTGCCACACCTCACAACTGCGGAGACCTCTAGGGTTTACCCCCGAGGCGAGCGATGGTAATGCTGACTTTTGGCAGTTCGGGCGTGTGGCCATAATTGCTCTGGCTTGGTCACGCCGAAGATGGAACTGGCGAACCAAGCCTGGAGCATTCTGATGGAACTGTTGATGGCTTAGTTTGGCCTGTTGGAAGATGTTAGGTTGGCCAGCCAGTTGTAAAGGTGCGGCCAGGGTATCTGCTCTGCGATTGCCCTCCGTGATGAAGCCTGGGAGATCGGTGTGCGACCTCACATGCATGACGAAGAAGGGTTGCTCTCGGTGGGAAACCAAGTATATCAGCTTCGAGAGCAAGCCAAACAAGATGGGATTCGAGACCTCTTTGAGCACTGCGTTTTCTGCCCGGGACACTACACCTGCCACATAAGCCGAATCTGTAATTAGATTAAAGGGTTCAGGGAATCTCTCGAAAGCCCTGACGACTGCATCCAACTCAGCAATCTGTGGAGAGCCCTCCACAGTTTTAACATCGGTTTCCCACTGCTGAGTTTGAGGATCCTTCCAAGTCACCACCGACTTGTGGGAACCTCCGGATGCGTCGGTAAAAATTGTCAGTGCTTTGAGGGGATGTCGACTTTGGATCTCTTTTGGAATCAAATTGAACTCGGTGTTAAATAATTTGTGGCCAGGATGATTTACAAGAATTTGCCCGGTGTAACTGTCCAAGGCAAACTGCAGGCTCTCATTTTCCCTAAGTAGGTGTTCAATGGTCTCTTTCGTCATCTTCCCTGTAGATGTTTTGATGGGGAGATGGATGCATGTGAAATCGCACCCTGACAGCGTTCGCAGGCGCGCCCTGGCCCCCATGATCAACTGGGCCATCAACTCTTGTGGCTTTGTGATGCTTTTGGACAATTGATGACCGAGGAATACCCACTCTATTATTAAGAGGGGATCCCGTTGGCCACTGTCCCATTGAAAGATGAGCCCGTGGAGGTGTGGCAACTTACCCAAGACGATAAATCGAAAAGGGAGGTTCTCACGGCATCGGTGGGCTTGCCGTGCTGTGATGGCCGATTGGACCTTCTCGAGGGCTGTCTTGGCCTCCTGGGTCAGGACCCTCGGGGAATCCAGCTCCTCTCCCCCCTTTAACAAATTGAAGAGAGGAGACAGATCTCCCGTGGTGAGCCCCAGCCAGGGCCTGATCCAGTTTAAGGACCCACATAACTGATGCAGATCTCTCAATGTCTTAGGGTTGTTATTGATTAGGATTTTTTGGGGCGAGATGGTCCTGTTGGTAATTTGAAGTCCCAGATACTTCCAAGGTGGTAGGTGCTGCACTTTGTCCTTTTGTAACTCAAATCCAGCCGTCGATAAGGTCGTGATAGTGTCCTCTAGAGCGCGTGCAAGCACGTCGCTGTCGGGGGCACACACAAGGACATCGTCCATGTAATGATAGATGATACAGTCGCTCTCCCTCTGGCGCACTGGGGACAGAACATTCGCGACATACCACTGGCAGATGGTAGGACTGTTTTTCATCCCTTGCGGGAGAACGCGCCAGTGGTAGCGCTTCATGGGAGCTTCCCTGTTGATGGAAGGAACAGAGAAGGCAAAACGTGGCGCATCAGCTGGGTGGAGGGGAATCTGGAAAAAACAATCTTTGATATCTATCACAGCCAATTGCCAATTTTGGGGGAGCATAGATGGGGAAGGCATCCCTGGTTGGAGGGACCCCATGTCCTCGATAACGTTGTTTATCTTTCTCAGATAGTGGAGGAGGCGCCACTTGTCTCCTCCCCGTTTACTGATAACAAAAACCGGGGAGTTCCAAGGGCTATTGGTCTCAACTATGTGGCCCTTGGCCAATTCCTCCTCAACGATCTGAGTGAGCGCTCTCAATTTTTGTTTATTTAGCGGCCACTGCTCTACCCAGACTGGTGTATCAGTGAGCCAATTAAGTCTGATGGTAGGGCGCTCCTCAGTGGCCGCACCTAAAAATATTGAGGGACAGGTATGTCCAATTTTGCCCCCCATTGGGACATGGCGTCTCTTCCCCACAGGGTAAACCTTGAATTCAAAACAAATGGGCGTACAGACGCTAATTGCCCATTTGGCCCCGTAATTTGGACTATGCTCTTTGATCGCCATGCTAATTGTGAACCCCCAACACCTAGAACTGTGCTGTCCACGTGTTGTAACTCCCACTGTGGCGGCCACTTGTGTGGAGGAATGACCGTCACGTCTGCCCCTGTGTCCATCATCCCTTGAAGCTGTATTGAATGCCCCTCGCTCTTAAGGCCACACCACACGAGGGGCTTTTCCTCTCCCAACACCTCGGTGTAAAAAACAGAGAGGTCCAGATCATCGCTCACAAACTGAGGGATGGGAATTGCCTGAGCGACAATCTGGTCTCCCGGAAGGAAGAGGGGGGGATGGACACAGCGCACCCAGAGAGTAAAGTAATCCTGCTTGGGTAGTAAAATCGCAGGAATTACTTCAATCTCGAGGGGAGCATATTTGGTGTCCGCGACAACGAGGTGCTTGCAATTTAGTGATGACGCGCGGTGATGGTTTTCCGCCTGTTGGATGCGGGAAAGAAGTTCAGGTTCGGGTCGAATGATATGCCAGTCCTGCGAAGTGAAGAAAATGGGTTTAGTGAGTCTCAGCCGGTAAGGAGCATGACAGTCGCTGGTGGAAACTCGACTGTTGTGCTTGGTGTCTATCATGTCCCCGTGGCATACCCTACTTATGTCGCTGCGCGGGGTATCTTCGCGCTCGTTATTCAGTTTTTTGATGGTAAAGATTGTCCCCCCTGTCCCTCTACTCCTGGTGGTGCTCTACCCAAGAATGGACAACGGTTAATAAAGTGACTGTCCTGTCCGCAATGGAAACAGCGGTGTCCTGGTGGTAAAGGAGCTCCCGCGGAAAAGGTAGGCTTCCTGGGCGGTGCAAAGGCAGCAGCTGCAAGCTGGTCGGCAGTTGGATTGGCCCTGACGATGTCTTCAATGACGAGCATCGCTTTCCTGGTACACTCCTCTATGAGCTGGTCTAGGGTTGGAGGCGGTGACGCAGGTAGGGCGAGGATGATTCGCCGACACACGTCGTTGGCGTTTGTGGTAACTACTTCAAGGATGAGTTGTTCCTGCAGCTGAGGATCTTCTACCTTTTTCTCCACTGCTGACTTGACTCTATCTACAAAATCTAAGAAAGGCTCCGCAGGAGACTGTTTTATTGCAATATAAGGAATTGCGGGTTCTTTGGATGGCATACTGAAAAATGCGCGCTCTGCTGCATCTTTGATATAATCTAAAACTTCCTTTGGAATCCCTCCAGCTTGTTTCTGCGCCTTGCTCCAATCACCCTCACCAAAAAGGTGGTCTAAGGTGATGTCGTTACCCTCAATGTCCGTAGCACAAGAGTCCGTTTGCAAAATCTCTGGAAGAAGGTCCCCTGCTAACCTCTTCCATGTCCTCTCCCATAATTTGTATTCCGATTGAGGGAGCAGGCAACTAAATAGACGTTTCAAATCGGCAGGGACCATTGTGTTAGTAAATGTTGCCCTCAAAACGCTCTTGAAAAATTCACTTTTCTGGCCGAATTCTCTCTTAGCTTTACAAACGTCTTTTATGCTATCGAACGAGAGGGGTTCCCATCTGGGATTCCCTCTCGCATTATAGGTCACTGGAGCAAGGAACAGGGGATTCTTGTCACTAACTGGTTCCTGTTTCCCAGGCTCTCTCCCCCGGATCCCCACGTTGCCGTGGGAACCAGAAGGGGGAGCGTGGGAAACCGGAAGGGAGTGGGCGGAGCTTTGGGGTGGAGTCAAGTCAGCAGGTGATGTTATGGGAAAGTGGGAGGGATCACCGGAAGTAGGAGGGAGTTGAGGAGGAGGGGCAAGCGTGGGAGAAACGGAAGTGCCGGCCGCAGAGGAAGAGGAGGGGTTTGAGGGAAGGAAGGCGGGGTTTGGGGAAAGCGCGGGAAGGAATGGATGCTGGGAAGGAGAAGCGTTTGCCACGTGGCGGCCACCATTTTGAGGATTGCCGCCATTTTGTGACACTTCTCCGGGATAGGTGAGGAAAGGGTTAGGAGGATTAAAGAAACCTTGGGTAGCATAAGAATCAACTACGGGAAAAGGGGAGTTGGGAAGAGGGTCTAGGGTGAGGTCCCCGGTAGTGTGGCCAGTACCGCCAGGGCAAGGGTACCGGGGGGACCGGAGGGAGCCAGGGAGACGGCAGCAGCCCTGCGTCTGCGGTGGACGGGTTGCTCCCCCCTGTCCACCCAGTGTAGGGAGTGAGGGATTAGGAGAAGAGGGTAGGGAAAGGGGTTGAGGGATAACTGGGGATTGCGTCGCTGGATATTTTTTACTTTCCCCCCCACAATCAGAATCATGCCTCTTAACAACCTCAAAAACTAAAAGAAAAAACTTCATAAAACCCTCTCTGATTGTGGGATCACTCCTCTTAGTGCACTCAGACAACACACAACCTACAGTCCTCCAAAATTCCAACTTCTTAACATCACCTGGTGATATTTGGGGGAACTTAGAAAACATCCAACGAACAAACTTTTTTGTCAAACCCTTCGAAAACGAACCACCCCCCTCCCTGAGGAATCCCACAACTAGGGTATATACTTCTTTCTGCTGAGTGGAGAGGCGGACACCCATCTCTCCCACTCAAACTTCCACCCACCCACTGCTGGAAAGGAATAAAATAAAATCGGACAAAAGGGTTAACCAACCACCGGTGGGAAACCTGGTAGCCCCCCCTACGGTAGGGTAAGGGAACGGGGAGCTTACCAGACCGTTGGCAGGCGAAACAGAAGCGGCAGTGGGGGTCCTCGGTCTCGAAGACGTTTCTTCCACTCACTCAGGGAAGAGTGGCGTCTTCGTCCCCTGGGAGCACCACCGGACAAAAGTCGGCGTGCTCACACAGAGGCGTTGGTGCTGCCAGGAACTGTAAGTCCAACGGGCCGATGCCCCGAAGGAAAGTTCTCTCCGGGAGGCTTTCTTCTGCGCGTCAACGTCTGTCTTCTGCGGCGTCGAGCACGGTGCTAGCGATGGTAGAGACGGTAGAGAAAGCCCCACGGTGGCGCGCCAACTGTGGCTCTCACGCACTGCGGTCGATCTGAGTGAAGGGGCGCCGGCTAGCTGCTCCTTGCGAGACCGCAGAGGGGTGCCACAAGACTGGCCGCCCCCAGGTTCCCGTCGGGACTGCCAGGTAGCGGTGACAGCCGCGGCGTGGGTGCGCAGGCTGGTGCGATGAGAGACACGAGGTTCCGAAACGAAGGAAGGAAAGAAGGTACACTTGTTTGGGTTCCAAGGTGCCTTTAATCCAGGGAAAATCCAGGGACAAATGACAACCAAGGAGGGTCCAGGGACAAGTGTCAAAAGAGGAGGGTTTCGGCTAGCCCTTATAAAGTGAGGAGGCGGGGGTTGTGGAAATACAAGGGAACCAATAGTGGAGGGTACAGGTAAGCTGATGCAATACAAAATAACCAATAAGAAGCACAAGGGGGCGGGAGGAAGCCTCGGGAGCAAATCATAATACAAGCTAGGGATGAGAGACACAGAACTCTCTCGAAAAAAGTAGGGGGGGTCTACATAACTGACAAGGGTAGGAGGCAGCACCACAAAAACTGACATTACTAAATAAGGGTTTGGGGGGAGGAACAGGGGACATCTCACTTTAACGGACAGGCCAGTGGCGGGAAGAATTGGGAAAAACAACTTCGGGACGAACCATTACAGGGGATTACATGGGGGGAAGGGAACAAACCGTTATTTAACTATCAAAGAATAATTAACAACAACTTCAAATAATAACCTTAAAACACACAACGCCACAGTGACGTGGAAGTGGTGCTGCCCATCGAGGTACCACAGCTCTTGGGGTGGGCAGCAGGCTGGGCACAGCAGCAGATGTCACCTGCACCCTCCGCTGAATTCTCTGTCCTTCTCCAGGTGACATAAGGCCCCACATATAACATCTGTCTCCGTGCCACTGTGTTGGAACTGTCACTCAGCCTCTCCAAGAACAGACTGCAGTTCTCTGACATCCTCGTTGGGCAGTGCCAGGTTGAGACCATCCGACTCTACAACCAGTTCCGAGTACCCTGCAAATGGTTCATTACTGCCAGCAAGCCTGTTCTGAAGGTAAAGCACAGGCCACATTGAACACGTAACTTCTTGGGTGGGTTTTCTTTGTGACTCCTGCGCTTTCTGCTCCTGTGGCTGCCTGGCACTTGGGTCTACAGTGTGTTTGAGGAAACGTCTGAGAGTCCAGATCAAGGCTGGTTTGCCTGGACCTGTTCCATTAGCTGATGCTTTGCTTTTCTGCCATTTTCACCCATTCCTCCTCCTCTGAGGACAGTAGTTCGCTATCTGCCTGCCCTGTCTACAGAGCTTCTCTCCAGCTCTGGGCTTTGGGGCCACACTTGGTTTGGCTGTGGGTGCTCTCAGCACCGTGTCAGTGTCTCAGAGCATGAGGAGACCTCACAAGATTGGTTTCTGTGCCCAGAAAAATCACCTCCAATACATGACACCAGCCGTACATGAGAAGCGGCAGACGCTGGAGGATGAGCCCTGTCCCTTTGAAGTGACGCCCTCCAAAGGAACCCTTGATCCAGGAAAGTGGCAGAACTTGCACATCCAGTTTACACCCAAGGAGGAGGTGAGATTGGCAGCTGTCAGCCCAGGAGGCCTGTCAGGGCTATCTGGAAATGAGGGCCTGGTGCAGAGAGTGTGGTGGGAGCTCTGCCTTCACAGGGAGCTTTCTGCAAGCCCCGTACTCGGCGTGGCTCAGTTCACCCCACAGAGCACTCCCATGAGATGTGCTTTGAAATGCCCACAGGGAGCTTGCACAGAGAGCATCAGGGCTCTGAGGCTGCCTCTCAGCACATGTGGGGGATGTGCCCAATTCCCCTCAGCCTCCCCCCTGCCTGGCTGTGTCGGCAGCTGTGACACTCGGTGCAGAGCAGCTGCCCACTCGCAGAGGATAATCCTGGAATGGTCATCCTGCTGCAGGACTGACAGACCACACAGCCACCACAGAGATTCCTGGGCACGGCAGGACAGTCACCTGTATGGTGTGCTGGCAGCAGTCCCTGGGGCTCTGGCCTGCCTGCACATTCCCATGCAGCTGGGGATTCACCTTAAAGGACAGAGCATTCCCAAAAGTAGTTTGTCTGTGGCCGCTGGGTCTCGGAAACTGGCAGCGTGTGCCAGCATGGACACAAGTGCTTCTGTGCCCGCACATAGTCCCAGGGATCTTTTCATTGCTCAGGAAATGTAACCATCTTGTGTCTGGCTTGGAGCAGAGCCAAACACGTGGCAAAGAAGATGACCCTTATTTCTGGCCAGCAAGAGCTCCTTTGCCTCTCTCCTGGAGCTGGTGTTTGCCTGATGCAGCAGTGCCAGGACTGTGTCTGGACTCTGTAACCCCAAGGGCCCTTCCCATCAGCACTGCACTCCTGCACGACTAGGTGAAAACACCTGACAGTCCATTGTACATCCATCTGATACCAAATACCCACTTGCAGTGCACACCAGGATTCATCCCAGTTACTCAGACCCAGACTACTGCAGATGCTGTAGTCCCTAGCATCAGTAAATATCTGGTTTCCATTCACCTTGGAGGGACTGATAACACCCTGACCTTGGGGCAAGCATTGTTGTATTGGGGGTCCTGTCCCTGGGACTTCATGGAATGGTTTTGTGCACTTTCCTCTTTTCAGAGGTCTTACAACAATGAGCTGGAGTTTAACATTTGTGGGAGCAGCAACCACTTGAAGCTGCACCTCTCAGGACAAGGTCTGCAGCCACGGTTGGAGTTCAGGCCCCCAGCACTAAAGATGGGATGGATGCTGGTGGACAGTGATGGGGTGGAGGCCACAGTGGTGGTGAAGAATCCATGCAACTTCCCCATTGAGTTTTACTCCCTGGATTTTGATGAGCAGTGCCTTGAGGGGGAGAAGGTGAGAAGGCAGCTCTGGTCCCCATGTCCTTGCTGCCCAAGCTTCACAGCACTGCAGCATTCCAAGGCTTGTGCCAGGGAGATGGAGGCAAGCCCCAGGGCAAAGCCAGCACTGCTGACATGCTGTGGGAGGACCTAAACAAAATAGTTTGTGTTGTTGGGAGGAAGGGAGGAGACAGAAAATGGATTTGTTGAGTCTGTGTGATGAAAGGCAAGGAAAGGAATCTTGCATTATGGTTTCTCTTCCCTCCACATACAGATCCTACGGATGGCAGTGGGGTCTGAGTACCAAAAGAGCTTTTTGATGCCTCCACGTGCCGTGGGTGAGACGCTGCCCCCAGAGGTGCTGGAGGACTATGAAGCACAGAAGAGGCCAGAGGCTCAACGGGAAAAGCTCGAGGCCATGGCAGAAGCCAAGGCCAGGGCTGAGGCCAAGGCCAAGGCCAAGGCCATGGGCAAGGCAGCAGCTGGTCAGAAAAACAGTGAGGGTTTGGCGCTGTCTGTTTTGCCTGTGGTAACAGCAGGGACTCCAGCCCATCCACCCTGAACCCTCTGTCACCTTGCTCTCCAGGGAAAGCCCATGCTTTTAGCAGCTGCCTGTTCCCCAGCTTGGTGAAGGAACTCTTGGCTGAAGGGCTGTAGCATCCTCTTCCAATCCTGGGTGTAGCCAAAGCAAGCTCCTATCTGCCTGCCATAGACTGGGGAAATAATCAGGATATTCCTTTGTGTCCCTTAGCCACAAAGACTAGGACTGGATGAGTTGCTCAGCCAGTAGGACCAGGTCTAATATCACTGGCTCTTTTATATTTGCACCTTCCTAGCAACAAAAGAACAAGCTCATCTTGCTTTCACCAAGTCTCCTTTCCTGGTGTCTGAAGGGATGGGGACCTTACTGCCCAGCCATACCTTGGGGTATTTTCTGAATTTTGGAGCAGGGATATGAGCTCCTCAATATCTTCTGGGATGACAGGCTGGGTCAGGAAAAGCTGTGCATCCTTGCAGCTGACCCAGAGCACCCAGCTCTGCTTGCAGTCACTCACGGTTTCTTCTCTGGTTTGTGCTAAAGAACTGCAGTGGAAGAGAGCTATGCAGAGGAACATGGAACATGTCTTGCAAATGGATGGGGACATGTGTAATGCCCTTCCTAAAGAGAAGAAAGCAGAAGTGGATAAAATAATACTGGAAAAGAAGCGCATATGGAGGGAGAGGTGAGTAAGCCTTCCATGGATCACTGCTCTTCCATGGGTTATTGTCCCTGGAGGGCTTCCCTGCTCCAAGGACTCTGAGCTCAGAGGTGCTGGATAGCAAAGGCCAGAAGCAACTCAGGGATGGCCACTCTTAGCTGCCTGGCTCCCAAGAGAGGAAGGACCTTCTTCTGTTGAGACAGAACATGTTCTTCTTTATTTCAGTGGTGAGCCCTCCTGGTTTAGATGCTGCCTGCAGGGAGCTGGGCTCTGGGCTTACCTTGGCACTGCCTGTAGAGGTGTCTTTAAGTCCATGGTGTTGAGTCACACCTTCTTCATCATCTTCCCTTCTTCACCAAAACAATGGGATTGTGGTATGGGCAGGTGTGGGGCACAGACCAAACCTTGGTTTGGGTCCTGGTGCTGCCACAGATGAAGTCCTTACACTGCTGATCTGCCAGGGTTCTCCTTGTGGTGGGACACCACTCCTGTCCTTTAGGCTCCCCTACAGCTGCAGCAGTAGGCAAGCACAGGAGAAGCTCTGCTCCAGCAGGGCAGCCCAGCTCAGGACACACAGGCAAAGTGTGAGCTGGGAGTGGAGGCTGCTTAAAGCAGCTGTGTGCCAGGACTTCCTTCAGCCCAGGCTGAAGGTGGTTTCATGGGGAGGAGACAGATGAGGCTGCTTCAGATCGATTCCATGGCAGACAGCACCAGTTTGCTTGGTCACAGCTGGGTTCCAGCAGGAAATCTGGCTGACAAGAGCCTGTCTTGCAGGAGAGCAGTTCCTGCAGCCTTTGCTTTCTGACTGACAGGATTATTCTCCTTAAGGAGCAGGCTATGCCCAGGGAGAAGGGGGCTGAATGAGCTGAGTAAGAATTGTAGGAGAGAAAAGCAGATGTTAGCAATTTGTGATCTGCTTTAAACTGGGAAGTCAAGAGACAAAGAGCGTTTTCCGGCATCAGTGCAGAGAGCTGGTGGATCAGCCTTTGGCAGTGGGCTGGAGGTGTCTGGGTGTGCCTTAAGAGGGAGGTTGCACAGTCAGGATCTTATGATGGCTAGGCTTAGGTTTGGCTGGTCCTGGAGGTCCCCTTCCACCAATCCCCTCACTTGGGATGTTCCCAACCTCTGTGGGTTGAGGAAAATTCACGGAAATGGTCTCGCAGTTCTGCCTGGCCTCAGGGTCAAGGAATGAAGTGCAGGGCCAGCCAGGACGAGTGAGCCCAAGTTTCTGGTAGTGACTCTCAGTGATGATTTCTATTTTGTTTGCTGAAGGGAGCTGAAGCAGCTGGCTCAAAAGCTTGAGGAGAAGGAAAAAGCCTTAGAGGAGCAAGGGAGGCAGAAGGAGGAAGAGAAAAAATCTCCATGGGGAAGCAACCTCCAAAACCAGAGAAGGGGAAGCCCAAGGCCCCAGACAAGAAGGAAACCAAACCCCCAGAGAAGAAAAACAAACCTCCAGAAAAGAAGGAAACCAAATCCACAGAGAGGAAGGAAACCAAACCCCCAGAGAAGAAAAATAAACCTCCAGAAAAGAAGGAAACCAAATCCACAGAGAGGAAGGAAACCAAAGGCCCAGATAAGAAGGAAAGCAAAATCCTAAAGAAGGAAACCAAAGCTCCAAATAAGGGGGAACCCAAAGCCCTAGAGGAGGAGGAACAGAAAGCCCCAGAGAAAGGGGAAGCCAAAGCCCCGTAGAAGAGGGAAGGCAAAGCCCCAAAGAAGGGGGGAACCGAAATCTCAGAGGACCCAGCTGAGATGGAGAAGAACGTGATTCCGAGGTTTCAGATCTGTCAGTCATCACAGCAGAACTTCTCCTACTGGGACAGTGTTCAGGGTACCGTGCAGTTACCTGTGACCCAAAAGGGAAACAAGTTCTAGCCTGTAGCTGGAAACAAAGGTTAGAAGACCAGTAAGGCTCAGGAGAAGGTGAAGAAGCCTGAACAAAAAGTGGAGACCAAAGGAATCTTCAGTCATCCCAGCCGGAGATGCAAAGGAAAGTTGCACAGGGGGCAGTCAGATGATGATGTTCCGCAGCGACTGTGTACCATCTGTGTGGATGGGGAGGTTATCCCCTGCCGCAATAATGCAGATGGGACTCAAGTTTCTTCATGCAGGAGAAGACCATTCTTCATTCACACAACTCAGTTTATACAATTTCAGACCTCGTGTGCAACTTTAATTAGTTAATAGATTTCTTACCAGTTATTCTGTTGGTTAATAAAATATATTTTACTTGTGCATCAAATCTCTCTGTTGTATTGTTTACCTGTTCTCTTCACTGATTCTCATGGGCTAAATCCCTTGTTGTTGAAGGTGCATTTGTTTTTCACCCTCAGAATAGATTGTTAACGAAGTCTCATTCTCAAAATAGCTTCACATGGGAACTTGCAACTGCTTAGCTGCACTTAGAAGAGATGACAGGCCAGCTATTGATATAGCAGAACAAGGCCTGATTTCATAAGGCCTTTCTTTTATAATTCTTCTACCTGTCTATGACATCAACCCCTTCTCGTTAGTTTGAAAAAGGCTCATATGTTCTGATGCTGAAACAGCTCACTCTTGTGAGGTATTATCTCATGAAGGTTATCACTGGTTATCTATTAGATATGGGATAACATACATGAAAGACTAATTACAATCAACAAACTTAACAAATTCTATTAAATCTTTGACACAGGCTTTCACAGCGGGAGAAAACAAAAGAATAATGTCCAATATCTCTTAGGGAAATGGAAGTAAATGACCATTGTTTCCAAATAGTTGAGAAGTAGGAGAAAGTCCATTAGCTGGAAGTGTTGATCTTTGACATCACTGAAAGTCCTCCTGGGAGCTGGAACAGGGAATAACTGAAGGAGGTTAGTAGGAGCGCTGTCCCATGATGATGACATGAGACTTTTGTTGGCAAATTGCCTCTGTCAGTTTCCAGGCACAGCTGTGTCTTGGCAGTCCTACTCCTGTTCCTGTTGTGGCCACAAAGGCTGCAAGGGGATGAGGTTATTTCTCTTTCCACTGGGCCTCATTGCTTCAGAGCTGATCAGTATCAGATGGAATGAACAGGTGACTGCTTTGAACTGTTGATGATAAAACACAGGCATATCTTCTCCTGAAGTTAATGAATCAATTAGGCTTCATTGTGATACACTCAATTGGGATTTAGATGTGATGATCTTTTTTCCAAATTTCTAATGGCACTATTCAACATGATTTGTCATCCAGATTTCTAATGGACATATTGCATTATTTGAATGTTCTTAAGGTGTTAATTTCTCTTCTTTTTTGTTTTTTAAGAATGAGATGCATATCTTTTGTTATGGGTATGAAGAAACATCATAATAAAATAATACACATAGAGGACAAGAAACTTAGAGCAATTAGGGAGAATTCAGATACAACTATCAGGAATATTTCAAATAGTAGACAAAACTAACAACATAGGTGGAATTAGGCAAATAGCAATCTCTGAAATTATCTACCATCATCCCACAGTCTGTAAACAGCTGACAAACCTCCACTCAGTGGGGACTTGGGTAATTATTTCCAGATAATCATTCCCAAGCTCCCTTTAAAAATTGTTCAACTGTCATGCAGAGGGTCAAATTGCTAAGTCAAAGCAACTAGAATCTAGTTTTGATGCAGAAAACATCTGGGTCTGTTGGCAAATTCCTGTCCAGGTAGAGCTAAGGCCTGGCCACCGCCCAAGCTCTAAGTGGGAGAGAATTCCCTAAATGTAATTTAAAACAAGGCTCTTAAGAATAGCACTTAGGAGTAAAGGTCTAGGGGTGAAAGACTGATGAACCATCCAATAGCTGTCTCCTCCAGAATTTCCTCAGCAGAGAGGTGCTTTAAATACAGCAAACTGTTGGAGTGGGTTAGTAATACTAGTTCGGACTGCATCTGATAACTTAGAGTAAATGTCACAATACCATCTGTTTAGAGGAGGCTTCCGATGAAGCTGAGATATTGTTTCTTGGAACTCTGAAAAATACAGAAAACTCATGAGACAGCACTGGGTCAAACCATGGAGCCACAGTGCAGAGCCCAGCTAGAGGGGTAGTCTGGTCTAAGAGATACATGAGCAGGTAGAGAACAAAAGACGGATCCTGAAACGACACGTCTTGTAGATAATTACACCAAAAGATGGCAAGGCATATAAAAAGCTGGCTATAAAAACAGTAATACAAACATTTATGTATTTATGACAAAAAAATGCAACAAAGGAAAACACTGAACAGCTCACTAGTAAAATGTATGATACCTCAGATTAAATAACACTCAAACCTGATATAAATTAATTTGGACAGCGATAGAGCTTAACAAGATGAACTTAATAAAACCCAGCCCTAAAAGGATTTCAAATTAATAAACATTATTTCATTATCACCTTAGTAGAACAAAAAGCACACTCAAGAGAACTCAAAGTTAATTACTATTAATACCGAACATAACCGGAACAATAAAAAACTGGAATAGAACATGGTTCAAACTTAGTAATACTGAAACTTAACAGAAATAAAATCTGCCAAAATTAACTTTAAAAAAATTTAGCCTTGTTCAATTTAACAGAATGCAACTGAGCATTACAATATTGGGCCTAAATTTAATAGAATTAAAATGAACATCCTTAAAAGTTATAGATATGACATGGTGTGACTTAGTCTAAGGTTAACACAAAAAGACAACTAAAAGGTGAATAAGCCATAAGTGAAGTAACAGCATGATGGTGTACTGGAGGGATTAAAGTAGTAAGAAGCATATTAGAATTATGAGTAAATCAGTTATGAGAAAAACCCATGGTAAATGCAAATTCCATGGAAACAGAAATTCAGTAAGACTTTTTAAAGTGCAGGGTTGCTGGGAAATAAATATAATAGCGTGAAATTTAGTGTCTTGCTGAACAACCCAACAGCTTTTTGTGACTGTATCTGGCATCATTTTATATGGCAGATTTGTTAGCATTCTTGTTAAAGAAATCAGAGCATGTTAAAATTTCACAGGTAATAAGGCACTGCATTTATGGCTTTTCAATCGCTCCAGTAACTGCAAAACTATATTAAAAAATCAGAATTTAGTCAGAAAACAAAATAAATTTAAAAAAAACTATAGCAACAGGTTTTCAAGGCACACAAACACAGCAGGTAAGGCTTCATCAGACAGAGGTACTCAAGCAGCTCTGCGCTGGAGCAGGGCCTATGCTGCCCACAGGGGAGAGGGAAGGCGCCGTGAAAAGGGAAACTGTGGGCAGAACAGAGGACATGTAAACTACAATAACATAACTATACATCAGTAAAGCTTCTCTCAATATTCACACACCATTCATCCCTTAACTGCGAGAGCCAATCATCTCATTATCGCTCTCTGCCCGCAGGGCCCTGCGGCCGTGAATCCAGCCCGCCGGGGCTGGCCCGGCTCGGCTGCCACCGCCCTGCCGGGGCCGCTGCGCCTCTGCTCCCCAAACACTGCGGGGAAGAGAGCAGGGGAAAAGCAGCAACACACAGCAAACCCTACAACCCGCACCCAGCGAGAGGAGAAAACCACCAAGAGATAAACACAGAAAACACACAGGCTGCATTTTGTTTCACCTTCTGCCAACAAAGTCACTGACTGAGAGTTGCATTTCCAAGGCAAAGATCTGTCTTTTGAGAAACTTCAAACTCAGAAATACCAGTTTTACTAGATGTGGGCAAGGCTAGGTCTCATTGGAGGCACAGCTTGTCTCGCAACTCTACATCATCTTTAACTGAAAAAGAATTAAGCAGTGTGGTCATGAGTCTGGCATCTCAGCCAGAAATGCCAGGCATTAGAGGGAAGAAGTCAGCCTACAAAATGTGATTATTTTTTCTCTTCCATTGGCCTGTCAATAATGATAACCAGAGTATATCTCTACATGTTAACATGAAGGTTTTAGTTTACATAAGCAGTAATATATCTATAAAGACTTTTGAATTCTCTTCAAGGACAAGGAAATTTGAACAAATAATCCTTAACAGAGAGGCCCAGTTTAACTTTTCACTGACGATGTTAAACCCAAGGGTAGTTCATGTAATGCTGTCTTTATATGTGGCTGTAGAGACGGGCAAGATACCTATTTCTTCATTGGCAACAGCTCGATTTTATTCTTCACAGCTCACATTTATGTGGTTTTCTAAAGGCATTGTGTTTCATTTTAATTTGTTAGTAACTTACTGCAATTCAGTTCATTGGTTAGTAGATGCTAACATAGGTGTCAGTGAGAAACTTTCCTCTCTAATGAGGTTTACATTCTTGTCTCCTGGATAGCAGGTGTGGGTAGAAGTCTTTCTTCTCACAGGTGCAAATTCCTTTCTCACAGGAACTTGTCAGGCTGGCTGTTAGCTGTGCTTAGCCAAAGTAGCAGGCCTGAGCCATCATTTTACAAGGGAACAAGGCTCTTCTTTTATAGGGCTTTACCTGTATGCAACATTGATAGATGTTTCTTTCAATCTTGAAGAATAATCTTAAATTTCTTTCATGTGAATTTTGACCTTTGTAATATTTGTGTATGATAGATTTAGAGTTAAAATCTATGTTGAATCATCCCTTCACAGAATCACTGACTCATAGAATCATTAAGGTTGGGAAAGCTCTGTGAGCCCATGGAGTCCCAGCTGTGCCCGATGCCCACCTTGTGCCCAGCCCAGAGCCCTGAGTGCCACCTCCAGCCCTTCCTGGGACACCTGCAGGGATGGGCACTGCAAAGCTCCCTGGGCAGCCCCTGCCAAGGCCTGAGCAGCCTTTCCATGGGGAAATTCCTGCTGGAGCCCACCCTGAGCCTGCCCTGGCCCAGCCTGGGGCCGTTCCCTCTGCTCCTGTGCCTGTTCCTGGGAGCACAGCCCGACCCCCGGCTGTCCCCTCCCGGCAGGGAGTTGTGCAGAGCCAGAAGGGCCCCCGAGCCTCCATTTCTCCAGGCTGAGCCCCTTTCCAGCTGCCTCAGCCCCTCCCGGGGCTCCAGGCAGGATAGAATAATGATGCTATGCAAAGAGCAGTGTATAGACCTGCCACAGGTGCCTTTATCACCACATTTTAAACTTTTATAAATATAAAAAGTAGGGAAAGTGCCAATGTCCTTTGGCAATCCCCGCGGCCCGGCCCCGCGCTCGGTGCCGCGGTTGCCCGGTAACCGCGCCGGGAACGCAGCGTCTGTGACGGCGCCGCGGCCTCAGCGCCAGAGCTCGGCCCCGGCTGCTCGTTCGCAGCCTCGGCGCGTTCGGGCGGCTGCACTCGGCGATTCGCCAAGTGCATTGTTCGCAGATCGTTGTTTTCTGTGAGCGAGTGCTGAGAGTTCGCGGAGATTTTGTCTCTGCGAGCAACTCCTGAACTCGCAAAGCATTGGTCTTTGCGAGGGACTCCTAAATTCGCAGAACATTGGTTTCTGTGAGGGAGTCCTGAACTCGCAGAACATTGGTTTCTGCCAGGGAGTCCTGAATTCGCAGAACATTGGTTTCTGCCAGGGAGTCCTGAATTTCGTTTGAAGGTAAAGATTGGCTCAAGTTTTGCTTTCTGGTTTTGTCACATTGTGCTCTGAAAGAGAATGCCAAAGGGAAATACAGGATGGGATAAAGCCAGTCTTCAGTTCGGTGGCATGTACAGCTGAGGGGATGAACAATAGATGGTCTACTGATGGTGCTTTTTCTCACTGAAGAAATACAACATTTCCTAAATATACTAGTCTATACATTTTTCCCTATAGTATTTATTTAAATTACTTATAGGTGAATGAGTTCTGTTTAAGTTTCAGTGGGTTGTTACGATCTGGTTATTAAAATCATTAAGGAGATACCCCTGAATTAAGGTGCAAAATGAGACCATATGCCAAAGTCAATAGTCTGGATTTTGTGTAACAGTCAATGTGAGGAAGGGAGAGGGAGAAAGAAATAGAAAAAGGAGGGGGGAGGGAGGGGTCTGGGAAGGGGGGAAGAAAGACAGTGACAGAGACAGATTTAGTAGAAAATTTCACCATTCCATGGATCCCATGCCATCCCATTCAGTCCTCTTCTGGTTTTCTCTGTGGTGAGGTTTTGCAAAACGTAAGAGTCCAATGGATTAATGCAGATTTGGGCAAGGTGGGACTGCCCAGGTGCCTCCCTGGGGTGGGACAAGTTTGGCTCTTTCTTTTGCCTCTTTTGAATAATCTAAAATCTTAAGCACCAGTATATCCTTTGAGTCTGCCATGAATTGGGTTGTGGATTTTCAGATCTGTTGTGTTACTTTGCATGCCATGCAGCCATCTGGTGCAAGGGCTCAGGAATGGCACTGGGGGCACTTTGGGGGTCCTTGATGGGCTATGACACCCCCTGAGCTGCCCCTGCTGGGAATGTCCCCTCGATGTGGCCTTCTGGGGGTGGGGGTTTTAGAGCTGAGCCAGTTTGTGTGAGGGAGGATGGGTGTCCACTGCCCCTTACCAGAGGTTGTGCCACACACCCAAAATTCCCTCCTGCCCCTCTGTTGATGGGAGGTTTGTGTGCAAACCTGGCCTCAGCAGAGGAGTCTGTGGCTATGACTTGCCCAGCCTGAAGGCAGACAGAGCTGATTTTCAGGACAGATGCTGGCTTTGGCTTTGTTGTGGATATATTTTTCTCCCTCAGCCTCTCTCACTTGTCCCCAGACCTGAGCTAATAGGACAATAGTGTCACCTTTATCTCGTCTCAAGTTCCCTTAGGTGGCTTAACTCACAGTCCCAAGTTCCAGTCAGGAGGCATTTTCAGGGAAGGGTGGGCTTGGGTGGTCTCAGCTTCTTTATTCAGTTTTGTCACAATGGGCAAAAAGTCCTTTATAGCAATATTTAAGCCATGAGCCATAACATTGCAGTCTCTCCCAAGTCCAGTGGAGGAGCAGCTGAGAGAGCAGGGGTTGTTTAGCCTAAAGAAGAGGAGGTCCATTCAAGCTGTTTTTAAATAATATTTAAGCTACAGCTTTGTTTGTTCTAAGTATTATTAATGTTTAGCACTTTAGCTCCAGGTTTCAGTATTATCCATCTTTGAATTGCACAAGGTAATAATCTAGTCCAAATAAAGTCCAGCTAGAGGCCTAACAATACTAGCTACTTATGCCAAACAAGCATTTAGCTACTTTCAAATCATATAAAATCTTCAGCACCAGTAAAGCCCTTGAGTCTGCCATGAATTGGGTTCTGGATTTTCAGAGTTGAATTGTTGCTCCTTCTAGTTTTATTGAGGCCTTGTCGCTCATCTGCAACATCCTCCCTTCAGAATGGCGTCTGGATTCTCGGGAAGGATACCAACACCTCGTCTTTTGCTCAGGGACAGACTGAAGCCTAACACTGTGAGTAGGCTCTGGGGCTGTGTTAAGGCTGGAAACTCCCCTGCTGTCCCTGGTGTCCCTGCCCCTGTTGTCCAGCAGTGCTGTGAAGCTGCAGAGCCCCTGCCCAGCTCTTTGTGCCGTGCTCCTGTTGGTGGGGGCTGTCCTGGTGCAGTAGGGAACACTGTGTGATGTTTCAGGGACAGCCCAGCGCCTTGCCTGGCTGTGCCACGGGAGCCAAGTGAATCCAATGTGCAGCTGAAGCCCTCAGCATGTGCTTCTGTGCCTGCCCTTTGCCACAGGAATTCCTTCTGTCAGGCTGGGCACTGCCCTGTGCTGCTCTGACCAACCTGCCCTTGGGCACCTGGGCATGTGGGGGGGAGAGCTCAAACTCTGCCCAAAGCCTTGAGAGCCACGGCTGGTCCCAGCCAGAAGAGCTTCCAAAGCAGCTGTTCTCTCTCAGCTCCCGTGTGGGCACAGCTCCAGCCCTGCAGGCAGCACTGCAGTCAGGGCCACAAAGGTCCCTTGCTGTCTGGAGCTCACTTGGCTGAAGGTGCCCCACTGCTGAGGCTCTGTCAAGGAGATCCCTGTGTTTTCTTCTCTGGAGGGCTCTGTCAGGCCAGACAGAGAAAACAAATGCTAATTAACAGAAGAACAAAAACATGGACACATTCCTGTGCACCTCACTCTTGGCACAGCTTTTCTTTCTTGCTTCTCTTGGACTGAGCCAGCAGCGCTGTCTCCTCGCTGTGAGTTGTGAGTATTGTGCAGGGATGGAGTTCAGGCAGTTCTGAGAGCTCCTCCCCACTCTCTGGGAAGGTCACTGCCTCAATCCAATGAAACATAGGAGGAAACAAATGCCCAAAGAGCAGAAATCCCCAAACATGTCACATCAAATCAGGGAGAGGCTAATGGGACAGAGCCATGTGGTTGGAGTGTGTGTATTGCACTCTGTATAATTAATTTCTTGGTGCTAAGTATTTCAGCAGGTAACTTCCAGGGCTTCCAGAACTGTCCTGGTGGCTGTGATCACAAATTATTCATCAGTAGTAAGTGAACAAGAACATGGGCATTTCTGAGACTCTTGCTGTTTTTTTGCCTTTCAGCTGACTCCCTCTGCCTTCCAGCAGGAGGTATCTCTCAGCACCAAGCAGAGGCTGGCCAAAGCTAAGAAGCTGAGTCTGCCTCAGATTGTCCAGCCTCAAGACAAGCATGAGAGCTCTCATCACAAGGTAGCCTTTCCCTGGCCTTGCTGTTTGATGTGATAATTGAGGAGAATGCCAAAAGAGCAGCATGGCTTGAGCCTGCTCAGTGTGGTCCAGGAGCTTTTGATCAGCCCAGGGCAGAGGTGGAAGAGCCACTGTTTGCCCAGCGTGGGCTGGGGAGACGTGCTCACCCAGAGTCTGTACTTCACTGGGGATCAGATCAGAATCTTCCTCCCAGCAGCTGAACCTGTCTCTCTTGTGTCTGGCCTCTCCTTGCAGTTCTTGGCAGCTGAGCCAGAGCAGAGCTCATTTCAGCCTTGCCCACCAGAGGTGGTGTTTCAGAACTACACCCCTGGTGAGGTCTATGAAGTGCCGGTGGTTCTGAGGAACAGGGACAAGGTAAGTGCTGGGACGTGGAGGTTTAACGCTGCGCTGGGAGAGGAGAGCAGAGAAGGGTGGTTAAGGATGGCACCAGGGCATGTCCACCTCTCTCCGCAAGTGGCAAAACCATCATTCCATGTCTGTCCTGCAGGTTCCTCACTTGGTGAAGGTCACCTTGGAGAGCTCACCTTATTTCCACCTGGTGGGCCCCAATGACGTGTGCCGCAAGGTGCCACCGGGCCTCTACGCAATTGTCCGCATCCTGTTCACCTCTGGGCAGAACAAAGTGAGTCTGGAGGTCCCAAGACATTGGTGTCTTCAGTGGAAAGTGGACCTGCAGGGCTGGATTCAGGGCATCTGGCCTGGGTTTTGAGGGCCTGTTCTGGTTTCAGTGGAGTTGCACAGGATCTGGAACTGGGAGATACTTTGCCCATGTTTAAGATGGGGATGAATGCTCTGTGCTGAGACAGTTTCTTTTCCCCACAGGATTATTTCCACAAGCTCCTCTGCACCACTGAAAGGGAAGAGTTCATTGTGCCAATTCGGGCCATTGGTCCCCGAGCCATCCTGGACTTCCCTGACCAGCTGGACTTCTCCACGTGTCCGGTCAAGTACAGCAGCGAGAAGACTCTGCTGGTTCGCAATGTCGGTAACCGGGTAGCTCGTTACCAGCTGAGCACCCAGAGGTGAGGCAGCTCATCTCTCCTTGTGCAAAGGATATCACCTTTGGGTGATAGCAGAGTTGGGAAAGAGCAACAAAAGGAAGCAGAGCATCAGAGCTGCTGCCCTGAAGCCCTGGCTGGAAGGGAGCAGGATGGATGGCAGCTGCTCTTGCTTTCAGTGTTCTTAGCAGGATGCAGCCTTTGAGCTTTTTCTGTCCCAGATTTCCTGGGGGGTGCTGGAACATGTTGGTAGCTGGCTTGCACCCTCCTGAGCACAAGCAGCTTCTGAAATGCTGACTCAGCACTGTCAGCAAACAGAGCCATTCTCTGGGGGGCCACAGGCACGTGGCTTTCCAGTGGTCCCTGCATCAGATGCCTCATGTGAGCTGTGTTGTGGGCAGCCTGTGCTGTTCCTGTCAGTCTCAGCAGACAATCACTGTTTCTCCTGTTGGCTGAACTGGAGAGAGTAATGCATTTTTGACATCGTATCTGCAAGGAAACCAGTTCAGTTGAAACCAGTCTCCTTGAACACAGCATTTTCCAAAAGTGCAGATGAATGGTGCTTTGAGAGACTTGGTGACAAAATTGGCAGCTTTGCTCACTTCTCACCTCTGTTTCTAAATTATGTCGGGAGTACTTGGTCCTTGGTGTCCTCATGGCCATACTTTTGCCCAGCCCTGTCAGTAAGGAGAGCTGATGCCCGATGAAAGTAAGCCAGATGCAAATGACTGTTGAGCCTAATTGCAGAGAGTATGGGGGAGATGAGGTCACAGGCTCTTGTGAGGACTGGATCTCCTCACTCTAGAGTCAGTAGCTGTTTCTGACCCTGTCTGTTCTGTCTTCTGCTGAGTGTGGTTGGTTTGCTCTTTGCTTGCACAAGTGAGCAGAAGTGAACTGGGCTGCAGAAGGGCTAACATCCCCAAATCTCCACCAAGAGTCCTGCTATCTCTGTGTTGCAGCCCTTTCTCTGTCATTCCGGCCACGGGAACTCTGGATGTCGGTGGTGCCATGCAGGTGACAGTGGAATTTCAGCCACTGAAGACTGGGGACCATTCCGGGTCCCTTGTCGTGCACTATGACACAGGTGAGTGCTGGGCACTGCACGGGGCACTTGTGCATCCCTCAGAGCAGAGCCCTTTCTAAGCAGAAAGGCTGGTGTGGCCGTGGGTTTAAAGAGGGAGATGATGATAGTTTTCATGGTGTTCATTTTCTAGTCATCTGGTTTGTAGTCATGTAGTTTGTCATCTTGATCCTTGTGGAGCTCAATGTAAATGCCATTTCTAGAGAGCATGTGTGGTATTTGTTGTTTGCATTTCGCCTGGGAAAAACTCATCTGCAACAGGAATGGTGAGCTTGAAGTCTGAGCCCAGATGAATCCCAGGAGCTGGCTGGGAATAATGAAGGTTTGAAAGCTCTGGAAATGAGGGAGCCTTTGCTAGGGGTCTGTTCTAGAGGGTGAAATGCTGGCAGGTTGTCCAGGACATCCTCATGCTGGGCACATGCAGCTCTCAGCTTGTGATACATGTACTGATCCATGGAACTGCTCATTCAGCTAAAAGCTGTGCCACTTTCTTCTGCTGCCTGTGGTTTGCTCTGCTCCTTGTGCTTCCATCAGCCAGTGAGCTGAGCAAAGACTCCCCTTTGCTTGTTCCAGGTGAAGAGACCCACACAAGCCTTCATGGAAGAGCTGTGGATGTCCCCATCAGGCTGGGCAGGAATACTGTGAGCCTCAAGAAGACGTACATCGGCATGTCAAACCGCGCAACCGTGCGCATCCACAACCAGAGCGATATCACAGCCCGCTTCCAGTGGAAGGCTGTTGATACTGAGGAAGAGGAGCATCAGCTGGAGCTGAGGTAGGTTTGAAAGATCCATTTCAGTGACATACCTTGCCCAAGGGTAAAACTAACATATGGCTTCAGGAGATACTGGTGCTGTTGAATGGCTTAGGGTAAGCAAACCATCCCATCTCTACCTGGCTCCCCAAACAGTTGTGTGTCAGGAAAAGCTGCCTGAGGTGGCTGGTGGATTCTGCCTCAGCTGTGGCAGAGGCTTTGAGCCAGAAGGTTCTCTTGAGGGCTGCTGGCTTTGGAAACCTCTCCTGAGCTTGCAAATGTGGAGTGAACAACTCTCTCATCCATTTGGGACCCCGTGGCTCATGGTCAGCCCTTTGCTGCAGAGCTGCTCCTGCACTTCCACTTCTCTCTGCAAAGACATGGCTTATTAAACAACCTGCTGGGTTTGTGGTTTGTCTTTCCTATGCCTGCAGGCAGTATCCCAGGATATTTCGGCAGCAAAAGGAGAAGTTGTATGATTTTCTGAAGGAGCGCGGAGTGGACATCACTTGCCGAGAACACCTTGCTCTTCTGACCCACAGCTTCCAAAGTGAGGTGGCAAAGATCAGAGAAGATGGCATCCTGTTCCATGATGACGTTTTCTCCCTTGAGCCGAAGGTAAATGCTGGCTGAGAACCTGCCTTCCTGCTTGTCTTCCTTCTCTTCCTCCTCATCCCTGAGTAAGGTCACATGACTGATCCCTGCCTCAGCTGGCTTTGTGTGCCAAGAGAGAAGTCATTGGGATTCTGGTGAGGTCAGAGATCTGGTGGCAAAAAGCATTTCTGCCCTGTGGGCTCCTGGCAGGCAGCAGGAGCCTGACTAAAGCTTGCAAATTCTGTTGTCAGTGTTATTGATGAGTGTTACTCACTCCTTGCTTGTCACTGATGCTCTAAATAACGGCTTACAGGACTGTGGTTGAGAACCAGAAATGTGATGTCTGAAGAGAAATGTTTTGCTGTTTCCTTCTGCTTTAGGAGGGTGAGATCAGGCCGAATTGCTCGGCTGAAGTCAGCGTGTTCTTCAAGCCCCAGGAAGCCCGGGTCTATAAGCGAGCAGTTTACTGTGACATCTCAGGTACAGCTGCTTCCCCTGCCTCTCTCAGTGCAGTGAAGGCGAGGTGCAAATACTGCCCCAGGTCACTGGGCTCCTGTGTGATTGCTGGGAAGGGTGTGTGGTCAGCAGGGCAGTGCTGGCACATGCCCACTGTCCCTGCAGCTTCCAGGGCATCTCCTCTCTTTTGATTTTTTTCCCCTCTCAGCTGTTCTGAATGCTGCCTGTATTTAGTGTGCTCCTCCTCCCTTGGGAAAAACACTCTGAGGTTGCACCCAGAAGGAGGAAGAACAAAATTTCTGGCATTTCCTAAAGTTCTGCCCTCAGTAAAGGCGTAGAAGAAAGGGTGGTCTCTATGGATATACTGCATTTCCTGAGGGAAGAGAAGGGTCCATATCTTCTCCTGGGACATCATGCAGCTCAGAGTCAGGGACTAGCACTAAGGCAGCCTGGAAAATGCAGGATAGCAGAAGGAATTACTGTACTGAAATAGAAATCTCTCCCCAGGCCGTGAGAAGAGGATGCCCCTGCTCCTCACAGGGGAAGGCCTCGGGCCCCGGCTCCATTTCCAGTTTGAGGAGCTGAACATCGGGGAGGTTTTTGTCAGAGTAACCCACAGATATGAGGTGAGCAGCAGGGCTGGGATCCTGGTGGCTCCTAGGGTAGCAGTGAGCCCTGTGGAATTCCTGGCAATTTGGGTAGTTGTGATACTAGTCCATTTTGTGGGATTTCTTGGAATTTTGATCTTTTGGATGAGGTCTGAAAGGTGTGTCTGTTGTTTGTGAAACCCCAGTCCCTTCTTTTGGGCAGTCTTCTTTGGAGATCAGCTGGGAGGCTTCCTGCAAAACCGCGTGACACATGAAACCAACACTGGGTCAAAAAGCTGCATGTTCAGAGGCTTTTGTTCCAGTCCCAGACACAAGTCACCTTTGTGCTCAGGCTGTCCAAAGGCAGCAGGAACAAACTGGCTGCATTTGAGTTCAAGCCCATTGCAAACAGTTTTCAGTCATGTCCCTCCTGCATATTCGTGGGAGTCAGAGGAAAGCCACCCACCCTCAGCACTGGTCACAGCACTTGGCAGTGCTTTCCCTTGCTGACCAGTCCCTCAGCACACTTCAGCCTCTGGCTCTAGAAAGGGCAAAGTGTTTCTGGGAAGGAAGCAAAGGAACTTTCTACATCTTTGCTTCTGGTTTCTCCCACTCCTGCTGCAAACAGGTTGGGCTGCAATGGAAGCTGAATGTGCCCTGCCCATGGTGGGGTTGGGCACATTTGAAATCACTGTGGCGATGTCACTGGTAATGCTGGGATGCCCAGTGCTGCTCTTAGGGCCAGTGTGAATGAACTTGGTGATGCTGAGCAGCCCCTCTGTGCTGTAGGTCTAAGTGGACTGTCTCTGCCAGTGGGAAAACCCCAGAGTGACTCTGGTTATGTGAAGCTGTCAGTGCTTTGCATGAAAAACCCAAAGCTATGCAAAGTTGTATTTCAAAGTTGTATTTTTTTGCTTGTGCCATGCAGCAGCACAGGGCATCTTCTGTCTCTTACAGGTGTTAATAGTTTAATTTGAAAGTGACTCAGACTTCTGTAAGAAAGGAAGATTCCTCATGTATTTCCACTTTGCTTTTCTGCTGCTGCTGCAGGCGGTCCTGTTCAACAACGGGCCTATTGAGGCTCCCTTCAAACTCATCCCTCCAAGCACAGCCATGGGCTCCTGCTTTACCTTCCAGCCCCAGGAGGGCATTGTGGCACCCTCCACACTCCAGGCCATCAGTGTCTCCTTCTGTCCCACCATCCTGGGGCAGTTTGAGGAAGAATTCTGCTTTGATGTGTCTGAATCCCCTGAGCCTGTGACCTTCACTATCAGGTGAGGAGGGCTTTGGGAGCTTGGTGGGCACATCTGTAGCTGTCTCTGGGTAATCATCTCCCATCTACCTTATGTTGTGGTGGAGCAGAGAAAAGAGGTGTTGCCTGAGGTCTTAATCTTGGCTCTGGCTCTGGCATCCCTTTAGTGTGGGGGTGCCTGCTGCCCTGTGTGGGTCCCCAGGAGCTGGAGTGACTCCTCCCTGCAGGGATCTCCCTCTGCCCTGGGCCATGGCAGGCAGTGGGATGGATCAGCTTTGGGCAGTAGCTGCTCTGGGATGTCCCACCCGAACAGCCAGCAAAGCCTCCAGGGCTTTGGAGATGGGCCAGCCTGGGTGATTCTGCACCAGCATCAGTGTTTGTAAAAACTTCTGTTAATAATCCATGCCAGATGGGCAGCAGCAGCCTCACCTCACCTCTGCCATCCATGCTGTGGGGTCAAGCTGTGCTCCCAACTCCTGTGCACAGAGTGCTCTGGTGCCTCCTTTGCACAGCCAGGCAAGGGCTGATGTGGGAGTCAGGGAACTGTGCAGCAGGAACTGTCCCAAGGACTTGGGCACCATCCCATGGGCTGGTGCCATGGCAAAGGATACAATCCTCACTCAGAAAAGGGTAGAGGTGGGAAAAAAAGAAGAAAAGTGATGATAGGAGAAGTAAAAGACTTCAGCTCCAAGGCCTGTCCCAGCTAATCTGTCAGCTGCTGACCATTTTGCTTTGGCTGCCTCCTGTCCACATGGGTTCTGTGCTGAGCACAGGGTGCTGGGTTGATTTGAAACCCAGGGTGGCTCTGGCAGCAGCTTTTATCCACCCTCTCCCTAAGGACCCCTGAACCCTTTGTGATTCCCTTTAACAAAGGCACTGCCTCCCTGCCTTTGTCCTCGCAGGGGCTACGTGATGGGCCCGACTTTCCATTTCGATGTGTCCGCCCTCGACTTCGGTGACGTCTCCTTTGGTGAGTGTGCCCTGGGCTGGCACCACAGCCTCAGAGGTTGGAGTGCTGCTGAAATGGAGCACTTGAACCTAAGAGCATTCATCACCCGTGTTCCTCCACCACAGCGTCTTCAGGGTGTTAATTCCAGGGCTGCTGGTGCCTCAGGTACCCTTTTGCCATCATGAGATCAAACAGGAGCAAAGGAATAAAAAGTCAGCATCACTGTTTGGCCACTTCTTGTTTCCCTTTTAGTAAGTGGCACAATAAAGAAAGGCACCAGGCAGGAATATGGTTCTGTAATAGCAGATTCATCCTGCTTAATCTGATTTCATTCCCAGGGTTTCTTTAGCTGGGGGCAGCTATTTTATCTTTGTTTCTTTTAACTGTGCTACTGAATGATGTCTGCATGCGGTTACCCCAGTGGCATTTGAGATTGTGACATCCTTTTTGTGCCTCTCTTGCCTCCCTGCTGGAGTCACTGTTGATGGGCATGGAGAAGCCCTGGGCTGTGCCTGCAGTTGGGTTTTTCTCCCCATCCGGGTTTAAATGACTCTTGGTAAGCAGGCTGGGAGATGTCTCCTCTGCACATAGCTGGCCAGCCAAGCCATAGATCCACTGCAATGAGCTGTAGTTCAGACAACAAAGAAGTGAAATCCAAGCACAGGATTTTATCCTATCAGGATATTCATACCAGAAATCATGAGATATTGATGCCTAAATGGATATTTGTGTCATTTTCTTAGGTTTTCCTCGCACCTTGAACTGTTGCCTGTTTAACACCTCCCTGACACCCATATCTTTTCAACTCTACATTCCTGGGGATGGCTTGGGAGAGCCCAGTATTGACAGCTCTACTCAGATACGCAAATGCAGTAGCCAGTCTTGGAGGAAGGAAGCTCAAGGTCTTAGGAGGCCAAGGGAATTTGACATAAGGCCCTGCAGAGGGACCGTCCGTGCCCTGGGATCCCAGGATATCAAGGTATGGGAAGAGTCCAGCCCATGGGGCTGAAGCTTCACTGGAGTGTGGGAGGGCTTTAGCTCTGGTGCCAGCTTTGATCATTGTGGGAGTGAGAGATCTGCACTGCTGTGAGGCCTCTGCTAGCTGGCTTACTCGGGATGTTCCTCAAGGAGCACTGCTTCCAAAATCACAAGCTGAGATCACATACCATATGGTCAAGTCCTGTGTTTCTTGTGTTTTTGAGAGGATTTATTTGATTGGAAGTGGGCAGAGGAAAGGAAAACTAAAGGTTGGTCTTAAAGAGAGAGCTGTCATTGTAGAAAGAAGTTTTCTTTTCTTCCTGGTCTTGTTTCTCATCTCCTGGGCAGCAGATGAGTTGTATTCAGTGCAGGGATCTTCAGTGGGGACAGAAAATACTCTGCAGCCATGAACTGCCCGGCATGGGCTGGGCCACACTTTACCCTCAGCTTCCTGCTGTAAAGCTGGACTCATTCCATTCAAGAAAACAGATTTCTCCTGCATTTATATTATTGTAGTCAGGTGAAAAATTAGTCCCCTTAGCAAATCTGACATTGCCAGAGGGCTTTTTTTACTTTCAAAGACTTTTGCTCTACTTATGGACCAGCAGAAGAATGAAAACAAAACCCTCCCTTTGTCTACCATGGAACAAGAATTGGAGGCCAGCACACATGGGTGATGAGATTTTGGGAGTGACCAAATCCTTGCTGCACTTCTTTTCTCTTCTACCAGGTCACCCTGTGTTCCAACACTGTTGGAGAGTACAAGCTGCAGCTGGTGCTGGACGTGGATGATGTCGGCGAGAAGGTGTTGGCAGTGCCCCTCACAGCCAGGTAACAACACCTTTCCTGCACCTGCTTGTCTTTCCTCGTGCATCCAGCACACTGCCTGGCTGCAGCTCCAAAGGAGAAGTGTTGCTTAATGAGCTGGATGTGCCCATCTAGACATGAGAACTGTGCTAGGACAGCAGCCCATAGTGAGACGCCCCCTGCTCGCAGCCAGGCATGGCCCTAGGCCTTTTTCTAAAGGGAGCAGGAATAACATGAATTGTTGGCCTGGGGTTTGGTGCTTGAGCTGGAACAAATTTCCAGAGGGTTGCCGTCCTTCTTCCTGCAAGTGGTGAACTTGTGGTGGCTTGTGACCCCCCTGCAGCATTGGTTTGGAACACAGTGAGCAGCCTGCTGAGAGCTGGGGCCTGGTTCACTTCAGCAGTGCAGTGGGGAAGAGGCTCCAGGCAGGAGTGGGGAGAGCAAAAGATCTTACAAAGAGGACTGTAGTCCTTGATGTGGCAGGTCAGCTCAGGTTTTGCTGCTTCCCTCTGGCTCTTTTGAGTAATGTTCTCAGAGTTGAGAGCAAAAGTCATTCTTGCTGCAGCAGAATTCCATCCTGCTGTGCTGCTGTGGGTGTCAGTTTGATGCCAAGAGGGATGCAGTTCCTGGTGCCGTTCCCTCTCCCAGGCAGAGCCATCCAGGCAGTGCCTGGGCTGCCGTTTTGTCAAGCAAGTGCAAATGGGGACAGTCAGTGTGAAGAATTGAGGGAGCTGTAGGAACTGGAAGAAGTTGATCACCTGCACAGCGGGCCTTGTGCCCTCCACTGCTGGAAGAGATGATTCAGTTTTCAGGCAGGACAACAGTGCTGTAGCAGAAAAGGGAGTAATTTTCACTGATACACCGAGTCTTGTGTTCCTTGAGCGTGGGTGGGCACTGGTCCTCATTGGAAAGGCTCCCCTGGAGCTCATGGAACACTGGGACTGCTACAGGAGTCCTTGCAGGTGTCCTTGGGCAAAGAAGGGGCAAAACTGCCAAGACAGCTCTGGACTACTGTAGGACTACTCTACTACTCCAATGTATTAGATTTGACAAATGTCTCACACTCCATTGCATGCTCTTGGAGGACAGAAGTTCTCCATGCCCTCAATATCTCTAATTCCCTTTCATTTCTTTGCCCAGATGCGTCGTTCCTTCACTGCGAGTGCTCAACCCTGTGGTGAAGTTTGGGTACTGCTTTTTAAAGACCTGCTATGATGAGAAGCTGACCCTTGTGAATGACAGCGACTTTCCTGGCTGCTACTGTCTTCTCCCTCAGGTTTGGCCTTACATCCATCTCCTCCCCTCAAATGTTACTGAGGGGGTTATTAGGGGAATAAAAGGGTTTGGATAAGACCTTGCTGGTTTCTCTTCAAAGCTCAAGGTTTTCTGAGAACAGGAACCTAAATACAACCTTCAGGAAGCAGTTTAACATCTTGAGGAAGATTCTAGTCCTGGACTTGTTTTCGAGTGGGAGAGCTTAGAGGGCAGTGAAATCTGATGCAAGGAGGCTGTCAGCACCGAAGTGGGTGTCTGTGGATGCAGCAACTTTTGGACCCCCTGGGGATGCTCAGCACCTACAGCTTGCATCTTGATTTTGCCTTTTTGCTTTCTCCTGAGAATTTTTACAAGCATGTGGGAGTTGTGGTAGACGTTAAGGAGTTTAAAGTTTCCTCAGTTCTGAAGTTGCTTTTGTTTCTGTCCCTTCAAGGAGGAGGCTGCTGCATGGTGCTCCAGCCGTGCACCGACTGGGATTATCGAGGCTCACAGCTCGGTGGAGATCCCAATTGCATTCGAGGCCCAGTCGCTGGGAGAGTGCAGCATCACTGCTGAGGTGGCTGTGTTTGGGAGAGCAGGATCCCCACTGGTGAGAGCAAGGGGAGATGTGTCCTTGAGCAATTCATCCCAGTGGGGTGTAAACTGCACAGGGATTCTTCCAGGAACTTGTGCGGTATGGCTGGTGTGGACAAGGACAGAAGGGATTGATGGCACAAGCAGCAGTTTATGCCTAGGAAAGAGGAAGAGTGGAAGCCTCAAAGGTGGCAATCTCAGTGCCTGAGCCAGCATATAGTTACAAATCTGGGAGATGGGATAACAACCCCAGTCTGAAAGGCAGACCAGTCCCTGGGTCTCATACTCTGCCGTGTTTTCCGATGAACACAAGTGCTGCTTCATTACAACTGTTCAGCATCACACAGGAACATCCCTGAATCCTGCTAAAGCAAGCACTGTTTGCTAAAGCAAACACTGAAGGAATGTTTTGTGCAGAGCTGGACTGAGGCTTCTCTGAAAGCCAGATCCCTCAGACCTGAGAAATACCCATCATATCTCCTCCACAAAAGCCCAGCCAAAACGATATGTATGTCCACACAACTTGCATCTGGAGCACAGACTTTGCTTGTTTTTTTCACCAAGTTTGGAAATGGATAAGGCAAACAATTCCTGAACTAAAGCCTCCTAAAAGAGGACTCTGAAGATTCTAAAGAAGATTCTAAAAGAGCTCCTAAAAGAGGCATATATCGTAACACCAAGAGTGACTACAAAATACAGGCCCAGTCTGCCAGGCACAGCTGCTCTTCATCCCTCCATAGTGTGGTTTGTGACATGAGCACCCCAGCAAAGCCAGCAGTGCTGCAGGATATGTGGGGCTGCTGCAGGATGTGTGTAGCAGTAACACTGAGGACAAAGTTGCTGTCTGCTTTTATTCTCGTTCCTGTGTGCCGCATTGACTGTAACGCTGCTGAGCTGGGCTGTTCTTGTCCCTTTTAAGAATACTGTAGATGAAGGGTTTGTGTGTTTTTATAAGCCTTTTCCTCAGTGAGGATCTATCCCATTGTCACACACTAACTGAAGCCGGCTCAGGCATCCTCCAGATGCTCTTCTGCCCATCTCCAAAGGGCTCTGCCCTGCCTCTGCTGCTTCTGCCCCACTGTCACCTAGAAGCACAGCCAGCTGCTGAGGCACAGCTGCTCCCTCCAGCTGCTTCTTCCAGGGAGCCTTGGGCAGCATCAGCCAGGCTGCAGCCCCTGGGCCTCCCTTCTCCCAGAGGAATAAAAGATCTGTCATCATGCAGGGATTCAGTTCCTTACTCTTGAGGTAGCAGCCATGGTACATAGTTTCTGGCTCTTGCACAGCCATGTATGTCCCAAAGGGATGTGCATTTCTGGATGCTGCTCCTTGTGACTGAAGGTAATTCTGGCAGCTGTCAGTGCCTTTCCCTCAAGTCAGACATCACTGAAGGTTTTACATCATGGAGGCCGGTTTCTTCTGTAGTTAAATCGTACTCCAAGCCCTCCAGTGAATCTCATTGGTGTTGTGAGTTTTATGCATTCAAGTCCTGTGTAAGAGTTGGGGTATTCAGGACCAGTGAAATCCAACAAGATGGAATCAATTGTCCTGGTTTCCACTGGTGTGGGCAGGTAGTTTAGCAAAGGGATCCGTGTTCCTTGTCCCACTGTGTGTGCCAGCTCTGCAAGAACAATCCTTTTGAGTTTCAGACTACTATTAAGTCAGTTCAGACTTTTTTTAAGGAAAAAATACTGCTTGAATGATACAATTACTTACTCATAGATATGAAGATTAGACATAAGTACAAATTGAAGGCAGCTAACTTGCCTCATCTCGACTCTGAAGAGCCTGCTTTGCTTCTGACTCGAGCTGGTTTCACCAGTGTAGCTTTTTGAATTTTCAAGAACTGAGTGTTCAAGGATGGCTGTGCAGCAGCAAAAGTTGGGGAGGCGGCTTGGGCCAAGATGGAGCAGTGAATGAAGCAGGCAGGAGGTAAAGGAAATAGCCATGTGGAAGAGGTGTGAAGAAGGCACCTGTCAAACAGCAATTGTTTGTCCTCTGATAATGGGAGCTTGTGGCTTTCAGGTGGGGTCACTGCAGACTCCACACTTGCTCCAGGCCTTCTGTTTCAGTCTGCATCACTGACAACTTCAAACAGCCATCATTATCCCCAGTCTAGGAATGCTCTTAGAGCTGGCTATGTTCTTTAAGCTGCATTTGCTGTGTCTTTTTTTTGATCTTTCCTTCTTCCTGGAACAGAAAATCCAATTCGAGTGCATTGGCCAGGGACCTGTTGTCTATGTCCATCCGAGGGAGATAAACTTCGGCTCTATCCCAGTCTTAGAAGATTGTTTCCAAACTTTGCACCTTGCCAATCAGTGTCACCTTCCTGCAACCTTCCGGGTGGAGATGGTAAGTGTCTGTGGGGCTGTTTTCCAGGGAAAAGTGCTGGTTACTAGCAGCCCTTGACCTGTTTTTTGTGTGCAATGTTTCTGTATTCTGTGGGAGTGGAAGCAAGATATTCCATCCAGATGCAAGCAAGAGGAGCCAGGATCTCAGGCACGCCTCTGTGAAATAGTTTGCAGAGAGGCTGGAGCAGAAATGAGTCTGGGTCATGTTTGCAAGTTCTCTCTTTATTTTGTGGAAGATACTTAGCTGTGCAAGTCCTGTTTTTGGAGCTCTTGAGATCAAGAGGAGCCTGTGGGCCTTTGCTCCCACGAGGGCATGGATTTCCCCATGGACTCCCCATTCCATCTGCATTTGCTGTGTGCCAAACTTGTGTTAATGGCAGAAACCAGGGTGTGAGCTCTGCCCTCCAACTGCTCATGGGAAGGCAAGTTTCACAACTCAGTAGTGCTGTTGCAAACAAATGCACCTGTGAGGGTTGTGCAGCCCCAGAGCCTGTGGTCCCTGTAGCATTGCAGAATGTCTCTGGAGACCACCTGCAGAGGAAGGTTGTTTCATTCATGGAGGTTACAGAGGGGGCAAGCCACAGGGCTGGAGCTGCAGCTCCAGGGTATGTGGCTTGGGGCTGAGTGGGATGTGCTCCCTGCTGGAGGAGGCATCTGTGAAAGGCTTGAAAAAAGCTTTGAAAAGAGATTTGATCTTCTGTATTTTTGGTGGGTTCAACTTCTGGAGCTGGTTAAAGCCAACCCTGACACTGTTGACTTGTTTGTGTCTGTGGATAAATCATCAGGTGTTGTGTGAGAGTCCAGGCTCAGCCTCTTGTGCTGAAGAGGAGGGGTGTGAATTTTCCTCTTGCTGCTTCTCCAGCTGTTTAGGGGGTAAACATTACACCAAAGTGGAGGATTGCCAGGGCAGCTTTTCCTGACTCCACAATGGAGTTCTGCTTTCCACCTCTGCAGGGAGCAATGCACCTTGGCTGGGTGGTCATGGTGTGTAAAGGTTGGGTTTCACATGCTCCTGCCAGGGCTGGACCTGCAGAGCTGTGTCTGTACAGCTGTGCTGGTGCAAGGCCTTTCCTCCCTCCTTGGGACAGCTTCCAGCTCTCTTGCCCAGTCTGTGAAGTCCATGAGAAACCAGATGACAAGGGTTCTTGGGAAGAGCGGGCCATGTCCACAGAGCACATGTTGTCCAGTTTTCTTTCTGCTTCCTGCTTTCCTGCTCTGCTCTAAGCATTTGGAGGTGACTTTTCCAAAGCAGAGGGCACTGGGGCATCTCTCTACAGCTGATGATCAGTGGGGAGTGAGGGCTTCAGTCCTTTAGGGGGTGTTCAGAAGCATTGATGGCCCCTTGGGAAAGGAGACTTTGGGTTTTTGCTCAGCTGGTTTGCAGTTATTCTTCAAGGTTTCAGCAGCGCCCTCCAGCTGTGTGGCTGCTGGGCTGGGATTTGAGCAGTCCTGCCTTCTTCCAGCCGTGAGCCTTTGTGCAGACCCAGCTCTGCTGTCGGGAAGCCAGCAGAGAGTGAATAGCTTCCCTTGGCAAGCACTCCAAAGAGAGCCGGCAGGGGGAATTGCCTCTCCTGAGGAGGAGCATCCCTTGGGTTGAGCAAAATGGGGCTAATGACCTGAGTGTGTTAAAGGAAGGTAAAATACAGGTTGTATAAGCTCTTGGGGAGTTGCTGTGCTGGACACCATAGCTTACATTTAGGGAAATTAAACATGTATGGTTTTTATACTCACCTCTTTAGCCTTCCTGTTTCCTGCACCTCACAGCAGAGTGGGGTCCATGGCTTCCATCTAAGTTTGTGTTTGGCTTGTCTTCCAGGCTGGGAAAGACTCCTGCTGGAGGATTGAGCCCAGTAATGGAGTGATCTCCCCTAAATCTGAGATGTCCGTGACTGTCATAGCAAACCTGAACGACACAGTGAAATTCCGGGAGAAGGTGAAGGTGTTCATTGAGAACAGCTATATGACCATCATCTCTCTCCAGGCTGTGGGCATTGGCACCACAATTGTCACGGACAAACCTCTCATTCCGAAGCTGGACTTGAAGTCTCACCTCAGGTAGGAGGCTCTGGAAACTTCCACACCTCCTGTGCGTTCAGCAAGGAACAATTTTTCCATAGTCCTTCAGGCTAGATCTTTAGTACTCAAGGTCCCAGCTCTGAAGCCACAGGAATTCCTCTAGAAATATGTCATCCGAGAGTTGCTAGGTATCCTGGAAAGCCACAGAAATGGAAAAGCTGGAAGACCTGGCAGGGCTGAAGCTTTGAGCCTGGGCAGCCTTTTGGGTAGAGGTTTTATTGCAGAGTGTGCAGTCAGGGAATGGCATCAGGGTGAAGCTGAAGCTGAGTGATGCCAGGGAAATAACAGCTCCTGTGACATTTTCCATCTCTGCTTCTCTTCCAGCTTTACTCCCTGCTATTTCCATTTCAAAGTGACGAACAGAGGACGACGCGTGCATCGGCTGTACTGGAACACAGAAGGTTTCCGCACGCGCTGGCGCCGTGATCGCGCCCCTGCCCTCGGTGGCACCAAAAGCAAAGGTGCTTCCCCGATGCCCAGACCTGGCAGCCCCGTGTTCAGGCTGTGGCCGCCGCAGGTGGACCTGATGCCGGGCCAGAGTGCGGACATGGTGCTGGAAGGCCGCTCCAGCACTGCCCAGGTGAGGCCCCTGCCAAGGGCTGAGCCTTCCCCATCCGATCCCCTCCACTGCGGCTTCTTCTGCAGCCCCTTGACATTTGCCTGGCAAAAGGAGCAAGTGCCTTCAAGAAACTGTTTTCAGGCCATTCTTTTCAGTTGCTTTCCTTGCTGGCCACCGTCAGTTGCTAAGGCTCTTTTGTGTTTCCCTAGCTACCATAAACCCAACTTGCTGATCCCAAAATACAGGCTGAAGGAGGTACTGCTCCTTCGGGCAAACAGGGCTTACCTGTGTCATGTGCTGAGGCAGAAAGGAAGAGCAGAGCAAAGAAGTTGCACTTAGACTAGAAGCCCAGGCAGGAAGCAAATTAAACTACTGTCAAGTGTTTTTTCTGAGGGAAGCAGGGAGTAAAACAAAAGCCCTGTGAATGGCAGGAGTGTCTGGGAGCAGCATTGCTTTTCCTCTGAAGACAAACATGGGCACAGGGCTGGTCTAGCTCTGAGTCCTGGAGGGGGAAAACACAGTGTGCCAGCTCTGATGATCACTGTGATGTCCATCCAGGCAGGAACTGTTCCCAGGGATCATGAGAATTGGCAAATTGACTTTGGTCAACTTATCTATTACTGCTTGCCCCAGTCTCTCAGCCAGCCCAGGGACAGCCAGGTTTTGCAGCACCCCTGGAGAGCAACTCAGAGGGGGAGATTTTAGCAGAGTCTGGGAGCATTCTCCTACCTGGACTTTCCTTTCCAGGGGAAATGGAACTCTGCAGAGAAGCTGCCAGCTAAGTCTGGTGTGCATTCCCTGGCTGCGGGACCCTGGGCACAGATATTTAGAACAAATAGGTGGGAGCTCAGAAAGAAAAAAGAGCTATTGAGGAGAGCAGAGACTAATTACAGTCCCTAATAACAAGTGACAGGAATAGGGCCCATGGGTGGGTGGCAAGCCAGTGTGGGGTGCTGGGTCTGCCAGCACACACTGGGAGACAAGTGAATCTTGTATGCAGGAGGTGAAGGAGCGGCTGCTGTGTCACGCTTTGGTGGGGAAAGAGAGAACAAAGAAACAGATAATGCAAGTGGATGTCACCTGCAACTTCATTTGCCCTGTTCTGCAAATGTCTTCCAGAGCAATCACTTTCTATGTGGTAAAGGTAAGTCTCCAGATTGCATCCTGGCATTTAAAGATGTAACTCTTAAATTGGCTGGAAGTAAATAGAAATAGATGCATTTCTGGGGTTGGAAAATGTGAAATGCATTGGAAGGGGAAGGAGGTCTATGGCACTTGAGGTTGTTTTTCCTTGTCTCCTGTTTCTGTAGGAGCCCAATGATGTCCTGACACAGCACTACAAGCCTTTTTCTTTAAAAAACACCAGCCCCCTGCCAGTCAGCATTGTGCTGGACTTGGAGCAGCCATTCCTGATCTGCAATGTGGACTGGCAGCCTCTCCCTGCAGATTCCAAGGTGAGCCTCTGTGGGCTTGTTCAGTGGGGTTTGAGGAGGAGGGATGTGGTGGTGCACTTCTATTGGGAGGTCCTGGAGTTGAGAAGTTTATTCTGTGGTGTCAGCAGTGGATTGGCCTGAGCTGAATCAGCAGAGCTGCTGAAGGAATCAAAATCTTATCTGAATCGGTAACATCCATGCTGGCTGTAAAACATGAGGAGAGGGGAGCAGGAAAGCAGATCAAGGCAAGCCATGCAGTAAAGGTGTCTCCTGGAAAGCATGCCAGCTCTCCAGCAGCCACCCCCTTGTATTGCTGCTGAGCACAGGAACAGGAGCCTGAGGGAATCCTGGGCTGGACTGTGGTGCCTGCAGTCAGACCCCAGCTGTAGAGCAATGAACCATGAACTGAGAAGCCCATGCTGGGTCACACTGAACGTTTACTGTTTCCTGCTGTCAAGACCTTGGGACGTCATCCACAGGTGATTAATTCCTGTTCATGTCCTTGCAGCCCATAACACTGGATGTAGGGGAGGAACTTCATCTCTGCATCCAGTTTAACCCAGCTTATGAGAAGAATCTGCACAGCCGGGTGGCCAAGAGGGTTCTCAGGGTGCGCTTCATGGAGCATCCTCGTGAGGAGAAGATCACCGTTCGGGGAGAAGTCCACTTCCCCAATCTCCATCTCCAGGCCAAGGCCGTGGACTTTGGCTGCATCATAAACGACACTGAACAAGTGCTGCATATGGAGATGACCAACTGCAGCCCACTGCCCGTGGAATACCGCTGGTCATTCCTGGCAGACAGCCTGGCGAACACCATAACGTAAGAGCATCATCCCTGTGCTGCTGGGAACATGGACCTGCTCCAGCCTGGTTTTGGAGTGGCTGTTCCTGAGCTCACCACACCAGCACCCAGTCAGGGGCTGCATGGCCGTGAGGAGCTGCTCTTCCAGGCGCCTCTCTCTCCCACTGCAGGTCCACCACCATAGTTATGTTCTTTTCCAGGTTCATCCCTCCACCACCTAAATTCAAACCCCAGTCGTCAAAGAAGAAGGGAGTGTTTCCACGGAGATACTCCAAGACTGGAAGTGTGGATGAGCCAACTGAAACCCCAGAAACAATGCAGGGTTCTGCCCCGGAAGATCCTGCCCAGGAGGATTCTGCCCAGGAGGATTCTGCCCAGGAAGATTCTTATGAGGGGGATCCTGCCCACAAAGATCCTGCCCATGAAGATCCTGCCCACGAGGATTCTGCTCAACAGGACTCTGACCAGGAGGATTCTGCTCAGGAGGACTCTGACCAGGAGCCAGCAGATGCAGAGGATTCCTTGGAAAAAGAGGTGGATTTTCTTGTACACCTACCACTTGCTTTGCCTCCTCAAGTGGCCACCAAAAAGTCATACTCATGCCAACCTCTGTTTTTGCTGCCCTTCTGTCCTGTGCCCTGAAAGTGCCAGCTGGACATGGGGAGTCTGGGGAGGTAGAAATAGGAAAGTTTTGCTCACAGAAGCTCATTCAGACCCTACAGACCTGTGCTGAGTTTGGGATTTTTTGGCTTATTTTCTTTACAATGTAACATGAGGTCTTTATCTGCATCATGATGAGAAGGCTTCCAGCTTCCGATGTGTGTCAGTCCATGAAGAGTCCTGATCTCCACGGACCCCCTTCCCCACCCAGCCAGAGCACTCACATCTCTGCCTTCACCCGAAGCTGGCATTGCAGTGACAGCTCCAGGGCTGTCTTCTATAAAGCAAGACTTTGCAAAGTCACTGTCTCTTCCTCCAAACAAGGAAAAAGGCCCTTTGATCTGCCAACTTGCCTGGTGAACATCAGTACTTTGGAATGGGAAGCGGCCCCTTGTTCTGCATCGGGGGAACAGAGGCTGCTCATGTGGCAATAAAAAAAGAGATGTAAGGAAGCAGAAGAGTTTCTCAAAAACCCAGTATGGGCATTAAGTTTAAGGAGAAGGGTTATACCTGCTGACACACAAATACCAGTTGTTTCTACACTGCACAGTTTTTCAGAATCAGGAGAAACAAAGCCCTATAGATTCAATGAACAGTGTGACTGAATGTTTTCAAATAGAAGCACAAAATCATCTTTATTTCCTGGTTGTTGCCATGTATGCACAAGTAAATCAGGGAAATTCAAGTGGCCATCCTGGAATCCTGGAATGGTTTGGCTTGGAAGGGACTTTCAGAGATTATGTAGTTGCAACCCTCCCTGCCTGAGAGCTGGGAGCACCCAGTTGCCTCACACAAGTTGGATGTAGGAAGTGCAGATGGAGCCCAGGTCTCATCTGTGGGTGGGCTTGGACCCACACTCAACTAATGGCCTGGACATTTTCACATTTGATTTGTGCCCAGGTCCCTCTTCAGCTGCTCCTGGTGTGGTGAGGTGGTGGAGCCTGCAGCAGAGTGATCTTGCTCAGACCAGCCAGCTCACTGCAGCCCGTGGTGCTTGTTTTCCAGGTGCTGTCATCCACTCCTGGGGAGTCTCGGAGCCCGGTGAGGATGAGGGGATTGAGTCAATTCTCCGAGACGGAGCACCCCAACGTGACAATGCCTCAGGTAAGTGGGAATTTGTCTCACGTCCATGTTTCCAACGTGGGAAGCAGTTCTGTAGCCCCACTGCCACTGGTGGCCCTCAGCATTGCTCACAGGGGGGCCTCACATCCCTCCAAGTCCATCACAAAGCTCTGCTGAAGCAAGTGGTCACTGGAGAGGCCATGTGGGACCTTTTGTAGGGCTGCCCCAGGATGCTCCCTGTGCAGCACCTGTGGAGGGCATTGCTCCCATTTACCTCGTCAGGTGGTTGACAGGACGTTTTTGTAGGAACTTTGGCTGTAGCAGCTTGAGAGAACAGCACGTAAGTCAGAGAGAGGGAGAAAGGCGTCAGAAGTCAGATGAGCCTTCCCCCATCTCCAAGGGTTCCCACCTCCAAGTCTCCTGTTTTTCTGGAGGCAGTGAGAAATGTTTCCAAAGACAAGTTCTGCAGCAGAGAGAATTTTCTGCTGCCAGGAGACATTCCAGTTGACTTTAATGTAGGGTATACTCATGGAGAAGTGATTATGGGAGAAGGTTTCCCCATGGTCCCTGCACTAGTCAGTGGCATGGACACAGGATGAGATGAGGATGATTCTGGCTGTGTTTGGGGAATAGGCCCCTGCAGCTATGACTCCACTCTAGTTCAAGACACAGCTGCTCTTCTGCATCCATTTCCACTCTCAACATGCTGATCTCTCCTCCCCTCCCTCCAGGTTTTTGATATCATGCCGCTGTGGGGAACGCTGCAGCCAGGAGAGAGCCAGAAGGTCACCTTCACCTTCTTTGGCCACGCCAACATCATCGCCCGTGCCACGGCGCTGTGCCGCGTGGAGGGAGGCCCCAGCTACGAGGTGGTGCTGAGCGGGCAGGCCTCGTGCCCCAGCTACCGGCTGGACGTGGAGGAGATTGACTGGGGGCTGCAGGTACCACAGGCTTCTCCTGGCATCATGGCCACCTCCATCCCAGGCTCTCTCCCTCCCTTCTCAGCTGCTTTGCTGGCTCTGGGGCTTAGAATACAACCTGTGAGAGATATGTCCAGCATCCAGGCTGGTTTAAAGTGGCCATCTCCACCCCTGCCCTCCCTTCCCCCCGGCCCAGGGACATGGCACTGTCCTCTTCATGCACCTAACCCTGCCTCCTGGGGAACACAAGGGTCCCAGTGAAGATGTCTGGAGGGACATGTCCCTGAGATATCCCTCCACTGATCCGCTCCTAAAGCTTGAGCTCCAAGGAGATGCTTTTGTCAAATGCTCTTGCTTGATCCACAAAAGAATCCAGGGCGGAAGTTGGGCTTTCAGTCACTTCAGTAGCTAAAAACAATGTCCCAGAATAATCCCCACTTTCCTTCTTTTCAGTTTAAAGTCCACAGATACTTCCAGTTGCTGGCACTGCCTGTGTTGTCCTGTGTGTCTCTCTTGTCAGCTGTATGTTTCTTGCCAATATTTGCGTGCAGGTGCCTTTTCTTCTGGAATGCCTCTCAGAAATGCACTAACTTTTAGATACAGTTAAATGGGGACAGAGTTGTCAAAGCAGAACAAAACTGTTCATTAGTAATGCTTCAGCTGAGCCAGGTGTGTGTCTCCCTGCCCCCAGAGACGAGCAAACACAGCCTCCAACAAAAAGGCAATGTTTCTGTCCCCTCTGTACCTGGCTGGGACAGTCCCTGTCCCCTTTCCCCTTGGAGAGGTACTCAGGAGCTTCCATTCTCTCTGACTCCCAACTTTTCTGTCCCCTCCCCTCTCATCCTCCTTTCTTTTGGACAGGTCTTCAACCCTGTCCCTCTGCCAGCACACAGCAACACTAACAAAGCAACCTGAACAAATCCAACCCACACACAACAACATGTAGAACCAACAACTTTCATTCTTGAACTTCATAACCTTTTGGCTTCGTCTCACACATCTCAGTGCCACCTCCTCTGTTTCTCCTGGCTGTTGGTGACCCCTCAGAGTGCAGAGGACCTGGTCCCCTGGTTCATTTATTACTGGCCTTGACCACCTCTCTGTAGTTGTGTGGTTGCATTGTGGCTGTGTGCTTTCAACGCCATTAAAGAGGAAGGAGATTGCCCAGCATCAGGCCTGTATCTGTGACTTCTCACTCCTCTATCCTCCTCTCTGCAGGTGTTTAACAAAGTCCTCAAAGCAGGGATCACCCTGCGGAACAACGGGGTTATGAAATTCACCTACGTGGTGCAAGACTCCAGCACAAAGCCTCTGCCCGGGGTGCCCGTGGTCGTGCCCCGCAAGGTGAGTAGCACAAGCCATTGGCTCTGGCCCTGTGTCAGGCGGCCCAGGAGAGGATTAAAAGAAACAAGGGGGAAAAGAGAGAGAAAAAAGTAGGGGGGAAACACCAAAGCCAGCCCTGAGAGATAGGGCTGTAAGCAATTGCTGCTGGGGGCAGAGAGAGGTCAAGCAAGTACTCACCTAATAGACTCCCCCATGGCCTTGGCTGGCAGGTGCCACTTGCCAGAGGCAGAAGTGCTCAGCTCTCTGGCTGTGCTGGTACTGGAGTTGGGTGCTGCTGGCTCTTCTGAAGATCACTTTCTTCCTTGTCCCTGCCTCCCTGCTGCCAGCACTAAGCAGTGTTTACATATTCCTTGCTTGGGCTTGAAGCTCCTTTACCAAAAATTGCACAGCCTCTGCACTGGTCCCTCCCTCCTCCAGCTTTGCTTCTCTGCAGGAGCTTTGTGGGGCAGTGAGGGGACCAGAGAGGAGAAGAGGCTGCAGCATCCCCCCATGCTAGCTTCTCAGTCCTGCCTGGATGTCCTGGAGCTTCAGCAGTATTGCTGCCTTTGGCCCCCTTTGGAATGGGAAGGGGTGCTGCCCTGCCAGATTTCTTGGGCCCGACTGGCTCCTGACAGCCCCAGATAGCTGTGGAATCCGGGGTGTGGCTGTAGGGCACAGCTGCTCTAGGCACGGGTGGACTGTGTCCAGGGCAGGGATAAGGAGCAGGGAGAGGTCTTTATTGCCGGCTGGGGGCTATGTACAAATCACAAACGGGATGGGACTGCAAGGAACATGTCTTGAGCTGTTTAATTTTCCAGCATCACTCTCATTACATGGTTATGACAATGGGAAGATGCTAGCAGCTCACATCCTAGGCAACAGACCAATAACTTAATGTTATAACTTACTTTATAAGTTTTTTGACCAATCACACAAAGCAAAAGCATATTGACAGTAGTTCTATCCAATCAATATTAGCACACGTACCTTCAGTTAAAACAATACTTGTTTATTTCGAATACAATACTTGTTTGTAAGCCTTAAAACACAATGCACAAAGCTTAGAACTTCCTAATATCTTGCTAGATATACTTTTCTGCAGATTAGGGAGTTATTCTAGACAAGTGTTAATACACAGACTATTGTTCCATTTGTCCTTACTTTTCTACTTTTTACATAATTTTTCTGCTAACTTATTTTACTGCTTAGCTCTAATCACTGTTCTGCTGTCTCTGAGGCCTGCCTTTCACAGCTTTCCTAAAACCCTCTGATTTTATGGATTCCCACAATTCCCCCTCTCGGTTCACCTAAAGAGAAACTTCCGTAACTATGTTGTTTATTAACCACTTTGCGTTTCGTAGCTCTACTATAACATATTTGCTTATTACTTACTTAAAGCATCTTTGTGCTTGCACCGAGCATTGCTATATTACAACAAAGCAATTTTAATGCTGTGGAAGTCCAGTCAGTTCAAAGGGCATGTCTGATAAACAGTTATAAGTTATTATTCGAAAAAGTCTTGTCAATTCTAAGGTCTTAATTCAAAACCTTCTTCCATGTCTATACCTTCATCCATCATCTCTGTGAGATTTTGAGAACTCTTTATGAATCTATTTCTTACTTCTCTCTCTTGTATGATAAAAACTTCTTTGATAGTTTTGTCCATCATTCGTCGCACACACCGGAGTATGCAAGGTATTACTACAGTATCGCTACCAAAACACCTAACACATATAGACTTATCTTACAGAGTTCTCTTAGCTAAGGTGCAAAGCTCCATTCTTGGAACAAATCATCTAATTAGGACACGCTGTTTTCTTTAATTTGAGTTGTTAAATCTTTCAGCTTTTGTATGCTTTTGTGGATGGATTTAGAATGATCAGACAGGTTTATACAACACAATCTTTCAAATTCCTCACAACCATGTTTATGTGCCAGCAATAGAAAATCAATTGCTGCTCTATTTTGAAGGGTAGCATGTCTAACACTATTAACATCTGTCAACATATCATTGATTGCAGTGGATGTGGCATTAGTTTGTTTACTCAGCCAACATCCAACACGATCTAATTGTTTCAATGCCATTGCTGAAGCCAGCTGGGGTAAAAACAAACCTGCTGAAACCCTTTCGGCAGCATTCCAAGGCATGAAATCATTCTTACAATTCTCATCATAGTGATGAGCAGATCTCGTTCCCCTATGTTTCTTCTTAATGACTGCTTTAGCAGTAGGTGCTATCACAGTGAGCATTCCAGTGCTACATGGGCCACCTTCAAGGCACAATGGAATGCCCTGCCCAGCCCTATCTCCACAAATGAACCAATATCCTTTTGGCAATTGTCATGGATATTGGTCAGCCTCGGAAAGCACATCCCAACTGTTTGAATAATTACACCAAAAACTTAAATTTCTGTATGCAAAATAATGAGGAGTAACATTGTACTTTGGAGGATCACCTTCTTGCCAATCATTAGCTGTAAATGTAAGGCAAAATTCCATTTTTAAAGAACCAAGGATTTCTAATCACAGTTCTCTAATCACAGTTCTGCTGTCTCTGAAGCTTGCCTTTCACAGCTTTCCTAAAACCCTCTGATTTTATAAATTCCCACAATCTTCTGTATGTTTTCCAAAGGTGTTTATTCTCCAGAGGGTCAGGGACAGAAAGACACTCAACAAAGGCATACATCAGTTTATAAAGGTGCAGGTCCCAAGGAAGGATACACTCTTCAGCCAACTGGGAGAAACTGGGGGTGGAACACAAGTGGGAAATACAATGTCTAAACCAATAGAGGATTACAGAGGAGGAGAATAACTGAAACAAACCAATGGGGCCTCAAAGGATACAAAATTCATAGGGAAGTTTCTAGAGAAAGGGACAGGCATGGGAAGGGATTGACATTCAGTGGGAGGAGGAACAGGGAACAAAAGGGCAGGTCTTTGGGGAGATGGACAACTAGGGCAAAACCACAGGGGGGAAAGAAACAGCTCATTGGTGATAAAATATGCTGTAACAATACAAAATGGGTGAGGGGCGTTTATAAAACTGACTACTAGGACCCAATTACAATCCAAAACACACATGGCCACAAAGGGGAAGCCAAATGGCTTTCTCATTATTTTGTGTATGTCTCGTGCAAGGGGTGCCCCGCTGGTGCCCTCCTCCTGTGAGCACCTGCAGACACAGCTCTGCGTGGGCCTGCACTCAGCTGCTGGAGCAGCATCCTGCCCTGGCAGCTTGGCCAGGCTCCCTTTGGCTGCAGCTGTGTTGTGTGCTGGAGTAACTCAGGAGACCCAGGAGCAGCTTTGTCCTGCTCAGCTGTTTCTCCCTGCACAGAGAACAGGAATGGGGAGCTGAGGGCCCAGCCTGGTGTGCAGGGGGGAGCCCAGGAAAGCTGCAGCTGAGTCTGTCACCCAGAGCTGTGTTTCCCTTCAGCCCCACTGCTGTGAGCCCAGCCTGGGACTTGGACAGCATTTCTGAAAGCACAAAGAGGAGGATGGCCCTTCCTGCCATCACTGTCATCCCCAGATCTCATCCAAGTCTCTGCTCCTGCATTTCCAGAGATGTATGTGTGCAGGAAACCATGAGTCAGGACGGTGTAACTGCAGAGGCAGAAGGTGTTTTTGCTGGGATCATTAATGAGGGGTCAGGCCCTTGGACATGAGCCTGGAATTGCTGATGTGCTGTGACAGGGGCTACTGGCCCTCCTGAGAGTGCAGGCACTTCACTCCTTTTGCACAGAGCCTGGCAAAAGAGCTTTTCTTTTTTGGGCATGACCCTTGCTGGCAGAGGGCACATGCCACGAGCAGCAGAGCTGTGCTCCTGTCAGGCTGTGCTGGGGCTGCAGCCTTGTGAGAGCTCAGGACACGCTGCACCCCCGGGTTGGAGGCGCAAGCTTTTGGGCACAAGGAAGGTAGAAAGTGAGGTGGTCTGATGTTTTCTTCTAGATGAGAACCTGTCTTCTCAGCCTGTCTGAGTCCTGAGCCATCCCACATCACACCTTTGATGCAGTCCCTCCCTCCTCTCCTGTCCCTGCAGGGCTCCATTGCACCTGGCAAGAAGCGAGTGCTGAAAGTCTCTTATCTGCCAGAAAAGGCAGGAGCGTTCCGCAGGACTTTCCAGGTCCAAGTGGCTCATCTGGAACCGGCAGAAATCGTCCTGAAAGGAGAGACGATCTTCCCTGGGGTTACCAAGTGCCTGCCCAGGATGCTGAAAGGTGAGCACTGTCTGTCATCTCCCAGGAAGTTCCCCTGTTTTTTCCCCCTACCTGCACTTAAGGCAGCTCACGCCCATCTCCACAAGTCTGGAAGTTCCAGGGCTGCCAGACCAACACTTTGACCTCTCTGGTTGCTTCCTGAGTTTTGAGTAGTTGAGTCCTTTTAGGCTTTTTCCCAGGATCCTTTTCCCGGGATCTTGCCAGCACATTGTTGTAGGTCTGGAAAGATGATGGGTGGGCAGAAAAGCTTAGGAAAGCCGTAAGAGGCTGGCAGGGCTTTTGGCAGGGTTGGATGTGCATGACATTGCAGGGGATGAGATGATGCTCTGGGAGGAGGAAGCTAAGTAAGAATGAACATGAGGAGCAGCAGCATCCATTGTTTCTGGGAGAGGCCAGTGTTGGGGAAGTGGGACTTCTCAGCTTAAATGGGATTGGCAATGTGCCTCGTCTTCTATTCATGGATATTTTTTTCCTTCAAAAGAGGAGAAGATACTGGAAGAGGAAGAAGAAAACCCAGAGAAAGAAGAAAAGGAAAGTGATGAATCATCTGTGGCCATGGAGTCACTGGTGGAGTCACTGATGGAGTCACTGATTGTCACAGCTGAACAACAGGCCAGTGTCCAACATCTCCCCAGGGGCTCTTCAGCTGAGGGGCTTCCCCAGCAGCATCCTGGGTCTGGTGGAAGAGGTGGGAGGGTTATTCCCACTTGGGAAATTGGAGGAGTAGCAGCTGTGCTCCCTCCCTCAAAGTTGCCTTTGCTTGTGGCCAGCCCATGCTCCATACTTTGAGCTCTCAGATAGATACTGCCATAATCAGATTATAAGATTTCTGGGCCACTTGCTGAATTTGGAGAGCTTGTGGTGTGTTCTCTTTTATGACTGAGAGAAATATTTGTATTCAAGTGTTTATACCTATAAAGTGAGCAGAATATTCAAAGTCAGTGAAGGGCCAAGCACCAGCAAATCCTTCTTCATTAGCTGTGTAAATGGCAAGAAGGGCAACTGAACTGGTGAACTTTGTGGTCTACAAATGGCCTTTTTCATGATAGCCCTCATTTACCTTTTTATTGGTGTATGATTCCACAAAGCATTTTTCTCCTGTTCTGGAATACAGAGGTTAAACAGAAAAAAATATTGTTTAAAAACAAAAGCCTATTTCTATAGTTGTATAATGGGAATGATGTGGCTTCTTCTCCAGTGATGCTGCCAACCTTGAGATTTCAGCTGAGGATAAAGAAACTGAATCATCCAAATATTCTTCAGAAGACAAACCTTGAGAAGTTCAAGGGAAACTGGGAAGCTCTTTGAAGAACCTACTGAGCCATAAGAACCTCGAGGATTGGCATTGGCACACCTCGTTTACCAATAAAGCAGGGAAAATTATGTCTTCTGGGAAGAAATCTGTGAATGCTGAACTCTGCCCAGGCATGGTGCAAATTTCATGAGATCCTGCGCAGCCTTCCTCTTCTCCCAGATGAAGCTTTTCAGGACAGAGAACTGGATTCCTTCCACCTCTGTGAAGCACCTGGAGCTATTATAGCCAGCCTTAACCTCTACTTGAAGTCCCACCATGTCCCTTCCACTGGAATTGGAAGGGACATGGTGGGACTTCAAGTAGAGGTTAAGGCTGGCTATAATAGCTCCAGGTGAGCTAATACTCTGAACCATATCATGAAGCCAGTGACACCCTTATGATGACCATGGATGACAGTCTGATAGCAAACATGTTACCTTGGTGGGACTTTGGCCCAGATAACACTGGGGATTATAGTGGCAGACTCAGAGAGAACTCTCATGGTCAGGTGTGACATGTATGACACTGATTATGTGGATCATTATAACTAAACGCTGATACAGAATCTCAATATTGTTAAAGCAGTATAAAATATAAGCAGGTCTAAAGAGCTATAATATGAGCAGCTTTGGCTAGAAACCTGCAGGTTTTCAGTCTTTGGAATTGCAGAACTCACAGGGACAAAGCACCTATGAAGCTACTTCAGGATTTTCTCTCTGGACATGACTGGATCTTAGCTGGATCTGCAGTCAGAGGCACCAGGAAGCTGCTGGGACATGCAAGGAGCTCAAGTGACACAGTGGAAGGGTGGCACGAGCCTTTCAGCACTTGCTCCTTGCCAGGTGCAAGGGAACCCTGCAAGGCTTGGCTCCATGCCCTTCCTCTCTCTTCTGCACACTTTCCCATCAGTAATGGGATTTCATACTCCAGAAGAGCTGCCTCTGTGAGGTGCACTCCCAAAGGCAGAGGGAGTATTCTACAGTGAAAATCACTGCTCTAAATTGTGCCACTTTGCTTCTGAGTTTAACAAGAGGAGCATCCTCACAAGCACCCATTTTTGCAGCTCTCTGACTCCCAACTAACTGCACACGTGCCAGCTGTGCCAAGGAATAGGGATTTCTAGCTGTGATCACATACTTGCCAGATTGTGCTATCATGGTAATTGATTTTGAGAGGAATAGCAGATTTGTCTTTACAAAGAAGCTGTGGCTCTGCTGATAGATAAAACTAGCATGGGGAGATAAAAGAAACAATGGGAAGGATTCCACTGATTGATGAATGGAAAAGGTATTTGCTTTTACAAATAAACTTTAGGTTTGCTGATAAATGAAATTAGATAATGAAAGATGAAAGAAACAATAAGGAAAAAAGCCCCTCAATTCCATAAGATTTAAAAATGAAAAGGGAGGGTTATACCTTAGAGGGAAATCTTTTGTATCAGACATACTGGGATGTCTGTACCTTTCAAGTACCTCAGCCAATGGGGAAAGAGAGAAGGGAAATGTGGCTGGGAAATTGGGATAAAAAGGGAGGCTGCGTCCTCCAAAAATTTGAGAGATCCCAGGGGAATGCCCCTGGGATTCCATGGCCTCTCCCTTTCTTCAAAATAAAATAAAAGGACTCCTCTGTGTCCTTTTTGGACATAAACCTCTGATGTTTGTGGATTCACTTTCCTAACAACTTCTTGACTCCAATTTATGCTGCTCCATCTTGTGTTCAGGTTGCAGAGTATTTGGCATGGAGCACTCAGCCACTGAATGTTCAGAGGCTCTTCCTGGGTGCTGTTGGTCTCTTAGGATTCTTCAGTGCCTTGTTTTGTAGGCTCTGAACCCCTCTGCGTTGCTCTTTGTTTGGTGGGTTGTCCTTGTGAATCCTCACCTCCACTTTTCTGTCCTGGAGAAGACTCCTGTCAGCAGCTGAGTGAGATTTGATAACAAGATGATGAGGGACAAACTTCAGTCCTGTTGCCTGTATCCTAAGTTTTCCATAGCCTATGGAATTGCCTCGTGAGAAATGTTAAATTAACCAAAATTCATTGCATATACTGACCTGCCCTCTTCCCTCCACAAGCCCAAGGAAAACAAAACAAGATTGTGAAAGCAGCTGAAACCTTCTGTATTTTTATTGTGCATTCTGTAAGTGCTCAAAGATACCAGACAAGACTGTATGAATCATGTTGTCCACGTATGGCACATATAAGAGGCAGATCCCAAAAGTTTTCATAGGTTAACTCAGACACAAATTCTATCAAATAGTACTATCTCATTATAGACAAAACGAAGCACAGAAAGTATCTCTGATCACACAGAACAAAGGCCCACAACCTTTTGGCTTCAGCAAAATGTCACCTCATATCTCACAATCCACGAAAATATTCTTTTATTACTGAAGCCCTTGATTTAATGACCCTGTCTGGTCAGCACAAACTGTCTCCTTTGTGAAGTAGTTATAAATAAGATTAATCAGTCTTTTATTAGGTCGGTGTTAAATTCAGTCATTTAAAAGTTCCTGATTTGTCAGTTCACGTTGCTGTCCACAGTTCTCCTCCAAGTCAAGTCAAGTAGGATGCAGATACACTTGTGTGCAGTGCCTCCATCAGCAGTTCCATCCGTGCTTGCTCAGATGATGCAAAGCTCAGACTGTAACTGCAGCATCAAAGATTACCTTCCTCGGTATCCACACCTGCTTCCTGAGTTCTGTGCACTAGAACAGCACACTGCAGGGATGTAGAGGTGAGGCACAAACGCCATGACACTCCATCCAGCAATTTCTGGAGTCTTTGAACATCATTTCCTATTCCTCTTTTGTCAAGGTCTGGTTTGCCTTATATTCCCACTGCTCAACACCCGAGGGATTGCAGCCCACAGTGGAGCAAAAGGCTCTCTGGTGGCAAATACAGACGTCAGTCCAGTCTTGCCCTTGACTGTTCACTATTAAATCATCTTTTGAAGATTAACTTTTAAGGGTCACTTCCTTGTACCACTGTCCAAGTTTGGGGAGCAGCTTCCACTGGCCCTTTGACTTGAGAGGTTGTTTTTCTGCAGTCCTGGTAACTGTTCCAGTTGTTAAAAGTACCTGACAGGGACCTTCCCATGCTGCTGTTAAGGTATCATTGTTCCAAGATTTTATTAGAACCCCATCTCCTGGTTTTACCTGGTGTATGTGAAAGTCTAGAGGTGATGTTTGGGGTAACAACTCTTTTCTTCTAAGATCTGTGAAAGAGTGCAATTGCCTGAAGTAATTTCTGAGATATAAGTCATTAGTTTCAGCCATTGGCAAACCCTCCTTCCTTCCCAGATAAGGTAACCCAAATAACATTTCATAGGGAGAAACTCCTGTGACCTTTCTTGGAGCAGTTCTGATCTGTCATAATGCTGATCTGGTTTCAATCATTAATTTGGTAATATGGTTCTTAAGGATAGCATTCATTTGTCAGCCAGCCAAGGTGTCACTTTAGGCTTAAACCCTGGGTCCTCCCTTTAATAGCATGCTTGATACATATATCTGTAATCCATTGGCACGAATTTCTACCATATCCCTAACAATTCCCTCCCCTTCTTTATAAACACATTAATTCATGCCTTTTTCTAAAAATTTTTCTATGTATTTTATTTTTAGCCAACTTTTAATACCTGTTTCCCATAATATTTAATCAATGCATCTGTTATATTATATACAACACCTTTTTATCTAGAGAGTGTCATTTTCCCAATCCTCCTGAGGTATCTCTTGATAGTTTTGATATTCTGATTCATTACCGTTTAATTGTTTTTCAAATTTTGCTGAGGCGTTTGCAGCCTATTTGTGTGGATCTTCCTCCTCTAATTTCATAATTTTTGAAACTGGATTTGTTTTTCCGGTCGCGCACTCTGGGTCAATAGGCATAGCTGCAATTTGCATACCTTGTACCACCGAATGTATTAGTCTAATAAAACAAGGAATCAGGCTATGGAACAGAGCATAGAGAAATGTAAAGAATATTCATTTCCACCAAGCCCCATTAACATAGGTTGGCCCACCAGGAAGCATTTAAAATTGAATTCCATTTTTGGTTGGGTACGTGAGCCACTCTTTTGATCTCAGCGACTAGACCTCAGATGGTCTCCCCATAATCGTCAATCTCAATGCAACATTCTGATTGGTTAAACTTCCCACAGACTTCCCCTTCTTCAGCCACTAAGTAGTCCAGGGCTATCCCATTTTGGTAAACAAAAGCCCTCATTTGGGAGTGCTGTTTTGACAGCAACTTGAGAGCATCTGCGGTGTGGTTTGAGACAATTTCCACCGCTGCCTGGAGTCTAATCAGCCAGTTCAGGAGATATATTGGGGTACAATAACGCCAGCTACTATCCTGAGCCCAAGTGGCTGACCCATAATACTCAATAATGCGTTCTGCCAGCCACTCCTCTTCCCCCCATTTTTGGTTACCCCCAAATATAGGAAATTTCTTTCTTACCTCCCTCTTTTGGCGGTCCAGGGTGTCATGTAACAGAGCCCCCAAGGAGCTGCTTTCTGATCAAGGTAAGGTAAAGAAAACTGGTCTAAACAGTCCCAGAGTGAATGACCCCTTCCATTTCCAAGGCAATTTGCTATAGGCTTTCTTTCCACAAATCCAATAAATACCGTTAAGTGCTTTCCAATTACTATTCACATTCCCTGGCCCATTCCAGTAATCTCTTAGTTCCTTCAAAGATTGGTAAGGGTTAGCCCCAGCCATTTTATTCCAACAGAGTCCAATTTTCTCACTCCACTCATATTTGTTAATTTTTTCTTGACTCCAATACCCCGAAGGGGGCTCTGGCTGCCAGTTTTTACTTTTTGTGTCCGAATTTACAGCTAGAGTGGAGATGCAAGGGGTATACCCTACTACTTCAGTATATTCCTTCCCCTCTTGACTTATGCAAATCATCCCAATTACTCGTTTGTCCAAGACCGATCCCTCAGGTCATTGTATTAATTTGAGTAATTGCTCTGGGGTTAACCCTTCACCTTTCCAAGGCCATTTTTCCACTGATTTCAGGCCCTCACAAATCCAACAATTTGATAAACCTAATTCTGTGGCAATTTCTTTCATTAAGTCTATGAAAAGATTCTTGTTAGATGTGGGTAAACCAAAATCATTATATTGTTTTTCTAATTGATCATACTGTTCGCTTAAAGTTTTTAACCTTTCTTGCTCTACCCTTTGCTTTCTTATTTCTGTTTCTTGTGTTTTCAATTCTTGTGCAACCTGCTGTATTTTACTTTCTGGATCCACCCCTTTCCTGTTTCTAGAGAAGCAGAAGGTTTTATCGGATTGTAGACAAGCTCAGTCATCATGATCCTTGAGTAGATCGATGATAACTGGTTCCTTTTTAAGAGGAAGCTTATTTCCATATTTTAAATTCTTCCCTACCCAATAAGTCTTACCCTCTATTGTACACATTCCTAATTGGTCATTGTCATAGCACAGCTTATTTACCTGATCCTATCCAACAAAAACTGACTCAATCTTTCCCCTGGTTCACACAGTACGATTACATTTATCACAGATGGGTATCTTTATAGGCTCGATACTCCGTTTTTGCCTCGTGTGTTCTGACTTACTCTCCTTAGACGAGGTCCTCTGCTGTACGCAGACTTCTCTTCCCTCTATAATACAGACCCTGTACCAAGTGCCATTAGTAAAACAATACCTGTTTTTAGTGCCTTCTCCACATGCTCCCAAGGTGAGGCAGGCTGAAGCCTCCACTTCACCCCGTCCTTCCTGGAGGATTAGTGTGCAAATTCCACATTTGTGATTGGGGTCATGTAGCAGGCCCAGGGCCTGCAAGGCCTCCTTGGAGGCCAGAAGCCTGAGCTAGGAAATGCCAAGTCTTGATGGCTGGGCCTTAGAAGCCCCTCTCTTCCGCCTTTTGGACCCTGCTTATCTCTCTGTAAGCCTATAGGTCACTTTCCCCTGACCCTTACTATTGGACAATTTCCAAAACCCTGTAGGGTATATAAACCCCTACTTCTGCCTGGTTCGGCAGAAGAGCTGTCACTGAAAACCTTTGTGGGGGACACCAGTAAAGAATCCTGCAGAACAGGATTTTCTGCTCTCTCTTTACAGCTTTTTCTCCTCTCTCCCTGCATCTGCTGCAGAGGCAGCAGCAAGCTAAAGAGCTGAAATCACTAAGAGCTGATAATCACTAAGAGCCAGAAATCACTTAAGCTTGCTTGGCTGCCTGCAGCTGGGAACTGCTTGGGAATTCGGCTGCTGTGCTGAGCCTCCCTGAGCTATCCTGTCCATGGCAGCCCACCGGGCACAGCCCGGCTGGAAACTGCTGCAATAGGGTCCCACCATTCCAGGCTAGCCTGGTTCTTGGCGCGAGTGCTAGTCCTGAGACATGTGACTAGACTCAGGCTCATCAGCACCGCTCCCACTATCATTCCTCTGCCTCCACTTACACCCACTGGGGTGCCACCAGTGGCAGGGAAGACCATCTTCTTGGCAGCAGGAATGAATATTCCGGAGGTCATATTCTGATCAAGCCACATATCTCCATTTAAACACACCCCACCGTGTGAGTTTTATGGCACTGCAAGGTACTTTGCTTAATCTCCGGCACTCAACTGCTAAGACTTGGGCTTGAGCTCGTAATTTCCCCCTTACCCCATTTTGAAAAAGCCAAAATCACACTAGTGAATCTGCTTCAATCACCCGCAGTTCTGCGAGGAGCATCAAGATCAGGTTAGTCAGATGCACTTCATTATCAAAACACTTATTACACAAACCCCTTGGTTGGATCCCCCTTTCACAATGCACCATCCACAATTCGTTACAATACAGACACTTGAACCAAGTGAACGCATAGCACGGATAGCACAGGCAGTCAAACTCTTGACAACTTATCAGGTTGTTCTTGGTCATTAGCTTGGTTGACGCAGTGTGAGCTTCAAGTCTTTGGGAGGTGAAACAATCTCCCACTCTGGTGTCCCTGCTCAGTGTTCCAATTGCTTTACCCTTGACGTGTTAGTCCAGCCTTTTTCTGCCGTTCGCACTGCTCCATCTGTAGTTAAAAGAACAAGAAATGGCCCTTCCCAATGTGGGGATAACGGTACATCTTTCCAAGTTTTTATAAGGACGTAATCCGGGCTGGATGGAGTATATAGCAAAGCCTAGTGGTGTACCTCGCATTGTGATACCTTGTTTCCGCATTTCCTGCCGCTTTTTATTTATTGCTATGAGATATGGTCTTATTTGCCCATCCTCAATTTTAGGATGCCCTACAGGCATCCTGTGTTTATAGGGCATCCCATATAGCATTTCAAAGGGTGATATTCCAGTCTCCGAGTGGGGCAGTGTTCTAATATTTAGCAGGGCTAGAGGGAGGCATTTTACCCCAGACATTTTTGTTTCTAATATCAATTTGGATAATTGTGCTTTTAGGGTTTGATTCATTCGCTCAACCTGTCCGGAAGTCTGAGGATGCCATGGGGTATGGAACTCCCATCAGATCCTTAAAGCTTCAGTCATTTGTTTTATCACCCTAGAAGTGAAGTGTGTGCCTTGATCTGAATCTAGGTATTTTATCAGTCCACACCGGGTCACAATTTCCTCCAGCAACAATTTAGACACCACTTGTGCAGTAGCCCTGGAACTTGCAAATGCTTCCACCCAGTGAGTCAGTTTGTCTACTATTGCTAGCAGACACCTGTACCTACCTACCTTCAGTAGATTGGTAAAATCCACCTGGATGCTCTCAAAGGATCTGTATGCTACTGGTTGGCTCCCCAGTGCCACTTGCCAGGCTCAGCTCCGATTCACTTCTTGGCATATCATGCACCCTTGCACTTCCTGTTTTGCCAATTCATATATCCTTTTACACCCGTAGAATTTTAAAAATTGTTCTGCTAAATCCTGGGCCCCCCATGAATTTATGAATGTAACCTTCTCAAAATTTTCCGAATATATTCCTTTGATAAAAATTCCCTTCCATCCGGAAATTTCCACTTACCTCTATCTAATTTTCCTCCAATCTTTTTGTACTCTTCAATTTCCTTTTGAGAGAGTTGTGGAGGATACTCCTGAATCTCCCCCTCACAAATCTCCAGAGTGCTTACCTGTAGGAGTGCCGCATTTTTTGCCTCCTGATCTGCCAAATTGTTTCCCCTGGTTTGGAATTGTGCTCCCATTTGGTGTCCTTTAACATGGACTACAGCAATTGCCTCTGGCCCTCAGATAGCCTCTAGAATTTGTTTTATTAGCTCCCCATGCATCAGCCCCCTCCCTTTTGTGTTAATTAGACCTCTTTCTTCCCAAATCATACCAGAAGTGTGAACAACCCCGTAGGCGTACTTTGAATCTGTGAAGATAGTCCCCTTTTGACCCCTTAGTCTCCGTAAAACCCTTAGTACCGCATACAATTCACATGCCTGTGCCGACCACCCCACGTTTAGAGGTCCCAATTCCACCGTCTCCCCAGTTACCCCATTCATTATTGCATATCCTGATTTCCTTTTTCCCTCAACAACCCTTGCAGATCCATCTACGAAACATTTTTCCCCTTCTTCTAATTCTTCTTTTTCTATGTCAGGTCTTATCTTGGTTTGTAATTGTACAATTTCAGTGCAATCATGAGTGGGCTCCCCCAGTGTTTCCCCATATAGAAACTGAACTGGATTCTGAGCTGCCGTAGTTCTGAGCTCCAGGTCATGAGAGTGTATTAAGATAGCTTCATATTTAAGAAGTCGTGCATCAGTGAGCCATGTTTCAGCCTTTGTCTGTAAAATGCTCCTCACATTGTGAGTATACACTACCAATGGTGCCCCAAAAGTTATCTTTTTGGCTTCTTCTACTAACACAGCTGTGGCCACAACAGCTTGTAAGCATGGGGCCATCCCCAGCTGACAGGGCCCAAGAGCTTAGATACGTAACCCACAGGTTTCTTTGAACCGGCCCAATCCTGTATTAGTACCCCGTAAGCGGTATGATTACTTATGTCCACAAACAGCTGAAAGGGTCTCTTTATGTCTGGCAGGCTCAGTACTGGAGCTACTATGAGAGCCTCTTTTAATTCTCTGAATTTTTCTTTGTCTGTTTCAGTCCATTTAGGTTTGTCCGTGGTTAGTTTTTCATATAAAATTTTTACTTTCTCACTGTACCCCTCGATCCATTGTCTACAGAACCCCAGAAGCCCAAGTACTTGTCTTACTTCCCTTTTGACTGAGGAGAGGGTAATGCAATGATCCCTGCCACCCTGTCAGTGTCTAGCTTTTTCTTACCTTTAACCAACCAGTGTCCTAAATATTTCACCTCGGGCTTGGTGACTTGCAGCTTGGATTTTGAAACCTTTAAGCCTTTATCCCTAAAAAGTTTAGGAGAACTATTGTGTTTGCTCTTACCCTATCTTCATCAGGACCCACTATTAATAAGTCATCCACGTATTGTAACAGTTTTGTTCCCTCCGTCGGGACAAATTCACTTAATAATTGCTCGAGAGCCTGACCAAACAGGTTCAGCGAATCCACAATCCCTTGAGGTAGGGAGGTCCACCTAAGTTGTTGTTTACGGTTCATCTCTGGGTCCTCCCATTGAAATGCAAAATAGTCCTGACTCTCCCTTGCTAGAGGACAAGTCCAAAAGGCATCTTTCAAGTCTATTATGCTATACCAGATATCATTTGGTGACACATTATTGAGGAGTGTATAGGGATTTGAGACGGTGGGAAATGAGGTTTTTGTTCGCTGGTTAACAGCTCTTAGATCCTGCACCAAGCGATAACTCCCGTCCGGTTTACGGACCGCAAGAATGGGAGTATTATGTCTAGACATACACAGCTCCAAGGTGCCCTTTTTTTATTAGATCCTCAATTATTGGTTTTAGCCCCCACCTTCTCTCCATGGATATTGGATATTGTTTGACCCTAATAGGGTCTTCTGGTCTCTCAATTTCTATGTGTACAGCTTCCATTTCCAACTTCCCCGCCTCCCCTTCTTGTGCCACACTTTAGGGTTTATTTTTCCTTCATCCTCAGCAGAGAGCTTATACAAGATTACCATAAACTGAGAGTCTTGTGCAATTAGACTAATACCCAAATTCACTATTAAGTCCCTCCCCAACAAATTATAATTTGCTTCTTCCACCAATACTATATTCCCCAAACACAATTTCTTTTCAGACTCGATTTCCACATCTTTAATTACCGGTACCTTGAAAGGTTCCCCCTTTGCCCCAGTTACCATCATGGAATCCTTGCTCTTTGTGCATCCTCATGGTAGGTGTTGGACCGTACTCCTTTTGGCCCCTGAATCTACCAAAAACACCAGTTCCTGCTAGTGGGGTCCTATTTTTAGTTTTATCAAGGGCTCCTTTGGTGTTGCAGACCCCATGTTAAAAAGCCCCTGACACCCCTAGTCTTCTTGAAAGATTTTCTCGTCCTTCATTCTCTTTTTACATTCCATCTTAAAGTGACCTCAGTAATAGCACTCTGGCGCCTCCCTCTGTCAGGATGCAGGCCTCCTTGTTGGATATGTGGGTTTCCCCGAGGTTTTTTGTGCCTGACCTGTTTTCCTGGTGTTTGTGTCCCGTTCCTGTTTTTGTGCTTCCCTTACCATCGCCACTATGACCTTTGCCTGTACCTTCTGCTTTTCATCCTCCCTCCTCATATAAACTTTTTGAGCCTCCCACAATAATTCCTGTAATGTTCTTTCCTGCCAATTTTCCAGTTTCTCCAATTTCCTCCTTATGTCCTCCCAGGATTTAGCCACAAATTGTTTTTAATAAAATGGCTCCCACTGGAGAATCCAGGTCTGTTCCCGAGTACATTTGGAGAATTTTTCTTAACCTCTCCAGCCACTCAGTAGGAGTTTCGTCCCTCCCCTGGCACTCCCCCAGTGCTTTACTCAGATTTGGCTCCTTTGGTAGACCCCCCAAATACCCTGAATCACTGTATTTCTAAAATCTATCATCTTTTGCCAGTCCTCTTCTGCTTGTGCATTCCACGATGGCCTTTGAGTGGGTCATTTGACCTCCCCACTCCCCCCTTGTGGGTTTCAGTGTTCCCAATCCTTTATTGCTGCCACCCTTATCATATCTTGTTCTTCCACATTAAACAAAGACCTCATTATGGCATATATCGTCATATGAATAAATACTGTTCCCCAAAAACTCATCCAACCTCTCCACCACGCCCAACGGATCATCCATTATTTTTCCCATTTCCTTTTTGAACGCACGCACATCCCCTGAGTTTATTGGCACATTCACATATCCAATGACTCCTGAGCTGTTGGGACTTCCCTGAGTGGAAAGAGACTCTGCTGTCCTTCCTTGTCCTCGCTATCGTCTGCATTAGCCTTCCGAGTCTTGTGTCTCATTTGGCTGGAGGGCGGGACTCGTTCCCCATGGATGTGTGTGCTGTGTTCCCCCCCGGTTGCATAGGAGTGGGAAGGGGAAGTGTTTGTTCATGCGTGAGCGGCATCGCTGAAGCTTGCCCCTGTAGAGGCGTTGCTTCGGATGGTGGCGCCTCCGGCATGCCTGTTGATGTGCGGGGTTCGTGGGTTCGGAGAGGGGACTCTGCACCTCGGGATTCGGGTATGGGGGAGGGAGGTTTTCCAGGGGTTCCCAGTTTTTTGCAAGGTTCTTAGGTTGTTTATACATTTCTACAGGAAATAACCCAGTACTGGCGTATTCCCATAGTTGTGCATACTCCCTCTCCTTGTTTGTTGACCCCTTTTCCTCCAACACAAATTCCTCCAATGCCCGGCACGTTTCCTGTTGTGGTGTGTTTCTTATATTTTACCTCGGTTAAGTTGCAAATTGGTTCGTTCCATGTACCCCTGTATTTGTAATGGTTCTGCCCTGGTTGTCCCTCTCCTGGCTCGCCCTGTCAATCCAGTTTTCCCCTCCCCGTTACCACTGGCAACCCATGTATCTGTTCCCAAGTCCCTCCCTGGTGCCCTGTCCATCACTCGGTGGCCCATCACTTCCATCTAGAATCTTCCAGTCAGGGCATCGAGTGATTGGTTCAGGGGCCAGGGCCCCTCCCCAGACTTTTCCCTATTGGTTGTCCCACTGTGTCTGTCACCCTCTCCTCACTCCCACCTTCCTGTGGATTGGCTGAAGACCAGACTCCACTTCTGTAGCCTCCCCTCTTTATAAACTAGTGTCAGACCTGAGTTCAGGGTCTTCAGCTGTCAGTCTGGCTGGAATTAATAAATCTGGACTATACTGCAGGCAAAGTCTGTCTCTTCCCTTCTGTTGGGTAGCAGTCCTCTCATTGCGGATCCTCGTCCCTTAAGGCAAAAGCCTTAGGCGGCCTCCTGAACAGACCCGGGATCGGGAGAGTGTCCCAGTGCTGCTGGTGGTGCTGGCCACAGCTAGCAGGGACATCCCGAAGGGACAATCGTCTTCCCCCTTTGAGGCCAGCCGCTGCTGCAGTTTCCTTCTTAAAAGTCCCAAACATAGGGCAAAATAAGTATTTCTTGACTTTTACATGAGTCCATTACATTTCTCCACACAATAGTATATCATTCTCTTATTAGACCTCACCCTTCTTGTGAGGCAATCTTCTCAGTGTTCCAACATCCACCCAGAGGACTGTTTCTTGGTATATCAGGAATACACTATTTTTCCACTATTTTTGGTTTCCTCTGGGTTTTTTCTTGTAGTTTACTCTTTTTCAGTCCCATGTTTCTTAATTTTGCCTACTTTTTTCTTTTTGGGTAGATGGGCTCCCAAATCAATCTGTTTTCCTTTTACAGATACACACCTTGATTCTTAGTTAAAAAAACTTTTGCCGACCTGTTGCCATCATATTTTAGTGAAAAAGCCTCTGTTAGGATTTTTCCTGTCCTGAGGAGCTGAGAACCTCAGGAAAGAAATGTAAACAATAACTATCTGCTGCTGTGGAATGCCACAAGTGCATCTTTCATTGGTCCATGTCGATTGTTTTCAATTAGTGACCAATCACAGCCACCTGTGCCAAAGCAAGAATTGGTGACCCCTGGACATGTGAAACTGATGGTCACCCCAGGAGTGACCACGGAGTCCAACCTGGAGCTGAAGAAACGAGACCCTGAAGATGGGCAGAGTTCACAGCCAAGGCAAACAGGAGAACCTGTTGGACTTTCCTGGAGATTGTGTCCAGAGACCGCAGAGCAGCAGAGCTGCACAGCTGGATCCACAAGGACACTGTCTAGAGGTACTGTTATTTTTTCCCTTCCTGAAAATCCTGCCATTCGCAAAAGGTGGGAGGAAAGTTGGAAAAATGTACCTTCGGAAGCTCAGGTTCCGTTTACTGCGTCAGAAAAGAAAGTTATTAAACTCTGGCACAGATGGGGACGCGAGGACGGAGTTAATAGTCTGTGGGAGAGACTGTGTGTTGAGTTTTTCAGATGGGCAAAATTTCATGGATTTTTTACAAATGTAGCATACTCCCTCGATTTATATCTTTGGGAGTTCATGGACACTGCTTTTGACTGGACAATGGACCAGGGTGTTACACTCCCAACAATATATGGAGTGTACTTACGGCTTTTTTTCTGTATTTTGGAAAAAAGGGAGGCTGCGGGGGACATCGTGGCCTGGCACGGTCGCGCTCTGTTTCCACCAGGTTCGGCACCCGAGGAGCCTCTCAAAGAAGACGAACCGCGGGTTCGCAGCCCCCCCGCATTGCCCACAGCTGAGCAAAAGTTTTTCTCCGCTCCCTTGGAGCATCAGCAGGCAGAGCTGCCTTCTCCCCCCGCTTCTTCTCTTGGGGGGGATGGCGAGCCGGCCCCGCCGCTTTCTGGGCCGGCCCTGCCCGCTTCGCCGCGGAATTCTCCGCTCCCCCCACCCCGGGGGGACGCGGCTCCGCCTCAGCCAGCCCCGCGGGAGGCACCGGACCCTGCGGCTCCGCCTCAGCCGGCCCCGCAGCCGCTCGGGCCAGCTCCGCCGGCCTTGATGGCTGCGCCTGCGCTGCAGTGTCCAGACCCCAAAGGAGACTCGGCTGCTGCGCCCAGCCCGGCGGGGGATGCGGCCCCGCCGCCTGTGCCGAGCCCGCCGCTCCCTGCCGACCCGATTGCAGTGCAAGAGCATGCCGAGAATGGTGCTGAGCCCATGGGACCGCCTCAAGAGCCGACACCAGCGCCCGTGCTGCCCGCACCACCCACCCCAGTTGTCCCGCAGGTTTCCGAAGTTCCGTCATTCGCATCAGACCCTGCGAAGAGCCTGTCCTTCCGTGGAGGAGGCGTGGCCCTCCAGCTAACTGCAGGAGCAGTTCGGCTGGCTGTGTTCAAAATCAGTGTGGTTCGCGGGTCATTTCGCGTGTGGTCGGGGGCTTCTCCCTGGGGGTTGGGGTGCCTGCCTCCCCCCGAGCGCCCCAGCGGCGTGGGGGAGTTGGCTCCTGTGGTATCTGCCTCTGGTCCCCAGCCCAGTGGGGATGGGGGTGCCGAGGGGCAGAAAGCAGGAGCAATTGCATTTGCATTGCAGGAGCAAGAGACACAGAGCGAAGCAAGCATTGCTCGCTTGCTCTGGAGACAAGAAACCCTCAGATCTGGGATGACAATTCCTGAGAAAGCTTCTCTTCCCGAGCTGCCAGTGTGCACCGGTGCTGCTGGGGGGAGGAAGCATTGGGTCATTTCTGCTTTGAAGACACTGGCAGCATGGTCCTGCCAGGTTGTGAGCACACAGAGCCCGCCTCACAGGCTGGTTCTGGGCCGTTTGGCTCATTTCCCTGAGCCGGGGCCTCCGCCCCGTCCAGTGCTGGGTTTGGGGACTTCGCTTTCCCCACAGGGACCTGGGCCACCATTCTGTGAGCCAGGTCTGGGTTCTCTGGTCCGACCACCAGGGCCAGGGCCACCCAAGGGTCCTAGAGACCCTCTGCTGCTGCTCTTCTTCTTTTGGGGGAAAAAAAAAAATTAATAAAGAAAAGTGGAAAGAGCTAGCAGCTCAAAAGCATTGAAAAGCCACAAATTAGCCTCAGCCCAAGTGGTTCAATGAAGGGCTGTGGCCAGGGCATTCCAGAATTTTCTCTCTGAATTGTTTTATGACTGTCAATGGATTTTTGATAATTCTTGTTTTCTTTAGCAGTTCTTGGTTTCAGAATTCTGCAAGCCTGTTTCAGGACCAAAGAGGACTTCCAGAGATGTCAAAGAAGAACATCTTCAGTCCATGGACTCTGTCCTGAAATTCAGCTGTTTGGACTTGAAACAATGAACTTTGTTTGCATGAGTTTTTGCATTTTCTTATATTTTAGGATTGTTTTAGTGATATGATAGAATTTGATGTTTGATAAGTGAAGAATTTCCCTGAATGTTCTACAGGTGAAGAATTTCCCTGACCATTCCACATCAGCAGATGATTGAGATTTTGATTGGCAACAGATGAACCTCAAGAGGTGGTGTTCTCTCTTCTGCAAGGCCCCAGTAGAAGAGATTGCAAACATTTCGTTTTCTATTTAATTTAATAAATTTTAAAGGGTGAGATGTTGCCATGATATTTTAGTGAAAAAGCCTCTGCTAGGATTTTTCCTGTCCTGAGGAGCTGAGAACCTCAGGAAAGAAATGTAAACAATAACTATCTGCTGCTGTGGAATGCCACAGGTGCATCTTTCATTGGTCCATGTCGATTGTTTTCAATTAGTGACCAACCACAGCCACCTGTGCCAAGGCTGTGAGCAGTCACAGGATTTTTGTTATTGATGCCTATTCTATTCTTGTCTTTGTAGCCTTCTGATCTTCTTCTCTCTGTTCTTTTAGTATACTTGTAATGTAGTGTTTTAACATAATATATAACATAATAAATCAGCCTTCTGATGAAAATGGAGTCAAGCCTTGTGTCCTCACACAAGGGGTTCTTGCCGAAGCAAGACCGACCTACTTGTCATACAATGAACCGATCTGTAGACTTCCAATTGAGAAAAAAAGAAGAGTTCTCTTACCTTTTCCCTGGATCTAGCGAAGTTCCGTTGTTCCTGGTCGTCGATGGACCTTCGTCCTCCCTCTGATCCAGCCCGTGCTTGAAAAACACCCCCTTTTCCTCCCCTAATTCCCGGGATTTTGGGTTGGTGTATGTGTGTGCTTTTAATGAGCTTTTCACCTGCTTCCCCTGCGACCGACCACTTTCCTCGCGGAAGAGTGGAACTGCGATCTTGGGGTCCACACTCGCTTCGTAATAATATCACGTCTCACACACACACTCGATCACTCCCCACTCAACCACACACAATACTTACGGTTCTTTTCCCGTGTGGAATCTTCATGCATGTAGTTTTATGAGTGAAAAATTTCTGCCAGCTTCGGAGAATTACTCCATTTCCCTAAGAGCTCAGGGGCTGTTTTTACTCTTTTGATTGTGGCTGCCACCCAGACCTGGAGAGGAGACCTAGAATCTGATAGTAGATCACGTCAGGGTCACCAAGATTATTATAAGTAAAAATAAAAATTGACCCAATCATAATAAAAATAAAAACAAAAAAATTTATTTGCGAACAAATTACAGTCTCAACAGCCACCAATCAAAAATGAGAGAGGAGATCCCAGGATACAGGCTGGGTGGACGCAGCTCTGGCCTCTATCGCACCGAACCCCCCTCCGTCCACACTCGCTGCTCCGCAGGGACAGCTCTTACACTGTTTTTCTTGCCCGCGGCAGAGTCCCTTTGTCTCCTTTCAAAGTTCATCATATTCATGTTGGTTTCTTTCTTCACTCAAAGCTGCACAAAACCTCATCCGGGAAGAGACAAATGTTCCTCCTCCAATTCCCAGAATCCTGTATTCAGGTGGAAGGTGCTGATGGCCCTGGTTATCTGAGATGTGTATCTTCATGGGCCATCATCATTGGGTGTCCTCGGGCACATGCCACAGTGAACGACCATCTCCTGTGCAGCTGAGTTTCCTTCCTATATTAATGCTGATTTCCACCCTCGTCAGCCAGCCAAGGTGTCACTCTACGATTAAACCTTGGTCCTCCCTTTAATAGCATGCTTGATACATATATCTGTAATCCATTGGCATAAATTTCTATCATATCCCTAACAGTGATCAACTATTACAAGAAGCTATTTCCATCTCTGTATTCTGGGGAACTCAGTGTAATCTATTTGCATATTTTGAAAGGGTCTAAGGGCTAGGCTCTTTCCTCACTAGGGTGTTTTCTCATCACTTTCTTATTCATCTTTTAACAAACTGAACATTGTTCAGTCTCTGGTTCCTGTACAGACTCTCTCAAAAAATTAAGTTCTTCAGAACTGATCACACAGTGCTTGAGCTCTCCAGTGTATTCCTTGGTGTAGCTTAATTAAAATTTCTCTAGCAATTACTTTATTCATTATCTCCCTCCCTTCCCTGCCCAGCTGCGACCAGAACTACAGCAAAGGGGAAGTGCCTGCAGGCGAGGGAGGGCTGTGGTTCCGTATCTGGTTCTGTTTGTTGTTGCTGCCACTGCTGTTTTTGTTTGCCTTGTTATACATACTAGTAAAGGACTGCTACTCCTTTCCCATATCTTTGCCTGAGAGCCCATTAATTTCAAAGTTAGAGCAATTTGGTGGGAATGGGGTCACTTTCTTCATTTCAGAGAGGTCCTGCAGACACCTATCTTTTCAACCAAGACAAGCTGAAATTAATGATTTATATTCAATTGTTTAATTAAGTGTTGCAGCCCATGTTTATTTTGTTAGTACATTGTTAATGTTACTAGTTGTTTCAATGCACCCTTGTATTTTCCCGAAGCTGGTTTGTCCCTGAGTTGTATCCATCCCTGAAGCTGCCCTTTATGGTATTCCAGGCTCCTTCCCTGCCTGTCAGTGTAACCCTGCCCCTTGTTCCTGATTCTTCCCTGTCACTGCCACCTTGAACCAATCCCTGATGGTGCCACTTCTCTGAAATTCTCCTAAATCTGGATGCCCCACTGGCCCCTGTGACCTGCCCTTTCCTCCCACCTGCCCCAACTGGCCCCAAGCAAGTGACCTAATCCCCTCACTGCTCCCCCAAGGATTCCTCCTTGGATGTCTGTCTGTATCCTCCCACCAAGTTTGTTACTGTATTTAAACTCAAGCACAGCAGTGCTCAGGGCTCTTCTGCTCCTGATCCTTTCAACCAATAAATCTTCTGCTGGAACCTCAAGATACAGAGCCTCTTCCTGTCTCTACCCGACCTCTGTCCTGGATTGAAGACTGTGCACTGTAGAGCAAGCAGCTCTAAAGGTTTCGCCTTTGGTAATCCCCATACCAAGACAGTTGCCCACTCCTGGCATAGCACCAGAGTTCTACATTAAACTAGCCTGGGCTCCAGTGGCCTTGTCAATTAACTAACAATTAATTAAGAATTATCCAAGTATAACTTAACTAATTTTGGGTGGGAGACCATCAGCAGCAGAAGGCACAATGTTGCTGTCTGCTGCCAGATGCTCCAGCTGGCACCAGTGCTGTCACTCAGGTGCTGGTTTCCAGTGCACCTGCTTCTTGGGTCTCGGGCCATCCTCTCTCTGCTGTAATGCAGAGCGTTTCGGTTTACCAAAACTCTTCTTCTCCCGGGCTCTGCCTTTCAAAATCACCCGCACTTTCTTCTGAGTTGGCCTCAGGTTAGGAATCCTAGGAAGAAGGGGACTGCTATTAGCCAGAGGAACATTTCCAGCCAGCTGCTTTTCTGTCTCCTTGCAGAGCACACAGTGTTGCATCCTCTCTCTGTGCAAGCAGCGAGCAGCAGATTAAACAACTGCACTTGCTGCATGGAGGCTGCAGAGGTGCAAGGGCAGGAATGTGACCAGTTAAATGCCTGGGAACCAACTACAGCATGTAGAGAAGCAGGCCTTGCTTGTCCCAAAAGCAAGCAAAGCTAGGGACAGGCTGGTTCCCAGATCTCTCGTTCCTGATTTCACAACCCTCCAGGAGCTTGATGTTTCACACAGTGTCTTTCCTCAGTGTCTCCCTACCAAGGCCAGATGATGATCTTTCTGTGCTCCTGTGGGTGTTTCTGCTGCCTCTCTGGGGCTGCCTGACTCCAGGCCCACCTCCCCATCCCAGCCAGACGGACTGAAGGGAGGGTGTTAGGGGCTGAACCAGGCTGTGCTTGGTGATGCCCAGCAACAGGACAAGAGGCAGTGGGCAGAACCTGAACACGGAATTCCACCTGAACTGAGGAAGAACATCTTTCCTGTACAGGTGACAGCTTGCCCAGAGAGGGTGTGGAGTGTGCCTCACTGGAATTATTCCAGAGCTCTCTGGACACAACCCTGTGCTCTGGGACAACCCCACCTGAAGGGAAGTGGGACCAGGTGACCTACTGTGGTCCCTTCCACCCTGCCCCACCCTGTGATTCAGTGATACCCATCGGTAGCATGAGCTGGCGGAGACGCTTCCCACCTGCACAGCATGGTGGTCTCAAACTTCCCTGCGCACTTCGGGGCGAACCGCACGTGGAAGGTCTGCTTCTGGCCAGGAGCAAGGGTGCCACGGTAGGGGTCGATGGAGAACAGTGCCAGGTCATCGGTGAAATCTGGGAAGATTTCCATGGAGGAAGTGACGTGCTTCAGAGAGAGGTGCTTTTCCTTTGAGCGGCGTCGCTTCTTGGAAGGGACTGGCTTCTTGGGCTGCTGCTGCTGCTCGGGCTGCTCAGAGGGCTGCTGCTCAGGCTGCTGCTGCTGCTTGGAATCCTGCTGCTGCTGCTGCCGCTGCCACCATTTGGAACGCCGCTCCCGTGGCCACACTTTAGGACGCATCCTGGCAAGATGGGCCAGGTACCGCCAGTAACGACGCAGCAGCTTTCTGCGATTCTTCACAGTTTGATAGGAGAGGAACCGACCTGCAGGGAGCAAGAGGACACCTTTGTTCCCAGCAACTCTGCCTCCTGCTCCACCTGTAGGTGGAAGGGGGGAGCTGGGATGCACTTGGATCATCTCTGGCCAAGTACTTTATTCTAGCAGGAAATAAGAGCATCTGGGAGCAGGTGTCTGCAGCACGCATTCCTGTGCCAAAGCAGGAGAGCTGCTTTTAGACAGTGACTTTGCATTTGCCCTGGAGTGGGAACTGCACACAGACAGTGGCTGCAAGGCAGCTCACTCATTACACGACTATTTTTCCCAGTCTCAGACTTCTCAAAGAGATGACCTGATGTCCCCCTTCCCAGTCCTGACCCAGCACGTGGCCGTCCCCAGAGCCTGGCTCAGTCCTCTGCAGAGCAGAAGTGGCAGAGCAAGAACAGAAAAGGCTGAAAGGCAGAGAGGGACAAGGAGAAAACTCTCCAGCTGAAGCTGGGAAGATGTTGATGAAAGTGGACGTGTGGACAAGGATAAAAAAGCAGTTCATGTTTTGGGGTGAAATGCCCTTACGCATCAGAGTGATTGAGTATGGCTTCTTCACTGGTTTATCTGCAGGTTCCTCCCAGTAGTATTCCAGGGCTACCTTCCCTGTGTTGTGCATGCTGAAACTGAAAAGCAAAAAGGAGGAATTAAAACAAATGTCCAATAACTATAAAGCAAATAGTACAGTGACATTGTCTGATGGACTCCTGGTACCACTTTCTTCTGAGGAGCAGCTTCTTCCCCAGGCAACCCTGCCATGCTCAGACTGCTGTGCTGGGTGGCCCAAAACAGTATTTCCAAGTCTGAATGTTTAAGAGGAAAGGGCCAACACGGTGCCCAGGACACTGAAGCTAAGGGGCTTACTCTGGACTTTAGGTCTTGGTTTCACTGCAAACTTATTCTTGAGCAGATGAGGAAAGGTGACATGCAGTGAAAGCAAACCCATGGCTGCTCTCAGCAGAAAGGTCTGGCAGCATTGAACCTCTCCTGGCCACCCCACCTGCTTGGCTTTGTGTGCATGTAAATGGGGCTGTGCTGGTTTGGGCTGGGGCAGAGTTCTGGGAAGCAGGCACTGGGCCAGCCCTGGGCAAAGGCAGGCCTCCAGCACTCACATGGCTGTCCTTGTGTGGAAGGGCAATGTATCCTTGAACTGAACCATCACTGTGTTCAGCTTCAACTCTGTGTAGCCAACAACAGCACTGAGGTACACCTCGACCTCCTGGCTGCTCTCCTCCACCACAGTGTGGACCGGTTCCGGGGCTACCCTGACCACCTGCAAACAGAGGAGGGAGGAATCACTGAGCAGAGCCCAGAAGGTCAGGCTGAGAAGGGGATCTTCTGGCCTCCAAGATCAGCCTCATAGAGGGGCTAGAAAGGACCATCCTCTTTTACTTCCCTGGGAAGATGACACAATTGGGACTGTTCTGCTACAGCAGATTCTTCTACCCACCGATCAAAGCAGCCACTACCACAGCTGTTAATATCCCCAGGGAGACTATAGCTGTGTTCCAGTCCCTGTACTTCAGTCTTGTAGAGAGACTGACTCTCTTCCTGGTCCCTGTAAGTCTCTATCCGAAGTTTCTCTCATCTGCCTCACGATCGTTGTGAAAGGATAGAAACTGGTACCACTGAAAAGACCCTGGGCAGAATTCTGGCCTTGCTTAAGATGGTTGCTCGCCATCCTGAGAACCCTGCTGATTTGCCAAGCTATTGTTTGCAGGTGTGTTTGCTGCCATGGAACACTGAGCCTGGTAAAGGGGGAGGGTGACTCGCCCTACCTGCTTGCACCTGCTTCGCAACAATAGCCCAGGAATTTCTCTGTCTCTTGGTGTCCTGGTTGGATTTTTCTGGGGTAACCTCTGGTGGTCCTCATGGAAGACCCTTCATCTGCTTTTCACCCACCGCGATGGACGGACTGAGATGACTGAAGCCCCCTCCCAAGGACTGAGACTGAGACCCCTGTAACTCTGTTACAGGGGTGTTGGCCTGACTGAAGCAAGGTGCCTGCTGAGTGTTGTTCACAGATGTGTTCACTGGACCTAGACTGGTTTCCCATAGAAACCAGTCCTGAAACAATGAGTCCCACTCACTGCTGATATTGACTTATCCTGCTGAGAACATGGACTGTCTGTACCCATCTCCAATACCTTTTTTCCTCCTCAGCAATTTCAACAGACCTATTCTTTATTGCATCTGTTTCCCATCAGTAATTTCAAGATCTGTACCCCTGCCTCAGTAATGGACTATAATAGAACCATGAGTTAACCAGGAGTTTTGGAGATCTCCCTGACGTGACAGGCAGGTTCCTTCGGCTGGACTACAAAGCACTTCATCTCTATGTTTGGTAGCTATATTCCTCTCTCTTCCTCCCCCCTCTTTTCTATTATTTTCCTTTCCCTAATTCCTGTAACACATTTGCTGTGGTCATTCAATAAAGGTGCATTTGTTTTGATTGATACTGCAAACCCCTTTCCGTGTTGGTTTTTGCACTCTGAGATCAGTAAAATGAACCATTTTGACTCCCGTTTGTAGAGTGGATTGTGACAATCCCCTACAAATCCAGCAGGTCTTAAAATTTGGTTTAAGTTCCCCTGCTGGAGCTCTGTGGATGGAGAACCCCAAGACTGAAGAGTTCTAGAAAAGACTTTTTTCTTCTTGTCTTAGGAGAAAGTGTTCCCCAGATGTTGTGAGTGGAGCAACAGCCACTGCTGGGAGCTGTTGCTAGAAAAGAGGGTGGTTTAGAGGCCTTAAAATGGTCCAGAAACTCAGAAAAAACCTTCACCCAAGATGAGTGTGCGTGGCAATAATGACAATAAAGACAAGAGTCTCTGGAGATGATCCTTCTCTGGACTCCTCCATACTGACATACGGTGCCTGGGCTACTTCATGATGAGATATCCCACACAATACAGAGACCACAACCAAATTCTGTGGGATCCATGCAGATAAAACTTGGAGTTCACCAGCATATACAGGAGAAGTGGATTTCTCTCCGCTTCAAGAAAAGAGACAGAGTGCAGCAGACTTAACTCCTTGTTGGTGAAAAGGCACCAAATGAGATGAAGAGATTTCTAACACCATAAAATGGGATAAAATCATAGAATATTGTCTCCCATTCAACATAGGCTGTAACACTTGTGCTTGTGGCACAGACTGATGGTTTGTGTGTGGCCAAAGGTCTCTTGTCAAAAGGCTTCCCCTCTTGTGTGAGTGTGTCTGGTCACTGTGCATCCACCTGGAATGCACTGCTGGTGAACCTCACGGCTGTCCAACGTCAGAGGAAGCAGGAGCTGCTCAGCCAGCAGTGATGGTGTTATGGTGGTTCTTTTTGTAAAAGCTGGGTTGGCTTTTTTTTACCATTTTGCTTCTTACCCTCTCTATTTTAGGGGATTTGTCTGCTGAGTCTTTGCTGGGGGTACTCCACCATGACATAGTGATCTTTTGGTCGTCCCAGTCAGGAACCTTCCTTGGTGGCAGCTCAAAGTTGATCTTGGTCACCTTACATTTCACAAGGTGCCTCCTGAAGGTGGCTGGGACATCTGATTTCAAGGTCACCATGATCTCCTTGGCACGGCGAGGACGGAGGTGTCCCACCTAGGGAGAATCAGGGAGTCAAGACCAAACTGGAAGCAGTGCCAAGGGTAGGACTGACAGCAAAAGGGACTGATGTGAGCAGCTGTGCCAGGAATCTGCACCTCAGAGAGGATTTGTGTGAAGTTTGGTAGACAAAAGTATGAACAGAACCTCCCATAACTTGAAGCCTTTTCTTCAAGGTTGGCAGCCTTGGCCCAGCCAAGCCAGGCTTGCATCTCCTACATGGCACTGGAATGGGCTCCCACTGGTATGTGAGGACTCCTGCCAGCTCCTGGGAACACCAGGGCAGGGCTTGAGCGATGGGGAAAGGCAGAGCAGTCCACGCTCACCTTGGGGGACAACTGGAATGGGCCGTCTGCCTCCCACACAAAGCGCATGAACTGGTGACGGGTGCGGTTGCTCATGGTGAAGGTCCTGCGGCAGGGCTTCCCGACAGGACAGTCCCCAAACTGCATGTGGTTCACTCTGACAGCTGTTAAGGAGGAGAGCATGCAGGGATCTCAGCATGCAGGGAGCCCCACCTGCCCCCTCACGTGCACAGACACCTGCACGTTCAATGCTTCCTTGCTCCAAGCCTTCCACCTTCTGGAGAGAGCTCCCCTGGCAGTTCCCCATCCCACCACTTCCAGGGAAACACCCTGACACATCCCTGAGCCAGCGACGTGCAGCACAGCACACACTGCTCTGCATGCATGGCTGCCACCCCCACAGGCCACCAAGGCCCGTGGGTGACAGCCCAGGCCTGGCTGGAGAGAGGACACACATGATTGGACATTTTCCTCTTCCTTGTCCACCTTGGCAGCCTCTCCTCTCTTACCATCAATGATGTCTTTGTTCAGACTGCTCTTAGCATTCCTCTCCTGTGTGTCTTCCTCTAGTCCAACGAGGGTGAATTTGTCCTTGTGGCCTTCACCCACCAGCTCTACTAGGACTTTGTTAGAGTAGATATTCCCCACCAACAGACGAATCTTCCCTTCCAGACGTTGAGCCAGGGTGGGTTTGAAAATGACATCAAACTCTGTCGATTGCCCACAACGCAGAAGGAAGAAAGGCTTCGTGGGCTTGCTCTCTGCACAGCAGTGGAAATCAGAGTTAAGTGATGCAGCTGTATGGAGGAAATATTTCCATAGGATATATGAGGAATAAGAGGTTGAAACCAGCTGCCTTCTAAGCACAGGTTCTACCCCCAGTGGTTCCAGACCCTCTTGCTATGTTCACAAGACTGCCACCTCCAGACACAGCACCACTTAAGCAGCTTAACCTCAGGCTGATGTCCAGCCCTCATTCCATCTGCTTCCAGCCAGCTCCAGCCATATGCAAAGCTAAGCCAGAGTGCTTTTGGCTTCTGCTGGCTGGCTGCGGGCTCAAGGGCTGTGTCTGTTCAGGTTGGTACCTTCCTACATGTAGCAAATACCTCAGAGGGTCCACTGAGGTAGTGACAGTCCCCCACAAGTCAACCCACCATGTCTAGAAGAACAGAAGAACTTCCTACAACTTGCTAGGAGGAAACCCTGCAAAAAGGCCCAGGAAAAGCTTGGGGCACAGAGAGCCCAAGGAACAAAACTGTACCTAACATCTGGCTGTGGCTCAGAGAAGCCAAGAGCAGAGCACACATTTTCCCTCTGTGCATGATCATACTTCATGGTTAATGAATTTACCGTTTCCAGTGGAGTCCTCTCCCACATCTTCAGTGTGGAATACCTTGAGTGTGGAGTCCCTGCCTTTCAAGAAGAACGCTCCGTACTCGTGCTCCAGGCGTAACATAAACTGAGAAAAGGAAACCCAGAACACAATGATGCTGGTGTGAGTACAGGATGGCACAGGGACTGACACCACAGTGCTGCTGGTCCCACATGGCCACCCAGCGCCTCTTCCACTACTAACAGCACTTAGCACAAAAGTCAAATCAGCTGAGAAAAAAGGGTGTTCAGAGGCATCTGGATAGAACTGACACAGAACCAAACAGGACAGAAAGTGATGAGCAGAATGTAATTAAACCACATCTAAGTCTACTTAGATTGTATTTGATCCCAGTTTACTACATTTTAATAGAACTGGGAAATCACACATGTCCATGAGAACAAAAGGTGACCTGACACATATGTATATAGTCACCTTTCTTGTGTTCAACTTAAAGAAGACAGACTGGACAGAAAATTTCCAAGAACTCCCTTCTTGGAGAACAGATGTCAGTCACTTGCTTAAAAAGAATTTCTGACACCTCTTTCCAGGTCTGCCATGTTTTCTGGGACCCTTGCCCTGTGCCACAAGCACTTGTTCCCAAAGCAGACCACTCCTCGAGCAGGTCCTCCTCACCTTGAGAGGAGTGATGCCGTCGTTACGGATGACCAGGGGCAGCACCTCGGAGCGCCCCACCTGGAGCCTCTGGAAGCGCAGCACGGCCGTTCCCCGCTTGCTGCGGGCGCTTGGGCGCACGACCGTCAGCTGCGGCTCGTGCGCCTGCCCGCTGATGGTGAAGGTCAGCGTTTGGGGCTTCATTTTCACAGAGCTGCAGGAGAGGCACAGAAACAATTTCAGCTGGCACTAACCCATTTCTCACTGGGTAAGCAAAGCACTGAGGGCCACCCACAGTGTTTTCCCTGCCTGGTGCTCCTGCACCCCACAACACAGCCCCCCCACCAGCCTCTTCCCAGTCCACTCAGGGCCATTCACAAGAGGAACCTGCTCCAAAGAGCCAGAGACTTCCACAATAACAGTTAAAAATAATTTTACTTGAATCACACAGTATAGCAGGTAAATAATGAGGCACCAGATGAGGTATGGCAAATCCCCTGGCTGCAGTGAGATGAGACTCATGCAACAAGCAAACGCAGAGCATGAAAGCAGTACAAAAGCAAGAAGGCAAAAACACATCATCGTCACCATCAGTAAAGATCATTTCCAAGAACAGTAAAAAAAGCAATTGCTTATTAGCCATTAGACTTCTCTCATTCCAATTCAGCCACTAAAGAGTTGAGGAAGGGCAGGTCAAAGCCCCAGCACACAGGTCCCAGGGCAGAGGAACCAGGCTCCTCTTTCACATCAGCTCCAATCACTCACATAAAACAGCTTAACAAATGTCAGGGAGTTCCAGAGGATCACCTAATTTTACAGAAACAAAGAGGAAATTGTGACTGCTGACTTGCTGGTACAGAAACTGCTTCATCCAAGCCTTTGTCCTTGGAAACCCTCAGCTCAGCTGTAGCACATCTCAGTAACTTCCAGTTGGCTAGCTAATATTTGCCTGTCTTCGTAGTTCCTCATGCAGGCTAAACCATCAGCCTCATTTTTCTGCTCTAAGAGTTACTGCCTCTCAGATCATCTCATGCCAAGTACTCTGCCTAAGGCTACTGAAAGCATTAGAGCTAACAAGAGGGCTGTGCCTTCCCAGGGGAGAGGCAGCTATCAGTGAGGCCTCCCCAGTATTTCACAGGGTCAGTTACCCTTTTGGGATGACAAGGGAAGCCTTGAAGGTGCAGTTGTAATTCTGCTCATCTGGTGGGGTGAAGGTCACTGTAGCAACAGCACAGGATGAGCCAGGAACGGACATCTTGACTGGATCCAACTTGAAAATGTTTTTGATAGGGATTTGTTCCTTGGGAGAACCCAGAGAGCAGTGTTAGGAGAAAACACTTTTCAAGATGACACAGCTTTATCATAAATGCATTACTGAGAACAGCCCCAGACAGTGTGTCTTCCTTCCTGCTTCCCTGGGCAGGCTCCCGTCCTCCCAGAGAATGCTCACCTTGTGCTAAAGCATTGGGTGTTTTGAGTGCTGGAAGCTGCCCCAGCCTATATGGGAGGTGGGCACTGCATGGAAGACCCTGAAAATAACCTAGAACTGGCCTTCAAAGAGAAGGAAAAGCCAGGGGGCCTGAGGAAATGCTCTGCTTTGAGTCCTGGCAGTTTATAACAGCCCCTCTCTGCATGTGCTTCCAAGAGAGGTTCAGAAGGACTCACTTCTCCCACCAAAGACACACAGGTGTGAGCCAAAACCTGGCCCAAGATATGCAGAATTCCACACAACTGTTCCCTGGCTCTGCTGCTTTTCCCAGCAGTTTGACCTGCACTGACCTAGACTAGTCTGGGCCACAGGCAGCAATGCATCTGAAGAACAAAACAGGCTCTCACATGGCCCTCAGAGGGCAGCCACCACCTTGGCCTCCTGTTCTTACCTTTCCAGGCAGGGGTTTGATGGAGAGGACCACGTCACATGGCAGACTGCTTGCACTGTAGATACTGAAATGAGCTTCAGCCTCTTGCCCAACCAGAACCTTGTTGAAGATGAATTTGTTCTCATCTCTGATGAACAGGCCCGGGCCTTTCACCGACTGCAGCTTGCGGCTGAGGTCGGTGCTGCTGCAGATCGGGTACTCCGCGAAGATTAACATCGCATCCTCAGCAAATCCTGTGGACACACCAGAGGGGTGAGCATGGAGAAGCCTCCCTGATGAGTTTATCTGGACCCTGCTGGCCTCTCAGAAGGCTTGATAAGCCCTTTCTGCCCAGGTGACTGCTAAACCCAGCCTTGGGTGGGGGAGCTGGCTGGGAGGATGGAGCCCAGTCAGCCTCAGTCTTAGAGAGCATTGCTTTCCTTTTATCCTTCCATGCATCCCTCTCAGCCTGGGAGGGATGAGTCCACTGGTGGACTTGAAGAGGGCTGGAACCTCTGAGGATTTTAAGGTGGGACACCAGGGCTAGCATGCCTCTCTATCCAAGCAGCAAGTTTAGGTGCTGATCAGCAGCAGGTGTGACCAAGGGCACTGTGGGCAGTATGTACCTGGGAGGCAGGACTCGGCAATCAGGGTGAAGGGAATGCCGAGGGGATTGTCCTTGGGGTCTCTGCCCGGGATGTCAATGTAGAGCTGCTCCTCACATGTCCCCTCCTGCCCTGCGAGGCATTCCACTGTGATCTTCTGCTGGCCCCACGGACTGATGGAGCCGGAGCAGGGCGACACCGTGAACATGCCAAGACTGAGGTGACTCTGCAGAAAAAGGTCCAGGAGAGGCTGATGGCTAACAGCTGTGCCTTGAGCACCCCAGCAAAGAGTATGTCCTGCCTGGCCCAAGCACCCAGTCCCACAGCAAGGAAGGATGACTTCATGGCCCAAAAGCAGCCCCAGACTGAGAGCAGCAAGACAAGAGGAGCTGCAAATCTGTCCCAAGGGGCAGAGAGAAAGGAGTTTGAGTGTAAAGAATGAAGGTGGTAGCTGTGATCCTTCAATCTCCGTAGATAACAGAGGAGAGCAGAAATAGCTGTGAGAAATCACAGGAGAGAGATAGGGACTGCAAAGAACAAAAAGCAGTGTTGTCTGAGCTCTGTGGACTGGGAGTTCAGTGGGGGATGTTTTTGCTTCTGAGGTGTTCACAGACCTATGCTGGCTAGCAGCTACCAAACACAGGACCTGCTCCCCTCTGTTGACCCCACAGCTCCAGGTCAGAGCCAGAGTACAGGACTGTCAGTGGGACTGAGCAGATACTGGTCTTGCAGACCACATCCCACCTTGTGACAATGAGCCCCCAGCCTGGGCACAGCAGCATCTTCTCACATCCCCTGCAGCAGCACTGCTGGGGAGCAGGAGTCACCCACCTGTGTCAAGGAGCTTGGTTTCCTTGCTGTTGATTGCTTTCTAGCCAGTGGAGCAGATTCCCCTTGCTTTGAACTGAGAGGAGAAAGCAGAGGTATCTGTCATGCTGAGCTCCCCTGCCTTTCTCCGAGGCCAAAGCTGGCCTTCCTCCTCTGAGAGGAAAGCCTTTCTGCTCCTGATGGCTCCCAGAGAGCAGCCAGCAGCTCCCATTGCTGGACTGAGCAGCTCTGTCACCAGCTTCATACTACACATGCAGATACCGAGGCCTTTTTCAGCCCCCTCTCCCCAAGCCAGGGATGCAAATGGACGATAGTCCAGGTCTCCTGGCTGCCTGCCACATACCAGCCGTGGGGTGGTGCCTCCTCAGACAGGAAGGGTGGTCAGGGCTTCTCATACCTTTTGCTTTCCGATGTAGATGTCTCCTCGGGCGCTTGGCGGATGTAGAATTTGAAGTTGAGCATGCCTTTGTTCTCCAGCACAACAGTCTGGGTCTTCTTGGTGCCCTTGATCATGGCTCCAAAGTTGATGGGTGAGGCAGGCTCAATGCTGTACTTGCTGTACACAGCTTTTGCTGACACATTCACTGGGATGATGGCGACAGCCTGGCCTCCTTCACCTGAGCAGGCATCTATCACCTGTGTCCACAGAAAAGGTGGTAAACAATAAAGAGGCCAGCCTCTACCCCAGTCCCCAGCTCCTCCAGTTTACCCCTCCCTGTTTAAGCACCTCCTCCAGAGTCAGATTCTCAGCTCCACTTAGGAAGCCTCCCAAATGGTTTTGAAAGACTTTGTTTGTGTACGTCGGAGAGAGGATTCTCCAGTAAAGCCCTTGTTCCATGAGACACCTATCCTGTTTACACTCCCAAAACACCGTGTGATAACTCAGCCTGGCCCAGGCAGCTCACCTGGCAGTACAGGATGGGCTTGTTCTTGAGGAGCATCTCACTTGTGGGGTGGAAGAGGATCTCAACATTCACACCAGGCTGGGAGGCAATCAGGATGCCTGACTGAGGTGCAACAGTGAAGTGGGATGCCACATCTCGTGTCCTGGGACCTGCACCCTTCAGGGTGAAACTGGGGGGAAAGGGAAGGAATGGAGATCTCTGCAGTTAAAAGTACAGGTGCCACCAGCACAGCCAGGACTTTGCACAAGACCACAAAAAAAATAAAGGGAGGATCCAGCTCTGCTCAGGGAGTCCTGGATCTTGACAGAGAGTGCAGACAATCACAAGGCTACTGCAAGAAACCTTGACATTGAAATTTTTCATTCACTTCTTTACAGAGTCTCAGAAAAATAAAGAAAGTGAACATCAAAGAAAGGCAATGAATCTCAGCATTTCAGTGGCTGAAATTTCTGGGGCTCTGCTTTGGGTTCTTGCTGAGCTGTGAAGAACTGCTGGTTTGTGGCTGGATTCTCTGGTAGAATAATTAAGATTAGAGAACCCAGGTTTTGTATTTCCCATGAGGTAGCCAGCATGGAAACAGGTTCTAGCCATTGACAAAGAATACAAAAGAATCCCAGACAAAGGCCTGGGAACCTGAGGAAATGCTCACTGCCGAGTTGCTGTCCGAGTTTTTCTCTGCTCCCCCGGGCTGGGGAGGAGGCTGCACCGGCCGAGCTGTGGCACAGCAGCTGGCAGCCGGGGCGGCACTGCCCGGATGCGCCGCGGGCGTCCGGGGAGCGCCTCAGCAGGAGGCAGCAGCGATCAGCAGGAAGGCGAAGTAGAAAAGAGGGACTCGACTCGGGGGCAAAGTCCAGAGTTTTAATGTCTCCAGGGGAAGCCATCGGGTCGGGACCACGAGGTGGGGGTACAGCCGATTATAAAGGGGACGGAACATACAACACTTCAACCAATGAGGGAGAACTTGGGAGGGAACAAACTCGTGACAAACATGCCGGCTAGCCAATAGGGAATGTGACAGGGAGGGACCCTTGTTCCCGATCCAATCACCCACCGAGGAGGGGAGAACTTTCTGGAAAGAGGGAAGGGGACAGTGTGTGATGGGCAGGAACTCAGGGAGGGATTGACAGAGGGTAACCAGGGGAACAGGGGTGGAGACAAAAAACTGACACTCTCAAAAGGAGGGGTTGCCAGGGGAGGGGGGAAACCCAGGACCGAACCATTATAACTTTAGGGGGAAACAGAACAAACCAAATGAACCCTGCACCACAACAGCTCACTACCAGGCAGCAGGACTCACCTGTACTCAATGTTGTATCTCCCTTTGTTCTTTAGACTCAGGACTTTCTTCACATTATCCAGGACATTAATGGTTCCAAATTCCAAGATTCCATCTGGACCTGCAGAAAACCCACAGAGTGAGTTCAAACATGGTATTTATGAGCTGCTGCAGAACACAACAGGCCACAAGCTACATGGAGGTCTTGGTGCAAAACCCTTTCCAGCAAGTTTCCTTTCTTGAAAGTGTTTTCCAGCTACTTGTCTGCCCTTTCTCTTCTCACTCAAAATATCTGCAGGCTTAGTAGCTAAGGAGCTCAGTTTCCATTTCCTCATTTCCAAGCACAAATCCAATTACTTCATATGCTGTGCTGAGCCTGTGGGGGCTGCCAACTGCCTGTTCACATCACTGTTGTTTCAAAGCCCCCAAATCCAATCTGCTGGTGAAGCTGCAGGCTTCAAAGTTCAGAGGGGAGAGACTTAAGGCTAAGTCAGTTCCCTGACAATGCTATATTTCATGCAGGTTGCAGGGTATGTACTTTATGTATCCATGCCATCCTTGTATTCCATCTCATCACATCGCATCCCATCCCATCCCACCCCATCCCATCCTTGTATTCTATCACATCCCACCCATCGCATGCCATCGCATCCCATGCCATTGCATCCCATCCCATCCCATCGCATTCCATGCCATGCAATGCCATGCCATGCCATGCCATCCCATCCCATCCTTGTATTCCATCGCATCCCATTGCATCCTATCCCATGCCATCCTTGTATGCCATCCCATCCCCTCCCCTCCCAAGGCAATGCAGTGCACCTGGACTGCTTTGTTTGGGAGCATCCACTGACCTTCAGGCATGTCGATGCTCAGAGAGACATCATAGACCTCTGCAGAGACTTTGATGTTTTCAGCCTGGACAATCCCCAGGATGTTTTCTGTATCTGAAACCTGAGGCAGCAAGGAACAAACACTGTTCAGATTATTCTTTTGGTAGACAGCCTGAAAGTCCTTGTCCCTGCTGGCTGCTTCCTCTGTGGCCTCCCTGGCTTCACAAGCGTGGACTCCCAAGGTTTGCTAACCCGTTCCTCTCATGGGCTGCCCCAGTGGGATTCTGCTGCAGTAAACAACCCTATCAGCCCAATTCTGCACTCCTACAGCAGGGAATGCTGCTGCTAAAGCACCCTTGAGAGGCACAGGGGTGTAAGAACAACCACAGGAAGTGCGAGGTGCCTCAGAGCAGGTGGCATTGACAACCCTCTCCAGTCACCCAGTGCCCTGTCTGAAACGCAGCCCCTAAACCAGGGGGAACAAAATCCCAGGGGGAGAGTTTGTTGCACTATGCAAGAGCTTCAGACAAAGGCCAGGAGGAATGTAGAGATCACACTGCAGTCTGAACAACCTTCAACAATTCACAGGGACAAGGTGGTTGTGGTACAGGCTCAGGATGCAGTGTCTGGTTATCTGGGGGGATGTGGATGCACTGCATGTTCTGGCAAACTCTGTGTAGAGGCAGAAGTTGGGGTCACAGCACCCTTGTGTCTGTTGGGTGCAGCTCTTCCCAACTCTGTCCCTAGGAGCACACGGCTGCTCACTGTGCCCTGCTCTGCCAGGCAGGGCACAGGCCCTCTCACCTCAAGTCGGAGGGTCTTCTCAATGCTGCCAATCTGCTCAGCCTTGAAATGCAGTGTCACTTCAAACTCTGAATGGGGATCAATGGTGCCATTATTTTGTGACAAGGAGAAGTCCTCAACAAGGTCATCCAGCCCATTGAGCTGCCAGGCCATGGGCAGCAGGGTGTTGTTCCTCAGGACCAAGGTCCTGCTGTCAGTCCTGCAGAGACAGAAAGGCACTTGGCATCAGCTGCTGGATGGTCACACCAGCCTCGCCACTGAATGCAACTTGGAGCAGCTCCATCCATGCCCTGGAAACCAGAGCCAAACATTTTCTCTTTGTCACAAGTCTTGGAGTGCTTTTGGGATGACTGACCTGTGCAGAAGCAGCTTGTCAAAAGACAGCTGCCGGGGGCTGACCTCCAGCTTCACGTGCACCCCATGGCAGCACAGGCTGAAGACCACTGGGTCTGGGTTCTTCCCAATACAGCAGATGAGCTTGTCTTCCAGGAAGCCAGGGGAAGTGGGGTATGCCCATATGGTCAGCTTCTGGACACGGCCCCACAGGAAGAAATCAAAAGAGCTCTGTGTGTGAGCAGGAGGAGCAGCCCCTGGGCACTTCTGCAGTGCCTGCTCTACCTGCCCTTCTCCTACCTGCTTCTCCTTTGGTTTCAGTGTCATGCTGGGAGGGTCCAGAAGGAATGTCTCCCCATCATTCTCAAAGGAGAAGTGGACCTCTACATCTGTGGGGGAGTTGTTGAGGATGGTGATATTCTCTGAGTTGTTGGGACAGTTCTGGGCCTTGTACCTGTCCACAAAAGGGGAAAAGGCTGCAGAGGAGACTGTTGCCTTTGCTACACACCGAGGAGAGCACTGTGTGCACCCAAGGAAGCGGTGCTGGGAGACTCTGCTCTAACAAACAAGTGAGGGAAATGGATCCCAGACAGGGGCATGGGCGTGTGCTCATCCTTGCCTTACTCTGATGCCTTCCCCTGGACTTGGTGCCTCCAGCCCAGAAGCCTGATGATGCTCAGGCCACTTCAAGAGTTTTTATTACAACATAAATTCAAAGGTGCCTAGAAAAATAACAGTACACCAGGGTTGTACTGTTTCTTCTTTCTTGGGGTGCCTTCCCTGCAGGGTATAAGGAAAGTCTTTTGGAAAAAGAGTTTAGCTAACCTCTTTCATAAAAGTCATGAAACTTCTTTGCATTTCATGGGTTAGCTCAGAGTCTTAAGAAAGAAATATAAAGCATCAATTTCAAAGAGCAATGTAAAAAGATAACAAATTACCTTTAAGGTGTGGAAATGACTTTGGAGTGAAAGGGTTAATGAGGCAAACAGAGATCCCATACCATCCATCAACATGGCTAAAGATTGTCTATTTTTTAAAATATTTCAATTTCATTTCCTTGGGGTGTCAAAATAGACCTAGCCCTCCAGAGCTCCCATGGAGATAAGAACTTAATGTTAAATATTATTTTTTTTAAAAAGTGACAGTAAAAGTAGAAGTACACAATAGCTTCAAGGACAATGTGTTTAGGCAGACTTCATCCAGCAGTGTGGATGCAATGTCATTACAGGAAAATGTAATTCCTGCTGTACGTTCCCCCCAACGCCCATTGGTAGGTTAATAATAAAATCTTATTAATAATTACAGACTAATGAAAGGTTTACAAAACCATCTACAAAACAATTACTCAATCAGGCTACCTGCAGAGCTCAAAGCACTTCAAAAAGCACCATGAAGTTAATTTCCTACAGGTTGAGGCTGGCGTGGGGGGACACAAAAGTTGCCCCCCAAGTCACCTTTGGACTGGCAGCAGCATGCGGCTCTGGGTAGGCAGAGCAGCTCCTCCAAGGCTCATTTGCCTCTCATCTGCTCCAGTTCACATATCTGTGGTCCTTCAAACCCATGTGTCTCCCAGGACTCTGCTGGGGACTGCCCTGGATTGTGCCACCAGGACAGCCTGTCTCTCCAGGCGTGTCCAGAAAAGTACAAGGCCCAGCAGGGAGCACGTACCACTCTCTTGATTTCCCACACAGCAGCGGTCCAAAGTGGAATTGCTTTGTGCTCTCAACATATTCCTTGAAGATGACTTCATCTTCCTTCATGGTTTTCCTCCACTGTGGAAACACCAGCCTGGGCAGAGAAAGTGGGGAAGGACATGAGATACTCCAAGTAGGAAATGCAGTCAGAAAGCCAAAACCCTTCCTGGTGGCTGAGGTACCATCTGCCTTCCCAGCTCCCAGCACAGGAAGAGGTGCTGGGCGACCTCAGGCAGCACAATGTGCCCAGGCCAGAAGCCCAAGGGGCAGCCCTGGCTGTGAGTTCAGGGGCAGCTGTGGTGTGGGAGGCTGCCAGGGACCAGCCTTACCGAGGGTTCTGGCAGATGCTGGGGTACAGGCCGGTGCCACTGCAGGGCAGCTCGTACTGGCACTTTGACTGCATGAGCTCAAACCTCAGTGTCTGCTCAAACTTCCCTGGCTTTTTGGCAGAGAAGTGCACCTTCAGTTCCACCTCACTGTGGGCAGGCACTATCCACCGGTACCGTTTCAGCCTGGCAATTGAAGAGGAGGCTTCAGACATTGCTGAGGAGCAAATGGAACAAGGAGGGTGCGCTCGCCATCCCCCAGCACTGGCACAGGGTGGCTGTGGAGCTGGAGACCATGGACCTTGTTTGGCAAGAGGACCAAGAAGCAGAGGCATCACCTCCTCCCGTGCAGCTCACCTGAGGAATTCTGTAGGGGTTGAGGCACTTTCCCATGTACTTTTGGATCTTGTTGCAGAGGAATCCCGGGGACTTCCTGTTCTCTGTGTGGAGATGTGCTTCTCCTTTGCAGAGCTGTCTCTGCTGGCTGCTTTACCTGTCTTTGGTCGGCCCTTGGCAGAACTGCTCTTTGCTTGTGGGGCCTTGGCCTAAGGGGAGAGAGAAAAGGGAGGGGAGAGGTGAGCCCTGAGACATTCCCATCCTGGAAAGCAAAATGGGGGTTTGTTCACCAGTGGAAGAGAGAAGAAATAAATAAATCCACCTGCCCATGGACTTGGTCTTCCTTATTGGTGTTTGTTTTGCCTAGGACCCCCCTTCTCACTCAGGACCCTCTCCTCAAAGGAAGTTCATGGTTTTAAGTGTTTTTTTTCCCTCTTGTCTTACAGAACTGCTCTGTCTCCAGCAGAGCTGTCTCTTTTCTCCCATCCCTGACAGAAAGGAGACTTGCAGACACAGGGCCCCATCACATCTTCACTACTTCTCCACAATGCTCCCTTTCCTTCCAAGCTGTCCCCCATGTCCCCGTCTAGCCTTCAGCGCCAGCACCACTGCAGCACCCACCAGATTGTCTTCCACAGCAGCACCTTCAGGTGCCACAATGGTGAAGGGCTCCACACGCTCTGCAGAGCCCAACCTCTCCTCTGGGTACTCCACTATGGAGAGCACACCACCGGGGGGAAGGGGAGGGCCGTCGGGATGCAGTCCCACATGTTTCAGCATCTAAAACAGAAGGCAAAATCCTATTTATACTTCTGTCACCTTCATCCTTACAACTCCTTTAAAAGCACTGAGCTTTTGGCAATGGGGTTTTTAATTTACATGAAGCACGGGTGCTTTGTTATGCCCAGTGGGGTGAGCAGGCTCCAGAGCAGACACAAGAGCTACAAGCAGGACCGGGAGAGAAACTTCTCCTAAGTGACTCAGCTGTAGAAAACAATGACTGTGGGCTGCCCTGTCCTGGGATGGTTTATGATTTCCAGGCTGGGAAAGCCTGAACAGATGGGATACTTGTACACAGAGCACTCCCACTTCCTGCCCATCTGAGGAATGGTGATAACCTCTCCATCCACACAGATGATAGAGAACATTGTGGAGTCATCAGGGACCTGGACAAGGCTCTGTGCCATTATCACCTGGGGGGACACAATGCTCCAGGGCCCAAGACCACAGCAAGCTCAAGATCTGAGCCTTGCAGGGTGTTACCTCATCTTCTGTTGGCAGCTTCCCTTCCCTCAGGATCTCTCTGATCATGGCCTTTGGATCTGAGACCTGGATGTCCAGGCACGGCACCCCAACGTGCTCTTCTCTGACTGCCCCCTCTGCAACTTCACTTTGTGTATCCAGCTGAGATGACTGAAGACTCCTTTGGTCTCCACTTTTTTGTTCAGGCTTCTTCTCCACCTTCTCCTGAGGCTTACTGGTCTTCTGACCTTTGTTTTCAGCTGAAGACTGGGACTTGTTTCCCTTCTGGATCATAGGTAACTGCACGGTACCCTGAATCCTGTTCCAGTAGGAGAAAACCTGTGCAACGTTCTGCTGCGATGACTCATAGATCTGAAACCTCAGGATCAAGTTATTCTCCATCTCAGCTGGGTCCTCTGGGATTTCGGTTTCCTCCATCTCTGCAGCTTTGGTTTCCCACTTCTCTGAGCATTTGGTTGCCCCCTTCTCTGGGGCTTTGGTTTCCTTCCCCTCTGGTGATTCGCTTTCCTTTTTCTCTGGAAGCTTGGTTTTATTCTCTGAGGCTTTGGTTTCCTCCTTCTCTGGGGCCTTGGTTTTCCCCTTCTCTGGTTTTATAGGTTGATTCCCCACAGAGACACCCTTCTTTTCCTCCTTCCGCCTCCCTTCCTCCTCTAAGGCTTTTTCCTTCTCCTCAAGCTTTTGAGCCAGCTGCTTCAGCTCCCTTCAGCAAACAAAATAGAAATCATCACTGAGAGTCACTACCAGAAACTTGGGCTCACTCGTCCTGGCTGGCCCTGCACTTCATTCCTTGACCCTGAGCCAGGCAGAACTGCGAGACCATTTCCGTGAATTTTCCTCAACCCACAGAGGTTGGGAACATCCCAAGTGAGGGGATTGGTGGAAGGGGACCTCCAGGACCAGCCAAACCTAAGCCTAGCCATCATAAGATCCTGACTGTGCAACCTCCCTCTTAAGGCACACCCAGACACCTCCAGCCCACTGCCAAAGGCTGATCCACCAGCTCTCTGCACTGATGCCCGAAAACGCTCTTTGTCTCTTGATTTCCCAGTTTAAAGCAGATCACAAATTGCTAACATCTGCTTTTCTCTCCTACAATTCTTACTCAGCTCATTCAGCCCCCTTCTCCCTGGGCATAGCCTGCTCCTTAATGAGAATAATCCTGTCAGTCAGAAAGCAAAGGCTGCAGGAACTGCTCTCCTGCAAGACAGGCTCTTGTCAGCCAGATTTCCTGCTGGAACCCAGCTGTGACCAAGCAAACTGGTGCTGTCTGCCATGGAATCGATCTGAAGCAGCCTCATCTGTTTCCTCCCCATGAAACCACCTTCAGCCAGGGCTGAAGGAAGTCCTGGCACACAGCTGCTTTAAGCAGCCTCCACTCCCAGCTCACACTTTGCCTGTGTGTCCTGAGCTGGGCTGCCCTGCTGGAGCAGAGCTTCTCCTGTGCTTGCCTACTGCTGCAGCTGAAGGGGAGCCTAAAGGACAGGAGTGGTGTCCCACCACAAGGAGAACCCTGGCAGATCAGCAGTGTAAGGACTTCATCTGTGGCAGCACCAGGACCCAAACCAAGGTTTGGTCTGTGCCCCACACCTGCCCATACCACAATCCCATTGTTTTGGTGAAGAAGGGAAGATGATGAAGAAGGTGTGACTCAACACCATGGACTTAAAGACACCTCTACAGGCAGTGCCAAGGTAAGCCCAGAGCCCAGCTCCCTGCAGGCAGCATCTAAACCAGGAGGGCTCACCACTGAAATAGAGAAGAACATGTTCTGTCTCAACAGAAGAAGGTCCTTCCTCTCTTGGGAGCCAGGCAGCTAAGAGTGGCCATCCCTGTGTTGCTTCTGGCCTTTGCTATCCAGCACCTCTGAGCTCAGAGTCCTTGGAGCAGGGAAGCCCTCCAGGGACAGTAACCCATGGAAGAGCAGTGATCCATGGAAGGCTTACTCACCTCTTCCTCCATATGCGCTTCTTTTCCAGTATTATTTTATCCACTTCTGCTTTCTTCTCTTTAGGAAGGGCATTATACTCTTCCTCATCTACTTGCAAGACAAGTTCTGCAATCTTGTGCACAGCTTTTTCCCACTGCAGCTCTTTAGCACAAACCAGAGGAGAAACCATGAGTGACTGCAAGCAGAGCTGGGTGCTCTGGGTCAGCTGCAAGGATTCACAGCTTTTCCTGACCCAGTCTATCATCCCAGGAGATACTGGGGTGCTCATATCCCTGCTCCAAAATTCAGACAATCCCCCCAAACTATGGCTGGGCAGTGAGGTCCTGTGCTTTGCCTGGCTTAAGTGCACCAAGGCTGAGGAGAGTTGTTTGTCGCTGAGCTACAGCAGCTGGCACTTGTGCCCAAGATTTAATGTTAGAGATTAAGGTGAGTCTTAAAACCTCAGATCTCCTGCAACTCTGAGATGAGTGCTGGTTACACTGAGGCAGAAGGTGGAAGGCTTAATAAAAACATTTCTTACAATCTCTGCTCCAAACCCAGATACACAGAGATAAGGCTGAGGGCTTGAGAGAGAAGATTTGAGAGGGATGCAGATATCTCACCTTCCTTCTCTCTTTCAGCTTCCTTCCTCTTTCTTTCAGCTTCGCCCCTGGCTTTCCAAGAAGCATAATCCTCATGCAGGTTCACCATGTAGATATGATGACAATTCTTGACAGCTTTGAGTATGCAGAGCAGAGAAGATTCCAGGCTGCCTGCAAAGAGGCTCTCCAAGCCATCAAAGATCACTCCCTTGGAGCAGTCTTTACGCTGTGAATAAAGGGAGGAGTAAGCCAGCCACTGCACACAGGGGGCTGGCAGCTGCACAGTAAACCCAGATGGCACCAGCTATCCTTGTTCCAAGTGCAGTAGCTAAGAGCAGCTTGGATCTGTCCTTAGGCTCTGCCAATGAAGGGCAGCTGCAGCTTCCCCCAAGGTTCCCTGCACACAGTCCAGGATCCTCCAGCAGCATGTACAAACATCCTCCTCCTCCTCTCTGAGTCGTACCTCAGGTACCCCAGTGCCTGTTTCTTGGAGCAGGAATGTCCCCTTTTCCCCCACCCCACACACCTTCAGCCTCTCACTCAGGATGTCCACCAGCAGGTCCTCGGGCAGCACACAGCTCAAGCAGTTCAGCTCTTTCCCACTACTGCTGATGATGTTCAGCTGCTGTGGTGCAGGAGCAGTGGAAACTGTGAACTGCAGTGGGAACCATTGTAAGGAAAAGAAACCACGGTGGAAAGCCCTGAACAGCTCCCACTGCTGGGCTTGGAGCTGGGGTTCCTCACAGTGGAGACTAGAACAACCCTGCAGTGCAGGCTGGGGGCTCCAGGGGATGGTCCTGGAGGGCCCATCCGTGGCCAGTAGACACCCAAGCTTGCAAGCCCCTGGTGCAGCCTCCCAGCACTTAGCTCACTGCCTGCAGCCACACTAGCCAGGACTGCACTTTGCCAGCAAACCACTGAGAACCAGAGGAGCTGTGTGCCAGAGCACATTCCCAGCCCAAGTCATGGCACTATGGACCCACATACCAGGCCCTGGCTGGTGCAGAGCCTCCACTGTAAGCAGCCCCTGCCCATCTCAAAGACAATGCAAAGGTCCCAGACATCAGCCAGGGCAGATCACATTTACCTTGGTGTCCTTTTTGTCGAGTTTGCTGGCTGGATCCCTCTTCTTTTGTGCTGGAGGGGTCTTGTCTTTAACATTCTTGTCAATTTCTTCCCCAGAGAATTGTTTATTCTTGGTCTGAGCAATGAGTTGAGACTTTTTACCTGCACAGGGTAAAAAGATGGTTCTGGGGGGCTTTGAAAAGCAAGCAGACTTTCACTGCAACGGGCACAACCTTGGGAAGGAAGATGGCACTTTTTCCCCAGTCTGCTGGGCACTGGGAGCACTGTTTCCCAGAAGCAGCTCCTTCCCTGCTTCTCTTACCAGCAGGTAAAAGCACACCATCCCATACTTGATTTTAAAGCCAGCACTATGTCCCTCCTAACAACTGTGCATGCAGGTGACGCTGCTTGCACAGCAGTTCCCCTGCAGATCAAGCCAAAGATTTGTCCTCCAGGAACATTGTTTCCATACGCTGCACCAATCCTGCATTCCCATGTGGAGACCTGCAGCCCTGCCCCACTTGCATCACCCATCTCCACTGAAGCTGAATCCTCCATGTGGGAAAAGCCCAGCTGGGACCCAGACTCTTCTTCCCTGCACCAGCTCCCAACCCAGCCAGGTTCAAAAGTGAGCGATGCAAAACTTCCCCCTGCACCGAGCCAGGTCTGGCCTCACCCTGCAGAGCTCAGGGTACCAACTGCCCAGGAAGTTTCATAACTGTCTCCATTCTCACATGGAGAAAAGCCCAACGAGCTGTGTAACCTGACAGTGGCATAGGCAACTCTCTGGAGAAAAGAGCTCATCCGGAGCATGCCTCTCATTGGAAATTCCTCTGGGCGGTTGACCTTCCCTTTCTCTCATTTGTGAGGTTACACTCATAGTCCTCTTGTGCTTACTGAGCCACTTCAGAAGGCTTTTTCCTTGTTCAGGTGGGCAGCAGTTCTGCCTGCTGCCCATGAGGAGCAAGCTCAATTCAGCTTGGAGGAAATATAAAATACTTGGGAAAGAGACAGGCATGCTTTACCACCCCTGGATGAGCTCTTTGCTCCATGCTCACTGTCAGGTTCCACAGCTCGTTGGGCTGTTCTCCATGTGAGACTGGAGACTTTCATGAAACTTCCTGGGCAGTTGGTACCCCTAGAAAAATGAACATGTGCCAAGAATGGCAGCAAAGGGGGCTACAAAAGAACCTCTGACTGAACCCTTAAAATGGATTTGATTTTTTTTGGCAAGCCAGTGATGCACTTCACCCATGTTCCCTAAGAGATCCAAGGACTGAAAAACTGCTGCTCTGAGTAAGCAGAAGTGGACAGTCATGGTGGGTTTCTCAAGCACTGGCTCTGGGTCCTTACCAGCATCACCTTCATCTTTGTCTTTCAGCTCCTTGGCAGCCTTGGTGCAGAGCTCCCGGGCACAGAGCCCTGCTGGGCTCTGGTCGTTGGCCATGGCCTCTTCCACCACAGTGCCAATGGACACATAAGCAGCGTCGTAATACTGACACAGGCCCGCTGCTACCTCTGTCTTTCCTGCGAGAGAGAGGAGGACTGCTTGGTGACACTGGCACAGGAGGCACTGCAGGGACAGGCCCTGGAAAAACCTCCAACAAGATTTCAAAGTTAGAAGGACAGTAGGAGAGCAAGTGTCCCCCATGGGGGAGGCAGCTGCAGCGTGGGTACAAGCTCTGAATTCTAGAGCCAAGAGGATCATCTCCACCTCCTGTTCAGCTCAGGACTTTGCCTTAAGCACCATGGCCCACCAGGATGTGTTCCTCCTGCTTGCCCCTCTCCCTGCAGCCCTGGGCTGCAGCTCACGTACCTGCCCGGGGTGGCCCATGGACAATGACAACAATCCCTCGGTGCTGCTGCGCTTCACACCTCCCTGAAGATGGGTCAATGCCCAGGTGGCGCATGACAGCCCGAGAGATAGGATTCCCAGTCATTTTCACCAAGGACTCAGGACAGAATGTGACAGTTCTGTATGCTGCAGTGCAAAACCAGGGGGAAGAGTCAGACTCCTGACCACATTTGATCCTCATCATCCTCCCCATCCCCTCAGACACCAGGAAAGGAGACTTGGTGAAAGCAAGATGAGCTTGTTCTTTTGTTGCTAGGAAGGTGCAAATATAAAAGAGCCAGTGATATTAGACCTGGTCCTACTGGCTGAGCAACTCATCCAGTCCTAGTCTTTGTGGCTAAGGGACACAAGGGAATATCCTGATTATTTCCCCAGTCTATGGCAGGCAGATAGGAGCTTGCTTTGGCTACACCCAGGATTGGAAGAGGATGCTACAGCCCTTCAGCCAAGAGTTCCTCCACCAAGCTGGGGAACAGGCAGCTGCTAAAAGCATGGGCTTTCCCTGGAGAGCAAGGTGACAGAGGGTTCAGGGTGGATGGGCTGGAGTCCCTGCTGTTACCACAGGCAAAACAGACACCGCCAAACCCTCACTGTTTTTCTGACCTGCTGCTGCCTTGCCCATGGCCTTGGCCTTGGCCTCAGCCCTGGCCTTGGCTTCTGCCATGGCCTCGAGCTTTTCCCGTTGAGCCTCTGGCCTCTTCTGTGCTTCATAGTCCTCCAGCACCTCTGGGGGCAGCGTCTCACCCACAGCACGTGGAGGCATAAAAAAGCTCTTTTGGTACTCAGACCCCACTGCCATCCGTAGGATCTGTATGTGGAGGGAAGAGAAACCATAATGCAAGATTACTTTCCTTGCCTTTCATCACACAGACTCAACAAACCCATTTTCTGTCTCCTCCCTTCCTCCCAACAACACAAACTATTTTGTTTAGGTCCTCCCACAGCATGTCAGCAGTGCTGGCTTTGCCCTGGGGATTGCCTCCATCTCCCTGGCACAAGCCTTGGAATGCTGCAGTGCTGTGAAGCTTGGGCAGCAAGGACATGGGGACCAGAGCTGCCTTCTCACCTTCTCCTCCTCAAGGTACTGCTCATCAAAATCCAGGGAGTAAAACTCAGTGGGGAAGTTGCATGGATTCTTCACCACCACTGTGGCCTCCACCCCATCACTGTCCACCAGCATCCATCCCATCTTTAGTGCTGGGGGCCTGAACTCCAACCGTGGCTGCAGACCTTGTCCTGAGAGGTGCAGCTTCAAGTGGTTGCTGCTCCCACAAATGTTAAACTCCAGCTCATTGTTGTAAGACCTCTGAAAAGAGGAAAGTGCACAAAACCATTCCATGAAGTCCCAGTGACAGGACCCCCAATACAACAATGCTTGCCCCAAGGTCAGGGTGTTATCAGTCCCTCCAAGGTGAATGGAAACCAGATATTTACTGATGCTAGGGACTACAGCATCTGCAGTAGTCTGGGTCTGAGTAACTGGGATGAATCCTGGTGTGCACTGTAACTGGGTATTTGGTATCAGATGGATGTACAATGGACTGTCAGGCATTTTCACCTAGTCATGCAGGAGTGCAGTGCTCATGGGAAGGGCCCTCGGGGTTACAGTGTCCAGACACAGTCCTGGCACTGCTGCATCAGGCAAACACCAGCTCCAGGAGAGAGGCAAAGGAGCTCTTGCTGGCCAGAAATAAGGGTCATCTTCTTTGCCACGTGTTTGGCTCTGCTCCAAGCCAGACACAAGATGGTTACATTTCCTGAGCAATGAAAAGATCCCTGGGACTGTGTGCGGGCACAGAAGCACTTGTGTCCATGCTGGCACACACTGCCAGTTTCCGAGACCCAGCGGCCACAGACAAACTACTTTTGGGAATGCTCTGTCCTTTAAGGTGAATCCCCAGCTGCATGGGAATGTGCAGGCAGGCCAGAGCCCCAGGGACTGCTGCCAGCACACCATACAGGTGACTGTCCTGCCGTGCCCAGGAAGCTCTGTGGTGGCTGTGTGGTCTGTCAGTCCTGCAGCAGGATGAGCCATTCCAGGATTATCCTCTGCGAGTGGGCAGCTGCTCTGCACCGAGTGTCACAGCTGCAGACACAGCCAGGCAGGGGGGAGGCTGAGGGGAATTGGGCACATCCCCCACATGTGCTGAGAGGCAGCCTCAGAGCCCTGATGCTCTCTGTGCAAGCTCCCTGTGGGCATTTCAAAGCACATCTCATGGGAGTGCTCTGTGGGGTGAACTGAGCCACGCCGAGTATGGGGCTTGCAGAAAGCTCCCTGTGAAGGCAGAGCTCCCACCACACTCTCTGCACCAGGCCCTCATTTCCAGATAGCCCTGACAGGCCTCCTGGGCTGACAGCTGCCAATCTCACCTCCTCCTTGGGTGTAAACTGGATGTGCAAGTTCTGCCACTTTCCTGGATCAAGGGTTCCTTTGGAGGGCGTCACTTCAAAGGGACAGGGCTCATCCTCCAGCGTCTGCCGCTTCTCACGTACGGCTGGTGTCATGTATTGGAGGTGATTTTTCTGGGCACAGAAACCAATCTTGTGAAGTCTCCTCGTGCTCTGAGACACTGACACGGTGCTGAGAGCACCCACAGCCAAACCAAGTGTGGCCCCAAAGCCCAGAGCTGGAGGGAAGCTCTGTAGACAGGGCAGGCAGATAGCGAACTGTGGCGTTGCGTGCTTTAAAAAGCATAAGTTGAAGTTGTTATGAAAATTAATTACCAAGTAATGGTTTGTTCCTTTTCCCCCCGTGTAAACCCCCTATAATGGTTTGTTCCAAAGTTGTTTTTCCCCGTTTTCCCGCCACTGGCCTGCCCATCAAAGTGAGGAGTCCCTTGTTCCTCCCCCTAAGCCCTTATATAGTTACATCAATCCCCGTGGTGCTGCCTCTTGCCCCTGACTGTCATGTTAACCCCCCCTTTTTTTGAGAGACTTCTATGTCACTCATCCCCAGTCTAGCTCCTGATTTGTCCTCAAGACTTCCTCCCTCCTCCATGTGCTTCTCATTGGACCTTTTGTGTTACATCAGCCTACCTTTACCTTCACCTATTGGTTCCCTCATGCCTCCACACCCCACGGCCACTCACGTTCTAAGGGCTAGCCAGACCCGTCTCCCTTGACACTTGTCCCTGGACCCTCCTTGGAATAAGGTTTCCTTGGAACCTACACAAGTGTCCCTTCTTTCGTTCCTTCATCTCGGGACCTCGTACCTCACCCCAGCCTGCGTCACCCACGGCGCAGCTGTCGCTGCTACCTGGGCAGTCTCGGCGAGAGCCCGGGAGCGGCCAGTCTTGTAGCGCCCGTCTGCGGCCACACGAGGAGCAGCCAGCCGGCGTCCCCTTGCTCCGAGCGACCGCAGCGTGCGAGAGCTACCGCGAACTACTGTCCTCAGAGGAGGAGGAATGGGTGAAAATGGCAGAAAAGCAAAGCATCAGCTAATGGAACAGGTCCAGGCAAACCAGCCTTGATCTGGACTCACAGAAGTTTCCTCAAACACACTGTAGACCCAAGTGCCAGGCAGCCACAGGAGCAGAAAGCGCAGGAGTCACAAAGAAAACCCACCCAAGAAGTTACGTGTTCAACGTGGCCTGTGCTTTACCTTCAGAACAGGCTTGCTGGCAGTAATGAACCATTTGCAGGGTACTCGGAACTGGTTGTAGAGTCGGATGGTCTCAACCTGGCACTGCCCAACGAGGATGTCAGAGAACTGCAGTCTGTTCTTGGAGAGGTTGAGTGACAGTTCCAACACAGTGGCACGGAGACGGATGTTATATGTGGGGCCTTGTGTCACCTGGAGAAGGACAGAGAATTCAGCGGAGGGTGCAGGTGACATCTGCTGCTGTGCCCAGCCTGCTGCCCGCCCCAAGAGCTGTGGTACCTCGATGGGCAGCACCACTTCCACGTCACCCTGTGGCCTGTGGGCACTTTCGAAGCGCACGTCAAACGCCACGGTGTGCTTGTGGGGGAGGCCATTCTTCTGGTCCAGGTCCACACTGAAACCTTGAACGGATGAACACAAAGCAGCTGAGATAGACATGAAACACAAAATGTGACATAAGCATGTTAAGGCCTTACTGGTGTCCTGGCTGAGAGGCCTGGGAGAAGCCCCACGCTGTGCTGTGACCTGGACAACAACTTAAGAGTGCACCTGAACACCCCTCAGCCACAGTGAGCCACTGTGTGATGGAAGCACAGCCTTGCCTCAAGGCCTCTTTTGGAAGCCTTTTGATCCACCAGAGGCTCTCACAGGCTGCTTCCTCAACAGAGGCTGAATACAAGTGCTGTGACAGTGTGAACTGCAAACAAAGCACTTCCACAACACAGCAGACCCCACTGGCTGGCAAAACAAGCCCACAGAGTGCCCAAAGAAACTTGCTGCTCGTGGGAGCCAGGGGCGGAAGATGCTGAGAGGTGACCAGGGTGATGAGCCCATCTGGCCCCTGCACTGAAGCATTAGGGCAGTCACAGGCAGGCCAGGTCCCTGGGCATGGCTGGCCAGGAGAGTTCTGCCCCTAAAGCTCCCAGCAGGGGCACTGAGAAGAAAAAGCTCAGAAACCTCCCAGGGTTCAGGGGCTTAAGCTAATCTGTCTGAGACAACTCCTTCAAGGCCACAGGAAGTGTCCCCAGCACTGCTTACCTGTGTCCTGCAGGACAGATACATTGGCCTGGAAGGACACTGGGATCTGCCCAGGGTTGGTGATCTTCAGAGTGTGTGTCTCAGTGTAACCCTTAAGGACAGGGCCCATGTCCAGGACATACTCCAGCAGCTCAACTCTGCAAGGAGTAAGGACAGGCCTTAAACCACAGTTCTTAAGTGTGGCTACATGTCCAAGGGAACAAAGCATACAAATACAGTGGCTATTTCTTTATTCACTGCTGTAAAAACTCAGCTCAAGCCCATGAAACCCATGGCCTGACCACCTGGCAATGACTTTGGGAAGTCAGGAGGAGTGCAGGTCCTAGGTTTTATCAGCTACTAAAGGTACCTGAAAATACAATTAGTTGAAAATGGACACTGGCCACAGCTCCTCTGCCATGAAAAGCCAGTATAGGTGAGTCCACTGGGCCTCCACTGCTCTCAGTGGAACTGCCTAGCCTGGTGTACAGCCTGAGCCTGAAATTGCTTTGGGGCCTAGGAATAAGGTTTGCCTGCACAGGAAACCTCCATTGCTCTGCAACCAGATCACATGAGCTGTTCTGCAGAGCATCTTCTTCCTGAACTGAAGCCTCCCGTGCTTGTGCTGCATCATGATGGTGCCAAGGGACAGACCAGGTCACCTAGATAAGCCCTGCCACCCCACCAGGATTCAAGCCATCTGATTTTGGGTTTTAAAGGGTTTGCTGACATGTGCAGTTCCCTTCTCCTTTTCTTTAGTGTCACAGCTGCACAGCTGTTAGCTGGAACCAAGACATCAGCTGGGAGCTGTCTCTTTCAGAGCTAGTCAGCAGGGACAGAATTTGTGCTGTCTGGAAGGGCTTGAAGGGGTGCACTGGGTCCCCCAGCTCTAGGGACAGAACCCCACACCTGTGGGCAGCTGAGCAGGCCAAGGCTCAGCGTGGTGCTGGGGAAGGGAGGACACCCTGCTGTTCACATGTAGCGTGTCACAGCCACCAGGACCAGACCCCTTCTGGAGTCCAGGCTATTCCCAGCTCTGCAGACACAAGGAGCTCTCAGGAGAAGGGGACATGGCTGGGTGCTCCCCACGGGGCACCTGGAGATGGGGATGGGAGTCCCTACTCACTTGACAAGACTCTGGCACAGCTCCTTGTCAGGGAATCTGCTCTTTGGGGGATGGGATGTGAGCTTTTCCTGCAGCTCCAGAGCAGCTTTCTCTATCAACATCCTCATCATCTTTATCTGCACCTTGGTGTTTGACTGAGGAAAGGGAAGACAGTGGCTGGTTAGCAAAGGTCCTTCCCAAGGCCCAACCTGCACCTGAGAAAGGATCCCCCCCTGCTCTCGTTGGGAGGGGCTGTGGGGTCCTCCTGTCTGGCTGCTCAGTGTCTCTGACACCTCCTGCTCTCTTAGCCAGCACCTCATCTCCAGGGAAGTCACTCCAGCATCTTTGCCTGCCCAGACACTGTTAGCAAAGCTGCTCTGGCCAGGCAGACAGACAAGCCAGGAACCTTCCAGAGCTCCAGATACTTGCCTGCCCCCAGCCAGTACCAAGGCAGCTTGGACCAAAGCTGTCTTGAAAGGGAACTGGGAGCAAGCTGGGGCCTCTTGGAGATGAGCACCACCAGCACAGCCCCAGGGCAAAATCAGGCAGCTGCTGTTAAGGTCTGGAAATCTGGCAGGCCTTGGGTTGGGACCAGTGAACTCCCCAGCAATGATCTGCATCTCCTTCAAAGCATCAACCCCATCCCTGGAGCATGGCCTTCAGGATCTCTCCCTGGGGTAGCCAGGAAGCTGGTGCAGCCCCAGAAGAGACCATGACCAGAGTGGCAGCCCTAGGGGCAGTGCTGAGGTGACACAAGGTTGTAAGTGGGCAGGGAGGTCCCAGGTGCTATCAGGGCTCTGGGGAGCTGCTGTGGGCTGCAAGGGCCTCAGGTGACATGGAGAGGGTGGCATGTGCCAAACAGGGCTGCAGCTGCTCTTACTACAATGCCAGAGTCAAGCATGCAGGGCTCCAGGCTCTGAGTCTTGAGACTCTGAGTCTCCAAGGTCTGACTCTTAGTGGTCTGAGTTTTCAGGGTCTGAGACTTCACGGTCTTGGTCTTCAGGCTCTGAGTCTTCTTACAAACAACTGATTTATTGCTCTGATTGTGTCGTTGCAGGGGTCTTATGAGCTGTTTCAGTGTCTTCTCATATTTTTCATTTCCTGAAGGAAGAAAACATCCACAAAGAGAAGTGTGAGCAAAGGGCCAGTCCCATTTAAGCTGGCAAGTCCCTGCCTCCCAACACTGGTTTCTTCCAGAAAGAAATCCCTCAAGCCATCTATGGAAAGTGGATGCTGCTGTTCCTCTCTGAATCTCATCCCCTGCAGTGTCACACAGATCCAACCCTGCCAGAAGCCCTGCCAGCCTCTCTTACAGCTTTCCCAAGCCTTTCAGTCTAGCTATCATCCCTCAGGACCCTGCCAGATGTGCTGGCAGGCTCTGCAGGTTGGTTCCTGGGACAAAGCCCACATGGGATCCTCTGCTCAAGACTCATGAAGCAGTCAGAGGGTTTGGCTTGGTTGGGGAGTCCTGCAACCCTCCACGCTCAGTGGAGGTGGGCATGAGCTGCTCTATGGGCATATGGTAGGGAACAAAACCAGAGGGGCCCTTCCTGGGCAGACAGGCAGTGCCCACCTTTGATGTTCCAGGGCAGGTTGACACTGATCATGGGAAAGGATGCTTCTCCTTTCAGGCAGATATTTTCTGGGTCCAGGTCACCCACTTTAAGCTGGTAAGTCCTGCTGAAGGCTCCTGGTAATCCCGGCATGTAAGAGAATTTCAGCACTTGCTTCTTGCCAGGTGCAATGGAGCCCTGCAGGGACGGGAGAAGAGGGAGGGAATGCATCAGAGTGTTTGATGGGGATGGCTCAGGGGACAGACAGGCTGAGAACACAGGTTCTCATCTAGAAGAAACCATCAGATCACATTACCTTCATGATAAATATATTACAGTATTGGCTTTCACAGTTGTTAAATACTATGTGTTCTACAATGTTGACTTTTGTAAAAGAAGTTTTGATGAAGTTTAGAGTTCTTTTAATGAGAATGTTGTGTTGTGATATCAGTGTTGGTGAAGAGTTGTTGCAATATTAACATTTAACCAATGAAGGAATGGAAACCTGTTGAATATGTTGAAAAGTCACAAAATGACCAGGACTAGGACAACTGCACATGCTCCATCTGCCGAGACAGAGCAACTGAGGGTTCCAGCAGGAACGCTCTGTCCCTGTCCTGGGTCACTCTCTCCATTTCTCATTCTCTCTCTGCTCTCTTTTCTGTCCCACTCTGGTCAGGACCATGACCTTTCCTTATCAATAAACAGTTTTCGGATATAACACTTGCTGCGTTTGTGCCTTATTTTCGTCCGAGAAATCTATCAAAAAGAATTCTCCTCTACTCCCCTTACAGGACAGGACAGTGACCAACACAGCTGTGCCTCCCGCTGGGGTCAGCCTCTGACAGCAGAGCCACCCACCAGCCAAGGCCGTGGGGGAGTCTGTCAGGAGAGTTGTTTGACTTTCTCTGCCTCCAGCAGAAATTGCTTACAGCCCTGTCTCTCTCATGGCTGGGTTTGGGGTTTTCACCTCTGACTTTTTTCTCCCTTCCCCACACCCTCCCCCTTTTTTTTTTCCCTTTAAGACTCTCCTGGGCCACCTGACACAGGGCTGGGGTCAGTCACTTGTGCTACTTACAGTGGTGGGCTTGACCAGAAACACACCAGGCAAATGCTTGTCTGCTGGGCTAGGGTTTAGCACCCAGCTGAATTCAATCTTGCCACTGTTTGCCAGGGTGACATTGCTGTGGTGAATTTCATTAAACATCTGGAGAGAAGGCACAGGAGAGGGAAGTTACAGACCCAGGCCTGCTGCTGGGAATCTCCTTCCTCTCTCCTGGGACTGAAAGCAGACACATCCTGGGAGCAGGGACCAGGGAGGAGACAGGGGCCCTTGGGAACCTGGGGAACCCCCAGGCACAGGGCACCTGCACAGCAGCAGGGAGCTCTGGCTCCCTGAGCACACAGAGGGGTGGTAACAACCATGTGAGGGCCAGCAATAAATGAACCAGGGGACACAGGCCCCCTGCACTCTGAGGGGTCACCAACAGCCAGGAGAAACAGAGACAGCACTGAGGCATTGCAGAAGAAAAGGCACCTGCATGCAAGCATTGGCAAGCAACATAGATGCAACAAGGGAGTCACACAGGACAACACAATCAGGGCCAGCAGCTGGAAATATCTGTGGGCTTTCAACTGGAAAAGAGAGAAGGGGGGATTATTCTGGGACAGTCTCTCCAACTACAGTGACTGGAAGCCCAACTTCTTCCCTTGATTGTTGTGTGGATTAAGCACAAGCATTAGACAAGAGCATCTCCTCGGAGGTCAGGCTTTAGGTGTGGATCAGCAGAGGGGTGTCTCAGGGACACACTCCTCAGAGCACCCCCACTGTGACCCTGCCTGCCCCAGGAGGCAGTGTTAGGTACCCTGAAAATGAGGCATTCCCAGCATTTTGGAGAGGCTTGGAGATGGCCATTTTAACCAGCTTGGATGGCAGATGTGTCCCTCAAAGGTTGTACTTCCAAGCCCCAGAGCCAACAAAGGGGCTGGGAAGGGAAGGGAGCCCTGGAGCGAGGTGGGCAGGAGCCCGCTGGCCGTGGTCCCAAGGCAAGGAGCTGTGCCAGGGGACGTGTGTGGTACCTGAGAGCCACAGCTGATCTCCCGGGGCCTCAGGGAGTAGCTGGCACGTGAGGCCTCCCCAGTCAGCACCACCTCGTAGCTGGGGCCTCCCTCCACGTGGCACAGCACCGTGACATTGGAGATGGTGTCCAGGTGGCCACAGAAGGTGAAGGAGACCTGCTGGCTCTCTCCTGGCTGCAGCACACCTGACAGTGGCACGATCCTGAAAGCCTGCATGGAAGACAGGAGAGACTGAGGTGTGGAGCATGGAAATGGATGCAGAAGAGCATCTTGGAGCAAAGTGCAGCTGTACCTGGAGGGGCCTATTCCCCAAACACAGCCAGAATCACCCTGATCTCATCCTGTATCCATGCCACTGACCAGTGCAGGGACCATGGGGAAAATCTTCTCCCACACTCACGGGTCAATGCATTAATTAGTGCATTACATGAAAGTGAACTGGGATGTCTCCTGGCAGTAGAAATTCTCTAAAGGCACAACCTGCCTTTAAAAAGCATTTCTTGCTGCTTTTAGAAAAGGAGGAGACTCAGAGTGAGATCTCTTGGAGCTGAGTGAAGGACTCCAGCCCAACTCATCTGACTCCTGAGGCTCTTCCCCTCTCTCTCTGAATTAAATGCTGCTTTCTCAAGGTGCTACAGCCAAAGCTCCTCTATAAATTTCCTATGCACCACCTGAGGAGTTCCAGGGGGAGCAATGCCCTCCATAGGTGCTGCACAGCATCCTTGGGCAGCCCTACAGCGTGTCCTGCACGGCCTCTCCAACAACCAGCTGCTCCAGCAGCACTTTGTGATGGGCCTGCAGGGATGGGAGGCCCCTGTGTGGCCAGTGCTGAGGGCCACCAGTGGGACTGGGAGCTCCAGCCCTGCTTGCCACACTGACAATGTGCAAGTGAGACACATTCCCTCTTACCTTCTCTGCTTCGAGGGGCGTGTGTGGGAAGTCCATGGAGCACCTGAATTCCTCCAACCCTAGTGGGATTCGAAGGTGTTCAGGAGTTTGAGGTGGCACCTGAAAAAACAAGCCATTTTCTATGCTAGGAGGAAGAGACAGCCACTTGCAAAGTCAGTTTATAAGACAGCTTCAGGGCCACCAGTGCAACACCAGCTCCCGGCTGAAAGCAGAGACCTGGAAACAGGGAGTCTGGCTGGCTTGGGAAGAGGGTACAAGGAGATCAGGACTCATCACAGCTTGCTCTGGGAAGGAAGCTGGAGCTCTTACCATAATGATGCAGATAAAAGCCTCATCTTACATTGTGAAGGAAACAAGGCAAAAAATACCACACTGAACACAGGCCTGTAGGATCTGAGTGAGCTTCTCCAAGGAAAACTCTCCTATGGCTCCCTCCCTCTCACCCCATGTCCAGCCACTGGTCCTGCTGCCCAGCCACTGTCAGGGCACAGGACAGCAGGGCAGCAAAAAGGGAGCTCAGCAGGAGCATGACTTGCTGGTGGCAGGCTGGGAGGCAACACAAGCAGTAGATGTACAAGAAAATCTACCTCTACTCCTAAAGATTGGTATAAATCCTGCACTTCTTTCAGGGCTCTGGCTTCCTCCTCCTTTCTAATCCTGAAGTGTCTCCATTGAGATGCCCGGCGATCCAAACAGGTTATCTTCCCCTTTGGAGGCTGGGGTTTGAATTTAGGTGGGTGAAGCTCATCTCTGGAAAATAAGATAACTGTGAACAGGGACCTGCAGTGGGAGGAGTGCACGAGCAGCTCCTGCTCAGGGTGCAGCCCCTGGGTGGGTGCTGGCACACTGAACTGAGAAATGGTTTGATCCAGCCCTTCCCAATCCAGGCTGGAGCAGGTCTGTTCTAAAGGCAGCCCAGGGATGACACTGAGGTGCTGCAGCAGCTGCAAATGCTTGCATTGAGGAACTACAGAGGACAGGGATTAATGTCTTAGGGGAAGCAAAAAGCAGAGTGGGAGAGGAAAAGACAGAGAAGGCAAGCAAAAAGGTGAGATTTGAGGGGCAGACCCAGGCAGTGATGAGCCAGCACAGCCCCCCCAGTGCCCAAAGCCAGAAACTCTGCAGCTCCACCAGGTATTTATCAGGAATGTTTCCCTGACAGTGCTGGGGGGTTGGTTGGCATTTTCCAACCCTCCCAGGTGACTCAGGTCACATTCCCCATTTTAAATTGAAGCAGGTGCTCAGGGTAACTCTGCTTGTGTTTCTAATGCCACGTGAGGGACACAGTCAAGCTGTGCCTGCCTGTCACCCTGCTGAGCTGCAAGTGCTCCCACAGCCAAACACAACCTGGATGCTCCATTCCCACACAGGCGTTCAGGGCCTGTAATGACCTGCTCCCCAGTGAAGCACTTTTGCTTTGTAGCTTGTTATCTAAGGCTGGGTTTCATTGCTGGCTCTCTCATCATAACCCCCAAGAGATCCCTAATCATCTTCTGCACTGTCTTTAGTGGAATGAATGGTTTGAGGCAACTTCCCAGGACCATGGTGCCTGGACAATGACATTTTTCACTCTAGAGTAGAAACTCTCTGGGAGACAGGGAGAGGAGATGATGTGATGAACAAGTCCTGCTGTCAACCAATTCAGAATCCATAAGGGACATGTTGCAGGGAAAAGTCAAAATGAGTAACAAGTATCACAAAAAAAGGGAGTGAAGATGCCAAGGTGTCCACTGAAAGCTGACCCCTGGGAAAGAAATCGTCCTGGCACTAAAGGAGTTGTCTCAGCAAAGAAGGGAAGGTAACAAGATGTTCAGCATCAACCCTAAGTGGCTCTGTCTCTGGTGTTGGGACTTTCTGGGCATCCTCCAGCACAGTTCAAGGGAGGAAGGCAAGGAGCAGAGAGCAGCTCCTGCAGAGAGGACCCATCCCAAAGCAGAGGGGCCAGAAGGGCCTCCAGCAGCACTGAGGGAGCTGGGACTAGGAGCCCTTCATCAAGGTGGACATTGCCTCAGGCCACAGAGGTCTGAGAAAGCAGCTTTCACCCCAGCTTTCCTTCCCAGGGGAAACCAGTATGGGGGCTATGCAGCACCAGACTGGTGGAAAACCTATTCCCTGAGCATCCAGCCTGAGCACGGCTGCTCAGTGTTATTTGCCAGATCCTAGGCAAACAGCTTTGTTCTTTGCCAAGTGCAAACAGGACATCAGCAAGAAGGGCTTCAAGGAGAGGGCAAAGGTGCACATACCTCAACCTGTTCACCTGGCTGCTGGAATGGAATGACCAGTGGTACTGGACGGGAAGTGGGCTGCAGTTGGTCATCTTCAGAGAGCGCACTTCTTCAGTGCCAGCCGGGATGCAGCCAAACTCCAGGGTGCTGGGCTGGATTTGGAGATTTGGGAAGTGCACTTCTCCCCGAAGGGTGATACGCTCCACAAAAGGATGGCCCCTGACCATGTCTATCTTCAGAACCTTCTCTTTTTTCCAGCTCTTCAAATCCAGTCCAAAAGCTGGGTCAAATGCGACGTAGAGATGACAGGTCTCCCCTACATCCAATCTCACAGGCTGCAAGGAGATGAGCAGTAATTCATAATTAATCACCTCTGGGATAATGTCCCACGGTCTGACAGCACAAAACAGTAAATGCTCAAAGTGACTCCAGCATGGGCTTCTCAGTTCATGGCTCATTGCTCTACAGCAGGTGTCTGACTGCAGGCACCACAGTCCAGTCCAGGATTCCCTCAGGCTCCCGTTCCTGTGCTCAGCAGCAATACAAGGGGGTGGCTGCTGGAGAGCTGGCATGCTTTCCAGGAGACACCTTTACTGCATGGCTTGCCCAGACCCAGTTGCCTGCTCCCTTCTCCCTGTGCCTTGAAACCAGGATGGATCTTCTCAATTCAGGTGAGATTTTGATTCCTTCAGCAGCTCTGCTGATACAGCCCAGGCCAGCCTACTGTTATCTACAGAATAAACTTCTTGACTCAAGGAGCTCCCAACAGAAAGGCACCACCACATCCCTCCTCTTCAGACCCCACTGGAGGAGTCCAGGGCTGCTCACCTGGCCATCTGGGAGGGGCTGCTGGTCCTCATCACAGACCAGGAACGGCTGCTCCAAGTCCAGCATAAGGTCCAGTGGCAGCAGGCAGGTGTTTTTTAAAGACAGAGGCTGGTACTGCAGCCTCAGGACATCACTGGGTTTCTGTGGAAACAGGAGACAAGGAAAAACAGCCTCAATCAGCCCCAGAAGTGCATACATTTCTATTTACCCTTTCTATTTGTTTCTACCCTTCCAGGAGGTTTTTCTTTATAGCAGATGCTTTTCATGTTTAGAAACCACAGCATCCTCTGGAGGACAGGGAAACACTCCCACGTACAGATGAGGGAATAGGCCCCTGAGAGGAGGGAATAGGCCCATGACAGGAGGTGGCTGCTTGAATAAGATCTAAAGCTGAAAGTGAATCCAGGCCATTTGTCTCCAGTTTTTTCTCTCTCTTGGGCAGAACAGCACTAGAGGATCTTCACTCACATACAGTCATTTCTCACAACCTTACTGGCTCTAGCAGCCTCAAAAGGAGTTCATCTGCAACACGTGTCCTGCAGCCACTGCTTCAGGGACAAGGTGTCTGTGGTCTCAAAGCTATGATCAGCCTGGGCTCTTCCTTCCTGTCTATGCATTGTGCTGGGCTTCCTGCATGGCTTAGAGAAACCTGAGACCTTGGGGAACTACTTCTGCATGTACTGATACCAAACAGGTGCTGTGCCATAGTATGCAATAAATCAGTTTGTGTGTGTGGCATCGAGCAGAAGCCAGGCAGAATCAGGGAGGGCTGAAAAGCTCCTAAATGACATCTGAACTGCCTGTTCCAGGGATTCTGTACTTCAGTGGGAGCCTGGCAACCAGAGGAGAGGCCTGAAACTACAGAAACCACATGATGAACCATCTTCTCTTTTTCAGACAACTTGCAGGAGGCAGAAAGATGGTGCTGGAGTTGGGATGCAGAGACTAAAGGGCACCTGCTCTGCCTCAGTGTTATCATCACTGCAGCTGCAGGATGTCTGGGGGTCCTTTCAGGAAGAGGAGGCTTAGGGAAATGCACAGAGCTGTACCATATAGCTATACCACAAAGCATCCATGCCAACAGCAGAGAAGGCAAAGACACACAGGAGATGTTGGGTTTTTCCTTGTCAGCCTGAGGAATTCACAGGAATCTCCATTTTCCCAGCTTCCCTACAGCATCAGTGTACAGACATCACTGTGCCTTGGAGGATCCTCAAAAGCCTCCCTTTACAGTGAGCAGAGAAACTGGCATTTCTCTGGAAGTGGCCACCATCTCCTTGGCAGTGCAGCTGTAACTGCAATTTTACTTTGGGGAAGTCAAATACCAGTCTCATCTCTGAAAGCATCTTCACTCATTTGACAAAGTGCCTCAGGAAGGGCAAAGAGGGGCTTTAACACGAGCACACACCCCCCTCAGCCATGCTGTTAAATGCCAGGATGCAATCCAGACTTACCTTCTCCACCCGGAAAGAGAATTGTCTGGCTGACACTTCTATAGAGGGGTGAATAAACTCGCAGGTAACGATTGTTTCTATAATCTTCTTTGGCTTGGGGTCTAACCCAATCATCGCTTCACAGAACACAGAATCCTGCACCTCCTGCAAGCAAGAGTCACTTGTCACCAGTGGCTGGTGGCAGGGCACCCTGCAAATGCCCTGCACTGGCTCAGCACCCACCACAGGCCCCATTCCTGCCACAGTTACAGTCACTGCCCCCTTTCCTTCCTGAGATGCAGCTTATTTATTCTGTGCCCAATTGTCTGTAACACTGCACCCCAATAACCCCAAAAGGCACTTGTGAGAAACCCCCTCCCTTGACATGGCTTTTGTTTTACTCCATGCTTACTCCAGATAAACCATTAGCACTTGTTTAATTCACTTTCTTTTTGGGCGCCTACTCTAAGTGTAACTTATTTCTCTGCCCTTCTTTGCAGACTCAGTATGCAACACTGCTTGCCCCAAAAGAGCAATATTTCCTTCCACCCCTACTTTGGGATCAGCACTGGGTTTTGGTAGCTGTGGAATCACAATAAAGCCTTAGCTGGTCTGATGTTGGCCAGCAAGGAAAGCCACTGGTGTTGCCACAGAAATGTGTAGTCTTAAATCAGTTTTGTGAAGGCCCCTGCTCATTTGCCCAGGCAAATGTCAAGGGACTGTGGAACAACCCCAGGGCAGGGGATCTGATGGTTCCCCAGGCTCAGCCCCTGGTGGGGACCTCACCTGTGCGATGCGGGAGAAGCCTCGCAGCACCATGTCCACAGACTGGCCTGGCTGCAGCTCCATCGACCATGGCTCCACCCCAAACGCAGGGTTGGCACGTTTGGGGCTCTGGGAATCATCCTTGGGGCTACTGAGGGCTGAGACACTCTGGGCCTCCTCCTCAGGTGGGCTGCAGCAGTCTGCTTTCCAGAAGAGCCAATGGAAACGGCAGCCCCGGTTTGTTACTTTGAACCGACGAATACAGGGAAGGAGGCTAGAATAGAAGGCAGGATGGAAAATAGTATGGAGTAGCTCTTTCCCTGGTCATCAGATTGCTCCCAGTGGGCAATCTGAGGTGTTAATTGCTTGGAGACTGTCTTCCTTTCCAGCTCTTAATGTGGACCAGAAATTGTGTCTGATAAGCTGCCCTTCTGGTGTCGTTATTGCAAAGGGAAATATATTTACAATGGTAATGTAACATTTTCCAGGTGAGGCCAACAGGACGTGGTGTTTTCCTCCAAAATGTTTGTTCTGGGGTGATCCATACTGTCGCTGTATTTTGTATTAATCTGTGCCCAAAACTGTAACTAAATCTTTGAGATGCTGTCCTTGGGGACCTTTGTGTGATTGCAGGCTCATATTTCTAAAAGCCGGCTCAGAGGCAGTTTCTGGATGATCCCAGACAGCTGGTAAAAATCATCTGCCTGCTCCAGGAGAGGGAACCAGGGGAGCAGAGCCTCTCTTGTTTGTAGCAGCCTTGGCTCTGCACAGGTAGGTATTTGTAGAAACTTCATTTTGCAATTAGAAACTGTTGGGAAGTGAAGTTTGCAAACTCTGCTGGCACCTCTGCCTCTGGAACTGCTCTGTGGGCTCCTGCCTTCCTGGTGGGGGTTGTCACCCTCCTGTCTCTTTGTTCCCAGGGCCCCTGCTTGCCTGGGAGGTGCCATTGGGAAAGGGAAAGGGAAAGGGAAAGGGAAAGGGAAAGGGAAAGGGAAAGGGAAAGGGAAAGGGAAAGGTTCTTCCCTTGGTCCCTCACCCACACGGAGGGACCGCCTCCATTTCAGAACCTTTTGTTCTGGGGCAGCCTGCGAGGTCATTACTTGCTCAAGTGAGGACATCAATGAATTACAACTAAAGACAATTCAGTGGCAATTTAGCAACTGGCTTCCCTTTCAGTGGCTTTTGAGGGTGGCTAACAACTCTCAACTGCCCATCACATGTTTCCAAAGGAATCTCTGCCCTCAGGGAAGGAGTTAGGACTGTGAACACTGAAGAAGATCTTGCCTGAAGGACTACAGCAAAAGTGCTCCTTGTTGAGACAGGAGAGATCTCCTACCTGAATTGGTATCCGAAGTTGATCTCTGGGGTGAATGGTTTGTCTATGACAATTGTGGTGCCAATGCTCAAGGCCTGGAGCAAGAAGGTGGTCCAAAGGCTGTTCCAAATGAACAGCTTGATAGAGTAACTAAAAAGCCCAGTGTCATCCAGGGTTGCTGTGATAGTCACAGGAACCTCACCCCTAGCGGGGATCACTCCTTCTCTGGGGTCAATAACAAAGCAGTGGGGTTTTTCAGTCTGTAAAACAAACATAATGTGCATTTAGGATGGAAACCATACACCCTGGTGTCTTGTGGGATATAAGACAAGGAAAGACTAAAGAGGGGAGGATAAAAAACCTAAAGGCTTAATTTCCCTAAAGTTAAGCTACAGTACTGGGGAACTGCAGAGCTCATACAACCTGTATTTTCCCCTCCTTTAAGGGACTTGCACAATTAAGCCAGTTTTGCCCAACCCAAGAGATGGCTTGTCCTCAGGAGAGTGTTCCTTCCCCATTCTCTGGAGTGTGAGCCAAGGAAAGCTGCTTTCTCTCTCCTGGCTTCTCACAAAGGCTCAAGGCCAGAGGAAGTCATGACTGCTCAAATCCCACTGCAGAAACCACATGGCTGGAGGCCACTGCTGAGAGCCTGAAGAATATCTCTGCAAAACCAGTTGTGCAAAACCCCAGCACCAAGCTGTTCTTTCCCAAGGGGCCATCAATGCTTCTGAACACCCCCTAAAGGACTGAAGCCCTCACTCCCCACTGATCATCAGCTGTAGAGAGATGCCCCAGTGCCCTCTGCTTTGGAAAAGTCACCTCCAAATGCTTAGAGCAGAGCAGGAAAGCAGGAAGAAAACTGGACAACAATGTGCTCTGTGGGCATGGCCCACTCTTCCCAAGACCTCTTGTCATCTGGTTTCTCATGGACTTCACAGACTGGGCAAGAGAGCTGGAAGCTGTCCCGAGGAGGGAGGAAAGGCCTTGCACAGCACAGCTGTACAGACACAGCTCTGCAGGTCCAGCCCTGGCAGGAGCATGTGAAACCCAACCTTTACACACCATGACCACCCAGCCAAGGTGCATTGCTCCCTGCAGAGGTGGAAAGCAGAACTCCATTGTGGAGTCAGGGAAAGCTGCCCTGGGAAAAAACCCTCACTTTAGGGTAACATTTATCCCCCAAACAGTTGGAAAAGCAGCAGGAGGAAAATTCACACCCCTCCTCCTTGGCCCAGGAGGCTGTGGCTGGACTCTCCCACATGGCCTGATGCTTTATCCACAGACACAAACAAGTCCATAGTATCAGGTTTTAAGCAGCTCCACAAGTTCAACACACCCAGCATGAAGAAGAACAAACCTCAAGGCCCTCACAGATCTCCCCCTCCAGCAGACATCCCACCAGCCCCAGGCCCAGCCCTTCCAGGCTGGGGAGCAGCCCCAGCTCCTTCTGCCCTATGCAGCCTCCATGTATTAAACAGCCTTTCTCTGCAGCTGGTCCCCAAAGAAGCTCTTCAAGGGCACAGAGATCACAGGCTGTGGGGCTGCACAACCCCCACACATCCTTTGTGTGAACAGCCCAGCTGGCTTGACCCACAAGAGATGGGAAAATTGCCTCCCCACAAGCAGTCTGAGGACAGACCTCACACCCTGCTCTCTCCTATCAACAGCAGTTTGGCACAAAGCAAATGCAGATTGAACAAGGAAACCATAGTGAAATGCATGCTCTGGGGAGCAAAGGACCACAGGTTTCTCTTGATCTCAGAGCTCCAAAATGTGACACACACAGCTAAAGACAAAAGATAAAATTAAGAGAGAACTTGTCAACACAATCCAGATTAATTTCTGCTCCAGCATCTCTGCACCTGACTTCACTGAGGGGTGCCCCAGCTAAAACCACTCCAGAGCCAGGTTCCTCTGCCTCGCTCAGATGGAATATTGGAGTATCTTGCCTCCTCTCACACAGGGCAATATGGAAATCTTGCATATAAGAACCAAGTCATGGCTGCTACTGACCAGTCCCTTTCCCTGGAAAAGAGCCCCACAGATACTCACAATCTCTATCCTGAAGTCTGCAGGGATGAGACCTTTGTTGAAGAGGGTAAAGCTTTGTGAAGTAGGCTGCAGTGGTGGGATCCTGCCAAACTCTATCAGCCTTGGATGTGGGTAGATTTCTTCCAGCCGTCCAGAGCTCTGTAATTCTGCTCTCTGTTTCAGGAAGCAGGCAAGAAAGATTTAAAAAAAAAAAAAAAAACAAAACAAAACAAACCACAACAGGGAAACCTAAAAAACCTAAACAGCTCAACCCTGCTCAAGTTATTTCTTTAGGGACAGCTACCACTCTCCAGCTGAAATGCAGCTGTAATTTTCTTTTGGGGAAAAAGAAAATTACATGCTCCCCTCCAAATTTAAAAGGATTAAGGTAAGAGAACCTTTCAAACTACAAATTATTGGCCCAAAGGTAAAGCTTTGCAAGAAATCTCTAGTTAAGACCAGGCTGACAGTTAAACAACTGGTTGTGCTGGTGGGGAGAAACCTTCCTCTTTAAGGTAAGCAGCCTGATAGTTGAAAGCAATTGTTTTGTCAAACTTCAGGCTCCCTGGCACAGCCTGCATTGCCTGTCCTTCCTGTTCACTGATTTACATGCAGTGCCACAATGGCTCAGGTTCAGGTGTTTGGTGCCATCCAGGGAATTTGGCATCGTCATTTCCTTATGTTTTAATATAAGTTTAACTCCTTGCAACCACGCTTCAAGTGGCAGCTTTCCTTTCTTTTACAGCAAGCTCAAGGTTCCCAGAAGTCTTCTGACATCTTCTTTTGTGCTCAGAGAGATGACATTTTCAAACAGATGTTTCCAAAGTTAACAGCATTTTAAAGAATAACTAAAATCACCCTGGATTCCAGCTCAGACGAACTACATTCTGTGTCAGACATTGAGATTACCACCTATAAGGCACGAGCTGTTTGTGCCACCCATCCCTCCTGGCCTTCTCCACAGCACTGTGCCTGTTTTCCCCAGAAGAATCCCTGTGCCCTTTGCAGCCTGCCAGGAGCAGCTGCACAGAGGCACACATCTTCCCTTGCACTCACCAGAGGATTTCTCTCATCCCCAAACACGCCGATGACAACACTGGTGTGATGCGTGCCCAGCGCCTGCACTTCAACTACAACTGGAATCTCTGCAGTGCTGCGAGGCTGGACAATCCCACAGGGCTTGGGGCTGGAGTAGAGCACAGGAGTGTCCTCCTTGCGTTCCTGGAAGGGACACAATCAAATACAACTTCAGAGGGACCTCTGAAGAAACTTTAGACTCCTTAACATCCACTGCAACAGCAACTTACACACACGTTTAAAAATCCCCAGGATAAAGGTAAAAGGCACAAACAAGATGCAAGAATTGTAAGCTTAGCATTCTCAGGGGATCCTGCAAGGAGGCTGCCAGCACAGGCATTGGTGTCTGTGGATGCAGCAGCTTTTCACAACCCTCTAACATCTCCCACAAGAAAACAGCCTGAAGACTGGTACATAAACTGTTTCCTTGGGAGGTTAAACTGCATCCTAAAATTGACATTTGAGTAGGATCCTCTTCTCAGCAGATCTTTAAGACTGAATAGAAACCAGCAAGGTCCTATCCAAACCCTTTTTCCCCCTAATAATCTCCTCAATAATATTTGACAGGAGGAGGTGGATCTGATGCCAAACCTGGGGAATAAGCCCGTAGCAGCCAGGAATGTTGGTGGAATTTCTAATGAAGACCTTCCTCTCGTATGGCACCTTCAGGTAGCACTCCTTGTACTGCAGGACTCGGGGGTACACTTGCAGCTCAGGAACGATACATCTGGGCAAAGAGATGACCCCAGGGGAATCAGAGATACTGAGAGAATGGAGAACATTTACCCCCAAAGATTGTGAAATGGAGCACAACATATTTGTCACTGTCAAATGGACACTGAACAGCCCTACAGTGATAAATTGCCTTCTAAGTCTTCCCACTCCAACACGTCTTGTCAAGGAGGGGCAAACCCTGAAAGGCAGCACCCAGAGGCTGCCAAGTGCCCCAGGCAGAGCACTTTGTCCCACAGCTGCCTCAGCCCCTCCTTTCTCCAAGAAGGCTTGCAAGGACTCCTGCAACACTCCCAGTGATCCAGGAGCTCTGGGGGAGCCTTCCCAACAAGGATCAGTGCTCACTAAGGCTCAAGGAACACACAACTCTAGTGTTCCCGTAAAAATGACTCCCTTCTCTCCCTGGTGCTGTTGGCCTGCCTGAGAACTCAGCTGTTTGTCCCAGCCTTGGAGGGCACGAGACACCAGCTGCCCTACAGAGTGGCAGATCAGCCCCTCCAGATCCTACAGCTCTCTCAGTCCCTCACTCCACAGCTCCATGCCCTGACTGTCCCCAGTTCCACTTGCTTGACAAAATGGCAGCCCAGGCACTGCCTGGATGGCTCTGCCTGGGAAAGGGAACAGCACCAGGGAACTGCATCCCTCCTGGCATCAAACGGACACCCACAGCAGCACAGCAGGATGGAATTCTGCTGCAGCAAGAATGACTTTTGGTTTAAGTCTGAGAACATTCAACCTCAAAATGGGAAGCAGAGGGAAGGAGAAAAACTCGAGCTGACCTGCCACATCAAGGGCTGCTTTCCCCTCCTAAGACCTTGCCCTCACCACTCTTGCTGTGAGCCACTTCCCCCCTGCCATGTGCCCTCATAAACAGAACCAGACCCTGACTCTCAGCAGGCTGCCTGGTGTGTCCCAAACCAAGACATGGTGGCTGCAACCAGCACAACTCCACCTCTTGCAGGAAGAAGGAGAGGAGCCCTTGGGAAATTTGTTCCATCTCAAGCACCAAACCCCAGGCCAATAAATTATATCATTCCTGGTCCCTTCAGAAAAGGGTCCAGGACCGTGCTGGGCTGTGAGCAGGGGTGCTTTTCACCACAGGCTGCTGTCCAAGCTCTGCTGTTCTCATGTCCAGCTGCCACAACATGAGGTCATTAAACAGCTCTTCACCTTGGCAGCTGCAGCCAGCAAACCCTGTGCAAGGCAGTGGCTGGGGGAGGCCAGGGAAGGGCTGGTACCTGGCTCTGAGGATCAGTGATGTCACTCCCTCAGCAATGCCCTCCAGGTCCACCAGCATTCTCCGGCAGAAAGTCGTCACGGTGTTGGAACACAGGGTCACCTGGTGGAAGAGAAGAACAGGAAATTCTTCTTTACAAAAGCTCATTACCCATGTGTGATATCCTCCAGTTCTTGAGGGAGGATTTTGCCTTAATTCTTCTCTGGTTCAAGTGTAAAGCAGAGTCTCAGAGTAACAAAAGCCTTCTGGCAGTACCAGATTTGTTAAACACACCTTGCTATCAGGGCATAGGTCAGCTACATTAAACCACTAGACTAAAGCTCTAGGCACCACTGTATTCAAATTAAGGGCCCAATTTTTCATCTGACTACAATGACATAAATGCAGAGGAAATCTGACTTGAACAGAATGAGTTCAGCTTTACAGCAGGAAGCTGAGGGCAAAGTGTGGCCCAGCCCATGCTGGGCAGTTCATGGCTGCAGAGTCTTTTTTTCCACTGGAGATCCCTGCAGTGAACACAAACTGTTCTGCTCCCCAGGAGAGGAGAGATGAGACCAAGAAGAAAAGCTAACTGCTTTATACAATGACATCTCTCTGACAGCCACCTTCTGTCCTCATCCTTGCTCTGCCCACTTGCAATCAAATAAATCACTCTCAAAAACACAGGAATGGCTTCAGGACTTGACCATATGGCATTGATCTCAGCATATGATTTTGGAAACAAAACAGTGCTCCTTGAGGAACATCCCAGGTAACCCAGCTAGCAGAGGCCTCACAGCAGTGCAGATCTCTCACTCACACCATGCTCAAGGCTGGCCCCAGAGCTAAAGCCCTCCCACACTCCAGTGCAGCTTCAGCCCTGGTGCTGAAGCGTCTATGGCTGGACTCTTCCCATACCTCGATATCCTGGTGTCCCTGGGGGAGGATGGTCCCTTGGCTGGGATTCATTGTAAACTCCCTTGGCTGCAGACAAAAATCAATTCCATTCCTCCAGGATGGGTCACTGTCGCTGCGTATCTGATCAAAGCTGCTAACAGCTGGCTGCGCGCCGTCGTCCAACACGCGGAGCTTGAACGTCACGGGCACCACGGAGTTGTTAGTGAGGCGACAGCTCTGGGTGAAGGGAAAGCCTAGGAAAGAACATAAATATCCATTGAGGTACCCATTATGGCATGACTCCTGCTGTGAATGTCCTGGCAGGATGAAAGTGGGATTGGAGTTGAGCTCTTTATTATCTGAACTACAGCTCACCGAGAAGCTGCATGAGGAATTAATTGTCACTTAGTTCCCTTTGACACTGATTCCAGACTGCAGCCTTGAAAATGCCCACTCCTAGCCCAGCTGAACGCTGCAAGCTTCTCTCTTTGTGATGGGGAGGAGCTCCCTCACCTGCCCCAAACCAGCACCAGTTATCTCTCAGTGATAAGTGTGCACCCAGACCGAGCATTTACTCTGAAAATTCCAGCTGTAAAATTCCCTGTTAAGCCTGCCAACACTTCCACCATTTTCAAGATATATAAACAGTGAGTTGTCATTGAGAAGAAGCTACAGCAAAAGAAAGTGAGGATGGAATCAGGAACTAGAATGTGATGCAAAGCACCTAATGCAGTTTCTCTCTGCAGGATCCTTAAGGCATCTCTTGTTTGGGCCAAACAGACTGAGCATGTGACAGCTCAGAGCCCACTCAACTGGGGGCAAACTCAGCCTTGCTTCGAGATTAGCAATTAGGAACCATGTCCCACCTCACCCAAAAAAGGGGGACATCACACCCATGCTGCTCACTGGGATTGCTGCCTGCAAGGGTTTAGCCCACTTGAGCTCGGAGATTTGCTTTCCATCCTGGAAAGCCAGAGATACAGCCACACATGGTGGGCATGTCCTGCAGAGCCCGGAGAGCAGCCACAAGCTGCTCTGCAGTGCACATCTGGCTGGGCCGGCCAGCTCTGTGGGGAGGACTCTTCTCCCTGGGCCTGCTCACCCAGAGTCACTGGAACACAGATGGGGAGAAAAAACAACTGCAGGTTCAGCCCAGAGCTTCTCTGTGCCCCTCAAAGTGATCACTGCTAGCTCCAGCAGTGACTCCAGCAGGGAGGCAAGAGAGGCACAACAAGGACAAACACAGATGTCAGAACCTCAAATGAGACTGAGGTCACCAGAGGCAGACAACAGTCAACAGTTCCAAAGAAGCAAAGGTACAACAGCTGCCTTCAGCTGAAAAGACCTTAGGAATGAAATTGGATTAAGCAGGATGAATTTCCTGTTTCAGAACCATATTTCTACCTGTTGCCTTTCTTGTTTCATTTCTTCAAAAGGCAACTTGACACGTGCCTCCGTGGTGGTGCAGGGTGGGGAAGAAGCAGCTCAGGAAAGGCAATTCATTTCCTTAAAAAGTTCATGAACTTCACTGTTATGGGTTTAGGCTTCGTAGTGAGTGTTCCCCTTGGTCTGGGGAGGGGGATTGGGGTTCTGGGGGTTTTGGCCCTGGGGCTGGGCTTTTCTCTTGGGGGCTTTTTGGGAGTTGTGGTGTGATGCCGTGGGTGGCTGTGAAGTCAGAGCTGAGGCTGGGCAGGGAGCGGAGCTTCCCTTCCTCCCGCTCGGGGATGGGAGCTCGGCCGCGTGCTGCTGCGGGAGGTTGTGCTTGGCCTGGGACTGCCCTGGCTGCAGCTCAGCCTGGCACTGACCTGCCTGCCTTCCCTGCTGCTGCCTGCTGCTCTGAGGCACTGCCCACATCCCCCTGCCCTTTGGGAGTCTGCCAAAGGAGCATTTCCTTCCTTCCTTCCTTCCTTCCTTCCTTCCTTCCTTCCTTCCTTCCTTCCTTCCTTCCTTCCTTCCTTCCTTCCTTCCTTCCTTCCTCCCTTCCTCCCTCCCTCCCTCCCTCCCTCCCTCCCTCCCTCCCTCCCTCCCTGTGCCAGCTGGGAGGGGATCACTGCCCTGCCAGAGCCCACAGCTCCTCCTGCTCTGATCATAACTACACCAAAGGGGAAAAATGGTACTTGGCAGGTGGGAAACGTCTGTTCTTGCATTGGTGCCTGTGCTCTCCTGACATAGTGTAGGAAAGAACTGTTATTCCTTTTCCCATAGCTTTGCCTGTGAGCCCTGTAATTTCAAAGGTATAATCATTTGGAGGGAGCGGCTCATCTTTCCATTCCAGGAAGATTCCCACCTTCCTTGGCAGACATCTGTCGTTTAAAGCAGGACAGAGACACCAGAAAATACTGACTTTTTCTATTGCTTGGTTCTGTTTGATCTCACAATGGCAGAATGCTGCCTGAGGCACCAGCAGCCCTGCACTTCACACCCTGAGGAGGCTGCTGTGGCAGACCATGAGTGAGGGATGCTTTTCTGCTGGAATGCACAGATCCCTCACGCTGTGTCCCAGCCCAGGGAGCACTCACCAAAGGAGATGTCCCCGAAGTCGAGCTCAGGGACGTCAAAGTGTAACCTCGGTCCAGTGACACAGCCCCTGGATGGCAAGGACAGAGGAGGAAATGCCTTGGTTAATGGAATTGCAAAGGTCTGGCTGCCGTGGCTCGGGGACACAAACCTGGTGTCAGGGCACTGTGGGTTTCAAATCAACACACCATCATGTGCTCAGCACAGTGCCCCTGTGCACAGGAGGCAGCTAAAGCCAAGTGGCCAGCAGCCAGCAGCCACTGATGGGCTTTGGGCACAGGGCAGGCAGGAAAAGCCCCCAGGATGCTGCTGGTCCCATGAAGGACCCTGAACACACAGCCAGACATGGCTCTGTGCCTCCGTTTCCCCATCTGCAATGTGATGGACATCAAGGTGTCCCCACAAACTTCTGTAACCAGCCTTTCCAGCCACAGGTTCCCTGCTTTGCTACTTCTTAGCTGGAACTGCTGTTCCCAAGGAGGAGCTCTCTTAGGAGAGTTTGACCCACACAATCATTACAGACAGAGTTCTGAGACATGAATCCAGGGGAGCCCCAAACATCCCCTGAAAAGAGCAGCAACAGTTCTACACAGGGGACAGATGAATCCTAGAGGAAAGGAGCAGCTTGTCAGCAGTGCACCAGCTGGCACAGCCAAGAGCAATAGCTTCAACAAGCAAATCAAGGGTGTCCTGAATCTAGCAGACCACCTCACCTGTCCTTGAACTCAGCAGACAGACTCCAAAAGTCACCAACATCCACTGAAAGCAGCACTTGAAGCTGCACAACACTCACCAGTTGATTTCATGGGTAATGCCAATCCATGCCCACTCTGCCTTTTGGTTAAAAATCAAGGCCCAGTGACCTGTGCCTTCTGTTGGATTCACAGGACTGCCCCTGGCTCTGCTCTACACATCTCAACAAGAGACACCTGCCCTTGCTCAAGGAGAAAGCTGCCTTTGCAGAAACATCCCATGAGCAGTTTGGGGGAGGGACAGAGGAAGAGAATCACTTATTTGATGGTGAAAAGTTCCATTTTGATTTCCAAAATAAAAAAGCAGCACTTTTCCTCCAATAACAAAGCCAGCATAATTGTTTCTCCACTATGGGCAGACCTACTCACCACTTTTCTCTTGCTAAGTAATAACTTTCTTGTTCTTTTTTATCCATCTCCCTTATCTCATTGCTATAATCCAGTGCAGATTGCTTTCATTTCTTTACTGCCTTGACCCAGTGCCTCCCAAGAGCAGCAGCCTGGCTCCAAAGCTGCAGAGCAGCCAGCATCAGCTCTCCTGCTTCCACCACATTATCCTAGCAGCACAGGGCTCAGGCTGGCAGGGACAAGGCCTCATGCTGCTGTGGTGCTGAGCACTGAGCTCTGCCTCCCCTGTTATTACCCTTCTCCCTTGTGCTAGGCCAGGATTGTCTCTGCCATGGCACCAGCCCAGGGGATGGTGCCCAATTCCTTGGGACAGTTCCTGCTGCACAGTTCCCTGACTCCCACATCAGCCCTTGCCTGGCTGTGCAAAGGAGGCACCAGAGCACTCTGGGCACAGGAGTTGGGAGCACAGCTTGTCCCCACAGCATGGATGGCAGAGGTGAGGTGAGGCTGCTTCTGCCCATCTGGCATGGATTATTAACAGAAGTTTTTACAAACATTGCTGCTGGTGCAGAATCACCCAGGCTGGCCCACCTCCAAAGCCCTGGAGGCTTTGCTGGATGTTCAGGTGGGACATCCCAGAGCAGCTACTGCCCAAAGCTGATCCATCCCACTGCCTGCCATGGCCCAGGGCAGAGGGAGATCCCTGCAGGGAGGAGTCACTCCAGCTGCTGGGTACCACACAGGGCAGGAAGCATCCTCACACTAAAGCAATGCCAGCATCAGAGCAAGGATTAAGACCTCAGAAACACCTTTTTTCTCTGCTCAACCCCAAAATGAGGTAGGTGGGGGATATCCCAGAGACAGCTACAGATGTGCCCACCAAGCTCCCAGGGTCCTTACTTGATGGTCAGGATCACAGGTGTAGGAGATTCAGCCACACTGAAGTGGAATTCTTCCTGAAACCACCCCAACATGGTGGTTTTGAAGGAGACCTGAATAGTCTGGGTCCCACCTGGTGCAATGATGCCCTCCTCAGGTGCAAACTTGAAGGAGAAGTCCACCTTTGTGGTTGAAGGGATATAGGTGAAGGGAGCATCAAGAGCTCCTTGGTTAATCAGTTTCACCTGCAGCAGCAAGAAAGCAAAATGGAAATACGTGTAGAATCTTCCCTTCTTGTCAGTTATTTTTAATGATGCAATTAACATCCAGAAAAGGCAGAAGATGCTTTGTGCTGCTGAATGGCAGAAGCCAAAAAATACAACAGGACAAGTTCTGCTTTTGGGTTTTCATGCAAAGCAGTGGTAACTCCACAGAACTGCAGTCACCCTGAGGTTATCTCATGGACACAGAGCAGTGCACCTCTGGGCAGCATCACCAAGCTCACTGAAACCTGGCCCTGAGAGCCCTGAGTGTGGTGATTGCAGCTGCCTAGTGAATCAGCACAGAGCTGCTGCTGCCCCAGCCTGCACAGCTCCAACAGCACCATCTACTCATTCACCTTTTCCCACACCATGAAAACAATACATCAGCATCAAAGTGTACAGACACCATCATCCTCTGGTAAGAAAACTCCACGTGTCTTTCCCTTCTCCAGCCAAGCCTTTGAAAGTGTCTGCCATGATGTAGTGCCTCATTTTCTACCTCTTTCAGTTGCTCTCTCATGATTTTTTTGCAAACTTGACACTATTGGGGGGGAGGCAAATAGGTAGAAAAATCCTTTGCTTTATTCCCAGGAACACTTTTGTCTTTCTAGAGCCAGAGATGCAGCAAGGCTGAAGTGTGGTGAGGGACTGGTGAGCAAGGGAAAGAACTCCCAAGCCCTTTGCAAGGGCCAGCACTGAGCCAGGAGGCTGGATGGCTTTCCTGTGACTTCCAGGAATGAGCAGGAGACACTTGACTGGAAGCTGTTGGCAGTGGACTGAAGCTCAAACACAGCCAGTTTGTTCCAGCTGCCTCTGAAGAGCCCAGTCCAAAGGTGCCTTGTGTCTGGCACTGCCACAAAAGCCTCTGAACATGCAGCTTTTGGACCCAGTGCTGGTTTCATGTGCCAAGGGGCTGTTTTGCAGGAAGCCTCCCAGCTGATCCCTAAGGAAGGCTGCCCAAAAGCAGGGGCTGGGGCTTCATGAGCAACAGACACACCTTTCTGACCCCCCAGATTTGACCACTACATCAAACATTCCCTGCTCACAACTGCCCAGGTTGGCAGGAATTCCACAGCTCCACCAGGCTCGCTGTTGCCTCAGGAGCCATCAGGATCCATCCCAAGCCCTGCTGCTCACCTCATAGACGTAGAAGGTGTCGATAAAAAGGTAGCCAAGGCTCAGCGTATCAGAGCTGAGTCCAACCAAGGGTCCTTGGCCTTCCCCTCTGAGGTGCAGGGGCGGCCTGCTCTCACGGCCTGGGGAGAGATGTCCATTTCAGTCCAATCATTCCCTCTGTTACACTGTATTTTCCAGGCTGCCTCAGTGCTAGTCCCTGAATCTGAGCTGGATGGAACCAGCTCCTGATGCTGCAGGAGAAGATATGGACCCTTCTCTTCCCTCGGGAGATATCCCTTGGGGCTGACTTCTAATTTCTAACCCATTCCTTGGGCTCATTTCCAGTTTGAGACACCAGTTTGCCAAGTTTAAAATATCTCTGGTGTCCTGTAGTGGCAGGCCAAGGAGTAATGGGTAGAAATTGAAAGAAAGGAAATTTAGCTTAGATATTAGGAAGAATTTTTTTACTGTGAGGGTGGTGAGACACTGGAGCAGATTCCCCAAGGAAGTTGTGCAGGTTCCAGCCCTGCAAGTGTTCAAAGCCAGGCTGGATGGGGCTTGCAGCTACCTGGTCTAAGGGGAGGTGTCCCTGCCCATGGCAGGGGCCTTGGCACTAGATGATCTTTAAGGCCCATTCCATCCTTAACATACCATGATTCTGTGCTTTCCTTCCCATGCACTTAGAGGAGCTTTGAAATCCATTCAGTGAAGGCACAAAGCTGATACAGAGTTTGGCAATTACCAAACTACCTGGCCCAGTAGCACAGGACTTTGCTGCCAAAGTCCTCACCTTCTGACCCTCAGCACTGGGCTCTGTTTCCACAGACTGAGAGCTGCAAGGTGACAACTCCCACACAGGGAGAGAAGCAGGTGCTGGCCAAGGGTGCTCCTTCTACAAACAGCCTGGGCTCAGTGGGGCTCAGCCACCTCTGCTCTGGTGCTGTCTGGCCAGTGGGAGGTGATCCAGGCTCAGGGAGCACATTTCTAACTCAGCTCCTACCACCTGATGATGGATCCATGTCAAATGGATCCATCCTGGAGCCCAGTGGCCTCAAGGGGCTTAGTGCTTGTTCACTAAAGCTGTTCTGCTCTGGAGCTCTCTGGCCTTTGAGGAAAAGCTGGCAAAGCCATGGCATGAAAACCTCTCCCTGCACTGCCTGGGCTGTTCTGGGATCAGTAACCCAGACCCAGGATTCTGAGCCCTGGCTTTGCATGGGAGACTCCCTGGAAGCTGCAGGGCCACTGGGGATGTGCCAGCACTGCCCTGCTGACCAGGGACTCTTCCCAGCAGTTCCATGGGAGCCCACTGGGCTCAGGCTTGCACCATGGCTTCACTCAGGGGGAGAGAAGCAGGGCAAAGGAGCTGTACCTGAGATGCTGCAATAAGCCACACTTTGATACTCCACTGCTTCCAGGGGTTTGAAGGTCACCTGGATTTCAGCTGAACAATTCGGCCCAACTTCTCCCTCCTGCAAGAGAAAGACACAGCAAAACCTTTCTCTTCAAACTTCACATTTCTAGTTCTCAACCACAGTCCTGTAAGCCTTTGTTCAGAGCATCAACGATGAGTGAGCAACACAAGGAGCCAAGAAAACACTCCAAACCCAGCTCAACACAGCGCTGGAAACTCTCAGTGCTCAGCTGATCAGCTCCCACTCTCCACAATATTCCTACACAAGCTCTTGGTCACATCATGCTGCTGTCAGCTGCAGTGGGATGTAACTGCCACTGTGCACTGCTGTCTCTGGGCCTTAGACGGGCCATAGGAGTAACCAAGAAGAGAACATGATCCCCTTCCTTGAAATACAAATATTAGTCAAGCTGTTTTGAAAGAAAGCAGAGGTTGGGATTATCCTGGGGTTCACTCCAAGATGAGAAGCGCTTTTGCACTGTGCAGACACCAGGCATTCATCATCTCTCACAATGCCAGTGCTCAGAACCAGAGCTCTGGTTGATGGGAGCACGTGGCAGTTTGCTTGCACAAACAGAAAAGGAAAAGGTTTTCTGTCCCTGTGTGCAGGAGAACTCAAAAGGCCCAGTGAAACATTCCAGCCTCGTGTCCAGGCTCACAGATGACACTGGAAGGCAGACTGAGAAATAGTGCAATGTTGTGGTGCAGGGTTCATTTGGTTTGTTCTGTTTCCCCCTAAAGTTATAATGCTTTGGTCCTGGGTTCCCCCCCCTCCCCTGGCAACCCCTCCTTTTGAGAGTGTCAGTTTTTTGTCTCCACCCCTGTTCCCCTGGTTACCCTCTGTCAATCCCTCCCTGAGTTCCTGCCCATCACACACTGTCCCCTTCCCTCTTTCCAGAAAGTTCTCCCCTCCTCGGTGGGTGATTGGATCGGGAACAAGGGTCCCTCCCTGTCACATTCCCTATTGGCTAGCCGGCATGTTTGTCACGAGTTTGTTCCCTCCCAAGTTCTCCCTCATTGGTTGAAGTGTTGTATGTTCCGTCCCCTTTATAATCGGCTGTACCCCCACCTCGTGGTCCCGACCCGATGGCTTCCCCTGGAGACATTAAAACTCTGGACTTTGCCCCCGAGTCGAGTCCCTCTTTTCTACTTCGCCTTCCTGCTGATCGCTGCTGCCTCCTGCTGAGGCGCTCCCCGGACGCCCGCGGCGCATCCGGGCAGTGCCGCCCCGGCTGCCAGCTGCTGTGCCACAGCTCGGCCGGTGCAGCCTCCTCCCCAGCCCGGGGGAGCAGAGAAAAACTCGGACAGCAACTCGGCAGTGCAAGGCGTGGTTCCAGGAGGGGATGGGCATTTCTGTGATTAACCTTGGGCTGAATTTGGCCTCCTTTTCCCAGCCAGCCATTGCCGGCTTCAGGTCAGTGTGTGAGCTGGCAGTGCTCCAACAGCCTCTGCTGAGCCCCACGTGTGGGGGCAGCCCCTCCCTACAAGAACTGCTCCCTGTGACACTGCAGGGACACGCACAGAGTGCCCTGAGCTCCAGCCCTGGCAGCAGAGCTCGGCTTTGTCAGGCTCCCAGCCCTGCCTTGAGCCCTAGGGCAGAAATGCCTTGAGCAGGGAGCTCTGCAGCCACTCCAGAAACTCCATGTCCTCCCTCCCAGCACATGGGGCCAGCTGAGGATCTGCCCAGTGACCACAGCTGGGGGAAGGGGGCAGGGGTAGGGGTAGGGTGCTTGGGAGAGGAAGAGGAGGAAAATGAGGTTCTCCGCTGTCACTTACCATTGGCTCAATGGAAAAAAAGTCATTGGAGAACAGCAAGGGGTCTTCTTGCACCTTTGCCATCTTCTCCTGGACCATGCTGCTCAGGAGGGCAGTGTGATCTTCACAAAAGCCCTTCTCCTTCTCTATTTCTTTCTCCTCCATGAAGTTTTCCAGCCACACCTCACTCGATGGCTGCAGCAAACGACACTGCCTGCAGACCCAGGGAGAGACAAGGCCAGCAGATGGTTTAGTAAGGCACATATTTGCAGAGAGAAGTGGGAGTGCAGGAGAGCAAAGCACCTGGGGAAGAGCAGCAGCAGCTCCCCAGCAAAAGCTGATCCCAAGCCATGGGGGTCCCACATGGATCAGAGGATAACTTGCTGTTTACTGGCACAGCAGGTAGTTTTACTCCACACTTGCAAGCTCAGGAGAGGTTTCCAAAGCCAGCAGCCCTCCAGAGAACCTCCTGGCTCAAAGCCTCTGCCAAAAGTGAGGGAGAATCTGCTGGCCACCTCAGCTGGCTTTTCCTACCACTGAGCTGCTTGGGGGATGCAGATAAAAATCATGGAGCACCCACTGCAGGGCTTCCCTGAGAAGAGGGGACCAAACTGGCTTGCAGCTACATGTTACCAGCAGCACTCTTTGTTTCTTCCATTTTGGACCTGCCCTGTTCCCTACTCTACCTTTCACAAGAGCATCCCAGAGCACTTCCAAAGGAAATGGATGAATTCAGGCACTGCATCCCTTCAGTGACATTCAAGGTTTTCTATGCAATATGCATGAAAACAGAGGCTCTGAGAGGGGAAGGGACTTTGTTGTGCAGGAGGGAGACAGCAAACTCCTGGAGAGACCTTTTCAGGATACAGAGTTTTTTGGGTCCCATCCCAGTGCATGATAGTAGAACGTCCTGAGAGGGAATGGAGCCTGCACTATCTTCTCTCATAAAAAAGTCATCTCTGCTCTGAGATCTCAAAAGCTTCTCTGACAGCAGGACAGGGGGAGACAACCAGCCTGGATGGACAAGGAGCTTTTGAAGGAAGTAAGGGAAAACAAGAGGGTGTATCACCTTTGGAAAGAGGGGCTGGCAACTCAGGAAATATTTAGGGATGTTGCCAGGTCATGTAGGAAGAAGATTAGAGAGACAGGAGCCCAATTAGAACCTGAGGAAATCCAGCCATTGCAACCAACCTTTCCTTCCCAAAATGCCATTTCTGATTGGAGTATAAATGGAACTGGAATGCTAAGTGCTGAGCTCCTGAAGCCCAGGGACACACACCCTGGTGCCAGGGTGTGGCAGAGAGAATAGGGACAGGCGGTCGGAAGATTTCGGGCTGTAACAGAAACCTGATAGGGCCTCCCTCACCTGACTCCCAGAGATAAGGATAGCCGCAGGACAAGAGGCCAAGAATGTTGTAATCCCCCCAAGAATGTTGTAACTAACACGGCCTCCAGTCCCCTTACTAACCATATTAGGTAAAAGTCAAACCCCGAAGGTAGGGGAAGGACCAAGGGTATATATACCGAGGAGAAAACCAATAAAGGGCCTTTGGACCGTCTATCACATTGATGTCTGCGTGTCCTTAGCCTGAACGGCCAAAAGCATTGGGCCGTCGTGCTGCGTTTCCTTGGAACCAGGTCGTTACGCCTTGCCTGCAAGGCAACACCAGGGATGGTTTACTTGGCCTAAACCATTCAAAAGCACCCTGAGGCCATAGGTTAGTTTAAGTCTTGGGCCGTGTATGGCACTGAAATGCATCTTTCTAACCAACCTCCTCTTCTCTTCATTGTCATCTTCCTCAGCAGGAAAAGCCTTCCACTGGAAGTGGGCTGTGATGTTACTCCTGTTTTCGATGAACATGGTTGTCTGGTTTGACATGGTGATGAAAGTCTTGTCAAACTTCACAGAATTTGTGCTCAACACAACATTGACATCTTCAGCTTCTCCATAGAGCTTTGTGTGGATAATTTCTTCACCTGGAACAAAGCAAAGAACAGTCTTTGCTCAGCTCACTGGCTGATGGAAGCACAAGGAACAGAACAAACCACAGGTCACAGAAGGAAGTGTCACAGATTTTAGCTGAATGAGCAGTTCTGTGGATCAGTACATTTATCACATCCTGACAGCTCTGTGTGTAGAGTGGGGTTGTCCTGGGCAGCTCCTTCAACACCTTATTTCTGAGTGTGTTTGTAGAGCTTTGGCCCCAAGGTGACAGTGTGTACAGGGAGACTGGTCCATGTGCTCGGGTGACCCACTCAGATCACCGGGATTTCTGCACCAAAGTCCTTCAGGTGACGCTGAGGAGCCCTGCTCAGTCCTGCCTTGCCCAGGCTCTCCCCGGGCATGCCACCAGACTCCTGTCTCTCCTGATCTCTTGCATCCCTTGTTGCTGACCAGAAAATGTGCCTGGGGGCATGTGGGCAGCAAAAGGAGGCCCAGAGGAAGAAGTGAAGTGACAGCCCACAGCAGGAGGGAAAACAGGTGAGGAAACACAACCAGCCTGGCTCTGCAATAGGACAAACTGCTACAAAGAGAACACCATGAAAATCATCATCATCATCTTCCTGTCCAAACCCACAGCCACATCAGTCTTGAAATATTTTATATTGTTCTGATCTCAAAAACCAAGCTGGAGCATTGAAAATTAAGTAAAAAAGGGACAAAGGAATGATTAGTAAGTACAGAGCAGCTTCTGTATGAAGACTGAATGGGATTCCTCAGTCTAGAAATCAAATGGGAGATAGATGTGAGAGGTTTGTAACAGCATGAACGGCCTGGGAAATGGAGTCAGGGAAAAATTTGTTTTGATTAGTCACAAACAAAGCAACTTGAGGGCCTGAAAATGGTATTATATGTGTAAGGGCAACATAGAAAAAGGGTCTGTGACAAGCCAGTGGAGGAACACCATACAGGACAGAGGGGTGCAAGAAATCCATTGCATTGGACACAGTCTGATGGAGACCTCACATGCAGCACTGCCCAGGAATAACATAAAACTTCACCCAGGCATAGCCACATGGTAGTGGAGAATCAGGATCCTCCTTCCTCCACTCAGCAACTCCCAGCAAAACAGGAGTCAAAAATCTTAGCCTGTTAGAGGGGATCAACTTTATCCACCCCCTAAACACCAAGGCGTTCTCAGTTTGCTTTGGGGTAAAGCTGAACAGGGGAGGCACCTCTGGAGGGAATGGAGGGGAAGGGACAACAGGGAGCCCTGGTGCAGAACTGTCCTGTGCCCCTGCAGGGCCCAGCACTCACCTGTGTTGCAGCACAGGGACCCGGCATAGTCATCGTTTGTCAGCGGGTGAAATCCCACTGTCACCTCCATGGTGTCACCAGCGCCCAGAGTTCCTGTGGCTGGAACCACGGAGAAAGGACTGCAACACAAAGAGAGGGATCAGGGCTCAGAGGATACCTGGGCATGAGACTCCTTCTGCAGTGCAGCTCACTTCAGCTCCCTTGGGCAAGCAGGGAGCAAACCAAGCACAGGCAGCAGAAGACAGAACAGACAGGATCAGAAACAGCCACGGAGCCACTGCTGAGGAGATCCAGCCCTCACAAGATCCTGTGGGTAAAACGACCTCAGCTCCCCATACTCTGCATCCAGCTCTCTGCAGTGACACTCAAGGGTCTGACTGCCAGCAATCCCACCAGAGAATGGTTTGTGAAGAGCACAGAGAGGCTTCAGAGCTATCTGCATGCCCAACTTGACACTGACTGCCTCAGGAATTTCTCTTTTCCTGCTGCCTATAAACCTCATCTGAAGAGATGCAAATGTTAGGGCACTATCTGTCCTGGGAGATTACAGCCTAGGAATCAGACAGGGAAAAGGAACTTTTCCTTGAAGACCAAGGAATAGTCACCGTTGAATTTGCAGTGTGGTTCTTTTGTTTATTTTACCTTGAAAACACCCTGATTTAGACTAAAAAGGGCACATTTTATCAGCATTTCAATGAAAGCGGCTCGAAGGAAAGGAGCAGTCAAAACTCTGAAAGAGTGCAAATGCAGATTAGAGCAATACAGTGACATGGAAACCCAAAAGGAGCATGCCATTTACAATCTGAAGGATCCAGTGCCAGCTAAATGAAGCACCATGAGCAGGAGCACATCAAGGAGGCAGAACAGGATTTCTCTGTGTATTTACCAGCAATGCAGTCTGGGACTCTGGGTTGTCATCCAGCCTTGGCCCTGCAGAGAAACTCTGTGCAATGTGTTGGAAATGTTGATGCAAATGTGTTGGTGCACTTTGGATTTAACAGGAGCAATTAGGATTGGTCACCAGGTAAAGAGCTCTTGCCTGACAATCACAAGACTCTGTGCTTTGACGCTCAGGGACAGCTCAGGGGAAATGTGCTTCTGCCCAGCAGCTGCTGGCATTTGTGCTCTTCTACAGCCCCACTGAAGACACAACAGCTCCCTGCCTTGGTGCTTTGCTGGTGGTCAGTCTGTCACTTAAAAGTGTGTGCTGGGGAGTTTGGTGATCAATGCAGCACACACAAAAATAAAGAGAACATCCGGCAAGCTGAGCTTTATTCATGTCGCTTGCTTCAGGTTCTGCTCATTAAGGACCTATTGCTGCAATTATGGGCCTGACCTGTTCCCATTCCCACTAGTGAGATCATCACAACTGGCTGATGGAGAAGCCTTGGGCCAGAATTGTTTATGTGCTGGACGTGAGACTTTGGAGGGAGGGGAGGAAAGACAAGACCCCAGCAGCCCCAGAGCCAGATCAGTGCACGTGCTCCTGCATCTGCCCCGGGGCTGATGCCAGGGCTGCTGCAGCTCTCTGCTGGGGCTCGGGGGGACAGTGCCTGGTGTGGGCAAGGCACAGGATTTTTTTCTTATTCTTTTGCCAGAAATTTCACCAGAACAGAGATGCTGCCAGTTAAGGGAATCCCCAGGCACACTTCAGCACTCCATTCCATTCCATTCCATTCCATTCCATTCCATTCCATTCCATTCCATTCCATTCCATTCCATTCCATTCCCACTGCTGCCCCATGTTACAAGCTCCTGCCCTCAGATGGCAGGATGGGAATAACACACCTGGGGGTGACTTCGGGGGTTGCCTGAGAAAGAAGGGATCTTCCTCTTTTCAAATTATCAGGAGAAGAGGATCCAGCCAATCCAGGACTCAGTTTCAGGACTGAAAATCTGACTGCAATTCAGCCCTGCATCTCCTACCCTGGGCTGGACCCACCAGACTCCTCTGGTCCTGCTGTAGCAGTCATCTCTCAACTCCTCTGACTTTCAGCCAACATCACTAAGCTGTTCCTTGAGCCCACAGCTAGAAGAGCTGTGAAGGAGACATCCCTGGCACTCTAATAACCAAATGAAAACCACTGCCAAGAGATGGGGCTGGCAAGCTAAATTTTGGCCTTTTATCTCTCAGTTGTGAGCTGCTCCTTAAGACAGTTCTCATCCTGTTAGATCTGCCCTTTCAAGGAATCACTACTGCACCCAACAGGCAGAAAAGATAAGCTATGGAGAGGGTTTTAATAAGTTGTTTTCTTCTGCTTTTTAACTAGATCCATTTGTTTGCTTGTTTTCCTGTATGGCATCTAAAGACAGGTCCAGATCTCCCAATGCACCTTGCAATCCCCAGACACTGCTCCTGCTTTGAGCAGTGTGTCTGCTCAGATGATTTCCAGCAGAAGTTATTTTTTACTTTGATCTTCTAAATCAGCCCAACTGCTTTTCATATATTCCCTAAATGTGTCCTATTTCCTGTACACCTGTGCATATACCTATGGGCATGTGGTATACTGACAGGCATTAGAGGAGCTCGACCTTCATGACAGTTCCCAATGAAGAATTCATGATCTTTTGGCAAACATTTAACACAATCCAAAATGAAAAAACAGCAGAAACTCAGGAACTTCAGAGTATTCAAAAAGAAATCTCAGTGAAAGGGGGCACAACCTTATTCAGACATGTAAATCATGTGCTTGAAATTTTAAACTGGCTTTCAAAGGTGCATCATGGAACAGAAGAGGTGACTGATGCCCTCAGCTGACAAGGGAAATCAGATCAGCTTTAGGAACAGGAACAGCACAGGCTGCCCACAACACAGCTCACATGAGGCATCTGATGCAGGGACCACTGCAAAGCCACGTGCCTGTGGCCTCCCAGAGAATGGCTCTGTTTGCTGACAGTGCTGAGTCAGCATTTCAGAAGCTGCTTGTGCTCAGGAGGGTGCAAGCCAGCTGCCAACATGTTCCAGCACCCCCAGGAAATCTGGGACAGAGAAAGCTCAAAGGCTGCATCCTGCTAAGAACACTGAAAGCAAGAGCAGCTGCCATCCATCCTGCTCCCTTCCAGCCAGGGCTGCAGGGCAGCAGCTCTGATGCTCTGCTTCCTTTTGTTGCTCTTTCCCAACTCTGCTATCACACAAAGGTGATATCCTTTGCACAAGAACAGATGAGCTGCCTCACCTCTGGGTGCTCAGCTGGTAATGAGCTTCCAGGTTACCAACGTTGCGAACCAGCAGAGTCTTCTGGGTGCTGTGATTGACTGGACACGTGGAGAAGTCCAGCTGGTCAGGGAAGACCAGGACAGCTCGGGCACAAATGGCCCGAATTGGCACAACTATCTTTTCCTTTGCAGTCTTGCAGATGAGCTTGTGGGAATAATCCTGCAGGAAAAGAAAACGGCTCAGCATTTTGGGCATTTAGTGCCATCCCCATGGCAGAAGAAAAATAATTTCCTAAAACTCATCCATGGCATCAATTTAGCTGTTCCATCCTAAAATAAACACTATGTTCTACTAACATGTCACATTTTAAAGACACCAGTGCACTTTGCAAAACCTATCTCTGTGGCATTGGCCTCTTGTGTCAATTGGGTCATACAAAGAGCTGCCCTAGGCCACTGTTGTGGTGTGTTTCTTATTAAGTTGTAAATTGGTTCATTCCATGTACCCCTTTTGGTTGTAATGGTTCTGCCCTGGTTCTCCCTCTCCTTGATTGTCCCGTCAGTTTAATCTTTCTCCTCCCCGTTACCCTTGACAACCAATGTATCTAGCCCTTAATCCCTCCCTGGTGCCTTGTCTGTCACTCGGTGGCCCAACCTTTCCATCTAGAATCTTCCAGCTAAGGCGTCGAGTGATTGGCTCAGGGGCCAGGGACCCTCCCCAGGCTTTCCCGTATTGGTTCACCTGTTATGTCTGTTAACCTCTCCTCACTCCCACCTTTCCCTCCATTGGCTGAAGACCAGAGCCCATGTCTGTACCCTCCCCTCCTTATAAACTCATGTCTGACCCCAGTTCGGGGTCTTCAGCTGTTGGATCACCTGGAGTTATTAAATCTGGACTTAACCACAGCTGGAGTCTGTCTCTTTGTCTCCTGTTGGGTAGCAGCCCTTTTACTGCGGATCCTCGTCCCTCAAGGCGAAAGCCTTAGGCGCTTTCCTGACCGAGCCCAGGATCGGGAGAGTGCCCCCGTGCTGCTGGCGGTGCTGGCCGCAGCTAGCTGGGACGTCCTTTGAGGCCAGCCGCCGCTGCAGGCCACCATAATTTCTACTCTAAATTTTAATGATGTTAAATAATTCTTAAGTTCCTTCTAAGGAATATGGAGCTAGGGAACACAGGACATTCCTCTTTAAGTTTCTATATTCCCGCTGTCTGAGAGTAGGACAAAGTGTTAAACTGACTCTAAGCAGCAAAAGGAAGACGAGAAAAGAGCTGCACCCAAAGAAATCCTGCACCTCTGGCCTGGTGTAGAAACATCAGCTGGCTCAGAACTCCCCTCTAACTTTGCCTCTCTAACCCAGGTCAGGAGAGGAACGGTGCTAAGAGGCAGCAGGATGCTGTTGGAAAGAGCCTCTCTTTGTTTCCCTGCAAGGCTTCCTCCCTTCCATGCCATGGCCTAAACCCTTCTGGATGAACAAGCCTGCAGATCCCAGCACTGAGATCAGACTTGCCAGGGCCTCAGCACTGCTGTTCAAACCTCCACACAAAACACGTTTGGCACGGAGTGGGTGCCAGCTGACAGAGCAACCACAGGGACAGGCATGAAGACAGAGGCACAGCAGTGTCACTGCCGTGGGCTCTGGGCTCACAGCTCTGCCTGCAGGTTGTGCCTGCCCTACACGAGCTCCTTCAGGCAGGTCTCCAAGTCCCCTGCAGCTCAGCAACCTCCTGCTGACCAAGGGCACCCAGAGCCCAGTGTGCCTGTGCCAGGCTGGGCTCACGGGCACAGCACAAGCTCTGCCCTGGCCCTGCAGCTGCACCATGGTCAGCTGTGCTCTGGGACAGCACAGCTGCAAGGCTGGAGAACACAGGCTGTGAAAAAGCATCGTCTTTGCTTCCAGCCCAGGGGGAGGCAGGGAAGCTGTTGGCAGTCAGGAAGGAGGAAAGCTCTCTGACCTCTTTGTTCCTTCAGTGTTTTCCATAATATTGAAACCCCTTCCACTGTACCTAGAGATGGCCGAACATCTGTCAACACCCCTCTGTCATTTTCATCCTGTTCCCTGGGCATCTTCCCTTGGGAATGCTCAGGAATGTGCAGGCAGGGGAAGCAGAGCCTGTCAGGCCTGGCTGCAGTGCCTGGCAGCCCGTGCCAAGCTGGGACTGGCTGCAGGCTGCCTGCCCACAGCCTGGAGCCAAGCTCCCAGCATGGAATGGGCTGCACCCAGAGTGCAGGGAAAACAGTGGCTTTGGAGAGAATTCTGTGCTTGGGCTCCTCCAGTCTCACCTTGTTCTCCTCGGGGGTGAAGCGGATGCGCACATGGGCAGAGGCACCTGGTGGCACGACGTGGTATACATCACTGGGGCATGCCAGCTGGAAATGAGGTGAGCTCTCCATGCAGACCTTCACCATCCGAGCAATCTGCAGCAAAGACGTGAAATGATGATTTTGCCACTTGTGGAAATAGGATGAGAGGAGACCTGTCCGTGTCCTGGTGTCATCCCTCCTTGACCCCTTTCCATAGCACTTTCAGCTGTGGAGGTGCAGGCACATCATTCACAAGGGTGAGCTTGAATCCCTTCTCTCTGGGTCCAGCATTTTGGCCAGGGCCAGTAGGGCAAGGCCTGGTGGGAAGGAAGGGCCAAGCAGGTCAGCACCAGCAGGATGGAGATGGAGCACCTGAACCAAGTCATCTGCACATTCAACAGGGCCAAAAAACCTGCTGGCTTCTGCCTGCATACAGCCATGCAGTCGTGTTCCAGAGGGGAATGTGCTCCCTGAAAGCAAACCAGCACATTGTCCTGGGGAAGGAAGAAATTCTCTTCTAGCAGATCAGGTTTGGGTAGGGCTGTTCTGGGGACACAGTCATGCAGGCAGACCAGCAAGAGAGGAGACCAAACACGGTGACCTTACTGGGAATAAAAGCAAATCTGAAAAGCAAAAGAAGGAACACAGCAAGACAATCCCTAAAACAAGGAGATTGCAAAGAGAATTTAAATGGGCAGTAAAGCAGCAAGGAAGAATCATAAAACCATGAGAGCAATCAGCTTGCCAAAAGTGACAGAAACACAGACAGGCTATGCCTATCAACTATAGGCTTCAAAGGCATTTTCTGCCTGGAGAAACATGACCAGCACTGACTGACAGTGTGGTTCCAGAATGAAAAGCCAATCTTGGCTCTCCAGGGCTCCTTGCTGCCTGTGCAGGCAAGCTGGGCTGCTGGGCATTCCTGCCTGCAGCCAGCAGGCCAGGTTCTGCCCTCTGGGATTCACAGATGAAGTTCTGAAATACCATCTCTGTTGGAGAAACCTGAAACAAGCTCTTTTTCGGGGGTTCTGGTGATAGGTGAAGAGCGGAGAGAGAGCAGGGAGAGCTTCAGCTGCTGGAAGGTTCATGAAGGACAATCTTACACTGATCCCCAGGGAAGCACAGGCTCTGGGTGAGCACGTCTGCCCAGCCCACACTGGGGAAACAGTGGCTCACCCACCTCTGCTCTGAGCTGATCAAGAGTTGCTGGGTCACACAGAGAAGGCTCAAGACAAGCTGCTCTTTTTATTTCTCCAACTTTCCTTCTCCACAATGCCAGGCAGCACTTACCTTAAGCACAGCCCTGTGCCCACTGGGACACTGACTGAACACTCATGGAGTAAGTAAAACCCACAAATTCACATCAGACTCTATGGGAAACAATTTTGGGATGTCCTTTACTCTGAGACAGGGAATCTGAGGCTCACACTATTGCAAACACCTATTTTGATGTAGAACTTAGGCATCAGTAAGAAGAGAACAGTACCAGAGGAGGTGTGAGAGATGAGGTGATATTTGGCTGAAGCCAAAAGGTTATTAAGGGAAAGAATGGAATTTGTTGGTTCTATGTGTTGATTGTGGTTTAGATTTGTTCAGGTTGGTTTGTTGGTGTTGCTGTGAGCTGGCAGAGGGATGGGGTTGAAGACCTGACCAAAAGGAAGCAGGATGAGAGGGAAGGGGACAAAAAAGTTGTCAGTCAGAGAGAATGAAGCTCCCGAGTGCCCCTCCAAGGGGAAAGGGGACAGGGACTGTCCCGGCTGGGTACAAAGGGGATACAAAGATTGCCTTTTTGTTGGAGGCTGTGTTTGCTCATCTCTGGGGGCAGGGAGACACGCCCGGCTCAGCTGAATTGTTACTAATAAACTGTTTTCTTTTGATTTCATGATTTTGTCCCCTTTTATTGCATTTAAAAGTTACTGCCTTTCTAACAGAGGTAAAGGCAAAAATAAAGTACTACAGAAGTCAGGAAAAAGACAAATGAGGTGAATGCTGAATGAGGACAAGGTTCAGTTATTTTCTCTGCAACTTGGGTAAGAGTAGAATTGGTATCTCCTTTTTCCATAAGCTTTAAATGGGTGCTTTCTTCTAATTATTGCTATGTTATTTAATACCATTCTAGAGGCATGTCTAGAATGACACAACAACAGCAAATGCTTCTGGAGCAGAGACATTGCTTTGAGAAAACTCTCCCCTGCTTTGTCTGCTTTCTGCAGCCACACTGCTGTCACTGCAGAGACACCAGCAGGTCTCCTGTGTGACTCCACGGCAGGCACAGTGAGGCTGCAGCACACTGTCCCTCAGTTGTGCCCCTCCCTGAGGTGTTCCCAATGCCCCTCTCCAGGGCAATCCTTAACCAGTGTGTTCCATGTCTCTTGCTGCTAATTTCCTGCTCAACAGCCCACTCAGTCACCTACCCGTTTGGACTGTGCTTTATACTGAGCCAGTCCTGCCAGAAAAGCAGCTTTAAACACACCTCTAAGTCGGCACTGATCCACAGAAAGCACATCCATTCCCCTCTGCCCAGGGCTAGTCTCCTGTACATCTGACAGGCTGCAAAATCTAACACCCCATCAGGGTCCAACACATGGTTCCAACCCAAAGCATTAAAGTAATTAATTTGTTACATCTGAAGTAATTCCTGCAGGTCCTCGGCCTTCAAAGGCCAACACTGCCACTGTGGAGGGAATCCTGTGACCCCGAGCATTTGATGGTGACCACACCAAAGCAAGAGGAGGCTCCTTCAGCAGGAGAATGGCAAATGGCCATTCTGAGCCTTTGTGTCCCCAGCCTTCCCCCCATTGTTTTAGCAATGGCAGCTACACTGCAGCACACCCCAGCAGCTGCAGCAGAGGTTATTTGTGTTGGCTTAGTGCACATCAGGACTCCCAGTCCACCACTCCCATCAGTTTGCAATGACAGCAGGACCTGGACACTGAGGTATTTTGCTGGAGGCAAGCCTGTCACAAGCACACACCCTCTTCAAACTTCCCATCAAACAGAAAGGAAAAGAGCAGGAAAAGGCTATCTTTGGACCAGTCTTGCTCAGGTCCATCCGTGGGCCAATTCTGGGCAGAAAACTCCCCCCAGTGCTGGCCTCTTGCTTCGTGTTGAGAAACTTCTCCCTCTGGAACTTAGAGAGAAGCACCTGAAAGGCAAAACAAAACAAAACAAAACAAAACAAAACAAAACAAACCAGCAAGAACCTCAGAGACACGCTTGTTCAGAAAACCCTTCCTTGAACAAGTGGCACTGGTGAATAATTTGTGATCACAGCCACCAGGACACTTCTGGAAGCCCTGGCTGATACTTGCTTAAATACTTAGCACCAAGAAATTAATAATACAGAGTGCAACACACACCAACCACAGGGCTGTGTCCCATTAGTCTCTCCGTGATTTGATGTAACATGTTTGGGGATTTCTGCTCTTTGGGCATTTGTTTCCTCCTATGTTTTATTGGATTGAGGCGCAGTGACCTTTTCAGAGTGGAGAGGAGCTCTCAGAACTGCCTGAACTCCATCCCTGCACAACACTCACAACTCACAGCGAGGAGACAGCGCTGCTGGCTCAGTCCAAGAGAAGCAAGAAAGAAAAGCTGTGCCAAGAGTGAGGTGCACAGGAATGTGTCCATGTTTTTGCTCTCTCTGTTAATTAGCATTTGTTTTCTCTGCCTGGGCTGACAGAGCCCCCCACAGCAGAAAACACAGGGATCTCCTTGCCAGAGCCTCAGCAGTGGGGCACCTTCAGCCAAGTGAGCTCCAGACAGCAAGGGACCTTTGTGGCCCTGACTGCAGTGCTGCCTGCAGGGCTGGAGCTGTGCCCACACAGGAGCTGAGAGAGAACAGCTGCTTTGGGAGCTCTTCTGGCTGGGACCAGCCGTGGCTCTCAAGGCTTTGGGCAGAGTTTGAGCTCTCCCCCCCCACATGCCCAGGTGCCCAAGGGCAGGTTGGTCAGAGCAGCACAGGGCAGTGCCCAGCCTGACAGAAGGAATTCCTGTGGCAAAGGGCAGGCACAGAAGCACATGCTGAGGGCTTCAGCTGCACATTGGATTCACTTGGCTCCCGTGGCACAGCCAGGCAAGGCGCTGGGCTGTCCCTGAAACATCACACAGTGTTCCCTACTGCACCAGGACAGCCCCACCAACAGCAGCACGGCACAAAGAGCTGGACAGGGGCTCTGCAGCTTCACAGCACTGCTGGACAGCAGGGGCAGGGACACCAGGGACACCAGGGCACTTGCCAGCCTGAGCACAGCCCCAGTGGCTACTCACAGTATCAGACTTCAGTCTGTCCATGAGCAAAAGACGAGGTGTTGGTGTCTTTTTCGGGAATCCAGATGCCATTTTCAAGGGAAGATGTCGCAGATGAGCAACAATGCCTCAATAAAACTGGAAAGAACAACGATGCAACTCTGAAAATCCACAACCCAATTCATGGCAGACTCAAGGGATATACTGGTGCTAAAAATTTTAGATTATTCAAAACTAGCAAGAGACAGAGCCAAACTTGTCCCACCCCAGGGAGGTACTTGGCAGTCCCACCTTGCCCAAATCTGCATTAATCCATTGCACTCTTACATTTTGCAAGACCTCACCACAGAGAAGACCAGAAGAGGATTGAATGGGATGGGATCCATGGAATGGTGAAATTTTCTACTAAATCTGTCTCTGTCACTGTCTTTCTTCCCCCTTCCCAGCCCCCTCCGTCCCCCCCTCCTTTTTCTATTTCTTTCTCCCTCTCTCTCCCTCACATTTACTGTTACACAAAATCCAGACTATTGACTTTGGCATATGGTCTCATTTTGCACCTTAATTCAGGGGCATCTCCTTAATAATTTTAATAAACAGATCATAACAACCCACTGAAACTTGAACAGAACTCATTCACCTATAAGCAGTTTAAATAAATACGATAGGAAAAAATGTATAGACTAGTACCTTTAGGAGATGTTGCATTTCTTTGGTGAAAAAAGAGCACCATCAGTAGACCATCTATTGTTCATCCCCTCAGCTGTGCATGCCACTGAACTGAAGACTGGCTTTATCCCATCCTGTATTTCCCTTTGGCATTCTCTTTCAGAGCACAGATGGGACAAAACCAGAAAGCACAATTTGAGCCAATCTTTACCTTCAAACGAAATTCAGGACTCCCTGGCAGAGACCAATGTTCTGCGAGTACAGGACTCGATCGCAGAGACCAAATCTCCGGGAATTCTCGGCACTCGCTCACAGAAAACAATGATCTGCGAACAATTCCAGAGCGAATCTCCGAGTGCAGCCGCCCGAACGCGCCGAGGCTGCGGACGAGCAGCCGGGGCCGAGCTCTGGCGCTGAGGCCGCATGGCCGGCTCAGACTCTGTAGCCGAGTTTGCGGTCACCCGGCAACCGCGGCACCGAGCGCGGGGCCGGGCCGGGCCGGGCCGGGGGCCGAGGCTGACGCTGAGGCCGGGCGGGGCCGGGCGGTGGCGCTGGGCGGGCCGTGGTCCCGCCTCGGTCCCGCCTCGTTCCCCCCTCGGTCCCGCCTCGTTCCCTCCTCGTTCCGCCCTCGATGTGCCTCGGTCCCCGCTCGGTCCCCGCTGTTCCAGCCCTGGTGCCCCCTCGGTCCCCGGGCACAGCGGGGTGGATTCGCTGCCGGGCCCGGAGCGTGAGGGGCTCGGCGGCAGCGCTCGATATCGCCAGAGCCTCGGCCCCAGCTCCGGGCTGCTCCACAACGGGAAAATCCCGGGGTCTCAGCAGTTTGTGTTCAGCGCATAGACACGGGGAATCGGCGAGCTGCAGGTCCTGGGCAGGAACATTCAGCTTCTCGTTCTTCTTAGGGACACACAAGTAGCAAAAGTAATTTCCCGGTGTAATGTGGGCCTGCTTTGCTCCTCTCCTAATTCTCCTCTTAGCTTTCAATAGCAAATGAATAAATAATTCTAGTAGGTGTACTGGCATTTGGCCAGCATTAAACCCGCTACATTCATTGGTGCATTGGCCAGAAAATTCGAACCAAAACCTCTACACTTGGTGTTTTTGCCTGGTTTCGAACTGAAGCCGCTGCACTCTGCCACAAGTTTTACAACAAAATCTGAGCTTCTTGAAAACCAAAACTAAAATGTGTGAAATTGTTAAATTGTTCTAATTACATACTTAAGAAAAAAAATTAGTATTCTATTTGTCACAATCCAAAACTTCTAGAAATTTAAAAGATAAATTACTTTGAACCAGTTTACTTTTCACCACAAGATATCCATCTAGTGAGGCCTTACCCTAAATTAAGATATGTTACCTTTACATTCCTATGGCCAGGAATTTATTTTCTCTGTTCACCTTATATATCAAGAATTTATCCACAAATGAAAAAAGAAAAAAAAATCACAAACTCCAGAAAAGTAGTAGATTACATGAAAAAAAATTGACAGTAAAATACTCAAGCACTATTTCATTTAATACTTAAACTTCAAGAGCATTTTAATATGCATTTTCATTGAAAATGAAATGAAATCATGAAATCTGACTGGGAAGATAGAAGTGTGAAAGGAATCAGGGAGGATTTAGGAACACTGAAAACCAAGAAAAATTTTAAAGAAGAAGAAAACCTGTTTGGAACATTTCAAAATTAGGTGTCACCAATGACATTCTGCTGTGAAATGATGGCATCTTAATATCTTCATCTGAGGGACCTTGATTTGAAATATTTATAAAACACATGAAATGGGACTCTTGGTAACAATGAGAACTGTCAAGTACTGAAAATAGTGAGTATTGTCATGCAATTTTTTCCTGTCAAGCTTAAATCCTTTCTTTCAGAGCTGGGGAAGAAGTATCACCTCTAATGCTGTTATTTATTCTTCCTTCCCAGGAATGGCTCCCATGCCACCACCCTGGTCACACGGTGTGCCAAGTCACACCCGTACCCGAGTCCCTCTCCACCCATTGGCAAGCACACAAAACCCAGAGTTTTTTCCTACCCCAGCACAGTGGGGGCATTTCTTCTCTAGGAGAGCTTTATCTGCACTGTCTCTTTAGAGAGGGACCCCCAAACTTTAAAAAATCAGTCCTAAATCCTTGCTAATTCCTCTGCTTGGAAGCCTCCATCCTTGTGGACTTGGTGCAGCTCTTTTGGCTTTTCAGAACAGAAGGGGATTGGAACATTTTAACATAAACTAAGCACAGTTCAGGGGAGCAGTAGCATGTGAGTAAAGACCAAGCAAAATTTGTGTCATCCAGTTTTTTCCCCCTTCCTCATCAACAGAAACCAGGAAATAGATCATTCTCAGTATGTCTTTTCCCCCATTGGAGTGCCAAGAGATGCATCTGAACTCAGCCCAAAGCATCCTCCTCGAAAAATGCAGTGGAAAAGAGATTTCAGTGAAAATGCCCATGTTGTCAAAAGACCAATGTTTTGCCTTACTAGAACATCTTTTTTTTTTCAATAACTATCAAAAGAAAAATGGAAATTTTGCAAAGAATTCCTGATGTGGGCTGTAATTTCAACCAGACTTTCAGTGTCCAACAATTCCCCTCATCTACAGCAAACATCCCTGGACAGCCATGTCTCAAAACATCTGCAGGGTGACTTAGTTTCTCAACTTTCATTTAACATTAATCTTGCCAGAGGGGAGTGTGTGTGTATTGTGTGCTTCTTTGTTGATGGGTTTTCCCTGTTCAGACAGAAAAAATCTGTAGCATTCTTTTTAATTTAAGAAAAAAATTAAAATATCCATAATTAGAAGGACTGATTTTTCAGTCCTAGGGTTGCAACTTAAAATAGAGATTAACCAAAACTCACCAGCTGCACTATTCCTGTCATAAGTAACTCATACATATATACTTTAATATATATGTAAAAGATATGTGTGTGTATATAGGTATATAAATATATCCACACCTATATAATCTTAGCAGTGCCATGTTAACATCTGGGCTGAAGATCTCAGGGGTTTTTTCCATCTTAAATGATTCCATGATTTACAATATGTTTGCATCATTTAGTGGCAAAGACTACATAACAAAAGGGAAAAAACGTATCTGCATTTATGAAAGAGTACATTCAGCTGAAACTAAAAACCACACAACTTTTATTCATGGTTTCTTATTTTTTAATGATTCCTAAAAGAGAGCAAATGCTTGAGCAGTAATTAGTGTTGAGGAGCCATCAAAATCAGTTGTTACAGGATTGGGATCTTCAAAGTCAGCAGTCATAATCTCCTAAGATTTTCCACTTGGCCAACCAAAAACTGTCTCAAATATATAAATCAGATAGAAAAAATAAGAACATTGGAACCCAAAAGTACAGCTACCAGCTTTTCCAGAATAATTTAATTAAGATGGTATTCTGTCCAACTGAAGCTGGGTGCATGTGCTGAACACCCCAGCACACAGCACTAAGCACAGGCAAATAAAATAGAAATAGAAGTGCATCTACTGTTTTTGTTTAGAAAATAATACCACAGTCCCCACTTCCCAAGTACTTCTCTTGTTAATTAATACAACATTTAAATGAGCACATGTCCCTTGGAACATGATGGAAATGGACACAGAATGAGGAATAGAAGTCAAAGTCCTGCTATAATTGAAAACATTGGCAAGACTTCTAAAAACTGAATCTGAAAGTTTGAAGTCAAATCAAGAAGCCCCAACATGCTCACCTCTTTTTGAGATGGAAAGCAAAGAAAAGAGTAATCTTAAATATTAAACTACCTTCAAGTGAGCAATAGCTCATTTTTGTAGATACTAACTGTTATTTACAACTTCTGTTTTGAACTGTGTAAAAAACACTTGAACTTGTGGTAAATATTCTTGGAAAAAAAACTTCACCATTTAAGAGAGGAATAAAGCCTGAGGAAATGAGTGTACCTGCCCTTGAGGGGAGAGAGGAGAAGGATGATGGAAATAGAGAGGAAGAAGGATTCCATCCTCCAAGGCTGAGAATCTGTTAAAATCTCGTATAGCTTTGAGGAGCCAATTCACACTATTGTTATACCAGGACAATAAATCAGAGAAAGGCTGAATGAATGGATGAACAGTTAAAAAAGAACCACACTGAGAACAAACCAGTAATCCCATCTAGGTATTGAAAAATGTTGGGGATTTGTATTTTAAATCTTTAAAATGACTATCTTGTCCTCACCAAGGGGAGACAATCAACCTTATCTCCCATCTCCATCTCAAAAGATCTTGGATCTTTTGTCCAAACACACATTTCCTCTCTGTTGCAAAGCTGACCTGGGTCATTCTCCATAGCCTCTCCTAAAAGCTTCTGACACCAGCACCTGGTCATCACCTCAGGCTGTCTTGCCCTTACAGGAGTCACACCTCGTTTTCCATATGCAGGAATTATTAGCATCACATCATGCAGTTCACTGGACATGTCCATCATTATTCTAAGCAGGATTCTATGACATTTTAGTGGTTTTGCTTTGGGCCATTTCAGTCCTTTAACCTAAGGCTGCCAGTAAATCCAACAACAGTCTTTGCATTCTGATTTCTTCACACCCATACAGATTTTCCCTTTACATGGAAAATACTGGTCTTTATGTGAAAAAAAATGTCAAGTGAGCTCAGACCCACCAGTTTTATATGCTTTTCTGAGGCTGCAGCACTTCAAAAATCTCAGCATGGTGTGTAAAGCAGTCAGCAGCTCTTGCTGTTTAATTGTCCTTTTCCCCAGCCACTTGCAGTCAGGGAGCACTGGCATCTCTGTGCTCCAGCTGGGCAGACAGAGGCAAGAAGTTTATGTCCCTCCTGAAGTAACGTCTACTTCAGGATGAGATCTGCTTTGAACTCAGGAAAGTTGCCTTAAAACCTGTCTACAATCCTATTAAAGAAAATAATGAAAAAGTAGCAAGAGGCAAGCCAGCTGAAAAGTGAGAATAAGGATTAAAAACTTGCAAAACATTAAGACATGAGCAGTGAAGGAAAAACCCTCTGAAGCAGGCAGTAGGTAACTATCTTTGGTTTAGATGAACTACACAGTAAACCTGTCAAAAAAGCTTTCTGCAGATCCATGAACAACTATATTTTTTTAAAAAAATCCATTAAGAAACACTGAACATGAGTCCAATCCACTATAACTGAATACTATTTCTTGTTGATGTAAGCTCTGTAGGCAACTGAGTGTGGTGCTCAGTTAAGTCTCGGGCACTTAGCAGCAGTGAGAGAAGTACACAATGCAATCTTAGAAGGCAGGCAAAGACAGATGGAAAGGGACAATAAATGAGCCAGTGACAAGACAGAGAGAAAATCTCACCCAGCTTTTTATCTTCCATCTGCTTCCTTATGAGTGTACCTTTACAGAACCAGATCTCCCTTCCTGACACTGGAAATGGCACAAGGAGTGTTTATGACAGGGGGAATGTGTTTAAATACACAAAAAAACCAAAGGAACAAAATAAAAATATGAAGGTAAGCATTTGAGAGCAGACACTCTTGAGAAATATTTCTTTAAAATAAAACATTCTTCTGTTTCCTTTGTTTTCCCATGTTGTTCCTTAATCTGCCCCTTAAAGGGAGGCAGGGTGGGGTGGGCGGTCTGAAGAACATTGAGAGCTAAGCAGAAAGGAGATGAAAGAAGGAAAGATGCAGCTTTGAAACAGTAAAATGTCTTTTGTCCCACTCTCCAGCATCCCCTGCAGCAATAGCAGGGAGCAGTAGGGAATGTGCTGGGGAGGGAATTTGGCTGCAACTTTCAGTTCCAAACATTAAATTTTGCATGGCACAGAGCACAGGCTTTATCATCCTTCCCATCATGGCTGGTGATATTTGACACTTACACTTTTACATATACTATGTTATCTTGAAGCCTTGTAAATCTTCTTTCATTTAAATTTAAATTGCTCCTCAGGGGCAGAAGGGAGGACAAAACACCCCAAATAGTTAAAAGCTTAGTAGTGAATGAGTTTCCAGGCTCAATAGACTGCAAGTCAGTGAAATTCTGTTGCAGGTTTTCTGTGTACCACATCACCACAGATACAGAGGGTAAATATTTGCGTCTGTTCTCAAATGTGCAGGGGTAACACGAGAGAAAAACTTTATCTTCCTCTGCACAGCAAGAAGTACTTTGCTACCTTATGTAAAGTTAGTTTTTCAAGAAAAGAGTGATAGACAAAGCATCCTTAGGGGTGAAGGGACATTTATAATGCAGCCTTGGATTGTTTCTACCAAATTAAGACCCAACATGCTGCACTTCAGGAGCTCTGCCTCTCCATCTCACCCTGCACCTACTGAAGCTCTCACCTTCCATACCCATTTACCAGCCTCAGGGAGAGTCGAGAAAACCATTTCCAATAGGATTAGCAAATTTAGAATCAATGGATTTTATTGATGCAAAGGACAGAAGGATTTCTGGTAGCAAAAGAAAGCATATGCCTCCACTTCAAGCTCACATTAATTTCGATTTCTTACTTAAAAGCAGCAAAACACTTTTGAGTTGTCCCTGGTGAGCAGTTCTTAATGAGAATGGAGTTGGCATGGAGCACTAAATCAGTGCAACAAAGGACACTATTCCCTGGCACTGACACAGAGGTTTTTCATGGCAAAACCATACTGATTTCCAGAGCATTCTGTACTCAAGCATTTCAGTCTTTGCAAGAATTGCAGCACTGAATTTTATCAGTTATGTCAGTTTGATTGGGTTGTATTCCAGCTCCAGAGGTGCCAGCTATACAGTAATATTTTATTGCTTGTATTGCTGACAAAGACTGTATCATCTAGCTCTGGAAATGTACTTAGAGGGCTGTAAATAAAAAGGAACTTTTGCAGAACCAATATTGCAGGTTGTGAATGGCAAGGGGGCACATTTGCAGTAGAACACTGATAGCACTTTCTGGCTATTTTAGCGATTGGATAATGATGGATGGAGCTACAGCAACTTTGCCTTGGGTCTCAAGGGAGACCAGTGCATATCCTAGGGAGCACCCTGTTCAGTAACTAGAAAATAAAGGCCTTTGATTTCCTATTGAAATTAAATACTGAAGACACTAATTCTGCTGAGCAGGAGCTTTGCACAGAGCACATTGCAGCACCTATACAGCACAGGGATGGTGTTTCTGAAAAGATGTCCTGACCTGCATCTACTGCCCATGGCCACCCTTTAGCACAGGGATTGTTTGGCAGGATCCAAACCAGGACCAACCCAGCCAGGGTTTATTCAGCTGCCATAGCGAAGAGCTCCTCTGAGAGCCACAACTGCAGTGTTTGCATTTCTGTGTTGTCCTGAGTCTGATCCAACCCCATTCGAGCTGATGGAAGGACTCCTGGTGACCTCAGCATGCGCTGGATTCAGCCCTTGGTGCAGTGAGGGGCAGTGATGGTGTTTGAACCTGAAGTTCTTGAACAATGTGGATATTTCACAACTTAAAGAAAACATAAAAGATATTTTCTCTCCCTTTCAGTGCTCATGTTACAGTCTGTGACAAAAAAAAACAAACCACACAAAAAAAAAAAAAACCCAAAAAAAAAACCCTAAAACAACCCAAAAAATCCCCAACCCTCCAGGTTCTCCAAGCCATTGAACAACCTTCCTTGCTTTTGCACTCTTTTGTTCCTGGAAAAAAAAAAAAAAACAACAAAAAAAGCCAGACAAAAATATCAGCTGCATCCTCTCCATATTAAACAGCTACTTCAGACAAGGACTGCCATATTTTTTCCAATACTTAGCAGTTCAGAAGTGGATTGTGTTGAGAGATAAAAAGAATCAACCATTTCATTTAGTGAATGACAAAATCCTAGTTAAAACCTGTTTGCTATAGTTGGAAATATGAGTACTTGTCCCTGTATCACACAAGGCCATGCACTGCCTTGATCATGGACCAAGAGCAACAGTTCTCTCCAGGGATTCAGCTGAAAAAGTCCCAAATATCACCTAATTTTAAATACCTTTAAACTTGCTAAATGCTGAATTCTTTAAAAGCAGTTTCGTCTGATTTCCCACCACCAAGACATGTGTCTAATATTGTTATTGCTTCTAAAATAGGCATGATACAAGTAGGACTGATTCCTTTTGTGACTGCAGTTTTCTGATCTGGTGTTTTGTCACACCAGTTCCGTGATTAAATACATTAGTTCTGAGCAGGAATTCCAACTGAGAGATCATCAAACACTGAAAGTGCTCAGGGCCCAAGAGGATGTATATACAAACAGGATTTTCCACGACTTTGGCATTTTTTCTATTCATAAGTCCCTCCATAATATAACATGACAAATATAAGTTACACTGCATTCTTTGTCCCTTCCAGCAGCCAACCTTTTCCCTTTATTGTTTTGCAGAGCAGTGCCCACATTGAGTGACAGTGCTGCAGCCAAAGCTTGCGGCATTATGAGCCAGATTTGAAATTAAGGGGAATTCTATGGCTAAAAGAGCATATTTTATTTTGAGCTTTAGTTTTCTTGGTGCCTTTTTTTTCTTTTTAGCTTAAGATGGCATCATCACAAGAACGAGATATCCTGGAAGATTGTTTCAAAAGAATGAGGGTTACAGGCTACCCATGGAAACTATCTACTTGAGATATTTCCTAGAGATCTTATCACTGTCATAGCAAAATTTCAATGTGTGAGGCAGATAAATATGGATGGCAACTGAGCTGCAAATTGACCTTGTAGGCTTGGGATGGATTTAGTCACTGCTGCCAAAAAAATTTTCAGGTACATCAGAGATTTGTGCCCAGGGGTCCTCTTCTTACCCAACTAACTTGTAATCACAACTGTCAGCTTCAGAACATTTATATGACCCTGTGGAGTGTAATGTGACTCAACCATCTGAATGTGAAATTCGTTAGACAACTGCAGCATGCTCAGTGGGAGCAGACTGTGAGACAACAGTGATGGATAAAAGAAGATGCGAGAACAGGTTAAAGGTTTCCTGCAGTGGTTTTGCAGTTTGGGAATAGGTGTGCACATTTAAGTGCCAGTGTGCCTCCTCACACACCTCCAAGGAGACCATTTGGGTGCTGTGAAGATTTCAGCAGTAACAGAACCTGACACCTATCTCTTCCTGTATCAGGGTATAACAATGATTGGCCTGCACTTTAATAAGTCTTGCCATTCCTTGTTTATCAAGGACATCATGCTTTGAAAGAACAACTTGCTTGATTATAATCTGGCAGTGAGAAGTGTGAGCTGCTCTCCTAACAGCACTTTACCCATTACCCACAGCACTTCTCAGCCCATGCCAATCATTCCTGTGTGAATCATTCTAATTGTATAAAGGGGTTTGGACACTACTAACTTGTATCTGGTACAAGCAGGATTGATTTATTAGCCCTCTTCCACTTATGCTTGTTTTAACCTCTGGTAGTCCAAAAGCAATCTATTGATCTAGTTAAGGGCTCTATGTAAAACTGAACCCTTAGGCAATGAGACTCCTTGGCAGGCTCTCACTGAGTTATCAGTTACACTTTTTGTTGTTTAGGTCTAATTTTACTTCCTCTGTCCATTTTCCCCCACAATTTCTTCTTGCTGAGGTGGGCACTTACAGAGAAAGGCAGTGCTGCAATTGAGAGAATCAATATTTCCATTGCAGGGTACTTACAGTGCTTCATTCTCTTTGCATCCTGTGCCCTTCATATGTCAGGGATAGGGATCAATTATGAAGATCTGTCAGGTTTGTTATTACATGAGAACACTTATTCTGTTAGGAGGATAAAGCAAAGTCAGTAAGCCAAGAACATTTTAACTACAGTTTCCCAGCCTACAGTTACAGCCTGTTAGAAAGACAAGAATATTTCCTTTATTCTAAACTCACAGAACAGAGGGACAATTCTTTTCAGCCTGACCACTGAAGAAATGTAATTGAGAATATCACAACACAGAGCTTGCAAATACCTGGAATTTTTTTTTTTCTAATGGTGTTTCTGCCTAAAGGCTTTCCCCCAAAAGCCTCTCCTACATCATAAAAAGGGTCAACTAGAACAGGACTTATGAGATCCCTTTTTGTACTTGACCAAGAGCATTACTTCATTTTCCATGGCTGGCAGAGTTCAGGCTTTCAGGGAATTACCAGCAGGGCATGCAGCTGGGCTCTTCTCTTGCCCTCTAAGACAGTGTCAACTCAAATTTGCCAAAACTAGCAGATGTCCAAGCACACTCTAAGAGATAGAAAGAAAAGCAGTGAGGGTGAGCAGAACCTGGCTCCCATATCTCTAAGAGCTTGTTATTAGTGTGATTAGCTGTAATACTGTAATTGAATAGGCTGGACACATTAAATTGCAAACACATTCAGCTGCTGACTAACAAAATTCTTGTTCCCCATGTATACACCTGATCCAGGCAAGGGCAAGGTTGGAGACAGGCTTTGTTCCTTAAGGTTTTATGGTTTTGCTTTTCTTCACAAGATAAAAGGCAAGGACAAGAGCAGAATTGCAGAATTTTTTATAGTGATTTTCAACTAATGCTTTGAAGGTGAATTCTGAATATTTAAACTTTTCCTCACAGTGGGAATTCTGATATTTGTAGCCACTGCCAAGGAAGGATCTTTTACTATTAAAGTGGTCGAAAATGAAAGTGAACATACTGCAGAGTCTGGGAGAGATGCCAGAACTGCATGTTCTCTGCATAGCTAAGAACAGGTACAGTGCAACTTCTGCATGGTGAAGATGCTATCTACCCTCAGCAAACATCTCAGCCTAATTTGGAAGGGACCACATTGAGGGGAAAATGGTTTTTTATTCTACATTTCCATTCAGCAGTGATTTAAGGAGCTAATTAGTGCCAACATTTGAGGTCCAGATCCTAAATAAGCTTGAGTGCCTATTAGCTATTGCATCTCCTGCCAGCTGCAAGCCGTGTCCCTCAGAGGATGTGAACCCTGCTGTGAGAGGAGCAGCCCTACACGTGGAGCCTGCCCTTGCTGTCCAGTGAGAAGAAACCCAGCATCAGTTCTCACTTGTGCTCAGCCCTTACGGGCAGCCAGAATAGACATGACTCTGAGAACATGAAGAGGAATTTGACTCCAGGTACCAAACCCAGAAAGGTTTAAGTTATTTCAAAGCCCTATATTGGATATCACTTAACATTTTAAGTCCTGAAGCAAATAGTTTCCATTGAAATGCATTAAGTGCTAAGGATCTGCTTGGAGTTGTATGTAATACCACCACCACCCTTACATTAGCTCCTGAGCTAAAGAATGGCACTTAAAATAGGCTTTTCTCCGTCATTCTGCTTTATGGGAGTCAAGGCACAAAATATCATCTCAGACCACAAAGACCCAATGCTTCTTCTAGCTCAGCATGCTCTTGGCTAGACCTACACACTGGTCTCTGCTATTTCTAGGACCAAATTTTCTTCTCAGTACAAATTCAAGCTCCACATAATGTTGCAGAGATTTTCCAGACATAGCAGTCAGAAGGCATTTAAAGTTGAGCTTCTCTTGTTTCTTGTTATTCTCCCATATGCCTCATGTACAGCTTTCTTTTCAGATGTGAACAGTCTTTAAATATGTATTTGGATATATGAAACCAGAGTTTGCATCCTGCTCAGACTGTGACCCTGTGACACTTGTGGTGCTGTGCCTGTGTTGAGCCTGCTGCCCAGTTACACAAGGACAAGCTTCAGGGAAACAATTTAGGAGGAAAGAAATGCAATTCTAAATCTTTTATGCTTATCTACATTTGTAATTCCAGTCATGGTTCCTATCTGTTTGTAAATTCCAAAGCAAAATACCTCTGAACTTGCTAAGTCAGTGTGGATATGCTCATCTTTTCTTTGCTACATAAAATTAGACACATACCAGGCAACAGTGGACTGATTAAGAGTCTCTCCAGCAAAATAAAAGAAGATAGGTCTTGTTATCAACTTGGCTGCTGACTCTTGACAGAGGCAGGAGTGTAAGGTGCATTGAGATGCTTATGAGATTCCTACCCTCTATTATGAGAACTTTCAGCAGCGGTTTTATGCTGAAAAGTGACTCTGAATAAATAGCATTGTGAAGTTCCAAATTTATTTTCTCTCAAAGTCTTGCAGAATAAATTTGCCCACTTTACAGGAAAAGATGCATTTTCTCTTGCTGACATCCTTGCAAACTCTGAAAGTCACAGCTGTGTTCGCCTTTCATTGCTGCTTTCCTAAGTGCTGTCTTAGTTAAAACTCTATTGTTTATGTAACAGAGAAAAAATTTCAATACCTTCAGAAAGAAGTCCCATAAAAGGCCTTCAATATAAAGAACAACCAATGCATATCCTGAGATTAATATAAAGCTATATCCATATTTAAGGGGTGCAAGGGGGGGAATAAAAATTACTGTGGGATTTGAATTCTCTGAATCATAAAGATTCATCATAAAAACCTAGTTATGAGGATCATTAAAAAAATGAGCTTCAGAGCATGAAATGTTACAGACATTTGCAATCTTTTAGAAAAAGTAGTGTCTCCTTCAAGATCAGATTTTAAATCATCCTCTCTAAGTTGTCTGAATGCCAACTTCTCATGGCAGATCAAGTAGATGTGAAGAAATATTGGCAAATGATATTTCAAAAGTGTGATGTAACACACCAGCACTGGCATGTCGTGGTGTTCTCTTCTCACAAGGGGATTAGGGTCACACTTTGATAGACCTTTTGCTTTTAAAGATGCAGACAAATACCTAATGACAGTTTTGAAAAACTTTATTTAATCTCACTCTTGTCAAAGTCCTTTAAAACCCAGAAGTATCTCAGATGTTTTGAAAATTCCAGGAGTTACTGAGCATGGCAAATGCCCAAATGACTTTAAAAGTCTAATCATCAGTGCCTGTAAATGGCTGGCAAAAGAACATGCGGAACAGACCCCTTACAGATTTATAGCAATAGATAAATAGATCACATAATGTAATGGGATGTTTTGCACTGCTTTGACTCTGCTCCTTTTATTAGGATAGATCATATTATATGATCAAAGCTGACTGCAGGATACAGCTGTGAAATCAGGATGAGACAAAAATCAGGCCTAACATAAATATGCAAAAGCCATAGTCACATTTCTTGTTTGTAAACTTGCTGGGATGTCATGATCCACCTTTTGTTGGGCATTTTAGGATTTTGAATAAGGAATGAGAAGTTATTTGTTGACTTTTACTAGCATGTTGCCAGCAAAATCTTTGCCAGAGGTACACATGAACTCCTACTTGGAAGTAGGATGAGAGTACCTGTGAGAGAACAGACTGGATGTTGTACTTTCCGTGGATCACTTCAGGACTCTTGATTTGAGTTCTCTGGATTTTTTCTTCCAAACTGCCGAAATGGCAGTGCAATGAATGTGGAAAGTGCATTTACCTGCTGAAATGGGTTTTAGACTTCCAGGAAGTTCACAGAATTTTTCTGAACAGCTAATGTGAGATTGGAGAGGATTAAAAAAATCTATTCATTTATCCTTTTGTAACAGGTGTCATTCCAATTTGTTCATGCCATTCTACAGCAATGTTGTTTTGAACTTACACTGCCATATATTTTATTTTTATTGGTCCATTGCTAAACCAAACATTTCAAACTCCCTGAGAAACTTTCAGCCACAGGAGAACAGGGATTAGATCAAAATGTCCATATGGCATCAGGGGCATCCTTGTTGGAATATAAATAGAGAGGTGGAGAGCAAAGATCCCTTTGCTCTCTCCCACTCCATTTGTATGGAAATGAATATTCCAAGCACTGGTTCTCAGTAAAGCCCTTGGATAAATCAAGGGATTGCAAAATGCCTCTTGTCATGGATGTATGGCCACTTATTCTCAGGGTCAGCTCTGGCCCTCTCTCCGTGGGACATGCATTTCTTGTTCGATTTTACAGAGCAATCTTCTCCATGGATGCTGAAGTAGCACTAGAGGGCAGTAAAGTATGAGATATTCAGGATTTTTGAGCCTCAGATTATCTGACAAGGGTGGTCTCCGTTTCTTAATTCATCATTTGCTTCATGTGTTTGCTTTAATTAAAGAAGGGCTTGTGCTGGGGTAGGAAAAGAAGAAGAAAAAACTTCACAGAAACCCAAAAATGTTACTTGCTTTCACAGTATTGTGGCATTCTTAATAGAAAGAGAGGAACATTTTGGGAAGGAAATCTGCATACAGGGGAGAGGTGTCTCTTCCAAACAAAATATTAAACGACATTTTAAAATCCCTAAATTTGTTTTGAATTTTGCTGAATCACTGACAGCAAAAAAAATCTCTTGAAAGGGACAGAAGAGGGAAAAGGCAAAACAGAAAAAAAAACAAAAACAAAACCAAAAAAAACACCCAACAACCAAAAAAACCCCAAAACACCACAAAAAAGGGAAAGAAAGGAAGATAGGTGGTATTAAAAAAACCCAAAAACCTCTTTCTATTAGAGGTATCTTACCTGCACAACAAAAAGATTTTACTTTCCCTTACTGTGGAGTCTCCCCATATTTTTTTTTCTTTCGAGCCGGTTGATCTGTAAACTGACACTTTGGCAAGGGAGGGAGGAAGGGTTTGGTTTCCAGTTTGATCTGTCACACACCTTCAGTGTCTCGGGTCACACACTGTTTTAACAACTGCTCTTCCTCAGATTGCTGTGAGAAAAGGATATTGTCTAAAGCTTAGACACTGTATGGTGCTGGAAAACAATCCAAAAATCTTTGCATCTTGCTGCTTTCAAGTCCCAGTAAATCCAAGGAACCTGGATGGCTTTTTGTCTTGAGTGTACTCTCTGGTGATTAACATCTTCAGGGTGCACTCAGACATCAAGAGAAGGTTTTGCTTCAAAAAAAAAAGCTTTCTTTTAGGAATGCCAAGTGCAAAATTAATGATTCAGAACTGAGTCTGGAAGAAAGAGATGTAAGTGTGAAGTGAACTTTTAATGGTCTGTAAGAGGGAGTGACTGCTTAGAAGAGTTTTTATAGCTCTGCACTTCCTGCTACTTGGGTAATAATAACAGCAGTAACAGTAATAATGCCTGCCTCTGATAGCTCACTTCCCATCAGCAGAACACAAGTAATTATGTTCATTTCTTATCTTAAAGCAAGTGTTACTGAAGAGAGGAATGAGATAATGTGGTGTTTGCTGCTATCTGTGTTTTTAAACAAAGTATCAGGATTTCTTCTGCTGTACTGAGACAGGGAAGGACCAAATGTCAGAAAAAGTTGTCCTTGAGCACCCACATTTTAGACAGATCACCTCTTTAAAGGTGAGGTGGGGGTCATGTCATGGCCACAGAGGATGTTTGGCTCCTTTGAGTACAGAAAGTGTGTTTGTGACATTTAAAAGCCTCACTATTTCTGCTTTCAACTCTGCAGCACTGGAGTGGTGAGACCACCTTGCTACAGCATGTTGTTGATGGCTGATGATATCTATCAGTTCAAGCCAGGCACTTTAAAAACAGAAGGTGATATTCTTTTTAAGAAAAGGAATTAAAAAGAAATCTTAAAATGCTCATCAGCCCGAACGGCTTCATTTTTTCCCCTCCTACAGCCAAGAGGAAATTATCATGCCACAGCAATTAATTCAGGTCACGATAGTGCCATGGTAAAGCTAGAGGCCAATTCATGGAGATTGCTCAGACCAGCCTCTCTGTTTCCATGTTGCATTTAATGAGCCTTTTGGTTGAAAAATTTGTTATGCTGCACTTCGATTCCAGCACAAGATGAATATGGTTCCTGTGATTTTGAGCCTCTCCAAGATAATTACTATGATTCCACTGTTTCTCCTTGATATACCTGTGTTCTCCCTGTGCACTCCCTCTGTCACTGGCAGGGTATGAAAGGGAACACTGAGGATATTCACACAGGTCAGGCATCCCTGAAGATATCTTGCCTCTCATACCTGTGCTCTTTCTGCTAATCCAAACGTAAAGATGAATAGTAACAATTCATTTCAGCCATGTATTATTAATTTTAAGCAGTCTAGTTTTTCTATCAGTCACTTTCTATTACCCACGTGTAATGACCCTTGCCCACATAAATCAGCCAGGAAGATTTAATTCGCTTACTGATGAACCCAGTTCTGTTCATTTCCAGCCTCTTCCTGCACAACTCAGAACAGAAAACTGAAGTTTTTTTCTTTGACTTCTTGAAGAAGTAGTGCACAACTAAACCCATCAGTAAAACTTGGAAGGTTGCCCTTCAGTGCCTAAATGCTGACTACTAACTGCAGGAATTTTAAGTGTTTTCCTTGATTGTATTTAGCCCTGCTCTGTTAGATTATCCTTGATTTTTGCACTGTCCATTTTTGTTGAATGAGGTGATAATTAAACACATGCAGTCTATAGAACAGAAAGTGTTATTCAAAACTAACCAGCAAAGGTCATGGAGTAAATACATTGACAACTTGCTAAGAAAGGAGATTACCCAAAGTCTTGACTTGGTGTTATTTCAAATCCCAAGACACAAGAGAGTTTTTATTCCCTCTCAATTCCTTTGTTGTTTGGGGATTTCTGTGTATTGCTCAGCTTAAATTTCTCTCAAAGCCATCCAATCAACTCTGTTGACTGCTTGGTAAAATTCCCTTCTACACTTGGGTCGGTGTGTACTGAAGAAGAAGGTTATCTGCACTATTAAACCTTTGACTCCTTGTCTTTTGAAGAGATCATTTTGCATTTTGCTAAGGCAGAGCTGTAATTAGATCTGTTAATTAAGGACAGAATGAACTTTTTAAAAACTCTAAACCCCTCTGCATTTTTGATAAGTTTGTTTAGGTTGTTACTGACCTTCGTACAGGGTTTGCCACTGCTTATTAATTGTTAAATTTTAATTAGGCATGCTGATGAATGTGCTAGCCTTTGCAATAAATAAAAGGTAGCTTCATTTATAATCGGATATTTACCAGTCTACACAGAAATTATCTGCTTTCCTAGAACACAGTTAATTTAACATATTTTGATAACAGTAATTGGTGGTCTATAAAAACCAAATGCAAACAGATAAATATAATGACTCCCTGGTTCAAAGATTGCATTAGCAGTCCTAACAAGCTGAACTAGGACACAGGGTCTTAAAAACATTCCACAGGCACTTGACTTCGACAGCTGGTCAGATATTCATGGTCTTTTTATTGAAATTCCTTGAAAACATGTTTTCTGGGGAATAGTCAACACTTCTTATAGAAAAAGCAGGTCAGACTGGGGAGATAGAGAAATAGGAGGATGAAGAAGGGGATCATCTTTCATGCCTAAGGGAAGAGAAATTTTGCAGCACTAGTGAACAACTCCTTTTTCCTGTGCCAGTCATAAGTGTGTGGTGAATCCCAGTGCCTGTGCTCCCCCCCAGGGGCTCCACAGACCAACCCATCAAGGCTGTAAAACTAAATATCAGGAAATTAAATAATAGTCCTTTATATTGGCCAAAATAATCCTTTTAGATTGACCATAACTGAAAGAAATATCAGTTATTTATCATGTTAGATTGGTCTGTAGAATTGGTAACCGCACCTTTTAAATTGGTGCCACTTTCACCTCTTGCCTCTCTGGAAGATATCCCAGGATCTTGTCCTGAGGAATGATATATTTAATTAACCATGTCCATTGCTATGAAACAGAGTTAACCATCAGCAGTTTTGAGTGTGTAAATTTATCCCTGATTTCAGTGCCATAACTGAACAGCAAACTGAAAATGCTGGAGACAGTGACTCAAGTCCTGGCTCACATAGTCACCCTTAATTCCCACACAGTCCCTGCCAAGCTTCAGAGATCAATGGCCAAATGCTTTGCTCTGATCAGGACCCACCACCTCCATAAAGAAATACTGCTGCTTTTTGAAGAACGTAAACTCAGTTTTGAGAGCTGAAGGAATGGGGCTCCATTCATTTACTTTCCATCCAGTGCTGATTTTCCAGTAGTTTTACTAGTTTGCCTTGAAGAAAGAGCACATATGATTAATTTTTGCTGGGAGCTTTAGCACCTATCTCTTCTCAAGGGTTGAATAATTAGATAATTACCACGTTGCCTGTATTATTAGTGCTGAAATGTTGCCTCCATTTCGTTAGGGATGCTCAAGCAGGTTCAGCAGGCTGATGGAGTGCACTGCTCAGAGCTGTGTGAGCAGTGCCAGGGGTTGCCTGTCCCCTGACCAGCTCAAGGCGTGTGGTCACTGCTGTCTGGTTTGATGCCAGTTCTTCAAGCACTGAGTGCTGCTTTCAAGATTCCCACTGCAAGGAGCAAGGCTGGTGATTGACTTGCCAGGGTGATTTCGGGCACTGATGAAAGCAGGACTTTTCAAAGGCTGGTGCTTTGGGAGCATTCTGCCAGACTGAGGGAATATTTTGCTAGTGGCACACCTAACTGGGCTTAGAGTGAGAATGCAGAAACAGGTAAATTAATTTTCTAGGTCCTAATAAGTATGTCTTCCCAGAAAACAAGTTTCAGCAGAATTCTGACGTGGGACTCAGTGATATGTGTTTGAATATCTCCTGACACTGAAAAAGCCAGTTTTCAGAGAGTGTTTGAGCAACCTGTCTGCTGTTAGCCCTGGTTTATCCACAGATGTTCCTGCAGCCCTACTGAGAATTGACTCTTTTCTTTTGAAATCAGGTATGACTGCATGCCTGGCTTCACTTTTCCCTGCAATGGAAAAGCAAGGGAAACATCTGAAAGCTTTCCCCCTTAGGGACATAAAAATGACATTACATCCTCAGCACAGGGTGGGATGCTTCACCTGCTCCTTCCAGACACAGCCTGACACATTTTACCTGTGCTGTTGATGTAAATGAAGACCAACACTCTGGAAATACAGTTGTTACTGCAATAGAAAATGGGCCATGAAATAGGGGCTGCAGATCAGTCTGTTTAATAATGATCTCCTCAGAGCTGTATTAACGAGCTGGAAGCGAGGAGAGCAGAATTTCTTCCCCTTGAACTTAGACTAGCAGCAGGACATGAAGGAGCTGTAATAGAATGTTATTTTACAAGAAGTAAATAATGTAATAGAGTCTATAAGGATGTCAGCAGGAGAGTTAGAACTGTCATAGCATAATCCTGACTTGAGCAGCAATGTGTGAAAAAGTAGCCTGCAGCAGTTTTTCCAGTACTTCAATAATTTCTGCTTTCTCACTGATCTTTGTTTACTCTACTTACCTTGTCAAAAAAATGTTTTACCTTATGTTAAAATGTTAGCTAAAAGAGGAAAATGTATTCCCAGAAATCCCAACTTTTCAAGGATACACATTTTATTTTCTCTTCTGCTGTTGTTGTTGTTGTGGAAAAGATGGAAGAATTGTATTCCCTTCACTTAAAAAATATGAAGAGTAGTAAAACCATAAATAAAAAGAAGCTGCCTGTGTCTTTGTTGCTTCTTGTTCCTTCAGACTAATGAATAATTCACAAAATTGGCAGTATTAGACTTCATATCCTTGTGATATGATGGCAGATTTTCCAATGAGGCCTCAAATGTAAGCTCAGGAGGGTCATGAAACTACACAGTTATCATTATTGGAATGCAGCAACATCTTCCAAGGTACTGCAGCACCTTTATATCATCACTGAAGCAAGGCAGAGTGGACAAGTTTGCAACTAAAGAAAATGCTAAATTGAAGCTACAAAAAAGAGGAGGGGGCAAAGCCTCTGTTTTGTCATTTCTCTTTTCATATGGCACCTATTTAAGTTTTCTTAAACCATTATTACAGCAATGCTGTAAAGACAAGGGGGACAAACAAAACCCAGATTTTCAGGATGGTTTTGCTTGTGCCTTGACACTATGCAGAGAATTCAGAGTATGTATCCCCAGAAGAATGCTCTCACAAGCCTTCCCTGGAACAAATCCCATCTGGCTTTCCACAGGATCCAGGCTCTTCTACCTCCCTTTAAAAATGGTTGCTTCTGTTGTTACTTTGCTACTGGTGCTCTTGCAGGCCCCAAGCTCCTCTGGAATTCTCTCAACCCATCCCAGCCACAGCCTTGGGAATACTACGCTGTGTTTTAAATTCAAATTGTATTGGCTTCTCTAAGTTTGAGACAGACCTTTAACATCAGTCTGGTGTAATGTATTTGTATGGTATATTTGTCTTGGCTTTAAGGAAATACATTAAAAACCTTTCACTGAGGATATGAGATGTTGCATTGTCCTTGAGATTGTGTTTGGACCTTCAAAGCCATTTAATCTCAATTAAAGCAGAGCGTACAAGATAAGGTGCTCTGAAGATGCATTAAAGCGAGTTCCAGTGCCAAGCCTGTGTGCACTCTGACACATCCTAAAAGCACTGCTTGGAAGGTAGGTTCAGAACTCTCCCTGTGCCCCATTATCCATGGATCATTAGCATAACTCAGAGCTCTTCCATGCACCGTGCCAGGGGGTGCTAACAAGTGCTGCTAATGTATGAAGGCTTGACATGATAGATTGTAATGCCTCTGGCTCTGTCATGTCACAGGCAGTTTATGCATTAAATAAAACACACCAGGGGATTACACAGTTAAGAGATTGGAAGTGCACCACGGAGCCTTTTAATTCAAAATCTCCATTTGTGATCTGTGCTGGAGCTGCGAAGTGCAGCCTGAAGTCTGACCTCAGATGGGTGGCCAGGGATTGGTTTGAACTGAGTTTGGGGTTCTCAGAGCAGCCCATCCAGCACGGGACAGCAGCCTTCCTCTCCTTCCTAGCAGGATGCTGCAGGGGAGCAGAGCCAGGCTGCCCCACAGCTGAGCGAGCACGAGACATTTCAGGGTGACAGGAGCGAGTTTCTGCTGTCATTGATTTTGCTGCACTAATTCAGAGGATAAACAGAGGACTCAATTCTCCAGAGTTATCAATCTGGCACCTTTCAAGCACATTTAGATTGGCACGGGCTTTTGTTTTCTGTTTTCTCTTTTTTTTTCCCTTTCCCAATTACATGTTAAGTGTAGCAGTGTTAACAGATGTCACTAGAATATAATCTCCAAGGATTCTAAGAGCAAATAACACTAGGAAAAAATTGATTCACAAAGAAATGTTTAGCTATCATGATCATTGAGAATAAACCACATTATTTTCTTAAATGCCTAGTTCAAGTACTGTTTTTAGAGTTATTTTGACAGAAGATTTTGTAAAAGGTGCCAGCAAACAGTGTGGAATGACAATCACACAGGAATAAGATGGTGCCACTGTCAGAATTCACCAGTAACAAAGATGAAAGTCATTGCTTCATGGTTCTTGCAGGAATCTAACCTCCACGCCTACAATGTGGTTCATATAGCGGAGTCCTACTGTGCCAGAAAATACATTTATATTTGTAACATGCTAAAAATACTGTGAGTACCATGATATCCTGCTTCTTTTTCCTACTTGCTTTTTGGGCTTAGAAAACAAATTTTTTTTATTCCTGTCCTTAATTTTTAACTGTTTTCTTTTTTTAAAGCAACTCACCAGATAAGTCTGTTGTTAATAAATTTATGGCTGATAATTTTTTTTTAAAACAATGTGTGGGAATCTGATGAAGTAACGAATACACCAGAATGCCTATTTAGATTCCTAGAAAATAATGATCACAGAACCCCTACAGCTTCCAAAGAAGTGAAACCTCTGAAAGCAGAGCTGTTTCAACACCTCTGCCCACATGTGGACATGCACATTAAAGCTGATGCCCACAAAGTTTATAACCTCTGTCATGGTAACTGATTGGTAGTTCAGCTCCTTTTTTGAGTTCATTGCCATTGCCCCTTTATTTTAGACTAATAGACAATAGCAATTTTTAATATGTCTGTTTTGTACAGGGCAAAGCAGGCCACAAACAGCTGAGCACACTGATGTAAAAGTACTCAACACACAGGCTGTCTTTGTGGCTCATGCACAAGGACTTTAAGCTTGTTTACTGCTACCCAGATCTATTGCCACAAGTAAGACCAGCAGAAACAGAAGAATAATGAGTGAAAATTGATTCCTCTGTAAGATGGGAACGTCCCTGACCCTTATCAGACCCCCTGTTGTTCATCCTCCACTGGAGCCCAGTGCCTGGAGCTGTATCAATGCCTCAAGCTCAGGCAAGAGCCTTCAGTGTGTCCTGAGCTGGCTGGTGTGAAGGAGGGCTTGCAGAGAGAAACCAGCTTGTCTGGCCCTTCAGGGAATAGAGAAAGCTGATCTGTATCTGTCTGCGGCTGAGCAGAGCTTCTTTTCCCACTTTTTCCCCCCCTCCAACTTTGCCCCTGGGCTCTGGGATAAAATCTGCCCCTCTTGCCCATTCTGAGTGGGGTGTCAGGCAGTTCATACCCCCCGGGGAAAGCCCATTAACAGCTTCCCGCTGGCCTGAAGGGCCCGAAGTCTCCAAAACCAAACCAGGCTGCCCACACCCATAGCAGAACAGCTCCAGCCCTGTGTGAACAGCTCCTACATGGTGCCACTGAAAAGCAGTTTCAGCAAAGCACATCAAACTTGTGCACTTTTACCCTGACACGGGTGCATTCTCCTCACTGCCCATTGCTTAAAATGTGAACAGAATCTGGGTTTTATCTTCTTAGTGACCTGGTTCAGGCTCATATTTCCAGTATTTCTGGAACTATTTCAGTGATGAACTGTAGATGGAGTTATTAACCCACCAGAAGCATCTGACAGAGGAAAAGGAAAAGGCCCTCAATGCATTCTTCAAAAAAATTCCAATCTCTGTGATTGTTTGTTCATTTACTAAAAATGGTATATTTAAAAGCATGGAAAGGCAGAAGGCTGAAGTTATTGAAGCATGTGACAGATATGACAGTTGGCTTGGAAATGCCACAGGACTTCTCCATATACCATTATTCACGTCCGAACACTTCTTAACAAATTATACACCTGCAGAAAAAAAGAACAAAGTACATAAATGCAACAGGAAAAGGAAAGATCTCAGGATCAAAAAAATACAACCAACCTAGCGCTCAACAAACCACATTCTTAGAAAGACAAATAGCCAATTTTACATGAATGCATTTCATTTTAGGAGTAGCAGTAGCTCCTCACTGTTCTGCAGTTGTCAGCTCACATCACAGCTCACTTTCTCTCATATTTCAACCTTGTTTTCAGCTGATCTTCAAAGGTTTTAGAAGTTGGGCAATAGTCAGCCCCCTATTCAGTAGCATCAGGATTGGGCTAATGCAAAAGCAGGTTCACTTTCCAAGACATGCCAATTGCTGAAAATATCTGGATGACATTCCCTTTGTAATAGAAGAGCTCTCAATTGTTACAATACTGGCACATTTCTTTCTAAGGAAGCAGAACACCCAGTCTGCAGTGGGTTAAGAAAATCCCCTGGAACTGCATCATAAGCAAATTTTATTCCTATTCAGTGATTTATTTAAATGCAGTTATCTCTGAAGGATAAGAAACAAATCCTCAGGGTATTCACAGAAGCTGGGAGTTAGGGCACAAGGGGATTTTTCACCTTCAGATCGAATTAACTGACTTTATTGTAAAATGAGGGTGGTCAACTGGGATGGTCAACCAAGCATTTGTCCACGACTACAGAACACGACTAGCAGAGGAACTCTGTGACCTGAAGGGGTTTTGAGTAATCTGAAAGCTCAGCTGTGGGAGCAAGTGAATTAACAGTGACTACTGGGGCTGAAAACTAACAGCCAGTCCTAGAGAGGATCCTGGAGAGCTGTTTGATTTAAAGACACTCCTCACCTCTCTCTCTGTCGGTTCTCCAAGGGATTTGGTATGCATTTTCTTATCACCCTGGGCAATACAGAGATATCAAGACACGGTTTGTAAAGTTAGAAAAGCTGGTGTGCTCTCTTCCAGGCAGCTCTTCTCAGAACTGCGTGCAGAGGCAAATGTGGGAGTGTCTTCTCACCCCCAGATATCCACACTGGAGCCTTGATCAGGCCATTAATTTACACCAGGGCATTGTAGGGGGTGGACTAATTCTGAAAAGTGCCAACACAGACATTCAGTATTGTCAGTCTGAACAAGGTGGTCCTGGTAGCCTCCATGCAAGACCATAACATGTTAAATATTCAAGTTTTCTTTTGCAGATAATGCCACAAGACAAACCTCAGACAGAAAATTGTTCACATTTGCAGGGAGTATAAAGATTATGCATTTTAGCCAGCTTAAAAGTATGTAAAGTTACCATTTAAAAATAAAATGCCTTGATAAATGTTTGTTATAATCCCTATGACACTGCAATTATTTGAACTGAAAAACCTCCACACCTAGCAAGGCAGTAATTTGATGGCTTGCTGAAAGAAACAAGACCTAATAATGTATTCATGTTAAGATCCCACATTAAATGGAAGAATCATCCTTGAAAGGATGGATGTCTGATTCTCTGTCACCCTGATTCTCTGTTACCCTGGGGCTCCTTCAGGGCTCTCAGATGAAACAGCCTCAGACCATCAGTGCACTTTATGCAGGAGAGCAGAAAGGGGAGTTTGGGCTGATAATTGAATAACGCAGAATGTATGGCTGGTTTTTGCTGTACTGTACTGGAGCCAGCGTGGGGACAGGTGGTGAGAGCGGGCTCCCAGGCTGTGTTTGTGGCTGTGCACACTGCCACACTGCTGCCAGGGCACCACTAGATGTCTGTCTCTGCCTGTGCTCGCCCTGGCACCGCGCGCTCCGGGAGGGCCTGGCCACCAACTCGCCTTTTGGACCCCAGCTTCTGTCTGTGCTTGGACAGTTTACCTCACATAACCTGAGTGCTGGTAGAGAGCACCCACTCATTGAGTTAACTGTTTAGCAGACCAATTAACTGCAGCTACTCCCCTCCATAAGTGCAGGAATGAGATCGTTCTCTTCCCCTCCACAATATGACACGATTGCAATGAAAAGTTAGAGCAGACTGGGTATAGCCATGTATCCAGCGTGACACAAGAATTATTGTGGGGAGTGGCACTTCCGCTGGTGTCTCCAACTGCATCAGGATTTGCAGAATTCCCCTTTCCCACAACAGAGATGTCCATTTTGCTGTGTCATTTTAACAGGCTCGTGTACAGCTCCACTCACTAATGCAGAGTTTACCTCTCAGGCTCTGTGTGTGTTGACTAATCTCTCTCACATTTTGCACTTCTTCCCAGCTGACTCAGCTGGTTGCTTTGTTAAAGACGTTTCCCACTCCTCACACATTAAGTAAACGTGACTTGCCTGCCCAGTTTGCCCTCCCCAAGCAGTGCCAGGGCTGAGCTCCTGTGGAAAAGCTTCCAACAGACACACTCAGGGCAGCATCTGCTCAGCGAGGCACAGAAACTCCACACCGAGGGATTCAGAGTCTTTGGCTGACTCCTGCCAGCCAACCTGCACAGAGACCCACCTCAGGAGCACTGCCATCTCTAGATTAACCTGTGGCAAGCAAGGCAGATACAGCTTCCAGCCATTTGTGCCACTTTTCTGCAGGAATGAGGATGGCGGGCTCAGATGTTGAGGTTTGCATGTGGACAGGGTAACAAAGGGCTCTCTCCTCAGCTCTGTCTCCCCCTTCTTCTCCACTACTGACCAGTCCTAGGAAAGAATTGGAGAATTTTTTAGAATAAGATGCCAAAACACTTTAAATTTGTCTTCAGATCCTTTGTCATACAATTCGGCTGTACTAAATGGATCAGTGAGCACATTCCTTGTATATGTTAAAGTCCCTCAAAGTAGAGTCATGCAGTCATCTAGCTTATTTTCCCTCCTAGTAAATAATAAATTCTTTCTTTTGAGTGTGTATCTGCAATTACCTCCATTTCCATTAAGAAACAGAGTTAGAGTGGGTCTCAATGGTTTGCTAAAGGACCACTCACAACACTTCTGGCAGACCAGAGAGAACGCCAGGAACAGAAAAGACAATTAAAGAGTCAGATACTCAGTGTTTCCAGCAGGTTCTCAGACAAAATAAAAGTACTGTTCCACAGAATCTTCAATTACACATTGGAGTTCAGTATCATCTAGTATTTTGGAGAATAAAAGTGTAAATGGGTTTGAGGAAGGAATTAGAAAAGTTGATCCCCATGATGACACATCTGCTTACCTGTTTAACAGACATTTTTTTGTATTGAACTGAGTACAAAGTCCTCTTGCAGCAGAAACAAGTCCAACCGATGGAATGAGGGGAAAAGGTTCCCTGTTCCATGCCTATTCCTTAAACATGACCCCCATCTTCCACCCTGCTCTTTCTGGAGATGGGATGTTTCACTCCAGAGGATTTGTGTTGAGGTCACCACTCCAGCCAGAGGAGAGAGCAAAGCTCTGTTTCATGAGGGAGATCTAGCAAGCAAGTGCAGCCATCATTCTACAATGCAAACAGGATTTGCAGGGAAGGAAGAGCTATTTCTGTGATTTTCCTCCAAGGTTCAGAGACTTGGTTCCTATAAAAGTATCACGTCTTAGTTCAGGATGGCTGGTTCAGGACACGCCATGGAACAAGCAAACAATAATGGCAGGGTTTGCATCATGGTCAGAAGAATAAGCTGGTTAAGTCAATCCAAGTGCTTTTCCCCTTTCACAGACAGGAAATTAGGCCTTTCTGCCCTGATGCAAACCCCTACTGCACACCAGGCTGCCAGGTGTGGAAATCAATATGAATCAGAGAAGAATCAATAAGAATAAGAGAAGACAAAGTTTCAAAAGGAGCCTTTCCACCTTTTGTGACCCAAGCGTGGTACAGTGGTTGTAAGGGTAATTTTGAAACTAAGGGCACTGCAATGCTGATTTTGCTTTGCAAAGCAAATGCCAGTTCTCCAAGTGCAGTGGCAGCTGATGGCAGCTCAGGGCTATATCCATTTTTATTCCATGAGTGTACCAGGAGCTAGTAGTGCTGGGAGGTGGCTGTGGAAAATGAGGGCATCTAAACAATTACTTGTTTACATAAATATTCTAAATATGCCTTTAGTAAAGCACTGGGGTTATAGAACTAATTACTCTGCTCATCTCTTACTGACTTCCATGGCTCTACCTATTCACTTTTAGGGTAGCTATCTCATTTTTGGTATGGATTTCTATATGTACCGAGTTTTATTGTTTCCAATGCTACAAATACTAAGCAAGTACATTATTAGCAAATGCAGTAAAAAAAATTTAAATCAAATTGAAATAAAACCAAACACAGTCTATTTACATGCTTATTTAATGATACACTTCAGTGCATGGCTAGTTATATACACTGCCTTGCATTAGAGAAGACTGTACTCAACTCACTCAACTCCCTTTCTTAGCTCAGGAACTTCTCAGCAGCAATTCCACTGGAGATCTCACACACCTAGCCTTTGCCTTTCAAAGGAAGATGGACTCCCTGAAAAAAAAATCCTTATCTTAGTTTTCCTCTCATTTTCATACTGCTCAGTGACGCTTCTTACATAGTCTTTATATTTTTTTTTTTTTTCCCAACATTAATTTTTTTTAAAGCTGGCAAAATTCTAGCAACTAGAAATATCCAGAGAGAATGCCTTTCCAGTTTAGTCCAAAACTGTTGGTGTGGGGCTTTTTTCTCAAAATGAGAAAATCCTCCCTTATCAATTGAAACATTTTGTTCATTTCACATCACTAATTTTTCATGTTTTAATTTTCAGGATTTTTTTTCCTCATAAGCTTCTATGTTATGTTTAAGTAAATTTATCCATACACAGGATGCTTTTGCTATTGTTTGCCATCCTAGAGGCTGAACTGATCCCGGGCTTGCTAAAAAAAGATATGAAGAATATCTGTGATAGCCCACTTCTGATAGAGAATTGAATCCATTTTGGAGCAGCATTGTGAGAGCCCCACCACAGCCCCTCTGCTCCTGGAGAAATGGACAGAAAAACCTTGTCAGCAGCCTCTCCTCTGCTGCTGTTAACTGTGTGTAACTTGGCTTTAAATAGGCTGTAGTTTGGCTCTGGATATTTTCATTTAGGCCCTTAGCATTAGACTCCCTGACACACTGTTAGCATTACCAAACCTTTCAGATACATCAAGGAAACAAAACTGAAAAGGCAGTGAGATAAATCTATGCTCCCAAACAGATGCTGCACAATCACATGCAGCTCAAGATGCCAGTTCCTAACATCTTATTTCAGCGAGTCTTACAGATAAGAAATTTAACACAATCTCACCAAACACAAACTGAATCAGCCTGTAGCATTCATGGATTTTAAAGTAAGCAAGAAGAGCTGTGACTATCCAGTTGGATTTGCATTGCACAGGCCAAAGAATTTCATCCAATAAATCCTACTATCAAATGAATTATTGCTTCCTTCCATGTAAGCAATCCTTAGATCCAGTAAGTTGTGGCTGAATTATAGCACATCTTGCAGGAGGGCATCCAGCTTCCTTCCATCCTGTAATGCTTACAATGCTAGGCACAGAGCCCAACAAGCCATCTCCTTCCCCATTTCCTAGTGCTGGAACTTAATCCAGCTTTACTGTGAAGGTAAACTTATGTTGTGAGTATTACTTCCATATACCACGTGCCAGAATTATACCTTTACTCAGGGAAATAAATGTTTCTTCAGAAATGATGTCTGGGATAGTGGGAGGAAATCAGTCAACAAGAGGATTGCAGTCTACAGAAGTTCTTCCTCTTTGGATCTTATCCCAATTTCTTTTGCAAACTTGGAGAAATTTGGAAAGTAAAGCAGAAAATGGAAGGAGAAGTGAAAACAAAATAATACAGGGCAAGAACGTGAAAATATCTCAGGTTTATCTTGTGCCTCTCACTGGAAATTTTGGAAAATAAAACCCTGGAGCATAGGAGTGTGTGGTGGGTTAAAGCACACAGTCACTGGCTCACGGTCCCCAGCAGGATGAGGGAGAGAGTCAGAAGAGAGAAAGTGAGAAAACCCGTGGGTTGAGATAAATACAGTTTAATAGTAAAGCAAAGTCTGTGCACACAAGCACATCAAAACAAGGAATTCATTCCCTGCTTCCCACGGGCAGGCAGGTGCTCAGCCATCCCAGGAGAGCAGGGCCACATCCCATGGAATGGTGACTGGGGAAGACAAACACTTCCACTGCAAAGAGCAGAACTCAGTGTAAGCCTCTGACTCATCTTTGGGAGCCTCTTTGTGTCTGCCAACAAACAGCAGCATGTAAAGAGCAGTAAATTCCTTACCTGGTGCTGGATTTGGGGGGTAAATTTGGACATTAATCATAGCTATGTCTGGATGAATGCAGACTGAAAATGGTCCTATTTATTCTACCGACAGATATCTGAAATCAATTTGCAGCTTATTTTATGTATCTATTACATAATTGCAACAAGGAATATGTTTAATAAGCAGAATCCCAACAACTCCAGGGTGGAGGAGATATTTTCGTTGTTGTAGGTGTTTGCCATTGGTGACATAAGCAAATACAAGATGTCCCAGCTGCAGCCCATTCTCCTGCCTGATTCAAGATTTTAATGTGAAAATGGCTATTTTTAGGCTGGAGCTCATTTGAGGTTGTTCTGTGTCCCCAGCATGTAGCTGATTGCTATTTGGGGGAGTGGGGGTGAACCAGTGCAATCTGCAAACATTACGAATCAGAATTGACTGAAAAGCAGAGCCAAAGCTGCAGAGACCATTCTGAGATTCAAGTCCAATCTCTGGTACTCTGCCTTCTCTTGAAGATCCACTCTTTAGTTATAAGTGACACTTCTTTCACATTTTAAATAGCTGGCAGAAAATAAAAAGGAAAAGACCCTAAAATGCTTTTGCCAGACTAGTCAATGCATTTAAGATTAAGCTGAACATTTCTATACATCAGTGACCTTTAAAATCTGTTAGGAAGGTGAGATGTTAGGATTTAGTCTCAGCCAGGTGATTGATGTTTTTTTTCAACTGCAAAGCAAAGCTATAGCCTATTTATAATCCTCTTTAACAGCACTTGGTATAAAGATACAACTCATTTCTTTGTGAAAATAGCCTGGCTCTGCAATAGTGTGATATATTGAAAGAAAACAAAGTAAGAACATGGAGCTTGCCTCCAAGATATATATTAAAAGTGTCAATAATTGCCCTGCATTTGAAGGAATTTTGTTAATATGAAAACCTGATGGCATTCCCACAAAGGAAGCATCAATAGGGGTGTTCATTCATCCACTTACCCTCTGAAACAGATTGGCAACTACAATAAACAACAACAGAAGCAGCTTTGTGGGTGGGGTGTTTGTTTCTCAGGATGCTCCCAAGGACGTCACTTTATCCCACTTGCAGGAAGGGCAGTCTGAGGGATGATGCCCATGGACAGGAATGTTTAACACAGCCCTTCACTCCTCAGCCCATCTGCTCTGCTGCCCTGCTCCTCCTGGGCTCCACGAAAGGGGCACGGAGCTGGAAATGGACCTGCCCTTCCATGAGCTTTCACCACACAGCTTTCTCATCCTGTCCTTACAGAGGACATGGGAAGAGGGAGAGAAATTCTCTTGCCTTCACTGCAGTAAAGAAAAGGCTCAAATTCACCCTCTTTAAACCTGAATGTCAAGCAGAAGGCAGGACCTTGTTCTTTACAACGACCCCGTTGTTTGCTTTGCCCACCTCATTATCTGACCCTGCATTGCACCTCCCACAGTAAACCACCAATAAACCCACTTCATACTATCACCAAACATTTGCCTTCCTTCTGGAAGACCATGCTGAGGTTTCTTTTATCCCCTCCTTCATTGTGATGTTTGTAAATAGTGCATCGGAAAAAGCCTCAAAAATGGAAAGCAAAATCTATTTGTTTTACTTAAAGGGATATACCTTAAAGCCTGTCCTAATGCACTTCCAGAGCGTGTCTGCTCTGGGGTTGACGTATTAAGCGCATATTATGCACTCAGGTTTCTACGCTGCCATCACTGAATTGCTTGGTTGCAGTTGAGCTGCAGTAAAAATTCACGAGGAAACACATCCCTGGTGCCTCGGGCCAACTTCTGTTTGAATTTTCCAGGGAAGGAGGAGGTGGGAGCACGGCCTGATTTGTTGCAGGCTGATCCCTGTGCAGGCAGTGCCTGCTGGCTGCTCAGTGCCCATCTTGGCACTCAGCCAGGAGCATCCTCTTATCCTGGGGATACCCCCTACATACCTTTTCCCTTATATCTACCTGTTGCATATTCATAGGCCCTTATGCATAGTAAACTTTTCCCCCAAACTAGTTTACATGTTCCAAGAACTGTTTAGCCTGGCTCCTCCTTGGGTCTGCCTTTTTAGTGCATGCAGATGCCTTGGTTGTGGTTTTAGTCCTTTTTTATCATCAGCTGCAGTTTTTGGGCCTTGCTGCACTCTGCCTTCAGAGGGCAAGTGCTGATCCTGGCAGATGTGTCCAGGTGTGCTCATCCTGTGTGCATTGGGTGTTATCCCATCCCAGCAGGCATTTTAACACAAGCACACTGATATCAGCTATTTCACTACTATGTCTAAGCTTAATTAACAGAAGAAATCAAAAGTATATCTTTATAATAAAGTAAGTTTAATATTACACATATAAAATCCATTTTAATATTTGTGAAAAGTCAGTATTATAATATGTATCTATAGCACACTCACCTTCGTCTTTACCCAGGCAACAGCTCCTTGCAGTCTGCAGCTACCAGTCCCCATCACTGTTTGCAAGCCTTTTCCATATTTAGTAACTAGGGGAGTTAATTCCAAGATTTCACTCAGGGGAGTTCCAACGTGAAAAGGTAGCTGTTGAATTTAACACCTTCTTTTTGCAAGGAAACAGCATATTTGTACAATAGCAAAGTGCTCCCTGCCATCATAGGCAAGGAGCTTTCTACACTGTGCATGTCCCAAGAACCAGGTGTAAATGAGCTAGACAAATTTAAAACCACATCAAGCTTGAGGCTCTGAAATGGAACCTCAGTTGCTCTGTCTGAATACCATTGGGACTTAACTGCAGTGCAGACCCTCGGAAAAGCCCCATCAAATATGTGCTTGGAAAGGGTCAAAAGACAAACTGAATGGCAATGTGATCAAAGTTAAGGTTTCTGTGGGCAGGGGGAAGGAAATGTTAACCAATCTGTCAAAGGAAATACTGAGTCAACACGTTGGAAAACATACCAGTTTGAAAATTTTTGTATAACTTTAGTCAAGGTATTTTGTTTGTCTTTGCCCTGGGAAAAAGAATTTTAAGTTTCTTTCCAGGTCATATTTCCACCAGGCGGGGTCTGATGAACTCAACAGATCAACAGACTGTGAGTAGCCCAAAAGATAAAGGGCCACCAGTGGCCATCAATGGAGCATCAGTGGCCATCTACAAACATCTACCCCAGACTCTGCTGCTGTCAAGGTTGGAGACATCTGCTCAGGAAAGGACTGATAAGAAAATCAGAGAATGAAAATCTAATTAACAATGGAGGTAAGGAGATTCAGATCCAATGGGAAACTGAATTCTGGCAGTTGCTCAGCTCTGGACCAATGAACTTTAAAATAGTACATCTCTATGGGTTTTGACTGTACAAAGTTTGGGAGAACATCCTGCAGAAACTTGTGCCAGGGAATGATTCTCTCTGCACACCCGGGTTATGTGTGGATGAGATGGTTTCTGTGGTACATCCTGGCCAGAAGAACATCCTGGCTGGAGAATAAAAAAGTTTTTTACAGAAAGAGTGATAAATTTCTGGAATGGCTGCCCAGGGAACTGGTGGAGTCACCATCCCTGGGTGTGTTTAACAAAGCCTGGATGTGGCACTGGGTGCCAGGGTTTATTTGAGGTGTTGGGGCTGGGTTGGACTTGATGACCTTGAAAGTCTCTTCCAACTCAGTGATTCTGTGAATTCTGTGAATAAAGTAATGCCTTGACTCTCTAACATTAAAGATGTTGTTGGAGGGTTTTTGTTTTTCCCGCAGTTTCGGTGACAAACACAGTGGCAGGACTGATTTTGTTCTCTGTAGTCAGTCTGGAATGTCCCAGTTCCTCTGAAAGCTTTGCTGGAGGAACACGGTGTATATATTTATTTTACCTGAAAGCAATACAGGAACATTTGCTGTAACATCTTGATATGAAAATGTTAACTGTTAGTGCTGCACTTCTCAGGAAAACAAGCAGAAAGGAAAGAATAAAGCTCGAGTAGCAGGTAAACACTCCTGCTACTGCATCTTCCTCTGCATGTCCAGCCTTTCTATTTTGGTTCTTTGCTGAAAGGAAGTACAGGACCATACCTAAGAAACATGACTGTCAGCATTCATTAAGACCAATGCTTAATCTCAGCTGACAACATCAATGTCAGCATCGTAGCTGGGAGCTGGCAGCATTTCAATAGAGGATTCTTCTGAGCTCTTACACACTACTTCAATAAATAATCCTACCGGGAAATATGGAGAGGAGCATTTAAAATGATTTTAGCTGGCACGTCACTGCAAGGTTGAACCACCATGTAGTGATGTGCCCACTGCCTAATTCCACTGTGAAATGTTGAAATACAGCTTTTAGCTCCACAGAAGCATGTAGGCCTCTATTTACATGCAAATTAATGCTATTCATGTGTGAACTACAGCAGGTACTGATTCTGCCAGATGGAATAATTTGGGGATGGGCCCATTCTCTTTCGCTGAGGGCTGCATGTATTCTCACATGCTGTAGATAATTGTTGGAGTTTCTATGTCACCAGAAGTCCCAATTAAATAGCTATTTAAATAATTTACTTTTCTTTCCAAGTGAAACATGGTCATGCATGCAGTTTCATAGACTAAAAATAATGATGGCAGTAATCACACTTCTAATGCCACCATTAGTAATAACACCATTAGCACGGAGGGAAAAGCAGGTGGCTCAGGGCAGAGTATCAGGAAACCTGGACGTGTCACTGCCCAGTGATTTTGGACATGCCGTTTCATCCCAGAACCAGAGAATGCAACAAATTGGAAAAGACCCATCAGGACCAGTGAGTCATTGTCTCTTCCCTTTGTTTTCATCTGTAAATTATTCACAGAAGGCATAATACTTTGCTCAGTTCCTGAACTGAAGTAGGCAAAAAAACCCCATAAATGTTACTGTGACATTTACATGCATTTTGCTGCATTAGCCCCCACTTGACCTTCACCAGCAGAGAGGGTCACTTGATTTTAATCAATGGCAGCCCCTAATTCCACAGAATTAGGATATTGAAAAGCAGTAGGTGGCTAAACTGACTGATGCAAACAGGCCTGGCTTGGCTGATGGTATTTTATTTGAAGCACTGATATGCTTAATATTAGTTCAATTATCATCAGCAGAGAAATCAAGATATCAGTCTGTGAAGCTCCTCAACATGCAGTGGCCAACTTTATATGAGGCAGCAACAAACACAAGACCTGAGAGGAATCAACAATAGGATCTGCTGATCTATTTACAATTGGAAGCTACAAAGGATTTCTTAGCCAGAGATTTTCATTCTCTTGAAGTTGGAGATGCAGAGACAGATTTCGACAGTTCCACAAAGAAAAGGATTTAATTAAACTGAAGAAAATGAGATAAACTTTGCATAACAAAAGGAAGGAGGAAAATACACCCATCTTGCATAAAGAGGCTGGGATAGGATGTGCGGGGCTGTCCCCACCTCCTGCTCTCCTTGCAGCCCGTTCCTGTGGTGTGACCTTCAGTCCCTGACAGGGCTGTGCCCCCGCTGAGTCTGTGTCTGCAAAGGGCACCAGCAGAGTGGCCATGGAAAGCTGGGTGTGGAAAGGAGGAACCCAAGCAAAAACAATCAGCTGCATATTGACAAATCCACAAATGCAAAATGACTGGAAAGATCATCATCAAACAGAGGAAAAAAACTCCAAACCTACATCAGAAAATCTCTAAATTCAGGCTAAATATGCAGCCATTAGGAAGGTCAGCAGAGCCCTTTCCTTTTCCAGCTTTCCTTATTCCAGAGCCATGTCATGAGCATTCAGCTTCACTGCTCCCACCCACCAGAATACCCCCAAATGCCTTTCCATGTCAGGGGCTCTGGGGTCACAGGATGGCTTTGCTTCACCTGTGAGTGATGGTGAGCACTGCAAAGCACAGGCTTACCAGGGAATCATTGCAGTGGGAAATACAGCATCATCTTACAGCCACGGAAAAATCCCCTTATGCTAATCCCTAATTCACAGTCAAAGATATTTCTCCCTAAATATAAATGGTCTTTCTGAAAGGCCATTAAAAAATAAGATCAGTCACATATTCCTGCAGAAGGGAAAAGAGAAACCTGTGAGAATCACAGGTGAATGGCACACGTTCTGATACTACTGCCTGAATTGCTTTTTCTTTTACCAGAGATAAAAACAGAACAAAACTAAAGTCCATTCTGGACTTCTGATTTTTTTCTTCCCTAAGTGCTTGATTTTAGGTCACTAATTTTGTTTTGCCTTTTAAATTTAATCTCTCTTGCTGAAGTCTACGGGATAACAATAAATTCAGAAAGTGAACAAAGGGCACTGCCCTGCAGCTGTGTCCATGTCTGTGATTGCTGTGTATTCAGCTGGTGGCACGTGTTTGTGAATGAAAGGCTGGGTTTTGCTTGCTTGCTAAGCAGCACCCCCTGACAGAGACATGGAATCAGCACCTGCCTGGGACCTGAGACATGGGAAGAAGCCCTAACAGCAAAAACAATGAGCAGCTGTTCTGTGTGCACCTTTCCACAGCCACTAAAAGCTCCTGCAGGACATCACATGAGAAGCCCACCTCGTTCTGTTCTCAGTCTCTCAGAGTGACCAAGGAGGGAGCACAAGCGATGGGAATGCACAGGGAAATGCTCTCCCTCATTAATTCAGTCTCTGTGACAAAAGATTTGAACAGACTTGCTTTTAGCAGCCAGTAATATGCTTCTCCTTAAAGAGTTTAATCACATTTTGAATCCATGTTTAATTTTATTTTCCAAAAATCTTGTAGCGATGAGTTTCGCAAATTAATTTTACAGTTTGTGAGAAAGAACTCCCTCTTCTTTCTGTTAAATGTACTCACCAGTAAGATTGCTGGTTATGTTCCTGCACACCCATCTTGAAAACATTAAAGTAATAATTCCTGATGCTTTTCCTTTTTATTGTTTATGATGTTATCTCTTCCATCACATGCATCCCTTTCATTTATTTTCTAAGCCAAAGACTCCAAATCTGTGATCTTTCCTCCTATTTTGAACATTCTTGTTGCCTTCCTCCTGTTTTAATATTCTGCCCTGGGCATTACTTTGGACTTTTCAAATTTTATCTGCGATTTTATTAGTTCTGTGAGTTTAAGGTCCAAGCTTTTCAGTTTGCAGTTTGATTATCCTGATAATTTTTTTTATTGCCACTACACTTGAACCTCCAGGATCTCTGCTAATGTGCTGATTAGTACAAATCCCAGCTGAAAGCCTTGGAGTGTTTCCCTTCAATAGAGAAGCAGTCCATGTATTCCCACCCTTTATTTCTTATCTTTTAACCAGTTTTTAATACTTTAGAGGACCTTTCCTCTTATGCTTTGATACCTTAGTTTCCATGCAGGTGTCCCATGAGAAACCCTGTCAGGAGTGTTGACTGAAAACCACTTGGATGAAATGTTTGTTATCAGGAATTAGAATATTCATTCAGAATCAGCAACCTGTGGAATGGACTATTTGATTTCTGGAGAAAAGGAAAAGGAATTTTGAATCATTTATAGGATGTTTCCTGACATCGTATGTCAAAATAGATGCTGCAGATGACATTAAAATATCATCATTTCAGGAACTTAGCTGATGTTTTAGTAATACCTGGTGAATAATGTAACTGGTATTTTTCTCTAAATTCTATATAATCCCACTTTCCCCGCTTCTTTTTAAATTTTTAAAAAATTATTTTTAAACTGAAAACTAAAATGAAAATAGGGATGACGTGACATTAAATAAAACAAGCTGAACTTGCCTTCCAGCACACTTTGGTGAGGCTGAAGAGAAACAAGGGCTGATACTCAGCACTGGAGCCCCTTGGCAGCTGCTGTCAATCCTGGCTCAGAAATCCTGGCTTAAGGTGCAGGCAAGGCAGACTGAGAACAGCAGCCTCTCCCCTTTGCTGGTGCCTGCTGCTCTCCAGGAGTGCCTCAGTTCTGGCAGAGGCTGCAGTGCCACACACAGATCTGGGGACAGGCCACCTTCCCTGCCAGCCCTGGCAGCAGCAGCCACAAGAAGCCCCACTTCAGCACTCTGCCCAGCCTGGCACTTCTCCTCCCCAAAAAACCCAGGGAACACTCCAAACCAGAGTGCTCCAAGCTGGGGCTGCCTCCTTCAGAGCCCAGGAAGGGCAGAGAAGAGACACAAAAGGGGAGAGCAGCGGGGCCCTGAGAGCCCTCCCTGGGCACAGCCTTCCTGCTGTGCTGCAGCCTGTCTGTGCCAAACACCCAGAGCCCCTCTGCTGGCATTCCCAGCACATCCTGCCCATGCTGGCATTCCCAGCACATCCTGCCCATGCTGGCATTTCCAGCCCATCCTGCTCCATGCTGGCATTCCCAGCCCATCCTCCCCGTGCTGGCATTCCCAGCCCATCCTGCCCCGTGCTGGCATTCCCAGCACATCCTGCTCCATGCTGGCATTCCCAGCCCATCCTGCCCATGCTGGCATTCCCAGCACATCCTGCCCCATGCTGGCATTCCCAGCCCATCCTGCCCATGCTGCCATTCCCAGCCCATCCTCCCCATGCTGGCATTCCCAGCCCATCCTGCTCCATGCTGGCATTTCCAGCCCATCCTCCTTGTGCTGGCATTCCCAGCCCATCCTCCCTGTGCTGGCATTCCCAGCACATCCTGCCCATGCTGGCATTCCCAGCCCATCCTCCCTGTGCTGGCATTCCCACCCCATCCTGCCCCATGCTGGCATTCCCAGCCCATCCTGCCCCGTGCTGGCATTCCCAGCCCATCCTCCCCATGCTGGCATTCCCACCCCATCCTGCCTTGTGCTGGCATTCCCAGCCCATCCTCCCTGTGCTGGCATTCCCAGCACATCCTGCCCCATGCTGGCATTCCCAGCACATCCTGCCCGTGCTGGCATTCCCAGCCCATCCTGCCCAGCCCCAGGCACTGCTGGCACTGCCCCTGCCCGGCAGCACCAGCTCTGCCATCCCCACGGAGCAGCTGCAGGACGGGACAGAGTCAATGGGAATTCAGGTTGCTGGCACTCAGGAGGGCCCTGTCTGCCTGAAATATGAGTTATCCTGGTAATTTGGAGACCTAAGCAAAGTGAGCAGAGAATATGTATGAGCAGGCTTTCACATCCTATTTCCTTCTGGCCAGGGCATGGAAAAAATAATTTACCAAGGAAATGATCTCACAAAGACATAACGTAAGAATTGGTAATGTCTAAAATAAAAAAAAAAACCCCACCCTCTCTAAATGTTATATTTCCTTATAATTTCTTAAAACAATAATTTTTCATCTTGAAAAAAAAAAACATTTGGATTTTATTTTATTTTATTTTATTTTATTTTATTTTATTTTATTTTATTTTATTTTATTTTATTTTATGCTTGGGTTACTTCCTGATGGATAATCACATGGAGATAAAATTCAGATTCGTGTGTACCAGGCATTTCAGGATATAATATGTCATTGTTAATTCCCTAAGCCATACATTGCAAGATTACCAACATTAAGATTACACTTAGAAGACATCTGCAAATACTAAGAACAGTAAAGGTCATTAAATAAAATTAACATTTCCCTGTACTTCAAGTAGAATAAAGACTTTGAATTCCTGCTGCAGGTGTCAAGCCCACTCCATTTTGCCTCTCCAGTCATGACCAATTTCATTTGGGAAGTTATCTTTATATCAGGGAAGCTTCCTACAAGGTTTATCTGGAGCTACACAACAATTTTAGAATAAAAACTAAACAGGAAATTTTAAAAGACAACTTCCCCCCTGGCCAATAATCTAGAAACATTTAATGAGGGAGAATTACTGCTCCTTAACAAAATGGAGAAAGATTAGAATACTTGATGAGAACATTGTTCAAATTTTTCCTTTCTAAGGTGTTCTGTGCTGGCTGGGAGCCATTTACTCCTGCACTGCAATTGAAGAGAACATTTGCCTCCTTGGTTTTCCACTCTAATATCTCATAGCACAAGCAGAGCTTTTGTTATGCATCAGCAGCTGCCAATATTTTAATGAAAGGCTCCAACAAAACCGCTTGTCCTTTTCTTTTTATTTCTTTTAGCTGGCAGATCTTCAGAGTTTCACTCCCCAGTTCAAACCCAGTCTGCTGCAATCTCTGCCCACAGCCCTACAGGATCTCCCAGTATTGTCCCATTACAAACTGATTGACTACACTGTCAGAACCTCTCAACAAACTTCCCAGTTTCATTTAGTCTGCAGGACTTCTGTCTTCAGCAAAGCAAATTCCCAATTCCACCCTTATCTCATATTAAACTGGAAGGAATATTTCACATCAGATGGGTTCCTGCTGAATCCAGATATATTTAGCAAAGTCTCTAAGCCTGTCTCTTCATCCTGTGATCTGCATTTGTTTCTCCACATGCAAGGCCTTTCTTTGCCTATTTATATAGGGTTTTAATTTTATATATATATATATATATATATATATATATTAATTCTTGTCTGAGTGTGTATTTCTCCAACACTCTTGGATGCTGTGAGGGGCACAAGAAAAATGCCAGGCACCTAAGGGAGCCTGTGCCTAAGACATATAAATCTGCAGAGTTAAATACATGGCTAAATTCTCCCTTGAACTCTGTGACAAAAAGATCTGGGAGACTTTTGCACTGGACTCTGCTGATGTCTCTGTTTTATACTTTTGGTAACAACAGCACTTAACCAGCTTCCCTTCTGGTATGATATTCCAAGGACCTTTCAGTAAATCAGTTGCAATCAGGGGGTAAAAAAGAAACCCTTGAAAGGTAATAAATGTCAATTCATTTGTACAACAAGAATAATGAAGCTGATTGCAAAACACAGGTTAGAAAAAAACCAGTGGAAACACTATGAATTGCATTCCTATTCATGATGCAAAATTTAAAAGCACAGAATTTGCCAAGTTTTAAAAAATTCCAGAGAGCTGATATTTTTTTACCCATTTCTCCTGGCTTTGCTGATTTATCTGGCAGTGATATGTCTGTGGAGATATAACACTGCTTGGCGTGCTAAATAGTGTCACTTTCTTCTGATTCTGTCGAGTTTTCATGTTGACTAGCACAAGGAAATGTTAACCTCTCCTGTTCTCACTCCTTCAGTGTGATTTCTAATACTTCTGACACAATCTCTTGCATGTCCTTATTTCTCTGTAATTACATTAACACGATGATGTGCCTTCATCTGGGACTTCATCAGGATTTCATCTTGTAAAGAAAAAAAAGCCCTAGATCACTGAAGTACCTTTTTTCTTACGGAACCACCTTCAAAGCCTTAACCTCAATGTTTCCAGAGATCTGTCAGCTTAGAAGTAACACCTGACACCATCAAATTATTGCCATTATCACATCTAGGGCAATCATTTCTCCCTCCCCTGCCATCCCAAGGTTTTCAGAAAACAAAAAGCAGGGTGTCTTTCAACTTGGAAAGTTGTTAGCCACAGGTGTGACTTAGATTTACCGAATTATTCTACTGTAGTGTCCCAGGAAGATTTGGCAGAGATTGATTCCAGCCACCCCAAGGATGACACACATCAAACTCCTTCACAGATGCTTATTCACCCATCAGTTTATATAACTGCTGACCCCGCAATTGCTGAAAACTAAAAGGGGTAAAGAGAGAGTTGGATGTGTGTGATCTGGATGCCAGGTCATTAAGGCTAGTCTGGTAAGACAAAACAGAAGGGTATGATGCAGACTTTCTACCTCAGGCTATGAACTTGTCATCTTACAAGAGAAGTGAAGCCAGTCTGCCTAACTGCCTGAGCAATAAATAGAACATCTTTCCTAGCACATAATAAAAGCAATGGACACCTTCTACTTCAGTTTATCTTCTTCATTCTCTCGTCTAACATTGCCCTGAGCTCTTCTGGAGTGCTTGTTTAAGAGTGCTCACTGTTGTTACCCATAAGCAATTAGTTGTGGTAATGGGGCTATGTCTTATGCCACAGCTGTCATTTTATGTTTACAAACACAACATCAAAACTTCATGAAGCAGGGGAATGTAGCTTATTTTTCACAACCTGAAACAATGCCTAAGATGGGAAAAAAAATGTACTGTAGTTATTTCCTAAAAATTTCCCACAGCATGTCCAAGTAAACTGGAATGTGAGCAAACACAGGACCTGGGCCATTTTTGTAGAGCTGAGATATTTCTCTGCTGACACAGTTTAATACTAAATATGTGTTTGATCAGATGTTCCAGTTTAAGATGGTTTCTTCCCTATGGCAGAAACCTGCCTATGGCACAGGGGACAGACAAGAGGAAACTCAGCAAGGGTTCCATTTTGAATCCATTATTAACAAAGCATGGTTCACACTTGACTGCTGAGAAGGTGTTCTGTGGGTGCACAAAAAACATATTTAGGGTTTATTAAAATAGCTGAAGGATAGATATTGCACTGACTCACCTCCCCCCACTCTTGATATTCACAGAATTTAGGGCAGCTGGGCCAATTTGGTCTCCTGTATCTGGCAGGACATTAATTTCATTTACCTTAATGTTCAGCCCAATGCCCTGGTCTGCAGTGAGGCATTTTGATCCTTGACAAACCGGTGGGAACCACAGACAGCAGTGTCGAAAGCATTCTTCAAACCTCAGTGCTGGTTGGAGATGAACTGAAGAAGTGAAAGAAGTGGTTTGCATTGGCTCTCTTCCTATGAAAATACAGAAAGCCACACTGGCTGTGCTCCTCTTCTGGCTGCTGCTTTTGAGTTGCCTTAGCTTTGCAGTAAGAACAAGTTGCCTTGCTCACCAGGTAGCAAAAACTTCATTCCTGGCTGTTGTGTCATGAAAATTGTTGATTTTCTTTAGAGGAAACATTTGTTAAAGGGTAATATTTGATCTTTGGTCTTCTGAGGAGAGTGTTTTCCTTCCTATGAATGGCTTCACCTTGGCCTAAATTAAAACATGGCTTGGTCTCAGTGCCCTGGCACAGTCCATGCACTCAGCTCCAGCCTTGTTTCCTTAGCTCTTTAAGCTTTGAGTCGGCAGAACTTGTGTCTTCAGTTATTGCAACAAAATTATGCTTACAAACGAGGGAGATAATCAGGTCTCTTTAAAAATCAGGTTTATGGGAACTAATCTAAATGTGAAGTTAACTCATTTTTAAAGCAGCAGCTTAAACTGTCATTAGAGCAACAAAATAAAGGCCTTTGGGGAGAAGGGAACATTAAGAGGAAGGAGCGGAGACATCAGGTTACAGAAAGTTGTTTCTGCCCAGCAAACAAGTAGTAGAGCTAACCACTTCATCTTCCACCTCACATAAACAAGTAGTTGATGATACAATAAACGCAGCAAAAGTGAATCTCGGTACTGCAAATGGCTTTATGCCAAAGCACAGCAAAAATCAGGCACTGAGGCTGGATGAGCTCTTTACAAACAGGCAGGTTAAGACTGCAATATTGCACAAGATCATTTAAAGCCTCTAAAAACCCTTAAAATTTCTCTCCCTCTTTCACTGGCACTTTAATAAGGCAATTCCCAATATTTGACTTGTGAAATAGTCTGGAATATAACAGTTGTAGCAGCAGCCTGTAGTGAGGCTGTTCCTTATTGGCCCTGTGTGCACATTTGAAGCCCCTTTGTACCACGATGAAAGCTACACCTACTCCAGGGCTTATTTGCACACAGGGAGTAGTTAAAAGTTTTAATTACTGGGAATGCAGATGGTGGGGCTGATTCTGGGAGTAGCAGGCTATTCTCCCAGTCCCCAGCATCTGGAGACCACTGGCATCCATTTTTTTTCCCTGAATGAAATCCTTTTCATCTGATAACAAATCTGTGACTCACATTGTTCGCTTCAGCAAGCCAGCACAGTGTCACATCAGCTTTGTCCCCATCTTTAAATATATTCATGCCATCTGTCTCTTGGTCTCAACTGGTGAAACAATTGCAACGTAGGTTACGTACAGTCAATTCCCAGTTGTTCTGAACAGCTTGAGATGTCTCACATCTAAACTCAGTGGCTTGTGGAAGAGACTGGTAAATGACTTTTTACAGGAAGATGATCGGTTTAGGATTCCCTTTGCAGACATTTCAGATGGCAAGAAGTTCAAATTTTAGCTTGATATCTTTGCACTTTTTCTCCATATGGTTTTGGTTCTTCTTGCAAAGAAAAGTGTTTGTCTCCATATGTCTCTTATCTTGAGTTTCCAGTGTCATCTTTAATTAGAAATTGAAGATCAGTTGGTTTGATTTATATTGGTATTTGTCATTGCTGCTATTGTCTTTCAGGCAATCATATTCAGATGTTAATGTCAGATTAAAATTATTCTTTAGAGAGTCATAAATATGAAATATGCAATTAAAACATTGCCATTTTGAAACAACAGTGTATGACAGACCTCTGCTCATGGCACCTCAGTCAGCAGTGTCCTTGTGAGAGAGCACTGTGAATCTGTCACTCAGACCTACCCCGCCAAACTTAGATTAAATCTGGGACTGCAGACACAGTTCAGATTCAGACACCAGGGGAGTTAAATTTGCGGTCAGCTCTTGTGATCATGATGAAATTGTCAAAGTGAAGGATCACCCAAGTGGAGAATGTAGGTGGTCCTTGCTGGAAGCTGGGGATCAGGAGCCATTGGGTGCCCTGGTGTCCTTGGGAATGCAGCCCAGGGGGAGCAGAGCGCTGGTCCCTGGCAGGACGCAGCTGGGGATGGAACCCAACCATCCACAGAGAGAAGAGTGGAGACTGTGCAGGAGCACAGGCCTCAACAGACAGGCCAGCACTTATGACACAGGTGTGTAAGCAAAACCACTCTCACCCAGATTCCATCTCTGAAAGTACATCATACTCCTAATTTATTTTTTTTTTTTACTTGAAAAACTTCCAGCTTCCTTATGAGGTCACTCCACACCAACCTGTGGGTTCTGGTGATAATAGGTAGGTCCTTGCCTTGAAGTCTTTGCAAAGAACTGGGATTTGTCTTTTCTTTTAAATGAAAGGAGCCCCAGCAAATGAATAACTTCATTTTCGTAGGTCCTTTTTTCACACTGTGCCTGCAACCAGCATTCCTCTTTCATAGGGAACCCTCTACAGTAACTGAGGTGACCCTTTTGTTCTGTTCCACACAAGCACAGGTAGCGTGAGAATCTCCAGCATCCCCTCATTACCTCTCCCAGAGGTGGTAATGGGCCCTCAGATAATCCATAAATAGTGCTAAGAACTGTGTGTGAAGAGCTGTACACAAAAGAAGCTTTTTACACCGAAGCATAAACCAAGGTATTTGATTTATCCTGCAAATCATGGGAACAAATGCTGCATACTCCTGCATGACACGCTGTCTTCAAGCTAGTTATTGGAGCTGGTTATTTCCATTATTTCCACGTTCCCAGAGATCATTTGGCCATCAGCAATGGCTGCAGAGTGTTCAGAGCTGTCTCCAGCAGGGAGTAAATCTATCTTCCCCACAGCCCTTACTGCATGTGGCAAGGAAAAGAGAGCCTCAAGGCTCCTGGAGGAGAAAAGCAGAGCAGGAATTTAGCAGGACTGATGGCAGGGACAGCAGACAGGTCCTTACAAGGTAGGGAGCAGGTAAAATACTCATTTTAGCAAACTTCCAGAATGTTCTTAGATGCAGAGGAAAGGACAAAAATTCAAGCACAAACTGCCCTACTCTCTCCTCCATCTATGATCAGCAGTGTCTGGAGAGATGATAAATACCTTTGAGAAATGGCCAGGCTCTATCCTATGGGAATTTTATTTCTGTGTAACATTTTGATCATTCAGTCCAGTTTTAAAGTGGAATTTCTTCTGCTCCCAGCCATTCTGGGAAATCCTGTTTGTGAGACAAGATGTCTTGGAAATTGCTGTGCCACCTGAGATGCTTCAGCTCTGTGCAGGGCTATGGGGACATTGATGATAAAATAATAATCATAAAAATAATATCTGAAGCACTGCTTCTGGACACTGACCTGAGTAAAGTCAATCACATTTTTGGAAGGCACCCAAGTAGTTTTAGCCTCCATATTTTCTTCTCTCCTAGTAGGTAAACTGAGAATAAATCAGGGTCTTTTACTGCAGTCCAAAGGAAACAACCTGTTACACTGGGCTTCCTGGGTCAGTGCTTTGATGTCTGTGCCAGTGTAAATCTGAGCTAAAATGTATTTCCTAACTACACAGGGAGAACAATAAAGAATGTGAAGGGAGCTCAGAGGATAAGTAGACTCAAACATGAATAATGAGAGAGGCTTTCAGTGGACACTGCATTCATCTGCATGAATCAAACAGGTCGGGTTTGGATTTGCTTCCAAGCCAGGGCAGCAGTGTCCTAGGAGGAATGGGACCCCTCAGGGTGTCACCTGCTGTGCACCTGCAGATTGCTGCTGGAGCAAACTGGTGCAAATACAGGTGACAGAGGAAGGGATCCACCTGCTCAGCCCCTTCTCAGCGGCACCTCTGATGGCCCACCCCACGCCTGAGTGGCATCTCAGCTCGTTCCTGGAGCTCCCCTGAGACATCCCAGGTGAGAAAGAGGGAGAGATGGTGCCAAGACATTCAGGAGTTTGTCTAGTGAACCGTAAGAAGGGTCAGTGAGATTGTGGAGGCATAAAGTTTACTGAGAAGCAAATTAAAATGCAAAATGTGGTGGACTCATACTGCAGTGTCTCCAGTGAGAAGCCCAGTGAATATCAATCTAAATTAATTTTGGCCTCTTTAATCAATCATCTCTTTATGAAATACAAATAAAGCCACATCAGTATGACATGTTATTAAGGAAGAAAAGACAGTTGCCCTAAACGTCTGGTGACAATTTACATAAATGTCGTTTGAGGCAGCAAGGTTAAGACCTCCGGCAGAGCATTTTAATATTCTAAAGATCATCAGCAACTTCACTGTGTACAAACCAAGAAACAAAGAGGATTGGTGCCCTGGAACCAGGGGGTGCTGGAGGAGTGAGAGAGAAGGAATTTAATTTGGCATCTCTGCAAATCTTAGTTTTTAAAGCATAAAAAGAATGTAAACAAGTCATCAAAATAAAATGGCCTGAAAGAAGAATATTTAGTGTATTTTTTTTTAAGAACTATAATACTCAACTCATCCAAAAGGATCTGTTTTTGTAAAAGATCTGTGCAACTAAGGTCCATGGTTAGTGTATTTATTATATTATAGTATTGCTGTGACAGGATTTGTATTACTGTAACTCCCAAATCACCAGATGGAAGTGAGACCCTGTTATGTCACACACGTTTGCTATAGAAGAATTTCACATGGGGAATTTTATTTTCTAAAGAGTGGAGAGATGGAAGGAGACTGATTTCCTAGGGATAAACTGAACATGACTGGTTAAACCCTGATTAAAGCTCAGGACATGCAGTTCACAGCAGTGCCCAGCCCAGCTCTTGCACCTCTCTGCCTCTCACACCCACCACGGGCTCTCTCCACAGAAAGGTCATCGGATCACTCTGGAGCCTCACTCGTGGCCAATTTCTCTCATCAGGTCTCTAATGTGTGTTTTGCTTTCCTTCCCTCCAGCCTGTTTATCATTTATTCCCATTCTCCTGTATGAAAAAATGAACAAAGACACTTTCTAAAGGCCATTTCACAGCTTTAGGGAGCTGTATTCAGGAGAGTAATGTGTGATCTAAGGCAAGCTGAGGAGCATTATTTTCCTATCACCACCCCACAGATGATGGGGAGTGACAGATTACATGCCAGTCACAGCACACTAGGCAAGGGGCCAGGCTGCCAGGAGTTCTGTCCTTTCTGGCTCCAGCCAAAGCATTGTTGAGAATGAAAGAATGATTTATAAATAGCTCACATGGAAGTCAGTCTATCATAGAAGCTGCAGATCAGCCTGGTCTTTATTCAGTCTGTTCAAGATGATGTCTGCAGGCTCTGTACGTGCAGGTGTTGCAGACAGAGCCTGCAAGGATCATGTCCCAGAGCTATTCCCTTCCTAGCTGTCACCTTTCTTTGCAAGAAAAAGAAAACCTACTGCGAGCACATTTAGCTTCACTCCCTTCATTCCCTTTTCGCTTCCCTCTCATTTGATAGATTCCACATTAATTTGTACTCTCTTAGAAAGACTGCTTAAAAAAAATTCAAGTATCTGTCCTTTCTCTGAAGAACTGACAGAGAAAAAAGAACAATATCTTATTAGCAATCATGCTACCAGATCTCCCACAGAAAGTGTAATATGAAGAGTTAGGATTCAGTGACAGAAGTGAGCAGAACCTTCTGCCAAAACTGAGCAGAGTCAGTCTGGAGCCATCACAAATGAGTCATTATTCTCTAACCTTTCCCCGAATGTTCACACACAAAAACTACATGTTTTTTCAAGACTTTCTGCTTATTCTACGAAATGAAATCTATCTAAATCAAAGTATGAGTATCCTCAGTCTGATGAGAGAAGTTGATAGCAGCTCTAGTGGGCCCGTGACACCTTTATGCAGATTTCCTACAACTTAACCTGTGGGCAGACCCAGAACACAACCCCACCCAGCCCAGCATGTTGTGATGGCCCCAGCCTTGCTGTCCTGTAGCTGAGCACAGCTACCAGGAGGTGTCTCCTTTTCCAGACGAGTGACAGGGGACACTGGTGTGGAGCCAGCTGCAAGAGACCTGCAGCAGCACCCCCTGCTTTGAGGCGAGCCTGAAATGCTGTGGTGTGGTGTTTTTACATGAAAAGACCTGAAATTGGACTGGCTTTCTAATGCATACCTTCACCTGGTGTATTTTTAAGTAACTTCTCTGAAATTAACTTTCTGCATTATCCATTAAACTTATTCTTGGCACTGCCAAAAGGAGGGAAGATGAATAAAGGCTATTTCTTTCAGAAGAGAACTCCTATGCTACAATAAAATTTTATTGCCAAAAGCGAAACCAGAACAGATTGGAAGAGAATCTGTGCCCACTGAAGATTTTTTTTTTAAATTATCACTAAATATCATTTATCCTGTTTTAATCTTATGCACAGAACATCATTGCTTCTGATATATTGACCAAGAATAAAACCTGACAAGTTACTCAGGAGCTGAAGGTGTAAGATGAAGCCTAATGAATTATACATATGTTTTGGGCACAGCTGAAATCCAGACAGTATGGGTTTAAATGGGCACTTACAGATACCAAAATCATATAATCTGAAATTTTCAGCTGTGTACCTTCTGTCTGTTCTGCATGTGTGAGCAATGACTGCCCAGAATATCAGTAATGGTAAGAAAGAGAATGACACTGCAGCTCATCCCATTGTTTGTGGATGTATTCCTTTGGGGTGGGAGAGGAAGACAGAGAGACAGAGAGTCAGACAGATGGGGTGCAGCGTCCTTGTTCTACCATCCTCACCCTTCAATCCCTGAGACAGACATTGCCTCTTGCCAGTGGAAAGGTGTGAATGAAACCCTGGCTGCCATGGAATGGAGAGGCCCCCACATTAGCTTCCTAATTTACCCTAAAAAACCTCCTTACAATCAAAGGCTGCTTCTAATATCTGACAGAGAGTTTATGGTTTTCTGTGCCTTTTAATGCCACAATCCTGAATCTTAAATCCATCCCAAGTGGAAAATGGATCCATCTCCTCTCCAGTGCTGCAGAATTCACGTTTCAGTGTTTGTGGTGCTTTTCCACAGAGTGTGGGTCTGGTTCTGACAGTGCCTCCTACCAGGAGCAGTGCAGGCACACAAACAGGGCAATTCTGTGCTCGCACTGCCTGCCCTGTTTCCTGTTCTGTGCCTGCTCGGGGTAATGCTGAGCTGGCAAACACCAGGAAGATGGTGACAAGCAGCTCTTTGTGCAACAGCTGAAAATAGCTCTGTCTTAAAAGAGAGCCTAAGTGCTATTCATTGATCATGTCTGTTATTGTCTACATAAATAGAAGCAGCTGATTGCAAAAGTCCTCCACTTTGGGAAAATGAGGATCATGATGCCAGTTTGAGGCCAGATTGCACATGGCTGATCAGCAAACTAAAGGCAGAGGAATGGGAAGTGCTCTGCCCCAAGGCAGCAGGGTACTACATGAGTTCTGTGGCTGATCCTCTCCTAGGGGTTCTTCAAAGCAATTAAAAGAGTAGGGAAGCTTTTATTTATTAAGAATCTGCATAGTTCATGCCCTTGAACCCCAAGAAGCTGATTTCCGTGGGTGGGTAGACAGTTACATTGAAGTAATTGACAGGCAAAACAGAAACTGTGTTAGCAAGGATAACTAAGTCTCAGAAATTTGGACATGAACTTAATCAGCAGCAGAATTCTAAAGCTTCTGTGCTGCTGGGTGTTTATATGATGAACACTGGGAGTGGCAGTGTCCAAAGCCAGGTTGGATGGGGTTTGGAGCAACCAGGAGTAGTGGAAGATGTCCCTGCCCGTGGCAGGGGTGGAATGGGAGGAACTTTAAGGTCCATCCCACCCAAAACACTCCATGATTCTATGATCCTGTGAATAATATTGCAATAACCAGTTACAAATAAAATTATTTGATTAGGTTATTTACCACTCCTGCGGTAAATTTTCTCCCACTGCTCCCATGACCAGAGGAGACACAAAGTTTGGCAGTGATCCTTCATTGTGAACACTGAAAATTTAATGAAAATTCTGCCTGTTTTTTTCTTTAACCAAGAACCATATTATTGGTTCAACCCAGACAGTAGACCTGTGATTTCCCCTGACACTAGATGAATTCTAAAGGTTGTTAAATGCCCCTAAAATCACAGCAGGCATTTCTTGCAATGAATCCAAAACAGTTCTGTTTTACTCTGCTCCTTCAGCCCTTTCAGTGCTGGAAGGTCAGAACCTGACCTACCATCAACTGGAAGCTGCAGAGGAAGAACATGGCTTGCAGAAGGAGAAATGTAGAAAACATTGGGTCAGGCATCTCAGCACTTCCAAGAAGCCCACCAGGGGCCCAGCAGCATCATTTGGAGGCAAAATATTTTCAAAATCTTCCTTCAATGTTTTAGACTCTCTTAAACCTGCAAAATAAAGGAATGTCTTGCCAAAGATTAAAACAAATATCTTTTGTCTTAGTGTCCTCTGAGTCAAGCTATTCTTAGAGGAAGCATAAAAAATGGAAAAGAAAAGAAATAAAAGCTGTACCACTTATCTCTTTAGTGTATAGAAATAGCAATGCTAGGCTAATCCAAATATTACTTAGCCAGATTGTGGTTTGATATTCCAATGGTGCCTACAGTTCTAAAACAATATTTTAATATTGAATTCCCTAAATAATTATTCACTGTAAAATATATTCAGTCCATAGAATTTTTCCTCTTATTTTCAGGGATTGAATCTGGAAGTCCTTATTAAGGTAAGATGCTGCAGAAACCCACAGGGTTTACCTGAGTTAAGAGCTCAAGTTAAGAACTGGTCCTGCATATGCACATAAATTGCTTTGGGAGCTGGAAGATTGTAACACAACAAAAGAAGAGTCCATAATGCATGCAGGTTTCTGACAGTTTTTGCAAACATCAAGGAATATGACACCTACTCTTAATATGTTTCTGCTCTGATTATGAAACCCAAACTGCAAGGAGTCCATTTTTGCATATGCCAGAGAAATCAGTTTTCCAACCTGAGCTCTCTGGCATTTCTTTGAGTGGATGATGAACTTGTTAAAAATGAAATAGAGAGTAATGGGTACTTATAATTTAAATGAACCACTGCATGCAAAGTAATTTCTTTAAACTATGTGCCGGGTAAATCTTGATTCACCAGCATGACACATTTGAAAATTTAAAAATGTGAACATCCATTATTTAAATACGAGTACCATTAATTGAGATTCAACAGAGTACAATTCCTTGTTTAAGAGGAAAATCCCAAGATGCCTGTGCAACAAAACCTTCCAAAGTCAAGAGAAGTTACACCTGCAGAGGGAGAACAGATGACAAAGGTCCCAGTCTTCTCTGTCAGACAGGCCAACCTAATGTTTACCTTTACCAAATTGCAAGGAAGAACTTTCAGACTTTGTATGATGGAGGAAAATGTTATCTGCCTCATTATCTAGCGACCTGCTAGTAGGCAGGGTACAGAAGGCTGGGGAGGGTGAGCTGAGCTGCTGCCCAGAGCTCAGGCTGTGAGGTCTGGGAGCTGCTGGCAGGAATGCTCAGAGCTGGGTCAGTGCAAAGGAGTCTGAAACACCTCGCTCTAAATGCAGCCTGACAGGTCTGGAACTGGCCAAAATTGTTGATTTGCACTATAGACAGTTCAGATTCCAATGGAAAAGTTTTGCCTTTAAGAACAGCACATCCTTTTAAGAAGATCTGGGTGAGAACACAAGGGGGTGAGGCAGGTTGGCTAGAAAGGATTTGAGGTGGGGAGTTTGTGTTCAGGGAGATTTTCTGCAGTGTTGTTTGACAATCAAATTTCCACCAGCCCCAGCAGTAAAATGCAGGCATATTTTCTCCATAGCTGAGTGGAACAGCCAAAGCATTCTGATGAGCAGCTGTGCAGATGCATCAATCTGTGCAAATATGCTCAGGTCTGAGGTGAGGATGGGTGAGGTGGAGATGAGTGGTTTTTTGGCTTGCAGGTGTAATATCCTTCCCTCTGAAACTGTGAATCAGTGCTCTGCAGTACCTCAGGGACACTCCTGAGCTCATGTGACACAGACAAAGGTCACTGTGGGGTGCAAAACAGCACAACAGCAGGATCAGGCACTACATGGCTGATATATCACAAATTTATCCTGGTGTGATTGTTAATTATATCTAATATTTGCTACATCTTTCCAATACAATAACATGCTAAAATGTCAGATTGCTGATAGGTGGATTAAACCAAACTCTCTTTCCTAAGAAGCCTTTTTTCCCATGGACATTCCTTCTTCTGAAAGGGTGAGAGGTTGAGAGCTATCATGGGTTTAGCTCAAGAGCATCACTGAGACTGAAAACAGTAATGAGGAAAAAGAAAATACAGTGTGTTCAACACAGCCCATTTAGAGATTTTAAAACTCTGTATTTCCCTTGACCAGACCTAAAGCAAAACAATGTTCTGTTCTGCTAAGCCTTCATCTCTGGGAAATCAGAGCGGGTTTTTAAAGTGAATTAAGCAATAGGATGGGGTCACATGAGGACTGGTACTAAATTGAAGAAAATTGAGAAATCTGTTCTTTAACTGCGGTTTTGTGTTGTGTTTGAACTTATTCTTCCCATGGTGATTTTGAAAGCCTTGCCTCACACTAGCAATAATTAACCTAACACTCACAGTAATGCATTTGAAATCAATGAAGTTAAACAGGTATACAACTGGTGTAACGAGCTTCACCCATTAGTACAAATTCTGAAATTATTTGGGTTGCTTTATGTCAAGGGGTAGTATCTCATTGACTTCAATGAGCTTTGAATAAAGCTTTAAAATTTTCTGTCTCACTGGATTTTGGATTTGTTTAATGAGAACAAAACAAGATGGTTCCACTTAAATAAATGGAACTACACTTGTAGAAAATTAAGGTACAATCAGAACCAGGATTACTGATATTATGGTTTAGGCAATCACAATATAAGGGTTCAAAATCAATTTCCTATTATGGCCATTCTGGAATAGCATTTTCCTTCTGTTTTTTTTTTTTTTTTTTTTGGGTTTTTTTGGTGGTTTTTTTGGGTTTTTTTGTAATTATTTTTAATAAAACAAAAGTATTTTACAGGCATCACTCATATTACCAAAACCAACTGGATTTACAATTTCTTTTTACTACCACTAAAAACATACTAAGTCAAGTTTTAGATGCAGTGTAAGGCCATGGAGCAACAATAATCTTATTTTTATAGACCTAAACATATAGAATAACTTAGGCTTTCTTCTATTAAATACAGCCAAGGCATTGCACTTGGTAAAGACAGAAGTTGACTTGTTCTTCCCTTCATGGTTCTAAAAACAAAAGGGATTAGGCCAATGCTTCAGGTTGCACAAACCTTCTACACTTCCAATGCATTTCAGCCACAAAGCTGTGCTGTTGTATTCAGCTTTCTCAGCCCCAATTACAATTCTCAGAAATGCTGCAAACATGACAGGTGGCGTCACCCTAACAGAGGACAATTCAATGATATTTAGATGTTTGCCCAGTTCCCTGCGTGGCTTTGTTTATACTCAGTGCCCGTCTTCCTGTTGACTTACGTGGCCTTTAAATTGTCTCTTTGAAGACTCCACTAACTCCTACCCTATGGGAAAAGCCAGCTAAGTCAAGTCAGCTAAGACCCTTTGCTAAATTAAGGGGTTTTTGGGAAATAATATTCTCAGTATAAATAACCCACTGCAAAAACCCAACATTTTTGGAACAAAAGAAGACAAACTAACAAATCAGTAGATGAGCAAATCAGACTGGAGGCTGGATTGCAGGTTGAGTAGGGCGAGCCCTCTATCTTGTCCCATAAGATGAGAAATATGTTTGGAATGGAAAGCTGCTGGAGGAGTTTTCACCCTGGGGGCCAGTGGGGTGCAGGGAATCAGGATGTGGGTGTGCACAGAGCCTGGGCAGCCTCAGCCTGACACAGGAGCCACCTGGGCTGGAAATCCATCCGGAGTGCCATCCACCCTCCCTAACATTTCCATCTGCAAAGCACAGAATATTTTGCAGTTTTGACTGGATGATTGGCATGAGGAAGAGGACATAAGCAAATCAGAGTGAGCTCCTGAGGTCACCTGCTGGGGAGGTGTCATCAGGGAAATTGCCACACTGGAGCTGCTGCTGGGCAGTTCAGAGCTTGCTGTCCCTTTGCAAAGGATTGTCAGGCTTGATTGTGCCTTTCCAGGTGATTTCACAATCGAGGGATGGCACTGATGAGCAGGGAAGGGATTAAATGCAGGGCAGCTGATGAGAGTGGGACCTGATGAAGATGATATTTCTACCAGTCCCTGTATTTGACACGTTTGTTCAAATAGAATTACGGGAGAGAGTTCTACTCTTTTGTAAGCTCTGTTTGATTGGTACAATTTGTGTTTAACATCTGCCTTTGATTTCCTGGCTTTATAAAGTGACTCCCATGGCTCCTATTATCCAGTCCAGGCACACCACTAAGCTGAAACTGGCAAGGTGGGAAGGGCGAGATTGAGGCTAACAGCAGAAAGCCCTGCCAAGCACAAACTACCTGATCTTTAAACAAAGAAAGCAACTGACAATCTTTTCTATACATGCTTGCATGTGTATTTTGCCATTAAACTTGACAAAAAGTTTGTCACAGAAAGCAAAAAGTGCATGAGCAATGTGCCATTGCTGTATTTTGAAGTGTATGCTTGGGGGCAGTTGCTGGAAGACAGGAGGGGATTGTCACTGTTGAGAAATGGTTGCCTTTGTTCACAGCTGTGTAATTTCCAGGCTGATTGATAGTCTACACACAGACAGAGCAAATATGTGTTGTCCTGAAACCCTGAACTTTCTTTTTGTTTCCTTTTATAATATTTTTTCCAGTGTAGAAACCCCAGAGTGCAAATGTAATTTCCCGCTGCTAAAGTAGAGCCCCCATAACGTCACTGGTGTCCATCATTCTTACCCAGGAAATTTTGCCATTTTCTTTATGGTATTAATGAAATTGACAACTCAAACATTTTCCCAAGTGGCAAAGGGGATTTAACTTTTGTTCATTATATTACTGTGTTACACTTTAAGAATCACATGAAATTATGACACCCATCATCTACTACATTGAAGAAGTTCTCTAAAGGAGCCATGGACTCAAACAGTTCTTGATTACATGTAAACGGGACACAAGTACTGGTATTTTTAGGATGAGCCCCAGCTAGTGAGAGGTGTGAGATGGTGACTGAAACCAGTGTCAGAGGGACAGAATGTGGAAATGTAAAATTTAGAAAATGACATGGTAGGAAAATACAGCAAAAAGAGCAATGAGGGCCAGGAGACCATTTTCCCCTGCCCAAGGTATTTATGTCTCTAACAACAGCTCCTGGTATCAGTAAAATCACAAGCATTGGCCTCAGAGATAAAACTGAGAGCCAGTGACTGGAGTGATCTATTGGCCAGATGCCACTCCTGCTCCTGCACATCTGTGCTCATCACTGTGCTCCACTAGAGTGACTAAATCCAGAACAACTCCACTGGCCCTATTTTTAATTAAACATTTATTAATAGAAAGTTGTGGATGTTACTGATGTACGATAAAAGCAGGGATGCTCCACTGTACATCATTTCCACACAGCTGCTTCATTGTGTATTGTTGTGATGATCTATAAAATGTTCTTTGCAGCTTTTGTTCTGAAGTCATTTATAATACAGAATAAATCATTGCTGTACCATAATTGTTTATGTCCACTATGTTGGTGACTTAATCTTCCAGAAATTCTTAAGCAGGCACAATACAAACATGTAGCTGGTAAAGTTTTAAACTTATAGAAATATAAACTCATGGAATGGTTTGAGTTAGAAAGGACCTTAAAGCCCATCCAGTTCCACCCCAGCCATGGCAGGGACACCTTGCACTGTCCCAGGCTGCTCCCAGCCCCAGTGTCCAGCCTGGCCTTGGGCACTGCCAGGGATCCAGGGGCAGCCACAGCTGCTCTGGGCACCCTGTGCCTCCCCCACCCTCACAGGGGAAGAATTTCTTCCTAATATCCAGTCTAAACCTACTCTCTCTGTGTTTAAAGCCATGCATGTTGCACATACCTAGTGGGAAAAATGCTGATTTACTTGAGACTTGATGCCAGTCAGTCTGGGATTTCCTAATTAACAGTAAACTAAATATACCCAAAGATAAAGATTCTAAAAATATTGTCTACTTTCCATCTCCCTTCATTCATCAGAATCCTGGTCTTTAAAAAGAAAAAAGAAATTCTGTTTCTTTGTGCTTAATATCATTGTCTCTTTCTTTTTAGAAAAAGGTGTTTGTGAAAAATAACTCATGTATAAGGCGCTGTACTTTGTTATTCCAGAAGGATTTCCAGTAAGAATGTATGGTTTGTGTTTGCTTTCACATTTATTTTTCTAAGAAGGGCTGGGTTGCTAACACTGTATTAATAAAGCCCTTTGTTTTAATACTCAGCTGTGTTTCAGTGTGCCTTTTGATCAAGGAAAGGATTTGGCCAGCCACCACTAGGTTAACAAATTAATATGCACAAAGCAACCAACATGACAGCAGGCACTCACCCTCAGCTGTAATTATCCCTATTGTGATATAATATTGTTGGAATTCTGTGTCCTAATTGCAGACACCGGGGATGTGGCAGGTCAGGTTCTCCTTGGAGGAAAAATTGGTGCCATGGAATATGGGGAGCAGTCCTGGAGCAGCTGGACAGTGCAGTCCTGTGTGCTGCAGGGGTGGTGGCACTGGCAGGGCTGCTCCCTCCTCCAGCCTTGTCCTGTCACCTGCCACCAGCCAAGGGCTTGGCTCTGCCTCCAGGGCTGGCTCCAGCCTGAAATGATGCCTCAGGTTTAGGTTTTCTATTTTTCACATTCTGTGCTGCTTTAGTGTGTGGGTCTGGGCTTCGTATTAGGGGATGGTGAGCTCTCTGCACAGAGCAGGGAGACAAAACAATTCCTGCTCTAGCTGGGGACCAAGGACAAATAATACAAATCCCAGGCCCAAGAGCACAAACAACGTGGGCTGGAGAGAGAAAAACAAGAAGGATGGGACTGCATGGGCTAAAGCTGTAACTGGACAATGAACTGCAATCTGCAAATGGAGCAGAGCTGATCACAGTGAGAGACCCCTTGCCCATCGTGCATTTTGTGACCATTTTGGTTCATCTTGGGTGCAGCCCTGGCTGGGCTCTTGTGCTGCCCAAGGTGGATCCATTGAGGAGATCCTTTTAATAAATCCCTGCTTTATTCTTTAACTCTGTCCAGCCTCTGTTCTAGGGCAGCCTGAACAAGGCATCAGAAATATGAAGAAGACAAATTCCTGGGCTGTTCACCAGTACTTCCTCCATAAAAAACTCTCAAGCCAAAGCAGTGAAATGCTTTCTCACAAGCTCCACATAATTTGTATGCTGTCAAAGTAAGGTCTGGAGAACTGACTCCTTCCTGCCTTAGGAGACTTCTGCTAAAAATAATGTAAGTTTTCTGTCCCCAGTGCAGAAAGGATGGCCAGGTCACAGGACTGAAGAATCCTGACAGACTGAAAAAGCACCTTTTTCAGAGAAAACTGTGGGACAAATTCTCTCTGTGAAGCCATGCATTTCCATCTTGTCCTTACTGAGTAAAGGATAAAGGTGTGCAATCTGCTCCTCACTACCACTCCCCAGGGCTAATGCAGATTAAGGGAGAGCTTGGAGAAGTTTGGGGAATGAGGGACAATTTAAAATTGAAAGAGGCAGTTCAGATGGAACAAAACACAAAGGAATAAATGAAAGAGATAAAGGATGATGGGTGACATGTGTGAGGATAATATTTATAGTAATTCCCCTTAAAAGGACTTCATAGTGCTCTGTGCCTCCTAAAAAGTCTCAAGAGGTTTTTGGCAACACCCAGTTGTGCCATAGTTTGGGAAATAACTTGAGAAAAAAAAGCCATTTTGCTGCCTTTCTCAGGTAGTTAAATTATTCATATTGGCTCTGTAACTAATGAAATGAGAAATGAGAGACAGCACTGGCTCTAGCACAATTCCAATGCTGATTGATTGGTCAGTCTTAAGAAGGGATTGATTCATTTTATCCCAGAGTGATACTCACCACCATTTCATTCTACTGAAAATGGAGGTGTGAAGGTCTAAATATCACCTATGAGAAAGAAAGCAATTAGCATTTCCAACATAGAACTCTATTAATCCCATGGCTACAATATTCAAGCCCCAAACAATTTACTAAGATGATGTATCTCTATTTAAATCTAAAAAAAGAATAACTCTATATCAATCTGGCAACTTGTAAGGGTGTGGTTAATAAGAAATACACATATTTATGGGGAGCACTTGGCTTTTATATAGCAAAATGCCCAAGGATAATATTGCCTCCTGATAATCACATCCCATGCTGGGTTTTATTGCTTATAATTCTCACTTTCTTATTAGAAAAAACATCTTCCATTAAGTTTTTAAATTATCAACCAGCATAGACAGTAACTGAACCTTATCTCCTTTCTTCAAAGTAATTATTAGGAGAGTTCAATTGTTGGTTTAGAAATCAATTATTTAGAAAACTCTCTCATTTTAGTGCTTCTCTGAAAGGGCTGGGGTTTATGGTGTGCTTGCATTTTGCTTGCACAGCAAAGCAAACTCCCCAAATCCATCTGTCAAATTTGTGTGCTGTGCAAATACATTTGTGGAAGTAAACAGGAGTGTGTCTGCAAAATTATTATTATATCCAAAACCTAATAGTTGAAACTATACAAAGAATTTTTAAAATGCTTTCTTGCTGTGTGGCATGGGCTGGGGAACAAGATTTAGGTCCTTGCCCTAATTCTGGTTTATGTGGTGTGATTTTGTCATGAGGGAAATGAATCATAACCCATGTTCCCATTCACAGTGGTGAAAAGGAGGGGGACTGTGACTGTGACATCTCAGGATCTGGTCCCAAACTTGGCTTTCTCTGAGTGATGGAATTGTGCTATTTTCCTACAGTGCAGAATCCTGCAGGAACTAGAAATGAAAATGTTTTCATCCTTTGTTGCTTCTTCTATTTTAAGGCGTCCCTTACTTTTTAATATTAGTCTGGAAATATTTTTCCTGAACATGATATAAATGACATGTTCATAAATACTTCTGACCTGAGAGAAAAAAAATCACAGCAAGGGTAGTTTAGCACTGCAACAGGAGTCAAATAAAGCAGTCTCCAAAAGGTGGAAGTTCTCAAGTCAGGCCTGGTCCAGTTCCCTCCCAGCCAGACCCTTCCTGGGGTTCTGTGAAATGTTGATGAGGCAACAAATTCACTCCAGAAAGGAACTCCCAGCTCTCTGGGCCATGGGACTTTGGCTGCTGAATCTGCCATCAGCATATCTCAGAAAAAAGAGATACAAACCAAATAAGTAATAACTTATCTACCCCTAAAGCAGAAGAAGCTGACAAAGAATAAATAAATGAATAGCAAAAGCTCCAGGGTTACAGTCCTGAGAGATGTACTGTTTGAACTGCACTCACTTATCTGGGAGATGAAAACGGAGAGAACTTGATAAAACTGTAGGGTTTTAGTATGTTTAAAGGTTTTTTTCCTATGTAAAATAACCTGTTCAATGCTTCAGGCAAATTCCAGCTGGTATTTTGCACCACCTCTGCAGAAAACAGGTTTCATTGCAAGGCTTGCTGGCTCAATCTGTCCTTGCCAAGGAGTCCTTTTTGAGGCATCTGGCTGAACACTGCAGTACAAACATTCCATTCCAGCTGCAGTGGTTCCAGGCTGTGTTAGACAGATGGGAGCAACACTCAGGGCTGGTCCCTGGTTTGGAAACTTGCTGGGAGAGGCTGTGGCTCTGCCAAAGCAGAAACTGGAGAAGCAGCTCATTTTGCAGGCTGCAACATCAAAATCTTGACTCGAAATCCAAAGTTGGGATTTCTTTTTCAGTCACCCCCTGGTTGTACAACATCTCCTGCTGCTGACAGAACGTGCTGCTGCTCTTCACCTCAAGTCACAAGGAGACAGAGACTGAGATCATCAGCTGGTGATATGTTCCAAAGAGGGGCTGAGGCAAGAACCCATATCCAAATGACTGAAACAAACCCCAACCCAATATACAACCTGTTAGATTAGAAGACTCAAATAATCAACGTGGGGTGTGTTGGTTTGTTGGTTTGTTTTTTTTGTGTTTTTTTTTTTTTTTTTTTTTTTTTTTTTTTTATTCATCAGGCTTTTTTTACTCTAAACCAATGGTGCCAGTTCTGACTGCTGATGGTGGTGGTGCCCAGATTTATGTGCTGCAGATTAACTCAGCCAGTCCAGATCAGGGTGCAATATTAATTGAGGCAGAAGTGCATGAGGAAAAATCTGCTCTGCTTATGTTTAGCACTTACTTGTGGCAAATGTTCTCAACATCCTATTTTTATCACAGGGCAAGTGAACAGGGAACAACTTAAAAAGCACCAGAACTGTGACAAGAATGGCATTTTCATTTTTCTAAAGAATTTGTAATTTCAAAACCGGTTTCATGCCCATCAGGAAGAAAATCCTATCACTTCAAAATTCACCATGAAAGAAGATTCCAACTGTAACAAACCAAAATACTGTCTCAAGCCAGCTCCTGACAGATTTTATTTTGACAAAAATCAAAATGCTTCATTTGGTTGCAACTGCACTTTAGTGTAGAATACAGAATAGAAAGGAAAGCCTCATTTGAAAGGAAAAATAAAAATATTGTTAGAAAATATAACAGCTGAGCAAATAAAAAAGTGCTCATTGGCCCATGCCTCTATTTTTCCCAAAATAAAAATTCAACAAAATTAACAATCTGTCAAACCATTGAGGTACGAGAAAAGTGCACTTCCCAATAAAAATTAAGAAATATATTTTCAATAAACACAGAAAACCTCAGGTGTTTTTGGATCCATCAGTTCCTGATATGCCATCCCTGAGACACCAGAGCCAAAATATCCTTTTTGGACACAGGCTGCAGATGCAGGTACTGTGCAGCCACAGTTGGCTGCTCTCTAAGTGCCTTCCAACACTGGCATGGAAAAGATTCCAAAAGGTAAAACACGATCAGAGCCAGCCTTGACAACAGCCCAGAGACTCACAAGTTTACCAAGCACTTGCTACTGTGAAAGTCTTCTGAGTAACACCCTGACATGAACACCCCTAGGAAAACCTGTGATTTTGTTATTAAATGTGTAATTACCTGAATTCAGCTTCTGCCTGAATAACCTCTTGAGCATTGCTTTTTAGTCGAGCTCTTGGACCGTAACACAAAATAACCACCAGGCTTCTCTTTTGTCCTTCTGTCCCTTGAAATTGGATCCCTCTGCTCTTAATGCAAGGAAGGATATTTGAAAAGGAACACGTTGCCATTTAGCAGGTCAGGTTTTAACACAGCCTCCAATGTAAATTGGGAAATGCTCCAATGAGCTGCACGAGTTTACACAAGTAATCTGCTCATACCCTTGCATTCCTAATCAGTGCACAGACCACAAAGGGGAGACTCTTAAAGGTTAATAACAGTCATTTATTTGTACAAGGATGCAGCAGAACTGTATCCATATTTCACAGGCTGCTGCAGGCAGATATAAGTCAAGGAAAATATTACAGCCAAAGAAAATACACTCCTACACAGAAATAATTGCTGGAATTTTGCAGAAATTTCTGGAGTGCACTCTCAAGGAACATAGCATTAATCAAACTACTTATTATTCTTTACATTTAACAACCACACTGGAACTGTTTTTGTCTTATTTAAGAAGTGTAATTTTTCATTGACCTTAGATTTGTGAAAATTAGGTAGAATTAGGTATAGTATGTCAAACTGGAACACCTGTTTAGTAACATAAACATATTTAAATATCAACCTTTCCCTCTGATTGGCTTTTGTGGGAGCAGATACTGATTAAAAGCAGAAATTTCAAACCCTGACCTTCCATGGCAGGAGCTAACACATCATGCCATTAAGTTCTGATATTGAATTATCTCATTAACTAAAAAGGGCAGTTTTCTTTTTTTTTTTTTTTTTTAAATTTTAATTTTGTCAAGCACCATGACTTGCAGTGTTCAGTGTTGTAAAGAAAACCTTGAAAGCAAAGTTTATAGTCTTTCACCTTGTTTGTACAAGGCACCATGGTCAAAACATCTCTTACAAACAGAAATAAACCACACCAAAGGCATCCCTCATAATGAAAATCTTCTTTTTTCCTTTAGAGATGTTTTCAATGAGCAGTGGTTTTTTGTGGCACAGCTCTCTTCACTGCATTGGAAGAGACAGAGTTCAGAATATAGGTGAGATTGTTGGTCTAAATAGCATCTGATAAAAAGGAAATCTATTTTTGTTGAAAATTTATTACAACGAACATGCACCAACAACTTGTTCAAATCCTTGTATTTGCTAATAAAGACTTTGTTGGTGTTAAAGTTCAAACTTGGAGCAAATGTAGATGCAAAGAAATGATGTATTTTGGGATTTTTTTGTACCATAATCTTGTCAGAACAGATTATCAAATGATCAAAGCAGCAACAGAATGAATTGGGGTTTAAACGTTTATGAAAAAGCAGTTATATTGTAGGATGGCACTTTTTAATAGACTAAAGGCATTAAACAGACCTTGTATTAGGCTTTGAAATTAATGGGTCAGTGTATAACATTCCAGTCTTCATAGATTGATAAGATTAATGCTTGCTTATATAGCAAATTCAATGGCACATTTAATTTCATATGAATGTTTAAAGTTAAATTGCTTTTGGATTAAGTCTAAACTCATTATTAATTTTAATGTCTGAAAGAACTTCCATTTTTCTTTCATTTTATTTAATCAAGTGCATCATCATTAAGTAAAGGCTATGAACTTAGATAGTGGAGAAATAAGGAAGTTTATTAATTTAGTTTTTGAAAGATCTATTTGTTAAAGTTTAATTCAGTGGCCATTTTAGGTTCCATAAGAAGTTAGGAAATATAGTGACTTCAGCCTATTCAGTTTTCCTGTAATAATTTAGGGGGAGAGGGTGCTTTTGGGCAAGTGTTTGCAGCACATGAATCCCTGAGAATTTCAAAGGTAAATTTTGTATTCACTTCTCTTTGGCTCTTTGAAAGACTGATCCCCCTTCACTGTAGCTCAGCACTTTTGCCCACACCTGGCTCACAATGCCCATGGACTGATTGATTTCAGTGAATACCCCCCAGTTTACATCAGGTGAGACCCTGGCTCTGCATTTCCCACTGATGTTCCAGCTGAGAAACGATTTTCCCTTAATTCTGCATCAGGAGTTTAAAAGTCTGAGTTCCAAGTAAAGCCTACAGCAGATTTTCAAACGGAGAGGACACAGGGAGTGACTCTCCAAGAGCAGGCACACAGGGTTTGTGCTGGGCACTCCCTCCCGTGCCACACACAGGCACACACATCTGCACAGTCACACTCTGGGCACCAATTACAAGTTCCAGTACAACTATCTCGTTATATATTGCAAGTTCCAGAACAAATATATCTTTAAAAACATTCACACATCCTCTTATTATGTAAAACTTCATGCATTTGATGAGGAGCTTGGCTGAGGGACCACAAAACCCCTCTCTGGGATTTACCTGGGACTATCAGAGTTTAAGAATGTTAGCTAATGAATTATTCAAAATGAATTAATAGCTTGGGAGAGTCCTTCACCTGTCTGACACAACTTCATTTTTCCCTAGATAAGGTTTCTCAGCAGAGTCAGACACTGGCAAACAACTTTGTTTTCCCTTTCTAATGTGTGTGAAAATGTGCACTGTAGACAATGAAAAAAATTTCCTTGCATACTAATAATAATAATTTAACCTAGCTGCAAGATAATTTAAGGATGGACCTTTGAATGCCTTGCAGTGGAGGCAAAATCACCAGCTGATACCTGACCATGTCCAAAACTCAAGAGACAAACCAAACCCAGGGCAGAAGCCAGGCTGCTGTGTCCAGCTGAGCACTCTGTTCTCTAGGCAGCATTGCTCATTTTCTCAGAAAGCAACCACAGCTTTCCATAAAGTATAAGATAACATTTGAAGGCACTTTTTCTTGTCCATTGTATACAAAATGCATTTTTTTAATGAGAAGAGATATTATACTTGCATCATATTTGTCAGTTCTTTCCCACTGAATGTCTTACTCAGGAGCTGAAGAACAATTTCCTTTTGTAGTACTGCTGTCTCCTATTTATTTATGGGTTTATTTAATTAAGAAGAGGAACCTACTTTTCTTTATAATTGACTTTGCATGGTGTGTCTACTGCCAGTATCTCATTGTTTGCAAATGGTGAGGACCTGTGTGCACAGACACACATCCCCCTATGAAGAATGTCCCTTCATGGCTTAGTTTGTGATTTACTGCAAATTGTTAAGCACTTCTAAATCAAAACACTTTATTATAATGCTATTTGCAACGTTTGAAATAGTGCTAATCACACAGTAACAGAATAAATTCAAATGAGGTCTGTGTTCTCTTGCTGGATGTTCCTTCATTTAAGAAAACAGAAAACAATTCCCAGAGCTTGTGGTAACCTGTCACCAAAACCGGACGTTTCTAACTCGATAATGACTTTGACTCCATGCTGAGTCAGGGACAAAGAAAATTAAGATTCCTCCCCCCTTCACCTCAGATGTCATCCTTGTGGAACATCAGGATGGAGGTGGGTGAGTTTTATGGTGGCTGCTCCTCCTGAGAAGCCACGGGAGTTATTGCTGTGCTTTCTCTCCCGTCTCTCATGACGGGCACAGGAGCTGACCCTCTGTCAGGATGTGGAATTTGTGCTGCCTCTGCTTTAGAGCAAATTACTGCTGCCCTGAAGCAAAGGAGAAGCATGGCAGGAACATGTCTCTGAGGCACATCTCCTTTGAGGTTATTCTGGAGGGGGATGCAGCTTGTGCATCCTTTTTTTTTTTCCTTTTTGATCAACAACTATCTTTGAAAATAAATCTGCTCAAGAGTCCCAGGGGGTTTGTTACAGCCCCTCAATCACTCACAGCTCTCAGGGGATCCTGCCAATCCTCTCACTCCCCTGCCTGCTCTGGGGAAGGCCAGCTACTGCTGGGGTTAAAGCACACAAGATGGGAAAAGAGTATCGGCTGTGGGCTGGAATAATGAAAATAGTAATGGAACATGGCATCAGCAGTGACATGGAGGCTGAAAGAGCAGAAATGTTGTGGAGATCAAAGCAGTTGGGAACAGTCCTTTGTACTATTAATATCTCCCATATTTTGAAAGTGGAGAAGAAATGTAAAAGCAAGCTGTGTACTGCTGTCCCTCAGGCCACCTCCATTAGAGGCACTTGATAAGCCCTGCGAGCTCCTGGGGAAGGACAGCACACCACTGGAGTACAGAGCATAACATGCACTGTCTAAAAGCTGACATGACAGATACAAGGCCAGGCAAGGATTCAATTTGGGCTATCGTGGAAAGAAGGAAAAACAAGAGGAGAATCTTTAGTGACAGCTTGCTTGGAGCTGGCTCTGCTGTGTCTGGGAGCAGAGCCCTGAGCCAGGACAGCGTGCCTTGGAGGTGAGACAGCCCTCACCAGGAGCAGGCTGGGCAAACACAGACCTCCCCCATGATTCTTGACATGTTTCTGCTTTCTTTTCTCCTTATTCTTGATGAATAACTCTTAAAGGTGTTTGTCTTTTATTTCTAGCCAGACAAAAAGAAACTGCATCCTTCTTCCTGCTTTACTGCCCTTCACTGAGAGCCTGAAGAGGCAGGACCAAGCTTCACCTGCTTGTTACCAAGCAAGTTGTGCCTTTTCTTCCACAGGGTTGGGCTGTAGATCTTTCTGAACCATGCAGAAAGTAGTTTTCTTGCCAAGAAATTCACAAAAATGGGTTAAGAGAGAGCATGGATGCCTGGAAATGACAAAAAGGTGTGTTCTACTCTGTTCTACTCTGACACTCCTCATTTCCCTGGCCCTCTGTCCATGCTTGCTGTATTTCCCTCTCTGGAGCCAGAAGTGTCTCCCATAACCCATCAGGGCTGCAGGAGAACGGGGTTTGATCATGGCTGTATCCATGGGTAACATCACAGCACAAATAATAATTTTAGAAGCAGGATTACTGAGCAAAACATTTGCCAAAGAAGACAGTGGATATTGTAACAGCAATTCAGTGCCTGCTTGACACAGATTGAATATAAATGTATCCTGAGATTATACGTGAAAGAATTGGTTTAATATATTTCCAACAAAATAAGCTTCTCTTGGAAAATATCAGTGAAATGGAGCTTTGCTTATTTTTGCTTCTTATTAAACATTTCTCATTGAAACTTCTTATAAAATACCTTGAACTGGTTTTATCCAAATTGTATATTTATTTCAACATTAAAATTTAATTTAAAATATTCTGTATTTTTATTCACATTATTTCATGATCAGGCAGTAGTAAAAAATGTGAAGCTTTATCCCGCAGAAGGATATAGAAAACAGCTCCTTCTCTATTGTACTGATAAAAAAATCAGCAGCTTCTGATGATGCTTTTGTTCTCGGCAAATTCTCCCATACACTGACATTTCTTTAACCAAATTCTGACATCGGAATAATAAGAAATAAAAAGACAATTTTAAATCTAAACTTTTGAGTTTCAAATGCACATTACTTTTTGAAGCAGCTATTTAGAATTTTCCTTTTGTAGGAAAGATATTTGTTCCATTTCTGAACAAAATTGAACTTCAAGATGTCCACATTTCCCAAATAGAAATTCTATATTCTGTTCAGCTCTGTTTAAAAATTCAGCATGTTACGTGGTGCTCTCATTGCTCAGAATAGTGCTATTTAGGATTGTGCTATTTGTGGAATATTTGACAATTATTAACAAAATATCATTTCAGCCTAGCTTATAGCTTCAGTTCAAATTCTGCTTGATAGTGTTTATGTGCAGGCTGAAGTGCTTTTCATGTGTTACAATGACATCTTCAGATGTCTTGCACTATCTCACAGTTTTCAAATGAGGCAGCTCAAACAGGACTCTTTTTAGTGGCAATTTCATGAAAATCATCTAAAGAAAAAGATTATTTAGAAGTAAATGGAAGGGGGGAGAGCACAAGAAGTAAATGAGGCAATGCATTTCCAGCTAGGTTAAATGTCAGATTAAAATTCAAAGAAGCAATAACAGTAGGCAACTGTTGTCAGATTGGAATGACTGAGAAGTGATGGGTCTGAGCCTGTAGGTGCTGTAGAAGCTGCTGTACTGGGGCATTTCAAAGGCTGAATGGGGCAGATTCTCTGTGGAAAATTATTATTTGGGCTGTGGTGTTACCCATGGATACAGCCATGATCAAACCCCTTCTCCTGCAGCCCTGATGGGCTATGGGAGACACTTCTGGCTCCAGAGAGGGAAATACAGCAAGCTTGGACAGAGAGCCAGGGAAAAGAGGAGTGTCAGAGTAGAACAAACAAAAGGACACACCTTTTTGCCATTTATAGGCATCCACGTTCTCTCTTAATCCATTCTTGAGAATTGCTTGGCTTAGAAAGATCTACAGCCCAACCTTGTGCAAGTAAAACTTTAAAAGTCCTCTAAGATGTCAAATGGAACACAGCAATTTGTATCAGCTGCAGACTGCTGTTGTATTTCTCACATCAGAATGACAGGATCACAGATTTGTTTGGACCTTACAGCTCATCTCATTCCACCCCCTTTCACCATATAACATATATTTTATATGCAGTATAAAACATACTTCTACAAACACATCAAATATTTCATATTATTATATGGCCTTCCCTTAGAGTTAAAAGATGGCCCTATCCCAACACCATCAAAAACCTATATATTTTTTTTAGACTAAGTGATATAGCTGTGTGAAATCCACTGTGCAAATGAAACACAGGCTGTGTATTTTTCTGGAGCTATGCATGTACCTGTGCTTGCCCAGGCATGCTCAGAGGCACTCCCTGCTGCACAAAGCACTTGCTGGAGCTAAGAAATGTTTTCTACTTGCCTTTTTCCTTTCCCTGGCAGAGATTTTGGTAGTGCAGGATCATCCCCTGAGTACCAGCATGTAGAAACATCATATAACAAATTGCCAGATTGGTGGTGGAGCTGCACAGACCTCACATGTGCCTTCCTCCCCGTGGTGCTTTGGCTTTTAGGAACAAACATGCACATTTCCCTGGTGGTCTCTAGCAAAATACACAAAGAATTTTTTTTTTTCCCTTTCCCTTCCCCATCCTTTGTGAATTATGGAGCAGTAAGCACATTTTAAAATACAGCTCTGCAGACAGTGAGATACAGTTCCACTCTGTGCAAGACGAATTGAAGCTCATTTATGAAAGTACATCTAAAAATGCCAAGGGAGTAGACTTATCAAAGAGATGACATCAAGCTGTCACTCATGCTTCATACACGCACCTGTGATTGAGAAAAGTGTTTTCTTTAATATAACTTGATATTTGAAGAGAACATGACAAAATGAAGTCCCATCCCTTCATCATTTACATTATGCCTTAGGGGTACAAAGCTGATCTAAGGCATTTTGATTTATGCCTATTAGTGAAGCTGTACCTACAGATGATCAAAAGGCTTATTCTGATTCCTATAAAATAGTCAATATCACAATTAGGGAAACATATTAGGTATAATTAAATTACAGCAATAAATGACATAGAACAAAGATATTTTATGATAAATATCATTTGATATACCAGCCTTTTTAAAGAATTCATCCCATCCATCCTCCTAAAGGACATGAAAAATGATGCACATGAAAAGAAACCTTAGAACTAACCCAGCAACTGCTTGTGCTTTCCCATCTGGCACTAGACAAGCTTTACCATGAAGAGGCAGGAATAAGGAAAGCACCTTTTGTCTTTATTTCAACCATAAGTATCCTTTGCAAGCCAAGATGTGGTGGAGGTGAGCAGAGAGGGAACACAGGGCAATCCATGCCACGGGAATCCAGCAGAGCTCAGTGTACATTTTATGAGAGTCAGGGGGTATTTGTATGCAAAAAAAAGAGCTTGGGATGGCTCAGAGGCAAGGAAGGAAAACACACTGCAAGAAGTTCATTCCTCAAATTGAACATGCCAAAGACACTGCAATTAGAAATACCCATCTGACCACGGGGAATGGACTCAGGGACACTCAGGGCAGGAGTGCCCAGAGTCAGCCAGGAACACAGCAAACCCAGCTGCAAAATCCTGAGTGTGTCTGTCTGCTATGATCGGGTTACCTGTGGAATACACACATCATTTCAGCTTCTTTCAGGAGCTAAGATGTGGAAATTATTTCCACATGGAGCAAATCCTACTTAACCAGTGACACCAGGGCATGAGAGCAAACATGAGAACTGCAATTATGTTTGACCTGTGCTCTGCCTAGTCTGTTGTACTCCCTGGATGCTGCAAGCACCACATCCTTGGACTAGGTATGAAAAGCTTCCAGTGAAATAAAACCTGAAATCGTGCAAAACCGCATTACTGAAGGAGTTCTTGCTACCCTCACCTTGATAGGCAGATGACTGTAAATAAACATTGTATAATCCTTGCTCCTCAGGTCCTTTCCCCTTCCCATGGAATGTGACTGGAGGCAGGTTGCAAGGCACTGAGCCAGCTGCCTGCCATGCTGGGAAGTATCAGTTCCAATCCTGTTCTCTTTCAGCAGTCAGGATCCTTCTGTCAGCTCTCATGTCATTTTTAGGCTGCAGCTTTCCCAGGCATAAAAATCATCTTTTTGTTCCTGTAGGAGAAGACAATGCTGGAAAGCAGCTGAGCACCTGACTTCTTCAGGGCTGCCCATACACAGCAGCTGGACGGGTCAGATCAGTCACAGGGAACATCTGTGTGACTGGAAATCAATTCATACACAGAGAGGAGTGTGAATGAATAATCCAAGGGAAGTCCAGAGCCAGCTCAGGGTGCTTTGGTGGAAAAAGGACAGTCTGCATTGTGGCCAGGCCATTCAGAGCCCTCTGAAACAAGCTCCTCACTCAGGCTGAGTTGAGCAAGGGGGAACATTTAATCGTAATTGTTTTGACTTCAGTGAAAGTGCTCATCTGTTCAGCATTAGACATCTGCTTAATTTCCTGAATGGATTGAGTCCTACAGAGCTAAACATCCAGGAGTGACAAATGCTGGTTCAGGTGTGGGATTATGCCACTCTGAGACAGATGTTCCTAAGCCACCGCATGCATCAAAGGCAACGGCACTGAAAGAGAGTTGAATTTAGCCTTGTTCCTGTGTTTATCCATCCTGCAGCATTATGTGCTTTCCTTTCCTGCATTTTTGTATTCTACTGTCTCACTTCAGTACAAACTGTATGAGACAGAGGCTCCTGGGGGAGCAGCTGGAGATTTGAAATTCACATCACTGTTCCCCTTAAGCCTGTCAGATGATCAGATAGCCGAGGAAGTGCTAATAGCTTATGCTCTGGTGAAATATGTTTTTCTGTACATGATTACCTTTGTATTTTGTTCCCCTTATCCCTGATTGTCAGCATTTTAATTAAAAGTAGAGGTGTGAGAACATGGGAAAACCTGTCTGCAGAACAAGGCTGACTTTGATTTAAGTTAGTGTACTAAGTTTGTAAATGTGGAACCCAATTTTCTGCTGCTGTCATCTGTCTGGAGAGAGACCATGGAGCTGGATGCCAAGCAATTCACTTTGCTTTCTGAGGCCCCTGGATCTCTCCAGCAGGGCAGAGGGGGTGTACATAGCAAGTAACCCTTGATGGAATTTTCCAAAGGTGCTTTGAGCTGCTGTTGCTGCTCTGACTGAAAGTTTCTGTCCCTGTTACAACACTGGGAGACCATTTGATGTCAAATCATCTCCTCAGCATCTCCACAGCCAGAGCTCCAGTGCTCAAAGGCTCTGTCTCATCAGCTTTATGGCTGGATTTAGGAGATTAAATCCACAGGTCTCGTCTTTAAGGGAATACTGACCTTGTAGACAACACAACAGGCAATGTGCCTAATTTCTCAGCTGCTCTAGCTCAGACCTCCCTATTTTGATGCCAATTAATCCAGTGGTTGGTAGGGAGTGAATTGGTGTGAATTCAGCCACCTCTGCCAGCTGCAGAGGGAAATCAAGGGCAGGAGCAGACAGGAGCCTCTCTGATGAGCACAGCCTGAGTTTCTAAGAGCCCTGGCTGCCTTGTGGGCACACCCTGCCCTCCCCAGCAGGAAAGGACTGCTGAAGGGCTGGGGAAACAGAGCACAGGGCAAAAATGCCACCGCATCACCTGCTCCCACAGGACTTGCTAGTGAACTGCCAGCTTCGGTGGCACCTTACATAAAACCCCAGTAACCCAATTCAGTGCCAGCAGCCCTGGCTCTGGCAGGGCTGGTCTGCTCAAAGCCAGCATGAGCACAGCCATGATCCAGAACTGGAGCTCTTCCTTATGCCCTGGGAAACCCAATTGGTAGGAGCCACAGTTCTGTGCTGGGTTCAGCTTTGCGTAACTCACCCACTTCTGAGATGAAAATTTTCCTCTCGAGTTGCAGTAAGGTTTTTTAAAGTAGCCAATCTCTAGTGGGGACTATAAAATAGAAATTGTGAAAGAGAGAGAAATCCTTATGGTTTTCCTTGTTGTACAGTACTTGGGATGGTTAATTAATTTTTATCAGGATTTTTGTGATCAAAAACCACCTTTTTGATGTTAAAACAAAAAAAAATTAGCACTTTATCACAAGAAGCAAATGTACTATTTTATCATAAATCGGTGTGAAGATTACAATTTGGTGGGATTTTTTAGGTGGAAACATGCTGTGAACCATTGTGCCAGAGCACATATCTGATAGTTGAGGTGACACAATCATTTGACAGAAAATTGCAAGATGAAAGGAAGTAAAACAATATGATAAAGATGAAAGATGACACAGCAAAAATACCATGAGGAAAGGAGTGAGCATGAAATAATAGCATTAGGGCACAAGAAAATACAATTGATGGTAAAGAATTAGCCTGATCTGGTTCCTGACGCTGCTGCATAGGAAGAACTGTTATGAAGATATATTGCAGAGACAAAAAGCAATGTTGGATTACTCAGAATAGGACACATAAATGGACAAAGCAGAAAAATGCTGCCATGCACTGCAAAGTAGACAAAATGCTTTGATATTTATATTTTAATGATCTCATTCTGATTCTCTGGAGCTCATGTCAACAGCAGTGTTCATATTCCTGTTGATTGAAATATAAAACAATAAAAATACATTTTATATAAATAACCTTAAGGTCTCCTGAGGAACAGAGGGAGGCAGGAGAAATTCCCTGTGGGTGCTAAAGCCCTGCTCCCAGGGCTGAGTGGTGCAGGATTGGTGCCTGGCTGGGATTTGGGGTCATCAGGAAGGGTCACAGCTGAGCCCCACGTGCGTGAGCAAAGACAAGATGTGCTTTATTCCACAGGCAGCTGCCACACTGCTGGGGCCCAAACCACAAACCCCAGTGTCTCTGCTGTGCTTATATATTGCCGTGTTTAAGCTGAGGTGAAATCACTGAAGTTTGGACAAATCTCTGTTTCAGATTGTCTCTGTGACTTTTAGGGTGCTGTGTTTCTTTCCGTGGCAGGAAAGTAGGTTGCTGATATTCTTGGTTCATCTTTGCTCACAGAGGTAAAATTAGAGGCCTTGAGATTCCTGCTGGTAGAACAAGCTCTCAATTTCTCACTGCCGAAATTCAATCTGATTTCTATCTTTTTCACTAAAAAGCTGTCAACAGAAAATAAGCAATTCCCATCAAAGAGCAATATTAGTTTCTGAGGTATATACATTTGGCTGGTGGATGAAGAAAGCCTCAAAGTAATTTAAATTGTATTTTTTTTATTTTCATTTGCATTTCACAGCAAACTAAGCAAAAATATTAATGCAGGACATAACTGTAACTCATTCAAAAGAAAAGAATAAAAAAGAGAGTCTGTTTCACTGCTAGATCACTAATAACTTCTTTTCTTACTGTGGCCCTGGGTTTCTCCTCCTCTTGCTGGTGTAACTCTGTCATCCTGGTTGTCCTTTATCTGCTGTGCTGGAAGCAGGAAGGCAGCACATATTTGCAATGAAGAACATATAATTAAAATCAAACCCAGAAACTGTCTTTACAGTAGGCAATAATATGAGAGCTATCAGGAGCCAATGGGGCTGGCTTGATATGCCAACAATATAACCCAACTTTTCATAAGTGGAATAGCAGCTTTCAATGGCAGAGACTATACAAATTAGATTTCAGGTGCATTTTTGCATTTGCAAGTCACATTTTGAAACCTGATTTATGTTTTATTTGTAAAGAAATGTTGAAAAATATGTAATATTTTCAACTTTTTAAAATCATAGAAGAATAGTGGATTTTTCAGTGCATTTTCTGCATTACTCAGTTTATCAAAGGAATTTTAAAAGTGAATGTAAGTTTGGACTTCCACACTATGAAGTCCCCTTCAGCTTTCTCAGATTTTGAGAATAACACCTGAGCTGCGGACTTCTCCTTTTTTGACAGATATTTAAGCAAAAATGTTGTTCAGATTAGAGTTCTGTGGCCATTTGAGATTTTCTATTTGTTACAGTTTATTTCTATTTGTTAAAGTTTATTTACAGCTTTTTTTTTTACTGTAGCAACTGGGAATTTACTCCAGCTGCCCTTCTGATAGCTTTGCCAGAGGACTGAGAACCTCCTTACAGGGACAGAGAGCTCAGAGAGAGCCCAGCCTGTCCTAAACCCCAAAGGAACCCAGCCCTGATCTTTAAGAATTGCTTATTTATTGTTTCCTCACAATCTCTGTTCTTGCTCATTTCTTGCTCCTCTTGGATTCTTCATAAGAACTTCAGTCACATTTCTTCCTTCCACAGCTTTCACTGCTCAGAATTGTCAAGATAGCCTAATTCACTTCAACTCCATTGCTTTTGTTTGCAATATAAAAGATGAATGAAAGAGAATGGTCGTGTTCCATCTAAATATAAAAGTCCAGCTGCAGTAGAGAGGATGAAATCCTTAAGGAAACCTGCAATAAGAATTCCAAAGAATTCCAATGCTACGGAATATTTCCCTGTGCAAACCCTGGATCCCACCATCTGAAAAAAAAAAAAAAAAAGCCCAAAACCCCTAAAAGCAAGTGAACAAATAAAAAAAAATAAATGAGAAATAGAGAGGAAATTAAACATGCTACTTGATGAGAGGAGGGCAAAAAACAAGCACAAACTTGGGCCTTGTTCTCCACAGCTTCCTTAATGGGAGTTGCTGAGATCCTTCAGAGCAGAACATTGTCTGAGGGGAAGCAAGGAAGAGAACAGAGAGCAAATAAAGATCCCAGAATTGAACTCAGTGCCTTCTCCCATGGGCTGCCCTGGATGCTTGCAGTGAATGGGGAATATTTGCTGTGCAGCATTTAATGGCACTCAAAATCATGCATTCTCCCATGGTGTGTTGGAAGTGCCCACTGTGTAATGGAAAACCTGTAGGAGAAGGAGATTTATCCACAGCTGCTAATGGCTTTCTTTTGCTCTCCCTGAGATTCTTTATTCATCCAAATATATTGCTTTCTACCTGAAAAATATTTATCAGAATGGAAAGACACACTAGGAAGCTTCTTCCCAGGAGGGATTAAATGACCACAAATCTCACAGTTTGCAGGAAAAAATGTAAAACTCTGTAATTTGTCCTAGCTTTTTTTTCTTTTTTTATAAGTAAATCAACAAGAAAAGAAGAGCTGAGAAAGGAAAGAGAAATCCTTGACATTTATCACACATATGTTTAAGGCATTTCCTGATCTAACAGGTTATAACTACAGAGACAAATAAGCTGAAGTGCTACATACAGTAAAGTATTAGTGAACTGAGATATTTCAGTGAATTCTACTGTTTTTCAAGAGCCCAGGTCCCGTGTTAAGATTCAGGACAAGAATGTATGAGATCTGAGATCAGGTTTGTGCTCTGTCCCACAGTGTCTGTGTGGCTTCATGCAAGTGCTTTTGAAGCAGATTTCAAAGCTGCTTACACACCTAAAGAAACAAATCGAGGTGTGAGTCCTTCAGGTGGGAGATGGACATTTTCATGCATTTGAAAATCCCACTTGGCACCACAGCAGCCATTTGACTCTGTAAGTCTTCAGTGGTCTGTAAAAAATTCAGTCCTTAATCCCTCTTCACCTCAGTAGTAAAACAGGAGCAGCAGCATTTTCTTTCCTGCCCAGTCTATTTAATTTGCAGCTTAAATCACCTGAAATCAGCTTAAAGCAGGGAGGGGTTCTCTCAGTAACTACAGTCATGTGCTCCAGCCTAGCCCATAACCAGCAGATGATGAATAATCCCATGATGAATAATCACCTGCATTTTCAGTCACAATATTCCAACATCCTGGGGCTGCAACACCAAGCTGGGGGTCTGGGGAGAAGACAGTGAGTGATGTACAAGGAGGAGCAGCTCCAGCTGTGCTCTCATGCAAAAAAAAAAAGAACTTTGGTTCCTGATGCACCAGAAAGTTGAAGGGTGGAGAGGGATGAGAGTGTGTAAAGGTGGAGTGGTGGGCGGGCAGAAAAATCACTTATTTTTTAAAGCTTCAGAAGAAAATATTTTCAGTTTTGCACTGATATCAAAGTTTACTGTGGAAAACCTTGCAGAAAATCCAGGCAAAAATGCAAACAGGCAGTAACTGTCCCTTCTAACACATGACTCTCTTTTTGTACCTGAGCCTTGCTGGGGATGGGCTGGGAGAAGGGAGGGAGGGCAGCCAGGCTGCAGGATGTGACCCTGGGGACTGGGCTGGGCTGGGCTGGCTGATGGCACTGAAGGCAGGGCAGGAAAAGCCTCCCTGGCACCAGGACTGCCCTGCCACACAGCCCAGCACAGGAATTCACACCCGGGACCACCAGGATCCTGAGGCTGGCTGAGCTGAGGGGAAACCTGAGCCCAGGAGAGGGAAAACTCAGAGAGCTCAGAAAATTATAGCCCTGAAAATGCATAGAAAAGGCTAGAGAAAACGAGATACTGTGGTAAACAAACTTAAAATATGAACAAACATTCAGAAAAAAAAGGGAAAGGAGGCTCTAAACTTACAAAGCATTAGCAGTTGGGAATGTTGAACAGCTGCACTTATCAATACTCTGCTCAGTTGTGGATATCTGAAAAGCAAGATTTTCCTTTGCCCAGGACACAAAGCACAATACTGATTGTTTTCTGTAATATTTTTGTGCTCGACTGCTGCAGCTGATCACAACCCTTTCTAGTCTTAGTGATAAGAATCCAATCTCCCAGCTGGATGTCCCACATGCTGGGACTGCCATCTTCCCATTACATTGTCCAGACAGACAAAGCTCCACAGCAAATTCCTTTACTTTTGAATATAGGGAGCTGAATACTTCCTTAAACCCTCCAGAGAAGGGCTGAAAAAGCCTTTTTTTATGGTCCCCTCATGGGTTTGATGAATATTCCAACAAGCCAGTGCTTCTATTCTCACAGCAACAAGGTGAGGCTGAGGCACACTAATATTCCTCCAGAATTTACAAGAGCCAGAGCACAGGCAGGCCCAGGGAATTTGTCTGCCTGATAGGGGTGAATCTTCCTGAGCCCTGAACTGGTATAAGGAGAGACAGTTCTGGTCTCAAAGCCACTAAGTTGTGTTATTCTGGGACTTCCAAATCAAGACAGGCTCATGGATGGGATCAGGGCACCCGAGGCTCTGAACTGTCTTTTCCTGACTACACTGACAGATCTTAATCAGCCTTCTCAAGGTCAGCAAGAACCTGTGGCAGGAACTCCTCCTGGAAATCAAGCTTTTTGTTTCCCCCTCAGGGAGCTGTAAAAATACAAACAGATATAAAAGATACTTTCATTTCATGAAAATATTTTACATTTTCTTCCTTACTCCTCATTTTTTTCTGATACACTACTGCAAGTTACAATTAATGAGAAATTTGTGCCATCATTTCACAGAGTTTCAGCTGCCTGGATCTCTGCACTAAATTCCATTGCCCCAGTCACTGTCATGTCTCTTGTCATCCTACTTTCAGCTGCTTGAAAACAAAGAAGAAACAAAAGCATCCTTTTTTTTTTTTTTGCAGATTAAAAAAAAATTGGGTGTTTGTGAAACTCAAATAAAAACTGTGTCTGGTTGGTTATTTTTGATTATTTTAGAAAGAGCAGAGTTGGCCACAGTCAAACAGCAAACAAGGCAGAACTCTGAGGACAGAAGCCAAATGAAGAAACAGTGGTGTGTTAAATGAAGAGGTGCCACTCAAAGCACGTTATGCAAACTATTTAAAATAGTTAATAGACTTCCTCAGAAAACTTTAAAAAGAATTGGTTGGACATATTAGGAGATGAAATTGATTAAATTTATTTTTATTAATTTACTCAAACCCCTTAATTCTTTACTAATTGATGATTATTTTTCAGACTGTCGGGAAATATATGTAGCCTGAAGAAGGGAAAAAAAAGAATAAAAGCCCCAGCTGCAGTGTTATTAAATAGGCCACAGATGAAACAGAGCTCACTTTAACAGTCCAGAGCACAGATTTACACTCAGTGTTGCAAAGTGAAAAAAATTCCAATCAAGCTGGATTTCAGAAAACAAAACAGTCCCAAACCTTATTAGGGTCTGTGTTTTAAAAGCTTTTTTAGCAGCACCCACCATCAGAGGCTGCTAGCAGCTTAAAAGGACTGAAAATTGCATTTTTTTCCCCTTGAAACTGATGCTGGAAGTTTTCATCTTTGCTGACTTACACAGAATTTATTGGCGACACACAGAACCCTCAGTGAAGTTCCCATATTAGATTTCAGCTGGGCTCTGTGCATTATTAGTGTAATATTAGCAATAATCCACTGATGTAGAAAGAATACTGGACCACAGATGGACAATGGACTGCAATACATTTTAGGAATCATTACTTTTATCACCAGTGCTCATATTTGGGTATTCCAGTTCCAAAATAGGAATGGTGGTAATTTCAGCCAGGACAGAGAAAACATTGTGACTAAGAAATGGATATTTTGGGAAGCAAGACAAAGCTTGGTTTTAATCAGGCTGTCCCATATGCCCTTTCTTAAGAAAAACAAGATAAATACATTAGGAAACTTTAAAAAAGAGTGCACAAATGCTGGAAAACCCACACTCAGTGTGTAGGAATCAGTAAGAAAATGTCCTGCTCTGAGGACACACCACCAGTGATCTCACAGGGATTTATTTGCTCCAGGTCTACCCCAATTCAGTGTACTTATTGACACATTGGTGCAAAATAAGATAAAGAACACTGCATATGGTGGGTGCTGGGAAGCACTTTGGACAACAGGCTCAGAATTCATCATGGTTTTGACCTTACTAAATTGGAGAGACAGCCTGGAGTCAGTAAGATGAAATTCAGAAAGGACAAGTACAAAGTATTCCACTAAGGAAGGCAAAATAAACTTGTAATTACAAAACTGGGGATTAAGTGGCAGAGGCTGGAACATGCCACAAACTGTTTCTGGCTGACCAAAGTAACACTCTGGGTTAAAAAAGGAAGGAAAATCTCCATGAGAGAGGTAATTAAGAGACACTCCTTCAGAACACCAGTGAGATAATTATTGCACTTTGTAGGCTGGAGGAATCCTCTTCTAGAAGAGCAGGTCTTCACACCAGGAGACATGGGCCAAATAAAGAGACTCCTGAGGATAATAACAAAACTTGCTAGGATCTTAGAAGAAAATATTGCTTATTTAAAAAGGTTAAAATAATTGGATTTGTCTGAACCAGAAAGGATGGAGGGGGACATGAAAAATATACCCAGAAGTCAGGTTGTTATAAAGGAGGTGTTGGTCAGTTTCTCTCTAGGTAAACTGAACTTTAGATGAGAAGAAACAGGTTTAATTTTCATCACAGTAAATCCAAGTTGGACATTGGGAGAGCTGTGGTAACTGCTAAGAGCAGGTAAGCATTACCTGAGAGTCCAGAAAATCCTCTTAATGGAAATATTTTTTAAAAAAACCTGAGGAGTATTGTTTAGCAAAGATCTAGATTTACAAGATTTTCATTAGACTGGAGACAGAATGAGACAAATTAAATGACTTTTGTTTCTGAACTCCCACAGCTCTTTCACAGGTGAGAATTCGGTTGTGTTTAAAGAGACTAGAAGCAATCCCACTGATGCTGACAGCATCAACATCACTGTATTATTTTGCTACAGGTCTCTTTTCCTAACCTATACACTATTTTAATAGCTTTTTCAAAAAAAGATACCAAATTCCTTTCCTGTACTTTATAATGGCAAATCCTTGGCATTAGCACTAATGAAAAACTGGTGCAAGTGAAAGAAAACTGAGATCCACTCCATGTCTAAACAATCACTACAGATGCTCATTCAAAATTCACAAATCTCCCAATCTTGTCTTAAAACATAAATGTGTGAACAGCTCAGAAATAGTGCTGCTGATCACAGCTGCATCATCCAATTCTCCCCCAGCAGAATAGAAGGAATTTCTTAGTCAAGACAATTGAAAAGGCTGCAACTTGTGAATAAAATATTAGAAAAGGTTGGCACATGTCTGTCTTCCCTCCTCTTGACCTCCTTGCAGCTGTATCTGCTGCCTCATTAATTCCACTGCTTCTGTTGTACTCAGTGATAAATTCAGTCAATAAGGTCAATAAGGTCGATATCTTTGTGTCACAAAGACACAAATCAGATTTCCATCTCCATTGTAGCTGATGAATATTTCCAATGACTTCAAAAAGTTTCTCTGACAATATTCTACTGCATCTGTGGGGCCAGGCCTAACATTTGCATTTTTGACCATGCATTAATCTAAATGTATTGCATTGTTTGCCTGGGTAAAGTAAAATCCCCTTTCTAGCAACACTTCTGTCAAGAGTATCCTGTGCAATTTCTTTTAGATTATTTAGAGAGCTTGTGAGTATCCCAAAGGACAAAACACAAATATCTTCTTTTCTGGGGCCGAGGTGCTCCACACTGACCTGTCACACTGATTCTTTTCTTTCCTTCTTGTCAAACACTGACTGAAAAGGTTTTTCTTCTGTTTATGTTGCATAAGGGAAGGAGATGAAGAGGATGATTCTGAAAACGTTTCTGTATTTGTCCGGCATGACACAGATTTGCTCTTTGTAGATTGCATATTATTGATAAGTACAAGCAAAGGAATAAAATGTTGTGATGCTAATTGTTTGTGAAGCCTATCATAAACAGTACAGCTGAGTTAAAGATGGATGTTACCAATCATGCTCCCCAATACTGAAAAAGACATTTAATGCACACTGTATGAAGAGAAGCCAAAATAAATTCACTGCAAAGTGGATTCATTATTTTCCAGTGATCTCAATCCAGGATGCTTGCAGACAGATCTACTGAAGCACCCACTGTTTTAAAAGGAAAATAAACCATACTCTCTCTGAGTGTGACAGCCATTAATATTAACTTGCAGTGTTATTACTTGAGGAAAAAAAACCCCTTGTTTCATAATCTCTGTGACCTTTCCCTGCTAACATTAGTATTCTTGATAAAGTCTAAATACTAGCTGCTACACATAAATACTGTGATATTTCTTCACTGTTATGATAGACAGCTTCCCAGTTGAGCATCCAGAGGTGAACAGGCTGGTACATGTTTTATACATAAGATTATACCTAGAAAACTTAACAACTCCACAGGATATTTGAAAGAGAGAGAATAAAGACTAAATGTTGCATTGTCTTGGCTTTCTTTCCTTCTTTACAGAAGCTCAGAACGTGGTATTAGAATGACTTATTTCCTGCAGACCTATGAAATCATGAATATTTGAAAAACCTAACCAAAACAAACAAAAAAAAAACCCAATAAAAAACCCAAGTATTACCATTAAGGTGCAAGGAGATAGGTGTGGTGATGTTGCACATTCTTTGTGGTACTTCAGAAAAAATTACCAAATTGGAGTGGATCTGGACAAAAAAGGAAAAAAAAAAAAAAAAGTCAGCTCACAGCAGACAGAAAACAGCCCATGGATTGTGGTGTATTATTACCAGGGAAGAAAAGTTCAGGTGCTCACATGAGAGGAGCTGTAGAACCTGTGGTAGCTGTCTTTATAGATTTAAACAGATCCCATCCCAAACACTGAGCTGAAGCAGCACAGAGAAAGTTCACCAACAGGGCACAGGGAAAACATGGAAATACAAGGGAAAATATGCCAAAACTCTAAGTGAAAAGGCAAATTCACCAGCAGAATGCAAAAGAAGACCTATTGATACTGTAGAGGGAAAATATGATAATGGAAAATGCCCTGCATAAGAGGTCATAAGCAATAATTGTAGCAAGAGAAAACAGCGTGTCAAAGGTTGTAGATGAAAAAAACAAAGTACAAAGGCATCATATCAAGGAAGCAGGCAGTGACTCAGGGGGTGAAATTTTGCATGTCCAACATAAAGGCAGCACAAAAATAAATAAATGGTTTATAAAGCTCAGGCTGGCATAAGATTCAAGGGCAGGCACAGAAACAGCCAGAAAACTGAATGCCAATGAGGAAGGAGAGCATCAGAGACTCTGCTGGCCTGTAAAGTCTCACTTACCCTGAAATAAGGAAAAAAAACCCCAAACAAATAACCAAGGCAAAACTGCACTGACCTGCACCAAATTAAAATTCAACTGGTGCACAGACATAATGCACAGGATAATGTAAATTGTAATCAGAACACAAAAGTATAGTACGTAGACCAAGGTGTGGACTGTAAAAATGAGGCACAGCTATGTGCTGAAAGAAGTGAATGTGGGAACCTAAAGGAATTATTAATAAAGTACAAGAAAGCCCAAAATACAAATAACTAAGAGCAGGCAATTCTCTATGGTATTCCTATAGCAAAGCTGCTAAAAAATTACCAAGCTGTATTTGAAAGACTGGGACACTTTCCAAGGATGTTACACCTGGAAATAAATAAAACAATTCAGTCTGTACAACATCTGTCTTGCAGAACACGCTTTGCATTAAAACAAACAAACAAAATAGTGAGAGCAATAAAGAAAATGAGAGGAAAAAACCCTAACCACTCCATCTATCATTGCTAAACAAATAACGAGGCAGTCACAGAGGGCTCTGGGCAAGCTGGGAATTCACAAAGGGCTGAGGAACTTAAACAAAGTGCTAAGAGGAGATAATTACCAAATACATCTGCAGAACCCTGCTTGGTCTAACAAAGCCCATTATATTTTGAAGGTAGGTGCTATGTGGGTCGGGAGCACAGTGACCTCTCCATACACCAACAGAGACAGTTTTCCTGTGGTGGGAAACAAAACACCTTCCAAATTATGGAAGACTTGAGCTTGCAGCAGACACACCTACACAGGCAACAGGTCCTTAATGCAACTCCTTGTGTCTTTGTAAGAATAAGTCAAGAATTAGGAGCCAAATAGGATTGAAAGAAAATAACAAGAAATCTCCATTTAATTTGTAGTTTTGCAAGGGTTGTGAATGCATTCCTAAACAAACAAACAAACAAACAACAAACAAAAAAAACCCCAAACAACCAGAAAACAAAAACAAAACAAGAATTGAGGTACCATACTCAAGAATTCAGGTCAGTTTGAGAATTAAGAGACTCATCCATCACATGCAAAATACTATTTTGAATCAGTGACAAAACACCGTCTCACCTGTTTATATTTGGGTCATTTTCTTGTCAAAAATTCAAGTATTATTAGTGTTCATTTTACACAGTAACAACTTTCTGAAATACTGACTGAAGACAGGAACCAATATATGGAATACCTGAAAAAGAGAGGCAGCAGTTGTTTGTAATTAATCAGTATTTCCCACAGATTTCCACATGAACACTTCACTCTGCTAAGAACACCTAAGAACATAAGAACATTAGAGAATCTTTGGGGCAGAGCATGATGTAATTTTTAGTGCCTTGAGCACGCTCCTCCACTTTCCTTCCCTGGGGGCTTGGGTGCCTGGGCTCAAGGCCAGCTGAAAGGATGCACTGTGTGGCCAGGAGGAGCAAAGCAGCCAGTCTGGCTTCAGGTGGGAGCTCAGTCTGTCCTCCCTGGCCATGCACGGGCTCTCTACAGCCATGGCTCCCTGAGCCTGAGCCCAGGGTGAGCTACCCTGACCTCTGTAGGCTTGTGTGGTGTCTGGGCTGTCCCTGTGCCCTGCCCAGGCTCTGTGGGGCTCGCTGTGGCAGTGCCACCCTGTCCTGCCTGTCCTGCTGGCACTCACTGGTAACAGCACTGGGAGAATGCTTTTGTGACCACAGGTAGCCATGATATTTCCTGAAAAATCCTTTTGCCAGGATTTTCTCCTGAGGAGCTGAGGAGCCTCAGGAAAGAAATGTAAACAATTAACTATCTGCTGCTGTGGAATGCAACAGGTGCATCTGTGATTGGGGCATGTTGGTTGTTTCTAATTAATGGCCAGTCACAGTCAGCAGGCTCAGACTCTCTGAGTCATGAGCTTTTGTTATTCATTCCTGTCCTGTTCTTTCTAGCGTTCTGATGGATCCTTTCTCTCTATTCTTTCACTGTAGTTTTAATATAGCATTTTAATATCATAATATAATAAATCAGCCTTTGAAACATGGAGTCAAGATTCTCATCTCTTCACTTGTCCTGACACCCTCAGACACCACCATAACCACACATAAGGATTCCAAAGTCTCCAGTTTAATCTGTTGAAATCTCATGAATTTAGGTTTAGAAATATGCATTTCCAGGAAGGATTCAATTTCTATTTGGCTGCCTGCTTATCCTGAGCAGAACAGCACTGTGAGATCAACAAACAGACAAATCTCTGGAAACATTGTCCAAGTCAATTGTACAGAGACAGGGCTTGGGAAGAATCCAGGAATCCACTACAGACAAAGATTTGTGTGTACTGTGATCCATCTTCCTGCTCAGACTGCCAAGCACTGCAAGAGCAGCTCCACCAGACAGCAGCAGAATCAGTGGGATTATTGGGACCATATCAATTGCTTCAAATAAACGGGCAGAAAAATCACAATCCTGCTTTCACGTAGCCAAGTACATGGCTGCTCTCAGGAACACAGGGATCTGTGTTGTATTCAGAAGGCCAAACACTTCGGACCAAGATAAATAGTGTGTGAGGTCTGGCTGATGGATGTGGTACTTATGAAAAAATTGCAAAGAAAAGACTGAAAGAAACAAAATACTTTTGTAACCCAAGGACCCAGACCTTACTAGGAACATTTTTTTTTCCTCAGAACTAAGCACCTGCAAAATATCTCATTATTATAGACAAATCAGAATTCTTAAAAGTAGATGAAGTGGCAGACATGATTGTAATGATAGTCACTGGCAAAGCAATGCAGTGTTCCAGTAGTTTGATGGAAGAACTGGATTTCCCTGCAGTGACTTCCTGCAATCTTCTGATAAATGAAAATTGAAATTCATCATATTATCACCATAATCCATAATGACCCCTTCAAAAGCAAAGCTGGACCAGTATTACAATTCATATCTGCTATTAAAGAGTTGTGCTAAAAACCTTACCTCAGGCAGAACAAATAATTGTGAAGGGCCAGGACAGGCCCACAGAAGGCCAGAGAATATTCTGATGTTGAGGTGCACATGAATGATGATACGTGGTGTCCCTAGAGCTCCTGAGAGCTGGAGGGTACCACACCAAAAGGAGGAAGAGAGATGCTAAAAGCCAATCCTACACAAGGAGCTAAAGACAGATAAAACCACAGACTTGATGCCAGGTTTGGATCAAACTGCTCCTTATTTCCACAGTGCTGTGGTGGGTCAACACCAGCTTTCCCCAAAGCTGACAGAGTGACTCAGGGGTGACACAGGCAGGGGCTGATCCTCCCAGGGAGAAGAGAGAGGCACCTGAGTTCCAAAGGTGTTTTCTGCTTCCATGCCCACAGTCCCAAGGCTCTGGTGAGTCCTTTGCTCACCCCCAGATCTTTGGTGTGATTTCAGCACCTGCACACTGCCTTTGGAAGTTTGCCCTGCTTTGGTCAGACAGATCACACTCCACTGAGAGACACCAGGGAGCTACACTCAGGAATTCAGGATTTCCCAGTGGGAGTCAAAAGCTTCAAAATTAGAAGTTTAACTCCGAGTTCTGCACTAGATTTGTTAGGGGTATTTGCAGTCTGCATACATTTTTAACTTAGAGAGGTAGGAGTAAAGCACCTTAAAATGAAATAATTAAAGGAGGCACTGAAATGCACAAAGATAAAAATAAAGCCAACAGGACTGTGAGAGATAATAGTTATCTGCAGTAATAAACATTAAGTGAGAACAATTCATGATTTGTGATAACATTTAATGTGAGCATATAAATCAGATGAAAAGAGCACAGTTGAAAGATGGAAAACACACACAGAGCTAGGCAGAAATAAAGAAAATATAAAGAACCTTTTGTTATCTTCACCTTGTAATTGAGATAATGCTTGTCTTTAATGATACACCCTTAGAGCAGCTCCTGCACTCAGCTGCAAGGCTGGAACAAAGGCAGAATAACAGGGAGCTTTATGGATATTCCTGGTGGGCACAGGTCTGTGCCAGGCACTGCTGAGCCTGCTGCTTGCCGAGTCACACTGAGCTCTCACTGTGTGCCTGCACTTTGGAACACTCAGCTCTGAATCTGCACATCAGCCAGGGCTTCCAAATTTATTCACCTAATGATGTGTTTATTGACATTGTCAAAGTCTGATGGGTAAAGCAATTCACGTTTGCATGTCTGCCCAGGTGGAAGAAAAGCAGGTAGGACTGAGGCAGGGCTGTCCTGTGACCAGGGGTGAGAATCCTTGTGTTGGTCCTGGCTGTTCCAGGAGGTCCTGAGGAAGCACTTGGAAAGCAAACAGTGCCAGTTTCTTTTCTACCTCAGAGGAATAATATTCAAAAGTAAAAAGAAATTGAAAGAGCCAATATACCAAAACTATAAAAAAGACAACATGTTCATACTGGTTCCCTTGCAGCTGCTGACATTGCTTCACACAACATTTTCTAAACCTGTAGAAGCATCTTACAGATGAAAGAATTACAAGGGGAGGGAAAACAGAATGCAAACTTTAGCTTGAGATTAGTTATGAATATTTCATGGCCTTACTGAAAGGATATTTCAGGTGAGTCTCCATAGCGATCTGCTTTGTATCCACTAGCATTAAATAATTTCAAATTAATGGCTTAGTTAATGGAGGAGACATTAAATTTGCACTGAAAACTGGGGTGGGCGGGACTGCTAATTTGCTGCAGCAATACAAATGGCATTACCAAACTGGAGAAATGCTCCAAACGAGGTGCAGTTTTTGGGAGGTGAGAACAAAGCCCTGCACACAAGCAGGAGGAAGAGTAAGGCAGGAACCTGCCAGCAGAGAGAAAGCCCTGAGAAAACCCAGGTGTGTTGACTGGCTCAGGATCTGCAGAGGGTCAGCCACAGCCTGCTGCTGGGCAAAGGGTGCAGCAGGAGGGTGGGGAGGGGCTGCAAGGCACGGGCAGTGGTCCCTGGGCTGTCCAGCAGTGCTGGCTGCAGCGGGAACAGGAGCGCTGCTCTGGGCACTGCATGGCAGCAGGGCTGGGGATGCCTGGAAATACAGAATTTGCAGGGAAATGGAAGTGTGGCAGCAGCTCTCTGGCCACTGAGAGAAACAGACCACTTCCCCAGAATGATCCCTGTGAGAAGTTCGTGAGAAGCTCAGAGAAAAGAATGAGAAACAATTCTTATTTCAACTTGCTGCACCTGGTATTGTGAACATGTGGAATGTGCTATGGAGATTTGTTTACCAAAGGGGGTTTCTTAATTAGCCAATGGTGATGGTGCTTTAACTAAAGGACCAATCAATTCCACCTGTAGCCAACTAGGGTATAAAAAAGAGCAATGGGTTTCTTAATAAAGATTAATTAATCAGTGTTCTGGAAGTACATGGAGTCTGTGCCAATTATTACCCTGTTTGGGGATCTGTGTGAGAAGACATGGGGCGAACTCTTGAGTCAGAAGGGTGAGGCAGGACAGAGTGACAGCTTCACGTATGGAAGCAGCCGAGAGCCTGGGCAAGCCCACCTGTGAGGACACAAGGAGCAGAGGGCTCTGCCTGCACGGCAGGGCTCAGGCTGGGCCCGAGGAAAGCCGCCGTGCTGTGAGGAGAGCAGAACGATGAAGAAATAAACACCTTTGTGCTTCCACCTTTGGGGGTGCGTGAAACGGGATGGGCAGGCATTTATCAAGGATAACAAAGAAACAGACTGACTTCCTGAGTTATTTCTAGCCCTCACTTTCCATTTTTTGACACCACTCAGCACCTACGTTTCTGTGACTCAAAAATCATAGTTCTGTACTGCTCTGTTCTCCCACTTCAGCCTTTCTCTTAATATTCAAAAAGGCTGTGACTTTCCCTGACACTGACTGTGCACAAAGAACTTGTCATGAATATATATGGACAGGGAATTTTCTTGTGAGTAGCACTGAAACATTAAAACTCGTTCTTAGAAAATGTAAGTGTCCCTACCACCACTGGTTCTTGAGAAATCAAAGGGCAAAATGTAATTTCTCTCCACAGTACTTTTTAAGTGTCATTTTTACAGCAGGGAGTACAAGACCATCATTTTCTTTTGAAAAAAACCAATAACAAACCCTTAACATGGATTTTAAAATTCAGATTGGTGAAGGAAAAGAGGCAGGAAAAATATTTTAATATGGACACTGCTCTATAGCGCCATGAAAGAAATAAAGTGTCATGCAAATCCAAGATTTGAATTATTTGGAAATAATTTTTTCTGTCTTTAGAATAAATAATTTAACTGTGAATAAGACACTTTGAAACCACTAATCTTTAGATCCCTAAATATTTTTTAAAATGTCATCACATATAATACTAATACTGTCAATATTCTCTGAGGCACACAAAATTTAATGAGGCTTTTTTTCATTTTTATTGGCCAAAGAATACAAATTTTCTGACTGTTCATAAACAAGTATTAACTTCAGTTGTGGGAGTTCTTCTATTACTCACCTTTATAAAACAAAATAGTTATTTCTATTAATTTTTCACATGCCTTCCTTGCATGATTTTTAACAATTTGGTTTTGTTTAAGAAATAGCACACTAGAAGTCAGGATCCTTTTCTATTTCAAGAATGTTCCAAAGACCCCATGGAAGTCATTGCCTTTGAAAATCCCTGTCTGTTTATTTGCTTTCTGGATAACAATTCTGTATTGTGAAAATATCTGTATAGTCCTTTATTCACTGGTAAAATATTACTAACACTTCAATTTTGTGTCTCCAGCAAGCATTTAATTCAAATTTAGCAAGCTAGATACTGCTTTTTAATTAAATATAAGATGATTGTTAAAAGAGAACTTACTGAGTATTTAGAAGATAAATCTAATAGTCTTATAATTAGCTCAAAATTACATAAGCAAGAAATGCCTAATCTCATTCTTAGTAGCACATGGACTTTGTAAAGGAATTTGTAGATACTTAATTAACAGCTATCAAAATGGCCTACAGCTAGACAGGTTTCTATTAATTGTTAAAATAGTGATATTTAATAAGCTTGTTAAATGATAATACACTTGGGACAACAGACTCATTTAGTTTTTCAAGTATTCCATTGTTATTCCCTAATGTCTTTATCAATATTTCACATTGCTGTTCTGTTTTGTGTAACCAGTGATTTTGCATTGTGAGGTTTGCAGGGAGCAGCAGCTGTTCAGTTCCCTCCAGTGCTGCCAGTTCTTGTTCACTTTTGCAGGTTCTGATCACAACAGGTTCAGTTTTAGCTTTTGGGTGGGGGGCAGAGCCTCTCCAGCTCATTTTGTTTGCAGACCTGAACTGTTCATCTTCCACGTCCAAGTTACAGACAGGAGGTAACTGCTGGAAATCCTTCCTTTCCCTTTCCCTTTCCCTTTCCCTTTCCCTTTCCCTTTCCCTTTCCCTTTCCCATTCTCCTATAAACAAAGTGGGTTCTTTGGTGAAACTCAGTTTTTTAGCATGAGGAAATCTCTGAGTAGTTTAGAGAGTCTGTACTGGCACTGAGTACTTCAGGAAAGCTTTGTTCTTCTGGCTAAGCCTGTTTACTCTTGCTCCTGGGATAGCATTACCCACTTCCTCCTGCTGGAATTTTCTGCAGGATAACAGCAAGGTCTAACAAATTTCTAACAGTCTAGATGAGGTAATAAGGGCTGAGCTTATTACCAAATAAAGAAAATTATATTGATTATGACATATATGATAAGATATGAGATGGTAATGTGTGACTGCATGGCTGGATTTCTGAACCAGTGACAGAACAGACCACTGTAAATCCCACAGTTCCCAGGCTAAACTGGCCACCAGGAACCCCTAAATGCTGTTTGCAAATAGGGAAAGGTTTGCTAATGCAAGAAATAGGAGCAGTATTTTTATGAAGTTGCACAAAAAAAATAGAACACCATTTTTTCAGAGTTCAAAAGTGTAAAAGTAACAACTGCACCACAAGTTTCTTAGAAGGACTTAGAAGAGAATATTTATAGGTGTTTTTTTTTCATTTACTCAAGAAAGAAGGGATTTCTGCAGCTTCTCTTCAGTCCACAAATGAAAGGAATCATATCCATATAAAAGAGATTTGGAGGAAAAACAACTGACCTATATAATCTTTTACAGTGAGGACTGGCTTCCAAATATATTTTCTTCAGGACGTCCTTGAGGATCCAAGCAGTGAGAAATTACTTTAACCCAAGTAACTCAGCGGAAAAGTAATTTTCTGCTTCTTTTTGGTTTGTAGATTCTTTTTGTTTGCTTGTTTATTAAAGAGCTGGCAGCCTCAAGAGCGGGCACTGCCCCATGGCCCCTGGCCACGGGAGGTTAAATTAATTAGAGGAGCTTGAACCCTGAGCATTGCACATTGCACACTGTGGGCCATACATCACTCAGAGGGTTCAGTTCTGAAGAGCTCAGGCTGCAGTTGTTATTGTTAACTCTGTGGTGATGGCTGCCCATAGGGTCCTTACCTCTGCAGGAGAGCATTTCCTCTTCTGGAATGGGAATTTCCAGGGCCTCCCTGGCCCCTGACACCACTCCAAATGCACAGCAGACTGCAGCCTGACAAATTCCACCACCAGCAGCTGGACACCTTGCAGGTGAAATGAGTGGAGAGGCTGTCAGGATCATGAGCTGGCATTGCTAGGACCAGCTGGAATTGGAGCATCTGGAGAAGTGTTCCTCCTGTTCCCCAGCACAGCAAAGCTGGCTGTCCCAGCAATGCCCTATGGATCACAGGGAACAATGCCTGTTCAGATTGCATATTGATGGGTACACACTGCTTTAAATGGCATTTATTAGCTCACAAGTAGCATGGGAGTCAGTGATGTGGTAATTCATTTAATTTGTTTAGCCTGTTTAATATACCGAAGACACTGTGCAAGTACTTGTCAGTCCATTAGCTGCTACAGTTCTAGGGGCTCTTTCATCTGCATTTAAGCCTATTACGACCCTAGTTTTTGAGTCCAAAACTATGACCAAAATTATGGACAGAAATCTTCTTTAGGCAATGCTTACAAAGACAAAAACAGGTATATCCAGTAGCATCTGTGATAAATGCAGTTGCAGCAAAGATAAAATGTGTGTTTGGGGCAAGGGGAATGGGGAGGCAAGGAATAAAGTCTCCCTTAAGTTTCCTGGCTTTGGAAGTTTGACACCAAGAAAAATATAGGCAGAAGCTTAAATGTTTAATTTAACAATATTTTGGAGAATTAGTTTTATAGCTTTTAATAAATGTTTTAAAGTTTACAATAGCTTGTGTCAATAGGAGCAAGAGCTTTGTGAAATAACTTCTGAAGTTTTGCCCCAGAGAGGCAACTTCTGATAGAGAAAATTAAATTTGAGTGGAAAGTATAGTTGCTGATAGAGAAGATTTTACCTGCAGAGGATCACAGATACTGCCAAAACAGATTTTATCTGCTTGCTAACAGAAAAGATTTTACCTGGTAGTGAAATGCAACTATTGACAAAGAAGATTCCACTCATCAGCAACTGAACTACTGTGGCACATAAAACTTTTCTGTTTGACACTGAACATAAATTTTTTGTCTCCATTTTAGGATAAAATCTAAGGGACAAAAAAAAGGAAGTTGCTGAGAAAGCTTGTGTGAATATGTGACGGTAAAGAGTTCACTGCCTGTGACATAAATTTTCACCAGGTGAGAACCCAGCTCAGCTACGTATGACAGACACAAATAAAGCACTGCTTCTTGGAGCAGGAGCCAAAGCACTTCTAGACTCCAGAGAAGTAACTTTCTTATGCAAAATTTAATATCAACACTCTAATGATTTCGTTTTTTAGAGCAGTGGTGGAAAGAAGGGTGCTCAGCTGTTATTGCTGCAGAACCAGGATGACCTGCACAGAGGGAGGGAAACCAAGAGCCCCAAAGCAGCCTTAACTCCACTGTGTCTGTGTTTGTCTGTTTTTCAGCTTCGGGCTCCTAAACCAGCCATACATTTTGCTTTTTTTTGAGGTGAGTGTGAGTGAAGCTTCTATTTGTGCGGGCACAAAGTGTCTGTGTGTTGGATTATGCCTTTTTCTGACCCAGAGATGGGGCAACTGAGAGTTATTTTAAAAATTTTTATTCTATTTTCAGTCTCATGAGAAGGGTGAGACAATATAGATGTTATCATTCAGGCCATCACAATTAGAAGCCAACTATTTCCCAATTACAACACACTATAAACATTTCTTAGCCTATCAGTTTTTACCACACTATGTTATAAATACCTTAAAACCAATCATCTAAAATTACCCCTCATAAATCCTACTACTATACATCTTTCATAATTCTATTTCTCCAAAATATCTAGTCTTATTTACAAAATCATCCTTTAAAACATTTCTAATTCAATTTCTCTCTCAACAATGTCTATCCTATTCCATAGCATTTCTAAGTCAACATTTCTTATCTCAAAGTTTACATACAAATACACACTATGTAAATCTTCTATCAAACTCTAAGAATTTTCTACAAGTCCATTTCCCACATCTGTGCATCCAGGAATCCCCTTGGAAGGCACAACTTCACCCTTGGCCACACAAAGACATGCAGGCAGCTGGCAGAGCAGGAAGTGATGAAGTCTGAAGAAATGCCATTTTATTTAAGGAAAAGCAATTGATTGGTATTAAATACCTTTGTCTTTGTAAATGCACAAATTGTTGGATTTCATGGGTCTCATGCAGGTTTCTATTTCCCTACAACTCCTAAGCCACTTGCTCCAGTGCTTTATTTTTCAGAAAAATGCAGAACTGCAAGATAGCCATATATGTTCCAGAATGCAAAATGTACATATAAAAGACATTCCCCACAATTTTGGGTTTCAGATTCTTTCCACGTAGGCTGTTGAAAGAGATGAAAATGGATAAATGTGTAGCCACCGATGGCGTCTGCCTCTCTCTTTATAGAGAGCTACCATTTCATTAAGTTTGAAGTTTTTGAAATAATATAATCATAATGAAAGAAAGGAAATAAAATCCTCAGAAAGTTCTCAAAGGAGTATTAAAAGATGAGATTTGAATAAGACTGATCAAATGTTGGAATGGAAGATGCAGATAGGTCATAAGCCTTTGCTTTTTTGATTGCCCATATTGTCTCGAAACTGTTCAGCAGAACAAAGAGTTTTGTGGATGAAAGACTGGTGTGAAGAAACATGAATGTCAACTTGAGTTCTGAAAGACAGTCTGCTAATGAAATATTCTAAAAGTCATTTTCAAGGTGGTAGAAAGTTCTCACTGATGTGCATCAATGCTTCTGATAAAAAGCATCAAATAGTTATGCAAGTATTGGCTTTTAGGTCTGAGAAAATAAAGCAATGCTTCTATGATTCCAAGTGTTGCAGCAACGTGTTTAGTTTTCATATTTTCTGGGGATTAAAAATAATAATTAGGATGTTTAGTTTCTAGCTTAAGCATACAAAACTATTCTGGATCAGTTAATTTTCAATATAAGAAAATGAGATAATATATAGTGAAAATGAGTACACTGAAAATAAAGACAGATCCTAAATGCATTTTCTGTTCAAGGAAAAATAAACCCACGCTATTTGTTTGTGCAATAAATAAAATAAGTATAATTTGAGACAAACAGTAAATAATACATTTGGCTGCTCCTAGTAGGATAGACTTCTGAATCTGACACTGTGTGATATTTAATAGCTTCTTCATAATAGGAATTCATAAGACAGAAAGATCTAAAAGCAGTAAACATATTTCCAACAGTTCTAGGTGAGCAGATCTAATTAAATTTTGGAATATGAAAGCCTCTGAAGTAGTGCTGCCAGTTCCTATCTTCTACAGGGATTTTCTTGCACGCTTGAACTAGCTTCTGAAAAACTTCCTTTATCTCTGATTTCTTGTAGGGCCAAATTTTAACAGCACTCAAGTTCACAAAGGGGAAGCCTCGTGTGGCCATTGGGCCACCTTGGGTGGCCATTGCTGCCCCCCTGGCAGCCCCCTAATTAAAGGGCTGGACTGAGATGTGAGTCTGTGACCTTGGAGGAGGTAAGGTGTTAAATACCCAAAGGGAAATTTAAAGCTTTTTTTTTTTTTTTTTTTTTTTTTTTTTTTTTTTTTTTTTTTGCTATAGGAGCAAGAAGCAGCATTGCCTGTAGCTACCTAAAGCCATCAGGGACTGTTCCTCTCAGGGACAGGACAGTGACCCCAAACCCTCTGAGGCACTGGAACCTGGTGGCAGATTGAGAATATGCAGCCCATAAACCAGCAGGGGATGGAATGGTACAGAGTTAACTTGCAATAATCATTTATTTGTCAAATAGAGTCGAAGGAGAGGTGGTTCGAACTCAGCCCAGTAATTAACACACTGCAAGAAGTGAGAGAGCTCCTGTCAGAGTGGCTGCAATCCTGCCTCTGGTACCTTCCAGAAACCCCTAGTGACAAAGCCAAGGCTGCTGGAAAACAGGGGAGGGATCCCATCTCACTTAAGCTATTTCACAGTATAGGAAAGAAATCAAGTTTAAATAAGTCAAAAAGGAGGTACAAGGAATCTGATTCCATAATCCTTGTGGGTCCCTTCCAACTCAAGAGTATTCTGTGAATATTCTGCAATCTCAGCAAGTGAAGGTAAACAAGGTAGTGAGACGTCTAGCTCTGCTGCTACCCTCAAAGGCTCACTCTGAAGAGCTGACAAGTCAAGACCTTTCTTACCTTAAATCTCAAGTGAAGGCTCTTTGCTTTTGCTGTCACTGTCTGGGGACCTGGGCACGTAAGAAAGAGCTCTGAGCTCTCACACAGGCAGTCTCATTTTAGTGATGCCAATCTTACAAAAATTTGGCTTTAAATCTTCAGCACACAGCCCTTTCCTTTTGTTTCTATTTTGAGACTGTCATAAATATATATCCTGTGTGAGTTACAGCTTTTATTCCTCGGGTCACTCTTTCAATGGTGCAGGGCGTGGGTTCTTTGTTCCCAAACAATTCAACCAGGTTTCAAAGAGATAACACACATTGTATGCTAAGTCTGTGCTGGCTTTTATCACGAATCCCCTTGGAAACAGGAAATGCCCGGCTGTTTTTGGCTGCCCTCCCTCATGATTTAGAAGAGGAGCTGTAGGAAGGCTTTGCTGAATGGCCTTTGATTTTCTGTCAATGCAGTTTTGCCAGAATTTTAACCGAGGTCCCAAAAGTAGAAATCAAACATTAATCTGCTCCATCAGTCAGTCCCTGGACAAGCCCTAGAAGCTGAAAATCTGTTTACAACAAAGATATCATAACCCTTTGAATACTTAATAAGAATGATAACAAAGCAAGTAACTCTTTGTTTAAAACTAGTTAAAGTGCAACCCTCCTGTTCTGATTCTAGATGAACAAATAAAAGCCAGAGGTAGGTTGCAGTTTATATTTTAAAGTTACCTGGCCTTTTTCTTAAAACCAGCCCTAAATGAAATGTTTAACTCTCTCTTCAAATGTGTGACACCATCCATCACAATTTTATAGTTAGACACATAATAATGTATAATCTCAGCTGGCTGTCCACTTGTAAAAATGGGAATAGACTTCAAGAAATAAGCAATTTCCCAACAGAAAATTGGAAATTCTGCCAACCAATTCCAGGTGACCTGCCATCAATCAGTGTTAAATTCTCCCCAGCTATTGCTGAAGGGTATTGCCATTACTGACGGGCTTCACCTGGTGACTAATGGTATATAACAAACACATTCAAGAACTATAGAAATCCTAAGAATCTGTAATTGCCAGTTAACTTCCAGCAAAGACCTTCTCAGGCAATTCAGAGAGTGAGATTTCTATAACCTCAAAACTACTCATTTTTATTATAATTTAAAAAAAAAATCAGAATGACTTGATGCCATGAAACTAAATTAAATCAGATTGCAAAACACTTATTTGTTGCAGAATAATTTCTTGTAACTACTTTGCTGTATGCACTGAATATGTGCTAATATGACAATTGCTATAGGCCTGGACTTGTATTGAAGTTCCTCAAAAAACTTTGTGTGATTAATAATTATGATTAATGTTTGAAGTGTGCTATTCCAGGGTAATAGTTTCCTTCATTTGCCAGAGTATACATTTAGAATTAAGTATTGAAGTGCTCTGGTTACTCAAATAAAATACCTATAGCTGTGATTTACTTTACAGGTGAGAAACATGCTGCAAACAAGAAATCCTGACTCTCTTCAACCAGTACCAGAGAGGCAGAAGGAAATGATGATGGATTTGTTACATGGAATCTCCAAGACAGGGAAATAGGGTTTTCACAGTTGTCAAAAAGAGAATCTGTCAAGGTTTAAAGCTCTTTGTGAAGCATGGAAGCTTGAATTTTCACTGAACTTTTAGATTAAAAAATAAGATAAAATTGAAAAAAGTAGTTGGAAGTACTGCTGGGCTGACCCTGGAATTGGATCCGATCAGGAAGTCTCCTGTCCCTAACAACCCTTTCAAAGTCACTAATTCTGAGTTTAAAGGCGCACAGGACTATAGAGAGATCTATTGCACCATTCTGCTCGTCTGATTTCCATGGGGCACTGACAGGGGTGGAGAAAAGAACGTGATTTTAACAGGACTTATATTTGTACAACCTGCAACAAGGTGGGTAATTAATCATGTATTAGAGGGGCAAGAGGTAGCAGTACCAGAATAATTTTATTTTTTCTAACTAAATCTTTTTCATGCCGTGCTATGTTAGGATAATAATGATGGGGTTCTAAGAGAGAGTGCAACATTTTAATTAATGGTAAAAATGCTGTCTTATTCATAGTTCTAATGTCCATGGGATGCTGGACCACTCTTCAAAATAATACAAACCAACAAATAAAAAGGTAATGAAAACATTTTATGTGTATTCAGTGTCAGCTTCGTCCAAAAAGGTGGAAGACAGTAAAGACAGGGAGAGAGCTGTGAGCAGGAAACCATCTTTAAATCCCTGATAATGTGCAAAGTAAGAGGCTTGCTCATGCCCTTCACCACAGCTCAGATAAAATGTACACAGAAGAAGATATCTCTGTGCAAAGAGAGACATCTGGATTTTCCCTGTGTGTGTGCAACAGTGGAGATTTCATCCTCTGGGATGCCCGTGGCTCAGGAGCTCTGGTTTTGTTCCTAACCCATTGTATGCAGCCCTCTCATGCCTTGCCCAGCCAGCAGCAGCAGGAGCTGAGCCCTTGGCTCTCCAGAATCACTGCTGGGAGCAGAAACCTTCCCTCCAGCACAGCCAGAGCCTTTACTTTCAGATGACATCACCTCATTCACTTGGTCAGGATTTGCTTCAAATGCAGAAAAGTCAATTTTCAGAAGAGCAGCCAGCTTCTCAGCAAAGGCAGAGCTTGCTGTGCTGGGCTGCAAAGTCACCATGCACACTCTTTTTTGTTAAAATCCCACATCCTGGAGTGCTGGCACTCCCAGGTCAGTGCCAGTGAGGGCAATACTGAGAGTAGGTGTTGGTTATGAATATTGGACTGCAGTAATGCTGAGTTCTTAATTGCTAAATTTGGGAGATGCTCAGCATTTCATAGCATTCTGTGAATAATCAGGTCATCTTTGCAGCTTTCCCACTGCATCCCTCCATCAGAGAGGTGTTACTTGAAGGCATTGTGCAGATTAAGTATAAAATGGAGATGTGCTGTGAAAAAAGAATTAGTATCAGGAGTGGGTTTCAGTCCCTTTGACGTTCTCAGAAATCACATGTCCCATTCTCTCCACAGCTCCTGTGCTCTCTCTGGGTGCTTAACATAATTTGTAAAAGAAATAGTCTTAGATTTTCAAAGTAGAGTCTTAAAATAGCCTTAAATACTTAATGGCAGATTGAAAGATTGGGGAATAAAAGCAGAAATATATTGAACAAAATAGCATCTAAGATACTAATTTAATTACCAAGTCTCCTCTAAGGGTTGGGTAACTGATCTGTGGTAGCATGGACCTAATTTTTCCCCTCAAGTTGAGAACAGAGAGAAAGCAAATGACATGATCTTCTATTATTCTCTTGATATATATCAGTGAACACTGTATTGCTGAATTTCACAGAACAATGGTCCTTCAAGTTTAGTATCTTGTCTCAAGGCATGTTTTCTGAGAGTATAGTCACTAATGAAACTTATTGAGAGACTTCAAACTGAACATATAGTAGATTTAAAATTAGATTTGCCTTTGGAGTCACATTTTCTGGGATAATTGATATTTTTAAAAATTTTAAAGGCAGTTTAAAAACTATTTCAGATTTCTGAGCTAGACCCAGACATTTTAGATAGTGGAAGATGCCCTGTCATGAAACAGCCTTAAATATTTCTAATCAGTTCAGTAACTCACCGTAAAAATACTGATATTCAATTACAAATGACTTTTTGTAAAACATGAATTTTGGTTATTTGGATTACTTAAAAAAAAAGGAAATGCAAGCATTTCTCTCATTACTGTGAAACCCTCAGGAGCATTTCAACACACTGAAGATTTCAAAACTTCTGATTGTGAATGTTCTGTGAGCAAAGGATGAATTCTCAGTCACTGGATAAGTCCTGCTGATTACACAGAATAGCAGCAGTGTAAACCAGGTGATTTAGAAACAATTCTAAAGAGATTCAGGTCTATAACAGGTCTGTGTATGACAGGCTATATCCAAGAGATAAGCCTAAAAAGGACCTTTCTTCTTATGAATCTTTGTGCCAAATTCACAGCAACAGCTTGGGCAAATGAATTCTACTGAGCAGGGAGAAAACCAGGCCTGTGCCTGCTGACACCTGAAAGCAGAAACAAGCAGGTGTCTTCATAGGATAGCTTTACTGCATTAGACAGAATTGCCTCAGAAATGCACAGACATAGCAATGGTTACGACAAATATTAATTAAAACTGCCCGAGCCTGGAGCTGTGTGTACACTTCCAGCTTTTCTGAAGCTCTCTCAAAGCCCACCAGGCTTTAAGGCCTGTCCCAAAATGTTTACACATCGTGCACCAGCACTGCCATCACTGCTGCTCCTGAGTTGTGGCACACAGGAAAGGCATCCCAAGGAAATACGGACTATGGATTGCTGAAAAAAATCATCATACACAAAAAAAAGCTACAGGAAATAGGGCTGCTTGCACCTACAGGTCAGAGCTTTCTATCTGACAAGTCTCGCAGTAAATGGTTATGGGAACTGTAGGAGCACCTAGCAGTATATCACTGTGAAGAATTCTGCCATGTCTGTAATACCAGAAAAATTGCTGATAAACCTTAGGATATGATAAAGAGTTTAACTCAAGTATTTCTCTCTGAGTATCTAGATTTCCTGCAGGGGCAAATTCTGACACCTGTATCCACGCTTAGTAGAACCTCACTTTATGATTTTTCTCACTGGCTTAATAGACTTACTGATTGAAGGGTTTCTTAGAGGTGTCTGGAGGCCCATAAAAAAGCCCCCACTTTTTAATACACAAAGACTGCCTTCCAAATCCTTCCTCAGTTGACAATTTCCTCATCAAAGGCAGAACAGCATTAAAAAAACCTGTAGCATTGCCAAGCTGGAAATAAATGATTTTGTTGTTTTAAATACAAATAATGATCTGTCGTTATGCACTTTGCAAGGAAGGCATTACCCTGCCTTGAAAAACACAGAAGACAAACAACACTGAAGTAGTTTTGATAAATGCTGTCATTCTCTATGGAAATTTAGGAATTAGAATGCTGTTAAATGAAGCTGCTTTATATCCTCTTTGAGTTTTCATTCCTTCAACAATGGAAACTGCCTTTGGAAAGACAGCAGACTGCAGGTCCTGTGAGGATTTAAGTGGCTTGATCATGTCCTTGTGAGCAGACTGAGGCAGGGAAAGCCAGAGACATTGCAGTCCCCTGGCCCATTGCTTCTGGTGAGTTTCTTCCCAGCCTATAAAATGAACAGGCAAACAGCTCTAACATTCACACACACAGAAATTTCTGTCTCCAGTAAAACTTCAGAATGTGAAAGTGTATATTCTAACCACAAATATTCTTTTTGGGAACTTCTGTGTTTTGGGCATAACAGTAAATTCGGCCCAACCTTCTTCTCAAGTCACCTCTGTCCGTGTCACTGCAGCTCATTTTCAACCTGCCAGAGCCAGGCAATATGAACTTGCCTCATTTTTTCCAGCTGTCCCCTCCCAGCATGAGGATCCCACCAGTGTGTGTGCTGAGCTCGAGGCACCTCTGAGATTCTGGGTAAGGAGCTGCAATTACAAGCAAGCAGGAGCAACAAGCTTGTTTGTGGTTTGAAGTACAGCTAATAATACCCTTTAATGGGGACGAGCCCATTTGGGGACACTTAACAGCAAAAGGACAGGTAGTCGTGATGGGAGGCAAAATAGAGGAGAAAGCCAAGCCAGTGCAGTGTGAGCAGCACTGCTTTGAGATTTAAATATCAGAGGTTCTAGGGGATATTCATTCCAGAAATGAAGGCAATGGAAGGTTAAAGAAGGGAGAGGTGTTCTCTAACCCAGAACAGCGTGGCTCTCCTCATCATGGCCTTCACTGCAGTCTGTCACTGAGCCACTTTCTATTCCCCCCGAGCAGGAGCTGTAGAATATTTTGTAAAGTTGCATCTTTTAAAGTTCAGAAAATAAGCAGTGAAGCAAGATGCATCTCCTTTAGAAAGAGGAATTGAACTCGCCCCATGCTCCATGAAGCCATCAAGCTCATGGCTGAGCAACACATTGTTGAGTTGAATATAATGAGGCTGCTGCATAATGTCACATTATAAAAAAAACTGTGCAACACTACAGAAAAAAAACCTCTACTGCATTCTGATAACACAGCTCCCTTTTCCCCTACTGAAAAAAAATTCAGAAGAAAACTAGGAAGTGGATTCAGGCATAGCAATCTTAATTAGCCAGTTTTCAGTCAAAATGAAACACAACTTTCATTTCAGCACTGAACACAACTGAGATTCTTTAGAGATTATCAGAAATTAAGTATATGAATTGCACATGCTGTCCTAAACAGCTCTTTCTTTACCATAAATTAACACAACTAGAGATGTAAAATCGTGGTGATTTGATGGCTAAAATATTATTTTTATAAAGTTAAATGAATTAATGCTTCATTTGCAATTTCATTAGTTGACTGCAACTCTTTAGCCTTGAAAACTCTATTGGAAGAGGAATTCAACCCAAATTCTAAGTGGTTAACCTCTGAAATGGGTGTTGAGCAGAATTATTAATTCATAATCCTGAATTTGGGGCATCCTTGATTATCTCTAACTTAAATAGACATAAGTGTGATGATAAATCAAGCCTTAGACTTTTTCTTGGCTTTATATGTTTGAAATTTGGATGTTTACTTCAAGAATAACCATTCAAGGACACAACCATTTGCTTGGTACACTGCAATGAAAATGAAAGAATAGGAAGAATAAATGAAGAGAAGGAATAAATAAGATAAATCCTCCATGTCTCTTAAGAAATGTGCCTGATGACCAGTGCAGTTTTCCTGTGCAGAAATCCCTTCCTCATTTGCAGTTTGTGTTTGGGCACTTTTTTATCTCATTTATTTGAAAATTGTTAATTTGCAATCTTTTATATCTTGCCTTTTTAGGGGAAGGAAAAAACCCACTCCAACAACCAGAATATTCTGTCACAGCCCTGATAAAAGCAGCTCAGCCATGAACCCTGCAGGAGGTTCATGCAGTGCTTCCCCAAGGCCATGCCATGGATTTGTCCTGTGCCATGGAGCTTCCTGCTACACCAAACACAGGTCAGTACTGATCTCTGCCCCATTCCATGGCAGACAAGAAGATTTAGTTTGTTCCATGCCTTAATAGGCACCAGGCTGTGGATTGTGAAAGGCAAGTGTTGATATGAAATTTTTAAGAGACTCCTCATAATGAAGCAGTACTAGTGACACAGATCTTCTAATCAGGCATTTAGTAATTTTGCTTTGCAGCTTGGAAAATGTATTTCATTTAAATTCACCTCCTAGGAGCTGTGTGTCAGGCAATTACTCTCTACCAGAAGATTTCAAAGTCCAAGCAAATTAAATGGGCTCTGTTCTTAAAGTAATACTGCCCTCAAAGCATCATTACTGTTGTTAAGAAATAGCAAACCTGAAGGCACAATTTCTGCTCTCTCCTATGAATACAGGTGCAGCTCCCATTAATGTTATTGGCAATCAGCTGTGCATATTTACAGATTTAAAGCAGAGTCTCTCTGAGTGAGGAACACACCTGAACACTCGCAGTTCTGAAACAACACTGCTGAAAAGGAGAGCTGAGTGCAGTTTCCAGAACACTAGGACTTCTGAATTAAATTCAAAATGGAATGGTCTGTAAATATATTAATTCCAAATACACCCCAATATTAGTAGAATCACATTTTTTTTCAGCAATAGACTCCTGAAGGAGAAGAACAACCTTGCAAGACATGGCACCAGTGAGCATTTGTCTTCCTCTAACTTACTACTGAGTGAATGCTCTTGTAAAGTGCAGTAAGCCTCCACATGCTGCAGAATGTTGGTATTAGGTTGCCTCCTCACTGAAATAGAAAGTAGATTCTTGATTTTGTGACCTTTAAAAACTTGTGGATCAGCTGGAACCACTGTTCCAAGTACAGACCAGCTGGGAGCCTGTAGATGGGTTTGGTACCAACCCACCTGCCTAGGGGAAGTGATGGAGTCACCATCTCTAGAAGTGATAAAAAAACACGTGGAGATGGCCCTTGAGGACATGGTTTGATGGTGAACATGGTGCTGGATCAATCATTGCACTTGATGATCACAAAGGTCCAGCTTAAATTATTCTGTGAATCTATTTTCTATTGTGTTACTATTTCTCACTGTTCCAGAGCTCTAGATTCCCAAAGATCCAGAGATATGTAGAGCAGAATAATGCAAAGGAGGTCAGTTGGCACTTTAGAAATATCTCCTTTTGACTATTTACTGCGACTTAAGAGCAGGAAAAAAAATCCATCTAGAGGTGTCCAGATCCCTTTTTAAGCTCAGACTCTGTCAGCTGTCTATTCCAAGCATACACAAAAAGCATCTGGTGATGGTCCTTGGGCACTGTCCTCACTATAGGAGAGGTCAAACTGAGCTGAATAGAACCCTTCATGTTATTGAAGTTAACAGTAAGAGAAACACTTCCCTAAATGGGGAGCATATTGCCAGAATTGCATCTAGAATGAAAGAATTCCAGCTTTGAATACTGATACTCTGTTTTTCTGCCTTCCATGCTTTCAAACAGACAGCACAGGATACACATAAATACAGGCAAACAGATGTAAATAACCTATCCAAATATTTCTGTGAAGCACCTTCTTTGTGCAGCATGCCAGAATCGCCTCCCAAGCATGGGTTTTGTAAAGGATATTACCTCTCACTAGTTTAAGTCAACTACTCCTAGAGACTAGAGTGGGAATTCTGCAGGGCAGGTTATCTGTCTGTCACACTTTCAGAGCAGCTACTGTCAGAGTCTGGGTACTGGAGCAGCAAACATTTGGGCCAGATGCCAGTTTTTATGCTCCTGCAGTAGTTTTGCCTCATAAAGATCCTTACATTTGCTCATGCTATTCAGTGAAGTTCATCTATTTCAAGAAATGCAATATCAAGTACTCAGTCACTGACTCCAATTAAATCTCTGCTTAAAACCATCTCTTTCCACTCACTTTTCATTCTTCTTGCTCCTTGATTGTTTCACTTGCAAATAGAAAATAAACAGTTCATTGTTATTGAACCAAACTCTTGTAAGCACAGTGACATAGCAGCAGTATGTCAATGATTTAAAAAGATAGTTAATATATTTTATTGTGTGTAATGCAATGGAGCCTTGACATTTAGCCATTAGTGTAATGCAAATAACAAACAATAATGCATAACTGTGGTTAAAATTGAATCACTGAGCAAATGCAAAAAGAAAAGAAGAGGTGGTTTACATAGTAAACAAGGACATAGGACAATCCATCAGGAGCCAAAGATAAGTATACTTGGAGCCATAAAATTACCTCGTGTCAAAACTAATTGAGGGAAGCAGCTCGTCACTGATGCAATTGTGCTTTAATAGTGGAGATGGCATCTCCATGGGCCTGGGAGAGAGGCAGCTCTGAGAGCCAGGAACAGAAACTTCGCAGAGATGGGTTCATTCTCTCAGCCCTCTGCGCTGTGCAGCAGGCTGAAATAATTGGGTGCACGGTTTCAAAACACAGAGTTTCTGCCTGAGTGGGCAGCGGGACCTCCTGCAGCTCAGGGTAACCACGGGCTGCCTGGGGACCTGCAAAATGCACCAGGTGGTCCCCTGAGAAGCAACCCATGTCATCCCATGTCCTAGCTCCTCTCTGCTCCAGATTTATACAGTCTGTCAAGGTTGTCAATGTGAAGCCATTTAGATGTTGTCTTGTTTTGCATTTCTCACTGTAAAATGTTCCAGAAATGAATCTGCTGTCTCTGAATAGAGAATTGGTCTAGGAATTGGCAAGGACTTCATTCTTACTTTTATTAAGGGCTTATCAAGTAAAAAGGACTGGAACAAAGAAGAATAAAATATTTGATTTCCCCACCCTCCACCTAGTCTGAATGACAGTCCTTTTGAGGTCAGTATTGCTTAAGTCTGTAAAATGAAAATGCTACGAATGACAATCAAATAACTGTCAGGCGCCTTATTAAATTTCATTCAACTCCATACAAAATCTTAAGGGACCATTGCTATCTTCCAATTTAGACAAAGATTAAATAAAAGCTGATCAAAGATTTATAGAATTCTAAAGTGATACTAAACACAATGTGCTGTGCTTGGAAAGCTTTCCCTGGTACAATGGAGCTGGAAGAAGCCTGCTTTAATGGTTTCATTTAAACACCACTTTCCATTGGAGGAAGAAACCAGCAGTTTACAACCACCTCATCTAATTAAAATCTCGTAATTCACAGTCTAAATCAAGTTTAAATTGATACTAGGGTTCATATCGTTGGCCAGACAGAATAAAAAAATCAGTAACCATTTAAACACAAGAGGCTTTGGGTTTTTTTTAATTCAAAAAAAGAGCCAAACCATCAGCTTTGGTGGGCTTCCTGACTAGAAATTTTCAGCCTATGTGTCATAAAATAAATGTACAGGTAAGCTAAGTGCAGGTAGTAGCAGTAGTTACTAGAATGGCTGTTTTCAGCACTAAAACAAACCTCTGTTCCGTCCATCAGTGGTAAAGTACGCAAGGAATGCGGACCCTGCTACACTTGAAACATTAACAGGAAATATAGGGAAGAAAAAGAAAAGAAGCAACAAGAAGGGAAAGGTGCTTTAACAGAGAGAAATTGTTTCATATTTTCTTTTCTTGCTGCTGAAGGAGAGAACTAAATAAGAAGAGTCACAAGCAGGGGAGAGTCTGCCTTACACATTTAGAGAAAAAGCTCTTAAAAATGTGTTTGTTTTCAAGGCAAGCATGTTCATTACAAAATGAGTCTTTAATGTTCCAGTGTTCATCTACAACAGAAATCATATTTCTGTAAGAAAAAGTTCTGCCTAAGGCTTAGCAAGAAATTTATGATGCTGAACATAAAATCTGAATTCTGCGGTCAAACCTCTTGTGAGAGAATATACAATTACAGCAGACAGACTGATTTCTGAAAAGCTTTAATGATATGTAACCTGGAGAATATTTCAGCCATTCTGTGTACCTGATTTACTTTCCTCTACTGGGGCTTGTCTGAATATCCACAAAACCCTTTGTTAGTGAGGTGGTGCTGAATATTGTACCACAATGACTGACTCCACCCTGGGAATGTGGATCTATACCTGTTGAAGAATTAAATATGGGGTAAAGATGCAAACCTCAGACACTGCCATCCCTTCTGGACAGTGGTGCAGCCTCAGTGCCCTCAAGCAGGTGTGAAAGCAAAGGCAAATTTGCCGCAGAAATGCCTTGTAACTTCTGCAAGCTGTGGTATTTCAAAATCCCTTTCAGATCCCAAAAGGAATGTAAAGCAAGATATCAAGCAGGCCATCGTTTTTCTGTTAGCAGTGCATGTAGTCTTCCATATTTTGGCATGAAATCCTAAGGAGCACACCAATGACAGTGTTTATATTTGTAGTTCATATATAAGGTTATTCTGTTATCTGTACTTGATAAACCCAACCCAGGCTCCTGTGAAGGCAATTCATAAATGTCAGCCAGAAGGGAAAACACAATGAAGTGGTTTACAATAAGCATGTTTGCTTTTTATTAGCAAGTTCAAACTAGAATCTTTCCCCTCCAGTCAGGAACATCACAGGTAATTAAGCCAATGCCCTTTTGTCATGCCCTAAAAAAGGAAGATGTAAACTGAAGCATAACAAGAATCATTGCCTGCTCGTCACAACTTCAGTATGGGGATGACTAAATCCTTTTGATACTGCTTGAAATATATGATTTAAGATGAATTCTAAAGGGGCAAGGTAGCTGTATAAAAAGATGGACTAAATAAAAGATAACAGACTTTGCTGTATCATTTCAAATAATCACTTTGGTCACTTTTTTAGGATTAGCAGAGATCAAGATTCAGGTTCAGCAGATTAAAAAGTAAGAGCAGCAAAAATGAGTTGAAGAGAAAACACATTGTATGTCACTTATCTATCTGCAAAAGATTTTCTGTCTGTTCTTCCCTCAATGCAGGATCTTGTCCCCAGTGTTAGGCACGGGAATTGTAAGTACTTCTGAAACATGGTAATTTCCAACTGTCAGTGCCAGAGAAACCGCGCCGAAAGTCTCCGATGGGACTCGTGTCTGAGGAAGGAGCTCCATCTGAATTCAGTGCACTAGGATAGTTTAATATTTCTTTTTTGGAACATCTCCAAGGAAACAGAGATGAATAAAAATGAGACAAAAATTGGGAAATCCCATCTTCCAACTTCTGCTGTTACGAGCCATCTTACAAGCCAGGAGAAAAACAAACACAACAACCAAACTGTCCCAAAGCCCAGGACATGTCTGTGGTGGGAATTTGGGTTATAAATGTACATTTTCCTTATTTTGAGGAATGAGGGATGAAGTTCTGTTATCTGGGCCTGACACAGGCAGTACTTTGTCTCATCATCCATCAGTGAGAAAAGAATTAAGAGAGCAGACTCCTGAATTTTCCCTTCTACTGTCTCTTGACCTTGGGTGATATGAGGCCTTCTCCCACTCAAACCCAAGAAAATACAGACAGAAACTGCCATTTATGTAACAGAGAAAGAAGCTTTAATCCAGCACCTGATGGCCAATGACACACAGAGAAAAAAGCAGGGTTTTTTTCCCTACTGTCCCCTTTCCCAAGGAGACTTCCCCTCCTACCACTGAGTTTCACCCAGCACATTCCTTAAATATTATTTTAAAATACCTTTGGATGGATCAGCTGGCAGAGGAAGGTCCAGTGACACAGCAGCAAAGGCAGGTGAATTCTATTCTGGCCTAATTCAGGGGCAAAATGTAAATTAATTTGCTCTCAGCTCTATCACTGGTCATGAACCCTCCTGTTCCCTAACTGTTCTTGATGCTGCTCCTTGCAAAGAAATACCATTTTACCCCATGATTTCCCAGTTCCAACCTCAGTTCCAGAAACAGCATTCAGCAAAACCCCACCTTGACCCCTTTACCCATTTTTGCAGCTTAACCCTGTTACACAGAACAAAACGTGAGTTTGTGGAATGTCCAGAGGGCAATGGTGAGAGTCTGCTAAAGGGGACAAAGCAGTTGGAAAATGGGTTTTTGGGCTAATATGTGGACAGGCAGTTAAACACGAGGGGTCAAACTCTGATGGAGCAATCTTTCTTCGTTTCACCAACAATGCCCACTATTAGGTGAGCATATACCTTGAAATTAAGCCAATGGAACCTGGATGGAAAACTTGGTATTAACTCTTCAGACAAATTAAAAGGCCAATGAAATTACCTCTGCTCTCAACCAGTGCTGTTTCACAGCCACTAAATTTCTAGCTCATGTAAAAAACTCCTATTTTTCTTCACTTTGGGAATAAAAAAGAAAAAAATTGGCATTTTAATACTGAATTTGTATTTAGAACTAAGAACTGACAAAACAAAATCTGAAATTAATGTGCAAGAACAACTCTTTCAAGTCTATTAGGAAAATTAATTTAGTCTTGAAGTCTTTAAAGAACAATGTATTTGATAAAAGGCTTACACAAAAAAAGGAAATATTTTGGGGTTTTTTTTCATCCAGAATTATTTTAAGGCTGAAAACTCCAGTGTAAATAGTGTGCATTTCTAAGTAATTTTTGACAAATCAGCTATGAACTGCTTCAAAACAATCAGTATGGAAGTAGGAAGTCTGAGTTGAGCTTAAACATGTAGAGATTGCTTTTTTAACGTTCTTTTTGCTTGAATGCAAAGTCAAATAACATCTTTGTTCATTTAATTATTTATAGTCCATAAAACCAATCGCAGAAACACACTCACTCTGAAAAATCCAAGTACCCTCATTTTCAAAGTGCTCTTAAATTTCAGAAACCAGTCTGAGATCCAATCAGGGACCTGACTTTCAGCAGAGCACTAGACATGATTGAGCTTTTCTATTTGTTTCCTATTTATAAAACATAACTTCAGATGACAGATAAGCAATTATTTTCAAACTGAACTTACATTCTCAAAATATTTTGCTTTATGCAAATCAGCTTGCACCAACATTTCTACAACCTTTGCCATGCTCAAAGCCCTTCTTAGCAAATGAAAATGATACTTTTGAATCCCCCGTTGCAAGCTTAGGCACAACATGAAAAATTGCAAAGAACCAAAGAATGTTTACTGGCAAATGGCATCTCTAAAGGACAGAGGAGCCAAGGCAGTCTCTGTGTAGCTGAAACATGTGACAGAGCCATGGGCAGCTTCAAAGCTGCTCCGATGCTGCAGCTGCCAAGCAGCAGCTGCTCCTGCTAGACAATCTTTGTGACTTGGCACCCAGGCCCTGTGCTTGCCATTCAAAAGCAGCAGAAAGTCACAGGATGCAGGATGGCAGCTACCCCTTCATAAATCATGGAATATCTGCAAAAAATCCCTGTGGAGATAGTGGGTGCCCTGGGAAGTTACAGTATTGCTCTGAAGTGCTGATGCAGTCAGTCACAGGCTGGAAATGCAAAATGAAAAATAAATTTATTGTTAGAGCTCCTCTGTATTCCTGATAAATATCTCAGGGCTCACAAAAGCTCCTGCAGCATAAAGAAGTAATATTTTCATTATTTTGAAAAGAAGGAAGGTACCAAAGATTAGCTGGCTCAGGAAAGGTCACAGAGGGGGTTTGAGAGAGGAAGGACTGGAGTATGTCTCCCCAGAAACAAGGCTGACATGGTCCTGAATACATCATGCCTTCTTCTCTATGAAGAACAGATAATTTCTACATCCAGCAAGATGTTTGCCATCTAGCAAGTGTCAAGAATGAAACCAATACAACTAAGTGAAATCACAGTTGCACAGAATCTCCTCTGAGCAGCCTTTCCCAGTGTTAATGAAGGATCATGCTAGATATTGTACTTTGTGCCATTCTATACAATGTTAAAGCAAATCCATAAATCATATCACTTTCTGTAATATGATTCTGGGAAGTTAGCCTCTTCTCTCAAACCTTAAAGAATTTTATATTAAGAGCAGGTCTGATTTGATTGCTTCAGGCTTATATATTAATTCTTATTTTTATGGCTCCCTGGAAATAAATAGATTGCTGTTCAATCCTCTGTAAACTTAAAAGCAGCGACACAATGGAAAAATTTAGTGTTGGTGCTACAGCATCACTGGCCAGAGTTAGAAGCTCACAGAGCAGTGATTTGAAAGCCTCAGATTGATTTCCAGGCTCATTCCCTGGCGAGAAGGGATGGGGTGAGCAGGACTGCACCCACTCCCTGCTGCAGCTGTTTGTCTCCAAGCACTCACTGCACACACATTCACTGAGCCAGTTTCTGTGTCTAGAGGGCAGCCTGGCACCAGCTTCTCTGAAACATTCATATATTAGATCATATCCAGGGATCCAGCAACATTTAAACAAGACAGATGATTAAAAGATAGTGGGAGCTATGCATTATGGATTAAAGTGTAGAGTGAGAAGTTTTCGGAACATTAGTGTTCCAGAAATATGAACTATAAACCCATGTGAAACATTGAAAATCATCACATTTAGTGATATTCTGTGTTCTTTCAGTGGAAAATAGAAAATAAAAGTAGTAGAGAAACATATCCCAATCGTATGAACAAATGATATATTTATAATTCTTTATTAGGATTTTCTGAAAAACACCGTTTTCATAATCTCACATTGGCAATGGAGAAGCTATAAAAGCTAATATTTGGCTTTAATACAGCCTTATTTTTATTGCACTAGTTTGTGTGAACAACACTCAAGGATCTTCAGCTGATTAAAGCTCCAGAGCTAAAGAAAATGTGAGTGGAGAGATATGTCCAAAAATAGACTGACATGTTCATTCTCTTTGTTGTGTCACCTGTGGTTTCCATCAAAAGAGGAAGGCAAACTGAAAATGACTTGGCTTCTGAAATATATGTACAGGAAATATTCTGATACATAACTGATCAGGTATTTCAGCAGTCTTGGAAATATTGAGGATTCCACTGGAAAACAGAGAAAAGACATCCTCTGGGAAGCCAATGGTCCTGACCAGCTGGGCTCTCCAGCTTTCTTGGCCCTCAAGTGGCCAAATGCCACGGAGAAGGTGAATCCTGCTGAGCTGTTCCCTCAGTCACTGCAGCCAAACCAAACCTCAAAGCAGGTCCCACTCTGACAGAGGTTCCTGCTGCTGATCCCACCTTAGGGCTGGCAGTGGAAAAGGTGTGACAGAGATGGGACACCCAGTGTGCTCCCTGCTTGTGTGACCTCACTGCCATAAACGGGATCTCTTTGGGACATCCCAGTGCAGAGAGATGCACAAAGCCCTCTGATAGATTCACATTTCAAAAGTACACTGTGGTATTATTTAAAAGGGAGATGCAACAGTTTAAGATACAGTTCTAAAGGAAAATGACACAACTGAAGTGTGATCTGCAATATGAGAAGAGGGAACAAGTTAAGTAAAGAGGGTACCAGACAGGAGTAAGGACCAAAAGGGATCCCATCCTGTATTTTAACATTTTCCCTTTTAGAGTTCTGCTCTAGGTGTGAATGATGACACAGAGCAGTGGCCAAGGCTCTGTGCATTCCAGCCATGGGCAGGATGCTGCAGTAATGAGGATGTCTGGTGAATCTTTGTGTTCTGAGGCCAGAATTTATGGGAAGTTGTTACATTTGTTGAAATAATGAGTGGGAAGCAGTACTAGGAAATGCTACAACTGCAACAAAAAGCTCACAAGAAGTCAAATAAGCCCCCCTGGATGTTACTTGCTCATATCTGGGGGAGTAGATGCTTGTTAACAAGTAAAACATTATTATGTCCATGCCGGTTTGTTGCTCTATTCGGCAAATTTCCTGATCCCTCTTGACTTTCAGTTCTGAAACACACATTGTCAGGAACTAAAATGATTAAACTGTGTAATCTGTTTATTCAGATCATATGCTGAAAAGTGTCTTATTTCACATGTATCTATTGTAGAGTGATTCCAACAAAGACACCAAACAAAAGATGAGCTCTCAAATGAAGGAAGACAGTCTTTACCTTCTCTTGACAGCTGCCTGCAGCTTCAACCCTCCATTGAAATACTGCCATATAAAAATTTACCTATTAAATTATTTTTGGCATTTAAATCATATCTATCACAAAGGCAGCTGAATTGTTAAAAGCACTGCATTTTAACATGTGCATGCTTTGGATTATACTTCAAGGAATGCTGCAGCTGAACAGGACTCTGATATACTCTGTACAGGTTAATGAAAGAAATTTTACCAGACACTTCTTAGCCTCAGCCTCTGATTTCTCCATAATCTGCTTCCTGAGATCTTCCATCAGTATAATTAAATATGTCTGTGCTAGTTCATGGTGCTCTGTTCACATACACCAGCTAAAACCCTTCAATTTTTCAATTTGTCCATGCAGCCACCTCACGTTCTCTCTGTCATTTGGGATACGTGACAAATACTGATGTCTTGCATGGGAAAAAGTTTGTACAGCCCAATCCACCAACATTGTCAATATTGGCTCCAGCTTACTAATTAACTTGAGAAAAGTGAATGAACTAATTAGCAGGGCAAACTAAATAGAATATCATTAGTTAGTCAATCAGTGCTGGTTTCCACCAAGTGAATGAGTAATTTCCACACATTCTGGGTCACTGTCAACCTCTCAAATTTCCCATTGGACTTCCCTGTCCTGCAGCAAATCTTAAACTGAAAATACTCAACAGGATGACCTGGTTCAACGTCCTGCTTGTACTTCCACAGATCACCAGTGGTTACACTCTGGAAAACACTGAAAAAACCTCAGCTGATTCAGGCTGGTTTCTGCTTCACTGAGAACAGAAAATGAGGCCAGAATTCTTCCAGGTCCCAAGAAATCTTAAAAGTTAAAAAAAAAATAAAATCCTCACTTATGAAATTATTTATTGAGGTACAAATCTTGCAGCCATAAAGAGAACCTGCCAGAGGGACAAATGACCAAAGGAAATGGCTTTAAGTGGTGACAAAATCCCAGAATGGGTTGGATTGGAAAGAACCTTAAAGATGACTTAGTTCCAAACCCCTGCCATGGCAGGGACACCTTTCCCTGTCCCAGGCTGCTCCCAGCCCCAGTGTCCAGCCTGGCCTTGGCCACTGCCAGGGATCCAGGGGCAGCCACAGCTGCTCTGGGCACCCTGTGCCAGGGCCTGCCCACCCTCACAGGGAACAATTCCTCATTCCCAATCTCCCATCCAGCCCTGCCCTCTGGCACTGGGAGCCATTCCCTGTGTGCTGTCCCTCCAGCCCTTCTCCCACGTCCACCCCCAGCTCTCTTGGAGCCCCTTTAAGTGTTGGAAGGGCCTCTAAGTTCTCCCTGGAGCCTTCTCCTCTCCAGATAATCCCCCAGCTGTCCCGGCCTGGCTCTGGAGCAGAGGGGCTGCAGCCCTGGGAGCAGCTCCATGGCCTCCTCCAGGCTCTCTCCAGAAGATCCTTCTGATGCTGAGCACCCCAGGGCTGGGGCAGCGGAGCAGAATCCCCTCCCCTGCTGCCCACGCTGGGCTCAGCCCCTGTGCTTGCCTTGTGTCTCATGTAAAATATCTTTGGCCTCCAAGTGGGGCTATTGCCTGGAACTGTTTGAGTGGTGCATCCATCAAATCCATGTCTGCCCAGTTTAGGGTGTTACGTGGGAGACAAATGCTTTGCACAGATCCAGGGAGATGACATGATCTGTTAACTGGCAGTTCCCCAAGACATTTTGAGTGTGACAAAGTAAATTAAAGATTATTGGCATCAGACCTGCTTTTCCTGATTACCTTTCCTGTATCCCTCAAACCAGTCTGGTGACCCCCACCACACTGCCAGGCCTGCAAACCCTTCTGTAGACAGAGAACTCTAGAAATAATAGCACAACACACTATAATACAGCAGGCAGCCCCCAAAGAACATGCTCAAATATGCTCTCACTGCAAGGTCTGCTGCCCAAACTCGAGTTCATTTACTTTAGTGCTTAAAGCCTTACAGGAATGTCTCAGCTCTCTAAAGGCTCTGATAGCTGCAAGTGTAAACACTGAGTTTCAGTCATGGCCCTTATCCTTTCACTGATAGCATGTAATTGTTTATGGCACCCTCTTAATACTGAAATAACAACAAATACTCAGCTGGAGACAAGGGAAAATGATAATGCACCAAATGCTCATGGTGCTTATGAGTCTTGTCATTCCCTGATTTCAGAGCTTTTCTTATACAAGTTGTTTATTTTGACTAACATCCATCTTTAATGGCTGTGCCATGCAAAATCTCGTGCTACATGTGCATTCAGACATCACAAGCAGTGTTTTGGAAACGAAGCATTCCCATTAGTTTAGATAACATCATCAGATTCAGTGGGAGAGAATGACTGATCCATATAAATACTGGTTGGAACAAGTGTGCATGATGAAGCATCTCTTATTGATTAGCAGATTTGCTCTTGTATATGGTATTTCCCAACGTCCTTAATCAAGCCTTCTCTGGATGATTCAAAGAAATTCTTGATTTTGGTAAATAGGCTGTCATGCAAGGTTAGACTTGTGATGTTTTTAACCATTGGTTGGACCTTACATCCTTGTTCCAGACCTAAGTCCTAATACATAACACAACCCCTCCAAAACCCACATATAATCCAAGAGAAATGCCATATTTTGCTATGACAGCTTTTGCATTGTACTTTGGAAAAAAACCTGTTACCATCATGTGAGGGGATTGCATGCTGAGAGGGTACATGCTCCCTGTAGGCTGCTCTTCCCAAATCCATGTCTTTGTGTGGTCCAGCAGAGCAGTTTGTAGCTCTGCAGTAAGTACAGGCATTGGAAGTTGCCTGCAATGCACTTTCCAACATGATGCCTTGTATTGGCTGCCATTTCAGAATTTCCAGTAATACAAAAACGTGGCAGCAGCTCTCTGGCCACAGAGAACAACACACAACTTTCCCAGACATTGTCCTGGGAAAGGCTGTGAGAAGACCAGAGAAAAGAATGAGAAACAATTCTTACCTTCACTCGCCGCACCTGTTGTTGTGAACATGTGGAATGTGTTATGGAGATTTGTTTACCAAAGGATGATTTCTTAATTGGCCAATGGTGATGGTGTTTGGGTTGATTGACCAATTAGGTCCACCGGTGTTGTGACTGTCTGTAAGGGTGATGGGCTCCTTAATAAGTATAGTGTAATAAAGTGATTATCAGCCTTCTGGGAATCATGGAGTCAATGCTAATTATTACATGGCTGGGGGCCTGCAACAACACAAAAGTGCATTGAATCACTGGGAAGGGCAAAGAGAAAGCTTGAGATGGGAGAACTTTTCTCCACCAAACACACTGAAGTAAGGGGAATTGCAGTGTCAGTCAGTGGAGGTGAGAAGACAGCAGAACATCCTTCTGTGCATTCTGCATAAAATAGAAATGGGGCTTCATTCAAGCATTCCTTGTTTCCCTAAACTATTCCATTTGCAGGACATCCATCAAGAGCATTTTTTCCATTATGTTGTCTATTACAGCAAATACCACTTTAGAGACACAAGAATTCTTGGTTGCATTATACATAGCGAGTCAGTTGCTAATGATGATTAGAATTTGTGTAAATAATCAATTAGTAGTATATAAATGGCAAATGTCTGGCAGAACTTGGAATCAGATCCTTAAAAATGTAATTTGTTGCTTTACGCTGCAAGTTATCTCCATCACAGAGGAGATAACTGCATATGATGCTGACATATAAATTTCAAAACCTTCAAATATGCATCTTTAATTAATAATTTAATTAAATGCATTTTTTTTCAAATGCTTCTTCAGTGAGAAAAATATTATCTTCAAATAGATCGCTGCTGTTCTTCAAGGACAATTTTTTACTTTTGCAAATAATATTTGAATTCCTTGGAGGCAAGCAAGACTCCAGTGCAGAAGGCAAACATTAAGGCAATAAAATCCCATTACCTCTTTTGTCCATAAGAGATCTTTCATGTGGAACACCAAAAATGGGCATTATCTCCTAATACCTACTGGAGGATTTGAGCTAGCCCAAGTGAAAAGACTAAGCACTGCATCACCGCTATATTACATTTTTAAAGTATTAATCTCCTTCTGATTTAGGGCTGATACCACTTCATACTCTCCCCACTCTTCCTGCAGGTGTATGCCGAGCACGGAGCATGTAGGCTCCAAAGAGCTCTGAAATGAAGCAGTGCTCAAAATAATGGGAATGCTTCTCCTAAAGTTACAGACTTGATTTATTAGAAATGGTTCAAACATTTTTCCTAATTAATGTGAGCAAAGTGCCTAACAAAACTAGAATAATGTCTCCAGCTTGGACTCCACTGAGACTAATACTCATCCTTCACACTTCAAGGGGCAAAGTTGGGTAGGAGAAAAGAGGGAGCACTGGTTTCTGTCTTAGTGACAACATTTAAAAGGGCCATTTAATGTTGGTATGTGAGCAATGGCGGGTGAACAAGGTCTATGTTTTTCCAGTTAAATTGTAAATAAATCTTGAAATTTAATTGAAAAATCTCACCATTATCTCATACCCATATTTCCCTTCACCTTCTGAGAGTCACACACTTTTAAAAATATATGCATATGTTTTCCATAGCACTGCAAGGAAGTTGTGGTTTTATTTTCCAGCAGATAAAATGAAGTGTGGATTCAAGACTCATCTGGAAGTAAATCCTGATTAGGTTAACCCTGTCTTAACAGTGGGAGTCGTGTTAGCCACCTTTAGCTTTCTAAAGTATTCATGTCTGAAGGAGATATGAGAGGTAGATTGACTTCACAGGTAACAATCATAGGATGTCTCTAAGCATGACACACATCTGACAGTTTTTACATCTCTTGTTTTAGCCTTTTTTGCCACATTAAACAACATCCCCATTCAGTGTATTGCCTCTGCCAAAGCCCATTCTGGGCTCACTCACTGTACATTTGTCAGGGTTGTGCATTTTATTCCAGCAGCCAACAAAACACCAAAGTCCCTCTGGAGGTCTGGCTCAGAATGATTTGCCAACAGATGTGACCCATGTCATTGTCAGTGCCAGACTTAGGGTTTCAGGAGGCCTGGCTTCCAGTCCAAAAGCACAAAAATTACTCTTGGGAGAGATAGCTAATGCTCAGAAAGATGTAGAATCCTTCCCCCAATTTGTATGAGCAGTAATTGTGGAGCCATATGTAAAAATCAGTCAACCGCTCACCCAGCAACTCCAAATGCCGAATGTGGTCCTGCATAAAAAGCAGAGGGGGACAAGACAGTGCCTTCTTCCCCACTGTTTGCCATCTGACTTCCACAGAAAACTTCCCATGTGGAGGAACAACTGCCAAATTCCATGAAGTCTGTCCTTTATACATGCCTTGTGTGAGACATTAACTCAACTGCTTATCAATGCCACTCATGCTGTCAGATGTAGATTGATGTGCTAAAAGCTGTGCACATCAGTTTCCTTGTGCCTAGGCTGAAGCCATGTCCCCAAAAGTAGGTTTCTTTCCAAATGTCTAAATCAACTTAGGTCAAATTATGAGAAACTGCCAAAGCACTTTTGCTAGTGAAACAAAAGAACAGTTACTCTAAAACATTTGGCCTTCGATGGCACAAACGGTATGGTAAATGTTGGGATGTTGGGGATTGCTAGAAAGAATGTCTCAAAACTGTGAAGCTGTTTTTGTCATCCTGCCAGTGGGATGTGAGGAAAACACCGTGTCTGAAAGCAAACAGGGAAGTGTTTGCCAGTGCAGACAACAAGGCTGAGGTATGTTTGTTGTGTGTGTCACACTGGTAGGTCACTGGCAGAGTTTGACATTTCTCTCCCACGAGTTACTTGTGGAAAACCCCCCACATTTTCAGATCTTTACCCAAAGAACAGCAGTAGTGCCAGTGCTAACGCAGACACTGAAGATCTTGCTCTCTTCTGACATCCAGTTCAACCTTGCAGTCAACATGATTTGGCCAGGTTGGCACCATTGGCAATAATTTATCAAAGTCTACTGAATCACTTTTCAACCTCTTTACATGCACAAGCCTACTCATTAATAAAAATCTACTAAAATCAGTTAAACTGAATGTATTCATATAGTATTTTTCTTTTCTCTTGGTCCTAGTCAAAAGCAAATGTAACTCTTAAAGGCACACATCTGTAACAAAGACACGGGAAGTCAGGTAGAAAATGATTGACTAACAAGGAAGGCTAATGATACCAATAGCAGTAAAATGTATAATATAAACTAAGGAATTACTATTTGATAGAGCCTTGCATGCATGCACTCATACAGACATTCTTCTTCCAGTCACACTTAGGGATGTAAGCTGTCATTAGGGTAAAATGTTAAACTGCTGTGTAAAATTTCCTTAAACAATGCAACTTTGCACTTTGCATTACTGAAGGTACTGCAGGAGTGGTTGAAAGTTTTGGCAGGTAAGTACATTAAATGTAGGTCTGAAGGCCATCTTTACTGAAAACAATTAGATTATTACTTCTACCCTGGGGAAAAAAAAACCGCAGCTTTAAAATATGACCTTTTCTGCATGAAGATTGAGGTTTCAGTTAAGATTTTTTACAGTTTTCTTTAATGTGTAAATAGGACCACAATCCCCAACCAAAACCTAAAAAGCCAAGCCCCCTTTATGCCAGGTATATGAGCTCACTTATTGAGGACTGTTTGACAAATTCATCCATTTATGGTAGTGAATGAGCAGTGGATAGGTTTAAATTCTTACAGACATATTTATTTATTACAATGTATGTCTGCCTAAAGCTTGTTCCTGGGTTGTTTTTAAAGTGATCAACCTTTCATTATTCACTCTGTGGTGTGACTGAATCTGGTATTGTTAAAAAAATTATTTCCAATTCTTATTTGCTACCAATCCAGTCAAAACTGTATTTGTACTGACACAAGATAGATTTGCATCCACTCCTCTTTTGAGAAATTTATCTCTGGGTTCAAGTAGTAGGTCCTGGCTCTGGAATTATGAAATGGGGTTCTATCACACACTAAATGAACTTCTCAAGGTCTGTGCAAAGAAAGCCCCAGGTTAAACTTAAATGTTTATGTGAATTCATGTCTGAAAGCCCTTTTTCCTGCTATTATTACTACAAGCAGAAATTTGTGAGTAGGAAGTGGATAGAAAGATTTTAAAGGCAGAGTGCTTTAAGATGTAACTCCCTTCACTGCTGCTCCAGGTGTGATTTATCTTGCCCAGCATTAAACCACAAAGTAACAGCTAGTTAGTTTTTGGGTTGACCTAATCCTAGAGTCCCCTTGTGCAAAAGTCATCACAGTTATCAATCTTAGAAATGTATTTTTTTTCTTCCAGAATTAACCAAGGACCCATCCAAGACAATGATTAGTCCACAATTCTTTAATGTAAAACCCCACCAAAATTCAGATGCGTATGTATCAAACACACATGTGGTAATCTTTTATGTTATTGACATGAGAATTGACTCAAATGGGTAATTGAAAAAGGTAATTTACAGTCTGGCATCTTGATTTTAAAGCTTTCTTTTATTAATATCCACCAAGAGAGTAATCAATTTAGTGGTGAGGCAGAGCTAATAATTCTACAGGAGTTTTATAACGTCTTCATGTTTCAGCGTGGAGTTTTGTCCTTCCTTTGTGTAATGGGGGATATTTATTCCATCCACACATTTTCTTTCAATGCTTGATTCATTGAATCACAAAAGAATTATAAAGTGGTTCAACAAGCAAGTGAGTAATTGTAAACCACTGGGTTACTTTCTGATGCTTATTGCAGCCTCCTTTTAAACATGCTCCTGAATCTGATGAACAAATTCCTTTCCTGTATGGTATTTTCTTCCCTTATGCACCTTAATGTGTCAAGAGCCTCTTTTTCAGTCATATAATTACAATGATTAGGCTTTTCCCAACCCGTTCTCACTCAGGAATACAGTGCTGTGTATTCCTGTACCCTTTCATGGAAACAAAGGCGGTTGATATGTTTTGTGAGGCCAATTACAAATGAAAGAACTTCGTGTACTTCTGGCACCAGCTCAGGCTTTCTTTACAGCCGTGTTCAGAAGGATATTGAGGTACCACATTTGGGATCCAGTGAAAATGAGATGCACTGGGCACGTCAAGGGCTCAGTCTCACACTAAGGCGTGTTGCCATGGGTTGTTTACAAACTTCCACAGGTTCTTGATCTTGCCTTGAATTTGCTTTGAAAGCCCAACACCATCCATGTATATTTTGCTTCTCCCCGATCTGTGCAAGATGAACTCATAATATGAGGGAAAATATTTTCCAATTACTGAATACAAAAGGAAAAAATCCATTTGCCTGTGCCAGCCAAAGGGGAGGCCCACATTTATGGTTCTCTTTACGCATTTTCAGGAGAGAATGTAAATGCTGGGCAAGAACCAGAGGAGCTTTAAGGGTAGTTCAGAAGGTGCCTAGGCCTGTTCATACACAGGACCATTGGCTAAAATAAAATGAACTAAGATGGCTGGAACAAGGTTGTGTTCATGACCTGCTTTAAAAATGAGTCACCTGCTACTTTGACAGCTGTTTGCTGCTGTGAGCTAGGCAGAATATTCCAGTGTACAACTTCTATTTCTTTCTAATTATAATTTTAATTCTTATTTTGATACTACTATTACTACTACTAACATAAAAATTAAACATTAATTTGTGAAGAAGTTTGATTTTGAAATTAGTTTTTGTAAAATTAATACATTAAATCGAAAGTAATTTCAAAATTGAAGGTTTTGCTCTTCCATTCTTGACAAGCAACAAAATAGAACATTCTCATCACTTGGTTGTAAGGTGCTGCTTGAAGAAAATAAAACATCATTAAAATATATCTCTCAAAATTTTTGTATTTGACAAACCACATTTTCCTCCCATCACTGAAGACTTTCCCTGAAATAACTCCCATTCAGGCAATCACAATCAACATCATTATTTTATTACAGCCTAGAATTCAGCAACAAACAACTTTATAACAAAGTTAGAGCTTAAAAGGACTCATGAGGGATTTCAATCCTCATTCTCTTGGACCTCTTGGGTCTAAGGAAGCCTCGAATTATTCAGCAGATAAAATCAACCAACTTTTGGAAAGATTTTATACAGACCAAATTATGAGAGACTCTGCTAAGTTGTAGATATGTTTGACTTATGACTTTGACATTGTGGTTTAGGTAGGGCTTTTTTAAAAAGGAATGGATAAGTAAAGAAAATGAAACATTTTTAGAAACTTGATTTTCTCAGGGTTTCACAGCATGCTATACTTTGGCTACTGATAGAATATCTTGTGGCAACTGTTTCCTTTTTAATTGAGGGAAGTAAAGCAAGCGATCACCCTTGACATTTACATTTTTCACTTATTTATTGGTAAAGAAAGCTATCAAATGTTTTATAATCAGGAAATAATACAGGCTGGACAAGGCTTTCATGTTGGTGCTTTCCCACCACCATTTGGCACAGCAGTAGCCTTTCTTGAGATGCTTTTATTTTCACTACAGCCAGTGAAAATCTACCACTTGCACACACACTTGCTGATATATGAGAATAACAAATAACAGCTCAGAGGTTTCTCCATAGTCTAAAAAAGGAAGCTCTTCTGGCTTATGAAGTCTTACAGTTCCAGTCAAAGGAGCTGTACTTTGCCAGTGTAATTTGTTACATTAAAATAAATCTTATATGTATGAAGAAACAAAAAGTTTCTTTGCTCTTTTCCAAACCATTGTACTCCTGTGAAACTTTGAATCCCAAAAGCTTTACCTCAAATTACTGCCTGAACAGAAACCTTCAGCTTCTGCTTTCTCTCAGAGAGTTTTTTCTTGTTCTCCTGATTATTATTTCAGCAATTGAATCCTTCTTACCAAAAGCAGCAGTGAATGTAAGGCTTCTGTGTGCCCCTAAAATTATATTGCCTTCATCCTCTGTGCTTGTCTCTATATCCAAGTCACCTTTATTAAGTCAGTCCCCAGTGCAAGCTCTACAATGCATTGGGAAACAGATGCTTTGAGTGTCTGTACAACAGCTTTTGGGGTATTCTGTTTATTTTAATGGGACCCTGGGTCCCTGTAACTGCAAGGAACATTCACACATTTACGAAAGATTTTATAATGCATTCCAATGAGAAACCATAAGCAGATTCAGCTCTTCTGTACTCATGCAATAAAGAAATGTTTAAGGCCAGAGCCTGGAGACACAATTGAATGATTCAGCCCCATGAGGAGAGAGAAGAGGTTTCACTTCTCAGGAGAGTCTGAGATTTGACATGGGCTTAAAACAAACTTTAACTATTAAAGAGTTTCTTGTCAGAAAATGCTCACCTCCTTCCCTTCAGAAGGGAAAGATAAAAATAGTTGACCATTCCTATTTTCCTGAAATGGTCCCCACGCTCTCATTTTTGTATTTACTTTCACTCCCTCAGCCTGAGAAGAGCAACACATACATACTGAGTTAACAAGATAAAGGGAAAAATTTTAGCAGTAGAAGAGATAAATGCAGTGGGTAAAATACTCAAAGGTATGATGCTAGAAGAAAATATGACTCAGCAGGCACTGCACACAAAGTTCCTACAGCCCTACTGAAACAAACTCTGGTTGAGCTGGCTGGGAAGTAGATGAAGGCACAGAGAATAGGAACTTTGAAAGCTGTGTGCAAACCCTTCCTCCCATGGTTCTCACAGACTGTGCTGGCACTAACAGCCTTTCCTCTTGCTGCTGGCAGTGCCCTGTGTCCTCATCCACCCTGGGGTGACACTGCTGCCTCAGCTTTCTCGTGGTAGGGCAGGCAGCATCAGGAACCCCAACTCCTCACCTCTGATTTTAAAGGCTAATTTTCCATCCAAAACACAGTCCTGCCTCCTTCACCTTGCTGCTCCTTCCCCTCTGTCCATGCTCATGCAGACCTCCATTACAAGGAGGTGATCTTTCTGAAAATAAAAGAGATCTTTGTTTTGAGTAACGAAATGGCTGCTTCTTCCAGCAGCAGTAGAGCCCTGGGAATGAGCAAGTAGAGAAAGGAGAGATGCTGGGGCTGCCTCTCTCCATAGTGACATGGATTTTGGCTGGACTGGGCAACTACAGACTGAAGTGTGGGTGAAAAAAAAGCCATTGGAATGAGTGACTCCTTGGGGAATTATTTGGACCTTCACAGGATGGCTGTAACAAGAGGGCTCACCTGAATAACAGCTTTCAGCTCCCTTTGGTGAAAGAAAATAATGTAATATCTGAGGGGGAGGCAAATAACAGTTATTTCACCTCCCAGTTCTTAATCAGCACCTATATTATTGACCTCCCTCAGTCACATACAAATAATTTCTTTTTGGTCCTTACCTTCTTCTGTCCTCACCTCTTACAGGCAACGCAGAGACCCTCCTACCACAATATCACATATTTAACACCTCCTCACTTACCTAAGGAGGTGTTTATGAACAATAAACGTAATCAAATTTATTCTCCTGGGCTGCCCCTCCCTCTTATTTAGGACTAAGGACATCAATGTTTCTTGACACCTTTGCCAAACAAGCAGCACTTTGCAAACTTGAGAGAGAAAACTTTGAGCTCCTGAACATTATTTTTTGATGGAAAGTGTTAACAACCACAGCAGACCACAGAGAGCAACACCACAGAAAATAAACATGAGCGGCAGGAAAGAGGAGGAAAAAAACCCTCTTGTGTGATTCCTTCATTGGCTTGCAAAAACTTGCACTTGATACGTGAAGAGCTCTGTCTGAAACCATTAATAACAAAAACAATCACTAAATGAAAGAGCAGCCTTGCAAGCAGCCATCCATAAAAAGAAAGCCAGTTAATTAAACAAACCACAAGCTATCTATGGACTGTCTCTCTTACTTTAAAGTCCTCAGTGCAGAAAAGAGAAGAAAAAAAAAATCTCATCAAATGATATAATCATAGCAGCCTCAAAATAACTCACACATATTTCCAGATAAATCACTCCTGAAATACTAAGTGCCTAGAAAAGCTTGGAGGGAAATTGCACCTCAGCTGCAATTCCTGCTTCTTGGAGAGGCTTTGGAGAATACTGGATCTTCTATCTGCTCACTAAATGTTTATTCCTATTCCTTAAATTGTCAATTTTTAATATAAAACTTTAATTAATCTCTGGATTCATTTCACTTAATGTTGCAGGGCCATTTCACTGTGTCTCAGAAGGCACTTAATTGGAATTGAAGGCTCGGGGTTAGAAACACAACATTTTTCCCTTGCCAAAACTTTACACAGTTTGTGAGAAGGGCCAGGAGCCCCATGTGAGCGGGGAATTGGCTGTGTGAGGATGGCTAAAGGCACTGCTGACCCTGAGCACATTATGGCCCTGATGGAACAGATAGCAGTGAGCTAATGGAACTGGATGTGCATTAATTTTCTGAGATTATACACAGCCATGAGACGCTGTCATCAGCCTCTGTGGGTCACAGCAGCTGGTAGGAGCCTTAGCAGTGTCTTTCCATTATAAGGCTATTATTGATCCAGAATCTAATTTGAAGATCAATTTGGATTGGAATCAGAACCCAATATGACAATGATTTCAGAGAGGATAAGGATAATTTACTCCTCGGGTGCCAGAGATCAATTTTTGTTTTTCTGCACAGACCCAGCAGCCAAAAATGAAAGGGGGGAGAAGAAAAAAAAAAAAAAAAGACCTGAGGATAACGTGCAAATAAAGGATTACAGTAATCCAATCTGGAGGTGATAAAAGTATAAACCTGGCTGCAAACCCATCTGAGGTAAACAAACATTTAATCCCAGCTAAATATCTCTGATAATGGCAGAAAGGCTTCATGTTATTTTTGATGCATTTTGCTAATACAAAATACAGCTTTGAATTCAAAGCAACTCCTTGCATTTCACACATATCTCTTTGTGGCAGTCAACACCTGGGAAGTTTCTGTGGGGATCTGGAGAGCCAGCCCTGCTGTTTGTGTTCCAGCTGTGCTGGACACACGGGCACATCTGCATTAAAGGGCTGAGATCAGACTCACCCAGATGCTTTCCCTGTGAGGTGCCACAAGGGTTTTGTCCTCATCCCTACACATCCAGTCTGTTCCCAGGGAAAGGGAGGATGCCCAGCTGGCTGACCCCCCCGTTTTGCTTTGCTGTGTGCATCCCAATCCCTCTGCACAGGTGGTGCACACCAGGAGTCAGGTCCTGAGCTCACCAGGGTGTGAGAGCAAAGACATCCTGCAGCACACAGGCACAGCCCAGCCCCTGGTGCTGCCACTCTGCACCAGCACACAGCAACACTCCTGGACCTGGGGCCTGTCCTGCCCCCACAGCAAGAGGGGGCATGGAAAACTGAAGGGACTTTTGCTCAAAGTTGTTGGCAGAGCTGAGAATTTTCTGCTCTCTCCAGGGTTGGCCCTTAAACCCTTTTCACTTTTATTAAGTGCAGATGCACTGCAGAGATGCGAGACTTAGTTATCTACAGTGAAACTGGAAAAGGCTTTTTCTTCTTCTTCCTTTTTTTTTTTTCTTTCTTTCTTTTTTTTTTTTTTCCTTTTCCTCCAGATAACCACAGTGGAATCAGTTTTATTCAGATTTGTCTGTAATTGGAGTGAGGCTCTCACTGAATCTAATTTCAGCTGGAACTAATTATAGGGGGAAAAGGTCATAAATGTAAGATGGCTGCATAACTATGTTGGAAGAATATTGACATCATATGGTATTAACTCTGCTCCTGTTAAGGCCATAAATACTTAGAATAAAAACAGCCATTAAGAGACAGAACAAAATGTACCTATTTCTTCTTATTAGAGGGGGAAATAAGGGAGGGAAAATCTCTAGAGGGAGATTTAATAGCATACATTCAAGAAGTGCTGCTCACACACACAAATAAATCAAGAAATAGAGATCGACTCTCTCTCAGACAAAATCCTGAGCCATACTAGAAACAGCCATCACTGTTACATCTGGACTGAGCCCTGTTCACAACCTAACAGGAAAAATACAATAACAGAAACAGCCATATGGAATTGCCCAGGCTGAGAACAAAGCTGGATCGGGCAGCACTGATTCCACAAGATATAAAATATGTGGGTGCTTCTCTTTCCCATGGTCCCCACCAGAGAAGGGAACCAGCACGTGTGAGAGGGAGGGATGAGCCCAGACCTCATGGAAACTGTTCTGACTCACCTGAGCTTCAGAGGCTTCAGGACATTTCCTGTGAGCAAAGCCAGGACTCCTCACTGGGAATCTTACATATCTCATGGACTTCCTGATTTATTAAATGGACTTCAGCATTTTCTCTCTACATATATCTCCTTGTAATCAACACACCACCAGTACAAGCAGAATAACTCAAATGAAAGTAAATTATGCACACAGCTTAAATTTTCTCTGCTGCAGTACTTAGATGACAGAAGTTTAATACTAAATGGGTTACATGGTCTGCTTTAGCCCCCAGGCTGAACTGCAGGGATGACCCGAGTCAAATTAATAAACACAGAAACCTGCCAGACATCTCGTGGTGAGCTGCACTGCAATGAACCTCTGGAGACTCTGGAAGCAGCTGAAAGGCATTGCTCAAACACCAACTGAAATAAGTCAGTAATTAATATTTTATCTTTCTCTCAGCAGCCCCACAGGTGGGGTCTGAACCAGAACGTTGTGCAGTGAGTGGCTCTGCAGGGTCTCACCAAAGCTCTGTGTCACAGCAGCAAAGGCTCAGCCTCAGTCACACTGTGCTCTACGTGGCTTTATTCTGACTTAATTCTCCCCTCCCTTCAGCCTGAAGCAAATTCCTACTAAGCTGATGGAGGTGCATGAAGAGATGAAGAAACCAGCTTGTCCTTGGCACAGCAGTGTTTTCCTTAGGGTGTTCATTGCTCCAGCTGTATTGGTGAAGGATCCTGTTCCCTCCTGGCCACTTCCCATGCTGAATTCCAGCTGATCTCTGATTTGCTGCCTTTCAAGCAAGGCCTTCTCAGTCACCATCTACTGCCATCAGCTCAGCCCACCTTCATTTTGTCTCTGCTGTGGCCACAAGGAAGAACTCATCCTTTCCCTGGAAAATGTTCAATAAAAAGAAAGGGGACAATGAGCTGCTTTTCAGAAGTACTATGCCAGACTCAGAACCAGATCATCATAAAATAGATGCTAGATAAAATGGAAAGTCAAGACCAAACCCTTCATCATGAGAAGGAAGAAAGCATTTTTATCCACACTTTGCTCTCCAGTCATTATTCTACTTGCTGGAACATTAGTTCTTCAAATTGTTTTTAATTACACAGACTAGAAATAAATATGCACCCCTATTAGCATGCTCTTAGGGTGGCACAAAGGGTTCTCACTTCAATTCCAGTGAAGGCACCATTCCAAGGTGATTTATACTCTCATTATAGGCTGTTGCCTTTCCTATGTAAATTTGTAATCAAATATTCTAAACAGTTGATGATAAATACCTTTGGTAACTATTGCTCACAATCATTCCACAGCCACAGGGCTGCAGGGGTTGGGCAGGAGCCCTCACACACACACGTGGAAATGCACAGGAACAGCCCACACAAGTACTCTGCCATGCTGTTAAACCTTCCAACAACTTTGGGTACATGAACCCACCCTATGTCAAACTGCTGAAATTTTTTTTTTTTTGCCATGCTTAATTTAGCAAACTCCCCTCTCATTACATAAGCTATTAGGACAAAAGGAGCATTAATTAACTTACTGAATTTTTGATCAGATGTTGCAATGATACTTTATCATTTTATTAATCTGTTCCAGAGTGGCTTTTTTAGAAATGTTTCAGAGTGAACCAACAAGTTAATACAATAATTATAATCCTTTCACATGATTCCAATATTTTGCATCACTCTGTATTGCTTAAACATCCTTTCAGTGCAAAAGTCCAAGGGAGAAGCATTTTTCCTACACACAAATCCTCTAGTGATACACTTTCAAATACTTAATGTACCATCCCTTAAGACTTTTAATTTAATTTCTGAACAAGTCACTTGGTTGAGATTCTAGGCTTGGGCATCCACAGACTCTTTGAAATATAATAAATACTGTTATAAACTTCATTTGCATGGGAAAACTGAAAAGAATCAGGTGGGTTAACCTGTTCTCTTGCAGGCAGCCCTGTTTTCTGCACCCATCTAGTCTTAGGGTAGGACAGAATTCAGGAATATTAGGATGCTAAACCCTGGAAAACTTAAACTGAGCATATCTGGGCGTTACAGAGTTCCACAGAAACAAAAAAGGAAGAAAGAGATTGCCTTTTTTAATGGCACAATACAATTTGTACAGAACCTTGCTGTCCAGGTTTGACACTTCTCACTCTTGACTCTCTGCCTCTGCATGCAATTGCCAGTCTTTTAAAATTCCTGCCTAAATGAAATAGGTAAGCTTCAGAAAAGATTAAGCTGAAAAATACAGCAGGAATACAGAATGAGGACAGGTGATTGATCTTTGAGTGGATATCCAACAGTGCAATGAAATTCTCAGGCTGGTTCTTCTTTATTTCAAAATGGTTTTGATTCAGAGGGATTTTATAGCAGCTAAATCATGCAGTTGGCACAGACTGTGCAAGCTTTTCAGCATGTTATACTCTGAAAGATGTCACATTTGGCAGAGGCAGCAAAGCTCCATGAATTTATTGTTGTTTTCCATTGAACACCAAAATCCAGGGCATCAGAAGCTGATACAGCACACGTTACCACGCTATTGTGTGGAGTCATCTGCCATCCTGACCAGCACAAACCTCTGGGAGGATGCTGTGCAATTTTTTGAGCAAAAAAAGCCAAATGGGACAGCTTGAGGCCAAAGCAGTGGAGTGTGTGGAGCAGGGGGTCCATGGCACGCTCAGGCCCTGGGGACAAACTGCACCCCAGCAATGGCACTGGTTTGCAAACCCAAATTCTACAGGGGTGCACCCCAAGGTTGCTCCAAAATAACAACCTTCCTTTTGGGAGGAGTGCCTTCGGAGTCTGTACGACTTCTAAGGAATGCCAAATACAGATATGTTCAAGCATTCCCAGAATCAGAACCATGTACTGGGTGTTTAATTACTACACCTATTTATTATGGACTATTACCTTGCTCTGGGTGACCAAGATGCAGTTTTATTGAAATTTCAGCTCGAACACACTGCTAATTAGCTCTGTACAAAGGTGTCTAAAAGCACATGAAGATCAAAATATTACCTTTATATTTTCTTTTTTTCTGTCCTGAACTCTCAATAAACCACAGAAACTGAAATTTCACCACAGTTTTTCAATCTCTACTAAATTCCAAGTGAAACCCAGTCCATTTTCAGTCAACAGTAGAGCAGATTGCAGTCTACAATTGTGAATAGAAAAAAAAATAAATTGTGACAAGAAAAAAAATTAGAATGGTCTTAAGAAGCCATTTTTCTTTTCCACTCAAGTTGAGATAATAGAAAATATTGCAGAAAATGCTTGAAAACTATATAATGATATATTATAAAAAACCAAAATAACAACACACTTTTTCATAGACCAAGATGTTCTATGTAAACAATCAACAGGAAAAACACTTTGAAAATTTATCAGGAATCCTCTGAAATGGATATGACACAGCTGCCCTCTCATTATTTCTGATGAATCTACAAACTCAGGAAAGGAAAAAAAATAATCTGCCTTTTAAGATTCTGGAAGCATCCTCCTTTAATAATTAATGTTGGAAGCTATGAGAGATGTTTAAGAAGCTTTTGCTTCTGTTTTCCAATTCTAAATATCTGCTCAGGAATTCAGTATCTCAGCAAGTACATGGCCACCACCTTAGCAGCTGCACTGTGAGAAACTACTGCAAGAAAGTTCAAAAGAGTGCTCTGACCCTCAGTTTAACCTTGCAAAGAGTCTCTTCTGCCTGCTGCTGGATATACAAAAGCAGCATTAATAGAGTTCGGGGTGTGCAATTTCTCTGTGCATCAAGAGCATTAGGAAGGTTTTACTATGTACATCACAAATAGGTAAAGCATATCCCACATCCAAGTTTCTCATTATGGGAGATATTATATTAGATTGTTATTCACCACAGGAGAATGTCACACTTTTCTGTGTACTCTAGTTCAGCACTTTTCTAATTTCACGGACCTCAATTTACATTTGTCAGTGTCTGAAGCTGGATGATATTGGTCTGCTCAGGAAATGAGTTAAAGGGGAGAGAGGTCTTTCACCTTTTGGGCAGTACCATACTTTGATGATGCATAAATAAAGCACAGCACAAATGTGTCAGCAAAAAATGGATGTCCCAAAGCCCTTTGATGCAAAGGATGATGTTTGCTAGAAACAGAAGGTGAAACATGTAGAAACTGGGAGGCTGAAGGGTTGATGTGAAGAAAATCTGGCTGATGTCTTTGCAGAAATCCATCTTGTCTTTCACTGTGGGTGTGCAGACGTGGAGGTTTCAATGGATTACCAATGCTGATTAGTGCATGTAAATGGAAATTATATTTCCAAGTTCAGTGATATGAATCCCAAAGAACTGGCATTCTCAGTGGCCCTGATCCAAACACCTGTCAATTGTATTTTTACTATTTTAATTGGATTCAGAAAAGCCCCCCAGGACTTAATCTCCCATAAAGGGGCAGCTGTGTTACCTCTACTTACAGCTTCACAGCTTCACACTTCCAGAGCAACTACACATTGACACCTGTTAATTCAGACAAGGAGAATTTACCAATCATTTTGTTCTAAGCATTCAGAAACATTTTCCTAAGTCTGAATAACAGAGGTGAGATAAAAATCCTTGGCTGTTTAATGAAATTTATCCAATGATGAACTTGAAAGTGTTTCAGAACTCTTTGCTGATTTCTGATGCAGCTCCATTGACATTTGTGGCTGCAGTTTAGACTCAGCTGAGGCTAAACACCATCTTCCCCAGGCATCTCTACAAACTTATTCTTTTTTATCCTCAGGGCTTTGCCAGTGGTTTGAACGAGCCCCAAAGTCCAACATCAGAGCTGACATGCCAAAAAAATCAGTCACAAGTCAAGGGTGAGCTGCCCAACAGTACAGGGCACCCAATCTCCAAGTTGTAACCTTCACACTTCAGATTTTTTTTCAATCTAAAAAAAAAAAAAAAATTTTTTTACTTACATACCACATTTTCCATCTTTTTGCACAGCAATATTGACTTTGCAAAAGGAAGCAAAATTTTAAACTAGACTCAAAAGCCAGGATAATAGTAAAACTTTGAGGGAGAACAATTAATTCAATAAACCCAACCTACCAAACAAACCCCTAAAGTGTTAAAACAAGGCATTTGAATAGTAACAACTGTTAAAATGAGCTCTGAAATCTCCATGCAACATGAGATTTTTATTGGCAAACAATTAAATCTCTCTTTAAGTGCACTTTCTCTGTAAAACCTAATTTATAATCTTATCAGGCATGTCTCTCAGAAGAATTTGCTACTAGTCTGTGTCTTTATCTGCACAATGCAGAATGCTAACAATTGTCTTGTATGTTTGTTTCCAATGTCAAAGACTGAAATTCCAATTTAAGGTTCTGACTGCTTTTGGAATTTGATATTATTTTTAAAGTGCTGTCACTTTTGTTCACTTGGTGTGTCAGACAAACAAAATGCAAGAATAAAAAAGCCTGTGTGGATGGTAGGAAAGGAGGAGAAGGGCACTGTTTGCTGTAGCTCTCTTGCTGTTCTGTCATTTTCCTGGCACCTCCAGGGCCCTATCTCCTTTCAGCCCTACTTGTTAGAATTTCCCTTTTGCAATGAGCATCAAGGTGCAGGAAATGGAGCAGGGTGGAAGCAGCAGTGTGCACTCTGGGTGGATCTGCCCCTGCCCAGCTGGGCTGCCCTGTTCTGCTCTCTCTGCCCTGGCTTTGCCTGGAAATCAGCAGCAGCAGCTGAGCCTTTCCTGCCCCCAGACCTACCCCGGGGTGTGCATTTCCAACTGGAATAATAAATAACAATTTCAATCAAACCATTTTCATTCTAAGAACTGCTAACCTAGCTCTTTTTTCACTTTAGCAGAATTAAAAAGAGAACAAAGAAGGTTGGGATTTTTTTTTCAGCAAGCAAATCACACCACTCTACATTATTATTTCCTCCACTCCCCCAGTCTAAGTTCTTTAAGAAATGGAACCACAGTAGTCACACACAGTACTAGCCTAGAGAGTATTTGTTTCATTTAACTTTTTTTTTAAATCCCACATAAAATTCTGCTAATTCTTTCAACATAAATAGGACACATTACTATTCCAAGTTTTCCCTCCCCTTTTATTTAGCTCAGAACACCTGATGGTTAATTCCCAGTTGAGATAATTAGTCCTTGGTTATCACCAGTTATTGTCACCTGTTCAACTTGCAAATGTCTACAAATTTGAGTTTTCCAATTAGCAGCATAAGATCCCTATAGCATACAGCTAGAATGTACTTTTTTTTTTTCCACAAAGCAAATCACTTTTCACTTACACACTTTGTCTATTGAGTCTCATTTGGTAATAGTGCTTTAAAAATTATAGTGTTTTTCACAGAATAGACTTGCTATTGCCCTACCTCCTATCAAGCCCAGATGGCTGCTTCTATAAAGGAGAGAAAAACAGAAAAGGGAATTAAATGAAACCCTTTCCCTAATAAGTATCCAAGTCAATTTAAATAGTTTCATTTCATTTTTACATCAGAGTCCTGCCCTAGTATTAAGGCATGAAGAACATTCTCAGTGTGCTAATAAGCCCCATGACATGTTGAACTGACTTTTCAGTAAGTGGAATAAGCTCTAGTTTATTTTTAACTTTTATGGTAGGTAAACTGCATTAGAGGCAGCAGCCCAGTGCATTAGATCTGGGTTGATTTCCAGCTGAACATAATAAGGTGGCCCTCTGATTAAACCAACACAGAATAATGCTTGGAATGTGGAGGAGGTACTTCTGGAAGCACCATTTTCAATCCCTCAGCACATGGTACCAGGTCACTCAGCGTCTCGGTAATTACTTGGCTTTGTTTTCTGCAATGCCTGCAGGGGATTTATGGCTTCCAGGGAGGTGCTCAGGCCACCTCCCAAGAGAGGTTCTGTGGCAAAAACGAGCTCCAACACTTTTTGTGGGAGTAAGTCATAGAAACTCTGATCACGTCTCTCACCTTTGCACAGTTCCTCTGCAAATCTGAGAGGGCTTCCAGGTGCAGAGGTGCAAACTGTGCCTTGGAGAGGTGGAAAGGGTTCTGCCATCGGGGAGCCAAATTCCTCTGCTTCACAGAAAGCCTTGGGGTCAGAAGGGACTTTTAAAGGCCACTCAGACCAAGCCCCCTGCAATGAAAAGAAACATCTGCAGCCAGATCAGGCTGCTCAGAGCCCCATCCCACCTGGCCTTGAATGTTTCCAGGGATGGAGCAGCCACAGCTTCCCTGGGCAGCTTGTACCAGGGCCTCACCACCCTGACAATAAAAGAGTATCTTCCTTATTTCTTCTTCTGGATGTGCTGAGAATGGCCCAATGCAATCGATGAGTCCCAAGCAGAAATGGCAAGAAAGAATCTCCCTTCAGAGGCCTGTGCAGTTTATTATTAAGAATGAAACCTTTTCTGTAACTCCCCTGTTCTGATTGACTCATTACTTCATGTTTGCACTTATTCCCTCTCCATGGGGATGTCTGTGAGGATATTCTTGTGCTGCTGGCTGTAGCTTTGAGACAGGTTTGGTGACAATGGCAGTCCTCTCTAAAAACACAGTTGCCTCTAAACAGAATAATTTTCAAGACAGCCACATAACTATTCCTAGCTGTGTGAGGTTTAGGGTGCATGGAATAGCATTTACAACATTACAGACGGACAGATACTGAAAGATGCTCTGTTCTGAGCCTAAAACTAAACAGCCCAATGAAAGATTTTCCAAAGAATACTAGAAAACAAGTTGTGGTGTGTTAGGAAAAAAATAGTTTCATCCAAGCCTACACTAATGACAAATCACAATGCTGCTGGCTGGAACAGGTGTTAACAAACTCACCTGCACTTTTGTCCCTGGTTCTCTGTCTTGGGGCAGGGACCAGAGATCAGACTCCCAGACACATTTGGGCATCAAATTCCTTTGAAATTGAGTTGTTTGATTCCTAACTGTTTTTGAGAAGCTGGGTTTAAATGAGGATACAGTGTCTGCTTATTGCTTTGTGTCTGGAGCCCATGAATCTGCCAGACTCACACACAGTGGAATAGGATTATTGCTTCATGGCATGGGCAGGCAGGAGCAGTCACAACCGAGCCCTTGGAGATCCAGGCAGCAAGAAATTCATGAAGATTTAAAGTAGTTAAAGGAGTTTATTTTCCAGGTGGGAAATCCAGGTGTCAGAAGGAAAGCAACTATAAATTTTCAACCCAGCTTTGCACATAAAATGTAAAGCCATTTGGAGCACACAGAAAGCTCAGTATGAACTATGGCTGATAGCTGGTGCAAGGTATGGTCAGTGGTTTTAAATGATTGATAGAGCTATCTCTGCTCTAAAGTACTAGAGCTGGAATAGAAGAAAAAAATTGAGACCTGTTATAATGGTGCTTTATACCTCTTTTCTTCCTCTGATGGTCAAATAGAGTTCAGCTGTACCAAATAACTGTTACCTCTACCAGTGATACCTATGGTAGCTCTCCATGCATCTACTAGAGCATTATATTCCAAGAAACACAACAATATGACATGTGGAGGTGGTTTTAAAAACATCTGATTTATTATTGTCTCTCTAGAAAGTAAAAGAGGTAGAGCATATGCAAAGTAGCTTAGCTATTTCAAGAGGAAATGCATACGTGAATAAATATTTAATGCTGTGCTTTATTCCTATTTAAATACTCAAAAGGGCTTTATGGTATGTCAGTGAGTCATCTTAGCTCACTTGTAACACCTTGGGGTTTCTCCCCACAAGACCCTGTAGAACATTTTGGTTCAGGGAGGGAGCTCCAAGCCCTTGCTGAAACAGCAGCACCCTGCAGGCACTCAGAGAACTCGGGGCAGTCACTGCTTCCCTGTCCCTTCCAGACACCAGAACCACGGGAGTTTTCACCCAACACCAGGTCATTTTAGTACCATTTCCCTGAAAGCAGTGCCTTCTCAAGGACTATTCTGCATGAAAAAGACATGGACAAGTGCTGAGGGAGCAGACTCCAAAGAGCCTCTGAGGAGCACTCCGAGGTGCTGACTCTATTTATACTCAGCTCTGAGATCAGTGCATTAGCTGACTGGCATTTCTCTTGCTGAGAAAAGATCAATGAAGAAAAGATCAGCTGGAGAAAGATCGATGGTGACCAGACAAACCATTAATTCATAAGAAAAGAGATTTTGCTTGGAGAAATAGGACATTACCCTGAGGCTCAAGCTCAGACTTGATTGTTCCCATGTCTTACACGCTGACCTGAATTCTCCCTGCAATAAACTGCAGCCCTGCAAGGACAGGCTGAGAATGAGCCCCTTGCTGCACAGAGCTGCACACAGACAGAGCAGCAGGGAAGCAAAACAGGAGAGAGGGAAATCATAGACAGTCATGCCACATGTGCAATGGAGCCTTGCATTTTCACAGGTGGGAATTCCTCACAAGCTTCTGTAACAAAATGTTGCTGTTCCTCATAACTTAGAATTTGGTGTTCCTTCTGTTCTGAGGTCTGCAGGCTCTTCTGCAGCTGTCAGATCTGAAGGATGTCTCTTTGAGCACTGTCACGAGCATCTCACTCCTATTTGTGGGGAGTGAATGGAGCTGCACTGCTGGATCAGTGCATTGCTGGAAAAAGTTGTGAGTGGGCATTGCTCTGTTTAGTTCCCTCCCACTGGCACTCCTCAGACTCTGGATGGTCATGATTCTCCAATTGCCTGGAAGAAAAGAAAACAATCCAGCTCTTTAGTGATAAACTTTTTCAACCCCCAAAAGATAAGGAATAACCCAGGCAAATAAGAATATATTTATTCTTACACAGTGTGTGTATTCACAACAGCATTCTGTGGTAACAGAGACATGAGGTGCTCAAAGAACAGTTCCAGGTGCTGACAAAAGAGCTTTGATGTTGTGGAGACATTAAAGGAGTTGTTACAGAGCAGTTCACCTGTGGATATTGCCAAGGAGAGGTAGCAGTGCTGTACCGATCATGTTTTAAAGTGCTGCTCCGTGTGAAGTATGAAGAGCACAGCAGCTGCAACCAGAGTGTCCTGCTGCTTCCACAGGAGAAAACAGCTGGAGATGAGAGTAAAACCTCAGATGGAGCAAAGTTCCAGCTTCTCCAGAATAAAGGAGGAGTTCTTATTCTGCTATGTTTGTTTGTGCCTACTGCTACACCATCCTCTCTTGGAAGTTGCCCAGGTTCACACACTGCCACTGCCACTGCCACTGTCACTGTCACTGTACTGCTGGCACAGAGGGAGAGTAGCACTCTGCCACTCACTTGGGAGGAGCCCCCAAAAGTTTCAAGGTATTTGAAACTGTGTTTTGGTTTAAAAATAAGATTTTGACAGAAAAGCAAGCAAAATCCCCACACTGAAGAAGCAAATAACCCCCAGTGAAGTGGTAGTAAGTAAAGATGTACACTTAGCAATTAGAATTTTCCAGAGCAAAAGGGTAATTTGAAAATAATGCCTGCCTGTTTCCAGGATGACAAACATCAGGTCAGGTTCTGGAACACTGTGAGTTCTACCTGATGGATTTAATGAAAAAAACCCAAAACAGAACATATGGTACAAGGCATGATCCCATGTTAAGCCACTGTCCTTTGCTGATTGTGCTGGGAGCCAGATCCAAAATCCAAATCTAGTATTTTTTAGGAAGGCAGGCTGCTGATTATTATAAAGTAATCTTTTGATATCTCTTAATATCTACCTGAGCCAATACTCACTGTCTTAATGGACTGCCACATGTACCCAATGAAACTATTAATTAAATGAAGCCTCAGTGACTTCTGTGGTTAAAAGGAAAGTAACCTGGTTTATAAATCTAACCTCAAATCACTAGGTAATGGCTTTCCCTTGCTTATTCGATTTTTGCTACTGTCATCAAAAGAATAAAAAAAAATCAGATTAAATTTGAAGTATTGCTTTAACAATATGTTTCAAAAATTGCTTTTAGAATATCTAAACCTTCCCCATTGTTTCCTTTCATTTTGAAGTTTCACAAGAAGAATAAAGAGAAATAATTCAGTATTATATGAAGACAGTTCAGAAAGCATATAAATGTGTCTTCCCTAATTCTCTTCCTATTGCTACCTTTTCCTTAGAAATGTGGGGTAAAAAATCTTGATATATGAAGAATTTCCTAAAAAAAAAGATAATCCAAAAACATTTTTAATGTGATATATATTTGAATATATGTGATATACATTTGAATATATGATGCAAGTACCTTCCCCATGAAACAATGAAGAATTAGGCAAAGTTAAGGGAGCCCCATTTTTGCTAAAAAGCCAAGCTCCACGGTTTTCCTCCCGCAGCCCTGCTGACACTCTGCAGCGCTGTGCTCTGCTGTCTGCAGTGAGCCTGGTGCCAGGAGCTGTCCCTTGGGGAGGGCAGCAGTGTCCCAGGCACCCCAGGGAGGCACTGGAATCTTCTTCCCAGTGGGCTGTGGGTGTCAGACAATGTGATTACTTTAGCTACTGCACTACTGACAGTTTCAGATTGTTTTAATGGATTATGAGTTTTGCATTTTGGGGGAACTGTTCCCATTATGAGAATGGGTCTTGCTGGTGAATTTGAAGGAGGAGAATACACAGCTTTAGTGCCTGTGAACTGTCAGAATATTTTTTGCTTTTGTTCAGATTTCAGCAGAACTTTGTGGGTGAAACCCAGACCTCTTTCAGGGCAGTGGGGGTTTTCTCATGGATTCAAAGAGGCAGATCTGCTTTCTGAGGATAAGCTGGAGCTGCATTTTGCCATTTTGCATGACCAAAATAAATTGTTCATTTACACCTGCCTTTATCATAAATATGCCCCATTTTACTTTATTCTGAATCACTCCCCTGAGGTTTTAAATTACATATTTATTACTGATTCAGAAATATCTGGCTAAGGATGACAGCCAACACAATGGACAACACAATTTAGACAGCTGTCATTTTTAAGCAGAACTCTAGAGAGAAAACGTTTAATGAAGTTCCTATTGTTATAGATGGGTAATGAGATGGTTTGGTCTCACAATTAAGGGGTGATCATTATATGCATGCTAAGAGAAGTTTTGTAGATGTACAGTTATGTTACTGCAATGTGTCCTCCCCCTTGCATTGTTATCAGGGGATGGCCTTGGTACTCGGGGCATTTGGGAGGGTTGGCTTGTTACTGTGGTGATACCTGACCTCAAATCAAGGTGTGAGAAAGTGATTTCCACCCCTGGACAGAAAGGACTTGAGGAAAGGCTAGAGGTATAACAGGTGGAGCATCCATTTGGAAGAGTTGATAGTCACGGGGACTCCCAGTGCTGTAACTTTTCCTTGTTTAGTCCTCTTGTTGTAGTTTTTGTTGAAGTTTAATAAAATTTCAACAAGTGAGCAGTCGTTTCTCACACTATGCTTCCTGGTAAAAGCCCAGGCTATCCAATCAACATGACTGTGGCTTTGCATGAGTGATTTCCATGCCCTGGGCCACGAGGATGGGGAAGGGTCTGGAGGGGCCACACGGGGATGGAGCTGTGAAAGGGCAGGGTTGGACTGGGAATCAGGGAAGGTTCTGCTTCCCCAGAGATGCTGGCACTGCCCAGGGGATGGGCACAGCCCCGAGGCTGCCAGGGATGCCCAGGGGGTTGCTGGGGCTCTGCAGGGACAGGCTGGGTCGGGGATCCGGGGCTCCCCTGCAGCTCAGGACAGAGTGTGCTCCGTGGCTCTCAGAGTTTCCCGGCAGGATTCCAGGCAGGAGCCACAGCCCATCCCTCCCGGGCAGCCCAAGAGCTGAATTTGTGGCAGGCGCTCGCAGTGCATCTCACTCAGTTTAATTAGCACTCGGGCGATTCCTTTTGTTGTCGGTAAACAACAGGAAGGTTTGACAAGGCAGAGAAGAGAGCGCATTTGTTGCTTTCATATGTCACTCAAACCAGACCATCGCCATTCCCAGACTAATACTTCTTTACACGAACTTGTGCTAAATAGTGTTAGATTTCTATGCTTAAACCTGGCAGGTTTTCCCAGGGTTGCATCTGATATCAAAATCAAGGTTTATTAACATTACAAAGAGCACCGCTGTCCTGTAGTGCCCCTTTTATCATTCCAAGCAGCTGCCTCGAGGCAATGCGTTTAACCTTGGGAAATGGGAGAGGAATTCTGGGAAGACAGAACTCTTTGACAGCTCAAGCCTTTACCTCCGCCAAAATCTGCCCTCCTTTAGCTCCCACACTGAAAAGAAAGGGGAGACCCTTATTTGATGTTTATCTATTCCTTTCACTGTGCTTAAAATCGAAAGAGAGGGTGGCATTTCCTTACAGTGATCTCCCATTTGTGCTTCAGGCACACTAGGGATGAGAATTTTCATTTTTTCTACCAAGACTCAGACAGAACTGGTGAATGGGGGGACACCAAAGAAACCCCAAATCATTTAGCAGAGTGCAAATTTTTAAACAACACAGTTGTGCAGCTTATCTTATTCCTACATGTTTTATGTCTTATGATAAATTTCACATTCCATTCGCTATTTCATCACCTGTTGCAATGGCAAAGGAGCTGTCAGTGGTTCAGTTATAAGCCCTTATTTGTCAGGGTTTAGGGCTTAGCTGTAAAAATAGAATTCATTTTGATGTTTCACATATCAATTCTCACTTCATACACATCTTTTTCTTTCAGAAGCTTTCAAAGTATTTCCTAAGCTCTACATGAATATAACCTTTGAAATGCAGCTAATTCCAGTTTCTGGTTGGCCCTTGGCATATTGCGAAACACCAAAGCAGTGAGGATAGAAATTAACTATCAGATATTAAACAAACATTTCCAGGTTTAAATGTTGGTATCACACCTCACAAAAAAACAAACAAACAAACAAAACCCTCACCCAAACAAAACAAACAAACTCCAAAACCACAAACAAAACCCCTCCAAAAAGCAGCAACAAAAAACCCCAAAATCAACAGCAACAACAAAAAAAAAAAAAAGAAAAGAAAGAAAAGAAAAAAAAAAACACCAAAAACCCCCCCAAAAAACAACAACAACAAAAAAAAATCCCCAAAAGGAAAAAAAAAAAAAACAAAACCCCAAACCCAGAAGTTCTCTTTCCCCCCTCAAATTTCTGACAAAAAAGTATATAATTAGCTGTACTATTCAGGTCCAGATTTCAGGAGGGATCATGTGCACATCACCTAAGGGGTTTAATGACACCTCTGCTTTCCTGGGTGTATTGACATGGCACAGTACAGTGCTTTTCCTCCTCAGCAGGCAGCAGCAGCCAAGGCAGATGCAGGGCTGGCTCTCCAGGCAGCTGCAGCAGTCAGGTGTCTCAGTGCAGAGCAAGACTGATCAAACCTGGCATTTGAGCCCTCTCAGCTCAGGGGACACGGGCCGTGCTCCCTCTCTTCAGAGCCGTCTCCATCTAATGAGATTTTCCTCTTATTCAGGTGAATTGCTCAGCTGCTCTGGCCATAAGCAGCTTAATGTTTTACTTCAGCTGTATGAAAAGGTTTCATGCAGCCAGTTCCACTGTGACATGTGTTATTGGCCGTGCTGGTGTCTGGATTGTGACAGAGCACAGCCTAATTCCTGCTCTGTCAGGATCCTGCTCGCTCAGGGCTCTGCAGAGCAGCAAGTGCCTTTGGAAATCACAGCACTGAGACATTGTATTCACAGGGAGGCAAGTGTGGGTCCTGTTTGTGTTTGCACCCTGAGCTGGGCTCATCAGTGCTCATTAGGTCTCTGCTAGGCTGTTACTTTACCCTACACACAGTTTGTGCCTTCTCTGATGAAGAGGAAGCAGACTATCAAAGCAGAACTGCCCTGTGCAAGTAGTGCTCATCTTCTTCTGCCAAGGAATGGTTCAGCTGTTAAGGAAACTTCCCATTCTGACCATGCAGGTGTGAGAAATGATACTCTCTTCCAAGAATTTAAAAGGTTTATTAAAACCTTATCAAAAATACAACAGAAGACTGGATAGAGAAGATATTACAGCGCCAGAAGAAGAGGATCTTTCCCACCATGTGCTCATCTACACAATGGATGTTTTGCCTTTTAACTGTTTAGCCCCTCCCAGAGCTCTGTCCATGGACTCCTTCTTCACTGTCCAGTGGTAGAATTTGCTTCCTTAAATCTTGATTGGCGGTCAGGTGTTGCCATAGTAACAAATCAACCCTCCCAAATGTCCCAAACCCAGGCCACCCCCTGATAACAATGCAAGGGGGTGAAACATAACTATAAATCTATAAAACTTCTCTTAACATATACATAATATTTGCCTTTTAATTGTGAGAGTCAGCCATCTCATTACCCATCCATCACACAGGGGTCCCTCTGGCAGTCCCACTGAGCTGGGTCCCAGCCCTTGGCAGCTGCTGTCCCCACACTCACACCCAGCTCCACCCCAAGTTTCCCATGGCACATCCTGATCCTTGAAATTATTTCATCCTGGTACAATAACTAAATAAAATCTCAGCTCAAGCCGGTGCCTGAGAGGAGGAACCCCTTTTATCCCCTCACACTTTTACTGTGGGGAAGTCTGGTCTCTCTGACCAGCTGACATTGGTATGGACTATTAACAAGCCCTGACTCACTGGCAGGAGAATGTTTCTGGTAAATCTGAAGTCCCAACAGCTCCAGTGTATTAAATATAAGTTCAATATTTTTGCAAGTAGCAGATTACTTTCCAGCATCCTGCTAAATCATTCTGTACTCCTGGTGTCTGTAGTTCCAACCAGCTAAGTTATGGCTTTTTCATTACCCCTCTTAAAATCAGGTCTGCTCTGAGTTTGTACATCAAAAGTGATGTGTGTGTGCATAAACACTCAATGTCTATAAGGATAACTTGTTGTCACTGTTATAAAAGTGTATCACTGATTTATATACCAGCAGTGCATTGTAATAAATATTTACTATTTTATACACATACTCATATGGCATATAAACAAATATGTTTAAGGAAAGCTGAAGCTATGAAATTAAACATTTAAAAGTTGTTATTCTGCTTTCCTTTCACTTGTCCTTTCAACCCTACTCCAGCCCTTTCCATGTGTAATATATATTTTACATGCATCATTTCCCAGTGCTGATGCCTCATTCACAGGCAGGGTCTGAGGCTCTCCTGCAGAGCACAGGTTTGTTCTCCAGCAGGCACAGTGACCACTGCACAGGGGACACCTGCAGCCTCGGGAAGTAGGGCCAGTTTTACATCAATTACCTTGATAAACACAAGGACCACATTGTTTCTTGCCATATGGGCCTCAGACTTGCTTTTGGCCCTCCTGGAAACTGCTGCTTTCTCTCAGCTCCAGGCACTTTGCTCTGAGCAGCCACTGCTGGGACAAAGATCAGTAACTGCTTGCCTGCACCAGCAACTTTCACTTCAGCATTTTCTGGGAAAGAAAATGACTGTGGGAGCCTCAATTAGGGATGTCCTTTAAGTTTCAGAGGTTTAATTTTGGTGAGGCTGCCATCCTGCTGCTCAGAATGCTGCTCACATTGCCACCTCCTTTGGTGGCACTTGTCTGCCTGGTCAGACACGGAGCTGTACTGCTCAATGAGGAGCAGGGCTCTGAGCCTGACATTTGACACATTATCAGGATATCTTATTACCACTTCGGGGATGTGACCAGACTAAAATGTGTGCTCTCACATGCATATGTCAGGATTCCTGTTCGTGCTGTCATTATGTCCAGACTGGAGTAGTGCAATTCACGTTTCTCTTTTGTAAGGAACAATGTGTCTGTGTCATGTCTTTCCTAACTTGATTTTTACAGAGATTTATGGCTGGACCCTACTTCATGCCCCACACATTCCAGAAATATTACAGGAGACTGGAATATTGTAAAAGAATTGAATATGTAACAGAGTAGTACAGGCAAACTTATTTTTCCTTTTTCCTTTTTTTTTTTTTTTGTGATTTTATGTCTGTCTTACACACACAATTGGCCAAACTTAATTTGAAATCAGTTGTCTCAATGGCATTTTACTAAGACCAGGAATGAAATTGCTGTATTTATTATATAGGCATTTCTTATATACTCTAAGTGTTTTAGTGATAGAAACAGTCTCTTAGGATTGAGCACTTCATTATCATAGCCTCTGATCAAGAAAAGACATCAAAAACATTAAAAATAAATGAAACTTTCTAGGTCCAACTTGCATACGTGGTTCTTGAATTTAGGGAAAAGTTTCAATTTTGGGAAAAGTAATTAATTCTGTTGCCTCTAACCTTGCCCCCTTCTGATGGAAGACTTAAGATACCACTGTTTTAATTCTTTGGCAAAGCGTTCCTTTGACTAATCTCTGATTTGGAAGATATTGAGCTTACATTTTCCTTTGTTAAATCTCACCTCATTAATCCTAGTTCTAGACCTTGTGACAGTGTGAAACAATGGCTTTCCTTCTTTGAAGTTTGCAGCTCTGTAATACTGGGAGATAATTAGTATATCCCCCTTAGTCATTCTTTGACCAAGAAGTGCATATTTAGTACTCATAATCTCTTATTAATCCCCTTGCAGCTCCTGTTACTCATCCTCCAAACCTCTCCAGTCTGAGAAGCCTCCCAGCACTGGAAATTAAAGCCAGTATTCCAAAGGCAGGATTTACAAATGCTGTGGGCACAGGGGCTGTTTCCCTTCAGCTGGACACACCTTGCAACTCTCTAAACTGTGAACCCAACATTACACAACTTGGTGAAATGCTTTTGAGACTTGGTCCAGATAAAACTTCCTCTCTGATGCCAAAAGTTGTTCCCCCCAGGAGAGCTTTTTCTTTGGGAACTTCAGTCAAGAGCACTGTGACAAAGAAAAACCATTTTCCTGAATAAGGGCAGGTTTTCACAGAAAGGAGAAATCCTGGATAGAAAAATTAAAGTTAGAATTTGTGTTTTTAGGAGTAATGGGAAAGAGAGAAAATGACACTAATTTGTCTTTATTGTTTAAGTAACATTAGCAAATAGGAGTCATACTGATTATAAAGCACTAGCTTGGATGCAAGGAAGGTACACTTAAAAGCTGGGATTCACTGCGAGCAGAATATTGGACCATGCTGCCATGTTCTCTTATTCCAAAGAATTAATTCAGTGTTGTTTGTGTTCTGGTATGGACTGGACTAATCAACATCAGGCTGACTGAAAACTGGCTGGACCACTGGGCTCAAAGGTTGATTAGAAACCAGTTACAGATGATGCTAAACTGGACAAGCTGGGTAGCATTCAAACCCAACCTGCCACTTCACAGGGACCCAGAGAAAGGTGACAAAGAAGGCAACAGGAACCTCAGTGGAACTCCAGGAGTGCAGAACCCTGCACCTGTGGAACCATCTGATGTTGCAGCAGCTTGTTCAGAGGCTGGGAACCAACAGGCTGGGGAAGAGCCCAGGGGGGCAGTGCCAGGCTGGGTGCCACCAGCAGAGGGGACACGCTGTGTTCAGGGTGTGGGAGCTGTAGCATGGCCAGCAGAACGAGGCATGCCATCATTCCCTGCTGCTGGGCACTGGCAGGGCCTCACCTGGAACAGAGGGCATCTGGGGAAGGACACACCTTGGGAGGCTGCCCAGGGCAAGGAGGGTATGAGAAACTGGGGAGAAACACCTGAAAAATTACCAGAATTATGTGACCTCCGAGGAGAGACTCAGGCTTGCTGAATTTGGTGAAGAGAATGCTGCTAATAGCAGCCTAAAACTGTTTTGAAGGAAATTGCAAGGCAATGGAAGCAAACTTCAGTGGTGCTAGATTGTAAAACAAGAGTTAACAGCTACAAACTGCAGCTCATGGGGCTCCTGCTGGGGATTAGGAGAAATTTCTTATCTTTGAACATACTGCAGCACTGGAACAAGTAATCCAGAGATAATGGAGACATCATTGTGGAGGTTTCAAGGCTTGGCCAGGAAAACCTGCAGCTCTCCTGACCTGTATTAGCAGTAGCCCTACTCCAAGCAGGAGGCTGGAACATAACCTCCAGAGATCTCTACCAACACATATTTTTCTGATTCTCCGTGTCTACATTAGACTTACTGGGAAGGGCCTTTAAAATTGCCTTTCATGGGTTTCTACAAAAGGAAGATCAAAATCACAACAAAAGAATTCTGCCCCAGGAAACTGAACACTGTGGCAGTTCAGGCCATGGCCAGATGTGTGTGTCTCAGCTAGAGCTTACCCCAGTCATTATCTCCTGCTGCTGATCATCCTCATCTATCGCTTAAATTCTTCACTGGCTCTTGGAAAATGACACTGTTCCTATTGGATAATTTAAATACAAAAGCAGTTTCCCTAACCCACTTGTGCAGGAATGAGCCAGGTTAAAACTGCCTTGTTATTAGGCATGGCTAATTAGGCTAGATCATTTTAACAAAACTGGGCAAATGAGCAAGCACATGTGCAGTGATGTCATCAGTGCCAAGGGATTGCAGCCTCTGGAGGAAAGGGGAGAGCACTAGTGAGCAGGATGGAAAAACTGCTTTACTGCACTGAGCTGCAAGGAGAGCAACATGCAGACATCCCTACCAAAGAGTCCATGGGCAGGACAGAAAGCTTATTGTAAAAAAACATGAGTCATTGTATCATGTGAAGCAGCACAAACAGCTTTTTGTACCTTACATAACCTCTCTTATACGTGGAGAATTTCAAATGCATAAGGTACAAACGGAATAAAAGAGGTAATATGTATCATTCGTGAGACATGTAAATTATTTCTGCTCATTTCCCAATTAAAAAGTGGGGGGTTGTGTTCTGTGTGTGTCAGGAGGGAAATTCTTGATCATCCTGAAGAGAGCTAAGAATGGAATCTAAACCAAAGAAGAGTTAATAAAGAAGGGATGGGGATCATTGTTACAATAAACTGAACTGGTCCTGTTCAGACATCTTTCCATCCACACAGAACAGGAGCCCTGAGCCTTACTGAGACGATGAGTTCTCTGTTGGGTCTTAAAATTTATACTCTGAATTGCTACTTCAATAGAAGATTTGTGAAATAAAGCACAAGTCCAAAAGCAAGATCTGCCTGAAAGATTTTATTGCCCATTGCAGTTAGGGGCTACCTGGAGGTCCTTGCTTTGGTTTGCACAGAAAAGGCTGTGGCATGAGCACAGCATAAACAAAGAGGTAACACACCCACTGGTGTAGATTTGCCCATTTATTGTTGATGACACCATGTTTTCATGGCTTGTCAGGAAACAGGATGGCAAGATCATGTGGGTCCTATTTGGGGTGACAATGAAAGGGTGCAAGAAGGGAGAGGTGAGCATAACAACTTGCACTGCAGATACAGCATCTTCCCTGAGATGAGGCCAAGCTTCCCAAAGACACCCAGCACAAGGCAGAGGACTGGGAACATGGCACTTGTGGTGGGAATGTTATTCATAAATCAAAGGCATAATCTGAATTGAGTCCCAGCCAGCAAAGCAGCAGATAAAGAAAGGAGCCATGGCTCACTAGGCAAGGAGATGTCTGTTTTGGCAATAAAATACCTGGGAGGGAGGAACATTCTAGATCTGCTCCCAGCTGGCTTCTGTTGGAACAGAAAAGCTGCCATGCTTCCTGGACCTGTTTCCTCCTACCAGCTGCAGTACAGACTCTTTGAAGATGATGAAAACCAACATCACAGAAGAAGCCAGGCTGGATTATTTGGGGATTTTCTGGCATATGTGCGAGGTGGCTAAGAGAAGCATATTCTGATGGATTACTGAGAGCAGAAAGAAATCCATGGCATTTATAAGCCTCTTTCCAGTTCAGAAAACCTCAGTGATGATGGATGAGTGCTCCCTTCATGAGAATTTCCCACTGCAATGAGTAGCATTACCAAGGCTTCTGGTCCACTGCCAATGAGGATTTAGCCAGGGTGCCTCTTTTTTTTTTTCTTTTCTGTCTGCTAGAAGGAGCTGTAGCACAGCCAATTCAGTCTCTTATACCACAGGGGTTACAACATGGGTAGTACATGTTCAATTCTTGTAGATCTCTCAGGAGATTGTAAAGTTTCAGAGATAAATTTTTGGAACTAGGAAGAAATTCAGGCTTTTAGGAGATAGTAAGGAATTAAAAGACTCCAGAGAAGTGTATTGCTGGAGAGTGTTACCAGTAAAGACCCAAGATGCAAACATATTAAATTAAGCATGTTGTCTCAGAATTGTGTTGTTTAGACATGTGCCATGAAAAGGCATTTCAGGATGAGACAGAGGCTCTGACTGTGTTAAGGCAAGAGTAGCAGCAGATAAAAAGATCCCTGTTCACTTTTGGCCACAGGTCAGGTTTCAAAATGCTGTTGACCCAATATAGATTGAATATAAAGAGAGAAAATTTTTATTTATGATAAGAACTACATCACACTTTCAAGTGTCTTTTCACTTTCTAAGCACTTTCTCAGACTCCCCTTCTTATCATCTGCCAGGAATTCAATGTATTCTTTATTAACTTAAATAAAGACTAACATCTTCCAGATCATGTATGGCATTTGCAAGACTTTAATTCCTCCTAATTAGCCCAACTGATTTTGTTCCAAGTTTTCAGTGGTACTGATTCTTTAAGTTAGATGTCTGCATCTATCCTAGTGCAGCAATTTCTGATTCCCCTTCTTTCTTTAACCCCCAAATCTGAGTCTATGCTTCTGCTGCTTTGCCACTGCTCTGTACCTTTGCCTGGGTTCTCTCCACACCTTTTCTATTCCACTGCCAGTTTTCCCTATTCCAAAACCACAGCCAGGTGCCACTCCAGCATGATCACTCTGGCATAACTCATCATTCTCCTCGTTATACCTGGGGTGCTACATTTCCTCATTTTCCCCTTTCAGGTTCAGAAACAGAGCTCTGATACAGACTCAGCCTTCCTGTACCACTCTATCCTGTGTTTAGGAACAGAAGGCCATCCCTGTGCTCTGCCAGCTCTCCTTAGAATCCATGATACATGCTATTTCCTTTAGTATCTCATTATATGTGTCATCGATGTCTTGTTTGGCCCGAAGCCACGTGGCAGCCTGACAGGCCTGTGCTGCAGTTTGGCAGCTCCCGTGCAGGGCACAGCTGTCAGCAGCTCTTATCCTCCATTTCAGACAATCAGCTGGGGCTGGCAAGAGATCATAAGCTGAGACTAAGCAGTAACTGTGCATCCTTTTGAGCAAAGCAGAAATGGGAAAATCATTCAGGGGTTCATTTTCTGTCCTAGTCTTTTTGGCAGCCCTTTCTTACTGATGGCAAATCTGATAAGCTCCTTTCATTTTTGTGCCCAGCACTTCATATAGAGTGGGCTTTCCTCCTTGTCCCACTTGTTGCAGATGCACAGCACAATGCTGGGGAGCATGTGAGAGGAAGGCTGCTCATTACACGTGTGAGCATATGCTCTGCCTGCTCAGAGCACACACTCCAGCTGCTCCTGCAGGCCACTCTCAGGGACACAGGGAATTAGCCACTGCAGGAGGAGTGGAAGGCTGTCTGTCATGCTGGCTGTCTGTCACGCTGGCTAATGTCCCATTTTACTGTTCCAGGTCAGAAACTGTGAGGATCAGCTGATGTGAATATATTGAAGGACAGAGGACCTGGAGCAAGAAGGGGAGAAAGGAACAGCAAAGAAAGCAAAAAAAAAAAACAACCAACCAACCAACCAAACAAACAAAAAAACCCACAAAAACCTATCAGCAAAGCAAAACAAAAGGAACAAAAATCATGAAGAAATTATTTGCAGAGAATGCTGAACAGCACCGCACCAAGTTCCTGCCAGAGCACCATGTTGATTTTAGGGATGATTTCTTTACCTCTGTTTTTTTTTTTATATGCTGGTACTTGGAGAACTGAGCAGGCAACACAGGGAAAGAGGAAATATGACTGTAATGCAAAAGACAGAGATAATGAATAATGAGGATGAATTCAAGAAAAGGAAAGTGAAGAAAAGTGGGAGTTCTGGGTGCCTATAGCTGACACTACCACTGCACTTTACCTAGAGAAGCAGGGACATGGAAAAGGCTCCTCAAAGACAAGTCAGGCCAGGCTTGTCTGTGTGAAAGTGATGTTAGTGAAGATAAGGGGGGTGCCTAGGAAGCCAGGGGCAGGGTGACAATGCAGAAAGGCCATGGATGCCTGAAGGAACAGAGCAAGCCCACAGGTGGTGGGTGCCAGACTTTGAGATGTCATGTGGGTACAATTAGTACCCTTGGACAAATAATTACTCATCAGTGCCAGCAGGGTAATTGAAATCTGGCCCATCACTGAGAGGCACATGGGGCACCTCTGAGTGCCTCTCCCTCTATTGGTGAGCACAGACCTTCTCCAGGGAAACCTGCACAGGAAAATGGCCCTGGAACACCCGTTGCTGTACTTACAGTGGATTCTGAGACCCATACCCAAAGGCAGGTATATGTTTATACACCTGATACACAGCATACAGAAACCAGGTGAGAGCATGGCCTTTAAAAGAGAAACCAGTGCTCCTCCACCAGGACAAGGAGGAGCAGTGTAGTCAGCCCCAATCTGTCCAGCTGCTCTCCTTGCAGCCCACTCAAAGCTCAGGGTTATCTTCTCCTACATGGGGAGGAGCAGAGTCTGTAAATGGAAGGCCACCTCTGCTGGGGTTGCAAGGCAAATTGCCAGTTTTGGAAGGAGCTTGTTAAATATTTATCCCTTACAGAAAAGTTGTGATGTGGGATATATTTCTTGATTATTTCTACTGGAATTGAACCACGTTTGCTCTATGCCTTGCTAGAGGGATGCACCTGAATCCCTGCAGTGTCACCCTGCAGTGACAGCAGTGGTCAAAAGGAAGACTTTAATAGGTATCTTTTTCATCCTATAAGTTTAAGACACATGAAACTGCTACTAAGACTTGTATTCTCCAATATAGATTTGTCTTGTGTCCTTGCCTTCCTTTCTCGTACTTTTCACGCCGTGTTTTATACAGGGTCACCTGTGTAAGGAAAGAAAAACAAGGACTGGATCAAGGGCAGAGGAACAAATCCCCATGGTGTAAGTTCTGCTCTGATGCCTGGCAGGAGCACTGCAGATCATCAGTGTGAGGACTGAGCTGGAAGAGGTGATGCTGAAGCCATGAAAAATACGTGTTTCAGCACGGATTCGTGACCAGACTCCCCACGTGCTCAGACACGTGGGAATTGATTGCTTCACAATGTTATACCTCACAGAAATCAAGGTGTTGCTCCTTGAGAGCTGCTGTTAAAACCTCCTGGTCAGTTTTTTCACGAGGCAAATTAAAGCAGAAGTCCTACCTGGGTAATGCTCAGGAGTTCTGTTTGTTCTTTAAGTCATTATGACAAAGAGTCACAAAAGAAGAGAGTTAAGAACTTAGCTATAAGGTGTTTGATTTAGCTGGCCAGGTATTCAGTCTGATCCCTCAAATCCACTGCCACTTTTACACTTTTATTATTAACAACTTATTATTAACAGCCTGGTGTAGATGCACACACACACACAGAGTGCTGTCAAGCCATGTTCTCCAAAGATGTGCAAACGCCCAGGGCCTCTCAGCCTTTATTTTGTGAAAATCAGTGCCAAAAGGTGACAACTACAAAGATGTTAAAACAAAACAGCCCCTGTAAGCACAGCATTCGTTTTAATCTCAGAAGGAAAAAATGACAAGACCTGAAATCTTTCTCTGCCTCAGTGAAAACCAAGTGCCACAGGGAAAACCCAAGAGCAGAGCTGGTATGAACCAGCAATATCTTGTGGGAGCCAGGGGTATCAAATGGAAAAAGCAAGATCATACATTCAATCTACATCTCCAAAAGCCTGTGTATACCTAGATCTCTTTCAAAAAGATATATTTTTTTATCACTTTGATGTTTCACTTGCAATGAGGGGAAGAAAAAACTTCAAAATGATTACAGATCTAATGTTCTTTCCCAAATCCAACTAAAGTCTGAGATCATAAGTGAGCTTTTCTAACTCAACAGAACTCTCTTGAAACCTTAATTTTGCAAGATACTTAAGCATGTGCTTAATGGAAATCACCAGCTGAAAGCAGTGGGACTACTTGCATGCTTAAGCACCTTGCATAAATTGAGACCCATTATTCTCAATAGGTATTGGGAGCCCGTTGGGAGATGAGTTTCTTGTGGCATTCTGCAATTCCTACTTCCCAGCTGTTATAATATATACTTGCAAGCTCACAGATTCTGAAATACATTACTATTATGTCTGTAGCTGCAATGAAAACTGAGCTGGAGCTTTAGAGTCTGTTATTTGTCACTCTGATTTTTGTCTGCCTTAGCAGAGAATTCTCTCTGAATTTTTTAAGTATTTCCACATCTCATAATGAAAGTAGGGCTTATCATATTATCCCACAAGAATTAAATATTTAGTTTTGTTTTGGAAGGTAGATGGCAGTCAACAATATAGGAATTTAATTCTTCAATTAATGGCAAAACCTAGGGATTGTTCACTGCCTTTATGAAGATCTCAGCAGTGTGATCAGGACATTGTCTATCATTTCCATCACTCCAAAGCACACTATCTGCCCTGACAAGCAGAACTGCCATGGCTCAATCCTGCCACTACTCTTCCTTGACATTTCCAGGGAATCATCAAGGGATACTCTGAGAGCAGCTGCCAACATGTCTTTGACAGGCCACTCATGTTTTTTTGGATTTCTTTCTTATTCAGCTCTGCCTGTGCCACTTCAACGAACTCCAGACATCAGTCTGAGTTGTAAATAAGTAAACTGAAAAACATCAGGAAAATCTAAATGAATCAGAGCCTGACAGAAATAATGTGTTTTGAAGAACCTGTGCATAGTGTCACAATTCACCCATTTGGGGTGTTGCAGTAGAGCACCAACTGGCACTGGTTCATGCTGGGCATCACCCTGCCTCTGTGCTGTCAAAGTCATCAGGAGAAAATTCTTCATCTCCAGCCAGCAGAAAGGCTCTTCTTAATCTTCTCAGATGATGGCCTGGCTTGTCTTTGTTCCAGGCTGATACACTCTAATTCAGTCTGCTTGGGTCTAATCCAAAGTTCTGGGGAAAGCTGCAGCTAAATCGGAGTTCAGTGGGCTATTTCTGATGAGGTAAGAGTGAAAGACAGTACAACACTCCAGATCTTCCCATCTGCCACTGCCTGCCGTTCTCTGTTCAGAGTTCTGTCCTTTTACTGAAGTAGGCAGCACCTGGGAAGATTGGCACTTTTTAGAAGTTTGGGGTTTTTGTCATGGACTGTGGGATTGTGCAGGGCTGAGGGAGCAGGCTCTGAGTCTCACAAACCACAGGAAGGCAGGCAATGTGCTGCTGGACACAGACCCAGGGCAGAAAGAGGTGGGGGTTTTTCTGCCCCTCACAGCTACTCTTTAGGAAGGGATGACATGACTGCAGATCACTCAAAGGCTTCTTTTTCTGTCCATCCTGGATAACAAGTAGTGATGAATTCTGGGCTGAAAGTTCACATTCGCATTAATTTATATTAACTAGACCAGCACACCTGGAGATATTACTCTACCCCAGCCAGCTCATGGCACTGAGCATTCCATTGTAGCCCCTGATGCCTGGAGTGGTAGGTTGGATTTCACAAGAGAAGGCAGCGTGGAGGTTGCTGTAATTCCTTCAGGCAATGAGGCATTCCATCCCCAGTGCCTGGTGAGGAACAGGAGGCTTGCTGGGCTCCTTGGTGTGTGTCCCGTGTGTCTCCTGAGCTGGGCCAGGATGTGACCCATCACACCCCATCACTGGGAAAGTGCAGTGCACAGGTAACTTGGATGCCTCATCTGTGTGGGGGGAATTCTTACAGGTGCTAAACAGCAGCAAAGGGAACAGAGCAGGACTGAAAGTCTGTCCCTCGATTTAAAGTTAACAAAGCCTAGGCAAGGAAAAAGCTGTGTTTCATACTGTGCTGGCTTATGTTACAGCAAAGCATTCCAATCCATTGTGAATTTAAATGATAGGTGTACCCTCTATCTCCAGCACATCCTAGAATGGGAAAGAATATCCAACTGTTTCTGCTCTGCCCAAGTTAACTATTATTGCAGCACGGAGATATGATATTAATTTTGTTCCGGTGAAATTGGCTGGCATCTGTGTTTCTGTGAGCCAGGCAACAGGTCATTACTGAAATAGCAAAATGAACATATTCACCATTCTGGGTCCAGCACATTGCATTTAGATTTTAAGATCATAACTGTTGGATACCTCTCCTGCAATGATGTACAAGATCCACTCTGCCAGAAGCTATATTCTTTCATAAAATGACTTTGCTGTATCTTCCTTTTCCAGACCCATCTCAATATAACAAAATTTAACAGTCCTGCAGACAATGCCAAATATCTTTCATTCATAATTAAGGTGAAGGCAAGTGGTAAAAATCTCTAATTATCTTTTATGTCCTATTTATTCTCTAGTGAATTATTAAGTAATGATTTATAGCCCAAATTCCACATGTGTACCTGCTACTTCAGGGGGAAAAATATCAGCCCTTCATGCTCATTCAGCTAATGGGCATCGCTAATTGAAAAAATGTTCTTTGCACATATCACTAACTTTCCAATCATTTACTTGTAGAGAAGTTTGAAAACTAAAAAATAAAAGAAAAACAGAGAGAGAGAGAGAGAGAGAGATTCAGTGGAACTTTGGAAGCTGGGTATGGTGCTATGCTAAGTTCTCCCTCTGCTGTGAAGGCAGCAGACAGAAATCAGTGACTGAAATAGTCTGTCACCTCATACTAATTTCTGCCAAAGTAGGAGTTGTCAGGAACAACTGAAGTTTGTAGAGGTTCTAGCCCATGTACTCCAGTGCTCACCGTCCTTCCTTCCTTCCTTCCTTCCTTCCTTCCTTCCTTCCTTCCTTCCTTCCTTCCTTCCTTCCTTCCTTCCTTCCTTCCTTCCTTCCTTCCTTCCTTCCTTCCTTCCTTCCTTCCTTCCTTCCTTCCTTCCTTCCTTCCTTCCTTCCTTCCTTCCTTCCTTCCTTCCTTCCTTCCTTCCTTCCTTCCTTCCTTCCTTCCTTCCTTCCTTCCTTCCTTCCTTCCTTCCTTCCTTCCTTCCTTCCTTCCTTCCTTCCTTCCTTCCTTCCTTCCTTCCTTCCTTCCTTCCTTCCTTCCTTCCTTCCTTCCTTCCTTCCTTCCTTCCTTCCTTCCTTCCTTCCTTCCTTCCTTCCTTCCTTCCTTCCTTCCTTCCTTCCTTCCTCTCTTTCTCTCTCTTTTTCTCCTCTCTTTCTCTCTCTTCCTTTTCTACTTTCTTTCTCTTTCTTAATTTCTTTCTTCCTTTTCCCCTTCCTTCATTTCTTTCCTTTTCTTCATTTCTCCATTTCCCCCTTTCTTTCTTTCCCCCTTTTCCTTCCCCTTTTTTATTCTCCCTCATGTCTTTTCTCTCTTTCACATAATTGAAGTTTTTCTGCAAAAGAGGTTTCCTTCTCAGAACTAAGGCTGCCTCCTGTGCTGGATAAAAGTCCTTGCAAGAGTCCCTGCTCCATCCTGAGCCACTACTTTTGTATGAAGAAAGGTCCTTTGAAAGTAGCAAAGAAAATACCTGAGCACCACAAAGCCAGAAAAAGCAGAATCAGAGACAACCTGCTGCAAGAGCTGCAGTACCAAACTCTTTCTTCCCTGCTTTTATTTTTTTAAGTTGTTGTTTTCCTCCTAGGTTGTTGTGGTTTAACCCCAGCCCTTCCCCAGCCCCTCAAAGCCTCTCACTCACTCCCCAGCAGTGGGATCAGCGAGGGATTCATGAGGGTAAAAGCTGGAAAAGCCCTGGGTTGAGATGAAGACAGTTGAATAGGGAAAGCAAAAGCCATGCACACAAGCACAGCAAACATGGAATGAATTCCCTGCTTCCCAGGGACAGGCAGGTGTTCTCACCTCAGGAGAGCAGGGCCACATCCCGTGCAATGGGTGCCTGGGATGGCAAACACCTCTCCAAACATCTCCCCTCCTCCTCCTTCCCCTCAGTGCAAATCCTGAGCATGATCCCCTGTGGTCTGGAGCATCCCCTGGGTCAGCTGGGGTCCCCTGTCCTGGCTGTGTCCCTTCCAAGGCTCCCAGGCAGCCCCAGCCCCTCCCCAGCATGGCCCCACAGAAAGCAGGAAAGGCCTGGGCTCTGTGAGCCCTGCTCAGCAATGACAGAAACAGCTCCATGTTATCAACCCTGTGTTCAGCACAGATCCAAACACAGCCCCACATCCCCTGCAAAGAGAATCCCAGCCCAAGTCAGCACACAGGCTGAAGTAACTTTTCTTCCCAGTGCAGGTTCTGCTCTGTGGACTGTGGAGTCAGAAAGCTTGGCTCTCTCTGAGATGCATTTTTGTATACCCTAAAGATCAATTGTTTGGGTTGAAACTACCACGTTTCTATGTGCTGACAAAGCAGAGGAGCCTCAAAATCTTAAACCATTCTGCCTTTCTTTCCTAAATCTCACAGTCTTTGGAGAACTGATAAGTTTTGGCCTGTCTTAGATGGCAATATTGAGAATCAGTCCTAAGGACCCTGCCCACCCTTTTCACCATTCCCTAGAGCATCTGTGCAGAACAGCTGGGACAGAAATAGCATGGGGCAGAATTTGCATACTTGCACCCCTCTGTACCTACCCCAAATATAATTAGCATCTCATAACTGTTGTGTGAACTGCCACAGGCAGCTAACTGGAGCAACCACAAACTTATGGCTAGAGGGCAAAGAGTGAATTGATTTCTGTTCCCCCATGGGCTGGGGGATGCCCAGAGCAGCCCTGGCAGTGGAGACAGAGGCACCCTAAACTCAGTCCATGCCAGAGCCCCACTGGCTGCTGCTCACCTGGACTGTCCCCACTCCTCCCAGAGTGGGGAGGCTCCTACAAGGATTGGTGCTCTCTGCTTTCACTTGTGCTCAGGCAGCCCCTGCAGCTGATAGAATGCCAATCCATCCACCTCTAGAGGAGAAGCAAAGAAGTTTGTCCCATATAGCTTTGTATAGCATGACTCCAAAGCTGTTGACCAGCTGTTGCTCTCACTTAGATCTTGTTTTTCCTGGTGTGTTTGGCTGCCATTTTCACGTGCCCAACACTGGCCTCACAGCCAACATGGATTTTGTGCTGGAGGATGTGATTATGACCTAAATGAAGCCTGAAAAACTGCTCTAGACCAAGAAGAAAAAAGATTGCTTTGCCAACCCCTTCGTTAAGAGTATAAAAACAGACTATTAAGTATATAATATTTTTCTGACCTTAAACTTTATAGTAATTTAACTTTGCATTGCTGACACTTTACAAGTGACTTGGCATAATTTTCAGAGAGGAAAAGAATGAAAGTTTTTAATCTAATTTAAAGAAGAGAATTGCTCAGTTCATAAAGTACCATACATTAACCTCATTGTCTGCTTCAGGAGCATAACCTCTAAAGTTGATTCAAAGGTAACCTGAATCCCCCCTGTGAGGACTATTCATATCCATTAATTGTTGCAATACAAGACACTGTAGGTTTGAGCTGGTTGCCAGTTCTTCAGCATCTGAAACGTACTCTCAGCAGACTGGAGGACAGCACTGGGACTCATTTAACTCTGACTTTCACATTCATTTTGCTGTGCTGTGAAGAGCAAAGACAAAATCAATGTCCATCAGTGATTATGCAAGGCAAAATATCTAGTGATATTGAATACCAATGGCAGTGGTGAGCATTAAACTTACTTAAGGATTGTGCTGTTGACAAAGCCATTTATTCCAGTTTCACTTAATTTTCAGTGACACGTGGAAGTCTAGAAAAATATAAAAATTACAATGAAAATACTGGATTGCAGTTCCTGGCAAGGTAGACTTTAAATCAACAAAATATATGGTATATATATGTAATTTTGCAGTGCACAGGTCAGGGGAGGTTTGAATCATGCAGGGACTGAATCTCTGCAAAGAACATTTTGTGATCAAGAAACTGGCCTCTGTCACAGCTGCATTATTTCTGGCATTGGATCACCTCTTTGTGGCTTCAGTGCTCAGAGGATGGGCAAAAAAATTCAGCTAATGTGACAGTTCTCTCACACCAGCACTCTTCTCTTGTTTTCCCCAATTAACCATGTCTGAAATCTCATTGTGGGAAAGGGACTTTATCAGATTGCATCATATAACTTAAAACTTTGGAATTATAGCAACAAACTCAGTCAGCACAGGAGTTTCTACTGAGAGTTGTTATGAACATTGTTGAGGTTTTCCCCTGAGATTCTCATGAAATAAGTTTTCTTTGTTCCCTGGAATTTTCCTATTATTGTTTCAGTACTATTGCTTATGTCCCACCTTCACCAGAGCTCTTAAATCACTATTTACCCTGGTAACAAGATAACTGATATCCACTCCAGCTCTCATGTAAACCACTGTCATCTCACCACTGTCATCTAATTCATTAATATTGAATTTCAATGGAAATTATTTTCTATTATCCCTCCCGATGAAATTTTAAGATAATAAATACCAACTCAATGGAAACAATAATTTGAAAAGCAAATCTTGATGACTATTTAGTCTTGTTTTGGAAAATAAAGGAAAGTGGGCAGCTTTCAGACATGAATTAGTGCAAAAATCAAACATGGTTTTTTTTTAGGAAAATGTTTACCCAACCCTCCTTATTAAAGCACAGGGTTTGGAAGAACCTCAAGGCAGGGACCACAGCAGCCAGTTTTGGTTGTCTCCAGGCAAACATCAGCAGAGATGCTAAGGACCATCATGCCAGGCTGCCTTGTATTGGGTCCTTCCAGCAGCATCCAGGAGGGAACTGGTACACAACAAGTGGGAAAATGTTTATCAATGAGGCCAATTCAGGGCTGGAATAGCTTTGCAAAGATGGTATTTTGGGATGCTCTTGATTTACAGGCTGTAAAGAGTAAAGCAAACACACTCAGAACCTGGGCAAGTTGCAGTTTCTTTAAGAGACAGTGCACAGAGTGTGACCAAGAGTTGTGGTTTTTGGTTGTTTGGTTTTTTTTTGTTTGTTTGTGTTTTTTTGTTTGTTTGTTTTTTTGTTTTGTTATTTTTGTTGTTTTTTTTTCTTTTGTGGGTTTTTGTTTGTTTGTTTGTTTTGTTTTGGGCTTTTTTGTTTGTTTGTTTTGTTTTGTTTTGTTTGTTTTGTGGGGTTTTTTTGTTGTTGTTATTTTTCCTGTAAAGAAATCCAGTGCAATCAAAAGGCCCAAAGAAACCCTGAGGAAGTGAGTCCTTCCCAAAAACAAAGATAAGCTCACTCACTCACAGTGGTGAATGCATGAAGAACCAACAGCCAAATGAGAAATTCCACTAAAAGGCCCTAATAAATGATTATGTCTTTGATTTTCTTGTTTCTCAAGCTGTAAACAATTTTCACTGGCTTTGACCTACAATAGAATCTTATTCATAAGACATAGAGGAAAATGAAATGAGACTTACACAAACAAAATCTTAAAGACATAAGCCACAGGGGGAACAGAATTTCTCTCCTATCTTCAGTTTACACTTTGTCCTTTTATTCTAGCACCAAAATTTTTAACTAATTGCATTCTTTCCTCAATGAAAAATTCCCACTGAATATTTATTTCTATTCCAGCGATGCTGTTTTTTAAAAAATTTTGCTTCTAGCCATAAAAGACAAGCAGATTTGATCACATTAATCTGTGCAGTTAAGCAGACAATAAACACCACAGAGCCTGTTTTGTCCCACAACTGTTCCATTGTTTGAGGGAGCATTGTTTTCCAAAGCACTGTGTGTGCTGCACCAAGGATACCCCTAATCCTGGACTGTGATCAGCCCTGGCAGAAAATGCATCTGGCCCAGCTGTCCAAGCCCAGAATGCCTTTAAAGTGTTACAAGGTTTACTGTACAGATCCACTTAAAAATTGAGTTTAACAGGAGCTGAGTCAGAACATCCAAGTACAGCTAGAAAATGACAAAGCCAATGAAAGTAAAGAGGGGAAGAGGCAAAGGCTGACACTGGGATAATAATTAGCTATATTCAGGGAATGATACATCTACAATGAAATTGCTGGCCACAGTTATTTGATGTTAATACTTTTTAATTGCTCATTTATTGGTAAAGCACACTGATATTGATGCCTCTAGTTCAGACACTCAGACACAAAGTGCCTTTCCTGAAGTGACAGTCAGTCCCAGAATCAGAACTAAGACCAGCTCTCCTGCCTCCAAATGCCATGGCCAATTAACTGCACCACAGCTCCCCACAGGAGCAGAATCTGTGCTCATACAGGATAATCTGTGTGCATACTACTCAAGGAAATTAAAGTGCAGCTATAAATCTCAGCTAGTAGCTGCTGTCTGGCCAGCTGCCCAAATTAAGGCCAGAGGTGTCCTCACTATGAAGGAAAATATTTGCTGCTTGTAAATTGATTTTTGTTTCTTCTTCCAAAGGAAAAAAAAAAAAAGCAGCCACACATATCCAGCCTTCTCAATTTAAAATGTCACACAATACAGCCTCACAATCATTCAGGTGACACTCTGAGTTTATCTCATGTGATGCATTGTGAGTCCAAGGGACACACCAAGGACAGTTCAGTGACATGTTAATTATATCTCCAGCAAGAAAATACAGGTTAAAAAAATGCTGTGTGGGGATGTGTATCCCTTTAGAAGGACAAGAGACCAAGGAGATTGTTCTTTTGTTCTTCTCTGAGAAGAAGCATTACACACCTCTCACTAACCAGAGAGGTAACAACCTTGACAATACACACTTAGCTCAAATCCACTTGCTGAAAAAAGCCTGGAGAGTGTCAATAGAAATATATGTACAATAATTACACTGATGGTCCTGCTCTGCTCAGCTCTGGGCTTTTGAAATGGAGATTAGTGGCTGAAGATGATAATGTTCAGGTTCAGGATGTGGCTTTTCAAAAAGTAGTTTTGAAAATGAATGCAATGTGAAGCAGGTTCATTGGTTCAGATAATTTTGAATTATATCTCTTCTGTGAAGGGAGCAATTGGACTCAACTTCTGTTATTATTAGTCAGAGCACTTATGCCTCTGCTGCTGAAGAAAAGTTCATAAACTCAGGTTTCTCAAGATGGATGAGCCATAATATGCTTATCAGAAGTTACCTACTGTTTTATCTTTCATTACACATTTGCAGTGTTTCATTTTTCTCTTGCCATACTCGGCTGTTAATGAAGATGGCCAAATGGATCATGTCAAATTGTATCCCCATTCATATAAAAAAATGCAATATGTCACCATGTAAGAAAAATAAGCCTTGTATTAGCTTATCATCACTGTTACTATAATCTGCATCGGTTTCTGCAAGTGTCTTTATCAAAAAAGTTTAAAATGGTTCTTCTGGCAGCATCTGGAGAACTATATTCTCTCAGAAGCATATTTCTGTCCATTCCAAACTGATGACAGATTTTTAACTACTAGCAGCAATAAAACAAATTTATTTCCAGCACATGATTTCCACTGAAAAAACCTTCCAAGCATGTCGTTTCCCTAATGTTTGACTGTCATTCCTGCATCATAATGCAGAGGGTAATGTACTGTATCATAATATATACATACCTGAGAGGATGGCTTTAAGCTGCTGGGTCTAGGGGTCAATCACACTTTAGCAGTGGCAGCAGCAAATTTGGGTTGCATCGGGAGACCTGTGGGAGCATTTAGGCTCAGACTTGAGTGGTTTTCCTGTCCTGAGCCCTGAATTGCTCCTTAGGTCAGCTACAGGGATCCCAGCTCTAAGAGAAACAAGCTCAGTACCTCCAGTAACATCTGCTGTACACCAAATGTGAGATAAGAGAAGTGCTGCCCTGAGCCCCATGGCTAAATCTTGTATCACATTAGGAAGGTATTCAAGAGACAGCAGCTGATGCAATTATTGGTATTATTAATTTAATAACCTGTCCTCCATTTCAGGCTTCCCCACCAATGCTACTGTGTTCTTTGTAATGCACATCTTTAAAAATCCATTTGTTTCATTAGGAGTCCCCCCAGTGAACAGAGCAATAATGCTAAAAGGGTTTGTGTATTGGTACTTATCTTAAACTACTGCAGCTTTTGCTGAATGAATGGGGAGAGATTTGGATGTGACTTAGGAAATTAGCTTTAATAAATTGTCAGTCCCTCATTTCAGTGAAATGTTTGCCAGAGATGAATATTTGCTATCATCAGTACTTGCTCCACATCTCAAGGGCAGAACTAACACACACTTCTAACTCAAACTGACATAAATTGCAGGAAGAATCCTTTCAAAAATCAAGGGCTGAAGGCCATGCCGTAAAATGCCTCTCCTACTTCCTGCTCTCTGTTTTTCATCTTCCTGGCAAGGTGAGCTTCCTGACAAAAACTCCTGTGAGTGCAGCCAGGAATGCAGAAGAGAAAGGTGAAGTGGGAGTCGCTGACATTCTTGTTCTGAGCTGGTTTTGCTGGGGTGGTCCCAGCCACCCACTGGGCTTGAAAACAGCACAGAGCCCAGGCTTCTTGGGCCTCTTCTTACTGTAAGAGTGGAATAGCCAAAATGTTATAGCCAGATACATTTTACTTTATCCACTGATCATTTGCACATGGATGTTACAGCCCAGATCATTCACTTTGATAAGAACTGGCTCCTGAAGGGTTTTGGTTTTGGAGACCCTTAAATATTCCCCGTATCCATTATCTGATGGAATACCTCCCTCTCACTTCCTGCTTATTATCCCAGTAATTTTAGCCCTGCCAGACAGTGTTCCAGCACAGCTGATCCCATTTTAACACTTCACACCGACAGTTTTCTTCACTCAACTGGACATGACTAAAAAATATATGGATTTATTTTTCCATATGCTACAATGCCTGGAATCGTTTTGTTCAATGAAGATCCTGGATATACCCTTGCAGCCCAGTTGTGGAAGCTTTCTCTCCCCTGACTGTCAGGTGAAGACTCCCCAGGACAGGGCTCCCAGCACGTGTACAGACCCTCAAATATTTTTTGCCTCATGTATAACATATGTTGAGGCATAAATAAAAATCAGCTTGGTCCCTCTCAGAAGATATACTTGGTTTTTACCTCTGCAGCTTTAATGGTGTCTGTATGAATATGCATAACCAAGGATGTAACCAGTTATTCACAGAAAGGAGTGCTATTTTCATAGAATATCCAGAGTTGGATGATCCAAAAGTATCATCCCATTCAGCTCCTGGCCCTGCACAGACACCCCAACAATTCCACCCTGTGCCTTGGAGCATTGTCCAAACACTCCTGGAGCTCTGGCAGGCTCTTAAAAATTGAAACAAAGCCTACAATTCTTAAAATTCAAATTGAATAAATGTGGAAGTCTTGTTCTGCTAATCTGGTGTGCTGTGACCTTAGTACCAGGGAGCAGCTGTGGAAAAGAAGTGGAAGTAGATCTTCAAAGCAGGACAGAGCAATGCCCCTTCTTCACAAGAATATCAAAAATATATTCAATTACTCAAGCATGTATGTATTATTTGGCCAATACTTTAACTTCTTTATACCAGGAGTGAAATCCTGTGCTGGAGGAAGGCTCCACAGGTCTGTGGTGGTGTGGCTGCAGCAGCACCAGGGCAGGGATGTAACCCCTGCCCTGTCCCTGCTGAGGTCCTGCTCATCCCTCCCCTGGGGATGGGCTCTCCTCACAGGCAGACACTTCCCACCAGGCTCAGCCTCTTTGTCTCTTTTCATCCGAGGAGCTCTTGGGTTGTTAGATTTGCATTTTGCCCACTGTGATCTCAGTTCATGCTGTTCTCAAACTTCACATTCCCACCATGAGGTGCTATGTTTGTAAGCCTTTCTTTAGGCATGGATCCCATTTTGGGAAGGATTTCTGTCTATCACCCTTTGTGGAGAGGCAGCACAAACTCTGGATCATTTGTAAGCACACAATATCTCACAAGGTGTAGTGACCTTCCACTAGGCTTTCACAAAAATACAAACCCAACAAAGGTGTCATTCAGGCAGTTACAGGGGGCCAGAGGTGATAGAAGAAGTAACTCCTTGTCTTATTTTACATAAAAATAAGATACACACAAATGTATTATTTATTTCTTGAATCAGCAATAAAATGTACAGTTCTTGTTTGTGCTTTGCATTATGCACCACCAATTTATTTTCATTACTGACAGAGTATTTACTTTTGCAGAAAAAGTACTTGGTACAAAAAGAAATAAGCAAATGGCTTCTGATGCTGTGTTCTTGTTTGTGAAGCTCCAAAACACAAAGCAACAAGAAGGAACTGTTTTAATTTGCAAAGAATTCCTTGAGTGATTACTTTGTTTTCCTGCAATTTGGATCTGCCAGCTTGGAAATGGCTATTTAAAGGTTTGTGAGGGTTGTCAGCATCATTTAAGAACTGCATAGCTTTACATTAGTGGTAGATGCTTTCACAGTCAGCTTGTATCTCGACTGTTTAAATCTCCTACGTTTACTAGGCAACACAGATACCTTGGGATAGATTTTCCACTTGGCTGAGGCTTGAAATCCTTTTCTGGTGGTGTAAGTTGCCCAGTAAAATGTGTGCCTATTAAATAAATTGCACCCACAGTTCAATGAATGGTGCAAAAATGTATATCCCGCAAGGTTTTAATAATTAAAAACCCCTTTAAACTCCAAGCCAGCTTATTGCTTTTGAAATTCGTTCGCTTTCCCTCATGGATCACATTTTGATAAAATGGACTTTTTCATGCGTAATTTTAATTTTATTTTGTTGAAGTCACATTTTCGACCGAAAAGGTTGAAAGGGAAAAGGTTCAAAGCAGCTCCAGCCAGAACTTTGCAATCTCAGTGATAAGGCCATCAGTCTGTTAGCATCACCTTCAAGGACTGAATTGTTTTGTGCTGCTAAGGAGGGCTGAATCCAACACTCAAAACAACATAAGTCAGCGTGATTGATATCGCTGGAGAAAGGACATTTCTCCTAAAGGCAGGAGGCCACACCTTTTTTGGGTGGGTCCCAGGGAGTTCTGGTGAGTTGGAGGTGTCTTTAAAATGGTCCTTGTGAATATTCATGGTTCATCTGGTTTCAGTGTATGATGAGGCACCTCAGAAATATTTCCATGCAATTTCACTTTATGAAGGGAATGACACTTTTTGTGTACTTACAGACCATCTGAGGGTATCTGAAGATGCCCAAAATGCAGATTTCCCAGCATTTAAAGATCCACCTGAAAGGTTCTTTATAAATTCTTGGGCACTGTCACCACAGGCTTTGATGCCTGTCATTAATGCTTCTCCTGCCTTCTGCAAACACTTAAACCATCACTTCTTTTTTGTTTTACATAATACTTTCCCAACAGGATGTAGCTCACATGAACTTACCATCTACATTTTAAAAAAAGTAAGAAGAAATTTTTCCATATTGCCTGATAATTTTTTCACCCAAAACACATGTGGAAACTGGTAGCAGCTGAGCTTCCTGGGGCATTCTGAGATACCAACTATTCCCCAAATAGACATTAAAAAATCCTTTTTGATCCTCAGGGTTTTCTGATTTAATTATTGTGCCAGCCATCCCCCAATGCATAAACAATGGCATGTTGTTATTTGTCTGTTTGTTGTTTTCTTATGACGTCACAGTTCCCCTTTTTTCGTAAATAGTGCTATGGAGCCATTTAATGGGGGGCGAGAATGTGTACATAATGCTATACTTATCTAGAATACAATAAATTTAATATATTTGTACAAAAAAACACCGAGCTTCCCTTCAACTCTAAGCTTCATTCAAGGGGATGTGCCAGACCAGGTGTAATTTTGGCCAAACTGAGTTACAGGGGCAGTACTTTGTGGCGTGGCTGCCCGTTCTGTGCGTGTGAGGCTGAGGTTTGACCACGCTGGTGGCACAGGAACACACGTGATGTGCTGGAGAAGCCTTCAGAGATGATCTCCTGCCTCAGGATGCAGCTGGGAACAGATTTTTAGATGCTTTGTACTAGCTGTAAGCAGCAGAAAGGTTAACTAAATTGGATGGAGTTTGTTCTAAGAGGCTGCAGGAAATTTATGGGAGCCCATCATGAAAAAAGATGGAATGGTCAGGGATGTTTTTTCCAGGAGTCCCATTCAGCAACAGGAGCTGGAGAAGGGGCTGCACCAGCTCTGAACAAGGCAGAGCAGGCACCTGCTTAGGTTCAGCTTGTTTGATGGAGAGGACATTTTGGCCAGCACTGTTTCCCAACACTTCACTCTTTGACCTTTTCCTTGGCATTTTTATGAGCTGCCTAATGCTCTACAACACCCAAGAACAGAGATCTCATTCCCTGCTTGTGCTATAACAAGAAGTTTGGTGTTTCTATTAGATCAATTCATAATGTAAAATATAACTTATCTGTAAAAGGTTGGCTTGCAGTGTTTTTGTGACTGAATTTGGGTGCAGATACAAGCTCAACATGCAGTACAAAGGTTTCTGTGCCTGGAAGATCTGTACCATGTTCTACTGTAGCTTCTGTACACATCTTGTCTAAAGTGAAAATCAAAATATTTTATTCCACTGGTTAGTAAAAGTGGGGTATTCTAAACAAGAAGAGACAGTGAAATAAAATAATAATAATAATTATAGCTGATCAATCAGTAGTCTAAAAGGCTAGACACTGGTCACTGTTGATGTGTGGGATACAGGGAGTCAGGAAGATTGAATGTCAGCTTGCACAGCAATGCCCAGTACTGGTCTGGTCATAACAACAAAATACCAGAAATGCCAAAATAAATCCAGACCAGTTTAGCATTGAAACAAAAGAGACCAGGTATTTTTCTTTGTATCTTGGCAGCAGATTATTGCAATGCCTTCCATGTCACTGTCCAGCCCAGGATGCCTCTGCAGTGACACAGCAGCAGAGCAAGGCAAACAGGGCATGGCAGGGCCTCCCTTGTCCCTGCAAGGATCAATTTTGGGCTTCCTACACCACCAGCCTCAAAGAAAGGGTGAGCACCTACAGCTCCTGGGGGCACACCTGTGGAATAAAAAGGAAATGGACAGACCATATCCATTAACTCCAATTAATGCAGTAGAGCTCCCCTGGATCTTTTCCATTTTCAAGTGCAGGTGTGTAGCACTTTCCCTTATCAGTCTTTCCTTCAAGCCATTAGAAGGAGTCTATATCTTTCTTTCCCCACAAATGGAGATTCTACACAAATGTGGCCCACAGCAGGAAACTATACAGTATGGTATAAAGGAACCTTTTATCAAACTTAAAAGGATTAATGCATTTCTTTCAGCAAAAGCTCTGCATGTCTCCCAACTCAAGCAGTTTATAAAAGGAGAAGGGTTTTTGTTTAAAATACAGGTAAAGCCCAATTATCCAATGTGAAATCTCAAGCTGTTTGTTTGGGATCAAAATTGAACGAAGCAGTTCCCTTAGTACCATGTCCTAGAATGTCAGTGCATGAATTTTGTGGACAAGGAAGCCACTGAAAAAAGAGAAAGATTTTGGTGTTTAACATCTCAAGCCAGCACTGTTTGCAACTTTTTGGGCCAAGGTAACTGAAGTGCAACAAAAGACCATGCCCAGCAGAGCCTGTCATGATTTCAATTTTCATAATGAAGGATGTGAACAGCCCTTTTCAGAAAATCTTTTACTAGCTGTTTGTCACTGGGCTTTTTAGAGCAGTAAAATTAAAATTAGAATTGATTTCTTGTCATTGTTACAGGACCACAGCCCATGGAAGTTCTGGGTGTGACACTGCTGGCTCTGCAGAGCTGATGGTTGAGCTGGGGCTGCTCAGCCTGGAGAAAAGGAGACTCAGGGGTGACCTTATCACTCTCTAGAACTCCCTGAAAGGGGTTGTAGTCAGGTGGGGGTCCATCTTTTCTTCCAGGCAGCACTGACAGATTGAGAGAACAGAGTCTCAAGCTGCACCAAGGGAAATTTAGGTGGGATATTAGGAAATAGTTTTTTACAGAAAGAGTGATAAAGTTCTGGAATGGCTGCCCGGGGAGGTGGTGCAGTCACCATCCCTGGGTGTGTTTAACAAAGCCTGGATGTGGCACTGGGTGCCAGGGTTTAGTTGGGGTATTGGGGCTGGGTTGGACTCGATGACCTTGAAGGTCTCTTCCAACCCAGTGATTCTGTGATCTGTGATCTCTGACTCTATGATTCTGTGATTCTGATAGTGCAGCTCTGTCACACCCTGCTGTCACAGCTTCAGGAGTTACTTCCCCAGCTGCCCTCTCTGCCCCATCTGCAGTTCCCCACTCCCACAGCAGAAGGAAAATCTCAGCTTTCAGCCACTGCAGTTCAGAGCCTGATGCTTTAACAGAAACTTCCCATTTTGGCTGTGCAGATGAGATGTGACTCAGGAGCCTTGGTGATGGTCTAACATTGGTGTTTGCTTCACCTTTCCATCCTGATGGTGCTGCCCACAACACAGGCAGATACACTTTCTCCTCAGAAAAGCAGCTCCCAGGCCATGATGCTCGCTCAAATTGCCAGTGAAGGTAATATTCTGAATAACACACTGCTACCTTTTAACTTGACTCCTAATAAAATTGAGGATTATATCACAATTAAATTAGAGAATTATATGCATAAAGAGCCATATCCAGAGAGTTAAAAATCCTGCATTGACATTGAATCTCAAATTAAAAACAAACAAGACAAATTGTAGCCTGAACAGACTCCTACATGATTTGGAATTTCAATGCATTACTTTGCTGTTAATCAAAGTCCCCTTTCTTTTAACCTCAAGTGTTTGAATGTCTCTGCTGTCTGAATGTCACCACGAGGCAGCTCTGAAGGTCGTGCTGCACCCAGCCCTGCACAGTGTGTCCTTTATCAACCTGTGCCACTTGTTCTTTCCAGGCAAAGGCAACACTCAGCACAACTCACCTCCTTGAAACCACAAGGTTTGCTTTTAATACATTCCAATTAAATCTGGAGGGGGTTGACAGGCTCCCTGAACTCCCCTTGGGGAGTGCAGTGGGGATGTGGGAGCTGGGAAATGCTACTGTGTGTAACTGGGCTGGGGGACTGTGACATGTGTAAAGCAGGGCCCCATTCTGGGGCTGGACTGAAGGAAATTCACCCTCAAGAGGCATTTTGTTGATAAGCAGATATGCAATAACATCAATATTTTAAATTAAATGTCAAACTGGCCCAGAAGATTATGTTGCCAGCATTACCAGGGCTGAGTACTGCATTTCCCCTGGTGTCTCTTGGACTGATGGTGCTCAGCAGGAGTGAATATCAGCTTCCCCTCTGAATCCCAGCCACAGTGCTGGTCACAAGAGATGGCTCAGCTACTCCTGCCCTGGCCCTGCCATGGTATGTGAGAATAACAGAGGTGCTCCCAGAACCAGGGGTTTAACTGCTGGAGTGATTTCAAATACTCCACCAGTAGCTTTGTCTGGTTTTCAGACAAGGACAGCAGCCCTCATGCCAGGAAATTTTAAAGGATGGAGGAAAAAATGCATGGCAGAGTGGGCTACACCATCATGGGAGGGAGACTGGGAGCTGTATATAAGGATGGAAAATGTAAATAGTTTGTGCATATCCTGCTCTAAACATATTTCAAACTGCTCTCTTCTGTCCCCCAAGCAGCTCATTAATCAATCAGTGACCCTCTTGTTCTGTTACTCTGCAGACATTATTTGAGTGTCAACTCAGTTATTGTGATTGTTCACTAACCCCAGATCTCCTACAACCTTGTGTGCCTCATCATGGGCTGCTCGTCTCAGTGTTCAGTCAGGCAACCTCATCACTCACCACTGAAATGTTTTATGGCAGATTCCTCATTCCAGAGATGAGGGATGGGGAGGGCAAGCCAAGGAAAGGCTCTCACTCAGATCCCAGGTTCCCTTGCTTTGCCTCAGCCTCTTGGGGCAGGAAATGCACAAGCAACTTTCCTTCCTTCCTTCCTTCCTTCCTTCCTTCCTTCCTTCCTTCCTTCCTTCCTTCCTTCCTTCCTTCCTTCCTTCCTTCCTTCCTTCCTTCCTTCCTTCCTTCCTTCCTTCCTTCCTTCCTTCCTTCCTTCCTTCCTTCCTTCCTTCCTTCCTTCCTTCCTTCCTTCCTTCCTTCCTTCCTTCCTTCCTTCCTTCCTTCCTTCCTTCCTTCCTTCCTTCCTTCCTTCCTTCCTTCCTTCCTTCCTTCCTTCCTTCCTTCCTTCCTTCCTTCCTTCCTTCCTTCCTTCCTTCCTTCCTTCCTTCCTTCCTTCCTTCCTTCCTTCCTTCCTTCCTTCCTTCCTTCCTTCCTTCCTTCCTTCCTTCCTTCCTTCCTTCCTTCCTTCCTTCCTTCCTTCCTTCCTTCCTTCCTTCCTTCCTTCCTTCCTTCCTTCCTTCCTTCCTTCCTTCCTTCCTTCCTTCCTTCCTTCCTTCCTTCCTTCCTTCCTTCCTTCCTTCCATTTAATACTGATTTCTAACATTTACCATACTGTACAATGCAACAAGTATGGGTAAAAAGTGACAGTCCCTACTGTATCTTTTGAGCTTTTCATGGTGTCCCTTAGACATCACGGTTTAAAACGTGCTCAAAGCTGCATTAAACACGGCAGGGAAATGAGGGGAGCTCAGTTGTTAGGGGCTCCCACTGGGTGGTGACTGTGGCACACCAAAGCAAGCTGAAGACATTAGGTATTTTTCTGAGAGGCATTCAGAGCCTGGCATTACTGTGCCCAAATCTAATTCTGGAAGTTCTCCTAGGAATTCAGAAGAGGTTAAAGAGAGTGAGTCACTCCCCACCTCCCTGTGCCTTTTAAAAATCCTGGATTTCATAAGTAACAGAACCATAAAACCAATTTTAAAAATCCTGCCAGACAATCCAGCAGAACGAGGCAGAATTGGGAAGTATTTGTTTGTCAGTGTTTTATACATTTATCTTAAAAATCTTCCTAGATCTAAAGTGAAAATCTATGAATGATCTTTCAGTTTCCTTGTCATTTTTTGTCATTTCCTTGTCATCTGTCATGACCATAAAAGGGAAAAATGGATACTAAAAACTGTATACCTGGTACCTGGGTTTGTTCCATGTGTAAACCATACAAACAGAGCAAGCTCACTCGGGTCTGAAATCCTTGTTTGCAGTGCAGGCTTTTATGCAGTGAGGTGCCATTATAATTAAAGCAACTTCCTTTGGTTCTGCACAGTCTGCATTCAGGGCCTCCTGGAAGGAGCATTTAGTCAATTAACTATTTTATTAACCAATTGATTTTTCCTGTTAGTCCTTAACCTCTTTGTACCTCTTAGGAATGGTTATGAAAGCTGAATAAATTGGCTTCTTTCACCTCTAAAAGGCAACAATAAATAATAAAACAGGTTGGACAAGGTTTCAGTGGGGAACCCAAATACGAAGAAAAACACCTGCTGTGTATCATATAATATAAAATACTAACTGCTAGGAGCAGCACAGCATTTCAATAAATCACATTGTCACACTGACCTTTATTGATATACTGTTTCTTAACTTAAAGGATTGGTCCTGGTGCTTTAGGAGATCTTTTGTCATGAAGGACCTGCAGATTCATCACATAACAAAAAGATTATTTGCTCACCATGGGGTTGACTAAGTCTATATTCTAAGCAGAAGCAACCCCCCCAAATATTTTAGGGACAGTTAATGTTTGGAGATTTATTTAGCATCACAGGAGAACAAAAACATGCGTTCCTGAAATAAGTACAAAATGTGCTTTATATTATCACTTAGTACAAAGTGGAGAAAAAAAGGCAGAATAAAGAAAAGCAAAGCTCTTTCATTTCTGCTAGATAATAAACAGCTTGATTTTATGGAATGTTACACTACCTTGAAACTCTGCAATGACAGTCCAGTGATGGAAAATTAAATTCACCACACTGGCTGAAACCCAGCAGAGTTATTGGTTCCTCTGTACCAATGGCTGGAATGAAAGACTAAGAGGGTGTGCAAAGAACACATTTCTGCAGCGACAGAAAATTCCTCTCAGTAAAAAAACATATGTGCTCCTCTAAAGAGCATTCCCTGCTCCAACAAACCCAGCAGAAAGAACACCCAGAGCATACAACTGAACTTGCACTGCCTATCTAAAGAAAAGTCCAACTTATAGTCTAGAGGTTCTTCCAACACAGAGCCAAGAGTTGTAGAATATTCTATCATACATACAAGATTTTGTACAAATTATGAAACTTAATGTTCTTCCTGAGGTTCCTTCTGCCCTAAAATATATGGATATCCTGGGAACATGTCTTCCTGCTGCTTTTAAGGTTGACTTATTCTGGTTTGAATAAAATTCAGACTCCAGGTGCAGTTGTCCAATGGGGTGAGAAGTTGTATTGTTTTGTAAAACATGAACAACAACAAGATTATTTTTGTGTCTCTTACTGAAGAGGTAGCCTTTAATTTCTCTGCTTTCATGTGTCTGTGTAATGCAAAAGAGGTTGCAGGCTGAAAAAGAATATATTTAAAGAACAGCCCACTAGTGTCATTCAGTCACTGAGCAGAGGTCTGTGAAGAGAGGTGAGGAAATTGCCCCTGAATGAGCCCCTGTGCTGACTCCTTTTCTCCCCTGGTGCTGGTGCTCTTGCACAGAGCAGGAACAGCACCGGCACCGATTGCTGCTCCTGCCCCAGGTGCCAGCAGAATGTCCCCACTCCTTGATATAACATCTCTCCTTACAAATAAACCCATGGATGGCTCTTCAAACAGTTGCCCAGCTTTGAGGAGCCCTTTAATGACGCTGTTCCTCCCCCTCTTCCTTTAAAGGGAACTTTGTTAAATTGCACAGAACAGTGTCCAAGGCTGAGCTGACCTTCAGGCGATGCCTGGCTGCATTTTCTGTCCTGTTTTTCCCCCTGACAGCCTCTGCACTGCAGGCTCTTGGCACAAAGGACTGCTCCCACTGCCCCTTCTTCAGTCACTTCTGATGTTCCAGGAGCCCAGCCCTCCACCTTTCCCCACTCTGCTTATCTCCACCTGTTTCTCTAGGAAAAATTCTACCTCTTGCTGCTTTCTTTGCGTCTCTCCACCTGAGCCTTCCTTTTGCTGCTCCTCATCCCATCAAACTGCCAAGGCACCTCATCCACTGCACTGAGGCCACTGCTGAACACCCCCACCTTCTTTCCTAAGTCCAACCTCCTCCTCACCAACCACAAATCTCACAAGGGGGTCTGGATGATGGGGGCAGAGGCAACAAACATTGCATTGAAATACAGAATTAAAATGCCACCACCATATGGCACAATGAGATGAAAGTGAAGTGAGATGTGCCAGGGCAGTGCCTTTGCTTTCCCAGAATATGCCACCAATGATGCAGACAGGCTATTCCTGTGCTGGCACTGCTTCTGTGGGGAGGGAACACACACAAGAGATGAAGGCAGTAGATTTGTTGACACTTTTGGATATACCTGTCATGCACCCTGCCTTCCTGGCCCCAGGATTCCACAGGAGAAACAGGCCATAATAAACCTGATTGATTTGTGTTTGTCACTCATCCAAGTGGCTTTCACTTTGGTGTCCCTCAATCTTGCTTTTTCATTTTCCTTTGGAGCCACTGAAATCTCACCTTCCAGAAAATCCAAGCTGTTGGACTTGTCATCTGGTTCAAAATGTCTGCACAGCATGAGCAAAATTTACTGTCCTCTGTGCAACCTGCCTTGGTGGCTCTAATAGAAAACACAGCAATCCCTCTTTTATGCTCTGCTAGGAAACAATCTGCCTTTTTTTTTTTTTTTCTAGGAAGGGAAAAGTTTTTGATAGAATTTTTGCTAGCTTTATATAAACCAGAAAATCCTCAAAATCCAGCATGCAGCCAACAGTACTCACTGTGAATTTAAATCTTTGAATGTCTTTTCTGTAGTTTCTCCTTAGATTCAAAATCTTAGTTACAGCAAAACTTTAGTCTTTTAAATTGCCAGGGCTAAAATGTAGCAAAGCAATTACATGACTTGTGGAGCACTGTGTTCAGCTGGAGTGTTAATGTCATCAGCACTAATTTGGTTTTGTCTTTTTTCACCCTAAAATTCGTTGCTGTTGAAATGTATCACTAGTTTATCATCTTGTGTCCCTTAATCTGCAGAACAGTCTTATTCCTTGATACAAAATGTGACATGTTTTTTCAGAAATTTTAAGGTCCCAATGTTTTAAAGGAAGAAATAGATTTCTTCTTATCATCTTTGTTTTTTGTTGTTTGGTTATTTTTTGTTGTTGTTGTTGTTTTGTTTTGGGTTTGTGGTTTGTTTGTTTGGGTTTTTTTTTTTTTTTTTTGGTACATTTTATTCTATAAGCTCTGTCTCTTACTGCTGCCAGCCAGAAAGGCCCCAGTGAGAGACCCAAGGTCACTGGCAGCTGAAGACAGGCACTGCACAAGTAGTTAGGATGAAAGAATATCCCACTGGGCTTTGGACTTACAGTTTCTTGGCTCTTGTGACTTGAAATAAATGTCTCCTCGCTGTCTGGAGCCACCAGCCACATTCCCTCCCTTGTGAAGCTCATTGCAGCCTGACTTACACAGGTGAAGAGGATGAAAACCTTCCTCATTTGCTTTATCCATAATGACACATTGACTTCTCTCTGTTAGGGACAGGGTGAATATTTTTACTGGCTTCTGCAGAGCCTGCAATTTCACACAAATGTTTTAGGAAATTTCACCTCAACAATTTGTTGTAGAGATTTAGGGATATGCAAAATGTTATTCAGAATGTGCTTTACTTTTTAAAATACTTCAGATAGGATTTGGCATCCTTCTGGGATTTCCCACTTCATAATTACAGAGGAGAGAGACTGAAGTGAAGAGATCTTGTGCTTGGAGTCTTTAGACTGAAGTCTAGGTTACCTTTCAGGCTTTAGTTCTGATTTCCCTTGTGATCTTCTGCATGTTGATTAAACCTTTCAGTCCCTATCCTTACAAATGGGATTAAAACACATCTGTGCTTTATTTGGATGTTACAAAAACCTCACTGATGAGTGGCTACTGTGCTAGCTTGTAAAATCAGAATAAAAATACAAACTTATCAGCAAAAAGAAACATCCTGAATGTTTGCCACATGGGACACTTGCAACCATCTGGGAACAGACCACAAAACTTTATTCTTTCAGAATGATTTTCTGAACTGCCTAGTCAGCTCAGTCCCCTATGGTTGGAAAGAAATAAGCAAAAACTCTTCATAAAAGTCTTCACAAAAATACATCATGCTTTTAGCTAAAAGCCATCTCTGACCTCCTACACTGCCCATCTGTGAAACAAGCTTGGCTTATGCACTTTAAAGTCTAAAGATATAGAAAAAGAAAGGAAAAGGGACTGCAGATAACCTGCTTAATTCTCTCACTTACAAAATGAAATTGTCCTCTGCACCTTACTTTAACCTCCTGTCTTTAACAGACATTCAGCAGGGAATACACTCGAGTCAGTTTGACTTTAGCTATTATTAATGGTGTCTTGGATAAAATCATTCACCAAGCAACCAAAGACTAACTGAATTTTGGCTCTCCAAAGGAATAAAGTAGAAAGCCATCATGGAGTTCCGCTGCAGAAACAGGAATGGACAGAACGCCTGACGTTCCTCTGAGCTGACAGGGCTTGAGCAGGGTACAATCCTGTGTGATGGATCCAGCTGGATAGGAGATATCACAAGCCACAGCCATCAAATGCAATATCAATATGAACTTTTTTCCATGGCATGAGCAAGGGTACTCAGAAGCCAGCTGTCAAAGTGAAACCTGCAAAAGGTTTCTCAGCACGAATACTTAATACTTAGGAATCAACAGCCACACAAGAAATTCATTTCTGCTCACTCATGGGATCTGAAAGAAAGTATAAGTAAAAAATCCTCTCTCTGTCCTTTGGGTCTTGATGAAAAGTGTGCTTTCTTAACAAAAACCTCAAAACTCTGTCTGCTTCAAACAGAAATTTCAGGTTGTCTGAAACCTCAAGGCAGCAGTCAAAATGAGATCCCTGGGAGAGACAATGCACGAGGTCAGAGCACTGCAGCCTCACAATTTCAACAGTAAAAATAAACAGAGCATCAGGCTATGCCCCACACCAAAAAGGGCAGAATTAAGGGATTATTAGTCCCTGCCTGTATCAGTCCCTGGCCTTCAGAATCATTCACAATTCACCTGAAGTTAAATTGCTTGCATATAAATAGGGAGAGAAGAGAGACACATGCCTTGAGGGTCTGAATGAAGTGACAGAAAGCAGGAATTAGCATCTTACTAGCTCACCAAGTGCATCTGCTTTTAAAATGTGCAGGGACACCTCTGGCCCCTAAAATCATGCTGCAATTTGCCCCCACTGGTTTCCTAAAGATCTCGGAGGAGTCTTGACTTCTGTCAGTTTTGTTTTTCCTTTAAACAACAAGGGACTGGAACAGTAAATTCAGACTTTTGTGAATTTGTTACTGATTTGGTTTTAGTTACAGTGCTTCTCTCTCTCCTTGGCAGTTGCTGTCCTTGCCTTGCTACCCATCCACCTCACTAACTAGACAAAAACTGTAGGTACACAGACCTTTCATCTTCCCTCTGTTCCAAGCAGCAGCAGCACACTCTTCACTACTTAGATCATGATAGGAAGATCACTGGGAAGAAGAGATTAAAATGAACTATTGCAAAGCAAGAATTTTCCTTACTGTTACAAACTCCACTCTGCCTGCAAGCTGGGAATGCCCCAGGAGGGATGCAGCCCCAGGAGAGCAGCAGCAAAAGTAAACTGTCCCCTCTCTGGAGAGTAACTCCTTCTGTCGAGTTCTCCTGACTGAAGAGCGTGGCTGTGGTGATGAATCACCCCACTGACAGACAGCTGGCAGTCTGAGGGCATGCTGTGGCCTCAGGGCACTCATTGGCAGGTCAGACTGGGCTGGAGGTCCTGGCATGCCCTGTGTCCTGGAGAGGGCTGTGAGCATCCCTCTGAGAGGGGCAGCTGGGCTTGTGCCATTCCCACACTGGGAATGCTCCTCAGAGGGGGATGTGGGACAGGAGGGCAGCCTGCACACACCTTTGAGCAAGTGCTATCTAAATATACCCACAGATATGTGCAGCCAAATGAAAGTCCTCTGCTGCTGCTGCTGCAAGAGTTCCTGCCTGTCCTGCAGGCAGTCCCTGGTAGTACCCAATGTTTTCAGCTCGAGGATACAACAGAGAGAGGTGCTGGTCTGTGCCTGCCTCTGAGTACATCACCCATTAAAACTGACCCTCACACTGAAAAACCTGAGCTCTAGGAAAGATTTTAGTGTAAGCTACAGATTCACACTGATCAGACGTGAGTGGAACATGGGAACTCCTAAATCTGGGTGGCAGAAATGGCAACTGATGGCTCTTCTAAAGAGATGCCAACAAGGCTAATGCTGAATCCCTGGAAATCTTAGCTCAGACACAGACACTGCATTCCATAAAATCATAAAGGAGAGGAGGCTGGCAGGGACTTGCAGCAGCTTCCCAGCCCAGCCCTCCTTGCTCAGAGCAGCACCATCTGAGCCCTGCTGCTCAGGGCAGTGTCCAGCCCCAGGATGGGCACTCCAAGGATGGAGATCCCCCAGCCTCTCTGGGCAGCCTGCTCCAGTGCTCAATAACAATTTAATCACAGCCTACAAAGTTCAGAACAACTACCCTCCTCACTTCATTTTCTGTCCTTACCTTTGATTTCATGTTCTGCCAGATCAATATAAACCTCATTTGGGTCCTCTGCATTCATCTTCTGTTCCTGGAAGTCAAGGAACTGTTTTCCTGTGTTTTCCCTTTGTTTATAAGAGAAACCCCTTTGCCAAATACTGGTTGGGCCAATACATAGAGGCAATATAGTGTAACCTTCACCTTACAAAAAACCAAATGTCTGAGGAAGATGCTCTGAAATAAAATACTGAGAGTCTGTGGTGAATTAATTCCAGTTTAAAATATACAAATACACATACATGCTGGTAAACTATATGGGGAATAGAAAGAATAAAAATAACATTAGAAAAATGCTTAATACACACATTGATCTTACATGTTTTAAACTTCACTTGCAAAAGTGGTCCTTAGGAGCCCAATGGATTATTTTGATTTGTAAAGTTACATATCAAAAAAAAATATTTCCATGACTGAATTCATAACTTTGCCATTATAAAGTCAGACCATCACTCCAAGTTATTTTATGCTTTATTGTGGGGAAAGTTTCTCTTTCTTTCTTGCCACAATAGCCAAAAGTATAAAGAATTGTTCTGTCCCTCTAAGCCAGCCTTTATGCACATCTGGCTTTTATTGTTCTTTTCCAAGTTTGCTAAACTGTTGCAAATCTTTTGAAAAATGCATACAAATTCACTGCAGACAATTACATCTGACAAATCAAAAAAACATCTTTGTCGTCTCTGGATTCCTCTGTATCACTCTGTATGTGTCTGTCCAAATTCCTCTAATGAGATTTTGGGGCTGTGGGTATTCTATGACCAGTGATTCAGTTCACTTCAATAGCCATCAGATGGCTGTGAGTATCCTCTGTTCTGTGCTGAACCTGGCTGAAATTTGAGATGATGAATAAGGGCTATAAATCCCTGCGCTTTCCTTGAACATTATATTCATTAAAAAGACAAAAAATCAGTTGAGCAATGATGTATGTTGCCAATGTACCCAATCTATCAGGCATTTGACTCTGCTCTGGACTGTAAAGATAGACTGAGATCAATTTTCTTCCTGTCAGCAGCTCAAGTAGATGATTCTCATGCCTTCAGTTCCATTCAGAGAACTCTGCACTGGGTTTGTTAATTCTGATAAAATCTGCTCTAATTTTGTGAATTCGGATATGCTTAATCTTTGTGAAACCTCCCTGAAGGATTGCAGAGAACCACAATTGGACTGAGATCAAAGCTGTGGCAGACATCCAAGTTCAGTTTGATTTGAAGTGACAAACTGTAGACCCTAAGTCTTGATTGTGGCTACAACCCTTTGGGATGCTGCACGGGCTTCAGATACAAATCCTCTTCATGCTTTGATCACACTGCAAACTGTTGCATGAAAATAAAAAACTGCTCCCAAAAAAAAGTCATATGAAACTTACATTTTGTCAAATTATGAACAATAGTACTTTTCTGCCAGAGGCCACCACAGGAAGCTGCTTTCTGGTACCAGCTCTATGAGCACTCACCATGGGCACAAATACCACCTGTGAGGTGCACTGTAGCCCTGTGGTAAAGTCCTGAACGCTCCAAAATATGTCAGCAAGGAAAACCACGTGCAATGAATCTGTTTGCCTTCTCTGGAGGATTAACAGATCCCGAGCTGCTGGAACATGACCACTGTCTCTAACTCAACTGAGCATCACCAGTTTACTCCTGCTAAGGCTGTGACCTTGTGTAAACTGTTCCAGATTTGTTCCAGGGCACAAATCAAACCCCTCAGAGCATGGATGTGTTCTTCCAGGCAATCCGGATCATCTTAGGCTGCACAATTAAATAGGTCAACCTCAGCAGCTTGATAAAAGACTTCAAAAAGATTGTGTCATTATGGCTTTGATGTTTTGCAGACCTGAACTGCATTTGTAAGTGAATGCACTGGAAGCATTAGCTGAAGAGTGCCTATAATAGCAAGTAGGAAAAACAGTAAGAGAGTCCATAATAATAGCCCCTTGCCTTCAAATGGAAATGCTTTCTCATTTAGATAGGAAATTGCACTCATAAACCTTAGCTAAGTATGACCTTATTCTTCTTAGTGTCTACCACTGTGGATAGCTGTTATATAGAAAAGGATTTTAGATCTGCAGGTCTTTAGAGTCAGAAGTGGAGCTTATTATTGTATCCACTGCTCATAAACAAGCATATAGATTTTGTGCTGTAAAAATAGCTAAGTCAGTGCTCTTTGGGTGGCAAAATATATGTTAGAAGAAAAATAATCTTTTACATGCTGACATATAATGTAATAATTCTATCATAATCAGGGAAAACATGCAAACTCCTCATGGAACTAGTTTAAGTTCAGGTTAAGTTAAGAAACTTAGTGAAGATTTAAATATGAAAGCTGGAAAGGGACTTTTTATAAGGGAATGGAGTGCCAGGACACAGGGAATGGCTCCCAGTGCCAGAGGGCAGGGCTGGATGGGAGATTGGGAATGAGGAATTGTTCCCTGTGAGGGTGGGCAGGCCCTGGCACAGGGTGCCCAGAGCAGCTGTGGCTGCCCCTGGATCCCTGGCAGTGGCCAAGGCCAGGCTGGACACTGGGGCTGGGAGCAGCCTGGGACAGTGCAAGGTGTCCCTGCCATGGCAGGGGTGGAAATGTGATTTTTAGGGTCCCATCCAACTCTGTGATGTATGATTCTGTGATTTAAGCATTTCTGTAAGGGACCCTTGGTTCCTGCAATTTACCATTTCAGCAGACTATGCAAATAATTTACTGTCTCTCATTTCACTGTGATTGGCAATTAAAGTGATATAGGACAACTTCATGGTGAAAATTATGTTATGGAAAGATGTATCACTCCTACAGTCAAGAGCAGTCACAAATCAGTCTTTGGTATTCCCTTTGTAAGTTAAAAAGATAATTGTCCACCACCTTCCTGGGAATACATTTGAGACTTTATTTCTGGTTCCAAAATGAGACTGAAGTAAAACCCACAAAGTTCTTTAGCCAATACTCACAGAATCTTTGCAGCCCAGCACCATCCCCATGTTTCCAGAAGGGGACACTTTTGACACCCTGGGGCATTTGGAGTGGGTCAGGTCTTTCCCTCATTCTGCCTTTTCCCAGCTTTTTTATCTGCATGGAGGAGCAAAAAATTGGCCTTAATTAGTGAGTTTAACAAAAACATATAGGAAATCTTGGGAAATGTGAACACTCACTCTTTATTTTGTCTAACTGTCCTGTTTCTGTGGCTTGACACAGTCAAATTGTTGCTTGAGATTGCCTTGAAATCCTTTTGCCCTTTTGTACTTACACATGGCTGGGCAAAGGCAGGTTAAGTTCAATGACTGCTAGATTCACCCTGGTAATTCATCCTGGGCCCTTCCACTTGGGAGCATTCCTTTCCTGGAATCTAGCTCATCACACATTAAAAACCAAACAACTTTTTTTGCTTAGCCATAAACCAGATCCCAGTTCTTCAGTGCAATGGGCCCTGCAGGGATATTTCCACCCTAAAAGCAACATGAGCAACTGCAGAATTCTAAATTAGGAATGATTAGCCACTAGGGGAGTTTAGAATCCTATTTCAGTGACACAAGCTTGCGTTGTAAGACTCACATGCTTATTTATGCAATTATAGATAACACTCTCTACTAGGACATGGCATTCTACCATAAAAGTATGATATTTCTTTCCCAATTTTTCTATATATATATATATATCTATATCTACACGTCTCCTAAGCAGCTGCCCCCTTATTGTCAGCAATTTATAAAAGCATAAAGTAAAATAGCTGAGTTTTTAGCTTGTACATAACTTACAAAGAAATTTTGATCAATACAGAAATATAGAAAGCACTTGAATATTCAGATTATAAATTGTATGTATTGGAAATGTGGTTAGCCAGCTGCAAGGCTCCAGAGTTATCAATTTCAATATGAAACAGTTTATGCCCTTTTCAAGCAATTTTAGACAAATAATAAAACTGGCAGTAATTGGTCTTAAGTAGAAGAAACCTTATTTTAAAGGCAATTACACCCATCAGCATGGTGTCTCCAAAAATCATCTGTGACCTCCCTGAAACCTGGTTGTTGTTAAAATGATTCCTTCCACTTCAAACAGATACACTGATTTCTCTCTGTCCTTTGTGGCCTTGTTTACTTCAGGAATATTTGCTGAATTTATAATGGTGCTGACTTACTCCCACCATATTGATGGCATCAATTTTTGCAAAATCAATAGCAAGTTATTTAAAATGTGTAGCTCTCATCCACTACTATCTAGTTATTTATATTATTTTAATGGTGACTTAGAGCTTCCTTAATTGGACCTCATCTTCCAGCCCAACAGACAGGGATAAATCATGGGAATCACTGCCCCAGACTTGTTCAACACCAATTATAAATGTCTGTGGTGGCTGCCCTACATTCCATCACTGACAAACTTCCAGGGCTGACCCTTCACAGAACCCATTACTCTGCCCACTGACCATGTTTTACTGAGCAGTTTCCACGTGGATGTGCCTCAGCTCTCCCTGGAGAGACCTGCACTTGCCCAGGTTCCAGCCTGGTGGGGGACAGTGACAGGAAATTATTTGCACTGTGCAAGGACATATCCAGTACAAACAGGTCTGTGAGGCACAAAACCATCACAGTTACGACTCAAGTCTTTTTTATAAAATAAATAAACATTCTGGAATTCTTTGTTCATCTGAAGTGTTTAAGTACACAGGAGCAAAAAGCTTCTGTCTTGAGACTCAAAATGGCTCAACTGGAGACAGATATGCATAGGACCTCCCCTGTATGATCCTGCCAAAGAACATGGAGAAGCTTTACAGTCAAAAAATGGCCAGAATTTATTAAGATACAGATGTTAAGAAGTAGGAGCAGAAATTAGTGTTTTTAAGTAACTCCTGCTTAGTTAATTATGTCCCTACAGGTGCATCCTTGCCTCTTGATTTTCAGATTTTGGGAACTCCAACCCATCACATTTAATCCTCTGTAAGTTTCTCTCTGTCCTTTCTGTCACCTGGCACCTACTGTCTGCTCTTTCCAGTCTTTCTGCTCGATCTAGAGTCTCACAAGTCCTTGTTGGGACCCTCCCCATATCTCCTCCGCCTTCCTCCCATTTGGGTCTCTGGAATTCTCTCTGCTTTGGATATTCAGCTGCCAACAGCAAACAAAACATCTCCTTGTTGTTCCAGAGAGCCCACTTGCCCCATCCCAGTCACTGAGGAGCAGAACACAAAGGAAGAACAGATTAATTTAACATGTTCTGTCCAGCACATCCTTGAATACACAATCAGTTCAAATAGGAGCCCTTGCTCAGAGCAGCACCACCAAAATCCTCCCTGATTTAGAAGGGAAGGTGAAGCAGCAGCAACAGCACCCCTGTGCATCTCAGAGCAGCTCACAGCAGCAGACAGAGGACATCTGCATTTTGTTCAGACATGGACTAGCAAAGTTTACTGAGATTCTGGTAAAATAACGCCCTTGTGTTAGAGGCATACACAGGCTGAGTGTTCCAAAGGGAAAGCAGAAGGGGATCTCCACAGAAAAGTTTCAAAAGGATGATTCAAGAACAAGTCCTTAACGTGATGTGTTGCAGACACCAAGATATGTCAAGTAATTTCAATTCACATGGCCAAGGAAGCACATACATAACATTTTGGTGTTAATTATAATATACTAAATTCTTATTACTATGTCACACTGCTTCTGGCTTTCCATGGTCATGATGAACTTAGTTAATTATGTTACAAATAGCATTGAGAAATATTAGGAATAGCATGTAAAAATGCAGTAATTTGGGATTCTAGTCATTAAGGAATCTCTACCCTTAGTGATTGCTGTCATCATGGATGATCTAACAGCCATTTGAGCTCTGTATTTGCTGAGAATAATCATAACTCTTCAGGGAGAATTTATACACTGTCTAGCAACTCTGGACCTTTTGACTCTGCCCAGAGGCAATTAGGCTCTTTATAATGGCATCAGGAGGATCCCAGGAAGATTTTTCCCTGTGTCTCTCTATGCCATCTCTCCCTGCATCTCCTTTTTCATTTAAGTATATGCTAAATAGTGAAGATGTAATCACATTATGACTGTGAAAATAGAAATAATTCTCCTAAATGGTAGACCACCCATCTCTTGCAATAATGTGACAGGAGCAGAGGGGCATGGATAGTCTGTGGCTATCCTGGAAGCCAGGATTAAGCTACTTTTGCTCATTAAACATCTGCATAAACTACCAATGTTCTACAGGGCTTCTGAATTCACACACACACACAATAAGCAGAGTGCAAATGCATTTGCTTCTCTTCCCTAATGTTACATCATTATCATAAAAAATCCAACATGTTATTTTATATAAAGCCATAAAGATGATTAACTGGAGCACTAATTCTCCTGCAGACAATGAGCAAGCTTTCAGCTTCACAATCAGTCCCACAGACGCAGAGATCATGGAAGGCAATGAGATTTCCATAGACAGACTGAGAGTTTTATTCCTGGGTTACTTTGTGGTTGTACCTGCCCCCACATCAAGCCCTGGTTCATGCAGTACAAACCCAAGATGAAATCCTGCTGCATTTCAGAGTCATTTGCTCAGACTGCAGGAGCATTGGTCAGGGTAACTAAATGTACTCTGACATGTTAAATGAAAGACTTCTCAGTCTGTCACAAATACATCTTCCCATCAGACTAAGAAGGAAATGTCAGGAGCACTTTATTAGATGCCACACACTCAAGCAATTTGGGGCTGGTTTCCAGAATCCCTACATTTGCTGCTTTCAGGTGGGCAAGGAGCTTCCCTGGAACTCTGCACTGCCCTGCTTCCCTCCCACTGCTGCTGCAATTTCTCTCTTCTGAGACTAAACTTTCTGTCAAGACACAGATGTCTTATAACTTCTCCTGTTTCTTATTACAGAACAGAAGTTCTGGAGGCATTCTAAGAACACAATAATGCTCACTTTATTCACTGGGACATGGTGTTTTATACATACCTCACAGGAAGTTCATTTTTAATATTAACACTAATTTATCTTGTTTGGTCATCTTTCAATTTCAAACAATTTTTTCCACTTTTTTCATGATGTCTTCTATATATAAATGATCTGTAGAGTACAAATGAACATTAACATCATGAGCCAGCATTATTTTAAAATCAATATTGGAAAATATAGCATCAAGCAGACACTTTTAAAGACTGAATCCTCTGGTATAATTAGCACAGTCCTGCATTAGCCCTGGGCAAGTAAAATGAGATAGATGACCTAGAGAGTGTGGGATTTTTTTAAAGTGTGCACTGGAATATATTAATGCCAGATTAGTCTTGCCTAGCATCTCTCCTTCATCTTTGAGGAAAAGATACAACAGAGAGTAAACTCTTTGGAAATAATTACAATACCATATAGAACAGGCATTAAAGAAAAAAAAAAAAAACAAAAACCACAGATTTGTATTAAAGCCCTGCAGGATTATTGTGATGTTTTGGACACCTGAATAGCAATTTCTTCAATCACTGCATCACTGTCATGGCTCACTCATCCCTGGCTTCAGAGACCACAGGACCTGCAATGTCTTCAGCCTTGCATGTTTCTAGTATTGAGCAGTCTAGGAACAAGGGGAAAGACTGGGCTAGACAAAGATACAGGTATATTCTGTCCTTATGTTCTGCCAGCTTTATTCTCATTTGGTGGAAGGTTTTAAAGCTATTTTGCCAGATTGAAATTGTTATTAAATCTCACAAGGACAGAGCTCACCTGAGATGCTGCTTAGTTTAACTGAGCCTTATTTACAGTTAGAGGATAAAGCAATTGCATAGCTGATGCAAGAATTAAAAGTTAAAAATCTGCTCTATCCAGTTTAAATGCCTCTTCTATAGTGATGTTAAATACATTTATTTAATTTTTTTTACCTGTGGTTTGACCTACAGATTCACAAATTGCTTTGTTTTGAGACGTGTGGAGAGGTGTCTTTGTAAGGTGTAAGAGTTTAATGTGAGGAAATGACAAAAATATCTAAATATATAAAGTCCTTCTGGTAGCTTGGCACTGACCCCAAGGAAACTTTTTGGATAAAGCATGCTGGAAGTGACAAGTACATGAGCAGGACTTTTTGTTTACCTCCAGGGCAGCACAGCAATTCACAGCCTGAAGAAGTTCCTCTGGTGATAACGTTACAACTTTGTGTTGTATTTAATCTCCACATTAATAAGGCTCTGAAAAAAATCCTGAATAAAGACCTTGCTGGGGAAGACAGGCAATAACACATCATTCAAAGGGCAGCCAAGAAGGAAAGTGGGCAGTGATGGTGAAGAGACAGTAATTGGATTCCCCTGTACCTGTCAGAAAGCTGCTCAGTTGCTATATATTTAAAACCCTCTTCAGGTACAAACCAGATCACAGGGGACATCCACACCTGAATGTTACCCACAACTTTGTACAGAACAGAGAATACAAGTATTAATTTCACAAAGCTGGCAGGGAATGGAATTACCAAGGAAGTCCCATCCAATCTAGGTTATTAAATTAACATATCTAGAAACTTCAAGAAGGAAAATGTATTTTACAAAGTGATCCAGAGGCTAGGGAGGTGACTCCCTCTGCCCTTACCTGTCTCTCTAATCTCCACTTGCAGCAGCACTAACAGAGAGGTTTTACCCTGCTTTCAATGTTAATACTTCGGGCCAGGAGTGCAATATTGCTGCACTATGGCAGCACCAGTGCAGCACTGCAAAGCTGCCTTGCCAAGGGCTGAGCTCTTACAGGCACTGGCAATCTCACCCACACATTCCAGAATTCATCTCCCTTTGAACTAAGGGAAGCTGGACCAAATATTAGAATTTGGTTTTGATTCCTCTCTCAACAACAAACTGATAAAACCCACAAGGACTCACCAAGCCTAATAAGGGGTTACATTCCCTGTGCTGTTGATTTTTTAGCATAAAAAAATTACATTTATCTTTTCCTCTGGATCCCTGCAGAAACAAAATTAACATTTTTAAGTGCATATTTTACCTTTGCCATAATAAAAGAGAAGAGATATGGCTAAGCTTTTGAGCATTAAAATCAAATGCAGTATTGTTAAAGCAATTTCTGTGAAATTTGTAAACCATATATTGCCTGGAAGAGTCTGCAGTTGATAGTAATTTTGGACCAAGTCCTTTATAGCTGCTTATTCTAACGTGGCGTTTCCAGCCTGTTAAAATGTCATATGGATAAAGAAGTAAATTTTGACAGCTGTGACAGGATTATCATTGCCAAGGAAATCCTGGTACTCATATGTTTCAGTTCATCTATTTTGCTTTGTCTCTGGCCTTGCCTCAACTAAAAATTACCTTCTGAGACAAGAAGAGAAACATAACAAAAGAAAGAACCAAAATATTGTTATGCTTTTGATGCTTGAAATTATAGGAATAAGAATAAATCTTTTAAGGTTATTATTTAAAGCATTGTTCAAATTTGGAGGCAACACTGGCTCCTCTCTTCAAGGACATGCCCAATATGGAATTTATGTGGGCATACTGAGTTCCAGGGGGGTTTTCTCATATCTGGGTGAGAGGAGAAGCCCTGGAAGGTTCCTGTGGCATCAGCCACTCAATCTGTTCAGCCATGGGCAAAAGGGACATGGAAAACCCCAAATGGTTCTTGCAGCATCCTGACCTTTTGGACCAGAGGAATTGCCACGATGGATCCACCCAATTTCAATAGCCCATCTCTGATGAACACCAGTATCCAAACCCACGGAAACTGCAAGGAGACAAAGGTAACTCAGTGCACTGATTCTCCTCCTCTTCCAACAATACAAAACTGAAATAGCAGGAAAGACAAAGAGAGACAATAACTGTTATTTGTGCTGCCATTCACATTTTGCCTCCCAGAATCCTGAACATTTCCTGATATAAGGAGCATGTAAGTTACAACAATTGAAGTGCTGATTTATGGGGCTGAAATACCTTTCCCAGAAACACAATCTCCCAGTAAGTATCAGTTCTAGTAGCTGTGGTAGTACTGATGTAATTCCTCTGAGCAACTGGAAAAGGGTATATAGAGGCAGTAAAGTGATAATAAATATTTGATTCAAGGTTACCAAATGCTTGGCTTTAGTCTTAATTCATGACAAGGCTGTGTTTAGAAATATGCAACATCTTAGGAATGTTCTTTCCTACCCAGCTATTTCATTGCATGCAGCCATATATTTTTTGGAACTAGTAAGATGACTGTGGATTTGTCATGACAACTTTCTGTGCTGTGTTTATACTGACACAACTAAATGGACTCTTCTTTTGTCTCTCTCACTTCCAAAACTACCACATACAGGTATCTGCAAGCTCTCCAAATCTCGATTCACATCTCAGATTTTGTCTCCACAATTTTACTAATTCACCTGTTCTTAAGCTGCTATAATGTACACAGTAACAGTGTGGGGTACAGATCAGTACCCACCAGCAGGTCTTTATACAGAATGATAAAAATATCTTCCTTTCCAAAACCAATCACTGTGTGCCCATCCACTGGTGGTATCTGTTTATTCACGTATCAGCAGAAATTTTGTGAGCTATGCACATTTCTGAGTGTTATAATGGTACAAAATTAGGCATTGACCACTGTGTTCTCTCTGGCCAATCACATAAAACACCACAGAGGATATTTTGCTGCCTTATGGCTCTTTGAAAATCTCCTGTAGGTGAGCCTTGTGTTTCAATGTATAATTTACAAGCACTGAAGTGCTAATGTTAACACCACTTTGCAGCACACTCCCTTGAGCCATGTGCTGTTTCATCAGAGATGCTTTTCCTGACACTACTGAACCACTTCATAGCCTGTTCTTGCCTTCACCCTTTCCCTCTCTTTTTTACAGAAGATCAGAACAAACACAATGCTCACACCCTGCCATTTCTCAAGCATGGCCTGAAGAGCAGCCAGCAGCAACAAAAAAGCCACCAGCATTTGGCCACTTGTGAAATACATGCCCTTCTCAAGCAGAAGCATTTGCCCATTCTTTTGTTAGAACAGCTTATTTGTTGCCTAGCTAATGAAAATGTTTCAGCTGACAGTCAGAACTTAAAAAAAAATAAAAATAAAACAGAGAAAGGCCTTAAGGCAAGGGTAGCTACAGAAGTTCTTTTATTCGAGCTGACTGAGGGTCAAAGCTGCCCAGGTATTTAAGTGCCCACAGCTGGATGGTGTGTTAGACATTAAAAATAATTGAGTGCTTCTCTAAAACTCACCAATGATCCTAGTGTGCCAATTCCTAAAAGCATGAAAAATGTGGTCCCCAACAGACAAACAGCCTCGTGTGAGCCTGGCTGTACCTACAGTGGAACAAAAGTTGCTGTATTGTGATATCCCTTATCCTCTCCCTTTAATTGCACCCAGGAAGCCTTGCAGCCCATTCCACCTGCAGGCTTCCCTTCACACCTGTGCTGCTGCTGGGGATGGCACCTCAGTCAATTGGCATTTGTGAATGCATGGGCAAACAGGTGCACTCAACACCAATTATGTTTTGCAAGGGTGATGCCAAATGCTAATGAGTTTAGCTTTGAAAAAAATCTCAACCAAGCTCCTACACTTCTTTGCCTTTTCACCTGTCCTGTGTAGAAATGCAGAGTAGCAACACTTCAGAGTGAGCCAGCTCTCACAACTACCAGGGGGCTTGTACCACCTCCACAGGATGGCAGCTCTGTTCGAGACTGTTTTCCCTCTCTCGCCAATATTTTGATTTTTGACGTTGTTTACATCATGTAAAAATTATATTCACTGAATAGTGAAACTAGCATGTGCTACACAAAAAGCCTCAGGCTGTTTGAAAGACTTTGTAGCTGAAACATTGACAATATTCTGCCAATGGTCCTTTAAATACTTGAGTAAAATACAAACACAGATTAAAATCCTTGAGAAAGTCATAATTATACATTTATAGACAATTTGTCTCTTTGAAGATTTTATTACCCACACACCTCCACTTAATCCCGGTGTTTTTACAACAGCCAAGTTCATGATACTGCAGCTAAGGTTTTGTCAGCACTTTAATTATTAACTGGTTTGTAGCATGACTACAAAGCATCCTACTTGTCTGAACTTGCTGCTGAGGCTTCAGCTCTTTTAGTGGTTCCTCAGATAAACCCCGTGTCTGTACCTTGTGAGCTCTCAGCTCTGCCAGGAACAAGCTCAACACCTAAAGCCCACTCTGAAACCCCTCTGAACCTGCTATTGGAGACAGCTCATCAAGAATCAACAGTAAAACCTTTTAGAATGTTCATTACAGCCAAAAATAACCAGCCACTGACTTCATTTCCATAGACACAAGAAAAGTTTTTGCTTTGATACTATGTATTTTTAATGGTAACATCTGAACAAGTTCTGCACGAATTTTTTTGTGTATTTTGTACTCTTTTAGCCATACTTTTCTGTTGTGTGCTTGTAAAACATTATTTTAGGAATATATAATTACTGGAAAGACTGGAGGGATTCAGAAGTTCTCCTAGTTGATCAGATTAATTACGGTAAAGTTTTAAGTCAAGTGTAATTAATTAGTAGCTGTTCTGACAAAATTTTAAGAGATTTAAGGGTCAAGCTACTTCTGCTGTTAGTCAAAATGCTCCCTGCACTGCAGCTGGAAGAGGTTTCTAAATCTCAGAAAGGATCTTGGACATCTGACAGGGGCAGCACCACAGCACCCAGGAGTCTGAAGAGGGAGAGGAAAGGTGGGAGAAGCAAGAACTCCTCAGGAACCCTCTGTGAGTGACACTGCAGTGCCACAGAGCCAGGCTGGGACATCTTCCAGGCAAACAGGTCATTTCCTTCTGCATCATAGGGCCTGAACCAGTGGGAACTAATTCCAGTGAAGTGTCTTCTGCTAGAATTATCAGTCATTAATAGGTTAGACAATGCATTTTGCAGCTTTTGAATTTCTGTCTGGTTTGGTGGTTGTCTCTTGCAGTGTGATGCAGTTTTTACGTGGTTTGGGCAATTGATGGGGGGTCAGATTTACAAATGTGAATCAGCCCCAAAACACAGGGAAAGTTCTCTCAGAACTGAAAAATGTCTGAATGAATGTGTTGCCCTTCAGGTGGAACTGAGGAGCTTTTCTGTTCGTGCCTTAATCCCTTATTTTGCAAAAAACCTCGTCAAGTCAGCATCAGCCAGCCCTCCTTTCCATGTGGTGACAGTCTTGTTAGGAAACAGGGAAAATATACTGCTGTGGCATTTTAACTTCTTTTTCTTGTCCTCTCTTGTTGGCTAATTATTTCTTTGAGGTTAAATGAGCTAATTATGCCTATATCAGAGCTCTTTGAGAAGCAAGAATCACTTTCTGTTGTTGATAATTAAATGAATTGAGCTTGATTCTTGGTTTGGGATACAGTTCTAGGCATTTTTCTTCCTTGTACAGAGTATAAAGTAGGAAAAATAATTGCAAGTTATGTTTTGTTGATGACAGAATGGAGGCAGCTTTTCAACTGTGGTGTAAAAGGTTCTGTAAATTGATTTAAATTAATAAGGGTGAGAGGAAGGAGAAAAGAAGGGGAATTGTACCCCTTCTACTCATTCTTGAACAGCTTTAACAATCTTACAAGAGTTAGAGAATCCATCAAAATATTTCACATGATATTTAGGAGGGGAATATTATATGAATTCCTTTCCCAACAGTCATGTGACTATATTGTAGTTATCTTTTTTTCCCTTTAATTTCACTCCTCAAGTCCTGTGCATGTTTTTCCCTGTGACACTTGGCAGTGGAGCTCCAAGGAGCTGCAAGCTCTTGTGCAGAGGTCAGGTATGCTGCAGGCAGCACCTATTCTTCTCCTCACTCTGGAAATAATGCCCTCTTTGATCTGAGAGATATTGTCTGCCAGCACAAATAGTGCTTCACTCTTCATGCTAGTTGTGCTCTGACTGCCTCCTGACCAGAGGATCTCACCTGTATCCAGCTGCACAAATTATATATAGCACAGACAGGGAGAGGGGTCTACAGCAGGGCTCAAGATCAAACCTCTAAATTCAGGAAGAGCTGAGAGCTGCAACAAAACATGCAGCTTTCATTCCAAGTGCTTCTCTGAGCTGGGATCCAGCAGCCAAATGCTGAAAGCTTAATTAAACATGTGTGCAGAATTTCTCTCTCCTAGGCCACTTTAAAACATCTTTATTTCACCCATCCTCGCTGGCATTGCCAGTGCTGTGGACAGAGGGGGTGAATGCCAATGTGGACATAATGTCAGTGTGCACTGGGGACAGCTGGAGAGCTCCCTGCCTGTGGCTGAGGGGGAAGAAAAGTCTGCAGACACTGGTGGGAGTGGGGGGTGGGACGGGCTGTGGACCCACCCAGGTGGAAAACAAACCTGGAGCACAGCAGGGATAGGTCCTTGCTGAATGAAGATGTTTGGGGGAATACGAGCTCTGGAGAGAGAAGAAGACTCTTGGGATAAACTTTTTGGCTGGGGACAGTAAGAAATAAATGCTGGCTGGGACGGAAGGCTCTGGCCTGGCTCTGTGGGTAACCCATGCACAGGTTTGCTCTTTGCTGGTTTGACACACCTCAAAACCCCCCACATCTGCAGCAGCCCAGTGCAGAGACCCTGATTCCCTGGCTGTGTCTTTTTAATATTTATATCCTCCTGCAGGAGTTATTTAACTATTTCCAAGCCTAGTTTAAACTGTTACATCTCTCTTGTCCTCATTTCAACCCCAAATCTGAATGTCCAGAACCAAGGTGTGTACCTGACATATATGATTGACATTACCTGACTGGGAGAGCTTATGCTGTGGGGATCACAAGGGGAATTCTCCAGCAATAAACTTCTGGCACTTTGTGAAGCAAACTTATTTTTGTATGAATCTTTCTTTTCTTTCTTTTCTTTCTCTCTCTCTTCCTCATGTCAAAAAAAAATGAGTGCAAAGAAATTTTCTTTCTTATGCTGCCAATATCCAGCTTGAATCTTCCAGGTGCCACAACAATGCAATCTGTCTATGAATTGGCAATGATCACTTCAATCCAGGCTGGGTTTGGGTGTCAGTATTTGACTATCTTGAGCTGTTGTACAATTAGATCCTTACTGTGTATTCTTAGTCTGGGTGGGAACACGTTCCTTTTTTGACTTCTAAACCCCCTAAGATTGTCTTGAACATCTGACACCAACTTTAAGACAATGCTTCATTTGCAGTTTCTTCTCCTGCATTTAGATTTATCAGCTGTAGAACTAGAGAGAAATGTGCTTCTCTAGATTACAGCTCTGTCAGCCAGGACAGTTTCCAACAACAGAAAAAGCCTGTGACCCTTTCACTGGGCTGTGCTGTCATGTTGGTGTTTGCTTCTCTTCAGGAAACAACTCATGTGGAATATATAAATGTTTATATTGGCAAAGGGCATTAGGAAAATAATTATTTTAAAAATACTAACTGCAAAAGGGTGTTTTTTGTGGAGGAGTTCTTCAAAATTCTAATAGCAAAAGCTGATGGAATATAATAGAAAATAAATATTTCTTTTGTATGCTCAAATCTAGGTTTGCAGATAGACTCTTTATATAGTTACATTTCCACCCTTATTAAAAATATCAAACTTATTTGCATGACAAAGATATTTTCCTTCTGCTAAATTATTCTAATGGGACTTGGTAGAGATAAAAGTAAACTGTTAAAATATTCTGCATGGCTAAGTCTGCTATCTGCAGGTAATATTCATTCACTAAGATAACATTTTTAGGGTTTGGAACCTAGCTTCTTGAGGGTAAAAATAAGCCTTTATCTGTCCTTCAGGATTATTAACAGTAAGTGATTTCCACATTAACATCAATAGCAATAATGAAGATGTCCTTTTCAATTCATCCCGGGGAACTTTGAGTGAGAACTGTTATTTGGCTGGGCTTCACTCTTTAATAGAGTCCAAAGATAATTGGGTATTGAAAATTCCATCTAAATCAACCAAATAAATCTTTCGGTTACCAAATTAATAATTTCATTGATGCCATCAGCCTTCAATTTTCACTCCATTAAATTCCTAAATTCATCTGAGAACGGCACAGCAAACAAATTAAAATGAGTTTCTTATAAAAATGAGAATGATAAGATTATGCCTTCTAAAAAAGCAATTTAACTCCAATAAATTATTTTTAAATTATTAAATGAGGCATTGCATTAACTATAAAAGAGGAGCATAAAAGGGCACCAGCCTACGGAAAATAAGACATCTATAGACCTCCATAACCTTGGACAATTATATCTGTAATAATTGGCTCATAAAACTTTATGGCAACTTGTACAATATTCCTTTTTCCTTAAGATAGCATTGTGATCAGCAGGATGATTAGGCAGAGAGGAACAGAGCCTTTTTTTCCTCAGGAGCACATGGCTAAATGTTTCCAAATAGCCTCTTGTTGCTTTGCTCAACACAGAGCTTTAGAGCACAGTGTTACCTGCTCTGGGTGCAATATTAAATCACATTTAAACTACATCATGCTGCAGTAAGGCAGCTTAGTGTCAAGGAGGAATTCAGGATACAAGACAAGCAAATTCCATGCCTGTTTTCTTTAGAATATGTGCTCAGTGCATTGAAGGTTTGAACCTTTAAATGTCAGGTTCAATATGTTGTCTCCCTTTTCAGTTCTTCTTCCATCAACTTCACAGAAGGCCGAAATTCTGAGGAATGAGCAAAAACAAAACAGCAAGAGACTGCAGTAACATCTTGATAGCAAAGCAGAGTGAATAACAGATGTATTTTATCTTTATTCCTAAAAAAAAGGAATAAACACTGCCTCCTGCTCATGGAGAATACCATCAATAATGCTCAAAATCTAAAACACGTGGAGCTGAGGAAGAGTTCACACCTGTCCTGGGCCTGGGGGTCTGTCCAGGTGAAGCTGAGGGGTGTTCAGGGACTGTTGGGGAAGATGAAACAGGAAAGCCTTATAAATATGATTGCTTGGCAAAAGATTTTGAGAATATAGAAACTCTAAGCAAGACTGAAATGAAAGCAAGCTCTGAGATACCTTAGTTACTGAACAACTGGAAAACAATAGTATGGCTGGCTGAAGGTAATCCCTTTTTGATGAAACCATGCCCTCTGCTTGCAGACAGGTCCAAGGGTCAGAGCAGACCCTACCAGCTGGGCAGAAGGGGCCCAAAGAGTCATTTTTAGGGTTTAAAATGCAACACAGTATGATGATGTAATGATTCTTCTAGGCTGTATGTAAATGCTATAGGATTTGTATCTTGTACTAGATTGGTTAGTGAGAATTAGAATATTCAACACAGAAGAAGATTTGTTGTATTGTAACGGGAACTTTGCGCTCTTTTACTGCTTCGTGCTCTCTCTCATCCTCTTTACCATGCTCTTGCCTTTTTTCTCTTTATCAGTCTCTTTTTCTCTCTCTTTGCCTCTCTCTTCACCTCTCTCCCTCTCTGGGGCCTGCTCCGAGCTGTGGCTGGCAGCTCCCTGCACCCAGGCCTTTGCAATGAGCCCCACGTTCCAGCCCTGGTGTCGGAGCTCTCTGATCTCCTGTCCCACCCCTGGTGCTCCCACAGGGGACAGCTCAGTGTGTGGCTGCCCTGGCACAGCCACTCCTGCTGCCAGGCAGGTCCAGCTGGTCCCCAGAGCCTGGCTGTGCATCCCCAGGGATGGCAGCTGAGGGGCACAGGCAGGGAAACGCTGCACACTCCACTGGGGAGCCCGGTGCTGCCAAAGGCAGGCAGGCTGTCCTCTGCTTCCAGTGAAGCACTGTGCCTTAGAGAGGGGAGCTGTGATGAAGCCAGATCAGCTCCTTGTTTTCAGGAGATAACAGGCACAGAGAGCCACTCTAAACCACAACTCCTAATGAAAGCCTTGTGGGCACACATTAAACCCTTCCCAAAGATCCTCTGCTTGCTTCCTCTCACTACAATGAACCAGCCTTCCCTCAATCCAGAGATGAACCCCTGCTGATTCCAGTAATTCTTGCTTCTATAAGCTAAATCCTTTTGTGGTTTTCCTTCATTCTCCATTCTGCACATTCAAGCTAAATTTAAAATGAAACAGGTACCAAACCAGGCAACATTAAAGAACCAGAGGCATGAACTCTATCCAACAATGTGAGTTCTGTTTGAATTAATGCACTACAGGGTTTAGATATCCCCGATTTCTTCACCTTTGATTTCCCAGTGATGTCCAGAATAAATAATTGCCTTATTAAAGGACTTCTGAAGCCAATAGAGCAAGGTAAAAAACACTGAAGTCACCAATTCAGCCTTTGATTCTGTCTGACAGAAAATTAAAAATTAATGAGAAAAAAATTAATAATAAATGTATTCATGGCCTTATTGGGATTCATGACTCTCTTGCCAACATTAAAAAAGTTCAACCAATTGTTCCCCTTAAAGTGAAATAGCATCAGAATACCAACTGTTCAAGCAGTATCAGTGTTTTCCTTTGGTATAGTCAATTTGTAAAACAACTCAAATAACATAACACCGCCTCAATTATAAAATTTCTGAAGTTAAGACCCACCCCATCTGCCAAAGGACAGGGGGCATTTTATGTCCAGAGCTATACAATTAATACAATCAATAAACCCTTCTCAAGTAACAACTCAAACACATGGGGTTTGACAAAGTTATAGAACTGTGGCAGAACAAAACAAAGTCTGGTCATGGAGGATGGCAGGAAGTACCTGAAGGGAACTCGTACTGGGATGCTGCCTTCACAAGCAGTTACAACAATGCAGATTTATAGTGCAAGGTGGGGATCCTTAGGAGCCACAGGAACACTTGGGACAGAAGGGATCTTCTCCCCTTTAGGTTTGCAGCCCAGCTTCAGGAGGGCCAGCTGAGAGATCAGTAGTTTGCTCTGGCTTTTATTCACTCAGGTCCTGAAAACTCTCAAGGGTGAAGAAAAGGCTGTGTGTTATGGCCTTTAATTGTCAGTCAGGTGGGAAGAGACCTCCTGGCTCTATTCCTGTGCACTGCCAATGTCACCATGGGCCACTGCCAGCAGCCTGCTCCCATCACAGCTGAGCATCAGGATCTGAAATTCCTCCAAGCCCAGCAGCCTCCTCCCGACTGTGCCCAGCATCAGATCTCAAACAAGAGCCAGTACAAGTTCAGCTGGTCCCATCCTGCAGGCAGCTGTAGCTGCCCAGTTCTACTGGCAGTGGTTTTTTCACCCCTTCCCTGATTGGTCTCACCACAATTACACACAATGATCCCCAAACAGGGAAAGTCTGACAATGAAGAAAATATCCCTTAAATTACCAAAATTTGAGAAGAGAAAGCTTTACCATTTTCACTGCATATCTGGGAAAAATGAAGGGAAATGAGACTGAGGGACGCATAAAGGATAGCAGACGATGAAAGGTCAGTGGCACTGGCTACAGTTGTGAATGATGTCAGTGCGACATCCATCAGGAAAACACAAACTCCATTTAGCTCAGGGACTGAAGTAAGAGCTTGTTCACTACAAGTCACCCTGCTGTGGGTCAGTGCAGTGTGAGAGGCAGCACTAGAGCAGTGCTTGCCCTGCATGGGTGCACAAAACACTCTCAGCAGAGTGGTGTGGGATCCCTGTTTTGTGCTGCACAGCTCTGCAGAGAGGCAGCAGGATCCATGCACCAACCAGCTCTCCTGTGGCTTTGCAGAGCCATTAGCCCTGGCTTCAGCTGGAATAGAGTTCGTTTTCCTCCTAGCACTGTGGTTTGGATTCAGCATGAGGATTGCATGGCTGACAGGTGAATGTTTTAAGTCAAGGGTGCCTCAGTTTCCCACTGTCCGTCAGTGAGGTGGGGCACAGGATCCAGGAGGGAGCTCAGCCAGGAGAGCTGACCCAGCCTGGCCACAGGGACATTGCAGGGCACAGAACATCATGGCCAGTGTGTAAACTGGGGAGATTGGTGGCACAGGCTGGGGCAGTGGGTGTGAGCAGTTCCATCTTGCATTGGGTTTTACTCCTCTCTCTCTTTTGCCTTTTTGCATATCATCACCATATTGCACTTTATATCATTTATAAAATTGTGACCTCCCTGATTGTCCCCATGTCACCAGGACTCTGAGTGAGTGTGGTGGCTGTGGGTGCTGGCTCCTGGGCTGGGCTCAGACCATGCCAGAATTCCCAGCTCCAATCCATCCCTGCACGGGGCCCAGCAGAGATTATCCAGCAGCTCTCCCCACAGTGCTCAAGAGCAAAGCAATCTTGCTGCCTTAAGGATGGGATGACAAGCTACATACCAGAAAAAGTACTGATTTATGGGGCTGAAATAAGTAAATTTAAATTAGGATCTGTAAATGATGGGCAGGAATGTCTAATATAACAAGCCTTTTAATGTCATGCATGTTCCCATGTTTTAATTAATAAATACCATTATCTACTATTATGCTTTCAATGCACTTGTTTGGTTAGGGTTGACATTTTATATCACTGTATTTACTGATTAGATCCAGAGTCAAAGGAAAAGGAATATAAATTAGTTTTTCTAATTACTGCAAGGCTATATCCACTGCCAGTCTATTTCCAAAGTCATTTCTGCGGCTCATTCCCTGGAAACTGACTTGCAAAAGACAAGACTAAAACAACACTAAATCTTTGATTGGGGGGAAAAAAAAGAAAAAAGGCAAAAAATCCTGGCAAAGTCTGCATCTGCACAGCTGGTGAGAAAACTGATTGTCCAGACTCCAGCACCAAAGCCTCAACTCCACATCACAGGGTACCCAGATCAAGTGTTCTGTTAATTCACAAGAGCCTGTTATGGCCCTGCTCATTCAGGAAAATCAAGGAATATCTGCTCTGGTGTCAAAGTAAATTATTGTGCCAGAAATAAATGCAATGTTAAATTAGCAGCAAAGAAATAGGTAAAAAATGTATCTCTTTTTAAGAAAAAAAATGCTTTCTGCAGCTCAGAGTAACAATAAAGAAATATTTGTATACAAAAAAATAAAGGAAATAATCTTTGCTGAGAGAAGCAGATTCCTTATCTTTATATAAGTAGGTTTTCTGTCTTTTTATTTTCAGAATTGATTTAGTATTTGGCTGTTGGATCACATTGATTAACAAGATAATTCCAATAACTTCAGTGGCTTATTCACAGGGACGAATGTAAAGCTCATGTAAATATATCTGTAGATTTCAATTGGTTTTGGATCAGAACTTGTATGTAAATTTGCAAAGTGATGCAGAATGTGTCTCATTGGGGCACATTAGCTTAAATATTCTTGTCAAAACCATACCCCATCTCCAATCCATAAAATTAAATAAGAGCTCATAAACTTATAAATATGTTTATTAGTCTTTCAGAGACAGGCACAGACTAGTAAACATTTCAAAGTCTGCATCCCTCTAGCCCCAAGGGTGCCTTCTTTAAAGAAGTCATTGATTTTTGTCATCAAAAAACAAGTATTCAAGTAACAGTCTCAAACACAAGCTGATGGTAAAGTACCCAGGATTCCCAAAGGTGCCATCTGTAAAAGGATCATTGATTTTGACCTTTTGGGTGGATTTGTCTTTTTTCCAAGTGTTTTATTATGTGCATCAATAACAGAGAAGGCAAAGACAAAATGAGAGAGAGAAAATATAACTTTTTAGAGATGTGTGCTTGGACTTCTGCCAAGAAAATATTTTTGTATTCAAGCATTCCACTGTTACCAGCTCCTAATCAAGAACAAAAACAAAACAAAAACCTAAACCCAAAATAGTCCTGAAAAATGTGATTGTTTAGACCAATAGCTAGCAATAAAAATATTCTAATTATTTGTTTTTGTCAAATTCCTGAGGACTTAGCATTGCTCATGTGTGGCTTTAGTAAACATATCCATATCCATTACCCTTTCCCCATATGAAAGTACAGATCTTGATTTAGGAGGGGGAAGCTGGGATCAGATCCAATTGTCAGCTATTATTAAAAAGAATCTCTAGAAGCAGCAGTAAAATCAGCCCACAACCCCACAGTAAGGGGACACTGAATTTGCCCTATGCATATTGTGTAAATATTTATTTTTCTGTTAATCCCAATTAGTGTGAATTTAAAATATGGATTTGCCTGGCTCCCCTACATCTCAAACAGGGTTAGGAAAAGCTAATATTCTGTCTGTGCACCAATGGAAATACTGTGTGTTGTCTAGGATGCTGGAAGAAGGGCAGCAATGTTAAAAAAATAAATCTGCTTTATCTCCAGCACTCCAGATGAACAAAGCAAAGGAAGCACATCATCTCAATGAAAGTGGGCACAGGCCAGAATATTTGGAGAGCATTTTATATGTAAAATGTTGAAAATAGCAGGTCACATCCAGCAGAGCTGCTCATTTCAGCTCCAGACTGGTAAAATTCTGCACAGAGTGTGACAGGAGTGCCTTTATCTTCCCCCAGCAAGGCAGCCAGAGAGACAGGGGAAGAAGAAGAAGAGAAAAATCCTTCTGCTGGTGCTAGAGAGGGTTTGGCAGGGGCCCAGAGCAGCAGGTGAAGCCATGGCCTCCAGCCCTGGTCCATAATAACAGGGAGCACCTCCAGGTGCCAAAGCCTCCCTGTGCATCAGCAGCCTGAGCCCAGGCTGAGCACTTCAGGCTGCACTTCTGCTGCTCCCTGCACACCACACTCTGCCTGTTTCACACCACACTCTGCCTGTTTCACACCACACTCTGCCTGTTTTAACGAGCTGCTCACAGAAAGGCCGTGTAACCTGCATTTCCAAGCCATGGCAGTGTTCTGCCACAGCTATTCTCATGTGTCCAGAGCCATGGTGAGCAAAGGTAAAGAGGGAGAGCATCCCCCAAACGTGGAGTCATGAGAACAAAATGTGTGATTTGTCCCATTAAAGGAGTTGCATCTGTTCCTCACTCCCCCAGCATATGCTGCATGTGAAAAATGAGAAGTGTGAGCTGCAGCCACACAGCTCTGTGCTCCAGCTGTGAAGGTTTATACTTGTATCCCTTTTCAGCTCCTACAATGCATTTAACTAAGGGAAATTTTGCACATTAGCAGGAATTCTTTGAAACAAAACAATCCTTTCAGCGAAAATGAAGAGGCTTTGAAAATGATTGCAAAGTGGATTAGGATCACTTATGGTAGATGGCTGTTGACAAGATATTGCTTGTGATTACCATGAGCATACATTAAAAGGTGCCAGAAAGGAAGCTCATCACTGAAATGGTAGAGACATTTCAACATATGTTCCAAGAAAACATTTAATGTCAAAGAATTTCTGTCATTTCAACAAGAAACTTCTCCTTGGCTACTTCCCAGAGGATGTTCAAAAAAACTGAGTCAGTCACCCACAGGGTTCTAATCCACCCTGGGAAAGAAGCAATTGTATCCCCATGCTCAGTATTTGCACACAGTCCCTTCCCTGTGCAACAGATATTCAGTGATAAAACAGTTGTGGTGAATATGCTGAATATTAAACATCTATTGCTTTTACTTTTCCTTTCTTTGTAAATGAGTTTTGTATGATGAGGTTCTCACCCTCCCCTGTGAATATTTAGCTAATGCTCATGGGATCTGCAACAAAGGCTGAAGAAAGTTTAATGCAACATTTGTTCCCACACCATTTACAAATTTTGAAAATTGTTCCTCTAGGAAGACAATCGCTCCACTGTCCTTTCTCACTGCTGTCTGCCCTCCAGTTTAAATGAACATAAAAAAATCAACTGTTTCACAAGTCTCTTAGTCCCTCTATATATTCAATTGGATATGTATTCTATATAATCAGGTGAGCAGAAAAAAGAACCTGCTTGGATTTACCTGTTTCTACCTCTGCAGGAAAGTGTCCCTGGCACCACGGCACAGATAAAGGAATATAATAAAACATCTTTGGGGATGGGCTTGGTTTGATATTGGCATTTTCAATTTCTTTATCTCATTTATTTTTAGCACTAGATGATCTGTCTTTGTCAGATAATTCCCACAGCTGCCTTCCAGTGAAGAAGCCAACAGCAGGAAGTCAGAAAAGGATGAAAACAGTCTCAGAGGAGAAGTCTTTATGCAATCCACTGTTCCTCAACATCCTTCTGCAGTCCCACTCCAGTGCTCGGCTTGGGCTCTCTCCAAACCACAGGTATGGGCTAAGCCAGGAGTCTCAGAAATCACCACAAATTCACAGGGGACAATTATTCCTGCAGCTGAACCCATCCTTTGTGCCATCTTAGGCTCTAGGGTTAAGTCATCCAGTTGCCCTTTGCTCTCTTTGACCTTGGATCTCTATTTCTCTTCCTGCCCTGCTCCAGGCTCCTTCCCATTGAGGTTCCATCAGTCTGGCAGCTTTGGCTGCTGGGCACTGCCACTCCCCGTGCTCACTCTCTCATAAAGCACTCTTGTCTTTGTTTCTCTCTCTACCTACTTGACCCGCACTCTTTTTCTACTTGTATGGTGGTTTTTTGTTGGTTTTTTGGGTTTTTTATTTCCCTTTTGCTCCCCGAAGTGCCACAGCAGTTTAAGGGGATGATGAGGGCAGGACAGCAGGTTTTGCTGTCACTCAGCTGTGGAGCACTCACTGAACTTCAATCACTTCTGCTGAAGGGCCTGAAGGACACGAAGAGATGAGCCAGGCCTGGACAATAAAAGAATTCTGAGGCTTTGTAGAGAGCAACATCCTATACATTGTCCTTACACAGTTCTGTTGTACACCAGCACAGCCTGCCAGGCTCTGATAACAAAACAACAGCTCCCAGGCTGTGCCAGAGCCCAAAACACAGCGGTGCTTTCTGAAAGGAACAACGGGAACACAGAGCAGAGTGGCAGAGCCGGGGCCCAGGACAGAATTAGCAGAGTAACTGTAATTAGAACTGTAATTAGAACAGCCTCAGGCCCACAAGCCGTGGTTATTTTGGACACACCTGAGCCACAAAGCCGGCCAGGGGAGTGGATTTCATGCTGGCACTGCTCCGTGTGGGATGCTGCCAGTGGCACAGCCAGGGGACAGTGCCAGTGAGTGGCTACCCCCAGTGTGGCACAGCCCCACCCTGCTGTCCCCAGCCCGGCTGCAGGTGACACTGGCACTGCCAGGAGCTCCCTGTCCCCAGCCCGGCTGCAGGTGACACTGGCACTGCCAGGAGCTCCCTGTCCCCAGCCCGGCTGCAGGTGACACTGGCACTGCCAGGAGCTCTCTCCCTGTCCCCAGCCCTGCTGCAGGTGACACTGGCACTGCCAGGAGCTCTCTCCCTGTCCCCAGCCCTGCTGCAGGTGACACTCCCCGGCACTGCCAGGAGCTCGCTGTCCCCAGCCCTGCTGCAGGTGACACTGGCACTGCCAGGAGCTCCCTGTCCCCAGCCCTGCTGCAGGTGACACTCCCTGGCACTGCCAGGAGCTCTCTCCCTGTCCCCAGCCCGGCTGCAGGTGACACTGGCATTGCCAGGAGCTCTCTCCGGGGAGCAGCAGGTGCTAAGGGCATGCTAAACTGGGCTCAGCTGGAAGCCACTCCTGCGGTGCTAGGGGATTGTCTTGCATATCCAGCACAGTCTGCAGAGCGTTTAACTGGGAATGCAGAAGGAATGATGCTTCTCTCATCTATTTCAGCCGATCATTAAGAATTACATTGGTTTGTCTCTCTTTTAGGGCAGGTTCAATAATATTGCACATTTAGAGTGAGTGTCTATAGGCTATAACTGGAACAATTAACTAAATTCAACTTCCTGGTGATGATAATAATAATAGTATAGACCTGATATGCAGAAAGTGGCTTCAACCCACAGTTTGGTCTGATGAAAGACTCTGATAACACAGTGGTGGTGTTAATAGCAAACTTATTTGGCGAAAGGTGTGTGTTTTGAGATCTGAGAGGACAGCCTGTTATCTTCCTTATTGGTACCCCAGAGATTGAATAATACACTTGCTATCAATACATGTTTACAACAGCCTACATTTTGGAATTATAGATGAAAGTATTCCACAAAGAAAAATATCACACATAACACCACAGTTTGGTTTTGACTTATCATTAGTTAGCAAAGAAGTTAAAAGCAACAGGTTCTTGTTAAATACCTATCAATGTATATCTCCATGTGTATATATATATGTATAAATGTGCAGAGTTAAATTCAATTGACTCTCATGGACAGGCAATTTAATGTTACTTTTTTCCATCTTAAGGAAAGCAAGACAGAGATGGAAATACTCTAAAGAAGCTTTTGGACAACTGACAAGTTGCTTAATAATAGGGATCAGTGATTACAATAATGCTTGAAAGTAAATGTCCTCTTATGCATTTTTTTCTGTTTCAGTAGTGATCAGGGATGTACTGTGTGGGTAGACCTGCCCTTTCCAGAATAATCAGAGTATGAGGGAGAAAACTGAGAGTGCAGGCAGCTCCAGCAGCAGCACTGCTGTTGACATGGTCCTGGAAAATCAATAGGGTGCACAAAGCCTGTGTCTCTTTAGGAAGTCACGGGCTGCCATCACCACCCATCCATGTAGTGTTCAGCTTGCTGCACTTGGAACACAAAAACCCCACTTTAATCTTCTTTCCCTGAAGTTTAAACTAATAATGTGCTCTGACTCTTGGCTGGGAGAGGATAAAAACAAGCATGTACACACCCTGTGGATAATGAAATACTCTCAAACACTCTGGGGGGTCACGTTATTGATGTCATAGATTAAGAATTCATTCTCTCAAAATATTTCCAGTTGGTACACTTTTCATGGCCATAAGACAATAATATCTTGTTGAATACGCACCTGTAGTGAGTTTAAAATTAAAGAGTCAAGCCTTTGTTCTTTCTCCAGGCACAGCCTGTAGTGCCTAGACTTAGCTCTTTCCTAATGAAAAAGCTCCGTCTCCTGTCATTCTAAAAGACGACAATAGAAATGGGAGGCTGGAAAACAAAGGCGGACAAAATGCATTAGCAAGAATGCCTGCAAAACAGTTGTTAAAATGAAAAGCTTTTTCCATAATTGAAGAGTTCTGGCTGGTATTTCCATTCGAGAGGATAAAAGAGAGGGCAAGTGCAGAGACAAAGGAAGAAGATCTTCATTAGGAGTATTGTCTAGCACATGGTTCCTCTAAACAAGAACTTTCTAAAGGATTGACATTTCCATTAAAAGGGCAGGCAGTTTGCTATGCAGTGACATTCAGTTTTAAAGGCTCAGCTTAGAAGCAATTTAGAGCATGAACAACAGTTTCCAATGCCACCTTCTCATTGCTTGGCTGGCTCTTTACTGGTGCCACCACGTCCACATGAACAATAAGGAAATGCCATTAACATCAATAAAACCCCTGGGAGAAGCTGGATTTGTTATTAATTCCCCATCCATTTCGGCTGCTCAGAAAGTCGGGATGAGTGTGGGTGGCGTTCAGACCCACACTGGGCTTCCACACACTGACAAAAAGGTTCTGATGGCAGGGCTCTGGCCCACCACGCAGTGAAAAATCATACTGCAAGCAGCAGGCAGTAAAACATCCTTCCTGTGCCCCTTGCCCTCTAGGAAAAGGCACGGAGCTAAAGGCACCCAGCCCTCCTAACTTTGTGTTTCCCTGCTCCCACTCCACGCCTGCACTCAATGCCACTCTGAATCTGTTAGCACCACTGAGAGTCTTGTAAGGGTTTTCATCATACTTAAGAGGCAGGACAGGGGAGCTCTAAATTAGCTCCCCAATCAACTTTTTAAGTAAGACTTAATAAGCCTACTGACTTTTCAGGAGTCATTTAGTGCCACTTCCCTTCCCTGTCTTGCTGTGACACTCAGCAGCACTTGAGAAGTGACTGTTCTTGCTTAAATGCTGAACTGGAAGCTGATTTAGGTCTCTTCTCCTTCCCACTCTAGCAATTCACACTCACAAGGCTAAAGACAGTGGGGGAAAAAAACCAACCCAAAAATAAATAAAATGAAGAATTACCTGAAGAGGGAAGAAAAACCCATTTTGCTAAATTTAGGAAAAACTCCAGCTTTTTACCAACTGCACATGGTTCCTCGTTGCCTCACCTAACCTTTGAAACAATGGAATTTCTCAATATTGTTAAGGAAATAGTAATATAGAACTGTCATCTTCCTTTTATATTTACTTTTATCTTAAGCCTAATGGGAAAATGGCTGGAGTTCTGCAATCCTTTATAAGTTTCTTGAATTATCTTGTGAGCAGCTTGCTGCAGTTCTTTTTATTAACCTCCAGACCTTACTATTTAACCACAAATAGATTTAGGTCATGCATATTGAATTGTTTTGATAACAGTCTAGTGTTTAATAATAAACTCTTCTCCAGAAAATTAAACAGTTCCAAGGCTGTGCTCTACAAATGTGGTTTTGGAAAGAGCACCATATGACAACTCAGATGGGCAAAGAAACCACAGGACATTAGCAATGCTCTGTGCAGACTCTTTCTGAGCTGAATAATTACTTAGGGTGGATTATGACAGAGATAACAGAAAATAAAGAAATAGTAAAGTATCAAACAGCCAATGCCAAGCAGCTGGCTATTAAAAAGCCACCACTAAGTAAAATGAATACTTGACTTACAAGTAGTTTAGGACCCTGAGAGCCATCCTTTTCTATCTCTAGTAAGCCTTTCTCACAACTTTGATCATCTGGTGTCCTTTGTTGTGTAAAGACGATGTAATATTTATTGTTTACAAATCAGGCCATCTCAGATTTTTTGGGTTTTTTTCTTACTATTTACCAAAACATTTTTTTTTTTTTTTTAATTTATGTATCTATCCACTGAAATATTTATGCAAGTTGAGTCCAGAGGGAAGCAATCTTGTTTTTGCAGATTGTAGTTGGTGCTTTGAGACGACTCGGCAGAGTAAGTAAACACAGAATAAGAGAATTGGTTTTGTGCGTGCTTTCCTCAGGCACACGCTCCCCTCTCCCTGGAATATTTGGAATTTGGTATTACAGGAGGGCGCTGAAGCAGCGCTGCTGAAACCAACAGGAGTGAAATATTTGAAACGTGCTGGAGATTTTTGCAGATATTTGTCTTTTTGTTCTTGATCAAAGTTGATAGAAGTATGATTTTTCTCAAATGTAATAAATGGATGAGGTTATCTGCTGCACTGATCTGAAGGTCAACCACTTCCTTTGATATGCTGCTCACAGTACTTGATTAAAAATGTGCCATGCTGGAATGTAAGAAAGAAGAAGAACATGCAAAGATTAAAGCCTAAAGACGGGTTCCTGCACAGTAAACACAACAGAAACCCAAGTAGCTTGGTGAGGACTGAATGATACTGAACTGTAACACTCAGCTGGCCTTTTTGCCACAGCTTTGTCAGTGGGATCCTCTCTTGCTCACGTGAACCAACAGCGCAGCCTCACACCTGATGGAGCTTTCTGCAGCTCTGGATCATCAGCAGCCCTCTTCTCATCCTCCAGACTCCTCTCTGAACTTCCTAAGGACAGCAGTGGCATCACAAATCCAGAGCAGGGTGCTGGTGGAGGGTTCCCAGTGTGATCTGGAGCTTCTGAGGGCAGGCAGAGGGACTCACCCTGCTCTGTCACCATGGAACTGTCTGGCAACCCCTGGGGCTGAAACACCGAGCCTCAGGGCACCACTGTCAGCCTGCTCATTTCTGGGCATTGTGAGATGGATGGAACAAATGTTTTACACAGGAAGATATTGTGAAACACAATGAGGTTGTTTTCTTCTTGCACAGACTTTCCATGAGTAAAATTTGGGCTCTAAATTGGTGAGTATCAATTACAGTTTATGTATTAACATAAATATCCTTGCTAATATGGACTGTCTTGATTGAAACCCTCTCTAAACTGCATCTGTGGATTTTTCTTGACCTTGCAGAAATTGTAAGCTGTAAATCATAACATCCTCTCTAACTATTTAAAGCAGCAATATTAATGCTTTTCTTGTTTTGTTTTGTTTTTCAATCTCTTCCTCATCTCTCCACAAGTATTTTCCTCATGTTTCTTTCTCAAAATTGTCTTCACCCATCAACCATTTCTGCTGTTGATTGACTGCTTCTGGTTAATCCTCCCACACCTGATTCCACTTCTCTGCTTATGATCCACCAACAGCTCCTTTACCTTCCCACCTTTAGTCAAATGTCAGATTACTTCCTTTCCAACGAAACCAAAACCATTCCTTTCCTTTCTTTCTCCCCTGCCTTGGGGATTATTCACTCTCCCTCCCATCAATCAGATTACTGTCCATTTACCTTTCTTCTAACATATGTAAAGTGCTATGAAGTTTTGTCATTTGTTCATGCACAGATTTTATAAATTATCTAGTACTTCTTTTTCATTCTGACAGCAGAACTACCAGAAAATGCTTCACTTGTTTTCCATCTCAATTCAGTAGGCTCCATCTCTTCTCTCATTTTTATGATGTCCACACAATACCCTTTTAATTCACACAAATGGATGGATATGGCAGGCATTCAAGCAGCCTCCCTGGGAGAATTCTAACTCTCTCCTATGGCCAGAAGAACAAAAGCAGGCAGCTGTTGAAAAGGTCATCAGGAAATAGAAGCTGCAAAAATAGCCCCATCATTTAACCCATGCTAGGCCTGCCTTCCAGCCCCCTCTCTACACCTGTGGCTCACCTCATCCAGCCACAAGTTTGATAACCTTCATGATATGGACAAGTATTCCTGACCACAACACTCCTGTCTTGTGAGAAGGTTCCTGACATTTACACCCTTACTCTCTAATTGTTGGAAGAATTTCCACTGTGTGACTTTTTCCACTCATTTTTAGCCTAATTGTCCCAGCTGTCCCCACTGACTCACAAATGCTTTTGTCCCTGTGCTCAGATATGTTCCTTATGCCCATGCATGGCAGAATTTGGTAGGAAAAACCCAACAGGTTAAGGTCCTTTGAGCACTATATATATATATATACATATATATATATTATTTTTTTTAATTTTTTTTTTAATGTCTGAAGATTTCATCTTGGCTCAGCTCCTCAGCTGGTATGAACTTGCTTCACACTTCAATCCACAAACTGGGGCTTCCCCCCCAGTTTAGAGCTGTCATTAATAATAAAACCTTCCTCCAAACAAAAAATTAAAAAATAATAAAAAAATTAAAAAAATAAACCTAGAGAAAAAAATAAAGTCAACAGTACAGAGAAGCAGTAATGAATGTCAGTTTACATGCTATAATATTGTACCTTGCCATATGTTCAAGTAGCTTTCCTTGGAGAATTCCATCTCTCTCACACGGCCAGAAGAATGAGAACAACAAACTGTTGAAAAGGTCATCAAGAAATACAAACATCACAGATGGCATAGGTGAAAGCACTGAAAAAAAAGCAGAGTACAGAAAGAATGTGTAGGAGGATCTTCCTCTAATTGGCAGGATGAGCTAGAAAGTGCACTTGTACACTGCCTTTATTAATATTAAAATGGCTATTGCAGGGGTACCTTACAATGTACTTGCCAACTTTTTTCTAACAGAGAGATGAAACAACTTCCCCTGTCACTGGCATTCCATGCTGGATGTTCCTCCTTTTCAGCAGGCTTTAAGGAAAACTGAGCAACAAAGTGATTGCAGAGGGGCACTCTGGTGTCCTGCAGGGGATTCTCTCTTCACGGGACTTTGCCTTAGAATTCCAGGTTTTACAGTACACATCCTGTCCCAAACAGGAGCAAACACATTTCTGGTCTCCCTGTGTCCAGAGACCCTGCACTGCCTGCTGTCTCAAAGAAACTCATGAACACTACCAAGAGCTTCACCAGTGTCCTCAGAGACTCTCTGGGATCAGGTGGCTTTTCTTACATATTGCAAGGTCATGGAATCACATTTCATCGCAGCCAAAAAGGTGTGTGGAGAAAAATATTCATGTGCCACGACTAAAGAAAAAGGTGAGTACAGACAAAGAGTAGCTGGCTGAAATTCCAGCTTGCTAAAACCAACCCACAAAATGTTTTCTGTAAATCTCTCTCAACTATGTAAAGCAGTTTTTGTTTTTATTTTCTCAGAGAGCATTTAGCCTTAGGAAAATAAAATATAAAACCAAAAAACCAAACCCAAACTTCCCCAAGCCCCCCCAAAACAGCTCCAGATAAAACCCAAACAAAACCCCTCTAAGAACATATTGCTATAACAGAGCAGGTGCAGGGTAATATCAAAAATTCAGCAGTTCTCTGTGTTCCAGTTGTACTGTTTTCATGTACATAGGAAGGACTGTGATAGCTAAGACAGACTCATAAAAAAGTAGACATAGAGACTCAGCACCAAGCAATTATAGAGCAAATTTCCCATTTATCATATGGTAAATGGGAAATTTACTCTTGCTCTACCATGGAATAGTATGGACAGAGCAGCTACACAAGAGCAATTCTCCACAATTTTTTCCACCAGTCAGATTTGACAGAACCATTCCTTTTAGGTGGTACCAGCATTAATATTTTAACCCCAGAATTGGAGGGATACCAGCACAGGCCTGGTATACTTATCTTCAACTGCACAGCAGTTTTTCCAGGAAAACAACTAGGCTAGGGAACACTTGGAAGTACTGCTCCTAGCAAAGAGCTCAGAGGGATGTGCTGTAACACAGAGGGATGTGTTAGAACCCTGCACACGACTCTCCTCCATTGGAAACTCATCATGGAGGTTTCAGCCCTACATTGTGCAGGGCACTGCTTCCAAAGAGAAGGAAACAATGTCCTTGGAAGAAAGGAAAGAGTCACAGCATCACCTAAGGACAAACCAAGATCATTCAAGCTGCAACTTCCAGAAGTGGATGGCAATGACTCCTCATACTGGGAAAGAGAATTGCTTAGCCCAGAGACATTCTCTATTTGCAGGAACTAATCACAACAAAATTGTGATAATTTAACAGCCATTCTTTTAGGAAAGCTGTTTAATGCTAATGGGCTGCTCATCAGGATTGTTTTCTTTAAACTGAGAGCCTAAGAAAGGAATAGGCCAAAAGGAAAGCCATAAATAAGCTTAAAAATCAGCCTGATTATGCAGCAAACCAGGAACCTTAAGATAAACCTCTCAAGAAAGCATATGTAGTCTAACCTTAAGAGCTTGACTGCACAAGGGAATTACTGAGCATAACTTATGACATGACTGTAACACTCACTGGCATTCCCTCTCTAAAGCCCTCGGTGGGAATACAAAGGGTTTGGACTTCACACAGCCTGTGCAGTATGTCAGCACTGCTGACAAAGTTGTTCTGTCCTGCTCTGTGCCACAGTCCCCTCTGCAGAACCTGCCAGGAGCAGTGAGGATTCCCTGGCTGCAGGGTGGAAGTGCCCAGCACCTGTGGCAGCAAGTTTGGGCAGCTCTTCAAGAGACAAGGGACACTGAGGGGCTGTGCTGTGGAATGGGAAGAGCTGGGCCCAGCCCCTCTGGCAGACCCTGCGCTTCTGGCTGTGGTTATTGTGAGAAACGACTGCTCACTTTTTAAAATTTATAGGTTTATTAAACTTTAACAAAAAAAAAAAGAAAAAAAAAAAAAAAAACAAAACAATGAAAGGACTAAATAAGAAAAAGTTACAGCACTGGGAGCCCTTATGACTATCAACTCCTTCAAATTGGTGCTCCACCTTTTATACCTCTACCTTCTCCCAGAGTCCTTTCTGTCCAGGGGTGGAAATCACTTTCTCACACCTTGATTTGAGGTCAGGTATCACCACAGTAACAAGCCAACCCTCCCAAATGCCCGACTACCAAGGCCATCCCCTGATAACAATGCAAGGAGGAAGACATATTACAGTGACATAACTACACGTCTACAAAACTTCTCTTAACATACATATAATGTTTACTCCTTAATTGTGAGAGCCAACCATCTCATTACCCATCTATAACAGTTATCAACCACTTGCTAAGTGGATCAAATAAAGGGTTTCTAACTGTGAAATCAGAACACCCCTTTAAGGGTTAAATAAGAGCATCCAGAAGTAAAGGTATTGCAGAAGAGTATTATAGGATATAAATCCTTTTTAGCTTAAAATATGCAGAATACCAGAGAGAAAAAGAGTGTTTAAAATGCCCATATCAAAAGAGAAAGAGAAACCAATTGGAAATAACTTTTCCTAATGACTAAATCAAGTTTGCCATAACATTCATGTGATCTTTTTGGACAGTTACTCTAGGTAAGGTTTGCTCATTGTTCTAGAAGGCCAGAGCTTGCAGAAATAAGAAAGAAAATGTTTTTAATCTAAAAATGTGGGGTCTCTCTAACTTCAGGCTCCCTGCCTGAACTTCTGGAACTTAAAAGAGAAAGAACATTTTCTCACATTCCCTTTCATTTCTTTCTCCCCTTTTATTATTAATGAGTGGTTTCAGAAATGTGATCACACTTTATGTACTTTCTCTGTCTTCACCTTTACACACTTTCACAGAAGCCTTCTATCAGAGCATGGCAATTCATTTAGCACCATCATTAATTGTTTACTGCATCCCCTGGTTCTGACAGAGAGCTTTCCAAGGGACCACTGCAGTTCCTTAGTTGCACCAGACTGGACAGCAAGTCCAGGTTATCAACAGGACTGACCATCCTGGGGACCACAGGGCAGGTGGCATCTCACACCAGAACAGTGGCTTGGGCTGGGTTTGGGGCAGTTTGCAATGATCCAAAGGCTGGAGCTTCTCCTGTGAGGAAAAGCTGAGAGAATTTGGGTTGTTCAGCCTGAAGCAGACTCCAGGGAGACACAACTGTGGCCTTCCAGTGCCTGAAGGGAGCTGGAGAGGGACGCTGGACAAGGGCTGGAGGGACAGGACACAGGGAATGGCTCCCAGTGGCAGAGGGCAGGGCTGGATGGGATCTTGGGAATGAGGAATTGTTCCCTGTGAGGGTGGGCAGGCCCTGGCACAGGGTGCCCAGAGCAGCTGTGGCTGCCCCTGGATCCCTGGCAGTGGCCAAGGCCAGGCTGGACACTGGGGCTGGGAGCAGCCTGGGACAGTGCAAGGTGTCCCTGCCATGGCAGGGGTGGCACTGGATGGGATTTAAGGTCCCTCCTAACCTTATCCATTCTATGATTCTTTGAACAACAAGTTAAAACTTTAAGTGTTCTTTTCTTTGGAGGTTCAGAGGGAGTTGGAGGGAAAGACAAGCAAAAAAAGCCACAGAACTAAGCTTGGCCAGGGACACCCTCCCAGCACAGACAGACAGGTACCTGAGATCTGACCAGTGTAAAGATCTACACTTTGTGTCCCAGCTGCAGGGCGCCAAGGAGGATTCTGAGGTGGAAGATGTGAGACACAGATATTATTGGCTTTAACTGCCACAAACTCCCTGCTGTGCAGGACGGCCCTGTGCATATCCAGAGACCTGAACTTCCTCTCAGTGAGCTGGAATTGCACCTAGAATTTAGGCTTGAAGTGGATGTTAATTTCATTTTTAGGATCAACACAGTCAATTAAGAAAGCGTGGATAGGCCCCAGTGCAGATGGTAGGGAAGAAACAGAGGAAGGGAAAAGATCAATGTGAATGTTAATTTTTGCTGAGAAGAAGGTGGCAGAATTGACCAAATTTACATGGAAAGTGAAGGACAAAGTTTGAGAAATGATGTATTATTTTAAGACCTTTTGGCCCACTTACAAACCTCCACATTTGCCACTTGTTTGTCCTACCTTGTTACTCTGATAATTTTTCTGGAAAAAGGCTCATTTTCCTGGTTTATTTAGTCATTAGTCAGACTGAGCTTTTTCCCTCTGGCCAATGCAAGATGCCAGCCTTGGCTCTGCTGGCAGCAACACCCAGTGTGCTCCCCTTCCTGAGAGAAAAGCTGCTTCCACCCTCTGCTTCCAAAGAGCTTTTGGCCTTTCACTGGGCCATTGCCTACGTGGTCCAGCACTAATTTATACAATACAGTTGCAATTACAGAAACCAAAATTGGGTTAAGGCTGGAGATTCTCATTACAGATCTGATTTCCAGCGTTTCTGAACACACAAAGGAGATTTAATGAAAGCTTCCAGGCTCCGACTCAAGTGCTTTTATTCTTGTTGGTTCCTGAAATGTTGGGAGTTTGGTAAAACAACCTGACAGTCAGGAAACTGCAGTGAAATGCTGATATGGGTGGGTGACTGGACAATGGAACCAGAGTGATAGAAGGTTTTAGATGTGCACATAAAATTCCCTGGGAATTTTGAGATCTGTTTAAAAAAATCACCAAAACTCCACATAAACAATTCAGAAGTGAATAAGGAGCTGACAACTAGTCTTGTTTCTTTGATCTGCCCAAAGACTATTATTTTGATAGTTATTATTTTGATATTGGTGTCTAGATAGAAAATCAAGGCATATTTCTGGAAAATATGAAGTCAAGATGCATTAAATTGGAGAAGGGAAGTCACAGAGGATTGCCTCAAATCTGGTACAGACCATTGCAGATCTTTAATAATTTCTGGATCTCTAACCCAACCCCACAAACTCTCTGCCATGACTGAGGATATGAAAACCAAAATTTTTTTATGACCTTTGATTAACATGCACTTACACTTTTACTTAATTCCCCTTAATTAAAAGTGTGAACAAGCTAAAAGCCCAGACACTGCAAGGCCCCATTCCAAATGGGAACAGAAAGGGGTCCCCAGAGAGGTTACACAGCCTAATAGTGATGGGGTGCTAACAAGATACAAGCATGAAAGTGCTTGGGGTAAATTTGTGTCCTTCGCCCTTCCTTGAAGTGTTGAAAATGTCATGTACTTTCTATGGCTTCTTTAACATCACTACAGTGTGCTTGAAAAGTTTTTAAGCAAAACAGGCACCTCCAACCAGACTGCTGGCTGGCTTGTGGTGCAGAAAAGATCTCCACTCTTTATCAGGAAGCCAAAGAAAACAAAAAAAGATAGTGGAACAGACAATCCCCTGGTCTGAAAATGAGGAGAAAGGATGGTTCAGAACATTAGGAATAACAAACAGTGAGACACAGTGGGAAATCTACCTACTTTGAGAACCTCAAATAAAATACAAAATAAATCAGAGGGATATCAAGAAATGAAGTATTACCATGGGAAAACCAAATCACATGGCACTGTAAAATACACCAAAAAAACATTCCCAAGCTAGGGAAAAGGCTGGATTCATCCTCCTGCTCAGTGTGCTCTGTGGAAACCAGAGGTACAACAGCAGAGCAGGGAGCACTGCAGGTTCCTGGGCACTGTGAGAGCTTGGCTCCAGCCTGGCCACACCAGGGACAGCAGGTGCCAAATCAGAGCCAGGGGCTCTTCTTGGTCTGCTCTCTCTGGATTTTTGGTGAGGAAAACATGGAATACTGAGCCAGTGCTGCTGATTTGGGCAAGGACAGAGCCTGATTCAGGAGGTCAGTGTCTCACACACCTGCCTTTTCCCACTGTAAACCAGTGTGAGGACAAGTGTCAGGCTGGGTTTGGCCTCCAAATCCCAACGCCCCCCACCCAGGGCACTGCTCCATCCTCATTTCAACAAAGCTTTGAAACAGATCCCTTTGTCCAGTGGATTTTAGAAATACTTACAAACACTCTTCAGTTTAGGCATCAGACAACAATGGGACTTAATCAGAGTCCTAAAAATAAGTGTGCTCATTTCAGTTTCCGCTGGTTGGAAGCAGGAGGCTGAAACGGGGACTTGTGTGCACAAAAAGTCTTACACAGGAAGGGTTTAACCAGCTGTGCTGCCCAGAATGGTCAACACCCCCAAAATGTGAAGGGTGTGCTTGCCTGCCCTGTCCTCGTATGGAGACAGGGGAAAGGCTTAGAATGGATGGATTATTGTCATAAAATGCTCCTTTTTTCACTCAAAAGAGAGCCACAGGGGAAGGTTCAGAGCAGGATGGCAGGATGAGCGGGGAGGAGGGGAAAGTCTCTTTGACATAGAAAAATGTTGTTGCATTTCTCCAATGAAAAAATATTAATACTTCATTTCTAGCCATGTGGAATACAGACACAGCAAAATGTATCCCCAGCAGTAAAAGGCACTGCCCTATTACCCTCCCACTGTACACATTTAAACCAAAGGGCAAATAAATGTTGGCAAACAGAAATGTGATGACTTACAGTACTTTCTTTGCTACAGTAGCTGGGAGGAGAAAAAAATCCCCCAGAAAGATTAAGAAGCAAACATAAAACTGATCTTGAAATTCCTCTTTGTTGATGCCCCAGGGCAGGTACTTTTTCAACATTATACCTATTTTTGAAAAGTACCTGCCTGTTGGGGCACCTGTGCTCCTGAAAGCTCATCTGTTTACAGACACAGAAACACTGACTCACTTGGCGAAAAAGTATAAATTAACCAACACTCCCCTGATTAAAACAAATATTAGACATACAGAAAGTCTTCAGGAAATTATCTGCTTAAAAATACTCTAATTTGTAGGCATCCAAACTTTAACCCCAGGAATAATTCCTCATTTTGTGAGCTGACTAAACCTCAGATAGGAAAGGAGGAGGAGAAGGATTAAACTCTATCCATCTGCAAACTAGATTACTGCCTTGCCCTATAGGTTTCTTTTTACTTTCCCCTCAATAATTTTGGCATTCACCTGCTAAATCTTTTTTTTTTATTACCAAATATGCATGCTTGAATAATATTATTCTTAATGGAGATAAGATGTTCTCACTGGCATAATTGATAATTCTTAGGGAAACTTTCCTAATATTACCTTCTCCTACCTATTACCATTCTAGCGCCTAGCAGGAGGGTATATTTTATTTGAAGTTTACTAATTGTGTTTATTTCAAACACATTTGGTTCTTAGCAAAGCCACTGAGGTCCTGCTTGCACTTTAAATTTGCAGGTTTACTGTAAAATGCCAGGCACATTGAGATGAATCAAACTCATCTAAGCATGAATGAAATGTACTGAGAAAGTCCCTTCTGGCATCATTTCTGGGATTAGTAATTTGTGAAATTGTGGTGATGCAAGGGAACAGCATGAGAAAGCCATTTCCTTCCCCTTTGTCCAGTCTAAATGCAAATCTGAACTTTCTTGGCAGTTCATTTGCATATTAATGCATATAGTATTCCACTCCAGAGATCACTTCAGATTTTCTAAATTAAGTTGGGTGGGTGGGCTGAAGGAAAGAGGTCATTTTTGTCACACTAGCACAAATACTCTTAGATACTTTACCAAAAAGGCAGAAAGCAGGCAATTATTTCACTTGCCTTATCTCTATTTCAATTTTCCAACTGGACCACTGAGGAGATCCAGAGGATAAAAAGCAATGGTTGACCAGAAGGAGGAAATGCTTCATGTGACTGAAGAACAAACATGATGAAATTAAGAAAGGGTAAGAGTGCACACCAGTCTAATTAGCATTTCTTCCTAGTAGCTTGGGAAATGTCAGCCACCAGTTGGTGGCAAAATAAAGATGTAATGCGAGTAATAATGAATTAAATTGTGGCTATTTGCATTGAAATGTTAAGATAATGATCTGAAATTACTATTGTAAATATTCCCCTTGACAGTTGAAAATTGGACTTAAAGCTAATAGTACTTTGGATGAACTTTAAGCCATGAAATCACTTTTAATGCTTTACACTCCTTTTGGCTATGACAGCGAGCTTCAGAAAGTTAATTTACCTCTGTTTTGTTCAAGCTGTTTGGTAATTGATGCATACATCATGGAGGTTTTAATGAACAACTACAGGGACTATTTACCCCTCTCACTAAGTAGAACTGAAACACTTGATTACAGCTCCTGAACCAAATAAACCAACAGACTCAAGCACAGCAAACACTTTTGGCTGGGGGACTGGAGGAGCAGAGACCAGTACGGATCTGTTTAAATGCAAAGGAAAAGGCAACATTTTCAGAAACTGCTGGAACATTTCAGGCTCATCCTGCATTAGCTGCAATTTATGGTTTTGCTGGTGGCATTAGGAGTCGCTTAGGGAGGATTTACAACCTGGGTGTCTACAACCAGCACAGCCAGGGTAAGGTTAGCTGGCAAAATGGAAATGCAGCAGATATCCTCAAACATCTGCTGTGCAAATAGCTTTCCAGTAATAGTGCCTTTAAAATGAGGGCTTATTTCCAGACTATAGAGTCTAATTACATTGTAACGTTATTTTTTGCCATAAGGCGTGTTTTTATTTAAAGACAGATGATGTAAAAGCTTTAAGATCACACAGAATTACGTCATGCCCAGTAAAAGTGCTTTTTCACAAGCAAAAGAATGTCTTTAGCATGACTTTTAAACAGCAATGAGGCCTCTGTGCATCTGAACTGAGATCTGCCTGGATCTCTTGGATGGCTCTTGTTTTCTGGTGGCACTCACTGGAGGGATGCAGCAGTGGGTGCCCTCAGTCCTGTGTTTGCAGACATAGCTTATGGGGATGGTGAGATTCAGACTACTGTTTTCAGTGTATCAATCCCTCAGATCTTGAATGAACAGCCAAAACTGCCTTTTTGACTTCCCCCAGAAGTGCCCTCCAGCCCAAGCCCTGTCCCTTCCCAGCTGCCACTGTCACAGCTCGTCATGAACCTTCAGGAGATGGCTCTGCGGGTCCCTGTCCCCCACCCTCCCAGAATCAAGCAGCTGGAGGTTTTCCTGCACTGACTTTGGGGTTAAACTTCCTCCCTTTCTTTATATGCAGCAGCCACTTGGTTGACCATCCTCCCTTAAGATATAAGAAATACATGTTTTATAAATATATGAAAAAAAAAGACGAAAAATAGGGAGCTGGACACTGTTAGCACTTTAAAGGGATTTTAGGGAAGACCCTGCATTCTGACCATATACAGCTCCAGGTGCTAAGCTCTTTTTCTGGATCTGTGCAGCTTCTGCCCAGTGTTCTTAACTGGGTTACCAGAGACCAGATGAAAAAGATACCCTGTTCATTTCATAAGTGCTCTGTTATATTTAGCAATGTAAGTAAGAAGAAATACTGTCATTGTATTTGTTATGAATTATCCTACTGCAGGAACAGTTAAGAAATATTTTCTTTTCCAGGCCACAGTCAGAGTCTAGTGAGTCACTACATTTCTAGTCTTGCTAATATTTCATGTTTTACTTTCATATTTTAGTCCTTCTGTATTATTTTTTTTCTGGATAGATAAAGCATATTCTCAACTTCTAAGGAAAAAAATAATAATTTAGGCAGCACAAAGGCTTTCTCAATGTACAAATATTCCCTATTTTCTGTCCAATGCTGTGCATCCAGTACTGGATAAATCTGCTCCCACAGCTTCAGGGAGTTAAGAAGAAATTCAAGGTATGTGAAAAAGTACTGGAAGAATACAACGATATTCACAGTGGTGGAAAACCAGTAACCATCCCTGGGCACTTCTCTCAAAACTGTGAAAGCCTAAAAATGACATACAGGAAACAAGAAATATGGTGTTGCCAGTGTACAAACTTGGAGTCCACTGTAACACATCTGGGTGTTGGTTTCTCCTCTGTCTCAAGGTCCTGCATGGTGGGTACATTTTCTGTAATGCAAATCTGTGTAAAGAAGGGATGAATTGGAGACTCCTCTGAGATCTGTCTTGAAGTGGAGTTATTCAGTGATGGAGCCCAAGGCAGGTCTGTCTGGGGATCTGGTGACATGAAATGCAGGCAGCTGAGTGAGGAGGTGGGATGAGGAGGATTCTGTCTGGGAGACATCTGCCCTGCTGGTCTCCTTCTTCTGGATCTGCTCATCACCACTTGCTGCTTCTGGACTCATCTCCATCATGTCCAAGAGACAAGCCAAGAGGCTGCATGTCTGCTCACAGCCCTGATGTGGGGATGAAATGCTTCTGTGACAGACTTGCTGAAGATCTGGCTTGTGTCAGCTCTGTGCTTATAGCTACACATTTGATCAGAAAAGCAGAGATGGGAAATGCTATAAATGTGAACACAAGTTTGACCATACACTCCCTAAAGCTCCTGACTTTCCTGTTTGCCTCTTAACATTAACAGCTTTGGACATTGGATTGCTTTGATTTTTAAGGGAGGGGAAGGAGGGGAGGCATGGGGGGAAAGTAGGTTTCTTCTTGTTTACAGTGTTGCTATTTAAACAGTTCCAGTTAAGCTTTGAAAAGCACCTTCCTTTCAGGTCAATAAAGTGGCTGCAGGCCAAGTTCCCATCTGTGCTTAACTTGTGTTTGCTGGCTGGAGACAATTTTCTACTAGGCCTGTTTGAAAAGAAAGCAGTGTAGTGTGATAACTGTCTGCTAACGCGGGCCTGCATGGAGGCTTGGAAACTCTGACAGCCCAAAAGTCTCAGTCACAGTAATGTATGATAAGGATATCAGTGTTCTAACTGTGCCCACAGATGGGAGGTAAGGACAAAACCTGGAATACTCAAGTTGCATTGTATTTACTAAATAAATCCCAAAGCATTCCACATAATGGTGTTCTGAGGTGCCCTAGATGAGACAAAGAAAAACATTTTTCATAAAACCGAGCATACTTTCTTCCCCCTTTGCTGCTTCACTCACACTTACATGCTCCTGCTAAATGAATTGATGACTTCTGTGGGATTCACATTCTCTGAACCTGAGAGAAGCAGTGAGAGAAGCAGAGAAGAGAATGATCAAAACAATTTTTATCTCATTTGCTGCTCCTGTGTTGTGCCAAAGTAGAATGCAGTATGGAGTGATGGGGTTTTGTTTCCCTGGCCTAGCAGGCCCAAGTGTGTGTGTCAGGACTGTCGGCTGACAGTCATGAGATTCTGGGCAGCTTGCTGGGTGCTTGTGCAGATTCAGTTTAGATGTAATGTAATATATGTAATATAGTATAGAATAATATAGTATGGTCAATTAATTAATTAGCCTTCTGATATCAATGGAGTCAGATGCATCATTCCTCCCAGATGTCAGGCAAAATATCACTGATAGACTTCCCCTCTCTGTCTTCTCTTTGGGAAGGAATGCCAGATATTTCACCAAAACATTCTGAAAAGTCTGACATTACTATCCCACTAGACTGGGGCAAGTTCTTGCTGTACAAACAAACACTATTCCAGCAGAGAGACACCCCCATTGGGAGGTCCTGAGCCAGGAGGTATTTTAATTTACAGACAAAGCCTCAGCTCTCAGGCCCTCTTGGCCCCAAGGCATGAAGTCCGGAGACTTGAGCAATGTAGCTGAGGAAACCTGGAGCTTCCTTGCCCTGTCCATGAGCAGACAGGTAAGAGGTGCCAGGATGAGTCTCCCAGCTCCACCCTCATTCCATCAGGCTGTCCCAGCACACATTGTACTCCAGTCACAAACGAGCACAAGAATTTCACTGAATCTCTGCTTGGTAAAGTAATGGCATCACCAATTTTGAAGAAAATCCCAAAGGTTTCAGTCTGACACTGAAAAATGCCTCCTCTCTTCTCTTCCCCCACACAGTGCCCCAAGCAAAGCAGCCAAGTGAGTTCTTGATCTTGGCCTGATCCAGAGGTGCTGTCCTTCCCCCAGAATGGAGCTGCAGCATCAGGGTTCCCACAGCAGTGACCCAGCATCTCCAAAAACAGGGAAGAGCATCTTCCCTAAGTGGTGGTGAAGGTGAAACCAGCAAAGGGAGAGAATTTGGGGTGACAACACTGCACAGGAGGCCTAAAAGCCAGAGAAAAGTGTCACAGGAGAGCACCTCACCATGTCTGCAGCAAACCACAGAGCTACAGCAGCAGAAAGAAAGCAGAACAAGAGATGTCACGGAGAGCTGATGGGACATTTTGGAGGGCTGAAGAAAGCTGCCTGAAACTCTGACCTATTGGATCTGTAGGTCAGTCTGCCATATGGAATGAGCTGCTGCAGTGTGTTGTAAAACTGCTGCAAGAAACCACTGCTGCAGCTCCATCTCTTTGCTATTAGGAGAAAAGGTCAGGCACAAGCTCCTTCTGCTGCTCTTGGCTGTGCTGAGCAAAGGCCATGGAAGGAGCCCATTACAGACTGAAAGTGAATTGCTCCAGGCTTGTGAGTTGTAGTGCCAGTGGGGAGGCACACTGCTAATAAAAATGGTCTGGTAGGAAATCATTTAATTTCTTGGCTGTTCCTACCCTCATTTTCAGATGGAAGTTGATGCTTTAAGAGCTTTAGAATTCAGCTCTGATCTGGAAATGAATTTAGTTGTTTGAAAAGCAGCTGTTTGAAATAGCTTTGTTCCTTCTTTAGTCTCAGTGGAGCTTGAAATCAGCTGCTGATAGAGAGATACAAGTGTACAATCCTCTGATTTTTGGCTGTTTTTTTTTCCCCTCTTTTATATAAATTCTAATCAAATGTCCTGTCTCATTAGGAAGCCATTTCATCAGCCTTGCTTGGGCTTGCTGCAGCAGCACTGCCCATGGCTCTGTCAGCCCAGGGAGTGCCAGGGAGGCTGGGCTCCACCTGCACTGCTCTGCTGGGTGCTTTAGGAAACCACTCCATCCCTTTTCCTCTGCTCTTGGGCCCAGCTCCCTTTTAGGCCATCAGCTCCTTAGGGAAGAGAGTGAGTTTATCTGCAACTTTACCTTTTAAATGTAAAATAATGTAAAAATAAACACCTCTAACATCAGTACTGTTACATCAGGAAAATTAATACAATTAAATAAAAAATAATTTTTACATTTTGGTTCCCAAATATTATGTTCGTTGAGGAGCAGGGCAGGGCTTGGATGCTAATGATTCATTAGGATCATTATAACTCCTGGGGGATATTCAAACTGTGGGAATCAGAGAAATAAAAACTTCCACAGACACTGAAGAGTTTGATTTACAGCCTTGGAAAAAGCTTAGATTGATGTAAAAATACAATACACAGACATTAAGGAGAAAAATAATAAATTTATGTTTCTGTAGTTATAAGTAAGAATACACCTTCAGTAAGTGAAAAACTGTATTAAAAAGACAGTGAAAAGTTTATATAATGTAAGAGTATGGTTATATAGAATAAGAGTTTAGAAGTTATGATAAAAACATATGTGCAGATGTGAGACAGAAGCCCATTAAATGAAAGTGTCCAAAGTGCATCAAAATTAAGTAAAAGTAATAGGTCAGAAAAGCAAAATAAACATTGTAATGACTGTCTATTAGGTTAGAAAATATATATCACCTTATAACCAAGAAACTTGAAATATAACCAACCACTTACTCCTGTAAAATCTCACAGCCTCTGAGGCTGATGTTCTTCTGAGCAATAAATTGTTCTTAACCCAGAAGTAATCCCCCCCTTCATTACTAGCAATGATAATGATACAAACTTCAACTTTTCTTTCACCTTCCCTTAGAAATTCCTGCCTTCCTTCTATCATATCCTGCCCCCCCTGCTCACACAAGCACCTCTATCATCTCCCTGCCACTGCACCTTCAAGCTGGTCACTAATTTCCTTGATTAAGAATCTGAAATACACTTGTTAGCTGCACTTGCTGTGTGTTTCTGAGGGCTGGGAGCATGGACTGCCAGTGCAAAGGAATGCCACTGCAATCAGAATGCTGCTTTCAAATCCTGATGGAACTGCATTATTTTTTGTCTCATCCATAGCTGAGATTGATAGATTTTAATGGGCCCCCTTATTGATCTTGTACTTTGCACCAAGGTATTTTACTGACCAATTTAATTTTAAAGGGGTTCTATATATGATTAAGGTAAATTAGTACATTCCTTGCACTTCATAAAAGATTCAGAGGCCAAACATTGCCATGAAAAGTGCTTACATTCTTCTGAGATTATTACTTTGAATATGAGACGGTTTAGGGGATGTGTAAAGGTTTAAATGAGCTGCATATAAATAGGACCCTCAGCATCATAAAATAAGATTCTGGAAATCAGACTTTATTAAGAAAAAGAAAGCTTAAGTGAACATATAAAAATAGTTTATTATTTTTTCTTGATGGCACAGTTTAAGTTATTTGCTCCCGATTTTAGTACAAATAGATTTGTGGGACTGAAGCAGATCACTTATGCACTTCAGTGTAGGCATCCCACAGCTAACCTATTTCCCCAAAGTGACATAAAAAATCAGCAAAAGGAATTCAAGCAGTTTTGTGATATCATGCAGAGGAAGAAGTATTTCTGATATGTTTAACAAAATTAATTAGACTAGGACTGGAAAAAATCTGCTGCTTAAGAAGGGATTCTTAGATGTTCAAAGTAAATTGTGTTTTTCTTACTTTTCATGCTTAGCATAAGTATTTCCTGTCTTCTTGCTTCCAAAAACATTAATGCCTGCATCAACAGTGGGTGGCAGGAAGAGGAAGAATTTCATCTAAGTCATTTCAGACACATATTTTACTTCATGTCTAACACTCCATTAAGTGTCAGAGCTAATACCTTAAATATAATAGCAAGAAGGTAGTTATTAATCCTGGAAAGTAGTGAATTGGGTCATTCTTTACTTTTGTTAAAAACAGAATGTGATTTTAAAAGCTTATAGGCTTCTCTTTAAAATTCTTACATTTTTCAGAAAGGTCCAAGTAGATAAAGCAAAAAGGAACAAGAGAAAAAAGATTAAGAAAAAAAAAATTAAAGATATTTAAACTGCAATTTATGAGAGCAATGGAAAGCCATTTCATTTCCAACTTTGTCTTAGGCTTTGTTTTTTATGAAAGGACGTTTAAGTCCTTTCAGTACTGACTTTGAATCAGAACTCTGAGATTCTGTCTGTCTCCAGCCCTGCTATTCCTTTGCTCTGCATTCTCAAAGACAGAGATCCACTTCTGGGTTTAGCTTTCCCTCCTGCTTTACCAACAATGAGAACTCTGCCAGAGCAGAGCATCTTAGAGCAGGCGAGAGTGGCAGTGCCTCGTGGTGCTGCTGGTGTTGGCAGGCTGCCCTAGAGATGCACAGCTGCTGCAGGAACAGTGGCTCAGGTGTTGACCGAGTGTGCACAGGTCACCCCTTTTGTGTGATAAATGGTGGAGGATAAAGAGTGGCAGATGCAGAATTTCAGCCTCGGATAATGACAGGCTCCGCAGCCAGGCTCCAGCAAGCTGTTGATGGGTCTGTACAACCTCCCAATTCAGAGCTGTGCCTCCAGGCTCTGTAATGACTGTTTTGGCTGATGTCATTCACATTTTACTTTAGAACACATTATTACACAAGAACAAATAAAACACTAAATATTTTAGCAGCTCTTTCCCGGCACGTTAAACAATAAACATTTTTTCCATTTTGCAGGTGTACGGGGGCTTTTTGGGATATACAATGTAAGTACACATGAACTTTGCTATTTACCACATCCTCATGATTACAGCTTCCAAGCAAATGGTAAAGTACAAATAGTGCTACAAATAATACTAAGCATCTTTTGATTTCAATCAGCTGCTCAACAATACAAGCCAGGTGCTTACTAAGTCGCAGAGTCTTATTTTCTTTTCAGGTGATAAACTCTCAACAGAGGAATTTTTGAGACCTCTGGAAAAAAAAAAGTTGCAATTTTGAAAATTAAACATAGACTACCATTTATAAAGCAAGCCATTCCCACACTTCTTTTCTAGTACTCTTTCAATAAATGTCATAATGACAAGACAACTCCCACCAACTCTAATACTGTATTTCTACTGTGCTCTTTCATTTACAATTTCAGATCCTTTGAATTTCCCCATCTCCATTATTTTCATGTCTTGCTGCCCTTCCCTGCTTTCAGTTTCTGTATCCCAGTGTTCTTCCTAAAGGCTGATAATTTTCCTTTCACTGCAGCTGAAACTTGAAGGTATTCAGTGAGGACTGGAGAGTGGATTTCCAAAAGAGGACAAACACGAAATAACTCTGTCTAGACATATCCTTCTAAAGCCTGATTCCGAGGCTTTACAGCCCTGATGGACTGTCCCTCTCTGAAATTAACCCTAATTTATCCTCCCTGCCTCCACAACAACCTGTGCCAATGAGGTCCACAATTTCAGTGCTGCTGAGCAAATGTGCAGCTGATAAACACAGACTTATTACTCATGTTAGTGCCATCTCTGTGCTTGTCAGTTTAGGAATGTGTCCTTAAATGCTTATGGGATATGCACATTAGCCTGACTTTATAATCTAAGACATGCAAATTGGTCTTTATAACGGTGTAAAACCCATTAAGCCAATGGAGTTTCACATGGACGTATGGTCTGCCCACACAGATTGAATTACAGGTTGAGGGCTATAATTGCAGCAAACAGCACATAATTACTGGAATGACACTCTCTTTGTTACCTCTGAGCACTGAGAATATTTCCTATACTAAAAAGGTTATTCATAAAGATGGTACAGTTCCCTTGAAAAAAAAAAAAAAGAAATAAAATGAGGAGCTACATGGAAGCCATAGCCTATTTTTAATGCTTCCATTTGTCAGGAAGTGACAGAGGAGTCAAAACTTCGAATTAGTCAAATAAGGTAAAAATGTATATGAAACTTCAGTAGTGTCTGGTAGTTGCATTGTGCAATTGTACTCATCAAAAGCCATCCTGACAGCTTTTTCATTCTAAGTTAAAGGAAAGTATAATGATTTGTTTATATTTGGAAGTTCTAAGAATTCTGTGTACATATTTCATTTGACTGTATCACAAAAGAATAATTTATTGCAACTACCTAACAAAAAGCTTCCAAACCTGGCTGTTTTAATACCTCACTCATTTCCTTCAGAATATCTTTTTTATATTGTCATAAGATTTCCTGTCTGCAGCCCTGCTGCTGTAAACCTCTCGACTGTAACAGACCTCAGCCTCAAAAATGTCAAACACAATGGCAAAGGGAGAAGGGCAGAGTGAGCTGCTCCTGGGGCTCCTCTGCTCCTCCTCTCTGGGTCACTGCCCCAGCTGAGCATCCACACTGCTGGGGATGCTCTGTGCTATGGCACTGAGGTTCACTGGGAAAATCCAGCATCCATCCAGTTCTCCCCTTGGACTCCCCTTTTCCTCCTCTTCCTTAACAAGAACAAAGCATAGGAGCTGTAAATGCAAAAAATAGTTGCCTTTTGAAAGCTCATTTTTCTTAACCTCCACCATAAGACATGCTTGCTAAGGACTTCTGGGAAAAATTAGTTTTAAAGAACGTACCTGTATGTCAGAAAAAGTCTACAGGGCTGATCTAGGAATATATAATTTTATTTCTTTTTTTAATGCAAGGATTACACTGACTGTAAGCCAGGGAAAGAGAGGTTTGGTGTCTTTACACTTGCTATGTTATGACATAAATACAGAATATGATGCATGCCTAATATTAGCTTTGATGGCAAAGGAAAATTCCGAGAACTCTAAAGAGGAAGATTTGGTTTGTGGTGTCAGTTTTATCAGACAGGTGAACAGAGCTTTCCCTGCATCCTCCTCATAGCCTGGCTGGGGCACACAGTTCATGACAGGAAAATATTTTCCTTTCTGGCTAAGCTTCTTCTGGAAGAAGGAAGACAAGATTGTAAAACAGGAGTTCAAAGGCAGCTTTCCAAAAGAGCCTCACTGATCTTTCCAGATGTGCATGGCCTCAGTGGCTGTCCCTGTCCTGGCAGGGACATTGCATGGCAGATAAGGACACAGAGGGAGCTGGTGTGCTGCAGAAATAAACTCAAATACAGACAAGATCACTGTGTCAAGCCCTGAGATGTTACACCGAGCTGCTGTCCTGAAGAATACTGATTTCCCAGACAGTAGACCTACCAGGAGTTTGATTTTAATTTCCACATTAGATTGTCGGGTATTTTTTGTTTGCTTGCTGTGACAACCTTAAGGCAAGCTGAAGTGCTCAGTCAGAGCAAGGTCCCTTCAAAAAGCACAGCTCAGCCAAGCAGGGCTTCCTAAGGAGCAGCTCAAGGTGTGCCAGGCTCCAGGGAAGTGAGGAGAGCTGGCTGAGCTCAGTTCCCCATCTGGGGCTCTGGCTGCCCCAGGGACAGTCCCTGAGCAGAGAGGGAGGCTCTGGTGCCTCACACCTGGGCTTGCACCCTCACAGCTGGCTCACAGCAAGGCTCACCACACAGTGTGCACAGCCCTGTGCCTCTGATGGAGCTGTCCTGCTGTACAGCAGCAGCTCTGTAACTCACAGTGACTGGCACGGCAACAATTAATTCTGACATGCAAGGTTTTCTCACAGTGTGTGGCCTCTTTTAAAGCATTGGTAGTGATTTGGAGAATACAGAGCCATGAAAGAGAGTGCAGCTGTTTCAGTTGCTTTTTAATGGTTAAAAAAGACAAACAAATTATAAGTCTTAAGTGACAGTCTATGGAGATTAAAGGTAATTTACCTTCCTCAAACCTTAGGTTTTAAAAAATATTAAACAGCAGCTTTGATACCATTCTCTGAAATCAAAGAACAATGGAAGCACCTGGAACCCTGCTGATTAAGAATACTGATTTCCCAGAACAAAAATTAGAGGCTGTAATTTGAATCAGGCTGTGGGTTTAATAATGCTCACGTGTGAGTGTTGTTATCACAGGCCAGGCTCAGCAGCTCAGAGCAGCCGAGGGCCTCGGTGGAGCAGGGGATGGGAGCACCAGGATTGCAGCAGGAGGGGAGTGCACTGCAAACATGTGTCCAACTGATACCACTCCTGTGATTAAAAACATTATAATGTAAAACAATCAGGGAGAGTTTACTTTTAATTTACTTTTTAATCAGCTTTGTTTTAATCAGAAAATTGTATCTAGAAAAGCTCATTAAATGACATCTATAAGGAGAAGAAAAAAAGAAAACCCAAACCTTTCCACTGTGCGAATAGTTTTTTTGTAAAGTTTAGGGTGAGTTTATAGCCAAGAAGAAAGTTATCAGCAGAGAAGCCCCATGAAAAATCCAGCTGTGACACAGAGCTGGGTGCAGCTCTGCTGCTGGATTAATCTATGCCAGGATCAGCTGAGGCTGAGCTATCAGCAATACCTCACCCAACTACGTAATTGATCACTTCCAGTCCTGTGACAATACCCTCAGGAGCCAAGGGAAGGATGCTGCCATGCAAATTGGTTTTCACCACCTGTTTACTGAGTAAATATTTTTACTCCCTCCATTAGTTACCATCTGCAGGATGAGACCAGTCAGATTCCAAAACTTTTTGTCAAAAAGCAAAGAGTGCAGAAGAGCCAGTTCATCATCACTAACTTTATAATGTTTACAATAAAAGTCGTGATTATCCTTCCATTATAAACATACAAATCTACCAGTTCCCAAATCAAATCCATTAATTGTAAATGGAATTAGAATTCCTAATTTAGTAATCTAGATTCCCAAATTATACAAATCTTTATATAATTATACAAATTGTATAAAGATATACATTTAAGCACAGTTTAGTTTCACACTGGGTTTCTATTATATGTTCTTGTAAGAATTCAGCAAAGTTATTTACATATCTAAATAATAACTTTGACAATCCAAAAGAAAAAACCCAATGTGTTATACCACAGAACTGCCAAAAAAGATTTGTTTTCCATTAACATGGCTAAAAAAAAATCAATCAATCAATCAATCAATCTCTGAGTTACATGTAACCATATGTATTTTAGCAGGTTGATTCAGAGACTGCCCTTGAGAAGGGTAATTAGCTGGATTTTTGCCTGTACTTTCAGTGTGAAGTATTTTCAGGATTTCTAAGCTAATCAGGTTTTCTTTCACTGATATTAGTTAAAGGCATACTTACATATGCCTGAAAACTTTATAATTGAAACATTCAAATGGTGATATTTTGTACATAAGAAAATTTATCATTTCATTCAACCCAAACATATTCTATATTCTGTTTGGCAGGAAATACTGAGCCAGGAACACAAATTTAGCAATAATACAGCAGCACCAAAAGGAATATTAGAGGACATGGCAGATGATGTCACACTGACACACTCTGTGACTGCTAAAGGAGCACACACCAGGTCGTGCTGCCCACCCTGGAAAGCAGCACTTGAGGGCTGCTTAGCACTGGCAGCAATAAAAGATATTTAATTGAGACACAGAACATGGGTTTTTTGCAGCATTCAGGTGAAGAGTCTCAATGATCAGCACTTGTGATGCTTCAGACAAAGACCTATGACCCCTCCTTGCATTTCATGCCCACAAATTAGATTACTGATCCTGGTTCATAAATATTTAGGGAATCCTGTCCTTCTTGTGGCTGCACATCTATTTATCTGGTGATGTTTCTGAGGCACACAGGCATCAGCAAGGCTGTAATCTCATAAAAATACCATCTACCTTTCTGTTTGCCCGTGTCATTTCTCAAGAACTTTTTCCCTTCTTTGATCCCACATGCTTCTCTGGCAGAGCAGAAAATGGGACAATACTGAGTGTACATTCAATCCTTCTACAAAGTGCACATACAAATTAGATAAGTGCATCTGACACAGAGCTGAGACCCACAAACAGAAATTCACCACTCCAGCACTTGGCTTTGGATATTCACCTCACTTGTGTGTGTGTGCATGTATATCCACACAAATAATGTGTGTCCAGTTTTAAAGGAATCACTAACAGATCCAAATAGACAACTGATCAATATTGATAGATAAATGATAAGAATTTTAGTTACATTTTGGCTAAAGAATGAAGTGTATAAGACATATTAAATTACTCCAAAGAATGAAGTGTATAAGACATATTAAATTACTCCAAAGATGATCATAACCAGCTGTGCACAAAGAACTAAAATTAAATAAAACCCTATAGTTAAATCCTTTAAATGGCTGTAACACTGGCATATTTACCAGAATACTCTCTGGAACAGTTGCACCCATTTTAAAAACCAAGAACAAGCAGATTTACATCTTTTTAATATCTAAAGGAGTCAGACTAATTCAGTGCTTCTTGGAATCCATAGGCTGCTCTTTGTCACTGGATCCAACTCTTACAAAACTGCATGAGAAAGGCGACTGTTTTATGCTCTTGACATCTGGATTTATTCTTCTTCACATGCATTTTAAATGGGAAAGATTAAACTTTGCAAGATGTGTCAATGTACAGCACATATATACGGAAGAACAAAATATTGCAATTCAGCTGACCAAAGGGAACAAGCACTGAGATGATAAAGCAATCTCCACATCTCCTGAAGCTTCATTAAGCAGACACTGCAGTGCTGGAAAGTTCTCACATTCTCCGTAGGTCATGGATTGAAAGCTGATTGAATAATGAGGGAAGATGCAAAACAGAGTTGAAAGAAATAAGGAAAATTAGGCTTCAGAGGGACTGAGAAATAAATGTTCTGCAGTGGAAAGGAAAAAAGTGGCAGTTTAATCTACAGCAGCAATTAGTTTTGTTCATAATGAAGAAATACATCATATCTGAAATCTGGATCAAAAGATCACTTAGCCACCTCTGTAAGTTCAAATCTAAGTAAGGCGCAAAATTTCATTGGGACTTTTTAACAAAAAATAAAACCATCATAAAAGCCCAGCCCCAAAAAAATCTGAGTAAGCACATGAACAGATTTTTGGGGGTTTTTGCTCCTTTTTTACCTAGCTTTCTTTTTCTTCCATATATTTCTGGAATACATGGCTCTTACTTATTGCATTGAAGTCACCCACACTCAAGATCTCTTGGAGCAGTGACATACAGCTTGAATATCATGTTCTTAAAGATGTCAAAATATCTTTTCTTATGAACAATTTCAGAGACAAAAATTAATCATAAACTGTTGTGTAAGAAAGGAAAAAAAAGGGATTCTATACATGGTCACAGATGCACGGGATATTTCTTCAGGTCAATTAATTCTTGTTACTAAATAGTTACTAAATGGCCAAACCCACTCTTGCTGTTTCCTTCCAAATGCATACACAAGGCTCTGGCCACTGCTGGAACTCTAATTAACATGGTCCATGAACAGAACAAGGCCAGAAGGAAAGCAGACTGTGGTTTAAAAAAAGTGTCTAAATATATACATCACCCCACCCCAGTTAGATGTGTTAACTAGTTTCTCTTTAAGATCTTCAAATACCGTTTTTATGATCAGCTTTTTTTTCCTAAAAAATGCTCATTAGTTAAGGTTTTTGACAATATCATACATATAGAGATCCCCTCTTTGCAATTTCCTCTACAAGTTCTTCATTTAGCAGAGAAACCAATTTTTAACAGCTTGTATTTTGCCATTACAGAATTCCTAAATTTCAACTTGCCTCATTGGAACACCCTGTCGGAAAATAATAGTTTAACTCACAAATAAACAACTCTTCAAATGAGTTTGCATTTGGGGGGATGAGTGTTTTATTTTAACTGATTTCTGCTAGTAATTGGAAGCCTTTCTCCATAGTAAATCCACTTTTGAGATAATCGTATTGAGGAGGAATAGAGGACTGCAATAATGTTATTCTTCTGGCCTTGAAAGACTATTTAAATCTTTTCTACAACATGATATAGGCCAAATTGGATTGGGTGGTGTGTAGGGGGATTACCACGTGGCACCCACACACCACACCATTAATCACACTCTAACCTTTCAAGCTGTTCAGCAGCCTCTCCTCACACAGCGCTGCCAGATTTTTCAGCAGAGTGTGAGGAACCAGATGGAACCTGCTGGTTTCTGCTTTTCCCCTACCCAGTGATTTTATCTCCTCAACTGTTCTTTAAGGTTTCCAAGATAGCAATTGTACCTCTTCAAAGCTGTGCTCAGGAAGTTTTTGGAAGGTTCAGTTTCTTAGGCTTAGAGCCATACAAATCTTTATTGAGAACTTGGTATTAGGTAGACTCCAGACTTGTTTCTGTTTGGCATAGAGAGAATTTACAATTTGTTGTTTTATTAAAAATGGTTCTGGTGACGAGGAGAGGAGGGTGAGCGAAGCATCAAAAGGTGGAAATGCAGCAGGGAGGGTGAGCAGAGGGGTTATGGGCTCATCCCTGGGCAGCTTTGGCAATTCCTCAGCAGCTGTTTTGTGTGAAGGGGCAGCCAGGCTCCTGTTTGAAGTGCTCACCCCAGTCTGTGTGGGCTGGGCCCTCCCCACACTGCTGAGAGCTCACCTGGGGCAGGTGGCTGGGGTAGCTCTGGGCTCAGGCAGGTCAAGATGTACCTTCAAATTTAAAAAAGAAAGAGAGGAATTTTGGAGCTTATTCTTCTCTAGCACCAGCTGAGCAAGTTTCCAAGATCATGATTATGGACTCATGGGGGATTTGGGTATTTAAATCCCGTTTACAATTCTATCTTTCTTTGGATCTGCCCCCAAAGCCATTTAGTACAACAGAAGATTTACAATTCCTTGTGTGGATTGTTATTTTTGTTCATAACCTCTGCTTGGAGAGACCAGAGAGTTAACAGAAAAATTTTCCTGGTGGAAGAGAAATGGGAATGGTAAAACAAAACGGGCAGCCAGCTCCTTTTAATTTCCACATAACTAATACTAAAATGCTACGTAGTGTCTGATTAGTAAGAAACAAATTCAACCAATTATAAGACATGGTGCAAATGTTCTTTCCCTGATTCCCTCGAGCAACTTGCTCCTGGTGATTAATTGCAAGAGCATTCCACATGTAGACAAGCTTAAACCCATGCATAATCTTATGAAAAATTGGGTTCTGAATTGTGCACAGGTCAAATTACTGTTCAGACTAATGATTCGTTGCATATTTGCTCAACTCCAGTTTATTGTGCCATGGCATCTAATGGCAAGGACCTAAATTTATATATTAACACCAAAAGCAAAGATTTTGAACAGAAACCCATAGGAAGTAGCATTTCTAGAGCTGCTGTGCACAGTCCTTTTTTATTTAAATAGATGGGTCAGTGACCTCCATCATCACTGTGCCTGGGCTCAGTGTTCCACTGTGCAGCACAATCCCTTGATTGAGAAGAGCTATTAGAAAATTCAGCTGGCTGAGAAATCTGACCTGCTGAACACTCTTAGGTACTTTATAATCAAATAAATGATCACATATATTCTCTGCTGACAGCTTATGGCTGTGATTGCAGAACTGCTGGATTTTGTTAATGTGCCTACAGCTCTTTAATGAATTGTTTCTTCACTTTCTGATTTGACTTTAACAAATTTATCTTACTTTAATATTTTTCAGGACTGTAATCAAAGTCAGTACTCCAAATTTCAGTACTGCAAATTTCTCCCACAATGTGTTCCCAGAATCCCTTCATAAGTGGTTTTTTAGCATTTGTAACTCACATATTGCATTTGGAACTTTTCTGGTTTGGTTTTGGTTTTGTATGTTTGTTTGGGATTTGTTTCTCTTTTTTAAATTCTGGATTGTCACAGATGAGTTCAGACTTCACCCTTAAATTCACAGAGGGTTTCTTAAATATATACGGATGTAAATGAGGCAATATTAAAGTATCTTCTTCTGATCCTTACATATTGATTGCTTTTCTATCCCTTTATTTGCAGCAATATTTCAAAAAGCATATAATTAACAGAACTATGAACCATGAATTTATTTCAGGGAGTTGATGCTCCCTGTTTTGAATTAGGCAAACTCTATTTAGCCTGACACATAGATTTGCTGTTTGTGCTCTTACCCTCGCAGCATCAAAGCACACAAAAAAAGTCAAAAGCTTTGAGATTAAATGGCAGCGTTACCTTCTTCCCCAAAAAGTGCTGCAGTTGTGAACAAAGCTGAGCTGTACCTCTGAGCCTCATTTACCCTGTATCTTTGATGCAAGCAGGACAAGCAGAAAGTCTTGCTTTAAAAGACACACATTTGGCTGCTATAGAGCAAACTGATCAAAGATATATTAAAAGCTCTATCCTGTTCTTGTTAAACATTATGATTTACCACTGGAAGGAGCTAGAGTAATGATGTTGAATCACTGAAGAAACAAGCACAGGGTCAGCAAAATGGTTAAATAATCTGTGAGAAAAGGAAAAAGAGAATCAGTATCTTACCTGAGAAGGAGTCAGTTATTTTCTGAGATGCAGAGAACTGTGGTTCTGATTTAGCAACTTTTATGTATGAAAAATGGGTCGTGTGAAAAGCAAGTCTGATAACTTTAAAATGGAAATTATTTTCTTCTGTTAAAAAATAAATTATGTGGGTGGAAACAGAGGGAAGTTAGCAGAAAGAGAAGGCCACTCAGATAAAACAGATTGTCTGTCTCGCTCAGTGAGGGTACCAGGTCACACACAGGGACTGCTACCTTGGTGAGAAAGTGATTCACTTTATTAAGCACATGTTCAGGTTGTTTGTTTAAAACTCATAATTTTCATTGGCAGAATGGAAATTGGTCAATTGACAGGAATAGAAAGTCCCTTCCCTTCCCTTCCCTTCCCTTCCCTTCCCTTCCCTTCCCTTCCCTTCCCTTCCCTTCCCTTCCCTTCCCTTCCCTTCCCTTCCCTTCCCTTCCCTTCCCTTCCCTTCCCTTCCCTTCCCTTCCCTTCCCTTCCCTTCCCTTCCCTTCCCTTCCCTTCCCTTCCCTTCCCTTCCCTTCCCTTCCCTTCCCTTCCCTTCCCTTCCCTTCCCCACAGGATAGAGAAGTGTTTTACACTTCTCATCCAGGGGAGGGCCAAGCAGCAGGGGAAGCTGAATGCCCAGCACGATGTTTAATCTCTATTTTATTGTAAAGTGCAGGAGATAACAGTTTGGTTTAGGCAGACTAGCTTTGACATATAAAATTTTAGCTATAGTCTTAACAATGGCTTTAGCACAGAGCATGGAGTTATTCTTACCAAACCTCCTTGAGCTCAGGCATTTTCCAAACAGCAAGTCCTCAACAAGTGACAGGTGAAGGCAGAGCTGCCCTGGTCAAACGTGGGCTTTAGAGGAAGCCAAGAGTGGAACTGGTGACATTCATGGGACACTGGGGGCTTCTTCCAACAGCCTCTAAAATTGCTACCAGAACTCACATTGGCTATGCAATTGATCATTTTATATATGTTTAAGATTGTGTGTTTTGTGTTGATTGTTTTGTTTTGCTTTGTTTTGTTTCCCCCAAAGATTGCTGTTGCTATAACCTGAATTGCAGCTATGGTTACCAGAACTGTGTCATGTCAGGAGCCAGGAAAAGCCAAGACCTGCACGTGCTTAATGAGCTCCTCCATACCTGCTTGTGTCTGGTGTTAGGACAGCACAGCTCCTGTCTTTGTTGTCTTACACATCCTTAGGCAAAAGGCTCTGACAAAGCATCAATCACCCAGACTGCTTAAAATCCTGCTGGTCTCATCCAAGAACCAGTGATGAGCTACATACCTTTATCCCATCTTAATGTTCATTATTGATGTTGCTGTAAAAGCTGCCTCTCACTGAATGATATGTAGGTGGTGAAAAGAGTTTTATGCTTTGGTGAGGCAAACAGTTATTAAAAGAAGAGAAAAGCCTAGGTGATGCCTTATGATTTAATGAAAACATCTTTCTTTTCTGAGGAATGGTGCAAGGGGTCTAACCCACACACTGCAGCAACAAATCATCTTTGGCTTGACAGGTCTGAAGCAAACCCTGTCTGTAGAACCTGCAAGTCATTCCCTGTTTCCTGTTCTCTGTTGCTGCTTGCTGCAGCCTCCCTGTGCAGACAGAGCTCTTTGTGTCCTGCAGGGCCATCACTGATTTGCAGCTCTGGCCCCATCTGCTCACCCAAGCACAGTGGGAAGGCAGCCCTGGTGCTCCTCAGGGCTCTGGCCCCACACCAGCCTGGTACACCTGGCACCAGGGTCCTCTGATCCACTCCCAGTCCCTCTCTCTTGACAGTTGCTCAAGCACATCTTGTTGAAACTGTTCTTCTAAATAAAAGTTTTTGGGAGCTGTGACTGCCACCCTGCCTTTTAAGAAGATGTTCTTGCAATGGTTGGGATTGCAGGGCTATGGCTCAGGAAAGAAAACTCTCTCACATGTCCTTTGGTGTTTATTTATTTTGTGTTGATCCCTTCTCTGTACTTTTACTGGGGTAGCTCAAAGCCTTCCCATGGAAAGCTGCACCCAGTTTATTTCTGACTGGTCTGGGCATGAGGGGTGTGTGGGGTGTTAAACAGGCTGTTTGTGAGGTGGGGAGGCCAAGTAGGCTTGTGTAAGCTTCTTTTCTGGTAATCCTCTGTAACATTAGTCTTTATTTAATGGAACAGAAACCTGAAAGCTTTTAGTTGTAATAGTACAATAAAGAATGGCTGGAAACTGTTGATTCAGAAATGTATCCATTTTGGATTATGGGATTCATCAAATGATCTGTAAACAACACTGCACTGACAACAGCACTGACCTCATTGCCTCTTCACAATTTACTCTCTCCCAAGTAGCAGTAGCCAGGTGAAAGCCCTGCCCTGTTCCTGCTCTCCTGGAACCAAATCCTGCTCACCATATCACAGATAAAGGCTACAGAAATACAAAATCCTCTAGGAAGCTTCTCTGGGATACTGAGCTTCCTGAAGGACCATTAATAAGGCTGTAGGAAAAGCACATTATTCTTTGTCTCAAATTAAAAACAAACAACATGCCATTTTAGCTAGCCCCAAACTCAAAATTTTAAATATTTTAGAGAAAAAGAAAAACAAAACAAAAAACAAACGAAAAACCAAACAACAACAACAACAACAAAAACAACAACAACAAAAAAAATACTACAACAAAAACCAACAATCAGTTTGAAATTTTTTGCAAAATTGATGTTATAAGTAGTTGCTGGTCAGGATGACATTTCCCACAGAGTCCAGAAACTTAAAATTTATGCAGCCCCATCTACTAATGAATAAAAAATGCACCAGAGTTTTATTTATATGATAATACCATTTGATGCAGAAGGAGCAATAATTCACCACTGCCTTTTTTAGACATTCATTGAAAGCAAAACAAGCAGTCCTGGTAGGCTGCAGCATTTGAGTTAATCCTGAAGCACAGTTTCCATTCCAAGTGTGAGGGTAAGTACTGAATGCTGCTACTGAGAGTGGCATTTTATACATGGACTTTTCCTCCTGCAATGCTGCTTCACAAGCTGGCTCACCCAGCAGAGAGATCCTGGTGGGAAAGCTGGCTGTGTTAACTCCTTATTCACCTCTGGCTCTGTTAACTCATTATTCACCCCTGGCTCTGTCAACTCCTTATTCACCCCTGGCTGCCCTGGGCAGGGCCAGCTGCTGGATTTGGATGATCCCTGTGGAGCCCTTCCAGCTCAGGAGATTCTGCACTTCCAGGGGTTCTTGAACACCAAACCTCCTTCACCCATACAGCTGCTGCTGAAGAGTCATGACTGAAAGCCAGTTCTGTAGATTTAATGTGAAAAATTCATCTGCAGAGGAACAGAGTGTGTGGGAGGAATTTTGGAAATCTCTCATTTCTATTCAAGTATCCAGAAAAAAAGGGGGGAACCCCTCAGAGATAAAGGAAATGAGCTACCCACCAAGCCAAGGTGCCATGAGATTGACTGACTGTACACCTATAAGAGACATGCCATTTCAACAATTAAGTTGAAATAATAATAAGTGAACCTGCCATTTCAACAATTCTCAAAGCAAACAGAACCCATTCCACTTTCAGGTACATGTGGGAGAAAAAATGCATTAATAATTAATTTTCTATAATATATTTCCCATGCTTTATTGAAAACATTACAAATACCCACATGCTTTTTCCATTGCAGCATTGTGATGCACTTAACGAATTCTCATTAGTGTAAAGAAGTCATGTTGGATGTGTTTTACCACTTACAACTATTTTTTTGAAACTTGAGATGACACACAAATATTTTAGGGGATGATTCATTGCAATATAAATCTTTATATCAGCATTCCAGTATTGGGAGAGAGGTTGTTTCTCTGAAGGAATGAAGTAAAAATAAAGAGCATTTGCTAAATCATATTTTCACAAATGCCTAAGTTTATTAGCACAGCTCATTAGTTTTGTGACTCAGCTTTTATGGTGCTCTGGAAAGCTCTATTGTTGTTCAGTAACACAAATTATCAAGCTAAGGCTCCTCCTTACTACACAGCTGGGATATGGTGTAAATTCACAAGGAAGTTTCACAAATAAGACACATATTTTACCTCATGTCAGTGAGTGACTCATTTCTCACAAATTCAACCCACTACTGCTCTTAAGAGCCAAATCCCAGTGCTGGTGGCATCTGATAGGATTGACTCCACTGTGTCAGTGACAACAGAAATCTTGCTGTGTACTTGAGCAGATTTAGGATTTTTTTCTCTTCTTAAAAAAAACAAACAAAACAAAACAAACCAACAACCTCTTAAAGAAGTATTCCACAGTATAAGAAAGAACTAGCAAATGGATTTTTTTATTCATTTACAAATAAAATTGTATCCAACTTGAATCAGCATATCAAATATTGGATTAATGCCTGATATAGGGATATCTAAAATCAGGCTAAATCTAGAGATATGCAAATTCAGCAACTACTTGCAGATGAAGTGAGCAGTGTCCTAGAATTTTAAAGGGTTTGTGTACAGGTACCATTCACAAAACTCACAAGAGTGGAGAAATATTTGTGGTAAATTCCCCACTGCAGAGTTTTTAAGTAATGAGCAGCACATTTATTCCATTACAACTTGCCTTCATGCTGCAGCAGACATTTGAAAGCTGACAATAATGTGAACCTACCGTTGGAAAATAAGCATGGATGAGGTTTCACACGGCCCTGGGATCCCACTGATCCTGGTTTATTGAAGGCACTTGATATTTCTATTGAATCAGTAGGTTCATAGTTTGTAGTTTTATGTTGAACAATAAATGAGGAATGCAACTGAATTTTGTTATTGGACCCCATTAGATACATTGATTAGTATTATCTTTTTGTCACAAGGCTTATTGCTTGAGAAACCCTTCTTTTATGAAAACAATCATTCTTGCCTGTAATATTTCTAAAAATCCTTTTAACCTTGTGCCTCAGTGACCTCCTTTTATGGTTTTATTGAAAATTGAAGCCCCCCACAATCCATCAGTTCCTCAGTCTGGATTCTGTATCCAAGGAGGTCAGTGATGGAACCTCCATGCAAAATTAAGAATTAGATTAATAGGTTTCTTTTCCACTCAGATAAGTATTTCAAAACTAAATAAACTTACCATGGTAAGCAGTTTGGAAAATGAAATTTTAGTTTGCTGGAAAGAACTGAGAACTTCCTAGACTTGTTTATTACCATTAATATTTACCTTCTTGAAAAAAGAAAGTCATTATTGTTTTCATTTTGTCCTCTGCATTCAGCCGTCATTCCTCCCTCTGCTTCATTTCAAAATGGAGCAAAATAATAATTTAAATCCAGGAATTCCTGAAATCAGAGAAGTGACAATTGCAGGTCAGACCCCTCGGTCATGTAACCTAAAATCTAACTCAGAGCTGAGCACCAACAAAATATTCTGATTTATAACCTAAGGTGGAAAAGCCAATATTTTTTGATTCTCAACAAACAAATGCATTTTTCCTTTACTAGAGAATTATTGTTGGATTTGTCTATAATGAGAAGTATATTATAGATATCTGTTATTATCAGGCTTCAGCTGTTCAAGTAAGTTTTTATTCAAATCAGCATTTCATCATTTTCAATCCTATTCTCTTAATAAAACTCACAAACAAACAAAACCCCCAAACCACCCCACAGTTGTAGTCTGTAAAAGATATTTGGAAAAAAGAAATTTAATGCATCTTCTGTTCTTAAACCTTTTCTGACCAAGTTTTAAGTGACTCTCGAGTGTTTCACAGGTGCAAAGAAGAGCAATTGCTGTTATAGAAGCTTAACAAGAAGGTGAGAAGACTTCAAGCAAGATTTTGCACCTTATTCTTCCTATTAAAAGCAATCAAGAGTTGTAGGGGTAGAAAATGCAGCAGTAGCCTTTGGGAAATATTGACAGTTTCTCTCTTAGGCATCAAAAATGCTCTTTACTGCAATCATCTTCATGTTCTTGAAACCTGAGAGTCAAACCTGCTGATTTGAGCCAGCCATATGTGCTGGCTGCCATAATTAATCCTGCTCCAAGCAGAATGCAGTAGATTATTTAGGGATCAACCAGGTTATTCAGGGATCAGCCACGTGGTGCCAGAATTAACACCGTGCAGGGGCAGAGGAGGATGCAGCCCTTCCATACCTGCAGTCCCACTGCTGGTCCTCCCCACGTCAGGGTGGGTTGTTGGAAATCTTATTGAGAGAATGGATGCTCCCTTCAATAGTTTTTCATAATTGTAAGAATTTTTTCCTCACTTGGAAAAAAGGAAATGCCATTGGCTGCCTCTGGACTGCTCTAAGGCGCTGTTTCAGGGGCATTTTCACCACAGTTCTACTTGAATGACAACATCACTTCGTGTAGTGAAAAAAGATTGCTGTTGTTACCAGGCTTATTTAGTCATGGGAAATTTCTCTGGGAATATTTTTTTCTCATTACTGTACACACAATTGGCAAAGTCTGTCTGTGCAAGACTTCCAGCTCAATTTTGAAAACCCAAGAGGTTTGAATAATTCAGATAATCTGCGAATAAACATGCTGGCTTTGTGGCACTTATCTGAGTTGCCAAGCCTTTGGAGGCTTTGTCATCAAATTCTCATTTACCAAAGAGTTAGAAGATTTGTTAATGTTATATAATTTATCACTCCACTGTGCTGGATGGTGCTCTTAGAGCTCAGTTTGCTTTTCACAAAATTGCACTGATTTTAAGCCACAGCAATTTCTAACCTGAATGGCTCTGAGTGAAGAATCAGGCCCTTGGTGTTTCATGTGAATAAAATATCAGTGCTGTGAGCCACAGCAGCAAACTGCAGAGCAGGTCACATCCAAAGCTGCAGTTCTGCTGGACTGCTGTTCCTCCTACTCTTTGTTTTAAGACCTCTTTCCACTGCTGGAGCTCAGTGGTCAGAGCCTGCAGGTAAGTTCAAGTGAAGATTTTCATTGCTTTTGCTCATTTGAAAGTAAAGGCAAGACATTGACCCAGGTAGAAACACTTTTATTTTTCTTTTTTCCTTTTTTTTGGATCATATTTGGATAGTCAGTCACAGCCAAATTTTAGAACTCTTTAGACATGTGATTGTGGGACTAATTTGTGACTACAATTGCTTCCCTTCTGTGTGCCAGATGGGTAAGTAAACATTAAAGTGCCAGTATAGGACACACAGCTATCTCTATAATCACAGTTTCTGCACTTCTAGAATATCTGAAAGTGTCTTCAACAAGAGGAAGAAGAACCAAACACACTTAAAACAATTTTACATTAAATTCTGAAAATAATGAAGTTTTTCATATGTCACAATACCTATTTTTGAATCAGTGCTCAGTTTCTTACATCCCGAAAATTCTGAAAGCTGGTGGTTTGATTTGTTTAAAATAACATTTTTGATATAGTCAATTAGGCAGCATAAATATATTTCCTAATACTTTAGAATGCACATTATTTTGTGAGGCAGAGTCATTCAGAGCAGAATCGTGGTATTTTTAAAAACTGCTTTAGTTTGCAACCCCAGTTATCTCGTGCAGATCAACTGGATCTGCTCCGTTTTGCTGAGCAGCTTCCAGACAGTTTTAAAGACTTTTAATTAAAGTCTTCACTAGCACAAAATTCCAGTCAGGGCTGTTTTGGTGACCAGAGTCCAGCCCTGCTCAGGTCCTCTGTTTAAGAACAGAAAGGGTAATGCAGAAGCTTTTGAAGGTAGGAATCCTTAGGAAATTGAATTCATTGGTTTCCAGAATCTGACCAATAGTTTTTACTCAGATCTGCCAATGAAATTACCCCCTCTATCCTGAGGTTTGGAGCTAGCTTTGTTAAAAATACTCAGTCTCTGTTTATAAGGTTCTCTAGAAAACTTTTGCTTTTCCTGAATTAAACTTGGGTTTGCCATTCAGTGATACCAAACCACCTCTCTGAGCCAGACCTGTGGCTCTTCTGTCATAGTGCTTTCTTTGCATGGCACAGGGTGTATTTGGAGGAGAGAAATACTGCAGAGAAGCAGAAATGTGCAGATTTATACCCCTGTACATGGATTTTATGCAAGAATGAGTTTCAGTTCTCCTATCACCACCCTCAAGTGTCACTGCATGGTGTAGTGAACAATGTGACTCATCTGCATTAGGCCATTCCTTTCCATCAAGGTTTCTTTCAGGCACACCTGGAAAGATTTGAGTCCAAGGAGGGCAGAAACTATGCAGGCAATCCAGCTGGAGCCCCAGCTCTGTCACTTTTGCTGTGACACTGGCTGAGAGCACGAGTGCTCCATGAAGCAGCTGCTCACCCTTCCCTCCTGCACTCTGAATTCAGCCCCAGTGCTTGATGAAAAGGTCACATCTTTCTTCCTGACTTGCTTGGATTTTGCAGGCTCCATCTCTCTGTTTGGAGCTTCCTTCCTTTGCCTCTCCACCCAGCTGTTAGGGGTTATAACCTCAATGCCCTTCACACTTTAGCATTTGTTGTATTAACCAAAGGACTTGCCTTTACTTTGATTCTGTGGGGTGCAAAAGCATAGAACTGAGGGTTAACGACTAATGTTGTGTGTGGAACAGCATTTCAGCTTATGAAACTAAAAATATTAATGATAAGTTTATCATGTCTTGCTTCAGACACTGTTTTCTTGCTTTGCCTTCAACTCCTCTTTAGCTTTTCTGTGGCTGAACCCCTTTGGTAATATTCCCCTAACCTAGAGGCCTAAACCTCACAAACTTCCTAAATTGAAGCATACCTCTTCCAGGGCAACTTCAGGTTCTCCAAAATAATTCCCTGCAGCAGAAACAATCCTTTCCAGATACCCATTTCCCTCCCCCAAGGGTTCTGCTTTAATCATACCTGTGCTTCCCTTTTACACCAGCATGTATTTCCATCCCTGGAAGAGCCAGCAGCTGAAGGAAGTCTGAGCTGGAGCTCCTGCCCATAAAATATTAGTCCTTTAACTGACCTTGGAAATCTCTGATTCAGCACCTTCACAGGGGATTCATACTGGGTTGCTTCCCTTCCACTAGAAATCTTTCTTGTGGTTTGATGTTAAGTGTATTTGGAATTCCCTAACAAGTGAATTTTATTGCCAGGATCATGGCAGCAAGTGAAAGTGGGAAAAGGATTTTCAGACTTAGAGGGGTTTAGATTCTCATCTGCTGTTTATCAGGGTGAGTGGTTGTGTGCACTGAAAAACAAGGAAGGTTTGATGCTGTGAGAGGGGCTGGGCACTCCCACAGTGCAGAGCCCCAGCCTCTGTGAGCTCAGAGCTTGCTCTGTCTAACCAGATGTGGCTGAGCTTTGTGATTTTCTGTGCTCAGTCTGTTCAGTACCCTCCAGGGAAAGTTTTAGGGTACAATTACTGTGAGCAGCCGTGGTAGCAGTGGTGCTGAAATGGAGGCTGAAGCAGCTCAGTGCAGGTCAGGCAGGTCAGGCAGGTCCCACAGCCAGGCAGAAACAGAATTTTCCTGTGCCTAAACAAACCACTATTTTCTCAGACAGATGAATATGGGCTAGGACCAATAGCTGTCTAAAACCCAAACATGAATCAAGGTTGGGGTGTCATTATTATGCAGAATGTTATGAACAGAGTAGCAAATCCTGTCCTGAAACTGTAACACAGATTGATAGATTATTTTCTTTTTAATTAGCTGCATGTTATTTATATTTCACAGGGAAAATTTACCAGGTGCCAAAAGCTGATCACAGCTCCTTAATCTCGTCCATTCCTACATGTGCCTTCCTTGAAGCCTCTGGTTTTTGCATCCTTGCAGTGATTATTCAATACTCTCCTCTCTTAAACCCTTTGTCCTGTTTGACTTGTACCAGGATTATTTTCCTGTTGCCCCCTCCCTCTCCCCCACCACATTGTATCTTGGTTATAAAAAAGAGAACTAGGTTTTAAATATCTGCCAATCCATTTGTATTTTGTGGTGCTGAGTTTGCTGTTTGTCCCATGTACAGTTTCCTTCACTGACTCCCAGAAGACCATGAGGGGAGTTTCCAGCTAAATGAGTGTAATTTATTGTATTTGGTGGATAGGTATCATCCTTTGAAATTTTTTAATATCAGGCTCCTTATAGACTGGAGCTGCTGCTAAAACAGTTAAACATATGTGCATGTTGTCTTAGTGAATGAGGGCTTGTCCTGCAAAAAAGCAAACACAGGTTTTGTAAATAAATGTAACTGTGGAATAGGTACTTTTTTTTCTTATGCTTTTGCATGCAGAAGAAATGAACTTATATAAAGCAAATTCAGGTTTTTTTTGCTCATCCAAACAGACCAGGCAGAGCAGAGGAACAATGCACCTGGCAGGAGGATCCATGTAGCTCTCTCCATTTTTTTAGTGGCAGAACCAGGATTATTCATGTGTACCTATTGAGATGTAGTAGAATGTCTCTTTAGCCTATTTACACAGGTTATTTACTTTCCACTCCTACAGGGGCAAATTTTTTGTCTGGTCCAGAGCATAACTTGAAATTCCATCCCATATTCTTTAAACTGCATCAAAGCTTCCACTGGGTGGCATTTCCAGCCATTTCAGCTTAAAAAGGTTTTCTGATCTGAGCAGTTTTCCTGTCTTTTCTGGAGCAACTACTCACAAACCAGAAAACCCCAAAATTAAAACACAGAGCCCTGCACACACAGCTCTCCACAGAGAAGGCATAAAACAATAAATGATGCATCAAGAGATATCAGCCGTGCTGCTGAATGTGCTGCACACAACAGGCACTGACAGTTTGCAAATCTACGTGGAACAGAATATAAGAGATGGATTTGGGGAAATGGCACTGGAGGCACCTCTTCCCAATCTGACACAATTGTCCTGTGCAGCAAAATGCTTATAGATTACAGTGTTACAAGAGAAATTAAGAGAAAGCAGTTCATATTTTTTTCTCTAGTTAAATTCTGGGATTTCTCCCGTTATTGAAGGTGCATGGAGTAACTAGATTGTTTTCCAGCAGCTCCTGAAAAACACTTTGTTGAGGTTTTTTTTTTTAACTTCAGTTATTTTTGAACTTCTCCCAAACATTTGTTTATATTAAGCTACTGCTTTTCAGGAAAAAAACAGTTTAAAAAAAACTTTTTCAAAAAAAGTGCTAGGTTTTAAAATTACACATTCCTATGCAGTGAAATTTTTTTGCATTGAAATGTATTAGGAGGCATAAATACAACAACAATATACTGAAATTCTTTCACTAAAGATAGGAATTTCAGCAGTGTTTTTTAGCATCAGATCCTTATTTAAACACCAGAGTAGAAGCAAATCCTTTCTGACAGGCTGCTGCAATTACAGATGCAGTGCAATTGAAGAGCTCCTCTTGTGGAACTCATTTGGAAAGGTGTTGATAGCCCGTGTGACAAGCAGTGCTCCCTCTGAAGAGGCTCCAGCACAGCTCCAGAGTTCTGTCACAGGAGACACCGAGACATGGCCAGCAGCTCCACGCCATGGTGGGACATAAATGATACCCAGGCATGGCCTTGGACAGCAAAGGAAGCTTCCAGGCAGGGCTCTGGAGTCAGGATGTGGCTCTGGAGTCAGGATGTGGCTCTGGGCTCGCCCCTCTCTGCTGCTGCTCTGCTGCCCCTGACTGAAGCAGATCCATGACCACGATGGGAAATTAATGCTGGCTGATGACAGCCAGCCCACAAAGCTCTGCCTCCCTCCCCTCCCTCCTCCCGTGAAAAATGCCACTGTGTTCCCATCACTTCAGCCTCCTGTTTATTGACTCCTAAATGCTTCAGTGCAATCTTCAAAAAGTTAATCGCCTATAAGTGAGGAGATATCTTTATTTGCAAACTTGGTCCTGCAAAAATTTTGGTTGTGCAACTTCCGAGCCTATTTTTCACACATGAGTTTAATGTACCTACCCAAAATCAATTCTGTCTCAGAAAAATACTCTAATTACATTTTACTGCCATGACTGAATTTATTGCTTTTACAGATAACATCATTCACACAGAGCATGTACTTAAGTGGAAGAATAATGTCTCCTGGAATAATTGTTATGATGTTTGTGGTAAAATACAGGTGACCAGGCTGTCACTGAAGGAGATTTTTAAAACTCATTCTGCATCTTGATCCACCCCAGTCTTTTCTGTCTGAGCTAGTAATGGCAATAATGCAATAGTGATGCATCTATTTATCCATCAGTCATGTTCCTTTTCCTTGTATCACAGTGTGTTTTCTGACAGCAGTATAGATGAATTCCAGTGTTTTGTCAGCTTCAAACAATAACAATAAGAAATGTATTTCAAATGTAAAAGCCATAAGATTTTTTAAACATGACCAAGCTTTGGAATAGGTGTGAAGATAGTTCTTCACAATCAGTGTAGGTTTCATAATCCAGATATTTTAATTCTGGGCATTAATTATTTTTCCTGTGCCTTAAAGTAATTATTTAAAATAAACAACAGAGTTCAAGCATGCCTAAGAAGCCAGGTTAACTTGAAGGACAATGGCTCTCAAGAGTGGATCAGTGCTGGTCAATAAAGGCAGCCACAAAAAGCTACAGTATTTGTCTAATTTTCAGACTGGTTCAGTCCTTTGTGTCCTTTCTGTTTCTCCACAGCAAGCACATGACAGGATCTTATGTGCATAAACAGGGCTGAAGGTGTCTGCAGTTGTGCTGAGAGTCCACGTGGTGCCATTCCTGACATTCCTCAGGAAGCCAAGGGGACACATTGCCACAGCTGTCTGCCACAGCCCCCTGCTTCACCCTGCCAAAAGCAGCCCAAAGAGCATCCCAGCCAGCACCAGTGGATCCCAGCAGGCTGTCTCCTCAGCTTCCAGGGATTTGCAAGAGATTTGCAAGGTTTGCCCTCTGGATCCAAAATATCTGTATCAATACAGTGGCACCAGGGACTGCCAGGGACAATGACAAGGGCCACCCAAGCACTTCCCCTTAGTGGAAACTCTCTGTAACGTTGCAGGCTGCTTCTGAACTTGCAGAATAATTGCTACACTCAGACGGTCCATGTCCCTTCTTCACAGCTTCCTTTTTCCTGCTCTGGGAACTCTCACCTGTATCCCTAAGCAGGCGGTTCCTGCCTAACCTGTGTTGTGGGTGCAGGCAGAGGCAGGGGATCCTTGACTTTGTTGAGTATTCCACAATTGTAATCATGGCAGATGGCAGAACTGAGCAGCCTGGACAAAGACAGGCTCTCACAAACTCTGCAGGGAGGGTTCAAGGATTGATGCCCGTGAGTAAAATCATCCTTTCTATAAAGTGCAGCTTCCCTTCTTATTCTCTGGGACGTGGCAAATGACCCTGTTGACACTTCCAGTCTCTTTCAATACAAATTAGAACATGTTAGCCTCAACTGAAAGCATCTCTTTAAGCCACTCCAGCACAATCTGTAAGAATGTGCATGTCTGTGCCCTTTCTTGCTGTTCATGAAGCTTCAACTGTAAATATTACTGATACTGACACATATGTTCTGCAGCTTGTAGGCATCTCCATCCCTCCTCCCCTTTTGGGTTACTGCACTCGAATTCCTTCCTTAACTGGTCCTTGCACCTTATTTGTGTGTTTAATGAAGGATATTGATTCCCAGCGTTACCTTCCCTTCTTTGCATATCACTGAAACACAGCGCAATACCTTTTTCCTCCTTGGGTTCTCCCAAAGAGAAAATCCTTGTGAAAAAGGAAGAGTGCTAATGTGTTACTTCTTTCACATTAGCCATGGCTAATGAGCTAATAACTAGGCAATATAAGCCATCTTATTGAAAATACCCTTATGAATGTAGATCAGAATTATTTGGATATCTTTCACGTGGGATTATTGAGTTACTGCCAACAGAAACAAAGGGGCTCATATCTACTTCAGAGTGACAGATAGAATCACTTAGCTAGGAAAACTCTCAAGTTCATTGGGTCCAGCTGTAAACCTGCCCCTGCCCAGTCCAGCACTCAGCCATGCCCCTGAGCACCCCATTTACAAAACCAGGAGTGGGCAGGGCTGCAGAGAAAGGGGAGGCAAGGCCACAGCACTGCCTTGCTTTCCACACTGCCCCCAAACTCCCTGGGAAAGGCTCCTGGGATGAGACAGTGTTCCTCTACCAGTGAATTTCTGCCTCTCTAGACAGGGTAGCTGCTTTAGAAACCCCAAAATAATAGATTTTGTGAAAGGCAGACAGTGCCCTCCAGGCTCCTGCCAGTGCAAGTGACTCATCACCCAATAAAAAGAGATAAAAAATATGAAGGATGCATTTTAAACAACTAATATTTCCTTTACCCACTTTCTTGGATATTTTCTTAAGGGAGGAAGAGGCATTGGAATCCCATCATAGCTCTTTTTATTCCCACTGAAAGACCTCATAACTTGTAATAAGTTGGCTCATGCATCCCAGGCAGTTTATCCCAGGAAAAAGAATTCAGAGCTTTCATTTTCCTGGGGGAATATGCAGCCTCCCCTGCTCAAGAGCTCAGAGTGAGGTGTCAACCTGACCTCCTGTGAAGTCCTGTATTCCAGAGCCCTGTGTCTCTGTTTCACTTCTCTCCTTCCTGGCCTCTCCCACCCAGGAACAGGATGAGGATCTGTATAATTCCTGAAGGATTTAGTGAACTCGTTACAGAAGGGAAATAGAAAGGCTTCTATAGCACTCATGTAAAGAACAATAAGAGGAATAAACATCACAGCAGATGTTGCTTCTTTTCCAAGCAATATTCAGTTCCAAACAATCTTTGCCATTAATGAAGAAAAATACAAAAGCAGAATCTGGCAGTTGAGAGGAAGAAACAAAAGAGTCCTGAGAGTGAATTGGTTTGCTCTGAAGGGGCATTTCTATGGTTAGTGTCAGGGGGATTTACACTTCTCAGTTTTTGTGTCACAGCTGACTTTCTTTGCTGAAATATATTCATACTTGGTAGGTGTGGCTGTGAGCTACCTGGCTCTGAGCACAAGTTTTTCTCATCTGCCACACAGAAAGTCACATTTCAATTTGCAGAATGAATCATATAACAGCTTCTTGACTAGGAAGGAGATTCAATAGTCACAGAGAAAAGCCACAGCTGTTTGGGCTAAAAAAATCTCAATGTCTTCTGAATGTTTGTCTCTGCTCTTCTTGTGGTTTTGTTCTATTTTTAACCTTCTTTATAGCAAGACAGCATTACAGAATACTGATGAGACAAAACTTAGTTCATTGCTAGGCAATACATTTTCCAGTCATTTTATGGGAGCCCTCACTGTGTGACCTACAATGTTCTGGATACTGTTCCAGGGATCTTAGGCTGATGGATTACACTCTGCTGCTGTTTGGGGTGTAGGGGACAAGGTAACAGAAGATTGGGAGCTGACAACACCTGCCATGATCAGGCTTTTAGACTTTGCTGTCAAAGTTTTCCTCTGGCTGTAGATCTTCTTTTTCAATATGGAAATGACTTCTGTAAAACACCAGGGAAATGCCCTCCGCCTAAGGAAGTGTCACTGCTGAAGCTGCTGTGGTTTCCACAGTGGCTGCACCATTGCAGTGGTGTACCAGACACCTTCAGGGTGCCTCCAGGGAAATCTGGGCTGTGATTTTACCTGCAGTGTGGTGAGCACAGAAATCCTGTGCAAGCAGCTCCCTTTGATTGCAACAACATCCCTAAGCAGAGTAGCAGCCAGAAAATTAGGTCACTTGGATAGGTCCCTGAATGGATTTAGGTGAGCACAGTAGCCTTAATAGTTAATAAAATTACTGAAGGGTGAATTGAGCTGTTTGGAATATCTGCACAAACTGTTCCTCCTGAGATGGGTGCCTGAAATAGAACCAAAGCCACAAGGCCAATAAAGTAACTCTCCTGTTTCCACACGGCTCTGCTCTAGATCTACATGTTTCAAAGGAGGAATTAAAATGACTGTGGTGCACAAAGCTTTCCTCAGCAAGGTGGCTCATCCCACATGCAATTATTTATTTATGGATGTATGGTTTCCCCAGAATACCTCCCTGAGAACATTTGAGTTATCAGTTCTGCAAATCAATAAAACACATCTGGTAAGTAAAATTTGGATGGTCTCATGCTGTGGTAGCTTTTGTAATACTTCCTGCATTCATTATTAATGGTTCATTATGGAATTAATAATTTAAAGTTATCTCTGATAATTTTAACAGTTCCCCAGCCTGTTATGTTTTTATATATATATATATATATATAATTATTATAATCTTATTTGGGTATAACTTTGTGTTCTGAGACCAATATTCTTCATATGTTTTCAAAGCTTCAGGGACTAATCAAAATACAGTAAAGCTCAGAGAAAATGGATCTATAAGTATTACTTAATATAAAGAAAATCTAAGTTGTGTGTGAATCTAATTTAATACTTTTTCTTTCTTTGAAGACTTCTACTTTTTTTCTATATCAGTGACTCATTTCTCATATTCACTTTACAGATATAAGGAGTCTATCACTTTTGGGACCTGAATAAAGATGAGTTTGAGAATTTTACTGTTTGAATCAAATAATGAATATCCAACAGTTCCTGGAGCTGAGGGTGGTGGCTGTCCAAGCAGGAAAGGGTTGGATTTTCACTACCAGTATCAGCCTATCACTGGAAAGACAGAAAGTTCATTCCCAGGTGAGTTCAACAACCAAATCCATGCTGCCATTGTCTTTAAAAGACAATATTTTGTCTAACATACATTAAATCCTTTGGAGCCTGAGGTAAAAAAGGCAGTTATTGTGCACAAATGCCTGTTAGAACCATCTCAGAACACTTGTTCCACAACAGTAATTTGTTCTCAAATCTCGAGGTAGCAGAGGCCCCAAGAAAGGAAGGTTATCACTGTGCAGGAAACGTAGAAGTTAACATAATTTGAGTCAGAAATAGTTTTGCTAATAACCTCAGTAATATCACGTTTTCATTGCTATGAGTTGTTATATTTCTCTTATCTACACATTTTCTTCCACAGTAAAAACTTGCAGAGCAAACATTCTGCATGTTATAATGACATGTAGAACTGCATCTATATTCCCTAGTGAGAGAAATGTTTTTATCAGGAATAAATTATTTTATTTCACGTGCTTTTTATACTTCTCATTTTTCAGTCATGTTGCTTTTTGTATATATTTTTCTGCCTAAATTTATAAATATGTTTATATGTATTTTTCTGCCTAAAATTGCATTGTACCAAACAGCATAAAATATTTATATTTAAAAATAAGAAAATCTTTGATTGTTGCGTGTGCTAAGATTTTAAATATATTCTTTATATAAAGACTGGATAAAGAATAGAACTGTGTTCCAAAGGTGGTGCCAGCTGGAGCCAGTAATGGGGCAGAAGAACTGCTGAGAGTAAAGGCATGCAGGATTGGAGGAAAGACAGATCTGGATAATCCCAAAGTTTAGAGTTTGGAGAGCAGATTTTCTGTCTGCAAAAGGAAGAATGCTAATTTTTTTAAAGTCTGTGTATCAAACAGCATCCCTGAGAACACTGGAAAGAAACTTAATTTCACTTTTGAAGCTCACACTGAGAAGAATTTTACTTTTTCTTTAGGTATTTTTTAGGCAGTAAGATTCCTACTAAAGTAACTGAAGCCTTCTGAGGAAAAGTCCTCCAGATTTCTGACAGGAACTTTTTGTAGGCAATTGTACATTGCTCTGGAAAACTCAGCTGGGCTGAGGATTCTTGTCAGAGTAATGCTGCTAGAAAACCTCCAGTGAATTTGGAGTAGGAAACATCAGTCAATACGAAAGATTTTTTTTTTAAATGTCCTCAAGTTTAGAAGATACTTCAAATTAGAAGTATTTTCTTTTGGACAAAAAAGTTCTCCATCATTTTGCACACCTGCTCCAGAAAAAACTGGCAAACATTGCAATGGAAGTCACTGAGAAGGAAACAATAATTTTGTGTAAAAGCAGATTTTATCAAATTCCAAGTGTAAGAGAAACTACTGCAATCCTTAACTCCAGTGTTGTACAGGGCATAGGTTTCCCCAGAATTAATTGTTGCTTTGAGCCCAATAACTGCTAAGTAATAAGAGTTTTTTCTCTTAGATCGTGCTTTAATTATTTGTGCTGTCCTTCTTTGAAGTGTGTCTGACCCTTCAATGTCTTCTGCAGATACAAGAAGTAGGCACAATATTCACAAATGGGTTTTTTAATTTGCCAGGACTGAAAAAATATGAGCTTTTTCTTCCAGTCTGATGCTGTCCTGGCTGCTATGTCCAGGGATCATATAAATCTAATCTGTGTTCACTATTTTGCTACAAACTCACATTTTCACAGCCATGAGGATTTCCATGTTCTTAACAGGACCTTTGTTTCCTAGGACAGATAAATGTCCTCTCCTGTAAGCATGACCTATATTTTTTGTCACAGACCTGAAATCTGATGTTTGAAATACTCAATTTTACATGCTTACCAAAAGAGCCAATGCTTTATCTCAGGGGCCTCTCTTCATTATTTTCATGGCACTCATCTTTGTATCAGTTATTGTGTCTCCAGATATGCAGGTCACCTCAACAGGCACTACCTACAGCTGGCTGTGGAAGTGCCTGGTGAGATCCACATTGCCCCTGTTGCATGGAATATTTGTGACATTTTGTGTTTTCCAGTGTGTGCTCAGGTACTGTAAGACACGATTTTGCCTTCTATTTGGTTTCAAAATGCAAAACCAGGTGACAGCCTGAAGGTGGCTGATAACAAACCTGTTACCACTCTTCAGCATCGGGCAGGAACCCAAAGTGAGACATCTTTCACACCACCTCCAAGGACTCGCCTGGCTCAGTGAAAAAACCCCCTCATCTCTCACTCTGGTTTCCATCAAGTGGTGCAGAGCTGCTATGATAGCACAAGCAGCTTGCTCAGCCTGGATCCATCATGTGTAAGGGATTAGTCCTCTCAAACTGTGTTTGATGCATTTTGACAGACAATACCCAGTTAATTTAAACACAAGGTTTCAGTAAATAAGTACAAAACATTTCCCTGCTTTCTTGTTAGTTGAATTTCAAGCTGAGAGAGGCTACTTTTTATCTCACCATTGGATCTGTCAAGTTACCAGATATCTACATTTTACAATGATAAATGTATGAGCAGGAGGTTGTTTTGACCCCTACCATCTTTTCAGGGACATCAGTTTAACACCAACATGCATAAGGAATTTTATAGGTCCTACACTGTATGTGTAGCAAAGGGCTTTATATGAGTTTGGTATAAATCATGTTTCTTCTGTCCATTTATGCTGTTTGTAATTAAGGGCCTCATTAATGTCGTAGCATATGTTGTTTAGGATGCATAAGCAGGAATACTGAAATGTGTTAGAATCCAATTTAAGGCTCAGGGCTTCAAGCCTGAGGAATTTTCGCCAGCATTAATGGGAGTCACACATATGAAAGAATTCACTGAGTTACAAAATTCATTTTCCTTCCTCACTGCTGTCAGTAATTTTTAAAAACTATCTCTAATTTCTATCAAACCTGGCCACAATGCACTAAACATAATCCCTGAACACAATGCAATAATTGTAGATAAAGTCTTTCTGAAAGCAACATGCTAATAAATATTTAAAGACTGAAAACCTTGCAAATATGTAACTTACAGTGTTATAACCCAGCTGGTCCAAAGCTTTCCCTTGAAAGTGCTTTCAGTCAGTTTGGGTTTGGTTTACATTTCTAGAGAAATTAAATTAGTCACAAAAACTGGTTGTTCCTTTGGAAAGTGTCGATATCTTATGAAAAAGGAAACCATGTATTTCAGTCAGAGAACAAAATCTGCAGTGTTTTGACATGGCAGTAAGGAGCATCACGGAAATATTCTGTATTTTCTGTCTGCCCTAGGCTGGACTGCACTAGCACAGCTGGAGAAGGCGGTGGGTGTAGCATTGCTAGCAATGTTCTTGAAAGTTTTTTTTAAACGAAATGGGATTGTTTGAATTGGTAGTTGGTGCTAAAACTTTACATGGAAGGCCACAATTCTCTGTAGGATAAATCCCAGACTTATCTATGAATGGCTGTGTAAGACCAACCTTCATGAACCCTTCCTGCTCTGGACCCAGTGGCTCAGCTGTGGCTCAGATGATGCTCCTGCCTCCCTGGTAACCCCAGCTGCTGCCAGGGGAGTGCAGCTGGGAACTGGAATCCTCAGAGGGAGCTAAAAAACAGCATTTGTGGAAGGAGCTCATCTTCCAGACACAGATGGATGTGAGAGGGATCCCAGTTCTCTTTCTTTAAGAGTTAATTTAATTTGTTTTGTAAGAAACGTGAGAGGCACAGCCTGGGAAGGTAATTCTATACAGTGCAGGAGGCTTTGTGGATGTGATTTATACAAACATTTAAATTAAGAACAGTGAAGGTCATGAACATTATATTTGCTTTATATATATGTATATGTCATATTTGGTCTCTCAGACTCTGACATGGGATCTTAACCTTGGAGTAAATCAAGGTCTGAGTTTGGCCAAAAGCTGGTGTAAAGTGGAGAAGCCTCAACATCTGTTTTGTTATTTGGGGATTTATCACCAAAGGGGTCACTAACTATCACCAAAGGGGTATCAGGGACAGCCAAAGGTGTTACAGAGACTCCATCATCAGAAGGCATGAAAAAGGCACTTTATTATTAGAAATCCACAGTTCTTATAGAAACAGTGGTGGGTCTAAGGCCTGATTGGCCTTTAGGAATCTTCTCTCACCTGTTGGTCAAGAAGGGACAGCTCCTTCCTGTAAACATCTTTGACAAACAGAGATTGCCTGCCAGGAACAGAGATTGAGATAATAATTGTTTTAATTCTTTCTCTGGGTTTTCTCACAGCTTCCCATGAAAATCCTACGAGAGCTGTGTCTCTCTCTGTTCAGAGGATAAGTGATCATCACAGGGATTGCCAAAATTTAGAGGCCCTGTGCTTCCCAGGAGTCATTTCCCCCCCAGGGTGCATCTCTGGAGTCCAGGTGGCTGGACAGGAGCTGAAGAGTAGCCTATTACATCTCTATTCTATCTGTCCCACACACTCTTAGGTGTATCAGATTATGTTATTTAAAATTATTTGCCTTTGACAATACTGCATTCTGAAAGTATATTTATAGAAATGTTATTAAAGAAGTGAATCTTTCACTGCTCAAAGTATTCTGTGATGCTATTTCCCCCTAACAATATCAGAGTGGAGTGTTGGAGCAGACAGCTTTATAATAAGATAGAATGTAATTGATATTGCAGACTTGCTTGATAGTGAAAAATGAGACTGTCACCAGCCTCATGGAAAATCATTTTGGTAGAACAACCTTGCAACTGAAAGCAAAGAAATAACCCAAACCAGACAACTGGTGTCTATTAAAATTAGTTCACACACTGCTTTCACATTCCATGCTGGTTTAACACTTAGCTCTTGATTAGACCATCTTTGATCTCATTTGTCATTATCAAATCACTGGACATACTAATGTTTCTCTGAAAGACCAATAGTCTGAAACAATAAATAAACCAGACACTTCTCAGGACAGAATTCAGCCCATCTTCCTTGTTTATAATAATACTTTATTCTGTACCTGCTCCTATTATTCTTTTTTGGGCATCTTTGCTCACTTGCACTGCGAAGGGTTTTGAATAAATATTTTATTCTATTTTTATTAATTAATAAAGAATTAATTCAGTGAGAAAAAAGTTATAACTACCTTCAAATGTGTGAGGGTTACTAAAAATCTAGAGAAGAGATATTACTTGCAGTAATATCTATTGGCTTTATACTCTGAGTGATGGTATAAATTGAAAGGAATTACCTTGAAGGTGAAGAGATACAACACATGTAGCAAAATTACCTAAACCAGGAAATATATTCAAAATGGGCCAAAGAAAGACCCTGACATGAATGTTTCTGCAGCATCAAAGTTAATGCTTTAGTCATCTACATCCATTTTCAGATGGGCTTGAAAAGCAAATGAGGACTAAGTGTGCTCCAGAGGAACTTCTGCATTAGTGGGACCCTTCCATGCACATTTGAAAATGGACCTGAGAAACAGAAGAAGGATAAATATGCTCTGGAGAAATTCCTGCATTAGCAGACCTAAGTGGTGAACTAAACCTCTTCCACCTCCAATTCCTGTGATTCCTTGATAGATCTGTAATTAAGCTGTGGATGCTTAAAGTGCTTTCTGATGAAATAAGATACAGCATGGCCATTAGTAAGCCAGCCTCTCACAGGCTGGAGATTATTTTATAAGGACAAAAAGAAGATCCAAGTCCTGAAAGAATTTTCCTCTTTCTCTTGGAAGTAAACTTTGTAATTTTTAAGTGATATCCAAGACATCTGTTCAAAAGAGGGAAGACTAGAATCTAGTGAAAATTAGTATCCTATTTTTTGTCAGCACTTAAAATTCAACTTTGCTCCAAAGCAAATACCAATAGCCAGAATTGCAGTCCAAGGTCATATTTTTCCTGTGGGCAATGTTTTTCAAATATCAGCATCTTGGATTAAACACATTTCTGTGGAGTTGCCTGACCAGATTTTCTTCCATGGCAGTTGCTCTTGCAAAATCATCTGCCCACTTTTCAAATTCCCATGAGTTGAGGGGAGCTCAGAATTGTTGCCATTGTGAATCCCAAACACAGCACTGTGCCAGCTCCTGAGAGGAAATGAGCTGTACCTCTGCTGACACCAGGACACTCCTCTGAAGGAGACTGCAGCCAGTGAAACAGCGCCACCAAAATCAAAGTAAACACGTATGTGTAACATTTTTCTCTATTTCTTTTCCATGCATTCCATTCTGGCCTGGCATTCTGGCTGTGATGACATCCTGAGTTGAGCAAATGTCACCCAACCTGTCAGGTTCACCCTGATAAACCTACATGCTGCATGTTTAATAATTCCTCAATAGGAACTGTTGCTGACATTCAGTGTGCTCCTTGACACGCTGATTGAAAACTCATTTAACTTTAAAATGGAGCTAAATACCTAAATATTGACTGCAAAAAAGACAAAGGAGAAGCACTGTCTTACTGATTTTTACACCAGTTTCATCTGATTTAAAAAGAGTAAATTTTGTAGGATTTAGTCAGTCATGCAGACAAGTACTATTTGCTGCATAAGGAGCTTTGACAGAAAGAAGACATGAACTTTATAAAGCTGCTAAGCACAGAGTGGCAACTTTTCACAGTGTTTTTATTAACAATGAATGGTTCTGAAGCATTCATGACCTGGAATAGCATTGTAATCCTACTACAGTCTTTGCTGCAGCATGCCACTGAAAATAGGCAAATAAAGTCCTGTCTGGCTTTCTGTTCAAATGTGTGATTATTCTTGAACAAGTTTTTGGCTGGCTTGGAAAACATGGGGTGGTGGTGAGACAGAGGGGCTGAGACGATTTTATTTAAGTGCATCTGCTGGGGACTTGGTGCCAAGAGAGAATATGAAATACTGAGGCTGGGCTTGGAGCTCAGACACCTGGCTCAGATCAGACTCTCCTGCTCTGCTGCTGGCCTTGGAGCCTTGGAGCAGCTTTCTGGGGCAGATTCTTCAAGTGTTTCTCAGAGACAGCAGTGGTGTTTTGAGAGATGTGCTGCTCACACAAAATTCACCCCTCTTCTACACGAATGGTTTTGCACAATAGGCACCTTCTCATTTCCCAAGGATTCTCAAACCACTGTAAAGGGGAAGTGGGAGCAGGACAGGGAACTCATCATCTGTTTATTGAAGATGTTCCACTCTATGAAAAAGCACATCAAGAAATAAAACAGAAGAAGGGGGGAAAAGGCAGAGAATGTCTTTTAGCTCAACAGGATAGGTTTTATCCAATAAAAAACCCCATTTTCCTGGTCACTGCCACAGAAGCCAATTCTGTGTGCTTTGTGTTGAATGACTGTTGAACAACACTTCAAAAATACTGTTATTCCCAAGACAGAGAAGTTGATTTTTGAATGCTTTTGCTGTTTAATAATCTCTATTCAAATTATATATTTGGTTCCTCCTCTGAGAAATTTTTCATTCCAGTCAGATTAAGATAAACTAGGCTACAGGGAGTTGTGGTCATGGGAGAAGGCTTTGTCTAAATATTGAAAAATATAGAATCCTCTCTTCCCAAGCTTCCCTATGGCAGGATGTAAAATTCAAAATTAACAACAAAATGTTCATTTGGAATGAGTCCTCCAGGGGCAAAATGTTTATAAATTATATTATAACACAGGGATATTTTGGTTTATTTGCTGCAGTTGTGAAAAAATGCTGTTTACCTGACAGTTATTAAAAAAATACCTTGCACTGAACTGATGAATTATAGAATTTTTCTCAGATTTCATCACCCCAGATGAGGACTCTCAATTGCCTTCTATTCACAAAATCAATAGTTTATGCTCCAATACATTTGGAGCTGATGTTTTGCTACTCAGTCTTTGTTGTATCAAAGACTGGAACGCTTTTATTAGTATTTTTAGCCCTCCCCTCCAATTATTTATATAAAAAGCCATCTTTTTTGCCTGCGCATCTTCCTCAAGTGCTCTGAGTCTTGTTGCAGTTGAAAAAAATGCCACTTAGCAGCTCTTGAAACATTTGTTTTCTTCACTTCTCTCAACTATTCCTTTTAATTTTGCATCTTAAGTGTTTAATTATCTCTGGTAGAATTACCACTTCTGTCACAAGTTTCACATACTGACAACTCACATATCTTGGATACTGCCAGAATGTATTCCTTGCTTTTACATATGCATATTTTTCAGGATTTTTTGATTTAAAAGACACAAAGCATTCTTTTTAAATGACTTAGTTTAGTTTTAACATTCAAATAAATAAATGTTGCTCCCACTAAGGAAATTCTGACAAGATCTAGGCAGTTTAGACTTCCCCTGAAATATAACAATGTTTCAGGTAGATTAAACCTTGACAAAAAGTTAAATCAAATTATATTCTCTCTGCTCAATTTTCTTTGGGGAACCAAAACTCACTGAAGTGTAAAAGTCTAATTAATTATGTAGTATGCTAATATTTTTTAAATTAAGAACACCTGTGATTTAACTCTAACATGCCGTGAATGTGTTTGCAGTTGACTATGACAAGAAGGTTAGGAGAGCTAAAAATAACTTCAAAAAATTCATGCAAAGGGTGGACAGAAAATCCCAAGCCTGATTCAGGCAAAAGGGGTAGGGAAGGAGCAAACACAGTTAGTTATATTACTGTTTTCCCAGGTACAAGCTCCCAGCTTCTGGAGAAATACTCTTTACAGACATTCTGAGGCAAAAATTGCATCATGATCATCATATCAATGGCCAACTTTAAACACATTATTATATATCATTTTTTATCTGTTTTTTTAACTTATGTTCTTGCACCTCTTGGCACAACTTGAATTCTGCATTGTAGAAAAAGGTATTATTTCCTTCTTTAAACCTCTTGCCTTATCAGTTTTTAGTTGTAAGATCTGGTCCTTACTTGCCTTTTTTTTGCAGTTGGAGAACCCTGGTTTGCTCAGCCTCCCTCACCAGAGTAGCTGTTCCAAGTGTTTCAACACAATTAATCTTTCCTAGGTCTGTTTTATGCTGTTTGAGATATGAACACTGCATGTTGTGAGGGAGATGTGAATACACCCCATGTACAGTGGTGCAAGGCTCTACCTCCCAGGTACCAGTTCCTTTATGAATTATTCCACCATTCTACATGGCTTTCCATGGCCCCTCCATGCAGAGCTGCTCTTTAATAAATCTGTCACATGCCATTCTTAAACTGGCATCAAGTGGTTTCCTTGAGCACACACATCCCTTATGGAGGTGTTATCTTTATTATTCCCCAAGAAATCACTCTGGAATGTGAACTTCCTCTTGGTTTAGTGTTGCAGTAAGGTGGAGAAATCATAAAAAAGGCCTCATGAAATCAGGCCTGCTCTTTTAGATCAGTGGCTGGTGATTTCTTCTAAGTGCAGGTAGCACTCTGCAAGTGCCCATGTGGAAACAATGCTGGTGTGAGCAGTTGGTTAACATAACAATCTATTCCTGGGTGAAAACCAGCTACACCTGCATAAACATGAAACCTATCCCATGAGAATCAGTGAAGAAAATATGTAAACAATTTAAGAATAAAGAGATTTGATGGACAAGTAAAATACCTTTTACTAACCAATAAATTGGCAAGAAAGCTACTGGCCAATTGGAGGTCTGTAAAGCTGTATAAAAACAAGTTATGTGAACAAAAAGGGGCTTTTTCCTGCATGAAGGAAATGGAGTCTTGTGTGTTTGATTCCTATAGGTTTAGTCCTGTATTAAGGTGAGATCTGGTCCATAGCTGTGAAGGAGCCAGGGAATGGCTCCCAGTGCCAGAGGGCAGGGCTGGATGGGAGATTGGGAATGAGGAATTGTTCCCTGTGAGGGTGGGCAGGCCCTGGCACAGGGTGCCCAGAGCAGCTGTGGCTGCCCCTGGATCCCTGGCAGTGGCCAAGGCCAGGCTGGACACTGGGGCTGGGAGCAGCCTGGGACAGTGCAAGGTGTCCCTGCCATGGCAGGGGTGGCACTGGGTGGGCTTTGAGGTCCATTCCAATTAAAGTAATTCTGGGATTCCATGATTTTCTCTGTGATTTTCCTTCAAGCTCCATGCCTGCTGGTTTGCTCCTCAATTGCAGTGGTAAAATTCTGTGTGCTTTCACTCAAAACCTTCCTGGAGTCAGAGACCCAACCTGAACAGGAGTTGTAAGGCATTGCTGTGGCCATGGAAGGGCCAGGAGCAATCTGTGCTGTGCACAAACACGACAAGGCAAAAATAAAACAAGCTTTTCTGTTACTCACACAGATTTTGAGATGCTGATCCAAGTAATGATGTGCAAACCTCCCCATGGCTGTGCATTACTGAATCTGTCTGCAATGTGGTATCACAGGTCTCCATCTCATAGAAAGACATCCAGAATAAAAGTTTCATCCATAATAGCATGTGATAAAATAGTCACTTCTACTCACCCAAAGTAATGCATTAGGCATTTCCAGAAGATGAAGACTTTTCCTGGGATCTTATCTGGTAACTTTTGTTTGAGAGGGAATATATTGCTGTGTATCAAATTGAACTCTCACATTTACCAGAGATACATGAAAAACAGAAACGTGGGGCATTCTGCACAGTCTGAAATGAATGTGCTGCAAGGGTTGCAAAAGAAAGCTCATAATAAGCTGAAACTCTATTTTTCAATATACTTGTGTCATATCATATAATATTTAACCAGAATCTCAAGAGTGAAGGAGGCTTTAATGTGGACTCATAAATCAGTTTCTTGCACCTCATAAGGAAGCCTTGTAAAAATTGAATTGAGCCACACAGTGGATGGTAACACATTACACGGTAAAAAAAAAAAAAATAATTAAAAAAAACCCCAAAAAAACAGTTTTGCCTTTTGTTTCCAGCAGTGACATTTTGAGACAGTTCACAATTTCATATCTGATAGGACAGAGACGATAAAAATCTGCACTTGTGTCCCAGATCTCTCAATGGCACAAACTATAAAAGATGGCAATATAGAGTCTCATCTGCATGGCTGATATTCCAACATGGAAAATCAGGCTCTCAGACACACAATGTCGTATTCTAAAGTTCAGCTGTGGGTAGGGGAACAGCTCCTGGCAGTGAGGGTGCATTCACTGTGTCTTTATATACTGGGAACTGCTCATGCCAAGTATGATTTGGTATTTTGTAAATTTAAAGGAGTTAAAAATATGTTTCAGCAGTTTGAAGTGAAATGATATTGTGATAATAACACCACCCACACTGTGTTGTGTTTTGCAAATTCTTAGAGACAAAGCTGGCATTACCACACCCACATTAGAGAAAAAGAAGCCCTGAGATGGGCAGAAACTTCCCCAAACACACCCAGGAGTAGAACTCCCACCCCACCAATTCCCAGAGGGTCTGAGGGGGGCAGGGAGGATGGACCCAATTCCACAGAGCACTGCCTGCCTCTGGAGGGAACTGAGCCAGGCTTTCATCCTCTCCCCACAGAATTAAGCATAATCTCCAGTAAGTAGAGCCCCAATTAAAAATGTTTATAAAAAATGCCAAAAGTTAAAAAAAAATAAGGAATCCATATGCAAAGTAAAGAGGAAGGGTACTGTTATATATTTTCAATACTGGTATTTATGAGAATCATATTCTTATAATAGTAATTTTGCTATGCTTGGTTTTCTGTGGTTTTTGTTTGTTTGTTTGTTTTGTTTCTTTTGTTTGTGGGTTTTGGGATTTTTTGTTTTGTTGTTTATGTTGTTGTTTTCTTTTGTTTTGGTATTTTGTTTTGGGGGGTTTTTTTGTTCGTTTGTTTTGTTTTGTTTTTCTTTTTTGATTTTGTTTTGTTTTGTTTGGTGTTTTTTTTAATAATTATTTCAGCTTGCATCTGGTGAGAACATCCAGCTTATGCATCAGGGTTCAGACCCCCCTCCCACTTCACCCCCTCCCAAAGGAGCTCTGCACACAAGAGAGCTCCAAGACCCCAGCAGTAAATCACAGCTCCACAGGCACTTCTGCATCAGCACCTTGAGATTCCTCTTTGTATGGAGGAGACCCTGCTATAAGTTCTGCTGCAAGAAAAGACATGAAGCTGGGCAGAAATGCAATGAAAATCTCATTCTGAGCTACTGGAGAGCTGAACTTTAATGTAATACAGATCAAAAACTAACTGCAGGAGATTGCTTTTGATTTATGGAACACTATGACTTGTTGCACAGCAAGCAATTAAGAATGATAACTGAGAGGAATTAGTTCAGTGTAACAGTATTTACAATGGAGATTTGGGGTGGTTTTCCTGCACTTTTTGAGAGTGGGCATCTTTGTCACACCACAGAGTTAAAGCCATCATGCAGTCAATTCCTTTAAGAGTACAGCTTACAAATGTACCTTTTCTTAAAGCTAGTATTAAAAATAGTTCAGGGGGAGGGCATCCCTATTAAAAAATAAAAATCAAACAACCAAAACAGAGAAGAAAATCTTCTACACTTCTGAAATCTAGATAAACTCTGTTTCTGTCTTGAGAAAAGTAAGGAAACAAGGAGAAAGCTGTCTGAAAAACAAGTAAATCCAACGTGAACCTAGAAGGGAAGCTTTCTGAAAATTTAAGAATTAATCAAACATCTACCAAAAAAAAATGCACCCTAGGAGTTGGAATGCACTAAAAATCTCTGAACTTCTTGAAGTTTCCTCAGTGGAAAATGGTGTCCATGTAGCAAAGAAATCCTGCTTGGTAATGCTACAGAGCCAATGTGTGACAAAGTCTTTTCCAGGCAGAAAGATGGGAGCAGAGCTCCAGGATTGTTTAATCAAGAGCTGACTAACAGCACCTTTCACACAGGATGGAAAATGTGTCTTAGACACGTCTGGTACCTCCTTGGTACCAGAATTAAAGCTCGTTAAGGTCAATGGAGTAATTCAGCACTTCATAGAAGCTACCAGAGATGTGCTCTGGGAAGCCACAAATTTAAAACCTAATGGGACAAGATTCTAATTTACCAAAGTTGTCATTCCTAACTACTATACCTGGAGCTATTTTATACTTCATTAGCTTTTTCCTAATTTATGAGTAATCTAATACATCAAAATATTCTGGTTTAGGTTTCTTGTGAGTGCAATAGAAAATCCTGGTCTGCCCCTTCATGCCCAAGCATTTACTTTGACTGGCTTATTCAGCATTATCCACATCTAAACTCTGAGAATGAAGTGATTTGCTGCCCTGAATGTTAATGTTGTATATTCTTGAAGCAGAAAATCTGCATTTAGTTGAGCAGTATCAATATGTAGGTACTGGAGCAGAAGGTAGAAGCAGCATGTGCACCCATGGAGAATAGAGAGCTTTTGCAAACAGTGTCACAGTTTTTTGAAAAATACATCTGTTTTGCTCAATTGACACTCCATGATACTGCAATTATGAGCCATATGTGAGTGTGGTAATTTGGGAAGATAAATTAACATTTTAAAATCGAGTCTTGGTGATGTTTATATCATTGTGCAGCAGCTTCCATGGAGCTGGAAGGGGGTTCCCCCACTTTTGGGAGAAGCTCTGTCCCAGCTGCTGTTGGATCCATGGATGTGTCCAGGGCTGTGCTGGATCACAAATCCCCCAGAGGGTCTGGCAATACAGATCCCGAGTCCATGGCATGGCCTCTGCTGCTGCTGGAGCTGTAGATCAGGCACTCACAGGATTTTTTTAGACTTTAAGGCACAGTCTTGGCCCCAGGGATGTTAATGTCAAGATTATCCTATTTGGTCCCCTCAGGGCACTGACAGTGAACCCATGTTGGACCTGACAACTAAAGTATTAAATTGCAAGTAAATGGCATTATATTAGGTGGATATTAGTAGTTTCATAATTATTAAATATGGGATTGGGAACTAGGGAGTTCTGGCTTCTCTAATACAGGAGTGGAGTAATCCAAAAGTACACTGCCATCAAAGTTGTAATTTGAAAGTAAAATGGAAGGAAGAAAGGAAATACATTAATTATGTGTTATAGGCAAAAAATTTGGAACACTAACATTTAGCAGATAATTGGGAGTATGTGCACACACAGACAGATAATCTAAATTAAACTTCTGGACTTTCAGGAAGTCTTCTACTTACTAACTGCACCCAACATGGACTGTCTGTAAATTTTAATGACAATGGGATTAAACAAAAAATGACATGTCCCAAATCTTCCAGAGACATGACACAGAACTGTCAAAAAGGAGGCTGAGCACACATTGTACTTCTGCACAGGAACTGTGGAGGCTGGGGAGGTCAGGTTCTGGAGAGAGGAGTTTGTGCAGAAAGAAGATTTGTGAAGAGAAGTGGTCATGGAAATAAGCTCAAGATCTCAGCCGAGAGAGGATCTTGGAGAGCAGGGATGGGTGTGAGAGAAATTCTGGGTGTCCAGGGGACCATTAAAACCTGACACAACCCCAACCCTGGGGAGCCACACAGCTCCAGTGGGCAGGACTTTCTGCCCAGCCTCCCTGGCCTGAAATCATCACCTGACTTTTATTAGACTATACAGACGTCCATCCTTAAAGGATGTAATTGGTTTGAAGAGGGAGATGCAAAGAACTAGAGTTCTTTCTAATTGCCTTTTAAATTTGTGTCTAAATTTATGCCTGCAAGTATCATAGGTGGAAAAGATCTGCCTGTGTGTCCCAGCATAGGCAGAAAGGTTCCCTACAATCCATGAAAGCTGAGATATCTGAGTAGAGGCAGGTACTTCACTATCCATCTTCTGTTGCAGTTTTATGACAGAATATTTGCTTCAGATTTTGGAGTTGGAACCATGGTAACAACATGTCCATTTCAAGATAAATGGAAAACATAGCATTTATCATGGGCAGGGGATTTAAATGCAAATTTGTTAAGAAGACTGGTTCCTTTTCAGCCATGAAATGTGATGTGTAGAGCACTGTGTATTTTATTTTTACTAGGTAACTGTATTCCACCTTCAGTTTGATCTATGGGATTGAAGGGAGGATCTTTGTCTATATGAAGGACAACTAGAACAGGTCAGAGAGAAATAGGAGCTGGTACAGCATCACGTGTTGCACTGTGGAAAAGCTTTAAGGATTCAGCTAGGAAAGTTTTGTCTGTTACTTTCCAAATAAGCCTCCTTTTGAACTCTAAATAATGAATAAATCAGGTATTCCAATCCTGTTGCCATACATGAGAAAGAGAAATAATATACTCTGCAATATAGGTCATCAGCATAGATATTTTTATCCTCGGTTGCATTTTATTTAAAATACTTGGAAGGGGGGGTTGTGTGTGGATCTTTTCCACAATAATGAGACAGTATAATAAGTCTGCATTATAGAGCAGGCAGGTAGAATATTTAAATTATCATAAATAAATGGAGAGAATAAAACCATCATTAGAGAAAAATGAGAATAAACCTGGAGTTTATCATCAGTCATTTATTCAGCTGTCATTTATTTTCAAAGAATTGATTGGAACTAATGCCCAAATATGGGAGCCATGCAAGTAATGCCATCATGGGTTCAATCTCTTTGCTCAAACTTTGCTAAAAACGATGGAAAACATCTTAAACCAGGGCTATATTTTCTGCCTTTTCCAACACAATTTTTCCCAACAGGCAGCTATCTTCCTGTGTTTCTGGAATTCTTTCTCACTCTAGTTTTCTGCCAGCTGTAAAGGCAGCAAGTTGTCGATTCTGGATGTGACCAGAGCTCAGCTCGTGTTGTGTCCATTCCCTCAGTGAAGCACCATCCTCAAGTGCTGCATCAACAGCAGAATTTGAACTGAAAGCATTGACAGATGAGATTAGGAATCCACAGCTGTGGCTCCAGTGCCTAGTCTGGATGAAGCTCAAGGCCAGAGTGGTGGCTTTCCCCAACAGCCATGTATTTTCAAGTTTGTAATTAAAATTTGCTCCCAAACCTCCCAGCAATCCCCCCTGTGCATCCCTGGCATCCTCAGGGCCGTGCCCATTCCCTGGGAGCCTGGGCAGTGCCAGCACCTCTGGGGAAGCAGAACCTTTCCCTGATGTCCAGCCTGAGCCCCCCCATGTCCCTGCTCTCCAGCATTCCCTGGGTGCTCTCCCTGGCCCAGAGCAGAGATCAATTCCTGCCCCTCATGGGGTTCTGCTCTGCTGTGGGGTCTCTCCTTGGTCTCTGCTAAAAGCTCCTTTGAGGGAGGATAATCTAACTTCTCCTGTACAATTTGTTTGTGGAAGCCACGTGGAAAACAAAGTGAGAAAAATGATGCCTTTAAACCAGACATGGGTTTGCTGGGACAGTATCTAGCTCACAATAGGCTTTTGTCTCTATAATAAAGCAAAAAATTCAGCAAATACACCAGAACACCAACACCAGAGTCTGAAAAATGGTTCTTTATTCCATTTGCTGTCTTTCACATCTTATTGGCCAGCACACACCTGCCTGCCAAGTGTCTATTCACAGTCCAACAAGAGATTTTTCCTTCTGCTACTCCCCAGTCAAAGAAATTTTTTCATGCAATAATAACCTAATAGTTGTTTTACCTTCTGCACACCTTCCTTAACCCTTCAAGGCTCAAATGGGAACTCTCTTCCAGCTGGATATTTGATTTTGGATGGACTTGAGCCAAATGGCTGCTCCTGCAGTGATAGGCAGAGAATAGAGGGTTTTTTGTTTATTTTGTTGTGGACAGCCAGCTGGCAGTGCTTCTCACATTGGAATTTCAGTGGACTCCTGGCAGCAGTTTCCCACTTATCCCTCAGAGGAGCGGCATGCTGCCTTACCATGTCATTCTCTTATAGTTTATTTCTTGCATAATGAGCAACATTGACAGGGATATTTGCAAATTCTTAAATATTCTGCCATCCCACTGGTGAAATCAGTGGTTTACCATTTCAGTTAGAAAGAGCTTCAAACAAGGTATTAATTTTATACCTTCCAGTTTCAGTATGTAGAAAACCAAAAGGACCTGGTTATCTTGGTGATCTGCTTTTAGTAGTCAATATTTACCAGTAACAAGTGGCCAGTGCAATCCTCATGCTGCAGTGACTAGTTCTCCTGAAGAGGATGTTTTCACCCAAATAATCAATAATTGTTTCTCAGGTATCCTAATCCATGGTCCAGGATAAGGATTCAGAATGCATGTGCACATCACAGCACACATGCAGTAAATATATATTTGGTCATATGCTTCTTATGGAAAAAAATCAGAAATTCACCAATAGATTAATTCAAATTTCCAGATATCTGCAGGATCTTTTGACAACCTCAATATAATCACTTATTTCTTTTCATATCTGGTTGTGTCATTTCTTCAGTTATGATTAAAACTATGAGAACAAAAGAAAGAAAGGAACATTCATGTTTACCAGGATGGGATATACATGATTTCCAGGCTTTATACAGAACAAATAGGAGGTTTTTCATTGTCGTGTTACTATGCACATTACCTACTAATTGTGCAGTGTCTGTGGCATGACCTGGACTCTGAAATTGTGGGGTGTTCTTCATGGATCTGTGTGTGTGTGTGTGTGTGTGTTCCTGACCTCACAGGTCAATAACAATTCATGTAGGTGTGGTCCTGTGGGAGGATGAAGAAAGCAAGTGGTGCATTTGTGTAATTCCTCACCTAGCAAGGCTTCCTACACAAGTTTATTAATATTTCATTGTTTCCTTAGCAGAGTTCTTTTCACACTTCTCTGTTCTCTCTTATTTACAACTGAGGAACATGGGCTCTTTTATGTTATTCATTAACAGACATTTATTTGACAAATGCTGTTGGTTTGTTTTTTTTCCTGCAGAACTTCTGTGCTGCAAAGCCTCTGCTGGCTACTTTGCTGAAGGGTGTTAATGCAACAGGAGGAATTCTTGAAAGAGTACATTTCCCATCTGCACCCAGGGCCAGTTGGTTCCATTCATTTTTGAGTACAAGCAAGCAAAGCCTTTCATTGTAGGAAGAAAAGGACTTGTTTTAGCTCAGGATCACAGAGTCTACTGAATGTATGTGGACATGAGTTGCATTTTTTGATGTAGTTTTCTGTTATTTACGTTGCATTGTTATTTTAGTTAAATGAGAGCTGTACTGGTAATCATAGAATTGTATCCTGAGCTGGATGGGATGCACAAGGATCAAAGCCCTGCAGCCCCCCCAGCAATCCCCCTGTGCATCCCTGGCAGCGCTGTCCAAATGCTCCTGGAACTCTGGCAGACCCAGGGCTGTGCCCATTCCCTGGGAGCCTGGGCAGTGCCAGCACCTCTGGGGGAAGAACTTTTCTCAAATCTACCTTAAGTATTCTCTGACACAAATTCATGCCATTCCCTGGGGTCCTAAATACTTCCAAAGGATTTTAACTCCTATCACAAGGCAAAAGAGTAAGTTATCAGAATTCTAATTAATGGTGATATTACTGGGCCTGGAAATGAAATCTCAGATTTACCTGACTTTTGTTTATCATTCACATCAGTTTTGCATATGAATTTTGTAATCTGTTGGTATTAGACTTGTCCTATTTCAGCATTAGTGAAAGACACTGTAATTTTTTAAGGCATGTGGCCTTCCCCATGATACACAGGGCTGCTCTTGGCTCACTCTCAGCTCACCCAGAGTGACCAGAATGGACACAAGGGCTGTGTCCTGAGCACTCAGAGGGGACACACAGCCAGCAGTGTGTCAGCATTCAGCAGCAGGAAGCAAACACCTCCTAGCAGATATTTTTCTAATTCTAATATTTTTTTCGAATATTTTTCTAATTTTTCTAATTTTTTCTATCCCAATTTTTCCAAACTCAGTGCTATTGAAATGACTGTTTCATTTGTATGTTAACCTACACATTAAACCATTTTCTTCATCATTCATCTGATTTCATAGTGTTAATCCTTACACATATCATTCATCTGATTTCATAGTGTTAATTCCATACACATATCATGAGCCTCACTTAATCAGAACAAAAGCTCCAACAGCCCTGAACTGTGCATTTCCTAATCGACCAGCAGAACTCTCCTCTACGTGTTCATCTTGTCTAAATGCTAAACCAAACGCAAAACTTCTGTTCTCTGACTTCCAGGAGCTTGGCTGAGCAGTGGGGGTTTCAATTAAAAACCACAGGAAAGGAAAGGAATATGTCAATAAAACCACACACTTGTAAGTACTGCATACTAGTTTGCAAACAAACACAGCAAGCATCCTCCGAGTATGAGTCTATTACTGTAAATTTAGACTGAATGCACAAAGCTGAAGGTGACTGTCCCAGCATGATCTTCCTTCATTTCATGTATAGTGAAATGCTCTCTGCCTCTACATTCAATAGCTTGATCCACTCACTCTGCAATGAGACTAAAGGAGGAAAATGCCACCAGGAGGAGAATGGCCCGAGCCAAATTAGCAATGTTTTGTTCCATTTCAAAAGCAAATGAGAGCTGCAAAGGAGAGAGTAGAAGGTGAAAAAGAAAAAGAGAAAGTAGTGAATTGATTCTAAGGCAATATCCTGTGTGAGACTTTAAATGTAGACATCCCTTGAATAGAAATGTAAATGCCATGATTTGCATTATAAAGCTTTCTTAAAAAATAACTGTCACTAGAACAGATTATGTTCATAATTAATTAGTTACAGGCTGGGTGCAGTCACTTTTTAAAAGGTTGCATTAGGGATCACATATTTTATTGCAAGAATTATGAAGGTGAAAAATTTTCTAAACAATTTACAATTCATAGAAAAATACATACCCAACTAAAATACAGTGTACCCTATGGTGCTTTTAAGGCTCTTATACTAGAGAGGAACCAGTAAGAGAAAAACAATGTAGTTTATCTAATTAAGTGAGCAAAATACAGCTTAAATTTGCAGAAGGTTCATAACTAATATTAAATATATTGGCTTCACATTATGTTTGAACTGTTAATAAAGTGAACTCACTGCCTGCTCAAGTATTACAATTGTTTCGCAACTAATAAAGAAATGAAAGGGGAAAACCTAGTAAAGTATACAAATATTAAAATGATTTCTTTTTCTCTTGAGAAGTAATTTCTTTATGCAACTATCTTTCCTAAACAGGGAAAAAATGCCACAAAGGACAGAAAGAGCATCAGCTCTGAAATTTGATGCCCTGGTTCCTTGACAGAGGCTGAGCTGCTGATTTAGAGATCTGCCAAGGTGCTCAGCACTGACCTAATTGTGCTGCCTTTAAAAATACCTCTTGGTATTTATCAATATTTCCAACAGGACTAGATTGACACAAAAGCTGAACACTTTTGAATGGTCTTGGTCTTATTTTATTCCCAAAATTGTAAAAGTCTAGGGTAATCTAGAATTATGTTTGCCTCCCATCTGAAAACTGCAGTGGGGACATGCTGCAATGATTTTTCACATCCTTATTTTTTTTAAATTGTGTGCTGTCCTGTCCAAATCAATGTGAAAGTCTTTGCAGGACATCTGAAACGTCAACACAGCACATAAATATCAACACGTGCCTGACAGTCACTGGAAATTAGAGCCCTGCAATGTATGTTTTAAGATTACCTGGGCTCAGGAATGTGCTGCCATAATCCAAAGAGGAGTTGCTATTTTATGACTGTGAAGCCTAACTATTTGAAGAAGTGATGTTGGTGATTCTGGGCTAAATCCTCTTTAATCTGGTTCCTAGGGATGCTTGGTGCCAGGAGAAGAGAGCCCAGGCTGTGAGGATGGCCAGGAGGGAGCAGAGCACACACCAGGGCTGTGCACAGAGGAGAGCCCAGGGAACCTGGGGCAGAGCTGTCCCTGTGCCCCAGTGAGGAGACCACAGAGGGAGTTCTGACCCATGGCCAATGTGAAAACCACCTTCACTCTCCTGTGAACATTTGAAAAGTCTAATAAAGGACAATAGGAGACAAGGACTACAGAGCAAAGGTTGTTATGGCCAGGTGCATCTTGGCACTCAGACAAGAGCATCCCGTTATCCTGGGGATAAAAAAAATCCTTAAAAACATTTTCCTTACATCGACCTGTTGCATAGTCCCATATGAATAGTAAACTTTTCCCCCAAACTAGTTTACATGTTCCAAGAACTGTTTAGCCTGGCTCCTCCTTGGGTCTGCCTTTTCAGAGCGTGCAGATGCCTTGGTTGTGGTTTTAGTCCTTTTTTATCATCACCTGCAGTTTTGGGCCTTGGTGCACTGTGCCTTCAGAGGGTGAGTGCTGATGCTGGCAGATGTGTCCAGGTGTGCTCATCCTGTGTGCATTGGGTGTTATCCCATGTCAGCAGGCATTTTAACACAAGCACACTGATATCAGCTATTTCACTACTATGTCTAAGCTTAATTAACAGCAATAAAAGCGATATCTTCATAGCAAAGTTACTTTAACACCACATATGTAAAATCCATTTTAATATTTACAAAAAGGCAATACTACAATATGTATCTAAAAAAGGCAAGTCACCCTGAGCTGAGAACAGCCAGATTACTCAGTCTGAGGTGTCAGGGATAACCACATGTGATGGGGGCTGCACCGTCTCCTGTGTCCTCTTCATTAGAGGAAATTAATTTCCCCTGAACTTGTAAATGCAAGCAGTCATCTTGCTTCAGAGGGAGCCTGGAAGCAGGAAAGGAGCTGCAGAGTCTCAATTAATCTCCTCACTTGTCCTCTCCAGCATTCTGACCCGAGAACTCCTTCTACACACACCTTCCCAAAAAACTTTATAGCAACTGCCACTTTATTAATTTTTTTTCTTTATTTTTTTCTTTTTTTTCCCTTCCCTTAGCTTTTTTTCCACTGGATAAATATAAAAAGAAGGGCATGGGGAAGTTCTGGGACAGGGGATCTAGAAAGGAAGGGCTGGGAAAGGAGATGAAAAGGTGTTTTAAGGAACAGACAGCAGAGATGAAGGAAAATGGAAGAGGGGGTGAAATGTTCAACATAAATGGGAGGTGTTCTGAGGAATATATTAGCCTGATACTTAGAGGCATGGAAAATTTCTAAAGCCTGTTTAAAACAGGGAATGGTGATCCAGCCACGATTTAATGACTGTTTTATAGAGTTTGGAGGTATAAGTTAATTATATTTTTGGTTTCTGATATCAAATAGTAATATATATATACAGATATTCAGATATACAGATATACAGATATATATTATACAGATACTTCCAGTTTATACTTGCACTTTTGGAGCACCTCATCTGTTTCTGACTGACCTCAGCATGATCCGCTGTTGATACTCCCTGGTGGAGATGGGTGCTAAAAGATGGCTTTACTACACTAGCTACTAAAATCCTCATTTGGCTGAAGTTGGTAGCTGTGTCTGGGTACATGTACATAATACATATATAATCCATACATAATCCTCAAGGGTGTAAAATGTTATGAGTTTTCCATTAAACTCGGTGGAAAACCTCCCATTGACTTAAAAGAGAGTTGAATTAGGCCTTTTGAAATAATTAGGCCTTTGAAAGAATATGCAAAAATAGCTGTTTCCACTCTGTCACCCACTTTCCTTCCCCCCTGACCACTGATCCTGAAGGAATTGGGTGTTCTGTGTCATTATTGAGTGCAATCAGCTGCCACTGACTGCTAAGCTCCTCTAATCCATCTCCTTGCAGGTTTCCGTCCCTGCCTCACCTGTTCCTCACACTAAAAAGAACAGGCTAAATGTTTATAATGGACAAAAAGAATAGGCTAAGTGTTAATAACGGACAAACAGAACAATAAGCAACAAGAAAGGAAATATAAACTGAAGGATTTTCACCCAAAGAAAGCTGAATGAATTGATAGCAAACAGGAAGAAAATTGGGAGATTAAAATAAACCCCATGTCATATTCTCAATTTTGCATGCCAAGGATAACATTCCTCATTTCCTTTACAGACACACACATGCAAAAAAAAACCTATTTGAAAAACACAAATATAACCCTGCAGAAGACAACTGTAGAAGATCACACTAAACAAAGAACACAATGTCAACTAATTAAGTTTCATTTGATCAACTCCCTTTATGGGTGCTCTTTGCTGTGATTATTCAGCTGATTTCAGGATGACAATTATGATGAGTGGATGACAATTAATGTGTACCTCTTCGGAATCCAAAGCACAAAGCATTTTAACATTCACTTGCTTTAACTATGGGGAAGATACCTTGAGCATCCAAGAAGTTAGATACAGAGTTCAAAGAACTTGCCTTGTCCTAAGTTATCTAATTGTACATATATTCTATGCCTTGTTCTGGTTGGTAAGTACATTTCTTTCCTTTTCCACACTGGAAATCCAAAACAAAATAGACTTTTAGGTCTTCTTTTTTATTCTTTAAAACAGAACCTCCTAATGCTGGGTTTCTTTAGGATGAATCTCTTAAAACTAATATCTATTCTCCTTGAATTCAAGATGGGTAAATTACTCAAAGATTTTTTTCTTCTCTGTGAAATTTCCATTCCCTTTTCCCTGTGTGTAATTACAGTGATGATTAGCAGTACTATGGATAAGCAAATGTTTAATTCATGTGAGTATACCTGGTCAGAGCCAGGGATTTCTCTTTCTCTCATTCTTCATAAATGAAACAGAGATTCTATCTTCTTAAGCCTTCTTGCTCTTCCTTATTTTACAAATGAAACAATTTAAATAATATCAAAATGACACAATAAATTTTGAAAACTTTCATTTTATCCTTTTGGCTGAAACAATTTGAATAGTTTCTCATTTTTCTCTAAACACCCTTTGCCACCATTTACTAAAATTTCCCTGGCTATATAACTCAGTGTTGTATTGCCTTTGTAAAATATGTAAAATGCTCTGAAGCTGTAAAATATACCATGAGGCCTCACTTTTATTCCTTTGGTTTGATTTTTGATCATTTCCCATTGGCTTCCACTGACTCTGATAAGATTTCAGCTTTTTCTGGCTGTGGTGCAAAATCAAAAGTAACAGGAATTGGCAGTGTTTGATGCCCAGGCCTTCAGACAAATAAATAATAATAATCAGTCCCTTTTCAGGCTGTGCAGAAGACCCAAATCCCCCTCTCTCTTCTCTGCCTGAGAAGCAGAGCTCTTTAGATTAATCCTGGATTGGAGAGTATATTAATTATGCTGGTTAGTAGCAAGAAACCTTTTTTCCAGGCACTACATCTGGCATGTACTTTAGCAAAAGTTAAGGATACTTGTTGTAATTACATAACCTCGTTTTGGAATCACTCCAAAGTGTTCTGGGTTCCAAGGTTAAAGCATGTAGGAGTTCCTAATAACTCTAAAAGTAAAAAACTGGGGGAAGAAACTGCCTTGCACTGTTCATCTTCCATGTTTAACTGTTGAGGTGGTTTTTTTGATGGACGTTTGCTGTGTAAATATTGCCTTAACCCTCCACCAGAAACACACATACAAATTTTTCTTATTTACAGAAAGTCCAGACTCTTTCTGCAATCAGCAGAGCAAAGTCTCTGCCATGGAAACATTGAATATTCATTGTTCTACCTGGGTTGGGGCAATTTATCAGGATCTCTGTGTTAACACAAGACATTTTCCTGTATTTTGGAATCCCTCTGGTCCACGTTCCATACCTGGGAGAGCCAGAATTCCAGTTCTCCTCCCCAGGAACAGGCTGGGTGTTGGGGTCAAAGACAGCTCTGAAAATGAACTGAAAACAAAACTGAAAATATAGATATTGGCCAAACCCCAGCACAACGACCTCAAAACTGCAATGTACAAATAGTCCTATATTTCACTCTGAATTCTGAAGTAAAATAAGAAAACCAAAGTATTGTATGCATTTACATTTTAAATTATGTAATCATGTTATTATCTGAAACTAATACCATGCTGTTAAAATTTAGATAAAGTGTCCTGCAATGCATACAAAATGTTCATTTGTTGAAGGCCATTAAGTTAATTTCCTGGGAACAAGATTAAATGCAAGGCATTTACATAATCATTAGTTGTGAGGTGTAGAATAGATAATTAAATATTCCACCACATTAATTTGTATTTAATTAACTGTGCTTCCATGATTCTTCTGCCTGAATATTAATATTGTGTAAATAAACAATTAGGATGCATGCTTTGCAAAAGCTTTATTGTAAAAAATGTGATCACAGAAATTCTATGAAATCCACTTAAGTTAATAAACACTTAAAGGTTCTGGAAAGCAGAATTGTCGATCTTGAAAGTTTTGCTAAATAGCTCCAAGTGCTATGATTTTTAACATCTTAATTCTTCAAGTTTTCAGAGTGTCAGAGTTGTCATAACAAATATTTAATTATAACATTTCCTATTCTACATTTCCCAACTTCTCATTTAAACTGGTTAACGTGCACAAAAGCTAGTATGCAGAGGGAACCTTGCATCATGTTTGGGAAAGACAGCAAAGCTGTAGGAAATTAATGAATATTAAATTTTCTAGCAAATAAACACAGTTTCAGAACTCCTGTTTTCATACCAATGGGGTACAATTGGAAAACACTCAGACCATATCAGACAACAAGAGTAAAACCCTCTTTTTTTCCTCTTTGAAAGAATTTGTTCTCACCAGAAGCATTTCCAGCTGTCTACATTGATAAACAACTCATAAAAGGTTGAACTGAAATTCTGAGCATGTTTGGTTTCCTGCAAATGTAACTTTTTCATTGCTTTTGCTTTATAAAGATGCTTCTGCTTCTGAGTTCTGTTTCTAGCAGGAATAACTCTAGGAATCACCTGTACTCTAATGTACCATTTATAGAGCACACTGTGGGATTTGAGCAAATGGAAAAGTGCTGCACAAAAATAGGGAGAAGATACCTGTGGAAACCTTTTCTGTCTGAAAGGCAAAAAAGGCAAAAAAGGAAACTTCCCAGAAGACTTGGATTTTTGGGGACAATGTGTATGACAGAAATTCTCTGCAGATCTATGATTTTTTGGGGACTGTTCTATGAAGGATGGAGAAAATACTTGTTAGAAAGTTTACTTTTGTAACTGGAAAATCTAAGATTTCATTAGCTTTGATTTGCAGGGTGTATCTGGGATATCTGAAAGCTCAGTTGCAGTCAGTGCAAGCTGAGAGGGCTGTGTACTCCTCACCTTCAGGATTCTTTAGAGCAAGTGATTTGGGGCAGGTTTTCTCCTTTCTGAGGTTATTAAAAGCTTCACCTCATTAAAAATAAAAATATTTACTCATGTGTGTCATTAAATAGGGACTTTTGACCCAGACACCTCCTGCTGGCACAGAAACCCATTCCAAGTGTCTTTCGATGGGAATGTTAAGATTATTGATAAATTGTGGATGGGTGAAAGGAAGTCTGACTAATGACAGCTAATCCTGCACAGAAACAGTCAGTTGGTAATGCAAAATCACCAGCAGTGAAATGCAGACTAAGTGAACCCATATTAAAAACTCTGCAGGATAGTAATATAATTATGTTACTGCCATTGCATTTAATTAGAGACTGAATTTCTTTTAGTGGAAGGTCTTACTGCTTCATGAAAAGCAAAACCTGCTCCCTGCAAACACAGATTCAACTGAAACAGAATGAGAAGTAAGGACAGTTGAATTCTTAAACTGGCCTTATAGAGGAGATCTTTCCTTCCACAGCCAACCACACCTTCCTGCCTCCACTGGGAAACAGATCTCAGCATTGCATGGCTCTAGGATAGCCAGGATCACAGGAATATCACAAGTGACAGCAAGCCACTCAGTTCTGGAAGTGACCCCGGGGTCAGACAGGGTGCATGGCTGGGGGTGAAGGAGGATGACCTCCTCTGCAGGCAGCTGCTGCATCCAACCCCCTGGGAAACTGCATCCCAGTCTTATTTTTCTGTCCCTCTGAGATGGGAATTCCATGTTTCCCTCATCAAGGCTTATTTCTAAAACAAGAATGCAATCCTATTTCCAATATTTAAAACATGTTAACTCTACTTTGAAGGCAGTGGTTTTCCAAGGTTTTCCAGTAAGTACACAAGATATTTAAATATCCTGACTTTCATTAATGCCTTTGAGATTTGTGGTTATGATTATATCAGATGCACATGGCACTATGTTTCTTCCCAGATTAATTTGTAAAGCAGTTTGGGGTGGACTACTATTCAGAATAAAAAATAAAAGTTTTGATAAAAATTTATACCATTATAAAGAAGTGTACTGCATAATATAAGCCAATAAATGAAAACTCTTAATGTAGTGAAATAGTGTTTTCTCCATGGCAGGAGAGAGATGCACATAGTCAGTAGTGATGGCTGAGGTTTTAAACAGTCTGAAAATATCAAGTTGAGGTGATTCATGGATGCTAGACAATCATCCTTCTTTTTGCAGTAGCACAAATAGGGTCATGGAGGTCAGGAGGAAAAAGAATAAAGAATATCTCCACATAAATTGAAAGCAGGCAGCTGGCATGGGACAGGCTCAGGCTGTGGTGGAAGGAGAGAACATCAATTAGTGAAGGCACACCATGACAATCATGCTGCTGCCTGGCTGAAATAAAAGTTAGGGAACAGTAGAAACTGGTTAAAACAAAAAAAGGATAAGGTTGTTGTTCTCCCCACATATAAAAATCAATGTAAAGGAAGTGCAGCTGATATAAAGTGTGGCTAAATAAAACTGGAAATGGAAAACCAACTCAAAGCTGGGCTGGGGGTGGAGTGAAGGTGCAGTGGCAGGGCAGAACATTCCTGCCAGCAGCCTGACATTCCTGCCAGGACAGGGAGGGGACACAACCAGCTGCCAGAACAGCAGCAGCCCATCTCACACCTGTGGGGTCATCTGAGTGCTGTCAGGATCCCAATTCCTTTTGCAACATTCCCACTGAGGATGCAGCTCTTGAGTAGGATCATTTTGTTTAAATAGAAATGAATATTGGCATTTGTAACTTTGCTGTACTTGTTGCATTACCTGCTCTTGACAGAGACACAGTGTCAGACCAGGAGGAAGAAGCTGTCCTCAAAGCTTTTGGGAGCAATCCTTGATAACTGCATGGACATAAACCTGCAGTGAAACAGTCATGGATATGGTCAGAGACAGGAAAGAGTGCTGAAGCAGCCTTTGTTAGCTTTGTCAGCCTTTGTTAGCTCTGTGCTTTGGAAAATGTGAGAGTGGGCAGGGCTTTAGGATCAGGGTCCCAAAATCCTAATTCCACCACTATTACTATTTCATTAATTGTGACAGCTTGACAGGCTGATGCAGGCATTGAAAATTACCAGAGCTTTGTTGACATCTGCCATGGCTGGGCTGTTTGTGGGAATTCTTTCACTGTGAGTGATAAGCAATGCCCTGGCTGAGTCCTGAGGACTCTCCAGTCTAACTAAGAACGGTGCTGTGAGGCTTGTGCTTTTAGTTCTGTGCAATATTAACTCAGAAAATGCTACTGCAAGGTAATGCAGGTGCAGCCTCACCTAGGGGAAGCTTTTATTACAAAATATTAAAGCCTGCAGTGAGAGAACTAAAGACTATTTATCTGTAATATACTGTACTATCTAAATTGCTGTTCTTTAGTCCTCTTTCATAAACATTTCTGTGCAGGATGTTTTGCAGAGACAAAGGAGGGCTCTACATTGATCTCTCAATTGATTTCTACTGCTATGCTGATTCATATAGTTTAATATGTATTTTAAACTTAAGACTATATATTACTGCTTCTGAAATTTTACCATATTCTTGGGAGGAACTGAAGCTCTTGAGTCTTGTAATACAATTATCTTGAGACAAGATGATTCTGTAGTAAGATTATCCCCTAAAAAGATTATCTTCTGACACAGTCATCCTCTGACAAGATTATCTGCAGAGATGATGTTGATAATTAGCTGGGGATGTGGAAGACTGATCTAGGAAATACAACAGAGGGAAAACTAGCCTGAGCACTTAGCTGAGCCTCAGCTCTGTGTGAAAGTTGTTCATGGGCTAAGTTGCTAGTCTGAGTTAATGGAGAAAAACCATGAGCAGGGTTTTTGCAAACCTCAGAATTGGACATTTCTTTTTTAGCCAGTCAGTCCAGCATTCATTGTAGGATCTAGCTGAAAAAATGCCTATACCTTCCTTGAAAAAGTTTAGGAGCTGTCGTGTTCATTTCATGGCAAGTGTGGATACTACATAGCTTAAAATACAGAGTATACACATGGAACTGGAAAAAATGGATTACTTTTGTCTGGCAATTGCTATTCATCAAAAACATTTTCTAGTTGCACAAACAATGTCATGCTTGGTGTTTTCTCTTAGAGGAGGGCAAAGATCAATGATGTTAACTTCCCTCTGTATGTTTGCTTTCCAAGTGCATTGATTCTTGGTATTCCTAAAGTACATGAGGATCCTAAAACAGGATCCCCATAAAGTGAGAAAAGAGCAAAGGATTTTAATCTTTCCAAGAAAAAAAAAGATGAAAACATAACTGGTACCCCTGCTGCCCTCTGCCCTCAGTACCCAAAACCTTGCCACACAAACCCCAAACAGCTTATCTTCAGTTCCTGGAGTCTCTGCAAGGTTGAAGTAAATAGTGTTATTGCTGCCAAGAAGCTGTAAGCTTTAGATGAAAGTTAATATGTTGGAGAGTGTCCAAATCTGAAATGATCAAACCAACAGAGGTCTGGAGGTTTTAGCTACGCTGATGAGTTGAAGAATAAGAAGTTACAATGGAAAACTTTGAACTGACCTTAAAAATTCACAGGCAACACTTGTGTAAACAGACACCATATTTTTTTTAAAATGAGAATTAAATGCATTTCCTGGTTTTGGTTTTCTTTTCTTTCAATTAACCTAACTGTGGATATTGTACTTGGAGCTAATAAAATCTGTAAACTTGAATGTGGTTTTGATCCCATCTATCAAAGTCACCCAAAATCAGCAGTTATCTCCCCAAGTTTGTAATCTCTTGCTTGTACTGTGCAGATAGAAAATTCCTTCCTTCTCGAGGGAAGAATCTCCCTCTCTGTCTCCACATCCTGTCAGCCTGCAGAGTGCCAACCCATCAGGAAAGGAGGGAATCAGTCTTTAGGAGTTAGGAAGGCTACTGGGCCGTGTGGGAATGGAGGGTTTGTTTTGCCTTTCTTTCTCCATCAAACCATAAACACAGATCATTTTGGTCAGCCTGCCCTGGAAGGGCTGAGGGAAGGGCTGGGAGATCCCCCCGAGCAATGGCACATCAGCTCCCTGCTAAATCACAGAGCCATCAGCTACGTGACAAATTGGCTCTGCTCCTCAGTCTTCTCAAAAGAACTCCATGGTTAAAAGAACAAAGAGCATGAAATAGTCTTGAAACCTCTCCGGTGGGTAAGCCTGGCAGCCAGGATTGACCCCCAGCACAGGGAACAGCACAGCACCTTCAATAATTCTGTTTACACTGTTCTTGGGCTGCCATTTCAATTTTTTTTAAAACACATTCTTAATTTAATTTTTTTTTAATGATGAAAAATTAAACACTTTAAGTTATCTATAGACACTAAATATTTCTCGATCACTCATCCTTCTCTGAGAAAAGACTCAGTAAAATCATCACAATAAGAATGTGTTCTCCTTTTGTTCCAAGATGGGCTTATGTCTCTGCATTAATTTCTTTTCTTCTATTCCACAGATAATTAATAGAAGATACTGGGAAGTGCTTAACTTTACTTCAACCTATTTGAAGTTTATTACCCCTGTGACTCATACATCACAACCACCAAAAATGGATAAATTGTAAAATCTACAATACTAAATCTTCACTTCAAGGACTACTACTCCCAAATCTCCTAGCAGTACATTTTTAGACTGCCCTTTCTAATAACTTAGTTTCCCACTGAGTAAAAAGCTTTTAGTATGTTGAAAATGGAGCAGTGTTATTCTTAGCTACTTGATTCTCAAACTTCCAGTTCTGCTATGGTTCAAGTGGCAGCTCCTCCACACCCTCATCCAGCAAACCATTTTTATGACATTAATATAAAACATTCCTTTGTGATATGCAGTAATTTCATCACATTTTCATTTGATTGATGTGATTAAAATATATTTGACTTCATCTGAATTCCTATACATCTTAAACATTGAAGAAGACATTTTGAAAATGGCAAGGAATTCAGAAAGCTCAAACATTTTGCTACTTCTTAACATTTAATAAGGAGTGCTAATATGTTCCTGCATTGCAGGAATACTTGAAATATCCACATGCAATTTACTTGTTTGAGTTTGAAGATGAAATAACATGGCATTTTCCATGAGTTCTGAAGAGCTAGCTGTCAGAAAGTACTGGGTAGGTAGAAATAAAACCAGCATTTAAAATTAAAAACCCCAAAGTTTGAAGATAATTTTGAATAAAGAAAAATGAGTTCATAGCTCAAGATGAGGAAAACTTTGAATGTGAGAGGCCGAAGAGAACTTTAGCAATGGCTGATGAAATTTAAATTCCTAAGTAGACAGAAGATTAACTCGTATAGAGCAGCCTTTTCTTCTGTTTATAGATTTTAAGGTCTGAAGAGAGATGACAGTGATCATTGGTTCAATCTCAAATCAGTGCTTGCTACGTGACTTCTACATGTGCACATTCCCCAGCTGGCTGGGGAAAATGTATCTGTTAGAATGGATTTTCAAATGAGCTAAATGCTTGGAAGTTTTAAGCAGATAATCATCAAAATATAGAGAGTGTATGTGAGATCTATGATAATAATAAAAATCCAAGTTTATAACTCAATTTTTAATGCTAATTTTAATGTTGGTACTTCAGTACTGCACACAGGCACACAGTCAGTCCCTGCAAATATACAAGATGTGAGTAAATGACCCAAATATATTGTGTGTACTGAAATGTGCTATTTCTTACTCCATAATGCATTGACTCCAAAACACATCCATATACTCAAATTATTGCTGGAAGTCTGCTGTAAGTAGTTACAAAAAGCTCTTCAACAACACCTCCCCTTGCATGAGTTTCATTTAAAGGAAGTTTGTGGTAAGGAAATCAAATGATGGGGAAATGAAGAATCAGAAACTCACAAATTTGATAGCAGTCAAAGGCTTTTCTGTGTTTAGAGTGCAAATGACAGCAACTCCTGCTCATCTTCAGCCTACATAATTTGTTTAACAAGAAAAATTTTTGAGCAAATGTAAGAAAAGCTATGTCCAGTATCCTATATAAAGTGAAACAGAGTTAATGACTCTTGGTGCTCTCACTATAAACAAAATAACTTGTGAACAAATGTAGCCTCATGTGAAATAAATTTTAAAACAAAGAAACAAAAAACAACACAAAACCCCTCATTTAACAGTTCTTTCCCACTAATTTTTGACATATTCACAATAACATTTACATTTATATCACTTTTAACCAAAATTATTTCTTCCTCTGAGGCAGAGTTTGAGATGCAAAAGACACTGTTGTACAATGTCCCCAAGTTCCTTCTGGACTCCGTTACAGTTATTCTAGAAGATTATATGCACTTAGAATCCTAACAGCCTTATCTCTTTAAGAAAACCCCAGGAAATCTCTTCAGAAAATGCATTCAGAAGTTTTAAAACATCTCCTTTTCCTTGTGTGAATATTGCCAAGGGAATTCAAAAGAAAAGGATTGTGGCACTAGTCTTCTGAACCTCATTATATTATTTTAGACCACGTTTAATTCTACATGGGGAGTTCAGGTTGAGTGGTTCTACTTCACCTATTCTCAATAATGCATATCTTATTAGAAATTATTTGCAGGATATGATCCTTTTTGGATTAAACTGGCCCAAAGCCAAGAGTTTTTAAAGCAAATGGCAAGATAAACAAACAAAAGGGGAATGATTCTCCACAAAATTAGTTCATCACTTGTCTGTGATATTTTTACTGGGAAAATGAACCGTGTTGTTCTTCCCCTCCTTTTGTTTCATTGCAATTACCATTCCAACTCTGTTCTAACTCAAACAGCTTGCCAGCAAAACAGCAAACAAGGCATGACTGCTGTCCCAAAGGAATGCAAGTTTGTGGAAACAGTTTATGTCAAGATTTTACTTTTATAAATGTTGAGCCCTACCTTGCTGCACTAGTACTTTGGAGTGATTTTATTCCTGGATCAAAGAACTGCTCAGCATGAACAAATGTCCAGAGACTGTTTATAAGAAGATCAAAGCTATAAATAAGCAGGGCAAACGTATCAGGTTTAATTGCACCAGGGAGCACAGCTCAGAAAGGCCTGGGAGGAGCAGGAGGCTGAGGGGAGGCAGGCTCAGCACCAGGGTTGCATCCCCTGCAGCAGCCCCCATCCCAGCTGTGCCCTTCCATGGGCACAGAATCCCAGCAGAATGTCTCTCCTTTGATGCCACTCCAGTCAGGGACTTGCACATAATCCAGTATTTCCAGTATGCTGTTATTCTGTACTGAAAAGGGTCTACATGTCTTGGAATTTACTCTGCATCTCTGCTTTTCTAAGTTACTTGCTAGTAATAAATCCTCTGCTAGGATTTATTTTTGACATGGAATAATTTCCCTTTGACTTGGAAATGTGGTGTGCACTAAGAAGTTCTGATTACAGTTCCAGGGAGAGGAGAACTCCTGTGGAACCTGCTCTGAATGTGTGGTCCAAGCAGAGGGCAGAGCTGGGAGCAGTGAGAGCTTTGAAGCTGCACTGGACACTGGTGAAATCTCAGTCCTGGGCTGGTATTAATATGTTCTGGATGCAAGGGATACTTTCAAACATCATAGAATTGTTTAGGTTGGAAAAGACCTTTGAGGTCACTGAGTCGCCCAGCAGGGCCAAGCCCAGCACTGACCCTGTCCCCAAGTGCCACATCCACAGGGCTTTGAAATCCCTGCAGGGATGGGGACTCCAGCCCTGCCCTGAGCAGCTGTGCCAATGCTTGACATCCCTTTCAGTGATATTCAAATATATCCCATTTTCCCTGATATTCAAAGCAAAGCTCTTCTGGCACAACCTGAGGCCATTTCCTCCTGTCCAATCTCTGATTACCTGGCAGCAAAGCCTGAGCCCCACCTGGCTCCAGCCTGCTTTCTCAAAGAAGATATCAGAATTTGAAACCAATTATTGCCAACATTCTGCTTGCTGGGATAGCAAAGGCAATGACACAGAGCCTAAAGGTGACTTTGGTTAATCCCTCTAGAGCTCACATAGTTCAGCATGATAAAACTGTAATGCTGATATGAAGGAGACTTTGCACACTGCAAAATTTATTTGAAATTTCAAGCATGTTTTTATTCTCCTTGAAGACAAACCCCAGGTCTGTTTAAAGAATTAATTAGAGCTATGATAAAAAGCACTCAGAGAGTCTGGAGTGAAGACTGCCTTCTGGAAACACAGAAGACCCAGCTTCCAGACTTAGCTATTCCCTATTTTGAACAGTAATTTACACCCATGTTCATACCCTGATTCACTGTCCTAATTCCCAGGCTGTTAGGAAGTTGATTTTTTCCCTAACATCTCAATGTTTAATGGCATCTTTTGGCACAAGTAAGTTGAGATGCAGGGGAAAAAATCCAGGCAGATCCCATCTCCTGGTTTTACCTGAGAATATTCCCAGCCAGCTCTACCATGACAGCTCAATTGTTCCTTTACCTGTCCCTTTGACTGTTACCATGCAGGAGCACCACGGCATGGGTTTCAAGTCTTTTTAAATGCTCTGTGCACTTCACTTGTAAAAGGAAAAAAGAATGCAGCAGAAACCAGAGCAGCATTTGTAAAGCACTTCCTTTCCTCAGCCAGCTGTGTTGGTAAAACTAAAACCAGGTGTTGTTAAAGGTCGTGGCTGAGTCAGGAGAGTAAAGATGGGAAGTTGTGGGTTGTAACTTTGTAGGAGTGAACCTGTGATAAAGGAATGACAAGCAGAAAAAGTCATACAGAGACACTGGAAGAGAAATGAGGAGAGCAGAGCAGGAGGGACAGGGACAGGGACAGGATGCAATGCCAGGATGGAGCTCCCCCTCTCTGCGGCTGAAGGATGTGGGTATGAGCTTCCTGGCTTCCTCTCTTCAGTATAATACGAAGTGATGCTCCTGGAGGCAAAAAAAGTAAGAACTAATGAACTCCAGACTAGGCAGGAGCCTAAAGCTGGGTATGAGCTTTTAGGGAGTGAGTTGGACTTCTCTGTTAGCCTGAGAGCAGCAAGTCTGTCTGTCAGATAGGAGAGGTCATGTGTGAGAAATTCTCAGCTGGATCAGACCTGATTTTAAGAGCTATGATAGACACTGAAATTCTTCTGACACACACGACATCCACTGTTAAGGAGAAACCAGACTCACAAACCAACAGCCAACAAAATCTCATTTGTGAGAGCTTTTTATTACTATCTCTATACTTTTAATCCTCCCTGAGTACAAAGGGAAAACAGCAGCTCCTTGAAGCACGGTGGTTATATTTTCCTAGATGTGACTTCTTTTAATGTTACTTTTCTAAACTGCAGACATAAGTGTTGAATTATTGGAATGTGTAGGTATTCTGTGTGGCTGCTCCTTCACCAGTCTCCCTGCAGGTGAAATTTGCTTCTGTGCTTTCACCATGAAGCATGAAAACATTCTGGGCTCTGCTCTGGCTGGGGTTAGGAGCAAACACGATGTGTTTGTAATCACAGATGTTCCAGACACTGAGGAGTGAATCAGCCCTTCAATTTTCAGGCATGTTTGAAGTTTGTATTTGTGTGTGACTGATATAAAAGGCAGGAACAAAGAAACTACAAAAGTAAGTCTAGTCCTTCCTACAACAGATAATCATGTACTTTATATGTGAAATTAGCAAACTACCTGAATATCCTCTATCTTTTTTTTACCTCTTCTGCCCCAGATTGCCATTCAGAACTGTGTTTGATCTCCAAGATCCTTTGTCTGTGCTGGTTGTGCTAAGATTTCAATCAGTAATCAAGCCCATTAAAGCAGTCCATTAAGCTTCATGATCTCTAGAAACAGCTTCAGTTTGTAGCTGTCCATATTCCTTGATTCCTTAGTAGTGGTACAGGATGAAATGGTGCTGAGGATTTCTCTTTGTATATCATGGGAAAGACAATTGTTTTTACGGGCTTAGTGTTTAATAACTGAAATTCTGATGGAAGTTGGCTTTATATTGAAACTAAACTAGTGTGTGGTAAGTTAGAAATTGAAGCATTCACGTTGGAACTCTGACCTACATACGCTGGGAAAAGGAGAGGTTCCCTAAATGAGGCAGCTGGACAATTGCAGGTGAATGGGGCCTCCCTCTCTCCAGGCTTCACATCTCACTCTGTAAATTGGAAACAGAGGAGCTGGACTTGGAAACTTGGTAGAAATTTGTGGTGGGAAAAAAGGCTGTGGAAGGAGAAAACTTTCATTTAAATGCAAGGAAAGATTATTGGTTTTGAGGAGATCATTATAATATATCAATTTGGTGTATAATTAGAAAAAATATTTTATTGGTTACACATAAAACGTAGTAGATCTACCTAGGTGTAATTCTAGCATTAAAAAGTGTACTGATAGGTAAAAAATTCCATTTTATGAGGATGAAGGGAAAAAGAAAATTGCAAGAATGTTCTTTTATACATTTCAGACTTCCTTTTGAAGATATGTCCCAGATAATACAAAATAAAGTGATATGGCCAGAGCTGGAAACCTAAAGTTTGAGTTTGGATTCAAATATGAATTTTTCAAAGTATAGGGAGAAGAAGGAAGGAAGGAAGGAAGGAAGGAAGGAAGGAAGGAAGGAAGGAAGGAAGGAAGGAAGGAAGGAAGGAAGGAAGGAAGGAAGGAAGGAAGGAAGGAAGGAAGGAAGGAAGGAAGGAAGGAAGGAAGGAAGGAAGGAAGGAAGGAAGGAAGGAAGGAAGGAAGGAAGGAAGGAAGGAAGGAAGGAAGGAAGGAAGGAAGGAAGGAAGGAAGGAAGGAAGGAAGGAAGGAAGGAAGGAAGGAAGGAAGGAAGGAAGGAAGGAAGGAAGGAAGGAAGGAAGGAAGGAAGGAAGGAAGGAAGGAAGGAAGGAAGGAACTTTTTTGCATTATTTACTCCAGCCCAAAATTATTGAGGTAGTGATTTTTTTATATATATGATGCCATATAAATTTTTGTTATGTTTTACCACCCTTACTTTCAAGAGTTCTGCAATGGACTTAGTAAAAACAACAAACCCAAATAAGTATAATTCTACTTTAGAAATAAGCATGTTATAAGGAAAAAAACCCATGAAAGATATGTGATAGGGGATGGCATTTCTGAGGGCAATAAGATTATGACCATAATATTAATTGCATGTATTTACTTTCAGTTTTTCTTCGCTGTTAAATTAATATTCAGATTTTTTAAAAACTTAATGGAATGAAGTGACTTTAAAACTCTGGTCTAACTGTTAAATTCAGGAAATTTTGGTAGACACATGGCATTTTTTTTAAACATATTTTCATAATCATAAAAAATTATTTAGGAGAAAACACATTATAGTTTCCTTTGGCAGAATTCAAACTGTCTACCTCAGGGTCCAGTTTCATGGTCTGATTAAGCTGATGTAGCTGCAGGGTTCCTGCTGGAAAGAGCAATCCTGATCTCCTGGCCTCCTTCTCTGCTGTTTGCCATAGCCTGGCTAAAAACCAGCCCATGGAGAGGGCTGGGAGGGCTTCCCAAGCAGCTCTGATTAGGGCTGACATGCTGCTGACAGCAGAAGTGAAGAGAAAGCCTTCAGTCTCAGCATTCCACAGAAATAAAACTCTCAATTTGGACAAAAATAACGTCCACAAATATATTGGGAAAGAAGCTGTTTGTATAAAATTGAAGGCCAGATTCTTAGTGCCCTCTCTACAGTATAAAATGAGACTTTGACTCAGCTGATGTTTCCTTCCAGTAAATTATTCAAAGGGTTCCATGTGTAGATGTGTCTGTTGTTAATAAAGGGCAGCAGGAGATGCTTCCACCCTGCTTTGGTGCTAATCTCCTCAGCTGGAGCTGAGTGTCCAGCCTCTGCCTTTGCACATCACTCCAGCTGAGTTTGAGCCCTCGGGCAATGTCTGTGCCAGGGCTCTGTGCTGCTCTGGGGAGCCCTGACCCCAAAGGGAATGGGGCTGGAGCCCCAGGAGGGGCTGAGGCAGCTGGAAAGGGGCTCAGCCTGGAGAAATGGAGGCTCGGGGGCCCTTCTGGCTCTGCACAGCTTCCTGCCAGGAGGGGACAGCCGGGGGTCGGGCTGTGCTCCCAGGAACAGGCACAGGAGCAGAGGGAACGGCCTCAGGCTGGGCCAGGGGAAATTTAGCTTGGGTATTAGAGAACATTCCTTCAGGGAAAGGTTTTCAAGCATTGGAATGGGCTGCCCAAGGAAGTGTTGGGCCACCTCGGTCCAGCCCTGGCAGTGCTGGAGTCCCAGTCCCTGGAGGGATTGAAAAACCCTGCACTTGTGGCACTTGGGGACAGGGTCAGTGCTGGGCCTGGCACTGCTGGGGGCATGGCTGGACTCCCTGATCTCAAAGGTCTTTTCCAACCCAAACAAGTAATCAGTAAATGGCTACAGAAGCGTGTCAGAACACAACATCTTTTATAGGCTGAATTCCAGGACAAATTACCACCCCTTTAATGGTGGGAAACAAATAGACAAAGGGCATCATTGCTCTCCTGGGAGCAACACCTTCCATCCAGAATCAGTCTAGCTTTTGCATATTGAAGTATATTCAAAGCATTTGTTATTTTAATCAGCGTAATTGTTATTTTAATACACTGGTCTTGATTTCAGAATATTCTTTTCAGTATCTACTTAGCCATATTTAATTATTCCCTGTAATACTGGAATCTTCCTTTGCTTAACCCCATCTCAGGGAATGATAATTCTGTTTAATGTACAAAGCTCACTCCTGTTTTATGTCCATGGAGCTGTGAGGAGACAAGGGGTTTTTGGTGCCCTTCCATTTGACCAGTGTTTTTCTCAGTGATGTCTGGTCAGAGTACAAACTCTGCTGCTCTTTGGACAAAATGTTGAGGACATTAAAGAGGGCTCCTTGTGTCTGAGACTCTGCAGTTAATAAGTGAAGTTGTTCCCACAGAGCAGAGAATGTAAATTGCAACAGAAGGCAAAGGATTTCACTGTTGTGTTTGAAAAGGGGAATACCTAAATAATGATGATTTAGTTTGGGTCACATCAGAGGCCCTTGAGACAATCTGAAGAGGAGAAGCTGATTCTTGCTGAAGGAGTGTTGCAGTAGCATATTAAAATTTCAAATTCAGCATTGTGTGTGGGGCTTTTAGTTCCTATTAGAAGACAGTGGATCTGTACTGTATTTATGCAGCATTTTCCTTGAAGTATTTAACTCATTGAAGTATCAGTATCAAGAATTCAGAGTTAAACTTTCCAAAGTAATTGTTTGTCTGCCTTTTGATTGCAGACACAAATCTTGTGTCTTTCCATAATATCTGCTAATTATGGCAAAGTTTTTTGTCTGTTATCTGCTTATGGAATTTTGCTACAGACATTCACATGGAATCACAGTTCTGTGATAGCAAACAAGCACACATTAATAGATGGCAAGGGTAGCAAATAACAGGGAGAGCTATTGCTGTTGAAACTTACATATTCAGAGTAATTTTTGATGACATCCCACTTTTACATTACCTTTAGGTCTGACCAGAGTCCATATGACCAGAATGTATGCATCATGGAACAGAAAATATTTTGCTGCATCCTAACAATTTTATTTTGCTTTTGAGCCCTGTTTTATTTTCCTGAAGTTGAAACCCAGATACCCTTTCCAATTAAGCTTCATGTGCACTCTAGTAATGCAAACTCTTGTTTTGTATTTCATAAAAGTAGATCAGGGAATGTGATACTGTTCCTTTGGCAACCATTAAGAGAAAATTAAAAAACAGGGTTTCATCCAGTGAATTGTCCTACATGGGAAGTCACAGCCTGGGTGCAGTGCAGGTCTCCAGCTTAGGAACAAGGAGGGAGATGTCTTGATTTTGGTTGACATAGAGTTAATTTTCTTCCTAGTATTTGCCACAGGGCTGTGGTGCTGGTTTAGAAAGAGAATAATGTTGGTAATACACTGATGGCTTGGGTGTTGCTGAGTGGCCAAGGACTGCTCAGTGTCCCTGAAGCCTGCCAGCCAGGAGGGGCACAAGGAGCCAGGAGGGATCAAAGCCAAGACAGCTGATCTGAACTGGCCCCAGGGATATTCCAGACCATCAGTCAGGGGGTGGTGAGCAACTCTATTCTCAATAATTTGTCTTTCTTGTGTTTTATTTCTCTTTTTATAGTTCTCTTCTGTTGTCTCTCTTTCCATTAAAATTATTAATATTATTATTATATTTCACAGTAAAGATATTTATTTCAATTATTAAATTGTTGTTGTCTCAGCCCACAATCTTTACCTTTGTTTCCATGCTCTGCTCCCATCCCAGGGCAGGGGATGTGTGACTGTGGTATTTAGCTGCCTGCTGGGGTTAAACCAGCACAGCAGGTGAGACATTTAACATATGTGAGTACTCCCTTTGAACTAAATCAGATTATTCACTTGTGTAAAATTGCTCAACTGCCTAAATGTCTGCAGGATCAGGGCCCCAGACTGCAAACAGGAGCAGCAAAGCAATATCCCTCTCGCTGTGCTGCTCAGCCCTGCTCTCCCATTCCCGGCAATTGAAGGAGAGGATGGACCATTTTCAACGCCTCCGTTCCATTATCAGAGCCTTAGTGGGAGGACTGGGGTACATAAACACATTTTTTAATTATAAAACATAGTAGTTGAAAACAGTTCTATAGCAAGTAAGATCATAACCAAAGGAAAAAAAAAAAAAAAAAAGAATGAGGAAAATCACCATCCAAAGCTGCAGGGCAGACTCTGGGGATCAGAGAAATCCTGGCCATTCAATTCCTGCACAATTTCAAATGACAGGATTTTTAAAGAGGTAACATCACACAGAGCGGGATCTTATTCAAGTTTGTATGCAAAAATTTCTTTGAACATAAACTCATGTCTTAAATTAATAAAAGAAAAGGAAATAGCTCTGCAAGCCAAATGAAATCCCTACCTTCATTAGCTCCTCCTGCAGAACCTTCTAATATCAGCTGGGCTTACAGCTGTTAGCAGGTGATTGATAGTGCTTGTTAAGTCCTCCTTATCTTTCTGAGTGCATCTTTTGACATTCTAAATATCATCTCGATAAGATTTCCTGGGCAATTGAATTCAGCATCTTTGAGACATCCATGGCAGTAACTTAGAAACAGAAATGACCATGCTTTATTTTTGAATTTTTAACCTTTGGGGCTTTTCCACGCTAGGATCCCAAAAGCTGCTCAGATTTATCTTCTAGCACATACTAAACATTATTCCATGATTAGTTTAAAACAAGTTCTCTGTTACAATGAAGATCTCATCTCAGAAATGACATCAAGTTTATCACTGTTATTCCATTCTGCATTTTCCTCATGTACCATCCAGTAACTAATCTAATATTTGCCTCAGAAAATAAGATATTATAAGTAGAGAACATCTCCTTAGGAGCATGCATGCTATAATCCTTTCAAGCTTAATTATTTTTGAAGTTCATGCCTATATATCTTTCATTTCTATTTAGAGGGTCTGTGACACTTTTATTATTAGAGTGAAATATGCAAAAAAAATTATTATTTCCCATTCTCAGAAGTATGGACTTTTTAAAAAAGGTTTGCTAGGTGTATAAATTAATTTCAGACAGTTCTCCACTCTGCCTAGAGTGACTTTCAATGAATGCACGCATCTCTAAACACACAAATCATCTTTTAACACTGAAGTGTAAAAAAGTCTTTGTGTAGGCAGGCTATTGGGGCTGCTGAAGAAATCTGTCAATAAGATCATGTTCAGGGAGCGCACTCCTGAAACGAGTGCTACAAGAGGCTGCCACTCCTCGCTGCTAAATCATCTCTGCCACACAGTGACAAACCGCACTGAGATGTGACCTTCAGCAGGAGCCCGAGGTGTGCCCGAAGGCTGGGCCCGAGCTGCTCGGTGCCGGCCATCTGCAGAGCCCCAAATGTGCGTGTGTGCCCGTGTGGGTGCCGAACAGGCTCTGTCCCCGCTCTGCCACCATGGCACCTCCTGTAGTGACAAGCCACCTCTGCGGCTCGCTCTGAAAGAGCCCAGACTTCAGCTGCCACAACAACAGATGGAGCACGGCCACGGGCCCTGACGGGCTCTGAGCAGCGAGGCCACCACCAGCACTCTGCTCCAGCCTGCTGGGGCTGGGGACAGCTCTGCTCCAGCCTGCTGGGGACAGCTCTGCTCCACCTGCTGGGGCTGGGGACAGCTCTGCTCCAGCCTGCTGGGGCTGGGGACAGCTCTGCTCCAGCCTGCTGGGGACAGCTCTGCTCCAGCCTGCTGGGGGCTGGGGACAGCTCTGCTCCACCTGCTGGGGACAGCTCTGCTCCAGCCTGCTGGGGCTGGGGACAGCTCTGCTCCAGCCTGCTGGGGGCTGGGGACAGCTCTGCTCCACCTGCTGGGGGCTGGGGACAGCTCTGCTCCACCTGCTGGGGGCTGGGGACAGCTCTGCTCCAGCCTGCTGGGGGCTGGGGACAGCTCTGCTCCACCTGCTGGGGGCTGGGGACAGCTCTGCTCCACCTGCTGGGGGCTGGGGACAGCTCTGCTCCAGCCTGCTGGGGCCAGCTCTGCTCCAGCCTGCTGGGGCTGGGGACAGCTCTGCTCCAGCCTGCTGGGGACAGCTCTGCTCCAACCTGCTGGGGCTGGGGACAGCTCTGCTCCAGCCTGCTGGGGCCAGCTCTGCTCCAGCCTGCTGGGGACAGCTCTGCTCCAGCCTGCTGGGGCTGGGGACAGCTCTGCTCCAGCCTGCTGGGGCTGGGGACAGCTCTGCTCCAACCTGCTGGGGCTGGGGACAGCTCTGCTCCAGCCTGCTGGGGACAGCTCTGCTCCAGCCTGCTGGGACTGGGGACAGCTCTGCTCCAGCCTGTTGGGGACTGGGGACAGCTCTGCTCCAACCTGCTGGGACTGGGGACAGCTCTGCTCCAACTGGAGAGCTGGGGACAGCTCTGCTCCAACCTGCTGGGGCTGGGGACAGCTCTGCTCCAGCCTGCTGGGACTGGGGACAGCTCTGCTCCAGCCTGTTGGGGACTGGGGACAGCTCTGCTCCAACCTGCTGGGGCTGGGGACAGCTCTGCTCCAACTGGAGAGCTGGGGACAGCTCTGCTCCAGCCTGCTGGCGCTGGGGACAGCTCTGCTCCAGCCTGCTGGGGCTGGGGACAGCTCTGCTCCAGCCTGCTGGGGACAGCTCTGCTCCAACCTGCTGGGGCTGGGGACAGCTCTGCTCCAGCCTGCTGGGGCTGGGAACAAAGCACACCAGGCATGGAGCTGCTCCCAGCCACTGTGACGCCGGGGTGCCCGGAGGATGATGCTCAAGGACAGGCAGCATGGGAAATGGGTGCTGAAATGGAAGTGGAGCTGATGGCTTTAAAGGGGATAAACTTCATAAAATTACAGAATCCCCGAATATTCTGAGTTGGAAGTGTGAGAAATGACTGCTCACTTAAAAAAATTAGAGGGTTTATTAAATCTTAACAAAAATACAGCAAAAGGACTAAATAAGGAAAAGCAGGCCTGGGAAGTGCCCTCATGGCTGCCCACCATGTAGCTGGCTCATCATCAAGGTGGATGCTTCACCTTTTATATCTCTAGCCCCTCCTAGAGCCTTGTCAGTCAACTCCATCCCTGCTGTCCAGTGGTAGAAATCACTTTCTTACATTCTGATTGGAGGTCAGGTGCTGCCATAGTAACAAGCCAACCCTCCCAAAATCCCTGGATTACCAAAATCATCCCATGATAACACATACTGGGCAAGCACATTGCAGTAACATTTATATATACATTATACTTCCTTTACCATACATATAATGTTTACCCCTTAATTGTGAGAGGAAACCCTTTACTCATCTGTAACAGAAGGGACTCCCAAGGATCATCGAGTCCAGCTCTTGAGTGAATGGCCCACACAGGGATCGAGCCCACAGCTTTGGTGTTATCAGCTTCAGGCTCTGAGAGCAAATCTGAGAGTTAAAATCTTATAAACTGTGTGGTTTCAGAAGGTGCAGTGACCATGGTGAGAGCAAAGCACTGCACAGCACCGTGCCTCAGTCCCCTCTCACAAGGGGTGTGCACGTGGCATCACTCAGCGCCTGTAACTGGTGTATCACAACCACTTCTGGATTCCAAATCAAAACATTCAAGAGATTTGGCTCAATTGTCATATCACAACAGGAAAGAAGGGATATGCAGAGGTAGTCTGAATTGCATACCAGAGTGCCAGAGCTCAGAGATTCTTTCCTGTTGTTGAATCTGCTCACTTCTCAAAACGATTCACCTTGGACAAGGGTAGAGGAAAAGGGCAGAGGACACTGCGATTTCAAAGGCAGAGCACACTAAATGAGTAAATCAAGATAATAACCTGCAAAGCATCCTCTAGTTTCTTTTCTTCTTTTTCTTTTTTTTTTCCTTTTTTTCTTTTAGTGCATCCAGCATGATTTATTGTCTCTTCAATTGTTTTGAACCTTGGAAGTATGTGTGAACAATAAGATTGGCATTTGTGCATTTGCAGGCACTGAAGTACTTCTAAAATGCAAATCATTGATGAACTTAAATTATTTTATCGGATTTATGGAAAAAAAAAGGCAGAGGTTGATTAAATGTTGAGTCTTGGGTGATATTTAATTGGTAACCATTACATTAGGAAATAGACTTGCCATAGTTTGTACCATACAAATGGGATTCAGGCTGCAAACAAGGAATGTTAATAACCTCAGCGAGCATCAACGTGTGGGCAACAGCAGCTTAGAGGGAAGGGGAAAGATTGTTTCACTGGCATGGAGCTAAAAGTGAAAAGGAATCTTTCTCTGTAGGAAATGTTTCCTTGTCTGTCCCTTTGCTGTGATCTGTGCGGTGTTCTCATGTATAACTTTTGTTATATTTGTGCTAAATATAAAAGGGGTCACATTAGCCTCCTTAAAACAGAGGTGAGGGAAGGTGTTCCCTGCAGTGAAAGCAGCTGGGAGAATGCTGTGCCCTCGGGTCATGGTTAAAAGTGCCTGATTTGAGAGTTCACAACCTGCTCCCATGGTGCTGTGAGTAACTTTAGTTTGCCCTTAATTGTCTTCATTTAAATCTTTGTATAATTATTCTCACAAATGAATCTTGAGGAAAAAAACAAAACCACTAAAAAATCACATTAAAAATATGAAGAAAGAAAAGACTGAACTAAAGAAGCAAGTAAAAAAATAATCCTAGCAGATTTCTCTGAGACGAGTTTCTTTTAACCCATGTGTGTGTTTGGTTTGGTTTGGTTTGGTTTTGACCACTCCAGTGACAAATTCTAGAAGGATTTGTGGCAGTGAGCAGCACACAGGATTCATGACAACAGCATGGTCCTGTGGAGTCCTTGTCCCTGGTGGCTCAGAACACCAAGGGAGCACTGTGGTGCCACCCTGTCCCACACCAGAGTGTGCCACTCGTTTGTCACAGCTTGGCCAGAGGGCAAAGCAGTGCTTGGAGCTCCTCACATCTGGAAGCTGTCCCAGTCCTTGTGCTGAAGTCACAGCACAATTAGTTCCAGGAAAGACTCACACTCTGGTTGTGCTTATTAAGCAGAACTTCAGCCTGGTGGAAGCTGACAGGAGTGCTGGCTTAGCTATTAACGGAATTGAATTTTCATCCATTGTGCTGGGAGAATAGGGAGGGTGAGTTAGAAACAGCACTGTGGGTAACAGTGGGGATGTCAACTGGCCAGATGAGCACAGGAGAAACTGCCTGGGAGTTTGAGTGGTGAGGGACAGAGATTTCACAGAAAAAAAAAGTGGAACTTTTCAAGCTGCTGTCTCTTCATGGTGGAGAATAAACTGCTTTTTTGGATTCCTTCTTTTCTAAAACTGTACAGGTTAATGCAGAGCCAGCAGTTACCTCACAAAGAGTCAAGACTGCCTGTTGGGCTACTCTTGGTGATATCAGCTCTTGGGGTTCTCATGGCTCAGGGTTAGAGTGAAAACAAGGAGAGCTCCAGCCACTGAAACAGGGTTTAATGATGAGAATGGCAAAGGGCAGGAGAGAGAAGAGGTAGGGGGAAGGAACACATAGTATTTATCCAGAACAGTGACATTTCCAGGCTTTCCCTAGATAATTCATTTTTCCATTACTGCAAATGGTTATTCTGACTGGAAGAATAACTACAGATGGCTTTTTTTAAGAAGCTCAAAAATGTGAAATGAGCAAGTTACACTTTAATGGAATTGAATCACTTCAAAGTATACATTCAAAGCCTGCTGGCAAATTTCTCGGGTGGCTGACTACAAACAGCAAAAATCCCCCATTTGTGGAGGTGTGATTTAGCAGGCCACTTCTCTGTACTGACTGATATTTGTATATTTGTCACTTCAAAGGTGATGAATTAGAAATATCAAGCATCATTAAAATCAATGGGAGTTGGCTCTTGACCTTACTGAGGCCAGGATTTTATCCATTATCACTGACCTCTTGGTTCTTCTATTTTGTCACTTTGCTCTGCAGCTGTGAAACTTTTTCTAACTTATGTTTTATCTCCTATGTAGAATTGTAATCAGTACAGGATTGGCTTCCGGGGGAGCTAATCTGTACTTACCATGTTATTATCAGGCTAAATTACCCTTAATATGCTGACTTTACACTACTTTGAGAAGTCCTGTCACTGAGCATTTCTCAGGGCATAGCAGGTGTAGATGAAGAGATCATGTTGATATACCTCTTACCTATTCTAAAATGTAATTTTGATCTGTTGTCATGTGCAGATTCTACAGGGTTGCTACAGAATGGCATCAGGATAAGCATTATACCAGGATGTCTGAATGCACCATGGGTTTTAGAGCAGCGGGAATCCTGGAAACAAGTAGATATTTTTCACAGAACTGATGACAAACAAGGCTAGGGCACCCAAAACATAAATGGCTGTTGGTTTTATTTTGAAAAACTCTACCATTGTGAATGAAATCAAGATTTTTCTGGGAAGGAGTTGGCTCTTCAGAAAAAAGAACCAAACTAAACCCAAAATCAAATAAAAGCTAGCTTTAGTTTCATCTCAATGCTGCAACTTAAGAGCTAAAAGAGAAAAAGCAAAATTTTCATCTCTTTTAGGATACAAATTACCTTTCCTGGACAGATCTAACCCCAAAAAGCTTTTTCTTTCAGCTGCTGTTTCTTCTGGTCTCTCCAGAACCACATCCACTTGTAGTTTGGCTTTTTTCCTGCAAGGGAATCCATCAATGTGGCATATTGGAGGTGGAAAACATGATGCAGCAATTTGTTAATGGAGAGTATGTTTTCATTTTGTGAGAAAAATCAGTGATTATGTGCAGTGGTAAAAGTTCAGGGTCTTTTAAACCCTCCTTCTCTGTAGTGCTAAGTTCTTATTTCAGTAGGAACTGTAGTAGCTCAAAGTCTTTCCTTTTTAGCTCCATACTGAACCAATGCAATCAAATGTGAAATGGAAAATGAGAAAAGTAATTATTATTACCAGTGGCATTTCTTTAAATGTTGCTTTTCAAAAGCACTTTAATTACAATATGCTTTTCATGTTGGTTGAGTTTATCTATATAGGGAATACAATCATTAATTATCATAATTAAGACACCTGAATTCAGCCTGACTGGCATTTCTTCCACCCCGAGTTGTATCGTTGTTTTATCTCTGACAGTTAGGTTTTCAATCAGATGTTATCTACTTTTTCCTAATCATTAAGAAATGCTTTACTAATTAGCACATGAAATTCATCCTACATCAGACTGAATTGAATCAAGGTCTATTATCTTGAACAGTAAGACACTTCAGAATTCACAGTAATAGGGCATGAATATGTGATACAGTTCATACACATTTCATGAACCTCCACGTTGCCGTTATTTTTTCAAGACTCTGCAATTAGTTATGCCATTTTCAGGTCACTTAATTCCCTCTCACTGTTTAACAGTCTGGTAGATTACAATGCTCTAAAAGCCTGAGTTAACTCATCCCATGCCATGAGCTTTTTCCATTCCCCAATAAAGATGCTTTTTGAAACCTTCCCTCACGTTCTGAGAAACTGTCTGCCGTGTATGAAACTTTCCCCAAATATTGTTTATTAAGAAAGGAGGACATATTTTCAACTATTATGTCAGTTCTAATTTGAATTCCATGCGTGAATCAGTTGTTGCCTGATCCACAGCTATTGTGCCAAAATTTAGCCATATTCCACACCTGATCTTCCACTGAAGATATTGTCATCGTGGAAGGAACCAACCAGCTTGGGACCAATCTAAACCTGATTAAAAGGTTTTAATCCTGTTTCTAATAAACTGTTCTAAATGCAAGGGAGGACATGCTCTTGCCCTTCTCTGTTCTCCAAGGCACAGTCCCCTAGTTGTGATGAGTTTTAATTTGCTTTAAGTAAGGGAAAGGATGTTGGGTTTTAGATTTACTTACAGGAAGTTATGAAGGCCGGGCTATAGAACTGCACAGAGAGATTAAAATGATTAAGATTTCTCATTTATGTAATAAACCTTACAGTGATACAGTCTTTATATTCAGATACTTGGCAGGAATTTCAGACAAAATCTCCCGTATGTGGATTTATTTTAAAGATGAGAATTTGTATCAGCCTTCAAATATCTACTCTTTCATGGTTCTAAAAGGTGCAAGTTTCTCATTTAGTCAAGATAAAAACACAAAAACTTTTTAATCACTAAGAGGTAATGTTGTATAAATCCTGGAAACCTAGATATTCTCACATAGCCTCATTTAGGTACACAAAGCTAAGTGTAGCTCCCTGCCCTTGGCTAGAATTCCTGTGCAACCACACACAAAGCACAATGGATTTGGGAGCTGATTTCTGTCCCAGCAGACCATGCCTGGGTTGTTTTTTTAAGCTATATCTAAATAAATATTCCCCAATCTTGTATATGCTGTGAAATGGACACATTTCTGGATGGTGACAACTTTTTGGGGTAGAATGACCAAGTGGATTTTTTTTTTTAAGCTGGATATTTCTGTATCCATCCGATCTAGTCCTGTGGATTTTACCGTAGAAAGTCTGAGAACCTCCTACCACTGCTGCTACTACTGGGAGGCAAACCTGGTTGTTCAACACAGGAATAGGGCCTTTGGGGGAGTACAGCCCCTCTTTTAGGAGACAGAGGTAAGAAAACACCTCCAGATTGTTAAGGCTTTGCAGTACAGAGCCATGAATGCCTCTCAAGCCATGTGCCAACGTCAAACTGGATCTTCTGAGACATGAGTGCGCTTTTGTGGTGTGTGCCTTAAAATTGTTCATCCCTGCTTTGTATCAGATCAGTTATTTGGTGATGTTTCTTTCAAAACATGGTGTTTCTGACTCACAGGGGTTGCTGGAGAAAATGTAATTGTACCACAGCTTTATGAACAAAAGGGCTTGAATTGGCAATCTCTGAGTTAAATGGAAAGTAGCTGGTAGCAGAACATTCCCCAAGGGGACTCATGGATTTAGGAGCCATTTCCTAGCCTGCTGCCTTATACTCTGATTTTCTTGACTTTAAGGATAGGCTGTAACAGGCTTCTGTTTCCCAGGAAAGAACTGTCAAGCTTTAGTGCTTTAAGAATTTAGTTAACAATTTTGTGTTTAGAAGTTGAATTAGTGGCTGGAGTTTTACAGGTGTTGACTCTTTGCAACCCCATTATCTTCAAAGTATTTTTTGAATGAAATGCTCAGAATATCATAGAGCTTCTGAGCTTGCCAAAAATGGAGTTTGTACCAGCCCCAGTTGCATCTCTGAATATTAGAATATTTTGGGTTCAGTGAAATTGTGCTCGTTAGGTCTGGGTAGGAGTGGGCCCATGAAGATGAGTTTGGAGTACCATTTCCATAATTTTTTTCCTTTAATTTCAGATAAAGATTGTTTCTAAGAGTTTATTCTCTTTGGGTTTCCTTCTGTAATAAATGATAGCTGATGCTGTGTTTCCATACCAAATACTCTCTTAGAAGTGTATCAGCTGTCCAGGTAAGGAATTAGCTCTTCCTTGTTTTCCCTTTTTAACAGAGGGTTAGTGAACCAGCTTATAGAAAGCACATTCAGTGAGGAGCAGGAAAAAAATACCTCAATCAAAATAGCTGTACTGCTGAAAATGAATGATTACTCCTAGGGGAAGGAAGTAGGGTGGGAGAAGAGCTGCATCACACAATTCAATGGGAAATAAGGTTTGTGTGCAAGCTGGAGAGCAGCATAAGATTTCCTTGCACATCCACACCATGCAAGTATATTTTTGTAGCACATCATTTCTCTTTAGCTGGTGTGTTCAGTTACTGCTCATCTCCCCGAGGGATTTTTATTAGTATTGAAGGAGACTTCACCTGGAAATGGAGTAGCCTGAAATTTGACAAGTTGGAAAAATACTTACATTTTTATCTGAAAGAAAAAATGTAGTATTAAAAAAAAAAAAAGCAGAGGAGGGGGAAGTAAACATGCATTTCAACAGTCTCAAATGGTTACTGCACAGTTTATGGAAAACAACATAATTAATTAGTTAATTACAGAGGTATTTATTATTTTCATATGGGGAATCATACTGTAAATGGTCCATTAATCTATTTGTACCCATAGAATCCGAGAGCAAGTAAATAATATTCTTTCAGTTTGTGACCATTGATACTGTGAGAGAAAGCATTGCCAAGGTGCTGCCCTACCCTAGAAATGGCTTTCCAGGAAGGCAGGGATGCACCTTTGGGCCTGGAGAATCAGGGTTTGAGGAGGAGGAGATGAAGTTTAGAGTGGGATCTAAGGTATATATGAAGTTGAGGCATGAAAATAGGTTCCAGCCAACTATGCTGTGCCTCGCTGGTGCTTTCACAAAAAGGCTGTGTCTAATGTGGATTTCAGCAATTTAGTGAGCATAAAGTCACTTCCAGAAGCATCACTGATCCCTGTGTTGACCTGGCAATGAGAACATTACTGGAGTTTATATTATTTATGAAAAATAATGAATAAATTCTTTCTGTGGTAGTGTGTGCTATTCCTTCTCCACATTTTTGTTTCACCTTCTGAGTGTCTGTTTTTTGTACTTAGCCTTTTGCTTTCCATGACTCACCTGCCTCTTATCTCTGACCAAAATTCCTGTTTTGCAGAAAACTACCTTATAAACTCATGCATTTTGCCTTTAAAGCTAAATGTTGGAAACAAACGTTCTAAATGCCAATGAAGCAGAAAAATGTCTTCCAAAATGCTGTGAATTCCCACAGTGGAAGGGAGATGGAAGTGTGCAACACAGCACAAAGAGTGAAGAAACAGCATCCAGCTTCTGAACTGTGGCACTGTGATCCAACCTGGCACTGTTTCCAACTCCAAACTCTCTCTGTGAGGCCAAGGTCTCCTCCTTTGTGCAACCTTTCCTGCAGAACAGCAGCTCCCCCCAGCAGCCTCGGGAGTTGGACACGCACCACAAATTGTTCCATGGGGACTCGCTAGGCTGGGAAGTGAGAAGGAGGACAGAGTAAGCCCACTATAATTTTCCTTTAATATTCTTTTGTTTCACTCCTTCCCAGGGGCACAGGCAGCCCCAGCTTGGATTCAGGGGATGAACTCGCCCCATTGTCACATCCTGCTGCCATGTCTCCTGGCTGCAGGCAGAGCTGTGCCCTGTCTGGGGAGCTGTGTCTGCCACCGAGCCAGCAGGGCAGGGGACTTGTACCACTGGGCTGGTTACATGGGAAATTCTCATCACAGCAAAGGCAGTGGGAATTGAAAGCAAGCTGTTGGGCTGCCACTCTCTCCTGAAACTGCACTGTGACTCCAGACTGTCCACAGGGAGCAGCTGGGACAGGAGCTGAGCTGGAATAGCAATCACAGCCTGCCCTTTCTGCAGGAGCTTGTCTGTGGTCACTCGTGCCTTGTGCTGCTTCCCATTCCTCACCATTCCCTCAGGACAGATGTCTCAGCCTGTGCCCAGAGCTCCTGTCCTACAGGACAGCTCTATCTGCAGCATCCCCCCCGGGGTCCTGCCCACAGGAGATGCAGAATCCTGCAGAAAAGTGGTGTCTTCTCCCCTGCAAGGACGACGTGGCTGTGGTACCACATTAGTGCCACATTTTATAATGTTGTTCTCCTTCCTGTTGCTCTCTAAATGCATGACTTCGGTTTTCTGCCTTAGAGGCTTCACAAGCTAAAATTCATTCTGAGAGGAGAATGCTGGAAAGCAGCAAAAGTGCTGCCTGGAATGGCCTTGGCTGTGAACACATCGACACTGGATGCAAGACAAAAAGTTAGACAATAGAAGATTGAAACCTCAGATATAACAGAGCTTAAATTAAAATGGTTTTATTCTACAACTGCAAGATGCTATGTGTAAAAACAGACTTACAAGATGAAAAGATTGCAGAAGGAAATTGCTTATGCCCCAATATGTCCCTGGTTCCTTTCTCAGCTCTCTGGTTTCCACCCTTTCCTTACATACATACCAAGTTCATTTTCTCACAAGTAGTTATTTTGTTTTGGTTTTGAAATGAGAAAATAGAAGGCTGTAGTAAGAGTAATTTTCATATATTCCCCATGTCATATTTTTCTGGTTTTCTTTTCCCCCAGCAGTCTGTCTCTCTCCCAAAATCTCTGTTATTTGTGCTTATAAAGCAGCCCACACATTTTCCAGTAGTATTTCCACTCTCCAGGATAATGTTTTTTGGACCGATATATTCTAATATTTAGGAGGAAGAAAACATCCTCTAAGAATTCTTCTTATTTTCACCTTTTGATGTTCTCAACTGCTTTTTTTTCCCCTGAAATCTGATGGGTTGCAAGACAAGATTTTAAGTATTTACAACCATCTCTAATAAACCGCTTCATGGATATTTATGAGGTGCTGTTTTAGCAGGCTGTATTATAATATTAATCAAAATCAAGGCTGCCTCTTGGAAAAACTCCAAGAGTTAGATCTTTGCTGAAATCTTTCCAGGTATCTTTATTTTTCCCATTCCTTTTGTTTTTTGTTGTTGATAATTTCCAGTTAAGTTATTTATCAGATGATGTTTGAATACATATGAATACAGTTTTGACAGGAACTCAGACAATCCTGAAATTAATCTTTGTTTTAATGTTTATTCAACACTTTTTGTTTTCTGTTTATTTTTAAAGGAAAGGAGCAGTACTAGCACCCTGCTGTGTCACTAAAATTACATTGTATGAGTTTATTGCTTACAAGCAGAGATGTCCTGGCATGTTCTGAAGATCTGTGTATGAATCCTTGGTGCAATTCTCACATCCCTCACTTAAAGGTCTGATGAACCCAAGAGGCCAACAGGTACAATTTCAAGTACCTGTTTCAGGTCAAGGATTAGTTTTTTTCTGAAAGCTCAACTTGATACCCTTAACTCTTAATTTTCAGGGGCATTAAGTCTGGCTGTCAGTGTGTGTTGAATGTTTAAAGCCTCCAAGAGAGCAAATAAAGTTTAGTGGGAATTTTTTACACGGGGAACTTAACGATTTTCAGAAGTTCACAAAGGTAAGGCCAGGCCAGCTGGGCACAAGCCCCCTGCATTTCCTTGTTTATGTGTGCATGTATTTCTCAGCTGGATATATTACATCCTTCCTTTTTAGCCTGTTAACTTGAAAGCCATGCTGGTATGGTCAAACAGGATCAAGATCAGAAATTGCTTCTATTATGTGTTGCTTTGGGTTCAGTATCTGCCTGATACTTCTTAAAGAATTGTTGCAGAATTGCTGGAGGTAGGCCTAAACTAGTTCTGAGTTCTCTGCTTTAATGTTATAATTTCCCACAAAATAATTGCTGGAGTATAGAACCACACAGAAAAACTCCACAATAAACCAAAAAATCTACAGATGTGATTTGGGAAAGACCAATGACATATAAAATACTTATACAATACAGAATCACAGCAAAGCCATGTCAAAAAATAAAAGGTCAATCATGAAATATATTTCATTTCAAAATGTTTTTCAGCTGTAATGTCCTGAGATATTGCCTGCAGCACAAGTAATTTGAAACCTGCAATATTGTTTTTAGTGCCTTTCCCTTTGCCCTTGTACCACAACCACTGCAGAACATGAAGCTGCAGTTGGAGATTACTGAGGGCCACTGCTGATCAGTCCTAATTAAAACACCTCTTGTGTGCTTTATTGATACACACTCAGCTTTGGTCCATGGTTTTAGGGTGTATCATGATAAATATATTTGAGGGGAGATGACAGAGTCTGAGAGATAATAAATGTTGTTGTTCCAATGGTCTTACAGGTGCGGCAGGAGTTGTCATGGCCACTCTCCTGCACTTTGTCCATGTGGAATTCAACTCTAAGGGCCCAGTTCACCACTCCACTGCACTGTTTGATGCTGGTGCAGTTCCATTGACTTCCACAGAAATGCAGCAGCTGAAGTCTCATGAAACAAATTGGTCTTTAGGCCTCAAGTCATACAAACAGTGCTCAATCCACTGGTACATGTTGGAGAGCTGAAGCACTTGGAAATGGTATTATTTTTAGCAGGCTGATAACAGGCCATCAGTCCCCTCTGCAGCACCATCTGGAAATCCAGAGCCATAACAGAGCAAGTGGTTAAAAATCAGCCATGAGGAAAGAGGAGGTCTCCAAAAGATTGGTGGAATCCTCAGGAGAAGAAACATTTCTGTCTTTATCTAAATCCCAAAGGCTTTTTACTGTTGTTGAAATCAGGATACCCTCATTAATGTTGTGAAATGAAGTCTGACTGAAGTTGGGGAGTGAGGAAGAGGTTATGGAAGTTGCCCTGAGAGAATGTGGAAACAAGCAGAATGTGCTCGAGGGCAGGAAGGAGGAATATGCAGGGACAGATATTTTCTGTCAGCAGCCTGAATTCCCAGCAGTGAGAACTTCTGACCATTAAAGTGACATGGAGACTTCTGGCAGAGACCTTGTGTTCAGTGATGCCTCCCTTTGTGCACTGGATCATCTGCAGTAGATAAATCGTCTTTAGCCATTAGAAATGCAGGCAGAGAAATTGTGCTTTCTGTTGTGCAGAAATCTCTGGACAGTGTAATTTTATCTGGCCAAATCCACTTCTACCTCTGCAGCCTCCCTTGTGATGTGCTGAAATGGCACAGGCAGCCTTGTGCACTAACCTGAATTCCATCCTAATAGATCGAGTGAATAATTAAACTTTAATTAGCCTGTGCCTACATTCCCAACACTGCAAGTTTGCAGAGAGGGCAAACAAGGCATTGTCAGAGAAGTTATGTGCAGAAATCTGCTCTGATTGACTGAGAGTGCATCAGTCTTGACATATTCTTGCAATATTTTTCAGCAACAGAAGGAAAGAGAAGTATGCATTGCATCAATCAAATTAACAGGGCAAAAAGGCAAATGTAAGGCAAATGTCAGTTCACTCTGCAGACACTGTTCTTGCCCAAGTTAAAAGAAGGAAGTAAGGTGGGCCATTGTCCCCATTATTGGTCTGCCATACAAAATTGACAATTACTTGTGTTGTTTGAGACAGTTTTGCTGTTCTCCTGTGCTCAGTTCCAGTGTTATACAGTTGTAGCCAGTGTGCTGGAGAGAGCAAGCAGAGAAGAGGCTGTGTGCCTGAATTAAAACAGTACCCAGTGAAATCCATTGTGTTTTGATTTATAATTATGGAAATTCTTTTATCCCGTGTGTCAAAGTGATTTGAAAACACAGAAGCAACTCCACAGCATAGGTATTGCTCGCTGTAATGTGACATCAGCTCCTGGAAATGTACCTCAGGCACACTTCAGCTGACAGCCTGGAGGTCAGTGCCAAAGAGGCACATTGCTGGATTTGCATTTTCCAGGGAGATGAGGCAATGCTGAGGGCTCTGAGCCCTGCTGTGTTTCAGAAGCTCTGTGTACACTGGCTAAGGCACCCTGAGCCCAAGCTACATATTCAAGCTGCTTCCCCTGCTCCCGGTACAAAGGGCAGACAGTGCCTGATTCCTGTCCTGAGGAACTCATGTTTTTGGGGTAGGATGAGTACTTTTCTCTTTCCGTCCCCTGGGGTCCTGCCTGCAGGCTGCAGCCCGGACATCACCAAAAATGGGGAGGTTTTTAAGAAGAGGTCTGCCTTCACAGACTTCCTCTCAATAATAACAGCATGAAAATCTAAAAAGCAGACTCCCAGCAAAGTACAGTTCAGGCCACGGGGGGCTGGTTCCTAACGGGCTCCTCACTCCTCTGGCCCAGAAGGGTTTAATGGGAGAGGCTTTGGAGTGGATCTCCCGCTGAAGGCGAGCCTGCTCAGGCACTTCTCCAGCTAATTTCCCTTTCACTGCAGAGCACATTTCCCCTCTATTCAGGAGGTGCCTGTCTTGGTCAATTCTGCTGAAAAGCCACTTGGAAATTCGTCCTTTTTTGCTTAAACACCCTGCCACAATATCAGCCTCTTGCACAGTTCATATATCAGCCTGCTGATGCTACAGGGGTGTTGCTTCATCCTTGATGAGCTGTTAAAAACAGGTGCTCACCCTGAGGGTTTGACTTAAATCCAACAGAATTAAGAAATGTTAAAGGAGGATCTGCATCTTTCAAGCAGACCCATTGTGTCTTGGTGCTGTAGATAAGCTCCAGTCAGTGTAAGAAGAGGGAAGTTTCACTCGAGTAAGAGCAGTGCAATTTGAAATGTTGGCAGCTGATAAGTGCAGGTGAGGATAAAGGCATGTCTGCATCAGTCACTTGCATTTCACTCGGAATATATTTTTCTTTGTTAGAAAATCCTGCAGATATATGCACCCATCTGCTCCTCAATCCACATTATCTTACTGCTAGTGTGCTTAATTATATCCTTTCCATAAAATCCCCAATTTTAATATGCCTTGGAAGTATATTCTACACCTTCTTTCTAAAATAAAATATCCTAAGTATCTCTTCAGTCCTCCAACTTGAGAGACCTGAAAATGCAAATGAAAATATTTTGACTTCTCACTGAAGATACCTCTAGACTCCAAGATTATGCAGAGTCTTGTCCTTATATCATTGTACCTGTGTCTTCTGCTTCTGAAAATATTGACCTAAAGGACCTTTGCACACCTCAAAACAAACACAGGCCGAGTGAGAGCTGTGCATGAGGATGTGCAATCTGGAAGAATTTATCTATTCATTCTGAGAAATTCTCACACTTTCCCATATATATTTTGTTAATTTTTTTTTCTGTCATGAAGGGAGAAAACAAAGCAGAAAGCTTTATTTTGCACTGAGGTCTGTCCCTTCCCACTTGCATTATTCTGGGATTAGGTGACACTATGTATCTTTAATTTCACTTATTTACATTGAGTTGTATTTAACTCTTTGATAACGAGGCCCTATTCAAATATATTTGGTTTATCTCTTTTGACTCTGAAAGTACAAATAATACCAAAATTTCAGTTGAACTTTCATAAAGCTGATGCTGTCCTATAGTAAAGTCAAATAATCACATTGATTTTCACTTGGCATCTAGACTAACTCTTAAGGAATATATGTGGTAATTGATTTGTATGCTAGAGTTGCTGCAGGGTTTATTTTCAAAATGAGATTTTAGGCTAGGGTATTTTTTTGTTAATTAAATATATTTTAAAGGATTTATGTTCTCTTCTTGTTCAAATAGACTGAATTTTCAATGACTTCTACCAAAATGTTAGATGATCCTCTGCAATAAATAACCCTTTTTGTGAGATAATGCAGGAGACTGAAAAATCCTTATTTCTGTATTACTTCTCCCAGACAATACCAAATATTACAGTTATCACTTGAGATCCTATTTTAAAGACACCACAGTTTAATGAACACATGTTTTAATGAGTAGGGCTCCATTTTTTTTAGTTTAGGCCTTAAATTTTCCCCTTGTTAAGCAGTTCTGCTTTTACTAGAACCTTTTGAGTAAAAGTGACACAGATTTCATTGGGAAGTAGCCTTAATATCACCACCCCTTGTATCACTGTTTGTCCTGTGGGCTCCAGAGTCCCCAAAGGCTGCAGCTGGAGGAGAGTGTGCCTTTACCCAGCTCCATCCCGACTTTTGGCACTTGTCCTGGGGAGAGGGGAGGGACAGAGCTCTCCTGGGGCCAGCAGGAGCTGCAGACATGGAGCCAAACCCTACTCATTCACACAGAGCTGGGCTGGGCATTGCTGGCATGAATGCTAAAAGAAAACCTAAACACGTGGGATGGGATTTTCAGATAAATTTAAGAGCCTATTTAGTGACCTGTCAGGTGATTTGGATTTATTTTTAAGTGATCATAAAAGCTCACAGTGCAGAAATCAGTTTTTTTAGAGACATGTTTAAGAAGCCAAATTTATGAGTTCTGATGCTGTTGCAAAGCAGCTGAGAAACTTAAATGCATCTTCCAGCTTTTATTGCTGTGGTCCTCAGCTCCAGTGGATATCAGTTGGATGTAAAGATGCTTATTAAAACTGCAGTCTCATCCTTCCTGTATAGCCCTCCTATATTTATCAAATATTTCTGTGATGGTTTCAGGATATGACAGCCCAGGAAAGGGATGACATCTAACAACTGATTGATAAATTGAACTAATTTTTGAAATATTTGAGTTCCTGCCCCTGATTTGCCAGACTTCCTAATGGCTGCACAGGTAATTTGGCCTTTTTGATCTCCTGCCACTCACCTTTGATGGAAGCCAAGGGCATTCTTCTGTCTTGGGGAGAGGAAGGAGGCTATATCTGAAACACATCAAAGGATTAAACCAGGCAAAATATTAATATTAACATTATTATTATTATTATTATTATTATTATTATTATTATTATTATTATTATTATTAATAATAATAATAATAATAATAATAATAATAATAGTAATGATACAGAAAAGCAGTGGCCAGATTTTCATCTGGGCTTGCAGTGGGCCAACAGCCATTGACATATTCAGATGTCTCTTCAGGGAGTGCATTTAAAGCTTGTCATCTTCAGCTGATACACCAAGTAGGGATGTGTTCTAAGGACACTTGACATTTATTGAGACAATTATTTAGTCAACCAAACCCCTACCTTCTTGTGCAAGGTAATCGACCTTTATCTCACTCAGGGGGCTGCAAAGGCACACACATCACTTTGCCTCTGTCTTCAGAGAGCATTAGTGACAAATCCAGGTTTACAGGGCACAGGAGGCTTCCTGGCCCCCAGTGCTGTGTTTGGGATATTGATGGCATCAATCACAGTGAAGGCACAGTGCAGTTGCCAACCCCACTAGGTATTGCTGTTTTTTAAAGATATCCAACACCAAATCACAAGCACTTGAGCTTCTTTGTAGGAAGCAAGAATGGCCTGCATTCTGCCACTGCTGAAGAGAAATGCAATGCATTTATCACAGGAAAAAGGTACAGACTTGAGATTTAGTCATCTTACCATGTATAAAGATTTGATGTATGTTATTAGAAGCTACCTACCTGGGCTGTATTTCATTTAAGCTTTTAGAGCCATCTAAATCAACTTCTTTACCTTTAGGAAGATAAAGATTGTAAAACAAGTTATCTGAGCATCAGGAGGACTACTGCATTGATTTACACCTACTACATACAGTAGATGTGTAATTCACTTATAAATCACCAAGCTGGTGCACATTTTCAGAATTATCTGGATATTTGGTTAGTGCAAGTTTAAATGAAGTAATATGAGCATGTTCTTGCTTTTTGAAAGGCAAGGAAGAACCACAGGCAAACAGAAGTGTTAAAAATGATTCAAGATACCAGAAATACAAAGCTATTATTCTTAGGTTGTCAATTTCTAGAATAATGCCTGCTGAAGCATTGTTCATAATAATTTTACCTGTGGAGATCAGGATGTCTTACCAAGATCAGGGTGCACTTGTTGTGCCTTTATAAGGTGGTATTGAAGAGTCAGGTGGTTCTCCAGCTGACTGGAACTGGATATCTGGAATGACTTTCTTCACAACTCAGTTGCATTTGTGTGCATGAGAATTATTTATTCAGAAATACTAGCCTGGAAATAAGCAGGAGCTGTGGAAAAAGGTAAAATGACTATGCCATTTTTTGGTCAATTAAATTGAAAAGTTGTCTGAATTGTGGGATTTATTCAGCTGCTGTACAGAATCCCTTGCCATGCTGACTCAAGCCCAGATATCTGCCTTGGCTGTAGCAGCCAGCTGGAGCAGAGCTGTACAACCTCTGGAGGCAGCAGGATGGCAGGAGGAGATGTGGCTGGAATCACAGCCTGGTTGTCTTTCGTTTCCCCAACTTCAAGACAGCCATTTACAGTGGCTCTTTTTTCCATGCCTTGATGACCAAAAACTTCTTTAAAAAGCCCTCAACCCAACACAACCCCAAAAATACACAAACCTCACCCCAAAACAAAAGAAAAAAAATCCCCACTAAAATCCCAGAGAGAGAGAATAAGAGCATGGTTTTAAAGTGGTTGTTTCCTTATGACTTTGATTTTTGTTTCTAAAAGAAATTATGGCTGGGGGCGGGGGGGAAGGAGAAAATGTAATAATTCTTTTACGCCTAGCAATAAGACAAAGCTGTAGCAGTATTTAGTCATACCTCAGTTTCTTCTCCTCCTTAACGAACTTGGCTGATTAAGTACTCCTGCCATTGTCTGTGGAGCTGTTTGTCACTTTTCTCATAATTCTCTATTCATAAGGAAATGATGTGGGGGGATATTTCTGAATGGATGTGCTCTCCTACAACACCTCTGAAACAAGCCCTTGCCATTGTCTTCTTAACACAGCCATTGTGCTAGACAGCTGGAAAATAACTGAATTCTGCCTTGCCAAGAGCTCTCTTTTTAAACAAAAATTGATATTAAAGTAGTGTAAAGCTGTGCTTTAAGAGTTAACATCTGAGTATAGTAGGGTCTTCATATTTCCATGGCAACAGCTTAATATGATCAGTAAGTAGAGTGGACTATTTTGCTATGAGGTGTCATTAATAGAAAAATCACACTGGGAAACACACATGTATCACAGATTAAAATCTCTTCTCCCTGGTTTTGAAAATAGACAATTTCTTTGTTGCTCTGTATTGACACATTGTTTTGAAATTGCTGTTGCATTAGAAATGCAAACAGTAATTTACTTGGCTTTTAATTACAGTTTTTGTGATTGCAGTGATGTAAATTTAAAGGAGCAACTTTACAACAGAGGTAATCTGACAGCTGCCATTAAACCTCTTATTTACAATATGTATCAGCACATTTTTTACAGCAGGTTTTTGTTGGTGGAGTGCTGCACAGTTCTCTGTGGTGGCAGGGGTGGGCTCAGCTGCCGGTGGAGCCATTTCTATTAAGAATATATTGATAGCTGGTGCACCAGCAGCGGCCAGCCTTTCCTGCCAAATCCATTCTGTTTGAAGGGTCAGAGGTGGCAGTGGCTGTGATGGGACAGATTTGCTGCTCCTGTCTGCTCTGTGTGCCGCTCATAGGGTGTCACGGGGACATGAGGCCTGTCATTCTGTTCTGGAGCTTCTTGTTAGCGATTGCTGCCCTGCTCTCCTGCACGCTGTGAGAGCAAGAGAGCTCTCAGAGTGTCAGACTGTGATTGCTCCTCTTCAACCCGTCACTCTTTAGGACAGGGTCTGGATGCAGAAAGCAGCTGGAAGTTCTGGCTGGTTCTCTACTGTCAGCTTCCACACCAGTGAGGGAACCCTTCCTCACTTGAGGGTGTGCACCAGCCCAAGATGTCAAGTGTTATTTTAACATCCTGAAACGAGCCAACACTGACAGACTGCACCATCTTTACAGGCTCTGCAGAGGGATCTGGACAGGCTGGATCCATGGGCTGAGGGACAACAGGGCCAAGTGCCAGGTCCTGCCCTGGGGTCACCCCAACTCCATGGAGCTGGGCTGGGGCAGAGGGGCTGGAAAGCTGCTGGTGGCAGAGGCCCTGGGGGTGCTGTGACAGGGGCTGGACACAAAGCCAGGTGTGCCAGAGGCCGGTGGCACCTGGGCTGTGCCAGCCCTGGGGTGGCAGCAGGCCCAGGGCAGGGCCCGGCCCCTGGGATGGCCCTGCTGAGGCACCTCGAGGGCTGTGGCCAGGGCTGGGCCTGTCATGGCCAGAGAGCCCTGGAGGGGCTGGAGCGTGTCCAGGGCAGGGAACGGAGCTGGGAAGGGGCTGGAGCCCCAGGAGGGGCTGAGGCAGCTGAAAAGGGGCTCAGCCTGGAGAAATGGAGGCTCGGGGGCCCTTCTGGCTCTGCACAACTCCCTTCCAGGAGGGGACAGCCGGGGGTCGGGCTGTGCTCCCAGGAACAGGCACAGGAGCAGAGGGAACGGCCTCAGGCTGGGCCAGGGTAGGTTTAGATTGGATATTAGGGAAAATTTCTTCATTGGAAGGGTGGTCAAGCATAAAATGGGCTGCCCAGGAAAGTGTTGGAGTCCCCATCCTGGAATATGGCCCTGCTTTGAGAAGGAGCCTGGATTTGAGACCTCCAAAATCCTCACCTTGTGAAATTCTTCTAGAGCTATGTTCAAGATCCTGTTCAGTACTAATTATTTCTTTCCCACATATAAACATAAAACACATTATAACACAGCCTGGTCTCATTAAAAATTGTTTAGTGGAACAGAATCTGAGAGCAGGTTTATTTGGTGATAAGAAAACATGCCCTGTTGTGTCTTTCCCAGGCTGGGGCATCATTAGTGCCAGGCTGTGACACACTGTGTGAAGAAAACATCAGGAGGCTGCAGCAGAGAGAAATCAGCCCTGATACAAACAGTGCCAAAATAAAGGGAGCAAGACCAGTTGCAGATTGAACCTTGCATGTCACTCATGATGAAAAAGTCTTCCAGAGCTACTTGAGCAGATGAAGAAATCATGCATGAAGATGTCAGTGTGTCTTTGACTGTGGAACATGAAAATCCATTTGTTTTAACCTCCCTTTGCCTCACTTGAGTACTTCAGCAACGAACGATTCTTGGCAGTAGCACTTTACTATGCATGCCCCAGAGAAGACCTAACTGGGCCTTCCAGGTACTGATGTAATATAAATAATATTGTAATGGAGCCCATTTAATACAAGAGTCAGAATGTGGCAAATGGGGAAAGTTATATTCAGCAGAAATAAATAATATTATTCCCACAGCCCAGGAAGAAATAGCATGTCAATGGAATCCATAAATCAGGCTGTGTCACTCTCACTTAATCAAATTTACCTTGACATAATTTTTCTAAGTATCACCCATGTGTTACCCAATGTCACCAACTATTTGCATCCTTATGCATAACAGTAATGCAGGTGACATACAGAACAGTCTTGTCTCTCAGGCTCAAAATATACTTGTCACATCTTATTGCTGTCACTCAGCACTTAATATCAGACCTATTAAAGTGTAACTCTTATTAAACATGATGTTAAGCTAAGGAACCTACACTATTTTCAGTTGTATCATGAAGGAGTGAACATGCAAGTTGCAGTCTCCTTTTGTATTACAGCTGTGTGGGAAGCAATGGTAAATCCAGAGGGGCTGGAAAAAGTTTGAGGGTAGGATTGTCCACTAAAGAGAGTACTAAGGGTGGGATCCAGGTAAGCTCAGTTTTTCCCTTGATTTTGCATGATGCTGTATAAACCACTTCACCTTCCCAATACTGTTGTCCCTTTCTGTGATTTGTTTGTTTTATCCAGCTAGATTGTACCTTCAGAGGGTTTGTACCGAGGAGAGCTGGAACTCCTGGGATGTGCTATTGTGTACATAAGGACAAGTAACAGTATGAAAGTGTCCTAGAGACTTTGATAGTCTCCAATTCATGCAGACCCTGTCAACTTCTATGAGGGATCTTTGCTCAGTTCTTCAAAAGTAAAGAAGCAAGATGAGATTTTTTTTGTTTATTTTTACTGGCACAAAGCTCTCTGAACTTCCAAGCCTGGGCTTCTTGATTTGAGCCAATTTTCTCTTAAAAATGAGGACTGCTGCTTTTCCCCTTTTTAAAAATGAAGCTTACAAGTATTTCAGTTTCCAAACCAAATTTGAATGCCTTCTAAAAACCTGTATGCTGACCCCAGTCTATAAAAAACTGTTTTATGTAGGACATCATGTAAGGGACACATTGCTTTTTGTAAGAAAATAAAAAAGGAGGCAATAAGTTACAAATCCCAAAGCAGCTAAGTGAGAGTGGAGGAAAGTACCTTCAGTTTTCAGAAACTGTAAATTGTGGTTTAGTGATCCTGCTGGAACCTAAGGGAATTGAAAAGAAAATTGGTGTGAGAAATATTCAACAGGGAAAATAATACAGAGTTGGGAGGAATGGGTTAAGGGTGAAAAGAAATTTCTGGAATGTCTGCATATAAAAATAAATGTCCATCACCATGGGCATTCTCAGCACCTCTGCAAACATCAGATCCTCCCTGGAAAGGTCCTGGGGTAGGGGGACCTGTGACAGGAGAACAAGAAAACGAGATGTGACAGAATTAGAAGGTGGCAGCAGGCAAAGCACGAGAGGGCCCCTCCTTTGGACGAGGAGTGAGGCAAACACAGATGTGACCACGCAGGAGAGCGTCCTGCCTCTGCCAGCTCAGCAGAGGGACACTGCAGGTCCAGCTGAGGGAGGGCTGGCTCAGCTGGCCATGGCAGCGACTCCTACAACACCTGAGAGCCAGAGTTAAACACATTCCCCAAGGCTCCAAAGCAGGGCAGCTCCAGACATGTGCCCACAGAGGCTCCTGATGTGCAACTTGCCATTGCCTGACGCAGGATGTGACCTCCAAACCTCTTCTGGTTTTCAATTTGCGTTTCATGCCATTTGTTGAATTTTATTTCTGATCACTGCTTCTGCAGTGCTGCCTTTGAAAGCGGTGTCTGCTTGTAACAGCAATTATGGAATATTCAATTTCTGCGTTTTACAATTCTGCAGAATTTTGTTCAAGAATATATTTCGTGCAGTGATGTTTTTCTCTCTTGATTGGGAGATCTGGCCTATAAATCATATTTCCAGAACATCTAATCATCTAATGAGCTTCAGATTATAATTTGTGGAAACAGGTGCCCTTTCAGAAGGGAAAAAAAATGACATTTATGCAAATATTTCTTCTAAAAATTAATTTGCTGTCTATTCATAAAAATGCAAGGAAACTTTATCTCTGTGGTTTCCTTGTTCTAATTCATTTCACAAATAAATTTAAGACAGCTAGCAAACTGAGAAAAAATTATCCTTGTTGAGGTGTTATTTCATTCGGTTTTAAATATTAATGTATGATGTTGCATCGTTATGTAGCACTCTTCACAAAGATGATATAAACCATTTGTTAAAGAAAATATGAAGCTTCTGAAATGTCTGCTCATAAATGTTTACAAGAGAGATCATAGGTAGAATTATAGGAAAGGCAAATGAAGAATAGATGAGCCTAGGGAACCCTCGGATAAGACATGGTTGGTAAGCAGCCCAAGCTGGGTTTCTGAATGATGACCTTTTCTTCCTTGAAATCATATTTTTGCATTTCCAAGCCACACCATCCCATGATCAAAGTGCCTGAACCTTGAGTCTGTGTATGAAGTGGGTGTACCCAGTGAAGCACATCAAATCAGCAATCACAGAGTCACTGACTGGCCTGGGTAGGAGGGGACCTGAAGGATCACCTGATTCCACCCCTGCCATGGCAGGGACACCTTGCACTGTCCCAGTTTGCTCCCAGCCCCAGTGTCCAGCCTGGCCTTGGGCACTGCCAGGGATCCAGGGGCAGCCACAGCTGCTCTGGGCACCCTGTGCCAGGGCCTGCCCACCCTCACAGGGAACAATTCCTCATTCCCAATCTCCCATCCAGCCCTGCCCTCTGGCACTGGGAGCCATTCCCTGTGTCCTGTCCCTCCAGCCCTTGGCAATTGTCTCTCTCCATCTTTGCTGCAGCTCCTTCAGGCCCTGCAGGGCCGCCCTGAGCTCAGCCCAAAGCTTCTCCTGTGCAGGTGAACAATCCCAGCTGTGCCAGCCTTTCCTGCCAGCAGAGCTGCTCCATCCTCTGCTCATGCTGGAGCCTCCTCTGGGCTCACACCATCAGTGGATGGAATTTTTTCAGTGTCTCTACTGCAGTTTGGAAGAACTGCAAATTTGTGAAGTCCTGAAATCCCGGCCCCTTGCTGTGCCTTGGCTGATGGAGGTGGCACACATAGGGTGCTGAGAGCAGAGCAGAGAAGGGATGGGAACATTTATGCTCCCACCCCACAGTTATGTTTCATGGTGCAGTCTTTGTGCCCTGTGTGCCTTTTTCTAGGTGCCCTTCAGCTCCCAGAGCAGCCAGGCTTGCCCAGGTAAATCCTGATTCAGCCTCCTGCTCTCCAGGGCTGCACAGACCCCTCTGGTGAGGCTTGCAAAGCCAAGGCCAGGTTCCCTCATAATCTTAGTAAAGAGGTAGTGAATTGAAGTCTGCTGGGAAATTCACTGTGAAAGAAACAAACAAGTGGATTTTCTTACCTGTTCTCTTTAGGGAATGAGAAGAAAACCCCTCATACACTTTCTGGGGCTTTCTGCTTGTTTGAGTTCACCCCATCCACACAAACAGCATCTCACTTGCCTAGTTCATTGCTACCATATAAAGGCTTTACTGAGTTTTCTCAACTAGATTTGGGCTTTATTATCTGCTTGCCAAATGACAAGCAATATTAATGCTACCACTTTCTCCCAACATACAAATTATAGAAATCTGTTTAATTTCATTACAGCAGTTGAATTAATTGCATATAACATGATATTGAGGGTTTTGCTACACAGGAAGAAAAGCAAATTAAGGTGGCAATAAGCATAATTGAAATCCTTTACTTGTTTAACAATTATTTTTTTGCCTTCTCTTTATATTTGTTCTTCACAGTTTTGGTTGTCCTATTGTTAATTCCGGCAAAAACAAGTCTTCCAGATTTGTAGCTGTTTTGACATGCCACTGTTAGCTCACTGAAATGTGACAGAAGAGAACTTCTGATTGGATTCTATTGCAGTATTATGCTATGCCTACCAGTAAAAAATGCAGAGAAAATTGAATCCTAAAATTATCTGCCTCTCTTCCATTTACTCTCCAAGCCATTTCTTCTATTTTTCAATTATCATCTGGTAATAAATGTGTCATAGTGCAAGATGAGACCTCCATGGAATACAGCAACACTGAAGACAGAATGGAAAATTCAAGAATATGCAAACTTGTTTGGATGCAAATTTGGTCATTATATTGAGCCGAAAGATAGGAGCTGGAGAGAAGGGAAGTAGTAAAGCTCTAGAAATTTCCCATGCTAACAAAAGGGTCCTCTGCCACATCTGCCACTGCTTCTTCCAGAGCATTTTCCTGTTCTAAGACAGGTTAGGATGTTTATGAAGCATTTGATTCCCTCTGTGAGTTTATCTGGGAATTAGTTGGGGCACAGATATTGGACAAAAGCCATGGCCTTTGGAATCAGTGATTAAATTTGTATTGGCTTCTGTACACAGCCAAGATTTCTGTCTTTATACCAATCCCCAGAAGTCTGAATCCCACTCTCCATTGTTCTCCTTACCTGTCTCTGAATTTGTCCCCAGGAATGTCACACACAAGTGCAGCTCCCATCCTGCTGCTAGCCTCACCCTCTCCTAAGACATTTGAATTTCTGAGGAGAAATCTTGAGAGAAGAAAAGACTTCTCAGATTTTCAATTTATCTGCAGCCTGGAAGGAAAATGACTGTAAATTCTGGAGCTTCTGCAGCTAATTCTAGGGGGAACAGTTTGCCAGCATTGGAATCACGAGGAACCAGCTTGTGGGGGCTCCAGACGTCATTTAGCCTCGCTGAGCAGAACTCTCAAAGCTCTCCAGAGAACTCTCATATGTTTTCAATATGCTAGTCAAGGCTCTGTGCAGATACTCCTTCCAAATGTACTTCTGCCTAAAAATGCACCAGGATTCCTGGATAATGTCACAGAACTCCAGGGTGCTGCAGCCTCTCCACCGAGGAGAGGTTTTATGCAGGAGCTGGAGCATGCCTTAGGTGAAGGCACTATTTTTTGGGGCCACTGTTGTGCCTGGGCCACCTCTGCTCATCTGCTGCCCTCCCTGTGCCTTCCCTCTTGCTCTTTGCTGACTCTGCTGCTCACTCAGGGAAAGAGAAGCAGGCTTCACTTCCAAAGGTCACTTCACAAAATCTGAATCTTTTTGCTAAATTTAAGCAGCTGCCAATTTCAAGCCATCTTTAATAGCATTTTAGTGTCTGATTTATCTAATGAGCTCTGGCAAGTGAAGATGCTGAGACAGTTGTGGCCCGTCCACTTCCCTGATAATGGGGACCTTTGCTTATTTTTGTAAATGCAAAGATGATATTCTACAACATGGTAAGTTCATCATCTGGCTGCAAGAGGGATGAGCAGCACTGAAGAAGCTGCCTAAGGCATAGACACAGCTTTGTTTACATTGGCCATGAATAAATCTAAGCTGGAATTCCAAAGAAAGCTCCTCTGTTAGAAGAGGCAGGGCAAGAGATAACATACAAGTGGAGGTTTTCAAACTAATTTGAAGATGTACTTGATAATTATATGTGCCGTGGTAATATGAGAGCAACAAGCTGAAAATTAGGTGTTATAGGAAGTTCTTTAGTGTTTCTGCACTCCAGATAATGCTGTTTCTGGAGACTATTTCCAGGTCCAACAAGCTGTGGGAATTGTCTGGGCATTGCAAACAGAAACCTGAGATCATGTAGGACAGCATGACCTACCCAGTGCACTGGGATGGGGAAATGCAGATTTCCTGGCTAAAACCAGAATGTGAGAATTGTTACCTGCCCTTAGATTTTGGACTGTGTACAACTTTCCTGCAGGGAGCTGGCCAACACTTTTTTGGGTGGCTGCACATGAGGAAAGTGCAGGAAAGGAACAAAACTAATCTTTGAGTCAAATTTTCAAATCACATGCATTCAAGATAAACCAAATGAAGAGAATAATGTGGAAATGGGATGACAGTATGAGGATACTGGCCCACTGATTTCAGCATCAGTCTTTCTGACTGATACCATGTCAGCAAGAGAATTAAACTGAGACATTTTACAGAATACACTTGTAAGTTTTGAGAAGCTTCAGGGCAAACCAATTGAAGTCTAGTATTTCTAAGAGCAGAAACTTATTTACTTTATTTCTTTCAACACTAGAGAGAGTGAACATAGAATGAACCTCTAAAAAATCCATTATTTCCTATGAATTACATTCTTACTGATCTGAAAAAAACCCCCAACCCAGAACCAAAGCAACCCCAAATTAAGTTGAATAACATTTTTTACTTTATTTCAGGGAAGAACTATTGTTAGACTGACATTCTTAGATGTGTAAATACTAAACCCTCCATGTGATCAGTTATATTTTCTTCTTTTAGTGAGTCTCATAACTTTTGTTCATGGCTCCATTGCTGAATTTGAGAATCTTCAGCTAAATCCTGAGGAGCCTTGGAAGGCAGAAAGCAGTGATGACAATAAGTAAGTTTCCAAGTGACCCAGGCTTCTTTCTCCTGGGAGTCATCTGGGTTACTCTGGGGTGACAGAAAGGGATGTGTTCACATGGAGAGCTGAGGAAATAATTCAGGCTCTGTGCCACTGCCTTCTTCTGCTGATTGTTAGATGTGGGTCTCTGCTTGTAACCTGGATAAAGTTAGTTCTCCCTCAACCAGGCTATTTCTTCATTTAGCCTGGTAAGAGACAAGTTAAAAAGAGGCAACCCAACAAAGTCCTTGCCCAACACTATTATCTGGAAAGGCTCATTGTAAAGGCTGATTTTTATTTCATTTAAAACTTCCAGCAGGAAAACTTCACACAGCAAGGTTGGGAAGACAGCCCCCTCACTATTGTTCTCCACTTTTGATTTGCTGTGAAAGGATGCTCTATTTTAAGAATCATGATTGTCTTCTTTTAAGGGCAATTTTAGGACTGTTCTCTTCAGGCAGAAGTAGATGGAGGTGGAGATAATAAATCCAGCAAAGTACATTATAAAGGCCTAATAAATGTTAGGGAATGTACTTTAGCCTAAGGGGATCAAGACCATTCTCCCTGTGTCTCTTACACACACATATTCCCTGATCATAACAAGATGAAGTGCAGATTTTATTGTATTTGTGTGACAATTCTAGCCTAGATCAAAAACAGGGCAGGGGAATAAATACACATCTAAATTAAAAGAAGATTTTCAAATGCTTTAGCAAAGCATTTTTTAATCTGACACCTTTAAGTCCCTGCCTTGGCAAAATGGATCTTGAGAGGAGATTAATTTTTGGAATTTGCTCCCACACACATCTAATATTGTTTAAATTATATTTGATTAAATAGTTTTCAGGCTTAAAAACAACAGGATTGCTTGTAGAATTATAATTCTGTACTTACCTGCTGCACCTTGTTAAGGGAATGGGAATAAAAATGTGTGGAATGTAGTATGTTTGTGGTGACCTTACAAGGAGTGGGCTTCTTCCATTGTGTTTTTGGGAATTTCCTGTCAGCCTGAGGTGGCTCTTCAGCTTTGTTTACTCTAACTTTTAAATCAGTAATTTACTAGATCATTTCAGAATGCCATAAATGAAAAAAAACTCTCACTTAGTAAGTGAAGTACTCTTTCAGTAAAACACATTGCTTACCGTGCAGTCATAACCAATGCCAGCTTATGCTTGGACTCGTGGAGCATGGAAAGTACCAGAATTTAACAACCCTCCCCCTCAAAACCAAAACCAACAAAAAGCAACAAACAAACAAAAAACCTAACTAAACCAAAACAAAAAAACAACCCAAACCAGAAAAAAATCCACCACATTTTGTGGGTTTTCCAGATCACAGCAAAATGAAAGTTAGAGTTCAGAAATATTTGTTTTGCAAATAGAGTGCAGTCATATGCATCTTATTCTCTAAAATCTTCTCGTGTGGAGGATGTTTGCCCTCCAGGCATAAACTCCTCAAGGCTCTTAACAGTGGTGGTACCTTTGTCTTCAGCAAATGGAAAAATATAAATTTATTTTTTCACACATTTAATGATGTTCATAAAAAGTAACTCCTTTTCGTCAGTTTGAACAAACTTCTGAATAGAAAGAGCATAAATTTATACATTTACATGATATCTTCAGTGAAGCACTTGCAGACGGAAAGTGTTCTTAGGAAGTCAGTATCTAAGTGTCCTTTCCCTCCCATTTATTTCAAGCTCAAGAAAAGTAACCAGGAACATTTTAGGGTACTTGAAGATAACCTTAAAAATGTGAAAAGAATTGGGCTCAGTGGCAAACTATTTGTAAAGCTGCCATGTTTGGACACTCAGTAGTTTAAATGTTCCCACAATGCTGTAATTTAGTAAGGTCTCTTAATGCACCAACATTTCAGTTTTTTCCTAAAGTGAAGTTATGACATTCCCTTCTAAAGTGAAGTGGGAGAGAGACAATTGCCAAGAGCTGGAGGGACAGGACACAGGGAATGGCTCCCAGTGCCAGAGGGCAGGGCTGGGTGGGAGATTGGGAATGAGGAATTGTTCCCTGTGAGGGTGGGCAGGCCCTGGCACAGGGTGCCCAGAGCAGCTGTGGCTGCCCCTGGATCCCTGGCAGTGGCCAAGGCCAGGCTGGACACTGGGGCTGGGAGCAGCCTGGGACAGTGCAAGGTGTCCCTGCCATGGGAGGGGTGGCACTGGATGGGCTTTTAGGTCCCTTCCAATGCAGGCCATTTCTGTGAAATTGAATTATTCTGTGTACATATCTCAATATTCCCAACCTACGAGCCCTGTTTTAGTCATTCCTTCTATAGGACAGCCTTGCTTTGATACATTTTGCTGAAAGGGAAGACAGAAGGGGTACAAATGTCTGGCTTGTATGCAGGAGCAGGAATACAAAGGGCTCTTCCTTTGAAGAACACATTAAGTTGTGAATTAGAGTCCAGAGTAAAAAATGAGGATATAAAAGTGCAAGGAAGATAGATATTGATGTTTGGGAAGATCTGTGCCAGGCAGTGTTTCCATGTTTGTTCTATGCTGGGAAATGGCAAGAGAGTGTTTTATCTATGACATTTAATGGAGTCATTTCTGTATCACACTGGAAATCTCACTGAGGAAGCCCACATTTTGTCAGCAGAACTCAGGAAATGAGCGCAGTGCAAGTGATGAGGAAACCTTAGGGCCATACCAGCTGTCCTTCCCAAAAGGAAGACAAGGAACAGATGAAATGAGGTGCCAAAATCTGCACAGGATACACAGTATTGTAATCTAGGTACCTTTCCTTGGTGTCCAGCTGATGCCCTTTTATTGAAGCTTCCTTCAAAATTTTCAGCATTTTCCCTCACTTTGGAATATCAAAGCTGTATTGTGTTATATTGGCAGTGTAAAACACATCTGTTAACAACATTCAGCTTAGCTTTTGTTTTTGTGTGGTGGCAGCATCATGGATTTTTTGAGCATTTTGGAGTTTTTCTGAATGATTTTACTCCCCAGTCAGGCCACAGCTCAGGTATAAAGCAGGCCTGTCTCCAGAGAAGGACAGTTTTTAGATCAAATTTTGATTGCCACACAGAACTTGATCTTGTAAATCAGGAAAACATAACTTCTTTTTCTTTCCAGAACCTACATTTCAGCAGTAAGTGGCTGGGGGCCTGCCATTAATAATTCATGAGTATCAGAAAGAATATTCAATTAGAGTTGTGCTCTGGGACACTTTAATATTTCTAAACATGACAAGTTTCTGGTGACTGTAAATAGTACACAAGTGACACATTCAACTTTAGGCAATAAAACAACAAATAATATGAACCTATATAAAGTGATTAGAATGGATACAAATTTTAAATATCTCTGACTTAACTTTATATTCCTGATGTGTTGGGATGAGGTTTGCAAATACCATTAGTAGATGTAGAAGCTTTTTGTTTTCCCTTTGCATCTAAAAGCTCAGGTGAACTGATTAATACCCGAGTGGATGGATGCTGTTTAGATACCCAGATATTACTATTTGTGTACATACAGGTATTTAATTACCTATATGATTTCAGCTTCATTTGGAAGTATCATTTTATTTCACATCCCATTTTACTCCTATATTTGGCAGATTCCTCTTTTCTGGCCATGTCAGCCACATGGCTTGAGTGTTCACCTTATGGCACAAACAGTGCCAATCTTGGCTGCTTTGGAGTGAAAAAAGGAAATGTGAAATAGTCACAATGGATTGTTCTACTTCTGTGGATTATTCTCTTGCAAGGGGTAAAATAGTTGTCTAATTCCCATACCTATGCTATAATAAGTCTTAAAGATCAGGATCACAAAAGTTGTTTGTTTTCCAAGAGAACAATTTAATTTCTGGAAAATTGTATCCTTATTAGGATTTTTCAAGAAGGTTGTGATATTGTGGTCCAAGTATTACAAACAGTGGCTTAGTGGTAGATAAATCAATGATGCTTCTCTATTCAGTGGATTCATTAGAAATAAGATTGTATATCTGTATAATTAAGATGGGAAAATTCCCTTTTACCTGCATTTGTGCTTTGCTGAAGGCAGTCAGATGTGTTACATCAAGGTTTGTTTTGTTACCACATCTGCTTATTTATTCTGTGACATTATTTTTTATTTATATTATCAAAGACATTTTTCTTTACTTTCTGTTTACATTTTAAAAAGGATGGCAATGACATTAAGATGCCCTATGCAACCTTCTGGAGAATCCAACCTTGAATTCAGAGAAACAAATTGATCATATGCTCTTAATAATTGGAAAAAAATCGACAACTGCAAGCCATTCCCAACTGTTTTTTCCTTGAGCCTGCTCACTCGATAAATCCATCTCGATCTTCTTAATGCTCCGAGAAGTGTAATTAGTATAAGGCTCTCCTGCAAATGAAGGATGGATAGGTGCATGGAGAATTCAGGGAAGGAGCAGGGGAAGGAGGTATTAATGTGGAGCAGGAGCACCCGCAGTCAATCTTCTGAGCTAAACAGCTGAGCATTAAAAGTGTCAGAGACACTCAAATCATATTTGCTGTAGTAAACTCTTCCCACCCGCTGAAATTAAAGGCACTTCTCACAACTGTAACATTTCTGCAGTTCTTTAAGGGTCAGAGAATGAGAATGGTGCAAACCCCCTCTACTTTTACTCAGTATTGAAAACCTGGTTTATTTTGAATGGTTTCTGAACATAAATAATATTGTTTGCAAGAGGAACATTTCTGAGAATTTTATTCCAGGCCATTGGAATACTACAGTCCCTTAAGGAAAAGACTTCAGTTTTGGTTATGTTGAACAGAAATGTGGTAACAATTAACTGTAAAAATCTAAAAGGAATTGTTGTTTGTTGTTTTTTTTCTTTTTTTCTGATTATAACAAGCCTTTTCAGTTATTTTCTTTTAGAATATCATCTCAGTTTCTTGAACCATTTTCTTTAGCATTTTGTTTTGCTAAAAGGAACTCCAGGCTGGGGGTGGACTCATCCATGTAGACATGGACAGGCAATGTGTATCAGAATATTTTAGAAGGAAATATAGTCACTGTCGGCTTCCTTGGCTGGCTGTAGAGGCGCCTCTGAATTTTCAATCCCCTGTGGGTCTTTGCCCAACTTAAAAGACTGGGCTTGTATTTTGATGGGGCTTCATGTGAAATTTAGGGGCAGAAATCAAATCACAGCAGTTCTGGGCTTTGAGTGAAAGAAATTAAAGTTTGGAAGGAGATTCATCTGGAGAAATGAGGCATTTTCAGGGTTAGGTGGCAGCTGAATGAAAAAATCCTGCTTTAGAATTTTACATTTAGATGCATCAGTTCTGCCCACATCCAACTTTAAACCTGGCTCTGAGAACCCAGCCTCCAGTGAACTTTCCTCTTGAAAGGAAGCCAGTGGGATGGACCCATGTTGTCCAGAGGAGCTCTCATTTTGAAGGATCCAAGATACTGCATACACTGTCCATTCTAATGCTCATTCATTCTTGCCAGAACCCTGCCTGGAACAACAGAAACTGCATTGATCATGGAACTTGCACCCAGACACCTTCTGAATGTGCAGATAAAGAAAATTCACTTGTGCCCTGAGCATTATGACCGTGTTTTTACCAGGCAGAATGACAGCCTGATTTTGTCATGTCAGTGATGGCCTGTTCAGTATTGATGGCAAAATGTTTGTGCTTAATGATGCCCATAAATGCCATTTTTTAACTTGTCTTCTAGGGTCCTTGCAAGTATAAATATTCCCTTGTTTTCTTTCATTTTCAGAGGTGCAGATAATATTTTGATTCCTGACAAGTACTCTACCTGTGATTGAAAGTGGAGAGGGTGACAAGGTACTGGTTGCTAGATAGAACAAGTGATATATTACTTAAATAAGAATATCAACTGATGTTTTTATAAATGGCCTAAATTCCCACAAATATGGTTTCAATCCTGCACTTGAAATTTGGTTCAAGCAGTCTCATCATTCTTGAATCTCACTCTAATTTGAGAGTTATATTTTCTATCAGTCCTACTGCAATAACAGTTCTTTCACTTAAAAATTTAATCCATCTTAATTCAAGAAAATGTCAGTTTAGTGGTAATCTCTGGCTCCATATTATGCCCTTTAGCTTCTCTTTCTCCCTGGCAGGATGACAATGTCAGAATTAAATCATGTCTTTGGCGAGCAGTTTGCCCAACTGCAGCTCTCTGAATGAAAGCCCAGACCTTGTTTTATTTCTCCATGGTGCAGGTGTTTCCAGCTCTCATGGCTTTCTGTACACAGGGAATTCAACCCCCAGAAGCAGTGGCTTGACAAGTGGCAGTCACATTAGCTCTGGAGCATGACTTAAAAGGTAGTTTTTGGTAAAATTGTGAGCAATGGAACCAGATTGTTTCTAATATTTTATTAGCAGTTTTTTGATTTTTTTTTTTTTTAGTTTGGCAGATTCTGAATAACATCAGGTCAGAACAGCCTGAGGGATCAGCTGCTTTACTTGAATGAAGCAGAGATCTGGCCCTGGCTGGCTCACTCGCCTTCCTGGTGCTCTTGTGATGTTTGCAGACCCCGTCTTGTGTCTTTGCACATTTCCATTCCTCACAAGGAAAATGTAGGTAAAGGGTAATGCAGAATACTTGGCGAGGTTTTCCTGGAGCCCACATGCTGTTGCAGACAGGTCACTGCACCCTCTGGCCCCCGGAGCTGTGTGCAAACAGGGAGAACAGGTCGGACCAGCTGCAGCATCCACAAAAAAAGGTTAATTGCTTCTAAATAGCTGAGAGTGCCATGTCTCACCTTGCGATCTGAGAGTGTCCTCATTATAGAGCACCTCTCACTTTCCTGGGCTCCACTGTGCTGGAATTCCTGCTGGGAGAGCTGCAGGGTTAGCAATTTTTAAGTCAGAACGTTCTTCCTTGTATTTATTTGGTGGCTGAATTTAGCTATTAATAAAAGGTGGTTGTTGCATTTCCAACAGAGCTTTAAAAATTCTAATACTCCAAGCACAGTAATGAATACTCCTTGTTCCTGTTGTCAGTGAAATTAGGGATGCAACCAGAGCTTGGGTCTTGGAAGAAAAGGAAAAGCAGTGAGCAGCCCAAAAGATAAGAGTTTGGGCCAGCAGGGGTTTTCAAGTTGGTCAGCATCCTCTGGGAGTTTCACAACCACTTGTAAAGGGATGAGGAAAGGAGAATTAAAAAAAAACCAAACCAACTTTTTTTAAACAAGATTGCACTTACCATATGAAGGTGTGAATTACCATCAGAGGTTTGCAGTTAAAATATGTTTCCTCTGAAACGAGTAGTTAACAATGAATGTTCTTTCCTCATCTTTTGTTCCATGCAGTACTCTGAGAAAGAGAAAAAGCTATCCCTTCCTCAATAATAGTATTTAAACAGAATTCAGAACCTGAAACATGGAAAGCAAGATGGCTAACAGAGGACTAAATCAGCTGAGAATAGTGCTATAATGAACTTAATTACGTGGGGAATTTATAATTATTTTATATTGCTTTAAAAAAATCCAGTGTTGAAGACTCTGCAGGGAATGAATAGTCTCAAAATCAAACCACTAGTAACATTTAATACATGCACCCAAAGAACAATTATCCCCTTAAGCTTTTGTAAAAAACTGAGGAAAGAGAAAAACAGAGAAATAATACATTGTATATCATAATATAGTTGTGTGCTTAATTATAATTATTAAGAAGGAATTGAAAATCATCTGTTATCCCTCTCTGCAGTTTTATGCACATGTAGAATACTTTTTAGCTGCATTATCTTGTACATAAATGCACAAAGGCATTTATCAGCCCTTCTGTGTGAACAAAGGTGGGAATTAATAGCTCTTGTCCTCAGCTAAAGCTCATTTACTGTCTAAATCCAAGCAGGTACTAAACAGTGAGGGGCCAGATTCTGATCTGTGATGCCACTGTAGGTACAGAGTGACTCAAAGGAGCCAAAAGTGGTGAATCCTCATTTCACAAAGTGTAGCTCAGGTTTGGGTTTGGCCTTGGCTTCTGTGAGCTGCAGCAAGAGCGACTGCAGAGTGTTGTGCTGGGGAAGAGAAGTGTCCCCTGAGTGACCCCTCAGGTAGCTGGTTACACAAATCTGGAGCATTAACCTGTCTCATTTCTAAGGTTTCCTGGTTTGTCTCTGCCCACGGATTAGGCAGCTGCTCCTCTGCTTTATGGCAGTCCTGGGGAGGAAGAGCTGTGCATTCGCTTGCTGTGAGTTAATCGTGAGCTTAAAAAACCTACTCCCCATGCCCTTCCTCTTAAAAACACATATTGCCAATTTGTATTCACTCTTATCCTTTTTGAGTTCTGCATAGGCCTTGTGAGCTCCCCAATGACATCCTTGGGGTTTTTGCATCCATCCTAACATATGGCATGTGTGTGAATCTCTCCTCAAATTGATGGGAGTTTATGTGTGATTGGGAGCAGTTAGCGGGGTGAATTGCTGAATCATGGAACAATTATGGCAGGAATTCTCTGGTTTTTGTTTTTCTACAAATGATATTGTACTGTGTTGCATTCACTCCAGATCTTGGCAGGACTGCTGAAAAGTTAAGTTACAGCTGGTGCCATCTGGTAACTTCTGAAGCATGTTTTTGGTGCTTCATAATTCTTTGTTTATTCTTTACCTGTGACCTGATCTGCAGCCTCATAGAAAATACAGTCACCTTTCCACTGTTATCTTCCTTTGTCTCTCTGTTAAAGGTTATTTTCTTCAAATGTAGCAGAGGCTGACTTGGGGACAAGGTGCAGCTGCTCCCCCATGCAGAAAAAGCTGCAGGAATTCCCCTCAGATTCTCTGCTCCCACAAAACAGGCAAGGTTGAGGCCATGCTCTTGCTTTATCCTTGCCAGACAATTGTCTCAGTCACTGCCCTGGGAAATGACAGCATCCAGAGGAAAGCTAAACATCTGAATGATGTTAAAGGCAGCAGGCAAAAAATGCGGGATAAAAAATGATGCCAGTTTACTGAAAGCTGTAGACCCCTGTCGTGGGGCCCTGCTGAGCTAAAATCATTTGAGGCTGAAAAATATCAGGGGAAGCACTGCTGTGAACCTTCTCTGTGTCAGCTGCTTGCAGGGATGGGACACTGGGTTAGGAAGACCTTTGCTTTGTCCCCATGTAGCTCCCATTATGTTCATACATTGAAAATCAGCTTCTGAAATTGAACTAGGAAAAAAAGCAGAAATTAAAGAAGAGTCATCTGCCCATCTCTGTATTTAAACAGGCAAGGTTAATTGACAATTGACATGCATTTACAGTGCTTAGGCTGAGCAGGAACAATACTTGAGAACTGCATTTCTATCCTACATCCTTTTAACTTTCTTCTTTTTCCATTCATCTAATGTCAAATGAGTTTTTGAGTTCTTTATACAAGTGGTATGAAAAAGTTTCTGCCTCTCTCTCTCTTCCTTTAACTCTGAATTTAACCTCAACTTTCTTACCTGTCCAGTAACATCTTCCTGAATAATGTGCCAGAAGAACATCTCCCTGGTGCAGCTAACACAGAGCTGCAATCATGAAAAATGGGCTGCTATTCTGTAGAGCTAAGGCTGGAGTGCAACAGATGATCTTTCTCAGTGTGACAGTTTGCACAGCCACTGGAAATTCTGTCCTCCAGAATTCAGTTAAAGCACAGCAAAGCCTGCAGGAAAAAAAAAATACCCCTCAATTAAGATCTGGCAGATTTACCTCCTAATTTGTCTCATGTCCCACAAGTTTTCTGTGCCTTAAGTGACTTTAGACATGGGAGTTTTAGCAGTAATTAGCAAGGATTTGTGCCATTAGTCTCTGACACTTTCTTTGCAAAGCCACACAGACTTGGAAAACGGGAGCAAACAAATGGACAGCCCAGGAGTGAAAAATGTACAGCACACAGAGTTCACCTGCATAAAAGACTATTTCAAAAACTGTCTGGAAGAAGATTACAACAAATTACTCCCCTTCCAAGCCCCTCAGGTAGGCAGACTTATCAATCCAAAGGGTGAACTCTGAGGTTAAAATAATGTGATCTGAACTGCATGGAAGATAGATGGCTGCTTGGGAAGGAAACTTGGGTTGGAATAACTTGGATGGCCGAGCTGTTCTGCCTCATCTGATCCCACACACAGCAGGATCAACCTTACATACATGTCCTTGTTTGTCTGCCCACCTCCAGTGTGTAAGAGCTTCTTCCTAACTTCCATCATGTCCATTTGATGAAATTTTATAATGCTAATTTCCTTTTGCAGCATTATAGGATAATATCTGATTAGTGACTTTGCTGTTTTATGAACCTGGATAAATGCTGCCATAGTAACAGGTGTTGTGAGTGCTGCAGTCCAATTTGCATAAGAAATTTCCAGCCTAATGTGAGGACAGCATGGCTACCCCAATGCTAACTCATGGAAACAGGATCTGTGCTCAGTGTATTTCTTTAGGGCCTTTTACTGGTTCCAGAAAGAATGGAGAATTAGCATATGGTTCAAGAGCTGCTGCTGATGTAAGAGCCATCAAAAATTCTAAGACTAAATTTTATACTGCATGTAGAGTATAAACACAGTTTTTTTGGGTTGTGGGAAACAAGGTAGTCATTATTCCTTGTTAGAGAAAAATCAATTTTTGCAGTAGAGAAAGGAAGAAACAAGAAGGACATTTTGAGTATGGAGCAGTGAGTAAGCAGCCTCAGAAAAGAGAAGTGTGTGTGAGTCACCATGCCTCTCTAAACTCCCAAAGGTGTTATTTTTCCTTCAGATTTAAAACAGGCAGGGTTAATTTGGCTGTATGTTTGGCAAATGCATGTGTATTTGTCTCCTCCATTTTTCCCCTCACCCACTTCTCCATCCAGAAAGCATTTAGTTGTACAATGTGTTGTACAACATATATACAATCCCTGCACACCTTGAACATGCACAAGCCTGTGACAGAGTGCCCTCCTGCCTCCTGTGCCATGCACTGCTGCATCAGCCAGGCTGCAGCAAAGGAAAGTGCCACTGAAGGGATAAGAGTGGATTACAGTGAAAATGATGGAAATTAAAGCACATTTTTCTAACAAATTTTCCTAATGAATAATTCATTTCCTAATAAACAAAAGGGCTGCCAAGGACATGACAGATTGGGGATATAGCACTTGAGTTATTGGAAGTGGCAGACAGGTCACAACTTTTATTCATGTTAATAGCTAACCACCTGTCAGATAAATTGGGAAGCAGATACCTCCAGAGCAGAGCCAGCAGGCCCCTCTCAGAGCTGTGAGCAGGGACCAGGAGAGGAGCCAGCCTCACTGGCCATCGTGCTGGCAGCTGAAAGATGTCTGCTCCTCTCCCTTCTCACTATATCTCTGTGGGGATACCCACTGATTAGGAAAGCACTGGATATGCTGCTACTGGTTCTGGTAGAGACATCTCCAACCAGTCCCTACCTGCTTGAGGCAAACACAAAAATGCCTCTTGGAAGGGAGGGCATCACCTGCAGAGCCAAACAGTGACATGCACAGCTCTGCAGCCCAGCCTGGAAATGCACTGGTGCTTATCAAGCATTTGGCAGCCTCCGAGCTGCCCTCAGAGATAACAAAATCTGTTACAGATCTGAGCTAGCTGGACACCGTATGGCGCTTCTTATTTTGTGTTTGCAAACTTGGATGGGTCATAAAAGATATTCCAACACATTTTCCCATAGTTGGAAGGAAAGCCAGAACCTAGTTGAATTCCCAAAGCAAAGAGATGTCCCCTTCTTTGAAGTAATCCCATAGGTGCTTTCAGAAGAGGAGGAGAGCTCTCCATAGCTCTCCACTTAAATGAGCTGATCAGATAACTGATCCATTCCTAGCAGCTCTAATTTCAGCTTCTTCCTCTGCCTGACAACATTTGAACCTACCCTACCATTAAGGACTTACAGGATTGATTTTCATCTTGCTCTCCATTCTGTTGAAGCTATTTCACTTTACACAGAATAATTAAATACTCAGTAAGTCCCAGAGAAAGAGAACAAGAATGCAGATTACCCTGCAGCCCCGTGATTAGTACATTCTGACAGAAGCTGTCATCAGCTACTCGTGCCTACTGCTCCTTTAAAGGAAAGCCCTTTAATCCAGCATTTTCACTTGCAGGAGATGCTTTAAACCCAGGCTGGTGTGATGCCAGCTGCCATATCCATTCACTTCCAGGGATTTTGGTGAGACATTGTTCATGATGTTATTTCAAGAGCAAAGTTCTAGATTAAGCCCATCCTTCTATAAGTACCATGAGTGTTTCAGCAAGGACTCTTGGACACAAAGGAAGGAGCCAGACATCCTCAAAGCACTCAGAGGTGGTTCCACTGCTTTCTGAAAGTGTCTCTTTCTTCCCTCACCATATGAGAGGTTTGAGTATCTGCTGTCCTTTGCAGTTTGTTATAGCAAGATAGCAACTGTAGCTCTTTTTAGTATTTTCTCAAATTCTTTCAAAGTACACAAAGCACAGGTGCAGCCACAGCACTTTCTTGACCAGGGAAAGTTACTGGGAGAATAAAATGTGGTCGTGCTGGTAGCTGGATTTTGAACTAAGAGTGATCTTGCAATTTCATTCATGGATTAGTGTCCTGCTCTGCACAAAGGTACAGTCCCCAGTGGCAACAGGTACCCCAGCATAAATATTTAAACAAGTGCAAAGGAAAATCTGCCCCATTGTGTTCTTGTGGCTGTTTCTCAGCTGGGATGCTGATATTTTATGAATGTTACAACACTGCCAGATGATCAACATATTCCCAATGACACCATTTGCCAGTAAAATAACTACTGCTGCCTACAGAAGTGGTAAAACCCTCAGACTGAAGCACTGTACATAAAATCTCAGCATTTTTGTTTGCTGTTTCTGTGATTGATAGTAATAAACTTCACTTCCCTGGATGAGAGGCTTCTGTGTAAACACTGGCAGTGTATAATAAAAATGAACATGAAATTGTGCGTTCTTCACAGAGGCTTTTTCCAGTTTTTGATATGTGTCCTTATGCCAGCCTGGCTCTGGCATATTCACAAATTCAGATACCATATGTCGTTGTGATCATCTTCAGAACTCCAAACCCAGGCTCATTCTCTTGCACAGGCTCCTTTCATTGGGAAGTGCTGCTGCTGGGGCTGCAGCTGCCAAAGCCAGCGTGCACTGACTGATCTCATTTAGGGAAATGGGATCTGCAAGGTCACTTGGGATGGAGATAAAGACACTTTTATCCACCTGGATGCTGCTCCATAGGTAGAGATGAGGCAGGTATGTAAAGTGTTGGAGAGAGAGCTGTCACGATCCTCACAGATTTAGAGATTTCTCTGATTGCTCGGTAGAATTGAACTGATGATTAAAAATCTTTCCTCAGAACTGATTTAAAAATAAGCAAAATGTATTTGTACAGTTTGATTCTTTGTGTTCAGAATTTTGTGAAAAACGTGTCCAGATGATGAATATTTGAGCTGCAGAGAAAAGACTCATAAGAGCTCCCTGCACACACCTCTACTTCTGTCTATAGAGAAAGAGGGAGGGGAAGGGTGTCTCTAGCTCTGTATCTCCACCACCCCTCAGCCCTTCCTTTCCCTGTGTCCCACAATGAAAAGCGGTACCTGGGCACTGTTTGTACATCAGGACAGCACGGGAGGAACACCTGAAGCAAACCTTGATGCAAACAAGTGTCCCTTTCTATCTCATCTGGGATAACAGAAAATCCAAACTGCCTCCCTTGAGTCCTCTCTGGAGCTCCTCCTGGGGAAGTAACATTTTGCTTAGGGCTGGATATTCTCATATACTTAATGATTTCTAATTATTTAGCAGACAGGATTTGGGGATTTGGACTCCTTTGATAAAAAAAGGAAAGCTTTAAAATAAATAGAACTTCTATATTTTAACTGAAGAATGTTAGCAAGTTAATGCCTTGCTGAGTGACTATCATTTGCTGTGAATTGCAAAATACAGATGGAAACAGCACAATCTCCATTTTTGTTAATTGCTATTGTTAATGCTTTTTAGTCAGTACATGAATTTCAGTGTAAATAGCATTTTCTTTTGCTGCTAGCTTCACAGAATATTTGCATACAGCCATAAATTCCTTACTCATAAAAAACCTTATTAAAAACAATGGAAGATTATATGATGATAATACATCAGAGGCCTTTGCTAACAGTAGAGGAGAGCACAAAGGAGAGATGGCAAATATCCTTCTGCCTGCTCATCTCTCTTGCTACACTCACTCTTTCTTTTTAGTCTGAGTTTTTAAAAATATTATCTTTTTTTTTTTCTTTGGGAAAATTCAATAATTGGAAATACAATTTATCTGATAAACTTTATGGTTTCTTTCAACACTGACTTAGTGTGCTATCAGAAATGGATTTTGGCCATGTTTTTTTTTTCTGTATTTGCCCCTACTTTCCCTACAAGAAGTTCCATAACCTTCAGAACAATTCCTCAAGGTGCTGGAGCAGCACAGGCAGGTCTCCGCTGGCATTCAGGGCCCTGGAATCTTTTCTGGCAACATCATTTTCAAGCTCCCCCTTCCTTCTATCTTCATCCCAAATGGGTACTCTGTGCTTGCTCAGAGCTCGTCAGAGTGGCACCAAATCGTTTTTGCCCTGGTCCTGATCCCTTGTTAGCAATTCTGCAAATGGAAATGATGCTCTAAAGTAGGGTCAAATCACTGAGACATTACTATAATTCAGCTAATGGGATGATTATTTAATTACTCTTGTTTGTTCTGACTGCCCTGGTCTCTGCTTTCTGAGTATTATGTGCAGACTGTTTGCTCTTGTAGAATTAAGGTGGAGGAACAGAGCCCTTTTGCTGGTCTAGAAGCAGCCCCAGCATGAGGCATTTTTGTGTTTGTTGTGTTACCTGTGATTTTCATTGAAACAGACTTCCCAACTTGTGCCTCTACTGTTCTGTCTTTAACATATATAGCACTTTATACAATTTAAATATGAGATATCTGAGCTCAGAGGAGACAAAATTAGATAAAGTGATTCCTCAAAGATTCAGAAAGTCACAATTTAGAGGCAGATAATCTCAGAATTTAAAGTTTTTAAGCAAACTGCCTGTGATACTTACATTTGGAAAGGCAAAAAGATGGATGAGGAGACACAGTGACAGACCAGTATTGCAAACACTGCACCTAACCGCATTTAAACTGTTTTACTGTTCTGTTATACTTCCCTCTAGGTTCTTTTTTTTCTGCTAGGATGGGGGAAGCTGCACCTCAGCCTGAAGCTATTTGGTGTCATTACTTTTATTCAGGGTTTGCCATCTCACTTTGGTAATTATTAGAAGCTTCTGTGCTCTCAGGATCACACACCTTGTCTTGGGTGCTCTGACTTCCCAGTTTCTGATCCTTTCTTGATCCAAGTGGTTGTGGCTCCTGCCTAGCTTAACCAAGCCCAAAATACAGACTGTATTCCCAATAAATAAAACAAAAAATTATGCTCCCTGAGTTCTGTGGCAACCTGTTCTTGCCAGAAAGAAATAAATTAAAAACCCCAAAACACCATAGTGTTCACAAAGGCCATTGTCAAAATGATGGACTTTATGACAGATGATGGACTTTTATATTTTAAATAAAAAATATAAATCTGGAATTGAAATAAACTAAAATGTCTGATTGCTTGAGAACCCAAATCTACTACAAGTGTCTCCAGTTTTATAAACCATTCTTAAGTTAGAAGTGCAGGCACTTTTCATAGCTAGTATATTCCTTTCTTATAAATATTTTTCCATGTTATGCAACAAGATAATATGTTTTTAATGGGAAATTCAACAGGAATGAGTGGAATCTTTGCACTGAGAAATGCCCAGCTTAGTATGCAAGGGACAGCACTGTCTCCCATTCCTCTGAACACTTGCCATCTGGAACAGATGCATTAGTTGTGGCTGCAGTAATGACATGGTGGAGGAGAAGACCTTCCTCACCTCAAGATTTCACTATTACTTAATGGGGCTCCTCATGTGAGCAGAGTAATTGTGGATTCAGCCCAGTGTTTTACTCAGCTGTCATCTCCCCTTTTTCCCACAAGCTGCCCATCCTGCTGCACAGCCTGACGACACTGCAGCACGTACTGCACGAAAGATGTATTCCAAATAAAGTCATATTTGTGCATGACTCGGTGCTGTATTGATACTGAGTGCACTCCTAGAATGGTAATCTCCTATGTACAATATGTGTCTGAGGAGATCATGTCTTATTTTGCACACCGGGATATCTTTGGGATTGTTTATTATTCATGTTATATTTTAAACTGCTGCTGGTCTATGCAGATTTTAAATGTGTTTGTCATATACCATTAGTCACCGTGTGAAATCTCTCAGTGATAGTTAGTTCCTGAGTTTTCTGCAGCTAAGGAGAATTTAACACTGATTGATGGTAGATCACATAGCTGCTTGGCAGACTTTCCAATTTAGGGCAGGAAAATTGCTCTTTTCTTTATGCTCATTCCTCCTTCTGCAGGGGGACACAGATATATGTGCCAGGGTGCTCAGAACAGCCAGTGTCTGATTGGCAATACTGCAGGTCTTTTTTACAATTATGATTTTATCATTTTCAAAAAACGTGCTGAATGTCAAGTATTTCAGATGCAATTTTTAAAACCCTCTCTATTTACCAAATGTTGATGATATATCCCTATCATATTTCACACGCAAAAAATGACCTAACATATTTTTGCCTGAGGAAATGAGTGAGCTGTCAGCGCTTCATCCTTACCTTCTAATAGTCTCAAATTCTCAGTCCTCCAAAGGCTGATTATCTGTAGAGTGAAGATTAGCAGGAGAAACAAAGATATTGATTTGCTGTGTGCTGTCTGCAAATATTTCTCATTAACTACTGATTCAATCAAAAATAATAATAATATACGGGTTAGTCTTCAGTGAAATAAAGATGTGAGAAAAATCTCTTTCCCTTAACACTCACCAGTGGTGTTTTCAAAGACTATATTTTAAGATTTCACATGGAATGCATATGAAGAACTGCTATATGTATTTTTTAGTATCCACTTCCATTTAATGAAAAAAACCAAGATAAAAATTGTCATGTTTAAAACTAGAAAACTAGGTTTTTAGTTGGCAGTTTGGAACTGCCAACCATAATTTCTAATAAATTTAGTGATGATTTTGTGTAAAAATGACTTCTCTGTGGAAAGGTGTGCTTATTATTTTCAGCTGCCTGCAAAGTCTGAGAGCCCAGCTTTGCCACTTCGTAAAGGTTTACAGTTACCAGAGGTTTTAAACGCTGTAGGAAAGTGCTGACTCTGAGCTCTGTTCTGTAATGTGGCCAAGTACTCCCTAAAAACACACAGGGGGAAAAATAATTGCTAAATGATTGTTTCAAGAAGGAATATGAATGATGGCCGTGGCATTGCGTCGGTGACACCTCCCAAACAGAGACTGCACACATGGCAATGAAATCCAGTGTGCTCAGCTGGGCACCAGGGCCCAATTATGCTCCTGCTCTAGGGCTGCCCTGGGAGTTCTGAGCAGAGTGAGGATGGCTCCCACAAGGAATGAGGCAAGGAAGCTGTTCCAGCTCCTGTCCCAGCAAAGCCATCCTGTGGGGAGCTTGTTTTCAGCAGCTTCCCCCACGTCCCACACTAATGGCAGGCCAGTGCTGTTACAGCTTGAAATATATGCAAGCTCAGCTATGTAATGAGAATTACACCAGTTCATAATCGTTATCTTTTATTACTACAGACCCTGTGTGGGGTTCATAGAATTGCAAATCGAACACAAGAAATACTTGGCATCCTCTTTTTAAAATCAAAATTCTCTGGGTTTATAATGCTGAAATGAAGAAAATGGGAACCAGGACAATGGAACCCAGCATTAAAAATAGAGAGGTATTATCTTGATTGAATTTTTCTATTCTGTCTCAGCCAGCTTCTGCCCATTTCTTACATTTGTGCCTGTCACTATCTTTTCTGTAACTGCTCCTGGAATAATATTCATTAGATAAATACCTATTTCATCAAAAACACGTTCTTGGCATGAAGTTCATGAGTTTTCTAAAGTGCATTTATGACATTTCATCTTTTAACATAAAATTATCTTGATCTCTACAGCATGTAAGGTCTCCTACACTTCCTACCAAGGCTTAGGAGCTGTCAGCTTGCAGTGGAGCAGGTCAGGAGTAAGAACTGATCTCTGGTCACTCCACGGGCACTGGATCTAATTACAGGGATGGTAGACAGGGGTTAAAGTCACCTACAGCTCCTCAGATCTCTGGAACTGGTGGCAAAGGCAAAAGTCAGTGCTAATTAAACCAGGCCAGTGCTTCAAAGAGTCTTACTGGCTCCTGGAAGGTAGGAGGTGAAGACTTTGTCCAGCAGAAATGAACTCCTTAAATCCTCATCTGGAGCAAATAGGCTGGGGGACAGCTATCCAAACACATAAATAATTTCTGTGTGTATTGGGAGATCAACAAATATCAGTGACTGGTCTGCTTGTCCAAACCACCTATTCCTGCAGCCAGGATCACACAGTTTCCACTATCTGGTGTCAATCTTTACTGCTCATGTCAAACCTCAGAAAAAAACCCCAGAACTGATGATAACTGTGCCCTTCCCAAAAATCCCACCAAACCCAAGACATTTACAAAAATATCTTGCCTAGTAACATCAGTAATGCTGTGTTTTGCTTGGTAAGGTTAATATAAAATGATGTGTCTGATTCAGCCAGATGTGGCAGCTCAGGAGTTGGTATGACAGGTTCAGACATGTTAGTGAAGAAAGAAAAACCAAATCAGAATCTTCAAAAAGTATTTTATTTACTTGATGTTTTCACAGTTCTGAAAAAGGCCAGAATATGTCATATTCATATTTGCTACGGATCTAGTTCCATACTGGATGTAAGTTTTTAGTTCATTTTTTGGAGAATCCTACTCAGCATGAGAGTACAAATAGAGAGACAGACAGACAGTCAGAGAGATCCTCAGCTCCAGTGATGCTGACTGTAACACAAACTAGAAGATCCAGCCCTCAATTTTCAATACCCATTGACTTAAGGATCCAAATATTTCATCTATATTATAGCCATGATGATCTGAACAGGGAGAAAAAGCAAACAAGAAGTAGGAATATATTGCACATACCATGATATAGAATTAACCAAAGACTGAATCAGCATAATATCCTCATTTTTTCTGCTATTTAATACTTTTATAGTTGATTTCATTTATTCTTTGATTCTTGATTGATACTTGTAAGCAGGTAAACAATGACACAAAAAATAGCAATTCACTGAACAAACTGTTTTCTGGCAGCATCAGGAACCTTGCAAGGCATGCTTTGCAACAGAGGTAGGAAAGCTCCAGTAAACTTCAGGATGAGGCCAGGTGGAAACTCAGTTTAAATATTATAGTTTTAGTCCTCTGAATAAGTGACCTAGTAATTACCAGGCAATTTCATGTGTGGACATCTGGGTTAATTACATGCATTAGCAAAATGGAGGTTTGATCATGTCCATCAAATGAAAACACAGTCCTGAGGTGGCTGAGTAACTGGTATTTCATTAAACTTGCTGGTCTTGACTGGTTCTGTGTCTTCTATGATCCACTCCCAGCCTTAGTCCAAACCCTAAAAGCTAGCTGTCAAAAAGAGAGAATACCTTAGGGAATACTCTCAGGATAACGAAGTTAAAAAAGTCTGTAATGAAAATCGTGAGGGTTGGAGATGAAGTTTTCTTAAATGAGTAGCAGCACATTATGGAGTGAGCTGTCAGATAAATTTTTATTTGTCGCCGTGATTTTAGATCCTACTGCAAATAATTTATATATCTATTCACAGAAGAAATCTACCATCATCACAGATAAGGAAAAACAAACAAAACAGAAGGAGGTTTTATTAATACCAGTTTGAGGTACAATTCTCTGCAAGTTTTTCTTTGACAGCAATCTGATATATTGAACATTCAGATAGCAAAAGTATGAAAATATGGATACTTATCCAAACAATAATCCAAACTCTTTGATGCCACTGCTGCTCCCATATTTGAGAGACTCAAAATCAAAAATATGAAGGTTGTTTTCTCCCTAAATTAACTTTAGCAAAATGAATTCATCATTTGTCTTATTTTTTTCTACAAAATTAGAAAAAGTATTTTATTTGTAATGACTTTCCTCTGACAGTCTATTAACTGTAATGAGTACCTGTGTTTTTCACATCTGCAGACATGAAACTTTGATACTTGTTGAGCTTCTAATGGGTCTCTGAAGCAAAAGTGGCACTCCATGGAGGAATTACACAATATTAGGATAAACATAATGAAATAGTTCTTCAAAAGTATATTAAGTTGCACAGGGCTGAGTTTGCAATACTCTAAAATGAGAAGAAAGATCTCTTCAAATATGAATAAGTGAGAGATTATCTGCAAGAGAGGGAGAAGTTTAACTACAAGCACAGGTGCTTTAAAGCACAAATCCATCCCATTTAGCTCTGGCGCATCTGTTTTGTAATAAATAAAAAAGAGAAGCAAGAGAAAAACCCATTAAAGTTTCATATGAACCAACCTCTGAAGAAAAAAAGGCATTTGTTTGTAAACTACTATCACATTAACAATGGAGGCCAATTGAGAAAACCTGCAGGTCTGACAGGATGATTTTAAACTAAGAGTGTGGAATTGTTTATTAAGATTTTGAGTGACAGTCTAATATATTAAATCAGTTCAGAAGATTGTAAAATGCATTAGCATTAGCAATTTAATACCTCCAACAAATTTAACTGTCACTCATGGCATATCTGTCCTTGTTAAAGGGAAAAAATCCTGAAGCGCCATCTTTGTCTTGATGGACAATAAAGTTAGGAGAGGAAAAGCCTTTCTCTGTACACTGGTGATGAGAGAACTGTGTTACATTTATCATAATTAACTTTCACAGTTGGCAGCATTTTTTGGCAAGTGTGTTATTTGCTCAAGCTTGTGAAAGAAGTTTTAAGAAGTAATCATTGGAGCCAAGCCTTCGCTCGCAATCGTTTCAGGGCTGGATTTTAATCAATTTAGAAACGTAATTCCATGCCAAATGTGTACACAGTTACTTTGATTACACACAGAAATTGGGCAGTTTCATAGTCAACTAACTGATTGTAAGCAGTTGGGTGCAAAACATCTCGTCTGAATGAGCACTTTTTAATAACCTTATCTTACAGCCATGTGGGGAACAATATGGCAAACTTCTTCCAAAAACCAGGATCTTTACAGGAAATATTTCCCACTTCCAGTTTTATTCAGGTGGATAAACTTTCTGTGTCTTGTTATATTTTCTTAATTTTAATTGTCACTATTAATAGAGCAAAAACTAAGCCAAAAAATAATTAAATGCAAAAGGAGATCCATCAAACTCTGTGTGATGACTTTGCAGTGCAGAAGCGAAAAGGATCCCAAATGTATTGTCCAGAAGACTCCAATACAGGGTTTCAGCACAGAGAACTGAGCAGAACTGTTCTGAGATTGGAAGGAGCAGACAACAAATAGCCAAAGGATTGACATGAATTCCCTGGATGGGCAAAGCACAGAGTTCAGGCTGCTGCAAATAACACTCCTATGTTCTTCAGGAGTGCTCAGACAACAGCTGTGTGTCTGTGAAAATGCTCCTGAATCTTAATATTTGTGTGATATCCATATAATTATTTCACTATTGCTGTCAATTTTTGGATGGTCCCATATTTGAGAACTTTCCACTCAGGGAGCAGCAGCAGAATCCCAGTTCCTTTGGGGAGCAGGGATGGAGAACATGAGCAGCAACAAACACACAAAATGAATAGTTTGCTTAATAATAATCAGGATTGACAGGTTAATCAAGTCACTGCCTAAAAAGAAGTCACATTTGTGACTATAATTTGAAACAAATGCTTTAATTGCCTCTTAGAATAAACGGCAACAACATAAACAGAGCTAGAAGAAACAGGAGTAATATTAAATAGTTTACTTGGTGTTTTGCTACCATGACTTTCAAACTACACTTGTAAAATTATATCTTGGGGCATTTTGTAGGTAAAACACAGAACACCAGGATGTGACAAACTGTGTGGAGTGAACAGACACTTAGAGCAAGAAGAAGTTCTAACTCCTCCTGTGCAGTGGGCAATCAGGAGAAGCTTGCTTGGTGCTGCTTGGACTGTGTCCCATCATGAGCTTTGCAGATAAAGAATCATCCCATGAGCTTCTTTTTAGTAAGAGAGTGAATCAGAGTTTTCCCTAAAACCATATTTTACAACTAAAAATGTTGATTAAATATTTATGTTTTCTTCTTTCTTTTTTCCTACCAGCAGCTAAACACAGAGCAGCGAGAGAAATTGTGAAGTGGCAGGTTGTTGTTCAGCTGTCAGTTAAAGGAGCCTTCCAAATGAAGCTGTTTCAAATGCCTGCTGAAGCCCCCAGCCAGCTGACTGCTGCAGGAAAACTGGGGATTGAAACCCTCCCTGGGAGCAAAACAAAGGCCACGACACACAGTTGGGTGTGGTGCTATTTCTGAGATGCAAGGAGCCCTCCCAGATGGTGACAGAACAGAAAATACTTAAATTTGTCCCTGAAAGATGTACCCAGTGTTAGATACCCTTCCTGGTGATGCTGGAGTGGGCAACAGCAGCCAGCTTCCAGCTGGAGAGCTCCCAGTGTCTCCTGGGGCTGCTGGTGGAGCCTGGTCCTGCTGGGGCAGGATCCCCCGGTGAAAAGCCAGCCTTCCTTCCTTCCTTCCTTCCTTCCTTCCTTCCTTCCTTCCTTCCTTCCTTCCTTCCTTCCTTCCTTCCTTCCTTCCTTCCTTCCTTCCTTCCTTCCTTCCTTCCTTCCTTCCTTCCTTCCTTCCTTCCTTCCTTCCTTCCTTCCTTCCGACACTTCCTTCCTTCCGACACTTCCTTCCTTCCGACACTTCCTTCCGACACTTCCTTCCTTCCGACACTTCCTTCCTTCCGACACTTCCTTCCTTCCTTCCTTCCGACACTTCCTTCCTTCCTTCCTTCCGACACTTCCTTCCTTCCGACACTTACTTCCGACACTTCCTTCCGACACTTCCTTCACTTCCTTCCGACACTTCCTTTCTTCCTCCCTCCCTCCATTTCTCCCTGCTCTGGCAGGGCTCCCCAGGCAAGCCCAGCCACCCAGCTGGGTGTCTTTTGTCCCTCTGCTTATTAAACCCTGCTTCTGAGTGCACACAAGGAGTCTGAGCAGCAAAGGGCAATGGGGAACTGGAACAATAATAATAATAACAATAACAACAAGTCCTTGTTCTTGTTGTTGTTCTTGTTGTTGTTCTTCTTTTTGTTCCTGCTCTTGTTTGTTCTTCTTCTTCTTCTTCTTCTTCTTCTTCTTCTTCTTCTTCTTCTTCTTCTTCTTCTTCTTCTTCTTCTTCTTTTCTTCTTCTCCACCTTCTTCTCCTTCTCCCTACTGGCTTTGTCCCCTCCCTTATCCCGTTGTCCCTGTAGTCCCACTACAGCTGTCCTGGCCCAGCTGAGAGCACAGCACATGGACAGAAATCCACGTGTAACACCAGGCACAGCCAAAGCCAGCCCTTCCCCTGAGGAAAACACCCATCAATCTTCAGCCTGAAAAGCGTAAAAACAGCAACCACTGTTAATATTGAAGAGTGTACATTTCCAGCTGATTTGTTTTCCAACTTCTCTCTCATTTTACACCCATTTTACATTTTACACTCATTTTACATTTTTGGTTAACTCCACTTAAAGTGCATTTACTCAGGTGGAAAAAGAAAATAAATCTATGTTCATTCAAGTTCCTCTTGGAAGAATTGCTGTCTCTAAACATTCCCATCTTGGATACCACAATTAATTCTTCATACTTCCTTCCCTTTTCATGTAGCACGATGAAAAGGTAAACTGTAAACCATGGTTTATTTGGAAAGCAAAACAACAGCAACTAAATATCATTGACTGCAATTGAACTCTTTAATCAGTTCTCTTTTCACCTCTGCTCTTCTTTCTTTTCTTACTTAAAATATGGGATTCTTTTCAAGTTTGCCAACTCCATGTGTGTTCAGCCTCTGGATGAAATAAATCCATAAGAGAGGTATGAAAATCTGGGAATAGGAAATCCTTCCTGTAACTTCCATTTTGCCATCAGATGTACGAGTTTGGTCTCTCCTTTCAATTATAATTACACGTCGTCTTTCTTTGAACTCCTGATGGTTTTTCCACTAAAGAACATAAGAAAATCAGGTTTAGTCATTGTAAAACAGCCATGTATTTAAAAAGGTGTGTACTTCCTACATGACTTTTTAATCAAAACCACCATTAAGAGGCAGTTTAGAGAATTGATGACTTTTTATAACTTGATCTTCAAGCTGAGCAAAATCTTCTGCAAAATGTAGATTTAAAGACCTGAATAATTCATTTAATCTGCGAAACATGATTGAAACCATGTTTAGAAAGAGCTGCCTTGGGCCTCCAAGGCCAAAGGGAAACTATTACATTTGAATCAGTTTGATTTTGTACTTCCTTGAAACATAAAGTGTCAGCATGAGCACGGAGATAACAGCAAACCCTCGCAGGGGGGTTGTGGAGATAAAGCCCAAAGATTGGGATGTGCTTTGATAGTTCAGAAATAGGGGTCAAAGGAGTGCCTGAGGAAGGCAGGTACATCCAGAACAGAACACCTTTAATACATCTTTTAACTGTGCTGCATTTCTGGCGAGGTGGAGAGAATTCAGGTGGTTGAACAGTTGTATTCCAAGAACAGCTGAAATTCAGTTTGGAATTGGAAACTCATCCCATGCCTGTCACTCAAAGGTGTCAGGACTCCCAAAAATCATTCTATTAGCAATTAATTAGAGAATTAAACAAATTACTTTCCATTCTCCAAAATAAAAATGCTTAGTGTTGGGGATTTTTCAAGTATGCATATATGATTTATAATATAATATAACATAATATAATATAATAATCAATGCAATACATTAAAATATAATATCATTTTAATATAATACAATATAATATAAAACATAGAATATAATATAATTAATATAATATTATATAAAAGTAATTGTGAACCATGTCTTTCCCCTCCAACTCCTTTTTCCTGCTGCTGTTTTAATTCCAGGTCATGTACAAGTAGCTGAGTTTCTCTACACTGCTCCAGTCCCTATGATTCCATCATTCTCTAATTAACAACTTGGTGGTTTGGTAACAGAAAAATATTGAAGTTTATAGAAGTGCTGAGCTTATTCCTCTCACAACACATCACATTTAATTTGCTTGTTCTGGAAGGTAGAAGAAATTGAATGTGCAATGTAATTTGGGCAAGCTTTGGAAAGTGAATATTTGAGTTGCACTCAACTGCTGGTTATTTTTCAAGACAAGTAAAAATGCAAAAAAAAAAAAAGCAGCACAACAATACATTGTTTGAGATCAGCTAGCAAGTCTTAAATGAAAAATAAAAGTGCAAAAAAAAGATACATACCAATAAAAAGTGAAGTGTCCTGAGTGTGCAAGGTAACATATTTTTCAGGTTTGCTGATGAGTATAAATGTCATGTTAATCTAAGGAAAGCTGGTGGGCTACAAAGGCATTCCAAGGTGATAGGTGATGAATTTATTTTTTCCTTATTCTAAAAAATGCAGCCCGAGCAAATGTGGTTCCAAATGATCTCTTCTTGAATGATCTTGTTTTCTTTTTGAGTAAGCTTGTTCTCCTCATATGGACCAGGTGCCTTAGAGGAGAAGTGGCATCCAAATGATACCAAAATTCCTCATTACCACATTATGCTCTTAAACTAGTGCTAATTGTTTCTGCAGACTGGACATACAAGAGCAATCAATAAGGTCTGGGAGACACTCAGAAATTAGAGAAAACTTCAGATTTTCAGTGATGTGCAATATATGGAGACACTGAAAAAAATTAATTTAATGGCAATTCCGTTAGTGTTTGAAGGCAACTTTGTCTCTTGTAAAGAAAAGCAATATTTATAACCATAAAATATCACCATACTAGTTGAAACTGTATTTGAAATATGGAAGTTAAGTCACATGATGGAATTCAGCAACTCCCAGAGTTTGTTATTTCTCTCCACTGGGCTCAGCATTATGTTCTCGGGGGGAAAATGAACATTGTTCTGCAATACCCCAAAGAGGAGAGGTACAGTAATTTCTGGTGTATGGCTGTGTGTTTTCACTTTAAGCGTTGGAAAAGCCACCCAGTGCATAGGATGTGCACCTGGGGGATATTTTAGCAATCGGAATAAATGAGACAAAACAAATACCCCTCTCCACCTGTGAGCGCTTGATGTTCACCAGTGAATATTTTCCATCAATTTGCTGTGGAGTTAAATCCCCCTGCTAGCCAAATGCTCCTGTGGAATTTTTTTGTTTAGACGAGAAGATATTTTGCTGTAGTTAAAGTAATTTCAAGGAAAAGCTGCCTGCTCAGAGAGCTGGTGCTCCACAACCCACCCTGCAGAGGTCCACGCCAGCAGCAGGGCCACCCCAGACCCCTGGAGTTATCAGAGACCCCCCTGTTATCAGAGACCCCCGACAGCCTCAGCCAGGCTCTCCAGCAGCTCTTCCAACACCTGCATTCTGAGCTGCTGAAGCAATCTGTGAATTTTCCCAGGGCTGTTCATCCCTCCCCACGTGCAAACCCCAGGGTGCAGCAGCTCTGTGCCCCCCACAGGGCAGGATTTTTTAGCAATATTGTTGTTCTGAAAGTGTTCTTCCTGCCTGATGTGTGTGGCTGCACAAAATGGTTCCAATTAGATTCTGGTGGCAGTAAATAGCACTTTTGTAGTCTTACTGACAAATATATGTCTTTGTTGGGGGGGTTGTTGTTTCCTAGAAGATGACTTTCAGACAACCACAGATATTAATATAGCAACACAACAGATATTATGGATTTAATTCAGTGGTTTGAAATATATCAGCCAATGTTAATTCCCACATCCCTTTCCAGTCCATTAAATACTCTATTTTTTAATTGAAGTTATAATATTTATTTGCTCATTCTCACCTGTTTTGGTATGCTACATTTCTTCAGTAATTTCTCTAGTGATTTGTGCTTGGATTATTTTATTCCTTCCATTATCTCTGATTTAATTGTCCCCTATCATATAGAAAAGACTGCGTGCCAATTTCAAGTTGGTGTTACATAATTTAGATTCAACTTTGTTTGGAAAGTTTCCCAAGCAATGAGGTTCTCATTATTTCATAGAAAATATTAATAACCATACCATCTTATCAAAAAACCTGCCATCAATAAACAGATGCCAGTGCTCAAGGTTTTATTTCACCAGTTTGGAATTTAAAACTTCTGTCAAAAAGGAATTTATTCTTTTCCAATGAAATATATATTACCAGCACATTAGAGTAATCTTTCCATAGGTTGTAAAGTATATCATTTAATGGCTGAAATATTTGTTAGTTGAAAAGTGCATCCAGCCTCAACACAACGGGGCTTTGGCTATAAATCTCTGCTTAATAACACTCACTCAGGGGAGGAGGTCTGGGCTTGGATATTTTCATTTCACTGATTCTAATTTTTGCATGAACCATGTGAGGCTATTTGAGCTCATAAGCTCTAAGTTGGTGCTTTAAATTCATTGGTGGTTGCAGCAATAATTCAGCTAGGCAGGGCATCTGATCAGAGATCCAGCAAATGCCACAAATTGCCAGGTTTTCACAGAGCCAGTGGGGTACAGAAGCCACCCCAGGCTCCAGCAGCACAAAGCAGTGTGTGAATTACCCAGGACAAAGCTCATCTCCTGCCAGGAGCAGGAAGAAGTTCAGCCTGTGGTGTTGTCTCAAGGCAGCAGTGCCACGAGAGGAATGCCAATGAGATGGGGATGGATCTGCAATCTGCCCACACCTGGCTGCAGCACCAGCCCCTGGCCTTGCCAGCAGCTGGGAAATGCTTTTTAAACCCAGCCAGGCACCCCTGAGCCATTTCTTCATCAGGAGAGGGCAGGGGAAGCACTTCTGCATGGGCATTCAGGGGTGAGGTCTTATGACATCAGTGCTCCTAGAAAGGTCATCTTTGTTTTTTGACAGTCCTAAAAATCAAACCACAGTGCTCCTTCCTATTAAAATAATGCTAAATTCTTTTCAGTTCTTGGGAAACAAAAAGGAGCATCCTCTCCCCCTCGATGCAGTTACAAACAGTCTCTCAGGATATGGCCTGTGGGCTGACTAGATCACACACAGCTGCTCTTTGCAATCTCAGTTACTCACAAGAACTTGAAGTGCTAATTCTGCCATTTGAAATTTATTGCAGAGTTTAAATCTGCTGCATGTTGTTCAAATCAAGGGGCATTTATACAGATCTTAGTAAAGACTGGGATGAGATCGTAATATTCACATAAGGGCAGGATGGTACAATGAATAGATTTGCAAAGAGAAGGTGATTTGAGAAAAAGACATGTCATGTATATATCCACATCTACCAGGGAAAGTTAGTTTCCTGTGTTGTGATACCCTTTCTAACACAGCTTTCAATAAATCACCATATTTCAATAACATCTGCAAATCCAGGAACATTGTAATTCCAAACTGACAGATCAGTAGGAGGCTAAAAGAAAATAAGAACAATAAATTAAAAAGGGAGACATTATGGAATTGCACCAGATCCAGATTGTAGGCACTGTGTTAAAGTGAAATCTCTGGTCCAGATTCATCAAAGAAACAGCAAGAAGAGTTTCTATCAGTTTTAAATTTCAGGGGAAGAACAGTGCCTTATTTGTCATGACAAACATCAGCACTTGGTCTTGTTAAACCTCAGGAGGTTCCCAGGGGCTGATTCTGGAGCTTATCCAGGTTCCTCTGGATGGCCCCATCCTTCAGGAGTGTCCCTGTACCTGTGCTGATGGTGCCCTCCATCCCTTCATTTCTGTCACTGATGAGATCAAATAAACACCTCTGGTGCCAGCGCAGGCTCCTCAGGGACACACCCTGTCCCTGATGTCCATGGAATGGAGCCACTGCCACCTCTGGATGTGACTGTCCAACAGCTCCTTATCCATCTGAAGCCAAACCATCCAACCCATCCCCTCCAGTTTGGAGAGGAGGATGCTGTGTGGAATCACATCAAAGGCTCTACAGGAGTTCAGATTAATTAATCTGTAGCCCTTCCCTTGTCCCCTGGTGGAGTCAGCCCACCAGAGAAGGCTGGGTGGGAAATTTTCCTTGGTGCTGGAGAAGCCAAGGAAGGACCCCTGAGCCCAGCCATGAAATGGCAAGTCCCTGCACAAGATCCAACCTTTAATTGCCCCTGCCAAAACAGGCTCCACCTTTTCTGTCAGGACGACCCCAGAGTCTCTGGGTTACTGAGACAGAATGCCAAGGAGAAAAGTGATCTGGGAAAGCTGTATAGCCTGCAGTCAGAATATTTGTTTTGAGATTTCCATCAGTTTCATGAGCTCCAAACCACATCATCTTCCTGTGGAATACAAACAACCCCAGTAAGGTATTCTGACAATGAATGGAGACAAATATCAGTTTTTTTCTAGACAAGAAAGTTTCAAAGTTTCCTCATACAGAGAATGACCTGCCAGCTGCTGTTTCATCTTGTGAAAGTGGGATTGCAGCTCAGTTATTTTACTGTAGTTATCATGGATGTAGGTCAGTAACAAAACGCTATCACAGACCAAAAAAAAACTCACCTAGGGCTTTAAAGATCAAATTGCAACCCATCAAAATTCTGCTTTCAAATCTTCTGATGACCAGGATTTCTCAGGTTCTTATAGCTAATAATTATTTATTTAATGCTTAAAATTTTTGTCAGCTAAATGATGCCAAGAAAAGAAAATAAAACCCAGCAGTATTGTGGATTTATGTAAAGATTCTCTTTCACTAAGACTGGATGTTTCTGAAAACTTTATTCGTTCAGCCACAGGGGTTGAGAAGGAAAGTCAGGCTGACCTTCTGGTGTTTTTTTTGGGTAATAAAAATTATGGAACGGAGAAAATATTTGTAGAATTGGTATCAGATATGTCTGATATCAACACCTCCTTTGGTAACACAGGCAATCCCACTGAAGAGACTCGTACATCAGTGTGGCTGTGATGACTAAGGTGAAAAGCAAGGGAGAATTGTTTTGATAAATTAGGGAGGCCACAGGAAAAGGCAGGACGGTCACATTAATATTGAATGGATGTATCAGTGGAGGCTGTGCTGCAGAGGATCAGGGAAGACCAGAATTCAGCTGCTCAGACTGCTAGCACAATATTCCCCAGAGCACAGAGTGTTGGATCTCACAGTTATTAGTGAATAGCATAAGAACAGCAGATCTTCCAAAGAGAGACAGGGAAAGTAAAGGACTTTTGATGAGTCCTGTAGTGGTTATCTATTTTCAGTTTAAAACTCAGCTTAATCTGTATTAATGCATGCTGCTTTGTAATAATACAACAACTTTTGGTTAATGCAACACCTTTTCCTTAGCACAGAGACAACTGCAGGTGCTGGAATTGTTCTGCTGGCCAGGGCTTTTATGAGATAGATTTTTTGTGGCACTGTGGAGAGATTTATGTGTATAAGCAAAGTCAGGAGAAAGTCATAGATTTTAGTATTCTCTAGTACTTTCTTTAAGGTGAGCAATACTTTCTGTCCTGTTTCTTTGATGTACTGGATGCTCGATATCGTTGGCAATATAAATTCTTGCTTCAATCTTATTTACATAGACAGAAGTTATGTAGTGACAAGGTCCCTTCAAGGCTTGAATGGTTTGTTAATAACATGTACTAAATAGCATCTGGTATCAATCTTGTCCTACAGACATGCCTGTAGTGATTTAAAGCTTTCATTCTTTGAATTCAAAATCTAATTTTTAATGCACTTTCTGTCAGCTGTCTTCACAGCTTTTAAATGAGATTCTGTCATCTTGACATATTCACAGATACACTGAAATTTAACCAGAAAAAAATGAAATCAAAACTTCTCATGTCTAAATAAAATGCCTATTCATTTTCATAGAAATATTTTGGATTGTTATTGGCTTTTAGTTATTTACTGATATAGAAACCAATGCCATTTATTTACTTTATGGTAAAAAGAGTCTAACTGCTTGTGTTATTTGGACATGACAACTTAATTGCTGTTACTATTAGTTACATAAAGAAATAGTAGTATACTTTCATTTCTAGATTAATTTATTTGTAGAACCCTCAATTAGCAATTTTTCCTGCAAAGCCATGCAGCAAACTGCTCCATGGATCCTCTGCCTCTTTTGTTTCCTACTCAACTGCAAATTCCACATATTTAAAAGCAGAAAGAGGGTAACATTAGAATATTTGTCACTGGAGGAGGCCCATGGGAAATTGTGTTTCAAACTGATACTGTTCTCTTCACTGACACTCCCATCTGAGCAGCCATTCTAAAATCGATTTGATATTCAATGAAAATTAGACAGAGTCAGTTTGGGAAAACCCTGACCTGGAGCTATTGCCAATTTTGAACCAGTGCAGCAAGTTGGGTATTGGAAAGAATGCATTTAGGTATAATTAAACTGCTGTGAAGGCATCCTTGGCAATGCTGGTGATGGTTTTTTTGAGTTCTGAGTATTTTAGTTTAGTAGACAGACTAAGCTGCTACTTTGTCTACACTTGAAGCCAGTTTTAGTGGCTTTAAGTGTAGACAAAGTACAACATTTACTTAAGGACCCACAACATTTACTTAAGGACCCAGCCTTTAGGAAGGTAAGGAAAAAAAGAATTCCTAATAATAATTCCTAATAAGCTAAATGAAATAGCAGTGGTGAGACCCAGTGGAAGGAAAGACAGGACTGCTTTTACTGCCCTTAGCCACCTGACATTAAACTGGAAGGAGAAATTGGAAGGATTCTCTTCCCTCTTCAGTGAATTTCTAAGGCTTTTGTCCAGCATAGATTGGCAGCCCCAGAAATGACACTGCTTGCCAGCTGAGCTCTCTGGGGTGGAAGTTTGGGAGGTCTTGTCTGTGCAGTTCACCCAGCAGCAAAGGCAGGGCTGGGCACAGGAGGCACAGCCTTGCCAGTCCGGCTGCCACCAGTGAGGAAGGGGCTCTGACAAAGGTCTTGAACACAGTGACAGTGCCAAGAAGTGTTTCCTGGGGTTAACAAAGAAATCCAAATCCCACTGCTGAATCTGGTGGATGTGGATAGGGAGCTGCTTGGAGTCTTGGACTTGGTGGTGATATTTAACAGTCTTTTGTTACCTCAAAATGTCGTCTTTCATTGAAGGGTATCAAAATGCTTTACAAACTTTTATTATGTCTCAGAATGGGCTAAGGAACATTATTTTCCTTTTTACAGGTGACTGTACCTAGCAGCCATACAGTCACAGTCACGGTGACACACAAGTCCCAGTGACAGAGTCAGACTTTGAATACAGCCTGACTCTCATTCATCTCTGATTACTGAAACACATGTTCTTGACTGTGTTGAAAAAAAAAAAGGTAGAAGAAATGAGTTTTTGTTCCTACAAGTTACTGCTGGTCTTAACTTTACCTTAGTTCACCATTACTTATTTCATTTGCTCACTTGTTTTGTAGAACATTAAAACCCAGACAATAAATAAAAATTTATATAAGAATAAAAACATAAAGCAGCTGGATAGAAGGCTGCTAAAGCAGATTATCAAAACTGACAGAGAATGTAAGAGCAAGATACAAATAAGGCCATTGAGAAATAAGAATAAAGAGCAATATCTTTATTTTTAAATGGATTGTTACAGGAGAAGCCAGAGGGACCATGATGTTGCTGTAAGGGATAACATAGGTCAAGGGATGGGTGATTGTTTTCCAGGATTACTTTCTGCATGCCATCCACACTGGCTGCCCTTTCCAACTCCACACGTAGCCTTTTGGGGATACCTCACCTGGTGTAGACCTTTTTCTGAGATGATATATACACCTTTTGGGGATAAATTAAATTATATTATCTGGAAACACTTCCATTTTCTGCCTGTCTCATCTCCATCTCTCTGTACCCTGTATTCTCTCAACACTGCAGATACTATTCTGAAGTTTGTCCTGCTTAACTTAGCACCTTTAATTCTTAGTTCTTTAGTTCTACATTTTGTCCTTTCTTGTGTATGTGATATATAGAAAGTGTTTGGAATAATAGCCTTTTTGCCATTTACATGGACTTCCATCATGACCAGGTCTCCTCTGTGAGGCTCAGAACTCCACCTGAAGACATCCAAGAGATTCTGATAGCTCTGAAGAGCCCAATCCAGCTAAGCATCCAAATGTCTGAGCCTGGATGAGTTGCCCATTACTAAATTAATTCCCCAGAGTTACCAATTTTAACTTTTGCTATAATTTTTCTAACACACAGTAATTTTCTAGCAATTTTTTTCCCCCTCAAGTGTAATTATTCTATCTCAGCTGGATTTCCTCTGAAGTCTCTGATAACTGCCCTCAAAAGTTCACTCTGAACTATTCTCTGTGTTTATGGCAGACAAATAAGAAAACACTCCTATAAATTTCACTAAAGAGTAAAACTTTAGTTAGGGTTATGGTAAGGGTGGATCAGCAGCATTGGTTGATGTAGTAAAACCTGCATTACTGCAGACTTTTAGGGTGAGTTTGATGCCTTCAGTCTAGCTTTACCTTGGCAGGAGGGTAAGATGTCCCCTCTTATATTGTGCTACTCTAAAAAGGATTATGACAAATCATCCTTCACTCATTGAAGCCTCATGCAGATTTCTCTGTAGCACTCCATTGTACAGATCTTCCAGGAATCCTTGCCCTGATATCATTCCATGCATATAACTTCAACTGCACAAGGCTTTGCCTCTCCTACACTGTCCTATCTTCTTCCTTTCATCTGACAATAAGGCTTCTACAATAACCATGTCTTTTATTCTGTTGTGAATTTGAATTCTTTCTTTTCCAGCTTTGATTTCACACAGAAACATTTCCTTTTAGCCAGGACTGGTCCATGAAGAAGCCAGGTATGAACAGTCTCTGTCTTATTAAAACATTGAAGTGTTAGTGGAAAAAGTGCTTTGTTTTTGAGAAAGCCATAAAGAAGCTGTAATTTAGAGATTAGCTGCTCAATAAGGAGGATGTTGAATATTTCTCCTCTCTCATCAACTCAGTATCAATTGTTATCTCTTCAATATCAATTGTTATCTCTTTTCTTACACTTTCCATTTTATGTGTAATTATTATTCATCATGGATATGAAGTGTGAATTATGAATTATTCATGAATTAATGAATAGCTTAAAATTTGAAATTTAACATCCAAAATGCATTAATTCTGTGTTGCTCATTTGCAGCCAGACCTCTGGTTTCTGTACTGTTCTTTGTCTCCTGTTTGTCACACCAATGTCTTGCTGCTCTTGTCTTTGTCATTTGTGTGGTTCAACACAAATAGTCCTGAGAAAGGATCCTGAAGTCTGCTTAGGGAATTCTGTGTGGATTAGTTGATGATAGTCAGATTCACCCTGAATAAACTCTGAAAATAAATTATGAGAAGGAATTCATGAAACTTGACCCAACAGAAAATGGGAAGTTTTGACTAGATATTTTTTCCAAATTCAGAATTTGCTCTCAGAAGAGAAAAACAATCAGCATTTTACTGGTTTTTACCTGGTGGAAAAAATGGAGGATTCCAAGGTGATGGAATATTCATATTTTATTCAAGCACAGGTGAAAGATTCAAGTCCTGCAGCCTGTAGTTAAGATTCCCTTATCGTGCATACTAAAGCCATTTCCCTGGTTTATTTTGCTTAGACAGAATTTAGTGATGAAGATTAATTTATCCAAGTACATAAATGTTTCAAGGTAATTCTCTCAGCAAACCAAGCATCATTAAGATCTCCAGAACCTTATCATTAACTACTCTTCTCGTGGTGCTGAGTTCACCGTTACAAACGGGCAAAATTTGGGTAGGCTGAATAAAACAAACACATTTGTCCAATTTTGGATCAATACCTCTTGTTTTGTTCTTTAGCTCAATAGGCATTAATACTTAATCATCTTTAGACAGGAAACGCTTCTATGGCTCTCATTTGGTGTTAAGCAAAAGAACATTAATTATTGGACATAAAGCCCATTAGATTTTCCTTCCACAGTGTATTCCTGAGGGAAGGCTTGCAGCAAGAGACATTATTTCAGCAGTTTTACTGTTGTGCATCCTTAGTTTTAATTGCCACAATCCACCATTTACAAACTTACATGGATCATGCTTACAGCTGGAACTGTGCTTCTGCCTTCTGCACATTTGCGTTTATAAACTTCCCTTTCCAGCTGTCTCTTGTGCAATAAGTAAATTTATTAACTCTGATGAATTTTCACTAACTTTTCTGTAAGACAGCACTAACTTTTTACAGAGAATTTTCATAGTAGCAATTATCACAATTTCTGATTACTGTGAACTTGTATTAGCCTTTTTTCAGTGTAAAAATGAAATGAAAGCCCTAAGGGATGCACATCTAATATTCAAGATTTTATCACTTTAAGGACTTGCTACAAATTGTGTAAAAGGAAACTCTGCACCTTCTCAAGGCACAGAGTTTTAATCATTTTTACATTTCTTTTATGAAGAGATTTTCTTTGCATCTAAAATAACCTTAAAGGGTCTCCAGGATCAAAATGACTTACTTTTTGCTTCCCTTTCATAACTATTTTAAATACTGTGTTCTTCTTTTTTATTTTTTAAACTACATTAACTTTGGCTTTACAGGAACCAGGGCTCTGGGGCTCCTTAAGCAGTTCCTGTGTGTTTGGCACAGGCAGACCCCATCCAACATTTTGTTCTACCTCCCATTTTAAGGGCTGCACAGGGGCTGTTTTGACACAAGTGCCACAAAAGCCATTTCCTTTCTCTAAGAAAGAAGACCCACAGAATAATGCCTGGCTCTACCTTGGATTTTTTTTTTTTTTTTTTTTTTTTTTTTTTTTTTTTTTTTTTTACTTATTGTGAGATTTGCCAAAACCAGAGGAACCAGACCTTCATCCCTCCTGATCAAGCCACTCGGCTTGCAGAGTGTTTGAGACCTGGCTCTTTCCTCATCTCTGAACATAATTTAAAACTCTTCTTAATTTTGCATATTATGAACATCTACCAACTGCTAGAACTATAATACAGGTCAACTCACTGGCACATCTTACAATGTATTTTATTACTTAGACAGTCTTTGTTATGAAAAAACATTCTCTATCAGTATATAGTAAGAAGTAATTTTAAGTATAAATGGCCTTTTAAAAGATGTAGCATCATCTTCTTTTCATTGCATGCCATACTAATAGGAGAACAGCAGATGCTCAGGCAAGATTCAATTCACCTTAATTTGTTCAAGCTTAATTAGCAGCTGGGATGCATCTGGCAAATAAACATGAAAATAGTGACAGCCTGAGTTAAAGGGAAAAAGTAAAAGGCTTTTGTTCATTAACCACATGTTCTTCATTGTGAGCATTATGTGCTGAAGGCAAAATAATTTTTAAACTCTTTTTTTTTTTCTTTTTGGTAAAGGATAGAAGCCCTCATACCCATAACTTCATTCCCTGTGTTCCTGTGCAGGTGAGCCATGTGGAAACAGGAGCAGTCCCCCTATGAGATGTTCCTGCACAGGTAAATGCTCATACCATCACAGCTTAAATATATGGCCTGAGCTTGTATAAACAGAAGAGAGTAGTTTTCTTCAAGAATTAGGTAGGCAAAATGGACCCCTTGAGATGTAATTAGGAATTATTTACAACCCTGAATAATGATCATGCAGTATCTTGCACAAAGCAAAATAAGCAAAGGCAATTCTGAAGAGATCCCTGCTGCCATTAAATATGTGACTAACTAGCAAAATGAGGGGCATAACGATAAGAAATGTGTAATGTCTTTGCAGCAGATCTGGTTCCAAAGCTCCTGCCTATATAAATTCCAAAGTTGGGTATTAGTTGTTGCTGAGTAAGTAAATGAAGGTAGCAGAGTTTTTTTGAAAGTGGAACTGCTGAAAATATAAGATTGCTTGCGTTCACTTCAAAGTAGGATTTTTGGGCAATAATGAAGAGTAGAGAAGGGCCAAGATTAAACAGTGTTTGGGAGAATGCTAATCAAGCTAAGTTCGTTCCTAATGTAACCAGAACAATATTCTTCTTTTCATGTGTTGTTATCTCTGTAGAAAACATTCAGGACTGGTTTAGTCTCCACGTTTCACTGTTTACAATGTCACATGGCTCTCTTGTGGCCTTTCCCTGTCCAGGATAGCTGGGCTGAACAAAGGCTGTGCTGTATTCTACTCCCTCAGCCAATCAAGTGCAGTCAGAATTTCTGCTGAGTTTTCTTTTTTTTCTTCTTTCTCTCACAACAGACTGTAAAAACCATCTGTGTTTTAGAGGATGTTTAACTTCACTTGGAGTGTAAAGACAGAATGTCTAAATGAATGGCTGAAAAGGCATCAAAGAGACAAGAAAGAAGCAAGATTTGGTACAGGACATTTTATTAGTGTTTATTGGCTCTAATGTCATGTGCAGGCTGCCGTAGAACAGAGGCTGGACAGAGCTAAAGAACAAAGTAGGGATTTCCTAAAAGGCCTCAATGGATCCACCTTGGGCAGCACAAGAGCCCAGCCAGGGCTGCACCCAAGATGAACCAAAATGGTCACAAAATGCACGATGGGCACGGGGTCTCTCACTGTGATCAGTTCTGCTCCATTTGCAGATTGGAGTTCATTGTCCAATTCCAGCTTTAGCCCATGCAGTCCCATCCTTCTTGTTTTTCTCTCTTCAGCCCACGTTGTTTATGCTCTTGGGCCTGAGATTTGGATTATTTGCCCTTGGTCCCGAGCTGGAGCAGGAATTGCTTTGTCTCCCTACTCTGTGCAGAGAGCTCACCATCCCCTAATATGAAGCCCAGACCCACGCACTAAAGCAGCACAGAATGTGAAAAATATAAAAACTACAACCTGAGGCATCAGCTCCTGGAAATTTGGTAGTTGTGCTTTGCTGTAACTCCATCCATGGCAAAGGAGTCAGCTGTGTGATTAGTGCTCATCCAGGCATGGGGGATGAAGTCTCAAGGAAGAGCTGAGGACAGGGATGCCATCCCCGGGCAGCACGGGGCCTGCAGTGCCACAGGGGTGACACAGTTCTGCCTCCAGTGGGCCCAAGCCAGGGAAAGGAGGGCTTGAGCTTGTCACAGGAGGTGTCAAGCTGAGACTGATCTGAAATGCTCCTCACCCCATTTCCCTGGTGTTTATATTTATGCATTTACAAGCAGCACACACAGCTTAGAAACACTCCTTTTAAACTGGCCCTTGGATTCCAGTCCAGGCTGCTGATGTGTGTGCCTGCACACGTGGGCCCAAAGGCAGGTGCTCAGTGCTTCATCCTCTTCTGACAGAAGCCACCAGCAAAGTTCTCAGCCTCTTCAGAGGTGCAGAACCAGGCCAACAGTCAGTTTTGAGATATAAGTGTTTTGTGAGCACAGCAGATGCTAATTGATTAATTATTTATAATGGCACATTCTGGAGGATGAATACAGATAAAAACTCAGCAAAAGCCATTGAAAATGGAGTCTAGCTTTTTTATAAAGTACCTGGGGATATTGCATTTCAAAATAATTCTAGAAGTAAATCTCAGTATTAAAGCCATTTCCATAAGTTTTTAATGTTAAGCTTCTTTAACTCAACAATGAAAACATTTAACTTCACAGTTTGACAGAGAAGGGTATTAGCAAATATCATGGAAGGACTATGTCATGCCAGTAGTTCATTCTCCTTAGAGAACTTATCCAGCAAAGTCCTTATGATTTATGAGAGGAATTGAACCAAAATTAGCTATCCTACAAGTCATTGACATAACTACTTTTACCCTTGTTTTGCTTGAAATATCCATGAGCACCCCATAGACATGCCAGCCTCTTTTTCCTCATCATTTGGGTTTTGCTATTTATAAATAGCTTTTTGTGAGTGTCTGAAACTGGGTATATGAAGCGCTGATTAATTACATCCTTCTAACTTGATTTTAGTCTCAAGGATCCACATTGGAAGTAACTCACACAATGTCCTTGAGATTAGAACAGTGGCCAAAGGTGTTAGAGGGGCAAGCAGCTTTTTCTGCTTCACTAAAATACACAGTCCTGGTATTGTAGGGCAGAGTTAAACATCAGTACAATTGGACAATGGGGGTGATTACATTAAGCACAGAGTCAAGTTCTGTTTCTAGACTGGTGATTTAAACAAATCACGTGGTATTGTGATCAGGTGTGCAGCCCAGCTTTTGCTTTGGGGGAATATGAATATTTAAACTGAATATCACATTTTATTAGTACTAGTATTAAGTAAAACTCATGCACTTGGGGCATTCACTGAAAGTGAGTCCAAAAAAACCAATAAATGGAGTTGAAACAAAAATGACCTCTGAAAGTCAGTCTCAACACACTTTTTCCTGTCACAAGCATTTTTGCAGATGAATTCTTTGCCTGGTTACTAAAATGTTTAAAAGCTAGGTCTGTAAATTTTTTCCCCCAAGCCTTATCCATCCAAACTCCCCTTGACAGCAGAGAAGCACAGACTCTTTTCCAGTGCATGGACTCACCTTTGTGCAGGCCTAAATCAGCTAAAAATCTAATAGTTAGGGCTGCACAAAAGGAGAAGGATTAGGTTTTACCTGGGTAACAGGACTATGCAACCTCCTGGGTTAGTGAGGAGAGCCAGCCTTATCAGAAAAAGTCAATGCTCAGGAGTAAAAAATAGAAGAGGCCACCTCCATCAATTTCTGGTCTGAGAAAAGCACGAGGCTGAAAGGCAAAGCAGTGAATGTCCTTAACAGCTATAGATTAGAGAGGGAAAGTGGATCTGAAAATCTGACTTTTTCACAGAGATGTTCAATACCTATCCAGGGAGGAGATTGCAGACTCTTAAAGGGATTAAACCAATGATTACATAAAAATGGCACTTGCACTGAGAAACAGACTTCTAAACCGTGGAGGCTGCAGGAAGGGCAAGAGGAGCAAGCATTAAGAGGGCTGATGCTAAAGGGCAGCAGCTCCTGGGAAGCTGGGGAGGAGGCTGGGGTTTTACACCACCAAGAGAGACTGCTAAACATGAGGAGTTTGGAATCTCTGGCAAGGCAGAGATAATGTTGGCAGAAGGGTTAAAAAATGGAAGAACTATTTGTTTCTTGGTCATAGAGGTAAACTGAAAGTGTCCTGAGCCTCCCTGGAAATTGTGGCAGGTAAATTTAAGCCCTCTCTTCCTGAGCTTAGTCACCAGAAAACACAATGTATAGGCAGTGTTTGGAGCAAACAGAATAATTAGAGTAAAGTACAGCCCACAGGATGGATAAATATGTGCATGACAAATGAAGACACCACTAGTTTTTAAGCACAACATCAAAAGCATGTAGGCTTGCATGTAATTAAATTGCTTTCTCACTCTTTGTGTTTCATTTAGTTTCTGCAGAATGAAATACTCCTTTTTGGATCTACATTGCTGCATTATCTCATGGAGTTTATTGAATGGTAAAGTTTATAGAATAGTAAGGAAGAAATAGGAAGGAAGGGTTTTATTTTTTTTTCCTACTAAGGGACTTTAAATGCCAGAGTGGAGGTGGCCTATGAATTTAATTGCCAAAGCCACTATCAAAGTAAGAAAGGAATTAAGGTGGGATTTGTTCAGATGCCAGGTACAGTAGGAGGCAAATAGAGTCTAATCCATTTTGGTGACTCTGGTAGGAAGTAAAAACACATAGGTCCGTAGGATTACTCTGTATTAAGAGGGAGAAAATTACATTTAAATCCATTCATTTTGTATATTAATTGCCTTTGAAAAGGCATAATCAACCCTCAGAGTTTGATCCAGGTCCCACCAATGTCAATGGGAAGCTCTTTAGTGATTCTACAGATTTGGTGGCAAGGAAGTTGTGGGAATGGTCTAAAAGATCCTTTTTAAAAAAAAAAACCAAACAAAAAACAACAACCCAAACACTTGGAATCAGAGAAGTTCCTGGGCCCATGCTATACTGCATTTTTTTCCCAGCATGTGGACACAGAAACTGGACCTACTGTAATTTATATGAATTCAAGTCCCTTTTGGGTCTGGAGCACCTTCCTTGGATAATATTTTTCAGTTGTCTCAAATGCACAAAAGGGAACTCAGTAGCACTAAACCTAACTAGAAACTTCTTCCAGGTTTGTAAAGGCTCAATTTGGCTCCTCCTGACAGGTCACCAAGAGCTCGTTCCTGGTTCCCTCCAAAGCAAGGCATTCCTTTGGGAAGCACGTGCAGGGAGTGAATCCACACATCCTTCCATGCTGGAAATGAGATGTGCTCAAGCACGCAGTTATTATAAATAACTGAATACTCTGTTAGAAAAGTACCCTCCCCTGGCATTGCTGGTCATGAAATCACCCTCTGTCTCACATGGAATGTACCACTGCAGCATTTGTTACCTTACACTTTTCTGAGATTTTTCATGTGGAAAGCTTTCCACGTGAAAGATACAGTGCTGCCAAAATGCATTTTTAATGAAAAATGCCAGTTCCAATAGAAAAAAAATAAAAAAATCAATCATTTAAAAACATTTTAAGATTTTTTTTTTCTTTTGGATCAGTTTTTAAGAAAAATGAAAATGAAGTCTTGCACAGTTCTCCATGTCCTTGGCCCTGGGGAGAACACACTGCCTGCTAGGTAGACCTGCCCTTTTCCTTGGAAAGGGAAGATATTTTTCTCAGGGATGCCACTGACACGGATGGCTTTCCCCCAGTCAGTCAGAGCTGTGACTTGCATCCCTTTGGGGTGTAAGCAGAGACAGCTACTTGCCAAAGCCAAACAAATAAATAGCATTTGTGTAGGAAATGTGCCCAGTCAGGTCCTCTGTTCAGAGGCAGGATGTTACCTAAAGAGCTTTCACAGATGCGTTGCCCAGGGAATTAATGTTCATTAACGATTATGTTTGGTGTTTGGAAAATATTTTTCCCCTTGAAAGCAGACACCAACCACCAGCTGGTCTGAGCACAGTGTCCTGGGTGGGAAAGGGAAGGCTTTGAGGAATGAGGAAATCAGGGAGCAGAAAGGTCTTCCTGGCTTTTTTCAGGTCCTCAATGTGAACAAAATCCAATCTCTGCAAGGTATTTTTGCTTCTTATTCTAAACTAAAATGAGGAGATAATGCTGCTTCTTTATGCCCCAAATGCTCAATAAGAAGACACGAATTGAGAATGCAGAAACTTGCATTTTAAAGCCACTAACTTAAATAGGGAAGCTTAAAAAGCAATTCTAAACTAAACTGAGGGCAATAACTAATATAAAGATCTGATGAACTAGAAATTACCTCCATTAGCTGGTCCCTCAGTTAAGCATTTCTGTATTAGTTATGTCAACTTTTGGTTTACAGGAATTAGAAGGGCTACATTGTGCTTTACAGTCTCAGCATTCTCGAATATAGAGGAAGGTTTGACACTGAGGTCTTCAGACTTCCTGTAGCTTTTCACTGGTCTGACAGAGCAGAAACTGTGCCCAAAAAAGCTTTTTACACTGCCTGTGGACTGCTGCCAGCTTAATGCTTGGTTTAATCTCCATGCCAGTATCTGCAAAGCATCCTGATTTCAAATGGCAGGAGAGGTGCTGAGAGAGGTGACTAATTAGAGATTATGAAAGAGAGATTAGAATCCTGTGGGCCTTTCTGGAGGGTTGGATGGCCAAATGACACATCCCCTCCTGTGAGAGGGCAGGGAGTTGAGACATACACCCTGCAGCTTTTGTACTAAGCCTAAGGGGAAGCAGTTTTAAGCTGCTCCTGGTCACTTGCCTGCAGGGACCTCTATATCCCTTGATTAGTACCACAATTTAAAAGGGATCAGGAATTTGCCCTCTTCCCCTGGCCTTGGTGCCCCAACACAAACTGTCCTTGAGATGATCATAGCAATTCGCCAAGCCTTTTTTCCCCTATTTCTTTTTTTTTTTCCTTTCCCTCTGTAAGTCTAATGCCAAATACATTATCTTAACCACTTTCAATTTGAAGTAATGAAAAGAGGAGAAATAGCAACTCTGTGGGAATATTTTAAGGGGATTCTTGTCCAATATAAAGACAATAGCAGAAGACGCTGATGTGTAAATTGTGCCCAAGAGGTAAAAGAGAGAGAAAGAAAAGAAAGATAAATTACAAAAAGGTTTTACTACAGCAGAAGACAAAGAACCTCTTGCTAATCTCATGCTGCTTTTACTCTGGTGTAATGAAAGGAGGGCTCCCGTGCAAAAGTTAAACACCACAGGAATAATGTTTGTTACTATGCAAAACAAATACTGGTCTTCTGAGAAGAAAGAGCAAAACCAAAAGAGGGCAAATAATAGCATTTCATGTTTCCGAGCTGTCAAGAATTGTCCTTTGATCAGTTTTATCAAAAGCTGCACTGATTGTCTTCAGCTGGGGCTGGTTTTGAAAATATTAACTCTCCAGAGTTGTGTTTTGTTTTCTTCTAAGTCTGAAGGCAGTGTAATAAAAGGGTCATTGTAACTGGATGTAGATAACGTTTTACAGCCTGATCCTGTGAGATGCTGGCTTTTCTCAAGGTAATGCAGTTCAAGGGTTCTTAGCAGATTTCTCAAAGCTTAGGGAACACATTTTCAGAGTGGTGGTGAAATCCATCCCTTTGAAGGCATTGAAATGAAATGGCCAGATTGACTTGTACTCTACCTTTGCAAGGGTTCAGTTAAGGAAAAAGCCCCCTCTGGCTGATCAAGAAGAAAGGCCTGTTTCCATCCTCAGTGCACTTTGTTTACCCATCCCAGCAAGGCTAAAATAGAACTATAATACAGGTACAGATAGGGGTGACAAAGAGCTCCATGCCATGTGTCCAAGGAGAGGTGAGGTAGATTAATAATTTCAGCCCAGAAAAAACACACTGACACCAGAATACAATGAAGGCAATGATGAAACTCCGAGTGTTTTTTGAGAGGGAACCAAAAACTGGTATTCACTTTATCATGATATAAGGAGAAGTCAGTTTCAAATGGAATTATCCAATGGTAGGAGATAAAAAACCCCCAAAACAATGAAACAAATGCAACAATAATAACCCTCTGTCACAAAAGCAGATTGATTAAACTCTGAAACTCATTGCTGCAAAATAGAATTGTAACAGGGTTTATAGAATATCTAGACAAACTCATTTTTGTTAGGACTCTTAATACAAGTTGTAATTTCCAGCAGCTGGGAAAGTGTATTGGAGGAACATCACTCTGTGCTTTCTTATATGTCCCTCAAAGCTGAAATTGTGAGATAAATGCCCTTCTAACCCAGTACTGCCACTGGGGTGTTCCTAGGAAGCCAAGGAAGGTGTAAGGTTGCTTGGAACTTGCCTGGAATGCTTTTAATAAAAGGTGCAGAGACAAGGGTGTTAAAACCCCTCATGGACACTGAAAGGTGGGACCATCAGCACTCCTTCCTCCCCACCCAAAAATGTGTCAGTTTTGTGCCAACAGATTTTTATGTCTTTTTACCCTTATTATAGTGTTTGCTGGAACAACTGGGTTCAGAAATTCCCTGTGAGGGTGCCCAGAGCAGCTGTGGCTGCCCCTGGATCCCTGGCAGTGGCCAAGGCCAGGCTGGACACTGGGGCTGGGAGCAGCCTGGGACACTGCAAGGTGTCCCTGCCATGGCAGGAGGTGGGATGAAATGATCTTTAAAGTCTCTTCAACCCAAACCACCGAATTATGGTTCTGTGTCTTGAGTATGCTGAAGGCTGCCAATATTCTTGTACAATTTTCCTTGAATGTCCCATTCAAGGAAAAAGAAACCATGAAATAGGTAGGGGACAACAATGAGAGATTCATCAGTCTCTTGGATTTTAATTATGAGACTCTGTGAATGCCTGTTTTGGACTCATCAGTGTTTGCATTTAACTCCAGGTGGGCTGGCTCTGCCTTCAAGGCAGTCCTGTAGCTGCTGCAATTTGAAGCAGAGGCTGAAGCTTGGCTTTGCTGTTGGACTGGCAGGTTCCACAGCTGAATCATTGTATGTGCTTTGGCAAATCAGTCAGCTGAAGGTTTTGATCCTAAATGGGAGAGGAGTTTGAACCCCTGTTTGTGCTTAAATCCAATTTATAACACTTTCTGCCCTCTGCCACATCATATGCATAAGATATTAGATAGATATTTATCTAAGGCATTGGATAAAAGTGCTGCCAGGAACAGGCTTGCCAAGGATTGTGGACACTAATCTTTCCTTGCATTCTTGGTATGGAACAAGGACCAAATCACTCAAATTAACCACAAAGGTTCTGCCTCTGCCCTCATGAAGCAACTGCCTGAAAAAATCCATCTTCTCTGGTAATAGGACTTGTCTCATGGTCAAAGCTGTAGCAGAAAAAAAATCTTCCTAAGGCAGGGAGATCATGTTGTAAATTCAAGGCCTCTCACCCATAAAGTGGAAATTTTCAGATATATTGTGAAATCTAAGGGGTCTCTGGCTTGTGTTTCATAGCTGAAGTAGTTGAGTGAAGGTTATTCATCCTATGTGGAGAGACCAGACAAAAAACAGCCCCAAAGCAAATGAACTGGGATTTGGCAGCCTCTGTCCAGACTGGAAAACAGATGTTCAACAGGATGTCAGGAGAGCAGGGACTGCTGATTTTATAGTTAGAAAGTGTTTGGTAGGAATTCAGCGTGGAGACCATGTCAAGGTGCTGTCAGAAGGCTCACACCCCCATCTCCATGATTTACAGAGAGTGGGTTCAAAGCAAGTCCCTATGTCACCACAGGCAAAGGCTGTCTCATGATCAGAGCTGCAGCATCCTTTAGGAGGGGGAAACCAGTCACAAGGAGAAGCTCTTTAAAGGCACGTGGGACTCTTAGTGAAGCTGCTCAATTGAGTTTTTTTAACTCATTACTGTACCTCATCTACAAAGCAATGTGCTCACTGCTTGAATCAGAACAGCTCTGCTGTGTGCAGGCTGGTTGAAAGTCTGGGTGAGTGCTTGGGAGCTCTCGCTGCCAGCTGTGGTTGACTTCAGCTGCACTGAAGTCATTCTCGCAGAGTTCTCAGTTAACACACACAGCACCGTGTGGAACTGCCTGAGAATGCTCTTCACAGGAGTGTGTCCGTGCATAAAACTTGCACGTGGTCAGGAATAGGTTTTTCACCATAAAATCTCACATTTTTCTGTTCTCCTTTGCTAACAGGGAGCTCGTGGTTTCCAGTGGAAGATCCCAGTTCTTGCAGAGCCCTACAGTGCCAGCCTGAGCTGCTCAGTGGAACACGTATGAAATAAATAACATGCAGAGGGTTTGCATTGGGAGGTCATTGTTTGGGAAGATCATTTTTGGGAAGTGTGCCATGACACCTGTTCTGGGGACTGCTGCAGCCACAAATCTGAATGCCCTTGTTTTCTCCAGGGATCTCAAAACCTGCTCAGCACAAGGTAAATAAGGTGTGTATGAGGTGCTGGGTGTGGGATTTTTAACCTGCTTCAGTGCCTGATGTTGCACTTTCTGAAGGGTCCCTCACCAAGACAGCTTTCAGACTTAAATTTTCCATGGGGGTTGCTCTGAGATTTCCTCCAGGTTCTAATCTAGCCCACTCTGCTCCTCACTGCCTGAATTCCTGAGACTGTCACACATTTCTCAATGCTGATGTGCCCCCTGCATGGCCAGTTAGGAATCCTTGCTCCCCAGGTTGTATCCCATGCAGGGTAAGAGCCACCTCAGAGCTTTCACACACTCACCATCTGACCCAAATGCATTTTTCTGCCACTTTGCCTTGCAGGGTGATGCTCTTCAATGCTGAGATTAATTCCTGTAGATTATCAGTCCTATTTGAGATGAAAAACAATGGTTAAAACATAGTTTCTAGGCTTTAACGGGTTTGGGGACAAATGCCACCAGCTCTCTCTCTTTGAAGGACACCACAGAAAATAGCTGTTTATTTTAATAATGGTAATTGTGCCTCTAATAAGCATCTTGTTTGGTAATTTGTAGAGGTTGTGTACATGCATTTCCATAAACAGGGATATTTGTTCAAGCTAAGCCTGATTAAAAAAGAAATGATGCAAGAGTTATTTGGAGGGCTGTAGGATAACAGTCTATCCTGATTCAGTATTTCCACTTGAGACTTGCAATTGGAAGTGGAATGAGACTTGCAATTACTCCTGAGGAAAAAGTCCTTAGAGAAAGAGATGAGATGAGGTAAGAATGATTAGGATGATGCTAATGAATATTGCCAATAGGAAATGGCTCATTGGAGTTCCATAAAGAACTAGAATTTTTATAAAACACAACTGTTGACAAAAAATATTCTAATCCCCATTATTTACTGCTCCTTTACTTATTTTTAAAAGCCTAGAGATTTTTCTTCACCTAAAACCCAACAGATTTTAGGAAATTTGATCCTCATTTGAAGACCAGTTAGTGCTAGAAACAGGATGTAGTAAAAATAACACTTTGGTTCACAAATATTTTGTTGTAATGAATTTTTTGGTGGTGTGGTTTTTTTTTTTTGTTTGTTTTTTTGTTGTTTGTTTGTTTTTGTTGTTGTTGCTGTTTTGTTGTTGTTGCTTTTTTTTTTTGTTTGGTTTGGTTTGTTGTTGGTTTTTTTTTTTGTATCTCAGCTCATGTAATGTTGTGTTCTTTTAACTGCACCTCTCTTTTTTCCTCAGGCCAGGGTTCATGCTCCATTTGAAATCTGTGTCTTTTTTGCTTCCCTTGGTGTGCCTCCCTCAATGAGAGAACTTTTTGTTGGGCACCAGGAGCCAGAAAAAGTTGGGAAAAATTACTTCAAAGGCCCTAGATTATTTTATAATTTTTCTGTTTGTGTACTTCCCTCTGGAGATGTCACTCCCACCTGACTCACTGCATAAGGCTCCGCACAGAAGCGTGAGAGGTTATTTTTATTATCCATCAATTAGCTTGCCACAACTCTGAGAAGCACCACAATGCAGGATTGGCTCAAACATCTCTAATGCTCTAAAAAATTTCTCCCAGCTGAGTGTTTGTCTTCCTCTCTGCTTTCCACACATAAAATGTTGTGGGTTTGAAACCGTAAAGAAACCATAAAGAAACACTTGTCTGTAATTGCTCAGTTCCAAAACTCATCACAGCAATTTGGTGAATATTTGATCATCTTTTTATTTCTACATAGTCTTCAGCTGAATTGCTAATTTCTAATTAGGTTTCAGGGATAAATATTTCCACACTTGCTGCTAATGCTTGTGGAACAAACCTTGCAGGAACTGTCAGGTTTCCTGTTTGTCTGATCTCCCAGTTATGATTGCTGGATTAGCTCTCCCCAGTGCACTGTGCTTGGCAGTTTCTGAGGAACAGGAATTCAGCTGATACCCTCTGATTCTACAACGTGCTGAGAGTGTCTCTAAAACATGGTAACTGCCACCACTACCATCAGGATTTGATGTTACTCCCTGTTTTCCAGAGATTGTCAAGGGTCACCTTTTATTTGAGCTGATACCATATTAAAATAAGTATTGTGAGAATTATAATTCAAAATTGTATGAAGTCACTAATAAATAGTCCTAATTAGTAGACAGAAATAAATTACTTTAATCTAAACTCCATGAGCATAAGAAACAGATGGGCCTAAGTGCAAATAATGCTCTGTTTTGTAACAAGATATTTTCCCCTTTTTAATATCTATCACTGCAATTCAATTTTTTTATTTGCCAAACATATTTTTACTGAATCACAAGCTACTTGGGAATGCTGCTCAAATTCTCCTAAGAAAGATGTGGCTCTTGTTAATTAAATTAATCTATTTTAATTAATAGCTCTGCACCCAGGAAGGGAAAACCTGAGTTTGTTTCCTTCCTTTATTCTTGTGGGGAACGTGAATTCAGTATATGTAGGGAGGATTGTGCCCTTTTGAACAAAACAGAGGTGTTTTGAACCAGATCTCCCCACAGCACTGTATTCCTGGCAGGCACTTGGTGCAGCATTTCTACATCTCATTCATAAATCAAATCTATGCTCTGATTCACTTGGTCCAAAGCGTGTTGGGCTACCAAGAATTGGCTGTGTAGCACGAAGTACTTGTAAAGCAGGTCAGATACTCCTGCAGAGCACCAGAGCGACCCAGTGCATAATTGAAATCTGCACTGTGGCTGCAGAAAGCCTCATTTTTATCTGGGAGCTGTGCCTGTGCACCCAGGCTGCACCAGGCTCTTCATGTGCACACACTAAACCTGATGCAGCTCACAAAGCCCTCAGCACTCAGCCTGGCTGTGCAATGAGCTCCTTCCCAGGAGTTTGTCTGGTTGTCCTGACTTATGGTGTGGAGCTCAATAATGCTCACTGAGCCTGCCTGGGGAGCACTGGAACAGCCATGGCAGATCTGGGCTAAGCTGGGACTTCTCAGGCAGTGTCCCCCCTCCCTGGGCTCTGCCTTGTGCAGGCTGGCCTAGAACAGAGGCTGAACAGAGCTAAAGAATAAAGTAGGGATTTCCTAAAAGGCCTCAATGGATCCACCTTGGGCAGCACAAGAGCCCAGCCAGGGCTGCACCCAAGATGAACCAAAATGGTCACAAAATGCACAACCGCTCACGGGGTCTCTCACTGTGATCAGCTCTGCTCCATTTGCAGATTAGAGTTCATTGTCCAGTTACAGCTTTAGCCCATGCAGTCCCATCCTGCTTCTTTTTCTCTCTTCAGTCCATGTTGTTTATGCTCTTGGGCCTGAGATTTGGATCATTGTCCTTGTTCCCCAGCTAGAGCAGGAATTGTTTTGTCTCCCTACTCTGTGCAGAGAGCTCACCATCCCATAATATGAAGCCCAGACCCACACATTTTTGTGCTTTGGCAGCACAGAATCTGAAAAATATAAAAGCTAAGACCTGAGGCACCACAATCACCCATTCCAGCCACTGATTCAAATCCAAATGGAATTCTGCCATCAGTTTTTCATCCTTCAAAGCAATGAGTCTTGCTCCTCTCCCTCTCTGTGGGAGCTGGGCAGCATGGGGCTCTTTTATATTCTAAGTTGTCACAAATAGCACTCAGTATTCGCTAAAGAGCTATTGATCCCTCTCCCTCAAGTCCTAAACCTCCTTGTAAATCAGTACATCTCATTGAGTGAAGCACAGGAAAATAATAAGGAATCCTGGATCTGGCAGTTTCTCTGAAAACTTCCCAGTGCTGTTACCACTGTCCCATCAGCGCCACAGCCACAGCCAAGGCTCCTGGAGTGACTGAAAGAGTTACCACGTGAAAGATTCAATTTCACCTTGTATTTCATCCAAAATGAGATGATATCACTGAGTGCTTGACTCCATTTGACTTCCATCTGCTGGTGAACTTCAGAGAGCACAGCAACCTGTCCTGGGTTGGCTCCCAAAGTAGATGCCTTTGTGCCCTTGCTCTGGGGGCACAGGGAGACAAGAGGCAGATTTATATAGCCCAGTTTGGATTTGCAGGTGCCCTGGTTGGCTTCTGAGATTTCTTGCTAAGTGTAGCTGAGCTTCCAGCACAGCTACTTCTGAAGTTTTTGCTGGCTGCAAAAGAAGCCTGAGGTCCTGCCTCCAAAGATCCCTGAAGTTACAGTATGTGGAACATCCTTCCTCCTCATCTCACTCTCATCTGGGAAGATTTTTCCTTTCTGACAGAATCAGATATGCTTTAGATGCTCCAAAAAACAAATTCTGCAGACAGGGGTTGTCATAGTTGAGACAGTCACAATACAAAGCAGCACTCCATTTTCAGAAGGCTTCAATCCTGTTTTTATTCTAGCATGCATGCTTTTTATACATTCTTACAAAGCTCAGAAGTTTACATTTTACTCATTGGTCAGTAGAGACAAAGTGCTCATTGGAACAGGTGCAGGTTTCTCTTATTTATCCTTCTTTCAGTCTTGGTTTCTATGTCAATGACCTTGGTAGGAAATTCTTTCAAAGGTAAACATGGATCCTCATATCAAACTTCTCTCTGGCTTACAGAAGTTGCTGTGAAACCTCTTCCTCAGGGGATACCTCAGCTGCCTAATCAAACAGTCCAATATTCAGACTGTATTCTGGTGACAACACCTTGGGACCTTGCAGACTGGGTTATTTGCTCTGGGAAATGGATCCAAACACTGCTTAGCCAAGGTGGAAGTACCAGCTTTTAGTTTTTGCCCTGCTTGTAGGTGAGCACACTAAACCCAGAGCAGATTAGTGCACTGGGAAAGGGCTGGTTTGATAAATGTATGTTTGGTGTCTGTCAGCATGGCCACTGCCATACAAGAGGGTATGGACTCATCCTTAATGCCTGAGGAGATTCCCCACGAGAAGAAAAAGGCACATTTAAGCCATCTGACCCACTCTCTCTTCCCCCATCTATCTTCACAGTGTTGAGACTGTGAACCTGCTTCAGCTGGGTGGTTTATATTAACACTCACCTGCTGATCAACGGGGCTGGCAGGAAAAAATCAAAGGGAATGTCAGAAAACAGTAGCATGATTCTGTTCCCTGCTGGAGAGCTCGCCTCCTGTCTTGTCAGAGACACAGAGACACGATGTGGGGCACAGAAACCTCCCTCTCCTGACAGTTGTTACTTCTGGGATTAGATCAATATTTGTCTGTACCAGGAATTAGCAGAACAACTGCCTGCCAGAATATATTTTAGAGGTGATTTCCTATCAGTGCAGGGTGCTTCTGAATTTAATTCTGCTATTCAAGACACCATTTACTTTTTTAATACTTAAAGCCATATGCACTGCTCATGAGAAATCCTGCAGGTATAGAGAAAACAGAAGAATACACATTAGAGGATTAGAAATAATATGGATTGTGAAGTCTTATGTAAAACAGGAAATCGTATTTTTGAGGTGTTTTGCAAAGAAATTTTGCACTCAGCAGGGTATTTAAGTTACCTGTCATTTACACCTTGAAGATCAGCAGAGAAAACCTAATAATGCTCCCACTCTTAGGAGTGATTGTCTTTGTAAAGCAGCTATCTTTGCAGCTTTATACAAGGCAAAAATGTCAGCTATGTCATCTCCAATAGCTTCTTTATGAATTGCAAGTGGCTTAATTTCAAAGGACCAAGCTGAATAGCTTATTTTCTTTCTATTTCTAAAGTCTTTTCTTTTGCACTCTTAAAGAGAAAAACCAATGGCCAAGTATTTTATGCTGCTCCACTGTGAATGTTAGTAAAAAAAAAAAAATACACAAAAAAACCCAACAAACTTGAAAATGCTGCAAGAAAATAAAAGAGCAGAGCAAATGGATATCACCATTATTTCTCAGGATATAGTGACTCCTAGGAAAGGTAGGCTTCCAGTGGGAACCACTGCACTCAGGATGCAGAACTGGAGGCAAAGTTAGGCTCAGATCTTTGTTTTTCCTGGATCAGTTGTTTCTAGTCTCTAATATCACTTTCCATTTTTAAAGATATTTTCTAGTCTGCCCTTGAAAATTTTTATTAATGGCCTAGTTAAGAAGGAAGAGGATCGCTACTTATCTATATTATATTTATTCCAATTTCTGCTTTAAACATTGTTTTATGTAAATTTACCATGACATTTAATTCTCTTCATTTACACACTTGAATTACTACATATATACAAATACTTATTACAGTTATTTTGACCTATCAGTCTTGCACATTCTCGAGCTACACAGTCTTATTTATTATTCATTTTTTTATTCTCATTCATTATAGAAGCTCAAATAAACCTGTGGAGGCAAGGACAGGTAGATTAGAGCATGGAATGAGGTGCTGTGGTTTAATTGCCACAGAGCAGGATCTGGAATATTGGAGGAATAATCAACCCAGGAATTAAAATGTGCTGAAATTGCATCTTTCTCCTTTGAATACGCCCTGTGAGTGTGTGCTAGCCTTGCAGCAGGTTGTTGGGAAGTCTGGCTGGAATAACATGTTGTGGGCTAATTTAGCTCACTGCTGAGCCCTGCTGCCTGGCAGAGCTGAATAGATATATCTGCTGTCAGTCTGCACCTCTGAAAACTGCACTGGCGAGTCACTCTCCAGCAAATGGTTATTTTGAAAGTTAATGCAGTTGTACAGAGCAACCAGGAACCCAGAAAGATGAAAACACAGAGGCTGAAATCTTCCAAAGTATTTAGGCAGTGACATCCCATAACTGGTGGATGCCCTAGCAGGATGGCCTGGGCTCTGTTATGTTTGTGTGTTTGTAACACAAAAATGCTGCTTCCCTGTTCCCCTCTGTGTCTGGCAGGGGTTGTGGCACACCATGGTTCAATCTTTGGAGTAAAGGAGAAGCTGCAGTCACTCAACAGAGCCCTCCCAGCCAAAAAATGGATTCAGTCTCAGCATCCAAGAGACTGAGGCTTGGCTCACAGAGGGATCAGAGTCCCAAAGCAGGGAGGCTAAGTGGAAATACATGTGGAAATATTTGAGCACTGAAAAGATGCTGAGAAACCCATGACAATAAATTATCTGTTCCACTTCACTGGTGGAAACTGATTTCAGATATACCTAGAGAGAGAAATACGAATGAGAGAATTTCAGTTCCAAATCTATTAGGAATCAAACTTTCAGACTGGCAGCACCTGTTTGATTGTTTTCAATGATTTTTTTTGCCATCTGAATAATGTAATTTTTTAAGCAATTTAAATTTTCTTTGCTGAAAGAAAACCTAGAGGACACAGATTCTCCATCAGAGAAGCAAATACCTTGGCTGAAGATGAGTTGATCTGTTAGAAAAGAGCCATATCCAAAGGTAGCACAACAGCTGTACTGAGTTTTTTTCTACCCTAATAGGGAATTGATATTTCAGCTCAGGGACAAAGTACTGCATCACTTGTGGTTGAAGAAATGACTGCAGAACATTTGCTACAATTGATCATTTACTGCTCCTTTTTCTGGCTTTAACACTCAAAATCCTAATTCCTGAATGCTGGTTGTGTGAACAGAATGCACCCACATCAGTGGCTGTCTCCAGAACTGGGCTTTGCCAGTGCCTTTTGCACAATGCCCCTTCAGAGTGCACTTAACATTATAAATATAAAGAGCAGAAAAGGGGAAAATGCTTCTTGGTGCCAGTTCTATGGTCTAATCAGAGTTTAAATGTAAAGTTTATTCACCAGGAGAACAACAAATGCTGAAATCTTGTGGTCAGGAATTCAAGCGCGGCAGGTTGAAATTATAATCTCTGTCTCTAATGCTCCTCTTAGAGGCTGTGGGAAAGGAATGGTACATTTTCCTGCCACTACTCAGCCACTTCATCTTTGAATAGGAAGAATTTTTTTCTCTTAGAAGCAATCAAGTATTTAGATTGCTCGTGTGTGTTTCCCCTGTTGATAGCAGGTGATCACAGAGGGCAAAGGTGAGGCAATGGATTTAAAACAATACTGCACAAGAAATGGTGCATGCACTAATATGACGTGCTCCATTGCACATTTGGTTACTCATTCTTTGCACCAGTCCTCTGGGACAAAATCAATGAGACATTCCATGTTATGCTTCAAAGTCATCATAATTGTTTGTTTTGAAGCAACAATTTTTTTCCCTTTTGTCAACTGAGCAATTTGCTGAAGTACCCAATTTTTCAACAGGAGTCAGAAATAGAGCCAGAAGCTTTTTAAAAATAATTTAAGCAGAGGGAGAGGGAACCCACCTGCAAAAAAACCCCTCTGCTGATGTGCTGTATTGTTTATTACATGGTATTCTCCCCAAAGGGGAATCATAATGAAATATACCCCCACATAATCCCCACAGCACATCAAAGGAACACGAGCCTTAAACATTATTTATATCTGTATGACAACAAGGTGTGTTTGCATAATTAAAGTACCTCAGAAGATGTGTACAGCAAGACATCCCACTGGCAATTAGCTGCTTGAGTGGTCAAGTTTTCACACACAAATTCTGTGTATTACTTCAGCAAAGAGCAGCACTGTACTTGACCTTTTCTACCTTCCCAAACGATGTTGCTGTATTATTTTTTGCACTGTATTACCTTTATCTGAACACATGCTTTTAGTAAATGCCTGAGTTATAAGTTTAAAAATGACTAATTTGTCTGATGTTTGTATGTGTATGAACAGCCTGAAGTCCTGGCAGGGCCTGCAAAGGCAGTGGTTCCAGCCATTGTACAAACCTGGAAATGAGCTCTGCGGCTTCCCATCAGGTGTCAGAACCCTTTACAGGTCCTGGATGGATGGAATGGAGACACACAGCAGTGATGGGATTCCCTGTGCTCAGCCAGGGAAGAAATGAGGCTTGAAAATCAGGCAAGGCTTTGTCCAGGCTGGCCCTAAAATCCTACACCGTGGAGCTTGGAAATGACACCTCAGGTCTCCATCTCTGCAGTCTGTGCTAAACTCAAGGCCTCCTCACTAATTAGGAGATTATTCAGGGATGGCTATAGTTGAAGCATATTTGAAAGAAAAAAAAAAGGCAGAAAAAAAGGCAGAAGTATATTGTTAACATCCCTCTGTCATAGTAAGACCCTCTGGGGATGCTACTTGGCTGCTTGTAAGTGTATTTAACATAAAGCAGAGATGATTGAAAAATGTAGCTTGTAGCTCCCTGGGGCAGTTTGCCACTCACAGGATGTAGGACAGGGAGCAGCTCGGGGAGGAGCTGCTGCATCCTGGCCCTGCAGCAGGGGAGCCTCGTGTGCGCTCACAGCATCACTCGATGCATCCCTCAGCACTGGTGAAAGCCCTTGCTCACAGCCCTCGTGAAGTTATTTGGTGTGCTCTGGTATAAAATAATTATTTCCTAAGATCCCATAAGTTGCAGGAAGCTGCATTCTGAGCCCTGCATAAAAGCAGAGACAGGAGCTTGTGAGGCCAAATTCATTAGTGGCTTCTATCAGGGCTCCGTGGGCTCAGCCCGTGCGGGAGTTTTGCATGGCTTCTGTAAAATAGGTGAGTGTTTGACTAAAATTAGCCAAATCCTCCAGAGCCTAATGGAGCGCTCATGGGTTCTGGCAACTTAACCCAATGTTTAATTTGCACTAATCTAGCCAAGACTGCAGAAGCATGAAATACACTCTACAGAGAGAGCACTGCTCTTTGAAGTTAGTGGCTTAATTCCCATTGTCTCTGATGGGAGCGGGACTGGGGTTTATGTGGCATTTACTCCTGGTATTGTAGACAGAAATCTTTTAAAATATGAATTAATTTGGCTTGTGTTCGGGGACATTCCAGTCTTCTGAATTTACTAAAATCTTGTTAACTGGCAGGCAAACCTGCGCTGCTGCACTCGTGAGATCCGTGGAGTCTCCATGCAGATACCATGGGCTGTGAGAGGTGCACATTTCACTTTGAGGTGTGTGCAGATCTGTAACCAGCACAGAGCACTGAGCAGGGGGAAAAGAAAAGAAGGGAATTAAATGATCTTTAAGGTCCCTTCCAAGCCTAACCATTCTATCCATGAACACAGCCCTACCTGCACAGCATGATATAAAGCACCACAGAAGCCAACCTTTTCTGTCTTAGGGGGATTCTCTAAGTACCAGCAATTCCAAATGGATTTTTTGATTATTTGTGTTCACCTGGTTGTTCTGGGATGTGACAGCTGGGGGGTCAGTCAGCTCTGCAGGGTCCACAGGTGGCTGCTGCTGGCCCAGCTGGCAGAGGGGCTGTGGCAACTGGGAGGTGCTGGTGGAGCACTCCAGTGTGCAATTCCTCAGCCAGAGATAAGTGACTGTTTCAGTTTATCCTTTTGACAAAAGCAGAGGCTTCTCTATTTTAGACAGTCACAAAAGGTGAGCACGTAGTGTTTAGGGGGAAGGCAGCTCAAGCAGTGATCTGGGCACAGAGAAATAGGGAAAAAGGCAGAAAAAATGTCTTTGAAATGATCCCACTTAGCCGCCAAGTAACTGTTACATGGCACGAACCCAAATTGATATGCTGCCTTCACAACACTTTGATTCACTCCTGCAGCCAGGTGCTGAGAGTGACTGTAATAACACAGGGTGTTTCAGCAGAGCAGCACGTAGGGGAGCAGACAGGCAAGACAGCAGGCAGAAAGCAGCTGTCTGCTGTGCAGGCAAGGCAGGCACTTCAAAGGGAGGAAATCCTTCTAAGGAACTCATTGTCAGAAGCTACAGAAGAGCTCCCAGTGATATTAATGCCCACTGTTACTGCTTCCACCAAAAAGAGTTTTTGTCCTGTGAGATGACTTTCCCCATGATGGGGTGACAAGCAGTCCCTGAGCCTTTTGTTTTATTCCAGTGCCTTGCACATTCCCTGCTTTTCTGGCCGATGCTCACTGCTGCTCTGACAAGTTCAAAGTGGCAGAGCCACTGCCCTCATTTCACAGGAGCAGAGACACACAAAGGGTTTATTTCAGTCATAGGAAGCACCACAGATTCCCACACTTTTATTCTCCCCCTGAATCTATCAGAAAGCTCAACCATCCAGCAGGACTGTGTATAAAGAAGAGGGACTGCTGTTTCCTTTCTGCATCCTCTCTCACTCTCTGCCAGTGGATGCTGCCAGCAGCCTGCTGCTGAAGGGATCACCCCTGGCTTTAGATGCAATTTCCACAGCCTGTTTCCTCCAGGCTATGCTGTGACACAACGGTGTCATCCCATCCTCCAGCAGTCTCCAGCATTTACCAGAACAGCTCTCATGTCACAGCTGCCTTTCTTACTTAAGGTACAGCTCGAGGCAGGTGGAGCAAAATCGACACAGAAAAATCCTAAATTCCTCTTTTTCTTGGCTCTCACTGCTCACCTGGCATCAGGAGGGTGCTGTGGAAAGGGGGGAGGCAAAATCTCACTGAGGAAAATGCTGGAGAGAGGTGGCAGGGGAGAATGTTGATATGTCAGCCCCACTCTGACTGGTACAACCACCCTTGCACCGAGAAAATTGGTTTGTATTTGATTCTGCTGAGGTAGCAAAGCAAAACAGCAAGTCAATTTGGGATAGAAGATGGAAAAAAGAGAAATGACCTCATTTATTAACCCCAGAAGAGACATGACTCCATTAACCAAACCTGTAACTGAACCTGTAGGTGAATCAATTTATTTCTTACACCCTTATCTTGATTTTTTACTCCCACCATATGGATTTGCACACACTGTAAACTCCCATGGTGTTCAGATTCCCTTGTAGCACTTCATGTGAAAATCAAGGATTTGGGATAGGACCCCAGTCTGTTCCCTTAAATCCTCTCAGATGATCCGTGTTGGATACAAACTGCATGGCAGACAGTGATCCTTTAGTTGTGTTTGCTTATTCTGAGGCAGTTATTGTATCTCAAAGCATTTTAAGAAATTAAGTCATTTATCAAAGTATATTTGGGGTGATTACAACTACAGGATAAACTCTTTAAGGGGCAGACTGCATAAGATGATGTTGTAGTCTAAATTCAAAGGCACAAAAAAGAACAGAAATAAAAGGAATAACCTGCAAAATGAAAATGTCATGAATAAAAAAGGTTATCCACCAGATTGTCGTTGTATTTCATCTTTGAAACATTTAATCTTTAGATCACATTTTCTACATTAAAATATTAAGGCTCAGGATCTCTCTGACTTCTCCTCATACACATTTTAATTCGTTTGGTGTAGAGTTCTATATAAAATTAGAGCAGTTTAGGGTTTCTGGCTTCAGCCTTAAAGGAATGGGGTTGCTCCAGCGTCAGATTAATCCCATGGAAGACATTAGGGTCAACCAGTCCTTTTCTCTTCCATTTTTATCAAAACAACAAGTTTCTTTTGAGATTTAGGAATAAACTTCAGAGAGAGAAAATATAACTTAGACCTGATCCTGATCCAATTTCAATGGCAGTGTCTTGCTTCCCAGTTTGGCAGCAAACACCTCCTCTCTGCACAGTGTGACCTCCAGTCAACAAACCTGTCCCAAAATGCTTTCTAAAGAATGCATTTGAAATGCCCCAAGACCTGAATTCTGCTTGTAAAGGGCACTCTGGGGTTCAGCAAAACCAAAGTCTACTGATTGCAGAAAATACATCATCACCTCCATCATCCTAATTAATGGCCAGACACAGACACTCAAAACCTCCCTTTTCTCAGCACCATGATCCTCCTGTGTGACTGTGCAGGGTGCTTACCTGTGCAATTGCTCTGCACTAAATCTGCAGTGCTTCTGGGCAGCAGGACCAACTTTGTTTTGGTACAAAATGAGCCCAGGAATTCCTTGGATGTTGTTCTAAAGCATGAGGAGTGTGGCTGTGCTGGGGTGGCTGCTGTGGCAGGCACAGGGCTGGGCACCTGGGGGAAGCTGCAGGCTCCCAGGAAGGAGCAGTGACAACCTCTGAGGATTTTTTCAGGGCAGTATTTATTGCTGCAAAGAGGCTCAGCCACACTGGTGGACTTTCCTAACTGAGATCATTTAGTGCTGCAGGTGAAAGACACAGTTCTGTGAGGTGTTAATTGTTTTAAAATTTTAATATCAGGGAAGTACCATTTTTCCTTCAGGAGGAGTGGGGTCCTGTGTCTCCCTTTGTGTGGAAGGGACATTCCACCTGAGGAAAGGAGAAGTGGGGGCTGTGACGGGGGCAGAGAGAAGTTACAGCCTGGGAAGGGAAAAAGCTGCACAGGAGCTGATTCAGGGCCAGGAAGGAGCATCCCATCCCATCCCATCCCATCCCATCCCATCCCATCCCATCCCATCCCATCCCATCCCATCCCATCCCATCCCATCCCCTGCCAGGTGTCCTGGCTGGGTGGATGGAACATGCACATCACAGGGAAATCCAGTGCTCCATTTCAAAATGTACTTCAAAACAAAATGAAACATATTCCTCCCATATTCTTTATTTTCTCTGTGTATAATACAAATATAATCCTCTGGTGGCACAGGTCTGCTTGACCACTTTAGGGAGCTGAGTTTGAGTACCATAAAGATAGAGTGGGACACCAAAAACTTATTGGTGATTAATTTTTAATATTTAGGTTGTTTTCACATGTACAAATTCAATGATCTCTATATTTATTGCACTGACTGTGTCAAATATTCTGACTGCTTCCCTCAACAACCCCTCCAGAACCTAGGTATTCTTTAAATAACCCTACAGGTTTTGTCTGATACTTAAGACTAGGAAAGGAACCTTCTTTAGGAGATTAGTGTTTAATCCTTGCCCCGATTTACATCAATTGAAATGGTAAATATCTCACAGAGGTTTGCTTACCTGTGCCTGAATAGAGACACAGATCTCTGCCATTGATCTGTCCTGGTTGTGTGACCCTAAGAAGTTCAGAAATATTCCTGCAAGCCCATCTATTTACAAGTAAGTCAAGTGTTCTAGATGTCTTTTAGCTCTAATTTGTTTTTATTATCTTCATCACTCCTGACAGGTACTGTGTGGCACGGCAGAGAATGAACTCCCAGATCCACAGGTTGTGTGCAGTCTCCATGGCACCCCCAGCCCTACAAATGGACCTGCAAAGCACATTTCAGCCAGCACATGAAAGCTTCCATTGGCTTTACCCTGAGCCAAAGCTCCCAAACGCAGCCATCTGAGAGGTGTTATCAGCCCCAACCCAATCCTGACTCCAAATGGTCACAGGGACTTTTTCATAACCAGTCAGATTGATGAAAAAAATCCTCTTGCAAATTTTCTTTAAGTTAATGCAAATAATCAATTTGGAAATCACAATACACGTAATACTTAACCAAGTAAGATATTATATAATTCCCAAGAATTAGCATCTCATGAATATGATCAGCATGCCTGGCAGCAGTTATGTTCAGAAACTTGTGCTGTAGAAAATTTAGGTCTGAAATATCCTTGGCTGTCTCAGGCCCTCTTAAAACAATGCCACAATACCCTGGAATGTGTAATGATGTTGTAGAAGTTTCCCTTAATTGGATTATCTGAGAATGTCAGTGATTGTCACCAATATTGTCCCTGCTTGGTGTCACTGAGAGCCACAAGGAACAGAAAAGTAGAGAAATTCTCCTCTGGCAGCCTGGCTACATTATTGTGTTTCCACCTGGAAAATCTGTTACACATCAATTAGGCCTTTTCAAAGTTTGGAAAATACTCCTCACCTCGTTTTCCTTCCTGCTTAGGAAGGGGGACAGCGATTTGCTTGGAGTGAGGTTTTAGGCAGAGAAAAAATATCTTGCTCTGTATTTTTCTAGTGAAATTACAGGGTTTGCAATCAATGAATGTTCAAAAGCTGGAAAGAAAAAGTAGTTTTGACCTATCGAAACTTCTGATGGAATTATATACATTATTTAGAGATGTGTGCAGAAATGGCACTTGGCTATTTCATGTCTTTCTGAAAAAATAAGTGAGGCACTGGACTCCTAAGACTAGATTTATTTAGTTATCCTATTTATCCTACTGGACCTATTAAAAGAGGATGTCATAAGAATATTTCTTTCATTCCTCAGTTTCAACAGGAAAATGATTACATGCTCTAAACATCATGCCAAACACATTGACATTTAATGTCAAACTTTTCCCAAAACTTTTAATTAAATCCTTTTTTTAATCTGAAATTTTATACCAAACTGTTTCAGCATGTTGCTTAAATGAGTAACAGAATTCAAGATATATCACCAGTAGGCTGAGTGTATTGCTTAAGAGCCTCTTGGAGAACTTTAATTCAAATAAAGCTATTCTGAATTTTGTATTACATAGAAATTCTCAGAAGGCATCTACTGGAGCTGCAGTAAAAGATAAATTCAGTGCTCTTCAAACTGAACCAGGGTACTTGAGTTGGTCAGCACAGAAAGCAAAAAAGATGGGAAAGTTGGAGGAGCACGTGACATTTCTGAAATTATTCTTTCAAATGTAGCTGTCCTGGAAAGTAAACACTTCTTTGCTGGAATACAGAGACGCTGGGATTCAGTCTGCTGCCTGCCATCTGTTTCCTTAAAAACACAAAAATCTTAATAAAGCTTTTCCATTATTAATTATAGCCTTGAATTTACAAACAAAAATGTTCTGATTAGTGAAATTTCTCATAAAACTTCTGGGAAATCTCCACATCCTCCCCCAGATATTCTTCCCAATGCCCAGCACTTTGCAGATTTAGTATTAAGTGATCAAAAAGCAGCCCAGAGTCACTCAAGGTAATTGAAATCCAGGATTTGGGGCCAGGTGTACAAAGATGTTCAAACTAATTATTTAATAATTGGAAACAATAACCAGTGTTGTTAAATCTCTTGCTGGCTTTCTAATGTTTATTAATTTAGGCACCTGTGTCTTCTGCACCACTTTCTTTCAAAATGCTTACAAGGAATTGCATAGCATATAAATTTAAAATGGATGTGATTAACTCGATACCTACTCTAGGCTCTTAAGTGATTAGAAGATTATTTTAATTGTTATATAGATTTCCTTCTTGTGAGTCTGCTTATTGAATAGTTGTTTAAATTCCTAGGTAGATGTCAAGGTGAAGAATTTTCATTAAATACTCACTCCACCATTCTCCCCGACATTTTTTAATGGCCTGATAGAGGAAGAACAACAGAAAATATTTCCTTAAAAATTAGGCAAATGCAACACTCAGAAATAGTTAAGAGAAATAAATGAAAAGCAACATCAACACCTGCCCTTATCAGCAGGAAAATCACTGCTCTTTCACTAGAGTGATTTTACTTCAGTCCATGGTTTATGCAAACTGTATTGAAGGACCATTTGAAAGAAGGAAGGCTTATAATCATTAAGAAAAATCAGCAGCATAATGTATTCTAAATCAGTTTGTGTCTTCTTTCCAAGGGCTTTGTATGCTAGAGCAGATGTTACACCCTACCCTTTCTTCACTTAGCTATGTGTATTATTTTAATTACCTTCTATACCTTCAAGGCATTATATTATTTTATTTTTCTAATGCACCTGCTTAAAGAAATAAAACTGGAGACAGGTCATTCACTCAGGAAAGGGTAAACTGGCAGTAAGATTGGGCTTCTTGCATTTTTTTCTGTTTCATTTTTTTCCCACTCCCTTCACTGTGACTAAATAATAACAACTGGAAGGAATAATTTTACAAGAGGGAGTTATCTGTTATTTTTATTTGGTCCCAATACTGCTAATTAACAGCAGATTTGAAAGGTCCTGTAAAGGTTTTGAAAATATAACAAAATCTGGTAAACCCTTCTATTCTTTTGCAAACAGCATTCTTGTAGCACTATCAAATGGGCTGCTTTAGCCTTAAAGTCAGAGAAAGGAAGTATGAATACAGCAGAATAACAACAGGATTTATCAGCATGAAGGAAATAAATGGACAGTATTAACTGTATCATTCCAGCAGTCTACCCAGCAGTCCTAATGCCTTAACAGAATGTGTGAAGGGAAATGAAATGGCAGCATGATTACACTGATTACAGTTGTTGCAAAGATAGGAGGCTACAGTCATGCTTCAGTGGGGCTGTAATTATACTTCAAGGAGATGCTGTGTGCAGCCTGCTCTACTCTTGGAATATCCCTGCTGTTTGTCTCCTCTTATTTGGTTCTTAGGTCCTGTAGAAACTTGCTCATAGGTGTAACTCTTTGTTTTGGCACTGGGGAAAAAAAAACACTTTTCATGCTTATCAGTGTATTTGGATATAAACTCTCCCAGCTCTTCTATGGTGCTACAGAAGTGCCATCAAATAATAGGATTTGCTATGATTTAATACTATTTCTAATTTCTTACAAAATAAACCTCTGTGCTCTCATGAAATGAGGTGGTAAAGAGTGAAGGGAGTATGGCTGCTCCATCAAACAGTTCTCTTCTCCTCCTTGCCCCTAGGTATTTGTCCTGAACAGAAGAAATCCATACCTTTGTGATTTGTCTTTGATTAGTGCTGCCTCATGCTGCAAGCAGCACTTCAGGAAGAAAGATGGATTTGTTGCTGTTGTTTCTCACTTCCCATTGGCAACGTGTGGCAGCACCTAGCCTAGAGCTGGCCATTATATTTCATTTAAGAAAAGGTATTGAAAAGGAAAATACATTTTGATGTGTCTGCATTTTGTCTATAATTCAAAGTCACTGACATTTTACAGCAGCTTTTTTTCTTCTCCCTTCAGATAATGATGTGACACCAAGGCAGAATGCAGCGGCAGGATGGGGTGGTGTCGGGGGGTGTTGTCAAGTCTTCTGCTTTCCTACAGATACCTGTTCCCCTCCCTGGCTGGACTCTTTTGTGTGGTTTCTCACTTTGCCAGCCTGTGATTTGCAGGACTTGCTCTGTACCCCACGGCTGAGCCCAGCTCTGAGCACTCTGCGTGTGGACAGGCCTCTGCTAAGCGTGGCTCAGCCGCAGGCTCAAAGTGCTCTGTAGAGCAAACAGCAAAGGCTGAATCATTCAAAAAATCTATTTATTTGTTCCTTACCAAGCAAAATAAAACCTTAAGTTCTGCTCTCCATGAGGCTGAAGTGCTACTAGGGAAAAGAACTAAGGTCTACTGTTGTCATAGAGAAAAGGATGTTGGGAATGCTGAAAACAGAAAAGGGATGAAGAATTGAAAAACCAAGGAAAATCCAGGATTTTCTTGTGGCTTTGAATCTTTGCAGAGACTCAGGAAGCAGCAAGAGAATTTGAGAAGCAGTCAAGTTGTTTCAAGGGGGAGATGGAACAACAACAACACTGGAATCTCTTTGGCCTCTTGGATCCATCCAGTTCTGGTAACTTCTGGGGGGCTGCAGCTCCTGCTCCTGGAGGCTTGGGCCCCTTTCTGTGTGCTCATTTCCCACAGAGCTGCAGGTCAGACAGCATTCTGGATTGCCAGTGTCCTCAGGCAGCAGTCAAACAGGCTGAGCCAAATCCAGCTCTCCACCTTTCTGAGAGGGGAGCTGAGCATGGCACAACTGGAAGTTGCTGTGTGCTTGTCAGACACGGTGATATATGGAGGTAATTGCTGCCGTGTGCGTTTAATTACAGTATTGTAATTAGCAGGTTGCAAGAGCAGATGCAGAGGGTCTTTTCACATAGCAGACTCTGATAGGCCAGGAAAACGTCTCAAGAAGAAAAGGGCAGAGCAATGTCACATTGTAATGCAGCTCTTTGTGCTTGGAGAAGAGGGTTAATTAGCTGATTGCTCCACTCTTCATCTTCATTTCTTAAGGTGGAGGAAACTTGGTAGGAAGGAGATTAATTTATCTTCATGAATTTTTAGAATTAGCAAATAGCACTAAACCTTTGTTCAGCTCAGCATCGTGGCTTGGGCTCGGTGCTGGGCAAGGACCACGGCAAAAGGGAACAAAACCTGCAAAATCCTTATCCTCCCAGGGAAAAGGGGAGCAAGAGCTCCGATCTTTGAGTGGAGTTCACCATGGCAACTGGAGCTCCTCTGGGGGAGCAGGGCTGGCTCCGGGTTAATGCTGCTTGCAGGGGCTGCAGCTCACCTGTGCTTCCCCAGCCCCTGTTAAAGCGTGTGTTGTGTCCCTGGGCAGCAAAGGCCATGGGGACAGCGAGGTCTGGAGGGCACTCACATTCAGAGCTCTGTGACAGGGAATCCGTGTGGCTGCCTACTGACAGGCAAGGGGGGATTGTACACTGGATGGGATGTGTTTCAAATCCTTTAAGGGATCTGCAGTTGGGTATCTGTGGGAAAGGGAACACAGCGCTGATTATGCTGCAAAACACATCAAACTTACCCTCTGCAGGTCAGGGATTGTTTCTTTTGCTTTCAATACACAAAAGACACCAAACTAACTTTTATTTTTTCTTTTTTCCTATTAAGAAACTTCACATTTTCACAGAATTCACAAAATCACCAGGTTGGAAGAGACTTTCAAGGTCATGGAGTCCAACCCAGCCCCAACATCCCAACCAAACCCTGGCACTCAGTGCCACATCCAGGCTTTGTTAAACACACCCAGGGATGGGGACTCCACCACCTCCCCGGGCAGCCATTCCAGAACTTTATCACTCTTTCCATGAAAAACTTTACCTAATATCCAACCTAAATTTCCCTTGGTGCAGCTTGAGAATGTGTCCTCTGGTTCTGTCAGTGCTGCCTGGAGAAAGAACCCAACCCCAGCTGAGCACAGGCACCTTTCAGGAGCTGTGCAGAGTGATAAGGGCACCCCTGAGCCTCCTTTTCTCCAGGCATTTTGTTGTGGTTTTTAACTTATATTATCCCACTGAAGTATTAGGTCCTGGCATTCATATTTATTAAAGTTATCTACTAGAAGGGTAGAAGGGCATAGTCTCTCTAAATGCGCTTGCACGAGTCAGTACAAATTGCACATTTAATTATTGTGTACTTAAAATCTGATAATCATAGAAAATCAAATACACAGCCTGGTTGATTTAGAAAGTATTTTTAATAGGGCACTATTAAATTATAGAGTTAAACATTATTAGATATATTTATTCATGAGAGATAATTTGATATGTAACAAAATAAGCCAATACATGGTGTAACCTCTTGCAGTCTAATTTTCATGGATGAGCTCTTGCATATTTAATATCCTTTGAGGATATATTTTAACCTAGACTAATTACTGCTTTCCTCTTATTTCTGTTCAGTTTGACATCGACATTTGGCTAAAATAATGTAATATTGTTATTATGGAGCAAATTAAGTAAATCTGGCTTATTTAATTTAGAGCCATTGTTGATACTGTAAATGGCCTGATGTAGGTTATGACAACAAACATTGTAGGCAAACAAAGCCAGCTAAATTCTCTACACTGAACCCATACTCACATTGCAAGATGAACATCATCAGAAATATTTTCTGATCTATAGAGCTGTTCTATAATATCTGTTTCTAATCTCATGGTGGCAAATTTATAAAGAGGAGTAAAGTAAGAGATTAATGGTGGTATGTTATTCTTACTGTATTAAGACAATTTAGCTTAAAAGCCTATCAGGCTAGCTGGGGACCTGGTCAGAAACTTTCCATAGACAGAACACCTGAGCACAGAGATTTTGTACTTGAAAGTAGGTTAATTAATTAATTGGGAACCCATGTCATGGCTTTGATATATACATTAATTTAATGTCTGAGAAAAAATTTAATTAGATGTTTTAATTTTGTTCTCAGTGACATCTTAATAAAATGCACTGATAGGTCAGGTTATGTGTTTGTACATTTTGGGATAATGCCAGCAGTGTCAGCTGGCTTTAGCAGATCAGCTTTGCTTTGCTTGGCTCATCAGCCAAATATCTTGCTGTGTTTTGCTTTCTTTGATCCATCAATTTTTAATGTGCTAAAGTTTTAATAAGTCTGTCTTGTATGAAAATATTTTTTAAAACTGTACATTTTGAAACACAGTTAGAGACAGGTTACCTTGATGTAACTTTTAATTGCATTTGATTTTTAAAGTTACAATAAATGCTATGTGATGAAGGTTTTGTAGGTGCGTAGTACAGTGCAATAGTTCATCTTTGTCCCAAGCCAGTATTGATTTGTAAAAACTGAAATTCTCAGTGTCTTTTGGGAGGATAAGGTCCCTTTTAACATGCTGCACCACCTAAAAGCACTAATGATTTTGACTGCACACAGATCCTTTATGTTTTTCAGCCTTTTAATTTTTTCACCTATAAATCAACTAAACTTCAAAATAAAAAAACCTTTCTTCACTGAAAAAGAAAAAATATTTTAAAAAATCCTTTTTAAAAACCTCTTGTACTGGATACATAAATATCTCCTCATTAACATCAGCAGCTGCATAAACCAACTTCATACATTAAAGTGAAGAACCTTTCCCCAAATCCCAGAACCTCTCTGCAGAGGAGGGGGCTGAGCTTTTGGTGCCTCTCAGCCAGGAACAACTCCATGTGAACCCAGCTGGCTCAGAGCTATGCACTGATACCAACACCAAATAATTTTTCCTCTCTATCAGCTACGGAGAAAGCAAAATTGCTTCTAATCAAAACCACGGCCCTCCCTTTGCAATTGTTTGCTCAAGTATTTTTCTGACTGGTCTGCTTGTTGGGCAAATGTGCAAGGAAATGGAAAACATAATCTTTCAACATGAGAGAATGCCAATGCACTGTGAAGAACTGTTTCTAGCTCACTTCTCCTCTCATGTGGATTTACACTGCTGCTAATTGCCTAAAATTGGCTACCAGGTTGGCTTCCAATTTGTTTGATGATGCATGCCTTGGTGTCTGGGAACGCCCAGCAACATGCCAGGGACAGGATTTACTGAACCAAAGGCTTCTCTGTGACTAAATTAAATCACATATTAGCAGCACATCAAAGTTTTAGAAACTTTGCATGGCTCTGTTTTCATTCCCTGCAGCCTTGTCCAAAGTGCATCCACTACTGCTTCCCAAAACATCTCAGCTGGGGTATTGTATTTGTGGGGCTCCCAGACGAAGGAAGGAATGATGAATCTGACTCCATGTTCTCAGAAGGGTAATTTATTATTTTATGATACTATATTATATTAAAGAATACTATACTAAACTGTACTAAAGAATACAGAAAAGATACTTATAGAATGCTAAAAAGATAATAAAGAAACTCGTGACTCTCTCCAGAGTCTTGACACAGCTTGGCACTGATTGGCCAAAGAGTCAAAACAACTCACAGCAGAAACCAGTGAAACAATCACCTGTGGGTAAACGATCTCCAAACATATTCCAAAGGTGCAAAACACAGGAGAAGCAAATCAGATAATTGTTTTCATTTTTCTCTGAGGCTTCTCAGCTTCCCAGAAGAAAAATCCTGGGCAAAGGGATTTTTCAGAAGATATGAATGTGACACTGGTGAGGCTGGGTAGAGTTTGGAGAAGCCTGGGATGGTGGAAGGTGTCCCTGTCCATGGCAGAGTGATCTTTCAGGTTTCCTCCAACCTAAACCATCCTGTGATTCCATGATTCTGCACACACTTCATTCAGTGAGCATCCTTTGGGACCATATAATCAGCCACTAAAGACAAAGACCCAAAGAATATTGCACCTCATTTTGCTGACATCTTGCACAAAGCATCATCAAAATATGGGGATGTTTGGTAACCTTTTCTTGTGGGTACTTGGCACCTGGGTTTATGAATTAGTGCACTTAGCAAGTAGTTTTTTCTCTTATCTACTAAAAATAACAACATGAACTCTAAGAGGTTGTCAACGTATTACTTCCCAAGGGAGAATTTTGCTCTTCTCTCTCATTTATCTAGGCATGTGTAGAGGCTTTTGACCCATTTAGCATAGATAAATGACCCATGATGTGAAATTTCCCAACAGTTTAATAATGCATTTAACTCAAAGTGACACTTGCTTGCAGCTGCCTTAAAGCAGTTTCCAGGCTATATATGTCTCTTTGAAATGATGTATGACAAGTAGGAAAGTTTCCTTGATAGAACCCCAAATCCCATGGGCAAGTAACAAGAAAATCCTTTTTAGATTGCCAGCAGCAAATTTATACTTCGCAAGTCTTTATTTAATTTTATCTGTTTTTCAATATAATTTATGGTTATGACCATTAGTCTAAAGCTCACAGTAACTTCTACACAAATTATTTTTTCTTCACTGTAATGCATTGTAAAGGCTTTTATTGATCCAAAATTTTTCCCAGCGTACCAGAAGTAAACCCCTTGTCTTACCACAGAAAATGTTTTTATAATCCTTGCGCTAACTTAGCTGTATCAAAATTCTTTTACTCCTGAACTCTAGGTAGTGAAACACAGAACTACAGCCTGTATATGTTTAAAATCAGAAACTTTCCTAAGAAAGCTCCCTTATGTGTTTGAAAACACAAGTCTGAATGATAGCTCTTAATTTTTGCTTGCATAGATTTAAAGCAGTCGGTGTTGAGTGTGTGGAAAGGTTTTTATTAAATCTGCTTCTGGTTTAGTGAGCAATTTCCCATGATACATGTCATATTAAAAGCAAGAAAGATTTAAAAAAGCAAGAAATTAGCATTAGACTTGAGGAGACAAACACTTCTAAGTAGACAATCAAATTTATTATTTAATCACATTTATTTCCAGTATTAAAATAGAAGTCAAGTAAGTGAAGCTAGATACTGTTGCATCCTGAATCATTTAACACAGATAAATGGGGTGGGTCACCAAAGTCTGCAAACAGAAAACATGGATCCAAATAAGAAAAAAACACAAAATCAAAACCCAAACAAACCCAGAAAAATAAACTTGAAAGAGTTCTGTCCACAAGGAAACGTTAATGTGGGCAGAGGAAGAAGAGAAAAAAAACAAGCAGCTGATTAGAAGAGAAACAGAGTTCACAGGATGTTTGTACCCCGGACTCTGATCATTTTCCAGCTCTGTTTCTCCCTTTGGCCTCCAGCCTTCACCCCTTGTGTGTTTCTCATCCACGGTGACATTCCCCTCACTTTCCTTCCCTTGCAGGTCCCCAGACCCAGCCAGGCCCAGCCAGTCTTGGAACTGTTTGTACAGCACGTGGAGAATTTGGCTCTGGCCCACAGTGTATAACACAGGTATGAAATCAGGGGATGTGGAATTTTACTCCAGCCTGGAAAATGCCAGAGGAGCAATGCTCCTGAAAAGAGCTGCTTCACAAAGCTGTGCTGCCTCTTGCTGCTATCCTGCTCAGAGCAGTTTAAGCCCATCTCCTCTGCTCTATTTCAGTGCAAAACCAAAGAAGCCACCTTAAACCACAGAGGGCCTTTGGTCTGGGTCTAAGCAGGGCTCATGTTGGAGCTCTGGGGAGCAGCTTGCTGAAGTTTATTCCAAGAGGGTGGCACACTCAGAGGGTGTGAGCACAGCTGTGCCCCTCACAGTACCAGAAGAATAACTGAATAAATTGCCTGAGCTGAATTTACACATCTAACCAAAGTTTAATGTCTGTGCCCCTCGGTCTGGGGGAAGGGAGTGGCATTCCGGGGAGGAATTCACTGACCTCAGTGCTGGCCATCTGTGTTTACATGAAGTGAACTGGAAAGGTCTTCTCTTTGGTGGGTGACTGCAAGACTGCTTCTGTTAGACATGTGTCAGCTAAAGTGACCTTTCCACCACCCAGAGAAACAGGGAATTCCTCCTTAAAACAAATTACCTCAAAAGTGGAAAGAAACCCTACCCCAATGCTGATTCGGGTTTTTTGTTCATAGATTCAGAGAATGTCCCAAGCTGGAAGAGCCCCACAGGGATCATTTACCCAGCTCCTGTCTCTGCAGACCCGCAGCAATCCCCCTGGGCATCCCTGGCAGCGCTGTCCAAACGCTCCTGCAGCTCTGGCAGCCTCGGGGCCGTGCCCATTCCCTGGGAGCCTGGGCAGTGCCAGCACCCTCTGGGGGAAGAACCTTTCCCTCATCCCCAGCCTTTAATTACCCTCTTCAGAGAATAGGGAAATGGAAATATTCCCTATTCAGGGAACAAGATAACCCTTAGGAGTCTTATAGCCAAAATCCCTTCCACTTGTCAACACAAACCACAGGTTGACTGGGAGAGGCTTGCAGAGACTTCCAGCCTAGCCAAGGTCCCTGGCACCACCAGGAGCATTAGTTCCCAGTGCCCTGAGCTTGACTGGCCTGTGGAAGTCGACTGCATTGAGCCTCACCTTTGATACAGAGTGATTCTTCCTAGCTGGGGATGAGAGCAGCTTTTACAGAGTAGGCTTGGATAAGCTGCTGAAAGGGTGAAGCTGCTGACTACCCTGCACAAAGATAAGCACAAGGAACAGCAGAAGTGAGGCAGGGAGCCTGTATCAAAGTTAATAAAGAAAGCACGGGGTCTAAGGAAAGGAGGAAATTCTTGGAGGAGTTTGGGCTCGTGTGAACTTGGCGAGCTCAATTTGCTGCTGAACCATTTGAACTGAGCACTAGAGTTCATTTTGAGAGAGAGCCACAAACCAGAGCTGGCGCAGCGAGCGCCTCAGATGGCGCTGACCCGCGGGGCTGCGGCCTGCTCCCGCTGAGCTGAGCGCGGCTCCGCTCTCCACCTCGGCACACACAAACCAGCTCCACACTGCTGCTGGGCCACCAAAGGCATCTCCTCACACACAAACCAGCTCCACGCTGCTGCTGGGCCACCAAAGAGACCTCGGCACATACAAACCAGCTCCATGCTGCTGCTGGGCCACCAAAGGCATCTCCTCACACACAAACCAGCTCCACACTGCTGCTGGGCCACCAAAGGCATCTCCTCACACACAAACCAGCTCCACACTGCTGCTGGGCCACCAAAGGAATCTCCTCACACACAAACCAGCTCCACGCTGCTGCTGGGCCACCAAAGAGACCTCGGCACACACAAACCAGCTCCATGCTGCTGCTGGGCCACCAAAGGCATCTCCTCACACACAAACCAGCTCCATGCTGCTGCTGGGCCACCAAAGGCATCTCCTCACACACAAACCAGCTCCACACTGCTGCTGGGCCACCAAAGGAATCTCCTCACACACAAACCAGCTCCACGCTGCTGCTGGGCCACCAAAGACACCTTGACACACACAAACGAGCTCCACGCTGCTGCTGGGCCACCAAAGGCACCTCCTCTGCATGCACAAACCAGCTCCACGCTGCTGCTGGGCTGGCACTGTCATATTTTCTGGAAAAATCTCTTTGCCCAGGATTCTTCTCCTGGGAAGATGAGAAGCCTCAGAGAAAAAGGAAAACAATACTATCTGATTTGCTTCTCCTGTGCTTTGCTCCTTTGGAATGTGTTTAGAGATTGTTTATCCAGCTGGTGGTTGCTTCATTGGTTCCATGTCAATTGTTTTGACTTAATGACCAATCAAGGTCAAGCTGTGTCGGGACTCTGGAGAAAGAGTCACAAGTTTCATTATTATCTTTTTATCCTTTCTGTATTCTTTAGTATAGTTTAGTATAGTATTCTTTAATATATTATAGTATCGTAAAATAATAAATTACCCTTCTGAGAACATGGAGTCAGATTCATCATTCCTTCCTTCGTCTGGGAACCCCACAAATACAATACTGGGCCATCAAAGGACAGCTCCTCACACACAAACCAGCTCCACGCTGCTGCTGGCCCATCAAAGTACACGTGCCAACTCCCCTGCTTTCCCAAATGTAGAGAAAGAACTGATATTTATGCTTGAGCTTCCCCTGTGTAACTCGAGATTTATAGATATGAATTGATTTGAAGGACATTTTTACAACATTTTTCACCAATAATATCTGGTTTTAAATATTTGTGCCCACACACTTCCCCCGAAATAAATACAATCAACCCTCCCAATGAATATTTTTGCAAGCTGCTTCTCTAAAGTGCAAGTTTATTTGATTTAAGCTTCTTTGCCTATCATTCTTAATGAATAATTATTCAGTATTTCAAACTGAAACAGATAGCTTCATTTAGTATGATTAATGCTGATGTGCTACATCATTTGCATAATTACAAAATATAATAAAATAAATTCCAAATGTGAATCTTTGTAACTTGTGTTACCAAAGGCCTAAAAAAAGACATTATGTTTTAAAGTTATCTTGAGTCACAGTTATGAAGTTCTGTGACTAAAATTGAAAGGTAAAATTATTTTTTTTCACCACACATTACAAGATGTTGCCAAAATAAAAGTTGCATCTCTGAGACAGAGAGAAGTAATCTACTGAAAGCATGTGGCTGCTGAAACAGATATTCTTTTCCTACTTTTAAAGATTTGGAGCTGGCTTTAGCGAAAATTAACTGAGATTCTTCATGGAAACAGCATTTGGCCTTTTAAGATATATGGAGTAGGTTTTGGTTTTTTTTTGGTTTTTTTTGTGTTTTTTTTTTTTTTTGTTGTTTTTTTTTTTTGTTGCTTTAAAGCTTTAACAAACTTCATTGCTTTTGCAGATTTTTGGGCTGTTTTCACTGCTTTTAGGAGAAGTCTCACTGTCTGCTCTTCAAGGCAGTTACTTCCACGGACTAAGGAAGGCACAGTAAACAAATGCAGCCCTTGCTGGGGTGTACATTTAATAGCCTTTTTCTGAATGTATTGTTCTGATTTTGGATAAAGGAATGTTCCATGAGAGTGATTGGTACTGGGAATAACTTCCTGCATCTTGCCTTATAGGACCTGCATTGAAAACAGGTGATATTGCTCATACCTCCAAATAAATCAGAGATAACAGCTTTTATTAGGACTGTCAGGAGAAAAAAGGCTGAGGAGATACTGTCTGAACAATCAAAGCATTGAGGAAATTCTGTGTTCCTGAGGCTACTTGTTGGGTTTTTGCTTAGACAGGTCCTGAAATCAATACAGTCATTTAGGCAGTAATTAGCCAATAATTTTTATAAGGAAGTGGTAAAAAGGACCTCAAATGTGAGGGGGTTCATCAGCGAACAAGTGAACTAATGGCCATAGCAAGAGAGGGCAAAAGCAAGCCCAGTTCTGGGAATATGTGCAGGTAGGTAATAAATGTAAGCAGAATGCAGCTGATTTATTCCTGCCTTGAAAAATGACTTGGTGTCCTTTCACCCCAGCTCTGGTGCCAGTCAGATCATAGGGAATCTTTCATATATCTTTCTGTAGATGAAATGACATCTCCAGACTGTCAGTTTGCCCTTTCCAGTACCATTTAAAGATACAAAATTATTTCTGCTTGCCAACATCCAGACCTCCATAGAGCCCCTCAGCTTCCTGCAATAAGGAACATTTGATTTTTCCAAGTGATTCTGTCTGAATTAATTAGCTGAAATATTTCCTTGGTTAACATATTGAAGCATTCACAGAGGCAGATCTGTTTGTACATATGTGACCTTGCACAGGGAGAGGGACTCTGTGTAACACTCTGGCAGGGCTCATACACAGTCCTGATCATTGCACCTAAAGTGCCAGGGATAATTCCAGCCACCTTTAAGCTGAAGCACATGGCAAACAAAGCAGGCTCATGCACAGGCTGGTGGATAAGTTTCCATATGCTATTTAGAAAAGAAGATATACAAGGATGTACAAGACAGAGCTGACTGAATTGCAGTGGGAGGGGAGAGAGTGAAAGTTGAAATCTGTTTAAATCAGTTTAAATTTCCCTCAAGGTTTGAATTCTTTCCCTCCTTGAAAGTGAAACAGCACCATGGATGCCCACAAGTGCTCAGGAGAGTGAATTTATCTCTTAGCAGATCAAGTGCTGCCTTACACCCATCTTTCATGAGGAGAAATCATTAAGCAGGGACTGAGTATGGATCCTGATTCTCCAGCAATCCTTCCTCCTTTGGAGGAGGTAAAATCAGCCCCCAATATTCCAAAGTTGTGTTTGTACCCTCTGAGCAGCACCTCTGTGGCTGGCTGAGTGTGCCAAAGAGATTTGTCAGGGTGGAACTTACAAGGATTTTTGGTGGTCAGACAGATAAAAGCCCATGGAGATGGGGTCCTCTCAGTGCTGCATTGGCTCATAACAGGTTAATGAGGAGGACTAATTAACCCTGTCTTGCTACAGGCATCAATCCTGCTGAGAGTTTAGCTCAGCTGCCTGCTGAAAAGGAGGACAAAGGAAAAATCCTTGTGGTAGCTGGGGACTGGAAACAGCTGGATGGCTCCCCAAGCTCCTGTCAGATGGCTGAGCTCTGGGGAGATAGGCTAAATGACCATAAAATAGGAATTGGGCCTTGGGACTAGTCCTTTCAAAATACTTGCTGGATTACTGTATTTTTAATTTGTTCATTCGTTTGTTTTATTCTTAATTTTTCATACTGATTGCTCAGGAAAAATGGGACTAAATTGTGTGAGAAGGAAGGCCAGGATATCCTTGTGCTGGACAGTGAATGCTGTGGTAGCTGGTCACTGGAGGCTCCCAGAGAGGAGATTCCAGTGGGCTCCAATGGGATGGAAACACAAAAGCAGATTGCTCCTTTTGTGTCAGTTTTCCCACAAACATGAAATAGAACAATATTCAGTGCACTGTTGGTTTTCAAATTGTGATGCCTTAAACCCCCCCCCAAAAAAAAACAACAAAAAAAAAAAAAAAAATCAAAAAACCAAACCAAAATAAAAGGTCCTGTTTAAAAAACCAACAGACTCTCCAGAATGGGAATAAGAGAAAAAGATGTTCCTTGGATGGCTTAAAAGCTGACTGAGCTGAACTTTGAAATGTCAGTTTTCAGCTCTTAAATATATCTATAACTGTTCCAGACGGGGGATGTAAGAGATCTTGAGCTGATTTTAAAAGGAACAGTAACAAAAAGCCACGAAATAGGAGTATCTTTATATACATATTTTTCATCAAAGTGTGCTGACATAAAGCTTGCAGACTGTTCATCAGTGATTATGAGATTAAAAACCATAATTTTAGCACAAAGTAGACACAGGTTTAGTGAACACAAGCTGAAAAATAGTAGCTCCTCATTTTTGTAGACCTCATCTTTGGTGGAAAAATGAGTGTGATTGTGATGAATGTGTGTGGGTTTCTAAACCAAAATAACTGGTACAGAATGATAATGCCAGGATGAAGTTAAGTGATAGCTCTGTGCCTTTTTTTCCTCTACTGAATGCTGTTAATGACTCGAACTCAGTGCTGACAAAAGGTGAGATGGGGAGAGATTCTGATGAGAAAAAACGTGAACGAAAATAAGGAAGACAATTTGGAGACCATAAGGGTTTATTGTCATGTTTGACCAGTCCTTCAGATGCCCTACAAACCCTGGTGGGTGCTAAGAGCTCCAGCAGAGCCCTCTCTGTGTCCCCAGGGCTCCAAGAGGGGACTCAGCAGCTCTGTCACCTGTGGGTGACTCTGCACTTCCCCCTGGATTGGCAGCAGCTCCTGCCCTGCTCAGGGGCTGCCTCTCCATGGACACGATGTGGGATTGTCCTGCTTCGAGGCATCATCTCACCTGCCTTTTGGTACTTGCTGTTTTGGAACCTCCAAGTTCCTACTGTGTGTCTTGCAAGAAAAGTGAGTGTTTCTGTTGAAGCTGAGTGCCTGTCTGGGTGAAATCCTCTTTTGTAGTGTACTCTTAGAATTGTCTGCTTGCTAAATATTGCATTTTCTGAAAAAAAACCCAACAACCAGATTATATCAAAAGGTCACTTCTTTTCCTCTTGCGCTTATACAACTTAGCCACATGAATGCCAGTGACCTGACAATTAAACAAAATTATTTTAAAGAGAAGTGTACAGTGTAAAGAAGTGGAAGTAAAGAAACTCATTATTGAGAAAATATCCTACAACTTCCAAGTTCCAAGTGGTCTGCAGACCCCACTGTCCTCTTTACTCATATCCCCAAACTGGGAAGGCAGGCACAGCTAGCTGCTGCTGTGACATCTAAAATATAAATGCCACAATATAATCTTTTAGAAGCAGGATGTCAAACACCATTAAGGCAGTTTAAAACCCCACAGTTTTTGTGTTTTTATTTAGCACAGGTATTTTGAGCTTGAACAAGCCCAGAAGATATGGAGAGCTCCTAATTGGGCATTTGCCTACACAAATGATTAACTAAACTAAATGGGGATTAAGCCTTTGAGATTGAATTACGAGGCTGGAGATCAAACCTCCACAGGCAAGTTAAAATCCACCAATTATTTAAAGAGTTTAATTAAGAGCAGATCTTTCTGTAGGCTGATTTAAAAGGACATAACATAACATTTGTAGCCAATAAAATCTAAGGAATAAAAGACTCCTTTTTTTTTTTTTTTTTTTCTTTTTTCATTTATTTCCACCATAAAATATAAGCTGTAAACTCTGAGGAACATCTGAAGATATTTCACAAGTAGCACCATCTGTCTTGGCAGACTCTGCAGCGTGTGGGTGGCTTAGTTACTTGCTTATGGATCCATGGCATCCTTTGCTTACTCTGCCGGATGGGGTTGCCCCTTCCTTGTTTGGCATTACTTCAGCAGCTCTGCTCTGCTTCCAGAAACCAATTCTCTTCCTTTATGTGGCTGCTCTGTGCACCTGGATAAAGTAGCTGGCAATTTGCTTAACGAATGCTTACCCATAAAAGCAAGTCTCTCGGGCCTCATAAAGAGAATACTTCTTGCATGTGGATATTTGTCTGTGTAAATCTCTGCAAGTTTGGAAAGTTTATTCACTTATGTTGCTTTTTAAAGTACATCAAGATTATAACTGGCACTAGTACGGTGTACCAGCAAGGTGTTTCTTCTCAGTCCATCATATGCAGAAACTTCTGCCTGACCACTGATGCCTTATGAAGGCTTGTTTTAGAACAGAGGGTTGATGGAGTTACAGAAAAAAGTGGGAATGTACTAAAAAGCCTCAATGGATCCACCTTGGGCAGCACAAGAGCCCAGCCAGGGCTGCACCCAAGATGAACCAAAATGGTCACAAAATGCACGATGGGCACGGGGTCTCTCACTGGGATCAGTTCTGCTCCATTTGCAGACTGGAGTTCATTGTCCAATTGCTAATTGCTTTAGGTTATGCAGTCCCATCCTTCTTGTTTTTCTCTCTTCAGTCCACATGGTTTATGCTCTTGGGGCTGAGATTTGGATCATTTGTCCTTGGTCACCAGCTACAGAAGGAATTGTTTTGTCTCCCTGCTCTGTGCAGAGAGCTCGCCATTCATTACTATGAAACCCAGACCCGCACAGTTTTGTGCTTTGGCAGCACAGAATCTGAAAAATATAAAAGCTAAAACCTGAGGCATCACCATGTCCATGTGTTTGATGCTAAGCTCTAATCCAGAACAGGTTTTTCATTATTAACTTAAGTTACCAAATATTTAATCAGTCCAAAGCCTTGAGACAGGCTCAGCTCTGCTGACTGCAGTGATGTTTGTCTGTAGCAGAAGGTTTTGGGGCTGAGACATCATTCAGTGAGGAAAAGAATTCAAGCAAAGAAGAAATGGGTGTCTTAGCAAGAAACAAGTGCTGTAAGAGATGTGTTCTTGTACAGTTCACTTATTAGTCAAACTACCCAGACCTCACTGTGGTTTCTTGCTCCTGAATGTTGTTTCTGTATAGTAATGAGTCACTTGGCAGCAAGTTTTGAGCTATTTCTGTTGACTTTAGGAAAGAGCCCAAACCTGACAGCATCATCTGTATACTGATCTGCATATTGAGGAAAATATAAAGGATCCAATGGCACCATTTTACAGATAAACAACAAATGAGTATTTCCAGGCTGGCTGCCTTTTTCTACTGAAGATCAGAAAATAATAAACCAGGGAGAACAGGGATACAGTGCTTCATAAAAAGCGCTTAATTTCAGCTGGCTTGAATGGGATGTGGGAGCACACGTTTTACTTTTGAGCCCAGAAAACCTAGCAGCTCTTCTACTGCAGGGATTAGAGTTCAAGAAAAGCATAACTGTACTATTTCTTGGAAGGATGACCAGTAGCAAATAACAACAACTAAACCAGTGGGGGTGTAGCCTTCAATATCGTAAATATGAGCCAATACAACCTAGGAATAACCTCAAATTCTCATATTATCCAACAATAGAAAACTGCTGCATTTATTAGGAAATTCCTATTTATTACTTCCTCTTTATATAAGGTAATTTTCCTGACTTTTTCAGAAGTAAAGGCAGCTTTTTGATATCTTGGTGACATTTTTCATGTGACTGAATGAGGTTGTACACCTGTGGAAATGTCGGCTGATTCGTGGTAAGACAAGTTGTGTTATTTAATTTTTATGTCTTAGTTTTTAGGGTATTTGTTTTTCTCTGTGCACAGATTATGTGCATTATATCTCTCACCTTATGTCTTCTAATCGGAAAGAAAATACTTCTATTGGCTGCAGTTTATTTGTGTGTGTTAGGTCCAATTTCAGCACAAAACACTACTGAAGTTTCAGCACATTTCTCTTGAGCAAAAGAAGGAAAAGGGCTATTTTTTTTCTGTATTTAGGTGTATTTATTCTGTATTCAATGTATTTAGATAGCTAGAAATAGTGTTAGAAGTTGCTCTTTACCATAGCTTTAATTGTTGTCTTTCTCTACATTAAACTAATGTAGCAAAGCAAAGCAAACCAAAGAGATTTTATTCCTTGCCAATAATTGGTGCTTAGGATTTTTGTACTTTTTATTTTTTTAATAGGAAAAAATTTGAGACTTGCAATGACAACTGTTTGCTTTTGCTCCTGAGGTTAGAAGAGAGTTTGTGCTTTTCTCAGGAGTATTATTCAGTCAGTCCTAGTAAATATTCATCAAGGATGATCTCAGTGATGAGAGGTTGTAATGATGTCTCTCTGTCAAACACCAACAGATCCAAGTTCACAGCTGCACCCTAAGGGGAGGCAGAGTGAATAAAATCCCCCTCTCCTGTTTGGATTACCCACATTGATGCACAGGTGATAATCTCAGGAGATAAATTAAGGTTTTCTCCCCGTCACCCAAGAACAGCACTCTCCCATTATTCTCTCAGCTCACAGCGCTTTGTAGCTCTATGGAGATATGAACAGCAATTCTCATGGCAATGACATGCCCTCTCCTCTCTACTGGAGATATTATTTCTTTATCCAGCCAAGCAGAGTTTCTCCTCCACTGGCTAATGCCTGCCCGAGCTCAGCTCCAGCAGCAGCACAAGATCCTGACTCCGCTTTCCAGATATTCCCCCTGTGAAGGAATTGGCAGAGAACGGGCACAGCCTTGGCTCCACACCACTGCTTACTAATGATCAGAAGAGCTGGCCAGGCATGAAGAGGGATGTCAGCTGCAATCATTTATTGCCTTCCCCGGAGCAGCCGAGCCCCGGGAGGAGCTGCCTGGGACACGGAGGCGTCCCCGGGCTCCTGGAGGAGCAGCAGCTCCCCGAGCAGCCCCGGCCCGGGGCTGTGCCTGCAGGCTCGGTCCAGCATTGTCTGAACCCAGCGCTTTGATTTGCTGCTTTATATGCAGCACTGCCATCCTTTCATTGCACACACCGTGTTCATCAGGCGCTCGAATCTGGATAATGAGAGGAATGCATAATCCAATTGCAGCTGTTCGTTTTATTTCCTCTCGTGGCTGACACATTGCTCCAGTTATTCCCCGAGATTATCTGATTAACAGCACAATTCTGCTTTTTCAGAGGAGGAGCCTAGCAGTTGAAGGAATACCACTTTATTTTTTATTATTTTATTTTTTTACATACTGCCTTTAACAAAAATGTAAATATTTGCCATTTCAGAAAGGGAGGAAACTGGTATGGCTCTTGCCTCACTACTATTTCATTTGGAATTCAAACGATAATAAAAAAAAGAGGTGTTCTGCTAAACCAAGATGCAGCTACTTTAAGGATGGATTCAAATTTACCAGAAATTTACCCTGATACTGGGTCTTTTAAATTCAAAAGACTCCTGACAAAGTTAAGACACAGATTCTTTTCAACTCAAATTTCTGCTGCCAGTGTGTTAAATAAGGTGAATTATTCCAGTCTGATATTGCCAGTCTTACAACCTCTCACTAAGGGTATTTATAAAGTATAGGGCCCTTTGTTGTAAAGCATCAAAAGCTGGCCAAGTGTTGCATTCCCACCATGGCAGGTATTTATTGGCTACTGTAAATGGCTTGTAAAACTTATGGGATGAATTTGGAATGGTTTAGGGGATGCTCACATCCCTCCTGCTTAAGAATTTGAGAAAACAAGAGGTGCTGTCTCAATTCTTTCAATCACAGCACGTATTAAGAGGCACTTATGATGAAAATATACATCATTAACCACACAGACCATGTCAAGCTCAGTCAAACAAAATAGCTCATGCAGCTGTAAAAGACTTAGCTTGAATTAAAAAATAAATCAAAGGAATATTTCTAAGAACACATTCTAGTAATATTCATCTTATTCTTCCTGCTGCTCTTTCGCCAGCTGGCTAACAAAAACCTGACACTCAATCTGGATTTTTTTCTCCTGACTACTTTTTTTCTCTTTCCTGACTGTCCATTGAATAGTCAATGTGTTTCTTTCTCATGCCTCTAAATTCTCTCACTAATGAAAAATATACTCTGTGAACTGCACATTTCTAGAGTGCCAATTCTTTCTGAACACAGTGGAAGGCAGCAGAAGAGGGAATTTGTCTTGAATACTTTAAACTCTCAGCTTCCCCCAAGGAGTCCCTGAATTAGTGCTGATTTGGGAAAAGACTGAAAGCTGATGAGAAGAAGCTGGATCTCAATAGTTTGGTTTTAATTATCTTTTTTCTTTTTAATTAGCTTTTCCTTTATATTTGCTTTCTCATGTATGGAACCAAGGCCATTATAACTCATGTTTATTATAAATACAGGGTGTCTTGTGTATGTAACTCTATTTTCCTTAACAAATCTGTTGAAATTTCTCGTGTTTGTTCAGGGGTCGTGCTTATCCCTGAATCTCTGTTGTCACACATTTCCTCAAGCAAACTCATATCCACAGTGATGATTCTCGGCACTGAACAATGTCACTTCTCTTTCAGCTTTTAGGAGAAGTGGGAGTTCTTAAACCAGTCAACAGTCATGAGAAGAAAGATGAATGGGAAGGGAGTATTTAAGTGTTTGAAAGTTGGAGAACACTGAGAAACATCAGCCCACAGCTCTTCCATCTCATGGGGGTGAAGCACTTTTTAAAAAATGAGGTATGAAATTCCTGACCTAAAGATTGAAGTGCCTCTGGACCACCCCACTGCTCCAGTAATTCCCTAAATGTTCCTGTGAGGACTCCAGAAGCCCTCAGAGATCACAGAGATGCTGTCAGCTCTCAGAGTATAGAGAAAACTGCTTAATCTATCACAATAGGAAACTTAATGACCTCTGACAACATATATTTATGGCTGAAATGAAGCATTCACTGCTTGGAAGTGTTTGACACTTCAGTTTTACGCTGCTAATGCTTATTTGAATGCATGTACAGACAGTGAGCATTGCTTAAATCTTCAAAAACTCATCAGCTTCAGCAGAAACTTCAACCCACGCAAAATGCAGGGAGTTTAGGATGCTTTTGACAGAACCAAATGACACCTTTAGAAGCCATGAATTAAAAATCCTGTGGAAGATGAATGAGCTGGGATTACACAAAATTCTACACTTCTCTTGAGGCCAAGTGGAGTAGGTTGGTGTTTTTTTCCAAAGGCTGATAAACTGGTTTTCTAGTTAGAACAGATCAGTTGACTAAGCCAGGCTTTTGAGGTATTTTCCTGCTGATTTTATTGTAATCAGAGCTTAAACTCAGAACTTGCAGGACCTAGACTGTCAGAACCCAAGACATCCGTCTGGATGCCCTGGATGGCTCAAAATCCTGGCAGGGGCTCAGAGACCCTGGCAGGAAGCCAAAGACACTTGGGAATTCTATCTCAACCCATGGAGCAAATTACCAACATTAAATGAAGAATTACAAGTCACTAAATTTTAAGGAGCACAACAGTAGTTGTCACAGGGTGAAAGGTAGAATTTTGAAGAATTTTACTATGGGGGTCTAGGGGGTAAGATGGAGGGATTTGGGTGTTGTCCTGTTCTTCTTCCTTCTTCTTCCTAGCCTCCATCTTCTTGGTGATGGTGGCACTTTGGGATTGGTGTAGAGTAGAAAGTCACTGTCTAACATAGGTGATAGGTATTGGAACATAACTGTGAATATTGAATACGTGGTTTATAGTAGAAAAGACAACACCAGCCCCATGGGCAGGGAGTGTGCCTCAGACTGACCTACAGGACAGACCTTGGCAGGCCAGACAGAAAATGTTTTAGATAAGAAATAATAAACAACCTTGAGAATGACAGCCGAAGACTTCTGAATCCTTCTTTGACAGCTGGGTTGGGGAAAAGAGACTTTTTAACACACCTCAGGATCACCTTGACCAGAGGAGATCCTGAGACTAGACCTCTATTTGGCACAATGATGTAAGGGCTGGATGGATTGCAGCTCTCTTCACTCCTTCTCTTCTCTGGTTCTCCTCAGTCCTTCAGCTGAGTCTTAGCCTTAACTAGAAATTTAATAGGGACTCCTATATTCTACAGAAATGCCCTAAAAGCTGTGATATTCCTTGTCTTTGTCCCTAAGCTGCTGCATTTTGAAGTGTTATCTGTTCAGATATCTATTTTTCCAGGGTGTCATCACCCTGAGTAGCCTCAGTGGTGTTTGGGCACGCCCCTCAGAGCTCTCCCAGATCATCAGTGTGTTTATCTGGCTGCTTTTACGTCTCAGCCAGTGTGTGGGAAAGCTCTTCCTGCTTTAATCTCTCAGGAGAGGGAAGGAAAGAGACACAGGTATCTTTATTCTCAAGCAATTTCTGGGCTCTGCATCTTAAATTAAGGCAACTCCCTAAAGACTTTAATAAACTCCCTCTACCCAGGATTATCCAGGTTTCTCTGGATGTCTGAAGTTTCTTGTGGCTGTTTTGGAGAGGACCCAAATCTTTCTGTCATCCTGTGTCCTGTGTCAGGTCATGCCTGTGAACTGAGGCATTTAAACCTCTACTCCAGGCCTGGGATCAGTAACTAAAATGTGGATACTGCAAGGCCTGACTTAAGGATCTTCAGTCCTCATTCAGATTTCAGTTATGTGAGCAATAATTGACGAGACCTGATGCTTTAAAATCAATCCATGATTTCTAGTGGGATCTTTATCAATGTAATATTCTCTTTATTATGAAGCTTTGTGCTTCAGTGTTAGGAAGAAGGGTTAGAAGGAGAATTGAAAAGGTGACTGTGAAGCTCAGAAGGTTTTTATTCTTCATCAGACATTTACAAAATATTAAAAAATAAAGGTGCAATAGAATACTAACCAAAAAAACCCAAACAATGGAAATGGAAATAACTAGGGTGTAAAACAAGATAAATGAGATTAAAATAGTTCAAAAAGAGGGGGTAAAAATATTGGTATTCTTAACCCCCCCCCCAAAATGTTGAAGCTGGAAATGCTAACACTGCTGGTTTGATTTCTGCTCTAATATAAGACTATTAGAATATGGCCCCACCACAAAGTGAGCCACTAATACCAGATTTGGGATTAAGTAATACATTGTGTATGATTGATTATAAATGCAAAAAGAAAACTGAGAACCAGTAAATATATTTTTATTAGGTCAAAAGCGAAGACAGGGATGAAAATTAAAGGTGGAAATCCATGACCATCAATCTTGAGGGAGTCACACTCTACCCTGTATGAGAGTAGTCAGACTGGGATGAAATAGTGCAGGCAGCTAACTCAAGAGAAATGAAAGGTGCTCGGGGAGAAATAGCCCAAACAGCCAGGCCAAGAAAAGGCCTGATCCAGATGATAAACAGAACCTGCTTTCCCCTGGGTCCATCTCTGAGGCAAACACATTATTGCTCTTCATCAGCATCCAAAGACTGTGATGCTTATTGAACCCAATTAAACCTTTCTCTGGTTCAGCAGCCCCTCGACAGCAGCATTTACATCCCCTTGTCAAAACACTGAGGTACTGGCAAAACACAGCAGCAGAACTTTTGCTGAGCAGCTTCAGGGAAGGAATGGAAAGTGAGTGACACAGATGATTAATGAGCCTATTAAAGCTGAAAGTCTGACAGTGGAAAGATAAGCTGGCAGTGAAAATGACTCCTGCCATATATGTATCAAGGGCATCAGAGAGAGGACCTCCATATAATAGCTCCCACCATCATTAGTGGCAGGACATACATATCTAGCAAGTGTTGTCTCTCTGCTATTTACTCTGATCAGACATTTTGAGGTGAAGGGCCTTGAGTGTGAAGTCTCAGCCAAGTTGCACAAGGCTTTGCAAGGTCTGATTAGAAAGGGCACCCATGCTCTGTTCAGGAGTAACCAGATCAAAGCATGGCAGGTGGCAAAGAAAAGGAAAAATAAACAAACAGGATTTTGTAACTATGCAGCTGCAGAGCAGGAGCCATAAGAATGATAAGGGAAAGGTCTGATGTAAGGGGAGGAAACAATTAAATCCATTCTGATCCATTTCTGAAGGATATATATTCATATCATGCCTTCCACCTCTTTAGACAATCCATTATTTACAAAAGTGCATCCAGAAGTTTCCTACTGCAGATGTGCAGAAGCCATTCAATACAAGCAATAAATATTATATTTTAGTCTTGTACAGGCAGGTGGAACAAAAGCATCCTTAGCCTCTAAATTTGGCATGGATATTGTCATAGGAAAGCTCACTCCTCTAGTGCAGTACTGCTGGAGTGTGTATTTGCCAGAGCTGCTGCTTGAATGCATGCTTGATTTATTCCTGCTATAGTGTTAACTTTTATTGTCACAGTTTACAAATATATCCATCCTCTTCCAGCCTGTCACAGACATTATTTCCTTTCGCCCTCAGAAGAGAAAAACATCCTATTTTTTTAGTATCTCCCTATGGTAACCTTCAGCTGGCAGTGCTGTTCTGTGCTCCTGGGGACTAAACCATATAAAGCACTAAGTCCTCAAAAATTATTTGATAAGTTGAGCAGATGCAGCCCAAATGGAAAGGAATTATTGTGTCATAAACAGGTCCATTAGATGGATTCTAACCAGCACACAATTTCAAGAGGTATCACCTGAAGGTTGAATTTGGCTTCTTTTCTGCAGTAATGCCACAGCACTGTCAATGGGGCAATGATAAATCACCAATAATATCCATGGTCCTCTGAGATACTGAGTACAATGAGCAGACAGTATAATTAGGTGTGAATTAGAGGAGAGGTGTTTTACAGTTTCAGTATTGCTTTTTTTAACCTTGCTTGTCAGAGATGCACGATAAAAGGCATGTCCAATGAAGCAAACACCTCCAAAATGCTATACTGTTAGATACTCCTTGTTTTCTCCTATGCTGGTCAATTTTGTGGGATAAGACCCACAAGAAACATCCCTAAGAATATTTTTTAACTTTATATTTAGGCCACAAATCACAGAAGTTAATTCTTTAAAAAATTAAGACGCTGGATGGGTGGTATTTCTATTGGATTTAGAGCCTCTAGAAAGCTCATATTTCCCTCAAATATTGATTTAAGGACAAGATGAATCTTGCAGTCTGAAATGACTGTTGAAATGTATATTGATAGGTATCAGCTGATTTAATTATTTCTTTTTCTTGCTGGAGCCATGTTAGTATTTTAAAGCATAGTTGACTATAGGATGTTTTGTAGGAAATAAAGACAAGCTACAGCTCTAACTGATGAGACTGAAGGCTGAGCAGGAACACTCTGGCTACACACACAAAGCTCCTGGCATTGCATGCCAATGCTTTCCCCTGGAAGGAAATGCAGAGCTCCAGAGCAAAGTAAAATCAGAGCAATTCAGGCAGATTGAACTGATTGATTGCCTGCAATAGATGATCAGAAGACAAGAGAGCTCTTGCAGTCGAGACAGTGCTTATGGGATTACTCTGTCCTGGTGGCTGAAAGCAAAATTGATCTGATGAGGTGGAATCTGGAGCCAGCAAAGTGTAAACTGACACTAAAGCAACAATGTTTTTATTAGATGATATAGCAAAATCTCCATTACCTCATGTAGGTTTTCTCTTTCTTTTTATTTCCTTCCTTCCTTCCTTCCTTCCTTCCTTCCTTCCTTCCTTCCTTCCTTCCTTCCTTCCTTCCTTCCTTCCTTCCTTCCTTCCTTCCTTCCTTCCTTCCTTCCTTCCTTCCTTCCTTCCTTCCTTCCTTCCTTCCTTCCTTCCTTCCTTCCTTCCTTCCTTCCTTCCTTCCTTCCTTCCTTCCTTCCTTCCTTCCTTCCTTCCTTCCTTCCTTCCTTCCTTCCTTCCTTCCTTCCTTCCTTCCTTCCTTCCTTCCTTCCTTCCTTCCTTCCTTCCTTCCTTCCTTCCTTCCTTCCTTCCTTCCTTCCTTCCTTCCTTCCTTCCTTCCTTCCTTCCTTCCTTCCTTCCTTCCTTCCTTCCTTTCCTTTCTTTCTCTTTTTCTCTTTCTTCTCTTTCTCTCTCTCTTTCTCTCTCTCTTTCTGTCTTTCTAAAGCTCTATCTTTGCATGAGGTTTGAGGACAGAGCTGGCCTCAGCCAGGAACACAGATGGTGAGGAGCCCTATAAACATTACTGTGTGTGCACAGCCAGTCCAGCTGCCCAGGACAAGGCTCTGCCTCTCTGCTGGTTTTGGGAGTTCATGTCTTCTCATCTACCTTGGATTTATTGCTTATAAGATAATAATAGAAATATGTTGTCCAGAGCTTTGGGGTTTTTTTGGGGTTTTGTTTTTGTTTTTGGGTTTTTTTTTTTTTTTTTTTTTTTTTTTTTCTCTTGGAAACAGTTTACAGCCAAAAGCTTTCCAGTTTTCAGAAGCTCACAGATTCAAAACTGCTTTCAAAAGCCAAATCAGTTTTCATGGGAGCCTGTTGCACTGGCCTTTGCTGGAGAAAAGGAGGGAAAACCCCAAACAACTACCCAAACAATTTTTAACCAGGTCTCAGTACTGCAGTGTTCTTGAATAATCTGCAGTTTCATTGCAGAATGAAAGACCAGATCCTCAGCTGGTAGGAGCTTCCATGGCCATACTGTGGTGGTGGAACGAGATCAGTTTGTGCTGTTCAACAATTAAATCCAGCTAATGTGCTGCTAACTTGGGTATTGTTGTAAACAAGGCAGTGCCACCTAGGCCAAGAATATTTTGGGTTTAACTCAGAATATTTTGGGCCTGGTGCTGCCTCACTATCTCACTTCAGCTGAGGAAAAGTCAGGAAGAACTGAAGTTCTCCATGTAATGTTTTTGGGAAGAGCTGTCCCAAAAGATCACCCCTTCTCTCCCACCACCACGTGTGCCCTAAGGAGAGGAATGTGTCTGAGCCATGTCCCCCTCCTGAGTTTTCTCCAGGGAGTGGCTGACCTGGTGCCACTTGGCAATACAGAGAGCACAGCCCAGGGAACTGGACAGCTTTGCTGAGCAAGAACGAAATAATTGATAGGTTATGATGGAAATGTTTATTTGCTTCATGCCTTTAAATCAGGAAACTGACAATCTATGTTGCTGGGGTAATCGTTTTCTGAAAGCAATAAAGAAGTATTTTAATTGTTTTAATTTAATATGCAAGACTACAAAATGTTCCTCCTCACACTGCCTCCATAAAAAACACACTGAATTTATATTAATTGGATCTAATCTAGGATTATTGACTATATAAAGACATATAAACCAAGTCATCCAGTATACAAATGTTCTAAAACACATGATTAATAAAAATATTTTGACTTGTATCATCTTTTGGTTTCTGTGCCTCAGTAGCACAGTTATAAAAGGAATCTTAGTGAAAATAGCAGTTACTTCACAGCAGTACTAGAATATAACAATTCAGACTTAATGAAACATTTAAAATATGCTATTACTGACATTGTTCATTTAAAAATGCTATTACTGATATTGTTTCATTATACACTTTCTTGTACACTGTTTTCATGCTTAAGTGGCCTCTAAATTGGACTATTGCAAATCACTGCTAATGGGTTTGCAAGGAAATACTTGATATGAGTTTCCATGGGGCCAAATGTGATGGAGAAGGTACCCTTGTCTCTATGAAAATTTACAAAGCCTTTTGGAAACCAGTAGTACATGCAGAGCTTCCTGAATTAGTGACCCAGCGCTATTTCTGAGTAGCAAACAAAGAAAGGTGACCAGGGAGGACAGGCAAGGGATGCATTCATCTTATGAAGAGATTCATCTCAGCTTTCTGCTGATGGATATAAGATGAAAGTTAGAGGGGAGAGGGCTGTTTGCACAGAAAATATTGTAGCTATTCTTAAAAGTTTAATGAGGACTGTAATACATATTACAAGCAGATTATATTTATAGTACTGAATGAATCCCATGATTTGCTCTAAAATTCATGCTGCAATCCTGGGGAGAAAAATTCCTTTGTTTTCCACCAAGAAAAATATCACTTGCTAGTTACTGCAATTTAAGCATTCGGTCACTGACAACTTGGAGGTACAATATAATGCTTTATTGTAATTTATTAGCCTCCCTCCTTGGAAGTGTAGTGAAATCCTGACTTGAATGTGCTCTGGCAAGGCACAGAAATGAGTTTGGAATTTCTGATAAATAGTGTAAAACAAGCAGCATATACAGCCATTAAGACTGTATGGCAGGACAGCTTTTCAACTTTTCACTCACAGAGAACAATTGGCCTCTCTGCATTTTTGTAAAGAAAATGATGCCTCAGAAGGAAGTTCTGGTTGCTTCCATGCAGCTCCCTCGCCACGGAGCTGGAGACGGAAGCCTTGCCTTTCTTAACATCTGACAGAAATTATTTTTCAAGTACAATGAAAAGGCAGGGAAAAAAAGAAATGAAAAGAAAAGGCAAGTCTAGCAATCAGGCAGAGGCAGTAGGCTCCCTCTTTCCCCCTTGCTGCTCCCCAGCCCCGCTGCCGGAGCAGGCAGCGCTCCCCGCTCCATCGGAGCCGCTGACGGACGTATTCAGGTCAGAGCAGCGGCGCTGAATTAATGCCAGGAGCCGTCACACCACTTCTGATGATCACAATAGCAAATTTTAATTATCAGGATAGTCTAGTGCCCTGATAAACCTGAATTCACTAGCCCATGGGAGTGTGTGCTGCCCAGAATCAGTAAGCAGTAATTCCTTGATCTGAGTGGAAATGTACCAGGAATTATCGTGGCTGTCACTGCAAGTTTATAAAGCATTTTACAAAGACATAGCAAGACATATTCCCTTACTCAAAGATCTTATAATCTGATATGAGATAAAAACAAGACAAGACAAGAGGCAACAGTTCAGGAGAGATCACTGATTATAAATAAAGGGTAGAAATAATTGTCTGAAGAAATGTTTCAGCAAGGAATTCAAAGGAAGAGAGAGGGTGCCTGCATACGAGATCAGAAGGATCGTTCCAGGCACACACAGCTGAAAATCAAGAGAATGTGATTACGGGACTGGAAAGAGCAGAGGGACAAGAGGCAGGAGAAAACGTGATAGTGCTGAGCTACTAGAAGCAAAATTAGGCACAGCTTTACAGTCACTCCTGAGTGCTGCTCTGCTGGGTGTTAGCAAAGTATCCACAGCAGCAAGTCCAAAGAGCATAAATGAGGACAGTTTAATTTAGAGGAGTTGCCATGATGAAGTAAGTGACAGATGATTCAAACATATCAACGAGGGCATAGCATTTTTATATATTTTTTTACATATTTTGCAGAAATGGCTGTATGAAATGGCTGCAATTTCCTGAACAGCTCTAGTCAGCCCACACATACAGTTTCCTAGAAATAAAACCTCTGACATAAACATGTTGCCAGTTGTATTTGCTGATCCAGAAAATAAAATACACTAAAAAGGAAAAACCCTTTCTGTTCTCTGTCAGATCCATCTTTGCACCAGAATGAAGAAGAAACCCCTCCAGTGTTAAGAAGCTAAAGGTCCACCACCAAGCTATCATAGTAATCTCCATGTTGTGAGGGACCTTTATTCTCTCCTCCAAGATAGACAAATAAATCCAAAGGTGAACCGAAGCCATTATCTGCTGGTGCCAGAACAGCTTCAGGAATTTGCCCAAATTAACTGGTCTTTCAGCACAGCAGCTCCATAGGATAATGTACAGTTGGTATCTGCGGGAGATCTGATATAAATGGAGCTGCTCTTCACCTTCATCGACCAATACGAAGGGAAAGGTCAGGGCTGGTTTCCTCATATGCCTGGAATGTCACAGGCTTTTTTCATGTAGGCATTTTCTGTCAAATATTTCCAGTGAGTTTGTAGGAATTAAAAAAAATGAATTTAATATCCCCTATGTTGTGTATGAACAGAACCGTGTAAGTGTAGAACAACACTTGTGGTAGGGCTCTGTAGGTAAATGGAGAAAAATCCTAGTGCAAAGGGATACATGAGTAGAGGTGTTACTGAGGATGTCTTTGGCTAATGTGACACTGAACAAATTCCAGCTACAGCAGGCACAGACCTACTGCTCTTCTTGAAGTGGCTGAAGAGAAATCTTCTTTTCTGCAAACATGTAGTCATTCTTCAGTGATTATTTAAATCTACCTCGCTCCCCAGTAAAAATTAAAAGGCAAACATGAACTCTGCCTGTGACTAGGAGATTTATTTTGTCAAGAGTTGCTATTTACCAGAGGCAAGGTTCACATTCATATTTTTTTCACATTATGTGTAAACATTAAATATTATTCTTACATACAGTCTGCCTATACATAATTTACAGCACTTGAATTCCCTTCTCCTCCTGAAGGAGGACGCCAAGTTCTCTCTCCCCGTGGATGTTTTACAAGGTGAAAGATTTGCATTTTTTAGCAGACTTACTGAATTGTTGTAGGGTGATGTACAATTTCTGAATCCTCATCAGCACGGAAAGCAAAGTTTATCTTGAAGTGTCAAAATAACACGTTCCTTTGGTTTTGATCAGCAGAGCTCCCTCACTTTTGATCATTGCAAAGACTGAACATGGTATACACAGAAAAAGGATTCTGGGAACTATTAGCAGCTAAGCTTCTTCAGATTAACAGATTTCAAAAAATTACCTCCTTATCTTTTGATCAGAAATGAAGAGTTGTTGAAAGGTAACAACTGTTACACTCTCTCCTATTTGGCAAAGGAGTTGTCTTGTTGTGTGGCAAAGCAGCATGTTAGAAAACAACTAGTCAAAACTGTTACATGGATTCGGGGCCTGACAGCATCTCTGTTCATTTCTCATCCATGACCTTGTCTGGAAAAAAAAACATGGTATATTCCTGATAATGTTTACCCAAGAGGTAAGAAACATTTCCAGCAATAGAATGTAAATAGTAAAAAATGTCAGCTACACAGGCAACAAATTCCATCCTCTATGGCATTAACCAAAAGCAGATTCTGAAAGGAGCACATCTTCATTAGTGCTTACAAGGCATGAAGAAAAGTTCTGATAATTTCTGACTGCATTGACTCTCTGATGGTAGAAATCTGAGTGAAAGGAGGTGTGTGGAGATAGGAATGAACAGTTATGGCTCAGGAAGGCTCCTACTGAAAACATGAGCTGGCACCAAGGGTTTGCCAAGGCAGCTGGAAATTCTCAGCTAAAACAACTCCTGTGAAGGCACAGGGGACTCAGAACAAGAACAGCATGGCCAGCCTGAAGCTGTGGCTGGAAGTCACATGGCCTAATGTGACTTCCAGCTACGTGGGAAGCTTTAGCCAGGCTAGGTTTGTGCTCCTGTCACTCAAGTTCCAAACCAATTCTTTAATTTCTAGGATGAGTTTTCTCCTTCATGAGGAAACCAACAAGACCCACATTAAATGTGAAAAATCATTTGTGCACACAGAACAGTCAGATGTATTTACACAGAAATATCTGTCCCAATATTTATATGCGATTTATCACAAGTTTGAGAGGCTTTTTTAGGAGACAACAAAACCTAATATGCACGAGAAATCCAAGTTTAGAGGAAGAGGTTTATTTACTCCATCCAGATTCCTGTCTCTCTCATATCTAGACTGCATTGGTTACAATTAACTCCCAGAAATTAAGGAGAAGTGAAAGAGGAGGGGAACAGTTTCTTCAAATATTCTCCCTTTGGGGCAGGTTTGTATAAATAGCCCAATTTTTCTCCTGACTCTTCAGAGTGAGCACAAAGAACACAAGTGGTGTGTTACAAATAAGACACAGAGGATGCGCAACTATCTTCTGCTTCTCTGGTAAAACTACCCCCACCAGTCATTGCCTGGTGCTTGGCTGAGCTGGCATACTCAAATCCAGATGGAAATCTCCTCATGTGGAGTTGTGCTGCAAACAGAAAATCCAGAGGCAGGCTGGTGGAGGGCTGGGGAGGGCACAGCTCTGCTCGAGTGACAGAGCTGGCTGTGTGCTCTGAGCAAGGTGTGACCCAGGGGGAGATTCTGGCCAGGGCTTCAAAAGGGATGGAGCTCTTCCAGCTGAGTTCTCTCCTGAGCTTTCTGCATCTGTTTGCATCCAGAGCTCAGACTGACACTCAGGAGGACATGAATCCATTCCAGTTAATAGAACAGCTTCACCAAATGAAAACATCAATGTTTTCCTGATTTCTGGTAAGAAAGAAGCAGAAATTTTGTTTCCATCAGAGTGTGTCTGAAATACCCAATACTGTTTTACAAAATCAGGTAAGTACCTATTCCACAACAATATTTAAAAAAAATAGCTGGCCCTGACAAAAATTTAAAAAAACCCATTCTATTAATTGTTTACAGGATGAGTTTGTTCTGCCCCATTATTCAGAAAACATGCAGGAAGTTTTGAAGTTATACTCAAGAGTTCTGGAAGAAGTGGTGTAAATCAGCAGATAAGTTTCTGGTTTAAAACTTCAAACTACTTCAAGAGTTTCCCAACTCTTTCTTTATTTATTGTTTGCTTATTTTCTGGTCCAGTTGTGCTGTGAAACACTGCTGACGTCATTTAACATTATTGTTACTCTTCTGAAAACTACTCTATCCAGTGAATCTGCCTAAAATCCAGCTACAAGGCCTCCTTTTAATGATCCCAATCAATGAATTTATCCTGACAATCCTCCATTTAGCTGGGAAAGCACAGGAGTTAAGAATTGTTAAGTAACTTGTCCAAGATCATTTAAAATCAGACCTACACCGCCTGGGTTGGAATTGTTATCAAAGCACTGTCATTTAAAAACAGGAGTAAATATTTATTTAAGAAACATTTCCTACCAGGCAGTATCTGGAACCACTGCTGTATTTTATATTTAGGATTTTGTGATAATTACAGAAGTTTCAAAGTATTTCAACATTAAAATTCCTCAAATTCTAATCTTTGGATCAAAATACCTGGCTGCAACTTCTTTCATTCCCACTTCAGCACACACAGCCAGAAACCATGGGAAAAGGGGATTAGGGAACCCAGGCACCACAGGAGCTCTCCAGACCTCTTTACTCATCTGTGTCTCAGTACCAGCTCTCTGATCAGTGCTTCCTGCACTGCCCAGAGCTCTGCTCCTCTTATATCTCTTATTAATTCCATTCCTAGCTAAGTATAAACTGAGCAGATACAGGAGTGATGCTCTGTAGTGCCACTGACCAAGACACCTTTTGTCTTTTCCTGGTGTAAATATAAATTTAGAAAATTACTTTCCTTTGATTGACACAATCTCCATGAATATTTTTGGCATAAAAAAAAATTTAAGCAATCCATATTGAATCAAAACACCCAAACACCCCCTCCCCCCTCAAAAAAACGAAACCAGCACCAAAAAAACACAAAATCCCCCAACCACCCCCCAAAAAAAAAACCTCCAACAAAACACATGAGAATGCCAGGTTTAATGTAGCTTGTTTTTTACAATGGATTTCTTTTATTTCCAAAAATATTTTCCCAGTTTACTGCCATTGTTGTTCCTTGTTTTTGCTTTGGATTTCTTTCTACTCTCCTGAATTATCTATATTTATTTTGAGTGGATTATTTCCCAAGGATTTTTTTTGTCATTACTTCTATATAAAGTGAACTTCAAGGTCTTCTGATGAAAAATCAAATCACAGTAAAAATGTTTCTGTACAATACATCCATAATAAATAAGCATTGATATTGTAAGCTTAAGAGAGAATTCATTAAGAATCAAATAACAAAAGAGAAAACTCAGAAAATAAAGTATTAAAAATTAATGGACTTATTGTACAGGAAAGGAGAGCAAAGAGAATAAAACAAGAGAGCTTACTGTAGGCAAGTATGCTTAATGTTTATTTAAGTAAAAACAAAATGTAAAGAAAGTTAGATTAGTGGGTAGATGAAAAAGATATCCAGTGAAGGTAAGAAATAGGAAGAAGAGAAATTATTGAATTTTCACAAAATTTCAGAATTTTCTCATTTCTTTTTGTCATTTGTTTTCTCATTTAGGAAAAAAAAAGTAGAATTAGCAGTGATCAGAGGATCCATGTTAGAGTCCCCTCTAAGAAAAATAAATAGCTCAATGACTTCAAAGAATTCAAATATATTTTCCATGAAAAATTAAAGGAGTAAAGATCAGAAAAATATTGTTGCTGTTACTATTTTCAGGACTTCCACCAAGTCCCCAATACACTTGCATTGCCAAAAATATATAATTTGCTTACCATTTTTTAAAAATATTTCAGGTCTCCTAAATAACTGCCTCCTGAAACTCCACCCTTTCAGCTTGCTGGGCACAAAAAGAAACACTGCTGGTTTATTTTGATGTGTAAAAATGTATAAATCAAAGAAGTGCTGCTTTCCTGGAAGTTTTCATGGACAAAAAAAAAATCTTTTAGAAAATGCACAGCTCTACTCTTCACTAAACTGTAGAGGAAACTGCAGGGTTGATAGGGTGTGTCATTGGTTGTGTGAGGGGCAAATCCTGAGCCAATATAACAGGGTTTTGTTTTTAATGTTGATATTTATTACAATCTAATTTCTTCTGAGTGAAGAAAACTACCATTAATATATCTGTGCAGACAATCATGCTAATTAAAGCTATAAAGAGAGGTTTGAAATGCCTGTCTCTTCCAAAATTCCTCCCAATTCTGGGTTCACAGGCTGTGGATCAGCGGGGAAATGCCTCATTACCCTCTGCAGGCTCAGCCCTGGCACTCCTTTGGTCTCGCTGCAGAGGGAAATGGTGGTGTTGGGTCAGAGGATGGATTTCAGGACCATGGAGGTCTCTTCTATCTCATTGATTCTGTGAGTCTGTGGAAGGTGATTTTTTGGGCTATAACAGACCTGGAGATCAGGCTCACAAATTACACAGGTGTTTCACAGACACCTGGGAGCTAAAAGGCAACCTGCAAATGATGCCAAAGCCTTGGATTTTGTAGCAGTCACCAAGAAAAATGATTATTCCTTCCAGGGGACGTGGCAGTGGGGCCCTTCTCCAGCTGGGGTGAGTGGGGAGCACCTGGGTCCCTCTGGGGCAGCTGGCTGCACATCTCCACTGAGACTGATGGATTTCAGTGCCCAGCCTGTGCTAACACCTCGGGAGGGAACCCAGCAGGACCTCAGGCTCTCTCAAAGATCAGTTCTCCGAGCTCAGAGTGTCTCAAGTTAAAATTGCTGCATTAGGAAAGGATTGCAATGAATCCTGGTACTGCCACAAGCTGAAAAAGGTGGGAATTGGTGCTCTGCAAAGGGTAAAAGCCAAGCAAACTTTAGTAATTGTACTGTATCCAATTGCTTTTTCTTCCACGTCAGATGGAATGCTGGTTCAGACAATATTTGCTTGAAGTAGGGAGAGTTTAAGCTACTCTCTTTAATTGTCTCAAGTCTTTAATTATGTTGTGTGTTAGTGGTACTCATTTGGGATTTGTATTTTGTCTGTTATATTTTATTAGTATGGTTATTATTTGTGTTGATGCTATGCTGAAATCTCTTTTTTTTAAATGTCTCTAATCTCTGCTCAATTGGTAAAATTTGGTATGTCTCTTAAAGGATTTTTGCATTATTATTTGAGATGACTCTTGGAAAATGATGAAATAAGACTAATTGTTTGTATTCTGTGGGTTTGTGTCCTGTAAAGATGTTCTTTTTTTCAGGCTGTGAGGCTGTATTCAGTGCATTCTGTGTTGTTTAAAAGCAGCAGCCTTTCTCTAACATGCACACAGAGTACTAGCTAATTGAAATAGAAAAAAATAAATAACCTACTAAACACATCCAAAGCACCAACATTTCTTTGGTAATCAGTGCTTGAAAAAAATCTGGTTTGAATTTTTTGTAAAAGCTAACTTTTTTTTTAATCTCCCGAATAAGGACATTTATTGCTCATTTGTTTATAAACAAAATTATTCACATCACTGTAAATAACTTCTGAAATGTTGTTCCCTCCACTGTGTTAATCTTTAATATAGCATAATAATGAGTGGGATGTGCAACTTCTGCTTATCTGCTCTATTTTGGACAATGCCAGTGGCTCATGTTTATTAAGAAAGTTGGCAGTGAAACTGAATCTCTGGTTTCCCCCTGGTAGATAAACTCTGTCTGAGCTAACATTCATGAGGATCTTGGAAGGCTCATTTAAATACAGTGCCTAAGGCTATGCATTTTTTTTGCTGGATTGCAGAACAGCACATAAAGCTTTTGCTTTTCTGATGTTCTTTTGGAGCTGAAGCTTATGTATTACAAAGTCTGGCCAGGGTTTTGTAGGAAGTACCAAGGGTCTATGTCTGAGCTGAGTGTTCAGGTATCTGCACATTATCCTCATTGCAAGGAAGGCTTTTTTTTGGAGGGGAAGACTTAAAGCAAAAGATAAGTTCCATCTTGCCAGTATATTTGTATTTCTATTGCCAGATTTTAGGGAAACTGAGTCAGCATTTTGCTTCCTTTGTCTGGGACCATGGATCTCAGCCATTCACAAATGCAGTGTGTCTTCTTCAGGCCCTAATAACCTATGGAATTTCTTCACTTAATCCAAACATTTATTTTAACTGACAACTCTGCCTGGTTGTCCAAATAAGATCTTTTTCAATCTAACAGCCTAATCTGAACCTTTCCTGCAGTTAAAAGAAATATCAGAAATATTTTCCAGCTCTTTAGGCAGTAGTCATTACTTCATATCATACTTACACTCTATTTCAGAAGTGCTGAGAATATCTGAATATGTTTGGATACCTTAAATAGAAAAGTTGAAAAATAAATGAATAAGTCAGGTATTTACCTATTTCTGTCATCAGTGCCATCAGTAGTTAGTGATGTATGTGTTGCTATGCTTTTCTAGCTGTCATTTAAGTACTGCATGCATCAAAACAAAGTAGCCCATAAAAATGGCATTTTTCATCATTGGAGGAAATTTGGAAAGGGTCAAAGCTTCCTGGAATATTCATGAGGTGGAGGTGCTTTTCAATAAATATACCATGTCATATTTCATAAAAATAACTTTTGATTCTGTCTCACAGGTGCCTCTACCGTTTCCTACGTCTCTGGATGTAGTGAGGGGTTTTGTCCAAAAAACTTTGTGGGTCTCGTATATGTTGAACTACATCAGAGGAAGACACCTTCCCTTTTGGAAACCTAAATTATATTTGTCACCCTTGAGCCAAGAATGACATAAGAACAGACGAGCGATCCAAAGCAAGAGGAGAAAAGAAGGGATTCTTACAAAAGATTATTTAGTTTTTATAGACCAATACGTTACATTCTACTTGATTGGCTAGTTAATAAAAAACATCATTCTCACACACTGTCCTTGAGAAGAACAGGAAAACAAGGTGGAAAACCACCACCTACAGATTGTTTATACAAACGAGTTATCACATTCTTACAACTCCCTAAAAATTCTCACAAGCCGCTGTGAGAAACGATTGCCGTTTCTCTCTCCTGACTGGCTGGCATCCACAGATATTATTTTAAAAAGAAAAATAAATTTACAGCCATTTTGCAAGGATTATAAAACCCAAAACAACAGGTAAAAACCCAAATGAACAAATGAGCCAAGAAAATGCAGGAAGTTCCAGTTCTGAACTGTGATCTCATAAAGAGTGACAGGGTGGGGTGTGAGGGTTTGGTGCTGCACTGGCTCTTTTCCAAGCTCCTGGTCCATGGAGTGGAAAGTTTGGCTTAGGGAAGAGGGCTCCTAGTTCCCCATGAGCCCCTCTGCAGCCTGAAGGAGGATAACTCGGCACATAGGGACTGAAGTAGCCACTAGTCTCAACAGAATTCCTCCTTCAGTCAAGCTCCAGCTATCCAACGGCAAGTGAAACGACTAAATATTAATCTACTGTGGGTCTGAGTGGTCTGTGAGAAGCTGAGCTCCTCAGCAAGCAGCCCTTGCTGAAAGCAGGAGCACAGTCCTTTTGAGCAGGGCTCCTGTTTTTCTTTCAGAGCTCTGCTGAAGAAGAAGACACGGAGTCTTTCTTTCCTGCACAATAGCCAAGTGGTAAGAATGCTTGCCCTGTAAAAGGCAAGCACGGATTCAATTCCCTCTTGTCTGAACTTCAAACCTAACCTTTTATCTTCCAGATGAGTACCCAAAACACAAGGCTTGCAAGAAATAAGGCTACTCAGGAGGTGGGGAATGTTGCTGTTCTCTCAGAGCAGTACCTTTGTGCAGGAAAAAAGCTCAAACCTCACAAGGTCAGAAAGGATGGATAACTTGGCAGTTCAGTGTTCAAGGTGCTCGTTACATTTGGTCCCTGCTCCAAGGCCTGTTTCTCCTTTCTGTTTTTGAATGCAATTCCTGTAGAATATAAAATTCAGTTTTATTTTCTATAGAGGAGGCAGGTAAGTACAGACTTACTTATAAATGAGTATTTTAACTGTGAGGAGAAGGAACTCGCCAGCCCTCCAGCCAGGGATCACACTTAGGCTAAATAGGCTCATAATTAAACTAAGCTATGCTAAAAAATGAAGCTCCTGGCTTGGACAACAGCAGCCAGCTTTTCAAGGAAAAAGACACTGGTTAGAAGCAATTTCCAGTCAGGGAATCATAGGCAAGCTGAAAAAAGAAACAACTCCTGAGGAAAGAATATATATGGAGTAGCACCTAGACTGGGTCTCAACTAAGTTTAAGTGTCAGGCTTGTCAAGAGTGATGTAATTTCGGGCCTTATCCAGGGGGGACTAAAAAGCTTCAAGGTCAAACAGTAAGATCCCTCTGCAGTTCAGGTTTCTGGGGTTTAAGTGACAGATTTCTAGACAGCAATTTTAGAGCCAATTATTGTTTATCTTTTCATACTTAACACTCTTTTTAGGAAAATCACAACTGTCATGGAAGCACTTTAACCATAAGCCTGGTGAAACCCCTGAGTCTGAGGGTCAGTGAGAGCTGAACTGAATTTCTGCTTCTGCCCTCATACAGAGCTTGACTGAATGTTAGCTCAAGGAGCAGAACAGTTTTTGGAAGCCATGAAAAAATCCCATGGACAATTTATGACCAGTTGCCTCATTGCCTGCTGGGTTAAGGTGCTGCAGCTCGCCAAAGTCTGTGGCGTGATGCCAGCTTGTGTCCACAGCCCGTGTCACTCAGAATTCAGCTGCATCTTTTTTAAGTGCAAAATGTCATTAGTTGTACCAGAAGCTGACATGAAGTAGCATTTCCACCTAATTGTCCTATCCTTTTACTGACAGCTTGCTGTTGCCCTTCTGAAACCTTGTCACTTGGAATTTTGCTGAAAAAGTGCATTTGGTACCATTTTGAACCAGCCTTTCCCTTAAAAATTATTGTTTGAAGAGTGAAGGAGGTGGATCAGGTATTCTGTCCTTCATATATAAAAAATATAAGCCTTTGCCATAAAGTTATCATGATTCTTTGTCTCCCTCCATTGTATTTTCTTCCATCAAAATTTTTATCTGCTTCTTTCCTAGAATCACTGAAATTTTTGAATATGGCAGACTCTCATACCACCCATTCAGCTGCTACCAACTTCTCTCATATAGAAAGCTGGCAACACAAGTAATTTCCCTCTGGTTTTGGTCAATAAAAATGTTATTGAACTATGTTTGCAAACCCCAGGAGTGTGTTACTGTTGGTAGATTCAGTATTGTATACCCAGGTAGCTATTGAGACAAACCAAGGAGTACTTCCAGATAGCTCCAAACAATTAGAGAAATACAAGATTAAAATAACGATATTAAATTTTGGTTTTCAAAAAGCTGATGGAGGCTATAAGCCTACTTCATACACAAAGAACATGTGTGGTGCCTTATGAGTCTGGAAGGGAAAAACACTGAAAAATCATAGAACTGAGCCCAGCACATTAGCTGATTTGGATAATGAAGGAGGAGTTTTTTACTACTTCTTGGTTTTCTCTACTACTTGGTTTTCTTACTAGTTCTAGATTTTCTTTGAGACTTACTAAAATTCTACCCTCTCAAATTTTTGTATTCCAAACCCATGAGATAGACACCAAGACATGGCTGATGATTATAAATATACTCAAATCCATTGGAAGAAGAAGAAAATTCATCTGTCTGTTTTGCATGGTAAAAGCCAAAGGTATAAGGGGTAAAGTTCTGAGAAGAAAAGCTGGAAAGCCTGAATGTTAGGTACAGTTAAATGAGATTACAGCAGCCAAAAAGGAAACTATTTTTACATATATATGTTGCAACTCCACTGCACAAAGTAGAGAGAAAAACTTTAGACAATTATCTTTTAATTTTTTAAAAGGTGTGTGTGGGGCACAAACTTTAGTAGAAAATAAAAACTTACAGGAGGGCCAAAAGAAAATTAGAAGGTATTTATCACTATGTTGGAAAAGGGGAAAAAATAGCTAGAACCTCAATAGTGAAGATATGTGATGAACAAAGAGAGTATTAACTGATGGATGAAGAGAGCAGGACACCATTTTTTGTTATTTTTTGTTGTCAAGAATATTTGCTAAGGCACAGGATACTGCCAGAACATAGCAGATGGGAAGGAGACGCTGAAAATGCTAAAAGTAATAAAAAGAAAATAAAAAATTGTGAAAAGGTTACTATTTAATACAAAATAGCAAGTATCAATAGCTCTGTTAAATTAGAGAACAGCACAGTAATTGATAAGGAAAGGAATTCCTAGATTTAATCCTGAAGGCATGGGGTCCTGCAAATGACACTGGAACAAAGGCTGAGGCATTAGAGATCTGGAAAGCTTGAGAAGCAGGAGATGGAGACTTTACTGCATTGCAGTGCAGGACACACAATTGTGGGAAGAATAAAGATGTGGCTGGACAAAAGTCACTTGATTCAGTGTCACAGAACTTAAGAGAACATGAATTGAAACTGAAGAAAGGCTGTGCCCAATGGGAATTACCAGAGAATTCTGTAAAGGACAGAGAACTGAGGAAAGAGGAGTATAAATAAAGCAATATTATCTCATTTCTGCTGGCCCACTCCCATCCTGCTGGTCCCAGGACTGATGCAATTGAACTCCTTTGGGTGGGTGCATTACCCACATGGAACTGCCTTTACAATTTTCACAGCAGCATTTTTCACCTACTAATATGCTTTACCTTGTGACTTATTAATATAATATCAGCCTGTTGAGAGAGAGGATTTCTGGCTTTACTTCCTTACATCAGCCTTGCAAATGCTCCTTTTCTCAGCCCTCCAGTCTGAGCCCCTCTTGCAAATATGGGTGTTAAAATTCTGTGTGAATCCTAGCGAAGTCTCTTCTTAGGTGGAAGTTGACTGGAGAGAGCAACACAACAGAGGTGAAATATCTGAGATTCTGCATCTTGCATGCAAACTGGGAGTGGTGGGATCACATTTTTACTATGGCAGAGTGTTTTCCTTCATATTATTCTATTATTCTGTGATATTAGAATACTACACAGTTATCTTAAATATGTGAAATGTTTACATCACTATTTTTCTCAGCATACCTTTATTCTTAATTATATTTATATTTTTAAGGCTTTGATAGCTTTATAATTGCATATTCTCTTCTGTCAGATAAAGAATCTCAGCTCCTCTAGGAGTCTGTTATTACTGTTGTTTTTATAGCTTTGCTCCAGTTAGGAGAATGATTTAATATTAAACATTAAAGTATTCCCTTTTTGTCTCTCAGAGATAGGCATTTTAATCCTCTGTAAGAGGCATCATGTGTCTGTCTGCTGAGCACCTGCACCAGCAGACAGGGAGGTGACAAGTTAGAATTTGGGACCCAGGGTGGCATTAGTCAAAGCTGTACATGTGGAAAAATGCTGCTTCTTTCCCCAGGGTTCATCTGCAGCAGGCAGCAAATTCTGCAGGCAACAAAGAAATGTCTGGGCAGAATGTACAGTTAGCACAGGCAGCGTAAACCTGAGCTGCAGGTTTGGGCAGCCTGGCCTGAGAAGACTTAGTTTGAGACAGTTTGTCCCAGTTTGTCCCAGTTTGTCACGTGCCCGGCCCTCGGGGCACCCTGACCATGGGGAAGCGATGCCAGGTGATGGTGACAGTGGCAGCAAAGGGTGACACTTTGCTCATGGAGCAGCACAGCCCCACCCTGCCACCCAGGGACCAGCAGAGCTGGGAAGCTGCTGCTTCCAGGGCCACTGGGTGCTGGCAGGAATGAGAATTCTGCCTCCCCAGAGGATCCTGGCTGGGAATGAGTGGGGAAAAGAGAACAGCTTTCTGAAGGATCCTGACACCTAGAGCCATAACTTATTTTTTAATTTTCTTAAATGTTTGAAGACCTGATGCTAGAACACAGTGTCTTGTATATATATTTGCAAATTCATACATTTCCTCAAAAAAATCACAAAAAAAGCCAAAAACAAGGCAATGAAGAGAAGAATTTAAAAATACTCCTTTTCACAATAATGTTGGCACTTCAATTTTGGAAGTGCCCTTCTGACGCTATCCACAAGAACTGTCCCATGTGGAAAAGAGTCAAACTCTACCATGCAGAGGCACAGGGCCTGATTGTTCCCCAATCTGGCCCTCACCATACCCTGTTAATGGTATAGTCCATTTGTTTGGTACTTGTATCAAGTCAAATGCTAGAAATCCTATTAAATTCAGTAAATTGAATTAATTCAGTACCTATATTTTACAGTGGTAAATATTTACATAATATTATTACATGACTTGTTTACAACAAGTTTGTCTTTCTACGATCATTTGGAACAAGAAAGATCCTTCTGCAATGTATATAGCTATAGGTAATTGAGTTTTAAATTCTTTTAGCAGCTTTTTCTAGTTTGGCCCAGAATCATCCTAAGAATCAGCTTTAACAGTGATGTGATACAAAGTTTTGTAAAAGTCACCTTTAAGATAAGCCATACATATTTATTTATTTAAGCCTTTTCTCATTGATCAGCCTTCCCAAGGCCTCAGTCCTGAATGCCCTTTCTGTTTGTCAATATGTTTTTTTTTAAACCAGGCACCACAATAAGGTTTTTCTGACACTGCTTGAGAGAGCACTGATTCTGGAAAAGCAGTAAAGCAATATTGCCTCCTTTCTCTGAATTCTTACAATAAAATATATGCAGTTGAAAGCAGTAAAAAAAAAAAATCTTTAGAATATTCTACAAGGTGCCATATCTAAAACTTTTCTATATTTTAAGCTGATTTGCATCTTTAATAGATCTCATCTATTTCACCTAAGTGCAATCCTTATATCTACCTTATATGTATAATCTTGACATCCAAATAGCTATAGCAGTGAAAATGAACTCTAAGAACAATCAAGATTTTGTTTGGTGATAGAATTTTGCTAAAGAATGGCAAGAATTTTTCCCTTCTCCAAAGTCTATCCATTCTTCTGTGGCACAGTGTGTGCCTCCCTCTCTCCCTCTGCTCTAATTCTGATTCCATCAAAAATCAGAATCCTGTGACTGATGTTCAAAATGAGCTGAGGTGATATTGAGGTTTTGAACTTTATCTGAGCATGTCACTCACTTGAAGGCATTCCAGACCTCAAATGGCTCAGTGCCATTCTTCAGAAATGAGACAGGAACAAGTATTGATTTTTTCCCTTCTTTTAAACTGAGTACCTAATGAGCAAATGAAGATATGGTTGGTCCTGGATTTATTAGGTGATTTAAAAGAGGCTTCTTGGAGTACAAATGTATGAAGAACAGTTTATTGCAATTCTACTTTAATTTTTTTTTTCCTAAGGGAAATTTTTGCTATAATGTTTCTGGATTTTGAACAGAGATTAGATAAATTATACCATATTACATTTCCATAGTAAACTAAACTCTTGTCTGGTAAAAATATATTCTTTGGATATGACAGGAGAAGGTTACAATACTACAGAATGTTTTTGTTGGTACTTGAGAAAGTAAACAAATTTAAAAGGCACTGGGAAAAAAATACAGTGCTCCCTGAAGGTATAAGTGTTTCTTCAAAGTGAAAATTACAGGTTTATAAGAAAACCAAGTACTTCCTCAAAACAGAGTGAGAAGTCTTAAATCTGCTGAATTTACATGAGATATATATATTGAACAGGCATCTGAAACCACTGAACAGGTATGAGGCAAATGTATGTTGTTGTGACAAAAAATTAGTGTACAGATGTGTGGAAAAGTCTCCAGAACAACTAGAAATGGAAATAATCTTAAAACTTTAACAAATAAAATGAGCAGTTGTACAGCCACATGTATATAGTGATTTAGAACTAAAATTGCAGATTCATTAGAAGGAGGGAGATTTTAAAATATTTCAGCAGCTCATGACAGATGTGGCCTGGGCAGGTTTGTGTCCCACCTGACACAGAAAGGGGAAGAGGTGACAAAAATTGTGTAAGGACAGAGAAGCAGAGACACAAGTAGGCTGTGACCAGCACAGAGAGGGGACAGCAGAGCCTTGGCAGCAGCTCAGGGGTGATCCTGCCCCTGTGCCCAGCCCTGGAGGCATCTCTGGGTGCTGTGTCCTGCTCTGGATCCTCAGCACAGCAGGGACAGGAGCTCCTGGAGCTGAGCAAGGGCCTGGAGCATCTTGGTGATGCCTCAGGTTTAGCTTTTATATTTTTCAGATTCTGTGCTGCTTTAGTGCGTGGGTCTGAGCTTCATATTATGGGATGGTGAGCTCTCTGCACAGAGTAGGGAGACAAAACAATTCCTGCTCTAGCTGGGGACCAAGGACAAATGATCCAAATCTCAGGCCCAAAAGCATAAACAACATGGACTGAAGAGAAGAAAACAAGAAGGATAGGAAGGTTTTTTTATAACTTAAAGCTGTAATTGGACAATTAACTCCAAGATGCAAATGGAGCAGAACTTATAAAATTGAGAGACCCCGTGAGCGGTTGTGCATTTTGTGACCATTTTGGTTCATCTTGGGTGCAGCCCTGGCTGGGCTCTTGTGCTGCCCAAGGTGGATCCATTGAGGAGATCCTTTTAATAAATCCCTGCTTTATTCTTTATCTCTGTCCAGCCTCTGTTCTAGGGCAGCCTCTCAAGGCATCAGCAGTGCCCAGGACAGGCTGAGGGAGCTGGGGCTGCTCAGCCTGGAGAGGAGCCCCAGCTGAGAGGGGCCTCAGCCCTGGTGTCCCTGGGTGTCCTTGTGTGTCTGTCTGTCTGTGTGTCCCTGGGTGTCCCTGTGTGTCCCTGTCTGTCTGTCTGTCCCTGTGTGTCCCTGTGTGTCCCTGTCTGTCTGTCCCAGTGTGTCCCTGTGTGCAGGCCCAGGCTCTGCTCCGGGCCCAGCCATGGCCCCAGAGCCACGGGCAGGGCCTGAGCCCAGGAGCTGCCCCTGCCCAGGAGGCAGAACTGCTGCCCTGGGCAGTGCCAGCCCTGAGCAGATGGGGCAGAGAGGCTGTGCACGCTCCTCCCTGGGGACATTGCAGAGCCACAGGGACACTCTGCTGTGCCCTGTGCTCTGGGATGGCCCTGCTGGAGCAGGGAGGTGGCACCAGAGCAGCCCCATGGGCCCCTCCAGCCTCTCCCATCCTGGGATTGTGGAACACCTTGTGCTGCAGCAGCATGGAAATAAAATACTATTTCTGTATAGCATACACTGCACCAGAACTGAAAGACACATCCAGAAAAATAAAATGGATAGTACTGTTAATAATCCACAGTCATATCCCAGTCTCAATGATCTGTTTATGTCTGCCTCCCTGCAGCATTAATGATTAAATGTGGTTATTCAATGTATAACAATTAGCTTGGGATTACAGAATCCATCTGAATGCCAAGCAATAAGTCTTTATGTTAAGATGGAATTTCTGCTGCCATCCATTTATTATAAAAGTCTCTCTGAGCATCTGATCTAATGTAATAGGTTGTCCAGAGTACATATAATAATCTAAATAGCTTTGCTAAAAATTAGATATGATAGTGTTGATAAGTTAAGTGCATTTCCAGCAACACACTTTTTATGAAGACTGTTTATTACTACTATTGGCTTATATTCATCTCTAAGTGCTTGATAAAAATTCCTGGTGCAAAAAGATGTGTAATCACTCATTCATCAGTAATTCTTTATTATCTCATTTTCTCTTGGGAAGACAATATGTGTGTATGCATCAATCAATTGATCAAACGATAACGTGAAAATCTAAATTATGTCAAAAGCATTCAGAGAATATCAATGTAGGGCCAGACCTATCAATTCTTACTGACATCCACTGGCCTTTCAAAAGCAGTATGATAATTTACATAAGGGAAAACTGTCCCTCACAGCAAGGACTTTGATGTCCTGATCCTTCAACTGAGCAGAGGGTAAATTTCTGCTGCACCTGTCTAGTTAGCCCAATCTTGTAAGACTAGTGTTAATTAACATCAAATCAGAATGAAAACTCAGCTTTTTTGCTGGATTTTTATTGGTAATTTTTTTCCTGCTTTCCTCCTGGCCCTTTCCAGCAGCATGAGCCAGGTAGCTTGTCAGTCTCTGAGTGCAGCATGATCCTCCTTGTCAGTAAAACATCAAATATGAGCAAACTCAGCTGAAGCAGGGACACAAACAGATCAGAGGAGCATGGAGTGTCCTTCCCAGCCCCAGTTCCCCACTCTGTGCCTCACAGTCTGTCAGAGGATGGCTTGGCAGAGCGATGCTGAGAGTTAAAGCTCTTGTAAAGCACTTGCATCTCCAGCAGCATCTTTTCCTGCCTGGGCTGATTGAAGGGCAGGCAGCAGCACTGGTGTGATGTAGGGAATGTTTGCTGGGAAGCCCTGGCAATGCCATCTTGAAAGGCAAACAATGAGCACAGCCTCAGACACAGCAGGCTGTGACAGGATCCTTTGAAACCACGGAATACAGAGATGCAGACCTGCCCAATCTTTACAGCTTTTACCCTTCCACAGGGAGCATTGCACTTATGAAATTTTTACAGCATTTTTAGGGCCTTCTTTCTCAGGAAAGTTCCCACAGTAGTGTAGAAAAAGGCTATCAGTGCTCCAAATGTGTATTTCTGGGCACACAAATCTGTTATTTCTCCTGGACCAACTCTGCCTACTGAATCCCGCACGGATAATCCAAATGTAAAAATATACAAATATTGGCAGCCAATAGGGGGCTTTTCATCTCAAGCAAGAAAACAGAAGTAATTCTGATAGCTTTTCCAAGAGAAGCCTGGTGGGGCTTATTTGCCAAAGTTTGACTCTGCAGTAAACAGGGTACTGCTGCTTCTGTTTTGAAGTCTTCCTATGCAACATTCGCTGATGGATTGCCATGTACAGAATGTGGATAAACAAAGTGATGAGCAGAGAGAGGCTCCACACGAGTGCCATGAAGGCAGACTGTTTATACGGGCTCATCTTATTCAGAAATCTTCCTTTAGTGCTCTGCTTTGTGAAATAACTCGGCCAATGAAATGCAATTTATCATTGGAAGCTATATGTGGAAAACACACCAGTGGGGAATACGGCAACTGGTAAAACACCACCTGCTTTGCAGATAAGAGGAGATGTTTTGGAATATCCCAGTGTTTTCTGTGAGGTTTGAGGCAGAACCTTTCATTCTAATTGCCCTCTGTGTGGGATTGTCCTGTGTAGCTCTGCAAGCACAAGCCCTTCCTTTTTTTTTTTTTTTTTTCAGGTAGGAAGGGCTTCAATGCTCTTTTATAACATTTCGTTAAATACCACAGCTTTAAATTTCAGTTAAAGCAGAAATGTTCAAACCTTATTTAAGGTATCATAGATTTATTATCTGTACAGACACAGAAATGGTACAGCTGCAATGTATGGCTCTATGGTAAATCGTGACAACATGAGAAAACAAAGATTTTTTAGTATGAATCTAGGACTAGCTATGCATAAATATTCATGGGATTTTGTGGAGGAAAGAACAGGGGCAGTACATTGCATTCAAATAACAATGTTCATGGCAATAAGGGGAAGTATTTGGAAGTATATGAAGAAAAATGTTCAATGTTTTAAAATTGCTTTTAATTGAAAAACTTCTGCTTTAAAAATAATCTTTAGAAGTTTGAAAATGGATTGAATAGATTTAATGGGTTTGACCCAAACCAAACCTATACATTTTGGGATCTGAATTTAAAAAGAAAAGAGTAATTTTTATTTGTTTGTTTTGGTTTTTCTTTTTTTCTTTTTTAACCTCTAAGTGGAAAGTCTCCTCTTTTCATATTTTTCACCTGTGATATGTTTTGATATGTCCAAGAGAGCACCACAAAAAGCAGGCACGTGCACAGTCGGGTAGGCAGCATTCTCAGTGTGACAAACTACAAATATTAGAGGCTGATTTTCAAAACAGGGCTATCCTGGAATTACTATTGAACAACAGCTCTTCAGCAGAATATTTGCTACATTTTGGGAACATTATGGTACCTGCAACTTTCTCTTAATTTTTTTTTACACCTGCTAAAATGTGGTCAAAGCTAAAATATGTTAAATGCCTTTTTGATAATTTTTCTTCTGTGAGCAGCCTGTACAACAGAGAATGACAGTTTGAACACATGCCAGTATAAGCATATGGGGTGTTAATGGTGGGAACATAAAATGCTTTAGGCAGCTTCATTTCTCCAAGAATGATGCACAGAAAATCAGTTTTCTCCTTGAGGATGAACTTTGAAAAGTCGTAGACAGGCATTTTCCAACACAATGTTTCTCTAGCACTGTGGGTCCCCAAATTAATATTTTAGTCAGAATAATGGAACTCAATAAAATGATCTCATATACCCTAGACTTTCTCACCTCTGGGTAAAAATGATTGTTTCTTATTTGTGTCTCCTTTCTGGCCCCTACTGCTAATACACCAATTTTTCTTCTGCAATCCTGCAATAGACCAAACAGCCTCATCTGGTAACTTTTTTAACAGAATAGGGTCTTGCAGTTCTCTCAGCTTTCTAATGATTTCACCTTTTGTTAACACTTTAGGGACTAAAACCTCTTTTTTTCCCCCCTTCTTTTTCCAATTACACCAGCAATTTGCTGAAGGCTTGCCTCTTAAAGCTTATAGTAGTATGTGCTACTACAACCTGGTGTGAGTGTGAGGAGGTAGGTGGGAGGGATATTGAATTATGGAATTTGTGAATCAGGTCTCTCAATGAAAGCAGTTTCAGAGGAGATGCTCATCTCCTCTGCCAGTTTAAGGCTGATGATCCCCATCCCTGTTCCCAGGGAGTTCCACAGGAAAACTGGCACTGTCTCCAACAATTCTGGCAAAAGCAATTACAGCCTTGCTGAGAAGTGTCTGGCTTCCCAGTCCCTCTCCTGTTGTACATGGGAAAGGTAATGAACCAATAAACTGTAGCCCACCTGAAGATACAGCAAAAATCACTGGCAGTGTTTGATCTGGGAGTTTTGATTTTTGGTTGTGGTTTTGGTTGGTTTTCTTGGTGAGTTTTTTGGGGGGTTTTTTTGGTTCAGGTCTCCTTAAAGCTCAATAAATTAAATTCTATAGAAAATCACAGCCATATCAGATATGCTTCAGCCATATCAGATGCAGAACACCTTTTAACAGGTTAACACCATGCTTCTTTTCCTTCTGTATAGTTTTTATCTAGTTTCAAATACTACATACCTATTGGTAATATATGCACTGTTCTTTGTGGTTCATTGTCCATAAAAAAAGTTTTGATATTTTAAAAGTTGACTACAACTGGTACCACCTTATTTTTGATGGAAATCATCCTTAATTTACCTTTACTAATCACTTTAGATACTGTTTCAGCTGCAGAGGGTTAATGTGGTGGATGTACATGTTATTAATTATGAAACTGGAGAACATCCTCCAGCTGAAATTAATTAATTATGTTCTTTTGGGTGAGAGAAGTCTAGTGTAGCAGCAGAGATGTAGGGTCATGATTCCCTGCATCATGTTTAGAGCTGATTGTATTAGATGTGACAAGTTTTGCACTGAAGCTGGAGTTTGTTCATACAATAATGATATTGCTCTTCTCCTATTTTGGTGCAATTTACCAAAGATTAGAGTCTTTACACCCATTTTTTCTCATTATTTGTTGGTATGTCTGGGTTTTCATAATTACAGGGTACTTCTGAATCCTTTTTGTCTCACAGTAATTCTGCTACAAACTCCTCTATTAAAGTTTTTTCACCTTACTTGGAAATATTAACAGTTTGACCATTAATTCAAACGTGAACTCCTGGGCCAATTACTGGTATTTTTCATTGTTTCCAATGCCTGCGGCTCCTCATTGCCAAATGTGATATGGAGTTCTTTCCCATTCCAGGACCCCATGTGATTTTAAGTACCAGCAATTTAATGTATCACTCAAAGTGCTGAAGCTCTGTTAAGGCATAAGTAATTCTCAGCAGAACACTCTCGAGCTTTAGGACTACAGCACTGCAAATGGAAAATGAAGAAAAGTAAAAATATGAAAAGCTGCTTTTCCCAAATAACCCTCTCAAATAAACCAACCAAAACATGAAGCTATAAAAGCACATTTTTTTTTCATGATGAAACAACTTGAGAAAAGGTATCAGTTTTCTCACTTCCTGTAAACAAATGCAGCATCTTAGGGCTTTCCTCCATGGGGTCTGCTTTACTCTAATCCTGCTGATGTAGAAGCCAGCATAACTAAAATACAGTAGGAAAAGATCCATAATTAGGATTTAAGAATGTAATGGCATGACATAAAAACCAGTTCACTCCACTAAATTTAAAGGAAACAGCTGTACTGGTGGAACACCTTTACACTGGGGCTACATGAGAGGCTGTTCCAGTGTAATTATCCTTGGGTAAAATTGCACTGTAATCAAAAAGTTAGGGCAAAAAGCAGTGTGCAGACAAGGCTGGTGTTTCAATGAGCTGGTCTATTTTCTGTCAGCCAGTATACCCAAACATCAAACAAAACCGAAGCAATTATATACACTAATCCTTTCCCATGTGAAGTTGCAGCCCAATGTGAATTCAAAAGCACCAAGTTGCAAATCCTTCAAAAAGAGCATTTACAACTTATAATGGAAACTCCAACAGAGCTCTAACTATAATAGTGTGACTACTGCAGCGATTATTCTTTATTGCCATGGCATTTACTGCTGAAATAGTGGTGGGCAGATCCTAACATTCTCAAAATTAATGTGCAGTAACATCCTCATGTGAGGTATTGCCCAAGGTACGGTGTTTTGAAATGTAATATATCAAAACGATGATACTTCTCCATTTAAGTTGTTCTGGTCACTCACTTCACACAATTGCTGCTTCAAAGGTACTTTTCATAATTTCAAAATAAATATATTTGAAATAAGAGAAGCTGAAAAGCATTTCTATTCTGACTGGTATTAATGAGGACTTGGAAAATGCCAACCCATCTCCAGTGGAGCAGCTTTATAGCAGAGTGAACATTATGGTGGAGTGTTCTCTGGTAATGATTAATTTCCCCTTGTGAGCAATGCACTTATGGCCCAAATCAGCTACTCCATGGATAGAACTCATTGTTCTGAGTCAAAATTCTGCCTCAAACCCAAAAGTGTGCAGCCTGTCAGCTGTGGGTGGTGGAAGGTCAACACGAGTGTGAGCAGCAGTGGAAAGGGGATGCTGTATCCCACTGCATCCCACTGGATTCCCTGCTGGATTCCCCCTTTTCAATACAAGAGAAAGCTGCCAGTTTCCTCTGATGTCTTTATGTATAACTGGGCTGATAGTGGTCCACAGCCTCTAATTAAAAAAAAATTGTTTGTGTCTCAAAATTCACTCAGAACATGATGCCAAAATGCTGTAAAAATGTAGCACTGCTGCCAAAAAATACAGAAACACTGCATTATTTAGTTTTAATGTTAAAAGCATTTAATATCTAACCTATATGCTTGTATGGGGCACAACACGTATTGGGAGTGATAAGAATCTCGTTATTGTCTGTCTTTTATTTGTTGTAGTTGCCCCAGTAGCAGATTAAAAAGTGTCTGAAAACAAAGGGAAATAAAAAATACAGAGTTAGCTGAAAAAGGGCTGCTCATTTTCCTTCAGCCTGAAGATTTCTAGAAGGACAAATAGCAGAGGAGACAGACTTCAGACTTCCCCTAATATATATAGAAGTAGTATGAAATATCAGTCATTATTTTGCAACAAAGATGCAAAGTAAAAATAAAATTTAAAAAAATATAAAATTAAACCCTTAATGCAGGTCCCAGTAAGATTCTTTCATTATTGCTGTTTAATATAGCAACATATTATCATTATTAACATTTCACATATTTAGCATGTTTTTGGTGCAATCTCATTCAAACAGGAATCATATTTCCTTCATCCCAAGGGTAATATATAAAATATAAATGCAATATACAAACAGATGTGTAAGGTAAAGATTTGGGTGAGCTTTAACAGCAGGACTTTTGGTTAGGAGTGGGTACCTGATGCTACCATAGGAAACCATAGGAAGCCAAAGAAACAGATATTTTCTGATGTTAGTTGTGGTCAGGCTGATAATCCCAACCTCTCTGGACTTTCATTTCAATTTTTAGCTTCCTTTATCCAGTCTGATAACTCCCTTCAGTCATGAAGGAGCCTGGGTCTCTCTTCACCTGATGTGGAACTTTCCCAGCCTTGGCCCCGGGAGCAGGAGAAGCAGATCCCTTCTGTTCCAGCAGACCTTCCACGAGCTCCTTGCCAGGGGAGCTCCTGACCCCCATGCCTGGAGTTCAATGGTGCTTTTGCCTTTTGTTTCCCTCAGAGGTGACTTTTGGCCTGAAGTCCAAAATAAACAAATAAATTACTACCAGTACTTTCAGCACTTTCAGTGTCCCTACACAATATTATTTACACCCCCCCTCCCCATACTATAGGAATCCAGAACCATATCTTGTTCAAATGAAATTCTAATGGTTTTACTGAGAAAAGCCTTTTACCCTGTGGGTTTGCTACATATACTTTTTATTTTGATTTTTTTTCAAACAGATGGTTTGTTTTAATTAATTCTTATTACAGAGACATCTTTGTCATAAGGTACTTCTAGAACAGATGAGCACAATTAAATAAGTGCTTTTGTTTACAGGATTAGTGAAAGAATTCCTATTTCACAGGGGAGGAAATGATGCTGTAATTTTCTCTTCAATTTTTCCAACATCCTTGACATTTAAACACAGTTTTAATATTATTATTATTGAATTGCAAAAAGAAGCAGGGTGTTGAATTTGTATTGATTTTACTTGTGTGCTTACACTCAGAAAGATGGCATTTCAAAACCTTTTCTAAACATAAATTTTCTCTTTTATAGTAAACAATACAGAATGCATCTTGTCAGTGCCAGAGTTTCACTATAGAGGGAAAATGTTACTTTGCACCACAAAGTAGTAAAGAGTAATTTAAGAATATATCTGCATTCCATTTGTCCCTGTGGGTTGCAAACCGAGGGGCCACCTGGGAAGTTCAAGGGATTTGAAGCACCAAGCACCAAGACTTTAACAACAAAAAAACTTCTACTGAAGGGTGTCATTTTCTTTGGGAATGCCAGGAAGAAAAGCATTGAAAAGATGACTCGCATTTCACAGAATCATGTTTGGAAAGGTTTTGGGTTGGGAGGAGCCCTAAAGCCCATCCAGGGCCACCCCTGCCATGGCAGGGACACCTTGCACTGTCCCAGGCTGCTCCAGCCCCAGTGTCCAGCCTGGCCTTGGGCACTGCCAGGGATCCAGGGGCAGCCACAGCTGCTCTGGGCACCCTGTGCCAGGGCCTGCCCACCCTCACAGGGAACAATTCCTCATTCCCAATCCCCATCCAGCCCTGCCCTCTGGCACTGGGAGCCATTCCCCGTGTCCTGTCCCTCCATCCCTTGTCCCCAGTCCCTCTCCAGCTCTCCTGGAGCCCCTTCAGGCCCTGGAAGGTCTCTGAGCTCTCCCTGGAGCTTCTCCTCTCCAGGGAACACCCCCAGGTCTCCCAGCCTGGCTCCAGAGCACAGGGGCTCCTGCAAGTTCTTTTAAGTGTTTTGTCACACAAGGTCAAAAGCAGGTCAGGTTTTGGACGGTTTTGTAACTCTGAAGTTTTTTACAAAACAGAAGCAATAATTCAAGGTGATCATTTGAAAAAAGCAAACCAAAACCAAAGCAAACCTAGAATGCTGCACTGCAGTGGGGTTTGGACATTCATTTTCTAGGTTTCCTTACAAACCAGCTATTTTTTACGTTAGATGCAAATCCTGCCCTGGCCTACAGGTAGTTGAGATTTTTTTGATATAGAGATCAAAATAGAAATCTAAATTTCATTGCTGTCTCATTTTTTGGGTGGGGTTTTTATTAATAGACAAATTATTAGAACTTTACTAAAGCCATGGCAGGAATTGCTATCACTGTAATTTATTTTAAGATGCAGTACAACTTCAGCATTGGTTTTTTACTACTTAATGGCTTGAATATATATCATGAGTGCATAGTTTTGTAAGCAAAGTAAGCCAGTACCTTCCAGAAGGAAAACTGCTGATGTTCAGAAGGCTGTGTTGTCCATATGCCAGCGTGGACCAGCTTTACAAGAACATTTCCTGCAGCATCCAAATCATTTCAGCTGGTCCAAGATAATTCAACAAAAAATCACTTACCACCCCACCAAATGAGGAGAAAACATTAATTTATTTATACTTTGAAGAAATGGAGACAGTGTTATTGAGCAAAATAGTGATTCTGTTTCCAGGAGGTGGATGTGAACCCAAAACCTGACTCTCTTGGTGTGCACTGATGTGATGTAGCCGATTTAAGCAGTTAGAAGGTGAATATATGCCTGCTCATATACATGGCAGTGATTCCTAAAGGCTTAGGTCTGCTGGGGTTTTATGACAGCCTGTTAAAGGGGTTTTTTCCCTTGTTTTTGCCTAATCACTCTGTGTTTATGTGGAATTAGGATAACAATCTGATTTAGTATGCATTGCTGGCAAGCACTAAAACCACAGCTTGAACACCTACTTTTTTTTGATGTTCCTCAGACTCTCAAGCTCTCAAGGGTCCTGTAGAAGGAAGGAACTGGTGGGACATTTCTCTGACATGAGGAAAGCACTCCAAGTCAGATGGCCCTGCTTTTAAAGGCAGCTTTTGCAGAGTTTTCTCAGTTTGGAATCAAAAGCAATTGCTAGAAGGGCTGCTGGATAATGGGCTTCGTATTCCGTGCTCTAATCAGGGGGAATGCAAGTGGTGATTAAAGCTCAGTGTTTGTGGGAATTAGGCTGCCACGCTTTCCCGGGCATTCCAACGTGGCCGTGCCGTGACCAGGGAGCACGAACACAGCCAATATCCATGGCTGCAGAACATGGCACAGCCTGCCTGATCAAAACCGTAAGAGAAGTATCAAGAGCAGATCTGCTCTGGTTTCCAAAGCCCTAATGAGCGATTGTAACTATTACAGTACATAAAATATTCGTCCCTTTCAGTGAAGCTAATGTCAGAACTGAATATTTAATCACGTATTTGCTTTTTTTGCATAGCTTAAATAAAGGTATTGCTGAATATAAATCTACAGAGATGAAAGGGCCAATAGTGTTTTTCAGACAATAAAGTCTAGGTATTATAGACCTGTTCTATTTTTTTGTTCTTACACATACAGCTGGTATAATTTGCACAAAATGGGGAGCAGGTATCCATAGCCCGATCCAATTCCTTTTGAAGTCTTTTTCTTGCTGTCTGAATTTAAGTGGCAGTAGGACTTCAAAATCACTTACCATAGAGGTAAGTCCTCTTTGCAACATAGATTTTCTCAAGATCAATTATTATTTTTTTAAATCTTCGAAGTATCTGAGGACTCTTCAATTTTTATTTCTTTTTTATAATCACAAAAGCGGGTATGTAATGAAAGCAGAAATGGGGATGAGGAAGCAGGCTTTTGAAGGAAGCAATTAGAAATGTTTTGTATGGGGCACAGAAGGGTTTTCTAAGAGTAAAAAGCATTTTGAGGGAATAAGCAACATAATTCTCAAGTGTGGCTGTACCGCAAAAAAAGCAAAAGATTAGTTAATCTTTACTCATTCCCATGTCAGTTTAGCATTGCTTCCTCTGCACTGAGGAGACTTCTAAAATAGGACATCTGCCACAAATTCTCCTTGGAGAACTAGTTCATGCACTAATCAATTTCCTCCTTCAGCACACATGTCCCTCTGAAAAATTTAGTCACAATATCCATCAGATTCAGAAAGTTGGAGTAATGGGACTTTGTGATTAACAACATAGGTGAGGATTCACTGAATAGATTGAGGAGTCCTGGAAATCAACATAAATGAAAAGAAAAGCTTTATTGTTCTATCAAATGAGGCTAAAGAAATTGGAGTCAAAAGAAGCAGGCACCTCACTAATGAAAAAATATAAAAAGAATATACACCTCAACGGCCTCCTGCATGATATGCTTTTATTTCATTTCTTGTTCCTTGGACAAGGTGATAACACTGTTCCAGTTTAATCCAATAACCTATCTCCAAAATGATCAGTGCTCTTATTTCAAGCCATGGCTCCTTTCTGCTTTGATTTGGCTCATATGGCTCCTACCCTTTGATTCCGTGCTCACCTCTTCTGCATGCAACTTGACCTTTTGCAGCTTTTTTCCCCCCTCCCATTTGCCACACTCCCTTTCTCCTCTCTCTTTCATCTTTCCATACATATTAACTCAGCAGGATTTTTGCTCTAACCTTAATTTTCCTGCATCCCAAAGCTTCACAGCTAAAAGGTTGCTGCTAATCCTCTTTCTATTTCTCTTTCTTTATAGTGTATTTTATTCATCCACTTTCATTTCCAGAAATACTTTGTATACATAGACATTTACTCAGACTTGTGTATTCTCCAGAAGAAGCCATTTTTCTAAGCCTTTTTTAATGCATTTTGAGGATCACCAGAGGTGACAAATGCAGAACCATATCTATATGAGGAAAATTTTATTTTTAGCACATCGTTAAAATTGTATGATATTGAGAAAAAAATTGCATCCCGGCAATCAGGCAGAGGAAATCACTTCTGTTTACCATAGATGAGAAAGGGACATCCTGCTATCCTTGCAAATCAGTCCAAATTAAGTGGACAGCACAGGGATGAAGTGCCAGGTTCTCAGCAGCTGAACTCTGATTAGGCTAATTCTGCAGATCAGCTTGTCTGAATCCCGAGGTCGGTCAGAGGGCAAAGGTGCTCAAACCTATTCTAATGTGGCACAGGGCCAGGGCCAAGAAACACCACCCCTGCTCGGGGGCTTGAAGGGAAAGGCCTGCAGAAGTCTCCTTTGAACCTGCAGGCACTGGAGTTTCATTCACAGCTACAGATGGAAGAGGCAGGATAGTCCTTGAGGAAGAACTCTAGGAAAAAGCGAGGCTAGAGCAGAAGTTAGAGCTTTTTGCACAGATGGCCACCTCCATAGTAAAGAGAACAATCCATGGGAGAGGATTAGCTTTGACCTTTTTCAGCATGAAGGGTAATGCTTGGAGAAGACTGAGAAGGATGATTCCACAGTACCAAAGAGTCTGAATATTTGCATTTCATTTTTATACACTATTAATGAAGAAAATACTGCAGGAAATGTTTTTTTCTTCAGTGGAAACTCAGCCTCCTGGAATTCGCAAAATATTTATAGGCAGTGCACTTCATTTCTAGCTAGGGGTTGGTTTGGGGTTTATTTTTTAGTAGAATTTATTGACAGTTTTGAAAATGACAGACGTTAATGATCTGCGTAAAATTCATATGCTCACTTGCATTAAAAGAAACCGTTTTGTTAGGATATGGATGTGTAAATTCTTTGGGAACATAAAATCTAATGCAATAAATTAAATGCAGTATAAATAGTTCTTTTAAAGGTATTAGAATATGTGCTAAAGAAATGAGTTGTGTGCAATCCTCCACCTACTGAAGTGAAAAAGCAAAATTACCATTGTCAGCAATGAGATGGTGATTCCATCCCATCCCAAACAGGAATTTCGTAATCTCCTTCAGGTGTGATTGCTCACTTAATGTTTGGGCTTATGATGGAACAACAATAAAAACCCCGAAATAACAAAAAAACCACCAAAATAGTCAACCAATCAACCACCCCCCCAAACCAAACCAAACCAAACCAACAAACAAAAATACTCCCAAAATAAACAACAACAACAACAACAAAACAACAACAACCAAAAAAAACCAAACCACCAAAACCAAAATTAAACAAAAAGCCCCCAAAAGACTGTCCCTTTACTAGGAACTCTTTACCAGATGGTGGAGAAGTGGGTTCTGAGCTGATGAAATTCATCCCTCCCTGCCAGGACACCGGCATGGTCGGGGTGCCCTTGGAGAAGGGCATCCTGTGGGTCCCATCTGACTCTCAGTGGGACAGACAGGGCACTGCTCTGTGAAGTCTGGTGCAAAGCACCTGCAGAGGACTTTGTCACAGGAGTCAATTTGCCTGCCAGATTTCAAAGAACAGCAAGTTTAAATAATCAGGTTTTCTATCTCTTCTGATCTTCCCACTTTAGTGCAGCATTTAAGCATATGCTTGTAAAACAAAAAGATACCACGTGGCGAATTGTAATGTTACCTCAGAAAATAATTCCCCTTTGTGTTATTTGCTGCCTATTCTTCTTGCCAAGCCTTATATTTAATACCTTTTTCAAAGGCTTTACTTCAGAGGAAATGCTAAATATCTAATCCCCCATGCCCATCAAAAGGAGTGGTCCTCATATTGAACAAAAAGAGCTCCTCCTAATAAGCTCCCCTTTGGTAAATGCATGCTACTGCCTGTGCTTCCAAAATTAAACAACACTGGCAGAAATAACCCCAGAACACACTCAGCCCTGTACAGGAGCTCAGGGGACAAGCAGAGGGCAAAGCTCTCACTCTTCAGCTTTGCTGCATCAGGGAAAGGTGGGTGTAGCCTGAGCTTTAGGCTGGAAAAAGGCAAAGGCTGTTCAAATGTTGTGTTCACACTCGCTCAGCTCTCTTCTCTAATGGCTGGGGATAGTGGTCTCATGATGGGAAATTCATGAGGGAATCTTCTGGGGGGCAGGACAGGAAACCTTTTAGAGTTTTTATTGAAAGTTTCCCTACATCTTGTTTCTGTAAGAAAGAAGTTTCTAGCACCTAAAATTTTGACCAAAAAATTTTTGATTTTCCAATAGATTTTTGTCATGAACTAAGGGCTTTCACACATCCATATCTACATGTTTCACATGTTCTGAGACCAGCTGATGTAAATGCACATAATTTTTTTCCAGTAACCAAACATTAAGCAAATATTTACAATTTCTTTTCCCCTTAAGCCCTTTTGTAGAATTTAAAACATTGGGGCACTGAAAGAAATGTGTGCCTAATATGGGATGAAAACAGGTTTATAAAATCAAACTGGAAAGGGAAGACTCATGCAGGTATAATGTGTGTTGAATACGGCTGTTTATTGAAACACTTAGTATAGCACTTTTCTAAGGTAAAGTCTAGAAGTATTCTAATGTAAGTGGAAATTAATTTAAATTAGAATATCTGACTAGAAACATTCTGAGGTATAGAAGACTAGCTTTGGATTTGCGTCTGCAGATGTGAGCAGGGACAGACACTAAAACTCAAATATTTAAGAGAGTTTGGGAGCTGGTGGCCAGATCTATTCCTACTTTTTAGATTATCTCTTCTTTTCCCTTCAGTATACCTGGATCTGCTAAATATAGTAACTTCTTCAGTATATCTGAGATAGAAATACTAACTTTGTAGATATTCTTTCTCCATGAGGTATGATTAGGAGTTTTTTTAATTTGTCTTTCTAAGAGTCTGGAAAGCTATCCCAAATGTCCTTGTTTGATAGTGTAGTGATTAATTTTTAGTTTTTTGTTTTCTAATAGACTGCTATATACTCAGTCTTAATGTAGAATAAAATAAATCCCTTTCTTTACTTGTTGCAAATTTGGAAATGAAAACTAATGCTATTCCAACTTTGGTATGAAATCTTAGGCTGGGTGAGATGTCATTATATAATCTGGTAAACAATTTAGATTAAAATAGAAGAGTATTTTGCTCCCCTTCTCAAACAATTTATTTCTTAGAGCTGTAAAGTCTAGACCATTTAAATTTTATTGTTTCAACCAGCAGCAGGTGGAAAATGCTCATATTGTTCTATTGATACCTTCTGAACCTGTTGAAACGAATTAAGGGTAACACTGATGATCTGTGGTGGTGCTGAAAAACGCACAGAGCTTTTTGTTTTTAATTTGTTTTTTAAGTTTTTTAACTTTTTAAAGTTTTTAAATTTAAAAAAAAAATTAAAATTTAAATTTTAAATATTTTTAAATGTCTGTTTTACATGAATCTGTGCAAGATCTGCACAAAATCACACATTAAGCTGAGCATGTTTAGGAACCAGAGTAGCTGTTCCTGTGGGAGGAGAACCCGGCTCTGGTGTTTTGGTCTTTGAAAAGCTGATCCAGGCCACGCTGGGCCAGATGCTGAGTTCCTGTGTGCTGTGCAAAAGGCAGCAGTGAACTCAGTTTTCTCCCCTGCCAGGGTGTGTGGGTCCTGTGCTGGGCATTGATCTCAGGTGGGAACGCCAGGCTGAGCGCCAGTGCTCAACAAAGCAGCACAAGATCACAGAGCTGCCAGGGCCTAAAAATTGCTGCTTGTTAGAGGAACTCAGTGCAGTGAGGAGCCCTGAGTGGCTGTGAGGCTGCTGGGGCTGGAGCTGTCCCAGCCAGCCCTGGTGGCAGCACAGGGAGAGCAAAGTGTACCAGTGGCACCTCAACCACATTGATCCAATTACACAGGGGAGGTTCAGGTGCAGCTTCTCTGCCTGCTGCCACTTACAAGCATCTCAAGGTTACTTTTTGTCCTTTTCCTTTTTCTGTCTGCTTTTCTGCGGGAAAGATTGAACAGAAATATTTGAGTGAGATAACCAGAGTGAGCAGAGGAATCTGTTTGAATGCTCTGCTATGGACTCCCTGCCTTTCAGGGTGTTGGTTTGCATCAACATCCATCTGCCTGGAAAAAACAGGATTACGCCATTATATCAACACCACTGAATGCACCACAACACCTGAGGATATTTCTATCAAGCTGGACAGAGAAGATGTAAGTGCCTGGATCTCTCTTGCTATGCCACCCAAGCCTCCAGGGCATTTCGCAGCAGTTTTACAAAAAGAATATTTCCATACCTAGCATACTGACAATTATTTTAATTCGTTTAAATTGGCATAGCCCTGTGGACGACTTATTTAAAAGCTACACACACTGTTATGTGTTCATTCCCTAAAGGTATTTTTACTGCAGGCACATTTGGCATTGAATTAATTATCACTCTAAAATGTACTTTTGGAGTCAGCCTAGTTTAGCTGGATGAAAAAGCTTTTTGTGGAAGAAATGGTGATTAGAATTTGGGGTCCATAATGGTTTACAAATGTCAGCTCCATTAGTCACTTATGGAAAGTGGGCTCATTCTTCTGAAATCAACGGCAGTGAATCTCTAAATGGTGCTAATTGAAACTGCTTATAGCTGTCCTTAGCATCAGAGAAGCTCACAGGCTTCTCAAATACATCTTTATGTTCTTACTGTTCATTGCAGAAGGGTGTTCTGTTACTTGCTTGTTTTCTAATTTAATTACTTTGCTTTTAATTACTATTTGCTTTTCTTATTGATCTTCAGGTTTTTTTTAATTTTAATTTTTATTGTAGCTGGCATCTTTTTGTTACTGAAGTCTACCCTTTCCTAAGTTCCCCTCAAAGTGTTTTCTGTTGCACCACCTTAATAGTGGCATCTGTGAAAATCTGATTTTGGTTGCCCTGATCATAGAACCATGGACTCGTGGAATCATTTAGGTTGGAAAAGCCCTCCAAGATAATCAAGTCAAACTTTTGATCATTTCTCAACTGAAGTAGAGCATGAAGGGCCACATCCACTCATTTCTTGGGCACTTCCAGGGACGGTGAGTCCACCACCTTCCTGGGCAACCCCTTCCAATGCCTGACCACCTTCTCTGTGAAGAAATTCTTCCTGAAAAAAATAATTTGTGGACTGTGTGAGGATTAATATTGAAAATTAACACGAATATATTGCTAAAAAGCAGCCAAAGAAAGCTTTGGAAAATCTTGTGCTGCATCCCCACCATGCTTTATTCACCTCTCTCCTGTCCCTCCATGGGAAATGCCAGAGCTACTCAGCTCCAAAAATGTGTCTTTTCAGAGTTGTTTTGCACAGGTGTTTCTGTAATTACGATGCATTTGGAATAAATGTTTTGTTTAATGGTGCTTAAATGCACACTTCCATCTGTGACAATGGGACTGACATCAGAGCTCTGATGAAGTGCCTTTGGAAACGAGGAGTGCCAGAAGATTTTCTTTCCTTCATCTGTGTCCACCCTTACTTTATTTGTGAGAGGAAAATGCATCTGGGTTTAAGTTCAAGCACAGGATGAATTAATGGAACCTGTGAAAGCAAATCTAAAAGGGAACAAAGTGAAAAATACAGAAATTTTCCACATGGCAAGTTCCCAAGTAGCTGACTGTTAAATCGGATGAAATATAGAGAAGTCTCATGACAAATTGAAGTTATGCTAAATAGTACAGTGAAACCATCAGCTTTGTGTTTGGCAGCAGTCAAAAAAGTGCAACAGATACTTGGGACTCCTTAAAGCTTGCTCTGAGTCTAAGAACAAAAACAGAACAAATCCTGAGTGGAAAAAAAGTGTGGACCATCCACACCTTGAGTGACTGCAGATGTGGTTCCTTCCTTCAGAGGGACTTGTTAAAACTGGAGAGATTTCAGGGAAGAGAGTGTGATCAAAGATAGGGAATGGCACCCACCCATTGTTCTGCTGGACAAGCTCAGGCTCCTCAAAACCAAGGAAAAAATCCGTGATTCAAGAGAAATGAAGGACTACAGAGCCATGACTGGAATGGAGAGTGAGAATAAAGACCTATATTTCCTTCTGTTTGAATGTGAGAAGTAGGAGCTAACAAAGCAAGTTAATGAAAGCCAGAAAAGAGACAGAACAAAGTGGTTCTTCCCACCACATGTTGCAGAAATGGAAATGTTTATTGAATGTTGTGGATGAAAAACATTCATGTGAGCTCAAAAGAGCAGGCAAGAATGGGAAGAGATTTGTTGTGGGTTATTAAATGGACAACCCACAACAGCCCCAGAAGACCTCCTGAGTCAAAGAAGGGTCAGAGACTGCAAGGAAGAGGAATGTCAAGGAAGGTGTCATGATTGTTGTTGCTTTTTCCTAGATATCCACCTGTGGTCAGGGCTTGAGGAAGAGCACTGAGCCAGGGGGATGCTGGGGCTGAATCAATACAGCCATCCCAATTTTCACAAACTATTTATTGTTTGAGGTTGTTTAGGGAGGCTAATAGTGATGAAGATCCATGGGAGTGGCCAAATTCCAAGCTCTGCCTGGAATACTTCAAACCAACACAGGATTTATGATTAGAGGGTTTTTTTTTCAGGAGAAACATGACTTTGAAGAATTTAAGTAAATGAAGAATGGATTTTCTGGGGGAGCTGTTAGAATAATGAATATGCTTTTTGCTGCTTACAGCACTGCTTTTCAAATGTTTTTAAGAAGATCAGTGTGTCTGAATAAGTAGTGATCAGAACTGGTGTACATTAGCCATCAAATCAGCCTGGTATGGGAAATAATGTGAGTTTAATTACATATTTACTTTGCAGAAGTGTATTAAATTGTAGATAAATTTCAACCTTCACAGGCTTTCAGCAGTAAATCCTGTGAATTTCAGTGCACTTCCTGACTTGTCCCTTTCTAATATTTCCATGCCATGACCAGGACCAGAGGTACGTGTACTGCAGATTTGCAGCCTGTCCCATGGTTTTAAAGATAAAGGCTGGGGAACATCCTCTTAGAAAGCTCTTTGAATAGAGGGATTGCACTGAGGAGCATCCAGGCAGAGGGATCAGGAGGCTGGTGCTTTCCCCTGAAGGAAAATCGAGTTTGGCCATCGAGACGGGAGAATGGGCGGGGGCTCTCAGCCCCTCCACAGAAACTCCAGGACTGTGAAGAAAAAACAGAAAAACATTGCAGATATTTTGAGATGGACGAAGGTTCAGAACATAATGTGGATCAAAAACTCTACCACAGAATGATTTTGTAGTGCCTGCTTCTTGATTATACAGTAGGCAGGGATATAATGAGTTAGATGTAAACAGTATCAAGTGCACAAACATAAACTGAAGTTATTTACCAGAAATCTCAAGATCATTGTTTTCAAGTACATTTGTGGCCCCAGGAACCATGCATTTACCTTAAAAATCAGCTTTGCTGTTAATGCATTAATAGCATCAAGGTGCATAAGATCAACAAGCAGAAATTCTGAATTACACGGCAAGAGAAAAGGGTCTCAGCTGGGATAATATAGCCTGACATTTCAAAGTCTAAGTATTAGTTTCAGACTTGGCAGTAACTCCATCCATTTGCTTTCTATGTGTAAACAAACAATTTACAATTCTTGTTTTGGTCATTCATTTTTTAGGGGATGTTCTGTGCTACTCAGCTGGCTGTATCTTAGTCATAAAATGCCCTCTTCACATCTGGATTTCAGTGTGGACATACCAACAGATGCAGGGTCTGTGATTATTCTTTCTTTTAAAATTTAGTCTTTTTGCCCCTTTCATTTTTGTTTGTGTTATGTTCTGGCTCTATTGGCTCAGTCTCAGTGAGTAGAGCATTGTGTGTGTGTGTGCTGCTACTGAGGTGCCACATTCCATCCTATTTGTGCTCCCAGATCAGGATATGAGGCAATTGAGATATTCCCCTGTGGAATCTGGTATAGACTGTTCCATGGTTTTGACAAAATCTCAGTAATGTGCTCTACAACAACAATACCAATATATAGACATTCTTGTAATGTATAACTGGGTTAAATATACAAGCACCAAGACAAGCAAAGAAAAAAAACCCAAAACAAAAATCACTGAAACTTTCTTCTCAACCACACAATTTTAGGACTTTGCTGAAATTTTAACAAAGAAACCACTGGTACATCATTTGGATCTTTTATTTAGTAGAGACTTTACAGTCATATATATTTGTCAGTGTACAAAATGTATTAAAACTGCAGTTTTGCTTATGTTTGAATGAGAATTATTTCCTTTTTTTAGCTATTTCATGGCTTTTCACTATTATGACCAGGAGTAAAAATAAAACTGTGTTTTCCTATCTGATGTCACAGACCTTTTCATCATACCTTAATTTGTCTCCTGAGCCTAAGCTTCATTCACAGCTCTATGTTCAATTTAGCCATGGGCTCCACCATCTATTTTTTTATTTTTTTAATAACTGCTATCAATTCTACCTAAAATGCCCTCCTATGGATCATTACATTGTGACTTGGCTTTTCCCTTGCACTTTTCCCTGAAAGTTATGTTTTAGCTGAGGCCTGGGACCTCTGCCTGTCACTGCCCTCCTGAATTGATCATCTTTGGCAACAGATGATACCTTATCATGATAGTTCAGCCATTTTCATATCAGGTTTTAAAAAACAAACCCAAAAAATCCCACTAACCACCACCACCCCCAAACCCATAGGATTTTGTCTTCTCTCTAATTTTCTCCTTGGAATAATAGAGATAATTACAAATGCTTTAGGTGATGTCCATGCAGATGCCTATTTAGCTTTGTTTGCACCTTTTATTCAAAAATATTTCACATTATTACTAAGGCAGGAATAAAATAAAAAAACAGTGAAAATGTAATTTAAATGAAGCAATACTTTTGAGAGTTACAGGAATAGCACTGAGCAGCTCATTGTGCCAAACTGAATGGCAAAATGCAGTGTGCAATTTTAAGTAGTTTTATTGCAGCACAGCACTTTCAGAACTTTTGGAAGCGAAGATTTAAGGTGAAGTTACACATAAATATAGTATTTCTGCCTCTTCCCAGCCATATCAGCAATGGAGAGCAGAAATGCAGCTGCAATTATAAGCTGCACTTGCAGCTTGAAGTGTAAGAACCCTTCAGCTTCACCTTGAAAAAATGAAATCATGCTAGAGCCAGCTCTTCTCTACAGTGATCTGGCTTTACCAGAAAAGCTTGCACACAGCCAAGGCTGTGCAGGACTGATGGCTGTGCTGAGAGCAGGGTGTGAAGAGCACACAGAGCAAACATTCCCCATGCAAATCCTGGAGTTTTGCATTTTGCCCTGTGCTGTGTCCTGGTTTCTGTTCCACCAAGTCCAATGCAAAGTCTTCAGACTGAAGAAAGACAAAGGAAAAGACAGGCTGGGCTCTCACACTTTTCTTCAGGAAAAGATTAAAATTCAGTTTCATCCTTTGGCTAAGAGGACTGGCATGCCTATGTCACTCTGTGAGAGGAATATTTCAACCATCTCAGCTTGGAACTGAAGTTTCTCTAAGCCTGTCTTTCAGAGATGTTCCATTCCGTTTTAATTTGAGTTAGCAGTGCAAATGTAGTCTAGTTTACATACTCACCTGGGTGGCTGCAGTGAATATGAGAGATGAAAGTTGACCTCAGTCAAGGAAGGATTTTTGTTTTGCCAAACAGGCTTCTGGGAGCCCTGCACAAACACCTTAATGAGAGATATCCCTTGAAGGAGGTGGAGATGAGACAAGAGCTCCTATATTCATTCTCAAGTGTGTTTTCAAATGAACCAAAGATATATAGCAAATAAAAATCCTATTAGAACAGAGATAACTGAAGAGATATGCTTTGTGTGTTTGTTAAATGAACAAAAAAAAAACCCAAAACAGCAAACCATGAACATTGCAAGTAAACACATGTTATCTTTTCATCCTCTATTAAGTGATTCTCCAAGTCTTTGTATTTACTTACTTAAAACTGAGTTGTTATGCAGAGAATTATAGCTTTACACCAGGTTTCCTCTGTCATTTCAGTGCTCGAGAAATAAAAAGCCAGAGGGATAAAATGACAGCAGACACAAATCTCTTGAGGTATCCACGTGTGAATACATGCAGAATCCTTCTCCATTTCCATGCAAACTGCTCAATGCCAGCTTTGAATTCTGAAAACTTCAGCTTACATTTACACATATATTTACAGCAGTTCTGCAGCAGCACAGGTGGGTGGTGACTTGTCCCCTTTCCTGAGGAGCACAGTGATGGAAAACATCGTGTGTGTGAGCTGGGGGCAGGGAGTTGGGGTGCTGAGAAAAGCAGGAGTCTTGTGGCATCTTGTCTGCAGAAGATAACAAACCAATTTTATATTTGCAAGCTGAGAATTACAGACTCGACCAGCAGTGATACAAGTATCAACTTTTAATTTGCTGTTCTTTCAGATTTTCTTTTTTTTTTTTTTTTCTTTTTTTGGTTTCTCACAGACAGAGACTTCTAGGCAAACACTTGAGGACATGTAAGAGAATTACACTTTTAATATTATAGTGCTCATTATTTTAATTAATGGCTGCGAGAAGTTGCTTGGAGACAATTTTTTAAACTTCCTGAAATGATCATTAATATTTGACGAGAGGAAGAACACTATCTCCTGGAGTAATGAATTGGTGTGTTATGAAACCCTGCATCTGCACACTTCTTGGGCAAAATGTGCTCATTCCTTTGGCTCACACTGCTCCCAAGGGGCTGGAGCCTCCACTGGAGCTGGGCTTTCCACCTGCACAGTCCTGAGCTGCTGCTTGCTGGCCTCTACCTCTGCCACACCTTTCTGAAGGGGAAGCTGGCTGCTTCAACACACCCCCTGACTTTGAAATGTGGTGTTGGGTGTATAGACAAAGGGATTTATGTATTCTGGAGTAACTTGGGCAATGAGAGACTGAGCCACGCACCTTAAGTCCTGTAGCAGGGCTTCTGTGGGCCTGCCAGAGACAGGACGAAGCTTTCCTCTGCTTGGTACCTAGACATAGGTACCTCTGAAAACCACAGTCCTGTAGGCTGGCATGTGGGAGTCTCACAGAATGTGCCAGCTCTTGCATTTGCAACCAGCTAAATCTAGCTGGAATTATCAAGATATTGGAGGTCATGAAGAACCTCAATTGCAAGCTTGCAAGGACCAGATTCCACTGTTCCATTCACTCTTCAGCTGAGGTTTCTTGTTTCTGTCTTTTCTTTTTAAACTTTTAAACTTTTCCCATTGTTCATACAGTCCTCTATTTTCAGCCTCCCAGTCCTCCAGTATTTTCTTAAGTTTCACCTTTGTCAGGTGGGCATTGACTGCCCTACTGTCTGTTCCTTTCTCTCCATTCCTTGGCACCTGTCAAACCAGCTTGCTTAGTGCTCCTACTCTGATTTTCTTCCTTTTACTATAATCCATAATTCATTTTTATAATAAAAAAATCCTTAAATATCCATTAAATAATTTTGTCAGTGGATTATGCAATATGGCTGTCTTATACAAAACATACAAAGAGAATAGCTGATTTCAGTGGTCATGTGTGGAAATTCAGGGAGGAACCTGGCTCATAAAGTCTTCAACTCTGACAGCCAAATTTGTCTTTAAGGGATAGTAAAGAAGAAAAAGCATAAACTATACATACCCATACCATTTGAACAGGAGAAATACTCATGTCCCAAATTTTCAGTAAAGGGAGGCAGTCAGGCTCTTTTTGGATTCAAGGTGGTGTCTGGGCACTCAAGGTGGAGAACCTGGGAAAGGTCTCCAGTTCAGAAGATTAAGTCCAGTTAAGTTTCCAGATTAAGTTTCCAGTTCAGTCCAGTTAAGCTGGGCATCCAAACTTGGTGCTACCTGGAGTCTGGAACTGTTTTCAGAATAAATCTGAGTACACTTTATTATTTGCAGTATTTCCTGTTCATCCAGGATTTTTTTTAAATGAACCTTCATTTTCAGTTAACCAGTTAGATTTCACAAGGCAAAAATAAAGTAAAATATTAATTTAATGCTGTCCTATTTTAATAGAAAGATTTCTTTGTTTGGATGAAACACACAAGTAATGACTGCACAAGATAAAAGGCATAAACTGAAATAAATACCTTAAAATTCTTGTAAGGATGATCTTTAATAGTTCTACAAGTTATTTTGAACTAATAAGTTATGGTTGGTGTTTTGCTACTGTGTTGGTCTCAATGGACATAATTAATAGAGAAGTTGTTTTTTATTTTTAACAAGAATATTTTCTAGTGCCCCTGAAAATGAGGGCATTTTTTCTAATTAATAATTCTCTCTGTTTAAAAGAAATAATATTCAGTTATAATAATAGCCACATTCTTTGCATGACTGGAAGGCAGCTGCTAAGCATACTGTGAAGTCCTATCTCCAAAGCACAATTCTGAATGAAATTCTAAGCTGGTATAAACAGGCATAACTTCATTAAGTTGAGAGGAATTATGTTTGCCTGCTGCAGTCTGGAGATGGCCTTTACTGGCATTCGAGATATTAAGCACAGCAGAAAGTCACTGACTTTCTTGCTTTCGAAAAGCTTTGGAGCTTTTGGATGTACTGTAAACAAGAATAGGGTAGATTGGCAATTTAATTTTGTCTAATGGCACCATTTCACCCAAGGTGTGTCATTAAGCAACACAAAGAATTTTTGAGGCTGTGAGAGGAACTCTGGAGTCATCGGTGCCTTTGTTGTGTGACATGGTGCAACTCATGTAGAGATTCATTTTGCTAATTATGTGGATAAAAAACTGTGGTGGGAGAAACAAAAGACTATTTCTCATTCAATTAAATCTATCATTAAAATGTTTTTTCCAAGACTGTATCTCTCTCATCACTTTAGAAAGATCTGTTTGTTCTTGTAGGTGATTTGAAAAGCAATGTAAGACAAAATCAAAACCTTATCCACTACAGAGGACACCTTCCCCTGCCCCATCCCCATCCAAGGGGGCAGATTTACACTGTCTGTGTGTAAATCAAGAACTGGTTACACAGTCATCCTTGCTTGGTGAGGCTTTACTATCTTTCCAAATTTGTTATTTTTGTGAGTAAAAAAAAAGAAAAAGCAGTTGAAACATTTTGGTGACGAGACAAAATTCTTGTCTTGCCCTGTTCCAACACCTATTAAAAAAAGTATAACTAATTATTTTTTCAAATTCCTTGATACTGAATGTTCTCTGTCCTACATGCCTGAGGTGTTGCAGGTGCTCTTCCATCTAATGACTGCCTGAAATTCTGGCACCACCCTGAGCTGGCAGAAATCTCCTGGCAGACTTGGCCAGGTTCACTCTGCTCTCTTGAGGCTGTGCCTTCTCCAGGCTGCAGCCAGGGCTGGAGGAGCCCTGTGTGTTCTGGAAAGCTTCTGCCTGTGAAGGTGGCAGCCTGTGACTGAGAGGGCTCCAGCCTAAAGGGACAGGCTTTAGAAGCATGGAAACACAAATGTGTTTTGGGCACATCTTCCTGGCAACTCCCAGGCTCTAACTTAACTTTATCCAGCCCCAGAAGCTCTCCCAGCATCAGGCAGTGTCCCCTCTTGTCCCAGGACACCATGAAGAGCAGGTGTACATAAGTGTGGGAATAGGGAATTCACAGGGAATTCATAGGGGATTCACTGGGAATAGGTGTGAATTCCATTGTCCGTGGCACCAGTTTCTGACAGAACAGCCTGGGACATATTATTGCTGGGAGTTCTGCATGGATTGTCATGGATTTTTGATCAGTGCCCCCAAAACAAAAATGAGAGAGATGAGAGGAGAAAACGAAATGTGAAAAGCAGGTGAGTCAGACAACAGCAGAAGAATCTCTGCTGAGGTCTGAGCACTGAACTATAGAAAACCCTCACTGAGTACCCTGCATGGGCTCCCAGCTGAAAAATATTTACTGAGTGCGTTTAACCAAATGGATTTAAGTATACAGAATCCATTTGCAAAATGTCTACAACTATTGGGTAAATTGAGCTCATTGTTTGTATGGTTGTCTCTGCAATCAAACTGTAATCATGTGTAAACTGTGAGCAACCATGTGCAGTTCATATGCAATTATTTACAAACTGGTTTTGTGAAATCCAATTGTATTACCAGTGGTAATGAACTTCACTGTGTAATAGGGGTTTTTTTCAACATCTTTAAAATGCTTCAGTGCCTTTCTTCCTATTTTAAGCCCTTCTGAATTTAAAAATAGATTTATATAGCCTATACTACACATTTCAGGATTACCTTTCATTTAGTGATGAAGTTCATGCCACAAAATGCAGTGCCTTGCCATAACCTGCTTTTGCCATGATCACTCCAGCTCAAACCTGGGGCTGGTATTGTAATTCAGAGTAGAAATTCTGTGGGCTGATAAAACTCTGAGAAAAGTTTTAAGCTGTGCTTCTTTCTTTTCAAGGCTGCTAAAAGGTGTTTATTGTTTGCCTCTTTCCCAATCCATAAGCCTTTAAACCTTGAGCAATAAGTCAGCATAACTTTGCAGGTGGTGAGAAATGAATAACATTAAAGCCATTTCTTTTAAAATTCCTCTTTCTACTTTCTCTGGGAAGCAAGTCACAAAAATTTTGTGGAGTTGTGAAGCCATCTGAAAGTTTGACTTTGAGAGGACCTCATTAGTCTCCTCTTTACTGCTTAAAGCACATAACTGTTTAAAGTTTTAATACCATATCACCAGAAAAATGTGTCTCCAGCCCATAAACACATAACAATGCTCTGTGATGGGGCTCCTTTTCCATAGTTTCCCCATGCCTCACAAAAAAGAGCAAAATTCACAGCCTGAGCCTGTCACGAGATCAGAGTTTTCACTGACATTTTGTGTTCTGTGGATCAGAATGAGGTAGGAAGGTGTTGGAGTCAGAATTTTTGGAAAGGAAGATTCTAACAGGCATAATCCTGAGGGTCCTTTAGACTCTGCCTTCTGTAAGCTGCTGAAGCCAGGCCAGTGAGCTTTTCCCTCCCTCACAACCATAGCTGTAGCAAACATTCCAATGGAGATGTAAGAAAAGAAGCAGATTTTTGTCCCCACATAAACAAAACAGCTGTGGAGTTCTACAAAGAACTATTTTCCCTGTCCTAGGAATAATCATCTCCCCAAAGAGAGAACTGTCAGAAGAGATCCTGGCAACCTGGAGAGGAATATGGGGAAAAAAGTTGCTAAATCAGGGTCCGAGAGAATATTGGTAAATGTTACATGAGAAAAGGAAACTGAAGTCATCCTGATACTAAAATTCTGATTAGACAAAGGTGTTCTTCTCCTGAACTTCTTAATTTAAATAGTAGTTGTTTCTTTCCTTTCATGAGTATATAAGTTCATTCTTGTTCTTCCTCCCCAAAAATTTGTCTGATGTGTCCTCAAAGAAAAATGCCACAGGACAGCAGTCTGCTGCTAGGGGGAAAATGTCAAGGTGAAGCCTGGCCATACATCATCCCTAAACGCTGAGGCACAAGGATTTCAGGGGGGAAGGTATTTATCATGTGATATTGTTCTATTACAATGACTCTATATTTCTGTGGTGCCAGGTGATGGATGCATGCTGGCTGCAATCATTCTCCTCCTGCAGCACTTTCAGTGCTTCACTGTGGCCTTGTTAAACAGCTGCATCCTCCTCACCGTGGCCATGGGCACGTGCTGGCCACTGCCAGCCTGGGCACAGCACAGCCCCAGTGCCAGGGCGTGCAACCAGCTCCATCCAGCAGCAGACAGCACAGAAATGCTGATTATCCACCACACTGCCCAGCAGCTCTCCTAAAAGCTTTGTGAGAAATGCTACTCACTTCCAAAATTTTAAAAGGTTTATTAAAACCTTATCCAAAAAAAAATACAACAGAAGACTGAATATAGAAAATATGGCAGCAATGGGAGCAAAGGATTTTTTCCCACTATGTGTGCATCCCCACAGTGAATGTTCTGTCTTTTAACCCTTTAGACCCTCCCAAAGTCTTGTCAATTGACTCCTGCTTTGCTGTCTTGTGGTAGAGATCACTTCCTTACACCTTGATTGGAGGTCAGGTGCTGCCATAGTAACAAGCCAACCCTCCCAAAAGTCCCAACTACCCAGGCCACCCCCATAACAATCCAAGGGGGTGAAACATAACTATACATCTATGAAGCTTCTCTTAACATATACACAACATTTTCCTTTTAATTGTGAGAGTCAGCCATCTCATTACCTATCCATCACAGCTTCTAATAAAGATTATTTGACAACACGGATGGGCAGCTTGTGTGAAACACAGAAAACAATATACAGGGGGTGAGTACACTGAAACAACATACAGGGAGTGACCACAGTAAAACAATATACAGGGGGTGAGTACACTGAAACAACATACAGGGGGTGACCAGAGTTGGGAGCTGAGCTTCATTTGGGGAGGTGGGAGGGGTGTGCTGGGTGCATTGTCTCTCAGGGGGTGGCTCCCAGCCCTGCCTCTCCTCTGAGCAGGACACAGAACAGCTCTGGTCCCTCAGTGCCATCAGGAGAGCTGTGTGACACAGACAAAGCAGCACTTCTTGTCGCAGTCATGTGTTCAGGACAATTTCATCGGTGTTTTGAGGCAGATTTTTGTTTGTTTTTAAGGCAACAGGCTTAACACTGCTTTAACAGAAATGGAGGTGGAACTGGAACTGAGCTATCCACCCCTTTCAGGTGGCCATGGTAGCCAGGGAGTGTTGGTGTGAAGTCTGTAAAATCTCAGTGACATCAAAATGGGCAGTCATGCAAATAGCCCAAGAAGCTACTTACATAAATAAGCTTTCCTTCATTAGGAAGGAGAAAAAAAACTCTAGCAGAGCTTGTAGACACCTCATTTTTTAAAAGAGGCTTTTTTTTTTTTAAATGAGCAAACATGATGAAGAGATCTGATTTGTTTGTGTGAGTACTGATATGTCTGTGTAAGAACATTTATTCTTGTCTTTGAGTGCTTGCTAGTCCCAGAATCATTTGCAAACTGAGTTTGTACTGAAGTTTTCTTACATTTTTGCTAGTACCCATAACCTTGGAAACAAAATATTTTTATTTCAGGTACTCATTGAAATTAATGACTTAACATTGATGTTAAATGATCCCAAAATTTCAGTGTATTTCATAGTGTATCACAGGTATTTTTATGAATAAATGGGAGACTTTGTAAATATGATTAAGATCCTTCCAGCTGGACTGGAATCAACTACATGTACTTGTGGAAATACCTACACTTTGTTTTTATTCACTGAGCTATAACGGTGCCTAAGATGGGATTTTTACAGCTTTGGGTACTTTGCTGTGGGAAATCTTGACTCGTTGTTTACCTTCCCAAGGCATGGCTGGCTGAGATTTGGGACTTCAGATAAAAATGCTCTCAGCACAATTTTGGGGGATGATGGGACTGTTACTGAGCAGACATTGTGTATGAAACAGAGCACAGCTGAGAGTGAATCTGAAGGAAACTTTACCCCCTCATCCCTGCATCAGCTCCAGTGGGTTTTTACTCTGAGCCATGCTGTAATTGGTAATTGCTCCCCTGTGGGAGGGCAGTGCCTGCTCCACTGAGCCCTGCAGAGGTGGCTCTGGACAGTCTGCTGAGCACAGGGGCACATCCATGGCATCCCTCTCCCACACAGGGAGCAATCCTTCCTTCTCCAGGTTAGCCACTCCTTTCAGCAGTGTCTGCAGAGTATTTTAGGTGCCACATGTCATTCTCTGTGGTTAGATAAAAGGTAGGAAAATAGAGACAGTGGTGAAGGTAATCTCATCCCTAAGGAGTTACAGCTGTGCCAATTATCAAGCGTTAAGAACAAGCCTGCTCTTAATAGGCCACAGCTGGATCCAGTCAAGAGGGGTATTATAAAAGAGCAGGTTGGCTGGTCGAGAGGAGAGATGGAGTTTGTTGACTGTGCTGAGAAGAAGGAGTCAGTGCTGTGAGGGGCTGCGTGTGAGAAACCACTGAGAAGGTACGGAGCCTTGGCAATAGGACAGCAACAATTCTCCACAATCACCACAAAAAATAATTGCAGAGAGATTTTCAGGGAGCTTTCCTGTGGCTCCCCAAAGCCACTTAGCAGAGATACACAGGAGGATGAGATGTTTCTTTGTCTTTATTGCCCCCAATGTCGTTCAAGTCAGGGCCAGCTACGTTTTTGCCTGGTGTAACAATCATGCACTGACTACTAGAAAAACTGAAATGGGAGTACTTTATCTCATTTAGAAGTGACCTTGCTAGAGAGGCCTTAAAATCTATCAAAATATGCATTTCTATCATCCTTAAGAGATACTGCTCTTAAGTAATTTGATTGCAATGGAGATAATAGGAAAATTATCTGAATCTTTGCTTTTGCAGAGGTATGTTTGACTATTATTCTGCCTTTCTACCTCAAGAACTCATTAAAAAGAAATATGTGGAATGGATTGATCAGAAAGCAAGAACAGTTTGTTTTATATCAACAACATATTCAGGCAGCCAAGCTGATATTTCCTCTGTAATACTCCTTTTGTCCCAGTGCAGGGAAGGTGGGTACACAATTTAGGGTAGGGATTTTTTTAATAAGTAGTGGGTTTTTTTTTTAATGTCATGCACATTCTTAGTTTACAAATTTGGAAAACATTTGCAAATATTTATTCAATCTTTTAATGGCATAAGTTAGCTAGTAACCAAGATAAACTAAGCATTTTGTTTGGACTTTCAGGCTAGATTGAAAATATGATGACTCAAAAACTCCAAATGGAATCTGTAAATACTCACTTGGACTTCCAAAAAGTTTGATGTGTTCTTTTTTTACAAGTATAATTTAGCAGCAAAGCACAATCTATTTTTGGGACTCTTGTTCTAGGTGGGATCCAGCTCCTTCTGTCCTGCTGTACTCTACAGACTAAACTGTAGATAAAACACAGCCTCACCCTTGAACCCCATCATTGTCATCAGGTGAATTCCTGGTCTTTGGAATCAGGTGAAAGTGGATGCAACTGGATAAACTTTTGGTTTAGGACTAGATCTCAATTAGATGTGAGAATCAGAGTTCTGGAAACCAGGAGTGTCCTTTTGGCTGCAGGCCACATTTGTAGAAGATTAAGAAATAATGAAATATGTCACTTTATTCTGCCAGAACATTTCAGAGCAGCTTTGGGTGCAAATTCACCTCCTTTGTGTTTGTTTCTGATTTGTTAGTGGAAGGTTTAAAGTGTCATAAAGCAACTGACATTCTGGTCCTTGGGTCAGGCTGAAGATTTCAGTGAGACACATTACATCGCTTCATATTTTTCATCTTTTTTTTTCATGTCTCATGAAGAGATGTTGAACTTCTAACTTTCTGAAAGAAGGGTATTCTCGTCCTCTTTGCTTCCCTATGTCTTTGCACAACACATTTTCAGTCCCACTGGGCTGGCACCAATTGCAAGAATGTGTTACTTACATTCGTTTTTTTTGTTTTACCACATGTTCTCTAAGGAATTTTCAAGCTTGCAAGACTATGAAACTATAAAAATGAAAAAGATTGGGGAGTTTTAGGCTGTATCAAAGGTACTTTTCATGGCTTATGCTCTCTGAGAGTCATGCACAATCAGGTTTCAGACAGTGCTCAAATAGATCTGGAGTTGGTATTATACCACTGACTCCATTATCAGCTGCTGCAGTCCCAGGGTGGCAAAAGGGGGCCACATCTTTTTGCTCATACAGACATCTAAAAATGTTGGCTATTGTGGGATTTCATTTAATTCACACCATGGAAGAACAGGCAGCCTGGAAAAATAGATTTGTTTTGTCCGTTGGTGAGTTACAATTTTGTCAATTTTTCTGGGAACTCTTGACCCACTGTTCCTGTTCCTCTTGCCAAAAGAGGATGAGTGCTCTGGTGTTGGCATTTGCTGGACCATTACATCAGAAGTCAAGAGAAATGTGGGGAATAGTAAATCTTGTTTTGCCAGGGGAATAGAGTTGATGATTCAGACCAGAGTTATCAATGGCAGGAGCTGCTTTCAGGGGGCAGGAACACATTTGTGCTGTTGCAGTGGAAGGGGTGAGACTCCCCTTACCCCAGAGGGATGCTCACAGAGCAAGGTCTGACCCTCAGGATCTGAGCTGTCTGCTTGGGAAGCACATTTATGTGCCCAAAGAGGAGCAGTGGTTTTCTCCTAAGCCCCCATTCCCACCTATTTCTCCCTGCAGGAGAGCCCTTTACAGCCAGCACCTGGGATCACAGGACCTGAGGCTGAGGTGAGAAGAGACCTCCAGAGGCCTTCTTGTCCCACCCCACTGCTCAAGAGGGGTCCCCAGGATCAGATAACTTTTGAATATCTCCAAGCACCTCCACAGCTTTTCTAGGCAACCTGCACCAGTGCTTGGTCACCTTCACAGTAAATAGTGGTTTTTAGATGTTCTGGAAGCATCTCCTGTGTTTCAGCCTGTGCCCATTGCCTGCCACTGAGCACCTCTGGGAAGGTCCTGGCCCATCTTCTGTACCCCTCCCTTTAGATCTTTATAGATCTTTGTCTTTTTGAAGAGCTCTCACAGTCCCAGCTGTCCCAGCCTTTCCTTGTGTGAGACAGGCTCCAGTCTCCCAATCACCTCAGTGGCTCTCCACTGGACTTTCCAGTCTCTTTCTTCTCTGAGAAACCCAGTATTAGATACAGATTTTCATCTTTAATTCCCATTTTTATTGTTGCTATCAACACTTATTTTTCCCCCTCAGGTACAGATACACATATTGTTTTCAGGAAAAAAATCTAAATATCCACATGGGAAATGGTCACAGCCCCAAGGGTGCCAGAGCTCCAGGAGTTATTGCAGAACACTCTCAGGCATGGGGTGGGATTGTTGGGGTGTCCTGGGCAGAGACAGGAGCTCGACTGGGTGGTCCTTAGGAGTCCCTTCCAGCTCTGGATATTTTCTGATTCCATGAAATGAAAACCAGTTTATATAATGGAAAACATCCAAATTTTTACAGAACCTGTGCCCCTGTTAGAATGGAATTCTGGAAACTGAATATGCATTGGATGTTATAGCAAATCAGTTTGAATCAATGAAAAAAATAGCATTTTTCTAGGCACATGGATGGGGCAGAACAACTTATCTCCAGCTTTTTGGTCTGAGTGCAGGAGTGCCTTTTCCATCTGACAGGAACTCTTTGAATGCTTGTTCTGACTTTGGGGAAAAAAATCCTCTTTAGACTCTCCAGTGGTATCTTCAACAATGAATAATTAATTTTTTGGAGTGAAAAAATCATTGTAATGGAATTGACCTTTCCCTATAGCAATAGGTTCAATCACTTCCATCTGTCACAAGTTCTTTACAGGATTTTAATTAATGGTGAAAAATGTTTTCTCCCCATGTCAGTGTGTTGTTTAGAATCCCAAACACCTGAGTGCTTCAGAAGATTCTGGCAATACAATAATAATAAAAAGAAAAATTAGAAAAGAAAAAGCACCAAACCTTCTGAGATCAGGACAGATTTCCTGGGGAAAAATCTGGAAAGCAGTAGAACCTCTATCTTCTCCCAGTTGGAGTTGAAGCCAGAAAATAATGACAAGTAATCAGTCTTCCCCAGCAGGCTGGGAGCTGATGAATCCAGCTTTCCAAAGAGCAGCTTTGCAGCAACATGGCCACATCCTTTCAGAGAGCTGTGTCAATTACATCTAGATGAAAATGGCTCTTTTTTTTTGGCCACCCACATCCCAAAACTGATACGTTAGCAGGAGCAGTGACTGGAGTGCTGCCACAGAGCTGCAGCGAGGTCTGGCTTTGCCAGCCACTGCTCAGATCCTGCTGGGTGGTGGTGCCTTGTCAGCAGAGCCTGCAGGGCAGCACACGCCCAGGGACAGCTCAGCCCTTCCTCGTGGGCAGCAGAGCAGCTCAGCAGCAGCCCAGAGGTGGCTGGGGACAGGGACTGAGCCTGGAGGTCACTGCACACCCCACCCTGCAGGCTGGGCGGGCACCACAGGGCAGCAGGAGTCTGCAGCCTTCCCAGGGCTGCACCTTCTGCTGTGCCCCCAAAAACTGCAGGCAAGAGCATTTCCTCATGGGCTCTGTGAGTGTGCCATGTCACTGAGTGTGCCACTGTGTGTGTGTCACTCTGAACGTGGCCTGTCACTGTGTGTGTGCCCTGTCACTGAGTGTGCCACTGTGTGTGTGTCACTGTGAGCATGCCATGTCACTGTGTGAGTGTGCCGCTGTGTGTGTGCCATGTCACTGTGTGAGTGTGCCCTGTCACTGAGTGTGCCACTGTGTGAGTGTGTCAGTCTGAACGTGGCCTGTCACTGTGTGTGTGCCATGTCACTGAGTGTGCCATGTCACCGTGAGTGTGTCACTGTGAGCATGACATGTCACTGTGTGTGCCCTGTCACTGAGGTGCTGCTATGTGAGTGTGTCACTGTGTGAGCATGCCATGTCACTGAGTGTGCCATGTCACTGTGTGAAGGTGCCATGTTTTTTTCCATGGACACACACCCAGCTGGATTTGCACCAGCAGCCACTGCAGTCAGGTGTCCCTGCAGTGTCCCAGCAGTGCTGGTGGCAGGCTGGCCATGCAGTGGCCGTGCTGTCCCTGGGAAGGCAGAGCAGGGACAGGGCTCTCTGCTCTCCTGGGGGGCTCTGCTGTCTCACCACCCTGCTCACACCCTCTGGGCTCCCTGAAGCCCCAGCAGGCTCACTCCTGCCCTGAGCTCGGCTTTGGGAGCTGCGCTTGCTGAAGTCCAGCTGGGGTGTAACAAGGCATGAGCAGGGTTTAGCTCAGACCCAATTTTAGTTCCTGAGCAAATAGCAGCAGTGCTGCCAGGCTTCATTACATCCACAGACAGATGGTCTGGACTGAGAGACCAGCAATTAATGTACAATGTGTTCTTTGTTGGCACTTACCACAAAGGCATTTTTTGTGTGTATAAACTGTCTCATTCTTAAAACTTATTTTGTTTTGTGACTCTAGTGCTTATATGGAGCTGGAGGGAAGTAATAATTCCATGCAGGCATTAAGTGGAGGAGTTGTTCTCTTTCTGTCAGCTTTCATTCAATCTTCTAATTACTGAACATAATTTTTATTTTTGAAATACTCCTTGTTATCACAGTCAATTCTCCCTAATGTATCTTCTGCATTAAAATGAGCTATTTGCCCCTTAGTATCCCAGTTAAATTGGGAATTTTGTAATTTCCATCAGGACCACCTGCATGGGAAGGAGAAATTTAAGTCATTGAAGTGTGTGTATGCATTGGGTCCAGATGTTTGCCTGGGTGAGAATCACTGAAGTTTTGCAACCTGACAACTTCACTCATTATATTTTTACATTATTTTTGTCCTTCAGCTTATTATCAGACCCTTAATTCATTCCCTAAATAGAATCCAACATGAAATGAGCCAGATGTGTTCCTCAAAGCCATTCCTGGCTGCCTGACTGTTCCTCAACTATTCTATATCCCGAATCCTCCTTTGGTTAGAGCTCAATATTTCCAGATATCATTCCCAAGCTTGAAAATCAGAAGCCACCAACTTTCCAGGATTCCTGCTAAAGCCAGGATGCCTGTGGAGGTGAGTCAGCACGTGGCTGCCTGTTGCTTTTTTGCCAAATTCAGGCTATAACTTGAAGCAGAGGTGACGATCTGCAAAACCAGTAATTTTAATGCCTCATTTACTCGATCCTATCAATTCTTTCAATGAAGTTGGAAGGGGTTTTTTAGCTCTGCCTTTGAGGTATTTGAGAACTTATTTGATCAGGATGGAAAGCCTCAGATGCTGAGGACATAAATATGTGATCATGTAATCAGAGTCTGCATCATGGGCAAGAGCTGAGATAATGTTCTGGGATTAATTTTCTGAGATATCTCTTTCCAATCTTTTTTTGGTCTCTTTTCACTTTTGAAATTGAATTTTATATATGCAGTAGAGAAGGCCAGGCAGATAAAAAAATTGGACTGTAATTATGAACTGTTATAGGTAAAAATCCAGCTTTCAATTCAATAAGGCAAATTTTCTGAGGAAAAATCTTTAACATCAGAGATAGATGCTGTTTATTTACAACCAAACTTATTTACACTGGATTTTGTAGGAAAAAAAAGCACTGTTAATATCATTAGGAATAACTCTTTTTTAAACATTTGTGGTGCAGTCCCAGGTTAGATTTGTTACACTGGGAATGTTTTTCCTAGTATTACACATTTTTCCACCTCAATTCCTCACTATCAGTCTGTGGCTGATGTTTCTAAACTCCAGATTGTTGTGCAATAAGGAGAAATAAGTACTCATTGTTGGCAGATGCTGTTAATGGGGCTTTCCCTGACATTTCTTGTGCCTTCTAAGACTGGGTGTATTTGTGTGTGTGTCTGTGTATTTTTTGCAGAGTTTTTGTTTGTCTTTTTGCTTAGCTTTGATGGGGGGGCGGGGGGGGGATAGAGTTTGGGTTTTGTTATGTTTGTTGGGGTTTTTTAACAATATCTAGCAAATTCTCAGCTGTATTCTATAGAAACAGATCTGTGCCTGAGTGGTAGACACATCTTGTTGTAGTGGTGCTCTTCAGCTCATGTCACATTGCTCATTGTCTCGTGGAAGAGATGCTTTTTATGTCCAGGAACTGTTTCTTGTAATTTATTTTTTGTGTCCCCTCCAGCCCTTGTCCCAGAATTGCTTCATTCACAGCTGCAACTCTTAAGCTTCTAAGAAAGCATTTAAATTTGAGTAATACAATTTCCCGCTTTCTGTCCCTCGCTGTCCTGTTTTGTGGCAGCCTGAAATGGGAGCAGCAGGCTGTGAATTACTGGGGCTGAGGGCTCTGTTTCCCCAGGAGCACATTCCCTTCATCCCTCCCCTGGAGGAGCAGCTCCAGAGCTGGCTTGGTCCTTGGGATGCTGCTGATCCTGAAAATGCCCTTCCCTGTGGGCTCTAATGAATTGATCAGCCCTGCAGCTGCCTTGCATGTCAAACACAATACATTTTCCACACATTGGACATGGAGAAAAAATGATATAAAGGAGGTATGGCCTCATAAATCAATCCAGCTAAGCCATCCTCACAGACAACTCATTGAAAGAAAATACTTGTCTTCACTTCTACATCATGAAAGTCTTTACAGATCTGTGCTGGGTTAAAATATAGCTTCAGGACTGTGGAAATTCATGGTGGTCTGCCATGAAGCCCTCTAGGACTGAGATTATCTGTGAGATCTCCAAGGCATCTGTTGGGTTTCCTACATATGGAATAGAAAATATCTGGCTTGGGACTGAACTTCTTGTGGTGATATTCATATTTATGAGCAGTAGCTCTATTTTAAAGTACTTACCTTCATTCCAGAACCCAAAGGCCATGAAAATATTAATTTTTGCAATAATGCTCTACAATTTTCTAGAATATTTGTTAAAGGAGTAGTTTTCTGCACAGAATAAGCCTTTAGCTGCCCTTCAAGAGGTGGACAGTAAGAAATCCAGTGGTAACCACCCTTTCCTCCCCAATAACAATTCAGGCATTACTCTGTCTTCAACTTCTGGATCTTTAGTCTACTTTGCTCATGGACATTGAGACTGAACCACAGTTGGATTTCAGTGTTTAAAACATTGGATTTAATTTGTATAGAGGGGTTAGGAATTGTCATGGGAGCAGTTTGTTCACAAAGCCCAAAACACAGTGCTGCTGGAGAGGCTTTCCAGCTCACTCCCTTGGTGGGACAGGGATAGTCCCATGTCACAGGTCCCTGCCAGACCTGCAGCACCATGCATAGCCTGATTTGAGTGGACAAGATGGGGGAGCCAAACTGGGAATGTCAGCAAGCACTTAGTGGTTTGTACATAATGCCAAACCACATTGTTCATATGGGGTTAAGAGAACAGGGACTTGCAGGTTAAATTGCTCTTTTTCCCAGGTTTAGTGAGCTCTCTGCCTGCTCTCACTGGACAGTGAAATGAGCTGGACATTTGGGCTCTGCTCAGTGGCACACACCTGTCCCTCAGGTTGTTTGCAGTTGCTGTTTGTTATTACTCATGTTAGTACTGATGATCTCCACTTGTGTTCCTCCAGCACCACCCAACAAAATTCAAACCCGCACTGACTCAATGACTCCATTTAGGATTCAAATTTTCTTTTCATACTTATGACAGCCAGCAAAGGAGTAGATCTCTGGGTGACTGAGGATCACTTTCTCATTACAGACTAATTTACTACACTGGAATCTCAGCATGCCCTGGTTCACTACCACAGCTTTATGGAGGGGTTGGCAGGAGCACTGACCCAGCTGCTGCCACTTGGAGTGTTTGCCTTGCTGATAAAGGCAGGAGTTCAGAGCTGGGAGCAGGGCTCAGCTCAGCACAAGGAGGGGATGGGCTCTCAGGAGCATTCGTTGTGTCTGCAATGTTCTGCTGGAGGTCCTGCAGGGGAGAGAGGTGGCACAAACTGCAGGGTGCAGAACCTGATGGCTTTTGTGACACTCCTGAAACAAGTTTGTTTTAAAATTCCCAATATTTAGCATTAAATTTCTGCTTAGTTCAGGATAATATTTTTTTTTAACTTCAGAGGCTGCTACATAAATTAATAAAATTGGCTTTTTGAAATGTTTTACATCAATACTGTTACATCAGGCAAGGGTTTGTGGTTGGCCTAGGAAATGGCTTTTTTTCAGTTTGGAAGCTGTTACCACCAGAGCTGTAGTGACCTTTAGGTTACTACAACTCTGCTTGTTTGAAAAAAAAGATATTAAAATAAAATCTGGTGTAAAGCAAGCTTTGCAGCCACAACCCAGCTCCATTTGATTTTGCACGAAAAATGTGGTGAGGCTGCCTTAGCCCCAGTGGAAGTGAGAAAGTGCAATCTACAACCAGGCACCTGCTTGGCTGCAGATTTGTTTTTCCAGTGTGGGTGGTAAGGAAGGGAGAGAGATTCCCCAGTCCCTGGTGTGGTGCTGAGGTTCCCAGTAAAGAATGAAATTCCCACAATTCAGTGATAAAGTACTTGCTTTCTTCTGAGGTGGTTTGGGTGTTTGGGGACTACAGACAAAGATTATGATTTTCTTCTCTCACTTCTTAGGCTAAAGCATAGAAATTCTGTAATAATTCACAGAATGACCAGGTTGGAAGAGACCTTCAAGGTCAGGAGTCCAACCCAGCCCCAACACCCCAACTAAACCCTGGCACCCAGTGCCACATCCAGGCTTTGTTAAACACACCCAGGGATGGTGACTGCACCACCTCCCCGGGCAGCCATTCCAGAACTTTATCGCTCTTTCTGTAAAAACTTTTTCCTGATATCCAACCTATATTTCCCTTGAAACTCTATTTTATTTGAAGATAATTCCAACCTGAACTTGTCCAAGGAAGAAACAAAGCCTTAGAAGCAAGGTTCCCTTTCCCAAAGGCAGGGCTGGGTGGGTGCCAAGGAAGGGAGGGAAGGTCCTGCAGGGCTGGGCCAGGGTCCAGGAGGGAGAGGAGCTGGCTCCCTGCACCGGGCACTCAGGCTGGAGGGTGGCTCCCGTTTTCCCAGTGTGTGGCAGTGAAACAGAGGGTTTTCTGACACCTTTCTGAGTCTCACTGTGCTTGTCTGGCTGTTCTGGAGAGCTCCAAGGAGTGCTGGCAGCAGCTGCAGCTGCCTCGTGTGGGTCCCTGAACCAAATCCCCCAGAGCTGATCACCCCTTACCCCAAATGGCAGCTTGGAGGTGGAGTTTTGTTGTGATTATCTTGTCAAAGACAAAAAAAACCAACCCAAAACATAATAGCTATGAGCAAAAATATGTTTTTGGAGAGAAACAATCTGCATTTTTAGTAACATTATACTGACAAATATTTTAGTGTTATGAACATTAATAAATACCATCAGAACTTTAAGATTTTTACAAGCTTGGCTATCTAAAAGTGGTTGAAATTTTTAATAATGTCTTAAAATGCCTGGTCATCAACAAGATAAAGGGCATATCAAACAGGATTTAATGCTTTTGAAATGTCAAATAATACTGATGCCTTAAAACAATACAAGTGTTTTAATTTCTGTGGCATTTTAAAGAAGTTAACTTTGCAATTTTATTGCAGGATGTAATGTGCAATTGTTAAAACATCATCAAACTGATTGCTTTATTTGATTTAAAATGTCATATTCAGTACAGTGATTTTCACTCATTAACATTAAACTTGGGGAACCATATGTTAAAACAATCTTGTCTATTGAATGAGCACACTCAGTTAAGTAATACGAGCAGAAAAAATGTGAGACTTTCTACAAAGCACTTTTATCCCCATTTTTAAAATCCTCTAGACTTCATTAGGACAAACCTAATCCTGGAAATGGTAAATCATTCTATTTATAGATTGCATGGCATTTTGATATTAAAATGCATAAAATCTGCCAATAGTTTAGAAATGAGGCATCAGCAAAGAGGATTATTGGTCTACCTAAATAATAATACAACCATTAAGAGGATAACATTTTCCAATTGCAATTACATGCCTTAATTTTAAAGAAGCTATCATTTACAATAATTTGGCAGATTCAGTCCATATTTCTTTCACAAATTTATTTCTTCATTATGACTCAAAACAAATTTATGGTGCATTTATGTTTGTGAAGATAATTTGCTTAGTTTATTGTGAATGGAAATCAGTAATTACATACAATCTCATTTTCTACAGACATAAAGTTAATTCATGGTAGTAATTTTACACAGAATATTAGCCTGTGTTAGTTATGATGAAAATGTTACTGTGGCAAATGCTCTATTGCAATATAATTTCCTTGGACTTGGTGAAAAGGAAATACTGACTTAGTAAAACAACACTTAACTCATTGATTTTGTGATAATTTTGGGTGCTTCTAAAGATGTATTAATGAGTATAGGGAAAATCTTATGTGGGCCTAAAATCAGAAATCCTTTTGTGAGTGGGGAATGGAAGCTTATGGAAAAATAAACATTTCAAGAAGCCCAGCAGCAGATCAGCACTGCAAATTCTGGAAGTGAGCCTTTGATATCGCTGATGAAAGCAACAGATCCCATTCTCCAAGGAATTCAAATGGAATCCCTGGATTTGGAGATCTAAAATGGCCAAAGTTAAAGAAGATGTCTGGAGGCAATGATTCTATATTAGCATTCCAGACAATGTTTTTGTTATAACCAGGCTTTTCAAGCGTGCTATGTCTGAGCCTTTTGTGACAGATACTAGAGGAAATTATATTAAAGAAAAAAAAAATATTGTTTTTGCTCATATCCTGGATATTTACCCAGAAGCATGAGCAATACTTCAATGTAAACCTAACTGTTTTGCCCGGGACATTTTTGGGTTTACAATGCATTCCTCCAGCTCTTTGGTGGAGAATCCACCGGAGAAGTGGAAGAGAAATCCAAATTATTCATTTTCTCCCCCAACACAAAAAAAAGCTGTTGAAACACAAACATTTCTCATGAGAGGGGGAAACAACAAAGGAATAAGTGACTTTTTTTTTTTTTTTTTTCTTTTTAGCATTGCAGAGCTGTCTGCACTGTTGCCCTGGCCAACTGGATGTCGTGGTATCCAGTGGCAGAACTCTGAGCCAAGCTGTCACTTGCCTTACATTGAAGCAAAAAAAAATCATAAAGCTGCTCTGGGAATTCTAATTTCCTTCATTTTCTGAAACAGTTAAATAAGGATAATTTGCCATTTTGGAAAGAAATTCTTGGGGATTGTGTAGTGGTAGTCCTCCAAATATGATGTTACAGGAAAGTGTTGCACTCCCAGCTGAACAGAAGGGACACAAATCTGTAATTAGCCTTTATATCACAAAATGTATGAAAATCTTATACACTGTAAAATATCTGCCATCTCATTAAAAGTAAATGAGGTTTGGCAAACTCCGGATCTGTAGAATAAGATTCTTTCCAAAGTGTTATGCTGTTAAGCATTTTTAGAGGGATCTTTGATTTCAGGGACTGTTGTAAGTATAGCTGTGTAAGTATAGCTGTAACCCATAAATTGTTATTGCATAGGATTTATGGAAGCATTTAATTATTTGGCTTGAAGTTTCATTTAAAATAAAGAATGGGAAGCTCCCATTGCTTTTGAAAAAGTTGATTTCCATCTTTTCAGTTGATGTCACAACCCGACCCAAAGCAATGCTATCAAAAATAAGGAATTCCAAAGGGAGGAGTTCTTTCCATGGGGAAATTCCTGCTGGTGTCCACCCTGAGCCTGCCTGGCCCAGCCTGGGGCTGTTCCCTCTGCTCCTCTTCCTGGGAGCACAGCCTGAAATTTTAAAGAAATTTTAAAAATCAGTATGAAATTAATTCACTTCTACAAGACCAAAGTCCTTTTTTTATCTTAAAACCTGATCTTTCCTACTTTGAATAGAGAGAGTGTTTTGGGATATTTTCCTCCTTCTTTCCTGGTCTTGCATTTTTTGTGTATCATGTAAAATTTGGTTTTATGGCAGAGATGGCCCAGTAATGGGTTCATGCTGTTGCTATCTGCCTGAGTCATTGATTTTGTTTGGAACTTCTAACTGCTCCTGGAACACAAATTAAGAACAATCATTATATTCTGTATCTGTGCATTCTCTTCCAGTAAGTTCTTAAAAGTTTTAAATCAGGCACAAATATGCATAACACCTAACACAGAGAACCTAATATCAGTTAATTTCTGCTTTAACAAAAGAAATAAATAGCACCAGTAACCACCTGCTTTATAACCTGTCACTGGGGCACAGCAGAAAACTGATAAGGCACCAACTTTTCCAAAGGAAGAACTTCTTCTTTTATAAAATAATGAATTAGCAGCAACAGTGAGTTTTCAGTCTGTTGTATTGCCTGTCACCTTCTCAGTCTTCCCTTTGTGCTTAGAATTTGAGACTTTATATGGGAGGCTGGAATGCTTAAGGGGAATATCTTTAAATGAATTGTGCCCTAGAAGAACTGCTGAGGAGGTGTAAAACCTGAGAATTGAAATAGTGAATATCACCGTGGTGGAATCAAACAGAAGCCATAAAAAACCCCTTTCAATTACATGATTTGTCTTACAGGAATTGGCATGTGTATGTATAAAAATATGATGTTTTTTCAGTTTCAGGGTCCTGATGAGTTCTGAATTTTGCCAAGAGGAATGAATTCCCAAGAGCACAATGTCTTGCTCCATTTCTAGGGGACATACTGAGGTGGCAGATGACACTCTTAAATCTTCACAACCTTTTTTTCATCCAAACTCCTACATTGCTGCATATTCAGAGCTCTTAAGATGTGAGGTTGTCTTTGGAAAGGAATTTTACGTATATAAGTATATACACATTTAGTAAAAACTAGATGAAATATTCTTTAAATCAGGATATCTCCAGGGGGAGATGAAAGCAATTGGAGACTGCAACATGTCACTCCAGAAAAAAACTTTTTATTCAAAGAAATACTTGCAGTATTAGTTCAAAATTAACTCAGAAGTGAGGAAAGGCTACATGAACTTTGAAATGATGCAACAGAGCATCAAAACAGTCACAGTAACAACTTCTGATGTTGTGAGTGCTAACAGAGCTATCTCCTTAAGCAGATCTTTCAAATACAGTGTTTTTTTGGTTTTTTACAATTACATAATAGACTTCTTATAACTGAAAAGTAGTTCAAGAGAAACAAAATGAGACTCAGTCCACCTCTGCAGTGATCAAAAGATTTAGCATTGTAAAGCATTCATTTTACCTGCTGAAAAATAATAAGTAAGGAAAAACTGTAGAATGACTGGATTTTCAGGCTATTAACAATTTTAAAAATGGAATCATGGCACAAAGTTCATTTCCTCTTGCTTCTTGTTTTCAAATGAAGTACTGTAATTTCTGTCCAGGTGGGAGGAGTTTTTAGGAAAGGCTTTGGAATGAGCAGGCTCCAGTTTGGCTGGGAATGCCAATGAATGAATCTTGGTCCTGCCCCCATTTCTGCTGCTGTAAAATGAGCAGTTGCCCTGTGCTGCCACCCTGACTCCTCCAAACCACAGGGAGCTGGAAATCCTCCACTGGGCCATTACTGGGCTGATTCCAAAGTTATTGGGCCTGCAGGATTTTGTCATCTGTGCCGCTTGCACGTCGCCTGGTGGGGTTAGGCTGATTTGTTAGCAGGCTGTGTGGTGCCTGCTGACCTCAGCCACGGATCAATGTGCTGAGCAATGAGCAATCAGCAGCAAATGGATGGGCTGTGCCCAGACAGCTTCCAGTCCGAGTGCTGAAAATGCAGAAGTGAGCTGTGTTAGACGTGTCCTGCAGAAACCCTGCGTGGCAGACTGATGGCAGGAGCTCCTGGTGTGCATTAGCCATGCACAGGAGCCCCAGCTGTCTGCAGGAGCCCCGTGGAGCACACAAATGGCTGCAGGCTGCCACAAAGTCTGGCACCACGCGTCCCTGCCCTTTCTTTATCCTCTCTCAGAGGCTCCAGCCCAACTGGAACTTGTGACCTGACATAGTTGTTGTGTTCTTCTGCTGCTCCTCTTGAAAGGCATTCTGTAACGAAGCCGCTCACAAAGGCAATGGGTTTTGATGTAGTGAATCAGAGAATTGCAGAAAAAGACAAAATCATCCCTGTTAGTTGAAAGAGGAGCGTGCCAAAAGAACAGCTTCAGCTGCAGGTACACAGAAGCCTTGCTGCCTCACAGCCACTTTGACTTTCATTAGTTTATTGATTGCTTCCAACTGTTGCAGAAACAGTTTGGGGCTGGAGGCTCAGGCATTGTGAAATGGCTCTTTGATTGCTAACAATTTAGGAATTCTGGTGGCTAGCAAAATGAGCAGCCCTCAATGGAGAGCTTTTGCTGTGATATTCAGGGAGGAGGGGGCTCTAAGATGAATATGTACAGGGTTTGGCCACACAGAGACACACTTAGCAGGGAGCCAGCGTGCCCCTGTGGTGTGGCACTGTTGTTGCTGCAGTCTGCTCAGGTGGAGAATTACTGAAACTGGCACTGCGGGAGAACCTGTCTCACACAGGCTTCATTAGGACCTGGAGTATTTTCATGGGACGTAGTGAACCAATCACCCTTCCATTCTGGAGGTGGAGCTACACTTAGAAATTCTGCAGCTGAGAGTTTAGCTACCGTCCCACTGCTTATATTGAGATTTATTGTCCTTCTCCAGAGAGAGGTTAGGTGTACACAGCACCTGCTTGAACCCAAGTGATGACAAGGCTGAATATGTGTACTGATGGAAGGTTCTAGCAGCAGTGCAAGGCCAGAATTTAGGTTTTTATGTCCTTGCCTATCAATAAAAGCATTTTACTCTTTACCATCAGAAGCCTATAATCCTTTCTATGGCACAAAGCAGTGTTATGCAGATTCCCCTGGAGCTGTGGAGGAGCTGAGGCACCAGAGCCAGTTCATCTCCACTGAAGTGCTTTGCCCGTGCAAAAACAGGGCAAGCAAGAAACCAAGCTCAGGTATCTCCTAAAAGCAGGGCATCAAACTATGTCAAGGAACTCCAGAGAACCTTGCCACTGTCAGGATTAGAAAGGGAGGTTGCAAATGATAGAGGGATATCAAAACTGAAGTTTGCAGCTTAGGTGCCCAGATCCTGTCTCCTCAGTGCAGTCTGCTGCTGGGAATCTGAGCCTCTCTGAGTGGCAGCTTCAGAGCTGCTGTTACAGACCTGAAATTGGTTTTCCTTCCTTTACAATGCCCGCAGACTTTCCTTGGACATGGATAGGTTTCCTGCAGGTCATAGGCATATTTTAAAACCAGCAAATGGAAAATATTTTTTTCTTTTTTCCTGTGGCCTGCTTAGATTACTTTTTTTCTCTCTAAGGCCATTCTATGCACTAAAATTTTGCTAAAGGTGGTTTGCTCTCCTACTTGCAAATTTCAGGCTTGACATTGGTTGGGAATAAAGTCTTAGGATATTAGAAGTGAGTAAAAGAGAGTCCATCTCTGAGCCAGGATTCAATTTAGGAGTTTGTAAATACCTGGAACAATAATCCTAGTTTGATCTGGGACAGTTTCTAAATACTGTTTCAGTAATAATACTTATTAACTGATTTCCTCCAGTGCCCACTCTTCCCTTCCCTTCTGTATCCAAGAGTAGGAGCTCGTGCTGCAGGTCAGGGATGTTTCTTCCCCACAATAACTTTGTGCCAGCCTGAGAACTCCACACAGCCTTGTCATAAATACTTTAAACTTTGCTGCCTCACTCTGGGTTCTGAGTGAGACTAAAGCAAGCCTCCAACAGCAGACACAACCCTTTTTATGTGATTCTGCCTTCTCCTCAGAATGCAAACATGCTTCCTAATTAGGGCTAACACTGTGAATAGGCCATTATTCTACACGTTTCCAGGAGGCTGTTCTGCTGGAGAAAAATAAAAGGGCACTGGAAAACAGGTATCAACAAATGAATATGGAATGGTTTATTAAATAGCCCGCAGCAAATGCTAAGTAAATATAATAAATCCTAGGTTATGAGAAAACTGTAGCATTTGGTGTGGTGGCAAGGCACTAATGAGAGGAGTTGGGGAGCTGCTGGGCTGGCAGGGGCTGGAAGGGCTGAGCCTGTCAGGCTGTCAGAGGCAGCAGCCTGCAGAGCGATGTCTGATCCCAGGCCAGTGCTCTCTGATGCTCCTGTTTGGGCTGGAAATCCCTGGGAGCTGGGATTGCCTCCCAGGCTGTCCTGAGGCAGGGTCCCAGCTGTGCCCCTGCTGGGCCAGCCCTGCCTGCAGTGCTGGGGAGGGTTTGGTGCTGCCTGTGACCTCTGCCCATCCCACACACAGAGAACTGGCCTGTCCGTCCATGTTTCATAGAGAGATCCTATTTCCATGTGCCATTTGCACAGCAGAAGTGTGTTTGAGGGGACATGGCACCATTCCTGCTGTGTGGGAGGGCCCTGTGCTCTTCCCAGCTGAGGTGGGGGCTGAGTCCTTCAGAGCAACCATCTGTGGCTGGGGGTCTGGGCTTAGGGAAATGCACCAAAGGAGCCCAAAAAACCCCAACAGACACCTTCAGACAGTCTCACTCTGTGAAACCTGAAGCTCTACCTATGTCTTTTTTTTTTTTTTTTAAGTTTCTAAATCATTAAATATTGCAGGGAAAAAACCTAAAGGAAATCAAGACAACAACATTTAGCTCATTACAACTTGTCCTTTTCTCTGTCTGGGCATAAAGAACAGGAGAAGGGGACCGGGGATTTCAGCTTGCTCAGTGCAAAGCATGAACACTCACCTGATCTATATCTGTGCTGCTGGAAACTTTTGGAGGATTATCCCTCGCTGCTCCTCATGTACAGAGACAGATCCTCGTTGTCTGGGAGCCTCAGCCTTGGCATGGAATTTCTCAGCCTTCTGCCCAAGGCTGGGAGCCTTCAGCCTGCAGCAGGCTGCACTGGTGCTGCAGGGAACAGGAAAGGCTGCCAAGGGCCCCCTGCTCATGGGGAAACTCATGTGCTGTGTGGCACAGAGCTCTGGGACAGCACACACCAGGAACAGCCTCCTCCTCTCCCTTTTGGAGGAGTCTCTGGCCAGGACAAAGGCAAGGCTTTTACAATTTCCCCCTCTCGTTTTGGGATCTTATCATCCATGTCAAGATCTTTCTGCAATATCAGAGATTTGTTTGGGTTTAGCGGGGATGAAATTGTACAAATACTCAGAGGAATTCACACTCATATTTCATCACTGAAGCACTTTCTCCCCATAGGTCTTTATTAATAGAGTTTAACCCGTTTATACAGCAGCAAAAAAAAAAAAAAGACTCTGAAAAGATTAAAAAAATTATTGTAGCCATCTTTATTATTTCCTTTAGAAGAGCTGTGGGTTTTTTTGGGCGGGATATCTGTTGCAGTAAAGTAAAAAAATTATAAAAGAAAAGCCTCATAAAATCAGGCCTGCTCTGTTGTCAAGCCAACACTGCAAGTTCCCATGTGAAAGCAATCCTGGTGTGAGCAGCTGGTTAATATAACAATCTATTCCTGGGTGAAAAAAAACCAACACCTGTATAAACATTACATCTATCCCATGAGAATCAGTGAAGAAAATATGTAAACAATTTAAGAACAAAGAGATTTGACAGATAAGTAAAATACCTTTTTCTAACCAATAGAGTAATTGGCAAGAAAGCTACTGACCAATTGGAGTCACACACGAGGTCTGTAAAGCTGTATAAAAATGAGTTATGTGAATAAAGAATGGGCTTTTCCAGCATGAAGGAAATGGAGTCTCACCTGATTCATTCCAACAGATATCCTACTTGATAATCCCTCAGAAGATGTAACAATTAGTTTAGAAAAGCAGAAGAACAGCACAGTGTTGAGGTTTTGGCATGTGAATTTGATGTCCCCCACTCAGAGGCAAATCAAGATAAACAAAGATAAATTATTCAGGCCAAAGTTGTCCTTTCTGTCTCTGGCATCAGTGAAAGGACACAGGCTCAGCTCCTGCTCTGGGACCAGCCAGACCTGGATTGTCACTGCTTTAATTCTGCTGGAGCTTTGTTAGTCCCTGGGCTGCAGTGAAAGCCAAGTGAGATTGCAGATAAGCTGGCATTACTAAGTGGAAGGAAAATCAACCTAGAGTGGAAAAAAAAGATGAATAATTAAGGAAAATTACATAAAAGAGAGACTGACAGGGGTTAATATCTCATATTTCAAATTTGAGGAATAACCAAATCTGGCAATATCAGGTGAATTCAAAATACATTGATGGGAAAACAGACTGTGGTGTGAGGACTTCGTGCTGCAATCCTTGCCTGAGTTAACTTTTTATATTTCTTGTTGTGCTTTCAGATAAGCAGTGTCTCCCAAAAGCTTGACTTTTCCAGTATTTAGCCAACTGGAGTTTTTTTGATGCTTTTATTTTGAGCTTCTCTCCCAGTTTTGAAACCCTTTCAGCCCCTTTGCCTTGCACCACCTGGTTTTACAAAGTGCCTTTCATTCCTCCTACTCCTCCAGCCATGCCAGTGAATCTGGCTCAGTCTGAATGTGTTTAATTTGCATTTACTCTCACACCAATTTGTGTGACAGGCCAAATGAGATAATAGGATTGTTTGGAAGTGTAGGCATCTATTTGGCAGCTCTGGACGCTGCAGCCTCCCCACCTGAGCTGTGTGAGGCTGGGTAGTCTCTGGTGCTTTCTGAAACACAGAGCAGGATGCAATTTGGAGTTATCCAGCTGCAGGAAAGCTGCAGGCAGTTGATAGGAAGGCTGGACAGGGACTTTTCCTAAGGGCATGTAGTGATAGAGCCAGGGAGAAGGACCTTAAACTGAAGGACACTGTGCTCAGATGGGAATTGGGAATGAGGAATTGTTCCCTGTGAGGGTGGGCAGGCCCTGGCACAGGGTGCCCAGAGCAGCTGTGGCTGCCCCTGCATCCCTGGCAGTGGCCAAGGCCAGGCTGGACACTGGGGCTGGGAGCAGCCTGCTCAAGGGGTTTGGGATGAGATGATCTTTGAGGTCACTTCCAACCCAAACCATTCTGTGGAAATTTTGAACTGATGTCTCACTGGAAAGGAGATTACTTTATACTGCATGAATTAAAAATGCAAGAATTTCATTTAGTTCAAATTTCTTCACCAGCAGAAGTAGATGTACCTAAAATATTTTACCCCCAACTGCAAGCAGAAATCCAGCTTATGTGATGGCACTTTGTTTACTGACAACCTTTGAGGTGTGTGAATGAAAAGCCATTGTCTCTTTCCCTCTAGGGGAGAAATTTCAGTGCCATCTTATCCCTTTATTAAAGTAAATTCTGCTGGTCTCAGCTCACTTCCTAGCATCTCTATTCCATATTAGATATTACTGTATAAAAAAAAAAAAAAAGGACAAATTGACAGCATCTGATAGTGAGAGTCCTTGGAATTGAATTAGCTCCTCTGTCAGGATTGAGGTCGTTGCTGGGACAATGTAACAAAATAATTTTTTTCCGTGGCCTTTCACGGCAGCTGCATCTGAGAGCCAAAAAGTCCCTGTGCTTTGTTTTAGTGATGTCAGGAATGTCAGAGCAGAGATGCATAAAACAGGGGAGCCAGAGGAGTTATCCAGAATGAGAATTGACTACACCAAGGTTTGTTGTCAGAGTGGGGAGGTCTGACCTGGTCTGGAGGAAGATGGGGTTTGTGTTTTGCAGTTTTGTATTGGAAATGACACTGATGGCATCAGAATTACTCTGATTTACTCTTCACTTACATCAATTATCCTGGGGGTATATTTCTCTCACTCTGCCTTCTGTTTCCCATTGGGTTAGACTCAGAATTAAATAGAAGATACTCTCGGGGTAACAAGGCAGAAACCTTCTGTGCCTTAGGAATTAGATCCTGAAGGGAGCAAGCAGCTGAAAGGGTTAACCAGCCAGCTCTGACTATCACACAAGGTCCATTCCATGTTCACCTTTCATCTTGGGGTTTTTTGTTGTCTTTTTTTTTTTAACCTACACACATTTGTTACCACCAGGAGAGTCTATGATTTTGTACAGGGCTTTACAAGCTGTCTTACCTAAACAGCTCCCAGTAGCTGAAGAGGATTTTTATCTTTCAGCAGTCTTGATCTAAAGCATTCTGCCCTCATGTACTTATCAACTTTCCAAAGAATATGATTCAGAATTTTAAAATAATAACTGTTGTGTTTCTTTTTATTCTGATTTCTTCTTGATCTAACTTGCAATAGAAAAAGCACCAAACAAAAAACCCCTAAACATGGGACTAACTTGCTGTGCTTAGGTGTTACAGGCATGCTCTGTACAGTGATTTAACTTCTTTCTCTAGTTAATATTTTACTACTCATATGTAGAACTTTTACCATCTATTTGTTATACATGGAATAAAACTTTTTGATTCCACATCACCAAAAAGGCAGGAATATTGACATGTTCTTGCACACAGAAGTGAAGCAGAGCTGGTTAAAAGCATACCAGAGAATGAAAATGGCAAGTAACACACTGAAATTTCAAAATGAGGGGGTTTTTTGAGCCTGGTAAGAAACAATTACTAGAGTGAAATTTGTAACCTAAAATTGAACGTTTTTCTGGTCTGTGCTGTGCTATCAAAATGGAAGTGCCAAAAGGAGAGATTTGTGAAATATTTACCTCACAAAGAAAATGCTCTTCTGGGAGATGCTTAATTTAGAAAAAAAGTCTTCCTAGTGGTGAAACAGAAGCCAGGCAATCCTGATCTGGCACTGCAGTCACTGGGATGTTAGAATGAAACTGCTGTCATAATTAGCTGCCTGATTAATTTCAGACAAGTATTTTTGATACAAACCTAAAAATTCTTATTGCTCTCAAAACACACAAAAGCCCACTGATACTTGAATTCCCTCCTGTCCATTTATACCTATATCAAGGCAATAATGCAGCCCTGGATTTAGTTCTAAGCCTTGTTCTTTTAATCTCCTTCCTGAGAGCATTGAGAAAAAAGCACTAGGCAGTGTTTAATTATCTCCTGCAGCAGTAGCTGTGCCCTGGGCAGGGGAGGATTATTTGCCTCCCACCAGCAGTCTGGGGGTTCTCTGTGTGCTCTGTGACCCACTTGCTGGGGATCTGCAGTGACAATACAAACACAGCTCCAGGAAACCCCTCTGGGAAGAGAAAAAAAAAAAAAAAAAAAAAAAAAAAAGGAAGAAAAAAGAAAAGAAAAGTGACAGCATCACTAGCGATGGCATGAAAAGAGGGAGTGCTGCTTTCTCACTTTTTGGGTTTTTTTCATCACGCTTTGAAGGCCTGCATGGTCACAAGGGCTGGAGGAACAGCATCAGAGCATCCACTCAGCTCAACTGAAACCCTCTGACCTGCTGGGCTTTGCTGCTGGGCCTGGCCTTTGTTAGACTGACTTCAGCTAGTCCCTTTGGGTTGTTGTCAAGTGGAGTGCTCAGGCTGCACTTTGTATTTTTTAATATTTAAAAGTAAGTACTTCTGCATTGAGGAACACCAAGAAGTCCCCTGCTGTTCTGTGCTAGCAGGAACACTGTTCATAGCAATTTAGCTCAAGACAAAAGGTGTGGTTTGAGTGTGTTCAGAGTCAGCCTTCTTCCAGTTCAGTTACTGGTGGAAGGCAGCTTTCTCTCAACTCGTTTATGTCACAAAAAGTTGACAGAAATATATTTGTGGGAGTGGGGGAAGTTCCAGATAACTTAAATCATTTTAATGAGAGAGGAGAAGGAGCTGAGGCTTTCATTTTGTCTTTAAAGCTATAAGGTGGAGGTTTAAGTGCTAAGAACAAGTTTCAGATGAGAAGAATAGTTATGAACTCAATGAATTAATTAGGGTCAAAAATTAAAACATGACTGCAATTCTGTACCTCTGAGTCATTTCAATATACTTGGAATGGCAGTGAATAAAAATACTCAGACTTATCCAAGCTAAAAATGTCATCATTTTTGGCTGACATAGGGAATATAGCTTAAAATCCTGTATGTCACTGAAATGCCAGAAATGTCTGGTAACTCACAGGAAAATTAAGGCATTTATAATGACAGAGCTGTTTTATCAGTGTGATGCTGAGAACTGAACCTAAGCCCGGGCACCAAAGCAGTTCAGCAGCTTCATTTGTACTCCTTGGTGCAGTTTCCATAACCAGAGCAGCTCGGGGACTCTGGGTGGGACCCATCACTGTCCCCTTTGCAGGGAGCCCAGACATCCCCGAGCAGCTCCTCAGCAGGTGAGGGCTGTGCTGCCTTGTTTTGGTTGAGACAGCTTCTCACTGATTTTTACTCTGCTCCATTCCCTGCATGCCCGTTTGCCACCAGGGCTCTCTGTTATTTGCCCAGAGCTGGAGGAGCCCCCACAGGAGCTGCTCTTTGAGCACAGACACGCTGCACTCCCCAGGCTGTGCTGTCACCCTCAGTTTGTTCAGCAGTTTTCAGCTGCTGGAACTGCATTGCTCTTCAAGTACCTTTGTTTCTTTTCACAGTCAGGTTCCACTGGGTAGGTGATACCCTGGTTAGGCTCCAAATTATTTGTTACAAGGTCTTGTTACAAGGTCTTTTAAGACTAAACTCTCCAATTAAGAACTGACACCTAGATTATTTTCCCTTTTAACCCAATAACTGATCCCAAAAACCCCAATGTGGACTTTTCTGCCCAATTACAAAATACCACCCAAACCCATGAAGAAGAAGGAAGAAGAAGCATGAAGAAGAAACCCAGGACAACACCCTGTGCCCTCCATCTTGCTTCCATCCACAACATACTAAAAATCCCAGAACCTGAATTTCTCACCAAGTGATCCACCTACACTGCTCGCTATAATCTATTTCACACTTTTGTGGATTCTGGTCTATCTTGAAGTCTAGGAAACTTCCTCCACGAATGAGGGTCAAAGTCAGTGCTCCCCTGGGGTCAGGGCACCCCAGAGCAGACAGAGAAATATTCCCTGTGCCCTGAGTTTCCACAGGGCTGGGTGAGATGAAGAGACAGGGGGTGTGCTGGTGCCTGCTCGTTCCACCTCAGCCCTATGGGCTCTGAAATGTGGGCACCACCCCATCACCTCACCTGCTGGCCTCCCAACCTTCAAAAGCAGCCAGGAAAGCCTCACTTGAAAGCACAGAGCATATTCATTTGCTAAGAGTTTGCTGTTGCTTTTTGGGTTTTGGAGAAGTCACTTATTTAGGAACACTAATGCACTGTTAAGGTAATAGGAGACAAAAGAAACTGTAATGATTACTCTGCTTTCTACAGGAAATCAGGGAAAACAACCAAAATGAAGATAAAGCTCTGCTAGCATTTCTAATAATGCACTGGAAAATGTTTTCCTTCAATCTATCTTTTCTTCTATTGACTAAGAAGCTGAGTTAATAGGTTTGTTCACTTAAGACATATGTGTGGGCTTTTAATACAAGCTGGTTGTTTCTCCCATCATTTCATCCATGATGTACCAATCAATTTTCAGAGTTGGGCTTGCCTTTTTTTTCTTTTTTTTTTTTTCCTGGATGTTGGTTTCTCTTTTTTCAAACTGCTCTTTCAAAATATGAATGGTCAGGATTACCTCCTGATAGATTCTCTAGGGGCTCAGTGGTGTGACATCACATATCTGGGGACATTCTAAGCAGCCTCTTGGCTTTATAAATAGAGACTCATAAAAATTAAAAACAATTAACCAGGTTTCTGCACATCTAGAAAAAGAAGTCAGCAAATTTAATACCCTACATAGTACACAGTCCCTTGTGTCCAATCTAAGTTCATGTAACATATTTAAATATAATTAACATGGAACCTTGGGATGATGCTATTCCTAGTAAGACCTGGTCAAGAGGAAGACCTAACACAGGTGGAACAGCAGAACCTTTACAGTGCAGTTTGATAGTAAATTCTCATTTATTTAGTATTGTCAAATATGAAGAAACAAAGCTCTTATCCCTAAGGCTGGAATACAAACCTGCACATCCTGATTTCATAACCCCTGCCCTAGTCAGTAGATCCCACTGCTTTCTGCTGGGTTTAGTCATTAAATCTTTGTTGTAAAGTCTGTGGTTATTTCAACAAATGCATGTATCTCACAACAGAAACCTCCAGGATCTGCAGGCCCATGTGCATGCCAAGCGCCTGATGAAGTGAAGCCACTGAGCACAGCTCTGGTTTGCTCAGCAGCACTGAGGCTGAACAACACCATCAGATCCAGCAGCTGCTCTTCTGTTCAGCCACAGGCTGAAATTCAGGAGGGAAACAAAAACAGAGCTACACACCCTTCAGCAAAGGCTTGGGGAGCTTGGTGAGAGCTTCAGCTTGGGAAAGAAGGAGACTCAGGGATGACCTTATCACTCTCTACAGCTCCCGAAGGGTGGCTGTGCTCAGCTGGGGTTGGTCTCTCTCCAGGCAGCACTGACAGAACTAGAGGACACATTCTCAACCTGCACCAAGGGAAATTTAGGTTGGATATTAGGAAAAAGTTTTTCACAGAAAGAATGATAAAGTTCTGGAATGGCTGCCCAGGGAGGTGGTGCAGTCACCATCCCTGGGTGTGTTTAACAAAGCCTGGATGTGGCACTGGGTGCCACGGTTTGGTTGAGGTGTTGGGGCTGGGTTGGACTCCATGATCTTGAAGATCTCTTCCAACCCAGTGATTCTGTGAATTCTGTGCATTCCTTGAGTTTCTTTTGCCTCTGAACACCAGCTCCACCTGGCCAGCCTTTGGTGCTGCACTGGCACCAGGCAGGGTGAAGGTCAGGTGAGTTCACTCTTCAACCCGAGGAGGAGACGTTTGCTCAGTGAGCATTTTGAGAAGCTTGTGCTGTTTCTGATGATCAGATACACAGACTGTGAGGGGAGGGAGGATCAAACCTGGGCCTGCACTGCACAGCAGAGAGCTGCCCTGCCTGGCACAGTGTCCCATGGAGCAGCTACACTTTTACTGCTTTTGGCACATTTATGTGTCCCTTTCCCTCTTGGTTTTAGCTTTTGTTTTACAGAAATGCTGACTGTATTATTCCTGCTCTGTGATAGCTGGCAGTTACCTGTCCTCCAGGAAGACAGAAAAATAGAATTTTAAGCTTTTTGTGGAGTAAAAAGTCTCATTAACCCACCTCTTAATGAAGAAAGCTCTCTTCCAAGAAAAGGGGATGGGAAGGAGACTGTGTATTTTAAATCATAGCTACAATAGAACTGTTCCTTTTCTTTTTGAATAAAAAATATATTCTGTCTGGACTTAAATGTTTTGTAGACAGCTGTATATTCAGGTACAAACAACTGATTTTTTTTTTTTTTTCTACAACTGATGTTATGTGAACAAAATCTCAGTCATAATAATGGATCCCAAAAATGTTTTAGCTGGGAAATTCCTTTAACAGAACAAATTCAATAATTTGCTGTAGGGCTCATGTTTGTAATGTAATGCTTATGGCCAGATAGATTTATTATTGACTTAGTTTTTATTAAAAACACGAGAGAAGGTATCAGTAGCTGACTTGCTGTTAGCCAGTTATCTGAGGAAGGCATCCAAGCCTTATATCAAAAAGGGCATGAATTCTGAACATGAAGATTGATTGATTCTTAAATGAAATACTTTTAATATTTCATGGGAAGGATTTTTCTGTGGCCAAGTAGTGCATACCACAAAAAATGTCTCCTGGGCAGAAAGCAAGCTTGTCTACTAAAATTTGTTTTCTTTTCTTGAATTTGGGTTTTTTCCACCCTGGCTCTGACCTAGAGCAAACACTTCTCCCCTCTGCAGGAGCTGGTGCTGCACTAGAGGAGAGCTGTTCATACCTGGAGGTCTCTGGTGTCCCAGAACAACCACCTGGGCAGCTGCCTGGCTAATTAACACCCATGTGCTAGTTCAGAGTCATAGAACTGACATTTGGAAAAAGCAACAAGCAATCTCCCTCCAATCATCTCAGAGTTAGGCAGGACATGGTGAACAGAGCAATGTAATTGCAGGAATTAAGTTGCTGTAACAAGTGTAATTCTTTTACTCCACACTGGCTGCCAGCTCCTCTTTAACTTCTCATTTGTTACCACCTGTAAACTTGTATGATTTTTTTTTTTATTTATTGCCATTTATTCCTCAAACTTCCACACTTCCAAGATTCCAAAACTCTATCTTTTCAGTGATGGAAAGAGTGATGTCTAGAAACATCACAGGCCTAAGAGGAATGTAAGCACATACCTTAAATAGGAAAAAAAAATCTTTTTGCACAGAGTAGATATTTCAGAGACATCAAATATGATTGCAGTAGACTTTTTTACAGCCTGATACAGACCCATGAGAGTCTCATGGCTGTTTTCATTCTGATTAAAGGAGCTAAATTTTCTTCAAACACACACCACCACCCCTTTTATAAAACTTCTGCAGAGTGGGAGTGTAACTTGATAGAAACTAATTGCTCTGGATTAAAGGAACAAGCCTGCAGCCTCCACATATTATATCAGCACTCAGAACAGACAGGGACGTTTTTTATGAGGAGGAAATTGCATTTGAAGTACTCTCAATATTCATAATATCTTGGGCTCTCTCAAACCCTGGGTGTGGTGTTATTTTAATGGTGCACAGGGATTGGTTGTGTGGAGGAGGCAAAATTGGTTTGTCACAGATCCAGAAGTGATAAAGCTGATTTTGAAATGGAGATTAAGGCCTTGTGGAGGGGGAAAATGACAGTTTTCTTTAACAGAAGAAATATTAACACATTAATGCTCATTCATCTTCATTTTTATGTGCTTGCTCTGTTCCAGCCGGGTACATCAGAGGTCAAATGCTCTGATTCATATTTTCTGAAGGAGTTTGTTTTCATGCCCAAGTTATCTCAGAACAGGAAGTTCCTCTCTAAGAATGAACAAAATTCTGGGGTTCATGGGTGTTTGCAGCCAGCTCCAAAGCTCCTGTAACAGCCTTTTAACTTGAACTGCTGGCAAAGTGTGAGTGATGAGCCCCAGGGCTGGGAGGGGACAGGAACAGATGTGAGCTTCACAAATGGATCCTGTAAATAATGGCCTAAACCACAGAGGCAGACCTGGCCACATAAATATATCATCCCCTTTTGGTATGTTTTTATCTCACTCCCAATGGAAAACTCTCTGTGCAAAGGAGATTTCTGACCATTTACAACCTGAATGAGAATTCTCAGTGCAATTAAAAAGAAATATGTGGACTCTTAATGAAGAGAAAAGAATTGAGTAATTTCATGCATTTTTAAAATTAAACATTCTTATTACTAGGTTTAGGAAAAATAAGAAAAAAAAATCTTCCCAATGGAATGAAGCCACAAAAAAGTCAGGATCAGCTACTAGAACTTCTCTTTTTTTTCCCACCATTTCACCAGACAAAATATATCAGGCTATTGAAAAACCCTAGAATATACAAAGACAATCCCTCAGTGTGGAAAGGAAACTTCCTCTAAAGAAATGGTCATGCAAAGGCAGAAGGAACTGGAACTTCAACTTTATCAGCCATATCAATATTTTACTGCAGTAACAAATTCACACAGATGCCAAGATATTTTATGTTGCCAAATGGTGCTTTTATTTTGCAGCACATGTTGTGCATTCTTTTTTAGAAGTGAACACATCTGCTGTGACTTCTTCCAATATCCATTTTTCCTTCCCTGCAATTTGGGCTATGAAGATTACAAAGCCATAAATCAGAACCATGGTGAAGGCAAGGGATCTGATTTACAAACGTGGTTAATCTTTGCCTCTGAGGAAGCTCTGAGCAGTGCAGGGAGGCTGGGGCACCCTCAGCTTTGGGAGGTGGCATTTCTGCTGCAGCAGGGCCTTCTGTGGGCAGAAATGGGAACTATTTCAGCCAGTGTTCCCAAATATTTCAGTGATTAGATGGGGACACAGTCAAAGAGCAACTGCTGAACTCTGAAGTTACATGGGAGAGAGACAAGCAGGTGATGGGATGGGTTTGAGTTTCCATGGAATCCCAGATGTGTTTGGGCTGGAAGGGATTGTAAGGATCATCTTCTTCCACCCCTGCCATGGCAGGGACACCTTGCACTGTCCCAGGCTGCTCCCAGCCCCAGTGTCCAGCCTGGCCTTGGCCACTGCCAGGGATCCAGGGGCAGCCACAGCTGCTCTGGGCACCCTGTGCCAGGGCCTGCCCACCCTCACAGGGAACAATTCCTCATTCCCAATCTCCCATCCAGCCCTGCCCCGTGTCAGTTTGAAGCTGATAAGTTTTAGTTTGAAGCCTTAAGTTTTAGTGTTCATATTTTCCAGATTCTGTACTGCATTAGTGTGTGACTCTGAACTTCACATGAAGGGTTAGCAAGTTCTCACAGCTCAGTCACACAAAACACAAAAATCCTTTTCCAGCCCCAGGACCAAGGACAAGCTGCATCTTCAGGCCCAAAAATTGTAAACAACAGAGAACTGAGAAGAGCAATCTGGGAGGATGGGACTGCATAACCTGAAGCTGGAATTGGACAATTAACCCCAATATGTAGTGGATAAAAACTTATAAAAATGTGAAAACTCGTGACCCATAGTCCATCTTGGGTGCAGCCCTGGCCGGGCTCTTGTGCTGCCCAAGGTTGAAGCTTTCTAATAAATCCCTGCTTTATTCTGTAACTCTGCCTGACCTCTGTTCCAGGTGTCCTTTCAAGGTATCAAAGCCATTCCCCCTGATCTGGCACTGCCTGCCCTTGTGCTGCTCATTGTTATCCTGCTGGTCTCCTTCTCTATTCTCACCATTCCTAACGAGTCACCAGCAGAGTGTGAACAGAGAAACTTTATATAGAAACCTCCACACTGCAAAATACTGCAGCATTGCTTGATTGAAAACACCTTCTGTTGTTTCACTCCTGTAACTTCAGCCAAAATTCCTTCAAACTGTTGAGTCTTTGCTGCAGTCACACTTTGAAGGGACACAGAGAGATCCCTCGTGGAGGGGAGAGAGTTTGCTGGTGTAAATGGATGAGAACTGGCTGTGGGTTTTAGGGGTTTGCAGGTAACTGTTAGAAAAAATGGGCAACATTTAGGGGTTTTTGGCCAAGTTAATATGTAACAAATTTAGGGTCCTTGATAACCTCAGAATTTGTTTGGAAAATCCAAATTTAGTCATAAGACAACTCATTCTGTTACAGTGACATGCAAAATATTAATTGTTTAATTAATCTAAGAAAATTGTTTAAGAAAATTTTAATAACATTAAATAAAAAAATTAAATTAAATGAAACCATTTTCTTAAAATTTATTTTATTTTCAAATACAATTTATGGAATGATATCTCCACCTTGACAGTAGGTCCATATCTTTTGTGACTTTTAGTTGAGGATCTCATCTTAGGTATTTCCTGGTCCACAGAACAAAGTTATTCCATGCCACTCCCTGGCACACCCCAGAGACTAGCTTGAATTGTAATGTTTAGATTCGGGTTTCTAAAGGCCTCTTGTGTGTCCATCTGTCACCTGTCTGTGTGTCCTCCTGGCTTCCAGGAGAAAGGGGTGTGGTGGCTTTCAGCAATTGGAGTAAACAGGAAGGACAATATTTTTTGGCTTTTCCTTGCCACTGTCAGCTCTGCCCCTACCCTTCCCCTCGCTAATATTTGTACTCTTGCAAACAGTTTTTTTTTTCTCTTGTGCTATATAAAGGTATTCAAACTGCATCACTTCCTTCTGCTTGTGATGTTTCAAAATGGGGGATGTGGTGTTGGCTGAGCTAATCCAAATGTGGAGGTAAGGCAGTGAATAAAAGTGAAATACTACCATCAGCCTTCCTATTTTCAGAACCAATCACATCTCTATGAAGTGCTAGAGCAGCTCCTCACTGCTAAACACCAATGACCAGTAGCCAGTGCCTATTTTTATTTTTGCTGGTTGTTTACATTTTGCTCTTTACTGGTGAAATGCTTGAGGAGCTGGAGGTTTTCCCCCCACAATGCCTCAAGTTAGAATTAAAGTTGCAGCAGTCTGAGCAGGAGTTAATTCATTCTGCTATTAAGCCTTCAGTTACACTGAGGCTTTATCATTCACTGCTAATAAATGGTATTTATAGTTGGCATATACCTCCTGTAGCAACAATAACAAATGTGTTGCCTGAGATAACCTACTTTATATAGCTGTTAAAAGGCACTTTTCATTGAAGTTTCACAATTTTAAAAATTCATTATAAACCTCTTGAATCCTCCAAGGACCGAAACAATGTGTGAAGCTGGATGCCTAAAGTGCAGGCCAGATTTTGAAAAGGGCTCAGAAGAGCCCACAATAGAGGGCTGATATTTAAGTATGCTAAGCACACAGCAGCTCCTAATGCCATACTCAGATCTGGGCTCTCAAAAGAGTTCACAAGAGCCTTGTGTGCTGTGAGCTTTTGAAACACTGGCCATGTCACAACAGGCACTGCTGGGGACTTTACACTCCTCAGAATCTGCTAAGTCTGCCTTTGATTTCTCTGGGTCTCAAGCACTTTCAAATGCCTGGACCTAAACAAAGATCTGTGCTTTATGTGGGATTAGTTCCTTTTATCTAAGAATATCATTATTCCATCCTATCCTATGATCAAGAAAATAAATAAATAAAAATACCTGGCATGGTGTAAGATGTTTGTAGACTTAGGAGAACTGGGTAATATTCTTCCAGCTGCTGTGTGTCCTCACTTGTCTCAACCAGCCAGAACAGGGTTATTCATTTTGTTCTATAAGCACAGCTGAGAATTTTGTTTGGGCAAAGCAAAATTTGGTAACTCCTGCCTTCTTTTGGGAGGCTTCAGTGTCTGGAGCAGCCAGTGCAGCTGAAGGCAAAAATAAATGTGTGCAGTGGCTTGGCAACAAGGTGAGAGGAGTTTCTGTGCCAAAGGTGTCGCTCACAGGAGGCTGTGCTGAGGTGGGGATGAGACTCTGCTCCCAGGGAACAGGGACAGGACCAGAAGGCACAGGACCAGAAGCTCCACACTGTGCCAGGTGAGGCTCAGCTTGGATATAAGGAAAAGTTCCTTCATTCAAAGAGTGGCTGAGCACTGGAAGGGGCTCCCCAGGGGGGTGGTGGTGGGGTCACCATCCCTTGAAATGTCCAAAACCAAGTGGAAATGGCATTGAGTGGAGGGGTCTGGTGGGCAGGGTGGTACCTGTTTGAAGGTGGGACTCAATGACCTTGGAGGTCTTTTCCAACCTTACTGATTCCACAATTCTCTGTCACCAGGTCCCCATCAGCTCCTTCTGTGGCCTTACCCCAACTGAGAGGGCTCAGACCTTTTGGGCCAGTCAGAGGAGTGAGCAAATGGGATGGAAACTTCTGACAGCACAGCAAAAATGCAGAAACCCCACCAGAAAGTGCAATCCCTGACTATTGCTGTATAACCAAACCCTAATTCTTTGCTGCTTTCACAGCCCCAGGCCAGAGGAGCAGCCAGCCTGGGTAGGTGGGCCCTGGGCATTGTGTGTCCTTGTCAGAACTGTACGTACTGCATGTGTCAGATAAAAAGCAAAGCCTGTGGTAAAGAGAAAGAGCTTGAGTTCTTGCATTTGCTCTGCCTGATAGTGAGGATTTCATTTGGATGATTCAGCTTACCACTTCTACATTTGCTGTGAATCAGTATTGAAGTGTCATGTTGTAGGAGCTGCCTATTGATGGGAACTTAAATTAGCATTAAGGAGCAGCCACAGACTTTGCAAGATAATCTGGCTTTATTTGTGCCTTCCCTTCTTGGCTTCTGTGTGTGTATATCTTATTACCAGGGAAAATTACTTTTCTTTGTGCTGCCCTTTAGAATTGGGAAGAAATTACACCAGTCCATTGAATGAACAGCAGCACAGAGATTAAACACGGGGGGTGTCAATCTGCTAAAAGTTACTGTGCTAAACAGCCAGGAAACCCTTTGAAAGGGATGGCAGGCAAGGAGATACTGAATTAATCTCAGTATTGCCTGTGACAATGCAAGGACTTTAGTCTGGGGGAGATGTGTTCTGCCAAAGCAGGGAAAGGAGAGTTTTGTTCCCTTTGGAAGTGGTGCTGGAGAGTCACTGCTGTGCAGGAGGAGACACCTCTTGGTGGTGGTGCTGATTCCAGACTCAGGGGAGCAGAACAAATATCCTGGAAGGACAGATGGGATGCCTGTGTGGGAGTGTGGATAACCAAGCTCTAAAAATCCTGTTGGATTAAATGCACATACAGTGGGGCTGAGGATTTAGCCCCCATTTACAGCTACAGGATTGTGGTTTGCTTGTTGCATTTCTGATTTCCAAATCCCTTAAATACCTGGGGCCATGTTATTCTGGGGTGTAAAACTGGGAAATTTCACTTAAATTGAGACCTACCTCGAGGTGAGGGGGTGAGAGAAGGGTCTGATCTCAGAGTTCTTTTCACCTGGAGTAATAAAATAGCTAATTTGTTTTTCCCCTGACACTCAGTGAAACTTTTGGGGAATGAAATGTATTGTTCCTACACACTTCTGGATGGCTGGGGAGTGAAGAGCTAACAGTGTGTGGTTCCCTTTATCCAACAGTCCCCTTCTGACAGGGGTTGGGTTGATGCTCTGTGGCTGCTGTGCTCATAATTAGCAGAGCACAGTTTAGACCCATTTTAGGCTGTTTTCCAGTGTCCTGGAAACAGAGGCATTGTCAGGAGAGCCAGGCATTGGCAGCTGGCTCTGCTCACTGACCAGTCCTTGGCTTCAAACTCTGCATTTAAAACCTTGATGTGTGAGACAAAGCATTGGGGATGTTTGATTGACTTTCTAGTTATTACTGAGATCAAAGGCTTGCTTTTGTTTGTTTGTTTGATTTTTTTTTATTTTTTTTTTTTGCATCAGACTTCTTTATTCTACCACCTGGGCTGGGTTATTTATTGAAAGAACTGCATGCAGAGATGTTAAATTCCAGGGAAAACTCAGTGATCCAGCATCACTCTCTATTAGGTAACAGCTGATTGCACTGCCACTACAGGAACCTAAGCACAAGTTTATCTGTTTTTCCTGGGGAAAAGATTTAGCTTTCTGGGTCAGCCTTGTATGCAGGCAATTTGTGTTTTTCTCCTCTTGCAGTGGAGCTTTCTGCAGTGTGGGTGGGAAGTCCTACCACTTTTAATAACATTGCTCCAATCCTGCTTTGGAGCGAGTTGGCAGTTCCTTGATAGTCTGGTGAGTCCTTTGGGCTCCTGGTGAATATGTTTGGATATTTAACACAAAAAAAACCTAAAGCCTCATCTTTTCAGAGGCTTACCTCTCAGCCAATCCACTAAGGTGGAATAGGTTTTTTGTTTCTCAAAATACTTTTAATTTATAAAGCAAAAGGCAATCTGTTAATTTATATTTGCTGTATGTATTCCATGTCTGAAGTTGGTGCCTCTCCAAAATACATGACTGCTTATGGAGCTTTTAATAATATGTTGTGGTGCTGGTGATGATAACTCATATTTAACTAGGCAGTGCCTGTCAGATTGCTTCTCTGCTGAGCCTGGGAGGGTACCTGAGCTTTGCAGCAGACTGACAAAGTGCCTGGGATGCAGTGATTAGTGAATCTCAGAGACTGAGGACTCCAACACTTGCATTTGGGGATGCAAATAGTCATTTTTCCCTATTATGTTTCCATACCATAAAATCCCAGTAATTCTTACTCTACACATAGATATTTCCAGCATTACCTGAAATCAGCAGTGGATCAGTAGCGTGGGATGTCTGGGATAGGATTGGAGTTGGGAAAACATTTACAGTTTTTAATGAAACATGGTCCTTTGAAAAATCAACCCCACTATTTGCTGATGCCAAACATGGTTTTAATGGATATCTAAATTTTTCAGTTTAAAAGAAATATTTATAAACTAAATTTAGCTGCGTGTGTATTGTAACTTTGCATCCTAATCTAAATTAGATACATTTCAAACAACTGAATTTTTATTTCAGGTAAAATAAAACACTGTGGCCAAAAGCTATTTCTGGTCTTTTTTTTTTCTTCTTTTTTTTTTTTTTAATTACAAAAGCTTGGGAACTTGATGTGATTTGGCTTGTGGCCAAACACTTCACATTTCTCAGCTATCCAAAATAAACCATAGTGAGATAGCTGAGATCATCTCCTTGGTGGATATCTTCAAATAGAATCTGATTCACAACATTTCTGTGGGTTCAGGAATCCTCAGCTGAGCTCTGAATATCCCAGTGTTCCCTATGCCAGTGTCCAGCTCCTGGTGAGTAACTGGAAAACTGCTGTTTGAGGTGCAGACCTGCACAATAATGTCCCAAATCTTTTAGCTGCTGAATGCCAATAGCAAATCCCAGTATTTGTTTTCTCCATGCTGTTGCTCCCCATGTACCAGTAATGCTCTTTTTTTGCATTTTTGTCCTGAGGGAGGTGAAATGCAGCTCTGGCCCCAGTCTGGGTCTCTGCACTGCTGAAGGGAAGGGTCCCTGTGCAGAAGGGTCCCCCAGCAGGGCTGGGAGCTGTGTGGGACCTGCCTTTGCATGGTGTATTTACATCTCTGCCCGTCTGCTTTATCCTTCTTGTCCTCCCCACATGGAGTTTGTTTGTCCTTGTCTATTTCAGGCACTTGCATTTGATTTCCAGATAATCATTCTGCTGGAAAACACGGACCTGTGCTGTTATAAGAGGATAAATAGAATAACTTCCATGGGAATTTGTTAGCAGGGTGTAATCTACCTTTTAATCCCACCACTGGTTTCCTTCCTTCAGAGAATTTGCTTTTCCTTGCCCTGATTTTATGGTGTGTTCCCAAGACCTTTAAAATCATCATGATTAATTCTCATTGCACAGTAGAAAAAGGACCCTGAAGCAAAACAAAAAGCATTTTTATCCAGAATCCACATCTATTACTTTTGCAATTATGAGGATTCGAGTGTCTTAATTAGCCCCAAAATAAAGCAGCTTTATTCTTCAGATCACAACATTCAGGCTACCAGAGGTAAAGAGAGAAAACCTGAGGAAAGCTATTAAGGGCAAAATTATGCCTAACACTGCATGATCACAGGTAGACAGATGTTAGCAGCAAGGCAGCAGATGTCCAACTAGACAGCAATAAACACACTGGAGGCAAGAACACGTTCCCTACCATGGTGCTGGGGAGGAAGGGGAAGATGCAGGAGGTGTTCCACCCTTTGTGCAGTGAGAAAATGACCTTTACCCTTGTGTGAGCACCTTGGACGGTGTGGATGTCCTGTGCTGGTCAGAAAATTAATGAGTTTGAAGGGTTTTCTTCAGATGGGAGTTTTGGTTTTATTTAGGGCTTTATGATTGTGATTAGGTTTTAAAAATGCCCCTGCTGCAGATCAAATTCTGCCTTGCTATAGGGCCACCAAAAAACTGAAAAGGGCCACAAGACCAGCTATGCCAGTGAGGGTTTTTGTTAGATGAGCGTTATCCTAAGGCTCCTTTTGTTATCTTAGATATTTCACCTCAATCCATTCTGCTTCTTCCAGGAGAGTTACCTATTACAGCGGGTTTTGGATATGATCTGGTGGAATTAAGGAAATATTAAAGAGAGGGAAAACCAGAGGGAATATTTTGAAAGAATAAGAAATGGTTATTTGTTATCTACAGGGTAATCAGTGTCCAAGAAGAGGAAACTTTTTTTTTAGTAGCATGCTACTAATTAATGATTTGAAACAAAGAAATAAAAATATTCTTTAAGGTACAAGTTATTAATTACAGGTTTGTTTTTTTTTTTTTTATATCTATATGGTAGAACTGAATAAATTACTGGTCAAGTAAATCATAACAGAATTGTGGTGCTGCAGATTGTCCAGATGAAAACCAGTCCTGTTAGAGTGTGGAGTAGCAAAACAGAGTGTCCAAAATCTGCCCAAGCAGTGTGTGCGTCCTCCAGGCACTGTTACATCAAACAAACATCACTTGTCACTTGTTAGCACCATTAACTAGACAAGTCCAAAATAAAGCATGGAGCAGAAAAGATACATCTTACATTCTATAGATGGTGTGCTGTGAAATCTATTAAAGCTGACAGAGAAGAGGGCTCTGAATTAGTGAGCAGGCTGATTACACCTCGTTCTTTATTCCCTATTGACTTTGGGTATGCCATACCTTTCCATTTCCTAGAGAAATAAATTAAAAGTCAGAACTAATTTGCCTGATGGAGGGTGCAGGTGGAATTTTGTTCGGACGAGCATTTGCACATTGTGAAATCCAATTTAACCCCTTGATGGGGTATAGTTTATTTTCTTTTGTTGACAGCTTTGTGGCAGCTAAAATAGGAACCTGATTAAATAGAGACAGTGAGAGATTGAGGTCTTGTTCTAACAGCAGGAGGATCAAGGCCTCTAATCTTATCTCCCTGAACACTGAGATGAGCTGAGGATGCTGGCAGTGAGATAAGCTTGGCTATTTTGAGCTATAAAAGACCTCAAGAAAAGAGAAGAGGTGTGAGGTGTGGGAAGATATTATTTTTCACACACACAAATAATACTGCTTGTTTCAATACATTTGGGTCAAGTGTTGGGAACGTACAGGATATTATAAAGGCAGTGATTTCATTTTGCTGTATGGGCATACATCAAAGGATAAATAATAAGCTCTTGCTCCCTCTTTACAAAGAAAATACACGTCTGCAAATTCTTAAATACAATTCATAATTTATAAACTACCAGCAGCTCAGTAATAACAGTAGAGGCCGAGTGGGAGGAGACCACTTCTGGCACAAGTGGAATTGCTTTCTTGCAGTCAAACTTTTAAAATATTTTAAATGGAACAATAACAAATCACCAAGGAAAGCCTTTTGTCAGGTTCAATGCAGACCTGTCTCTACAGGACTGTGTGTTTATCTTTTGCTCATTTATTTGGAAGTAACCAAAGAAATTATCAAAGTTCTGTTCCCCTTCTGGTTCCTTATGTGGTGTTGGGTTTTTCCATTTTCTTGTAATACTTTGTCCCATGTCAAATTTCAGGATGTTAAATAAAATTAGGAATGAATGAATAAAGAAAGGAAAGGAATGAGACAACACTGGGCTTATATTTATTTCTCCTTGATTTCCTGGGAGAAAAAAGTAGAAGGAAAGCCTAGACACAAATACACAAAAGCATAATGTAAAAAATACTTTTTAAAAAAGTAAGCCAGAACCCTTCACTTGTATAAGTATCTTTAACTAGTAGAGGTTTAAAATGAAAGTTAAATCAATTTAGTTTAGCCATGGACCTGTTTGCTGATCTGTGGAGCTCTGCAGATCTGTGCTAGCTGAAGTCTGCTGAGTCAATAACATCTACAGTTTATCTTGTACTTTCTTTAGCACATTTTAGAAACTCCTTTGGTTAAGGATCAGCCTCCAGCATTGTCTGGCTACATGGGCTCCTGTTGTCACATGAGAAAGTACAACCAAAACATTTTGTCCACCTGATAGGGCCAATCTTCTCTGATCAAAACACCACTGACTCAGTTCCACTCTCCACCAGAATGGATTTTGGATCTCAAAATTATTTTTTTGTGTTGGTGTAATTTTTTTTTCCATTATGCATATCCAAAGCTCTCCATCAGGATGTGCATTCCTGGCATATATTGCAGAGGAACTTGGTTTGTTCAAAAGTATGTAATAAATATTTTTTAAAGGCTTTACTTGTTTTTAAGGGGTTTAAAACCCCTATTGCCAAGTTGTGCTCTCAAATCCTTGTAATGATTATTAACATTGATTTACAATTTCAGTATCCAAACTCATTGAGTGCATCATGGCACAATTAAACTGGCCCAGTTGCAGTGGTTTTGGCACTGATAGCCAAAACCTGGAATTTCCTTATGGGGTTTGTTGCAACAGCAGAGCAGAAGGTCTTCCACGAGGACTGTGAGAGGTCAGAATTTTTCTGGGGTTCCCATCTTTGTTCTAAAATGTCTTGAAAATAAATTATCAAAAACAGCAACTTGCAAACTATTTTCCTACAAGGCTTTTTTACAAAAAAAAAAAAAGAAAAAAAGAAAAAAAGAGGGTTTTAGAATTAACAACAGCATCATATTTCATGAGACACTTCACTTGTGTTGCTTCTGCTAAGCTAGGAGTGGTGCAGTAAGAAATTACTGGCAGTGGCTGGACTAGAGAGGGAGTAGTAACCAAGTGCAGACCATGTGCTAAAATTGTGTTTGTCACTTAACACTGTTACTGCTCTCAGAAACCTGACACTTCATTATATTACTTTAATTGGAAAGCATTGAGATTGAGAAATATCTATTGAGTACTATCTTATTGTCTAGTAATAATAGATAACTATTATCTTATTATTTATTATTTTATCTGTTTAATTGTCGATTGATTAAAAAAAAAGTAAAAACAATTTTCAGGGGGAAAAAACCCAACCAAACAAACAAAAAAAACCCCAACAAAAACCCCCAAAAACAAAAATAGCAACAACAAACTCAAAAACCAAAACCAAACCAAAGCAAAACCAAAACCAAAACAAACAAACAAACAAAAAACCAAACCAAACCAAAACATTAAAAAAAAAAAACTAAAACCAAACAAAAAAAAAACAACAAACAAACAAAAAAAAAAACCACAAAAAAAAAAACCTATGAAATATTAGGAACCAGAATCGGGTTTCATCCCCAGCAAGGCCTGCAGTGGGGTTTGTTACAAAATGCTGTAATTATCTCTGAGCTGCAGCAGAACCTCTCTTTGCACATTTTCCCCACCCCAGTCCAGCTGCATCCCTGCAGAGGAGCTTCAATGAGAGGAGTAACAGAGGTAAGGATCCATGTCAGGTGTGCCCTGAGCAGCTGAAATGCTCATCCCTGCCCTGCCCGGGTTGCCCCGGGTGGAGCAGAGCCCAGGGCAGGAGCTGAGCCTGAGGCATGGCAGGGGGGCAGGAGTGGCTCCACCTGAGCTGTGCTTGCCAGGGCCAGGGGAGCAGGATGCTCCCACACCTGCTGCTCGGGAATTCGGCTGGAAGAGCAGATGCAGGGAAAGGAGAGGCTCAGGAACTTTCACTGGATCAATTTTCCTGAGGCTGGAGGTTATTCTGGTTCTCACCCAGATGATGCGTTGTGCTTAAGGGCTTTGGCCGACGTTTTATAGGGATAAATAGACAGGAAAAACCTTTTTCAGAACTTTTCAGATACCCTGACATTAATTTGACCCGTAGTTGGAAAGGGCAGGTATTAGGAAAAGTAGAAGATCATAACATTACCTAAGTGCCATTTAGTTTTAATTACTAATGGAATTGCAACATAGTAATCATCTGACAGTTAAATATTATTAGGAGTTTGCTCATCATTATTGGAGTTTTGCCACAATCTGTAATGGAAGAAGGACTAAATCTATTAATTTTTGTAGGAAAATTTATGCATTAAGTCCTTGTTGTTAATTCTGTGCTAGGTCTGAAAAGAGATTGCTCTCATTGAGCACTAATTATGGGGTATGTGAATTAGTAAATAAATTTCAAGGATTGAAGTTGTAATATCACTTTCCTTTTGAAACAGAAACCATTTCAATATGCACTCAGAGTGTACTTGGAGCAAAGACTGAGCTTTGTTTTGCTTCTATTGAAACAGAAGTCAGGAGCAGAATGCCTGACCACTTTTGTGGTTGTAATCCACTTTTCAAAGTATGTTATTGGTGATTTGTCTTAAACTGTGTAGACATTAATGCCAAATGCATTGATACTTTTTTTTCAGATGCAGAAAGTTTCTTTTGGCATTTCTTTATTTTAGATAGATTTTAGTTGTCTTTTAAAAGCTTCAGGTAGGATGCTGAAGTACCAGGTAAAATTGCTGGTTTGGCTGTAATGCTCTGCGGACAATTATCCTCATGCCTGAACATTTTCTTTACACAACCATTGGCTTTTGGGTTTTTTATTTTGTTATTAAGTTGTCCTTGATACACAAGTTGGGTTTTTTTTACAGAGAACAGGAGCTATCACAGTCAGCAGTGCATTATTACCTAGGAGGGTCAACACTTTCCTGTCAGGGTTTGCTCTTCATCCACGTGGAAATCGCGTTGTGGAAGTGGCAGCTGTGATCAGATATGAAAATTCAATATTATTTATGTGATATCCATCCAAATCATAATTACTTAAACAATGCAAACCTGCTTACAGGTGCTGTGAGATCCACGCTGCTCAATTCCATGCTTCATTCTGGATGTTCTGCCTTGCCCTGTGGAGATAATAATTTCCTCTAGAAGGGAAGAGGATGTTAAAAGCAGGTGTGATTACACCAGCTAGTTAACATTCCCTCCTCATTGTCACATCCTGAGAGAGAGGGATTTTTAACTCCCCTTTTTCCCCCAACTTTAGATTGGTTGATGTAGCAACAGCCTGTCAGAGTCATCTCTGTGTCTCATTTCCAGGTGAACACACGGCTGTGATATATATCTAGCTAAGATTTCTGTGTTGTTCTGTGTATGCAGTGCTGTTCATGCCTGCAGGCAGTATTGGGTGCCACACAGGATTTTGGCCATGAGCAGAAGGTGTGGCTGCCCTCAGCAGTGCTGGCAGGAGCCTCTGAAGTGACACTAACCCAGGAACTGGATTTTGGTGATTTTGTGGGTCCCTTCCAGCTCAGGACATTCCATTATTTGGAATACCCAGTGGCTGTTGAGAGTTCTGGTGAAGAACATTCAGAGAGGTGAATCAGAAGGAAAAAGAAACAACCCAGTGCAGTGTGTGATCCCTTCACTGCCTGGTGGGTGCAGGGGTGTGTGGAGAGCATCCTTACTGCTGTACTCCAGCTCATTGCACTTTATGTCACCCTTGAGAGTGAAGGACGTGCTGGTGGCTTCTATCATTTCTATATTCCTTCATCAATAAGCATTTAAATGGTTCTCCCTTAATTATGCCACCACAGATCACAGCATTTCTAATGATACTTTGCCAAGTGCCATTTTTACTGTGTCTGTTTTCAATGTATGGAGTACTTACAGGAGGACCTTTTCCCCTTACAAGTAAACAAATATGTTACTTTAGAGAAATCTTAAACCCTCAGTGCATGAGTGAGATTTAGAGGCAGATTTATGGCATAGCAGCCATTGTTTGTTTGCATTACAGCTTTTACCCACAGTGTCCCACAAAATAAAGTGTTCACTTGATAACAATAAAACTTCCAACAAATTAATTGCTAGAAGCCTTTGGAAGATAAAGAACATACAAGTGGTGGCAGATGACTCTTTATCCCTCTCTTTAATTTGTTTTGGCCATTGATTACAGCGTTTGCAATCAGTGGAAGCACTGCTGAGGGTTGGATGGGCTGTGGGCAAGCATTGTGCAGAGTGATTTGACTGAATTCCACTGTGCAGCAGCTCAGCCTGGCCCAGATTTCAGGAGAAAAATTGAAAGTTTGCCATGGATCAATCACAATGGGATTTTGATATTAGCTCACCTCAGTGCTGGGCTGACCTGAGCCCCAGTCCCTCTGTTCTGGGGGGAGCTCATGCTGCATTTAAACCTGGATCTCTCCAGTGGAGCTGCTGTGCTGCAGGAAATGTCCCTCCAAGCTGCAGTTCTCCGTGCAGAACCACTGGGGGGGTGTCTATGTGCAACAGGAATCCTCAAGTCTATCACCCGCTAAAATCATTGAAGAAACTGAAATGGCCTCTACAGCTTGAATGTATTTGCACACCACAGACATTTATTTCAAAATTGTTTTGATTTTTCTGAGTGTTCCTGAATGGCGGATGTCCCTTATGTTCTCCTCACCACAATAATGAAACCACCAGAGTCAAGGATGCTAAGTGAGGGTGTAAGAGTGAAGCTCTGCGAGTGTGATGGTAAAGGTCAAGCTGTGTGTGATCTGAACCTTCCTTTTTCCTGGTTCACAGCACCAGGCTGTTCCTTCTCCTACTGACTTCAAAATAGGGCTTGAACTTATTCACCAACTGTAGCTTTCAATCTTATTTGTAAACAATTATCTTGTGGAGTTACAGACAAAATCATCTCTTGTTGTAACAGCCTGGTGCCTGTAGCTCTCTGTAAATGTGATAATTATGATTAGAGGGAGCATGCTGAAGTATTAGACCTGCACTAGGATTTAATTACCCACAGTTTCAAATCAAAAGACAGCTAAAAATATTGCTTGTGTGGTTTAGTTACACAGGGAACAGTAACTCCAGGTCCACTCTTTGGGTTGCAGTGATGGGGGTTAAGCTGCAGTGTACAAGGATTGGCTCCTGTGTCACCTTGGGGTGACTCTGGGCAGCTCCCTGCCCTTCCAGCTGAGCCATGGCCCCAGCACCCTGTCCTGTCCCTGAAGTGCCCATCTCAATACACAGCCTCTCCAGGTAAAAAAGCAGGCACAGACTTGATTTAAAATATCCTCTCAGAGCTGCAGTTCAAACAGCAGCTATTTCTGGAGACAAGGCTCTTGAGGCTACAGAGTTAACATGGAACTTTCTAAATGGATTTAAACTGTCTGGTAAGGCAATTACAGCTGGGGAATTGCTACAAAGTCGAATCTTCCTGGAGCCTTGAAAGTACAGATTCTGGCTTCTACTTCACTTTTTCCTTTTCCTTTTTTTTTTTTTTTAACCTTATCAGTTTAGAAATGCATAAAATCCGTAATGAAAGTTTGGATGTGCTGAAAAAGATGAGTGATTTAGATGGGCGTGCTTCCAAAACAACCCAGGACACTTGGCAGAGTGGGTGAAAACAGTTTGTTTTTCACTTCTGACCACAAGCATTTCAATATGCTTTCAGTAGGAGAGATTTCCAACTCAGAAAAGGGTGTTCTGAAAATCTGGGAGCTCAAGCTGGAAAATCAGTGCCATGTGTGCTCCCACCAGGGTGCAGAATGCACCTGGGGAGGGAATGCCCAGGCAGTGACCAGGATAAGCAGTGCTGCCAGATAAATAATGTACAGTTATTTATCTGTCAGACAACACTGAAATGCAAAATAAGGTATAATCTACTTCATAACACTCAATTTTCAACTAGAATCTTTTGTTCTACTCTCGCTGCTTATTTCCCCCACAGTGTAGGTGAGTGGCTTCTCCAGGATTTTCACAGTGTCCAAGCCCTAAGTGGAGAGCTGCTGGATCACTGGAAACCAGCAGGGTGAAGCAGGATTGATGTTGTTTTCCTTGCTGGTAAGATTTAGGTTTGCTCGTGGTGTTTCTATTTTCTGGAAGGTGGAAATGTGGTTTTGGGCTGACAAAGACTCTTCAGGAGTGTGTTCAGACACAGGGAGGGGAGCCAGGAGCAGAGTTCCCCCTCCTCTTTCAGCCCTGCCTGGGTTTAAAAGAATGGCAGCTGCCTTCTCTGTGGATTCATCCTGGATTTTTTGGTGAAGAATGATTTGTGAACCCTTCCAAAGCAAGGCCGACTGGCAGTGGGTACCTTGCTTTTGTGCTGAGATCTGGCTTTTGAGTTAGCCAGGGATCAAACTGTTCAGTTCTAGAAATACCAGAGGCACAATCTGGGCATCAGTGAAAACAAATAGTTAGGGTTTCTGTGCAATAAACTATTCCTGTATTAACAGTAAGATGTTGCCAGTTTTTTAGATGTCTGAATTTTATTTCATTCTCACTTAGCAGATAAATATTTTCAATTCTTTTGGCCTCTAAAATTTGTGTCATTGCACCTTATTGGAGTCTCTTGTTCTTCTCTGTGGTCTGATTTTTTTTCATTAAATCATGGGATATATTCAGAGTCAATAAATATCTAGAAGGGGGCAGTTGGCTTCCTAGCCTAGAAGACAAAAGATACAATGATGTTCAAAGGCTGCATGTTAAAACTTGGGAAGTTTACTTGAGAAATTAAGTTTTGTTTTTCAGAGAAGGTAAGTAAAAATTGAGGCAATTTGCCAATAGTTTATGGCATTCTATGTCAATTTAATTCTGGGGTTTTGCTTGGTTGGTTGAGCTATTTTAGATACAATGGATCTAAAAAAGGATCTTTAAAATCCAAAATCTTTTTTTAAGGATCTTTGAAATCCAAATTTTAAGGGGTTGCTTTGAAGGAATCCTGTGACCTGTTAATCAGATGTTACTGCATCCTGTCTGGGCTTTGTCCTTTCTGAATTTATAAGTGCCATTCATTTTAATTGCTGAAGAAATGCTATTCATTTGAAAGGCTGAATTTTAAGGTCACAGCCTTTTAAAGTGTGTAGGTACATGAGTGGAGAGGGACCTCAAGGCCTGGGATTGAGCTGTTTATCTGTTATGTATTTGTAACAATTAATACTGTGGAGATGAAACTTGCTGTGTGTTAAGAGAGTGTCAGTATCAGCTTGGTGAAAATTAACTTGTAGCTGTTTATTAAAATGTTCTCCCTGGAGCACTGTGCTGGTTGTGCTGGACGTGTGGACCAGATGGACGCTGGTCTGAGGATGACAGCACAGCCTTCAGCTCAGCTCTGCACCCTCTGTCCAGCACATCTGCCAGGGAACACAGCTACAACAGGCCTTGCTCTATTTTAGGGTTTTATAACCCCCCATTTTGTGTTGGCAGGAACCCTCTCCCTAGTTAGGAAAAAGATCTTGTGTAAGAAATTGTCAGGTTAAAACAGTATTTATAAACCAGCAAGGAAATAGCCTGCTCCATGCTCTTGGGAAGGACTGGAATAATAGAAAACTTAATTTTGGTTTAGAGCATAACTGGGAAATACTGTTACTGTGACCTGTGTCACAAATAAAGCTGAATAAATATTGGTACATTTTAGAAGTAACTTTATATTTTCATCCTTCCTTTCTAGGGGAAGGAATATTAAACTTTCTGTAGCAGTGTTCTTGTCTAATAGTGAAACCGGTCTTTTCTTAATGAAATTTCTAGTAAACCAGTTTTATGAGATTCAAAAATAAATGTTCAAACAAAAGAACTTCCAGTGCATGCAGGTCTCTTTCGGAGTATTATGTCCTGCAGTAGCCAGAAATGTTTGCATGAACAATTCTGGATGTTTTCTGTGACCAGTGTAATCAGAATTATGGAATCACAGAACGGTTTGGATTGAAAGGGCCTTAAGGATCATCCACTCCACCCCTGCCATGGCAGGGACACCTTGCACTGTCCCAGGCTGCTCCCAGCCCCAGTGTCCAGCCTGGCCTTGGGCACTGCCAGGGATCCAGGGGCAGCCACAGCTGCTCTGGGCACCCTGTGCCAGGGCCTGCCCACCCTCACAGGGAACAATTCCTCATTCCCAATCCCCATCCAGCCCTGCCCTCTGGCACTGGGAGCCATTCCCTGTGTCCTGTCACTCCAGGCCATTGTCCAAAGCCCTTCTCCAGGTTGTGTGAGAGCTTTAGGATCAGTTTGGGGTTTTAGGTATAAACCGAGCAGTTTTGTCTCAGCAACATTTCAGAATTTGTAAAGCAGGTTACAGGTTGACCCTGCCTGGCTGATTTGCATGCCTGAGCATCCATCCCCCTTTCCCCTGCCCTGTCAGGGCTCCTTGCAGAGGAGCAGCCCCAGGAAAAACAGCAGCACCAGCTCTGTGAACACTGCCACCACTGAGCCCAAGGGACCGTTCAGCCCAGTGAGGGCTGATAACTGAGCTGGCAAGGAGCTCAGAGGTTGGAACAAAAACAGCATCAGCCTCTCAGATCATACCCTTCTGTAATGTAATTAAATTCTGAGTCACAGACATGGAGTGAGGCACTCTTCCAACAGGGCTGTTTCCTGAAGGTCAGCTGGAGAGCAGAGTGCTCAGCCAGAGAGAGGCAAGTTCCCTGGTTGGGTCTGTGTTTGAGGAGCTTCCCAAGGCCTCACTAAGTTGGGAAATTGTCCATTTAAGCAATAAAACATAATAATAAATGACACTGCTGCTTAAAGTCATCCTGTATGGCAGAACAGATATGAAATGGAGAAATGGATTCAGCTTCTCCTCGTGCCAGGTTTGGTGAAGCAGAAGTGTCACTTCTCTGGCTTGTCCTGCTGATCTCCTAAAGTAATGGGCTTGATGAGCAGCATTCAAGATATGTTTGATTCATCTCCCCAAACTTATGGGTGCAGATTTGATATTACATCTCAGCAGCTATTTTCCCTCCGGACTTCCTGAACATCATATTCCTGCTTTTGCTGTTTTCTCACTCGCTGTGTGAGTGAGGGAATTCCCGCTCTCTGCAGAGGTTGCCAGGAACACCTGATATCAAAAGAAAGCTGGCAAGGCTGAGAGGTCTCCTGGCCTGCAGTCATCCAGTGCTCACCATGAGGAGCAGCTCTCCTCCAATGAAGGTTTCCAATAAAAGGGAAAGTGGCTTGAAAACAAAAAATTCTGCTAAGGATGACATAGAATCACAGAATATCCTGAACTGGCAGGGACCCACAAGGGTTTTCAAAATCCAACTCTAATGTCTCAGGCACATAGATGGGTGGACAGATTTTCAAAGGTATTATGGGCTGCATTTTAGGCCCTTTTGAACTTTAATGTTATTTAGGAATCATTTAACAATTATGAAAACTTATTTGGTTCGTAAATAAATGTGATTTTTCTCTTAAGTGTTGAGTAATTGATAGATCTTCAGGTAAGTCCCATTGCCCAGCTGTCCTAAAAGTGTTAATTTCAGTGCATGGATCATGGGGATTTCTGTGAAGTGAGAAGTTCTGGGGGCACATTCATGAACAACCTTAACCAGAATATCTTGGTTACCCTGGCTGTCTCAGAGTAACAGGTGAGACTGACTCTTGTCACTTGCAGGATGTGGTTTACATGTTAAAGGCAAAAAACTTGAAGCAACATCTGAAGAAGTTGCTGTCAGTCATTAAGAGCTGTTAACAAACCTGATGTTGAAAATTCACTGTGATTTTTCAGAACTGCCTAATTTCTTTATGAATAATCTGTTCACCTGTGACAATTGCCTATTGTATCCTCAGGTAATTATTTTAAATTAAATTAGACCTAGAGTCTCATACAACTGTCTATTTTGCAATAGTTCACCACAGATTTAATGGGTGTTGGTGCTTTACAGATGCAGTGGGCAGTGAAAATACAGTTTTTCATTCACAGCTTCCTTGTGACCCTTTGAAACTCCCTGCCAAAATAACAATGTGCTTACATTCATTTTATAGAATCTCTGCTCATGATCATGTGGTGGTTTTTCCTTCTTTAGCATCTCTAAGGAAGAGTTCACCAAACAAAGTGTTCAGAACAGATCAACCAGCATGGCAGAAGTCTGCTGAGCACTTTAATTGCTGTCCATTAAAAGTGCAAAGCTGCTCTGCTATGATCAGACACCCTGAGATTCACCTACAAAGGATCCTCATTCCATTAATTCACTGGATGCTGCTTCTTATGCAATGAAAAATTAAGTGAGCTTTGACCAAACCTTGGAAACAAAAGTCAGCAGTTAGCAATGGCAACCCAATTAAAATACTTTCCATGTACTTGTTTTTAAATATTCATGCTATTGAACCATTCCCACTTAATGCATAAATGACAACATAATATCCAACTGTAACAGTTGCTGGAAGCCATTTTAAGTAGCAGTTTAACAAACAGAGATGGATTTTAATTTGCAATGCCAGTTGAGCTGTAATAAAAACTAGTATTCCAGCTGTGAAAAAAAAATAAAACACAGCTTGGTTTAGAGTTATTTACAGATGTTTAAGGATTTTTTTTTCTTAAGCCATACAATGGAACCATTTGGTCATTATTCTTTTCAAGAAGCATTTGTATCAGATGCCCTTCCTAGCCTTAATTTCTGGAATCAAACTCTTAAGAAAATTCACATTAAACTATTGTGGCAATTCTTAAGTGCTCATTGATTACAGAATTCAATTTCCTGTTGGAAATGTGACTGTTCAGTGTTAATATAGCTGTTTACTTGTTTTTATGGACTCTGATGAGTTTCTGTTGACTTTGAGATAAATGTTACACTGCTGTCTTTGAATGATTTCCATGGGTTGGCATTGTTGCTGTCTCCTGGAGTGTTATTAGGATTCTTGCAACTTTGATTTCTGTTTGTTTATCCTTCTCAAAATAACAACTGCTGGAATCATGGTATTTTGTGAAAGTTTTAGCTCTTTGTCTTTAAAAGGGAAATTCTCAGTAACATTACAAGAAAGTCTGCAAGTAAGGGCCAAGCACATCCTTAAAAATTTTTCAGAAACTCAAAAAAAAGTCCAACTTTTTTGAGCATTAGGTTAGGGCAAGGAGAAGACAGGTCACATACTCTAAAGCAAGCCTGGAGGAACAGCTCTTGGTGCAGCAAGAGGTTGTCACTGAGTAGCACAGCGACCTTTCTGCCCTGCTTTGTGGCTTTATTTAACACACACAACATTATAGTCCCTGGAGATTCATCTGTAACGAAACACAAGCTCTCATGACCAAAATGTTCATTGCCCTGGGAAGGGGTAGATAAAATACTTCTATTATTCTGATTAAGGAATTTAGCCAACTTTTTTCCTTTTCAATTTGGATTTTTTGTTTGCTTGTTTGTATCAGCATAGTCTTAATAGAGTCCAAACAATGGTAAAATGGACCATATTTTAAGCCAAGCTTAAAACTGTGGGGCCTGAAAGTCTAAAAGCACCAAGCAGAGCAGCAAAACTCCCAGAGGACAATCTGTAGAGCTCAGAAACCTGAAGTGATTTAGTAAAGAAGTAAAGTTCAGACAATAAATAGCAGCAGCTGCAAAGACACAAAAAAGTTGGGATTAGATGTTTGAAATACACAGGCAAACAAGGGCAAGGGAAAACAGCTGTGGTGCTGGGAATCAGGCTTTTTTAGAGAAACTCTCTTTCTTTAGAGAACACCAGGGATCAAGAAAAGAGCTGGAGTGCCTCAGGCAGTGTGGGCAGCAGGTCAGGAGGGATCCTGCCCCTCTGCTCGGCCCTGGAGGCACCTCTGGAGAGCTGTGTCCAGCTCTGGAGCCTCAGGAAAGACAAGGAGCTGCTGGAGCGGGTCCAGCAGAGAGCACAGGGGTGATCGGGGGTCTGCAGCATCTCTGGGATGAGCAGAGGCTGTGGGAGCTGGGCGTGCTCAGCCTGCAGGAGAACAGCCTGAGAGGGATGTCATTAATCCTCACCAATATCCCAAGGGCTGGCAGAGCAGGGTGCCAGCCTCCTCCCAGGGGTGCCCAGTGACAGGACAGGGAGCCACGGACACAAACAAAGCCCCACCGAGTTCCACATCAGCGTGGGGGAGAATTCCTTTCCATGGAGGGTGGCAGAGCCTGGATCAGATGCCCAGGGAGGGCCTGGACTCTCCCTCTCTGGACACATCCCAGCCCAGCTGGGCATGTCCCCGTGCCACCTGCTCCAGGTGACCTGCCCTGGCAGGGGGATGATCTCCAAAGCTCCCTTCCAACCCTGACAGTTCTGTGATTCTCTGGCTCTGTGTAGGAAATCCCATTGATTGTGCCTTCTGGAGATTCAAGGTTTCCTGCTTTAACTCAAATTTTCAGAATGGTCGCAGGTTTCACTCTGAGCAGCTGAACTAAAGTGCAGGACTGTGGAAAATACTCCAGTGACAAGAGGAGAAGCTGCAAGTAAATGTCTGAATGATAGGCTCCCTAATTGGGAATGGCATCAGGAGAGGGTGCCACGAGCTGAACTGCGTGTGCGTTCAACAGATGAAGAGCAAACACTGCCTGGTGTGCTCAGGGATTGCTGGGGAGGAAGGGGATGGTGGGGAAAGGCTGCACTACAGTCTATGTAAACCCCAGAAATATTCCTGAACACTGCTGTGAAGTGCATCTTGTGAAGGACAGAAAGGTTAAAAAAAAAAATCCCCCGAGAAAAGAGTCTAGAAGAACTTTTAGAAAGTGTGAAGGATTTCAGTTCTACCCTACAGCAACTGATAGAAGTAATTTGTTTCCTTCACATTTTTGTGGTTTTGTTTGGGTTTTTTTTGGTTTTTTTTTTTTTGTTTTTTTTTTCTTTTTTTTTGTATTTGAGTTTAATTACCTTTTCCAAAAACTGGGTAATGAAACATTTTCCCATCAGTGCATGTCAGGTGTCAGAGTGCTCAGCTGCACCAAGAGGTGTGGGAGCTGCCAGGCCCCAAGCCCAGGGGACTTTATCTGCCACACAGGAGGCTCAGCTGCTCCTCTCCTTAGCCCTGAGCTGGTGAGAGAGGTGCTGGCTGCCCCTGGGTCTGGGGACTGACTGAATAAACCCTGACTGAGTTGCACCTAAAGAAGCTGTCAGTAGAAAGGCGAAGGAATAATGGCTCCTGTCTGCAGCCAGGGTGAGAACTGCTCTGCCTCAGTTTCCTTTCCTTCTGAAACAATAAACATCAGTGATGTGTGATTCTTCTGGGAAGAGACTGAGAACAACAGCAGGAAAAACAAATGAGAGTATAACATGAAATCTTGACTTATATGCCAAGACATAGGTAGGAAAGATGAAGAAAACATGAGGCAATAATTCCCTTCCATCCTTTTGCAGGATTGCAACACTAAATAGCCATCTTCTGGCAGGCACTTGCTCATATACATTCCCTGAAAATAGTGACATCCATCCTGGTTTAAACCTTTTGAGATTCCAGGAGAGACTTTTCGGAACTGGAGCTGCTCACTTAGCTGCCTTCAGGGCTGAATTCCTGTCATTCTTAGTTAAAAGCTGGTGGCAGGGCATTTTTGCAGAGGGCACCAGGATTACTGCTATGCAGATCACTTAATTATTCTGAGTGTTATGAGTGCAAGTCTCTGAAGATGACAGAGTAATGCAGGGAGAGCTGAAATGAGAGGTAATGGAAGGTAATGAAAAAGTCAGAGGTAGACAAGATGATCCCATGATGTGAGGTCGAGCAAAACAAAACACTTAATAAAGGAGTGTGGAGCTGGAATTAGTCAGGATTGCTGAATGTTCCAGCAGTGTCACCAAAGCAATATCCTCCCCTCCAGTGGGGAATGTGCAGGGTCAGTGCAGGGCAGAGTGAACACCCCACACTCCCTGCAGGCTGCTTTAAAGCCATCAGTGCACCTCCTGGAAAGGAATTCTCCTGTCTTCAGCTGCTCTGAGGAACAGGAAAGATGGGGCTTGTTGAGGAAAGGGACAAAGCAAACACGGTAGGAAAATTAATCCACAAACACCAGAGGTTTATGTCCAAAAAGGAGACAGAGGAGTCCTTTAATTTTATTTGAAGAAAGGGAGAGGCCATGGGGCATTCCCCTGGGATCTCTCAGATTTTTGGAGGACGCAGCCTCCCTTTTTATCCCAATTTCCCAGTCGCATTTCCCTTCTCTCTTTCCCCACTGGCTGAGGTACTTGAGAGGTACAGACTTCCCAATATGCCTGATACCAAAGATCTCCCTCTTAAGGTATAACCCTCCCTTTTAATTTTTAATTCTTATGGAATTGAGGGGCTTTTCTTCCCTATTGTTTCTTTCATCTTTCAATGACTAATTTCATTTATCACAAATCTAAAGTTTAGTTGTAAAAGCAAATATCTTTTTCCATTCATCAATCTGTGGAATCCTTCCCATTGTTTCTTTTATCTCCCCGTGCTAGTTTTATCTACCAGCAGACCCACAGCTTCTTTCTAAAGACAAATCTGCTCTTCCTCTCACACAGAATTACTGCCAACACCCCAAAAGGGATGTCTGGGTAAAGGATGCAACCAGAGACATGGACATTTCTGTGAAACATTTTGTGCGAAATAAAAATGTTGCTAACATTTAGGGAAAAAAAATCACAGCAAATAAGTACTTTTAAGTCCTTACTTTGCATTCAGACCCAGGACCAAACTGGATCCAAATCCATTGCCAGGATTTCACTTCATGACCAGAACTAGTATATTCAGTTTATAGGGAAGAGACTATAGGAAATTCTGCCACATTGCCTTCCTTCTGAACTTCCCTGCCAGAGAACTTGTTGGTGTTGATTATTGCATTTATTTATTTGAATTGAGCAGAAATGGCAGCCTCTTTCTGGCTTGGACCATGACCCTCCTGTGCTAAGTGTTTTACAAACAAAAATTAATAAGACACTCCCCATCCTAACTCACTTTTAATCTTAAAACAGATAACAGATGGATACAGCCAGATGGCAGAGGAAAAAAAATGTGCCTAGGTCTGATCAAGAATGTTTTCTCATCAAAACCATGGTGATTGATAAGCTCTCCTTTAAACAATTTAGATTTGATAGTCTTGACAAAAGTTTTGCAGAAAAGTAAAGGAGAGAATTTCCAGTTAAGATAAGGGGGACCAGCAGGGATTAATGATGATGTCAATTAAATGGGCTGTAGTAGATCAAAGTTCAAGAGTTTTCTCTGAATTAGGTATGAATAAAATCATGCTTTCATATTTCTGTGTGACTGCTACCCCTTCACACACACACACATGTGTATGTACAGGGGCACACACACTGACACACCCAAACACTCCTGAAAGAGTCTCAGATTGGTCTCACTGCAGAGCCAGACTCAAGTTTTCAAAGGAAACCACGCCCATTTTCTGTGTACATGGAGAAGAAAGATGAAGAGGGGAAACAATAGAAATTAATTTTACCTGAAAGGCAATTATCTGTGTCAGTATCTGGCTTGGCTTCAGCACTGGTCTCAAACTGCTGCAAATTGTTGTGGCTCACCCAGCTGTGATGGAGAAATCCCAATTTAAGCCCTCAGGTGTGTGTCCTGGGACCACACTCACGTTTCTTTTAAACCCAATAAGGTGGAGCTGTGGTGATTCCTCCCACAGGAAAGGTTCAGTGAGGGATTTCCTGAGGGATTGCTGCTCTCACAGGGCAGAACTCTTCCTTCTGAGTTCTTCTTCGCTTTCTCACCTGACCAGAGCTCAGCATTTCCTCTTTGGGGAGGTGAGTGCTCAGTGTCCTGCACTGGCAGCACTGCAGTGAGGATCCACTACGGAGAGGATGGCTGAGGAATGGGAAAAAATCCTGTGTGCCATAGAACAATTCACCTTTCTATCAACAATTGTATAAGAAAACTCTTTCTGTGACCTTCAGAGGGTGAAATCTTTGATGAATAGACACCCAGTAAAAATGTTTAGCTTGATATGAAATACCATCTCAAATCATAACAATAACAACAAAAGAACTTTATTTTCAGGATGTTTGCCATGCACTGCAAAAAAATGGAAAAACAAACAGGGATCTGTCTGTCTCATCCCCTACAATTATCCCAAAGGAAAGTTATTTTAAGGAAAATTTAAAGAAAGAAATTTCATTTGCATATAAATGTACATCTTATTCAGCACTAAACTGGCAATATCAAAGCTAACTGAGGGTAAGTATTAATTAAAAGTCTGATTCACATAGCTGAACAATGGAATTGTATAAATATATGTTGAGATGAAAAATATAATATAAAAATTCAGCACCCCTTTCATTGTTGTGTGGGCACAATAAATTACTGCATCATGGTCCCTTCTGTTTTGACATATTGCAACATCTTGTTTAAGATTAATTTTAATACATTGAAACACCCATAAAATAGTTCAATTCCTATTCATTTTGATATTTTTTGTGGCTAAATTAAATATTTTGTGGCTTAGATTAGCCATATTTCTTAAGTATTTATCATGCTCAATGTTTTATTAACTTAAAAATGTTTCTTGAGTTTCCTTTGCTGCCTGCTGGGTCATTTCACCATGAACAGACCTGCACAAACCTGGGGAAGTTTAACCCAGGCTTTGAAGGTGTTTTCTTGCAAACCAGATCTGCTTCTGTGAGGGAGAACAGAAATACAAACAAGGTTGAATCTTTTGTTTGCTTTGTTTTTCTCTTGACCAGAATGTATGGAACAAATTGTAGTAGACAATAAAGTTTTCTCCCCTAACAGGTACAAATTAATCATTAAAATGCCAGAAGTGTTTGGGTTTTTTAAATTGCATTTTGATATTTTTTAGGCTAAATATAGGTCAGAAAATAAGATTTGCCCCATGGTACCTCTGTTTTTATTTCATTTTTAAAGGATTGCATTTGGATAAGAAACCTTCTTTAGTTTTTATAGACTTAGTCTTTTTAAAGATTATTTAAAAAATATTCTTGCAATTAAAAAAACCAAAACACCCTTTCAGTCTTTATTTGAATTTAATTATCCCAGTAAGAAAATCTTTAATTTTAACATTTCCTTTTATGGATGGAAGTCTGCTTCTGTAATTTAGAAGTATGTCTTGTGAAGTAAATTTAAAACACCATCAGTGTACAGAAAGAGGCACAAGATGAGGAATTCAGACGCTTCTCCTACATTCTCTGATTTTTTTTGTTACTCATTTTCTCCTTACAAGATTGAAAATGGGAATAATATAATTTAATATTTCTCCAGCACAGTCATTTAATTTTGTTAGGCAGCTCAGTTATGTCTAAATACTGAACAGAAAGTGGGAGGAAAACTTCCCGTGCTGACGAGACATAAAAATATTTAGTGAAAGCATTCAAAATAAAATAAAATAAAAAAACACCAAACAAACAAACAAACAAAAACTTTAAAGAAAAGTTGAACTCCAAGAAAAGTTGAACTTGAATTTTTGGAAGGAGCTAATAATGGGAACTCAACTAGAAAGGAGCTGGGTTTGTGCAGGAAGTCTTGGCTGACCTGCTCCCTCTCAGCCCATGGAATCTGGCTTGCTGTGCCTTTTTGTCCATTCAGTTTCCTTCTGGCCCCAGACATGGCTCTCTCTTTACCCATCTGCCTGCATTTAGGCCTTAAAATCCCTGCAAGATACCCCCAACAGCAATATTTGCAATATTTAAAACAAATAAATCTTAATGCAAAATGGTTATGCTGTCTCTGGACAGCTTGCTTCTTATGATGATTTAATTTTCTCAGTGTCCAGATAATTTTTGTCCCTAAATCATGGCTGAGTAAAAGCCATGAGGTTTAACCCTCTGCATTGTTTTTCTCCTGGGACTTATCCATCCTATCTACAGTGGCACACATGATACAGCAATTTTTAAAATTGTACATAAGGAAACTGCGTGAGCTGCCACAGAAGCAATTCCTTTTCTATCTCAGTTAAAAAAAAAAAAGTAATAAAAGTGCACTCCTGTTCAAGCTGAAGTCTTAGCCAGTAAATTTGGACTAAACCCAAAATCACTATGATAGTTTTTCTCCGCCTTTGTGGCAGTATAAGAAGGATTAATGCACTGTATGGGCATACTGGATGATAATAAAATAGAATAATTAAAATCACTTCAACACATGGTAGATAAACCTTTGAAAATAAGTAAAAATTCAGTCTTAAGTATGAGAATAATTGGAAAGCATGAGTATGAGTAACTTTTCCTAAGAAAAGCTACTTTTAAAATGCTCATTATCAGGGTGTAACAGAAGCAAGCCTTGCATTGCTGGAGATAATTTGCACAGAGGGACGAGAAATTGAAAGGTGGAGAAGTCTGCAGAAGGTCAGGGGAGAGGGGGGAAGATGATCCATCTATCATTTCTGCCACCATGCATCTCCCTTTTTTTGAGAGAATAGTGTGACCCTAGAACAATGAGAACAAAATTGCTCTGCTCTGCTATTTCCAGTGCCTCAGCATCACCAGGGAAGTCTTTCTGATCACGAACTGTTGTGTTTTAGAAGCGTTCATTGTCACAGGAAACACAACTCCTCTGCTTAGTACAGGACACTGAACGTTTCTATTTCTGGCAAAGAGCAAATTGCTAAAAAAAAAAAACAAAAAAAAAGGAAAAAAAGGTATTATATTAAATGCACAAATAAATTACAAAATAAAAAAATAATATTATGTATGCGGGATCATCTCTTTAGCTGGTTTGTTATCCATCACATCAGACTGTAAGTCCTCTGTCATTTTTTAAATAGCTGTAGCAACCTCTAACAGTAAAGAACCCACAGCCTTTGGGGTGTGGAGCCAGCAGGATGCCAGAGCACTGGAGAAATCCTGTGTCACCTCAGCCTGGAGGTGACAGACTCTCAACCTGGAGTGCCAGCAAGAAGCAGTGCTCTGGTGCCAGTAGAGATGTGGATAAAGGACAAGTGTGGGTTTGTGTTTCTCTGAAGAGCAGTAAAGAAATTAAAGCACAATTCCTTCTTAGATTTTTTTTTTGTACAGAAAATCTCAGAAACTGAGCATCATCTTTTTTTTTTTTTTTGGTAGGGAAAATTGGTATACACAACACACAGTATGTTAGAAGTCATAAATAACATAACTGCTGATCATAATTAATACTAGAAGACACAAACAGACTTAAGAACTTGCATTAATCTGCTTTTCTAAGTGCTGGAAATTGTTCTGTGCTTAATTAAGGGGTAGGATAATCTTGTGTTTATGGCTATGCTGGAGCTGGGTAGGTGTTTAAGTTCCTATTCTGCCACATGCTTCCTTTATGATGTTACTCAGAGCACTTTTATGTCTATGTTTTTGTATTTGAAAATTGGACATAACAGATCCTTTCCTCACAAGAGCAAATATTGTGTCCTACGTTAATTTTATAGTGAATATTTATGGAGTAAAGCAATTTTATTTCCACTGTATGTGGATCTGGGGAGACAAGGATTTTTGAATATTGGCAAATATTAAAAAAGAAATAAAATTGGAAAGAAGGAATAAAAGAATCGTAAAATCTCAGCAAACATTTGAAGGAGAAGCCTGTTCAGAAAGCTGATGAAATAGATCACAGCAAGGAAGGTAAGAAAAGGCCAAATTGTTTAACTTTTTTCAAAAGGAGACTTTGTCTTGTCTTGATGTCTAAGAATTTTCTGATTGCTCTTTAATTTGAGAGAAGTCTAAGGAGTTACAGTGAGTGGAAGCCAAACCCAGACTGATTCAGAGTGGAAGCAGAGGGACTGTTTTAAAAGGCCATCAGGGAAATAATTTCTGACAGATTAGAATTCCTATCAGCTGTAATCTTTTAGTGAAGGCTAAACAATGTTCTGAGAGAGATTTTATAGCTCAGCAGAACTGACAGACTTGATGCAAAAATTATTGGTCTGGGTGGTGAGGAAGGTCAGCGTGGACTGTCCCAACAGTTCTTTCTGGCCCTGCAACCCATAAATCTCAGAATTAATGTTTGTGAGTGAGGCTGATCCAATAATGATGGGGCCATGGACACGTGTGAGTTATGGGACTTTCCTCAGGGTCTGGCTAAGGGGTGGCTGAGAGGGAGCTCCCAGAAAGCTCTCCAGGAACAGCTCATTGCTGCATTTCCACAAGTTAATTCTGTGAAGGGCATCTTATGTTCTGTAATGACAAGTTCTTGTGCATGACTGTGAATCCATCTGCTTTGTTCTCTGGGTTAGCAGATGAGGAAAATTGGATTTGTTGGTACAGGGGGTTATGTCTTAAATGAGTGGCACAAAAATAGGTCACAAAACTGAGAACTAAGCTTGCTGTTTATTTATTTCTTTTTCCTTTAATCACCCCAGATCCTGTATTTGAAAAGAATGGACTACATAGCTTGCCTGCTCACAGATTTGGTCACATTTGGTAATAATTGCAAAGAAAAGGAAAAATGGTTGTCAGCACTCAGGGTCCTGGATGGAGACATGGCAGAATAATCCCTTCCCTGTGTCCAGGAGCTGAGCTGCTGCAGAATTCATCAGGAATATGGAAAATCTGGCAATTCCTTGCTCCTGGAAGAATTTCAGGGAATTCCAGCTCCTAGGGAAGGAATGACCCATGCTGCAGGTGTCAGCACATCCTGCTGGTGCAGAGGCAGCACCAGCTGCAGGTGAGCTTTCTGATTGTTTGGTTCTCACTGTTGGCTTTGGTGTTCATGGAGATTTAGGAAGAACTGAAAGCTTTTCCTTAAGAATACCATTTTTTCTTGGCAGTAGAGATAGCTGGGGGCTCCCTGTGTGCCTGTGTGCTTTAGCCATGCATGATTTTATGTATAATTGGATAAGTAACTTCCTTGGAAACACCATGAATCTTAGCCTTCTTTTTTTTTTTTTCCTTCTTTTTTTTATTCTTTATTTTTTTTCTTTGTCTTTTCTTTCTATTTTTATTTTTATGCTTTGCTCAATCTGTCACTCCAATGCATTATTTTAGGAAGAGAATGTTGCACATAGGGCAAAAACAATTTGTTGCATTACTTTCCTTTCTCCGTGAGAAAAAGATGTATTTTCTAAAATCTGTTTGAGCCTAAAAAATCCCAGTTTTTTTTTTTGTTTGTTTGTTTGGTGGGTTTTTTTTCTGTTTTTTTTTTTTTTTCCCCTTCATATGCTGCCTTGGAAATATTCTTGGGGTTCTATGGGTTCTTGGGCATGGTGAAACTGGAAATAGTCAAATGGCTGCTGTTAAAATTAAGATGTGATGAGTCCTTGTGTCTGTACAGACACTGACTTTACTTGGATCATTTGTTTGTTCACTATGAACAGAACAGGCTGGAGATGAATTTGGTATTTTATTATGCTGAGACAACCACTGGTTTGGGTGAAAATAGCATATTAGTGTACTGAATCATATCCATAATACCTTAAGTTATTCTTCTTTAAGAAGGTCTGTGGCAGAACTGATGGCTCTTCATCATGCCCCCACGAGAAGCAACAGTTTAACACACAACAGGGGGAAAAATAAATGCTTTTTCTCGGAGTTTTTGACTGCTCCAAGCCCTCGCACGAGGAAGGTCACAGGCACCTCCATTCATCCCTTATCTGCTGATATTTTTCAAGGCACACGTTGTGCTGAGTGCTCCTGCCTGGGGCAGCAGATGTCCTTAGCACACCTTCCAGGACAGTGCCTGGCTCAGGGAGGAGCTCGGCTCTGCCTTTGGGAGAGGCTGAAAGGGCAGGGAACAAACATCAGGACAGGCTCCTTCCCCTGGCTGTGCCTGCCCCTCACCTGGGCTGGGTGTTTGCTTTTCTCTGCTCCCATCTGTGTTGCACCCTTGGAATTATTTGAAATTTCGCTGCTTCCAGGAGTGGAAAGCACAAAACATGACAGGAACGTGTAAACTAGAATTCACTTCACAAAAGGCTTTGGGTGACTGATGTTCCTCTGCAGAGTACAAGTAACTGGCTGTTGTTCACAGTTTTAAAAAGGACAAAAAAGAGGACAAACACAATGTTTGCTCCACTCCAAGTTCTTAGTAATATTAATATTGATAACTGAACTACAGTCTTAAACAAAACCTGATTTAAAACATAACATTGAAATAAGTACAATTGTTGAAAATATGTAAAATATTTTCCTAGAAAGATTTATTTTTTTGAAAACATTTCACATAAGCTCAGGTTGTGGTCAATTTGAGTAATTGCTTGGGTGGTCGAACTTTGTTGTGAGTGGAAGGAAGATTCTGGGTTGTTGCAGCAGGTCAACAAGAACTGAAGGAGTCAAATAAATTTATATCAAAAGTCACTTCAATTACTTTAAACAGTGTCCCTCAAACTAAGAAAATTTGAGACCCTACTATTTTTAGGAGCTAAATTTCCCCTCCAACTCTTATGTGCTCTTTCTATTTTCTAACATCCCCTCACTAACATGCACACAGACATTGTGATTGTCCTTCTCTACTTCAGAATATATTACTTAAGCAGCTTATAACAGATGTAAAATCTAGGCAAGATACTGCATTATTCATTCCAGTCACTTTGAGTTATTGATTATGCCATTTGGAGGTATTTCTGCACTTGCTTTTTTTCCTTCTCCCTCCTAGGCTGATAATCTAGAAAATAAAAATGAACAGGGAAAAAGAAGAACATAGACTAGGTTTCATTTTCATTTCTTTGTTAAATTCAATAGCACTCTAATGAGGCTTTTGTTTTCCTTCCCAGCATCCCCATTTCCATATCCTGCACATGGCCATCCCTCAGAGAAGCCTGGCTGCACACATCGTGTCAGCCTTGCCTTGATATGAAGGTGCAGCATTTTCATTCATAGAGGCATGGCGGGATTTTTCCTTTAGAAATGCCAAACTGAATGAAAAATACTCTTTAGAGAGTTAGAAAATAATGAATGATTGACATTTGGTGTACAATTTCTTATTCTAGTGAGAGTTTGGCATGCCATTCATTGGGAAATTCGAGCATTGAATGACATCCACATTTACCAGCTGGGCTGTCAAGGCACAGTGTGTGTCAACACCTTTGCAGGATATCACTTGAAGCCTAATTCCTCTTGTTTGTGGACATCTGATTTGGTGCTTCTGAATGAAATATTGTATATATTTTCTTCCCACTCCCAAACTGTTCATGTCACTAAAGCTACAGATTGGTCTCTTCACCCACAGAGGGTTTTTTGTATGGGAATGGGGATTAGGGAAATCCATGGGAGCACAAGTTTATTAATCCATGAGGTTCTCCTGAGCTCTCTCACATGCTGGTCCCTTAAGGAAATATGGATCTTATGGCATCTAACTACCAGGAGCTGGCTCAGAGCCCAGCTGGTGGTCAGGAGTTATCTTCCCCAGGAGCTGATCCCAACAAAGGGCTGCTTTCATCTGAGCAGTCAGTGATGACCTGTTTGTTCAGACAAAACTCTCAGCAAGCTGGTGGATTGCACTGGTGGAATAGTTCATCTGTTTGACCAGGATTAAGAAATGGGCTGAGAAAACCTTCCCTGGGGTTAACCAAAGACAAAACACCTTTCTGAGCCTGGGGTGTGACAAAAGTTGTGGCACAGGAGGTGAGTTGTGTGTATCAGAGGCACTTCTGCATGGATACTTGGATAACATAGTCCCAAGTGTGGCTGGGAGAGAGATGAACACGGATTTTGCAGCACTTTGAGGACACCAGTGGCCACTGAGATGTCACACTAAGTATAGTTCAATGTTTGAAATGCATAAATGGTGGTTAAGGTTTTATCATACCAGTACATTCCAGCACCCTGCAGTGCTGGAAAGAACCACAAAATCCAGTTCAGCTGTGTTCTTTCAGTGTCTGCTGTGCTCCTTGTGACAGGGCAGCTCACAAATGAACCCATTTCACCCTCTATTGTTCCCCTTTCTGCAGGTTCTCTCTGCTCTCTAAGCAAAACCTTTTTTGTTGCAGTGTAATCCCTCGGCTTGTTGCCCTACTCACCACAGCTTGGCGAGCAGATTGAATTCTCCATTCAATGTTTTTGGGTTTTTTTCCTGTCAGCTGTGTTTCTCAGTCCCTGATCATTTTTTTTCTCACTTCTGGGTTCTCTCAAATTCATTTGTGTCTCTCCAAGTGTGTTTCCCAAAAGTGGACTTAAATTAACTGAGGACTTGTGAGTGCTGAGCTGAGCTCAGAGATTTCTCTCTGTGTCCTGCAGGTCAGAGTTTTGCTTATAATCCCAGTATGGAGTTTCCTTTTGTGCAACACCTAAGTGATGATTCATGTCCAGCTTGCAACCCACTGTAACTCCCAAATCCCTTCTTATGAAACTGCTATCCAAACACTTCATTGTGTGGTGATTTATCTACATTTTGGAATAACAGAATGAGTGGTGACCACAGATGCCTGGAATAGGTTTCATTCTTGGCCACAGACCATCTAAATAAATATCTTTATAAGGCTGTAGCAGCTGCTTGTTAGAGCAAGTAGCCAAGAACTAGAAAAATTCTGAGATCAAGTCCTAATTAAACTACTGACTTGCTGCATGACCTTGGGTGGCTGCACTCTTTGTGCAGCCAGGAGCCCCAGATCAAAACCTCTGCAGTGAAGTCTCTGAAGAGAGATTTAAAAAGCTGCACAAAGCAGAACCCATGTCCATCAGCAGCAGTAACATTCTATTGGTATTGTACTCCTAACCTAACCCCTGACACTCAATGCAAAATACAGCTGTACCTTCCTATATTCCTCTTGTGCTTATTTGTTTGTATTGCCTTGTATCTGCATTTTGATCAAAACAGATACATCCACAAAGGATTACAAACAGCGGAGCTTTGCACATCTGATTACCTGTTTTATCACACAGAGATGTGGACTTTTTTTTTGTGCAGCTGGTATAAGATGATGCATTTTTGTCAGGAAGTTTGTTGGCTGTAGTGCTCTGTGTCCAAGCTTCAACACAGAAGTTTTACTGCTCAGCTTTCCACTAATAAACACTAAGTCCTTGACTTAAGTCAGGCTGTGTGCAGGAGGCTAATGAGTTTGGGGCAGCTGGGAAAAATTGGAGCTGAATGACTACAGTGCTGCCTGCCTGTGAAACTGGAGCTGCAGGAGGAAAACAAGAGCTGGGATATGTGGTTACAAAAGGGAAAAATCAAAGCACAGTCTTTGCTTGCAGTTTGCCAAGGACCTTGTCTGGAATGTGTTTTAAATGCTAACCATTCGTCCAAACAAAGCTGTGCTGTGCCAGTTTGCACAGCACCAGGTGACACATTGGGCAGCTGAGCTGATGGGAAATCTCAGTGAAGTTTGCAGCGTTCCCAGCCCCAGGGGAGAGCCAAATGCAGGCACAGCTGCCTCTCTGCAGCTCTGGGCAGCTGAAGGCCTGCAGTGCATTCCAGCTGATGGATCTCTTCAGCTGGGCAGTGCTGAACCTCCCAAGATCGATGGAGGTATTTCTGTTGTACATTTGGAGAGCTCACAGAGATGCCCCAAACATGGATGAGTCAATGCAACTTTAAATGTCAAACCATTCTCAGAGCCAAATCCCATCGTGCCTCCACAGCATTGCTGCAAGAGTGGCACCTTCCCATTGAGTGGAATGCTGATAACTGTGGAAATAATAGATGTGCACTTCTGAAAGAGCACAAATTCAGTTTATTTTATGCCCCTCAAGGGATTATATGGGTGAATGAATAGATAAGATGTGCCAGCTCTAAAAGATTTCTCAAATGCTGTAGAAACAGAGAGGAAGGAAATGAGAGAGAGAAGACGGCTGTGAAGGCAGGCACTATTCCCTGATCAGCTCTGCAGGTGCCTGAGGTGGTTGCTTGGCTGGTTGGTTTTTGGCAGGATGAGTTGTTTGGTATTTTTCCATGTGTGGAATGGTACCTGGTGGTCATTGTCATGGTGCTGTGGGGAGCCCACGGAGGTGCTGAGGGCACTGGAGAACCTCCCCTGGGGAGCCAGGCTGGGAGAGCTGGGACAGCGCAGCCTGGAGAGGAGAAGTTGTGTGGAGACCCCACAGCACCTTCCAGGGTCTGAGGGGCTGCAGGGAAACCAGAGAGGGACAATTCCTCAGTGACAGGAGCCAGGGAATGGCTCCCAGTGCCAGAGGGCAGGGCTGGGTGGGAGATTGGGAATGAGGAATTGTTCCCTGAGAGGGTGGGCAGGCCCTGGCACAGGGTGCCCAGAGCAGCTGTGGCTGCCCCTGGATCCCTGGCAGTGGCCAAGGCCAGGCTGGACACTGGGGCTGGGAGCAGCCTGGGACAGTGGAAGGTGTCCCTGCCATGGCAGGGGGCAGGACTGGATGGGCTTTGAGGTCCATTCCAATCGAGGCCATTCCATGACCATGTGTAGAAGAAAAGTGCTCAGCCAACCTTCTGTACATGAGGTGGTGACTGGAGGTGGGTGGTTTGTGCAGAGGTCTGTGCAGAGTTATGTTATATAACTGGTTATATAACGCAGTTCATCTGTAGCAGTAGAAAATTATTAGTTCCCGCCTTTTCAACCTATTTTATCCATCAAGTAAGGAGCTCTTATAGAACTCTACAGAATCATGTTCTGTGGATGATTTCAACATAATTTTTGTGACAGCAATTAAAGCTTGACATGAAAACATATTTTTAATGCTTATAGCATGAACTTGTGCAACTGAGCTAACGAAAAATGATGTTATTCTTTGACTCGTGTGAAATTTATTAAAAATGAAAATTTCACCTGAAACCTCTCTTCAGCATCTCACAGTGTGGGTAGTGAAGTAATAACTATTTCTCATCCAGTTCAAGAATCTAACGCTGAATTTTCCTTGCTATTAAGCTGAAAACACCTTCAAAATGTTGCTGTCACTGCATTTAATACTCATTCTAATTTATGGCAGTTGCTATCACTTGTAATGTTCTTAGAGAATATTGTTCTATCACTTGAAGGAACACTATTGCAAGTCTCACAAATAGCTGGTGGCACTATTTATCATTCTTTTCCACATGCACCACTGAAGAGTTTTCTCTAAAAGAGTCAGTTCCTTTCCCAAGCTGGGATGAAGGCCTCAGGAAGCCTCTTGGCAAACCCACAACTTCTAAGGATATATTTAATATGATTCAAGATAAGAGCATGTGATATCTCTAAGAGCAGGTATCATGCAAAATACTTTAATGACAGCTGCAGAGAACAGAGATCCCACACAAATAATGCTGAGAGTGCAGGTGGGTGTGCACAGCTGAGGGATGATCTGTGCTAAACACCCAAACACAGCCTGCCTGCAAATAATAGAGAATTTCTGGGCAGAACTTGGAGGAGAGGGAAGGTCCTCCCTCAGTACTTCCCCCAGAGTAAACAAGAATGGGAAATTATTGAGGAATAAGGCTGTTCCATCAGGAAAGCTGACTTCCCAACAAGAGCTGCTAGTGCACACCCTTTGTAGAGTCCACTCTTTCCATGGAGTTTTCTTGCTGCTCTGTTTGGCTGTTTATATCACTGATTACTCAATAAAAGTAATAACTTTAATAACAATGAAAGCACCAACTCCAGAGCCAGCTTATGTAGATCCAAACATCAAAGCTGACAGAAAGATGTGAAATGTCAAGGAGGTTGGCGTTTAGCATTTTGTGCATTTGGAACCCCTCATGAATACGTTGCAGGCAATTCTAGAATCTCATAGTTCTTCCAAACCCAGCAATAACTGTGGGTGCTGGCTTTTGGCTCTGGCTTTTACTTCAGTCAGTAATTTTTTAGAATGAAATTCACAGGTTTTCATCCATCTGAAAAAGAGTCAGCCTCCTCAATTCTGTTTCCTGTGTTAGTTATCTGAAATTTAGCAGGTAAAAATACATTAACTGAACACAGAAAAATTGTTTTGCAGTATAAAGGACACAGAATGCTTTCCAGTTTATGTACACAGTAGGAAATAATATGTTATTCAAGGCAATTGCCTTCCCCTTGTTTCAAAAACCCAGCAATGAGGCTGATGTAAACAGTATGTAAAGACAACTGAATTTTAAGCAGAGGCAGGTTTTCTGGAACACCTATTTAAGGCAGTGTGCATAGCAATTGCTCATCATCTCTCAGGATCTGACCCCTTATGTGAACTGTAAAACTCAAAAATGCACAATAGGCACAGAAAAATAAAAAAGAAAACAGGAGGTCTGATACAGTGTGGAAAAAGAACAGCACTCTGCTAATAGGGCTGAGCAGAAGAATGTGCTTCCACTCCAGCTGATCTGTCAGAAATCACAGTACACCTAATGTTTTCCCTGATTCATCTGAGCAATGTGAGATTCTGAACTCCAGCGAGTGCTCATTGCTCATTGTTCTCCCAAACAGCCCCATACCGTTCTGTTTCATCCAACCCAGATGATCACAGATGGGTTTGAGTGGAGATTTTCTAAACTGTTTATGCTAGCAGCAGCTGATAACTGAATAAAATGTGTCAAATTGCTTTCAGGACCAAGCACTTCACTCGAACACAAAGGCAGACATTTGAGCCTATTTGCAGCTTGAAAACTCCCCCCTGGAGCACAGCTGCCTCAAGCGCAATTGTTTCCATGCAGATTTGGGGGCACTGAGGAGTACCCCTCTTTCTCTACCCCCAAAAGGCTTGAAAGCTGATGACCTGATTTTCTAATCTTTACCCAGGTATTTTATGTGCATCTGACCAACACTTGGCCCATTAAAGTAAACAGGGCATTGTCATTTAATAGAACCAAGATTACTTGAAAATCCTCTTGACAGCCATTGAGAGCAGCAATTCCCAAACATCTCTCAGCCTTTGATTGAATCAGAATTGGAAGAATATCAAATAGCTCTATTTAGAGATTAAGTAGAGACTAAAGCCACACTTAGATGCTATTCTCTAGTCCTGGATACATAAATAGGACTTGTCTTCCTTTAATTCAGAATTCCTGCTTCAAGGCACCTTTTGAAGTCGGGTTCCTGCTGCCTTGGAGAAGGCAGAGAAGTCCTGGGAGATTAAATTGGAAATTAAATTGGGAGCTAAGGAAACTTTTCTTTACCAAGGTCAAGAGTGTAGATAGACACTTTACTTCATCCTCCTGACACACATAGCTCAGCTCCAAAGGCTTGGGATGTTTAGAGCTAGCCAGATGTGGCAGATTTTGGGTTGGGGATTTTTTCTTTGGTTTTCCTATTATTAGAGGAGCCTTAATGAAAGCCAGGCTTTTTTTTTTTTTTTTTTTTTAATAAACTTGTTACAAGTTTTGTCTCAATACAGTATTAAACCCTCATTTTTTCCTTAGAAAATGGTAAAAATATACTTTCTTGGATCTTTGGAACTCAGATGGTTGTGATCTGTCTCTGAGTGTCAGCCTAAACAGCAGGAGCAGCAGGTCAGGAGGCAAGGGGAGTGTGTACCATAATTGTTGCTTATATTCACAAGGTATGGTCACAGTCTGGAACTGCATGGGACAAGAACTGAATATGACTGGAGAAGTCAGAATCATCCTCCTCTGCAGCACAGCCAGTAAAAAGCAAGCAAACACCTCAAAGAGCAGCTTTGGATCATGCAATTAGCATAAAGTAATATTTCAGAGGTGTCATGTGTGCTGCTATAGCTGGGATTTAAAAGGATTTCACAGTAGAAACTCCATTTTCCATGGGATTTGTGAGTGAAACAACTTGAGTGAGTCCTGGGTAGAAAAGAAGTGTCAGATCCTGGTCCAGAGTGGGGGGTATATTTCCCACTTTGAACCCAGGAAGAATTAGCATCATGCATGTACAGTTGTGTAAATGTGAGGGATCAGATCTCCCACTGTTTGCTAAAAGCACAGGAAAGTGTTGCAGGGTCACTTTCCCCTCATTTTTTTTGTGTGTCACAGCAAAGCAAATTAGAAATGGGCATTGGGTGAATTCTGAGGGACTGTGTGTATTTAACAGCTCCCACTCTCCCCTTTAAATACTGTCAACCCCCCTCTTGCATAGAGTTTTTATCTGCAAATAGAGCTGTGCAGGTGTTCAGGCTCCTGTTCTTAAATAAAGGCATTTTAAACAACCTCTCCACTGGACTCCTTAAAGTCTTTTTGTATCCTGCGGATCTGATGGGTTCTGAGTATTTCCTACAAGATGTGGAGTGCTTTCAAATCAAAGTGAAAGGAAAGTAATAATTTTGGGCAAAGACTCTGATGCATTTCAGACAGGGCATGTTTCTTGTCTTCCCAAAGTCAGGGATTATTGGTGTGCATGCCTGTTTAACCTAAGTAGTACACAGCTTATACATCTTAAATATGCATGTGCACAAGAGCTGGAACAACTCCAAGAAGAACTGTTACACTTTGGTCATTGACTGCATGGATTTTAAAGCATTTATAAATAGGTTTTTAGCTAGAAAGTGTTCTCTCAAAGACAGTCCACACCTAATACACATTTATAGGACTCCTCTTTAAATACATTCTTTACCAGGGGGAGACAGGAAATTGTTTCTGCTATGTACACACATATCATTTACCTGGAAAGGACCATTAAAATACTATTTATTTCTGCCTGAGCCGTTTCAGTCCTACAATTAAAACCTCAGGCAAGTTCTTGTATGTTGAAAGGTAGGACATCAACATTATTAGTGTATTTTCTTTGAAGAGAAATGAGTATATATAAAAGACACAAGAAAAAAAATCAACAGCATGCTTACCCAGTTATGTTGCCCATAATGTGGTTTTTCTTCAGTCTAAATTACTAAACAAATATGAAAGCAATTCTTCCAAAATATTTATATGCTCAATATTTTACAAGCAATATTTAAAATGTTTTGCACATGTTGGTGTGACTGCTGGTACACCCACACTGTCGCTCTATGAATTGCTGAGCCCAGCCCTTCCCAAGCAGGGGATTTTATAATCTTTTTCATACAGTTAAGACCCTCACTTTTAAAATCATTAAAGACTACTCTTTAGGAGATAGGGAGTGTTAACCATTTAATCCTGTACATTTTCCATGAGTGACCATTATTTTGATTATATTCTATATGCAGAGATGTTCTATATCAGAAATTTTAAACCTTTTTTCCTTTTAAACAGGAATATTGCCTTCTCAAAAACAAAGCAATTTGAAAGCAATTGCTCTGGATTGGAAGAACATTTTCCAGATTTGAATTGCTGTGTGAAAAGCAGAGCAGCCTTTTCATATTCCAGACCAACACTTGATAAGCAGACTACAAGTGGACACTTTTCAGTTTTCACTTTTCAAGAGCTTCCCCCTTTTTTTTGGTCTTCTTTTTTAGTACTCTCCTGATCTTTGTTTCCTAAAATTGCTGTTTCAGGGGAGTATTTTGAAATCTCAGTGCTCTGTGGGACACTAAAATATATTTTCCTTTCAAATCTCTTTCTAGTAATATTTCCTGAGTTCAATCAACCTCTGAGATGTCTCAGATGTGCAACAGCTCAGCTGAACTGATGATGTGCTCTCATCTTCTCTGGGATTTTTAAAATGCCCACCATGGCTGGTGGGCTGGTAAGTGCCCTGGGATGTGGATAAAAAACCCAGGAGTGATCTTTGACTTGTGGATTTATCCCTAGTACAGCCCACCAAATTTCTTTCAGGCAATTTGTACTGATCAGCTCTGAATTACCTTTCTGTGTACAGATCTCTTAGCTGAGTTTGCAGCCATGGAGTTTTTGGTTCCCTGTAGTTCTGCACTCTAAGTGCAGTCTAGAAGTGTTCAATCTGAGCATCACAGTACCTCGGGAACTCCTGAATTTTCCTTCTCCTCTACCTGGTGGTACCACTGCAACCCAGCTGCTGAATTGGGCAATCTGTTCACTAAAAAAAAGGCTTTTTTCTTATTGCAGGAGGTGCCCAAGATGTTGGGTTTTTTTCCTAGTTGGTTTTGTTTGGGTTTTTTTGTTGCTGTTTTTGTTTGTTTATTTGTTTTTTAATGAACCACAGTCTATTGTACTCTTAATAGGTCTCTTAACCTATTTCCAGTTTTCTCCAACCTTCCCCCTCATCCTTCTCTGCCAGGTCTTTGTTCCTTTCTCACCTGCTCCATCTGTGTTTCCCATCCACACCTCTGTCTCTTTTTTCCATTTCAGCTGTTGCTGTCTGTCTGTCTGTCCTGGAACCCACCTACCTTCTCCCCTGCACTGGGATGCTGTCCAACAATTCCTAGAAGGAGAATTCTCTCATTCTAGTTGCTACCTAGGGAAAGAAATACATCTAATTTGAAAATCTGGTGGACAGCAGCAATTATGTGTAGTATTAATGCATAATAATTATTTGGTATTACTAAAATTGGAATAAAAGTAGTGCACAGTATTTGTCATGTGAGATTACTGCTGTTAAACAGTTTTTGGATATTCCAGGAAACAGGGGAGAGCTTGGGATTTTATTTTATGGCAACAATGACTGATAGATTATCTGCAGATTCTGCTTTTTTCCTGGATTAGTTGGGATCAAAAAAACATTGAGAAAAAATGTTTATTCTCTCACATGCCTGAGCTGAGGGTGTTTCAGCAGAGGGTTGTAGTGTGTGGACAGTGATTGTCTAGAAGCCTCTTGCGGCTAAGGAAAATAATCCTTGCAGAGATAAAAGTGTCACAAACATATTGGGGTGTTTGAAAGCATATGAAGAGATATTATCTTAAGATAAAATCCATCTAGCTGAGACAGGTTTCAGTATATTCATTAGCTTTAACCTTTGCCCAAATCTCCTTCCTTTGCAATTTAGATTTGGGATCTTATGCTCAGAAAAAAATTACATTTTTCCAGAAGTAGCAGTGTCAGGATGAAAAAGTGTTTTGTACTTTAATAAATAATTGTTTTACAATAGAAATATTTCATGCAGTGTGAGTCCACCATCAAGAAACTTTTGAATGTATTCCTATTAATATGGCTTTTTTCACCTAACAATCTATCTGAAAGAGAAAATCCTATCAGCATCAGTAAATCCTTCTTTAAGGCTTCATTGATCTTAGCCTTAGAACAAGATTATAGAAACAGTCCTACACAGAGATAATGTCTGAAGAATTTTGGCTAATCTCAGCACTCATTTCAGATTAGATCTAGTCATATTCAGACACACATCTCTCCTTGTAGATAACAGATGCCTACCAGTGTTTACCCTTAATTAAGATGCAATAACTTATTTTGTTTCTTTTTTTGTCCTAACAAGAATAAGGCCAAATATCTTCAGAGACCTTTGATGATAAATGTTTCGTACTCAATGTGCAGCACTGCAGGCTCAGGGTCGATTTCTCCTGATGAGGATTCCTTTCCAACAGTGAAAACCTGTGCAGGGAATCACATCACCTCCCTGCATCCTAATGCCTCACACTGCATTCGGGTATTCAGCTTTATTCTTTAGCTTCCATTCTGCAGAAACTTGTATATTGAAAGATTATTCAAATAGCTTTTTGTCAGTGAGTGAGTTATTTTAGGGGAAGGACAGCACATAAGAAAAATGCTGAAATTACCATAAAAGTTGAAGAAAGGATTTCATTTTCACTGTATCAGTTTTCAGATGTCAGGTTGTAAATAGAGTCTTACAAAGCCTTAAGTTAGCAATACAAAGAAACCAGAATTTAGACTCCACTCTTAAAATAATACAGTGGGTAATATTCTATACCTCAAATCTATCATTTGCTAGCATAATTCTTCACAGATTTTTAGGTTCAGCAAATCATCAGTTTTCAGGGTGCCTTTTTAAACACACATGCACATTTTTCAGAATGTCTGAGTCTTTTCTTTCTAAATAAACTCGTAGGCAGCACTATTATGGGGGATCTTTTATTATAGCTATATAACATCATCCAGTGCATTTCCATAGGGGAAAACAGAAGCCTCCAAGGGTATAACATTTGTTTGCAGCTGGATCTTTTTCTCTGTGAGAAGATTTTGCTATTATTAGTTAATAGCAAGGGAAAATGGAGAGCAAAATTACTGCTGCATAAACAAACCTGTTATAGAAATGCTTTCGATATTCCAAATTATGATGCTAGAGATTGTATGATCTATTTATTTTTTCTTTGGCAGGGTCACTTTTGAATAACACATCAGTTGAACTTACACAGTTTATCAGCTGTAAAAGGGCAGAATTATTTAGGACTCCATTCTTAAACACATTAAAGTTCATTATTAAAATCCTTTTGTCTGAAGCATTTGCAAAATAAGTCCCAGACTGTCAGAGATTTGTGTTGCGTAGCTAAAAAGCTACATTTTTTTTTCAGCAGCAAAAGAAATGGTGTCTTCCAGTAACAATTTCTGTTAGGAGACTGACAAAATATCTTCCTGAAAATGGTCTCAAGTGTGTGTTCTAGTACATCCTAACATCCAGCAGGGCTGAAGAGCATTGTACTCATCCTTCTTATGTGGATAACTTGATATAAATAACATGGTAGAACTGAAAGCTGCAGCAGCAAGTGAAGCAGTTGCTCTCTTTCCACAAGTGTTACAATTAAGTATTGCTCTGATGAACAGCTTAAGTCATGTCTTTACATATTTCTGCTTAAGTTACACAAACTTCAGGCTAGTGATGGTTGTTATTGTTGTTATTATCATGTATAATTACTTTGTGTCTCTAAAGTCATTAATGCCCTATTTTAAAGCACCTGTTCTGACTAATGGTGTGTGACATTGGAAGACAAAGGATGGGTTTTACTCTGCTCCTGTTAAACAATTCATACACTGAAAATAGCACAGAGCCCAATAAACATTCATATTGTGCTATACTTAAAGCTGAAACCACAGAGGGTTCCTCACCTTGGCTTGGTACCTCAGCTACTTTCTTCCCTTTTATTCCTATTTAGTGAAGCACATCAATGTATTCAATTTTTTGCATCTGCTTCAGACTCAGTGCCCAAGGATATGGTTATAATTAAGCCTGTGCTCTATTCCTGCTTTGCATAAACATGGCTGTGCATCAGTGGGTTTTCTTTTTCTTTAATTTGATGTTGAGTTTGATATTGTCTCCAGGAAAGTAATCTGTTCATTTATCACAAAAGATTGCTCATCTTCAGACCTAAGCTGAGATAGTGAGCCTTATTCCATTCCGGTGATAATTAACAATAAACTTCCCAGTTATTTCACTCAGGATCCTCCTTCCATGTCCTTTTTCTTTTCCATGGCACATAGCTATCCATTTATTTGAGATATTTGAGGAAGTTAATCACATTATCCTTTGGTGGAAATGGCTAAACTCCATTCATTTTAACATGGTTCATATGATAATTATAAATATATTAATAAGAAATAATCTGCTGTGTTTAACAGATCATAAATTTTATAGTCAAGGTATTGCTTACTTGGCCATGAAGTAGCCAGTGTGTATTCTCCCAGGCAGGTTTGTTCTCCTCACTGAATTGTGAGGGAGGTTTGCCATGTTAAGGGAAAGGAGTTGTTGGTTTTACGAGGTCTGAACTGAGGGACCTGTCTGGTTCCACGCTGGCTCTGCCCTGCCTGGGCTGCAGAAGTTTGCACAAGCCATGGAACCAGCACTGAACTGCACAGCTGCAGTCAGAACCTGAGTAAATGCTGCTGAGGAACATCCAAGCATCCAGCAGCCAGAGCTAGCCCTGCTCCCAGGCTTTTGCCCCTACCCCAGAGCCAATTAATTCCATTTAGCAGCCAGGGATTAACCCTGAAGGTGTTGGCACAAACATCAGTTGCCCCTTCTCCATCTCTGGAGTGGGGATAATGTCTGCAGCCAAGAGTTGGCTGTAAAATGAAAAAAAACCAAAGTTGTCAAGTGATTAGTACCTGGCTTTTGGTTTGTGCTGGAGACTTCTAAAAAAGATCCTTTCAAACATACTTGACTCCAAACTGCAACATACCTCTAAACACTGATGATGTTTTCCTGCCCTGAAAGATGTGTCGTGTATTTACCAAAGCCTTTGACAAAGATGTGACTCTGTGTATGCACTGTAAAGCTGCTTTCCACCTGCACTGACTGCTGCTTTTGCGGCCCAGTGGGTTGGATGTGCACTGCATAACCTACAGCTCCTAGGGCTGGCTCTGCTCCTGCATTGCTGGCAGAACTGCTCCTAGAAAAGGCAGCCAGAAGCACTGGACTTGCTCCACAGGCATCCATCAGTTTTGTAAGAGATACATTTCTTTCTGAAAGTGAAGGGAATTAGAGACTGAAACAGTTTATATTTAGAATTCACTTCTTTTCACTTGGTTTCTGGCATCTCTGGACAAAGACATAAATCTCTAGGACCACAATAAATTCAGAAATAGCATTAAGGTTTTCAAAATGTTACCAGTTCTTATTTCCAAGCAAATATCTGAATACACAGGTGCCCTGTGCAGAGTGCAGATGTAGCATGGGCCTTGTAATTTCTCTTGTAGCATGTAAAATACATTAAAAAAACCTGGACTCGGGAGTTGTTAGAAAATAATGTTGCAACAGTGAAGGAAGTTAAAAGTCTTGGCCTTTCTGCATTACCAAATGGAAAAGTCAAGCTTAGACGTGTAAACTTCTCAAATAAATAATTAAGAAATATCAAATGCTGGGCTGGTTGAGATGTTTTAATTTTTTCATGCTGCTATTTCTATGCAGACCCACTTTTGCATGCATTTGGCTGCACAAACACCAAATCACTCAGACCAAGGCTGGCACACAGCTCCTCCTCCCCAGTGGCTTTCCATCTGACACTCTGCTCTCTATCCACTTGTGAGCTGGTGTGTTCCTGCCAGGCACCACACAAAGGGGAGGAAAATCAGGACACAAGTGTCAGCCTTGTTGTTTCCAGCAATGCAGCCCAGATCATGCAATAACCATCTGGAGTGGCTCTTCAGGGAGAGGTAACCAGGGCCCATCAGTGCTCATTGTCTGTGGAAAAGTTCAGAGGCTCGAGTAGTATAATGCTGACTGATGTCTCCTCCACTCTAAACATTTTATGTTTTTAGCTCAAACTTAATTTATTGTTGACAGTGACAGTCTCTCTGTTTATTTCCCTGTGTAATCTTTGTCTGATTTCAAGTGTGCCTGTAAATACTCCTGCCGTTTCAGCAAACAAGTTATTAGCTCTTTCAAAGGAAAAGACATGAGAGCTCTTTGAAAGGTTAAGTCTTCTGAAAGTGCCTCTTGAAGGCAGAGGCCACTTTTCCTTTCCTTTGAAGACAATCAAAGTATGGAGAGTAGCTGGTCGTGAGCAAAATGATCAGGGTGGCATAACTAAAGCTTATTGAATTTGTGCTGAGGATCCCAAAAATGGCAGTTTCATTTGTTCCACACAGTTTTATCCTCTAATTCCTAATAACAAAGCTGTCTTATTGTGCACAATGAAAAGACTAATTTGACTAAATCCATTCGTAAATGACAAAATCAATAGTTCTGCTTTTGAAAGTCACTCAGCATATAGAATATGAAAATTTATGGTTAGTTTACTGCTGTCATGGATGGGTCTCTCTCTCTGGTAGGAACTGATAAAGCAGCTTTTGAAGTCAGACTGTCTCAATAAAGTACTTAAATCCATCTTAATGTACCCCGGGGAAGTGAGTCTGAATTAACCTCGTACCTTACTTTTGTGACAATAATAAGGTGAAAGGGAGTATACAGCAGAAACTGATTATAATAGGTGATACAAAGGGAAACAGCAACAATGAGGCAGAAGTAGAATAGGAACTGGGATTAAGGGATCTCTCACCCAGCCATGTGCAAAAATGTTGAAAATTAATGTTGTATTGTTTAGCTAACAGCTGTCAAGTCGTTCAAGTCATTGTAATGTGCTGTGTGCTTGCTTTCCTCCCCAGCTCACCAAGAGCATGTTAGAAATCACATTGCCTTTCTTCTGCAGAATGACAAAGTTAATCCTGCCTTACATTGCTTTTAAGACAAACTCATAGCAAAGGCTGTCTCTTAAATTTGTCAGTTAGGATATTAACGGAGCGTGAAACTTTGATGTTAAACTGGCATTTGATGAACGGGGTTAAAAACCACTTAGAGCCATGTTCTCTGTAGTTGCTGTGTTTGTGTGGAGATGCAAAGGATGCAAATGTGCCCTCAAACATTTGTGGAGCTGCTGTAACCAGAGAGAACAACGTGTTACTGACATTGGCCAAGTGGGAGATGCATTCCCTGGAGAACACCCAAAGGAGAGCAAGGAGGAGTCTGAGATTTTTTTCTTTTTCATTAAAATAGTGTTTGCCTTATAATAACAATGCAATAGCACTAGGGGGAAAAAAAAAAGAGAAAAAAAGAAAAAGTCTTTATCAAACCAACTTGAAAATCAGTACTATGATACATTCTTAAAACCTACTACCCAGGCAATGCCCATATCACTCTATTCTGACATCTGTTATTATTTCTCCAGTTCCTGTCATCCTGGCTCATTACTCTCTTTTTATACACAAGACATTGCATGAATAAGCTATACTTGGAATTCTAAAAGATTTAGCAAATTTATTTGCTAAAACATTATTTTAAAAACTAATATTAAAAATTAAAATTAATGTGGTTTGTGATATTTCTACAATTTTTTACATGGTTGAAATCAAAAATTAAAGTAAATTGGTTGGGACATTTTTGTCTCATAAATTCACATTTTGTCCTCAATAAGCAGGAGTTGCTCATGTTGTGGATGAGGACAGATCTCATTCTTACATGTTCCTTTTGCTCTGATCCTCCTGTTTGCGAGACAGGGCAGCTGATTCAGTACCAGGTGAACAATAGGCACCTTTTAAGGACACAGAACAAAGCTTTGTGTACACTTCTTTGATGTTTATGGTCTCTTAGATCTTGTTAAGGCCTTTTTACCTTTTCAGATGTCAGTAGATTCTTATGAAAAAGCAAATTGAAAATATTCTTTCAACTGTTCTGTTGGTCTGGCGCTGATTAGCCAGGAAAAGCCCTGTGTTGGAACCACTCTGGGGAAGGGGTTTCACCCTTTACCAACAACATCCTTACAGAAAAAGCAAAATACATCCACTGTTAGCTTGTGGTAGCCTTGATGTAGATGGAAACAGAAGAATAATTTTATTCTCACCAGGGTAATCTTAATTTTTGACATGTAGGTGATTTATGCCTGAAGTGAGAAGCACATGAATCTTGCAGCATGAGGATGCTCTCACTCATAGCAGTCTTGACTACTGTGGGCAAATTTACTCCTGAATCCCTGCAAGTAAGTGCTCTGTTGTTCCAGAGAAACTGGAATTCTGTGCTGCAAGAGATGCAGAGTGAAAGTGCACTGGCACTTCAGATTAGGAACCTGCTCCCTCCACTTTCAGTGCCTCTGCTGAAGAAATGCTGCAAATACATTACCTCTTTGAAGCCCTCCTGACTCCAAGTTTCCAGAAATTAGGGGAAACTCAAAACTGCATATTGACAAATTTTTAAAATAATCATCAAAATCTTCAGAAATAATTTTTTTGGCAATTTGACATTACTCTGCACAAAAATATGATGCGAGATGGTGACTTCTTAGTAAAGCAAAATGAATATTTTGCTCCTGAAGCAAACCAAATAGCACCCCTTGGAACTTGAGCAGCCTTTGAAACACAGAACATCCTGAGTTGGGTGGGATGAACAAGTCTGACTCCTGTCCCTGCAGACCCCCCAGCAATCCCCCTGTGCATCCCTGGCAGTGCTGTCCAAATGCTCCTGGAGCTCTGGCAGCCTCGGGGCTGTGCCCATTCCCTGGGAGCCTGGGCAGTGCCAGCACCTCGGGGGAAGCAGAACCTTTCCCTGCTCTGCAGCCTGGCCCAGCTGAGTGCTGGCATCACGCACAGCACACACTGCACCAGGAGGGAGCTCAGCCCCAGTGCTTGCTCTGGGATGACCTGAAGATGTTTCCATGGTGATTTGCATTTGCTGTTTACCCCAATGCTTGGTTTGAGGAGGACTGGCAATACTTGAGTGTTCTGAAATTAATCTCTTCTAAACTGAGATCCTTGCACCTTGTAATTTCTTAATATTCTCACCATTACCACTCAGCTCCACTTTGCTATTTCCAATCCTCTCTGCTCAGTGCAATATTCCTCTAAAAATTTCTTTTTTATGATTCAACCTACAAATGAGCACTACTTTGTTACACATCACTTAGTTACGTTCTCCCTGTACTCATTATATCACCCCTTGTGGGTAGCGCTGCAAAATACCCAAGGTATTTGAAACAAGACACTTGGGAACATAAAAATTCAGTGGGAAAAAAGAAAGCAAAATGAAGTAAAATAAAATGTTTTTATATCCAAGTATGATTAGCTTTTTATTGGAGTTTTCCATTAAGGAAAATTATCTCTAAAGCCCCCTGTTTGTCATAATTTATCTGTTTGGTGAGAAAACTCCCAACAGGAGGGGTTGGTGCTGTGGGAATATTGCCTCTGAGCAGGAGCAGGAACTATTCCATCAGCTCATGCTGGGAGCTGTGCGTGCTGAGCCTGACTGTGAGCAGGAGCCTTGCTCTCCTTGGAGCCGTGTTACTGCTCAGCGCGCTGACAGCAGCCACTCCTCAATCTGTGCACAGGGCACGGCTCTCTTCACTTATTGCTTTGCTCTCATTCTTTCCTAAATGAAGAAAGTTCCTATTCCTACTCCTCAAAACAGCACACCTGGGAAATCATCTGGATCTGGACAGACTGGATCCATGGGCTGAGGGACAACAGGGCCAAGTGCCAGGTCCTGCCCTGGGGTCACCCCAACCCCATGGAGCTGGGCTGGGGCAGAGGGGCTGGAGAGCTGCTGGTGGCAAAGGCCCTGGGGGTGCTGGTGACAGGGGCTGGACACAAAGCCAGGTGTGCCAGAGGCCGGTGGCACCTGGGCTGTGCCAGCCCTGGGGTGGCAGCAGGCCCAGGGCAGGGCCCGGCCCCTGGGCTGGCCCTGCTGAGGCACCTCGAGGGCTGTGGCCAGGGCTGGGCCTGTCATGGCCAGAGAGCCCTGGAGGGGCTGGAGCGTGTCCAGGGCAGGGAACGCAGCTGGGAAGGGGCTGGAGCCCCAGGAGGGGCTGAGGCAGCTGGAAAGGGGCTCAGCCTGGAGAAATGGAGGCTCGGGGGCCCTTCTGGCTCTGCACAACTCCCTGCCAGGAGGGGACAGCCGGGGGTCGGGCTGTGCTCCCAGGAACAGGCACAGGAGCAGAGGGAACGGCCTCAGGCTGGGCCAGGGCAGGTTTAGGTTGGATATTAGGGAAAATTTCATCATTGGAAGGGTAGTCAAGCATTAAACGGGCTGCCCAAGGATGTGTTGGAGTCCCCATCCCTGGATGTGTTCAAAAAATGACTAGATGTGGCACCATATCAACTATGTGATATGGTTTATTGGAACTGGTGGGATCCAGTCAAAGGGTGGAGTGGATGACCTTGGAGGCCTTTTCCAGCTTTAGTAATTCTGGGATGAGGTTGAACAAACAACCATTGCTGAGCCATAAATACTCACTTTCACCCATCCTGGCCACACTCTTCATATCAGCTGCCAGCCAGTCAGGAGCTGATCTACTGCAGTTCAGCTCTGCTCCACTAAAATATTCTTTCTTCAGCCAAAATGTCTTTAATCTTAAATCTAGAACAGTTTACACTAGGCTGTTTTCTATTAGTTTATAAACCAAAATCAACCTTGGCACATGTTTTCCCACTCCTTCCACAGACCTTTTTTCCATGATTCTGGCCTGCTAAAATGGCATTTCACTAATGATTACAAGGGAAAGAGCCACTGTAAGGAAATTGATGTAGTACATAAGGTGCAGATTCTGCAAGCAAATACTATTTTTCTCTAACAAGAGATTTTCTCATCAATCTGTATTTTGTTTTTTTCTTGCCTGAACAAGGATCACTCACTTCAGTTGTATTGCTGGCTGTGATTTTTTGAGATTGCCATCATTACATAGCAATAATCTGTGCATCTGTGCAACATTATTTTCTATGGGGAATTTTCCCCTTTATCAGACACAGTCCTCTTTCCTTGACAAATTCTCCCAAGTAATATGTTCACAGCTGTATTTCGGTGTATAGATGTTTGACGTGAAGTCAATAGATGAAGAGCTAAATGCTGAAATCTGCACACTGTTCCTGTTACAGGAGCAAAACCACAAGTCTTCATGTTGTGGATACAATTTTTTTTGGTGTGTGTGTGTGTGTGGTTAAGATTTGTGAGCCTTTTGGTTTTGGATTTTAAATTTTTTTTTCTCCTAAATGCTTTAGTGGAACCCTTCAGCTGGCAGTTTCTGTGCATAGATTGGTCCACAGACCAGGAGAAAGCCAGGCTAATGAAGGGCCTGGAAGGTGAGCACATAAACCCTAAAAAGCTGGTCCAGCCAGTGCCTGGGAAATTAATATCAGTGATAATAACATAGATATTGTTGCCAAAAAGGCATTTTTTTTAAACTGCTGCTCAATAGAAAGACTTTAAATGACCAGTATCAGCTACTGGAGGCATTTGAAAGGAATCACCCTGGACTGCCAGTCCACATAGATTGTTTTAGCATTCAAGACAAAGGTGCAGAAAGGAGTGACCCAGACAATGACACGGATACAGCCAGAAAATCTGAGAGGGAAGGTAAATAGCACAGGGACTGCAAAGACAAGCGCTGAAGATATACAGGATTTTCCACTGGTGATAAAAAGGAAAAAGTTTTAAGAGTGTAGCTTCAAGAGCTCAGTTTTTATTACCCAAGATTTAAAAAAAAATTTGAATAAACTTTCTCATGCCTCAGGTTTAAAATCCACAGATGCAAGGTGGGTAGATGCTGGAGGGCGGATGTACACTGATTTTTCAACTAAGACTTTCTTTGAAAGTCTGTTAAATAAATGCATTTCAAAATGTGAATGCTCTTTCTGAAACTTTCAGCAAATGCTGGTTTCATGCCATCATCTCTGTGAGATGTAAATTATTACAGTGGTGCACACTGGCTGCTCAGATTTGAGACCAGGATTGTTTACAAATGCACAAACAACAGAACCACTGGCTGTTTATGAGCGTGGAAACACTAGGATTCCACATGAATATGCAGGCTACCTGGGCCAGCTTAGATAACACAACTGAGAGGATGTTTATGCTCTCAGAATAGAAAATAATATGTATATGTATCAAATCCGTGGGGTCTTGGGGTATGAAATAGAGGCATGTGCCAAGTCTGATCTCCTCCAGCTCCAGCTAACAGGGCATCACCCTCCACCCACAGCACATAAGACAGAAGTGTTCTGTTTAAGGCCAAATACACTCAACTTACAGTTTTCCACTTGTGTTTAAAATTCAATTTTAACCATATATGTTTCTTTTTTAAAAAATAGCATCAGTATAAAAGCTAACTCAACTAAAAGGTAAATAATATATATTTGCCTTACTGTTTCATGGTTTAAATTGTGGAGGAAATAATTTTAAAAGTTCCTGGGGATAATTTTTTGAAAGTTGCACTGTTTTAATTTATCGTTTTAAATGCGCTGACAACAAGCACATTTTAAAACCTCATGGTACTGTCCATCAGGTTACCTAATATTAATTTAGTTTTTATAATTTATTTAATATAGTATTGATTGCATTAGCATTTGGATTAATGAACTTTAAATGCTCAAAGACTAAAGGAGTTGTCTCGTAAGACGACAGGACAGTCATGAAGCTGAAATAGTGGGCCAATCAGCTTTTTAAAATAAATTAAAGATTATGTAAACCAAAGCAATGTTGAGAATTAGGGCTTTCTAATGAGATCATCAGCTCTAAATCAATACCAACAGGGCACACACTTTTGTTTGATGTTCACTGTGTACTGGAGAGAATTTCAGTAATCAATCACTGGCTTTCTGACTTGCAGATGCAGAGTCCACCTCAGTGAAAGGTTTGAGACTGCAAAGGTTTGAGGCTCTGTGCAAGTTTGGGGAATGTAAATTGGACTGCTTCCAAATGAGATGGCTGAACTTTCTAATCATTTGTTGAAGCCTCTGAGATTCGTACAGTGGGTTGAATTGAAGCTGATCCTTTGGGAAAATAAGGGGGTGCATAATTTGTCTAATCCAAACCTAACCATGAGAAAAGTCTCGGCTGCCAATTCCTTTGCTGGTATCAATGTGATTTAAGGGGATGAAAACCACAGGCAAGGTGATGGCAGAGAGAACAAAACCTTCCTACTCTAAGTATGGAATCTGACTCCAGGACTGTCAACTTCAACTGCTTTTACCATATGAGGAACGACTGGGGGAGCTGGGGGTGCTCAGCCTGGAGAAAAGGAGGCTCAGGGGTGACCTTATCACTCTCTACAGCTCCTGAAAGGTGCCTGTGCTCAGGTGGGGCTGGGCTCTGTCTCCAGGCAGCACTGACAGAACCAGAGCACACAATCTCAAGCTGCATCAAGGGAAATTTAGGTGGGATATTAGGAAAAAGTTTTTTACAGAAAAGGTGATAAAGTTCTGGAATGGCTGCCCAGGGAGGTGGTGCAGTCCCCATCCCTGGGTGTGTTTAACAAAGCCTGGATGTGGCACTGGGGGCCAGGGTTTAGTTGGGATGGTGGGGCTGGGTTGGACTTGATGATCTTGAATGTCTCTTACAACCTGGTTATTCTGGGAATTTGTGAATTTGACATATCTGTATACCCACTTCTTCTCATGGTTATTTGTCATTGGTTTTTTTTTTTTCCTCTCCCTTCCTGTCTCTGTCCCTATGAAGATTTTATGTGCTGACTTACAAATACCTGTGAGCAATTAAGAATGTAAAATCAGCATGGGATAATCACTGTCCTTTGTTATTTCACTCTTTATTTTCCAGAGTATAACTCTGGAATAACTCAGAATAACTCTTTGCACCCTTAGAAGTACATTATGGTTTTGCTTTTTTTTCCCCCACGGACTCCAGTTAAAGCACACATTGAATCCCCTGGATAAGCTGTATCACTGAGGAAGTCCACTCCTGGTTGTAGGGGACTGGTGGAGCTGCAGCCCATCCATAAAGGAGAAAAGTGAGGAATCCCATGGCTCAGTGCTTCATGTGAATCCACTTTGTGCAATCTGTGGGGTTTTTCTTTTGCTCTCTTGAAACAAGAGTCATTACTCTTCTCTGTTGGCTATCCCAAATATCTTTTTTAGTGGAGTATGTGTTATCAGACAAACCAAAATTGCAATTTGTCCAAAGCACAAGGATTTGGTGAAAGTTATTTTCTGTTCTCCTGAACACTGTGAGTAGAAGGGAAGGACAGGCTGGGCCTCCAGCTGGCAGCACGCAGCAGAGGAGAGGGGAATTTTAAGCCACCTTTGCACTGTCTGGGCTCTGTGGGCAGCCCTCTATAGCTTATAATATAGGGATTGTTAGCAAATGTAGAAAGGGCACAGATAAATACTGTCTTCAGCTGATTAACCATTCTCTGATGAAGTTTTTGCCGTGTTTCTGAAACTGTGGGAAACAGTCTTTTGCTAATACACTATTAATTTTTAAGTATGGTTTCTAATATGAAATATTTTTATTTTGGCTATTCATTTTTAATGACTCCAAAATGCAACTCAGCAAAACTATACAAAGCAAACCAATAAAAATATGATGCTATTAACATAAAATATTTGCATAAAAGCCATGAAATACTGAAGCAAAGAGTTTGTAGGTAACTGGCAGTTCATGCAATGAAGACAAAATGTACAGAAGCTGCCATTAAAATATCGATTTATCAGAACAAGCTTAGAGTGCTACTTTTACTGCATATTCCCTTCTGGCAAACTTTTACTTTGGGGGTATAATAATGGAGGTTATTACTAATTTATTGTGTCTTGGAGCCATGCTCCTCAGCGTCCCTGTTGTGAATTCAGTGGGTGGTCAAACTCGTTACCTTTTGCCAGTAGCTGTGCATTACCTTAGCCAGGAAATTGCCTTCAAAACACAGATTCGTGCTTTTTGTCTACCTAGGAAACACACAAATGACCAATTTCACTTTATAACTTCTAGGTATACATCATGAGAACTTAAAATAAGGTGTTTTATTGTGCTGTATGTACAGCAAGGCAAATGCATTGTTTTACAGAATATCTTTTTAGATCCTCAAAATATGCAGTCAAGAATAACTCAATCTTGTATCTGGTGGAGCTGCATTTTTTGATGAGTAAAAGAGTTACATGGACAGATTCCAAAAACTAGGGAAAAACTAGAACATCTGTAGCCAAAGTATGAAAAGAAGTTAATCAATATTAATCAATATAAACTTGTTTCACTGCCTTATTTTAGAAAACAGGGCGTTTTTCTGGATTTTTGCCTTTTTTAGGGGGGCTAGGGGAATTAAATATTTTAAAATTCAAAATATTTAAAATTATTTTTTAAAGATCTCTGATGACTTGACAATTTCCTTTTCACCTTTAGCAGGACCCACAGGGGTCGGTAATTAGAAGAGAACATGAGACAAGATTGGTTACATCAGAAAAAAGTCCCAATTGCTAACCAAATTAGTCAGGGAAGTCAGAAAACTTATTTATATTTATACATTAAATATGTATGTCCATAATAGTATAGTAGCATTTGAAGACGTATTCATGAAAAAAAAACATTTGACCATATAAATGTGCAAATATCCAGATTGTTGTTTTCCTTTGCTAAATTTTTCCAACTAGCAGTTGTTCTGGGTGCCGTAAAGACCCTAAAAACTAAATTAAGTCAAAAGTACAGTGTAAAGTCAATTACTAAACCACAAAACAAGGAATATTCCTAAATTAGTTTTGTGTATCTCAGACCTCTGTGTGAATTCCACAAGTGTTTTATTATTTGATGATTCTCCTGGAAATCAGCTTGATACTTCCAATGAATGATACCATGGGAAAATATTCATTTATTTTATATCATTATATATTATATTCATGCCAAGATCACAGTTTAAGTTCATATTCCTTTTCATCTTTGCACTTAACTAATGCACAAAGTTTGATATAGGAATTTTGTTTGCCAGATGTTTCATAAAAAAGGAAGGGTTTGGAGGCAGGAGGTGTTTGCACACAGACAGACACAAAAATGAGCAGGTGTATCTGTGTCTGTGTGTGAAGGTGTGAGAATAAAGATGTGTGGACATGGGTAGTGGATGTTTGTTGCCATCAGCTGTTTAAGGACCCAGAGATATCCGTGAGACTTAGGTCCTAATCTCTAATGTGTTTTTCCCCTCATTAACACCAAGTGCACACCTTCATCCTCTTCAGGGGAACCTGTGATAGGCTGATCCTTGTGAAATACAGACCTGCTGATGGCTCAAATGGGACTCTGTGCACTAATTAACATTTCATTTTATGGCAGCCCCGTCTTCTGTCCTCTGCCTTAGCGGGGTGAACAGATGCAGTCACACACCTCGTGCCTGGCAGAAGAGGGATGTCACTCTTTAGAATAAATGTAGTCAGTCACCACCAACACCTGTCTGCGTGGCTGCTGTCCATGGGCAGAGTATGGGAATGGCACTGCAGGACTTGGCTTGCTCCTTTCCTGTACAGGGAACAGCTTTGCCTGTTCTTTGATCTTCATATTCTTTATTGAAGTTTGAAATGTTTAAAATATTTCTGCTTCTGGCTGCTGAGACACTTATGCAGAGAGTATAATGCAAGAACATTCTGCGAGGTTACAGTAATTAAAATTTGTCCTGTTAGAAGAACTGAATTTTCTGAGGTGTAAAACTCCATTGTTTTTTAAAAGACTCAGTGTTTTGCCCTCAACACCTCAACCTTTGGTGGTGTAATCTTCCTTAATTATAGTACATCAGAGTTACTATTCACTTTTAAGTGACCTGAGAAGGTGCTAACCACTTCTATCTCCTGATAACTAATTGGCCAGTTTTGTCAATGTAGATGCACTGTTGAGTAAAATAATACCGGGTTTGTGTACGACTCAAGGACTCTCCTCAGCTGCTTCAGACACATTTACTGATGTTTTTGCATGACTATTTTAGAATATTGTATCCATTAGTAAAGGGTCTGTGCCATTGCATGTCTCCCTTTGTTTTTGCTAACACATATCAAAGGGACGGGCATCAGAGGAAGCCCTTCTCAGTCCCTGAGCCCTGGGGCATGTCACTTTTTCTGCTGCACATTTAACTTTTTTTGGCAGTTTTCTGCACTCTCAAACATTAATCTGTGCTGCATCCTGTCACAGCTGTCTTTCATTTCACACGTTATGCACATGTACATGTGCACCCCAGCACAGGAGTCAGCAGTGCCCTGGAGCCAGCAGGGACATCCCTGTCCTGGGGACATCAGGCCCAGCATTGCTGGCCAGGCCTGGGAGGGGACTGTCCTGCTCTGAGAGGGCTTGGTGGCTTCACCTTGAGTATTGTGGTCACCAGAATATAAAGAAAAGATATTAAACTATTGCAGAGTACCCAAAGGAGGCTGTGGGGATGGCGAAGGGCCTCAAGGGTGTTAGGAAAATTAATCCACAAACATCAGACATTTATGTCCAAAAAGGAGACAAAGGAGTCCTTTTATTTTATTTGAAGAAAGGGAGAGGCCATGGGGCATTCCCCTGGGATCTCTCGAATTTTTGGAGGATGCAGCCTCCCTTTTTACCCCAATTTCCCGGCCACATTTCCCTTCTCTCTTTCCCCATTGGCTGAGGTACTTGAGAGGTACAGACTTCCCAATACACCTGATACAAAAGATTTCCCTCTAAGGTAAAACCTTCCCTTTTCATTTTTAATTCTTATGGAATTTAGGGTTTTTTCCCCATTGTTTCTTTCATCTTTCAATGACTAATTTCATTTATCAGCAAACCTAAAGTTTAGTTGTAAAAGCAAATATCTTTTTCCATTCATCAATCAGTGGAATCCTTCCCAATGTTTCTTTTATCTCTCAGTGCTAGTTTTTCTACTAGCAGACCCACAGCTTCTTGTAAAGACAAATCTGCCATTCCTCTGAAGGGGAAGGCACATGGGGCTGAGGGCCCTTGGTGTGTTCAGCTGCAGGGGACTGAGACCCATGGCAGCTACAGCTGCTCAGGAGGGTGAGAGGAGGGCAGACACTCATCTCTCCTCTGTGGGATGGCAACAGGAGTTGACGGAACAGCCTGGAGTCATGTCAGGACAGGGTTACTTTGGGGATCAGGGAAAGTTTCTGCTTCCCCAGAGGTGCTGGCACTGCCCAGGCTCCCAGGGAATGGGCACAGCCCCGAGGCTGCCAGAGCTGCAGGAGCGTTTGGACAGCACTCCAGGGATGCACAGGGGGATTGCTGGGGGGTCTGCAGGGACAGGGGCTGGACTGGGTGATCCTCATGGGTCCCTTCCAACTCAGCATCTTCTGTAATTCTGTGGTCTCTGTCCTCTCAGACATCCACCCCCACAGACACTCCTAATTCTTATCCCTGCCTTTCCAAGGGAACCAAGGGGGCTTCACCACTGAAAACTTTGCAGAATTCCTGTGTAATAAATGGGAAGAAAATAACCAAAAAGGGCAGCTAAGATCATCTGGCTTCTCCACAGAACAACAGTACAAGGTGTTATTGCAAATGAGGATTGTGCCATAATGTTGGGGAGCATTCCCTGCAGGGTTAAGAGTTGCATTCCATTTCCATTCCCATTAAATCTTTGTTCTGGGATAAACCTGCCAAGGTGGGTGTCAAAGCATGGCAGCTCTGACAGCATCCTCGTGCTGGTGGCACCTGAGCACTGGGAGCTGGGGTGAAACCTCCACTTCTTGTTTTATTTATTAACCTTCTTTCCTGTAGGCCACAAAGTAACTCGGAGAACAGTCAGATTTTAACTAAGTCATGCAAAAGAAAGACAATAATGATCTTTCACATGAGATCAGGGCCTACACCTGCCTGCGTTAGATCATTTAATTGCCTTTTCCACCTGCCTTTTGGAATGAAACTAATTAATGCTCTTTTCTTACATGGCTCAGTCTGATATTAAGGAGCTCAACATTCCCATTGATGACTAAAATTAAATAATCAGTCTGTAAAAAAGATATGATTAATTAATAAACTTTGAATAAAATAATTCATTTTTGCTTTTAGAGAGCATTTTACGGTTGGATATTACGAGGGCAAAGGACACAATAGTACGTGCAATAAAATTGTGTTGAATTCCACTTCCTCATTTATCTTTCTCCCTCTCTTTTGTTCTCTTTGTACTAAAAAGATTATTTAATTTAATTAAAGTTAAGGAAAGTACCTAATTGAAGTAGATAGTCTAGATATTCCTTCTCTTCGACTGTGAAATGCCAGTGTGAAACCAGCATCGGTTGCCACCTTTCCTTTTCAGAAAAAGTAGGATGGCTTCTACCTGGCAGTTGCAAAACCTGCATTTATATTTCTGTGTGAGTGGGGTTTCTGAGTTACACTTTAATCGAGTGCACGTACACACAGATTGGATGGATCAGTTGTATCATATAGAATCCTTATATTAAATGTAGACCCATGGTGTTTGGTCTGTGCTGTTACCCTTGTTTTAAAACCCCAGCAAAAGAAACTGGCTTCTCTTTTTTAGGGGAAAAATCTCTTATTTCCTCCCAGACTAGAAAGGGTCCCCTTGACTTTCAAATTGCTGCAATAGGCAGGGCTGCAGTCGGGTTTGTACCAGTTCTGTCACTCAGTAACATTTAAGCCTGTCAGCTAAGTACCATGTACAAATGCTAAATGTGATGGATTTGTTTTCAAAACATTTTTTTAAAATACGGAAAAGGTGGAGTGTGCTCTACACTGAAGCTTCCCTATGAATTTTAACACACTGTGCTGTAAATCTAAGAAGTTTTTGAGCCAAGTCTAAATAGAAGCTGGTATGCTCAATAAAGGTTGTTTGCCTTAAATGGACAAAAAAAGTATGATAATAGATAGAAAAATGTGAATTATGTGTGTGTTTAATACATTTTCATATTCAGCTTGTGGCTTAGGAGCCACTACAGGACCTTTTCCCATTTGATCCATACCCACATGACATCAGTAGGAGCACTGTTTTTATCAGACATATTTCTTAAAGCATCGCCAACACTGGAAATAATTAAGTTTTTCTGATTTAGGCTGTTACCTAAATCATGTGACCACTTCAATCACAGTTTTAAGGCTAGAAAGCAATGAATAAGATGCAGAAAGACATTAGCAGATGAGAAGGATTGCAACCCATTTGAATTTCTGCTTATAATGTGTTTGCAACTTCTGGAACTGCTCTAATGTTCTGTGTGTATGCAATTACTTCTGACACTGAAGGGAGAAACTGCCCTTCATGAATTTTAATCCAGTGGCCCTTTGGATTCTCCTCAGCAGCTTTTCACTGTCTTTTGTTGTTAAGGCAATGCAGACATATTTGAGAAGTGGTGTTCACAATACATTTTAAGAGAGTGTACTGCTTGAAAAGGTTACTGGAAAAGTTAATTTACATTTGGAAAGCTAAACAAAAAACAGTTTAAACCCCCCAACTTTTGCAAATAGTACATGACATAAAAATATGTCACTTTTGGTGGAAGACTTATTGGTCCACCATTGATTAATTTAAATGATAATGCTACCAAAAATTAACAGTAAGCCAAATTTCCAATGTTTTATTGCCATGTTGTTCCTGGCTAGGAGTTCACTAGTCCTGAAAAGGACTTAGTGTTTTGGTTGAGACAGACACTGTGGCTTAAATGACTACTGTGAAGCTAACAAGTTGTCTGCCATGTGCTGCATCACTGATACCACCAGCTGAATGGGGCAGTGTCTGATTTGGGGTTTTACCTCACTGTTCAGAAGAAAGAGACCTCTAATCACCTGGGAACATAAATAGCTTCTATGAGCAAAGCACTATGATCAATATGTTGTGCGAAAAGAGATGTGCTTAGATAACCAAGACAATAAAAAATATGGTTATTTCAGAATAGGAGGGAGAAAACTTTCAGATATGTTCTCTGAATTGTTCAGCAGTCCAGAGGACATTTTTTACTTATTGAGATATTTGTATATGTGTTGGTGCATCACGATGAAGCTCACAATGTAGAATTAAACCATTTGATATATTTGTTAGTGTAAAGGTGGTTGTGGGTAGTTTAGTGAGCTGTTCCTTAGCTATTCCTCTGAACATATATGTCCTGGAGATCTGGCATTGGATGTTTAATTTTCTGAAAAAAACAGCACACAATTTACCTGGTGCTCTTTGGAAGAGTCTCTGCTACACCTTTGTAGCCTCAATCTGTATTTCATCCACTGTTCCTTCAATGAGAACCCAGATACTTTGAGGGTGACATATCTTATGTGACTGTGTTTAAAATGCTGTAAAACACCTGGCCCCCACAAGCTTGACATTCTTGACAATAAATCTCATGTTTTTCATGCAGATCCTGGAGTCCTCAGGGTAAAACTCAAGCTAAAAAGGAAGAAAGAATATTGTGTTCATTAAAAATATTTTGGTCAGTCTCCTGAAAGACTCCACAAAGAAGATGTTTATTACTCTTTTTTTCTCTAGGCCTTTCTTTCTTGCTTTGCCAGTAGCCATCAGATGAGGTTGGATCAGTAAAAGGCCAAATTCTGAATTTCTGAATTCTGAGACTCTTGTGACGACATCATGTCTGATGCATTGTGTGACGACACAGCCTAAATATCATCAAGCATTTGGGGCCCAGTCTGATTCTTTGTGTGACAAAGATAAATTTCAAGTGCCATAAAGTTTATTCAACCAGTCTGAAAGAAGTTTAGGAGACATAATCCTCTTCTCCCCCCCCCAGCAAAGTTTTAATAAGCATGTTTTTCCTGCACAAATTCAGGAGCAAGCAGTTAACTCCCAGTGGTTTCAAAGCCATGGGAATTAAACAGGTGCTTAAAGTTAATGAGGTACTTAATTGCTTTGTAGAACCAAGATGGACTGTTACATTGCAGGTACAATGAGAAATTGTCCCTGATTTCCTTTCTGAGCAAGAAGATTTTTAAGGATCAAGATTTCAGTTGCAGGCCGTCTTTTCACCATTTATGTGCAATTTGATGTTTGAAAATTGTAATGTTCTGTTGCAATCTGTGTGGGTTCTGCTGCAGCATCATTAAAACCATTCAGGCTTGATACAAGGATTTGATAAATTTTCTAAATAGCATGACTGAAACCACAGAGAGCTGAGTAATGCCTGAGCAGTGCTACCACTCTTTTAGCAAAATACAGTCAATGCCAAGTCACACAGACCAGAAAGTCTAGAGCAGTGAGGTGAATGGATCACAGAAACAGACTTTCATCCTGACAGATGGGGCATGTTGTCCCAGGGGAATGGACTGGGGAGAAGGAAAAACACTGATGGCTTGAAACAAGAGTATGTTTTTGTTGGAAGGAGGCATTTTTCTCACAGGAGATAACTTTGTATATGGAAATGTTACACCAGATTTTGGTTTTCAATTGCACTGGTGAAAATCTGGTTTAGTTCATGGCACACACAGTCGTACTCTGGCTGGCTGTGGCCTTTCCAGGTGAGACAGGATTCAAGGAACCTTACCAGCATTATTTTTTTAGATCAGATACAAAGCAGAGGGAGTATTTATTTCTGTCAGAAAACAATGCGGCTGTAGCTGTGGTTTGTCACTGTGCAGCAGCACAGCACTGAGAGGTGGTACAGAAATTCACCTTGGATCATTCATACTGCATATGTGCTCTAAATCTTACCCTAATGGAAATCATTTACTCTTCTGTGCTGGGTTGGGCTGTGCTGAAGTTGATTTTCCTCATGGTAGCTGCTCCAGTGCTGTGGTCTGGGATCAGAATGTTGGTAGCACAGGGATGTGTTGGCTGTTGCTGGGCAGGGCTTACAGAAAGCCAAGGAGTTTCCAGCTCCTCATCCCACCAGCAGGGGGGCGGGGGGGCGGTGTTATAGATGGATAATGAGATGATTGGCTCTCACAATTAAGGGGATAACTATTGTGTGAATATTAAGAAAAGCTTCAGTGAGGTGTAGTTATGTTATTGTAGTTTAGATGTCCTGGAGTCAAGAGGAGATACAGCCAGGACAGGTGACCCCAGTTACCCAGGGGACATTCCAGACCATGTGGCTTCATTCTTAGTATGTAAAATAGGGTGAAAAAGGAAGGAAGGGGGTGGTGTTTGGAGTGAATGTGTTTGTGTTCCTGAGGAATCATTCCATGGGATGTGGCCCTGCTCTCCTGGGGATTGCTCCCACCTGCCAGCCCGTGGGAAGCAGGGAATGAATTCCTTGTTTTGCTGTGCTTGTGTGCATGGCTTTTGCTTTGCTATTAAACTGTCTTTATCTCAACCCACGAGTTTTCTCACTTTGACACTCCTGCCTCTCTCCCACATCCCAGCATGGGGGAAGCGAGGGTGGCAGCGGGGACTCGGGTGCTGGGGAAGTCAAACCAGGACAGTTAAACCACAAATGCTCTTTAATGAACATGGCCAACATCTGTTACATTTCCTCCTCTTTAAAGCAGAGCAATATTTTACTCTTGCATGATAATGTTTCTTGTGGCAACAAAGATTCCACTTCAAGAGGAAAGGAATTTTTTACTTTTGTGTCTCAGAGTAACTTTAAACCGTTTATGGTATTTCTGTTTAGAATAATTCCAGAGGTGTGTCTATTTATCTTCTGCATTAAAATTCAAGAAAAAGGTTTAGCTTTTGGCTTGCCTTGGGGGCTAAGCTGTGCAGCAGACATGCTTCTCTGAGATAATTTGTTTTCTAATTGCCATTCGTTTGCTGAAATACAATTAAAGTTATTGCTCTAATATTAACATCAACATCTTGATTGCCTTATCAGAATATGAATATGTATTTTTCTTACCCTGCTTGGAGACATCTTTCACTAACTTTCCCTGAACATGTAGCTCTTAATTAAAGAGAATTTTTAATTCAGATATAACAGTACTTTTCCAACAACTGTTGCCAGTTGGTTGGAGGGTCAGACCTTAAACTGGAGTCCAGACTTTCATCAGGTATCATCATAACACCAGGGCACGTGTTCACCTGGAATATCTGAGCCTTTGCATCAGCCCTCACAAATGATCCCATCTTCGTGCAGTTGCCAGAATTTAGTGTGCAAGCAGGCAAATCTAAGCCAAACAGAGATTTCATTAAAACCGGAATATGGCAAGGAGCTGGGCAAGCACTGAGCAGCCAGTCTGTCTGAGGGAGAAAGGGGCACTCGGGCCACAGGAGGAGGAGGAGAATTCTCAGCTCACTGAGCAGCAACGAGGGAGTGCTCCGAGCAGCTCCCCTCATGTGGGTCTGCTCTAGAGAACCACTTAGTGCTGTAGTCAGACCACAATTAACAAAAGACAATGAGCACAGCTTTATTTTTCAAATGGTCTTCATACAATTCTTTACCTTGGCGCTTTTTTTAACACTTCTTTACAAAGATGTTTAATGAACAGGATTCTTTCAATCAGTAAAAGAAGGAGAATGTTCCAAAATAGTTACATAAATGAACAGGCCACTTGGGATGAAAAAACCAGAGATATAGTGAAGAAGCAGTCCCATTTGGTGATGAAATTTTCCTTTTCACTCTAAGAGATCCTTTTTAAAATCTTTTTTTCTCATTTAGTAATTTTCCTTTTATGATAGCATATCTATTTCCCATACCTCATTAGCTTCTGAGCACATATGAATATCCCACTGAGTTACATTGAAAATTATTTTTTTGAATATGATAGAAATGCAAAATTGAATCTAGTTTAAAAAAAAATAATTAAATTGACATTTATGCTCTAGTGAATTGTTCTTGAAAATGAATTAAGTGTATAATAATCAGCAAAAAATTAATTTTTAATTTGTATCCTGCAGGGGTTAATTGATCCATGTCATAGCACTTGGTGTTTCAAAACTGAAATGTGATCTTTAGTGGGCTTCCAGCAGACCTCAGGTGGCAGGGATCAAGTGTGGGTTTGCTTTCTCTGGGGAAAATGTTGCTGAAGATTGTTACACTAAATGTGTCTGACAAGGAGGGTGACCAGTTGAGTAGAACCAGTACTTTGATTTTCCCCAGATTTCCTGTTTGATTTCAATCTCACATGTAGGTTTGAATTCCTTTACACATTGGCTTTTATACCTTAACAAGCCATTAATTCAGTTCAGACCAGTGTTGTTCGGCAGATTAGGGTGTCCAGAAATTAGGATTCCGTTAAATACAAAACCACTTTTATGTGGGGATTTAGTCCATGAATAGGAAATAATCAGAATTACTACATATTCAATAGCTTGATCAAGGATTTTGCTTTTTGGTGAAGTGTGTCTTCAAGCAACAAAGATTTAAACTACAAATAAAATCCATGATATTTAAAAGATGTGCTGCCACATTAATAGTGTGGTATGGGTATGGATTTCCAAGCTCAAAATGCTGATATTTAATATCAATAATATGAGTCTATCATAGGAGGTTTCAGCTGAGCTCTTATGAAAACAAGTCCATTTAGCAGTAGTGGTTGTCTTGGGAAAAAAAACCCAAAAACAACAACCCATGCTGATAGTCCTTGGAGACATTTTTCAATTAAAAAAACACCCAAACTGCTAGAAACAATCTGCTGTGATGAAACTCTTAGGATCACTACATCTCCTTGTATGCGCAGCAATTGTGGATGTTTTTTATGAGTCCCACTATGATAAAACACCTAACACTTGTTTAGAAGTGTACAAAGAAGTATCTACAAGCCTTGTAGAGCATGCAAGCTCTTTCATGTTTCAAGGAACACTCAGTGTTTCCTGCTATGCTGTCTCATGTTTGGAATTGCCTAAAGTGCCTTTTTAGTGCATAGATGCTGCATAAAAATCAGCTTGCCTCATTGATTTCAATGAGCAGTTCCAAGGTCAAATGTTATTCAGCTGTAAAATTATCTATTACATTTTTTTTACTAAGGGAAAGCATTTGAGTACTGAAGGACAAGATAATAGTCCATTTACTGAATACAAAGGAATGTCTTTTGTTTGTTCAGCACATCGTTACAACAGGGATGTGTCTTGCTTCTCAACCTCTATTTATAGCATTACAAACCTTAGGGTGATCACCAGTTGTGAACAACACATCGTTAGAAACCCGGGTTGTAGAAATGGAGCTCTTGATATATCACAAGTGTATGCGGAATAATTAGAACTAGGAAATGGGAGGAAAACTTAAGATTTCCTGAAAATTGCCTAAAACAAGAAATAAAATCAACCAACCAAAAAAAAGAGCCATTAAAACTAATGTGTGGCCAGGAGATAATGTTGTGTGTTGTTTTTTTAGAGCACTGTCAGTGCATGTGGGGGAGACAGAGTGAACTCTTAATTCCACCTAGAGATAACCGACATATTCCAACAGATCCTCTTTTTCAGGGGTATGTCTGAGCTGTTGCACTTTTATTTTTGAAAGTATTTTTCTTCAGAGGAGAAATAATATAATTTGGATTTTTTCAAAATGCTTTAGCACAAAGCAAATTTTCTTTGTTTGTTTAAATTTTAGCTTTACATTAGATTATTTTCACGAGGAAAATTCAGGCAGTCTTACAAGTAAAGAAGTGAACCTCCATGACCATGAGTTGAGACAGTAAAAGTTTCATCAGTGCGCACTCCCTCTTGAAGCCAAGCACTAATAGTCTGTGTGCATGTAATGTTAGCAGGTAAGAAAAGAGTAAGTCCTTCTCCTGCCTCCTAGCTGGAGACTGTGCAGTTCAGAGAGTGAGACTGAGAGAGCAAAACCCCACTAGGCAGATCAGCAGGGGGGAGAGAAAGCTCCTCAAAGTCTAAAAAGTATTTTCCTGTAATGTACTACTCACCTCTTCCCAAGGAATGAGATCTTGCTTTCAACAGGAAAAACTCCTCGGTTTCATGTGCTCTTGCCTTCCCTCATTAAGGGATACTTGCCTTGCTCAATCTCTCTCATTAAATCCCAGTCAGAAGATTATGGTAATTTAGGTTATGACTTTGAGGAATCCTGCTAAATTGGAGGTGTCCCAGCTCTGCAGTTGGTGTAGCCAGGCTCCAGCAGAGTCTGCCTGAGCAAGGCTGGGCTCAAATCACTGCAGCCTCCCCCGTGTACAGAGCCGTGGTCAACATCTGATAATGGAACTAAACTGCTTGGATTCAGCTGCTCACAGTGTCCTTTCCTGGTGAAAGCTCCCCAGCTTACTTCTAATAGGAACCTCCATTTCCATTACTTATTCCCTTAGTTATCCAGCTAGATTGGCCACAGAAATGCAATAGCAGTTGCTGATGCTCTGTGCACACATTCATCCCCATCTTTGAGATAAGGCACCAAGATACCAATTTTCATGTGAGCAATTACTCGCTCACCTGGTGACTGTAAAAATGCTTCCAAATAAACTGTAACATATTCCCTGCTATTGCACCACTATTTCCCACAGGGCCCCACAGATAACACAGATGTGGCAGGATAACTGGCATTCTTTTATAATGTAGTAAAATAAATTGTGTTTTTATAGGATGGCCTTAATGTACAGTAACACAAAATTCTTCAGAGAGGCATCAACAGTAAACTGGAGTTAAAAGGAAAATTTTACAGAGGAGTTGCTGAGTTTTCAGGGGATGATGAGGTGTGTGACTGAACTACCAATATGAGTTAAGACAAGTGAAAGAGTAACTGAAAATTATGAAGCCTCTTAGCTAAACTGAATGATTTTCATGCCCTTATTTCTGTGATTAAGATTTTATCCATTAGCATACAATTTGTCAGCCTAGGCAGACCTAATAGAAGAATAGTTACAGCTCTGTATGCTCAGTAAGATGTGGAGAATGGATTATATAATTTATCTAGCTCTTTCTTGACAACAGTTTAACATTTATTGCAGTGGTCTGCACCGCAATATTTCTGGCTTGACATTCAAGTTATGACTTCCGTAATTTTATCATAATTGTTCTTAACTCTTTCTCTGAGAAGAAATCAGCAGTACCCAATCAGAGCAGAGGTGAGGTAGGGAGAGAGAACTTTTATCAGCTTGTCTGATTGTTAGCAATAATATTCTTTTTAGTTTTATTGTGACTTTACCATGTTCGTATCCTTTGAGCAGCACAGCAACATCAGCTGAAGTGAGCAGAGCATTGCCTTGACATCCTCTGAGTCTGAGTGCTGGAAAGCTCACCAGGAATTTTGCTCAGATTCCCAACCCAAAAGAATATCCAATTATAACCTTACAAAGGGAATATTTCTTAGGCTTCAATGGAAGAGGAACTGAAAGTTTGAAAACAACTTCCAAATGGAAACTTGGAAATGCTATTCTTGCTTAGTTATGTAATGTTCTTCTTACCTGCTTCTAATAATGCCTCTTTGGAAACACCAGAGCTCTGGAGTTCCCCATTTATCCACAAGGTGCTTTTATTCCTCATTAATGCCATTGTCAGAGCTGTCCCAACTCAAGGAGCAGGTTCATACAACCATGAGGAACAAATAAGAAATTTCCACATAGGTAATACACAGCACAGCTTGAAATGCACTTCTGGGAGAAAGAATGTGATTTTGATAGTGGCTTATTCTTGTTTCTTTAGAGGTCTTCTGGTTTTTGATTGGTTATTTTATTAAACCTTTTCAAGTAGTTGAGGTCTTTAGATGAAGAGTTGTCCTTCATAACTTTCAGTTAATAACTACTATTATCATTTGAAGAAAGGGTTGTTTTTACAGTTAAATCAATATACCAGGAAGATCAGAACATAGTGAGGACCCTAATGGCTGCAAAGATTTGGAAGTGGTTTTAATGAACACTCAGCAGGCAAGAAAATGCTCTTTTATGTTCACTCCAAACAAAAATATACAAGCTGAAGAGAAAAAAAGAGGCTGTGGCCAACCTTATTATATGAGAAGTGGCTGTGAAATTATTTATTTCATCTAAACTAAATAAGGCCAATTATTGGCTCTTCATATAAAACACAAGGGAAGTTTACAGAGGGATTATGAAGCAAAAACAGCGTTTGATGGAGAATTACAGAGTCAGCTTACAATTAAATAATAGACTATTCCGAGCTGGAGAGGGCCCACAAGGATCATCCCAGTTCAGCTCCTGTCCCTGCACAGGACACCCCAAGATTCCCACCATGTTCTTTGTCATGTTTTAAAAAAGAAGCTATTATTTTGCTCAGAGATAAAGTGCAAACTGTACCCAAAATCTCAGGGGCTGAGATCCTCTTCTACTTTTATGTTGGTATATGTATTTCTATAGTGTCATATAATACATTTGGTGTATACCTTAATACTATATTGCTCTTATACTATCACTATATTGCTATATTCACAGATATTTACCCAAGTTTAGAACATTAGTAAATGCCTTTACACTGAAAAAAATTTCTCCAGCAGCCATACTGAATCAGGTAAAACACAATTGAAAATATCCACCATATTCCCAGGAATCCCTTGCTCTGTGAAGAGTCCAAAAAGCATGGAAAACCATCTCTGTGACACTTCTGAAACCCAGTTCTTTAATTTCAGGGTTTTTTTTCCATCCCACTACCTGTGTGCCATCTAAGAGGCTGAGTGTCTGGCAGGCTGGTGTGTCAGGAATGGTTGCACTCAGAATGTGCCTTCTTCCATTTAACTCTCTGAGAAGTCCCAGATGATTTAAATGATTTAGTGGTCTCACACCCAGAGGGAAATGAGATGGAGAACATGATGGAGCAGAGGCTCTGGTGCTGGGCTGTGGGAAGGGGCACAGGGGGGTCAGAGGAGCAGAAAGGACTGGGAAGTCCCTCAGAGAGAAGTTCAAGCCCCATAAATTGAAAGGTGATTTCAAGTCCCTGCTCAGCTCTGTGCTGTGTCCCTGTGTGCTTCATCTCTCTGCCTGCAAACTGGCTGTATCAGCATTTCCTTTCCCAGGGGCTTACTGGGAGAACAGCTTCATTAAAAAGCACCAGCAACTCCCAGATATTGCAATAGATGCACAAAGAGCAGCAGCATGAAGCTGGTGTCATCTCTGGGCTTAGCAAAGCAAACACACAGGTGTTTTGGGTGTGATCTTGTGCTTGGTTTTCTTTTTCCCTAGCAGAAATGTGAAGCTTTTCAACAAAAAATAAGCACATGAACATGGAAAAGAAGTTCTCAAACTAAAGTTTAAAAAAAAAAAAAAATCAGACTAGTTTGGAAAGCCTAAACAAACACTGCAACATCTGTTTCCTGAGTTATTGATGGAGTCTGTCGTCAGGCTCATGTCTGCCTTCAACATCTTCCAAAGCTTTCTATCTTCTGTGTGGTTTCAGAAGTCAGAAAACAACTGGCTTGCTGTCCTACTGGAAAAAATAAAAGTATTCCTCTTAACTTGAAACTTGTATGTGGCTTAACTGTAAAGCAGCCAGCAAGAAAGGTGTTTGATAATGTTCAAACTCTGCTAACCAAGTGGTAAAATTACTTGTCTTTAATAACCTTCCCATACCTCCATTCTCTACAGCACAAGGAAGAATTCAAACTACTCTTATTTTAAATGGCAGAGACTAAACCTGAGCATTTGTCAGTGGAGAAGTAAGAGTCCAGTGCTTTCAGTATTATTGCCTATGAATAAGCAGGCAAAAGGACTTACTGCTCAGGGTCTGCTATGAACACATCAACTAACTAATTATGCTTCTTACTGAGATATTTTATTTACACTGATCTTTATAGTATCTGCCTATCACTTTCTAAAGTGTGTCTATCCCTGCCTGACAGCAGTTTGAGTTCTTACCCACATTATTCTGCCCCACTCAGGTGAGACCCCACCTGCAGGGCTGCCCCAGCCTGGGCAGCACAGGAGGGACCTGGAGCTGCTCAGAGAGCCCAGAGGAGGCTCCAGCATGAGCAGAGGATGGAGCAGCTCTGCTGGCAGGAAAGGCTGGCACAGCTGGGATTGTTCACCTGCACAGGAGAAGCTTTGGGCTGAGCTCAGGCTGGCCCTGCAGGGCCTGAAGAGAGCCTAAAGAAGGATGGAGAAAGACAATTTCCATGGGACTGGAGTGACGGGACAAGAGGGAATGGCTCCCAGTGACACAGAATAAAGTTTGATAGGATCTTAGGAAGGAATTGTTCCCTGTGAGGGTGGGCAGGCCCTGGCACAGGGTGCCCAGAGCAGCTGTGGCTGCCCCTGGATCCCTGGCAGTGGCCAAGGCCAGGTTGGACACTGGGAGCAGCCTGGGACAGTGGAAGGTGTCCCTGCCCATGGAATGAGATAATCTTTAAGATCCTCTCCAACTCAAATCATTCTGTGATTCTATAATTTTAATAATCTGTTTTGCTGGCCCACTGCTGAATCCCGACATGGATGCCAAGGAGCAAAAAGGAGAAATGGGACTTTCATCTTTCCTTCTTTCCAGAAGCTGAGGGAGGTGGATAGGAGAAGTGGATCAAGCTTGGAGTGGTATGGATTCTTGGTCTTCTAGTCTTTCTGTAGGAGACCAGATAAACCTGTCCTAAATTCAATACAATCCAAAATTTAGATGCTCAAGATTCTTAGCTAAGCTCTAAGTCTGCATTATCTGACATCCAGCTTATCAGGTTTTCTAGCAGTGATGTTCTCTAGTGACTTTTGGATTTCTGAAATATTTAGTAGGCAAGGTTTTCAGCAAACACAGTCAAGAATCTGCAAACACTTCCAAAAGGCTACTTTGATCAGGACTGAAGATCTGGAAAAGGTGAGAAAGATTGGGTTTTTTACCCCCAGTAAAAGATGGAATTCCAGGATATGATCTTGTATTTCCTTGTGTGTCCCAACGACTCCTTGTGTCAGATGCACAGCCCAATCTGATTATATTGAATACTACTTATGTTATCTGTCAGCTGCTTCATGCTTCTCAGTGCACTGAGCCTGGTGACAGGATAAAAATATTTTCCTATAATGGCAAAAGAGAGAATTGCAGTCATTTGGAAGCTGCAGACTGTTCCTTCAGCAAAAGATTGGATGCTCAATTTAATTGGTTGTGCTTCACTAGAAAAAACATAGTGCACTCATTAAAACATCAAAACTCTAACTTCCAAGATATCGGCTTCTTTTTTGAATTACAGCATGAGTAGAATATGAGATTTGAAAATATTTCATCATGATTATACTTTTGTAACCACCATTTATAATTTGCAGACAATCTGTGGGGGACAGGGAAGCTCTGGGTATTATTGATTTACACTGTTGAGATCACTGTTATAAGCATATTTGCATTTATAAAATAGATGGAATAGCTATATTCTTCTCCCTGAAGTCCTAAATTTATGTGAAGCTTGTTTCCTTTGCTTCTTTTTTTTTTTCTTTGACACTCTATTACAAAAATAGAAAAAAGCATCATCTTCCACTGTTCCAGTGGTTCTGTGGGCAAGGAACACCACACAGGTATTTCATTTCAGCAGTGTAGTCACATCCCCTGTAGGACAATATCCCAGAGTGTTATATGACAAGCCATAAAATATTACAAAGACAATGATTGCAGTGGGGGAGGGAAGATTATTTAGAGAAGCAAAGGCTTCATTTTGTTTTCCAAAGCATTCTGTCATGCAGTAAATTAAATATCAGAGGCATGAGTTTCCTGTCAGTGCCCTCACACCCCACAGAAGGGGACAAGTGTTTTTCTAGCAGGGACACCAGCCAAGCAGCCATTGCTGTAATGGGCATACAGAGCTTCTCCCCATTCATTTTTCATTTTTAATACAACCCAATTTGAATATTGTGGTATCTGTTTGCTCTCCCCCCCTTAGATTTCATGGTCAGCACTGGGAGTTGATGTCTGTGTGCAAGGCTGTGCTCAGCTTTAACAAAAAGCTTGGCTGTGTCTTCCCAGGGCCCTGCTGAGGACCTGGGAGGGCACAGAAATTTACACCTAAGCTCCCTTTGGATAATCAAGTTTTTGCAACCCTGAATATCCTCCCTTTGTCAGATTTTTTGGCTCCCAATTACTTCGCCTTCTAATACATTTTGGAACCTTGGATGGAAGGACTGTTGTGTAATTACAGGTTTGGTGCAGCTCTAGGAGTTGCCGTGACTTACTGCTCTCTCTGCTTTTTGTGGCTCATCTGATTTAGCTCCTCACACCTGAGGAATTCTAAAGGCTATTTGCAATGTTCAGAGAATGAAGAATAAGAAATCAGTGAGACGCTTTATCTGCCCAGATTTTTTGTTTTACTCCATCACCTTATCCACTTCCCATTTTCCATGCTTTATAGCATTCAGCTGGATACAAAGTGCATCTGACCATGTATTATTAATGGCATTGCAAACGAATTTTGCAAGGGAGACTGGCAATAATCACAAATACATGCACACGCATGCACCACGTCTTTACAGCTCCTCTCTCTCAATGAGCAGCAATTTAGAGAAATTGTAGAATTGTTCTCTCTTCTTTGTAATAAGGTTCCATTGAAGAGTCCAAAATTAATGAGATTCTTTTGTTGCTCTTTATTGTAAGAAGTTAATTTAGAAGTTAGCAATGAGTAGAAGATGCTTGAGTAATTCTTTCCAGCCCCGTGTCATTTCACTTTGTGTAATTCAGCTTTGAGTAATCACACGGCCAGAAATTGTCCTGTCATCTTGTACATCCTAAGAAATTGTGTCATCTCTACAAATTTGAACTCCTGGCTGTTCATAGTATTCATCATTTCTTCTGAGTTCTATTATGAGAGTTGGGGAACTCTAATTGCTAAACTTGAAATTTAAATAGTGCCAGGAACTTGCAAAGGTCCTCCACACAGGAGTGAATTTCACCAGACTCTCTCCTAGAATATTGATGTTGGGGTCCTTATAATTATTTCCTCAAGTAGTTTCATCTGTGCAGCTCTCTGAGAGTCTTACCTGACCCAGTGCCATTTTATGTGGAATTCTGGGACAGCTCTCTGCTCACTCTAAAGCCGTGTCAATCTTCAGGTACTGTTATTTCTTGATCCTCTTTTATATGAAACTGATTCCCTTTGATATCTCTCTGGCATTTTTTAATACAATTTTTTTTCTTTAGTGTCATCCCCTGGCAAAATAATTTATTTTGTGTTCTGTATATTTTCCCTGCTACAGTACTCCTCCAAGCCCTTGTAAACCTCTTTTCTTTTCTTATGCATATTCTAAAACCCATTTCAAATACGATTCCAGCCTATTCCCTTTTCTTTCATCATTGTTACAGTCTTTTACCTTCATTTACTCTTATGTACCCCTGTGTTTGTGAGTGTTTTAGCTCAAGCTTTGATTGCTTTTTGCATTTAGAGATTTTATTACAGTGCTTGCTGCTGGATGTCCTGCTATGTATTACCCTCTAGGACATAGCATTAATGTTCAGAAACAATTTTTCTTCTGTATCTTTTTCCTTCATTTTTTTATCCAATTTCCTTTTATCCAACACTTACATGACTTTTCTAAATCTCCAGCTCAATATCCTCACTTAGAAATCTTCCACTTTTAAGATAAAAAATGAAAATAATGCTGTCATTTTTAACCAGTAGTTTCATCATGTCTGGATTTCTGCCAAATATCACTGATTCTCTTTTAATTTTTCTTCTTTATTACATTGTGTGCAAATTGTACTTCTACTGCTATGCCATATTTTAGTGATTCTTTCCTTTTCAGAATTTATATCAAAGTGACTGAAAAATGTGGTCATTAACTTTAATATTTTGCCCTATGTCTTTTTCAAATAATTGATTCTTTCTGCCATTTTTCCCTTCATTACTATTAATTCTGTATTATATTTGTATCTCCAAAATTCACAAAATGCTAAACATTTCCTGATGTACCTTTCCAAAAGAAACTTTCTCCCTTGCATCTTACAGGCTTGGAATTTAACATCTGATTTGTACAGCACTGGGGTCTTCATTCCAGCTGTGAAGGCAACACTATATCAGGTGCATTTTTGGCTGGATCACTGTAAGTTATAAGATTTTTTAGGGTCAGTAAAAGAAAAAAACCTGGTTCAGTGTCTTGAAAACTTCTTGATACAAATGTGAGAGTCGAGCTAATACATGTGCACTCAGTGCATGGTTAAATGTCCAGCCATGCAGGGTTGTTGAAATTGGGAATGTTGACTGTCTGGTTGTGTTTTGATAACTTAAAGCCTTCAAATGGTGATGTCAAGACTCAAGTGTATTTCTTATGTGTTCTATAACAAAAGTTTTGTCAGCTTTCAGTGCTGAATCTTGCCTTAAGGTCTTTCATCAAGATAGATTAAAAATTAAGGAATTATTCTCTTGGGAACCTCTTTAAACAATGGTGAGTTTGTAGGTGTGCAACAGAGTTTTGATGGCAGTTCAGAGGTGTGGAAGTGAAGGTGTCCAAGGCCAGGCTGGATGGGGCTTGGAGCAACCTGGTCTAAGGGGAGGTGACCCTGCCCATGGCAGGGGTGGAATGGGGTGAGATTTAAGGTCCCTCCCAACCCAAACCGGGGTTTCTGATTCAATCATCCAACAAACACTTCTGGGAATTTTGCATTTGGTCAGGGGCTGCCTGACATCTCCCCTACTGAACTGTTGCTCTTATTTTAGAATGTTTTTGCCACCACTTTAAAGAGCAAGTAGGCCAAGAGGATAAGCTCCATTTGCAGAGTTTTAAGAGATTAAACAATGTGTGTACCTGCATGTTCTGCAAACTGACCCCCAGGGAACTGGAGATTTACTTAACCCCTTGCCTTATGTGAAGCTTTCCAAACACAGCAGGTTATTGTAGGAAAGACACTTACATTTCATCATTATAAAGTCTGTCCAGGAGATTACAAACTCTAAAACAAACCCTCTTCATTAAAAAAATTCTCTGTGGGAAACTAATAGGGAGTAAAGAACACTTATTGAGAAAGGAAAATAAAGGCAAATTTGAATTTGTCTCTTGTCCTAATTAAAAGTGGGTTGTGATACAATCTATGAAAAAAATACCTTTCAAAATAAAATACTCTTGAAAAGTAAAATGATGGTAATAGGCTGGCAATAAATGAAAAGAAAATACTGGATATCTACATGCATTTTGGGTTTAGGTGACATGATGCCCCATTAAGACCATAAGCAAACCATGCATTATTTCAAATTCTCAAGGTTAATAAATATTTCAGCAGTATAATATTCCTGCTGATTTAGGACAAAAAAATTTACCTTTTATACATTAACTACTCTCAATTCCATTGGCAAATTGATATAACTCTTTAGTGAAGTTGAAGTTACAGGAATTATGATTCCAAAAGTCAACATTTGTAAGGCACGGCAGCCTGTTACTTGTTAAATCCTCCTTTTAAATTACAGGGGGAAATCATCTGCCTTGTTTCTCAGCTGCTGTGGAGGAACTGCTGTTGGAACATGAGAATTTTAGAGGATGGTAATTGCTCCTGCATACAGAATACATCTCCTGAGCTCTGTGTCTTGCAGAAGAATGCAAGAAAGTATAATGGGCATTTTACTGATACCTGTGAAGGCACTGAGATGTGCTCTTGTCAGGGGGAATCATTTCTTTCAGGTGATTGCTCACATAGAGATGAATTCCAGCAGGTTCCCACATTCAATGAGCCAGCCCATGTCAGATCTTTGTGGAAGGCCTAGCCAGGGTTGTAGTAGAATGATTCCTGTAAATTTGAATACGGTCAACCCAAAGGAAGTTTTAGATCTTAATTTTTTTCTTCTTGTTTTTTTCTTTTTCCCTTAGGATACCACAGGTGACTGGCTGGAGGCCTGAGACAATCAGGGACTAAAAGTGACACTGAAGAGTGACCAAATAGTAGCTCTTGCAATGCTTGTCCCAAAAAGGTTCATTTTTATCGCTATAAAATATTTTGGTCTTGATCTCAAGCTTGTTCACAGCACATCTAGCATGCAAACTTTGCTTTCCTGGTAGCCTTACTGTGTTGTAAGCACACACAATTAGCAATAATTACCAGCTTCAGATAATAATCTGGGTCTAGCAGTTGAGCTGCAGCTTCTCAAACTGCACCTCAAGACGTGTTCATCCTTAGGACAGGTTTCAAGCAGCCACTACAAGACAGGGAGCAAGGGGGGGGGGGTTGAAATGATCCTAACAGTGAGAGAGGAAGCTGCAGGAGCCAAGGCTTGGTGGTGGAGGTGGGGAAGCTGAAGGAGGAGAGATCCAGTGGCTGGCAGAGGAGCAGCCCAAGGCTGGAGCCCTCCTTTGGCTTGCTGCTGAAAGCAGAACGAGCCAGTGATGTCCAATATCCCTGATCCAGAAGGTGTTGCCATAGTAATGTGCTGGAGCAAGCCTGATATGCAGATTGGAGATGAGCTGTAGGATATAATCTATCAATGGTGAGCCATGAAAACAAACAAACTGAAAATCCAGCCTTGCCTCTGTCTGTGAATGCACATGGGCTGCTGGGGCTGTGTTTATGTGTGCCTGTACCCTGGCAGCACAGGAGAGGAGAGGAAATGGACCCAGCCTTGGGGAACTCGCTGCTCTCGCCTTGGCAGCAACAGGAACAGCCCCAGTTTTCACTGCTGTCCCCTCCCTTGGGCTCTCTGCCACCAGCCCAGTATTCCCCAGCCCACTTCTCCCCCCTGTTTCTCTGAGGGTTTCCTTTGGAGAGCACTGATGTCCCTCCTTGCCATGGAGAATTTTTATTGCACTCTTTATCCCAGTAAACTCCTCCATTTTTCACAGGCTTTCTCACTTTTTCTAAATTCATTTTTCCTACTGATTGACTCCCTCCTTCCTCTCCAACTAATCTTGTTTCATTTTTTCCTTTCACTGTGAGGAAGACATTGCCAAAATGTCACCTCTAATCTTGTTTCCCATTTCTAGCATGTAATTTATTAATCCTCTCTCTCACTTTTTTTCCCTTTTATTGAGCAGTCTACATGCTAATACAGCTCAAGTTTTATTTTCAGATTGTCAAATAAATAATTTCCCAAGCCTTAAGAGTAGAGGAAAAATAAGAGCTTTGAAATAGTGATCAACCCTGTCTTTTGCTGAGGCATTTGCTTTTAGATCTATACAAATCACCTTGTTCAGGGATAATATCCCTGAATGTCCCATATCAGATAAATTAATTATTGGGTGGGGAATTTAAGGTGGAAATCCAGCCTTTGTCTGATTGATAAAGACCAGCTATACAGAACCTTCGCATTGACATAACTCTGATCTCTTAAATATAATATTCCTCCCCCCATTCCTTAACTCTGTGTTGTTGGGTGGCATTGGGACAGGATTTTTCCTTTTTTCCCTTTCTTACTTTGATTTCAGTAAGAGTTTTCCTTGGCATCTTGCATCGGTACACTGATAACCTGGTTTTGGCTCTTGTGAACACTTGCCCTGGATCTCTAAGTCAAAAAGAAAGAGAGAACGGTCAGTGCTTTTCTCAGTAGAGATGAATGACCATTAAAGACAAGCACAGTTTGGTCATGCTGTCAGGCCTACTTTAAAGTGCAATATTATATTTACTGATAGACTTTTACATGTCCACAGATTGCTGTGTTCAATGAGAAAAGGATTTTACTTCCCAATTTACCTACCATTCTGTCCTTTCAGAGCTTAAGAAGTTTTGGATGACCTCCTCATTTTGTGGGCTGCACCTGGGGAATCTTTTAGTGAGAGGTGCTAATTTGGCTACAGGAGACCATGGAATTCCACAATCCCAGGATGGGAGAGGCTGGCAGGGCCCACGGGGCTGCTCTGGTGCCACCTCCCTGCTCCAGCAGGGCCATCCCAGAGCACAGGGCACAGCAGAGTGTCCCTGTGGCTCTGCAATGTCCCCAGGGAGGAGACTGCACAGCCTCTCTGCCCCATCTGCTCAGGGCTGGCACTGCCCAGGGCAGCAGTTCTGCCTCCTGGGCAGGGGCAGCTCCTGGGCTCAGGCCCTGCCCGTGGCTCTGGGGCCATGGCTGGGCCCGCGGCAGAGCCTGGGCCTGCTCTGCCCCTCCCGCAGCCAGGGACACACAGGGATAGACAGACAGACAGGGACACACAGGGACACACAGACAGACAGACAGGGACACCCAGGGACACCAGGGCTGAGGCCCCTGTCAGCTGGGGCTCCTCTCCAGGCTGAGCAGCCCCAGCTCCCTCAGCCTTTCCTGGGCACCGAGATGCTCCAGGCCTTGCTCAGCTCCAGGAGCTCCTGTCCCTGCTGTGCTGAGGATCCAGAGCAGGACACAGCACCCAGAGGTGCCTCCAGGGCTGGGCACAGGGGCAGGATCACCCCTGAGCTGCTGCCAAGGCTCTTCCCCCTGTCCCCAGGGCACCCTTGGCCTCCTTGGCCCCAGGACACTCTGCTGGCTCAGGAACAGCTCTGTGTCCCCAGCACCCCCAGGACACTCTGCTGGCTCAGGAACAGCTCCGTGTCCCCAGCACCCCCAGGACACTCTGCTGGCTCAGGGACAGCTCCGTGTCCCCAATACCTCCATGTCCTACCCCCGGAGCTGCTCCAGCAGGTTCCCCCAGCCTGTGCTGGTGGCTGGGCTTGTTCCTGCCCAGGAGCAGCACCTGCATTTGCTTTGGTTGAATTTCAGATGTTTTTTCCCTGTCCATCCCTCCCAGCTGTTGAGGCCCCTCTGAAGCACCCACAGCACCAAGGAGATCAAGGACTGTGTGGAGCAGATGTACTGGGACCTTGTTCAAATTAGATATCACGGATATCCTACGACAACAGGGTCGTTTCTTCCATTGCACCATTCTGGCAGCATAAATAAAATGATTTAGTCAAATATTTGATGTAATTTTCAATAAGGAATTGTCTTAGCTCTGCACACTAAACCCACCACACTCATATAGGTTCACTCTAAGATATTCTAGGCATTACCCATCCCTAAGTCTGGTTCCTTGCCTGTGAGCACAGTTTTCATCTCCCAAAACAGGTATTGCACGTGAACCCACAATGGCCAGGAAAGGCCTGCTCAGGAGCTTGGCTGGGGTTTCTATGTTAGCCCAGGGTGTACTGAGGAGTCAGGCAGGGGGAAGTGCAGCTCTGCGCTCAGAGAGGGATCTCCCCTTGTGCCCTCAGATTATCAGTGCTACACCCTGCCATGGAGCTGGGCGCTGTCAGGATTAGATGGTTTTGTATCCAGGCTGTGTAGGTTTTCATGGAATAAATGGGTTTAGAAAGCAAATGCTGTAAAAGTGACTCTATCACTGAGACAAACAGCACATTTAGTTCTGTTACTGTCCAGCTTTTGCAGAAGTATTAATATCATTGATTAGCAGCTGTGTATCTGCATGTGCAAGAGCCATAGATACAAGAAAATACAGTGTCAGGTAAGTCCAGTAATTAAGTACCTTTGAGACTGTAAAGGTTTTTCTTGCTTCCTGATGAATTCTGTAGGAACTGAAATTGTTTGAGTGAGGGCAGAGCAGGGATGTCACCGTACAGCTACAGAGTCTGTCTCCATCCATTACACCCTCTCCATCTCCATTTCTGCTTCAGGACACACGCAATGACAATTCATATCCTTCAGTGCTGAATATCTGGGGGTTTTGCTCTGGTTTAACTCTGTTAGCAGTTTGTGTTTCATCACTTGCATGGGTTTCACTGGACAGTGAGTGTCAGGAGGAATCTTGGACATCAATGGATTGGCCTGATCCAGAACAGCCAGGCTGGCTGATCTCTTGTCATCCAGCCTAGAGTATTTTGGAGACACTTTCCAGGAGTAAGATTAAGATTAGAGGGAGAGTGTCACCTACCAGATTGCCTGAAACAGCATGTATGTCATGTTTTGGGGCAGGACTTCATCCCAAGCTGATTAAAATACAATAACTTATTTCCATTATTGAATTTACATAAACTATAAAGGTTATTATTTAAAAAGAATGGAGGGAGCAAATGTGAGCTAACATTTCTCTTACTTAAGCTAGTGCTCTGCTCACTAGAACCAGTCATTCCAGTGATTCAGTGACCAGGTAAGTACTGAAAGAACCAGCTGTGACAGGATCCACAGAGGTGCAGTTTGGTGCTCAGTCAGCACTCAGGAGAGGAGCAGGGGAAGCTTCATGTTTTGTGTACAACCTGTTTGTGGCAGACAAGGTCTTTGAATGATGCCTCCCTTGGTTGTGCACATGGCAGATGAAATATCCAACCTGTACCTCCCAGCTCACACAGCTTTGTGCCTCACTGTTTGGTATCTGCAGTATTTGGGCAAACATTCTCATAAAGAATCTGTTAAGGACTTGGTGAAAATGTAAATTATTTAGAGCTTCCTGATGAATACAGGGTGTAGTTTACAATTGTGTGGTTAAAATGCCAAGGTCTTTTTGCAGCTCTGCTGTAGCTGTCTAACAAGGTACAGTTCAGGCCACATTTCACTCCTTGGAGTTTCCAAGTGGCAGTGCCAGCTCACACTCAAGCCTGGTAGATCTGTCAGATCTTTGTCACCCCAGTGAGCTGGAAGACAGCAGGGCGCTCAGGAATTAAGCACTAATTATTGAAGTCTTTCTGCCTTCCCAAAGTCATTTGTGTTTTTCATCCCACATGTGGGCAGAGATGCTGTGTGAAATTTGCAGACTCAACAGATTCTGCAGTAATTCCTGCTGGACTGTGACAGCACACATGGATCTGGGAATTGAGTGCAGATCACAGACATATGATGTGTTCAGATATGAACAGTCAGGAATTTGTGAGCAGTGCTAGGGATATCCTGCTTTTGGAACAAAGAATACTGCTACTTAAAGGAGACAGAAGCATTCTCCTGTTCCAGAAAAATAAAATTAAAAAACCCAAACCAAACCCAAACCAAACATCCCAACCTGGTACATCTCTCTGCTGCACTGCTGATAGGTACTAGTAACCAAGAGCTCAAAAGATCACTACCAACATCTGTTACCTCCTTGCAAGTGTGATAGTGCTCTCTGCCAGTGTTTGTCAAGCTACCATGAGCTATATTCATATTCCATATGGATACGTATTTTTTCTTTGTTTTCCTTTGACATTAATGCTCTGGCAGAGCTTTCCAAGTAGTAAAGCAAGGAAATCAACTTACATTTTCTAGCTTGCTAAAGTAAATTAGCTACACTTTTGACTTTCTGTGGTTTCACTCTGAATGGGAGAAGCAATAAAAATGAAATAAGGCTAATCACTGTTGTTCTATGATTTTCTCTGTGGTGTGTTAAGAGGAGAAGAACCCATAACAAAAACTCATGAGTTCATATCTGCTTAAAACAGGTCTCTAATTAGCTTCCATAATCGATCTCCCAGCTCTAGCAGGTGAACCAGGTAATTATCTTGTTTATACTGTAGGTGAGTCACAAAATGTTAGATAGCTTTCTTTGTATCTTTGAAAGATAATGCATTGTAACAAGTGCTCCCAATATGAATGAACCACTGTCATATCCCAAACCATCTGTCTCACACACAGCAATGCGAGATCTCATTTTATTCTTTGCTGCAAAGAGCTCCAGACATCAAAGTCCTGTCCCTTTGACCGCTGTCCCAATCAAAGGATTTTACTTAGACAAGTCTTTACTTCCCATTACAATTTCAGTGCTGCAGAATATCAGGTGTTTCCTGGCATGAAGAGGAGGAATCCAGTCACCAGTGCTTCTTTTCAAGGGCCAAATCTTGTCGCTGTTCACTTCCCATGGGCCTTTTGAGTAGCACAGAAACTCCAAACTCAACAGTTAATTAGGGTTAGTTACTTAGGGCCTGAGGCTTGAGAGACAGACTGTGGTGCACTATACAATGCATGGCTTTTATTCAATATAATGTGTCTACCTGTTCCCCTCCAGAAGGTGAAGTACAGATAAGTTGGCTCAATGCATGGTTAGGATTAAGTTGATGTATAGAGAGCACTATCTCAGTGTGTTTAATTGCTCACAGAAAAATCCCTGTCTGACATACTTTTGAGCCTTCTTTATTCTCCTGTTATTCAATCTGTGCTTTATTTACATAATACAGATATTTCTCTTTCTTGCAGGCCGTTTCATAGGACGCTCTACAAAGGAATAATCCTTTTTGACAACCTTTAAAGGGTCACAGTTGCATTTAAAGCCCATGACCAGTAGCACTATTAATGGTGTATTTGCAAAGAGAGGACACACAGAGCAGTTCTTCCCGGGATAATGTGGAAGTGTTTAATCTCTTTTGCACTACAGAAGAGGCTTCTTGCTTGTGTTGAATGGCTGAAATATGAGACTACATGTTTTCCATAATCATTGAAACAATAATGTACCAGCTTCTCCCCAAGCTAAAAATAATCCTGTCATGTGCATGCCCCTTTTCCTCTTCGCCTTGATAACAGAATTCAAATTCCCATAAATAAAGTTCCTCTTTTTTTTTCATTTTTCATAGACTTGTCCCTAGCAAATTTAGTTTCAAGGTCTTTTATTTCTGTTTCTAAAGTAATTATCCTCTGGGCCTCTTCCTTTCTTCCTGGTATGATGCTAGACTAATTATTCTTCTCCTAATGAATGCCTGAAATGTATCCCATATGGTGGCATATGCGCCTTCAGATGGAAGCTTCGTTTGAATAAAATAAGAAAATTCTTCTCTTGGGGCTTTCTTAAATTTTTCATTCTGTAACAATGATGAGTGAAATATCTGTCTTGGGGATAGATGCAGCCAACTTGCTTTCTATTACACACTGAGCTTTCTCTGAACTGGAGATTTCCATGTCTTACTCTCTTGCTGTGGCCATCAGAGCTCTTTCTCCACACTGTCAAAAAGACTGCTTGAATGAGGCAAAGCATCAGTACAACTGATCTGAAAAACACTCTGTACATCGTTGTTTCTCTCACAGTTCTTTGTCCCCTTTCTCTGCTCCTATCCTATGCAATACCTACTGAAATTACCTATGGAAAACTGCAGACTTTAGAGGTCCTGCTCATCAATATGTACAAGGATATGTACAAGTCCCACTTGTGGATGTGTACAAGGATATGTACAAGTCCTGCTCATGGATGCGTACAAGCTTCTATTGAGAGCTGTGCAATGGAGAGGCTTTTCACTGACTTATGCAGGAGCAGGGTCCTGGATACAACTTTCTGCAAGCACCTGTAAGTAAAACAAGTGAGCTCACATCAAACTAAAATATGTCTCACATATTTTTTTCCAGCTCTGCCAGCCAAGTTGTTGGCAAATTCAATCTTTCTATTGCTTAAAATCCATAGTTTTTTCTATAGATATAATGTTAATTCTCTCATGTTTTGTGTAACTTTTTGTTTTTTATTTGTGGAAGTACTGGAATGCTGTGTCCAGTTTTGGATCCTCAGCACAGCAGGGACAGGAGCTCCTGGAGCTGAGCAAGGGCCTGGAGCATCTCTGTGCCCAGGAAAGGCTGAGGGAGCTGGGGCTGCTCAGCCTGGAGAGGAGCCCCAGCTGAGAAGAGCCTCAGCCCTGTCACAGAATCATCAAGGTTGGAAGAGACCTTGAAGATGATCCAGTCCAGCCCCAACACACTGAGCCTGAGTCCACTCAGCAATCCTCTAGTGGGTAAGAGTGCACCCTCTAACTCTGGAGGTGATGCAATGGCCTGGACCAGCCTGACACAGGGCTGTTGATACAGCTGCATGAAAGAAATGCCAAAATGGAAATATTTATAGACAAATGAAATTGAAATGCTCTTTTAGAAACCACTGATTCTGCATGAAGTTATTTTAGGAGCGTTTCACTTGAATCATGCTAATGGCTTGGGAAAACACAATCATTTTATCTGCTGCAGGTATTTGATCTTGCTTTCAGAAACACTGTGGGGAAACACTCCATTGATTTTTCATTGGAACATTTGATCCCAGGTTGATAAAGGACAGTAACTAACTCTGTCACTATTAATATTGAGCTCTGCTTGGATTTCAAAAACACCTTCAGCAACATGTGATTCTGCAGGCAGGGAGAATGGTAGAATAGGCAAAAATGCCTGATTTTAGGATGTGCTGGGAGGCCTTTGTTTCTGTTCTAATGGAGAGAGTATTTGTCTCTGGGTGGTCTCAGTGTGAGACTAGTATCCATTTTGTCCTGTTCTGCAGAGAATTTTCTGATACACTTGTGAAGATTTTTAGCAGCCTAAAGCTGGGAGAGTCCCCAGTGATCTGCTCAATAGCTTGTGTCCTCTACCTGACTTTCAATCACTCACTACAAATAGCCAAGGGAACATAAACCATTTTAGGACATAATAATTTATCCTTTGCCGAACAGTTATTTTCTTTTCTTTGCTGACTCAATGCAGTGACCATCCAGAATGCCTAATTCAGGGTTCAGCAGCAGCTTCTTGTTCAGCTTCCTTATTAAAATCCCAGAGTAATTTTCTAGCAGGGCAGTATTTGCATAGATAAACTCGATGAAAGACCAGAGGCCAACAGGGCAAGGGGAAGGGGTCATTTCTTATTCCCATCTCAGTACTGGTTGTTCTTCTACTGGACAATGGTTCTGAACACTCTCTCTAATAAGATGTGCTGCTGAAGGTAATAAATAACTGGGAAGCTGGGCAGCAGTAGCTTTTCTTAGAAAACCAAGGCATTCAATGTTGCCTACTTAAAGTTAGGCCCCTACATTCAACCTTAAGTACCAAAACAAATTGCTGTGATGATGAAAAACTCCACTTAGCCACAAATCTAATTCTGCCAATGTGAGCTGTGAGTTCTCAGAGCTTTGTAGCAGCAGAGCACTTTGATCTATGTAATCAGATTTGGCATTGTGTCTGTGCTTACATCTCTCCAGGAGCAGCGTTCCAGGACTCTTGTCCAGGCAATATCAAGTGCAGGACACTGTCATTGCCCTAATAAAAAGGAAAAACTTTCTGTTCTCTTCTCAAGTTATTTCTTCTTCATTCGTTGAGCTCCAGAGACAGGAATTTCAGGAGTTTACTGGAACTAGAGGACAGCTGCAAAATCAGCAATACTAATTCCCTTCATAGCACTAGCTGCGACCCAACTCTTTTGGGCCCAGAATTAGGGAACTGTGATGGCATTCCAAGCCCATGTGGATGTCTGGTGGGATCTACAGGATTACTGGAGCAGAATGTAAACTGGGGAGCAGGATTACATTCCTCAGGAATGAATCACCTCACCTGCTCTACCCACTATGAAAAGGCTGTGGGGGCAAGAATCACAACCTGATATTTATTCCTTTGAATGTGATATTGCAGGAGTAGTTCTCAAAAAAGAATCAAGTTTTCTTGAAAACCTGTTGCCAGTTTATCTGCCCTCAGGAACCCATATTAGTTACTTAAATTTATTTCTGTGGAATTGGCATAATCTTTCTGCCCAACAGAAAATTCCAAATTTATTTCTTAGCCCTTGAGCAGGATCTATCTGCATCACTAAAATCTTTAGGAATCTTGATTTTTATACTTTCTATCACACAAAAACAACAGGCTATGTGCTGGGGTTTTTTGCCTACTACAGGTGTGGCAGGACCCTGAGGGACAATTTAACCACCAGCCTCAAATAAAACTCCAATGTAAGATGATAAAGGAAAAAAATAAAACCATTCATGTGCTGGGTGTTACAAACCAAGGGAGAGAATAAAATGGAGAGGCTCCTCCCATTGACCAATCCCACTTTTTTTAACACCAGTCTAAGGCAGTGACACACTTCATGGTTGGACTGGGTGATCTTAAAGGTCTTCTCCAACCTAAATAATTCTGTGATTCTATAATTAGACCATACTAAAAAATCTGCAATATCATGGGCTTTTTCACAGCTCTGTACCTACAAAAGAGCCTTCTATTTTTTACTGGTTCTTCCTTGTAACTGCTTATCTGCTGCGTGTTGGCACCTGCTAAGAAGCATAACAAGACAATAAATCCCAAAAAGCAAAGAAATTTGGAAAGCTCCAAGCAATACTACCAAACACCCCATAAGATTTCTTTGTCTGACACTTTATATTTAAAAATTATCCCAGAGCACCCCCAAAAAAATCTATTTTACTTGTTTAACAAAATGGAGTATTGATTTGCCAAAGCCTAAACAGAGCAGCCTACATGATTCATTGATCATGAATTTGGGCTCAGTCCATATGATCATTAAGTTCTTTGTCAGATGCATTAATTTATTCATAAGCTTTGTTTATGGCAGGCCCTTTTCACTGGCTGATTTCAAAATAACAAAACCTAAATGCCTTCTTTACCTTCCATGTCCCTGAGTACAGAAGACAAAACAGACTGTTCTATCAACCTCAAAGATTTAATGAGCCTTGTGAAGAATCCAGGAATGCTAGAGGTTTTCATGTCAGTCCAAGCTCCAGTACTACTTTGGAACTGTACTTCATGAGCATAAAATTCCCCAAAGAAAGCAACCCCTTGTGCTGCCATGTGGGGAATGTGCCCAAATCTGAGAACATCAGTAGTCAAACTATGAGGGACTCCATATGTTTTTCCAGGATTGTCAGGAAATGCTGGTTGTGTGACATAAAGCTACTTTTTTGATGGGCCAGCATGGCAATAAATTGTATTGGTTGGAAAGTTTTGATAGTCAGGTTAAAGGATTTTAAACCAGAATCTGGTTAACACCCATGGCTTAACAACAAATCAAAACCTTTTCGCTTTTCCTTGATACATCCTCTTCGATTTAAAGTAAAGCAACAGGAAGAAAGAGAGTTCTAGATTCTGGTGTTTTGAACATAGTACTGTTTTAAATTCCAGAGCTGGCTGTAGAGCTTAGTAGGCAGGAGATATCTACAATGAAAAATGAGTCCTCATAATCAATATCTGAGTATTTGCTGCACTCCATTAATCCTGCATCAAGAGGTAACACTGCAGCCATGAAGAATTTCTTCTAGAGGAGAATAGGCTGGGATCTTACACTGAGTCAGGTAGGCTGTGATAACAGACAGGGTTCAGCATCTGCCCAAAACACAGGAGAGCTCTTGGAGGAAGTTGGATAAGCTCTGCTGCCTTTTCCTCATGGTGCGGGGGTTGAAGACATACCCAGAGCCAGCTCCCTCCCAGGATGTTCCCTCCTCACCTTGTCAGAATTCCATGGCCAGCCCATCTCCTTGGCATGCAGCTGTCAACCTTTGAGCACCAGCCAATGCTTGGGAAGGAAGATGAAACACCTTGTGCTTTTCTTGGTCTTGTTTAAAGAAAGAATAAAATAGTTCTGCTCTCAATAATTTGTGTGTCTGGAGTCTCATTTGCATGCTGGATGGGCTGCAATGGAAACAATGGAACGCAGCTGGATTTTGAGAGCCTGGGAACGGCTGAGGATGTGAAATTGTGTCTTCCCACCTTTCTATGAGTTTTTGCAAAGGCAGTTATGGAAATCCCTCTATATGAGACAGGACATTACCTGATAAACAGCATAAAGTACATCTAAAGGAGGAAATAGGGTTCTCATCCAGAATGGTGAGGATGGAAGTTCATTCACAAAATGAAGTGGATTTTGGATTACACACCAAGGCTGTAGATGCTACACAGCCATGGTGATATGGACAGAGATCCTCAATGTTTATATATTTGGAGAAATTACCTTTATCCTGACCTAACTTTGTGTGGTTAACTTGATCAAAACCCCCAAATAAGAAGAGAGTTGAATGCACCTCCATGCTGGGCAGCCACCTGAAACCTCAGTGATGCATCCTCTCAGAAAAATTTTGGGTCCTACTCTTAAAACTGGTGAATTTGGAAACATCTGATGCTGAACCCAAGCATTCCCTATGAAAGACAGGCTGATTTTAGACTTACCTCCGATGTAACTGCTGATTTTGTGCCAACAGTGGAAAAGAAAACAGAATCACACCTTGCCTGAGGCACAGTCCTCACATAGTCTGTTCTATCATCGATACAAATCACAAACCCCTTCTGCAATGAGATCTCATTACAAATATTTTTATGCTCTACAATTCGTTTGATTAAGCTTTCCTTCTTAAGTTTAAACTATTTGCATTTGGACAGAGACAGTCATGTATTATGAGCCATAAAAAATGAGCCATCATTTATATGTGCAGTGTATTCTGTGCACACACAAAGTGTGTACACCAATAACTGCTCAAGCTGGCTCAGAGACCAGAAACAATAAATTAAAACATTTGCTTAATATTAATGCTATATATGTATATATACATTTCCCTGTTAACAACATATTTTCACAATGCTTTCTTTCTGCTAAAGATTGAATATGTGCCTCAAGAAATAGACTTTAAATGGATGCACCATAGCTGGCTACAATGGGTAATTTCATTTAGGCACAGAATTACAAAGCAACCATTTTTAACTTCAACTGGATTGCACATTTACTCAACCCTCAATAAATTCATCATTTGGCTGAGTCATGTTGAGAATTGTTTTAAATAAATCTATGAGAAAATTAAATTTAAGTTGAAAAGCAGCAGGAAAAAGATGTATAGTAAGTACTTCATTTGTTGTAATAGGACTATTTGGAAGGAATACAAATGCACTTCAAATTGTAAAGAGCATAATTATTTTTCTCCAGAAGCTGAATGAAATAGAGAAACCTCTCCCTATATAATATTTTATATGAATTATCTTTATAAAATTCAAGTTGGGTTTTGAAAATTAAACTTTTTCTTGGTTTACAGGATTTTTCCAAATGAGTTCTACATTTTTTTTGTTCCCTTAAAGTGGCCAAAAAAACCATAGGAGTTGTCTAAGCTGGTTGGACATGTAGTTCAGCTTCCTTTGGCAGTGGGCACTAACAGATGCTTCACAGACATTTCAAAAACCATTTTTTACTTAAATCAGGGTGGAGACGATGGGAGTGGATGGGACATGGAGGGCATGGACGAAACCCTAAACCTGAAAGGACCTTAAAGAGGTCACCTAATCCCCAGTAATCCACAGAGAGGGATTCTACCCTCTGCGTTCGACCCCTAACAGTGAATCTTGGCTTCGGGGTCTCTTTCCCTTCCTCTCATTTCTAACAAAACTCCAAATGTGCACATTATCCATATGATGCCTAATCCTTTCCAAATGCCATACGGAGTTGGTGTATTGGAAAGGACTGAAAGACATCCGGAGTGCCACGGAATAATTTATTGCTAATAGGTGATTGCTGGGATTCTGAGGCACTTTGTATGGCTTGGATTTGGTGGGGAATATCAGCAGGAATGAGGATATTGTTCCAGACAGCCATCCATCAAGTGGCACTTAGGAGCTGCTCAGAAGCCATGTCAGAACTGTTAGATTTAATGACTCCAGCCTCCTTTTCCAGACAGCCTACCAAACTTGTTCTGACAAGAAATAATTAAGGAATCACACAAAAAAAAAAAAAAAAAAAAAAATTCCGCAAAGAGCAGAAAAGCAACAGGTGAAGCAGGAGGTTTTTAACAGAAGAGAGGGCGAGGCTTTGCTGCCCGGTGGGGCGCTGGCAGCAGCGCAGGAGCGGCTCCAGGGCTCACAGCCACACCGAGTGCCTGGAGCCCGCTCGGGGCTCGCTGACAGCCCCGGCTCAGGGCACTGTCCCCACCCGCCTCGGGTCACCTGGCCACCTCTGCCACCGGCAGCCAGGATCATGCACATAGGCTACCTGAAACAGCTGCCCTTGCTTAATCCAGCCACTCCTTCCCTGCTTAAGGCAGCGTTTGAAAACCTCCCCCCTGCAAGCTTCTGTCCTTTTTTGTTTTCTTTTTTCTCTTCAAAGATTTATGCCCACAGTCAAATGCCAAGCAAAGAATACTTTTCTTCTAAAAATGTTATTCTGGCACTGACCTTCCTTCATGCACAGAATTTTTTGGGGGAGTTCAACCTCCAGGGAAAGAATGATTGATATCCTGAATGTCATAGCCCAGGGCCTGGTCTAAAAATGAAAAAAAAAAAAATTCTCCTCGAAGGAGCCCTACAAGCCAGGAATGTGCTTGGGACAAGGGAGACAGAGATGCAGCCGTTTGACGAAGACACTGCATCATGAATGACAATAGACAGTGATAAACTCCTGGCTTCTGTAGGTTTGAAACACATTGCCCTTGTCACCATTAGGAAGTTTAAACAAGAATTTTTGATTTACTGTGTCAGTGTCGCCCATAATTTTGTACACTCCCATCGTCTTCGCTTTCCTGTCTCACAGTTGTTATTTACCCTTTTTGAGACAGTCCTGGTTTCTGTTGTGTGAGTGGATGATGCCATTTCTCTGGTTTGATGCAGCATTAATTAGGTAGTCTTTGAGTACTTTCCTTAAGAGAGACAACACTAAACTCTTTAGAGACTTTGCCTAAAATAAAATCGTGCCAAAGAAACTGCAAGCATTAAATGCCTACTTTATAAATAAGTAACTGCCTTTGGAAAGGAAACAAATGCAAATTCTAGTTACTGTGCTTGAAAGAGGTGACAAGGAGAAGTGCCAGCATCTTGGCTCCCGTTGCTGCTTTATTGTCACAAATTGTTAGTTACATTTGAAAATTATGGATCTCTCTCATTGTGAAAGTTGTGTCTGCCAGTTGGTGCCTGCACACTAGAGTGGGTTTACCCAATTAGCAGGATTTCCCATGCAGGACCCGGAATAGCAGTGCACGGCTGCGAGCGCAGCTGCGCTCGGGCTGGGAGCGAGCTGCGGCAGGTGAGCCCGGCGGGGACGGGCGCTGGCAGCCGGCCCTGGCACGGCTCCGCTCCTGTCTGACACAGGAGCGGCCCCGGTGGCAAACGCGCCCTGCAGCCGGCAGCACGGGATTTGTACCCGGTGCGCCCGGGAAATGAACCGGGTCACGGGAACAAAGCCATCGAAGCGCTGCTTGTAATCTTCATCACGGGCCATCTCCAGCTGTGTGCATCTCTCTTCTGGCACTCCACCAAGCGAGCTCAGCCCGTGCGGAGCTGTTCAAGGCACAGCCAAGGCTCTCACTGGGATGATGGGAGGGCGATCAGGAAGCTGCTTTAAGGTTAAAAACATCCGAGCGACTGAAGAGATTGGATTCATGTAAGAGTTCCAAGCGACAGAGGAGGCGTGAGTGGGGAAATTGCAGTCCTGGGAAAACACTGCAGCTCCTCACCCGCCTCTGCCGAACCGCACCTTCCCTATTTCTCTTCCATTAAACGCTGCAAACCCGGAACAGCAGTTTGCCATCGATAATGCCGAGCTGGAGCCTTTCCCTCTCTTTTTCTTGGGTATAGATTTCAGCACCTTTTTTAGCAAAGCTGAGTAGAGATGCAGCACTTCCAACTGAGTCACAACGGACACATCACACTGGACTTCAACTGGAAGTTACTATAGAATATGTGGAGGTGGACTAAAAAGTATGAAACATGGACCATGAACTATCTGCTGCCTTTATAAATAGGTGGACAAAAAGTAATACTCTTGGAAATAAAGAAAAAAATAACTTCCCTCTAGGAGTAGTTAGCAAGCCACACCTTTTCCTTTCCTTTAAATGATAGGTAGTGTTTGTAGGTAAATTCTTGTTTCTCCAGCAGGGAGTGAAAATGATCACTTCTTCAGAGAGAAAACCAAAGCTGCTACAGCCTTCTTAATCAGTGTTTTGATGATCTACAGATCGTGGCAGGCACTGCTTTATTAATTGGTCCCAAGTTAACAAAATCAGCATTGTTCATAGAGACATTCCAATAATAATAAGTGCTGGGAAAATGCTAAATTTATTTATAGCCATCACTATTATTTAAATGGCTTGAGAAATATCCCAATATATCTAAAGTGAGTTGAAAAATGTGATGAATTTCATTTTACTTGATCTTAATGACTGCAAGGCAGGCATGTTTCAAATACAATAAATAAGTGTAATAAAGGCTGGTTTTTAATATTTTGTCTTTCATTAATTTCTAATTTATCAATGGATATGGTATGATGTAGGTCCTGCCCTGTAATGATCATCTTAGCGCTAAGCAATATGAAATGTTAATATAGTCTACTTTGAAATAATGTATTTTTATTGTGTGTCTCCCCAAAATTCCTTCTTTTTTTTTCTTCTTTAAAAGTAGTTCTACCTTATTCTGATATTTGAGTTCTTAAAAATTGCTAAGTATAATTGTTCCCATAGAAGTAAACACAATAAAAAACCAAAACAACCCTGTTTTCATGGGGATGAACTGGATATAAAATATTGTGATTTAACTGTGTTAGATATGATTCAATTAAGGTTTTTCTGGGAGGAGGGTAAAGGTTTTTCTGCTCAAAACACTCCTCTTTTCTACTTACCTAAACTGTGTTTTAATTTTTTCCTCTGGAATGTTTTTTGTGATTAAGATACCAGACCAAGCCATTCATTATTCATCCACTTGGAGGTATTGATGCTCTGGATGCAAGCTGAGCTCCCCACTTTAAACAGATCCTAATGGTTCTATACTTTTCACTATTGATCAGTGTCATTTGCTGTGATTTGGACAGTCACTGGGAACTTTTTGGTGGGGTTAAAAGTGGGCTTTGCCATTTGTGCCTCCCCCTCTCCAGCCCTCCTGCAGGGAGAACCTGAGCTGACACAGCTGCTGCTGGCAGTGTCACTGCTTTTCATCCAGAAAAATGAGGTCTGTGTCTTAAACACCCTAAAGGAGGCTGAGCTGGATGCTTTGTGTCATGCTGAGTTTTGCTCAGGCAGCAAGGGTTGCTCCTGCTCAGCTCCCCCCTCACCAGCAGCATTTCAGAAAGGCTCTCTTGGGAAACTGTGAATGGGATCAAGGCAGAACTGCAAACCCTGGGACCAGCATTCCAGAAGAATTGATTTCACCAGGAAAATCTGTAAGCTGAGTTACATTTCAGCATCAAGGGTTCTCTTTCCTCTTGTAAACGTTCACATCTTTATGTATGTCAGATAAAAAGGGGGTTCTGAATATGTTTCATTTGGGTATAACAGAAAACAAAGCACATTCAATCACAGACCACAGCAAAACAATGATTACCTGCATTTCTTGGAGACTTGCTAATGTTTGTGATGGTCAGACACTGCTAACAAAATCCAGAAGATGAGATCTCACATTGTGCTCCTTCATACCCAACACGAAACTGAGGGTTCATGGATCCACAGGATGAAAAGCACCTTTGCCTTATGTGAGAAACCAGGGCTCTGGATAGGCACACTCCCCACCTTCTGTGGGTTTGTGAAAGATAGCAGTGATTCGTGCTTTAACCACCAGGTAATGGAGCTTAATAAATGACTTCCCATCAGCTGAGCTGCCCTAATAGAACAGATCACGTGTGCTCCAGCCTGCCCCCCTCCCTGTGTAAAACGAGCTCTGAACTTTTCCCCAAGCTGTGTTAGATGACAGGCACAGAACTTCTTAGACAAATGTAGTTTAATCATAAAATCATAAAGTCACGGGGTGGTGTGTTTTGGAAGAGACCTTAAAGTTCATCCCATCCCACCCCTGCCATGGCAGCATGGCAGGGGACACCTTGCACTGTCCCAGGCTGCTCCCAGCCCCAGTGTCCAGCCTGGCCTTGGCCACTGCCAGGGATCCAGGGGCAGCCACAGCTGCTCTGGGCACCCTGGGCCAGGGCCTGCCCACCCTCACAGGGAACAATTCCTCATTCCCAATCTCCCACCCAGCCCTGCCCTCTGGCACTGGGAGCCATTCCCTGAGTCCTGTCCCTCCAGCCCTTGGCAATTGTCTCTCTCCATCTTTGCTGCAGCTCCTTCAGGCCCTGCAGGGCTACCCTGAGCTCAGCCCAAAGCTTCTCCTGTGCAGGTGAACAATCCCAGCTGTGCCAGCCTTTCCTGCCAGCAGAGCTGCTCCATCCTCTGCTCCTCCTGGAGCCTCCTCTGGGCTCTCTGAGCAGCTCCAGGTCCCTCCTGTGCTGCCCGGGCTGGGGCAGCTCTGCAGCTGGGCTCTGGCTGAGGGCCAGAGGGGCAGAATCCCCTCCCCTGCTGCCCAGGCTGGGCCCAGCCCAGGGCAGGGCTTTGGGCTCGCAGCTCTCGGGGCCGGGCAGGGCCAGCTCTGCCCCACAGCTCCCCCAGGGCTCTCCCGGGGCTGCTCCGGCTGCTCAGCCCGGCCCGGATGGATCCCGGGGTGCTCAGCCCGGCCCGGATGGATCCCGGGGTGCTCAGCCCGGCCCGGATGGATCCCGGGGCTGCCTCGGCCCAGGTGCAGCCCCAGCACTCGTCCTTGTCCGACCTCAGCAGATTCCCAGGGAATTCCCACTCCTGGAGCTTGGCCAGATCTCTCAGGAGTGTCCCTGCCCCCTCAGCTCTGTGTCACCTGCAAACCTGCTGAGTGCAACTCCATCCCTTCCTTTAAGTCATTAATGGAGATATTAAATAACCCTGGCCCCAGAACTGTGTCTGATTCCCACTCCTCATACTGGAAATCTATGTCTTATTTATTTTGGAAATGTGCTTTCCCCTAAATATAAATAAATCCTAGCTACCCTTAAAGTAACTTTCAATTTTTCCAAAGCTATTAAATGCTGTTGTTCTCAGTTTATTCAAATTAACATGAGGCAGCTTGGCACATTTAAAGGGAATAAAATGAGGCTGGAGGTTCGAGCTCTAATACACTTGACATACTTTGCTATGATAGGGAGGTTTTGCTTCACAGAAGTTTAATTGCCCCTCATGCAACAGTGAGGATAGACTTTCCAGGTCAAGGTCAAGGCTCACAGGTGGCAAATAAAGAGCCTTTCTCTGAATTAGTTCTTGCCCTAAAGACAATCAAATGTATTTCCAGAGTCCACATGGGATTGCTACTTGCAAAGACCAGCTGCTATTTTCTCCATTATTACTAAAGAACAAAACTGTTCCAACACAAAATGCTCATTTTTAATTTCACAAGAACTTTAAAATTTCATGAGAACTTTAAAATGTGGGATTAGAAGAATGCAGGAGTGATAATTAGTGGTAACTCCTTATATCCAGTTTGCAGAACGCAGCAGGGTGCGGGAGGGTCTTATTGGAATGACTTCCCATGTTTTAGGGAATCTGAACCCACATTTTTCCTCCTTCCTAACTGTAGGATTAGAATGTAAAGGTGTGCATCTGCTTCCAAATTAGTATATCATGCAAAAGAAGCAGCTTCCCTTAAACACTGAAGGAGAACACTCCTTCCTGTGCTTACAGAGACACAGGGTGAAGCACACACTGCTGATGAAGCACTCTCCAGAAAGACTGAGAAGCATTTAAATTTGAATTTCAGTTCCCTGGATAGAAGAAGCTGTGATCTGAAGTGCCCTACCTCTTCAGTGAGCAGTTTAGCTGCTGAGGTAAATGAGGGTAGAAGAGGAAACATCTCCATTTCAGCCATCTGTCTCAAAGAAGGAAATGTTCCTTATTTTTTCAAAAGAAATCATCAATGAAAATTAACACTTCTCCTTAGCTCGAATCTGCAGAAGGAAGTGGCATTTAAGATATTCCTTATCCCTCAGGTTTCCAAATGGGTGTGTTATTAAATGGCCCTCTCTCCATGCTTTTGCACTCTAGTTCTTTATTCCCACAACAAAAGCGTCAATGAAAAAAAAAAAATCTTAAGATCTCCTTGCTCAAAATTCTTGATGAAAAAAATGTTAATGTTGACCAAAGCTAGTGGGGAATATGTGCAGGTGTCTGGGAAGGAGGCAGCTCAGAGACCTCTGCACATGATGTACCAGCTACTGCTGCTAGAAGCTCATTCTGGCTGATTCAGGAGGAAAGTTCATTTTCCATAAAGGATTAAATTCTACTATTGCATAAATTTTAATGTTGCTCTGCACCTGCAGAGAGCCCCAGTCCCAGGGTCTCTATGTATATGAAATTACCCCTAGAAGTCTATGTAACATATTTATTCATCATATTTCCTTTTGCACAGCAAATTTATATGAACACTTGGGACCAAATAAGATTTTTTCCTTCTCTCAATGTGATTCCCTAAAATATCATCATTCACAATATTAAGTATTTATTATATTTGTGTGAGAGATTGTATCATTATTGTCACAGAACAAAAACATCAACAAATGTAATTGCACAGCCTTGAAATAAACACACAATAGGTGTTTTCTCCTGTCCCTTAGTGTCACCCACTGTTCACTCTCCTCAGAGAGAAGTAAAAGGGAACTGTTTGTGAATGCCTAACACAATCTTACTGAAAAAAGGCACTTCCTGTCAGGTTGAGAGAGTTAATTTTAAAAATTAAGAAAATAAAAAAGTAAAAAGTCATGCAAATCTATAAGAAGAATTTGTATTTTGTCTGGATTTGCCAAAAAGTGTTTTCCTAAAAGATTCAAGAGAATATCTGCTTCCTAAGCAACCTCAGTGCAATCTGGATTATAGAGATGGAAGAAGCATTTCAGTTTTAAACCATATCTGTGGCATGTTGTGTTGATCTAATAATTTACTAGTCATGCTTTGTGTGTGGTTAATGAGGAAAAGTTTTAACAGTTTATAATTAAAGGACAAAAATTAAGTTAATATTGATTGTTTCTTTCCACCAGAACATCTCTGTCTATTGAAGAAACGTCGGGAAGGTACTTTAGAGAGTCTGCCATGTGAGGGGCAGCTGAGGCAGCTGGAAAGGGGCTCAGCCTGGAGAAATGGAGGCTCGGGGGGCCCTTCTGGCTCTGCACAACTCCCTGCCAGGAGGGGACAGCCGGGGGTCGGGCTGTGCTCCCAGGAACAGGCACAGGAGCAGAGGGAACGGCCTCAGGCTGGGCCAGGGCAGGCTCAGGGTGGGCTCCAGCAGGAATTTCCCCATGGAAAGGCTGCTCAGGCCTTGGCAGGGGCTGCCCAGGGAGCTTTGCAGTGCCCATCCCTGCAGGTGTCCCAGGAAGGGCTGGAGGTGGCACTCAGGGCTCTGGGCTGGGGACAAGGTGGGCATCGGCCACAGCTGGGACTCCATGGGCTGGGAGGGCTTTTCCAACCTCAGTGATTCTGTGAATATTCAGTGGAATCTCAATAAGTTGCTGTAATGGTTGGCAGATTCACAGAAAATTTGAATTCTAAATTTTACTGAGGAAAAGCTGTTTACTTGGGATACTAAGATACAGCTTGGCAGACTGGTACCTCTTTTCTTCTCTCTTCCACTGTCTCTCTGTTCAGATAATCTGAATTGGATTTTGGGTGAAAGTGTTTCAGCTGTGGTGATGATTATTGACATATGCTGTGGAAGCATCCAGGTCTGTACTGAGCTGTATTCTGAAGGGAGGGGGGCAGCACAGACTTTCTGTGTGCATGTTTCACAGGATTATGCAAAATGATATTAGCAGAATTCATCTCAGTGTTACAGAAAATGCTGTGCAGCAGCTCCTGGAATCCTCAAACCAGAGCAGATGTCATAACGCCAAGCCCTCATCCCAGCAGAGCACAACATTAAAAAAATTGTTACTTTTGGTTTTAATTTACTACTCCATGGATGAGAGAAGTCCCATCTGCTTACTTTATATTTAAATGAAAACATAAATGTTGTCCTTTGCTGACATTAGGCTGGATATTACACAGAGACAGAGACCCCAAGCAGCTAAAATTTACATCTAACAAATATGTTTTCTTGCATGCAACCATCTGCATGAGAAAAGCAATGAATAAGTTTGCAGAGCTAGTGTAAACAGGATTCAAAGTGTGACCCATTTTTGTGCCACCCTGGGAATAAGAATTACAGAATTTTAGGAAAGCTGGAACCATAATTCCTCCCATGGGAGAAGTTTGGTCATGGAGGATAAAGGAAAAATCAATTGCTGGAAAGATTAGATCTGAAGACAGTAGTGATTCAGCCCAGCTAAAAGCACACAGCTTTTGAAGGGCTTCTCAGGACTTCAGAACCACCTCTAAAATCTTAAGCCTGTCTCTGATCCTGTGTCAGTGGGAGTTCTGGTTTCACAGCCCACTGTTGTAAAAGAGTGGCTCAACACAACAGAAAAATGAGGAGCTGTTCTCTGTTCAGTTTGAAAGGGAAGAGGAAAAGATGGTGGGGATATTAGAATGTTCTTTCTCTCACAAGCTCAGCTCTTTGATGGATGAAAATAAAAATCAGCATGTCAGAATGGTTGTCTGGGATTACTATTAATGAAAGCATTCACTTTTTTTCTATGGGGAAGTAGTCCAGCATGGACAGTTTTGATAACATGCTAATCACTTAAACTTTTCAGCGAAATGTGCTCACATCTCAAAGAATAGGATTTCAGAAAATAATTGAATTTTTGCTTCCCGTCCCCTCCCCCTCTCCAGAATTACCTTTCCAACACTGAACTTTTTGGCTTCAAGCCTACAACCTCTTCTAGGTCAAACCTGGTGAGATTTGGGCTAGGAATTGGCACTAGTGGCAAATTCTGCCCAAGCAGGAGTTTCAGGGGTTGCTGCTGCCCCTTTCAGAAACATGGATGGTTTCAGTGTTCCATTAGCCAGTGACACTGCACACACTTGCCAGGAGGAACAGGACAAGGTCAACAGGATCCCAGGAAGAGGAAGGACCTTTTGGAAAAAGAGGATGGTGTCCTGAAAGTGGAGCTCTCTAAATATGCTTTACTGCCCAGGCTAGAACAAGGAAACTTGGGAATTCAGGAGACAGTGCAATTCCAAAGCATTCAAGTGATATCTCACTATGGAATAAATTAACAAGTAATTTTTTCAACCTCTAACAGTACTTCTACAACCTTCCCCACATGTATGAAACAGTAAATTACATAGAGAACACAGAAAAGCAGAAAACAGTGAATGAACTTACTACTCTTACAGTCTGGGTAGAGGAAAATGAGTATTATTATCTTTCTTCACATAGTTAAGTGAAAGGAGTGGGCTGATGCCTGTTCAAGGTAAACATAATTTAAAAATGTGCCCAATAGGTTCTTGTTTGGGTTTTTTTCTGGCTTTTCAGAGAGTGAGAGCATCACTGGCTGTCACACAAGTTTACCAGTCCCAACGCAAACTGTCTTTTTTTTTTTCCTTTATTGGGGGTTCAGGAATTTGCAACATAAACTCTGGCTATGACTAGCTCCATCTTGGGCTTCAGCAGATCTTAACTTTCTGATTCAGCAAAATGAATGGAGATTCTGCTATTTACCTTCTGGGCATATTGTGAAAATTAAGTCCCTGATGTCCTTGTAGATGGACGGAACTGTAACAGCTGATTATTAATATCCTTAGATTCAGCAAATATTCACAGACTCCCTTTCATGGAGCTATAGATTTCAAGGCCAGGAGGGCCTTGATCTTGTCAGTGATTAGCTCAATTAGTCTGCTTCCTTTAATACCATTTCCTGACCTTTTAATTGCAATTATAAATTGTGAAACACAATGGTTAGAGATGCTTATGGAAATATTGTAAAATAACCTGCATTAGCATACATGCATGCATTTTCATAGCATTTATGCATATATGGACAACGAAGGGAAATCACCAGGTTACTGGTTTACCAATAAATTAGTGAAATCTCTAATATTTTTTTTTGTGGGACGGATAGGCTGCATTGCAAGATGAAGACTAAAAGAGTTGGCAGGACTCGTGCTCTCCCAAATCCTTTCACTTTCCATTTCCCTTCTCCTTGGAGAGTGTCATAACGCAGCTCTGTGCATTTGCAGCTAGACTTTGCCAGATGTCTACTTCTTGCATATATTTGGAAGAAGCTAAGCTTAATTTAATTGTGCCCCAATTCAAGAGAGTATCCCTATGCTGGCAAGTTGATTAAGCATGGTGGTAATTTTAATTATCTCCTTATCTCTCACTGGAGTGCAGTTAGTGGAGCAGATGAAGTTAACCCCATGGATAAATACCCTTTTAAATCTGGGGCCTGAGACAAGAAGGATAAAGCTTTCTTTCCAACATCAAAAATTAGCCTTTACCTGTCTGAAGCCATTTCTTCTCCACTTCTCCGTCCATCTGTGGATCACTTCCTCGAGAGCCCCTGATATTACATTTGAATTACCTTTATTGCAGGTTGTTTTTCCCCCTGGTAATTCTGCTCTTGCCTGTGATTCATTTCTGTCTTTTCCCCATGACAATGAAGTTAGCTGCTCATGCTTTTTTTTTTTTTAGTTTTGGATTTTTTCCCCTTTTTTGCCAGCTGTTCCACTCTCCTCATGACTAATTCTTTTGTGTGGGTTCAATAGAAATGGCACAAGGCCAGCATTTAAGGATGCAAGTTCTTGCGCTGAAGATCTGAGGAGTTGTAGTGTTGACTTTCCATGTCAAAGTCATGGTGGAATCGTGGAGACTCGCAGGGTTCACTTTTCATTTAAGACTCAAACATATTAAGTTATTATTTTCAAGCATTGCATTTAAGTGCATTTAGTTTCCTTTCAGAAAATACCCCGTCAAAAGCCTGTAGGAGGAACAGCAGCATAATTTAAATGTCACTTTCCTTCCCACTCATGAGTTTCATACCCAGTCATTCTATTCCAGTGACAAAGCTCATGTGTCCACTAACTTGTTTCTGGCCATTTGGCCCTGCTTTCAGCTGGGTGTGCACAGCAGCTTGAGTGCACATTTGTGTACTTAATTGCCTGGGTTTTAATTAACACAGAAGAACAATAGCTTGGAGAGAAGAACAGAGAGGGATCCCATAAATGAGAAGGTCATTCACCACACTAAGGCAGAAGGTCCTCACAGGAACAGAGCTGTAACATCCCAGCATGCAGCATCTGAACTTCTCCTCTGTTTTATGAATATCCAGCCATTTGCATACTTTCTGGCATCTCAGATCATTAATAAACACAACAGGATTCCTGCTTGCCTTATAAATACTCACGTCCAGCATTTGGCTGCAGAGATGTTCATCTTGCCCTGCATCTCCAGCCTAGCTGAATGGCTGAGAACAGTTCCATTTGAGATGATACAAAAATATCCCCATCTCTGAACACGTATCTGTGCACATATTTAGAGTCCTTCACGCCCTGGGGGACAGCAAGCTGGCTGTGCATGTCCAGCAGCATAATCCTGACTCATTTTCTTGTAAGGATATCAAAAAGGCACAAGAAAGCTCAGCTTGTTCACATCCAGGAACAGATACAGTTTTTAGGAGAGCAAAATACTGTGCACACATTTGCAGGGCTTGAAACTGCTCATTTCACCCCAGAATGCTGTACAAAATTTCTCACTTTATCCAGCCTATAACTCAGGCATACCTAGGGCGACACAGCCTCTGCTTAAACAGCAAAAGGGAGCAGCACATCCCAGCTGAGAGGGGTGAGTCTGAGTGCTCCCTCCAACAGCAATTTAGGACAGAAGAATATCATTGCTGACAGCCAAACCCCACCCCTGGGAGCAAACTTACAATCCTGCCCAGCACTGAAACTGCCATCTGAATTTCCTTCGTTCCTCCATTTTGCATGTCATTTGCAGAAAACTACCTCCAGTTACAGCAAGACAAAAGCAGACGGTGAGAGGCTGCACAGGGCTGTGAGAGATTGTTCTGGGTATTGATTCTTCATCACAATTTCTGCAGCCCTCGAGATCCAACATCAGAGTCCTGGCCAGGCCAAATCTTGCTTCTCATGTAAGAGCTGCTGAGTTCACATCTTAAGGGAGTATTGATCTACAACAAATAATCTTTTTTTTTTTTTGTTTCAAGCAAGCTGAAACTCCAGAGAGAGGACAGCAAAACCCTTTGCCAGTGCTTATGAAAAACATCAGAATAAAGCAGTACCACTTTGAAAAGTTGCAAAGTGAATCCAAACCTTAACAGCAAATGTAATATGGAGATGAAGAATTTTATATATATATATATATATATATATATATATGGCACCTCTTCTTAACTGAGCGTGAGCAATGTCTGGCACAACTAACCCTTTAAAATATCACTGCTGTTTATTTGTTTACAAAGGATCTAAGAGGCTGGAAATGAAAGGGGAGATGCTAAAGGATAAACCCACTCAAAAGCATCTTCCCCTTTTGCTGGTAAAGAATTGGGAACAGGTGCTGCCAGCCTGTTACTGGTGCTATCAGCCAGCATCAAAAGCAGTTGGCAATGCTCTCATCATGCAGAAATTCCAATCAGATTTCTCAGTATATTTTAATTACTGCAGTGACACTTGTTATGGGCCTAAATGACTACCTCATCACAGCAGACAGGTCTGCCTTCTATTTAGGGTTTATTGGCTCTTAAATCTCTGCCTCCTCTAATTGGTTATCTATCTTAGCAAACACATGTAGAAGCCCACATTTATTCACCCCCTGCTGTAACCCCCCTGCACGTTCAGGGCTGTGCTGCCATCTCTCCCCTACACTGTGCTTGTGTCCAGCCCAGCTTCATCCCAAGAAAGCAAACTTGCTCTCCCTTTCTGCACAAACTGTGCCTTTGCCAAGGGACTCATGCAGATAATGGCTTGTTCTGCTGGCTGTGCTGGTGGTACCCACACACAGGGACTTGGCAGGAGCTCTGGCACACAAATGGCACTTTCTAACCCCATGGTTCTTTGCTGTCGCAGTCCATATGAAAAATAAGATTTTTCATATAAAACATCTAAGGCCTGTACATACTTTTCCACCCCAAAGGCCTTAATTTCATTCAAACCTACCAAAGCAACTGGCAATTACCCTGTACAGACAGTGCCAGGAGCCAGCTGTGGCACCATTAATTGATGCCTGTTCCTTCACTCAGAAACACAGAACGTATCACTTATTTCCCTGATCTGGACCTAGTTCAAATAAGCTGGAGATCAATACAAACTTCTCTTTTGATTTCAGCAGATATTGGATCCTATCCCTGAAATGCATATTAATCCTACTGAGAAACAAGCATTTATATACAGCAAGGTATGCATAAAAGCAAACTGCATTCTGCTTTCACAAGCACCATGGTCAAGACGAGTAAGTGAATAAATGAATAAATGATGAAAAGCAGGAGTATGTTGCTGTAATTTCCATCCCTCATTTTGCTGTGCCCTAGTTGGCTTTTACTCCAAGTATTTTAATCTTTTGCTGATCAGGCCACGGATTACCTTTCCAAATTAATCCCTGTGCACCTGTGTGCTCACGTGGTCCCGTGGTGCAGAACTGCTCTGTGCAGCAGTATCCAACTCAACACAAGCATCCTTTTCACGCTCTGAACCTGAAATCTGGGAGCTTTCCCTGCTGCATGGCCACGATAGAAATCTGATGCTCTGGTAGACATCGTGCCTCGAGTTTTAGCTAATCCAAGTTTCATGCAATTACCCTGCATACTGATTTTGTATAGGCTTAGTTAAATGCTGGGAGTGTGAAGCCAAGATTCAATATGCCTTGAAAGTTACCATAAAGTCACTATGAAATTATGGAAGTTCCAGAAGTGCAGTTGTGCATCAAGAAAAAAACAGACACGAGAAAAAAAAAAAAAAAAAGTTTGAAAAAATCTGAGAGGAATGGGAACATTGATTTTTGTCCTCTGTAAATAGAGCACTCTGCCAGAGTATGAAACCTCTGGCTGCAAATTCCTGTAGCTTAAACATGAGATTGACTACAAGCAACTGTAAACGTTGAATCATTGTCATCAGCCAAGCTGAGGAAACTGCAAAAATCCAGAAAACAAGCAGAATAAAAGAGTTATAAATTTATCTCACAAATTTAACTGACTATTATAATTATTATTATTATGCTTAGACTGAAAAGAATTGTTCCCACTCTGAATTTAAAGTTTATTCCTTCAGTCAATTTTCTGTCATCTAATTAAGCATTTAGACTTTTTTAAAAAAAGAAGCTGTTAATTTCTGCATTCATCCTTGTTCCTAGACATAAAAATAAATCTACAGTCATCATGTGTGGCCACTTCTCATGGAAAAGAACTTCTGGTTTTGACCACAGATGGAGAAAGCATTAAGTGCCTAATGATAATTGTCATAGTTAAATGAATGTATCCTTTTTCTCTCTCTTTATTCTTAATACAAACTGTTCTGTCACAATATTTAACATATTTTCTGCTCTCAGTACCCATTGTGGCACTGCATGAACTCTCTTTGTATGAATACTTTTCTAAATGTATGTCTACTGTCTTTCATCTCATGCTGAATAAATGACAGCCCCAACATTAATATTGCAGTTGAGCTCATGGGCCATAGATTTTTCTATGAAATATAAGTTGAAACAAGTTCAGGCCACAATTTGTGTACCACCAGAAGTGCAAAACAAAACAATACAGAAATATCTGATGTATCCTCCAGCTCCTGTGCCCTGGGACCATGTAACTGTGAGTACAAAAGGGAGCAGTAATCCAGATAATTGCAACTGCTAATTGAGATAGGGGAGCAGAGAAGAAACTAGAAATTCATTAAAGCACAAATTGTAAGTTGCAGATGAGTCACTAAATTTGGGCTGGAGACTCCTTGGTTTGCAATAACATCCGTGCTGATCATCACTCCAGTTGCTGGTTTATTTTGGATTGTCAGGATTTTCTTCCTGTGCCAATTATTTTTTATTTATTTATCACAGTGGCCAAACAATGACAGCTCCTGTTGTGGAAAGTGCCAGGAATACACTGAAGAAGAGGGACCCAAGCCCTGGCTGCATCCAGCTGTGCCCACAGCAGAGCCAGGGCACTTCACCCAGCTGGCACTGGCAGAAGCAGCAGGCAGGGGAGGAGATGAAGCTCCAGCAGGTCCCTTGGTTTGGATGGCAGCTGGCAGAACCACAGCATGCCTTTTGGACCACACCACCCAACAATTTAGGCAGAAACTCTAACTGCCAGCTAGAATTTTGCATCAAACCTCTTCCAACCAAGAATAAGTTTTAAGTTAAAAAAAAATCAGTGTTATCAAACATGTAACAGTTTGGAACAGAGACAAGATTCTGTAGCAGAAGTAAGACTACACTTCTGTCTATTATCAGCTTATTTTTAGATGTCCAGACTGAATGTAATTGAAGCTGTCTAAGCTCTCAAAGTAAAGAATTCAGAGGAGTTTTTTTATAGATTCATACACAAAAGTACAATTGCTCCCCTGAAGCAGGATTTTTATTTTATTTATTTATTTTCACCTTCAGACTTTCCCCAGCTCTTGAAATGATTCCAGGCTGGTTTCTCTTTGATTGTTACTCGTTTTGATGCTGCCTCTGAATTGAGCACTGGGTTCTGAGGCTTGTCAGCATGGAGTGCTATTGTTGTACACTGGGATAGAGGCTGGGCTTCCTGCTGGGAGAATGGCCATGGCACTGCACATGCTGGCCAAACACAGCCACATGCACACACAACACACAGCAGCCCCCACCCCGCCAAAAAAACCCCAAAAATACCTCTTTCATCACATAAAGGAATTATGTCTATAAAGTTACTGTTGCACAAGAGGCCAGTTGTTTCAATGACTGCATTAGATGAGGTACAAACAGATATCTCTTCTTCATACAAGTAATTTTCATTCGCAGCTTTAGCATAACTCTTTTGTAAATTATTATTATTATAATTTTGTTTTGGCCACTTCAACAGTTGGGTTTTTTTTCCTTTTTATGTTTTTCTTAAAGCTGACTATATTTTATACACATCACGACTTTTATATGATTGTATAATGCTTTCTCTCTCTAATTTATTTCGTTACCTGTGTGGATAAAATGAATAGTGAATGCTGTCTTATTCCATAAGCTTTATTAAGCCTTTGGGGAAGCTTCAGTGTGCCCATATGGAGAGGCAATATAGAATGTACCCAGTGTATCATGAGAAAGAAATTATAATTCTAAGCTAGAAATAAATGACATTCCAGAAAAAGCAGAGGGAACAACATTTAAAGAGTTAATAATGAACCACTTGTCTTCATTTTCAGGTCCTTTAATCCTGCTATTGTGCAGTTTTCACATAGTGCTAAATTGAATTACTGCATCATTTTTTACAATTTCTTTGTACAGTTGACCCAGTTTATAGCAGGTTTGGAAGCATTATCATTGCTTAAGGTTCAAAGATGCTGCTGTGTATTGCATTACAAGTCAATCAGTGCAGAAGGATTTTGATGTAATTTTGCTTTTGGACACAGAAGAACAGATATCCAAATGAAGACTGGTATTTCGTTTTGTCATAATAATGTCACACAAGGCAGCGTGCCTTTTTTTATACCCATTTTATTCTATTTCTTTGTGCTTCTAGTCCTAGTAAAGTGAATTCTCAAGTTTGTCTTCCAATGGTTTGATCAGCTTGTGCAAGAAGAAAATTGAAAAAAGCTGTAATGTATAGATTTTTACTGGTGTGTAGCAGAGGATGTGTTTAGGTGCATACCACCAAAAGAGGAGCCTAAAAATGAACACAGAGTTTTTCAGCATTGTACCACTTCCAGAACGCTCCAGGTGAGAAATTCTCTGTCAGAAATGTTCCTGTTCTGAGGGACAGTGCTTCCTACAGCTGTTTTAGCACATAAGCATGGTGCTCAGCTTAAATACACTCTGAGCAATGTGTTTTACATAAAGCATTTCATTCTCAAGGTCATTCTTTATGCTTCAGGTGTTAATTTGTGTTGTTCTTCAAGTATTCCTATTATTGATAGTAGAGCCCTTGGTATATGTTATATTGAAATATTGCTAATGTATGAACTGTAACATTAAATTTTTAATCTAATCAATCAAGTGGCATGCATATGCAGTAGATGCTTGGCTTTTACTGAGATTAATTACCATGTGCTGGGAAGGGAACTGTGTAAGGTGAAATATTGCATGCACACAGACACACGCATGGAGGAGCAGAGAAAAGAAAGCGAATTGTGCAAAGGGATGAGCACTGTAATAAGTTAATGACTACTTCTGTCATTCAAAACATATGCATAGCCTTTAAGACAACACAAAACAAAGATTAAATGCATGTTAAATCAACTATCTATTAAAGCATTTAGAGCTTTTCTCCAGATTCTATATGGAAATTATGCAATCTGTTGCAAAACTAAACACTTGTCTCCCAGATGGTGCTCAGAGTCTGTCTGAGCAAACATCCCTTCCATGCTCTGTGTAACAACTTGTGCATATTTTTTGTTCCCTGTGCTTGATTTTATCATTTGAGGACATTTGCACTGAGCAGGCTGTGTAGACAGGACCAGGTTTGCATTGCAGAAGGCAGTGGTGCTGTATTTACCCACCTGATTGCAGCTAGGCAGCAGCAGATACTTCATCATGGACAGTGGCACTTCCCTGCCTGGAAGGTGCAAACTTGTGGTGCTTCCTATTGATACCAATCTGGGCTCTAATTCTCACAAGGCATTGACAGCTGCCCATTAAGTAAGAAGTAGCTAATTGTTTGGGTTTTTTTTTTTTTAAACAGTGCTGGAAAGTTAAGCTTCTATGACCATGTTTTGAGGGAGTGTTTTACCATGCCAAATACCAGTTGTGATTGACGTGAAAATAAGATTAAAGCAGCACTAATACTGTTATAATGTTATTAAAAAGTACATTATTCATGCACTAGACATAGGGATTACCCTTCTGGATGAGACTGTGGTATAGAAAAAAAACCTATGAAAAGACACTACAGCATGAGACAGTCCCCTGCAATAGAGGAGGCTGCTCTATCACCTCTGCCTTGTTTCCTACCTGTGCAATGGAGACAACAGCAGCTCCCTGTCTCACAGCAGGGAGGGTCAGGATGTCGCTGTTAGTGAATCACTCAAATACCTGGAAGGGCATTAGCTAAGTACCTGACCTTAAAAAAACCTTCCTTTGGAGGAGAAAACCCTTCTAATTATAATTTCCAAGCAGTTTCTCCAATCTTAGCCTGCAGACACCCCAAAGTAGTCTCCTTTGGGGATTCAGTCATCCATCTTGTTTGCAAAACCCAAAAACACAGGAATAGTCACTTAGTAGCATCAGATGTCACATGTAACTCTCCATGTTTTAAAAAGCAAAAGTACTCATGGGCATAAACTAATATAAAACTTAAGTAATGAGAGAACTTGAAACATATTTCCCTGATGAACTGCTCTGCAATATGTCTTTCTCTTCCTTGTTCATTGTTTTAGCTCCTGTCATAGAAGAAGCCATTGTATTAAGTGAAAGAACTAAAAAAACTGAATTGAAATAATATCATTTTAGTTCATTTCTGGAACATTTTAATAGAGAAGTAATTGTCTCCATTAATCAGCATAACTTTTGTTAAATCCATCGGGTTTTAGAGACACTTTAATATTGCTTCCATATTTTGGAAGGATGAAGAAGATGAAGTTCAAAAGATAGATGAACAGAAATTAGATATATAATACAGCAAAACTGCAGGGGAAGAATTTAGCTGGCAAGTCCTTCAAAGCATAATTTGTAATGTCTTCAAAATGCCAAGAAAGACACCCAGCACACCAGGGAGCAAAACTCCATGGGACACCTCAGAGCAGGGTCAGCTTGAATGTTGGATCAGGGCTTTGGCCAGTCAGACCCAGGTATCAGCAGGGAGAGTTATCCCACAACCTCTCCGCACAACCTGCTCTCTGCTTTAACCCTCTGCTCTGGGGGGAAACTTTTCTTGTCTGCAATTCCTCCTGATTCCTCGGATTTGCTGCTTCTCGTACATTTTGAGAAGAATATGGATCCACCTTCTCTACAGCTCTCCTTTAAGCAGCTGAAGGCAGCAGTTAGATCCAGACTCAGCCATCTCTTCTCCACAATGAACAAACAACTTGTCTCCGGTGTCTGTCCCTGTGTGTCCCTGTCTGTCTGTGTGTCTCTGTCTGTCTGTCTGTCCCTGAGTGTCCCTGTCTGTCCCTGTGTGCAGAGGGCACAGCAGGCCCAGGCTCTGCTCCGGGCCCACCCATGGCCCCAGAGCCACGGGCAGGGCCTGAGCCCAGGAGCTGCCCCTGCCCAGGAGGCAGAACTGCTGCCCTGGGCAGGGCCAGCCCTGAGCAGATGGGGCAGAGAGGCTGTGCAGTCTCCTCCCTGGGGACATTGCAGAGCCACAGGGACACTCTGCTGTGCCCTGTGCTCTGGGATGGCCCTGCTGGAGCAGGGAGGGCTCCTCCAGCCTCTCCCATCCTGGGATTGTATGATTCAGCCTCTCTTTAAGTGTCAGGTGCCTCAGTCCCCCAACGATGCTGTGGCTTTCTCCTGAACTTGCTGCGAAGTCCTCTCTTGTCCATGGGCTGCAAGAACAGACAGGATTCTGCTGTGGTGCTTCATTTGTGCTGAGCAGACAAGTGTCAGCTCTTCCCTGGCTGTGCTCTCCACAGCAGCCCTGTGCTCCAGGCACAGCCAGCTGTCACTGCCACCACCATGCCATGGCCACCAGGGTGCAATTCCTTTCCAGAGCTGCTTCCTGGTGAGTCAGCCCCTTGCCTGTATCACCAATTCTGCTAAGCTCACAATTACAATTTTGTGGGTTTTTCTCCCCTCTCATGAGGTGTCACCTCTCTTAGTGACTCTGCCCAAGGGTCCCACATAACCTGGTCCACCCAGTTTGGTGCCAGCCGTGGCTGGGTGTGCCATGCCACTGCTCCAGTTGTTCTTAAAACCAGGGAAAGACTGCCAGCCCCAATCCCCATCTCCAGCACACACCACTTGGAACTGAGGTCTGGACTTTGCACCTCTGCCCCTTTGAGCCCAGCAGTGTCTGTCCTGTCTGGTTCTCCTCTGGTCCCTTTGGTACAGAGGTACTAAAGGATGATTTCTGGTTGAAGGCTGGTGCAGAGGCACCCACTGCCCTGCCCTGAACTGCAGGCAGAGCTGTACCTGTACAGGTTGCTCTGACTGGCTCTGGGAAATCCCTGCTGACTGATACCAACCACATTCCTGTGCCTGGAAATGCTTTCCAGGGTGCCTTTCCCGGGACTGAACTGAGGCTTTAGGGGCAGCATTCCCTAAAACCCATCTCACCTGTTTTGAAGACAAGCATGGCTTTTTCTAGTCCCTGCCTGCAACACCTTTTCAAAGATGAGATCAGCCTTCCAATGCCATCAGTGTCATTGGATGTATCTTGTCCAGCACCGTGGATTTTAAATGAGGCTGGACAAGGCTCTGAGCACCCTCTATTGTTCATGCTTCTTTGAGGGGCAGCAGGCCAGGCCAGAGGTTCCAGAGGCTCCCTTCAGCCTCAACCATTCTATGACTTTATAAGTCCAGCTTATTAAGCAGTCCCCAACTTTCTATTAAATCCACACCGTGCTTGTATAAGGATGTTTTGCATTGCAAAGCAGATTGTCCAGTTTCTTGAATAGCACAGTCTAACACTTCATAATCTGTTCAATATGATATGCCTGTTTTAAATTTATGAAGCTGTAAACCAATTTCCTGTACTAATAAACACCTCTGTTTTCATTCCTTTTTATTCTCCCTTTTATATTACTGCACTCCCTTGCTGTCTTTCTCTTGTCCTTGTCCTTCCCATCTTGTAAGATGGGAAAAAGAGATGGGGGCAGGGGAGACAGAGAAAGAAGAATAAACCATCACAACAACAACAACAAAAAAAACCCCAAAACTCATCAGCTCATAAAAAAAACCAAACAAACTTGGTGAGAATCCAAGATCAACAGACCAGCAAGCCCACTCATTGTTCTTTATCGTTTTGGCTCTCTTCCAGTCCCTCTAGGTTTCTCTCTTTCCAAACTGCTTTATGCATTCTCACATATGTTATAGAAAGTACAATGATTTCTGAGAAGTACTTCAATTTATAACAGCTTTATCTGAAAAAGAAGTTGTCCAGTTTGTAAAAGAGGGGAGCTTGTTGCTCTGGCTCTCCTTAGTGTTTGAGTGTAAACTCTTATTCTTAGCAGAAGATCCATGTGTGCATAGTATCACTGAAGGAGAAATGGGTGCCTTGCATACAATTAGTGGGCATAATTATCTGTAAAACTGTTTGTGTTTGGAATTGCTCTGGCAGCACAATAAATATTTAAAATCCAGCACACATCAGACCTGCCAACATCTTTACAGTGAGCACAGAAATTCAACTTTGCATTTTGTCACAAAAATGATCCATTTTTCCAATGCAGCAGAAAAACAGTAAGGTGATGGTATAAAAAGGCATTGATGTGAGTGATTTTATCTGTGGTTTTAATAGAATCTTACCAAATGTAATAAATTTTGAAAATTACTGATAGGATCTGCAGAGTTACTAGAATACTTCAACCCCTCTGATCTATGTGGCTCCAGGTTGGAAACAAGTTCATAACTTAAGAGCTTAAACCATAAAAGCTTAATTAATTTAGTCATTATAGGAATAACTCTCCCAGGTTAAAACAAAAAGGCCAAGCTCTATCTTTGATGTGCAATCATGCCCCTTTGCACTGCAGTCTGTAGCCTGCAGGAACATGGTGCTCCAAGGCTGAACTCTGCCAGGGTTGCCTTCCCTGCTGCTGGATGTGCCAGGAACTGGCAGGGACACACCAGGACATTTCCAAGGGAAGCTGCAGCCAGTCTGCACCTCCTCAGGGCCACTGGTGCTGCTGGAGTGCAGGGATTTCACAGGAGACGTTTTCAGAGGTGAGACCAGCACAGGATCCACCCTGGCTGCTGCTGCTGCTTCACATCTTGCTGGCCATTCCCACAGAATTGCAGCCAGGCTTTGTGCAAATCTCACCTCAGAGCTGGGAAAGGACCTGGGCATGACTTGAGTGTCATTCTCAGAGAACTGCTAGCAGCTTGGGACTGCTGGGGAAACCAGGTGCCACTGCATCCAGGGGGGTTTGCCTCAAAAGGGGAGAACAGCAGCAGACTTGGTGGTGGTGGGTGAGCAGCCACACAGTACCATTGCTTGGGAGTCCTTTATATTTGGATAATTCAGGGACACTCACTGAGCTTTCAGTCTGGGATTAGTCTCTGAGAGAATGGAAACATGCACTAGGGCATGAATGTATCAATACAATCATGGATTTTTCAAGACTGTTGTTTTCCTTTCTTCTTGAATAATTATTCTGAAGTGAACTGGTCATTTGAACAAAAAATGGCATAGTCCAAGAGGTTACCTAATATTTAAAGAGAGATGGAAATGTGTGTGTTGAAAAATATTTTAAAAAAATCTAAATCTCCAAACTTTGCTAGGTATTGTATTTCAAATTATTTAACATTTTTTGTTCTTATTGATAACATCATTCAGACATGTAAATATGAGAGATAAGCCCTGCTTACTCTTAAATGTGTTACAAGATATGCATCTTTAGTTGAAGAGGGAATGTTGTTACCAAGCCCTGAGTGCAAATCCAGAGACTGTGAACAGGAAAAGAACCCAAAACTGTGCTGAGACTGAGAGGCTGATTTAGACCAGCTCCAAGCAGAGACAAACCAAGTTACCTGAGTGTAGAACTGTGACAGCTAAGTAAATAAAAAATGTTTAGAGCTTCTGTATACCCCAGCTACCCCCATGCTTCCTCTTTTAGGAGTTTTGCATCTGTAGGTGCAGGAAGCTTTCAGAGACACATCTATTTAAATTCTCACTTTGGCTCTTAATTTTCATTGGTTTTACTGCCTCCCCAATATCAATAACAATCAGAGAAATCTGTTCATTTGACTTTCAGAGCTGGGCTGGGAATGTGCAGGTTTGGGGTGCAGTCTGCCTTTCAGTGGCACAAATTTATGTCACAATTTATTAATGATGACATCTGCTCTCTTCACAGGTTCTAACCATGCCCACCATGATCTCCATGGCACATAAATAGTGCAGCCTCCAGAGGGCTGAAAGGCAGATTTACAGGTTTAAGATTTAGAATGACTGCAGTTCCTCAGTGAAAATTCTGACTTTTGGGGAGGAGGTTATTTTGGGATTGTTGATTTGTTCCTTGAAAACCTGCCTGATGAGCAGTTCTGACACAGTTGCAGAGCTGTGCAAGGGAGTCTGGCAAAAATAACAATCACTTCACCTGGAATGTTCAACATGTTCTGGTTAAGTGCTTCTGTCTCAGGTGACTAAAAAAGGTTCCCTCTACTCCAAGTCTTTGTTATTAATGCTGTAATAATTTGGTTACACAAACCCATAAACTTATATACACACACATATATATGTGTGTATATAATTTTAGATATACAATGGGAAGGGACATATATGCAAAGGAAGGGATATTTGTAAAATCAAATATTTTGTCTTGTTATCGATTAAATGGATCAAAATTTGCCAGGCCTGGGAATGATGTGAATACCAGAGAGGCCAAGGAATCTGCTGGCTGTTTGGTAGCTAAGGTTAAAGACAAGATAAAATGTGAAGCAAGTAGCTTGGGGGATTTTGAAAAGGGAGAGATTTGTAAAGGCTGATTGCTGGTACAGATACAGCTACATGTGATAAGCCTAGTTTTATGTCTGTATTTACACATTAATTGTAATTCATCTATGGCATAATTAAAGAGGCTCGATACAGGGTTTTATCCAAACATCACTTGCATCAACAATAAGCTGAAGACTTTCGAGTACTGGCAGCGGATTCACTTACAATGCTGTGATGGCTCTGATTGCCTGGGGTTTGTGGCAGGCAACTTTCTTGTTTAAGGACTCTCACTACAGCTTTTCAGAGATTCATGTGCAGAGATTTATTATACAGAAATGCAAATTTAAATGAGCATAAAGTGAACAACCTAGAAACCCACATTATTATTACTTATTCTTACTACTTCTCTAATCACTGTCAAGCATCTGTAATGACACAAATATGTCTCCTGAAGCTGTGTAAAAGGAGAGGAGCATCTAATGAAAGGGAAGGCAAAGAGACAGACTCTAAAAGCTCATTAAGCTGCTGGGTATTTGTTGTATTTCAGGCATGTAAGCAATTTCATTGGCTTCACTGAGATTTCTGGAGTAGATCCACAGAGCAAAACTGGATAAATGCTATTTCTTACCCAGTTAATAGTCACAGAGGAAACAAAAGGAGGACAAAAGGAAACTGTGTAAATAGGACACCAGAGAGGGCAAAAAAGGGAGTTTAGGGAGAGGTGAATGGCATGGTCAGAGGGACAGAGCATGTGACAGGAGTTATGCAGAAAGGGCACACCAGGACCTCAGTGAGGACAAAGACAGATTGACCTCAGCTACAGCATCATCCAAATGCCAGCTGATAGTAATTGTGTCCATGGTGCAGGGAACCTGGCAGTGCTGATCCACACATCTGCAAACGGCCACAGTCATTTGCATTCCATGTGTGATTTGTTCTGGCTATTTCTAATCTGATCCTTAAACAAATTATGGGTCTGGTTTTGGCCAAATATCTCTTTCTGTAGTCTATCTGCTTCAGACATTTTCCCTAATAGAACAGAATACAGGAGGATAGAATAGAATGATCATTCTGTGATCTCTGATCTATTTATCTTGGGCAAAGGCATCCTTTCTTTCCATCGATTTGAGGCTAGACTATGGGCTACAATAGATTGTACAATTAGTACTCCAAAAATATATTTAGAACCAGTTCCTCATCAAGATCAAACCTGAATGTTCTGTGGAAGTGCCAGGTTAGCAGAGCCAGAGTATCCATGAGCTACTTTTTCCTACTCCCAACTCTCTCCATGTCCTAAGAGCATAAACTGGGATGCTACACCTCAGATATTTTATTTCTCTTGTTTCCATGTCATTATCTTTCTCTAGATCTGCTCATTTTGGTCTGTTTCTCTGGCCTGTGTTCAATGAGACAGGTTTAAAACATCAGTCCCTTCCTCACTCACTGTTGCACACGAATCATCCAACCTTGTTGTCAGGTCCTGGTTCATTGGTAAAAAATATAGATTAGAAATTATGTTATTATTTACAAATCAGCAGTATGTGTACAAAACTCTGCATGCATGAACAGATGGATGCCAGTTATGTCCAAAGGCATTGTTACATTCGAGACTTCCTTATCTGTGGGATTTTTAGGGGCTTTTGGTTTGATTTGGTTTATTTCATTTTTTTTTCTTTCTCTAACAAGGGAGATTGAGCTACATATAATAAAATACTGGTAGGGTAACAAAGGTTAAATAATTAATATAAAAATATCTATTCGGAAGCATACAATGATTTACATTCAAACCCTGAATATTTAAAAATTAATAGAAAATATTAGCATGTTAATAATTGAAATCACAGGAATGTATAATGAGATTGCACTTACTGCAGTATATTAACCATTAGCTGCAGCCTGATAGGAAAATGTTTAACCTCAGAATAAATAGGATGTGCATTCTCTAAGCCCCTAAGGCTTTGTTACTATTAAACCAACGTGATCCTTGAAAACATGTACACGCACACATCTTGTGGAATCAGAAATACAACATGTACTCTCATTGCAATTTCCTTTGTCTGAAAATAGTCCTTTTATCTGTAAATCTGGGAGGGAAAAATGAAAGCACTGAAGAGTGACTTAACTACAAAAGAATGCAATAAAATTAGCACTACATGAATGTCATTTTTCTGAGTTCTTCACTGTTTCTCATACTGTTTCCTTTATCTTTCAGGAAATTCTGGTGTAGCAGCTCAGCAAGCTCGCAGCAGAAACAACATAATGACTTTTTTTGGTCAAATGGTTTATGACTTCACACCTACACTGAGAGCTTTAACCTCTACCCATATTTATATTTGTCCTCTATTTCTTCAATTCAAATGTCCTTTCAGAGAAGATTGGTTTCATGCAGAGAGTAGATAAAAATCAGAACCCATACCTCACATGCAATAAATTCATCGTATTTATTATGTCCCTAACACTGGTGAGTTAGAGGGAAAAAAAAATCAGCTTTTAGTCCCTAACATTTAATTCATATTCTTCTTACAGCTAAAACTGTAAAAAGGAGCTGGAAGGAAGAAGGGGATGTTTTGTTTGGTTTTTTTTCCCTTCCAGCCTGTGTGTTTTTCAGAGCTACAAACATTGAAATATTCATATTAGGAAGGTTGCTAAGTTGCTGTGGCCCAGAATGATGAGAAAAAGAGTGACAGGATGATAACAAAGGGTCTGGTGCAACTGTGTTTCTTAAACGGGGAATGGAGGTAAAAAAGCCAGCAATGCAGAGCTCCAGACACTGCTCAGGCACGGACATGAGGAGGTTGGAGAGTCTGGTGTTGCTGCTACAGCTGGAAAACTCCTTGAGCAGCTGGGTCTGGTGATGGGAATGCTCTGTGGGACAGGGCTGGGGCTGCCCAAGAGGGAAACAGCCTGCTCTGGTCTTCAGGTGCCAACTTAATCCTCATAGCAAAAAGCAGGCAAAGGAACACATGCAATTAGAAAATGAAACTTTTGTTTTCCATCATAAATGTAGCAGTGTAGAGAGTTTTGCCCACTAATCTCTAGTAACACTTTTAGGAGTTTACAAAGACATTTAGCACAAAGCTCCGATTCAGCCAAGAATTTCTGACTCACTTGAGCTTAAAGAAGTCCCAAAGACAGCATTCTCAGGCCTTGTTGAGTCAGAGATGTCACTGCACCTCAAAAAGGACATCTTAAGAATATTTAAAAAAAATAATAACGCCAAGTTATCTGGTTGCTTTTAATAATTTGTTCTTATCTTTCCTAAGCATAGGAACGCCTGCATATGTTTTTCAAGTTCTGAGTAAGCTTCATACAGGAAAATACAGGGCAAAAATGGTCTATAGACCACAAGAGATATAAATCCTTTATGGGTTCAGTATGGATTTATTCTATTTGAACATCTGACCCTGTTATGAAAGATTTACATGGAGGAGTAAGTCAAGTATAATCATTTTCAATGATCTGGAATTACTCAGCCTACGTGAAATACTTGTTTATTGCTCTGTTGATGTTTATGTGAGAAACTAATAGATTTTTCTTGAAATATTAATGTGGAACAATAGAAAGGAGTGAAAAAAATATCTGGTTTGTGCTGTTCTGTGTTAAAATTAAATGCTGCATCAAAGGCTAGTGTGTTTTGTCAGTGCTGGGAATGAAATGCCTCTGCCTTTTACTGCCCCCATGCCCAGCCCTGTCTGAGCAGCACTGGGGGTTTGGTGTGACAGAAGGTCAGTGTTTGCAGCTCAGCATCGTGGCTTCTGAAGGTACTGAGGAAATCTTGGGGGTTTAGAGAATCTGATTCCTCCTATCTGTGAGTCCCTCTTAATTTCTGATAAGCATGGCTGAAATTCACATCCTTTCCTAAATTGTGTTGACTGCTGTATTCCTGTGTTGTGCCAAACTCCTTGTTGTGCTTTGAGATGAAAGCAGAGTAGACTTTGCTGTCATTAGACATCAATGGCATTACTTAAGACACAGAGACTTTTCTTTCATCCTGTTACACCTGATGTTTTTCAGAGTGTGTGTGACCAGAGGAAAAACACCCCATGCTGAAGCTGTCTAAGGAACCCGACAGTGTAAGAACAGAGTCACTGATGCTCCTCAGTTTCTGCACTTCAGGGAAGTGCAGTGCTGGTAAATCAAAGTATTGAGCTGAGCTGGGCCATTTTGTTTACCAAAGGTGCACATCCTCTTCTTTTCCTCTGTCAGTTGACTAAAGCTGCCTTACTGCTACTTGCAGGACTTTGTCAGTTACTAACCTCTGGACTTTCTCTTTTTAATGGTTTTTATCTGTTGAGCTGGTTTTACTGAAAGTCACAAAATCCCAGAATCACTGGGGTTGGAAAATCCCTCCCAGCCCATGCAGTCCCAGCTGTGCCCGATGCCCACCTTGTCCCCAGCCCAGAGCCCTGAGTGCCACCTGCAGCCCTTCCTGGGACACCTGCAGGGATGGGCACTGCAAAGCTCCCTGGGCAGCCCCTGCCAAGGCCTGAGCAGCCTTTCCATGTGGAAATTCCTGCTGGAGCCCACCCTGAGCCTGCCCTGGCCCAGCCTGAGGCCATTTCTTCTTGTGTGAAGAGAAGACAGAAAAAAGAAGTAGTCCTGCTCTCCTTTGTGTCCTCCCTGCCTGAAGAGATACAGTCCCTAGAACCCCTCTTCCATCAAAAAAAAGGTTTAAAATAGATCCTTAAAGTATAAAATTAAACCAGCAAGATACAAGGAAGAAATGTTAATATGGAGTAAAAGTACAATATCCTCTGCACCTACATGAAGGACTAAACTAAATGTGGGGGAATAGATGTGAATCCTGAGGGCAGCTGGATGTGGAGACAAGATTATTTCAGGTAAGTAAAGGCAGGTGCTAGAGGTTCTCTATGTGGCTATGTGCTGGCCAATGTGAGGAATCAGGATAAGCAGCTGTGAGTGCCTGGAGTGACTCTGACACCACCAGCTCGGAGACATATCTGAAGGGTTTCCAAATGCCAGAGCACCAGCACAAGGACATTAAACTCTTAAAAAGCCAGATATTCAATGAATTAGAATTTAAAGACTGGAATCAAACGTCAGGAAACCATTGTGGAGATGTAAATGATATTTAAAGGGCAAGTGGTAAAGAAATATCACTAAATAAAAACGTGAATTCCTGTAATAAACCTGAAACTGCTGTGATTTTTAATAATCAGAAAAATAAGAAGGAACAGGTACATGAGCAACTGGGAAGACACGCTGGTGGCTCTGTGATTTTTGGTGAGTTAAATCATGGAGAAAAAATTGTTAGAGAGAAAAGCACCAGGGAGCCAAGCTGCGTCTCACACCCATAGCAAAGGAAAAAGAGATGGGGAAAAACATTTGCACAGAGTAGGGCAATACAATGGGACAAATATCAAGGAAAATTAGATAATTTGTATCATCTTTCCATGATGCAAAGAGTTATTTTATTGTACGCCAATTAATTTATATATACTCTATTTTCAATTTCTATATACTGAATTTTCCAAGCCATGCAATCGTCCCACTTGTTTCATTGCACTGCTTTAATTAAAAGCAGCACAAAAACATCCACTTCTGTGTAAATCCCTGTATAAACACCCTCAGATTTAAATGCTTATCTTATATCAGATTATTGACAGTTTTGCTAAATTGGTATAAATGGATCTGGGAGCATTTCCAGAGAGATTATAGGGATTCAGTTCATGCAGTGTGTGCTTAAATACTTATATGTGTGCTTATCAATAATGTGTGCATATACCCGTGTATAGGGGCCTCACTGTATGAGACGCTTCACAGTGTTCATTAAGATTTTACTGTGAAGTACTCCTTGTCATATTTTTTCACTGTTCAGAGGCTTTTCATTTGAAAAGAAAAAAAAAAGCAAAAAAGAGACAAATATTTTTATCCAAAATTGATTTTGCTCTATTATGAGCTATCAGATAATTTTGATCTTCAACCATCTAATCATACATCTACATTAGGAAAAGAAACAATAAAATATTTTTTCTATTTTCCCTATTTTGTTTCTTTCAAGCAGAACTTCAGATTTTCAAGACAAAGTTAGCTCACATTTGAGAGAATTACTATTCTAAATATTTCAGATAGGAACACAACCACTTTCCTGTCTTGTGATTCAGAATCTGTGATTTTATTCCAATCTCATTGTTTCAGTTATATGGAATTATGGATTTAATGTCCTTAAAGCAGATATGTTTCAAGTATCCTGATCCTCCACCCCTTCTCTTCTGCAAAATGACTTAGAAATTAGAGAAGCCATGGGCTTAATTTTAGTACCTTACCTAGATCATCGAAGACCTGAATTACAGAAAATTCCAAACCTCAATGCTCCAAAAATTAACTTTTCTTCTAGTGTCTACATCAAAATTTGAGCAAGTGAGGAGGCATCCATGAGAATTAGCTCCTGTGGAAATGGCAGCCTGTGTCTGAGAAGCTGTGAGGATTTCTGCTGAGAGCCGCAGGCATGAGCCAGCCAGCACATATGCCAGCAATAACAGTTCACTATTAATGAAGTGTCTTTTTTTCTGCCCGTAATGAAATTAATTCTTGGCTTTAGAACTCTGCCTCACATCGGGGAAAGTAAATAGAAGACGAGCAGAAATGGCATTTATTCATTAAAATTGCAAAGTAGCAATTAAATCCTTTTCTCCTTTCCTTCTGGATCATCTGTTCTGAAGCATCTAAAATGGGGTCCATCCTGTGGGTCAGGCTGACCAGGGGATAACAGCCCCATTTTGGAGCAGCCTCTGACATTTGGGGACTTGTTTGTATTTGAGCATGTTTGTTTTCAAGAAACAAACCCCCTAGAACAAATCCATGTTAAAAACAACCTGGAGAAGTCAGGAAGCCCCACCGTGGGCGGAGGAAGGCTCTGGATGGCAGCAGCCAAGGCAGGAGCATGAGAGAGGAGTTTAAATGGGTTCTCTGTCCCAGAGAACAGGGCTTCTCCTCTCAGCCATCACAAACCAACACAGATGTGAGCTGGGCATCTCCCTGCCTCCTCAGTGCATCTCAGATCCAACCCCAAACTACTCCCAAGAGATTTTAAGGAAACTGTGAGGTGTCCAGGAAAGATTCCAGCCCCTCAGATGTCCATGGGCAGAGGAATCAGAGCAGTTTGCTGACAGTCCTCATCCATCTGATATTCAATGTTACTGTAGCACTTCAGCCAAAAGTGCTTGTCAATGGGAGTTAAGTATCATCATCCTCATAACACACTTCTGAACACAAGTGCAAAACAGGGAAGGCATTTTTGAGATCACTCAGCTCCTGTGAAGCCCTGCCAGGACACAGACCCGTCACAGTGAATGTTTCATTAGCAACATCTGTTCTTTTTGACATCCCATTTTCTATACTTCCTTCCACTTTTCTCCTGGTGACATGGATCTGGCACAGCCACTTTGGTCTGCCCTTTAAACCTTCCCTGTGCTAAGGAATGTCTTTTTTATTCCCTGGTAGACACTCAGATGGTGAAAGGGGCATACAGGACACCAACAACAAATTGGTTCCATAAGTAGCCGCTGGTATCCTGCAGTGAGTCGGTCTGAGCTGGATGAATTAAAAAGCTCAAGGTGATTCTCCTCTACCTTTCCTCCCACATCATTTGCTACCATTCCATATGTTCCATCCTCTTCAGAAAAGGTACATGTCAGCCTAAAATAATTAAGAATTTATCTTCTTTCTGGGAATGACAAACACACCTTATGAAGATGAGGAGCTCACAGAGTGACAAGGATTATTTATCTCATTACTCACATATCAATCATGGAACAGGATAGGGCAAAGGCATGGACAACAGACCACAGGTGAAGAGTTAAATGGTATACTGGCACAATTAAATATATTACCTATTAATACAAAACCAGCTTCCCCTGCAGCCACACAGGCAACAATCTGAAAAAAAAAACCACAAACAAGCAGCAGAACTGAATGATTTTACTGCTGCCCAGTAAATCATTATAACCTACACTAGTCATAACATCCTGGAATCTCTCTGCCGTGTGATATTTTACCTGAATAATAAGTCTCAGATTGGTTTAATAGTTTATTGCTGAAACACTAATTTAATTAAAATATTCTCGGAGTGCTCCTGCAGTAATGCAGTGTGGGTTTATATCTACATTCTGCCTGGGGTCTCAGTGAAATTGCATCAGACTTGCAGTGTGTGTGGCAATCTAAATCTACAAATGTAAATGCTGAAGCTTCTTGCCTTACCAATTTTTCATCACATCCATCAAAATATTGCACGAGAGCATCAGCCTTTTGAAATGGGAGATCTGAAAACTTCAATTTGGTTTTTTAAACAAGGAATTTGTTGAGAGCCACTGCTCCTCATATAATGCTTTGATACTGATAGATTTTGATTTCTTCTTCTTGTTTCTCTCTCTTTCTAATTAAATAAATTTTACCAAGAGATCTCCAATCAGTCTTCTGTCTCTAATGTCCATTTTGTCAGTGTTGAAGCATACAGAAAAGCACTGCAGATGTGTATGGAAAGCATATGGAGAAAGGGAAATAGCTGTTATAATACAACATCAGAGGAAGCCACCACAATGCTTAAATGGGAGCTGGGAACTCAGAATTCAGAAGATCTGCCTATAAGCAGCTACCCAAAAACTCTTTATGTCATATTTATTAGTGGGTGTTAAATGATGGTATGGGCAGGGAAGAGCTACATTTGCCTTTCTTGGCACCCATAAAGGCTCAGCAGCAGCACTCATCTGTATTAATGGCCAATACAAAACCTTCTGAATTACCCAAAGGCTTAGGATCAGGCCCTGGTATTAAAAGTGCTTTATATTTTTGAAATCGCTAGTTAATAAATAAGGGGCCAGCAGATGCTAAAAGAAAACAAAGCAGTATAGTCCCTGGGATTTATTAACCAATAAAACTTGTTGTTATTGTGAACTGCAAATGGTTTCCTCTGTGTAGCTCTTTACATCAGTTTTTAACAGCTCCTATAGAAAAGAAATCCTTTTTCATTACATTATTGGTGTACCTGGCCCCAGGTAAGTGGACAGAGAAATATGGGACAATCGGGGAACATCTAAACTGCTGAGCCCCAGAGGGCAAAAGAGTGTACACAAGGAAGTGCAAACAACCAGAACAAAGCCCACAGCCTGGAGAAGAGAAGAATTAGCACTTGTTGCAGGAACAATCCTCAAAAGCCTTGCAGCCTCCTGTTCGGCTGCTGGAGACTGAGATAGCCGGGCTGGTGGGAGGGGATTTAGGGACAGAGGGTGACCAAAGCTGGCGTGTCCTGCACTGCCTGATCACACCTCACACAGTGGGGAAGAGCTGGGGTTTGTCACCCTTCCCAAGACAAGGCGTAATTTCTCTTGAAGGAATGTAAAACTGAGTGACTCAAATGGTGCCTAACTTCAAAGATTTAAAACGTGAGGAAGGATGGAGAAATGTTAATGCGCAGCCAGCCCCATAAAAATAAAGATGATAAATTTCTCTTCAGTTTGCAAAAGATTTGGGAATTAGAATTATGTTTCTCAGTCATTTCTCCTACTTTTTCCTTTATTAATACATTAAATAACGCCACTCTGGGCAAATCACACAGTGGCAAAGGGTCTAGAGGGGTGATCTTGGGTAGTAAAACTGGGTAAAAAACAGTCACCACGCATGCACGGGCATTTCTGTGCAAAATATTCTTTCTCAAAATCTGGATTAAAAGGCAAAATTGTGTTCCCAGAAGAGGAAAACTGTAACACTGTTTCTATTATTTCAAGAATGCATTGGGTTGTTTTGTCTTTCAAATGTTTCACCTGCATGTTATTTATATTTCAAACCACAGTGTATTTTGTTTTCATTAAAAAAAGTTGACACATCAGCAGCTTGAAATAATTTTTTTCAGTATTTTTCCTGAAGCAAGAAATTCAAAAATGCTAGTTTTTCCCAAGCGTTACCATTTTCCAAAGGAGAAAAAAATTCTCAAAAGGTCTATTTCAGCAGCCTGCCACAGCTTGATCCAAAGGCCACAGAAGTTAATGAAATTACTTTTGTTGGTTTTGGTAATTTGGGGGTCAAGCATTTCACTGACAGAAAGAGACTGAAATTCTACTGTGATAACCTGAACTGCACACTGACCATTGGCCAAAGAGGAGTAGAAGTGCTCCACAATCAGAAAAGCTCTGAGCTGGGAGAACAGTGGCAAAGCTGGTTCTGGACTCCAAGTGTGGATGGCAGGAGTTCAGCAATTGCACCTGTTAGATCTGCACCCCTGAGCTGTGGCCAGAGAGCCCTGGAGGGGCTGGAGCGTGTCCAGGGCAGGGAACGGAACTGGGAAGGGGCTGGAGCCCCAGCAGGGGCTGAGGCAGCTGCAAAGGGGCTCAGCCTGGAGAAATGGAGGCTCGGGGGGCCCTTCTGGCTCTGCACAACTCCCTGCCAGGAGGGGACAGCCGGGGGTCGGGCTGTGCTCCCAGGAACAGGCACAGGAGCAGAGGGAACGGCCTCAGGCTGGGCCAGGGCAGGCTCAGGGTGGGCACCAGCAGGAATTTCCCCATGGAAAGGCTGCTCAGGCCTTGGCAGGGGCTGCCCAGGGAGCTTTGCAAAGCCCATCCCTGCAGATGTTTAAGGAAAGACTGGAGGTGGCATTCAGTGCTCTGGCCTGGGTGACAAGGTCACAGGCTGAATTCTTTTCCAACCAAAATGATTCTGAGATTCCCTATCTATCTCCTGAAGTGTCTCAAGGAGTGAGGAGTGAAAGAGTTTCTGCTTCTGTTTGAGGGGAAGCCTCAAAAATGCCACTGCTGCCTTTTTCAGAAACAGCTCCTTGAATGTTCCCAGCTCTCAGGAGTGTGTGTAAGTGTAAAACTGGTACTTGCCATTTGGACAGAATTGATTGGCAATTAAAACCCTTCATGTAGGAATTGTGGCTACCCCAGACTCATGTGGCTTCTGATGAAAATAAAACGTGTTGTTGAACTTCCTCTCACTGGCTTCACCTTATTATTTGCAGTGCTGTGGTTTGTGTTTTCCTCACTGTGAATTGCAAGGGTTTGAGCTGTAACTGCTTGTCCTCAGCAGCATCTAAATCCCCTGCTTGGCTTTTCCTTTCACGCAAAGGCTTTTACCTGTTTACAGTGCTTTCTTGGCTGCCACTGTCTCACAGGAATGCCCTGTTTTGCCCCAATCTGTGCTAACACCCAGATGCTCCTCCTGTGCAAAGCAGCAAAAATTCTCTGTGGGAGCCACCTGTGTGCTGCTTCTCGATCTAAAGGAGCCTGGAGGTGCTCTGGCCACAGCTCCTTAGGCTGATGCCCGATAATGGGAGGGTCTCCCAGAGGTGGTAGTGGGGATGGGTGTGGGAATAGTCAACCAGGAAAAACTGAGCCACACCCATGCAGCCCACTTGTAGAAAAACCAGCACCATCACAAAAGCATCCATGGTGCTTTCATAGTCGATATGAAACACCTTAAAAAGTGGAGAATCTCAGAGTAAGCAGCAGTTAAACATCTGGCTTCATGCATGCTCTCAGACAAAAATCATACTGAATAAGCTCAAAAAATACACAAGTCCAATTATCCCAGAACCACAGTTGTTTGAAAATTCACTAGGAAAATTCAGTATCTGGTCAAACTGCCCAGCTTGCAATTTTGCCACAAGACTTACACTTGGACCAGACCTCCCACTGAAGCCTAGATCAGTTTTCAGGTTTGCATAAAATTACTGTGGTGATTCTGAGGGCTTTGTGGCTCTGTAATTCTAGGTATTAGATTGTCAGCTTGTAGAGAACTGTACAGCTCAGCTTCACTGGTTTTGGTGAAATGATACTTATTTACACCAGGTGAAAATCAGGCCGGAATGTATAAGCCTACATGAGTGAGAACAAAAGGGTTTCATAATCCAGAGTTTGCAAAACAAAAAGCCCTCTGCTTTGCACAAAGAACTTTGGATTTGAATTATCTCATGCAAAGTGAGCATAGTTGGCTGCACAGACACTGAAGCCTGTACTTTTGGCTTGCCAAACTCAGAAGGCTTACAGACCTGTGAGAGGAATCCCTCCTAATAATTCTTAGTGTAGATTCAACTCATATTTAGAACAAAACTAGCTCTGGGAGAAAGGCAAGCAAAACCCAGCTGTGGCTCATTCATTACTTGTATTCATAGAATTATTAAAGCATAAAACAAGAAAAAAAAATCATCCCTCAACAGACCAGTGGGGAATTGTTATCATCTTACTAGAGGCCTCTAGAATAGCAGGATTTAAGGAATAAAGAGGGCTTTTTAAAATTGAAAATTGCATGTCTGGTAAGCAGAGCAGTTTCAAGGCAATGAACAAAGGCAGCTGGAGGATGTTACAGCCCTGTAGGATCGTGGCTGCAGTGCACAGACTGAACAAAACAAAAACCTATCACCCAAAAGGCAGTAGCCAAAATAGCATAAATGAGGGCCAGGTACATCTGGCTGGTGTCTTGGCACAGGGGCACAAAAAGCCATAAAAATATTTCATCAGCTTTGTTCCCTTCTTCTTCCAAATCCAATTTACTTCAGAATTCTTTATTGCCAATTTTCTTTGAGGTGCTATCTCCCAGAGTGAGAGAGAGGGAGAGGATCCTCCCAGTCAAAATAAAAAACAAACAAGAGCCCAGCTATGTCACCCTCAGTGGGAGATTGTGTTCCCTTTCTCCCCACAGGCTCAGCCAGAGACATCCTGCCTCTCTCAGCATCTCTCTGGCTCCTACCGCTCCATGTCTCTGGCACAAACTCCACTTCTCATGGCACAGCATGATTCAAACGAAGAATTTCAGAAGAAGGAAAATAATGGACTCTGCTGACTTTTAAGTTGCCATGTTAGTGAAATTCAGGCACAAGAGACCCACAGTCACAGACTGCACAAGCTGATTTTCATGCAAGCGCCTGCATGGGCAAACACTTGTATTATTAAAATCAAAGCCCCATGTGGCAGGCTCTCCAAGGCCTGTGCAACCAGGGAAATGCATTAAAATGCCTTTAGTAAGGACTATTTCTATTGGAATGATATGCCAAATATACAGGCCTTTTGAAAACCTGGTTCCATGCGTCAAAATTCAGTCTCTTTTAATCTACCTTAAAAAAAAGGGTTGGATTTCCTGAAATGAAACTCAGAAGCCTGTGATTTCTGGCTGGAGAGGCAGCAACATTCTCCCAGCAATTGAGTCAATTCTCTTTAAGAGTCATGACTGTTTGCATAAATAGAAATGACAGTTTATAGGTAAATCCTACCCAGTGTGGAGTCCATTCATTTTAAATGTTATGCTCAAAAGGCCACAGCAGCATAATAATGTGAAGGCAGGCATGGAGCCTCCAATAAAGCTGCCCCCACTGGGTCAGTGCCATTGCATGGTGTGCTCTGGGTAGTTACAGAGTGATTAGACACTGGGTGGTCAATCAGAGCTCAGCCTGTCTGTCAGAAATATCAGACCTGAAGGCCACAGGTGTGAATTTTACAGAGCTGCTTCTGGTCTCCATTCTCAAAGGGTATAATACCTATGTGCCTTGATGAGGAAGCTGTTCTCATTCACTCAAGCATTTCTTAAAGTGACTCTTCTGCACACAGCATCTCACATGTTGGGTATTTATTAAGGGTACTCCCCTGGTGCTCATACCTCAAGGCAGAGCTGTATTGGCATTTTTTTTTTCCTTTTCTCCTGTGGTCATGGAGACAATGCAGTGGGAGCTCTGCTGCTTACAGTTTTCCACTTACACAATCTTATCACTTGATGGCAGATGGTTTGGGGGAATCTTAAGGAGAAAAGAGCTCTGCTAATGTCACCACTGAATCTTGAACTTTAGTCTTTCCCCACTGCATGTTATTTGTTAGCAAAACATGGACACCAGAGCAACAGAGCAGCCTGTCTGAACTGTGAGAGCAGCTTTCCTCACCCAGGGAGACAAACCACAAATAGCTGTGTTTTGTAAATCAGATAGAAGAAAAAAGCCAAAACAGCCACACAGCTACCCCAAAAAACTCCCTTATAGTAGTTCTGTAAATCATGGAGTCAGTAAATTTGGAGAAAACCTGTATATTATTGAGTCTAAACATTAATCCAGCACCACCATGTTCATCACTAAACCATATTCCCAAATGTGACATTGCCTGCCTTTTGAACTCTTCAGGGATTGTGGTTCCACCACTTCCCTAAACAGCCTGTTCCAAAAGCCAGGGGTTAAATGCTTCATAGTAACAAATTTAAATATAAAATAATGGGCTTAGAGAAAGGAGTCAAAAATCCACCCCGCTCCCAAAAACAACAACAACAACAACAAAAACAACAAAAAAAAAAAATCAAGGAAAAAAAAACCAACACATAAGTAAGAGCAGAAAAGTTGTGGCCCAAGGGACCAAGGGGAGTGGAGCATGCACAGGATTTGCACAGGATTTGCACAGAACAGGCAGCATTCCTTGGGGTGAAAGAGCACCAAGGCACAGCTAACCCAGCATGGCTGCAAGGGTGGCCAGTACAGAGCAGCACCCACAGCCTGGTGTCTGCACAGAGAACAGAGAGCACCCCAGTCTTGGAAACCACCCAGCTGGGCCACAGCGAGCTCTCCCAGGGCAGTTAAGGGTTAAGCACTTCTGGAACACCCCAGGTGTGCCATGAGGAGCTGCTGCTGTGGGCACCCTGGGATGAGCTGCTCCTCAGCTCTGGTGGAGCCCAGACACCAGCTCAGCCCCAGGCAGGGATGGTGGTAATGCAGCTTTGCAGTTTATGGGCAAGTTTAAGTTTTTCCTTTGTGGGCAGCTGGGTTTTTTAGGTTGGCTGGGTTTTTGACACATGGCAACTTCTTTAGCAAAATCCATTAATGGAAAGAAGCTGCCTCAAACAATACCTCCCATCTGTGTTACAAAAATTTCTGAACTTAATTACAGTATTTTTGTGTTCCCTGCGATTTCAAACCCATCTTAGTGGTTTAGGAATGGTGCTGAAGGCTTCACAAACCTAGAGGGTTTGCATAATTTCTGAGTGTATTTAAACCACATCTCCAAAGCAAGCAAAGTCTGATTTAAATATGTAAGAGCACAACAGAATTGCACTGGTGTCCCAGCAGAGAACTTGAAAGAGACACAAACACCAATCCCATTGAGATACAGAATTCTGCCCGGAGTCCAACCCACTTTTATGAACTCTGACTGCTCCTTTCTAAGTTATTTTAGCCCAGACAAAGTCAGCACTACTCACCATAGCAACTCATGCTTTCATACATGCAGAGGACAGGCTACTTTTGGCATTGCTCTACTTTATGTAGGACTTTGAATTATAGTCTGGGGACCTTGGGGGAATTTGTCCTGACTGGAGTTAAATGAACTGCAGTAGCTCCTGTCCTAAGCAGAAATTGGTTGTGTGAGAAAATAACGAATCTCTGTAAATTCTCTGGTCCAGTCACTGACAAAACCTGTAGTTTCTGTTGTAGGCAGGACTGGATTTAGCAAAGTTTGGACTCACTGAACATGTCCAGGCAATCCAAACCATCTTCTAAGGATCACAGGGATTCTTCACAGTGTTGTGGCAGGACACCAGCACCAATCCTATATGTTCATTTTTCTATTTGTTGGCTGCAGCTGAGTTTTCCCAGTGACATTCAGGAAGCAAATCCTAGCCTGTTTGGTTTTGTACTGGAGTAAGAGTCCATTTTCCCATAGAATTATCCAATTGTCAAATTTTTGCTAGAGGCTCAGAGGAGATTTTTACATGACCAGGAGGAGATTGTTATTGCAGTCAATTCTTTCATGAAATTGTGAAACACGCATCATCAATATTTAATGTGAGTAAAATTATACCTGTTTTGTACTAAAATTCCTGTATACAAATTAGCAGTACAGGAGACTCTTCTGCCTTCTGAAAGATTTTAAAAACACAGCCTCAGAGTACAAGTCACTACCACTGAGGGTCTTAAAACTGGAAGCAAATATTTATTGCAGAATACTAATAATATGTTTACATGTAATGAATGTTTCAAAGAACTGTCAGATGCTTCTCTTTCTCTCCAGAAAAAGACATTTTTCATCCATAAATAAAGATGCAGGAAGTATTGCCAGAAATTTGGTGTGCATTGCTATGATTTCAGATTAGGCATGTTAATGTTAAAAATGGGACAAATCTGACATTCCTTACCAAAGGAAAACAATCTCACAGATGTGGATGTGTGCTCACTTAGGTGATCTCCAGAGCTCTCTTCCATCTTCAACTATGTTGTAATATTGTGAATATGAGGAAGAAAAACTCTTTCCTGTACTGCCAGGAAAGTCAAGATATTAATTTGTTTTCACAGACATGTTTGGGCTTTTTTATCATCTCAAATCAGAATAAAAACAAAGTTATGAAACATTTCATTTTGATCATCAAAATGTTTCAGACAGACAAAATATGCTGCATTGTACTCTTATAGAGTAACACAATCTACTGATCTTACTAAATATTTCAGTATGCTGAAAACCCCAAAGAAGGCAGCATATTCCATGCACCATTTTTATTTTTTGTCTTGCCACATAAAGCTTTCTACTGGAAATTGTTCACCCCCAGAGTTTGCAGGTAGTTCTTGTTGAGGAATACATTTAGTGAAAGCGGCTTGGTTGCATTGAGGTGTGAGTGGCTGCTGGATGGACAGACAAGGAAGGTTCTTTAGCAGGTTTTTGTTTTTCCTTTTTACCTTGCTTTGTTGGTTTCGGGTTTTGCTTTGTTTGTTTGGTTAGGTGTTTTGTGGTTTTCGTGTTGGTGGTTTTGTTTTGGTTTTTTTTCTTTGGTTTTTTGGTGTTGGGGTTTTTTGTGTGTGTGTGTGTGGCTAGGGAGTTTTTTGTGGGGGTTGTTTGGTCGGTTTGTTTGTTTCTTTGGGTTTTTTTTTTTTTGTTTGGTTTTGGCTTTTGGGGTTTTTTTGGTTAGTTGCTTTTGGGGAGTTTGGGGAGTTATTTTGGGAAGTTTTGGAGGTTATTTTTGGGAGTTTGGGGATTTTTAATTTGTTTTAGTTTGGGAGTTTTGTTGGTTTGGATTTTTTTTGTTGTTTTTTTGGGGGTTTTATTGGGATTTGTTTGGTTTGGCTTTTTATGTTTTAGAGATACTTGGAGATACATAATTCTATCAAAATGGGGACAATAAAAGAGAGGAGAAACTGCTAGCAGAAACAGAAGGAGATGGAGAGCAGAGCAGGTAGCACAGTTCTCCCAGGTAAGTTTGCCTTCCTAACCAAATCTTCTTTCCCTCCAGCTTCCAGCACCAAGGGAAAGGACCCTGGGCAGTGGTGCAGCAGCAGCTCCAAGTCCTGGCAGAAAGGACAGAAAGGTTCCTTGCAAGCTGCCAAAGGAGGGAGCAGGATAATTCCCTGGACCAGAGGAGCCTGTGGGTAATGGAATTAGCTAACACATGCTGTTCCATCATGCTGTGTGTGCAGCATCATCCCAGAGCTGCTGGAGCAGTGGGAGCAGCTCCATGAATCCTCCCTTCCATGTGTGGATCAGCCACAGAGCCATGCAAAGCCAAATCCATCCACTGAACACTTTCCTGTTTTGTTACACAATTCCTTGCTTCAACCAGCCTGCAGCTAAGCCTGGGTTTATTTGTCTTTCTCAATTATCATAGACCACTGCATGCAATAATCCTTTTATACATTCTTGTAATTAGATCATAAAATATGACCGGTTCCTTGCTGAAATGTATATTTATCCAATTAAGAAATAGATAACTACTAACATTTATCATTAATTACTATCTCCCAGATACAGGGCAGGCATTTGCATTTTATGACATGCCATCAATAAGTAAATGCAGAGCCAAGCTCATCTCCTGCAATTACTAAAGGTGCATTTCACCCAAAACGTGCCTCACTTTAGGCACCTGTATGAAATAAATGTGTGGTAAACCACACAGTGGGGTGTTTAGATTGCCAGAGCGTTGCAGGCAAATGCCATCACAGGCATGGCACTCCTGCTCTGTGCCACTGGTGACCCTGCACAGCCCTGCTCCTTTCCCACTCCCTGTGGAAGCTCTCCTATTCCTTAGAGCCCTCCTAGTCCTTAGAGCCCAGTCAGACTAAAGCTGGATGGAGATGTTTTCCTCAGAACGGTGCCAGCCAGGATTGTTCCTGCAGCAGTGAAAGCCCTGGGGTAGACACAGTCATGCTGAGCAAAACCAGCTTATTTCATTCAGGGAAGTGGCATAAGCAGTTCTGACACCAGCACTCCTTTACTGTTAAAAGTTGCACCCAAACCAGAGCATTTTTTAGCAGAGCAGCCTGTCTTTTTGGTGAATGGCTGAAAGACTGGGATTCAGTGAATTCTGTCTGCTGCTTTGATTATCAATTTTCCCAGTAAAGACCAGGTAGTGACAGAGGACATGATAAGAGCACTGATTTATTGCTCCCCTCTGCAGCTCTCCCAATATATATCACAGCAAGCCTTTGCTAAAGGGACTAGCTCAAAGGCCTAAATAAACCCAGTGTTACAAAGTTAGGGCTTTGTCTACACACAACAGTTCAATTTCTTTAATTACATCATAAACTGTATTGATAAAAATGTTCCTTTGCTGCTATAATACACTCTCAAATATTTAATATGCTCAGCTGGTCTGAGGCACCTTCACAGTGGTAGAACTAAAAACATAAATAAAAAATTATATCATTGCATTTTATAAGTGGTTCACACTAAATTAGGGTCTTGCAGAGAAGGTTTAAGAGCTAAAATAAACAGGGAAAAGAAATTCTCCTGCAGAAGAGAATGCAAGTAGATAAAAATTAATTTTTGATGTCCACGATGGAGTGACAGGTAGAAGGCCCAGTACTACAACACAGAGAAAATAACCTAGTTGTTCCTTCCTAAACAATGGAGCATCATGTGCAAAGAATTCTCTTGGAAAGGCAGACAAACCCACAAAAGCACAGGAAAGTTTTCATCTTGGTCTTTGGAAAGTGAAAAAATCACCCTGCTTTTTCAGCTCAGATTGAAGTCAGAGATAGTCAGAGATGTCTGAAACTCTGCTTCTTCCCAAAGTCAGAAAAGAAGAGAAAAGAGGACTGGCAGGGTAAACTGTGGCTCCTGGAAGTGGCAAGAAAATTTAGGAAAAGATGGAATATGTAACATAACTCTGTTCTCTCACTGTAATTTAGCCAAACAGATCATGCACCTTTCTTGAGAACTCTGACAAATGCCAGATGATGATAATGAATTTGTAGTCCAGCCATGCAAAATATTTTTTTTTTCTTTTGTCAAATTTTTAATTAAAAGTACTTCATTTTAAGAACATGGTTTATCAATATCTTTCAGAAAAAAAATGCAGTCAAAACTGCAGGGCAAACAGACTGTCAGGAAACATAAGGTTGTATGTGCCAATCTGGACACAGTCCTATTGTCACTGGAAAAAAAGAAAATCCCAATTTCCCTCCAAGATGAATATTTGGTACACATGGTTTCAGGGGAACCAAAATGGGACCAAACTCTGAGATTTCTGCCTTAATTATGATATTTGCTATACCAGAAATCAAAATAAAATTAGAACAGAATCTGTTTGGTATCAAGGCTTTTTACCAAAAACTTAATCACAGAAAACAGGGGCTCTAAGAAGGAGGAATTTAATTGATCTAAGTATCCTGATTTGTACTGGATAAGGATCTAGAGGTATATAAACATTGTAGATACTCCCTGGTGAGAAAGAGAGTACCTGACTCAGCCTAAACAATGTTGTGACTTAGAGATTCTCCCTGCCTGTGCTTTTGGATGAATTGAGTGCAGTGTGTGCACACCTGGCATGCAGAGACTGAGCTTCCTGAGGAAGGGAGCCACGTGCAGCCAGACCTGAACAAGCAGAAGGACCCACTAAAGCATTACTGTCCTGTTTATTGGCCAAAGAATTGAAAAATGCTGATAGTGTCTTTTTCAGAGTGTTTCATTCATGGTAACAGATTCAAACACTCCATGCCACTGACTAGCTTAACATCCTTTGATTTCCCAGCTGCACAGTGGTCCAGTTTCAAAAAGAATATTTTAGATTCTGTTGGTTAGAGTCTCCGAGGTGTCTGCTGCTTTCTTCTCTCTTCCACTCCCTCCTTCCCCCATTTCCCTTTTGCAACATTTCCCTGATGCTCCTGAGTGCAAAATTGAGTACTTAAACCTTGGAGATACATCTTCAAAAAGCAGGAGAGGAGAAAGGAAAAGCACAGAAGAGAAGCAGGATGAGAATTAGACCCCACTCATCTGCTCCAGCTCATTTTCAGAGCTTTTCCTTGCCTTAGTTTCCTGTGTGTTGGAGAAACATTTCCAGGCATCAAACCTTTACCTCCTGATACAGAATTTAGTCACCTGGATTTAGCTATGAATTCTACTCCTAAATAGAAGGTGATCTACACAAGGTCTTTTTCTTTTTGGTACTTTTGGCACATCTCTGATGGGACTGGTGATGCCACACTTGTTCTAGAAGCAAAATACTCGCAGGGCTTTTTGCTCTCAAGGTTATCCCAACCACTGCTGTGTATTCCACCACTCACACTGATGTCTTTACTTCTGATGTTATAAATAGGTTTCCACCCCTTTCCTGGGAAGATTTTTTCCAACCTAAAACTTCATGTGGAGAGTTTTATAATTTATTACTTGCATTGTGATATTAACTCTTTTAATTGCTGAAAATTTCTAACAGAAACAGGGTTGTGGTCATCAAGAGGGAGAACACATCACACAATTTAAAAGTCCACAGTATAAATGTCTGCAGCTGGCTGGGTGGGTGAGTTCCTTTTGTAGTCAATGGGGAGGCAGAGGTATTTTTAGTGTGCACTAACTAATATATTTTAGATGTTTACTGCAGGAAAAGAGGTGTTGCATCCTGTGCCTCCACTGATTGTGGTTCCTAGGTATCTATTGACTCCATTAAGCCTGGGAAACTGGACTCTGCATCCTGAATTGTAAAAGTCTAATGAGTAATACACAGAAAAATGCATGGAAATCACAGATGTGATGACAACAATCTGTAGGGATATTATATGATACTAATTTTCAAATTGTATAGGGTCAGGATTAAGCCATTTGGCTGTTCCAGACTGATAGCCAGTGAGGAAGAAAGGACAATTCATACTTTGTACAAGTGGAGCAAAATGCCTGTGTGAATGAGCACCTTGAGCTAAGACTCAAAGTTTTAGTGCCCCATCAGGACTTACTATCAGTGAAATAAAAATCTTCAAGAGGAGTGGGCACAGCAGTCAGAATTACACATGGAAAGCATGCAGAGAGCATTGCTGTGTACACCCATCCAAGAACAGGAACCATGGCCCTACTTGCCAAATAAGCAACAGCTCAGGTCAGTTTGCAGTCAGGAGAGAAATCTCTGATAGAGCAATCTGAGGTTTTGCAAAGCTCAGTGTTGCTGGTACACAAAGTGCTGCTCTCCCTTTCCATTCATCTCCAAATCAGTGTTCCATGGCTCTCAGCACAGGTATCAGAAGCAAAGTGGTTTTGTGAAGTGATCCTTTGGCTGAGAGCCAAAACCTACTAAGTGCTGTTCTTACAAATGCATTATGGCAACCTGGGCTTTTAGGCAAATCATGAATCCCAGCCACATCACTCTCCTTATTTGCAAAACGGGGAAATAAAAGACACTTCCAGATTTTCGCAGAGTTCTTTGAAATCCATGCCTTGAGAGGTTTTAAGAGCATTTGATAGTAATGATTACTACTGTTAGTTAACTCATGGGACAACTGTGAACAGCCACTAGTTAATATTTAAAGGCAACATGAATTGTGTTTATCTCCAGGGCATGAGTTAAAGGGTGTCTTTGCCCTTCTGTCAGCACTTGTTATGGAGGAGAATATGTCAAATAATATCTGGCAGATAATAGTTGTGTCTTGGCCATTTTCCAGTATAAACACTTGCATTTCACTCTTTAAAATTCAGTGAATTATGTTATTCTTCAGTACATGCTTCATATTATTGTAGAATGGTTTTGAAAAATATAATTGCTCTTCTTGATATCTCCTATTTACATTTGATAGTGGTGTAGGGTCAAAATCTGCTCTCAGTGCCCATACAACTCCAGGAATATGGACGTGAAAAGCAGTGGAGTTTCCTGATTGTAATCAAAGTCATGATTTGTTAAACTGAAATTGAATTCTATTGTCTTACAAATGAGAACAGAAGGGAGAAGGGAGCACAGATTAGAAGAGTGACCAACAACACTTTCTGAAGGGCAGGAGACCACAGAGTGCCTTGAGATTTATGACCACAGTTCTATGTGCAGGACAGAGCCTTCTGTGAGCACCCCAGGAAGGGGATGGGTGCTCATTCTGGGGCTTCTACTTTCAGAGAATAGAATTGTTCAGGTTGGAGAAAACCTCGAAGATCGAGTCCAACAATCAACCCAGCACCACCACCATGTTCCCCACTAAACCATGTCCTAAAGCGCCACACCTACTTATGTTTTTGAAAACATGGTGATTTCATCACCTCCCTTGGCAGCTTGCTCCGAAGCTAGACAACCCTTCCATGAAGAATTTTTCCTCATATCCAATCTAAACCTCCCTTGGTATGACTTATGGCCATTTCCTCCTCACCTGCCACCTGAAAAAGGCAACAGCAGCATTTTTGCAGTATCCCCTCAAACAGAAGCAGAAGATCTTTCACTCCCCACTCCTTGAGACACTTCAGGAGATCAGATGGGGAATCCCAGAATCATTTAGATTGGAAAATGGTCCAACTTGAGACCAATGCTCACCTTGTCCCCAGCACTGAATGCCACGTCCAGTCTTTCCTTAAACACTTCCAGGGATGGGGACTCCAAAGCTCCCTGGGCAGCCCCAGTGCTTACCCACCCTTTCAGCGAAGAAATTCCTGCTGGAGCCCACCCTGAGCCTGCCCTGGCCCAGCCTGAGGCCGTTCCCTCTGCTCCTGTGCCTGTTCCTGGGAGCACAGCCCGACCCCCGGCTGTCCCCTCCTGGCAGGGAGTTGTGCAGAGCCAGAAGGGCCCCCCGAGCCTCCATTTCTCCAGGCTGAGCCCCTTTGCAGCTGCCTCAGCCCCTGCTGGGGCTCCAGCCCCTTCCCAGCTGCGTTCCCTGCCCTGGACACGCTCCAGCCCCTCCAGGGCTCTCTGGCCATGACAGGCCCAGCCCTGGCCACAGCCCTCGAGGTGCCCCAGCAGGGCCAGCCCAGGGGCCGGGCCCTGCCCTGGGCCTGCTGCCACCCCAGGGCTGGCACAGCCCAGGTGCCACCGGCCTCTGGCACACCTGGCTTTGTGTCCAGCCCCTGCCACCAGCACCCCCAGGGCCTCTGCCACCAGCAGCTTTCCAGCCCCCCTGCCCCAGGCTGTTTCAGTGCTGGCCCAGTCTCACCCCAGCCTCATGAGCGTGACCTGGACGTGCTCTCAGTCCAGCTCACATTGTCAGGGACAACAGGCAGTACTTATGTGAATAATGTAGCGGAATGACTCTTCCTAAAAAATAACTGTTGTCTGATCATCTTTGAAAGTTCTGCTTTCAGCAATAATATCACATGCTGCCTGTAAAAGGGGATGTTCCGGGGTAAGCAGGGCTTACCCACTCGTTGTCCCCCTGCAGTAGGGAGGGTGCAAGGGGAGCGATATGAGCTGTACTGAGATGTTTTTTATCACCCAGGAAGCCATCAAGAAACCCTTCTGGAGGATGAGACCATATGTGAACTACAACAGTGTGATGTATGAGTCATGTTGCTGAAATCAACTCTTGGATTCCACAGTGCCATTTGAAGGGACAAAACCATTATTTTCTTTAGCCATTCAAGCAAGGGAAACACACTAACTCAATTGCCAGCGCAGCTACCAGAAGGATATTGTGTATTCCTTTTAGTATTCAAGACATTGCTCTAGTGCCTTATTCATAGGAAATTCAGCATCTCTTTTGAAAAAAGCAAAACAATTACTTTGTCTCCATTTTAATTTGGAAGGAGTCCAAATTAAGCTATTATGAGAGATAAATGATATAATGAGAGCTGCATGCAATTTACTGTAAAAAAATGAACAAGCAGAATGACCTCTCAAATGTTTGCATTTTTCTTTTTTGAACTTACTGAAATTTTAATGTTCTAGGTAGCAAAGTCAAGTTTCATATTCAGCTTTCCTGTTAATGTCAACATGCACATGACAGGTTCCAACTAAGCAGAAAAATAGGACATTAGGATGCCAACCTAGCATTCCATTATTATCAAGAATAAATGAACTCAAGTTACACAGGGGTTCTATATTAACTGTTTCCAGAATACACTTCTATGTACAGTTCTGTCTCACAGGAATGTCTCTGTCTGGCAAATATTAGATGTTCTGGCAGTGAAAAAAAAAAGTCTGAGAGCCTTTGCTTTTTCAGAATTATAATTGTGATACTATAATTGTGAACAGAAATATATTTGAGGTACTGGTGCAAACATGGCATCCTGGACCTACATTCCCAAACCTTTGGAGCAGTAAAGTCCTCAAGCTCCCAGCAAAGGTCATCCTCAATTTTACAGCTTCAGGCTTTTAATCCCAAGTAAGCCAATCAGATTCATATTAAGTGATGAACATATTATGTTAATGAGCATAATTATGCTAATTAACATTCCTTCAAGGAATCCTCCTTCTTGATTCATTACTCAGATAGTATCATCTGAGACCAATAGAAATGTTTTGAAAGACTCAATTAACCCCTCTTGAGACAGTCCCATGCCTCAACAAATTGGCTTTCAATGCCACCTTTCTTGTGGGTTCCCAGAGTTGCACCTGCCTGTGGTCATTGTTTCTTTTGGAGTTCAGATTTTTCAAATTCTTAATTTTCTTTCTGCCAGGGACTTCAGCCTTGACTGGAAAAAAGAAACAAACCACAAGGACCCACCAAAAATACAAAAAAACAAACTAAATCAACAACCTACAGAAAAGCCTTATAATCATGTTTTATTTCAGAAGCCCTCTGGGTTTCTTTGCAAGAAGCAATATCTTGATTCAGTGATGGTGGCATTGGTTCTGCAGACTGTCCCAGAGGAATGGTCTCCTGAACAAGAAGGGGGAAGCACTAAAACAGCAGAAAAGCTGCCAGAATCTTCCTACAGAGGGCTGGAATAGTGTGGCTGTCCTGGGACTAGCCCTGGACTGGCACTATCCTGACCAGTAGATGCTGATTCCATAGCAAAAGGATTGCCTGCTCCTGATCCAACACAATCACACCAATTCCTAAGCTTCTGCCTTCCCTCTGGTGCATTATTGCACACCCAGTATAATGCATGAGTTTTTTAAAGGCTACATGCATTTAAATATTATTCCTTTCATGTGCTCATATTAATAGCAAAATTTATCTCAATGGATATAAAACATCATCTCTGCAGTAAGTTCAAGGCCACATCACTTCAGCTCAGCAGCTGTGGCAGCGCAGGGTTTAAAAAATACACCTAAAGAGGGACTTTTCTCCTGATGAAATACAGGAATGGTTCTGTTTTCTCCACAATAAATCTCTGCTGTAAAGTTTGGCTTCTTTACTCTCTGTGATCAGTACTGCCCCACCAGTGGGTTTTTAATATGCTTTATTGGCTTAATATGCCTGAACATTTGTGTGTAGGAAGGCTGGGAGTGTCAGCCCAGGCTCAGCTGCAGTGAGAGCAGAGCTCTGCAGCCCTGGCCCCAGGTTTAGGGGTGGCATCTCATGGCATGGGAATCACAGAGTCACCAGATAATTGAGGTTGGAAGACACCTCCAAGACCAACAAACCCCACCTTTCACTAAACACCATCACCAAGTGCCAAGTCTATTCATTTCTTGAACACCTCCAGGGGTGATGACTGCACTGCTTTCCTGAGCAGCCCATTCCAATGCTTAACCACTCCTCCAATGAAGAACATTGTCCTAATATCCAAACTGAGTTTCCCCTGGCACAGCTTGAGGCCATTTTCCTTTTCTACTATGTCTAGCTACCTTGGAGAAGAGGCTGACTCCCACCTGACCCCACCTTATTTTCAGAGAGTTGTGGAGAACAAAAAGGCCCCTCCTGGGCCTCCTTTTTCTCCAGGCTAAACAGCCCCTGAATGGCCCCAGCTCCTTCAGCTGCTCCTCCCAGGACTCATATTCCAGAAGTTGGGGGTCTCATCCTCTCCTCCCACCACTGTGTCATTACTTCACTCCATCAAAGCTGGGACACGAGGAGCTCTCTGCAGTGCCCTGTGAGATCCCCCAGAGGCCACAGCACTGACTGATTTATGATGATTGACAACTGCCAGTGATTATGAAAATTGGTAGCCAGTACAGCACGTATTACTCATGCCTGCACAGCAGGGCATTTTTCTTTTTAATATTCCTAAAGGTTTACTGTTCTTAGCTTTGTTCAAAGAAACTGAAGGTTCTTTGGGAAAGTGATGCAGTTGTATAAACATGTCAGACATCATGTCAAGCTGTTTTAAAAATGTCACTGTCTTAGTTGCCACAAGGTTCTGACTAAATATGTAAGAGAAAACAAATGAGTCTGAAAATCTGTTTAGTAGTTTAGAAAATGGGATCTGAGATTGCTTTAAACAAGGTCATAAAGACCTCTCAACCCTTCCCTTTTTCTTTTTTTTTTTTTTTTTTTTTTTTTTGCAAATATATTGACTGGCTTGATGGTGCACTGCAGACAAATATCTACATGCTGCACATAATGAAAACCTTGTCGTTGCTTCATCTGGACAAACTCCCAGTGCAATTGCAACTGAAGTAAAACATCTCTGAGCCTGCGAAGAAGTGTCAAAACAAGAAATAGAACAGCACAGACCTGAGATGTTTTCCATTTGCAGACCTTCATATAGGTGTCTTTTTTCATACCCTTAGCTGTATATTGCAAAGCATAATTTGATGATAGACGTGAAACTGTGGATTAGTTTTTATTTTGACAAATTCATTAAACATCACATAGCTTGAAAAATGAACCAGGAGGCACTAAGCCAGCCTGGGAAGATTGTACTTCATAAACTGAATTGCTCACATGGGCAACATTTTGGTGGAAGTTATAGATTTTCTAGCATATCCCTGATAGATAGCACTAATATAACTTCAATAAAAACTCTGGATATGTCAATATAAAATTTTTTCTAGCATGGAAAGATGTAAGATACTTCAGTTAATAAATTGGAAGACTCCCTACTCCTCACGGAATGCTAACTCACACATGGATTAGAGCAAGTATTGAAGCCATCCAAGGTGCAGCAGGCAGCCCAGGTGCCTTATAAAAATTGCACTAAATTAAGTTATCAATGTACTATAGGCAATAATTGTAATTTGAGATCTGGAATAAGCATTTCTGTACAATATTAATATTATTCTATTTTTAACCCTTAGATAACATGTTTTTTTCAAAAACTGACAGAAGAATAAAAAAATAAACTGTCTCTGCTCCCTACAATTGATGCTCTTTCTCTTTGTTCTCAACATATAACTTTTCACTCACTTCTCTAAGATTTACTGGCTCTTTTTTAATTTCCTACTGCTTCCAAATTGATCTGAGGCATGAGGAGTGCAGGCAGGTTTCTTGTTTTGGAAGAAAAACAGACACAGGACGTAGAGAGCTACCAGAGCATGAGGTAAAGGTGTACATTTGCACATCTAGATGTCTACATGTGCATATAAAGAAACTTAAATATAAAACATCAGTTTGTGCCAATGTTTAAATTCTACACCAATTTCTGCATCTTCCAAACCATGACCTACCCCAACAGGATGCACAGAATGGAACTGGAAAGAGCTGCCTGGTTGTTTTTGCATGTTCAATCACCAGTGATTTTAAATAGAAAGGAGACAGAGAAATTCACAAGTGTTTGAATGATGACAATTTTGAAAAGTGAACTAAAAGGCACTTTAAAGGCCTGAAACACTGTGACTGAGATAAAGCAGTGCTCATTGCCAGCTTTCATATTCTTCAATCGCAGACTCCTGTATTTAAATGTTGCACCAGCACAGGGTGTTCATTTATCTATCACAGGCTCCTCTTTGTACTTCTACCTGGTATTTGCCTCTACTCCCACACAGTTACATGATGACATAACATGAAACATTTTTTCATTTGAGTTACAACTAGAGGAAAACACGTTTAAAGTCTTCAGCTGAAGAAATCAACAAATTTTCAGTGATCTGAGACAGCTGTTCTGTGTTCAGTGTAGGTAAATGCTCCATATTCATATGAGAATCAACAAGACAATAAATTTGGAAGCTTGCAAAATTATTATTATACTGACATGACTGCAAATTCAATCTCTTTACTCTCCAAAGATATGTTGCACAATCTAGGAAAACTATTTATTCTTTCAGTTAGGACAATGGATGATTTTCTTCTTCCTGGAAAAAATACCCATAAAATGCCCCTCCTTTTACTCTCTAAGCTGAAAAAATGCACATATGTAAAAACTTTTGGTGTTGTTGATGGTCAAGTACAGAATGGGAAGAGAGTGTTATATCCACAATATGGTTGAATGAAACATTTTCCATTCCATAATATGGAAGATTTCCTCTTCTGTGAACAAGTGCAGAAATGTTGTAATTAATTCATTGGAATATAGGGCATACATTCCCTTATGTTTTTTTTCTTGCAACAAATATGTGATTAATCTAATATCCATGCTGCATATTCTTCCTGAATGACGATTTCACTTCTGAAAAGTGATGAACTCAGAAGCCAAAAATCAGCAGATGATCCTATCACTACAACTGGTTTCCAGAGAAATACCTGTGGTTAGAGAAGAATTCCCACATTCGGGATCAAATCCAGAATTTAAACTGAAATACTGAAGTACCTATAGACATTTTGTCCCCAAGAAGATTAGACTGGCAGAAATTCCATCCTGTACAGAAATAGTAACTTGCACCCTAAATTAGAGGTGCAGAGTTCTCACCACAAGTAAAAAAAGCAAAACTATTTTCGTCCTAAAATCTTTAGTCCAATAAAGCATGTTTTCACATGCTCTGTATGTTTCTTGTTTGCTTTCAAGAAAATATGTCATTTGGGAGCTAAAAGCTCTTCTGAAGGTGAAGTGCTCATCAAAATGAGGGTGCTACAATCAGAAACATTTAGAAGGAGATTTTGGTAGCAAAGATGCTAAACCCACTCAGCAGTTTGCCTTGGTTTGCCCCCTGACCAGAGAAGAAATTCAGGTCCCTCTTTTCTTACCTCAGTCCTGTCCCTAAGATCAAAGCCTCTTGTGAGGGTCCACCCTCATTGTTTGCCAGCCATAATGCACTGGAGTGTTACATCAGATCAGTAGAGGTTAATAAAATTTGAACTGCTTAGAGATTTGATGAGACAGAGAAGAGCTCTTCAACCCCTGAATCTCCTTTCATTACTGTTACACTCTGGCAGAGCCTCCCCCACAAGTCAGAGGAGGCAATTTTGGCAGGTGAACAAGCTGCAGGGATGACCTGAACCTTGTCCACAACAGATGAGAAAATATGACATATTGCTCAAATGTCTGAAAGGTTTTCAAGGCTGGTGGAGAGGAAATACCAGTGGAAATGGGGAGATTGAAGGCTGGGTAGGTCCAAGAGACCAAAAATCACCAAGAGTAGGACTCACTGTACAGACATACTGGAAATTGTGTTCCATAAGAACAGCAACTTAAATGAGATCTATGTTTTATATTAAAGAAATGTGTATGTGTATTACACAGGGGTATCTCACATGCCCAGTGATGGCAGGAGAAACAGACACTCCCGCCTGTGAGCATTTCTATGGTGCCAAAGCTGAATTTCACACAACAGGCATGAGTTTCTGGGGTACCTCCTACTAGGCTAAAACTTTGCTTCTTGTAATGTAAAGGAAGCTGGCACCAACTTCAAATTGATTAAAAAATAGTCCAATTCAGACTTAAGAGCAGTACTCTGAATTTAAATTTATTGGCCTGACTAGCAAAGACATAATATGATCAAATATACTCTCTAGCTTTAAAACTTATACAAATTATTTTGGACACTGCAACAGTTAAAAATTTATGCAGACATAGAAAAGGAATAATGCTGCTGAATGTTTAATGCTATTCATTTCCCAGCACTGTCTAGGAGTAAGCAGGAGTGACACGTTCCTTTCTGATGATGGGCTGTGAGGAAGATCTCAGATCTGAGGCTTCTCTTGATGCCTCAGGTTTTAGCTTGTATAATTTTCAGATTCTGTGCTGCTTTAGTGTGTGGGTCTGGGCTTCATATTAGCTCTCATCACAGAGCAGGGAGACAAAACAATTTCTTCTCTAGCTGGGGACCAAGGACAAATGATCCAAATCTCAGGCCTAAGAGTATAACAGAAAAGAGAAAAACAAGGAGGAGGGGACTTCATGGACTGGAACAGTAATTGGACAATTAACCCCAAAATGCAAATGGAGCAGAACTGATCACAGTGAGATACCCCTTGACCATCGTGCATTTTGTGACCATTTTGGTTCATCTTGTGTGCAGCCCTGGCTGGGCTCTTGTGCTGCCCAAGGTGGATCCATTGAGGAGATTGTTCTAATAAATCCCTGCTTTATTCTTTAGCTCTGTCCAGCCTCTGTTCTAGGGCAGCCTGAACAAGGCATCACTCTCCCAACCCTTCTCATCAGCCTGAGTGTGGCTGCCCGCTGGCACATGGTGCACTTGGGTGGAATGCACTTGTGCAAAACTGGAATTAAGTGGGGGTTTATGTGATGCATTTCTTCCAGCAGAAGTGGAAGCTATATTGTATTGACAGATAATGATCTCTAAACACATTCATTGCCTTAAAGACTTTCCTTGATTTTAGCTCTGCTGTGATTTCTTTCTTATCATATCTCCTCATCACAATAAAAATATCTAAGAATAATGCATTTAAAAAGGGGACATTTAAGTTTTCATCTATACAGAAATGTATTTTTTGGGGCTGTGTGAATATCATTCTTGGATTGTTTTACCACTGTATCTTTACTTACACAGAGTCTAATTGATTTAGGTCAGACATTAGAAAGGAATTGTTCCCTGGCAGGGTGGGCAGGCCCTGGCACAGGGTGCCCAGAGCAGCTGTGGCTGCCCCTGGATCCCTGGCAGTGCCCAAGGCCAGGCTGGACACTGGGGCTGGGAGCAGCCTGGGACAGTGCAAGGTGTCCCTGCCATGGCTGGGGTGGGATGGATTTTAAGGTCCCTTCCAACCCAGGCTATTCTATGATCGTTATTTAATTTTCAAATCCAGGGCAAGATATACCTTAAACTTAAACCACATTATCATATATTTTAGATTTAGGGAAAAACAAAGCTGAATATATGAATAAGGCCTCTGCTGATGTGTTTTAAAATTTACTCAGGCATTCTTCAAAATGATGGTCAGCATGTTGATTCTGACTAAATGGAGCTGAAAATCAGATTTTCTCAATATACCACATCAGTATACACATCTGCTGATCAGTGTTAATTGGTCCTATATTTTCCAATTTGTAATCTGTGTATGTTTTATGGGGATGTGAGTAGCAACACATTAACATATATAATGTCTCTTTGGAAAGCTTCTGCTGAGCAAGTGACCAATAAATTGCTGTTAATGTAAACATTAATCAAATTGAATGCCAGTATGGAAAAAGTATCCAGTTTAGAGGGAAAATCACCTTTGTACTGTGTATTTTGCTGTTGAACTGTAGCTAAATAAGACTATGATATTTTCTGAAATTCAATTACAAAAAAAGTACACGTAGTTTAGCATATTTTATGACAACTTGAAGAGCTAATCACTTCACCATTGGTATTAATGCACACCAGTCTGTCTACAATCCTGAATTAAATGTCTATCCATTGACTGAAGGAATTTAAAAAAACCCGAAAAAACAAAAAACAGCAGGAAGAATTTGCATAAGTTAGTATGAAATTATTTAATCTGAGAAAGAAAAGGTCAGCATATAATGCCAGACAGCAATGAGTACTTCAAATAAGTGTAATGACCTATATTTGGCCTAAACAAGCTATTGTCTGAGCATATGAGCAAATGTTCATTATTGTGAAAAAATGAGAGACTGCAGTTAGGGCATATAAATGGTAACAAAGAAATAACATGCAGTCTGTTGTCATGAAGAGAGAAAGCATTTAAATTACAGTGCTCCTGTGCACTTTAATAACACTTTTTTTTTGTTTCCCACCATAAAAAATTTCTCTTATTCGTATAGGAATTGCCTTTCCTCAGAAAAATTCCAGACATTGAAAGAAGTGAGGCTAAGCCAGAGTTTTTTATGAACTTACTAAGGTAGGATTATACAGATGTAGAAACTGAACCTTTCCTCAGAAGAAATGTTTAAGTTTGGCCAAGAAAAGAAGCATTGGTGAGCAATTCCCAGAGAGGCCAATTGGAACACTGTGATTTCTCAGATTACAAGTATAAATAAAACCTAAAATAGGAGAAAGCATTATGTCAAATAAGGCCAAAGGAGTGAGATGACTTAAAACTTAGTTATTGATGAACCTTACAGATATTCCTTTCTTTAACAATGTTGAGGGGTGTATACAGAAACCTGCTCAGTCCAAAATATCCTCCCAAAATTAACTGAAACAGAAATACCTTTGAGCTTCCATGGGCTGATTAGAAGAACACGGACCCCAAGGAGAAGCAATGATGCTGAGGAAACCTGGGGGACCACAGCGTGTCAGACAATGCCCTTTTCTGACCCAGAGATGGGGCAATGAGAGGCCTTTTAAAAACTTTTATTCTACTTTGAGTCTCGTGTGAAAGGTTATAAGGTGATGTTATATGACATCACATTATAGAGAATTATATGAATCACATTATAATGACCTCTTCTTATACTGAAGGTGTTATAATTCACACCATCACAATCAGAAGCCAACTATTTCCTAATTACAATACACTATAAGTGTTTCTTGGCTATGGCCACACCATGCTGCAAATGCCTTAAAGCAAATAATCTAAAATTGCCCCTTGTGGGTCCTACTAAAATGCATCTTTCACGGTTCTGTTTCTCCAAAGTATCCAGTCTTATTTGCAAGGCCATCCTTTGAAACTTGTTTCTAGTTCCATTTCTCTCTCAACAAAGTCTGTCCTATTCCATGGTATCTCTAAATCATCATTTCTTATCTCAAAGTTTTCATACGGATGCACACTGTGTGAGCTTTCTGTCAGGCAGGCTCTGAGAACTCTCCACAAATTCATTTCCCACAACGGTGAGCTGCCAGAGACAGGAAGCTGAGGGATGGAAGGAGGGAAGGCAGGAGGGATCTGCAGCCCAGGCTGCTGAGTCTGACAGCAGTCGAGCATCACTCAGGAGCTGCACAGCCACAACAGCTCAGAGCAGCCTGGAGAAGCAGGCTGAGAGGGGAGAGGAGACAGAGTCAGAGACAGAGTGTGAATTTATGCAAACTTTAGGCTGGAAGCACAGCAGCAGAGCTGAGGTCTTAAAACAAAGGGAGATAAGTTGTCAGAGCCTGGAAGTCCCAGTCTGTCAGGCCTAAGTGGTCACCAAGAGAAACACAGAATGGGACATCTGGGCTTTGGCTGCTTTTTCTGTTCTTGTTTGCTTTCTAGATACTGAGCACTGGGGAGGCTGGAGAGTGAGCCTTGTTTATGGCATTACGTTTATTTTCTTTTTCAAAAGGGCCATTGCTCAAGCAGATCCTGCACTACAGAAAACATGCAAAGTTTTTGCAGGAGCACACAAAGTTATGTGGAACTTTTTCTCACTGCTAAGGAATGAAGGAAATACTTTATGAGGAAGGTGTTTGTCAAAAAAGGATGTCTGCCTTTTGTAAAAGAAGTAGTGGCTCATTTCTTAACTGAGATTCTAAGGAGGTTGGTCTCCTGATCAAAATGGCCATTTGTTTTCTGTACTACTTTTCACTATTTCCTTTTAGACTTTTCTGAATAATTTATTTTGACTGATATGGGTTTAATTGCAGTTATAACCACCACAGGAAAACTAAAACACAATGACCTTTTAAATTAGCATTATTTACTGAAAAGAAAGAGGAAACATTATTTCTCTCTGCAGCAAAGCCAGTAAAAGCTCAGGAGGTTTTGGTATTGCTTTTAGTACAATTGCAAAGATTTCATGAGTAGGGAACTATAATTACCATCAAGTACAGCTTTGACCTTAAGAAATACCTCAAAGGACAATTAGGCTCAGTTCTGTAGGGTTTTATCTTTAACTTTTGTGCTGAATAAAACCATTTTCTTTCACAGTCCAAACTTCATTATGTGCCAAGCATGAATATGGTATTTTTGGCTGCAGTGAAGCACCAGAACGTTCTGGCTGCTTTAGCATGTGTGTAATCACCTTCAGATCACACAACCTTTACAAGTTTTCCTCTGCTCACTCCCTTCTAATGGATCTTTACAGACATTTGTGGTATCATCCTTTGCTATTACAAAGTGCTTGCACCTATTGTGGATGAATAAACCTCCCAGAGGTTATCAGAACAGTTATCTCTGTGGAGATTTGGTTGTTTTCATTAATACATGTTATACTTGCTGCCAGACATTAAAGTAATGAATGATGAGGTAAAATTAGGCCTGAACAAAGTAAAATTAAACCTTAGCAGCAAATGTCAGTAAAACAATTAAACACTGAATCAGTATTGGGGTATTTGACAGTGTTTTGTGAGCAAGACAGAGGAATCATTTCTCTAAACCTGTCACAGAAGGGATCAGATAGACCTAGTTCAAATATCAGGAAAAAATTCCACCCCACCACACCCCCCCCCTCCAAAAAAAAATTGGTTTGGAAGTTCTTTGGGGTTTGATTTTGGGTTTTCACACCATATTTTTCACACTATAGCCACAATATAATTTTTTCCCCTCCAAATCTGTCCCTTTGTCAATGAACAAAGCACATTTCTTTTGAAAGATTTTTTAATTCTTTCCATATTTTATGAGACCTCTGTTGTCTAGAAAAAACCCAGAAGATGGTTATTTTCCAAACAAAACCAAAACTGTTTTCATTGCACTGTGAATGAAGTCCTTGGCCTATGGAACTTTCCTCATGTCTATGAAAATCCTCAACTTTCCCTATGCTCAAAATACAGTTTTCCTTTTGTTGCCTTCTGCCACAAGGCAAATCTTTATTATTACTTGTGTTCTGACCCTTGTCACATTTAGAAGTTTTAATAGGTACGGAAAACTGAAATCTGCCGAAAATATTTTAAAAAGAACCTGAAATCTTGATCAAAAGACTTTTCTAAATGGATATCACAAAAAATGTTTTTTCAGAAGATAAACCAGTATTTTATTCACCAGAAATCAAAGCATTAGATACTTAATTTTCTTCAGCAGGAATGAGATTTAAGTGTGTAAATATTTCTGCAAACCCAGGCCTTAGACAAAGATGGATAATCCTATAATGTGAATGGTGGTGTATTTTCCCCCTGTAATTTAATTTTTCCCTTGTTATCCCTTATTCTCTCCCTCCCCTATTCCCTCCATGCTTTTTACAATTCCTTTACTAGTAAACAAACAGCTCACTCTTCTAAGTCCTTGACTTTAGTCTGCTACAAATCAGCCTAAGAATTAAAGTTTTACAACTGTAAATTAGAGGATGGGCTGCCAGAACCAGATCCTGCTGAGGACTCGGGGCCCCTGGCACACAAATTTAAGGGGATTTATTCTGGACTCACCTCAGGCAGGTTCTTTGGCTTGGGAAGAGATCAGCTGGTTGAAGCTGAGCTGATTGGAATGCAGTTCAATTGTTCTGAGTGACCAAACTGTTAATTTGTCATGATCCAGGAGGAACATGGATGGGAGGGATGTTACAGACTAAGACACCTAGAAAAGTAGAGGCTAATAAAAGCCAAATCTACAGCAAGACCTCTGCAAATTTCAGTAACTGCTCAGGAAAGCCATGCTTAAATTTCTAGAGCTACCGCAATGAGGTTTAACCCTTTAAGGATGAGAAAAGTTGTCTGAAACAGAAAGGTAATGAGTTTTTGGGGCTTTTTCCCTTCCGAACGTGGATATGCTCAGGAGAAGCTGAAACTGAGATCCCAGCTAGAACTCTGCTGCAGTTTGCAAAGCCACCTAAATCAGATGGACAGTGCAACCAGGAGCTGAGAATGTCACAACAAACTCCTTTAAAATACAAAATAATCTCTCAGGCTCTCCAGATCATTACTGTTTTGTTATTGAAAAGAGAGTTGAAGAATGCACAAGGATAGTTTAGGTGTTCTTTACCTATGGTTGTGTTTGAGGGTCCTAGGATAAGGGAAGAGATGAGAATCTTAATTCCATGTTTTAAATAATTTATTATAATATGATATTATATTATATTAAAATGCTATACTAAAACTGTACTAAAAAGAATAAAGAGAAAAGATCTATCAAAAAAAAGAAAAGAAAAGAAAAGAAAAGAAAAGAAAAGAAAAGAAAAGAAAAGAAAAGAAAAGAAAAGAAAAGAAAAGAAAAGAAAAGAAAAGAAAAGAAAAGAAAAGAATGTAAAGATAACAAAAACTCGTGACTCTCAGAGTGTTCAACACAGCTGGATCTTTGATTGGTCATTAAGTGGAAACAACTCACATGAGACCAACCAAAGATGCACCTGTTGATAAACAACCTCCAGACCACACTCCACAGCCATCAGATTGTTATTGTTTACAATATTGTTTCTTTTCTGAGGCTTCCCAGCTAAAATAAGAAAAAAATCCTAGCAAAGGATTTTCATAAAAATATCATGGTGACACTTTACCCTCATCTATTCCACATTTTTAGTTATTGCAACCCTTTTTTTATTCTTTTGCTATGTTTATTAAAAAGCTTCGTGGTGTAGAAGATCTTCTTGGCCTACAGTCTTAACCAAGTCTTTCTTTACATTGTGCCATTTGCATTTTTTCATTATTCTGTATTATGAGTAACCTGTGTAATTCATTCTGTGAAAAGGGTTGTTTTTTTTCTTTCTCTCTAAAGAAATTAGACCTACTTTTTGGATCATTAAGTAGTGCATAATCTTCAAATGGGACATTAAAAACTGTAATCAGTGACATCACCATGACAACCGATTAAGAAATGTCTAGAGAAGCCTCTGGAAATGTAATTTTTTAATATAATACATTTAAATTAGTTCATCAGAACAAAGCACCCTAAGTAGATTTATTGTGCACTGAATATCTAGAAATAATTTGGCAATATAGCTAGCACTAAAAATCTTGTCAATGTGACTTCAATAGATTGGGGGTGGGCATTAAAATTCTCACTATGATATCAGTGGTGAGGGGAGCAAGTATCAGAAAGAAAAAAAATACTTTTTTGCACCAACAGACAATCCTTCACTTCTTTAATAAGTTTTTTTCATTTTGTTACATCGTGAGTTATTGTTTTTCTGTGCATTCTTCTTCCTATGTTGTTTACAAGGTCTACTAACATGTAGGTACATATTACACCAGGTAAGGGCCTCTACAAATGAGTCATTGCTGAAATTCTTGCTGTGTTTTCAGCCCTTGGTTATGATGATTTTTTGCCCATTGTCCTGCCTGCTCTAATGAATGAAATTGGAAGCAGCAGAAACCTCATTATTGCACACAGCAACAGTAAAATATAAATAAATTATGCCATAAAATGCCCACCTGCAATATATGGTGTTACAAGGTTACATAAATTATATGCTCAGTAGTTGAGAAAAAGGCACTCATGAGAGCAACCCCTAAACAAAATAATGCATTTAAATGTATTGCAAAAGCTTAAAAAGAAGGAAAAAAAGTACTTTTACAGATAATCTGTTTGAAGAGATTAGTTATACTGCACAAGAGTAAACTACCCGCCACACTCTGTAAAACTCCTGCCTTGTCCTCCAAACAGCAAAAAACCATCAGAATTTCTTCTGCTGTCTTCCACTTTCCAACCTGTCGATTCAAGTTACAGCTTGTTCTTGTCTTTTATGGTCCTGTCTCCTGCTCCTGCCAGCTGGGTTTATGATGCCCTTTTCCAGAGCAGATCTTGAGTTAGTTATGGCTGCTGCAGGCAGGGAATAAAGCATTTCCAAAATCCTGTCTGCTGGTGAGTGGTGTGGTTGGCTGATTGAGGCAGAGGGGGTGTTTGTAGCTTTTCCCAGGACACTGAGCTTTTCCTTGCACTGATTTGTCCTTTTCCTAGTGCAGGGAGCTCATGGTTGGGGCAGATCTCCACTGCCCAAATTGGCGCTGCTCTGCCTGCAGGATCTGGGGCTGTGGTGTTTCACAGCAGCTGCAAATCTGCCCCATAAACCATGCTGGTTATTCATGCTGTCTATTAATGTTCTAGACCATCTCAAAGACCTACTTAACAATGGAAAAAAAAAAAAAAACCAAAAAAAACAACTGAGATCCATGTACTAGAAACATCTCCATTTCAGAAGAAGTCTCCTGAAGATTGTGGATCTAGGTGGTCTAGGAAAAAATTTTGCCTGGGAAGGATAAAAGAGTCTATTGGCTTTGGGGTGCTCACCCTCAAAGTGCTTTAAAGCACTTGCAGGGAAAGATTTGAAAATCTGCTGAAAACGAGGTGTTTGGAATTGATATCAGAACTAAGGCATTCCCAAATCACCAATACCTTCTGAAAACCCAGGCCATTATCCTCACAAAAAGCTGGCTCTCTATTAAACTCCTTGTTATTCTTTTCCTAATGAGACACTTTACCAGCCTGTCATCACCCGCTGTGATTAATTCTCTGCTTGTAAAATTTTAGCTCTCTCTCTGCTGCTGCTGTTAATGTGCTTTGTACCAAATAAAAATGAAGTTGATGTTTACAAATCCTGTCTGGGGGTTGCTTTAAAAAAGCTCTGCTTTGCCTTACATTAATGAGGCCAAGTGTAGTGATTTTTGTTCTAAATTGTTCTGGATAATTAAACACTGTAACAGACTAGCACGGAAGGTGTGAAACTCATCATTGCTTAAAGAGCTTTAAAATATAATATCTATGAAAGTATATGCTTTGTTACTACCTGCCTGTGGTTCAAACATGAGATTGCATGTGTTCTTTTAATCTTAGCAGCATTAGTAAATCTGGGGATAGGCAGGAGAAAACATTTCTAAAAGGCAGGATCTATGAGTCCTACAGCTATCTTAGACAAAAACTGACATGAAAAGCTGAAATGAAGGAGATGTTTCTAGTACATAGATTTCAGTTGATTTTTTTTTTTTTTCATTGCTAAGCAGATCTTCTAGATGGCCTAAGACATTAATAGACAACATGAATAAGAAATTGTTCTGAATTACACTTTTACTGTTCCATAGTAATGTACTTGCAATTCAAGACTGGATGCCTGAGCATCCTCCTGTATTAAAAGGAACTTCAGAAGCTATTCTGCCTCACAATTTATAAGGCAGAAGGAAGGCAATATCTAATTCATCTAAAAAGCACAGTGGCAGTGTTCAGATTGCAGGCCTCTCAGGAACTAATGCATTTAAAGAGCTTTTATGCTGGAGACAGTTAGCTTTCTCCCTTTTTCATACTAAATAAATTTAATTAAATTAAATAGGATGAAGCCATCTGCTTTCTTTAAGTCTTCTAATCCTAAAATCTTCTAATGCCTTGCAAATCTCAAATATCCCAACTTTAGACAGCAGATGGGTCTTGCAAGAATGCAGATTTCTAATCATATTTTTTCTTCAGTTTATTCAGATACACATATTTACTAAAAGAATACACACAATTTTGTATTTTAGCACTGTGACTGTATGTGTTTGTTTCTACTGTTTCCCCACTGGTGGGTGGCTCTCCATGGAAAATCAAACTGAGCTCAGCAGAGGATTTCACAGGAGCTCATGAACAGTGGGATCCCCCCTCTGTTTCTTCCCTAAGATCAAGGCTGAAAATCTGGGGTGTGTCTGCATGGATGGGAATAGAGAAAACAGCAGTTCTCTGCCAGCTCCCAGCTCTGTGAATTCAAATAATTGCCACTCCAAATGTCCTGTGGGTTCGTTAGCCCTCAGATTAATGGGCAGCACCCTACCCAGTGCAGGAGGAGCTCTACAAGTGCAAACTCCACTGTGCTCCCTGGCCACTCGTACTGGGCTTACAAGTCCTGGTTTAGGATTCTATCATTAGGAGGAATATGTAGAATGCATTTGAGGGTGCATCTCTGTGTTTCATCCATTACAAACTACATTCAGATCTGAAATGAGGACAGAGAGCATCATTATCAGCACAATGCACTGCCCAGTGCCAGTCACAGGGTTCCTGAATTCACCTGCCCTCGTGCTGAGGACAGCAGCAGGACACAGGTCCTGCACTGACCATATTCCATGCGAAGTTCCATTCTATTTGTTTATTTTTCTGTCACTGTATTTTCATTAAAATTATTTATCTTTACTTACTAGAAGCCTGCCACATTGATAGAATGAATTATCAATGTGAATCCTCTACCATTTCCTTTTAACGTGTATTTCAAAAAGGAAGCCAAATGCTTCTGTGCTATTTTGTTATTTAACAAAACTAAAATTATTATTTATTACAAGGGCATAGTTTAAGTAATTTGGTGTAGTCAATTTGCTATAACAAATAAACACTCTGAGGAAGCTGTGAATTCTGAGATTTTACCTGTTTTCATGCACTGAGAGCAATGCATTTTGTGACCAAACGAGAGAGGAGCATGGCAATCAGAGGTTGCTCTTCCTCATGCTCCCTGTGAAATACTGAATATTCAGCTCTGGCTGTGATTCCTGTGGGATGAACCCATGTTTGTGGCTCTCTTCAGGCAAAGCAGCAAACAGCATTAATGTTTGAAAAAGGGGAGCAGCAAGTATCAGTAGCACTGTAAACCAAGATGACAATTTTGGACAAATGGATGACAGGTCAATGCAGTGCTTTGCTTAAGTTAAATTATTGCAAGTGACTCCACTGTGTAACACATGAGAGAAACATGTATAAATAATACTAAAATACATTATTACAGGATGCTATCCATTATTTCGTAGCACTTATACATTGCAATGTGCATTAGTTCTCACTGTCCTACTCAACACTGCCCTAAATAACTAAGGAGGAAAATGTGTGTTAATCATTTACTGATTACTAAAATATTGGTTTTAAGTGGCCACAAGTCAAAACTGTTTTTACAACTGATCTTACAAGTTAATATTACAATGAAAGTGTGTTCTTTAAGGTACAGCCACGAACCTGATGTAAATTCTGTGTTTAACAAAACTGATATATAGTTCATGGTTAGGAATGTGGGCAGCCTTGTAAGAGTGAAAATCATATATACCAAAACAAGGGGACACTGCCCTAAAAGGACCTATAGAACATATTGTGGCATTCATGTTAGAGGCACAGCTTTATTTTCCTCCCATAGCTGGGTTTCCTCCCATGTTCAAATAACAGACACCATTAAAGTCAACAGCAAAAACTTTTCAAATTACCTAAGCCACAGCTGATTGGGACATTTGATACCTCTAAACCCATATTCAGTGTAAAAAAAATCTTCTCCTTCCTTGCTATATACCAGAATAAAATATGTTAGCAAAGATATTAGTATCAGGAATGTCAATAGAACTCAGAGATAGATTACATATGCTGGAATTTTCAAGAGATCTAAAATGTTTTGGGACTATCTCTAATGACAAGCAAAATGCAGAGCTTATCTGAGAAGTGACAGGGACATTGGCTCTCCTGTGATGTACCTGCAGGTTTTGAGCTGAAAGTTGTATTTCTGCCACTGCAGAATCAAATCAGGAACCTGGGTAACAGTTACCCCCTAGCTTCCATGTACTCCTGGTATGGAAAACCCTGCCTGCAATCTTACTTTCTCTCTATCAAACAGACTGCCCATGTGGAATAATAAGATGCTGACATAAAATACATTTGGGTTTTATAGACTTGTAAATTAAAAAAAAAAAAAAAAGTTTTGTTTTACCTACAGCAATTTGGAGGGAGATGATCCCACCAGGCCATGGGGATTGTCCTGCTCTGCTCTGGGGCAGCTCTGGGCACCACGAAGTACAAAAGAGCCAAAGCTGCTGGACAGTGTCCAGAGGAGGGAGCTGGGGCTGCTGGGGGGTCTGCAGGGACAGGAGCTGGGTCAATGATCCCTGTGGGTCCCTTCCAACCCAGGACATTCTGTGTCCCATGGTGCTTTGAATTGGCACAAATTACCATCAGCAGTACTTTTTCACCAACTGCAGAACCAAATATTAAATCCTCCCCACACCCCTGAGTCACTTGCTCCCACTTGCCCAGAGTTCCTGCAGAGCTGCCTGACAAAGCAAATATCCAAATTATTTGCTCTACAGCCACTTCAGCCAGGCCAGTCTGTGGTGTTGACTGAGAACTTTCTTTCTACTGACCACACAAAACCTTTCCATGGCAAAGTCTGTGCACACTCCTCCTACACAGGGAACTCCTGGGATGATAGAAAAAATTAATTTGCTGTTTGACACCAAATGTGGGTTTCTTTTTTGCAGCTAAATTTTCTACAATTCTTTCTCCATTTTCTTTTTCTGTATGTTCAAAATGATCTCTAGACAAAAGCACCCTTTGGAGAGCAGCATCTGTTCACCATACTGGTTCAGTTAAATATTGCCTGATAAGTAATGAAGCTCATATGTTTTCTACAGATTTGTCTTGAAGAAAACTTTGCTGCTACTTGGCATTTGAATTTTCTCAGAGTATTTAGAGTTTTTCTAGGGAAGAATTCTAAAATTAAAAAGAAGAGAGCAAATTATCTACACCACATTTCATTGGCCTGAAAGTCTTATTGAAACCAACATTCTAAAAGATATTCCCTTTTTTAATCTACTGATGGACAGCTAAATTATGTGGAAATACGACTTAGTATTTTTCATGTCTGATCAAATATCAAAATATTAATTAATTGTTTTTAATATCCTATCCTCACAGAGCTTTTTTATCTCCAGGTCCTACTTGGGGAAGCTGAGGCAGGAAGTGAATTGCTTTTGCTGGGGGCTACCCCGTTACACTTGGAGCCCTTCAGGCTTTTGTAACCCCTGTGGTGACATGAGCAGGGGCAAAATTAAGATTAAAGACAGGTTCCTGCAGCTCATTCAACAGCATCAAATACCTGCAGCAGCACCAGACTGTGCAGTTTTTTACATTCACAATCTTTAAGTATTCTTATTCACGTGCCTCACGGATCCTAAAAACTGTTTCTTTCTGATAGAAAGCTCCTGAAAACAAGAAAGACCTCATACATGAAAAAGAACCTGTTAAAAAACATGAACAAGTTTCTCAAGTAAGTGGAGGGACTGTCTGGCTCAGGGGAAGGTGATTGAATTTCAGAAAGGTTTAAATCTAAGACACCTCCTGAATCCATGGCAGATTCCCCGTGAGTGAAAACCATTACCATGGTATTTGTGCTGAGGTATGTGAGCTGAATTTGGTGTCTCAATCCAGTGTGTTTGGAGCAGTCACTCGGATCACAAAGTCACTGTGACATCTCTCAGTAACTGGCATTCTTATTGATGGAATCAACAGGATTTAATGGCCATGGAGACTGAACTATCTTTGCTCACTCTCCAGGCATATAGATGAGGCAGGGTGGATGTTTGTGCTGTCACTGACTATACTATCACAGCCCCAAGATAAACAGAGGGATTTCAGCTTTCAAGCCTGTCAATCTGACATTTTTCACAAGAAGGAAACACACTAAAATAAAGAAGGGAGCAGTGCAGCTCCAAATGACATTAATACTGATGAGTGGCTGGGAAGGCCATGCTTAATAACACTTTGTTAAAAATAAAAGACACACGCCAAGTTTTCCATATCCTGATTTTCAGCCCGTTTTAAGAGAACCACCTGTATGTGGAGAGGGAGAAAAGACAGCACAAGTATAGGTTGTTAGCACTGTTGAAACTATACCTGACAGAAATGTAGAAACTCTGCATACAGCAGTTCAAAACCAAAACACAACATGTTTCTGTATTTCAAGCAGCTCAGGCACAACAAGAATCTAACCAGAATAAGTGAGGACTAAAAGCATTTCCATGGAGTGATGGCTTCAGTAAAATTAGTCATTAGGGATAGGAAACACATTATTTTTTTATTTTCCCATGACAACGAGATTTCTAACTGTTGACAACTTCATCAGGAAACTTGGTGAGGTTTATTATGACATTTCACAGTCCCTCCACTTTATTAGAAAAATTCAGCTGGCTGGCAACATTTTGTGGAAAAATGAAGAGGAGAAAAAAGGAAAGAACTTTTATAGTTCACACAACTGCTGTGTGAATCTTGGAATGTGGAGACTTCTATTCTTCTGTTGCATAAGCATCTGAAAGAGAGGGCTGTACTTTGACAGGAGAAAATCTTAGGCAGCCTACTTTAATAATTGAAGTGGAAAGAGAAGATCATTCTTTCAGTGCCTGTTTTGCAGCGAGAATATACTGAAGATTTTTCTCTGGAAACAAAGAGCAGATTAACCACTGGAAAAGAGGTTTCTTAAAAAACTTGCAAGAAAGATTCCATTGTTCCAGCACTTGAACTGAAATACACAAGAGGAATTTCACAGGAAGTTATGGGATGGAAGGGGAAAGAGTTCCTAATCACTTCATCACTTTATCTTCACAGCTCATTGGGACAGTCAGCCTCACAATATATTTCTTTGCAGTGCTGGTGCAACCACTGAAAACAACCATGCAGAAGGGTTTTAAAGGACTCTTTTCTTTCTAGTTTACTTAAAAAACAACATACCAGAAATACCACAGGAGAACATTTACCAAGATTGATACTGCAACCCTCATTTTTGTTGGATGGAGGCAGATTAAGAGAGGAAGTTTTATTCCATAAGTGAAGTGATAGAACACCACTGTAAAAGAGGCATTTGTGAAGACATTGGCTTTTCTGTCTCATCTTTCCACTGCTCAGCCTTTGATTCCTTTTTGCTTTTCCTTGAACTTATTTTTGCATCTTCTTAAACTGCAACATTCATTTCAGACACTGATTGTAACTTCTCTCTAGGAAATACTAATTATAAAACAATCTTCTAAAATATATTGGATTTTAATCAGAGTCAATACAATTAATAAAATTGACCTCTCTCTGCATTTCTGTTGGTTCCACAATAACCAGCAGAGTTTCTGAGTAAGGAAAGACATTTTGCCCTTACTAATCAGGAATTATTAGCACACCTGTGTGAGTTGCAGGGTTAAATTCCACAGAGTTTTCATGGTTCTCTAAAGGAAAAAAAGACATTAGTAGAAATCAATGGATACTACAGTGCCAAATGATGTACTTTTAAAAAGGTCATTTTATAGTAGGGAGTAAAACCTGGATCTGATCACGTGGTTATCCTCTGATATATGTCCTCCTTCTAAAACTCTTATCAGAACAAAACAAACAGAAACCAGCTCGTAGTTGTCACTGGCACTAAGAAGATGCACCGGTCAAAAGTTCAGATTCAAGTTCAAGTCCACTCTCTAAAGTAAAAGAAAATCAAAATGTCCATTGCAACTGTGGTTGTCTTGTTTGATCCGCTCTAGTGAGGAAATTTTTCCTTTGGTGGAGGTTACTGTATCAGGCATTATATACCTACATATATAAAAATATATATAAACACACACACATATATATACACACATATATATATACATTAAAAATATATATACACACACACATATACATATATATACACACATATATATATATACACTTTTTTTTTCCTCATTGTTTCCTTGCCATTCACTAGACATTGCTAGGGGGCAGCCATTGGCACAATTCTGTATTTTTAAATATTGTGTTATACCAATATATCTGGTCCCTAATAAACATAATCTCTCAATTGTTCCTTGAATCTAGACTTTGAAACTGGATTGAGTGGTTCATTTAAAATACCAACCAAGTACAATTAAAATACCAACCAAGAGACTGACAAATAATCCTTTCTGGTTTTCAGTGACGAATTCATCATATCTGAAGCAACAATGCAAAACCTGTATTTCAGCTGGCTGCCTTCATAAACTGCTATAGTAATTGCATGTAAGCAAATTAAGATTTCTGATGTAAACATCACTAAAATCTACACCATGCTTGTGTTGACAAAGTGCAGCAACAGAACACAATATCCACCTTTCCAGATTGCAGCATCAAAAACCTGATAACAATGTGTTTCCCTGCCTGGTTGCTCTCTGGAGATAAAATTAGGAAATTATTCTTGCAAAACTGCAGAGGGTAGAAAATATTTCTATTTCATGAGGAATATCTTTACATTCTCATCTGAATAAAGTAAAGCAATCCAAAGCAGTGTACAGACACATATAACATGAACGAAAATGGAGGCTAGACCTATATTTAAACAGGACACAACAAATGAACAGAACATTCCCACACAAAATATTGCACTCATAGAAAACTCTTCAAGAGGATCATACTGAGAGAGGAAAAAAATGGGGCAAAAGAAGAAAAAGAACAGGCAGAGTTACCTGGGCTAAAAATGCAAGCCCCCCCCCTTCCCCATGCTTTAATTTACTATATGATATTTTCATAACTCTAGTTCTTCAGCTCTACACAAAAGCACACAAGTTAGTGTCCAATCAAGAGAACTGGGCATTTAACATTCCAGAAACATCAGCTGTGCCTTGGTAATCTCTGACCCCTGTTTCCTCTTAAAGGGTCATGGGATTAAAGGCTTTTATCTCAAGTTTATTGGCTCTTTAGTAACCTTTTTGCTTTATTGGATTATACTTGTATAAGTTTTCTCCTACAGCACTATGAGGCTATTAGATATGTGCTGCCAAGAAATGGAAGTCATTCACCAGGAAATGCCATGGCATTTGAATTTTATATTTTGGCCTAAATTTAGACATATTATGTGTTAAATCTACTCTCAGTATACACAGAATATATTTCTTCACTATTTATCTGTGACATTATTTTGTTTCTATCTTTGTCCGAGCTTCCAAGCTGGCTCCACAATATTCAAACACAATGCAAAATAAATAATAAATCACTTCCTAGCACCTAGTCTCACTGATACTCTTTGTTTCAGTATTCCATCTATATTTTCACTCTCTGTTTTTTGTATTCACAGCTATTTTCTGTCTGTAGCTCCAAAAGCTCTCTTGTAAACTGCACAACAAACCCAGTGCTGCAAAAGGCCTGGGAGTGCTCTCTATTTTAGTGCACATTACTGGTGCACTCTGTAGTAGCTGGGAAATTCACTTAGGCAGTGAATGTACCCATGCAGATTCAATGCTGAATTCTAAATTTAAATCACCAAAAGACTATAGGGTGCAGTTTCATGTCTATGCTTCCTATGTGGGAACCACAAAGAATATTCTGCCTGAAAATATCCAGCAGAGATTTTTATTGAAATGAATGTGATCCTTCTGGGTACAGGCATTCCAGCTTTGTACTTCCTTGCCTTCATACTTCAGCCCATGGATGTGACCAATTAAGCACATAACAGGGCCCAATACTATCCCAATATAGTTATTCTTTTTTTCTGGAGAGCCCATTAAGCACACAGATCCTGGCAGTCTGAGCTGACTGATATTAAATGAGTTTCTCAGGGACTCTGGGATTACAGATCAAGAACCTTCACTAAAGTACCTGATTTGCCACAGACAGTGTTGGACCTGTGAGAAAAATCCATTGCCAAGTATTTGATGGAAGCAAAGCAAATTCCAGGAGGGAAAGGGGGACACTGGGCTGGTTCATTGCTACCATGGCCATTGCTTCAGGTGTCTTCATTCCCAGGCTGGCCTTCACCCTCAAAACAAATCAATTCCCTGAGTACTTAAAGGAATTTCAGTCATCCACTGCCTGTGGTGTTATCCAATAATAATCATTACATCTTCCCCTTAAAAAAAAAACAACAAAACCAACAACAAACTTATATAGGGTGGATTAAATTTATGCTCATTTACACACATGCATTTGATCTGACCACTCCCAGCTGGGCAGTTTTACAGCCTGAGGAGAAATTTGTTCTTTCTCCCCACATACAGGAAGGTGCCAACACAATTCCCTCCCTACAGAAGAGGCAGAACATCCACAGGTGATGGGATTCACACAGAATCATTATTTGCTTTCTGAGCACAGTGGCACCAGCACCGGTGGAATCTATAACTCCCACACAGCCACCACTCCTCAGTGTGCTCAGACCAGGAATCAACGCTCAAATCAACACAAAAACCACATCCCAAATGGATGTGAAACAATGTATAACTCCAAGGCTGGTCTGGACTGAATTTATCCACTTACTGATGGCAATGTCATGAAAAGCCAACCCCAAAGATGCTTTGCAAGATTGTATATGCTGCCCTGAGTTGGTGCTAAACACACATCCCAGTAAATACAACCAGTTTTGATTGCCTCTTTTGATGTAACAAATTAGAAACTTGAGCAAAAGAAAATATATTGCAAGCCTTTCATTTACATAAATTGGAAAATGATCTGAATTAAACAGACATGTTTTTTCTTTATAGTTGCTAACATTCTGCACAGCTTAAAACTTTCTGCTTGAAGTGGTTTATCATAAATAGACATTTCTGAAGGTCCCCCAAGGCAGACAAGTGCACTTCTAGAGAATTAGACACAGCTTTGTTTGAAAGCAGCCTAAATTTCTTTAATTTCTATGAGAGAAAAATTGTCAAGTAACATGTAACATCAGCTCTGCCCTGATCATCTCTGATGGGGTCTGTCAGTAATATCCATTCTTAGTTCAAAGCAAACTAATTTTATTTTCTACTTTCTAATCTAGAGTATCCATCTCAGATTCAGTGCTTGCAAAGATGATAAAATAGGTGACCAAGAAACTCTGTTTATCCATTGGCAACCTCAGAGTGGAGCAAAATCCTTGTCAGTGTCTCTGCAGACACCCCTCTCCAACACAACACAAATTGCAGCCTGCAAGGTTAAATGTTAGCAGATTTCCTCATCTACAATTCCATCTCCTCTGACCTGCTCATTCACTGCTCCTGGCAGAGTCCAAGGACTAGATTTCAAGCCTTTGTTTAATTAATTTCCACTGCAAGAAATGGATTTAAAGTTTTTTTAGCTGGACACGAGGATACCTGAAGGCAGCTCCCAGTGAAACTCCTGCTCTCACACCAGAATATAATGGAGTGGCTGCATGGATATCTGTGAAGCACTCAAGAAATTCCTCACTGTAACACAGGTCAGGCAGTGCTCCCTGGGCCCTGCAAGGTGTTGACCTATTCACAAAAAGGTCATTTTGCTGCAGAAGACAGTTTATAAGTAGAAAAGACCCCAACATATACTGATGCTGAAGGCTTTTGATCTAAGCAGGAACATTTTGCACACACTTGAGCTAACAGGAACACAGGTATGTACTGAACTACATAAATTTTGTGTGACATTTTTCAGACACATATATTTTAAAGAATATAATTTGGCTTTCTCTTTATTACCCTTGAGCAATAACTTCATCAGTGCTTTAAAGCAGGAATTTCTGCTCCTCAACATTTGCATGTTCTTACCTCAGTCAGTGATTTACAGAGTTACACTGAATTTTGCAAGCATGATATGGGCTCTGACCATTAAGCTTGGTGTTGGAACCCTAGATACTAAGAATTTTAGACTTTCTGTGTTTTTAGACACAGACCCTCAAAAAAAACCACTACATTTAACCTGGAGCTGTAGAGATTATAAGTGTATAATTTGAATAAAAGTGCATAATATCACATAGTAGAAAACTTAGAGTTTAAAATTTTAGAATATAGTGATGTATATAAAACTAAGATAGAAGTTTTAAGGCAGTAACTAATCCTTCTTCTTCTTCATATGTTTGAGTAGTACTGTATAATTAGACAGAAAAATCCACATTACAAGACATAAGTAATTAGTTATTGAGTTAAAAGGGAAAATAATTTAAGTATCATTTCTTAGTTAGATAGTTTTTCCTTAAAAGACCTTGGAAAAATAGATAAGGAGCCATTTTGTAGCTGGTTAGTGAGATACTCTAAGACTCACAATTTGTAAGACTGTAATATAGATAAAAAATAATAAACATCTGAACACAAAATACCATCTCAAACATTTTCAGTCCTGACCCTGACAAAAACAAAAGATAAAAGCCCAACACCTTGGTTCTAAAAAAAAACACAAAACCCACAGCATCCAGCCAGAAACAAAATACTGCAATGAGAAACCAAGAAAACTAGAATGCTTATTGACTCACCTGCACAAACCCCTGTGCACCCAGAACTGTGCAAGGCCCTGAGCTCTGCTGCTCTCAGCCTTGCAGCAATTTCATATGCAAAATAAGGCACTGAGATTCTTTCTGCTAGGGATAAACCATAGTGAAATTTGGATATTTCTTCCACATTTTGATGAAGCCAAAATGCACAGGCTGACAGCATAACTCACCCTGTATTGATTCCATGCCAGTGCTCGTTAATGGAGAAGCCAATTCTCACTGAATGTATGACCTACTGCTATCCCAAGGCAGTTTTTGTCTCAAATACCTCCAAACACACTGAATTATTTAGAGCACAAAAACGTTACAAATGCTTGGTGCATCTGCACAGCCATACCTGGGTGTACAGGTATAAATATCCATCAACACCTCAGTGAAAACACACACACACACACTGAAATTTGGCTGAATGCACCACCACCATCACATTGCTTTAGTGAGAGGCTGAAGGGCCTGAGGTTTCATTAAACATCACCTGCAGGTTCCCTGGGGCAAAATAATTCCATCTGTAATTTGCTTAAGTGTAATGGATTTGTAGTGACAAATCTGGTCATTGTCAATCTATTGACCTGAAATTGCAATTTACTGATCCTTTTTGTGTCATTAACCACTGTTTTGGAAAGAGCCTGTGGTGATATAGAGTATTTGTCTGTGGAAAAACACTCTTTTTTTTTGCAAAGTATGAAACCCAAGTCTTCCTTAGATATTCAAACAAAGCTTTAAAAGCATCAGCCATGACATTTTGTATAAACATTTTCCAACTGCCCCATGGATTTTGGCAAGCATGTGTTCCAACATTAGGAAATGATAAGAGACTTAAGAACAGATATGCTGTGAGAAGATATCTTCTTAAATTCTTTATTCAATCAGCTGTGAAACAGTATAATATCTTAAAAGGACACATTTGGTAGCATGAAAGACAAGTGCAGTCAGGCTTGAGCTTGCTAAATTCATTGCATTCTTCAACCTTAGGGCTGCAAATAGATTATTTTTTAACCTCTCAAGAGGATGGCAGGTATTCTGAAAGCAGCTGGCATTGTGAAGCAATTTAAATCGTCTCTATTTGTTAGCTGGTTTAGTGACTGCTAAAAGGGATGGGTTAAGTTTCTTAGAGGCTTTTTGCTTTTACTCAGTAACTTCCAGGCTAATAGCTTGCATTGCCAAGCCTGACACAATGAATCCACTGCTCCAAGTGGATTTGAAGACACAGATTTTGGAAAGCTGGGGACTTGACTTCTGAAGCAGAGCTTGCAGGGTAGGTTAAAATGTGTCTGTGGTAAAATACAGACATAGCTTTTGCTCTGCAAACTGCAGACCTGCCAAACTACTTTGAAATTATTTGTGTAGTCTCTGGGAAATCATTGCAGTTATCTCACAACTCCATCCCAGGCTGTTATGACACCAGAATGCTTTTTGCCTCTCTCTTGTGTTTTCCTGATCTCTTTGAACAAGGAGGGCTGGAAGCATTATTCATTCAGCCTCCCAGGTTTGTATTAATTGCATTCATGAAATGGGTTTCATTTACTTGGAAAACTGCATGAGTCTGTTGAGCATTTCAATCTGGCAACACCTCACTTTCCAAAATTTACTGAAATCTGCTGAAGTCCTAAATTTTACCTGCATTTTTAATTGATTGTGTATCACATATCTTCCTTTGAAACTTGCACCCAGCACACAGACAGATGGGTGTACTGAAGCATGATATTAATCAAAAAGAAATCCAAAAGTATGCCATAGCATATGAGCATCTCAGGCCATCCACAGAGCTGAGTGTGCTTTGCCAATCTGGGCAGAGAGTTTGGAATCCCCTTGGTTCTGCACAGAAAACTACAGACATTTTCATGCAGATAGAACACTGTACATGGTATTTATCAACAAGGAAGCATCCTCCCTCCAGCCTGCTCATGTGGCTGGTGCTGATGCTGGGGCTTCTGCTGCCTCCATCTGCTTCTTTGCCACTGCCATGACAAACCCTCTGCTGGGAGGAGGCACCAGGGCAGCACAGTCCCAGGCTTCACGTGAGAAGAGAACTTGTCACTGCATAAAGGATGGGAGGAAAAGGTCATTATCTGACACTCCCAACCAGTCTTTGGCTCTGGAAATACAATGGGATTTCTAAAACAGCACATAATACATAGCTTGGGACAAATTCAGCGTCATACTATGCTGTACATAGTATTTTCAAAATATATTACAAAGTCCTTGGCATTGCCTGGAGTGTAATTCTCCCTGTAGCTTCTTTCTTCATTATATCAGGAAGGAATTGCAATGCCTGTGCTGGATGTATACCTTGTGCTTTAGGATTCACACACCTTTTAAACCAGAAGAATGGCACACATTCACACACTCACAGACATATTTTTCCTATACATTTAATACAAATTAATCTGCATGAGCCAATCAGTGTGGTATAAAAATGCAATTATTAACAGGAGGGTTAGGCTGTACCTTTGCTTGTGGATATCTTCAAGAGACCAACCCCACCAGACATAGGTGAAGGAGAAGTGTTGTTCCCTGTGAGAACACAGGGTTCCTGATCAGCCTGATCACCTTTCTAGGTGAGAAGAAAAATTTCAGTTCGTTGCTTTTCTGAGACCCACCTTATACAACTGCTCCCTATGCCTGGTTTTAGTCTGAATCCATCTTTTCAAAGCATTTCTAAAGCCACAGATGTTTCAAGAAGCCTTTTTTTTCTGATGACCATGGGGGTATGCACAGGCAAACAACTGCATTTGGGTGTATCTATTTCAAAGTTTATTTTTATCTCTCTTGACCCTGGAATTTGGACCCCAACTCCCTCTCCATACTGAGAGAAACAGGTTCTGTGCTTTGAATGCTTGTGTAAGAAAAGTTAATTATGAAAATTAACTGTTGAAACTCACGGAATCATCTCCATTCATTCTACTGGGCCCTGTCTGTGGTGTGGGCAGGGACTGATGGGAGAACAGGACTGTGCCAAACATAATCCAAAAACGTTATGCATTTCTGTAACCAGATGGTTACCCAGCAGCTTAACACAGAAAATGAAATCCTTTCTTATTATTGCTCACCACACAGAGACAGATAAAGATAACAGGCCTGGTAGTGCCATGCTGAAAACTCAGTGTGAGCTCCTTCCCACATTGCACTTTTATGACTCTTTTCAAGTTCCTCTCTTCTCTTCAAAACAAAAGTGTTCTTAAAGTTTGATGCTCGAGCATCCTATTTGTGTTTCACTGTATTATTATACATGACCAAGGATTTTAAATGTGCATTTCTCTGACAAGTATGAATTGTGATAGGTTTTAGCATTCACATCTTACAGTCTGGCTTCAAGCTCTTCTCACACTTGATTTGTATCTCTTGTCTTAGTGGATAACAAAAAAGCACTTTTATATGAGCTATGCATTTTATGCAGATTCTTTTTTTACACTGAACCCCATACTCAAAATCAAAATTACATGTAAACAGTACATGCCAAGCAGCCAAATCAATACCCAAATAATAACTAAAATGTATAATACTTTCAAGAATATAAGATAAATTAATATAAAGAACATTACAAATCCTTTGAAGCACAACAAAAGGAGCCATAGTTAAAATTTTAACAAGTTGGAATCATTAGCTAAACAAATCTTGACAGCCTAGCTTTGCACTTCCAGTCACACATGCTCAGAACAAAGGCTTGATATGTGAGGCAACTTTAATAGGTCCCTCTGCATATGACTAATTTTTCCTCAAACAGTCATTTTTTATTTCGTATTTTCCTCTGGATCCTGAAATGTCACTTTTTATTAATCTGTGTCACTCATGTGGATTGTTAAAAGAACAGACTAGCACTGGAGGAAGTGCTTCTCATCATTACCATACGTATGTGGGATGACAAAGGAATGTGCTAAAATTTGGAGTAACAACTATTAAAAGTAGAACAAGCAAGAATAGAATATAACCTGTTTTCCTTTAATCACATTCCAAACTGCATTTAGAGAAATGGCATCAGCAAGATTTGGTCCAGAAAAACTCTGGTTTGCCTTTGCTCCCTCAATAAAACACAACATGGGGTCAAATTCACTGCCCCTTGCACCAGCTGTGGCAGAGCTGAGTCCATCTCAACAAAGAGCCAAAGATGATAAAACTGGGCATTTGTTTTTATTCCTTTCAGGTCAAGTTCCCTGTTTGAGTGAAAACATTTCCCAGCATTCACAGAATTAGCCAAAAGCAGAAACAATGCATTTTGAATGAACTGACTCTCCCCTCAGACGATACTGGCTGAGTGACCTCTCAGACTATAAATACCCATGCAGAATTCATCATGCCTCTGCTGTACCTTAATGAAGGTACAGCACACATTTGGGACGGGAAGGGGCTGAGAAAGGTGTTAAGGTTTCTGAGAACAGAAATCTCTTCTAAGTGATGCATTTTAAATGGCATATGCACTCTCTTAATAACAAAGAGCAATTGTAAATTTCTCTTAACAAAAACATGAAGGAGTGGAAAGAAGAAGCTGTAGAGAAAAAAATAGATATGTGAGGAATTAAATATACAAAAACTTAACTGAAAGTTGTGTAGGAGATATTATCTCCAATTCCAAAACATTTGCCTGAGGAACAGGCAGTACAAACACTGTTACACAGCCTGTCCCAAAGAGGAAATAAAACCAAACAAACTACTGAAATAATTATCACAGCTCAGTTGTTTACCAACCTGCTCCAACCAAACCAAAATATTATCACAAAAATGAAATAAACACACTGCACTGGCAGAACCACTGGGTTGCAGAGGGAGGGTACCTAAGGTTACAGAACAACACTTAACAGTTTATCTTCACTAGGTGTAAATATATTTCTATTTCTAATTGATACCACAAAGTAGTGTATCAGTAATTATCTCCTTTAACTGCCCAAATCCACACTGCAGCTTTCCTGCCTGTGCTTCACAGAATTATCTCTTCCTAAGTCCCAGCTTTACTTAGTGAATTTTGAGGACCAGATTAAGTCTGAGGAGTATCTGGACTGAGTAAAAGACAAATCCTCTTCCTCTCACAGAATGCAAGATGGACTCTGAAAATGCCATTGAGAGCTTTCCTTGGAATTGATTTAAATTAGGAGGCTCTCCAGCTTTCCAATGGTTTCCTAATGAAGGGCTCTATGAATTGTGGCCCTAAATGTAGATGTTTAGAAGCTGAACATGTCAAGACAGTAATGCAGCAGAAAAATGATGTAATTTATAAAAGACACTTTGCAATATATTATGACACAGCTACCATAGAGCATAAATGCCATTTGACCCTAACTCTGTAATAGTTGCTTCCCTGATATTAATTTAGGCATCTGTCTGAGGAGAAAATACAACAGATGGATTCAGGCAGAGATGGAGATCTAAAAAAATAATAAGCAGTGTTTTTCTTGGTACCATCACACGAGTATTAAACAATTTAGGCTGAAAAGATGAACACATAATTTCCCCAGTGTGCCTGTTTTACTGGCCATCACACCAGGCAGAAAGAGTGAGAGTTATACAGATGTCAGTGTCAGATCTGAAAACCTGTTCTCATCTTCCTCTGAAGAAGACTGAGAGGAAAACAAAGAGAGACTTTTAAACCAGCCTAAGACTTGATTTTTTTTTTCTGTCAAAAAAATCTTACTGCAGTACTTGAAGTGTATTCAAACCAGAGTGGTTTCCCACCTAGGATTGTGGGGTAGAGAGTCTAAAATTAAATTGAAGATTATATAAAATAGGCGAGCCCATGACTGTTCCTGGCCTTGGCTGAACATGTGTGGAGCAATTTGGCAATTATTCAGCTACATCTGCATTCGTGGCACACCCTGGAATACCCCAGTGCTTACCTGCAAGAGGTTCTGATCAGTGGCATATTGTTTGCAGCCTCCTTGCAAGGAGCATTGTGAGGAAAGCTGTGTCTCTCCCACACACACATATGGTTACATAGACAGGAATTAAGAAAAGATCTTTCTTACCTTTCTCTGGCTCTCCACATGGCAAGCAAGACTTCCTAGAGAGGAGGAGCAAAGAAAATAATTAGACATCCAAAACTGAAAACACTGATTTTTGTTCTCACAGACTGGGTGATAAACAAGAAGACTCGTCCCTATATTTTGAAACTTTTTTTTCTGACAAGTTTTGCACAAATCAAACAGTGCAATTACGCTTAAACAACCCTTACAATGGTCCATTAACCCATCAATCTCATCTGGGAAGATGATTTCCCTGCCCCAAATCTGACAATAATGCTGAGATTGTGAGCAGAACACAAAAGCCAGGACTCTCAGAAATGAGATATTACAACAAGTGTAAAGGCTGTTAGACTGATCAACAGCAAATCCTTGAGACCCATGGCATCTACACTAGAACTGGAGTAATTTTAAGTTCAAGTTGTATTTGGAACTAGCAGACACTTCAGTCTGACCCACTTCATATCCTTTTCCTATTCCAGGTCTGAAGATGGGAGAATGACTTTTGAACCAGGCTCTATTGCTTGCATAGTCATCTTCCGTTCATTAAGAAATATAGATTTAAAGAAAAATTTTTTTGTGAAAAGTTAGATTTTAAATTGAATTTTAATCTTCCTGCTCCCACCTTTGAGGCTCTACATAACTCTGCTCCTCACTTCTCACTTGATTTAGTCACTTCTCTCATCACACTTCACCCATATCACCCCAAAAGCAATTTAACATAATCAAGTGTCCAGCTATCCCAAAGCCACATCTACAGTTGCCTCCCCCTTCTTCAACAAAATATATTTTACTTTAAAAGCTCATTTACTCACACTACTGTCCACTCCACATTCAACCTGAAGGCTCAGTAACTTGTACTCCCTCTCCAAATCTACTTTGCAATTTGTTTGGAATCCCTCATTTCATATATTTATCTAATTTCTTCTAGATTTCATTAAGCCAGGCATTGCTTTCACTCCTAAACAGCCAGGTTGCTTTGATCACAGTAAAATTTCCTCAGGGAAGCAATTCCTGCTTTCACTTACTGTTATATCTTGCCTTTAAAAACAACAAGGAGATAGATTGGGGCTTAAGATAAATGATTGAGTGGCTCATATTTTATAAAAGCCAGTTTACTTAACACTAATAGTGAAGAGGTGTTGACAATTTAGGCAACAATTTATAAGAGTGGAATGAAATCACTATGATTTATTCCGGTGCTCTTCTGTGCCTATAATTCTGGAAGTTACAGGTAAGAGGTCTGTACCAGAGGAAAGGAAAATACAGCCTGGATGTGTCAGCATTTCCAGGACTAAAATATTGCTTGCAGATATAGCTGGAGGTAAAAATCTTTCTGCTGGGATTGGAAGGGTCCTACAGACACTGCCAAACACAGATTGGCATGGCTTCCCTACACGGGGCTCAGGGAGTCTCCCCAGGCTGAAATAATTCACCTTCTCAGGGGAGCCTGAAACAGCAGCTCCAGCTGAGGATAAGGAGATCTACAGTACAGATTCCTCATGTTTTAACAAACTCTAATGTTTGCCATTTAACTCAGAATGAACCACTGCCCTTCCACTTCTTGGTGAAGAATGTTTCCAAGTTGTTGTACCAGGTAACTGAGAGTGATTACATTCACACCAATTTCTTTAGTCCATTTTCTCACTGTAGGCATCTCTGTGCCATGCAGCTTCAAGAGGCAAACAGAAAAAAGCTTTGCAACCTCTCTGACAAAGAATAATTTTGGCAAACACATTGCAATAACATGAAGTGTCAGGAAATCAAAACTTCCTGAACAGCTCAGCAAACATTTCTAAAGAAATGCGAAGTACTGAATCAAAAGTACAAATCCTTTACGAGATGGGAAGACCCTTCTTTAAAAACCTGCAGTCTGGATAAAGTCACCTTCTTACACTGAATGCCCTTCCTGGTAAGCATAAAAAGCAGAGCAAGAAATAAAAGGTGTTGAAGTTAAAAATAATTCTGTCTCATCTGTGATAATACTTTCACATGCAATTAATATTTGAACATATAGAGGGTTGTTAAAAGCCTTGACTACTTTATATACATATTTAAGAAACAGAACTGCTCCTTCATGGCCCAGGCAGAGGTATAATAGGTAAAATTTAAATCAAATTAGTACCTTCATATTACGACTCCTCTAAGATAAATTTAAATGTTTTTAAATTCATATAAGTATATGGAATTCCTAAACCCTCACTAACCCCAGCATCTCCAGGAGATATCCACAACCTCCTCAAACCATCTCTGATTCAGCCTTGTGTTAAGTGGCACCTGATCTGATTTGGGTTAACTGGGATTAATTAGCACAACCAGGAGACACACCAAAACCACTGAGTGCTGGAACCTGGTACTTTTTAATGTTTTCTATTCTAAACCTGAAAATGAGTTACCATGGACAAGCTGTGAATCCTGCCTATGTGCTGAAGTGTTAAGTACTCCTTTTCATCAAGTTACCACACAAAAAAATGAATAAAAGCCTTCTGATCTTGGCCAGTCATGTCTTCTCCCTCCATATCCAGTATATCCTCTTTTCTACAAAGAGTTTCTTCTCAGAAGCCCCTCCTCAGTGGCAAAATGTAACCATTTGTAAGTTTTGGAGGCCCATTTTCACCTTTCATTCCTCATGATGGTCACTTCCTGGGTGAGATGAGACTTTTCCCAAAAAGCTTCTCATCCTGTAAGGCCTTAGAAGAAAACTTTGGTGTGTTGTTTTCAAATTATCTGCAGAATGCCAGGTTTTAGAAAGGCTAATTTTAGGAATGGGGAGACAATCCAAGTTCACTCCCTGGAGAGCTGAGAGTGTATATCTACAGTGTACATAACTTCAAGAAGCAAATTTACATCATTCACTCCACTTTGATGCAGATGTTAGAACTTCTCCTGGAATTTCACTACTGTTCTTGAGCCTTCAGTCACAGATGTATTTTAACCTTATGAGAACTGAAATATTTTTTCATATGGGCTGAGACAGCTATTTTTTTCTACCTTTTTAGTAAGTAAAACTGTATTTAAACTACAATATCTGAAGCAAGCCTACTCATTTAACAGCAACTTGAAAGGCACAAAAGACTAGGGAAAACAAAATTATTCAACTAATGAAAAAAAATCTTTTAATTTTGAGCAATTACCAGTCAGCGATAGGAAAAAACCTCCCAGTACCTCATCTATTAAAGAATTGCCAACTAAATACACCCCAAAAACCCCTCATCAGTACATTCAGGGGAAGAGCTGCTTCATTTAGTGCAGGGGCACAGCCCCAGCTCTCTCTAATTACACATCACTCAGTGAGCTCGCGCACAGCCCAGCGTGTTCCTGGTGACAGCAGTAAACAGGGGCTGATGGAAACTGCTAATTTAGAAATTAGGCACCAAAAATAGAATCTTAATCTGCCACTCCAGCGAGTCTGACAGCAGAAGGGATCCATTAATCTGAAGTTTCCCAGAGCAGCCAATCTGGTCTCGGCCAGGGGTGTGTGACAGGCAGGTTATGGATGAGGATCTCAATGCTCCACCATTCCATGGACTTCTGGGAATATCCTGCACTTTATTCTGCCCCAGCTAGCTTGAGAAACAAAAATGTCCCTTCAATCTGATGTATTTAAGCTGAATATTACTTCTCTTTTGGTGCAAATCTGTTTGCTGTCTGTCTATTAAGTCAGTGGTAGATCCTTTCATCACTAATGACTGAAACACCTTTGTATGGACTTTGTGCAGCCTGAGCTCAGCAGCATAAAAAAAACCCCCAAAACTGTCCCTTCATTGCCAATATTTAACATGGAAAGAGTCCTGCAATTTTGGATCTCTGCAGTGCAATAATTTTGAGAGGAGTGGGCAGGCCTGCACAAAGAATCACCTGCTGTGGCAGAGCCTTACTGCAGTAATTCCAGTAAATAAATTCAGAGAATATCAGGAATGAGTGATCCTAAAGCAGATATATTGGTTTGTTAAACATGTCCTTGATTGGTGAGGTGCTGCTGTATTTTAGTAACAGTGATTTCTTCTTCCAAGGAAAAAATAAGCACACAACACATCTACTTTGGGTAAACACAAAGAGAAATGAAACACTGAGAACACACTCCTACAGTAAGCAATCACTAACATTTAAATGCATGGATTTTATTGTTAAATTAATATTAAACTAATTAATGTTGAAGACTGGTCAATAAAAGTCACAAGTTCCTTTGCTGTTTATTAACATGCCATCATAAAATACATGGACATATAATTCATGTACTAAAAAATGTGTACATATATGTGTGTACATATAAAAAATGGGGGTTTAATATATAAATATATTTAAGAATTTGTATTCTTAAATATATTTCTATATGAAACAGTAAGTGTATTTCAAAGAGATGACTCCATTATGTTGATTCCTGCCTTTCTGAGGAAACATGAAGGAGCAGTCTTCTTCCTCACCTGGGGATGAATAACTCTGCTCTTACTCAACTGCAGTTTCATATTGTTTCTCCTCTCCAGCACGAAAACCTTGCACAGAAATAATTCTTTGTGGTATCTGAGAGGGAGACAGCCTCCTGAGACACAGAAAAGTGATTCACAAGAAGATGCATTCATGCCAGCCCATAACAATATCCTGTTTGTGCAGCCCCTGAGCCCCCAGCTCTGCAGCCACCCAGAGCAGGGTGAAGCCCATCCCACCTCTCTGCCCCTCCAGCAAAGCCCATTAAAGTTAGAACAGCCTTAACTCAGCCCAACACACACACACACACAGAGCGTTTTCCTTCCAATCCCTCTGCAAGTTTAGCCTAAATTCAATATGTTTCCACTGTAGGCTATGTTTACTGAAATAAAGCTACATTCAACTATGGGCAACCTGTCTTTGAACATATGCTGTAGGCAGCAATCTAGCAGAGAAATGGGCGACAAGCTGTGAGACTAAACTTTTATCATCGGCTCCATAAATCAAGATGAAAGCTATAGACTTCCTCCTGTGGACCTCATACAGCCTTGAGAAAGAAAGTTAAAATATTTAGATTGAAAGAACAAAATAATATAAAGAGAAGAGAAGAAAACAGCTCAAAGTGAAAATTAGTTGAAGCATTTGTCCAGTACTAAATAGAGTTCCCAAGAAAGCACATTTTAATGTATTTTTTTAAAGATATACTTGACATCAATTGCTAATTAGTAAGATTAATGATGTCTGGGCCATTCAAAAGTCTTCTTTCTTCAGTCCCATTCATGTTGTTTGCACAGAATTCCCACTAATCCAACTGTACAGCAAGTTATACCAGCACAGCTTTAGTGCAGCAAGTAAGAGAGTCTTCTTGTAATTATCACCTGTCAGCTAATTAAGCAATTTACAGCACATCATATAGGCAGGTAATAGCACCTGTAGCCCCATAAACAATAAATCCATATAGATTCCATTAAGTTTCCAACATATATAAAATTACTGTAGAGAATGGGGTTTGCAGTGATGTTTTTGCACTGATAATGAATACAAAACAACTGTCCTTTGTGATCTCTGGGGAGGATTTCAAAATTCCTCAATATCTGGTTAAAAGAGACTTTGCAATTCTATTGAGAGCCCAGCTGCAGAGCTGCCCCAGCCCGGGCAGCACAGGAGGGACCTGGAGCTGCTCAGAGAGCCCAGAGGAGGCTCCAGCATGAGCAGAGGATGGAGCAGCTCTGCTGGGAGGAAAGGCTGGCACAGCTGGGATTGTTCACCTGCACAGGAGAAGCTTTGGGCTGAGCTCAGGGCGGCCCTGCAGGGCCTGAAGGAGCTGCAGCAAAGATGGAGAGAGACAATTGCCAAGGGCTGGAGGGACAGCACACAGGGAATGGCTCCCAGTGCCAGAGGGCAGGGCTGGATGGGAGATTGGGAATGAGGAATTGTTCCCTGTGAGGGTGGGCAGGCCCTGGCACAGGGTGCCCAGAGCAGCTGTGGCTGCCCCTGGATCCCTGGCAGTGCCCAAGGCCAGGCTGGACACTGGGGCTGGGAGCAGCCTGGGACACTGCAAGGTGTCCCTGCCATGGCAGGGGTGGATGAGGTGATCTGTATGGCCCCTTCCAATCCAAACCATTCTATGATTCTATCCATTTTTCCTACCATTTAAGCCCTCCCTCCCTGCATGGCATTACTTCTTTCACATCAGAAGGATAAAAGAATAACCTTACATGGAGCACTGGCATCATATCTAGAAGCAGCATGCAAAGGTAGGGTTTAGACTTCAAAATAAATAAATACATAAATAAATAATTCATCCCCAGGCCAGAGATGTCCTCTGAAATCCACAGAGCAAAGCTCACCCCTGGTAACTCCTCTTGCCCTGCACGCTCCAGTCCCATTGATCTCACCAGGGGATCCTCTCAAAATGAGAGCTGCTTATTAGAGCTCAGCTTCTATGTGCACATCTAAGAGGGGAATTTTGTCCTTCAGACAGACCTATGATCAAGACATAAATTTAGACAAAAAGGAAACAGGAGTATGTGAACTACTTTTGCATTTGCACAAGCAAAGGGGGTAACAAGACAGGAATGGGAGTGCCTTGAAATGACCTTTACATCTCTGCACACCGAAACTGGGCACAGAAATGTGAAAAATGTTCCTGTTTTACCAGAAGCAAATACCAAATTATGAAGTTCATTACTCCAAGCAGTAGAAAAAGAAATTATTACAACAATTTTGCCCTTATTTTTCATCTGCTATTTGTCATGTCCTCTTCTACTCTCTCTCTAATATTATACAGGTTCCATCTTTTCATTTAATCCTCCCAGTCTTGGAAATAACGAACCACAAGAAGTCAACAAGAACCTTCATACTTACCACATTTTCTTGTGAAGGCATCAAATAAAAAAGAGCTGTAATACCTTTCTGACTTCCATTCCTGCCAACATGGCTCTGACAGAACACACATTTCAGAGACCTCCTGTATATTTTATTTCTTTTTTCTTTGAGCCTTCTCATTCAGAGCTATTTAAATTAACCATCTCAGACTAATGGTAAAGTGCTCAAGAGCTAAGTACAAACTATGACAATATTAGTATTTCTTCCCTTTCAGAGCATTATGTAAGGTTTGCTTTACCTCCTGATATGATACCTGATACGGCCAGGACACACCAAAACTATTCCTATTATATAAAAAGGCAAATTTTCCTTATTTCATTTAAACCTAAGACATTTTCTAAATTCAAATTAATATGCACGCACTTTGTATCCTCTCTGACACAAATCTGTGCAAGGTGCTATTTACAGTGTGCCTTTTTACCTACCTACAAATTCTTCTATCAGCAGATAAAAGAGATTTATTGTCAAATTCCCATTTTATCTTCCAACATTTGCCTAGTGGGAAAGCATAAAAGAGACAGGTGACCTCGTGTTTGGGGGTTTGGATCAGTGCTTAGTAATTCCCTGAGACAAATCCTACTTAAGGAGCAACATTCTTGTGGGTTTTATTTTTATTTTTTGTTGTTGTTGTTGTTGTTGTTTTTTTTTTTTTTGTTTGTTTTTTTGGGTTTTTTTTTGGTTAGATCTAAATATTTGACACCACTTTTAGAGCTACCTTTTAGAAGGTGGATTTAACTGTTAAAAATTATAGGGGGAAAAAACCCCATTTGTTTCTAAAACTCAGTGCAGATATTTGAGTTTAATTTGAAACCTTTGTATTGAAGTAAAATAGACAGATGTCTTGCTAATTCTGGTGTGCCAGGGCATGGTGTGCTGCTGAGGGGAGGAATGCAGAGATTCCAGGTGCTGGGCATTTGTGTGAATAAGGATGTGCAGAACCAGAATATTTAACACTCCAGCATTTGCAGACAGACAATTTCAGACTTCAATCTCCAGACATCTGGACTGTAACCACGGGAATGCAGTGAGAGGACACTGCTCCTCAGCCCCGGTGCCACCCCACACCCTGGTGCTGCTGGCTCTGCCACACGGTGACACGAAGCAGTTTCACAGGCTTGGAGAAAAGTGACAGTGCCTGGGAGTGTCCTACTGCTCAATTTGTCACTGCAGACAGCCTCTGCCTCACCTCAGAGAAGGGCTTTTGAGGAAACTTCGTGTGAAAGAAAGGACACTGAGAATAAGTGCAGGAGTGAGGTCACAAAGCTCTAAGGATGTCCTGCTGTTCTTCCTTTCATCACCATGAACCTGGTACCCTCGACAGGCACAGCTCTATCCTACCTTTGTCAGCTGACAGTGGGGAAAAAAGAGAGACCTTATCTCCTACTGATGTTTCCCAGCTGTCATCCGGCTGGAAAAATCCTGCCTTCACAAAATAAATTCAGTAGAACACTGTTTTTGGTGGCCTTGATAAAATGCCTGTGCAGGCTGTGCTTCTCCTGGGGGCTGTGGGAGATGGAGATGCAGGCTCTGCTGGCCCTGTGCTCCCAGAGCAGCTCCAGATCTGTGGCTGCAGTGCAGGAATGAATCTGAAGAGAGAGAAAATAGTGGCCATGGCCTGACTGGATGTCACTGTCTCAGGGGGAAGGGAGGTGCTGTCGCTGCAGAAACAGAGAGCAGTGAACACACACAGGGAAGTCTGAATGATCCAGGCTAAAACAGTCCAAATCCTACAGCAGACTTGAGATCTCTGGTTTTCAAAGCAGATCTCAGTAAATCTCTGAGAGAGCACTGTACACACTAACAGTAAATCTCCGCTAGAACCACACAGGAAAATGTAAATAGTAAATGATATAGTAAAATGTCATCGTGGAGCATTTTGGAGCAGTATTTTTAGCTTTTGGTGCTGGAAATCAAAAACTCCAGCCCTTTGTGTTCTAAGGAAGAGAACGAAAAGCAGCAGATTTAAATGCAGATAAAGCAAAGGTAACACCTGCTGTTACATGCTCAGTTACTTGAGAGGAAGCTGATGCCTACATCAGAGACAAGGAAACATTGACTGCACAGCTCTTGTAAGTGCTACGAGTGCACAGGAACTACACAGCCCAACTGCAGCAGCAGGAAGGGAAAACCTGCTATTTTATTTAATAAAAACCTTCATGTTTATTAAAATCTTCATTTTAATTACTTGTTATTTCCTTTAAGTTGTCATCTTCCTGGACTTACAATTTTACATTTCTCTAACCCATTTGAAATGGATGATTTAAGAAACAAGGTGAGATAAAAAACTTGAAAGCAATAACATGATTCATCTGAATCAAGCTCTCTTATCCTCCACTCTGGTTTATGACTCCAGATGCTGCATCAACCACCTGGCCTCCTCCTTCCTCTGCTTTGGCCCTAACAGAATATTTCAATATTTTGCTTGTGATTTTATTAAAATTTGATGTTTGAGTGTTTTCCCATTTGGATGAGACAAATTCTAAAAGCTACACAATGCATTTAATAAATCACATTACTTGGCTGAAGAGGTGTTATCCTGGAGGGAAATTACTTTATATAATTCCTACCTACAAAGAGCTGGAGAGGGCCTTCTTAGGGTCTGCAGTGCCAGGAGCCAGGGAATGGCTCCCAGTGCCAGAGGGCAGGGCTGGATGGGAGATTGGGAATGAGGAATTGTTCCCTGTGAGGGTGGGCAGGCCCTGGCACAGGGTGCCCAGAGCAGCTGTGGCTGCCCTGGATCCCTGGCAGTGGCCAAGGCCAGGCTGGACACTGGGGCTGGGAGCAGCCTGGGACAGTGCAAGGTGTCCCTGCCACGGCAGGGGTGGCACTGGATGGGATTTAAGTTCCTTTTCAACCCAAAACACTCTGGGTTCTTGATACTGATGGCTGCAGGGGCCATACTGAGGTATCAACTCCACATAACATGTTTTTTCCCTTCACCCATTATCTCCATCAACACCTGCACCATCCACTGGGATTTATTCTCTCTACTCTTGATTCTCTCACCCCACCAGAAATGTAGGACATCAAACACTTATTCTTTCAGGATAATTTCTACTCTAAAAGACGTGGTTTTGGTTGTGACTGTAATTTTGAATAATTACAGTAATTCTTGTGCATTGTGATACATCCAGCCACTGGATGCCTTGTTGTGCTTGGTCTGAATTTGTACATGTCTCCTGGAACAGCTTTTTTGAATTGTGACCTGTGTGACACATTAAGGGCATGGCTCAATCATGCCACGGCCACTTTACCAGAGACCTGCATCACCTGGGCCTGTGAGGAAGGCATTAAAGTGGGGTAGGGGCTACTGAAAGCTGCTTCCAACAGCTCTTCCTGCTCTCCCCCCAGCTGCTGCCTTTTCTCTTCTCAAGGCCTTAGTCCCTGGCAGGGTGTCTCAGCACTGCTGGTGTCATCTGTCCCATCCTGAGACAACCCACAAATGGAGTTTCATTCTCTTGCTGTTTTCATGACATTTGAATCTTTACTTTGGCAGCCATTAAACCCAGTAAGAAGCAGTCAGTTTATAAAATATTGGTATGCACAAAGTCACCAAGACAAAGGCAGCCTCTCTGCTGAACATGGCACTGCAAGTGACAAATCTCTTTAAAAATTAAACTCTTTTCTCCACACAATCCACACAGAAAACTCAGATCAACAATAATAAATACTTTAGAGTCAAATGTTGAGCCAACATGAATAATCCAGTGTGCACTGCAAAAATGAAACCAGGAGAGCAAATAAAAACAGTCCTTCAAATTAGTATAAAGAGGAAAAGATTGGTTTGGTTTTTCTTAGGAGTAGAAAAGTAGGTATGTTAACCACACTCCCTAGGGATGGTAAGAACACAAGAGTGATGCAGAAAGGCTCCTCCTACTTGTTATATAATTAAAGTATAGATATAAAAGCTTTTGAAAATCCAGGTAATGAGCACAACCATCACTCAGCCCATCCTGCCAGTTTGCCATTCTCCTCCTCCTCTCCTGCCCAGTATTCAGGGGAATAAACAAGTCACCTAAACATGCAAACAGTTTTGTTCACTCTGAGTGGACACCTAAAATGTGCCAAAGAGCTTCCCAAGACAAACACATCCTTCCCCACAAACTCCCAAACCCTGGGCTGTGCAAAATGCTTTTTGAGTGCATTCTGTGCTGCTGTCCTCAAGCACAAACAGCTTCCCAGGAAAACACCGTGCACTTATTACATCTTATCTCAGAAGAAAAGCCAGCTTATCTACAGGCAATCCTGGGAGAGTTATTTCATTATATTCATCTTTATGCATTTTAAAACTGCATGCAGTGCACAGGTCAGGCTCAGCAAAGTCTTGGCTGCAGAGCCACAGCAGCAGGACCCTCCCTGGGACTCTAATTGCTGGCAGAACTCCGCAGCTCTCTTTCATATGTGCAATGTGGGGATATTTTCTTAGTTAAATGCTGCCTTGCCTTTTGATCCTGTTCCTGCTGATGATGCTGAGTGATAATGATCTGTGCATCTGGACTATTGATAGATAGAAAAATTAATAGCACAGTTAAAGCTAGTTGGGAACTTTTATTTACTTTGACCTAAATTACCAGAACAACAGAAATTTCAATGTGACTAAAAGGCAGGAAATTTAAAGGTAGTTTTAAAAATTACCTACAGTTAAATTTTCAAGCTTCAAAAATCTATTGAAACAACCAGACTGATAAGAATTAAAATAATACCAGACATACAGCTCACTTCTGATAAGAGCTTTTCCAATTATACCCACTATGGTGCTGCTACAAATATTTTCTATTGCAGCATGACTGTCTCTCCCCTTGTACAAAGCAAATACTTGGATTTTGCTGAATTTGTCTTACATCAGTACTAAAACCAACAAAAAGCTACTGCACAGGTCATTATTTTTTTTGCAATTTATTTTCTCCATTCACTCAGATAATCACTAAATGAATAACTAACAGGAATTTAAATAAAATACTAAATTTGGGCCACTGTAGAAAATATGAGAAGAGACAGTCTCTAAGACACACAAGTTGGACATAAGATGAGGCAGAAAAAAAGTGTCATGAAAGTCACTTTCACACTTGATTATGCATTTTATAATATTCTCTATGCATCTAGAAAGTTTTCCAATCAAGATTCAATTCTGTCCCTCCCAGCCATGCCCTTGCACCAGCCCCCAAGATAAACAGAGGCTTAGGAAGGACTGACATTATATTAGAGGACATACTAGATCATCACATGACTATTTGTCTGCAAATCAATTGCAATAAACTCAATAAATGTAATTACAGGAAATCCTGCAATATCTATCTCCTCACAGTGCAGTATTATTTTGCAATCAAAAAAGTTCTGATAAAATCAGGTTTGTGCAAGCATAATCTGCACTGACAAAATAGTACCAATGGTACAAGCATAAAATCCTTGGGAGCAATGAATGCTGACCTGAAGAATTTAATGTTGGCAAAAGAAGGTGGTGTAGAGGAGAGTTTTATGACTATCAAGTGAGCAGGTAACAGATAACAATCTGATTACTTCAGTTTCACACTTACAGAGGACTGGAAAGCAGAAAGATAATGATTTTGTTTCAACACATCCCAATTTAAGTACAAATCAATGAAAACAGAAAAAAATAAATTTTTAAAATGCACATAATCACCTCACTTTATTAAGTGAAATGTTCCATTGGTTAGAAGTTTGATGGGATTATCTACCAAGATTGATATTATTACAACAGATTATTCTTTCCAGTGAGACTGCAGACAAAAAAGTGAGCCTGTAGAAGCACAGTATTACATTTAATCAAATTTCTTAGAAATAATAGTTCTATTATATTAGCATTTGAGCAGCTTTCAATGAACCAACGGGCAGCTGTGTCTTCATCTTTTATTTCTAACCAGCTAATAAACCTACAGGTTGCCAAAGCCATGCCCAGATGTTGGTGTGCCTTCTCATTCCTCATCATCTGACTGCAGCCATGTGCACTCCACTTAATGACTGCTGCACAAAATGTCTACAGGAAACAAAAGCACATTTTTAAAAATTAAGCTTCTTTAGTTGGTCTATCAAGTTGCCACCATGGTATTTTGTTTATTGAGTGAGCATTTTGGTTTAGAGCCTCTTGTGGAATAAATCCCAGTGGGTGGATTAGAAATGAAAGCAGAAGGGCCTGTTGGGGTTTCTGAGGGCAGGATGGGGATGGGGGAAGGCATTGCCCCCAAAGTCCAGAACAAACAATATGGGAAATCAGCACAAGCAGTTTAAATCTGAAAAGTGTCATTAGGCAAAGAAAAGGTTAAGATTAAGAGTACTTGTTTGGGGTATTGTAGAGACAAACAGAGAAGTGAAATTAAAATGATGCCAGAAACAGAACATGGGAAATAATAAACTAATATACCAAGAAAATAAAATAAAGAAATAAAAGGTCTTAAGAATTTAAGAAGAGTTTAGCAACTCAAACAAAAAAATATTTATTCTGGGAAGAGTTAAGCAGAGCCTTAATTATGTGACTTTGAAGATAGGGGCTTATTTTTTTGTTTGTTGAATTTATTTGTTGAGTTTGAGGGTTTTTTTGTTGTTGGGAGGGGTTTTTAATGGCTTTTTTTTGTGGCTTCCCCTCCCTCCCCATTCCCTCCCAACCCCAAAAGGTTCTGTTAAGCTCTGTACTGAAAAGAACAGAAAATAAACATCCCAAATTCACTTTCTGCATGCCACTCACAACTGAGCAGCTCTGCTATACCCCCTAAAGTCATCCCTTTTCCAGGCTGAAAAATCCTGTTTGATTCAATGCCCCATATACAGAACACGTCCCATATTTGATTATCCCTGGTGTGCTTCATGGGAAAACTTAAATTCTTTGGACAAACAGACATAAAATCCCTGGAGTAACACTCTTATCTGTCCACTGAATGTACCTGAAGTGAGACCTGAGATGTTTTAAACCAAATGCGGTGGGTGTGGAGAGCAGTGGACTCACAACAACCTGGACAGAACAAATGGAATTGTGCCCAGAGTGAGTCCCTCCAGGTTTTCCAGAGCACAAAGCAGGCTCTCCAGCCCACCCAGAATGCCAAGGCACTGCTATCAAACTGTGCAGGAGATAAATCCTCCCAGCTAAGCACAGAAATAAATGACATATCAGAACTGTTAAGCTCCACAGCTGTGAGAGTGGTGCTTTAAAAATGAAGCACATAAACCATACTGGAGAGGGGTTTGATAATGATCCCACAGTCACAGTCCAAAAGGCTGCCTGCTCAACAGAACCTTCTGGGGACTTGCACAATGCTTTTCCCAGCTTCAGGGTCCCAGTTAGGCTCAGGATTACAGCTGCTCAGGCCAGGACCTGTGGAGAAAGCAGAGCAGCTTAAGAATCTCTATGTTAAAGCTGAAGGCTGCCAATATTAAAGTAAAACATAACGTGAAATTTTAATTTTGGATTTAAGCATCTGAACCCTGCTTGTGTCTGGTGAAAAGCCACCCGTGCTGGTTTGTAATCATCACTGCTCTGCTGGGCTGACCTGAGCATTCAAATCATGGGAATCTACTTGGAAGGATGATTGATTTCAGTCTTTTAAGTAGACCCCTCATCCACATAGCAATTGAAAGAAAAAAAAATAAAAGCTTGATGGTGAGCTGCCTATTCAGCTCCCCATGCTTATTTTTTTTCCTGAAAGGTCAGATAATTGAAAATTGCAATTTAGCTGTCTTGGAAAAAACCCAGAAGAAAGCAGGAGCTGTGATACAGACTTACTAATAGCAGAGTCAAGACACGTAGTTACTCTGTGCTTACCTCATCTGCATTGTTTTCATTTACTTAATTTCAATTAGATTGCAAATTATACAGGGATTAAGGTGTTTCTGCTGTGTGACCTATTCAATTTTGCAGTCAATTGATTTCTACTTATTTAGTAAGTGTTTGGACATTAGCTGCAGTGGCAGTTGGATTTGCACTTGAAGTCAACTCTCCAGCATGGCAAGATGCTCACAAGTTTTGTTCCTCAAGAACATGGTGGAGGAAATAATAAAATGCAGGAAAGGACCTGGATGAAGATCACCTTTAACAAGATTTAAGTCACCAATGAAACAATTTGGCAAAACCAAACACTATATGTATAGTAGGACATGTTAACAAAGCACTTTGCAAAACTCAGTGTTATCCTTCCACTCCATCAGGATCTTAAGATAAAGATTTAGTTTCAGCATCTTCCATAATGATCAGTTTCAGCATCTTTCTTCAAAAATACTGATGGGAAAACACTAACAAGGCAGAGATTCAAAGATAAGAGAGAAAAGTGTTAACTGCTCAAGCAAAGGGGAGGAGAGAGGGGAAAGGCTGGCCAGAGTTCAAGCCAGAGAAGAAAATTCCAGGGGAAAGGGAGATGGGAGGACATGACAACAGTCTTCAAATAGAGTATTCTGCTGCAGACAAGAACAGTGATTACTGATGTCTCTGGTCAGTGCAGCAGCCAGAGGATTAAGCTGCAGCAAGGAAGAGCTGGGTTAGACATCAAGAATAATGTTCAAGTTACTGAAGGAGTTCACTGAAGCAGTTTAGTTTCTGTCAGTAGATCTGTAGCAGTTGGACATGCAACTGTCAGAAATGACAGAGAGTTCATCTGGATTTTCACAAGGGGCAGAAATAATGAATGGCCATCTGAGGTTTGTTCTGATCACATGAGAAGCTACACAATATTAATCTCCTCTGCTCTACATTCCTGAAAACTGAGGGCAGCTTCTCTCTTAGGCAAGGAGATTTTAAGAAAGGGGCCTAGAATGATTCTAACATTTTTAAATCAAGGTGTAGTGAAAAGAGGCTCCCTGCTGGCAAGCCAGGGACCTTGATTTGTTATTGGCAGAGATGTCACAAGTGAGTGGGACAACTCTGGGATGGTACAGACAGGAAGCACTCCCCTCCTCTTTGCATCTTACCATGCTGAAAGGCCACGTTTCCGCTGGCTTTTCATTTCATCATTGAAATGAAAATTGAAATGATCATTGAAATGATAATGGCATTAGCATAATTAATAAAGAAGTTAAGAGGGATCCTGGTGTAGCCATGATATTTTATGAAAAATCCTATGCTAGGATTTTTCCTATCCTGAGGAGCTGAGAGCCTCAGGACAGAAATGCAAACAATAACTGTGTGCTGCTGTGGAATGCCACAGGTGCATCTTCCATTGGTCCATGGTGATTGTTTTCAATTAGTGACCAATCACAGCCACCTGTGCCAAGGCTGTGAGCAGTCACAGGATTTTGTTATGCATGCTATTCTATTCTATTCTATTCTATTCTATTCTATTCTATTCTATTCTATTCTATTCTATTCTGTTCTGTTCTATTCTATTCTATTCTATTCTATTCTATTCTTGTTCTCTGTAGCCTTCTGATCATCTTCTCTCTCTGTTCTTTCAGTATACTTTTAATGTAGTATTTTAGTACATTATATAACATAATAAATCAGCCTTCTGAGCAAAATGGAGTCAAGCCTTGTGTCCTCACATGGGAGGATCACCGCAAGATCCTGGATATTCTGATGAAATGTTCAGAGCCTTCAGTAGGACACCAGTGACTAGTGAAGATGCGTGAAGGGAGAAGGTGCTTCAAGATCTGGTGCCAGGCTTCAGTGCTGTGCAGTAGGAATATGGCCAGAGGAACTGCAGCCCTGCCCTTACTCAGCAGCATTCACACCCAGGTCTCACCCAGAAAACAACACCAGCTTCACTTCAGCTGCTGGCATATTGTTCATAGCTTGTAAGGGACCAAAACCTGGCAGCCCATCCCCTCCTGTGCCCCTGCACTTTTCAGCATGCAGGAAGTTTGGTGGCACCAGCTGCATTCCCTGTGTCCTTCCCCTTCAGTGGCTGCACAGAGGAGCATTTGTCATGGACACACAACCCCCAGCACAGGCAGGACAAGGCAGGACAGGGGAATACTGCTGGCACTGCCTCAGCCATTGGAAATGCAACACAGGTAGAACCTGCCAGATCTTCTCCAAAAATGTATTGCAAATTCATTTTTCTTTCTTTTGCCCAAGTAGAATTTTTTTCTATTTCATGAAGACTTCAATCCTTCCTTTACCCAGGCCAACTGTCCAACTCAGAGCAATTGTGGCATCCTTTGCCAAAAGCCATCAGGAAAACCCTCGCTGTGACTGCGAGAGGCATTTTTTATGTTAAGGTTTGTGCTTGCTGAACATGTCTGATATTAACTCATTTTGCATTGCTCTTGTTTAGCCTTGCTGCTTAGGGGGTTGTTCTAACCTGCTCTGTGGATTGAGGGGACATGTTTGCCACAAAATATTCCAACAAAAAATTGATCCAAATTAGTATTCTGGGCCACAGCTTTAGTTGTATTTATTTTTTTGCTCACTGAGTTTGCAAAGCATAGAAATAGCAATCCCCCACTGTTTCCATCATGTTTACTTTCTTGTTATATATGTTTGCTCTGTTTTAGGGTTTTTCCTTCTGATTCTTATTTTATTTTTAAGAGTCAGGGCACAGTTTCTTAAAAGAAAAGCAATCAAACAGGGGCACAGATACTGCTCTGCAGATTAACAGGTAGTGAGGGGTATGTTTGTGTAAAGGACATGTTTTTATGTGCCTCATCCTAAAAACACTGCTGTCAATACAAATACATTCAGCTTATCCATGGAAATCAGTACTTGACAGGAAAGGGATCTGAAAGGGAGCAGATGATTCCACTGTTCTTGTTAAGTGCCTTAAATGTGATCTAAAGGAATTATGAGCAATTTACTCATGAAATACCAGAATGTAGCAATAGTGCTGCTAAGTGAGTATTTATGAAGGAAAACAAAGCAGAATGATTTAACAGGAAGGACTTTGAGTAGAGCATGGAGAGGAAAAGCATAATTAAATCAAGAAGCTCCCATATAACAAGTAGCAAAGAAAGAAAATAAAGCAGTGAAGAAATGAAAGTAAAAACATTCAAGAAATATATTCAATTATTCAAGTTGATACCCTTTTCTCCCCCAAGCCTTGTTCCATGATGAATATCCCCACAATCCTTCCAGCTAGGAAATCACTCTTTGGATGCAGACCAGGAGGTGCAATGAGTCAAACAGAAACAGTCAGGAAGGAGAAAAAAAATACTGAAAAATAGAGTGGCTTTGCATAATGCATATCCACAGTCAGCAATGTGGTCATTGATTTCTGACCCAGAAGGTAAATATAAATAAATAAAAATCTAAAATAGTTTCTCTTACTCAAAGACAAGTTAAATATCAATAGAACAAATACATTATTATTACTGCTCTGACTCTGAGTACTAGCCATGATACAGTAACTTCAGAGAGTTTTCCCCATTCGAAATAGAACTTGAAAATAGCAATGAACCACAAAACCCTGGATCTCCTGGGCCTCTGCCCAAAAGCAGCAACAGTCATTAGTGCCCAGTGATCCAGGTTCTTTGGGTGGCAGGTGAGCAACATTTCCCAGGTGTGGGGGGCAAGAGGTGGATGTTCCTCTGGCTCTGGTCCAGGGGTTTCCCAGATGCCTTGTGCCCCACCTGGGTCACCAAAAACTGATGCCTTGAGAGGCTGCCCTAGAACAGAGGCTGGACAGAGTTACAGAATAAAGTAAGGATTTACTAAAAGGCCTCAACAGATCCACCTTGGGCAGCAGTTCTGCTCCATTTGCATATTGCAGTTAATTGACCAATTCCAGCTTTAGCCCATGCAGTTCCATCCTGCTTGTTTTTCTCTCTTTAGCCCACATTGTTCCTGCTCTTGGGCCTGAGATGTGGATCATTTGTCCTTGGCTCCCAGCTAGAGAAGGAATTGTTTTGTCTCCCTGCTCTGTGTAGAGAGCTCACCATCCCATAATATGAAGCTCAGACCCACGCACTAAAGCAGCACAGAATCTGAAAAATATAAAAGCTAAAACCTGAGGCATCACCCAGGCACTCCTACATCCATGTTGCCTCTCCACACAAGACATCCCATAGCAGCTGTGCAGGAGAAGAGGCACAGGGGTCCTGTGCTGAGACAAAACACTCTTTTAGGTGTTACCCTGGAGAAAGCCTTACTCTCTGAGCAGGAAGGAAGTGCTTCATCCTCCTAAAGCCTCTCAGAGTCACTCAGATGCAAGCACCTTAAAACATTTGCTTGACCACAGCCAGGAAATTCTGCACAGGAGAATTTCAATCTCTGCCCTTAGAGACTGCCTGTGCTTCAATGCCTTCAGCTGAGCCCTGGCTTTGTGACCTGAGCACTCCCTGTGCTTGTAGGAAGCCTGGCTGCCTCTCCAGTGCAGCTGGGGTTTACCTAGCATGAGAACTCAGGCTCAAGCCACCTCCAAGCCTGTAAGCCTAACCTTGGGCAGAACCACTGAATCATTTAGGTGGGAGCAGGCCTCTGACATCACTAAGTCCAACAACCAGCCCAGCCCCACTGCCACGTGTGGCAGCAGCTCTCTGGCCACAGAGAGAAACACAATTTTCCCAGGCATTATCCTGGGAAAAGTCTGTGAGACCAGAGAAAAGAATGAGAAACAATTCTTATCTTCACTTGCTGTACCTGGTATTGTGAACATCTGGAATGTGTTATGGAGATTTGTTTACTAAAGGTTGGTTTCTTAATTAGCCAGTGGTGATGGTGGTTGGATTGGAGGACCAGTTGGGTCCACGTGTGTTGTAAGTCTATAAAAGAGCAATGGGTTTCTTAATAAAGATTATTATTTATCAACCTTCTGTGAATCATGGAGTCTCAGCTAATTATTACCCAGCCAGGGCCCCCCGTGCTCTAATAGCCATGCTCACCACTGAACCTCGACCTCAGGCATCCATATGCTTTGTGAACACTGCCAGGGATGGGGACTCTACCACTTCCTTGGGCAGCCCATTCCAATGTTTCAAATCCTTTCCATCAAAAAAATTTTCCCTAATATCCAATCTAAACTTCTCCTGGCCCAGCCTGGGGCCGTTCCCTCTGCTCCTGTGCCTGTTCCTGGGAGCACAGCCCGACCCCCGGCTGTCCCCTCCTGCCAGGGAGTTGTGCAGAGCCAGAAGGGCCCCCCGAGCCTCCATTTCTCCAGGCTGAGCCCCTTTCCAGCTGCCTCAGCCCCTCCTGGGGCTCCAGCCCCTTCCCAGCTCTGTTCCCTGCCCTGGACACGCTCCAGCCCCTCCAGGTCTCTCTGGCCAAGAGGGGGCCAGAACTGGACCCAACACTGAGAAGCACAGAATATTCTGTGTTGGAAGGGACCCTCAAGGATCTTGGAACAGTGAAACACTCTAAACACTGGTCAGAATAGATTTGCAAGCCAACAGAAATTGGAGCAGCAGTGTAGAAGTGATTCACACAGCACGCAGATGAGGCACAGCACCTACACACAGGTCACCCCTTGGAAATCAGGGCCGTGGACAGGGAGAGCAAACCCAGCCTTCATCTCAGGAGCTGGGATACCAGCAATGTGTGAGTGAGAGATGGGCTTCAGCTGGGGTGCCAGGGTCGGCTGTCACTTGTCTCTGCCCCAGCACGGGAAAAGGCGGTTCTGGGCAGGCCGCGCTCTCGAAGAAGGAGTCTGGACTCTTGCTTTTGGTCTTCAGTTGAGTTTATTGTTCCTTATCTACAAAGTTTTTCTGTCTGTCCAGCCGAGGTCTGATCAGCAGGACAGCCAAGGGCACTCTCCCCCACCCACGGGGCGGTTGTCTCTTTTATAGTGAAAACTACGTATAAGATATTTACCTTCAATTTCCAATACTTTTCACCCTTGTTGGCAAGTGTACCTTCACCATGAACCAATCCACACATGCCAACATCATCCTGAACATGGATGCCAAGGAGAAGAAAGAAGAAGGACGGGGCACGCCCAAAACCCTCCATCTTAGAACCCCTGACCCCCATGCACAGAATTCCAAACCCCCTGTACAACACACAAAACCCCCTGTACAGTGCTCTAAATTTTTTCTTTCACCCTGTGATTCCTACTACTGTGCTACTTAAACTTTTGTGGCCTGTAATTCTTCATATAAGGTTGGCAATTTGCTCTATGAATTAGGATTGAATTTCCAGGTGTCTTTGGCTTCCTGCCAGGGTCTCCGAGCCCCTGCCAGGGCTTTGAGACATCCAGGGCATCCAGAGAGATGTCCCGGGTTCCGACACTGGGGCAGCTCTGCACAAACCTGTGGGTTGTGGTGGCCGTGCCACCTCCCTCAGAGCCCTCAGGCCATGCCATCCCTGCAGGCTCAGCCTGGCACTGCCCTGGGGCATTCCTGCTCCTCCTGCTCTCTGCAGGCCCGCTTTCCGTCATGCACAGAGCTAGCAGGCTCTCACCCTTCACTTTAAATCATTTTACTGGTTAAACTCCAGTTTTCTGCACCTTAACAAAATCAGCTTGCCAGGAGGGCAGGGGGATCCCCTGCCAGGTGGCCACACAACTGGAAGGATCAGAGCTGGATGAAAGCAAACAGCTAAACTGCCCCTGGAGAATTCCAAGTGCTTCAAAAGGCAGGAATCAGGAATTCACTGTGAGCCATTCAGTCCTGAGCCATGCCCGGGACTGTCCCACACCGCAGTCAGTGTGGGTGTTTGGCTTCAAAGGACACATTAATTTTGCACAACATGAATCCTTTGAATTTCACACCATTTCCCAGCAGTTATCAGCTTGGTTCATGCTCCGTGCAAGTGCTTTTAACACTATCCTACTTTTCATGATGTGTGATTTTGTTTGCCACATGATTTCCTATAATCCAAGTAAAAATTACAATAAAACATGACACCTTTTCACATTCTACTTTAATTTCATAATTTGTATTATTAAAACTGCACAAACATAACTCATTTTGCATAGCACCAAGACTATGGGTACCCTCCTACTAAAAAAAACACCCCAAAAGCTTCCCAAAATCAGAGAAATGTTTCAAAGTAGAAGGGAAACTAAGCAAACTTAAAAAACCACATCAGCTTTATGCAAAACTTAAGTTAGATGCTCAGCTCTGACAATATATATCTAACATAAAACATCTAATGCATAAAAAAATCAACACATTTATTTTGACCATATGATCATGTAATAAATATTAATATTCAATTTCCTTTCACTTACTGAAATGCCAGAAACCCACAAAATAGCAATTTTGTATGAAGTGCAAGAAGATAACATTCCCACATTGAGGGAAAAACAGAAATTATATTGAGTGAGGCTTCTTTAAACAAAAAGATAAATTTAAAATGTTGTAACTTCTGATTTATTTGTTAGCTTTATACTGAAAGGATTAATGATTTTTCCAAAAACTTAAGATGTGTAAGTATAATATCAGGTTAATATATCAAATAAGTAATCTTAAAATTAATATATATTCCCATCCTGTGAGTAAGAAAGAGAATTTTCTTTCCACGCAGTAGATCCATCCTTTTTACTTGGGAAATCCCTTATTAAAAGGAAAGTTTCCCAGCTCTGGATTCTGCCTGTCAGGTTTGGTTTTTAAAGCCCAGCTACCAGGAACTCCAAATGATAGGTTTATGTGAAGGCACAGCAGCTTCACTTGGATCATTGTTTTTCACAACTCTCATCCTCACACACTTTCCTGTTGAAAGGAAGCAGCAAGAAGCTGCTAATATTATTTTCCAAATAATTAATAATATAATATAATATAATATAATATAATATAATATAATATAATATAATATAATTAATATAATATAATATAATGTAATGTAATATGACATAACATGACATAGCTTATATTATATTTGTTATTGTTATGTAACATACTATTATATTTATTATTACAGTATATTTATATAATTTTATACAATTAATGATATACATAATATGATATACATAATATAACATATAGTTTTTGAATATCATATCATATCATATCATATCATATCATATCATATCATATCGTATCATATCAATCATATCGATAATATTATTTTCCAAATACATTCCAGAGACCTGTGTGAGTACCAACTGCTGAGCCTTAGGGCCTCTCTCCTCCCCAGCAGCATGTGCTGTTCCTCAGAACCATTATTTGGGTTGTTGCCCCTAAGCCAGGTGTGGATTTTTCAGCCACATAAATACATTGTGTTCTTCAGGAGACGCTGCAGAACACTCAGGCTTCAGCTCTGCAGCCACCTAAATGATCTAGCACTTAGCAGTTTTATTTTTCTTGTTTAACAGAAATGATCCCTGGCTAGTGTAGCATGAATAACCTTCCTCAGGATAGTTTAAAGCCACACTGTAATAAAGCATGCATCCTACTGCAATGATTACAATGTCATCTACTCCATTTCTGCATGAACAGCCTAAATTGTAAGTTATTACAGCATTGCTGGCAATGTGCTGGGTATTTTTTTAAACCAACACTCACATGCTCAGGGGGCAGGCACAGGAAAAGGCTGCAGAGTAGAGGTCAGTTAGGACAAACCCAGGTGGCAACTGCAGTTTTAGCATTTCAACATCTGCACTTTGTGTACAGAGTCCTGCTCCAAAGGCCTTGGAGACACCAATTAACTGCTTTTGTGGTTTTGTTGTTTTAGTTTTTATATTTTTTAAATATTCTAATCCAAGGCCAGGCGTTGGAAATTGATGGTCCTTGTGGGTTCTCTCCAGCTCAGGATATTCTATGATTCTGTGATTTCCATTCTGAATTTAAACTTAACCTGTAATATTGTGCATTCAATTCAAAAAGTGGTGTTGAATGAAAAATCATAGAATCACAGAATAATGGAAAGGTTTGGTATGGAAAGGGACATTAAAAATCATCTCATTCCACCCCCTGCCACAGCAGGGACACCTTACAGTGTCCCAGGCTGCTCCCAGCCCCAGTGTCCAGCCTGGCCTTGGCCACTGCCAGGGATCCAGGGGCAGCCACAGCTACTCTGGGCACCCTGTGCCAGGGCCTGCCCACCCTCACAGGGAGGAACCCAGTGCTTCAATCAAAACACTATTCTACATTCTAAAATTCTTTTTAGAAATGCTATAAAATACTGGAATAATGCTCTTCTGGAAGCCATTCTTCCAAAAAGTCTTGATCAGCACCCACTGCAATGGTTTCCATGGCTGTTTCCAAAAGCCAAAGGTTTTTTTGCAAACAGAATTCTGTGAGAGGGCCCTGAGCTCTCAGCACAGTCCACACACGTGCACAGAGGTTCCCCTCCTGGTGCTGCATTCTGCCTGCATCCCTGACGTGTCAGTCCTAGTCACTAAATGCCCCAGAATTACATGGTTCCCTGCTGAGCAACCTTTTCAAAGTTCAATGCCTAACAACAGTAGATTTTTTTTCATTTTATATCCACAGTGTTCTGTGATGTGCAAACATCCCTGGAACTAAGGGGACACACTTGATGAATACAATATTTTACAGAAGGTACTGATGAAAATCAACCTCCAAACCATCATGTAACAACAACTAAAACTGCTCAGAATTAGAGAATATTAGCCTACAGAGAATGATGCTCACTGTTGGTTTAAAACCAGTATCTCCCTAGCCCTGTTCTCTTTGGATATTCAATGCCCACTTTTAGACCAGCCTGCACATCTCTCTTTGCAGGCAGGGTGTTATCACCATGTACACATAACTCCTAATTTAGGCTCAGAGATATTTAGATACCAACATCTGGATAGAAGAGAAGTAGTATTAGACAATTCCTTTGATCTGGCACACATATTAAATGTTTCTAAACTGCATGTTTGTTATGAAAGGCAGCATTTTATGCAGATCAAAGTATGTTTATGTGATTTAATATTTGTTGACTTCCCATTCTGCAATGTAACTGCTAGGACAGTGTCTCTGATAAGGCCATTCCAATGCTCACAGCTCCATGTTTTAAAACCAGGGAATTTCTTCTGATGGGGATACTTTGGGGAATGATCACATCATTGTTTTTTCTATACTAGTATTTTCACAATTGGCAGGTGAGCCATGTATTCCCTCAAAGCCCCCGCTGCCTGTTGGGCACAATCTAAGCACTAAAATTGCATTTCTAAGATAACTGAGATGCAGCACTCACACACAGAACATCCATTATTCCACGCTGTTCTAGACCAATTGTTTTCCGAAGGGCTCCAAGGTGAAAGGACCACAATGATATAATGGCCTTCAATTTATAGTGCTTTAAACATTCAGCAATCTCTCTGTTGCTGCATTTTTCACCAGTGGTAAGCAACATTAATAAAAAATATTAAATTCTAGATCAGTGTTACTTCTTGGAAAGACCAAAAGCCTTTCAGATATCCCAGCAGGTAAAATCCAGCTGTTGCTCTATTAAAATTTGGGTTTGAGGGTCAGTCACATTATCATAAAAGAGGTGAAATAGCCCTGAATTGACCAAGAGACATTTATAAAATGATCTTTAGCTGTGGCATAGCTGTGTCTACCACAGGTGGGAATGGGACCCATGTGGAAATCACCCTTCACTTTGCAGTGGTTTTCCCTTAAGTTTTCAGTAGTTCCATGGAAATTACCTGGTAAGAGGCCATGTGATTAACACTCATACATTATCAATAAGGCTTGAGAAAAAACACCCAGAGCATGCTGAGGTGACAATACAGAAACTGTGAGACAGAAATCCTTTTGGAAAGCTCTTTGTACAAGGAAACATTTCAGTTCTTTTCTCAAGTTAAATCAAAAAGTTTGTCTGAATAAGGACAAACATTTCAGCCCTTTTTTCAAGTTAAATCACAAAGTTTGTCTGAATAACCACCAGATATTTAGAAGGAAATGTTAAACCCAGAAGGCAACTATGAATACAATTGTCTAAATAGGAATGTCAAGTCTAGTTAGTCCAGAGTTTGTGGGAAAGCTTATTTTTGGTTTCCCTTTACTATGGAAAGTGAAACATTAGCTGAGAAGAAGGAGTGTGAAATGAAACAAAGCAGTGATACAGTGCTGTGTGATTTAATTGCAGACAGCCTCCAGCTCAATCCCAGAAGCACTTACCCAAAATGCTCATTCCTCAAGAAGGCAGAGTGGGATGCTCCCTAAAGCACTTCACAAGTGTGCCCTGCACTCAGCCAGGATACCCTCATAAGGGTGAGAAATCATGGAATTTTCACAAACTGGCAGGTGTGTGCTGAGGAATGATGGAATCAGCCTCAGCCTTACTGCAAGTGGCTCCTGCAGCAGGGACCTCACCACAGACATCAGCAGGTGCTGGTGCTGAGTGGACACAGAAGGTATTCCAGGGAAATAGAGAAAACACCACTCCAGGATCCTTCTTCTGTGTCAAATCCATCCTGACCAAATCATGGGTCTTAGCAGAAACAATGTAAATACTAATTTTTTAACCTTTGGGGGAAAATCATTTACGTAGAGTTTCTAATCATAGACTCATAGAACTGTTTTGGAAGGGGACCTTGAAGATCATCTAGTTCAACACCCCCTGCTGTGGGCAGGGACACCTTCAACTGGATGCAACATTTAACAAACAGAAAATTAATCAGACACGTGCCAAAGAGCTGGTACCTGTATATTGTTTCAAATGAGAGGCTTTAACTTGACCAGCTCTTAAACATTCACTAATCTTTAGACTGAAATCTTCAGAACTGGCAAAAAACAAATTGTGAAGAAATCATTGTGTAACTGAGGGAGCACAGGAGCCAGCTCAGGCTAGGAGAGGAGTAAACAGAGATTTTGGAGTTGTTAAGCACAGAAAGCACCTGAACTGTGCTGCCAGAACTGCTGGTAACTCTCCAGAAGGCTGTGCTTGATGTGCCTGCCCAGGCAGGAGCCCTGCAGCCTCAGCCTTCCCAAACACTGGAGCAGAAAGTGAGGCAGGGAATGCAGAGTCCAGAGGTGTGGCTTGGCAGGCAGAGCTGGCTGCAGGTGTGCCCAAGGCAGGAGCAAACACCCAAAGCACAGATTAGGAAGATTAGGAAGATAAAGTGCAGGTGTTGCCCATCTCGTTGGGCCTCAGAGGCACCCCTGATGGGGGAAAACCTCCTTTTAACAGCTCTGTGCCAGGATTGAGAGATGCACTGGACTTTATCAGTCTTCAGGCTGCTGTTTGTTGTTATCTCATCAGAAGCCTGGCACACCATCTGCAGCAGACCCAGCGTGCAAGAAAGTACAGCAAAAATGGTCACAAGATGTACAGTTTCAAGGTCTTTCACAGCTGTTTTATCCAATTAACTCTCAAAATGTACTTTATTTCTACCTTTCTACCAATAACCAATCCCCTGTCTGTCCATGTAACCTCTGCACTGCTGCTTCCCATGGCCAGTCACCCTGTGCCACCAACACTGCAGAAAATGGAGCAGATGAAGAAGAAGAAGAAGCTCAAGACAAAACCCAAGATACTCCATCTTGCCCCCTATCTACTTCCATACTAAATTCCCCAACCTCTAAATTTCTCACCCTGTGACAAATGACACTGTTCTGTATTTATTTCAGAGTCTGGTAGACTCCAGTCTATCCCAAAGTCTTGGAAGCCCTCTCCATGGGTGAAGGTCATGCTTCTCTGGGGGTCAGGACCCCTCAGAGCAGGCAGAGAAATATTCCCTGTGCCCTGGGTTCCTACAATGAAGCATCACTTTGATCAAAACCCAGACAGTTCTGTGAGAACAGACTAGATCCCTAGCAGGATTCACTGCATGTCCTGAGTGCAGGCAGGAGAGGAAAGGACAGGGAATGGAGAGCTGGAGCAGCACTGATGGACAAGAAAAGACACAGCCTCCAAAGCAGGATTGCTGAACATTTTCTTTAGAGAATTCAAATCCAAATAGAAATTTGCAAGGCAATAAAAAGGCATAGGAGTGAGGATGTGTATGAAGGAACAACACAAGCAAATTTCATGCAATTCTACCTACAACCAACAAAGAATATGGAAGTCAAAAGGAATGCAAATATTGTACAGATTCACCTCCCATCCAACAAGTAAAAGGAGAGAGTTATAATTAGCAGCCAACCCAACTTCAATTGCTTGACAGACTCCGAAAAAAAATTATTAAATAATCAATTAATAATCACCTACAGGATAATAAAGTGATGGAAATAGGCAACACAGATTTGTCAGGAGCAACCAATTAAATTTCCTTCCTTTACAGGTAGCTGGTATAACTGATAAGGCAGAAGCAGCAGATGTAATACAGCCCCACTTCTCTAAAGCTTTAAATACTGCTAGGCATGGAATCTCCATTGGCAAGCTAGGGAAATATTACCTGGATGAAAAAGACCCTTGAGCTAAATCTTTAATTAATTTAAAAGATATGTTCAAGGAGCAATTACCAATATTCTTATTTTGAACTGAAAGAGGCATTACGATGGAAATTCACAGGAGTCCACTCAAGCAATATCTAAATTATCCTCCAGTGAAGAGGGCCAGGGAAAAACTGCTGGGGAAAGAAGGCAAGAGGACATGGAAGCAAGGATAGCAAGGATCTTTGTGATACAAAATGATCTTTACAAGCTGGAAACAAAGCCAATAAAGACCTCTAGGATGAAATTTGGTAAAGGCAGATTCAAGTCATTTTGTGTGGGAGTAAGTCATGAAATGCACCAAGAACACCTAACAAGAAAAGGGTCAGATGTCAAAATTGAAGAAAAAAATAGATGAGGCGGAATTTGAACAGCAGTGAAACATCCCAAGCCCCAGCTCATTCTCGAGGCACAAGCAGGACTGGGAAACATGGACAAGTATTCCTGACAAGTGTGAGTATGAGCCAGGTTCTGAGATCCCAAAATAGATGATGTTAAATTTCAGGCTCTACAAGAGGGAAGCAATAAAGACAATAGATTTTAGAACATGACAGATAAAGAGGAGCTGAAGGAACTTGATGTGTTTGATTTACAAAAGGAAACATTAAAGCGAGATTCATGAGAGACTTACAATGCAAAAATCTGCCAAATGACAGTCATCCTAAGCAGGGCAGGAAAAAACAAATGACAGGCATTATAATTTGGTTCAAAGATTTACTTTAGATATTAGGAAAAGTTTTCTGACTAAAAGAGGTACTAAGTCTTCAGAGATTTCTAGAAAGGCTGCAGAAACCCTTTTGATTTGTTGTTGCTATGAACACATTAGACAAACAGCTATCTTAGTCCATGATTTCTTACAGACATCCTAGCCTTAATTTTCTATAGTTAATGGATTCTTTTGCTACAACCAGAGCAACTCTAGACCAACAAAATTCTAAGCAAACTGAAGAAATTATCTCTAAATCCTTAAGGAAAAATTAATCTTTGCAATTTTAATGAAAGTCACTAAAAGACATAGAGTAAAACAGATATTTAATTCCAAATGTGATTGAAACTCATTAGAGGTGGCAAGCACTAATACACTGCATATTTTCATTGATTTTTCTTTTTTTAGAGAAAACTGATTTCCCAATAATAATTTGTTACTACAGATCAGGTTATGTAATGACAAAGACAGCTGAGCTTATGTTGTTCACTAGGATTCACCCCTTATATTCAAAGTCTGATTGTAACTGTAATGAAAAAAATGTCAGGACTTAGTACTTCTGACAAAGTACTTCTAAAACTTCCTTCAGATGGAAAAAATGAGCCCCTTTGACATCCAGGACAAGATTTACAGGACTGTAAATCATCACATATGGTGACAGCATCCCTGCTGTGGAGGGAGCAGAGAGGGACAGAGACATGCACAGGAGAAAAACACTTATTTCCAGTCACTTCATGGAATGGCTGCAATTCAGCCACTGAATCCAACCTTAGTGCCAGATTCAGGAGCAGAAATATTCACCTTACCAGTGCAATTGATAATTTATACCTGTTTTGATCAGCAGAGAAAGATGCCCAGTGATTGCTTTGCACAAATAAATGATTTACCACCCAATCCAAATCCTGTCCTTTCCTAAACACCAGCAGCTGGGTCAAGCCCAGTGTCAGGAGGAGTTTCAGCCCTGTGGGGAGGATGCTCAGAACATCTCCTGCTGAACCCATCCCTGACCCTACCACAGGCCCACTGGATGATTTATTCCTGGTTGCCAAGAAATCACACTGCTCCTCTCCTTACAGTGTCTGGAGTTTTATTTGTTAGGCCTCAACACAGGTGTTTAATTAATGCCTTTTCTTTATTAAGATAATCTAAATTTGTTTATGAAGATAATTTATGCTTCTTAGATATATGAATAAACCACCAAATGGTTGATATGAATGAACTTCAAGTAGTATGAGAGGTGGAATATTAGCAAGAGGATAGAAATAACCTCAAGCTCTGTAGAACAGAGAATTGACTGCTCAGTTTAAACTGGACCTTTTCCCCTCTCTATTCTGCAGTCTATCAACAGGAATTTCTTGGTTTTAGGAACACACAAGCAATGAAACTTGGATTTTTCAGGCAAAAATTGCTCCAGTGTTGTTATTAGCTGATCAAATGATGACCATTTTTGGGCTGCTGTGGTATCCCACTGACAAAGCTGAATGCTTTCATTCAAAACCAGAAACAAAACAAAATTTATTTTCTGGCCCACAGACCAGCAGACAAGTAAGAAATAAGTACCATAATGGACATAGGATGTCACAGTCCTACTTATTGATAATTATCTTTTACATATCTGAGTAAGCTCATGCTCCTGAAGGTGTAGGGATACCCTGGAGGAATAGCAGCAAGAATTAACACTCTAGTGCACATGCTAATTAGGATTTAATTAGGGAATTTAAAAAATGCAGAGTGCATGTTTTCAGTAAGTGCAAATTATCAACTTATTGCTTATAGGTTTGGGGGTTTTTATTGCAAATATTATAATTGTCACTTTACATAAAATTCAAGAAATTTGAATTCTATTTCAGTTTTCAGGAAGAAATAATTTTTCCTCTGGCACATTTTCACCCATTATAATTCTTGTAACATTCTATCCCAATTTATAATTTTTTCTACATTACTAATTCAGCGTGAAAGATATTAAATTGCTTTTCTTTATGCTATTACAATGTACACAGGATGTTCCCTACAAATTGCACTATAACATTTTCCTTCAGCTTTTGCTGTTCCTTTGAATAACAGTTATAACCTGTGGGTCAATAAAACTATTTCCTCAAAAAAGGAAAAGGGTGCAGGCCATTCTTAGTTTATTTTTTCCAGGAAAAAAGCAAAATGCAAATGCCAAGCTCTGTTTTAACACAGCAGTGCTTTCCCCTCCTGCTCCCACCTTTCTCTTCCAAGCAGATGCTCCACTTCCTTCAGAGGCTGGTGGGATCCATCAGTAGTCTGGGAATTTTGACCCTGATCTAAAACCACACAGTGCTGACAGGAATTCTTCCAATCCTTTCCCTGCATTTGGCCATTCTCTGTGTCTGCTCACTGGAAAGTCCACACAGGAGACAAATAAAAATGCAATAAAGGCAAATTTTAAAGATCTCTCTAGCTGGGCTCTGAGAGAAACTTTTGGCTAGGGACTTCCTAATGAAAGGGAATTAACAAGATGATTAAAGTGTTAAGAAAACTCAATTTGCATCAGAATTTTAATTCTTTCAAAACAGACCCTTTAAACAAAAGGTAATCTTGTCAAATATCTTTCCTCCTTAATTATTAATGCTAATTGCTGCTCTTCATTGTTTTCTTTTCAAAACCAAAACTTTTCCAGTGTGCTTCCTTTGCTGTTTCTGGATGTATTTTTCTGCCCCAGTGCTCAGTGAACCTGGGTGTGTGATTTGTGTCATGGGAAGGCCAGCACAGGAACACCCCCTGAGACTTCCCACTTTAATTCCTGGACATCTTCAGAACCTACTAATTAAACTCCAGCACAATTAACATCCTTGCAAGTGTCTCCATCCTCTCATTCACTGTGGATGTGGCTGAATGGGGAGAAAGCAGATAATGGCTGACTTTATCAGAATCTCTGGGATGGAACACCAGTGAGGGCACTGATGGCACAGCCTGTGAGAACCGCCAGAAAACCACGGCAGGATTGCTCAGGACACAGAAAACTCCTGTGGATCACTAATCCAGAGCTCCTCTGAGTCAGCAGTCACCACCAGCACTGAGGAGCAGTGTCACTTTAGGGATTGGAATGGCCACATTTATTTTCTTTGTTTCCATAGGCTGCATTTTGATTAATTTGCTGAACCAAGATTTGAAAAAATAAAAATTAAATGAAAACCAAGAAAAAAACCCAACCAACCAACCACAGACCAAACAAGTGGAAGATACTTCCATAAGACAGCCCTGACACTGCATTTAGTTGTCTGAGTGATTTTTTTTGTGCTGATATTTAGGCAGGTAATTTGGGTTCTGCATCACTGAATTCATCAGGTTATTACTGGTGGGGTGGGGAGAGAGCACCTGAAGAAGCACTCAGCACAACTGGGTCAGCCAGAAAGGAAACAACACCTAAAACTAACTGGGAGATGCTGACGACACGTCTTTGTGGTAAAAAGAATTCATCTAACTTCAGACACAAATAATTTTCTTTACAAAAAAATTGAAAAAAAAAACCCAACAAACCAAAAAAATCCCAAACCAACCAACCAACCAAACAAACAAAAAAAAAAAACCAAAAAAAAACCCCAAACCCCACCAAAACACACCTAAATCCTCAATCCTTCCCTTGTCATAAAAATGGTTGATCTACTCTACAGTGATCTGAATATACACTCCACTTCTTTCAGTGCTTGTACTGAAGCTTATTAGGAGCAAACAAAACATTTCAGAAGACAAATCAGAAAGGAAGATTTCCAACCTTTAGGAGTCACCAGGTCCGAGAATAACATTTATTGTTTCTGAAGATCATGCCCCATGTAAAAGGTAAGTGAAGTATAGTCCTAGACATTGTGATTGTGTCTCAATGAAGTTACACTTAAAAATAATAATAGAAGCTTCAGGAACTGTCTGGCAGGATGGATGTGCTGTGAGAGGATAGCCCAGAAAAAATTGGGACTTCAGACTTTGTTTAGTTTTCCCTTTGCTTTCATTCAGCATTCAGGTTCACCCTCACTCAGACAAGATTATAACATAATAATAGGCAAGAGCTAATAAATTTGTGCTCTCAGTACATCACTCAGCTGTCTCTGATATCACAATATTTAAAGGATCTATCACAGCATGAAACATTTCAGATAAGTCTTTGTAACAATTTAACAATTGCAAATTAAATAATTTAAAAACAGTTTTATAACCTACTTCCTTCCAAACAATTTTCCTTGCCAATAGCTGGACTGAATTTCAAGACAGCATATAGGAATATGATAAAAACAGCACAAAAAGACAAAGCTTTTATTAAAACATTGTTTCAGAAAAGACTTTAAATGAGATTAAATTTAGCAGATGTTTGTAGCTAATTAGTAGGTCATGAAGTCTCATGAAATGTTTCAAACCACATGAAATTTAGCAGATGTTTTGTAGATAATTACTAGGTCACTTAAAGAAATATTTACTTTTTGACTACTCACCATGTGTACAGTAAAACAGGTGGTTTTACAAGCACTTCAAAGCAAGAGCAGAGAGAGGCTTTATCTTGTAGAAATTGAATTTATCCTGCTGAAATGCCAAATATTGCCAATTGAAATATTGAAATATAAGATGCAGCTTTTTACAGAAATGCTGTAAAACATTTGAAAACATCAGACCAAGGACTTTCACAGCTGGTCACCCACCCTGCTGTATTTTCAGTGACATCCCCATTGAGCACAGCACTGGATGCATTCATGTTACACTTTCATCTGCAAATAAACCAGTGAAGGGCAACAAGACCAGACAACAAAAATTTCTGAAAACAAAATTGCACAAAATGAAATTTTTTTTCCATTTCTTCCTGGAGCAACTCATCTCTCTCCAGCAACTCCTCCAGGAAGCCTGGCAAGAGCAGGTTTGGGTTATTTTGTAGGCTGGAGGAGAAAGATGGCATCTCTTGTAAGGACCAGAGGCTCTTTCTCTCCACCTCCAAGGAGGAAAAACAGGGATTCAGATGGAGCAGAAATTCAGGCAGAGCCCTGCTGTGGATGAGGATCCATCTTTTGAATTTAACTTCCTTCTAGTGACATCTATCCTGGTCTAAAATCTTCATCAAAAGATCAAGGATTACTCTCACGAAAATATTATTATTATTATTATTATTATTATTATTATTATTATTATTATTATTATTATTGTTGTTGTTGTTGTTGTTGTTGTTGTTGTTGTTGTTGTTAAAAATAGCCATGATAGTAAAAAGTCCAAATCTAAATTCAACAAGAGACTGCAGTAAAAGCAGTATTTTGGCAGATCTCTAACTACCACTGGGATAACCCTGCAATTACACATGGGTTTTTATCACAGCCCAGCAAAAGCAGGGCTGTCCCAAGAGCCCATCCTGGACAAAGAGAGGGAATCCACGGAAAACTCTCCTGCTCTGCAAGGCTTGTTGTGCCCAAAATCTGCATTCAGAGCCTGGTGCAAATGAAGGGCATCTACTGGGAACACGTCTCAGGATTAGCTGGGTGTGTGCTCTGTCACCATCTGACAGAGCTGGGGCAGTTCTCTCCTGTTCATTGGCAGTTTTCTTTATCTCCCACAGCCAATCCTCCCTCCAGGAGATCTCTGCTGTCCATGGCCATTGAGTGTCCCTGCAGGGCTGATCAAATTCCAGCATCCCATGGGGAGATGCTGTGCCCAGGGCAGGAGCCAAGCATTCCTACCTGGATCCAATCTGAGCCTGGAACAGCACAGCAGCCTTTGCCACTGCATTCCCAGAGGAGCAGCTTTCTCCTGCCCTGCATTCCCAGAGGAAGAGCAGGCCCATCTCCAGCAGCCCTGGAGCTGCAGAGGAAAACTCCAGCCTTGTGCAGGATCCCTGCTCCAGCAGAAGCACAGCTGGCACTGCAGGAGGGCTGAGCCCCCATGGGATGGGACTGTGCCACCACCCTGACCCACAGGGGGCCAGGGCAGGTTCTGACTCTGGCAGTGGTTTGTTTTTGCACTACTGCATTTGTATTTTTAATTTTCCTAGTAAAGAACTGGTTTTCCTGCTCCCATATCTTTGCCTGAGAGCTCCTTAATTTCAGAATTATAATAGTTTGGATGGAAGGGGTTTACATTTTCCATTTCAGAGGTGGCTCCTGCCTTCCTTAGCAGACACCTGTCTTTCAAACCAACAGACACTCACCAGTACAGAAAAAATAACATAAATTATGGGATCACAATGAAGGGGTTTTGTGCAAAGTCTTGCCCTGGAGCATTCCTGTAAAATTTCAGGTGCTGTGGGCAAGTCTGCAGCCTGGAATATGGTAGAGATACTGAAGGTGTTTTACATACAATGGAATTTTAGGTACTGGATTTTGGGGTTTCTTACTGCAGTTACAGCCACACGTTTTGTGCTCTGGAGGTGAAGCTCTTAAAATAAGATATATTTGGCTCAACAAGGCTGGTTGTACCACCCAAGTCACCTCCCCATGGCATCTCTAAGTCACATTAAGAGCTGGAATCTGCCTTAAACAGCACCAAGGCGCAGGAATAACTGCTAGGGGACACCACGAGCTCTGGCAATTTGTGTGGACATTTGTCTTTATCCCACAGCATATTTAACACAGATTAACCCCTAACCTAATCACTTCAGCCTACTCTCTTATCTCAAATTTTGCAAATAGTTGCAATGACTGATTTCACGGCATTTAAAAAATGGTTCAGTGGAATTTAAGCTTTTATAAATCTTAAATTATAATTTGGTTCTGCAAAACAAACTTTTTTTTTTTTTAATGCAGCAGGGAATTTTCGACAAGTGATATTTTTTTGGCACAAACAATGTAAAAATGAGGAATTGAAATGCAGAAGATGCAAAGTTCCTGATTCCATTAATATGCAGATTCCATTAATAAATGGAAGCACTGTTTCACTAACTTCAGGTGGAGGGGGTTGCCCATTCCCAGACTGTACAGGAATGGAACTGGAGCACTGGAAACATGAGACAGGAACTTCTGTGCTGGCAGGAAGAGAAAACACCACAGTGAAATTAAGTTTAACTTCTACAAAGGAAGTAGCAAGAGCTAAGACCAGAATTTAATTTTTTTTCTTTCTTCATAGTACAGCAGACTACAGATAATGCTACATACAAAAATCAATCCATTGTTAGCAATGACACTTTTTAAAGCAAAAATTTTCACTTTAACCAGATAGCAAACATTCAGATGCTTTTCTTAAATAAAGAATGTGAATTATAACAGAAAAACAAAATTAATTCTAGCTCCTCCTAGGCAATAGACTCATTCTGTTTTAAGAACTAATTATTTTAATAAAGAATTTATTAAAAATCAAAATGTAGGACAGACTGTTTAAATGTAGAGTTTGTAAAGCCAGAAAGAGGCAGCATTCATTCTCTTTGTCATTCCTAATTGACTGTTACCAACCCAACAGGACATATAATGATGAGAGAATAATGAAGAAAACTTTAAGAACTGAGACCATGCTTGAAGCACCCCAAGGTGTTCTGTGGACCAAGAAGGCAAAAGGAGTTTTCACACTGACCTGGGTACAGATGGGCTTCTGTGAAGAGAATGAAAATTTGTCCAAATCTTACTGCAGAGATTCCCAGAGCCTTTTGGGGAGCCATTGTTCTAGGGCAGTTTGCTGCCGACAAAATTCTGATGAATTCTCTTCCACCAGCCCAGGGATTATTAGAACAGCACAGGGAAACCTCTCTGAGCATTCAGTGGTGACCTGAGTGGCCCCAGGCAGAGGGAGGACAGGTGACCCAGTGTCCTGACCAAGAAATGGGTGATGGAAGATCAGAGAGGCTGCTCACAAACAGAAACCAGTGAAAGGCTCCTGCCCCAGTTCACCCATTCCAGCTGGAGTGCAGACAGGGAAATGAGAATATTTTCTACTTTAGTCATGTGCCTCATGCTTAAATAGCCAAGATTTGAGTCCCAGTAAAGACAAAGCAAACTCCTTATTCACAGTGAATCCTGATGAGAGCTCACATCCATTTCCAATTATTTATGCAGGAGGCCTTTAAATCAATCCTTTTCCTCATCACAGCCTTCTCCATCTCCTTTTCCATCCTTCCTGACTCTGCAATTAATTCTTAATGCTGAACATGGGTATTTCAACATCCTGGTTTTCCAAAACATAAATTCCACATGAATGGATTGGCTCCCCAGTTAGGATGCTCCAGTGTGGGATGTGGCTTTGGCCAAAGGTGAGGGAGCAGCTCATGGTGCTTCCCCTGGTGGTGTTGGGTGCAGTATTATAATAACCCAGTCCGTGGATGCTGTTGGACAGCTCACAACAGCTCCACACACACGGTTTCATTTTGCCCCCAGACTCCAAAGGAAGAGGCTGTCAGAGCTACTGGGAGCTCACAGGAGAACAAAACAGAGCTCTGTCACGAAACATGCTGCAGCAGAGAGCTTAGGCAGATATTCTGATTCTCATTTGGCTGAAATTCTTGTGCATTTTCTTATGAGGTGTCTGTGGTGTGACAGACAACAGAATGTGCCTTACAGCTCCTACATGCTTGATTTGTGTGCATTGATCACACAAACCCCATTGGCACAGTGCAACCCTCCTGATATTGATTAACACACAAATACACGTTGTGACAACCTACCTGCACCAGAATCCACTCCTCCAGGTTACACCTTGTGATTTTAACTTCCTTCCAGTAACATCTATCTTGGTCTAACATCTTCAGCACAAGATCAAGGATATAATAATTAATAATAATAATAATAATAATAATAATAATAATAATAATAATAATAAATAGTAATAATAGTTGTTGTTGTTAAAAACAGCCATGATAGTAAAAAGTCCAAATCTAAATTCAACATGTTTCTTTCAGATAACTTTAAACCCACTTTTCCACACCTGTAACTTTTCAAATAAAAGGGTTATAATAATAATAATAATAATAATAATAATAATAATAATAATAATAATATTGTTAAAAACAGCCATGTTAGTAAAAAGTCCAAATCTAAATTCAACGTTTCCTTCAGATAACTTAACTTTACACCCACAATTCCACACCTGCAATTTTCAAATAAGAGTGTGAAAAAACAGCGTTCCTTGCTATGACAACTTCTTTAAACAAGTTATCTCAGAAGAAAGGTCATTCCATTTGAGTGCATTTCAGGTTGTTTTGTGTCTGAGCAGCAGATTGCACCACACAAACACTGACCAGTGAATAAAAAAATGAACAGTACAGGGTATAAGCTTTCAGGATCTGCAGATTAAATATTTGTTTCAATATTTAGAATCATAGAATATCTTGAGCTGGAAGGGACCCACAAGGAACATCCAGTCCCTGCCCAGACCCCCCAGCAATCCCCCTGTGCATCCCTGGCAGCCTTGGGACTGTGCCCATTTCCTGGGCAGTGCCAGCACCTCTGGGAAAGCAGAACCCTTCCCTGATCTCCAGCCTAATCCTTGTGACTTTAGACCTTTACTGCAGTTCAGATTCATATTTCTCTTACCCAGTTTAAACAAGTTTCAAAACACATTCCTCATGTGGCATTCACATTCTCTGGAAAAATCCCTTTGCCCTGGATTTTTCTCCTTGGAAGCTGAGAAGCCTCAGAGAAAAAGGAAAACAAATATTATCTCATTTGCTTCTCTTTTTCAGAGAAAAAAGAAAACAAATATTATCTCATTTGCTTCTCCTGTGTTTTGCTCCTTTGGAATGTGTTTGGAGATTGTTTACCCACAGTGATTGTTTCTTTGGTTTTGCTGTGAGTTGTTTTGACTTTTTGGCCAATCAGTGCCAAGCTGTGTCGGGACTCTGTAAAGAGTCACGAGTTTCATTATTATCTTTTTAGCCTTCTGCAAGTATCCTTTCTGTATTCTTTAGTATAGTATAATTTACTATTCTTTAATATAATATAGTATTATAAAATAATAAATTTGCCTTCTGAGAACATGGAGTCAATTCATCATTCCTTCCAACATCTAGGAACCCCACAAATACAATACCCACATCACTGAAATCCCATTTTGTGTGCAGTTGGCACATGCTTTTTGAGCTCTCCTGCTGGTGACCACTCATTACAAACATCCTTTCCTCCATCACTGTTGCAGCTCCTGGAGCCTTCCCACCCACCCAGCTCTGGGGGTGCCACAGGCTGCCCTCAGCCCCCCACACCCTGCAGAGCTGAGCTGGGAGGGCACAGCCGTGGCTGCAGCCAGCCCTGACCCTGTGCCAGGGCAGCTGTCAGCATTCCTGCCCAGCCCAGGGCTGGGGCTGCCACACTGGGCTTGGAATGGGACAGCACATTTCCTGGGAATAGCATGCATCTCAGGAGTTCTGCAGGAGATAAGTAACATATTCCTGAAGGTCTTTAACTCCTGCCTCTCTCTCTCTCTCTGCTTCAAACACACTTATGAAACATTCCCTCACATTTTTGAGTCTATTTATATTAAGCCTGACTGTGAGAGATCCATTTCCTGGGGTTCATTGCACACAGAATAATATACAAACAAGCACACTAAATTCTCCCTTCTATCATAATATTAGATTTGTGCAAAAATTTTGGGTTTTTTTCCCCATTGCCTCCTGTTTCACTCCCTTTGATGGCATTTAGCCAGTGACCAAGCTGAATGAGCTTGTGCTGATATGTTACCATGGGTTTGTGTAAGGGCAGGCAGATTTCTTACACTTCAAACAAGTTTGCAACTCCAGGAACTTACTTATTCTTTCCAAATGAATGGTGGTAAAGATTCTATAAAAGAGAAAGAAGGTGAGGGGAAGCTGACAAGCTACTAGGTCAAGAGAGAGGTGAAGGATCTGAAAGACTCATAAAAAAATAAAAATAAAAATTCTTTTGCAAGCTCATAATGGCATTTCTCCCAGTACACCAGGGAGCAGCAAATGACCCTGCAGAGGGATTTAAAGGGGGAGATGGGGAGGGGGGAATTTCTGTTGTAGGAGAAAATAACCAGAAATCCAGTCCTGCAAGGACATCTCAGAAACCCACAGTCTGCTGGGCAAGAGCAAACCAGAAGATTGAGAAGATGGTGCTTTTGGGAATGCTGGAGATGTTGAAGAATGGATCAGGATATACAGAATTCTGCTAATGAAAATTACAGAAATCTAAATAAAATACAGCTTCTTATTGTATTCCAAACTGAAATCTATAGACTGGGTGATTCTTTGTCTAAAATGTTATGGTCCAGGAGTTGGCACTGATAATTCAGCATCCTTTCATCCTGGCTGCTGCCCTTTCTTGGAAAAGCTGACAACTACAGAAGTTGGACAGGGACTGTGGCCACATTTTCATTTGGCATTATGTGCTCTGCCAGGTAAGAAGAGCAGATAAACTGTGAGCTCATATCTCTCTGTGCAGTGGGGTTCAGCACAGGATCAGCAGGAGCTGTTACTGCAACTGCAATTCAAAAGCTGGGGCTCAGACCTTCAAAGCTTCTGAAAGGCTATAATTGCCTAAAAGAAGTGGCATCATTTCCTCCAGGCCAACTTCTTGACCACTGTTCCATGACCAACTGTGTTTTCTTGGAAGTGGTAGAACATTCCAAGAATGAAGGAATACAGACTACTTAAAATTACTTTGTGCTGTCTGAACTTGACTCAGGCGTGCATGGGGGGACAGAAATATTGTTGGCTCTCAGAAAAAAACCCCTCAGGTTTTGTAAGAACAAAGTAATGCTAGCTCATGCCTTTAATTTGCAACACAATCTTCCTGTAGTTACTCTTTTCTGCTGCAGCAAGGCTCTGTCTTCTGCCAGTGAATTGTTTTAATTGTCAGGCCAACAAAGAACTTCAGCAAAGCTTCCCAGTCAGAGCTCTCCAAAGTCAATGGTAGCAATCAAACTTGTCTCTGGAAAGTTTTTTTTAATTAAAATTTATCTGCTAGAATTAATTCATACTGAGTAACTCCAGCTGAAAGGGCCATCCATAAATGTGTTAATCTATTCCTCCCAGGTCCTTTAGCAGTTTTCAGAGTTCTCTCAGATTACACAGATTTAAAAGGGATAAGTCATAAAATAAGAAGTATCTCACAGTAGTTTCTGCTTTTAGTTGCATTCATATTTAACTGAGCTGTGCTTGTCTTATTTGGCTCCACTTATGAGCTAAAATGCAAATTTCACCATGAATCCAGGGAAGATGAAGGCCTCCTCAATTTGTAAAGTAGGAATTAACACAGTTTGCTTTAACACTGTAAAATGTTGCAAACAAACAGATCATGAGAAGTACCAGCTCCTCTCATTTGAAGTGACACATTCACACCTTTGCTGATAGCAGAGTTTGGCTGCAGAGAGCTTCTGCAAGGTTGGGCTAACAATGCAGCAGAGTTTATGTTTGCACGCTGACAGTGTATCCTGGAAACAGAACCACAGCTTCTGGGCTAATTCCAGAACATAACAGCACCTTGTATATTCCAGCTTCTTGTTCACATCTCTTTCCTCTAGGGGTTGTTTGGGGTTTTTTGCTTGGTTTGTTTTGGTGGGAGTTTTTATGTCTATGTTGTTTCTGATACCAATACAATGGCCATTGGAAGGGTTTCTGGGGATTCCATTGAATTATTTGTGTCATAAACCATGCAGAAGTGGTCTGGCCAAAGCTCTGCCTGCAGGTAGGCAGGGAAAAAATGTGACACAAATTCTGCAGGTTTCCTCAGCAAACAGGATAAGGCTTATTCTGCATCACCCTGAATTTCAGTCCAAGCCATTTCAAATTCAGGTGGCATCTTTCTGTTTGACATTTGAGCATTCCCCAGCAGAACCCATGATTAGAACTTTTAAGAATGACCACTCTAATCATAAATGCATATATGCAAGAGAAAAGGGAAGAGAGACGTTATTATATACTGGGGTTTTCATTAAGCTTTACCATAAAGTTATTAATATCCTCAAAAGCAAAATTAATGATGAGGTTTTTTTTCAAATTTGCCAAGAAACACTTTAGCACAACCACTGCAGACAGAGATGTGTTGTTTCAAATAAAAATATCATTCCCTATTACCTCAACACAACCTCCTAATATTAATTTGAGGTTACCTCTAAGCCACAGCAACTTGGCCTCTTCACACACAGTCCTGTTATTTCCAGCAAGGCTGCAGATCTTTGGTTAAAACTCCCACAACCCAAAGAGCAGCACTTTTTTTTTCAGTGAATATTACAGAAAAAAGGCTTAAATTTTCATCATCTTGCCAACTCCCTAATGGCAAAGTTGTATAGACCCATATTTAAAGAGCAAAACCACTGTGTCCCCATCTTGAGTCATACAAATTACTGCTTTCAAAGGACTTACTTGCTGAAAAGGAATATGCAGAAATGTCCTTGCATCTTTCAGTTAATTTGTTTTCCTTTTTTTTTTTTTCTTTTTTTTTGACCTTCAAGTGTCATCAGAGGAACAAGCACAGAACACTAATTAGGACCCTCCAACCACTCCTAATAAGCCTTAATAAGGAGTCTGCTGTACTGTATGAATCAGCACCACTGTATGAGGCAATCCTGTAGATTTCAGGCAATATTCCACCACAGTCTGTGCATTCCCCTGCCAACAAAAAACTCACCAGCACCTCTGCCAAAACTCAACACATAGTTACTTTGCTTCTAGTTACTCAAAGTGAGATTAATGAGTACTCACTTTAGCTTATTTTTTACTTATTAAGAGTTTATTCAATTTTAATGTAGCCTAAATCAACAATTATGGGACCTTTGTTGTTGTTTGCTTTTAATGCTTTAGGCACTTTCAGGATTTACTGTTCACATCTGAAAAAATTGCAAAGGTGCTCTGGGTAATTTTTCCTCTGGAAATGTACATTTACAATTAAAATTAATTGCAATTATTAAACACCAACACTTTGCCTCAATTATCTGAGCACTCACATTAGAAAAGAAAAACCTTAAAATATTTATTTGCAAGAATTAGAGAACATTACTTTGGGCCTTAGTGAAGTCTAAAATGCCCATTAAACGTCTGAGTGAGCTTTGGAATAGTCAAATTCCCATTAAAGCTAAAATATTGACCACAGCACACACATTCCTTTCTCTGAACTCACCTACAAGTTTAAATCAATTCCTCAGTTTTCTGAAACTTTGAAGGAAGTGGCTTTTTGAAAATATCAGGGTACAAAGGAGTGATGAGCATCAATCCCTTGAATAAAACTATTTCCCTCTTTTGCTCTTTCTTAGAAACACAAGAATTTTTTAGGTTGGAAAGAATCTCTCAGATCACTGAGTCCCACCATTATCTTGACTCATAACACTTTTTTAAAGAGAAAAAAACCAGAAAAATATATCAAGTATCCTCATCATGTGAGGTTCTATGTAGCACACATAATTTTAACACCTCACTGCTTGGAAGAAGAACTTTTTTAAAAATCATCAGGGTCCAATTCTGAAATTCTGTTACATTTTTCAAAGATTTGCAGACATATTCTGCATGATATCCAACTGTGACACCTTTGTGCATGCTGTTCATTAGCAAACACATAATTTGGTTCTAACTGTCTATTCCGAAATATTCTGGCTAAAAGGTCTTGAAATATTTCCAGGAGCTTTTGCAAAGTGGCCGTCCCTGATCTCCAGCCTGGACTGACCCCAGGGACTCTGCTGGAGCTGCCTGGGACACCTGAGTGTTGGAGAGCAGGGCTTTGGGTTTGTGTGTGTCATGGCACTTTCCAAATTCCTGCTTTTCAGGGCACAGACATATCCCAGGATCACCTGGGACATAAATAATGAGCCCAAAATTGTATCACAGGTTTAGATGTTTGCTGTTTATCCTCTGCAGAACCAGAAAAGGCATGGAAATTCCCCTGCCCTCCTACTCCCAAACTTGACTCCAGTCTGCCTGATGCTAACACCTCTTTTTGTTTGACTTATATTAACAACCCAACAGTAACACTGTAATCTCACTTATATAAAAATACACTGTTCCAATGAAGTAGATGTAAGTAAATAACTTGCCAACCAATTTCATAATTTTGTCTGTGCCCATTTCTGCTGTTTCAAATGAAGTACAGAATATACAGTCTTCAAGAAGCAAAATAAAGCAAGCAATATCTCTATTTTTTATCCTAGTAATACTTTATTTAATTGTAATCACCTTGAATTAACTTAGACTTTTCCCAGTAAAACATTATTTTATATTGACCAAACAAAATCAACCAACCTAAATCAGCAGGTTTAATAATTTCACATCTCCTGATGAAAGCAACTTATTTCTCTACTTCAGAAATGCCAAATAAGTAACCATTTTTTTCTTACTGAAATAACTAGATCCATACAAACACTGCTATTCAACAGAGTACCAGCACCAATACAGTGAAGTTCTTAAATATTCTGGTTGGGTCATTAAAACAGGTTGGCGTAGAATTAATTGACAAAACTTGCTACAACTCACCTCAAAATTATTTGGTCATGATAAGGTAAAAGGCTAAATTGTACGTAAAATCATATTTTTAAATCAGCATGAATTAGCCTGGCAGTTAGGCTGCAGTTGGTTAACAGTTTAATCCTCTTGGATGACAGAGTTAAGAAACATTATATATTATTAATATGGCTGGCTAATTTCTAATTAGGAACCCATTAGCAGTTCTAACAACAAGAGATTTTGATGGATTTGCAGTCAACCTGGCCAAAAAGAAAAAAACTAATAAATTACTAGGTGACCTCTTGCATGGGATTCTTCCATCTGTCCATTATCATTTAATGCCAGTGAAACCTGGATTGGAAATAGAAAAAAAAGTGGGTGTGTTCTGACCTAATTTCATCAGTGCACAATGACCCCTTACCTTCTTCTGTGGACTTCCCTCAGGAGATCATGGTAATGTGTCTTAAATCAAACTGTTTTTTCTTAATTAAGAATTAAAATCCCGAGTTATTTCCTGGCTCACTCATTCTCCTAAGTTTGAAGGTGTACCCTGAGAGAAATGCAAGCATTAAATCATATCTACACGGCCTATTTGCAAAAGGGAAGAATAATAATTGACATTAGTGGGGACTGAGCTGAGCTCTGAAGTCAAGACAGTTCCAGTGGCTCTGCAAGGGAGCTCCCAGAAAACCAAAAATTCCACATTGAAGGATGTGAGGCTCTGCATGGAAAGACAGATGGACAGGAAAAATGGAGATGTTGCTCAAGGCCCACTGAGATGGCCATCACTCCTCCACAGGGAGGAGTAAAATTTAAACACTATTTAGCTGTTTTTCCCTTTCATTGCTTAGGGCTTATAAAAGCCAAATTAGTCTGGGAGAGTTTTGAATATGTTTTATTGGAGTCATTCCTTGTGGATGCTGAGGACTGGGCAGAGAAGAAAGTCAGATAAACTTCCCCAGACATTCCTCTGGGAAGTTTTGACAAAGCTCAGAGGAAGAATTAAAACAATCCTGCAGCTGGTGTTTTGCACTTCTTGTTACTTGTAAGATGTTTACAAGAGGGGTGTTGGTTCTAATTAGCCAATGGTGTGAGGGGTGCTCATTAAGGACCAGCCAGATCCACCTTTATGGTAACTGTCTAGAAAAAGAATGTCTGGTTTCTAATAAAGGCTGCATTTTGCCTTCTGAAACTTTGGAGTCTCTGTGTCACTATTATTCTATGTCACTCTCTATGTCACTTTATTCACCCATCCTCAATATAGTGGCCACAGTTCCTATCACCAGCTGAACTCAACCTCAGCCCAGGTGTGGCTCCTACTCTGGAGAAGGTTTAGCAGCAACACTGCAGCATTTGAAAAAGAAAAGATGTCAATATTGTAAGGCTCAGCTTGCCCTGCACTGAAGGGACAGCAGAGCATTAAGGAAAAGGAAATGTGGAAACTTAAAACAGACCCAAATGTCTTCTGTGGGATACCTGGAAGGACTCTGGAATCAACAGGAATAAAAGGATGCTTTGCCATGTCCACGATCTGCTAGAGCAGACAGTCCCAAGTGTTGAGGGCACATTTCTAAGGAGTACTGGAGAACTTTTGAACACTGCCCATCAATGAACTGCTGCTTCTTTGTAAATCTGTAAATTCCAGATGCTCTGGCTCCTGAGAACACTGAGGAGCAGTCCCCACCTATGGCTGATGTCACGTGTGAGGAGATGAAAATCTTGACTCCATGTTTCAGAAGGCTGATTTATTATATTATGATATATATGATATTAAAATGATATACTAAAACTATACTAAAAGAATAGAGAGAAAGGATCCATCAGAAGGCTAGAAAGGACAGGAGAGGAATGAATAACAAAAGCTCATGACTCTCAGAGAGTCTGAGCCAGCTGACTGTGACTGGCCATTAATTAGAAACAACCAGCATGCCCCAATCACAGATGCACCTGTTGCATTCCACAGCAGCAGATAGTTATTGTTTATATTTCTTTCCTGAGGCTTTTCAGCTAGAATAGGAGAAAAATCCTAGCAAAGGATTTTTTATAAAATATCATGGCTACACCCACCATTTTACTGGGGGCTGACATGAAATGCTGTTCGGGAGAAGAATGAAGCAGGGCAGGAATTTCAGAATTTCCTAGAACAGGATGAAACAGACTGAGCAGCATCTTGTGTCCGAAAATTCATAAAGTGCATGTCAAGCACACCGACAGGACACAGTGGCAAGGGTAAAGCCAACCTGGCCAAGAACAGCTGTCTACAAACAGTGAGCTGGGGCTTTTTGTCTCAAACCTGTGGCTATTGACTGGAATAAAATGGACTGAGTGGCAGCACAGCATTCAGCTGGGTCAGAGAGGTTTGCAGATAATAATTGGACGCCCAGTCATAGAAGAAAGCAGGTTATAACCAAAGGAGAATATTTCTCATGATATTCCACTTCTGAAATAAAGCAAAAAGCTCATGCATTATCCTGTGCTTGAAAACTATAAACTCTGTGAACCTGTAATCCACTCAAAGTAGCAAAGGAAAGGTCTCTTATTGCTGTGGTGCTTTTTGCTTTTTGGAGATTTATTCCACCCACCCACTCTGGTATATACAAATCCCTTTCTATTTCCCCTCTCTTTCAAAATAGAAAAATCAGGTGGGGTTTTTTCCTTGTTTGCTTGTTGTTGTTTTTTAAGAGTGATGAAATCTGAGTCAGATCATAAAACATTTAATAAAATAAATAAAATAAAAAATATTTTAAAATTTTGTACCCCAAGCCAAAAAAAAAAAAAAAAAAAAACAAACCCAGAAAACAAAACCAAACTAAAATGTCCCCAAGTATTACCACAATACTATTATTAATTTATCATATAATCTGACATTCTAGGTTTCATTAAGAGCAAGAATAAATTTGGGGGTTATCCACTACCCTATAATGAAGATTTCAAGTCAAGCATACATTATAAAAACTGAAGATGGCTGCAACAGGTTAGCCAGTGAGTTATTCCTAAAATTCATTGCCACTAAAATGAAATTGACCCTGTAGCCAACCCTGTTTGTAGAACATATTGTAACAGATTGTGTTTTATTGCTTATTCTTTTAAAGATCTCAGACTGCCAATGGAAAGCTCAAAAGCAGCCATTTATGATTCAGTTTTAAAACCCTGTAGAAGTATGGATTATACACAAATTTATAGCTCATATACATTTAGATCTGTCTTGAAAAATATGAGAAAATACTAAATGTTTGTAAGAAAGAGGCACAATTCAAAATGAAGAGCCAAAACAGGATTGCTAATCAAATTTCTCAGTGTTTCAGTGTCTGGCTCTCTTGAAACATTTCCACAACATTTCACAGCTTGGCTTAAGTTACTACTGCAGTTCAGTTTTTACTGCAGGACTGCCTGGATTTCAGTGTTTGGTGTCCACTGGCATTTGGAAATTTGGTCAGTGGCTCATACCAGCATAAGAAATTGCAATTGAATCCTTGTCTGCCCTTCTAGCAGTTCAATTATCTTTTCTGTGAAGTGGATACCTTGTGCAGTTTAATAAATTATTATTGATATCTAATCCATAGACATCAACAGCCATGGATAGCAGGTTTATTCACTGTCCTAGGCCAGAAAGACTCTCCTTCCCTTTCTCATGAAATAAAGGTTTCTTCTGCTGCAACTTCAATCAAAACTTGACTTTAAGTTTCATATTGAATTTGTTTGATATGTTTATTTTTAATTCCAAGCACTGCCTGCCATAGATTCTTAATTATTGTTCAGTGCATTCATAATATATCTTTTTTAAACTTATGAGCAATGGCTGCTTTCTGCCTGATTCTGAAACCACATTTTTCTCCAGTGACTTGGGCATTTGCTTTCTCTTCCCAGACCTCCCTTTAAGCTCTTGAATGGGCAACATCCCCATATTTTTGTTTTTCTAGTTCAGAGGAGAAGCTGATGCACTTTGGTCTCAATGAATGGTCCTGTATTGAGGAAATAGTAATAGGAAATTCTGCTTTCCTTCCTTTAATATCTCTGAGTATAATATCTCACTGCTGTAGAAGATATTTTAGCTTCAGTCAAGGTATACAGACACACATGGTGTGAGATTATATGTGACAACTTCCTTTTCCACTATCTTTGCTGAGTTATTATAGGAAAATGCAACATGCTCTTAAATAGTGCAGAAAAATAAATTACTAAAAGCCATTCAGGCTTTTAGTACACTTTCAGGCTGTTTTCTTAAATAACTAAAGGCCAGCTAAATTTTTCTCTTAAACCATTGTGGACGACCCCAGGTAAAAAGAGCAATGGAAGAAAAAATACCTTAAAGTTGGCAAGCTGAGTAGCATGAAGTTTGTTCCTTGAGAAAAATCAATTGCTAGAAAGGCAAGAAAGCTGAAAGGAGAGCAGGCTGATGAGAAAAAGGAAAATTAGGATTTCCTTGTTAGGCAGTAACGTTCTCACTGACAGCTCTTTTTAAAAATGCTAAAGACAGGTTAGATAATTTATATTTTGAAAACAGGTTTTTCCCTTTCAACTCAGAATACCTAAATTCAAATAATTCACTCTGATTTACAGATCTATATTGTACTTCAAGTTTAATTATGAAGGAGGAACCCTCTAGAAATCCACTACTGCCACTTATAAACTGACTCCTGTTCTTCTGAAACTGAAGTTACAATATCCAAACCCACATTCCAGAGGAATTTTTGATATATCCAGTATGGAAACCAGTGTCCCTACAGAATCCTCAGTATCCTGCATGTCACTGTAAAATCTAAATGCTTAGTTAAGGTACATTAATTGTGGGTATGCACAGCTTTTCAAAAGCAAGATACAGAAAATTAGTAATCCATCAAAATTTGAATTTTAACAGAGCTGCAACATTAAAGATAAAAACAATGTTGTTGCTGATCATCAAGGAATAAGAACAGCGTGTAAATATTTGCTTGATTTCAGTTCACCTTAAAAGAACAACAAAATACAGAACAAAGAAATAGCAGATAATATGCAACTCCCACATAAAATTTTGAGCCTTTGCCTCGCATTTATGAGGAATATTTCTCTGCTTCTCAATTTATAATTACAGCTTTAAGTAAAGTTTCTACATTCTATTCTTGCATTGTGGCCTTCCAGTACCTGAAGCAACAAGAAAGATGGAGAGAGACAATTTACAGAGGTCTGTAGTGACATGACAAGGGAGAATGGTTTCAAACTGCCAGAGGGCAGGGCTGGATGGGAGATTGGGAATGAGGAATTGTTCCCTGTGAGGGTGGGCAGGCCCTGGCACAGGGTGCCCAGAGCAGCTGTGGCTGCCCCTGGATCCCTGGCAGTGGCCAAGGCCAGGCTGGACACTGGGGCTGGGAGCAGCCTGGGACAGTGCAAGGTGTCCCTGCCATGGCTGGAAGTAGAAAAAGATTTTGAGAGTCCCTTCCAACCCAGCCCATTCTGTGATTCTATGAACATTAAGCAGCTTTCTGCTTTCTCTGATGGATGTTAGCTACAAAATGCATTTATGCTCCCAAAGTCACAGGCACATGAAGGAGGAAAGAAACTGCAGAAAACTCTCCTACATTCAATTTCCCCAAATTGCAGTTTGTTTGCAAGAGAGGGTTTTGGTTAGTCAGGCTCCAGTGTTCGGTTTATTTCACTTACTGTAAGCTGTAGGATTTACCAGGTACCGGGAGAAATCAAGTTTAAACCTTCCTCATGCTGGGGGAACATTAAAGTAGAGGAAGACACAAAAAATTATCTTAACCTTCACTTCTCTGCATGGGCTTCTTTCTGGTTCTCTGCCCTTTGCATTTTTATGCCCACACATATGCAAATCTAAATCACATACACACAGACACGCAGAGCTTTTATAGGTGGATTAACAATCTTATGTAATATGGCAGCTCCACATGCATGAGATGGAAAGATTGCTGCTACACCACTGGTAACCATGGCTAGGATAAGCCTGAAAAGCCAGAAACAATGCAGGCAAAGTGCCACAGCTCATAGAAAGGACATTTAGAGCTGTGGCTGAGCACCAAGATGAAACAGAAGAGCAGCTCTTCACTTCCCAGGGTTTGTTTTGCAGTGGAGCTTTCACCTTCAGCGTGTCAGTCATGGTTCACACCAGGGCTGTGACACAATCACTGCCTGGAATAGGAAATGTTTTAGAAACCCTACAACAAGAGTCCCTCTGGCCCACTTAGAGCTCTGTGGGGCCCTAAACCAGCAATGCTTTGGGGCCTGAGTGCAAAGAGCCTGGGAGGGTGTGATGGACCCACCACAGCCCCAGGGATGGTGAGGGTAGGAAGGCAAGCTGAGGGAAGCCTTGCAGGGACCCACCCATGGGTCTGGGGGGGACAGTGTATATCCACATTCTCTAAACAGAGAAAGACATAATTTCCTCTGCCAGGATTTTTCCTGGGAAAGGCAGTGAGAAGCTCAGAGAAGAAGAGAAAACAATACTTATCTCTGTTCGCTGCTCCAGTTGTTTTGCACATGTGGAATGTGTTATGGGGATTGTTTACCTAAAGGGATTTGTTAATTGGACACTGGTGAAGGTTGTTTTGGTTCCTTGGCCAACTGGGTCAAAGATGTGTCCTGGTTGTCTCAGAGAGTCGTGGGTTTTTCTTTAGTATCTTTTTAGTATAGCATAGTATTCTTCAGTATCTTTATAATATAGTGTCTCTTTAGTATGTAATTTAGTATACTATTAGCATAATATAGCGTAGCTGAATAAAGCAATTCAGCCTTTTGAAATCATGGAGTCAGAGCACATAATTCCCTGGCTGGGGGATTGCCTGTTTCTGCTATGGGACAGTGCTGGAGAGCTGCTGTGGAACAGCCAGCCAGAGCTGAGAGAACCCTGTCCACCCTGCCTGCAGCACCCCAGCAGGAAGCTGCTCCTGAACTGAGCTTTTAACTGAAAAGACAGACATAACAGTCAAAAAAAAGCCAAAAAATCAAGCCAGGCTCAGCTCCTGCTGTTGTCCTTCTCCAGCTGCACAGTGTCTCTTGCTGGAGGTGGGGCTGGTCCAACAGCCACCGCTCCTCACACAGGGACTTCAAGGGGACCCCTGGGCTTCCCCACGAGCCCCCACAGATCGAATCATCCTGACAGGCTGGAAGAAGAGAGGAGATATTACTTCCAGACAAGGTTATTTACTTTTCTCTCTTAGGTTTGTCTTTTTCTCCTGCCACAGTTTGCACATTTGCAAAAATATCAGGAAGGATCACTTGGGGCAGGGACCAGAAACTGGTTTCTTTTCATTCTCAGGGCCCTTCTCAGCCCTTCATCTCTGAGAAAACAAAGATCTGATAGAAGTTGAGTGCTGGAGTGTCTATAAAACTTGGGGAAAATATTTTCTGTGATTGAAGATTGTGTTTATTCCTTTAATGATACACTTAGTCACAAGGGCTTTTCAAACATGTATGAAACCTAAAACAATAATAAGTATCTAAAAAGATGCCCTAGTTATAAAGGCAGAGCACACACAGCTCTCAAGCTAAATATCCAATCACTTGTTTGGGGTATAAGCAGTTTCAAATAGAATTTTTACTGGTTTTTGTTCTCATTAACACTGAGTGATAGCAGCTCCGTGGCATAAGAGGGAAAAATATAAAGACAGTTCTAGAGATGAATAGAAAAACTGTGATAGTGGGTCTGGTATTACACATAAAAATATGAAATATGCTCATACAAATGCCACCAATTTTGTGATAATTCTCTTGAACAGAATAACAAAGCCTGTTTCTCATTAGTGGTTTGATAATTCTTTTTCTTTAGAGTTTTCCACTTTCTCCTGTGCTTCATTCTTCTGCCATTCCAACTCCAGTGGCTTAACAGCACCAGCATTGGTGGTGGAAAAGGCACCACCATTTCACTGTCACCTTGTACCTAAATAAATCCAGAAAATCTTGAGGATTCTGAAGCAGAACAGGCTGCTTAAGGAGATGAAGCAGACTAATGTAGGGGTCCAGCTAAATCCAACCAGGTCCTCTGGAATTTTGTTTGCAAACACATTCAGGAGAGATTATGCCTTCCCACCATGGAAACTGCAGCAGCAGAAGTCTTGAGATATCCATGTTTATCACACTTCTCCTGCTTGGATCTGTGGAGACCCACAGCAGCTACACTTCCAGTTCTTTCCTTATTTCTACACGTCCCCAGACTTGCCTTCATTGACACAGTTCAATTGACACAAGATATATTTTTTGGGAAGCTTGGAAATGTGATTTCCATGATCTTTCCAAACTGCTTCCTCCTTTTCTCTGCATAAAGCCACAAACATTCCTTTGCAGAAGGACTGTTAGTGGCTTTATCCAAAGAAAAGGAGAATCACATCAACAGGAAACATCAGTCCTCCTTCCATCTTGCTGTTCTCTAGCTCAGATCTGAGATCAGTCTAATAACAGCAGTTTCACACTTGAATTTTTTCTGATAATGAGGAAACTGTCATGAACAGTCCAGGACTTCTGCTATCCTGCTCAGCTGTCCTCTGTAATTCTGTAGAGGAAGGAAATATAATTTATTATAATGTAATACTTGTTCCTCTCCAGCCACAGCACATCTCTGAACTTCTACACTGCATTAGCTCACAGCATGTTGTGTACATTCCAAACAATATTCCAGGCTGCTTCTTGATGAACATTTTAATATTTACTCTTGACTTAGCATTTAGATTTGATGGCAAACAGAGCTGAGATAAAGAAGTTCTCTGCTTGGACAGTCCATGAAGTTCAGCCAGCCTGTCTTGACACAGGTGGGTTGCAACCAGAGCCAGCATCACCTTAAATCCCTCATGCTTGTTAAAGATTTATGATTCAGCAAACCCCCCTAGAGCCTCGAGCTCAGTGGCAGCAGGAGAATGCAGTCTCCAGTACAAAGCATATAATTTACACAAAAAACTGAATTATACTGGGTCCAACACGAGGAGCCACCAACTGTGACAAAATCCAAGTCTTTAAAGTGCACTGAGCCTATTTACAATTTCTGTGTCTTAAAAAGCTGCAACTGCCCTAGAACCAAAACCAGATTTCCACCAGATTCTGAACAGCTGAGCAGAATTTTAAGGAAAATACAACCTTTTTGTTACACATTGGTGTTCAGGTGCTCTGAACATCAAACCTGCATCACTCACTGTTGTTCAAACACAAACATTTGCAGCTTTAGGTACTTTCAGGCTATGTGGATCTCCCTTGTTTAATTGCCTTAGAACACACATCAAACATGATTGAATGAGAAAGATAAGCCTTTCCTTTTTGAGGAAAGATTTGTTCTAAATTGTATTGAACAGGAAACTAAACCAATATGAAATGTTTCCCTTCACATGATCAAGTTATCAACAGCACTGAGCAAACAGATTGTGCTTTATCACCTGTTTTATTGTCTGTTTGTGTACAAGCACCACTGCTATCGACTGGGCACATTCCTCAAGTCTCTGCAACATCACAGCCCCTCAACCATTTGATCTACAGGCAGAATTATGATAAAATATGAGAGGGTTGATAGATTTCTCAGACAGAGAGCAAACATGAAGGAGAAAAAAGCAGAAAATTATAAAATAAGTTTTCTGTATATATATTTATGCTTTAATCCTACAAGTAAATAACTATTATACTCCATTTGCTGAAAGTAGAATTGTAATTTGTACACATACACAGTAAGCTCTACCAGAAAATAGAATTTTTTATCACTTGGAATTGAAATAGAGACATTTTGTATAGAAGCCTAAAAAGACCCACTACATACCTTTAATGTATCCAAGCTGAACAATATTAATTGCCATAAAAAGTAATTTTTTTCCCACTCTGAGCAATATCAGGTAAAATATTTGCTAAGCAGATGAAGAGGTAAATAAACTCTGTGTTACACTGTAGGCAAAAGGAAGAGACATTTCTTCATGCATTTTCCCAAAGGAATAAGGCTCACAGACAATAATTTAGAGAAGAAAATATTGCAGGAGACTTTCTTATGAGAGGCTACATCTAAAATCCAGTAAAGAAAATAGGAATTTCTCCACTAAGATCACAGGACTCTAAATCTAACACAATATATAGAAAAACCCCAATGTATTTAACTTCAGTTCTCTGTAAGAGGTATACAGAAAAACCTCTTTTAATGATCAAAAGCACTTATATCTACCTCTAGAAATTATCATGCCAGGAATATGTTCTTTTTTTGGACACACTGGACTGCAACAAGATTGAGGCAGAAAGCAGAACAGCCACTTTTCTGAATTACTACAGAAGTGTTCAGGGTATCAGATCTAGCAAGTGTCTCATGGCTATCACCTGTGCTTGTCCTAATGACAAAGATGAAAATGCATCAAACAAGATCTGAGCTCAGTCAAGGAGGCAATCAAAAAAAGCTTAGCCTAGGAGGGAAAAAAAAAAGCTAAAGGAATCTGCAATAAAATAGAGCATTTTTATTTGTTTCTGTGATTCCACACAATATTGTTCTCCCATCCTAGTACTAATAATGAATCCCAATACAGAGTTTATTTGGAGAAGTGCATGCAACCCTTCTGCCTTGTTATGAAAAGAAATTCTTCCTGGATTAAAGGAATAAGATTCTCTGCACAGAAACTACTTTATCTGAAAGTGCACAATTCCTGTGCAGCTTTTTCCTTCTGATATCAGGTACATGTTTATCACTTGGCTCAAGCAAAAGGACCATGTAGTTTTCATAGTTCACTTTTAAACTTTCATTGAGGTATGAAAAATATTAAATAGATTTGATTCCACTCATCAAATGTACAATTGGATTCTTATACTGTGATGTTTAGTAAAGAGAAGCTTTGGGGTCCAAATTAAAAAGTGCAGTTGCTCTGTGGGCAACAAGCAAGAAACACTTCTGCCCTTCATTCTTTAAAGAGAAGACATTTGCCCAGGCAAAAATCTTGTAACAAACTTAATTCTGAGCACATGCATTGCATAAAATATAAATAAATGTAGAAGCAGGTACAAGAAGGGAGGTCACTTCAGACATCTGGTGTTCTGTCTCTAAAGTTCTGTGGTACTGATTCTAGCTGTTATAACCAGTAAGATAAATTAAGAAAGAGTTATTAAAATTGCAGCCAGTTAGAGGAAAAATGACATTTATTTCATGGAATCTCCACCTTCTAATGACACTGATCACTGTAACCTAATTAGACCAATCAACACATTTTGTATTTTTTATATATTATGTATATGTGCACACACTCACAAATATATATCTGTATATATCAGTATATATATATTTATATATTAGATGTATTTTATATTTGTCTATTATATATTATATATAATTATATTAATATAAATACATTTTATTAATATAAATATGTATAGATATATAAGAATATATATTTATATTAAAATGAGCTTATTACTCTTAGATTGCACACTATTCAAGTTATTAAAGTAAAAACTGTGCTTGCTTAAACATTACTTTCTCTTATTTTCTACATATTGTTTACACTGGGGAAATCACTTTTTTAGGTAAACATTTCCTGATTTCTCCACGTTAATGGACTGCATCAGGCTTTGCAATACAGTGAGGTTTGATTCCCCACACAAATGTTTTCTTGTGCAGAGCAGCAAGGATAAGGATGAATTCCTCTGAAGGCACCTCCAATCTTCTAGCTGGTTTCATTGCACAAGGAATGCTGGATATAAGGGGAGCTCCCTTCCCCCAGAGGCACAAAGCACTACTGTTAAATTTGTCAGGCAATTCCACCAGCCCCTGACCCCTTCTCAGCCTAACACATGAAATGAGGAGCAGCCCAGAGCGCATCAGCGCTGCAGTTTGTGCTGTCTCGGAGGATGAAGGCGTTCCCAGAGCCCCAGCTGCCCATCACTGCCAGCCCCTCACTGCAGAGCAGGGCTCCCTCCTCCTGACCTGGCAGCAGCCGAGCTCCAGCCCCCATCCCCAGCCTGCTCCGGACTCCTTCTGCAGGAAATGCTACAGTGCACTGCTTGTCTTGGGAATAGGAATCATGAAATGACTTACTGGATAATTATGGCTTGAGAAGAAATGTGTTAAAAGCACAAGCTGTTTAAAGACAAAACCCCTACTTGAATTCACAGATAACTTATTTACTGTAAATGTTTGTGCTCTAATCAGTAAGTACTTTAGAAATCAATGTGGGCACACGGAAAATGTTTTACTCAAGAGATGGAATTATCTTTGGACACCTCAGGACTGTGGAATAAATCTTATAAACTAAGAACTATCATAAATATATGCACATTTCACTTACCTTTCAAGACACATCTCACCACAACCAGCAAGTGTGGGGCTGAGTAAGCACCTGTGCTGCTTCCTTCCACACCCTCCTGCCATCAGCAGCACATCTGTGCACGTATGCTGATTATTGTTTTACCATTTCCTTTGTTTTTGCACAAACACATCCCATAGGAAGCTACAATTCAAAACAAGGGAATTTGCTTTAATACACTCCCCTCCTAAAGAGCAAACTTCATGGGAGCTGTGAACTGTGCTGCAAGAAGAACATGGGTACCAGGCAGGGCTGAAAATGCAACATCCCATCCAGTGCCACCCCTGCCATGGCAGGGACACCTTGCACTGTCCCAGGCTGCTCCCAGCCCCAGGGTCCAGCCTGGCCTTGGCCACTGCCAGGGATCCAGGGGCAGCCACAGCTGCTCTGGGCACCCTGTGCCAGGGCCTGCCCACCCTCACAGGGAACAATTCCTCATTTCCAATCTCCCGTCTACCCCTACCCACTGCCAGTTTGAATCCGTCAAAGATGGAAGAAAAAAAAAATATTGCATAGGTAGGAGGGTAACTTTTATTTACTGCTTTTAACACATCCACTTATTCATTTTAGGATATCCAAATACATGATGCTAAAACCTTTGAGTCATTAGTTCAGGACAAAGCTTCTCGTGAGAAAACTTCACTGCATTTTTAAGGACATGATTCAAGACAAAAGTATTTCTTTCTGTGAATTTCAGATATTGTTCTTGTGGCTTCCTAAAACACAAAGTATGAGACTTCAGTTAAACTGACTTTTTCTAGAGTCTCATAAAGTTTGAGGAAAATTTTTAAAAATAATTTAAATTAAGCATATTTATGGAAAAACAGTTGTATTTCCAAAGAACACTGGCAGCACTCCTTCCGCAGCTCCTCTCCACATAAAATTTGTCTGTGAATAAGAAAATATTCAGCTTTTGATTTCATGACCAGCAACCACATTTTTAAGTAGATTTGTTGAAGTATCTCCCTCATAAAATACATATCCAAATTCCAACATAGCACCAAGTTTCACAGCTTAATAGAAATTATTGTTAAAGTTCTCATTTTGCAAATTTAGTGGAGGGATTTGAAAGAGATTCACACTTTCATAAATGTGACAGTGACAGACCATAAAAGGGGGGTGGGGGGAATTATCTTACCCATTGGGTTAAATATTGCTTGTATGCCTGCAATTCCTGCTGCACAAAGCACCATGAGATCTTTTTTGATAAATATTTACATATTTTGTAAACATAGCAAATATCCAGCATAAAATATGTACCTGGAGAGGAACCCAGCAGGACTCTAATTTTCAGAGCTGTCCTGCAATTAAACTTTTAGTCTTTACATCAATAATGGCACTGAATATTGAGCTAGATTGCCATGCAATAATTAGCTTTAAAACAGGACTGGCGTTTCTGAATGCTTTCTAGGCTGCGGCTGTGAAATGCTGGGTGATGTTATTTAGCACATGCACAGAGCACATTGGCAGCTCCTCCCTCCCGGTGAGGGATGGCCATGAGACCATTATTGTCAGGATGATTGCTGCTAACTCTCTCCTCCATTAGTGAAATGGGCTGTTCAGCTGTGCTGCGGTGGCCAGGATCCTGGCAGTGAGTGATGGCCACTACAGATGCTTTATGCATCTGTCTTAATGAACAGCCAAGACAGCGAGATAACAACTTTTAAGAAGGATGCCAAATAGCAATTTGTTTATTCACTGCTACACGTTTCTGGTGCTTTTTGCTTATGACAGGACACCTTTTACATTTTTGAGCAAGGCGTTGCAGAAACAAACATTGGAGGTGGAGTGGAAGATGTAGAGCAATAGCAGAGATAAAGTGAAATAAGACTCCAGCTTTAACACTGCCAGAGAACAAAGGGCTGACGTGTTGAGTAGGCAGGTTCCAGAGAAAAGTCCCTGTCCAAGATAATTACATTTTGCACATCAGCTTTGGACTGGATAAACTAGTCCTGGGTTTGCTTGTGTATCATGACTCCAAGATTTGAAACAAGTAAAAGGATGAAGGAAATCAGCAGTGCTGTCATTTTCTTCCCTGACACTAATGCAAGAGAAAAAGAGAACATGTTTATATGGTGTGACTGACACAAGACTTCAGCTTTAAGGGAGCATAACCATTTATCCTTGTTTACAGCAAAAGAGAAGGATAAGGAACTGCTCTGTGATAGCAGAGGCACAGCTTTCATTATCAAACACAGCTTACCCAGAAACTGAAGCACGTGTGTTTTAGAAACAAACAAAAAACAAGACTGGGAAATATATTTCAGAAAAGTGAGAGAACAGCTCCGCAATGCCTCATCTCCAAAGGCACCACAGTGTAACAGTAATGCTGGCCATGCCACACACACTCCAAAGACACACAAGTTATTTAAGAAGCAGGGTTTGGATCAGTGCTTTCACCTTTGCATTCTGAAGAGATTCTGTGAGAGAAGTTCATCTGCTTCTTGATGCTTCTATGAAAGTCAAGAAGGGAACTCTTTCTGATGAATAAAGGTCCTCTTAGAGATCACCAATCCAAATTCAATTTCAGGCAGTCATGACAATTTGCCTTCCCAGAAAGACCTTGTTTTGCATTTCCAGTTTTGTTCTGAGCCTTTTTTGTAGCAGGTTTGGTTTTTACCAGCTGCTGGGTTTCACTGCAGCAGTGCATCTATTGATTAGGACAGGTGACAAATGAATTAGTAATAGAAGAGCTGATTTAAAGTAGGAGGCTGTAACTTTATTAACTTCTATCACAAGCAGAGATATTACACTAAAATGTTTTTGCTTGGTTCAATAAGTTGCTAACAGTGTTCCAAGCCAAATAAAGATACAGCCTAGGCCCTCAGATCATCAGGTCTTCAACTATTAAAAAGAAGGAAAGCAAATAGAGAAGAGCTGTCTGAATCAGAGAGGATTGAAAATACCTTTTTAAATTATTGTACCAAAAAGATGGTGCTCATTATCTCCTCAATATCCTGTATCACACTGGAAGTAATCTATTACACTGCAAGTAAACCTGTTGCTGGCTGAGTTTACAACTTCCCTCTCCCTGGTAGCCTGGTTCTAAACATCCAACCTGCTGTAAGAGGAGACCTTGGAAATGCAGGTTCCCTGGAAAAATTCATTCCTGGTTGTGTCTTGGCACAGCATCCTGGGAATGCTACAGCTCTCTTTAATCCAGGACAGGGGAGGTGGTTCCTGTCCCACACATGGACACACAGCAGAGGCAGACAGCAGGAGCAGCTCTGCTCTCCTGGACCAGCAGCTGGCCAGCAGTGGGCAGCTACCTCTGAAATGAGTGGGCAAGGACTGCAGGGCTCATTTCCAGGGATCAGCCTTCTCCCTGCCTGTGTGATCACAGGTCTGGACAGACAGGATTAAAACTGCCCTGGCACCTGCACACTGGCACTGGGAGGGGTCCAAACCCTGCCACACACTGTTCAAACACACACAGAACTGCCCCAGCTGACTCCAGGGATACACAGCATAACTTTGGAAGCACCACAGAGTTTTTAACCACATTAGCAATTGCTCTCTGACACTTTAACTTGCAATTTAAAAAAATACATATATACATATTCCTTCAACCTCTATGGTTCAAACAGAACCAATGAACTCTGCTTGTAGCAGAAAGCAGATTTTCTGCAGCAAGAAACCACTGCTGTGGTATCAGTTATTTATATTTGCATGACAAACAGTTGCTGGCTCCTTGCCTAACGCGTTGGTGTTGGAACATTTGGTCCAAACAGTGTGTCTGCCAGCTCAGGACTGTGCTGAATCTGTCAGCAGGCGTTAGAGAAATGTGTCACCCTTGACAGCCTGCATGTGGATGGTTTGAACCACGATGAGGGCGAGTGACTGACCACAATGCAGCCTGTCCTAGGATTGCACACACTTCCCACGCACCCAGAAACAGTGAGGGCAGCTCTAGACCCATTTCTATTTCCTGCCTGTGGGTGTTGTACTGTTGCCCACCACTCTGAATACTATTTCAATTCCACACAAGTGGGCCAAAGCAGCCTTTACAGCCAAAAAAAATCCCAAACAAAATAAATGGAATGAAACCCCAACCCGGCACTCCTATGTCAGCAACTCAAAATCTGTTGCACAAATTAGGATATTAAATACCACAAGCAAGTTCTCCAACTGCCTTCCCCTGAGACTCTGCCACTACAGGGCATCTATTCCCGAGTCAATGGATGCAAAGTGAGCAGCTCAGGCAAAGAAATCCTGCAATCAAAAGAGCCACCAGGGCTCTCACCAGTCACTTTTGTGTGCATCTTCACTGTGTGATGCCAGATGTACTAAAATGCACTCGTTTAGCCCGTGCTGGAATCACAGGGATAATTCTGAGGCTCTTCTGAGGAGGCTGCTCTGTGTTTCACTGAGGCTCTGACCTTCCTCCCTCTGAGCTCAGTAGGGGTTGGCTTTCAAAGAGAGAACCACTGAGCCCAAAGGTACCCACACTACAGGCAGCACCAGAAAAACACTAGTGGTATTCCAGTGATTGGATGGAAAACTTATTTGTGGTGCCTCACTGGAATGCAGAAAATCATTCTTTACAAAGCAAATAGAATGAATTGTAATAATTGAAAACAGCGTGAGCTCTCACTGTTAATTTGGGGAAAGGGATCTTGAAATCTGAACAGTTACCATCTGAAGCAATGACAAAGAATTTACCAGCAATTTATAGAAATACCAACCCAACGTAATAGGGATTTAACTGAGCAGCAGATGGAAGGGAAAAGAGTTGTCTCTGCTTTTGCAGAACTGCTTAGCACAAATGAAGCCAGCAGGGTATCTGCTGAGTGACATCACACTTGGATAATAAATAGATCTTCCCTGGCAAAATTATGACCCAAAAATGTAACTCACTTTTTGAAAGTTTAGGAAACATATATAAACAGTATATTTAGTAATTCTTATTTGTTCTGTTTTCTGGAATATTAAAAAGTGACTGCCAAAAACTTATATTTGTACCTCCATACTGTGTTCTGGACACTCATCCTGGCAAATTTAAACACTTTGTTCCTTAGCTTTAAAAAAAAAAAAAATTACCTATATTGTACTTTTTTGTTGTTGTTCTGTTTCCTTTTGGGAATTTAAGTCACTACAAACAAGTGATTTTCCTTATCAAAACAGAAGACTTAACTTCGCTTGGAGGTTTCTGAAACTTAATTTCCCCTTTCTATACACTCATGATCACTGAAGTCATAAATATACTTCACCTCACTGCAGTCAATCATGGCAAAACTACATGTCTGCATCTGCTTTACCCTAATCCTCAACATAAATGTGCTTAAGCATGGGAATTAACCTGCTGAACCATACTTAATTACATCTAGGAAAGAAAAAGACAGTTCAGAGCTTGTCCTGGAGATTGGATCCATATTCCACAAAAACATCAGTCCAGCAGGAGGGCTCTGCTGGGCACTGAGGGGTGCCAGGGGTTGGGTACAGCCCAGGAGCCAGGCTGTGATGCTGCAGGAGACAGTGAGGGCTGGCAGCCACAACAGAGCCTGTGCTGGGGAACAGCTGAGGACACAGCTCCCTTCCAGCCCAGATGTGCCAGACAAAGCTGCTGCCAAGCTGCCTGTGCCTGCTCCTCCTCTCACAGCTCTGAGTGCCATCCTCCCTCAAACAAGCAGGGTGGCTCCAGCCAGTTTCTGGAGGAGTCTCTCCAAACCCAGCTTGCTGCCTGGAACGGGGCAGGGAGCTTTCCAAAGGGCAGCTGTGCTGCTGGGGAGAACAGCTGGCCCTGCAGGGGTGAGCAAGGGGGTGCAGGGCATCACTGGCAGGAGATCATTGTTTCCAGAGGCACAGGGAGCCACAGCCTGGCCCAGCTGTCTGTGCCTGGGATGCCTTCTGCAGGCTGCCCTAGAACAGAGGCTGGACAGAGATAAAGAATAAAGTAGGGACTTATTAGAAGGCCTCAGTGGATCCACCTTGGGCAGCACAAGAGCCCAGCCAGGGCTGCACCCAAGATGAACCAAAATGGTCCCAAAATGCACGATGCGCACGGGGTCTCTCACTGTGATCAGTTCTGCTCCATTTGCATAATGGAGCTCATTGTCCAATTCCAGCTTTAGGTTATGAAGTCCCATCTTTCTTGTTTCACAGAATTCACAGAATCACTGGGTTGGAAGAGACTTTCAAGATCATTGAGTCCAACCCAGCCCCAACACCTCAACTCAACCCTGGCACCCAGTGCCACATCCAGGCTTTGTTAAACACACCCAGGGATGGTGACTCCACCACCTCCCCAGGCAGCCATTCCAGAACTTTATCACTCTTTCTGTGAAAAGCTTTTTCTTAATTTCCAACCTAAATTTCCCTTGGTGGAGCTTGAGACTGTGTCCTCTGGTTCTGTCAGTGCTGCCTGGAGAGAGCCCAACGCCACCTGAGCACAGGCACCTTTCAGGAGCTGTAGAGAGTGAAAAGGGCACCCTGAGCCTCCTTTTCTCCAGGTTGAGCACCCCCAGCTCCCTTTTTCTCTCTCCAGCCCACGTTGTTTTTGCTCTTGGGCCTGAGATTTGGATCATTTGTCCTTGGTCCCCAGCTAGAGAAGGAATTGTTTTGTCTCCCTTCTCTGTGCGGAGAGCTCACCATCCCTTAATATGAAGCTCAGAACTACACACTAAAGCAGTACAGAATCTGAAAAATATGAAAGCTAAAACTGAAGGCATCACCTGTGCCTGCTGATGAGCTGGGAGCCAGCACAGCCCAGCTGGATAAGAGCTACAATCCCCAGCCCTCTCCTCTCCCACCTCCCCCATCCCTGTGAAAAACAGGCTGTGATAAACCCAAGGCAAAGAATTGGTAAATGTTTTACTGGTCTTTTCACCTCGATTTTAATGATTTGACTGTCCTTACAATTTTAAAGTACCTTCCTGAGAATCCTTTGAATTATTCATCCATTGTGCAGGAAGGCCAACGTAGAACACCAGTAAATATTATGCAGGTACTGAATGGGGAAGTGCTTTGTCTATTTGCTATTGTGTTATTTAAACAGAATTCTTATTAGAAACAAAACATGACCACCAGGAATAAAACACCTCTTTTTTGATATCTGAGGGTTCACAAACTGTTTTAAAATGCACCATGCTCAGTGTTATGCTGGTAAAATTACACTTTGCCTCTCCACTAACAAGCATTTCCATTAAACATAGCATTCTCAGCGAGATGTTTTCTCAATGGCGAATACTTTGATTGACAAAGGATTAAATTACTGCTGAGCCTTTCATGATTTATGGCTCTTAACACCTGTTAGGTGTTAAATTTACCTTTTCACATCTCTGCTGTGCAAGATATCTGCTCCCACTTCGTTAAGGTCCTGTGTTTTACACCGGTGATGACACTTCAACACAAAAACTGATGCCTTTTTGAATATAATACTGCAAGGCTTTTTAATAAATTTAATTATTTCACAGGCTATTTTTTGTCTCCCAGAAAGGATTTAAAGAAGGAATTTTGGAAGATAAGCAGTGCTGAATTTGGCGTTTTTCTTGTTGCCCCCTGCAATATGGCATGGTGAAAAAAAAATACTTTTTGCACTAACAAAATGTCTATAGACATTGTGTCCGAGTACAAATGGCAAAATATATTGAATTCAGCATCTAAATTTCAAGAAAGGATTCTCTTAAGGGCTATGAATTACACCTAAAAGAGGTTCAATATATATGTACAGTCAAATATAGCATATAATTAAACAAAAAAATATTTAGTCATCACCCAAATTTTCTCTTAAAGAAATTTATTACAGTGCTGCAGTAGCACAGTTAAAAACCACTGAGACTATCAGAGCATCACAGTGTATTTGTACAGGCAAAAAGTGCTCAAATGTTTTAATATGGTGCTGTGCAGTAATAACTTCAGTGTGCTCCCAAATCACAGAATTAATTTACAGTCCTTTTGCAAAACTAAATGGATTTAATATAGTGATCATAAACTAACATTAGCAATTGATGTAAACAGCTATGTGAGAGAGATTTCCTTCAGTTCTGTACCTGTTTGTGGTGTGATAAATCAGACTTCAAGGTATTACAGTAGAGAGGCAATCTGTTTAATATGGGAAACAGACTTGGAGGCAGGGAGGTGACCTGTTTGCAGAATTCTCCTAAATCCCAGGACAATTATTAGAGAAGCACTTCTATATAATCTTGACAAAGGCAGTGAAACGTGGCACTGTGGTGATGTGACTTCTGGAGAAATCTTTTAATTAAACAAATGCAAAGGGAAAGGTTAAGTGAAAAATAAACAGCTCCTAAACAGGCATGATGAAAAGAGCTTAACCCACATCAAAGGGGCAGGAGATGGTTTCAGTATTAAATCAGACCTCGGGAGTTAAGCTGGCCAGGAGGAGCCTCAGAGTCTTTTCTGAAGTGCACTTCTGTGTGACTCAGCCTGTTCTTGCTCACAGCCAGGCTATCCAGAGACTCCACAAAATACATATGCAAGTTTTCAGCTCCACGTTAAACAACAGCAACTTGCTTTCCATTTCCTTCTTTAGGAACCATTTTTAAGACAGCTGCAACCCACTGCTTCAGGATTCCAGACTGGAATCTTGCAACAGAAAAAACTGCATAAAACCTGTAGGAAGCCCAGACAAAACTCAGATTGGGTGGTGTTTTTTTGTGTGTGACTTCTCTGTACTCTTTGGAATAGCAGTGAACCAAAACCACCTGGTCATCTTGCACAGGACATCACTCTGGTTCTGAGGAGAAGGAGCTTTCCACCAGCTGCAAAAGAAGCTGGCACCCACACTGCCTGGGTAAAAGCTGCTGCTTCACTAAGGCCTTTGGAAAATCACTCAAAAGGTAGTAGGAGACTTTATTCCTTCTATTGAGAGTCTACCCCATTTCTTCTCTCTCTATAAGACAACATGCAAAATTAAATCCAGTGAAGAACTGTTGGAAATACAATTTCTGAGACCTGAGAGCCTCATGCTCATGAGTGTGGTGACAGCCCCAACAATCATGCACCTGCAGTCAGTATTTCCTGCTATGTCAACCAGTTCTAAGTGGCTTGTCTGTCATTTTGTATAATTCAGCGCCTCATCCTCCTAAGATCCATACCACCACTTCCTTAAATCTTACTGGGAACACTCTGCATTTTCAAATGTGAGAAACCTTAATTGGAAACACCAAATGTGCCTTTCTCATCCCAGTAGACAAGAGACCAAGCAGATTCCAAGTTGGATGTGTGCACCAGAATTAAGATTTAAAGGAAATTTATGTGCTTCAATCTGCAAGAGCAACACTCAGAATTCCCATCTACTCCCTTCAAGCAAGTACATTTTCAGCAGTAATATTTCAGGTGTTACAGATGTGATTTTCTGGTGAGACCAGACCTAAGTTACAGTAAAGGTGCCTTTGTTTGGTTTTACCTCAGCAACATTTGTCTTCTACATTAACATTTTTCACTAAACTGGAGAAGGGGATTCTCTCTCCTCCTGGCCCAGCACATTTGCCTCGTGTTCTCCAGGTCCAAGTACAGGCACCTAAAGTACTTTACATCCTGCTAGGGAGCTCATCTCCTCCCTTTTCTATCCAACAAAACTCTTTCTCATGTTCAACCTCTCTCCTGGCCACAATTTCCAGGTGGTTGGGTTGCAGTTTGACTGATCCCCTGCTGAGGATCAGTATATTAACCCAGAATGATGATTTTTCTGCAGGAGGAAATGGGGCTGGGGTTGTTTTTCCTGGGGTTGGCTCAGCTCAGTGAGTGGTCAGCAAAGCACCAGATTCCAGATGGACTGGAGTGACCACGCAACTTTGAAAGTGATAAACAGCTCTGGCTTTAGCTGCAGAGGAATATTTAGATATTTCTGTTGCTATCTAATGGGTAACATTAGGTTCTTCTCATTCTTTAAGGTTTTTTATATCAGCTTTCCAGGTTTCTTCATTATCTGACCACCTTTATTTGATACCTTAAGTGTCTAGTTCCAAACCCCATTATGAATTATGAATAATGCTGGCTATATTTATAATACATCCAAAATCAGATAAAATATGTAAAAAGAAACAATAATTAGTTTTACCACCTGTTTTTTCTGCGAGGCAAAGAATTTATCAAGCTAAGATCAAAAAACAGTCCTCTTAAAAAAATAAATATTGTTTTTAAAAGGGATATTGATTTACCATATCTTCAAACAGTATAAAGCAGGAAATAATACTGCTAATGAAAACATCTAAACAGCCTAAGGTACTTGACCTTTCCCAAAGCTCACTATAAATAGCTTCCAATACTGAGGCTTGCACTCTGCAACTGCAGCAGATTGATAAGGAACAACAGCAATGCAGAGGGAGCAAAGCAGGTTATGAAACACTGTCCCTTGTTTCAGATAGTACAATATAAACCACTCCTGTTAATGCACTGAGAGTGCCAAGGTTATGTGGCTGAATTCAGTCCTGTGATGAACGAGTGCAAAGGATGTCAGAAATGTGCTGGGATAAACAAAGAGCAGAAACAACTCTTGTTTCTGCAAGAGAAACTTGCATTTCCTTTGAAATAGCCTGGTTTTTTTGATAATTCCCTAAACAGCCTGGGAGCCTGTGTTAAGTGACTTTAGGCAGCACCTTCAGTAACACAAAGCTCAGCCCAAGCAGACAAGGCCATTTGGCAAGGAGAGATACGATAAAAAATAAATAATAAAAAAATATAGGGCAGAATGATGTGTTTAGAGTTGTACTCTGTCTAAACACGCTGTTCCATATTGCTATGAAGCAATCTTTTCTATAGTAAACCCACCTTCAGAATGAAGATATTTCTTCTGATTGCAAAAAACCCACATAATTCATAATTCCACATCAAGAGCAGTATAGCAAGTGGTTACTACTTTCTACAGTCTCCTTTTTAAAGGTAACTACTTTCTCTCTTTTGGTTTAAAAATTATCCAAAAAGCATGATATAAATAGAGGTAAGCCCTACCTAGGTAAAACCCTTCCACAGCATTTTAGTATTCATAATATTGGCCCAAGAATTAATTTCTAAGAATTAAACAAGTTGGCCCTTTCTAAATATTGACCTAGTCACCAACGTTTTCCTTTTTCAGAATTCATTAGACACTGACATGGCTCATTTAGAAACCAAAATACCTGATCTATTCAGTATCCTATGAACATTCCCTGCCAGCCTGGGGCTGGGCATTTTTCAGCTCCCTAATTCCATTACAAAATGTTTCCAGTGTAGTTGTGATGTCTTTGCATATGAAGATCAGCATCTTACACAGATAATAGAATCTGAATGCTAATTTCTCCTAAAAACAACCACTAGAACAAGAATCATCAGGCCTTGCTGAAGTATTAACTTTGTTAAAACCAGCATTGTTCCTTTACACGTTTTTAAATGCCAATAAACTACCTTAGTCCCCACAGGTCTGTCATAATTCATGCATGAGATTATCTCATTTTACTACTCTGGAATATGTTCTGAATACAATTTTTGTTTCATTTCTTCTGGGAAAAGGGAGAGGTTACTACTTCAAACTGCTTCATCTGAAAAATTTCATAATTAACTCAATGCTAATTCTGTGCTACAACACAAACATAATCACGTTATTAAATTAATATTTAATTATAAAATAATCACTGTGCAATATAAAGGGTAAAAACAAATTACAGAATGATTACAGGGTAATTAAATATTTATCATTGAAACATCTGAGTGACAATTTGTGACCATAATGTGCTGAGAATTCTGTCCACAGCAAACTGCTGTGAACCACAGTCAGTCTCTTTCCTTATCTTTTACACTCAGATTAATAAACCAGGCTTTATCATCTCTGTGTGAGAGTAACCATGGGTTTTCACTCAGCTATATTATCCTCTGTGAGTAAAAACAGAACTATTATTCCAGAATTGTGCTGTTCACTCAGGAGTAACTGAGCTACTTTTTATAACTGTTCATTAAGAATATCGTGAAGTACCAATGTTTTCTTTTCCTCATGGAAGTGCGTAAAAATAAAGGAAAACAAAAGGCCTGAAAATTTCTGAGGTTTAATGAAGGGAATGAGACAAGAGCTCCTCCATGATCAGGTATTACCACACCTAAAACCCCATGGGTTCAGCCTAACCCACTTCAGATATTCTAAATTTGAGTGAATTTTAAATCTGAGCTGCACAGGGCCCCTCTCAGCTGCCCTGGCAGAATAAAGCTCCTTCCTCAAGCACAGCCCCCAAGCCCAGGCACAAACATTTGCATGCACAGAGCCCTTGCCTCTCCCAAAACGCTGGGCTCAGGCACCAGCAGGGCTGGAATTCTCCATGCCTCACCCAGGGAACCAACACTAAAGTTTTCACAGGGAAGCTTCCTCCCAGGAGCTGCTTCTTGTTGAGACAAAGAGAGGAGCAAACACGAGAAGAAAGCAAGCGTGTTACTTCACTGCTAAAAACAGCTTCCCTTGAAATTTCACTGAGTGATGATCTAAAAGAAAGCCGTGATCCTTAGGGCTGGGATCTGAAGGTTAACCCTGAGCAGAATCTGCACTCTGTATGGCTGCAAAATAAAAATGCCCCAGAAAAAAAGATGCTAAATTTACCATAGGTGTAATACCCAATCCTAAAAATAAAGGTAAAAGTATTTCTGCCACTGCCATGCAATGAACAGCTCATTCTGTGCCCAAAAATGATCTCTTTTTTTTTTTTTTTTCGTTCTGCAAGCACTGGTGATGGTGCAGAGGAGATGTCACTAATCTACTTTGTTCTCAAAATCTAGTGACAAAGATAAATATTCCCAGAGAATTTCCCTGTGAGGCTCTCCAGAAGAAGGCTCTCTCTTTGCTTTGCCTATTCTCCCTTTCGTTTTTTTAGCACCAAATCTAATTTACTTGGGAAATTGTGGAAAATTATCAAAACAGCTCCGATTTCACCCCTACTGAACAGCAAAAAGCCAATTCTTTTACAGCATTTAAGTTTCCAAATGGAGAATCTTTGTATTCCTACAAGATGTTTTACCGTGAAAGTCAAAAATGAAAACAAGGATGCCCAGAAAAAAAAAAAAAAATCACACTTGGGAAAGGTAAACTTCTTCAAAGAACTCTCCACAGCAGGTTATCAATGGAATCTAATGGAACTTCCTAGGAAGATCAGTTCTGAGTGAATTGCTGCAGGAACTAATTACTGCAGAGTAAAATGACAGCACACAGTGCTGAAGAGGGCTGAAGCTCCTGACACAGTTGGCCTGCTTGTTACTTAAATGAAAGAGCTGGATAGGAAACTTCACATCAGTAAGGAGGACAAAGACGTGAAAAAGTATATTCTTGAGATGAAACAGAAGGTAACAATGTAAATGAAGAAATTAAAATCAAGCCTGGGCTAACTGCAAGTTAAAAATCGATTTGACTGGGCTAGAATAGTTCCTTCAAACATGGATGTCAAAAAATTCCATGTGAATGAAATTCTGAAATGAAATCATTGAACACCACAAAACCTTTCTGCAGAGATTCTTAGAAAGAAAGAAAATATTCTTAGCTTAGCTACATGTAAATATTGCTGGACAGCAATAAGTTTAAGGCAACTGATGCCTCCACTATAAATTCATACCTTATCATTAATACCATTAATAAGACTGACAAAGCACAGAAATCGAGTAACAGGTTGAAAATATACATTGGAAATAACATAAATAGCAAAAGTAATTTTCCTGGCACAATCTCTGCTTAGTCAAAAATGAGTAGAGCTGAGGAAGGAATATTTGCTGTACAGTAAGGAAAGCTTAAAAAAATTGCAATCTGTAAAATAACATGGACAAGGATAAAAGCCAGACCTCCATACAGTAATCTAAACATGTTTAGTATTTTATTAAAAATGTGGTTAGAATTTTTTGTTATGATGAGTGTGTTTAATTAGAGAAAAGAAGGAGGATGGGTCTTTGTAGGGTATGGGACTCCAGAAGACATTCCAATCCATTGACTGTTCACAGCCACAGCCTCACTCTGCACAGAGGGGAGCCCTTCCAGACCTGTTTTGAAATCCTGGATTGATCATAAACTCACCCTTTACCTGGCTGACTCCACCAGGATTAGTCATTTATTCAGGTACCTTGGGCATTAAACATCTTTTGCTTATGCCAGCACAAACCTACAGCAATCTTGCTTTACATCAGCACAAGACAGAATGCAGAATTTAACACCAATTACAAACTGGCTCTTCCTTTAGCTCTTGCCAAATAGCAAGGAATTATTTGTTGCTTCCTAGGTACCTTGGTGATTAATGAAGTTTAAGAAGGGCACCTTCACTAATAATATGTGCCTCACATTGATCATGTTTCCAGCAATCATTAGTATTCATTAACAGCAGTCAACTTCTTAATTCCTTTTTGCTTAAGTCCAAATTATTGCAAGTTATTTACAACACCCTGTAGGAAAGAACAAAGCTCTCAGAAAATCTTAATGGCTTATTCCCAGATCCTCATGTACCAGCACTTCTGGGAAATACATACACACTGCAAAAATATCCTGGCTGATAGTCCTGAGAATTAACTGCACATAAAACTCTCTGGACAGAGTAAGCAGAAGATAAACTTGCATCAAGCACATGGCAGAAATACAAGATACAGGAAGGTAAAATTACTCACTTGCTCAGGTCTGATTGTCTTCTATAAATCCAGCACTGCAGGCCTTCTCCTCCAGGTGGTCTGGTGCAGTGTCTTAGGATAATTACAGCATCAAACCATCCTACAATTTGTCTGCACAGTCTCACCAGAAAGCTCCCGGGCCAGTTCCATACAAGGAGCTCTCCCAATGTGCCTATCAATTTACTTCTTGCTTCTTACAAACCAAATCTGTTTTAGAATAGTGGAATCACAGAAGATGCTGAGTTGGAAGGGACCCATCAGGATCATCCAGTGCAGCCCCTCTCCCTGCACAGACCCCCAGAAATCCCCCTGGGCATCCCTGGCAGCCTCGGGGCTGTGCCCATCCCTGGGAGCCTGGGCAGTGCCAGCACCTCTGGGGAAGCAGAACCTTTCCCTGATGTCCAGCTGTTCCCTGGGTGCTGTCCCTGGCCCAGGGAGCAGAGATCAATTCCCGCCCCTCTGCTTCCCCTTTAAATACCTTTAACTGGGAATTAAAAATATTTTTGCCCAAGCTGAGTATCTCTTGCCTGTGACAGTGACTGGTAAAGATTTTCCCTCTCTTTATCTTACCCCTAAACTTTCTTATTTCAGTTTTTCCTCCCTCATCCAGCTGAGGAGCAGGGGAGAACAGGAAGCTGTGTGAGCATTTGTCTGGAATCTCTGTCTGCCCAAAGATTTCCAGCATTTCTTTTTCACAATGGTCCCATCCTATTTTTCAAAACCTACTCTGAGCTATTCCTACATCCCTCCAGCCAGGTTCTCCACTTTGCAATCTGTGTATGAAAAGTATTCTAAATAATATCTATGCATCTTTCTTATCACTTTTCTCTTTTGATTTAAATATTCAAATATTACAAGGCAAAGCATCAGAGCTCTAAGATTTCTGAATACATCACCCATCTGGCAATGGTCTGATGTTCCTAGCTGCAGTAGAGGAGTAAATCTGAAATTATAATTCCTTCAAAGACTGTCAGGAGGACATAAATTTGCTCAAATCTGTAACATTTTGTGAAATGCACTAGAAACATTGCATGCCTCAAGTTGCAATGTGTATATACCCCGTATCAGGAGTTCAAATATAGAAAAACAAGTGAAATCTATGATAATTTATCCACTGAGGAACATAAGAAAAATATAATGCCATAAACACAGAGACTGCCTTTTGGAGAGTTAGTTTCTAATTCCTCTATTGGATTGAAATAAAATGGAAATATTGTGGTTCACAACTGTAAAACACAAATGTACAAGAAAAACACAGACCTCAGGTGAGGAGAAATCTGTTGAAGAAGAAATAGTTGACTGCATTTGAAAATATCAGAGATTTCTGCTGGTGTGTCATTCAGCAGAGATTGTTTCTTTCTTCCTCAGGTGAGCTGCCTGTGCAATAGGAGAACTAAACAAAATAATTGTCAGAGCTTTAAAAACCCAACACTCACATTCACTTGCCATTTGTGGTTCTGCACTTCTGGTGCCTCATGGGACATTCTGGAGGCATCTCATTGGTGTTCAGGCCTGCCCAGCCAGCCCCAGCTCCATTCACATCCACAGAGGTCTGTGATGTGCGACAATCCTCCAGCCAAGGAATTTATTGTCTCACCCACTCCACCTCTCTTCTCTCCTTTCACATCAGAGCAAGAAGAGCACAGGAATGAGGAGAGGTTTGGATGTAGGCTTTGGCAGGAAAGGCTGAAAATCCTTCCACACTGTGGAGATCAGCCCTGCTAATGATGCCTTGTGAAGGCTGACCTAGAACAGAGACTAGATGGAGCTGAAGAATAAAGCAGGGATTTATTAAGAGGCCTCAATGGATCCACCTTGGGCAACACAACCCAAAATGGTCCCAAAATGACTGCTCACGGGGTCTCTCACTTTGATCAGTTCTGCTCCATTTGCATATTGCAGTTCATTGTCCAATTCCAGCCCATGCAGTCCCATCCTTCTTGTTTTTCTCTCTTCAGTCCACGTTGTTTCTGCTCTTGGGCCTGAGATTTGGATCATTTGTCCTTGGCTAGAGTTGGTCCTCAGCTAGAGCAGGAATTGTTTTGTCTCCCTGCTCTGTGCAGAGAGCTCACCATCCCCTCATATGAAGCCCAGACCCACACACTGAAGCAGCACAAAATTGGAAAAATATAAAAGCTAAAACCTGAGGCATCACTAACACTGTCCTGAGTACTTTCTGCAGCAATGAGGGGGGCAGTAACCCCAAAGCTGATCTCTCTCCTGGGTCCAAGCAATGTCCTGTGCTATCATACAGTTTCTGATGCAGAAATTTGAGTTTGATGAACAGCTCTGTGACATAAAAAGAAATAATTGCCATCATCTTCCTGAATAGCTAATTTGAAAGCCTGGCAGCTATAAACACACCTCCAAAAAGCAGCTATTAATGAATGGCTTTTCCTCTCAACTTTTCAGGTCTGAGAAAAGAATAAGGAACTTCAAGCTTGTCCATATGAATGATTATGGAGATATTTGTCATCCACAGGCCCAGCTTCATGCATGGGTTAGCTGTGGATTCACCTCTGTGGGTTGGCATGAGGCCCTGCAGCCAAAAACCAAAGCAGAGCTTCAGCAGTGAAAAACCTGACCCAGCCACACAGTTAAGCAGCTTAGACATTCCTTTTCCACTGGATTTCTTTGTAGCAAAGAAACAGCTAAATAAATAATAAAGCAAATTTTAGAGAAAGGCTTGAAAAATTAATGGAAATCTGCAAGATCAAGCCTGGAAGAGCCCGATGTGAAGCTGGCTGCATAGCTCTGATCAAATCAGAATAGTCAGGAAACAGTTTCACAGCAATGCAGACATCTCTGGGAATACTTTTATAGTGACACAACCTCAGCACAATTTATTAGACTTGTTAAGATATATTATAATAATATCTGACAAATAAGTAAGTTTGGATCTATTCCAAAATGAATCTACATATCATTGTAGCAGATTCACATGCTGGTTTAAAAATATGGAATTATGCAATAGACAAAATTACCATAAAGGTAAAGGAGCAAAATAAACCAAGCAGTAAATAAATTGATTTTCAGGTGATATAGCTCTTAAACCTCCTCTGAACCTTGGCAACACAAAACAACACATGATGAAAGAGATGAGCAATTCCACTTCACTTGTCCCATTGCTGGGCTCTAAAACCTGGAGCAAATTAAGGGATGGGGATTTCTAGCAGAGAGCTTTATTCTCACTACTGCTTAAATGTGCAAAATAAAAACAAGGCCTATTTATAAAGTGCTGATATTGGGGAAACTCCAGGCAGCACTGAACACTAAAACTCTATGGCTGGTCTTTTCTTCAACATCCTGGTTTTTCTGGCTCAAACTTTAGCCAGCTCTGTTGGCATTTCCTACACTGGGTCTCTCTCTCTCTCTGGTTGAGCTTTTCTTTCTCATTTTTGAGAAATACTTTCTCATACTTTCCTCCTGCTCAGCCATTTCTGAGACTGGCAGTGGGAGAGAGGAATTTTGCACATGTAAAACAGTTCCCAGACTTTTTTGTTTTGAAGCCTGCTAGCATTTCCACACTTCCTACACACGTAAGCAGGCTCTCAAAGAATAACAAGAGAAAGAATCTGTTCTCAGTGCCTGAACTGAAGCCTCTCACAGCTCAAACTGTTGGATTTTGCTGACCAAACTTTACAAGCATTGTGTCTCTGGAGGAAAGTGGATGTTAAATTAATGTCCCAATGCCCTGGGCTCACTGAGCACCTCCTGCTCTTTAGCAGTGGAGAAGGGTTTAATGATAATTGCTGTTACAAAACAAAATCAGGTGTTGGCATAAAAAGCTGAGATCTTTTGTCTCCTTGCACTCTGCTGGCGTTCTGACACCACTGAATCACAAGCTAAAGAAAGAAAGAAAAGGAGCAGTCTGAAGGTGCAAAGAATGTGCCAAAAAACTGACTTGTTAAAGAAGAGAAGGTTGATGATAAGCAAAAAAAAAAAAACCCACAAAAAACACAATCCCAAACAAACCAGGATTGGTTAGCATTTCTGAAGGGTAAAGAGCTGGGAGGAAGAAACAACAAGGAGCTGAGTAAGAAAGCTCAGTTTTTGTAGTCAGTCCAGTCTTGGTGGGGAACAAGGTGTAATCACAATGTACCTGTAAGAAGGGCCCAAATGCCAGGTATTTCTCAGCTTTTAGAGTATGTGCAGTGGAGTGTCACTTTTATTTTGTACATACTTGATGGAACATAAACGTGCTGAGAGCAAGTTCAGGAAGGAAATTTCAGTTTCTCAGAATTTTTTTATTTTCTAGAAAAATAACACTGAGTCAGGACAATGAGCCAAAACTTGGGAGCCTGTACTTGTTGCCAAATATGACATATTTCTAGAATGAAATATCCACTTCAAGGTACCAAACTACTTGCTAAAAATTAGAGCAGGACATCCAAGCAAATTTGGTAGTTCTAGAGAGATATGGATAAAATATATGGATATGAATAAAATATCTGTCATTTCCATGGTTATTCACCATTGACTAACACATGAGATTTTTATTCTGACTGTGGAACTTAATTTCAGTCTGCACCTGCCACAGCTCCCATCACAGCTCATTAGGGATCCCCCACAGTCAGGAAATCTGGAGAGCAGATGCCAAACAAGTTGGCCTGCCTAGGGATCTAGTCTAGAAGCCATGGATTATGAAATCACATGGCAAGTGGTTCCAAATACATGACCTAAGAGGTGTTGGGTGCTTGGCAACCCATCTGTATTCATCTAGAGCCAGATGAGCAATTTAAGAGAAAATGAAGTTTCATTATGAGCTCATAAAAATGGAAAGCACTTACATGAAATGCTTCCAATCACATAATATGAAAAATGGAACAAGTGAAAAAGTCACAAAATGCAAGGCTATTGCTACTACAACAATCTGGTAAATAAATTCCAAAAAAATTCTCATTTTCGTGTTCTCCTCCATTGCTAGGTCATATCCTCATAAATTCCTGAAAACTCTTACCAAAGGAATACAAAGAGCAGTTTCCTCATGTGGGAAAACACTCAATATTGTAATGGCAGCACTTACTACAATTTATCGTTTGCTGCCAAACTACACACTGCACAGAGGGCACACTGCTGCAATGCATATAGCATCAGTGATCCCGTTTTTAAAATCATACAGAAAGGGGATATTTATTGAGAAGAAAACCTGACCCTCAACAATGCACTGTTGTTGGAGATGATACGAGGAAATCACATGATATATTTCACACTAGGGACCAAGGAGAAAATGCTTCAAATCAAATGCACTTTCTGGATGAAGGAGAACACACAGAGCAAAGCCAGACAGAGAACCTGCAACAACAGGGTACAATTACAGTTACAACTGCTCCAAACACTGCTCTCCAAAAGCAAACATTTTTTTAGAATTTCTTTGGGACCTCTGTGGCAATTTAAGGTGACTTCTTTAATGGAGGAACTCCTACAACAATGGGAAAATCTCTGTGCCATAAAATTGAAAAACCTTTACTTCTCCTCTCCCATACAGCACACGAGCATTTTGATTACCACTCCACACTAAAAGGATGTTTCAATTTAAAGCTCTTCAAGGGGCTGCCAGAAATGCTCCTCTCAATGATAAGTCCATTTTACAAGACAAGTGGGAGAGCATTGCCTTCCTAAGGGCCAGGAAAGTATATTATTGTGTTATTTACAGCCAAGTGACAAAACAAAGAGAAATGTGGAAGATGTCAAAGAGAATCCAAAACCAGAAGCATTAACAAATAATCTGAAAAAAAACACACAATGCTTGGTTTTTTTCTCTCCCCACCCCATTGGTCTTAATATACTCTGAAGTTTAAAAATGATGGAAAACCTTCTGAGGGAAGCCTCAAAGCTGTGATCTGCAGGTTAACCAGGAGGTAACTTGGTTCTGCAGGTTGAACAATCACTGTTGGACCTCCTACCTCATAAATAGGAAAAACTGAGGATGAGAAGGTCCATGGCAGCCGGGGCTGCAAAGATCACACAGTGGAGCTTAAGATCCTGAGAGAAGTGAGCAGGAAAAAAACTCAGCTAAATTAGAGCTCTGAACTTTAGCAAAGGAGATTTAGCCTGTTCAGGGACCTTCAGGGAACATCACAATATGAGACTGTCCTAAAGTGCAAAGAGGTGCAGGGAAGAGGCAGGGCCTGGCTTGGGGAAGCGTTTCTATCGAGAAAGGTCAGACCACAAAGTGCTTTAGCAAATATCATGGACATTTCAAAGCCTGTATGGATTGAGGATGCTCAGAGAGTTTTTCTATGCATTGGGAGACCATTCCCTACCCCTCTGAAACTTTCCAGCAGCCACACCAGGTGCCCAATGCACAGATCCTGAGCAATCTGCTTGGAAAAGCACCACCGCATATGAGGACAAGAGTAGGTGATAGAGAGAGGCCTTCTAAAATAAATCATTTTAATCAAACCCAAGATATTTTGAAAAAAATCTAACAAAACCCAGGATTATTTTGGTTCTCTGTAATAAAATGACATCTGCATGAATGAGTATTGCTTTCCTGTTTCTTGTGCTGCATGTATACTATTATAAACACAAAATACAGACATAATTCATTTGAGAGAGGATATAAACTAACAGTAATCTGATAATAAAAACATATTTCTTGGTACAAAAGATTAAATAAGAATGCATTTTATCAAAAATATTTTCCTTTGTCGAATATCCTGTGCACTAATTACTATTGCATTTCTAACTATCTGCCACTGGCAGATTACAAGCCTAATACTGTATAGAGAAGAGCCTATTTCACTAATATTTTTTTAAACACTAGTTTCCTATCCCTGGAGGTATTTAAAAGCCGTATAGATGTGGCACTCAGGGACGTGGTTTTGTGGTGGCTCAGGCGGTGCTGGCTTAATTGTTGGACTCAATCTTAAAAGTTTTTTCCTACCTGAAAGACTCTATAATGTTGTAATTGTATGATTATGGCTCTCATTCAAAAATGCCCCTAGATTATTCCAACATCTTCACTGCAAATTGGATCAGACTCAAAGGTCAAGAATGGTACCAGAAGACTGACTAATCTCCAGCAGAAGTGATGAAAAAACCTCTATAAATTAGTCACTGCAAGAGTGCACTTACCTCCCTTTCTCCAGGCCTTGTGGTGGCTAAACTCCTTCAAGGGCTGAGGAGAGGCAGAACTTTACCTGTAAGTGAAACAATTGTTTGGTGAGCATTTAGTTTTCCTGCAGGAAACCTGTGCCAGTCCATCAGGAGCCTGCTGAAGTTTGCCAGAGTTTGTTTTCCCATTTTGCTGCCACCTGGGCGTGGAGCTCCAGCCAGGTGAGGCACCTGGCCCTGTCACTGTCACAGGGGCCATCGACCCTCACAAGGAGCACACCAACCACAAGCACTCCTTCCCAGGGGCCTGGGCTCTGGGATAGAGACATGCAGCTGACAACTGCCAATTATTTCATCTTTTGTGCCCATTTCCCTCTGGGACACTCACAGTGTCCACTGCTGAAGGTGCAATACACTGCTGCAAATATCTTCATTCTTCCAATGAACATTCTGCCCAAGGAATTTAATTACAAGGAGGAGTCTTTTGAATGGGTTACTCTTGCAAGCAGCAGTAGACAAGAGAGATGAGAAATTAAAGAAAAATAAATTGTAATGTTGGTAACAAAAAGACAGACATGATGCATAACTTGTATATTAAATAAATATTACCCATTTTGTCTGAAAATTGCAAAGGGGTATCATGGCAAATAATCATTTGTCTTTATAAAGGAGCCAGGAGTGTTCTGGAAGTTTACTGTGGCCTCAGTCAAACAAGGCATGCAAGCATCAGTTAAGTTTAAACTTTACAACCCATGTAATGTAAAAATATGTAAAAATGGACAAAGGGCACATTTTAGATGACCAGAGTGACCTTATTTGCTTCTTTAAAAATGCTTTGGATAGAGATATGTGCAAGCAAAGCACAGTTCTCAGACTATTTGGAAAAATGTTTAAAGTACACACTTATGTTTTAGCCACCCTGACAATTATAACTCTGTTATTCAAGATCTGCTTATTTTATCATGGTAGCTTGTAACAATAATAGCAGTATTTAAAAAAAAATAAAAGAAAGAAAAAATAGGAAAAGGGAGTTACTGGCAAGTCCTATCAAAATCATCAAAAACTCTGTGTTAAATCTTAGCACACCTGTTTTCCAAGCTGTTGACAAAGTTCACAAGAAGGTTTGGGGAGCACACAGTGCAGATTTCTGTTGAAAACATGTATCTTAGCCATCAGGGGAAAGAATCATAAACTAATATCAAAGAAATGAAGGCAGAGTTGGATTTTAAAATAAAAACCCTTTGTTCAAGTTTAGTATTTACTATTTCATTCAGCTACAAGCACAAACACACCTGGTTGGTTACAAAGCTACAACTCCTCTCCAGGAAAAAGGAAATGCTAAATTAAATAACTCCAGGTATTTTTTCCTTCTTCATAGGACTTATCTTTTGAAGTAAGAAGTTCCAAAAATGTTGAGAAAATTTCAAGAGAAACAGATGGGATGAAAAGAAAGTCTGTTAGATCACCCACTAACAAAATGTGTGGATTTGGTCATTTCATATCTCAAGAAGAGTTTCAGGCACTTGCTTAGAGTAAGGGTACACTTAGGCACTCTTCAGAACAAGGACCTATGCTGGCTTTGCTCTGAGAATTGTGGAATGGTTTGGAAGAGACATTAAAGATATTTTGTTCAGCCCCTGCCATGGCAGGGACACCTTCCACCATCTCAGGCTGCTCTAAGGTCCATCCAACCTGGCCTTGGACATCTCCAGAGATTGGCCACACTGAGCTCACCCCAAAGCTGGAACAATCCCAGCTGTGCCAGCCTTTCCTCCCAGCAGAGCTGCTCCATCCTCTGCTCATCCTGGAGCTTCCTTTGGGCTCATTCAGTGCTCACCCATTTTAGAAAAGCACAACAGCAAAAGCATCTCCCCCAAATCCATCAAGCAGTTCCTCTTGCAGAGCTTTTTGCAGGAGCTGTGCATGTGAAGTGCAGCACGTACAGTACTGCTGATAAGTGTTGGCACAGCAGGCAGTCCATAATAAGCCACAGAGACAGTAAAGTATTGCAGCAATTCAGCACAGAGACAAAGAATTCTGGCCATGAAGTCATCTGTCTACACAAATCTAGGAAAAGCAGGAAAAATGACATCTTCACTGAGGCAAATAATGTTCCAAACATACCAAGCCATGTAAATCATTGCAGGAGAGCACATGTTCATCTTCATGAGCAGACTATGTGCTGACAGGTAGATCATTCACAGCACTGGCAGCCATGGTAGAACTTCTATTTTCTCTGACTTGACTTCCCAGCACTCTGCTTACTTCATACATTTCAGTTGGAGGGAATAAAATAATCCAGCACAAATAACTGTTGCCACAGAGATTATTCTGGAATTACATACTCATCACACTTTCTTTTTTCTCACATTAACTAGACTAAGACTTGCAGGAAGAACTTTTCATATCCTGATTTAACTTGGGGATAAATGTCAATTAAGTCCAAAGCAGTTAATGCTAAAGAAAAAGAGTCTTTCTGAGACGGGTACTGAACCAAACCAAGTGAGTTCAGAACAGAGATCTTTATCTCACCCTGGCCAGTTCTCTGAAAATTAAAAAAAAATATAACCCATACAATTATTACATTATTTTCAGAAATTCTGCTTGATTTAAATTCATGGAAGAATGGCATCTCATATTGGAGCCAGTCTGGTCACAGAGCTCAGAGAAGGGGAATAAGAAGATTAGAGAAGACAACACCACAGAAGGACTGGCTAGAACAGTCTGAGAAAGAGGCATTAGGATACTACAGAGATTTTATAACATCCTGAGAAGTAGTGAGGAAAAAACTGTGGGGCAATAGATTTTCTCACAGTACAAGAACTGAGAAACCATCAATGCAAGTATTAGGTAGCATATTAAAAGTCCAAAAAGGAAAGTAATGCTTAAACTTTTAACACAATCCATAGTTACATCGTGAAATTCATTGCTACAAGATATGGTGAAACACAAGAATAATTTTTAAAAGTCTGAGCTATAATTCCTGGAAGATTCTTCACAAGTCACAATCAAATGTGATTTGAATAGTTTTCAAGGCATTTCCAACTCAATAAATCTGCACCATTGTTAGCCAAAAGCTCAAATAATAAAGAGGGGAAAGGTCACTCTTCTCCTTCAACATTTCTAGTCCTTTTTTCTGGAAACAGTGAAAATTCTGCAGCTTCAGGTGTTAGGAACAAGATACAGTGTATGACAGCTCTCAAATTCTTATTATTTCCTTAGGAATCCTGAAGGAAATCCCAATCAGAATGCACTTTAATAAAGGGGTCTTCCTTGCATAGGTGATTTCAGGCTGCATGTATAACAATATTAGTTTCTAACAAGGGCAGAGAAATATGACTAGCTGATAAGATGTAGACATTGTTTATTAATTTCTCAAACCAGCACCAAAGTTTCAAACTTACTAAACTCATAGAAAACTAAAGTTCTCAAAATCCTGCTCAAACCATGAGCTACATATTTTGTATTCTAGAAAAAATGAGTTCATGCCTTACATTTCTAAACTTCTAGTATTGCCATAAACATCAACCAAGACATGTAAAACCATAAAAAACAATTCCCCAAAAGTACAAAATTAGTGCATGTTGGGATATTTTTTTCTCCTCACGGTCCTGTTCGTATGTTTGGTGAGTACCCTTCTAATTGCACTTACCAGAACTTAGTTAATTAGGGGAGTTTGCTAATTTTTTCAGAGCAACTGGAATAAAAGACAGAGATTCAATTCCATTTAACATCATGCTACAGCTATTGGAAACAAAGCCTGCTTACTTAATGAAAAATAAAGAAAAATTCCAAGTAAAAATGGCAAGCATTCCACATGCTATGTCCAAGCCAAAAGGACATGGAGCAGAACTATCCAGAAACATAATGGATTCTCCAAATACTCTCAAGGTCCCATGCTGCCATGCCTCCAGTCATCCCAGGAGCAATGACCACACTGGAAAATCCATAGGAGAGCCCTCACCCTGTGCATTATTGACCTTGAGAGGGAAAGGATGCACAGCTCCCAGTGCTACAGTCCCATCACTTACACTCCTATGGACACTGGGGGGTTGGGATCAGCCAGGATTCTGGAAACAGCTCAGTGTTCCAAGGGCATTTGACCCTGGAAATTCAAATGGAGACCTCTGCTGTGAATTATTACTCCCTTACATTTGAAATAAAATAAAATATCATGTTTTGAGCTGTATTTAAATTACAAGAGTCCCAAAAAAGGAGTCCTGAATGCCTAAAGAACTGAAGCAGTCCTTTTGATCTGAGGATCACAAGCTTCCTGAAAACAATTTCACAGACTTTTATGAGTTGCAAATGCCTCTGTGACTGAAATGTTCCTTTAAAGAAACAGCCCCAGACTAATTCAATCTGTGACAACAACAGTTTTTAGCTGACATGCCCGTGCCATTTCCACACCAAGCCCTGGTCTGTAGGGTCCGACATTGCTCCAGAAGGAGTGGCATCTCATAAAGAATCAAAATTTCTTGATCTGATATCCTCCTTTGTTCAGAGAATGGCCAGAGGTTTCTCCACCCACCCTGACCATGCAAAATGCAGTGGACTTATACTTGTTAAAAGTTCATCTACTGAACGAAAAGCACTGAAGCAACAGGAGAAGCCAGCAGTAAATATGGCAAGTTGAAAGATCTTAATGTGGTCTTAAAGACACATTAAGATCTTTCAACTTATAGTTTTATTAAAAGTCTTACTTTGGTGTCAGTTTGGGGCTGGACAGAACTGGAAAAATATTATCTTGGAAGTCGCAGCATGTTTTTGGATTCTTTAGGGGTTCTTTGTTAAGGTTGGGATTAAATGTGTGAGATGGTATTTCTTGTTCAGATTCAGATGTTTATTAATTCTTATCTATAGTACAGTCTTATAAGTTATGAGTCCTATAGTATTTCACATATAAACTAAAAATTGAGCTGAATCTTTTTCTCTAGAAGGCCATTTAAGGATAAACTGTCTAATTGAGAAGTGACACCTAAATTATTTTTACTTTTAACCTAATGATTAACTACTTGTGCCACACAATGCTGATGTTTTTATCCAATTACACAATACTACCTAAACCTTTGAAACAGAAGGTGAATAAGAAGGACTAGCTTCCACCTTAAAATTTCTATCTTGTTTTTTATATATTGTATATTCTAAAACTTTAAACTCGAAGTTTTTTACTATGTGATAGTACACACTTCTATTCAAACTCCACACCCACAATCCCAGTCCTATCACTCAATTTTGGAAGCCTTCTCCAGGTCAAATGCAGTGTTCTCTTGGGGGTCAGTGCCTGGCAACACAGGAAATCTAAAATTCTCACCAACCAGGGTTCCAACACTTGTTTTTTCTCCATTTGCATTATACACTACTTTATCTAGAATGCACCGCTAATAGGGAAATCTTCCTGTTGTTAAAAATACTTTGGAAAATTGTTTGTATTGATTCTTGATTCAATTTCTAATTGATATCACTAGAATTCTGTGTTTCGTACCAGTTCTTACATTTTATGCAACCTATTTTACCTATTAATTTAAAACCAGAAATGTGTTCCCCAGGAGCTGAATACCATTTTTTCCTACTTGCCATGCTAATGTTCATAATGGCTTTACCAAAAATCATAAATAGATAATTTGAGTTAAAAAATTATTAATTACTTCTACTGCCACATGTCCTGAGTATTTCCTAACTGTGTATAAAACTGATCCTTTCAAGATTAAAACTCTATTTTCCATAAATTTCCATCAAGTATTTTAAGAGAGCTCTGCACTGGTATTTTAATGTTCACTTACTTTGAAAACAAAGTGTTTTCATCCTGTAGATATCTCATTATTTGTCAATCTTGACAATTTCTTTGTTCTGCTCTCTCATAAACCACTTTCCTTGGGAATCCCTGAGGAATGCCTGTTTATCCTAGGGAATACCTCCTTCCTATCAGTCGATGTAATTGGAGAATCTTCTTTTCACCTAAAAAGCATCCATCAAACCCTCAAACAAACAACAAACAAACAAATCAACCCCACGCCCCCACATCTTTCAGATCATTGTGCTGTTCAAAGGAAGCACCTTTAAATTTTTTAGGAATGTGGTGAAGAACACAGTGAAGAACATGCAGCTCCTGTAAACACCTAGGAGACTAAAATGTGCTGACAAAAACAAAAAAAACGTGGTATGCTTCAGTCACCACAAAAATTATGAATGAATTTTTCTACTTGTTGACAACACAAGTCCACAGTCCTCTAAAACAGGTTAGCTGTAAAAAGAAATGTGATAACTCTCCAGGAGCAACAGAAAAATTTAAATTCAAAATGATATGCAGCATTTTACTTCCTAATCAAATGCTTGCCAGATTATGGATTTGATAAAGTGCACACAGCCAGAAATTACACTTGCAATGAATGCTACCTGTCAATAGCTGGTCATTTATTTCTCCAAAATCAAGTGTTAAGTCATTGAAAAAGTTGTGAAGGGAAAAAAAATCCAGAATAGCAGCAACAATAACAGAAAACAATCTGCAAGAACCTCCTTAATTCTCTTTTCTGTAACATTTGAAGTGAGAAAGTGAAGAATCGCTAAATACATTCTGTGCTTGACTGGTATGCAAAACTTCCTGTCAATGGATGTAAACTCCTAAAAAGATCTGCAGCTTAGATAAGAGAGCTGCTGTGGGACCAGAGAAAAGAATTTTACCTCAAGGATAGCACAGAAAAGAAAATAAATGTCAGGTTCAGAACAGATGTTAGGAAGCTTATCAGGAGATTAAGCTGGAAATGGCCTGAAACACAAAACATCCCTACACCTTGTAAGATGCTTAGCAAGGTGCATCAGCACCACCCAAGCACTGCAACGCAGAAAGGAGAATTTTCTTTTGTTGGCTTCCTTTCTGACATGTTCTTTAACCAACCCTGAATGTGTGCAGCTTCTGCTGCTTCCTAAAGCAGCTGCCTCCCCCAGGCTATCAGCCAGCCCTCTACCTCTCTTGGAATTCTGTCATTACCCCCAAATTCCCCTGCTGTTGTCTTCACAACCCCTTGGCCTTTACCTTTCCTCCTGCCCTCGCTTATCCACTTCATTCCACTCCTATTTCTCACCAGGTACCCTTCACACAGCAAGTTTTACTCCTCTTCCCCAACAAAGAAAGTAATTCTAGAAAAACACACATCATATTACTCACTCCTGCATACTTTATTTCTCTTGCTGTGTTATCAGTGTTCATTACACACTGTTTGATAAGAGGATTACCTGTTGATCTCTAGCACCTCTTCTGCACTGGGTATGCACAAATAGCTGTTTTCTTGCCATTAATATAATTTGTTACTTGCAGGCTGTGAGTTCCATGGGATTTCAGTCTGAGCCCCAACTCCAGAATTACAGCTTTACCTGTGGTTCACTCCACAAGATGGAATTGTTTTCCCCATCTACCACCAATGCAGAGTTTACTTTTAAAAGCTTGTCAGTAACACACAACTGTGCTGTCTTCTCAACCTTATTTTAATGGACATTGCAAGAACAGATTACACTCATGCACCTCACAAAAAGCAAAATTTTTACCGTGCTCACTCATGCAAAGGAGACAATTTTATCTTAAAATGTTTACCTGTCTTTAGGGAACCTTGCAGCATTTTTATTCTGAAATAAAACAGTTCTTACATAAGCCAGAAGGGCACTCCACATTCTAAGATTTGAGCTCTGCTTAAAAATTGACATTTTTTATTCAATTGTTCATTGAAATTTCAAGTTTTTGATACTAAAGAGTGCAGTTTAAATGAAAACAGGATCCCTGGAGAATTTAATAGCATACTTCCCATAGTTTAGACTTTCTGAACAAGTCAGCTTTTATCAGCAATAATTGAAGTTGCCAAATTCAAGAACAGAACTGATGTGGCTACACACTGTGAAACCATTTAGTGACAGCACAAATACAGAACACTGTAATTAGTTGCCTAACCATTGGTACAAAAAAATTGTGCAATGTACTGCCACCTCTACAAAAAAATTCAAAGTGCTTATAGTGTGCATTATTTCTAGAGTCATCAACATTAAGTGGCTTGCTTTGCCCATCTGTACGTGTAATTAATTGATTCATAACTTTATGTAACTGAACAAAGATATTTGAAATATATTGAAGTGTTATTGAAAGATCATTATTCCAAATGATCACAACAGCACCTGCATTTGAAATTCCAGATTTTCAGTTTGACTCGTGTAAAAACATTCTGAAGGACTACCCAAAGAATGCTTTTGAAAGTGATATTTGTTCCCATCAGGTACATGATGTTGCTTGCCTTTAAGCTGTTTCAGAGCCATTCTTATTTAGTGAAGATTTTTTACTTCAAAGAACAGAGGTTTACATGAGGTCTCCCCCTTGGTGCAACTTCACAGCTGCACAGGTGGAGGAAAATGAATGAGCACCACAGCGAAGGAAAACAAAACATGTTTTCATACAAAACTCCCAGAAAAGAAGGTTATGAATGTTCTTTTTGACTTTTGACTTACATTTTTATTATGCTGCTTGACCTGAACTTCAGTCTAGCCTTTCTCCTGCCCATGAAACTCAAAAGATGGACAGAGGACATATTACACTCCCAAAAAAAGAGAAATATGCCCCATGTTGCTGCTTCAGAAATTTACCTACCATCACCAAGCTGTTTATTAAATTACATGTAGCAGAACTGCCCAAAACTTTAATCTTTACCAGCCAATAGTAGAAGACATAAAGGGCATTATATTATTCTACCAATTTTCCTCAGCCTATATCCTTTCAACACACCCAAAGCCATGTGTACCAAGGAAATTTAAGAGAAAAAAAAAAAAAAGAAGTGAGAGGTCATTTCCTCTTATGATACATAAAGATGGAGTTCCATATTTATGCAAATTATTTAACAGTTTCCTAGGTTTATTTTACAAATTTAGATGCCCTAGTTTTGAAAGGTAAGTAGTTTATTGTAGATATGTTCAGAACATCTTTGCTTGATTCATTTAATCTCTCCCTTGCACAGGTATCAAACTGTGATTCACTCACTGAGGTTTGAAGACTTTCAGTTGTTTCTCTTACAGGGACAAGTGGAAGGAGCTTGTGACTTCTTGGATACACTCACTGTAACTTTTAAAACTAAATTTCCTTCTCAGAGCAGGACACAAATGATCACAGAATCACAGAATCTCTAGGTTGGAAGAGACCTTCAAGATCATCGAGTCCAACCCATCCTATCTTATACCTCAACTAGGTCATGGCACTAAGTGCCACATCTAGTCTCCTTTTAAACACATCCAGGGATGGTGACTCTACCACCTCCCTGGGCAGATGATTCCAGTGTTTGACCACTCTTTCTGTGAAAAACTTCCTCCTTAGGTCTAACCTGTATCTCCCTTGGCGCAGCTTGAGACTGTGTCCTCTTGTTCTATCTGTTGTTGCTCGGAGAAAGAGACTGACCCCCAGCTCACCACAGCCACCCTTCAGGAAGTTGTAGAGAGTGATAAGGTCACCTCTGAGTCTTCTCTTCTCCAGGCTAAACAAACCCAGCTCTCTTAGTCGTTCCTCATATGGCTTGTGTTCCAAGCCCCTCACCAGCCTCGTTGCTCTCCTTTGGACACGCTCAAGCATCTCAGCGTCCCTCCTAAACTGAGGGGCCCAGAACTGGACACAGTACTCAAGGTGTGGCCTCACCAGTACCGAGTACAGGGGAAGAATGACCTCCCTGCTCCTGCTGGACACACTATTCCTGATACTGGCCAGGATGCCATTGGCCTTCTTGGCCACCTGAGCACACTGGTGGCTCATGTTCAGCCGACTGTCAACCAGTACCCCCAGGTCTCTTTCCACATGAGCACTGTCCAGCCACACCATCCCCAGCCTATAACGCTGCAGGGGGTTATTGTGGCCAAAGTGCAGGACTCGGCACTTGGACTTGTTGAACTTCATCCCATTGGATTCTGCCCATCCATCCAACCGTTCCAAGTCCCTCTGAAAAGCTCTCTGTCCCTCTAACTGATCGACACATGCTCCCAGCTTAGTGTCATCTGCAAATTTACTAATGAAAGACTCTAAACCCTCATCCATATCATCAACAAAAATATTAAACAGAACTGGCCCCAGCACAGACCCCTGAGGGACACCACTGGTGGCTGGCCTCCAGCTGGATGCAGCACCATTCACGACCACTCTCTGAGCTCGGCCATGCAGCCAGTTCCTTACCCAGCACAGAATGTTCCTGTCCAAGCCACAGGCTGTCAGCTTATCTAGGAGTATGCTGTGGGAGACAGTGTCAAAGGCCTTGCTGAAATCCAAATAACATCTACAGCCTTCCCTGCATCCACTAGGAGGATTACCTGGTCATAAAAGGTGACCAGGTTGGTTAAACATGACCTACCCTTCCTAAACCCATGCTGACTGGGTCTGATACCCTGGCCATCCTGTAAATTCTTCATGATGGCACTTAATATAAACTGTTCCATTATTTTGCCAGGTACTGAGGTCAGACTGACTGGTCTATAATTACCAGGATCCTCCTTTGCACCCTTTTTGTGAATGGGTGTCACATTGGCCAGCTTCCAGTCTTCCGGAACCTCACCAGTGAGCCAGGACTGTTGGTAAATTATGGAGAGTGGCTTTGTAAGCTCATCTGCCAGCTCTCTCATTACCCTGGGGTGGATCCCGTCAGATCCCATAGATTTATGAACATCCAGGCATTTCAGTAGTTCTTTGACTGTCTCCTCTTGGATAAAGGGGGAACCATTCTGCTCCCTGACACCATCAACCAGCCCAGGGGGGCAAGTATCTTGAAGGCAAGTCCTCTTCCCACTAAAAATTGAGGCAAAGTAGTCATTAAGCACTTCTGCCTTCTCCTCATCTGCAGATACTAAGTTCCCTGCCTTGTCCAATAGGGAACTAAGGCTGGTCTTACCCTCCCTGCTAGCATGAATGCATTTGTAAAACCATTTTTTGTTATCCTTTACAGAAGTCACCATTCTAAGTTCAAACTGAGATTTGGCCTCCCTAATTTTTTTCCTGCACGCTCTAGCAGCCTTCTTGAATACTTCCTTAGAGACCTGACCCTCCTTCCAAAGCTGATAGGTCCTCTTTTTATTCCTGAGTTCCTCTAAAACCTCTTTGCCCAGCCAGGCTGGACGTTTACCCCGCTGACTTATTTTTCAGCACACAGGGACAGTCTGTTCCTGTGCCCTCAGGATCTCTGTTTTGAGGCATGTCCACCCTTCCTGGACTCCTTTGTTTTTAAGGGCTGTCTCCCAAGGCACGCTTTGAATAAGTCTCCCAAACAGGCCAAAGTCTGCCCTCCGGAAGTCCAGTGCAAGAGTCTTACTGGTGCTCCTTCTGACTTCACCAAATATTGAGAACTCTATTATTTCATGATCACTCTGGCCCAAGCGACCTCCAACCATCACATCTCCCACCAGCCCATCTCTATTTGTAAACAGCAGATCTAACATAGTCCCTCCCCTGGTGGGTTCACCCACCAGCTGTGACAGAAAGTTGTCTTCCATACTCTCTAAGAATTTCTTGGACTGCTTCTTTTCTGCTGTATTAAGTTCCCAGCAGATGTCTGGTAGGTTGAAGTCACCCACAAGAACAAGGGCTGATGATCTCGAAACATTACCTAGCTGCTTATAGAACAAGTCATCTACCTCTTCTTCCTGGTTGGGTGGACAATAACAGACTCCCAGTAGGGTGTCAGCCTTGTTGGCCTTCCCCTTAATTCTTATCCATAGACATTCAACTCCAGCTTCCTTAGTTTCAATTTCTATGGCAACAAGAGTCTGCTTAATATAAAGGGCTACCCCTCCACCTCTTCTTCCTTTCCTGTCTCTTCTGAAGAGCTTGTAGCCATCCAGTGCAGCGCTCCAGCCATGTGAGGCATCCCACCATGTTTCTGTGATGGCAACTACATCCTAGCTCTGCAGCTGCACCATGGCCTCCAGCTCTTCTTGTCTGTTGCCCAAGCTGCGTGCATTGGTATACATGCACCTCAGCTGGGCTGCTGATTTCACCCCTAACTTAGCCTTGTAACCCTTGGGCCTGCTTCCAGAGAGCCCAGCTGCATCCCCTTCCCCCTTCAAACCTAGTTCAAAGCCCTCTCAATGAGGTCTGCCAGTTCATGAGCTAAAAACCTTTTGCCCTTAACAGAGAGATGTAACCCATCTGGTTCCAGCAGAGCAGATGCTGTAAAAGTTTCCCTATGATCAAAGAATCCAAAATTTTGCCGATGACACCAACCCTTAAGCCATTTGTTGATGATGCGGATTCTCCTGTTTTTTTCATCATTTTCCTCTGCCACCAAAGGGACTGAGCAGAACACTACCTGTGCTCCTGCCCTATCAACTACCTGACCCAGTACCCTAAAGTCGTTTCTAATTGCCTTGACACTCTTCTTTTCAATCTCATCACTGCCAGCCTGGAGTATCAGCAGTGGATAATAATCAGAGGGCTGAATCAGCCCAGGAAGTCTCTCAGTGATATTTTGTACCCGGGCCCCAGGGAGGCAACAGACCTCCCTGTGGGATGGGTCTGGTCGACATACAGGGCCCTCAGTTCCCTTCAGAAGGGAATCACCTACTACGATTACCCTTCTTTTTTTCTTGATGTTAGAGGTAGTGATCCATCTTACAGATGAATCATAACTGGGGGGCTCAATGGGCAGACAGTTTTCTTCTAAGTCATCTAGTTGGGTCTCTAGTTCCAGGACCTCATACCTATTCTGTAGTGGTACCTGGCTGGATGATGGGGATGGGGAGGAGTTTTTGTTATTACCTCCCATGGTAATAACAAAATTGGGGACCAAGAATGGGGACCAATTTCCACTCCTCTTCATCCACCAGGTGCACTTCTCTTGCCTGAGAGTGGGAGGCATATAAGTTCTCAGTCTCTCAGTCAGAGGCCTCATTTAAAGATGGAAGGGCTGAACTCCACCAGTCTATTTCCCTTTCACTTTCCCTGATGCTCCTTAATCACATGATGACATGTGATTTCTTCATTCAACCCTCCAACTTTCTCCTCCTAAATTTCTCCTCTTAAAATGTTAAAAATGCCCTCCTAAGCTTTAGTTTGGACAGCACTTCATGAGGTTGTTTAGGTGGGACTCAAGGTTTCATAACAGACTCCTTCACTGAGGATTCCTTGTCTTTTGTACTTTGCTTTCACAAGCACAAAATTCCTCAAAAGAAACAGACCATTTAGAAAGGCACTGACATTATTGTGTTTTTTCTTGACCCAAAGACTTCCTGCAGTTTCAATTCTCTGCTTCTGTGAAGCATCCAAAATACTCTTCAGGTTCTAAAGTGACTGGCAGCAATTAAACTCCATCCACAACAGAACTACTGGATATTAATTTAGGCACTGGGCAGCACAGAGCTATCAAAACTGACTTCAGGGATGTCTCAAGAATTATTGCTCTTGCTGTGTATGCAACAGCTATTTATCCCAGGTTCCTGGGCATCAGGAAGCTGAGCAGAGCTCCAAAACTCCTGCCTGGTGCGTAGAATTACTGACCAAAAGACCAGATACTGAAAGTAAAGAGGGAAAGGACAGGAAGAATTTAACAAGTAAATTCATACTTGAAATGGATTAAGAGGTGATGATCCATGTGTACCCCTATGACAATCAAGCCTGGATATTCACAGATCTTCCACTAACACCTTGTGCCTGTGCAAATTGATATTTTTGACGTTATTGGGCAGACTGAAGAACTTTGGAGGTAAGGAACACATTCCTTTATTTTGTACAGTACTAGAGTATGGTGCCAGGAACACCAAAGTGATGGGCTGGATCCCCACAGGAGCTGCTTGGATTCAGTGAATCTCCTGGGTTAGAATGTTCTGTGATTCTAATACCAACAAGATTTGATATTTAGGTAATACAAGAGATGTACACTGATGAAAAATCAGCTCCTCTCCAACACTTCTGTGCTGTTTCATGTGCCTGATCACTACATTTGTTCCCTGCAATCATTCCACCAACAGAAGACAAGTCCCATCTATTTGGAAGAAACTTTCCATAAAATTTCAGAATGCTTCTGTATATAAGGACCAAATATACTCCTGTTTCTGGAGAGAGGTTGCCCTGGGGCTGAAATGCAGGAAACAGCCACTACAGCTTAGAAATATGATTTCAGGACAAGCCCCCTGTATACTTGTTTTTATTTTATTATCTCAGTTAGTGGTAATGAATTCAACTATTATAAACCTCTCCTATAATAAGCAACAATGGATTAAATATCACAACAGCTATCAAAAATATTTTGCTATCAGATATTTCTGCTTCACTTTCAATCAATTCCAGCACCCTTTGGTGTTGGACCATTTCCTTTGCACCCAAACACTCTTTTATGAAAATATAAAAGAAATGTAAGACATTTTTCCAACAAAGACTACATGTAAAATAACAGAGTTCAGAACACTCTGTTGGAAATCTATCTGGAATGGACAGTTCATCAAGAAAAAGAAATAAAATTTAAAAAAAAAGCAGAAAAAATCTATACTTACACAACATTAATTTGTGGTGAAGAATAACCAGGTAAAATCTTCACACCTTTGTGGAGCATTTCACATGTGCACATCTACATGCTTTTCTCCACAAATAATTTGAAATATTTTTATAAATTGTCAGAGAATGGCATCCTAATGTCCTAAGTAAGTGTAGCCATCTAACAGCACTGATTGCCTGTATTTATTACTGCGGGTTGCTTTAAGAGGAACAGATGGTTTCCATGTGCTCCCAATCAAATACTCTCAACTGCTTATTTGATCATCCACACTAGGTTTTTTGATTTAAATAATTGAGCTTTAGCGTTCTGTACTTTTTAAATTTGACCTGCTGCCTGCAGCTCTTTTGACTTGTGGCAATTGCTGTTGGCTGGTGGCCAGCAGCCTTCTCCTCAGACCCCAACACAGTTAATTCAGCAGTGAATTAAAAACAGACACTCTGTATTCCTTAGGATAACATAGTCTAAATTCTGTTCTTCAAATAATCCCTATAGAGGCATACAAGAACAATTAATAATTCAACTATTAACCAAAAATAAAAGACTCGTTTAATCTCATTTAACACTGAGCAGTCTTATGACACATAAATGAGTGTCTTTAACCCAGTGTTTATTTAATTATTTAAAGAGTAAAGTAATTTAAAATACAAATGCATAATTTACAGGGAGACAAATAACATTTAAAATCTACCTTCTATTTCTCTTGTCCATTTGTTTCGGAGCCAAGGCTTGTTGCAAAATCATTCTATTACACTCTGCATCTTGGGTTATTTACTTGAAAACACAAATATGTATATCAGTGACTTCTTTAGCTGCTATTCATTGCAAAAAAGCAGCCCTTGGTGTTCTGCTGACTTTAGTTTGTTACTTCCACTGAAGTTGGATGTTTTAATGAGATAATATAAGCTCTCTTGCCTGGAAGTGCAAGGAAATAAGCACACTTGACTTGTCTGGTTACTGAATGATGGAAATGTATGTTTTTAATTACCAACACACAATTTGGCATATGGTCCCTTTTGAGAGAATTCTTCAAATAAAAGTTTTAAACATCAGGGTAATCACTGGCAAAATGGAGGGCTAATCCAAACATTAATCTGAAAATAAAAATAAAAATTGAGAGAGTGACAAAGTGCCTGGGAAAGAGCACAAGCACAAAAATGTATTCAGGGAAATCTTAGTTCTTTATAAATATGTATTGAAGGGTCTTCTGAAAATGAAGACACATATAACTGCACCAAGGCATATTGTCTAATGGTGGAATTGCCTACAAAATTTGGCATATTACATTTATAAATTAAATTTGAATTATTTTTTAGTTTTCTGTTTTGGTCCATCAAGGTGAGGCCTAAGGAAATTTTGTGTTACATTGCTGATTAGCAGTATAAAATTCCAACCTAAAACCTCTGATGGCTGAGTCAGGTCAATGAATCTGTTAGAACACAATGAGGATTAGTAGGTTGGTTTTCTTCTGTGTGCATGTATATGCAGTGAACCATACAAGTTTGGGTGAGGATAATAAGGGCAATTAAGGTAAGGATAACTGATTTGTTTTTTGCACCCATCCTCCCAGAGCTACAATAGTGCATCAGCAAAATATCTTCAGAGCCAAGAAAGGAAAGTAAAATGAAAAAAAAAGTGTAGTTAAATGCTTCCAAACACAGAAACGGTGTCCAATGGGCACCCTGGCAAATGGAAATGTGCAGGGGAGGAGAACAGACAGTGAGAAGCAGGGTCAAACAAAGGGTGAACATGCTCCAACCCACCCTGGTTCTGGGTTCTGACTGTCAGGGAGCAGAAGGTCACAGCACATTAAAATGGAGTTTCTGCACAGGGAGGAGAAATAAAAGTAAAAAGGGCAGTACTACCAGTGTTGCCAAAAGCAACAGCACAATCCAGGGAGAGGAGGAGGACTCCATATGCCAGAAGGATGGAGAGCCAGATTTGCAAAGATACTTCAGTACCTAACAAATGGTACTGAGCTCCTAGCTGCAAGACATGTTAACAGTTGATTAATCTCGTTGATTACAAAGCTGTACTGTAGTTAAGTCTCTCAGTTCCTCAGGGACATAACAGGGTCTTTTCAGTCACACAGGTTTTTCAGCTCTTTTCCACCTACATTCATCTAGTACCTATAGGTTTGGGCAATATTCATCCAGTCCTGACCAGATCCTCAAATTTTCCAAAATGCTGCAATACTTGGATTTCAAAATGAGTACTCAGAAGGTATCCCAACAGTTTGTAAATTAGTAAAAAACCTCAGCTAGCACTGATTGAAAAATTCTTGCAGACTTCCCATGTTCATCCACCTGAAGTGGATTTCAGTTTATTATTTGCTTTTATTTTTTGCTAATTAAAAGCCCAAAGTGAAAGGAGTAACTACTTAATTCTATTGGGATAAAACCCTTAGATGAGTTGAAGTAGAATAGGAAAGCAAGTACCTGTTTAAACTTATTTGGAGTAGGATATTGGATGTCTTACCCCAAACCCTTCTTCCCAGGCTAGGGGATATTGGAGGACCACTCTCACTCAGCTTTACTATTTCAGTTATTTCAGACTGCAAAATAACAAACCAGTTGTTAATAACAAACAAACAAAAGCAAGCAAAAAACCAAACAAAACCAAAAAAAACCCAAATCAAAACAGAACCCCAGAGTGGGCTGGGTTGGAAGGGGCCTCAAAGCCCATCCCTGGCAGGGACACCTTGCAGTGTCCCAGGCTGCTCCCAGCCCCAGTGTCCAGCCTGGCCTTGGCCACTGCCAGGGATCCAGGGGCAGCCACAGCTGCTCTGGGCACCCTGGGCCAGGGCCTGCCCACCCTCACAGGGAACAGCTCTGAGGAAAGGTAAATCACAGAAAGAATATTGAATAAAACTGGGAGGTGAAGATCACAGCTGCTTACTGGAGAAACAAAAGAGGCTTGGAGGTGTTTGGGGGTTTCAAGGTAACTAAAATGTGTTGGTTATGTAAGAGGCTTCTCCTAACTTCAGGAGTGTGCATATGCTCAGAGTGCTCTGCAAAAGCAAAGTCTAACAATATGGAGAAAATAAACACCTTGATCATTACCAGATGGAATTTGTGTATTCGGCACTACTTAATTTCATAAATACTTAATCATAATTAAAGTCACTAGATGGCTTTTTAAAAGCAGTTAGTTGTTAAGATGATTGGCAGTTTTCCTTGCTGTTGATAACACCTAATGATGCATTGCAGAATGGAAAGCTACATTAAGAAATCCAAAAATACCTTCCCTGTACTCGCCACATTAGATAATTCTGAGTTTTCTTTCCACAGACATTTATTGGTACTTACCAAGTAAAGAAGGCTGATGGATGTCAAAGGCTCTCCAAGGATACTTTTCTGTTTATTTATTCAAAAGTTTCTTCAACAGATTTTTATGTGTTGGTTGGTTTTCCCCCCTACTCTATGGCCAACAAACACAATTAGTTTCATTGGATCAACTGAATCACTTCAGAATTTTATCAATTTTTACCTGTCTTTAGATAAGAAACACAATTATTATATTCAGCATTTAAACTCAAGCCTTGGCTCACAATAGAGCATTAGGACATGAAAAAGTATCTTCACTTGTTTGTGCAATAGGAAAAAAAATCTGTGGGAGTACTGAAGAGGCCAAAACCAGAAGATAAAAATGGGATCAACCTCATATATGAGAGTTTAGTAAACATAAATTAGCTTCCAAATCAGGTTTACACAGGACACCACTCACAGCTCTGATAGCCACCCTGACTTGCAGCAAGCCCAGAGTACAAATACAGAGTCCACCTTCCAAACCTTCCATTTTGCGTCTCTTCACAGTGTTTATATACCAGAATCCTACAACACTGAGCATATTTACTTAACTTCAGGCAAACAAGAAAAGCTCCTTAGTGATGTGCTCTATTTAACTATTTTTTAATTAATTCTAAATACAGAGGCTTTTGTTGTATTTAATTATTCGTATTTGGTATGACAGACTAATCACAAACATTATCATTAATTCTGAATAGAAGAAAAAGAGAATATAATATTTTCCCTAAATTTCTACTTTTTTTTCTTTCTGGTTGGCTGCACCAGTGGTAAGTTTCCCCTATTTATGAAGGAACGAAAAAATAAAGAATTTGCAACGCTAACCACCAACTTTGATATTTCTCTGGAAATGTAATTGTTAATTCCAATGAGAAATTTAAGTTATGCATAATTTAGGGCTTTTAGTCTGTACAAATACAGCATAGCAAAAGAACAAAACACTTACTACCTAAAAGTTTCAAGCCTTAATTTGGCCTGGATTTGTAAAGGAATTTCTCTCAAAATTGAGTTTCCAGTTGTTCACAGTACCTTCGCATAACCATCAACAAGGCCAAGGGCTTAAAAATCAGGCTACTTTTAATTTTCAAAGCCTTTATGTGCAAGCCAGACTTTGAATCCTTTTTGTATAGAAAAAAATCCTCCAGAAATGTGTAATTTTACACATTAAAAAGACAATAACAAGAACACCCATGAAGATTGTTGATGAAAGGACTTCAGGTGCTCCACCCTGGGTAGTGCCAATGGCCAGGATGGCTCCTGGCTCCTGCTTCCTGCCCTCTGGAACACTGAAAGGACACTTTGCATTCCTCCAGTGCTCAGGCCCCTCTCCCAGGCTCCGTGGCCATTCCTAGGCTGTGGAGACTGGCCTCCCAGGGAAATCAGGCATGAACCCATCAGGGCCCAAGGAGTTTTGCACATGCAATTTAGGTGCTCCCTAACCTGATCCTGTCCCATCACAGCAAAGACTCCCTGGATTGCTGGGGCCCTGGGTTTCTGCAGGCCAGCCTTGCTGCCAGAGGCTGGGATGGAGATGTTTGATGGCTCGGCCTCCTCACCCCTGTGCCCCAGGCCCCCACCCCAGTTCTGCAGCAGGCTCCTGCTTTCCCTCCTATTCCTTTGGCTCCTGATGTATTAATGAAAACTCTTCTTGGAGCCTTTGACAGCTCCTACCAGACTTGACTCCAAGTGGGCTCTGGCTTTCCTAAGCCCACTCCTGAATGCTCAGCTTCTCTGTATTCCTCCCAGAAATAATTTTGTCTTTGTCCTTGCTTCTATCTCCCATGTATTCCCTTCCCATGTTTGAATTTTGCCAAGAGCAGCGTGTTGATCCCTGCAGGCCTCCTGGCTGGGTGTCCTGGTTTTGGCTAGGAGGATGTTCCCCAGAGTATTGTTTTTAGCTTCTAGGATGTTCCCCAGAGTATTGGCCAGCTTTCCTGCAACCCTGCTGCCACTGAGGCCCCATCCCTTCCTGCTGAGGGAATCCACACTCCCTGGCAGCAGAATCCTGAAAAGATCCAAGTCTGGCCTTCCAAATAAAGCTTTGGGGTTTCTAATCTTGAGGAAGGAGCTGATTCTTTAAAAGTGTGGGGTTCCCCCTCACCCCCTAGCATGGGACAGCCATGGGACACCTCCTGCCCCTCTGCTCCCTGGTGTGGCACAGGCAGAGCTCTGCCATAGCTGATTTCTCAGCCCCAGAGAGGGCAGCAGGACTGGGACCCCTCCTTGCAGCCCCCAAGATGACAGCCCAGGAGGTTAGGCTGTGCTTTGGTTAACACTAAATAAGCTCAGTCTACTTAAATATAACAGAGCTTCTATGCCTAACATGGGGGCTCAGGCTACAAACCAAGGGATGACTTTTGCCAGCAAATGCCCCAGCAATGCCATCCTCTGCAAGGTTCCAAACCCCACAGCACTGCACAAAGCTGAGTGCACTGAGGCCACTGGTGCCCTTGATGGCACATAACTCATGCCCTGTAGCTTAAAAATACCCCAGCTGCTTTGTAAGGTGACACCACTTTTCCTACTGCAGTTTTTTAAATGATGCTGAAAGAAGAGTCACACCTTGTTCTTAAAATAAACAAAGTATTTTGCTTTTTTTGTAACCTCTGACAGCACAAAGTAAAATGATTCATTAAATGACTACTTTATGGTTATTTATGAGATGCTAACTAGGTGTATGATGTGCTAATTATTAGGAAAGCACACATTTGGAACATATCCAGGTGTCTTTCCAAATCTTTTTCCCCAGGTGCAGCTGTTTTTCAATTTCTTTCTGTTTGAATGAACATTACAATAGCTACAATTTCTTCACTTAGTTTCATTGTTTCATCAGAGCAAATTCAGGGCACCTGATCACCAGCCATTCTCCCTTACCTGGACACTGCTTTTACCAAATCCACAAAACCATTTAAGCAAGAAAAGAATCCCCACCATAATTTTTAAAATTAAAACAACAAGATAGAAGACTAAGAGGCTGCTAATATTCAAAGCCTCTGCAAGGGCAGTGAAGAAGATCTTTTAAAAGCTTCTCGGAAAAAAAAGATTGAAGGACTCCCCAGGTTCATCCCAGTCTAACTTAGGGAAACATTCCTATTGCTGATCATACAAGTCTGGATGATCAACATAAGCACCTAAAAAGAAAACTGACCCCCTCCATGCTCTGTGCTGTCTCTAGGGCTGACGGAATTGTCCTGTTCTAAAGACACAGAACAAGGATGTGGATTCCTGGAGCAGGAAGAGCCTGAGCTGAGTCCCAGAGGCAGAGCAGGCACCAAGACTGGCCCTCAGCCAGAGCCCAGCTGCAGAGCTGCCCCAGCCCGGGCAGCACAGGAGGGACCTGGAGCTGCTCAGAGAGCCCAGAGGAGGCTCCAGGACGAGCAGAGGATGGAGCAGCTCTGCTGGGAGGAAAGGCTGGCACAGCTGGGATTGTTCATCTGCACAGGAGAAGCTTTGGGCTGAGCTCAGGGTGGCCCTGCAGGGCCTGAAGGAGCTGCAGCAAAGATGGAGAGAGACAATTGCCAAGGGCTGGAGGGACAGGACACAGGGAATGGCTCCCAGTGCCAGAGGGCAGGGCTGGATGGGGTTTGGGAATGAGGAATTGTTCCCTGTGAGGGTGGGCAGGCCCTGGCACAGGGTGCCCAGAGCAGCTGTGGCTGCCCCTGGATCCCTGGCAGTGCCCAAGGCCAGGCTGGACACTGGGGCTGGGAGCAGCCTGGGACAGTGCAAGGTGTCCCTGCCATGGCAGGGGTGGCACTGGATGGGCTTTGAGGTTCCTCCCACCCCAAACCACTCTGGGATTCTGCGTTTATGGCAAGCAAGAGGAGCCCAAATGAGTGAATCTTAAGTTAAATATCTGGGAAATTCTTACTACGCTGGCATGTTCAATTGGAGGAGATCAATACACACACCCCATTTCATGGACTATTTACTAGTCTGATTGTGTGATTGCATCACTGCTAAATGGAAATGTATTTCAAAAGGATTCACTTACATTGACATCACTGTCACTGATTACACTGATGTGGTCATGCCTGGAAAGATGTTTAAGTAGCAGTAGAATTCAGAATTAATCAGTTTTGACATATATTTGAGTGTAAAACCTGTGGCTCCACAGCACAGAACTGAGAAAAGAAAGAGAAGAGAAAGTACCACCAGACAGTGATATTCTTTTACCCTGAATACAGCATTTTTTATCTCACCCCTAGCATTTTCCATAGTACTTTGTTAAGATTATTCCCACACTGAATTGGATGTCAAACCATACAGCACAATCGTATCTTTGTGCTTCAAACAGTCATGAGCTAAGAACTGAGTTCCAGGTTTCGGCAAATGGAAGGATGGAAAAGGAAGATATTTTCCTGACAATAAATTTGAAGTTAAGACAATAGTAAATAACAGAAGGCAGCACATGTGTGCAGAGCCATGGTATTATAGATAAGGCACAAAGCATTTGGTGCACACCATATAATTAAGTTGAATATTTACATTTCCTAATATAAAAAATATTTTTAAATTATAGATTGCAAACAAAAGGTTTGTTCATCTGGCAGTAATGGGAAGAATAAAAGATTTTACTTAATATTCTGCTAAGTCTAAATTCCTGAGCTTGTCACAGAACAATTATTTCATTTTTAGTTCTTAAGGATGCATGCCTAATTTGGGGAGGTTTTTGATCTTTGCTTACAACCTGCATTTTTGTGTTTATTAGCTAATTTAAGTTCTTTTCCACATTCTGAGAAAATTCTTTCAAGTACTTGGATTATGTTACAGGTCACATGTAATAAGTTAAAAAATAATTTCATTGCACTTTCCCTTTAAGCAAAAGTTCGGGGGCAAACAGTTAAAGTTCAGACTAACAATAGATGTTTTATGAAAACCTGAGCTTGTGAATTGTAGAAACAAAATATTTCTAAGGCCTTTTACCAAACTGAGCATACTTTCTCTTATAAGCAGAATACATTTTTTTGCTTGGTTTACAAAAATCACTAAAGCAATGTTGAAGGCAACAAAGAAATATTCTAAGACAGAAAATAAAAGAACATCAGCTTGTTGCTGGTATAGATAATTGTAGCCTCAAGTTACAATTTTATTCAAATGCACATTATTTCCCCCCTCTCTCTCCTGTCCTGCCCTGGAGATGTTAATGCATATTTCAGTGACCATGACACTCCCCTTTTAGAACAGCCTGGTCAGCTGCTGCTTGATGAATTTATGCCTCATCTGTAATTAACTATGCAGTCTGGAAAAGAAAACCAGGAAAGACTTAAGAGAAGAAAGGCTGTGAGAGAAATTCTGGATATATTTTTCCCTAGAAAATGAAGTATATTTGCATTTATTTTCATCAATACTTTGCTAAACGTAAATAATTTTCAAGAAAGAACCTTTTTTTTTTTTAATACCATTCATTCAAAATTCAAATAGAGCTAAACATGAAACTACCCCTGATTTTGGTATTGTTTGAAAACTGACAAGAAGGTAGCAAATGAAACTGTAGTCTAGGCTCAGGGTGCTGGCCTGCCCCAAAATTGCACAGGAGCCCTTTAGCTTCCTACCCAATCCTGCAATGGTTTTTGTTCATAATTTAATCCAAATGGGAAGAACTCTGGGGTTCCAATAGGCAAGACTCAGGTTCAGCCCCTTCTTTAAATGCTCAGAGAGTACCAAAGAACAATGAGCAATCAAGAGGAATAACAGACTAAGTAAAAACCAAAACTCAAAGAGCTAAAGCCCTCTCTTTGAAGCAGGTGCCCCAGGCTGGGTTGGAACAATGCCCCCTCTCCCTTTCACTGGGTCTGCTCCTGATTCCCACCGGGAATCTCCCCCAAAGGGCCCCACGCTGCTCTTAACCCCTCTCCACCCACAGGATTGTCCATCAGTGCTGGGGCCACCTCCTCTCCTCCTGCTGATACTTCATGTTTAGCTTTTATATTTTTCAGATTCTGTGCTGCTTTAGTGTGTTGGTCTGAGCTTCATATTATGGGATGGTGAGCTCTCTGCACAGAGCAGGGAGACAAAACAATTCCTTTTCTAGCTGGGGACCAAGGACAAATGATCCAAATCTCAGGCCCAAGAGCAGAAACAACATGGACTGAGGAGAGAAAAACAAGGATGGGAAGGTTTTTTATAACCTAAAGCTGTAATTGGACAATGAACTGCAATCTGCAAATGCAGCAGAACTGATCACAGTGAGAGACCCCGTGCCCATCGTGCATTTTGTGACCATTTTGGTTCATCTTGTGTGCAGCCTTGGCTGGGCTCTTGTGCTGCCCAAGGTGGATCCATTGAGGAGATCCTTTTAATAAATCCCTATTTTATTCTTTATCTCTGTCCAGCCTCTGTTCTAGGGCAGCCTCTCAAGGCATCACTGCCACGAGTGTGATGGAGATCAGGCAGCTCGGGCTGGCCAAGTCCTTTTTAACCAGAACAGGGCCAGAAAAACCTTGCTGGGTTCTGTAAAATCCAAATAACAGTGACTGCAGCACCTGGCTCCAGGCTCTCCAAGCCTCTGATTATGACACATTATGGAATCCACTGCAACTTCCATTCCTGAAAATTATTCTTTTAAATCTTGTAAAAGAGGTAATGCCACAATGCTGTAGGTATTTTGAAAGTGAAAAAAACCCAAAAAATTCCTAACAAAGCAGTGCACAGTTTAAAAAAAAATCTAAGTATTTTACAGTCAATATGGTTTTAAGTATTCCAACAAAAAATTTATATGTCTGTTGGCTTAGCTTAGTTGATTTTTTTTTTACTTTAATCCCAAACAATTTTCTCTGTTGTTTTAGGGTTTAAAAAAAAATTCAGCTGAACTAAAAATTTCTAATGAACATTACATACAGTCTGAAAGACAAGTCATTAAAAATAAATTCATACAAAAGTTGATCTTAAGCCAGCACAGATTTAATTCATGGCTTAATATAATAGATAGACATGTTTTTAAAGAAGATAATATATTCCTCATATGTGAAATCATTCTGGATCAAGACTGTAGTGAATTTCTAAACAAATAAAGGAACAAGTTTAGAAAAAAAACTTTCGAAGTATAAAGAAATTGTCTAAATTTTACCAAGTGAGTTGGTAATTGAGTTAGTTAAGCTAAAGAAAGAGCTCTAAAACACTTAACAATCATTTCAGAACAGAAGCATTAAAAGTGTCTAAGGTGGGCAAGAATACCCATCTGCAATCAACCAGAATCTAGATATTGTCTAATTTCAGTGCAGTACAGTGGAAAAGGCTTATAGGTGACATAAAATCTTATTACAATTTTCCTCATTCTACTGGTAATTTTCATTAATATGAAAAATAAAAAGGCACATTACTATGACAGTGACATGATGTGAGCAATTTTATTGAAGTAGAAAGCTAAGAATGATAATATGCAATAATTATTTTATTGATGCACAGGAAATGAATTATTCATAGTTACAAAGTATCTGTGGATAATTCTAATTACTTGCTTTTAAAGTATATGAGATCCACAGAAAATACATTAACAACTTTGATTGAACACCTGCTATCCTGTGGAAGATAACAAGCACCAGATTCCAAACTTTTCTGACACTGACGTCAATGGCATTAGGGCTTCCAAGGGTGTATTACTGAAAGATCATGGAGGATTTTGTTCTATTCTGTGTTTCACTGGCCTGTGATAACTTCTGATAAAACCAGGCAGACAGTAAGAGCTCAAGTTCATCTCCTGTTTCATATTTTTAGTTCATGGTTCACTTTGTATCTGTATTTTATCTAATGCAGGGTTATTAATGAGGTCAAAGTCTGTATTATCAAGTGTCCTCTGGGATAAACTTATTATTTAAATTCTCTAATCTGCATAACTCTCAGTGCTAGCATGTAGTAATAGTTACTGTTATTCTGTATATTAAGCTGACCTGATAATTTTTTGATGTGTCTGATCTTTGCAAGCAGTTTTAGGTAGGTGGCTACAACTTGCAAATTTTGAATTCCTGAAGTTCAGATTCTGCCACTTCACTCTGAGGATTACCTTTAGACTAACAACAATCCAGTATTTCTACTATCAGCTGCTCAGCTGGAAGCTCAGTGGAACAGAGAAGGGAATAAAGTCCATTATAAACTTCAGGCACGTGAGGTAAGGGGCAATTCTTCACATCACTTGCCATAAAATCCTGTCCAAAAGTGTTGTGCACCATAAAACCCATTGCTTTTAAGACAGGCAGAAAGCTCACGGATTATTTCACTACCCTTTGCCAAAAATAAAATTAAATCTAGAGTGATTTGAATGGAATCCCTACCTCTGAATCCCTAGTTTGTCAAAGCAGCAGCAATAAATATTTCCTTGGGATAAAAAAAAAAAATAAAAATTATGGGCTGTGCAATGTATTTCTGAAAAATACCCAAGAATATTTTAGTACTTATCTGGACATTGACTGATCTGACTTATAGGGCAGATAATAATTACCAGTTGCCTCGGGGTTAATCAAGTTAATTACAGTATGAAACATACCACCATATGATACATTAATTTTTAAAGATTCCTTCTCTATACATTCTGCTGGACTACAATACATATTCCACAAGGCACCACATAATCTTTCCCCCTCCACACTACCCTATAAAACTATTTATTTCCTGGGTATTCTATACATTCCACTACAGGACTGCACACTAAATAAAGTATTTCCTCACAAGTTTTCATAAAAGATGAAATGCAGTGGGCATGTGCTGAGTTAAGCTCAGCTATACCTCCTGTTCATCCAGTGTGTTTGGTCTCTTCTAACCCAAATAATCTTAACTTCCCAAGCAGACATTCCATTGTTAACTTCATTTTGTCTGACTAAATATAGAACAGCTTTTGAAATTACTTAGCAGTGTGTTTGCTAGGGCAGATGCTCAAAATAAAGGAAATGTCAAGAGAAGCTGAAGTGTTGGAGCTGAAGGTCAGCTGATTTTTCCTGTGTACATTTGTTAGGCTTTTTCAATTGCTTAAATGTTTAATCAAGCAGATGCAACAGAATTATGAAACAAGAGTAAATACATCACAATCATTTTGACACAGACTTCATAAAATCAGAATGGCAGGTTTTGTTGGTTTGAACTGTTCCAAATCAATCTGGTGTTTGCAACTGCCAATACATTCTTAAAAATTTCTGTAGGTTTTCAGCTACTTAGGAGCAGCTCCAGCTCCCCTTCTGCTGTGAGGATTCAAGGCCCACAGGAGCAGCTTAAGAGGCAGAAAAATTATTTCATTTTCTTTCCCAGTTCTGGTTTTCAGTTGCCACAGAAATTGTGCCCGGCTGCGGTGTGATGGAAGGGATTTTACACAGAAATTATTTCTTTCTAAGAAACAGATTAAGAACTTGATATGTCCTAAAAACCATCAAACAGCCACCCAGATATGATTTTATCACTATTGGATTTCAACTGATATGACACTATTTGAAAAATTATTCATCCTATTACAAACCTATGGACATGTCATCTACTATTCTCTGACAAGACTGGTCTTTAAGAGAATATTGATTTAAAAAAAAAAAAAGAAAAAAAAAAGAAAAAAAAACAAACCAGAAAAACACTGCAGAAAAATTTGTTCCTATTTTTTTAGGAACTTTTTTTAGGAAAAGCTAAAATTGATTCCAAATTTTACCTAAAGCAGATGGTGAGATACTCTCCTTCTCCATGACCTGTACCAAAAGGCACATACCACTCTTCAAGGAGTTCATGAAATGTCAAACATATTTGTGCTGAGGGGGCCAGACAGTAGAAAAATATGGACATTAAAGGATGTTTAAAAACCATCCTGACAGGAAATAAAGATGGAGCATCAAAGCACATAAGAGTAACTTGAAGCCATGAGATCAGTTCAGGGCCTGCTGCAAGATTAGGAGTTCATTTGTTGGTAGATGCTGTATTTGTTACTGGTACATGATACACATCTGGAGAACATCTCTGCTTGTTTGGATGAACCAAAAACTGAAGGGAAAACACAGCTGCCCTCACCAGAGCTGTAAGTTACAGACAGCTATCTCAGCCACTTTAAATAACATGCTGAATTTTGAATAGCAGATGATTCAGTACCTCACAAAGTGGAGGGAATTGCCAGAAAGGAAATGCAAAGAAACTTGAACGTACACAGAGCAAAGCAATCAAAGTGAGAAAGAAATAAAGTGCACTGCCACAAGAATGAAAACTTTTGATCATAACCTAATATGTGTACACACCATAGCAAGAAGGACAAAGGGCACTAGGGGCTGTGCTACTGAAAAGATGGTGATTATTGGTTTGCTTTATGTGAAGCAAAGGAAATGAAAACACAGAGCTTAGATATGACAATTAAACTCTGATTTTTTGCTAAAGTTTACCCTAAGTGTAACTTATGTAACTCACTGAGAATTGTATTTAAATTGCACAAAATCTGAGAGAAGCCTTCTATAACTGCCTACTCCAAAACTTTTTAGCTGGCTGTTTGCTCTCAGCTGTAGCTCTAAATCCACTCTTATCTTCCATGAAATTCTCACAGTTCAGTTAATCCAAAAATATAAACATTTACTCATTTATGAGCTTCAGAATCAAACAAGTTTCCAAATGTAATCTCTGAATATGACAGAGGAAACAGCATGTCTAGAAATGACTGATCAAAGCAACAGCAAGAGCACAGCCTGTCCTTGGATTCACATTCAAATGCTTGGCTTGCCTTTAAACAAGATACACGTGTAAGATGTGAGCCACAGCCAGCACAGGGCTTGCAGTTCCCATCTAACTCATCCCCAGTTTGATTTGTGCAAATATGTTTATTTATTATTTAAAAATGATTACTTATTTTCAAAGCCTTCCCAGCTAAAATGCGAACAGAAATGTTGTCATCAGCAGAGACTAAGGTAAAGTTTTGCTAGAAAATAAAGAGCTATATCACTTTCTGTCGATGAATGGAAAGTCAAGTCCAGCTGAATTGTAATTATTCCAAAAATGTGTGGCAATTTCATGTGGCAAAGTTCAAGTGGTGATGTACTTGGGGAATGGCAGAGATGTCCTTAGAAAGGTAAATATGCAGGTATTTTCCTGTAAATAAATGTACTGCATGACTAGACCTGTTAATCAGAAAAAATAATGACTGGGTGTTATAATGAGACATGGCTGCCCTGAGCTGATTGATCACTCAAGGTTTATTTTCAAGTGTTACACCAACAAAACCACTAACAACAGCAAAGCAGCTCAACCTTTCCTGGGACATTTTCAAAATTAAAATAGAATGTCTTAGAGAAAAACAGCAAAAGGCAACACCACCAACAGGAACTGTGAAACTCATTTCCATGCAGGGAGCACGAAGAGGAAGAGGAAGGAAAGAAGAGGGAAGGGGAAGGAGAGGAAAGGAAAGGGAAGGGAAGGAGAAGGAGAAGGGCCAAAGTGAACTATTTCTACTTAGGCTATTGTAACTATTGCCATTTTTAAAGAAGCCAGAGTTTTGTCATAAGGGCTTTGTCATACCATGACATAAATATTACTTCATGTGAGCTGAAGTGTTTTTCTTTGACTTACACTGGACAGAACTTTCCATATTCTTGGAGTAGAAATCTAATTCTCATACCAAAAATACAGTTATTATAATATAAAAAATAATTATATGTGAATGAACATTGTATCTGACCTTGTGCAATGTGCTCAATTAGGATGAATTGCTGAAAGTCATTCTCTGAGAAAAACCCATATAAACTCCTTCAGGCTTACCTCAGAGTAGCCCAGTGTTCTTCAACATGCAACATGATTTTTAATTGAGAGAAGCATATAAAAACATCTCTATACATTATAGACTCACTGCAGAGAATATAAATAAAGAGTCACGGTAGGATTCAGATTAATTTCTTTTTTAAAAAATTCATATTCAGTCTAGAGAAAATTAACTGCACTTTTTTTTTTTTTCCTGAAGGTTCATATCTGAATTAAAAGTATCAAAGACAGAAGGACACATCTAATGTGGTCTGAACACCACAGAGAAGGAGCAAAGCCCATAGAGACCTTCTAAGATTGTTCAGTAAAATAGAATTTGAAGTAGGGGCAAGAACTGCTGCATTCAGGGAACCAGAACTTCATAGAATGTCCTAGAAACAAATAATGCACCAAAATGAGAAAGGCCTCACAGGAGAAATGAAATGAAGAACCCTGAACTTGCAGTTCTATTCCTGTGACCAATCAGGACAAAACTTTTGGCCCCTGACCAGCCCTAAAAACCCCAAACCACAGCAGCTTTTATGGTGAGATACCCTGATAACTGCCTGAGCTCTTCACATTCAAATCTCTTGTAGAAAAGGTTCAAATCACCCCCCAGTGACAGAAACTGGGCCAATGGTTTCTACAGAATCTTTCTGACTGACATCCAACAGACCTTTCCAGAGCAGCTTAATGCTCCTTTCATGGTGTCTCACCTCTGCATAAATAAAAAGCCCAGGGAATCAGCACACCAGTTAGACTGGGAAAACCCCCCTACAAATTAACACAATTTTGATGAATGTTAAATTTTAAAAATATTTCAAATTCTTAAATTTATGAATAACAAAAAGATAAAAAAACCCAATAGTTTTTATGCTTTTCCTTCTTACATTAAAACATGTGAATTACAGACTCGGAAATACTTCCCCACATGCTCTCTTGTATTTTCAAGGTGCTAGAGGAAATTAAAACCCTACAAAAAAATTTAAATCCCTGCAAGCTCCAGCTTTTATTTATGCTGGAGATATTTTATATAACCATGTATATGTATTATACATATATACATTAAAATATCTGAAAGGGAAAAAGAGTATTTTTTCAAAATCTGAACTGTATTTCATTCTGCAATGTGCACAGTTACCTTAATTTTGAGAACTTAAGAAAATCCAATTTATATAAGCAGATTTGGAATCCTTTTCTGCAATTGCCTCCCCTGAAGGTTTTTTTGATGTCTGTCTCTTTTGCTGGAAGCATTGCCAATGACTTTTTCTGAAAATATTTCAAAGTAGCAATATTATCAAATACATAGGAGGTAGAAACCTATTATTTTAAAGAAAATAAGACTTATTACTACAAAATGAAGAGACAGACTAAGCACCTTCTTCAAGATCAGCATCAAGGCAACTTTTGTAATTGCTGCTTTTCAAATTGTGTGTTCTTTTGAAACTAGAAAATATAACTCTAAATACTTGGACACTTGACATGTGCAACACATGCCTGAGGCTGAGCTTCCAGTTTCAGATATTTTATTTTTTAATGTATTAAATCATTCCAAGGACTACCACCTCTTACACAGGGACTGGAGAAAGCTAACACGCTGAATCAGAGACAGCAAGGATTTTTTCCTTTTACCCTTCTTTTATTTAGCCTTTGCTATCCCAAATCCCCTCTATTTCTGGGTATGGGTTCCCATCAAGAAGGAAGCACTAAGTTCTCTTCCCTTTCAGAACCATTGTTACCAAATAAAAAGACCCACATTTTTCAGAATCGATATATTTGTATTCTAAAATGTCAAAAATTACTTGTTTGTATTCCTATTTGCCATATAAAACTAGGGTCACTTGGAAACAATTAATAGCCTTTGCAAGTAATACCACTGCAAAATGCCACATCACAAGCATGATGGATTAGTTTGTTTAAAAGATGATAAGTGAGAATTACAACCAGTCTGGTAGTTCTTTATCTAGCAATACTTCATTTCTTTCATCAGCAATTATAACAGAAATTAGAAAATCATGGAACATTTCTGTATTTTCTGTGTACAGTTCATGAATCTCTATTTATCAAGCTTATATTTTGTGTTTAGATAGTTTGAATATTTCATAAAATTTGTGATGCCAGTTTTTCTTTAAGAAAAAAAACCCCATATTTATATATCTTTGTTATATAATTTCCTAAAGAACAGCTTTTCATCATAGAATATCATTAATATCAATTTTAAAAATCAGTAGACAACTTATCAATTCTCTCACTGAATTTCATTCAATTTCAGTAATTCTCAACTAAATTTCAATTAAATCCAATTTCTTCACATTAATTTAATTACTTCTGATCTCTATCAATAGCCTTTGTTAATTTCAATTACTTTCAATAAACCTTCAATTAAATCCTTTTACCTCTAATTCATTTCCATACATTTGTTTAACTCATCTGATGGCTTTAAAACCAATCAATACAATGTCTGACAGGTTTTCTCTTGAAACATCATATATATATATATATACACCAACTCATAGAAAAAGTATTAAAATTTGGAAGAAATTAATGAATTAGAAGGTTTATATAAATTTGACAGTTTCCTATTGCCTATGGAATTAATTGTGAATACTCATAAAACAGTGAAGGCTCTTGGCTTTTCCATCATGTTAGAGGCATGTGGACATCAATAGTTTTCAGAGTTATCCAGATATTTTCCAGGTTATCCTCTCCTGATTTGAAAGTCTCCTCAGAGACACCACAAAGATTGTATTTAGGGATCCACCTACAGAAAGAAACACCTAAGTGCCAGATTGCAGAATTCAAAGCAGGCGTGCACGCTCTGGGTCCAGGGAAACTGCTCTGGCTTCACCTGAATGAGGCTCTGATCACTTGGAATTTTGTTTTTTTTTTTTTTTTTTTTTTAATTTGCTTTCCCAAACTTGGATTAAATCTTTATTCCTTCATTAGCTAGAACTTCTCTCTGAAGCAGAAGACAGAATTAAAAAACACTGGCGATCACCAGATCAGCCCCTTCAAATCCAGACTCACAGCCAGGGGAGCTCTGTGGATGGTTCTGATCCTTCTCTTCTTCCTCTCTACCCACCTGTCAAGGCCAAAGATTTTTAGGGGTGCAAGTTACACTTTGTTTCCTCTCAGCTCCAGGAGCTATGAAATTCTGAGCTGCTCCAGCCAGGACCATCACCAAACACCAGCTAGACAAAAGGTTTTGCTGCTTGGTTTTGCTCCCACCTCACAAAGGTGAAGCACATTCCCACTGGATGAGCCAGGCTGCAATTCAGGTGAGAACCTCAATATTCCCATCTCTTAGGGTACATTCCCAAAGTTCACCAGGCAGTGACTCTTACCACTGAATTTTGCAGAATCCCATGAAAACTGCCCTAATCTGCCAAAAATTATATTGTTTCTTAGTAAATGCTGCAGAAAGTCCTCCTGAAGATGGTTTATCCACTTTGAAAATACACACATGCAACCCTAAAACCCAGGGTAAGTCAATAGTTAGAAATGTATTTTTCTTTCAGGAAATACACTTTGAGCCCTATTTTCCCGTGCTTGTGTCAAGTCCCCCTCTCAGTCTAAGTATTTCCTTCAAATGTCTAAAAAAGCCTTTTAGACTTACAGAAATCTATCAAATGCTCATAAAGCTTTACATTCCTATAATAGAGCAATAACAGAAAAATAAATACACAGAGCTTCTAGGAAAAGGTGTTAATTTTCAAAGAGAATGTGTGTTTTATAAGGCCATTCCTGAAATAATCCCCCCGATTTCCCCTCATTAGAGAGCATTCCATAAGCACTCTCTCTGCCCAGAGTTGCTGATAATTAGACCATCAGGGATTCTTTGCAGCCTGGCTTGGACGAGGACCTCAGTGCCCTCAGGGCAAACTCCTTCCTCTTGAATGGAGGAAAGTGAAACAAAGCTTGGCAGGTTTGGTTTCTTTAAGCAGTTTTTAAGGCTTCTTTTGTTCAATATGAGAATTGAGTTTGTTTTCTTTCAGTCTCTCAGGGGTTTAATATAGAATGGTACCCTGACTCTAAGTATTGTGAACCAGAGAAAAAAAAAAGTATTCAATGGAGTACTTTATGTTCTTCGTTCTACAGATTTTCCTCAGTTAAACTGAAAAACAAGGTGGGGGAAAAGGAAAAGGAAAAGAAACACACACACAAAAAGAAACTAACAAAAAAATATCTGGAGAGAAAACATTCCGTAAGACATTTAGAATATTTTTGTAATATTCAGCTCTTTTCTCCACTAAAGTTCTTACTAGGACTTTCCCAAAGCAATAATTTTCAGCTGAATTTATTAAATACTTATAGCCAAGCCAGAAGTATGTAGGGAAAAAAACCCTCAGATTATTGAAACTTTAGTATGTTTCGTCTCTGCTGTATGTTGATCTTCTGAAGTAGGCACTAGTAAATCATCTTCAGTAATCTATAGATTGCAAATTGTAACAAACATATTTTTCTCTTTTAAACTGCTACTAAGTAGAAAAGGTCTACATGACCTAGACTTTTGAAAATCCCACAGAAGAATCACTCATCTGGGCAAGAAAGTTCTTGAATGCTGAGGAATTGCCATAAAATTTAAAAATAAAAGGAAAAGAACTCAAGTAGTAATGACTTAATGCACTACAATTTAAGACCAATTTAAAACTCCTTTAAATTCTCAACACATGTAAGATAATAAAAAACATAAATAGAATCACAAAGCCAATAGCGTTGGAAAATCCCTCCCAGCCCATGGAGTCCCAGCAGTGCCCGATGCCCACCTTGTCCCCAGCCCAGAGCCCTGAGTGCCACCTCCAGCCCTTCCTGGGACACCTGCAGGGATGGGCACTGCAAAGCTCCCTGGGCAGCCCCTGCCAAGGCCTGAGCAGCCTTTCCATGGGGAAATTCCTGCTGGAGCCCACCCTGAGGCTGCCCTGGCCCAGCCTGAGGCCGTTCCCTCTGCTCCTGTGCCTGTTCCTGGGAGCACAGCCCGACCCCCGGCTGTCCCCTCCTGGCAGGGAGTTGTGCAGAGCCAGAAGGGCCCCCCGAGCCTCCATTTCTCCAGGCTGAGCCCCTTTCCAGCTGCCTCAGCCCCTCCTCCTATGACTCACAAAATGAATACATCTCCCCCCTTCCCTACCAGATACCGGCACTAAATAGAGTTCGGGTTTAACCGAGATGCAACTTCAAAATGGAACATTTTTGATAAAATTAGCATCTCTCTCAAGCTATTTGGCATACAAATCACATATGCCAAAGATATAAAAAAAGTACACTTACACTGCCTGTAACAGCCATACACTGTTTTCTTTCTCTAAAAGGCACTAAGCTTAACAGAGGAATTCAAATTCCAGTCTCTATTCTCTTCTCCCTTTTCCTCCTTGTCCAAACCTCCTAATGATTACACAGCAGTTACTTGTTCTATCCTCCCTGCAATGTACTTCAGATTTTGTCAGCATTTTCCACTTCAACGTGGCATTATTCTTTCCTGTCCTGCTTTGAGGTTTCTGAGTAGTTTAAAGTGTCTTCCCAATAGAAATATCTTTGTGTAAGTATGTCCATTTCTGAATGGTTGTGATTAAGGAGATAATGTTGCAGGCAACTAGCAGAGCACATCATGTAATTAAAACCAATTCTTTTAGGGCTGGTGCATCATTCTTCCAAACTCAATACATTGGCACTTCTGTATACTCTTCATAAATTCAAATATAGTTTTATCCCAGCACCATCACAGTGTTTGTTGTACAGTGTGTATGAGAAAGCATTTTGAACTTCTTGCAATGGTTTTTAAACTGCTATAATTTTTCCAAATGTAGTTATCTCTACAATAAGCAGAACACACTTGAATGTTGAGGACAGGGTCTATTTAAGGAAATTGTTTTTCTGCTAATCATGTGTCATTCTACCTTCTCAGAGTAACTCTGCTCTCTTCAGAATACTTGTCAAGGCACACAAAAAGCTGAAAGTTTACACACGCCAGGAATTGTCAGGACAGTGGCTTAAAACACAAGCATGATACCCCCAAAAGTCATCTTTGTACCTGATAGCTGAACAGTTCAAATATTTTCCATTACCAGAAAAAATGAATTTATATTGATCTTCATCCTCTCTAGAGCATCCTTTGGAAAAATGATATATATGTATAGATGAGGCACTGTTCACTTCAGTACCATAACGATTGGCTCCAGGTGAGGAATGAGGACAGCAGCTCATTATACAGCACACATGGGGCAGTGCCTTTGTTTCCTTGGCTTTTCTTTGCCAGAGTAAATGTTCTTGTTTAAAACTTCCTCACCAAAAGCACCTGTATTTACATTACAGCATAAGGAGGCTTTAGCCAGCAACCAAAAATCCCAACCACCAACTCAAAAAGCAGGGGAGAGTAAGGGAGGTTTGAGACAGTGCACAGTCCTTACTCCTCCTGCTGTAAATGGATAAATCAGTAGCCATTTTTATGGAACATAATCTATTATAATTTCTCATTTCTCTACAGTCATTGTATTTTGCTTTATAACGTTCTTTATAAACATGGATGAAAAAAATCTAAACTATCTCAATAAGGCAATCAGATGGGGCTTTGCAAACAACAAAACCAACACAAGCAACAATCCATATTCAAGATCAAGGAAAAAAAGCCCAGTAGCTCTCATAAAACATCAGAAGGGTTTGAATGGACCTTTAAGATCATCTTGTTCCACCCCCTGCCATGGGCTTCCAGCAGCCCAGGCTGCTCCAGGTGGAAGTGTCCAAGGCCAGGCTGGACAGGGAAGGTGTCCCTGCCCATGGCAGGGGCTGGAACTGGATGGTCACAAAGCTCCCTGCCTACCCAAGGCACTGTGAAAATTCTGAGGCTGAGCATAATTTCCTCATCTGATTGGAAAGATTAAAGCCCAGTAATTAATTATCTTTATGAAATAAAGAAATCTTGTGGATAAATTCAAGAGGTACAAAACAGTAGGAAAACCAGCACCAGATTTTTTTTTTTTTTGTGAGACACACGATCCCTATTTCTTTTTCAAAATTCTCTACATCCAAGTGGAGATAACATCACAAATCATTTCTTGTGGAAAGGGTTATATTTCTGTATTCCAGCCCAAAAACTGCAACAGAGGAGCAACAAAACCAGGTGATATTAAATTGCTCCACAGTGACTCTTCTCTAAGGAATTTGCAAAAGGCAGATTCACCAAGAAAATGTGGAGTAGGGAAACATCTAAACACTTCTGACCAATTATCCATACACCAGGATATACCCTGAAGCTTTCTGTGCTGGCTTCACTCTCACAACTAAGGACAGGAGTTTTGATTGGTTTGAATAAAGGAGAGAATAGAGGTTTCCTATAAATATTTTCCCTTCTGGGCTTTTTTAGGAACAAACAGACTTACTTTACTACAGCTAAGAGCTCTGTTTTGCATCCAGTGAAACGTTCTCTACTCTGGATCAGCAAAGGAAGCTGATTAAATGAAAGCATTCCTCTTTGCTTTGTGCAGGAAGAGTTTCTCAGGTTTGTAGATAACCAGAAAATTCCTCAGAGGTCCAATCCTCCAGCATCACCAACTTCAGAAGCAGCTGAACACTTAGAGACATCACAGTTACTGTCAGAAGTTTGGAGCTCTCATCTTTGCTAAGCCTGATAAACTCATTTTTATTTCATGCCAGCAGTTAGCAGTGGTGAGGGGAGACCCAAGCAGGCAGCACTGCACTCCCACCCTGCAGCAACCCCAGAAGGCTCAGAACCAGGTGGAGAATTTATGAGGAGCCTCTGAGGGGTGAAGAAACTTCTGTGCAGAGAGGTCTTGGACTAAAAGCTACTGACTGTAGCTGTGCAATCAGCCAAAGGTGGGGTTTGCATTGCAGTGTTTGGTTCCTTCCCAGTCACCAGCTCCAAAGCCAGCGTGGGGCTCTGATCATCTCCCTGCAGTTCCCCAGTCAGGAACCCCTGCCAAAGTGCAGTGCAGAACTACATGACGTGACAAAATATGATGCGACAGGGAAATTTTAAAGAAGAACCCACTAATTTGAACTAGTAATTGCTACAATTCACACAGCCCCATTACTTATATGCTGAATTTTCCAAGCTGGATTTGTGGCATATTTTTTAACTGGATTAAATGTCAACCTCAACGGAGCAATTAGCATTTTTAAAAAATATTTCTCATCAATAGAGTACTATTTATCACCTGGCAGGTAATAATTTCTTATTCCTACCTTTAGTACTGTGGAATATTTTCTCTCAAATAATATATTCAATCAAAAGAACACAACATTTTATGCTAATGTAATCTTTGTACAGCTTTAGCAAAAATCTCAAGTGCTGATAATTACAAAGAAGTCTGTGATGGGATTCCAGAAAACTGGCATTTTATTTATTTATATTTAGGGGACAAAAATTCAGCACATTCTTGAACAATGTTCAGTAGCACAAACTGTTATTTTTGCATGTCTTGTATTTCTAGCTGAGATATTGGAAATAGCTCTGGAAAAGAGCAGACAACACAGTGCAAAGCTTCTGGAGAACTGTGCCATCTACATACAAACACCACACTTCCTTTGGAAAGGTGACACAAACATTTCCATCTGTCACTTTTTAAATTTAAAAAAGAGAAAAATGGGCCAGGTTCTATATAAAGTAGCACTCTGGCACCATGTAGCAATATTCTAGGATGACAAAAGTCATATAGTAATATAAATTTTTGGGTGGTCTGCTGGGTACCACCACAATGCTTCCTTGACTGGAGATTGTGAGTGGAGATTTCATCTCCAGAATGAACACAGAAAAAGTAATTATTGGAAGATGAAAGTATACATTTAACAGATTATATATTAGAATCCCAGAATGATTTGGGGTGGGAGGGACATTAAAGTTCATCCCATCCCACCCCTGCCATGGCAGGGACACCTTGCACTGTCCCAGGCTGCTCCCAGCCCCAGTGTCCAGCCTGGCCTTGGGCACTGCCAGGGATCCAGGGGCAGCCACAGCTGCTCTGGGCACCCTGTGCCAGGGCCTGCCCACCCTCACAGGGAACAATTCCTCATTCCCAATCTCCCATCCAGCCCTGCCCTCTGGCACTGGGAGCCATTCCCCTAATTGTGATTGTGGACATTTACATTGCAATGCTTGGACTTAGCACCAAGCCTTGCTCAGAGTTTCCAGATGTCAGGTTAATATAGAAAGGAAACTGCCCATTTCTCCTTGTTTATTTACTGCTTCAGATGTTTTTCCTACACCCAAATGGTTTTGTTCCTAGAAATTTCATAAGGGATTCATCCAGGGCTCAAGCTCCTGCTCAGCTTAACTGGTTTTATTGCCAGTACCAGCCAACTGAGAATAGCCAAAAGATTGAAATTCTTTATTTTTGGGTGTGTAATTGGCTTGGAGCATTTTTAAAGCTAACAAAATATTGGAAATCCTCAATGCTACTGCACAGTCTCAGCTCTATTTTGCAGAGAACTGCTCAGTATCTTTCCATTCTTTGGGTGATGTGCCAAAGTTAGCATGTATTAAAAAGTTCCATACAGTACATGACCATTTCTAATCTCTCACATCTTCAGCTTTCTCACAGCCAATACCCATAGTGTTTGTTTCCATATTAATTACACATATTTCGGGCAGGATTAAACAGCACATAAAAAAAAAAATCAGAGGAACCAGAAGGAAGTGGTTTCTTAAGCTCTTTTATCTGCTTAGAAGTAAATAATAAAATGTCAAGCTAGAAAAATTGGCTCAGATAAGTATGATATTTCCTGAATTAGTTCCCTAAGCTTTTATCCTTGCTGAACACTTTCAAGTCAATCCTAAATGCTGTGCTTACCTTAATATTAAACAGTTGTGCTACAACATGTGCACAATATGGGATGTATGAGCTGTTCTCAAAGTGAAAGAGTTTGTCTCTGTTTAAATAAGGAAAATATCGAATTTGTTTGGCACCAGAAGGAACAGCAAAGCCATTAGGATTATTTTTAGGTATTTCTCTTCCATTTAACTGAGGGCTTCCACTGGTGTTATCTTCCATTATATTCATTATACACTGCAAAACTTGAGATCTTAAATCTTGCAGCTATTTAATTTCATATATTCAAGTTTTAACAATAATATAGTTATGTCTGTTAGCAATTACACTGTCATAATTATATCATCATATTTTCAAGTGTTCAAGGCTTTAAAAATTTTAAACAAGCTGTCATTTCAGACTCCACAGGGCTTTCATTCTTTTTCTGTGACCTATGAGAAATCCTGTTAATACTTAGTCGTACACTATATATGGAAAGAGAGTACATAATTTAGATAATGTATCCTTAATTCTGGATCCAATGCCCAGAATGTATGAAAGGAAGTGTTTTAAGGAAGTATTAAAATCCTAAAGTTATGTAAAATTGAAATTCTAAGCCTGAAAAGAAGTCTTTACAAACCCTTTTTCAGCATGGTAATGAAAGAATTTAGAATGAAAAATATGTTAATGTATATATATATATATATATATATATATATATATATATATATATATATATATATTTAGATGGCTGCAATATCCATGATATAAACAAAACAGAAATTCCACAAATTTTGTATTTAGCTACAATTTTGGCTACACACCTCAAGGTTCCCTTTGCTCCCCTTTCAGACGTCAACACTTTGGAATCCCCTCGCATCCCTAAATTTAACTGTGCTCTTCTTCCCAAACCAGCAGGATTTCCCCGTGAGGTAGATCACTCAGGCCATGCAGAATGTTGTCATGGAGCCCTTGATTGTGGCCTTAGCAGATAAGACATGATTCTATCAGCACTGAGAGATGTTCTTTCCTCTCAGGAAATGGCCACCAAGGATGACAGCTGCTACCTGCATATCAAGAAGATAAATTTACATTTGAAGCCCTCTCTCCATTCCCCAGCATCCCCACCACTGGGAAGCACTCCTTGCAGTGTGAGCAGCCCAGCAGGAGCAGGGGTGTGTAGGGATGCTCATCCCTGAAAGAGGAACAGGGCTGTGCAGGGATGTTCATCCCCTCAAACAGGAACAGGGCTGTGCAGGGATGCTCATCCCTGAAAGAGGAACAGGGCTGTGCAGGGATATTCATCCCTCAAACAGGAACAGGGCTGTGCAGGGCTGTTCATCCCCTCAAACAGGAACAGGGCTGTGCAGGGATGTTCATCCCTCCAAACAGGAACAGGGCTGTGCAGGGATGCTCATCCCCTCAAACATGAACAGGGCTGTGCAGGGATGTTCATCCCAGCAGGAACAGGGCTGTGCAGGGATGCTCATCCCCTCAAACATGAACAGGGCTGTGCAGGGATGTTCATCCCAGCAGGAACAGGGCTGTGCAGGGATGTTCATCCCTCCAAACAGGAACAGGGCTGTGCAGGGATGTTCATCCCTCCTGCAGGAACAGGGCTGTGCAGGGCTGTTCATCCCTCCTGCAGGAACAGGGCTGTGCAGGGATGTTTTCATCTCTCCAAACAGGAACAGGGCTGTGCAGGGCTGTTCATCCCTCCAAACAGGAACAGGGCTGTGCAGGGATGCTCATCCCCTCAAACAGGAACAGGGCTGTGCAGGGATGTTTTCATCTCTCCAAACAGGAACAGGGCTGTGCAGGGATGTTTTCATCTCTCCAAACAGGAACAGAGCTGTGCAGGGATGTTCATCCCTCCAAACAGGAACAGGGCTGTGCAGGGATGTTCATCCCTCCTGCAGGAACAGGGCTGTGCAGGGATGTTCGTCCCTCAAACAGGAACAGGCATGTGCAGGGATATTCATTCCAGCAGGACCACAGGTTGGCAGGGATGTGCACCTGCTTTCAAGGACTGTGGGTGCAACACTGAGGTCAGGATGGTGCTACTGCCTCCCAGATATGTGCCTCATCTCCTCCTGCTGTGGAAGCTGAGGAGACCATTTTGTCAGGCAAACTTATCTGGGCAGAAGTTTATTTGAGAGGAAATACCTGTAAAAAAAACCTGACCTCTGTGCGTGCCTTGAAACCTAAACAAAAGTGGTTCTTGTGTGTGCATCTTATACACAAAATTAACCAGAAACTAACTACAAAGGACTTCTTTCATCAGTAGCATTAAAAAAAAACAAACCTAATGTTAAAAATTACAACAGAATTAATATTAAAATCCACTCCAGTGCATATACAGAGAGTGAAGGGATGGGCATCATCTTAAACTGTGCCAGAGCAGGCTCAGGGTGGGCACCAGCAGGAATTTCCCCATGGAAAGGCTGCTCAGGCCTTGGCAGGGGCTGCCCAGGGAGCTTTGCAGTGCCCATCTGTCATGGTTTGACCCTAGCACAATGCCAGGGCCTCCATGAAGAGTATATTTCTAAAAAGGGTTGCTGTGAGATGTTACCCGGGAACAGAACAAAACAGGCTCCCATTCGGGGATGGAGGGAAAAACCCAACATTTTATTAATAACAATATCCATAAAGGAACACACACACACAGAGCAAAGAATAAAAACTTTCCAAATACATTCCTCCTCCCCCCTCCCTTTTCTCCACAGAATGAGATAACACCATAGATTCCCACCTTTCAGGTAATCAACTTTCAGTCCATCATCATCTTTTCAAATAATCCACCCTCAAATCCATCGGGGAGAGAGAAGTCCTCCCTTGCACCATAGGCTTCCCCCCCATGTCCAGTGCTCTCACCACTGGACACAGGCCAGGACTGCTTTTAGGGTATCTTGTTTAAGGATGCTCTACCCAGTTCCAAAAGCAGCAGTCTCTCAACTTTGGGACACCAGTCCCCCCCAGATTTACCCCCTGGGGCCGAGGGGCTCGTGAGCAGAGATCTTCCCCTCCACGGAGACAGAGGGCATCCCACACCCTCCTCAGCCGTCTCTGTTCACTCCACTGCTTCACTCTTGGCTCCAAAGCATTGTCTCCCCCTAAATACAGTCTCCAGGTATGGGTCTGTCCATGGCCATACAAGAAAGAGTCCCGCTCAAGGCCACTCCATCATCTCTTCCCACCTAGGATTCTTCTCATCTCTTCCAGTTTTCCTCACACGCAGTCCATCATCTCTCTCTCCTCATTCTGATTCAGGAGGAGCAGTATTTGCAAGGTTTCTATTACTCTACCAAGGGGTTAAAAACTTCGCCTCTGCCTGTCCAGGACTCCCACAGCTGCCGGGCACCTTCTCTCTCCACCTCCCCCGCTTCTGGCCGGCTGAGTTGCCAGCACGATCTCTGTCCCTCTCTCCGGGGCGGGGGAGGGGCTGCCCAGACATCTCAGATCTCATCCACCCCTGCATGTTCTCCTCCACCTCTGCACCTTTTGGGGCTCCCGGCCTCCTCCCTGTCATGGCCTCCCCCTCCCCCACCCAGACGCAGCTGGGCAGGGGAGAGGCCGAGACCTTACTCACCAACGCCGGGTTCCCAAAGAGGAAGTTCTCTGGGAATTTCTTGCTTTTAACCCCCGTGTGTTCTCAGAGGCGTATCCAAACCTCAGTGGCCAGATTAAATGCCAATTTTGGATTTGGCCACTGATTGGCCCGACTTAGACTTTTCTAGAAACACATTTCCGGCCAAACCACGACACCATCCCTGCAGGTGTCCCAGGAAGGGCTGGAGGTGGCACTCAGGGCTCTGGGCTGGGGACAAGGTGGGCATCGGGCACAGCTGGGACTCCATGGGCTCAGAAATGTTTCCCAACCTCACAGATTCTGGGATTCTATGAATAGATTTGTAGTGCAAGTCAAGTACACATCTAACTTAGCATGAGTTATAATTCATCCACCCTTAAATGGAACAGCAATTCAGAAAAATAATGTGCATTTCCTTTGAGGTTAAAGATGTCCTAGGGAAAAATAACGTGGCAGAGTCATAAAACAAAACAAGGGGGAGGAAAATTTGTACTACATAAAGTAGAGTGTTTTCAATCCATCTTGATTGATGGTTCAAAACAAGGCATTGAAAGAAAAAGATATTAAATTTCAGCACACAACAATGGTCAAACTTCTCTTCCACAGGGCATATTCAGACTTGCAAATAAACACAAATAGTCATTAAAAGTTTGTATTTAACATATTGCACTTAGTAACTTAGAATTGAGCAAAATCCCTGAATACAAAAAGCAATTAAATGTAAAGAAAATAGAAAATTGCTGTAGTCCTTTTCTCTTCAATAATATATGCTTTTTTGGTATGATTTTGTGAGGCAGTTTCAGCTAGATCCCCTTTGTGACTCTCAGAATTATTAATATGACGTGCTGTTTTTGAAAGCATTTGGAAAATGTGCCAACATGCAAATGAAATAGACTATGGCAATAACATATTGATTCTCCTTTTCTGACAATAAATTTTATCTTAAAAATAAGTACATGCCTATGGACACATATTAATGTAAATAATCCATGAAGGAATACAGAGGGTGATCGTTGCCAACAAGCAATAACAAGGTGCTTATATAATCTCAGTGGAGGTCAAGGGGTTTTTCAGGACTTCAGTAATTTTAAACCTGTCTCTGGAAAAATACATCAAACAAGCAGGTCCCTTTAAACAAGATATTTTGCTTTCTAACCATAAAAAGCACAAAAATATTAAATCTTGGATTAGAGAGCAATTATTTTTTTAAGTACTGAAAGTAATCCCTGTAGCTGCTCTTTAACAGCACTATAGGCATGACTGATAATGCTTTTGGAAACACAGGAACAACGTGACAGACATTTGGGATAAAAAGTTGCTCCAGTGTTTATTTTTAGTTACACAAACTTATATTCTTTTAGAAACTATCTTTTCTATCAGCTATAAAGAAGAATCAGTCTACTCTAAGTACTGTTTCAAGTGCAGCTCCAAACTTTCTGTAATCATTTTCTGAATTGGTACAATTTTATGATGGAAATATCCTGAATGTCTTTAAAAAAAAAAAAAATTGAAAACGTGATTTTCTATTTTCAATGCACCTGAATAATCTCCCAATGGAAGAGTTGGCTAAATAAAGAGAAAAATAATATAACCTTTCCACTGTTGCCACTGAAGCAGCCTATTCAGTGATCAAACATAACTTAGTTACATGCTGCAGAAATGTAACAACTTGTAAGTAATGAAGAATCCATATCTTCCAGTTACCAACTGGATTTAAGGAACATCTGCCATCTAAACCTCTTGATACAAGGGGAAAAAATAATTTTCTTTGATACTCCAATAAAATCAGATGGTGTGTGGTAATGAGGCAGAAATATCCACTTCATGGAGGCACCCAAGGAGCCCAACCAGAGGCTGAGGAAGACTAAAAGACAAAGTTTAAAGAAAAAAAAAAGGATTATTCTTTTAAACTATGAATATTAAAAATATCAGTTTAAAAATATTTAAAATATGTTTTTAAAAGCATATTTTGGCACAGGCATGTTAAAAACTTGACTTTCAGTAGCACCACATTGACAGCAGCACTGTAATCCCACCAATAAAATCAGTCCATCCATAGGTGTAACAGCAAAAGGAGACATTTGAGTAAGAAATTGCTCCTGTTTTTCCAAGCATTTACAAAGATTTTTCCTGTAGCAATGATGAAGAAATCTGAAAACCATATTCCAGAAAATATGAATATTGTAACTATTTCTGAATGTAATAGATCCAGTGACCATTTTACTTCTTTATATTCTTTCCTGGTTCCCAAAAGATGGTTTCTCAACCCTCCAATAGCAAAAGCTGATTTTTTAAAATTTGAAATAAACATATTTAAATTTTTAGTAGAACTATTACATACAACTAAAAAATAAAATATCAAAAGATATTTAAACTCTTCTATATTTTTTACCTTGAGGAGAAAGAACAGAATAAAAATTGTCTATGTGAATTTGAATTGGAAATGAAATGTTTCATCTCCCAAATACACAGGGAAACACAAAGAACATAATTGGAAATGAGACCACTAATGAAAATTTCACTGAAAATTTGGGTACAAGTATATGTCCTTCCAATATACCTATGATTTCAGTAGATTGTATTATTGTAATTTTAAACTTGAAAATTATTGGCAAATCTGTTTACTTAATCCAAATTTTAACTAAATCTGTGACAGTAGGAAATGTAGAGCGAAATACCAACTCTTGCTTTCTTTTCCTAATTACTCACTGAAATCACCCACCAGCCCTCAGCCCCAGGAGTTCTGCACACAGCATTGTGGTGTGCCCCATTCCTGTTCAAGCCACTGGAGATCTTCTGTAGACAATTCCTCACTGCATTAATCAAAACCCCCTCTAAATTTATTCCTATTCTTCTTCTGCTTTTCACTATTCCTTTCCTTTAAAGTCCCCTAAAATTCAGGGACTCTGCTTAAATTCCCTTTTTCCTTTAGAATACGAATGAGGAAGAACACTACATTTGGTATTCCTGAATTCTCAATGTGTAATGGAAATTTAAAAATTCCACTGAAAAGACTCCAAAAATGCATCTACACATATTTTCATTTTGCATATCAATCCATAACGTCATTCTAACCATAATTTGAATTTTTTTCCCCAGCTTCTTTTTCAAGCTATAGAAATAAACCAGAAGCTTTGCTTTTCAAGCACAACTGAGCCAATTAAGAGATCCAAATTACAGGATAATTGATCTCATTTTGACCTTTGAGAACTAATTTAGGGAGTAAAATGGCAGATCATTAACAGCTCAGGAAAATAAATTTTGTATGAAAGTCATATTAATCCTTCGTGCAAAATAAGTATTTAAATGTCCATGCAGTTTACTCATCACCTTTTGCACTTTTCATCTTTTGTACATTAAAAAAAAAATCTACAGTCTATTATTTTGAATTGATACTTATTTTAATTTTGAGTTTATTCTCTATGGTGTTCAGGGGTATCCATCATAACAAAGATTTAATAGATTTACAGGATGGTTTGGGTAGGGAGGGACTTTAAAATTAATCTCATTGCACCTCCTTCCTTGACATGTTTGCTACTATGTTCTTCTTTCAAGTTAGAATACAAATTTCAGTTAAAGTTTTGACATAATGATTTTCTAGTGTGCTTCCTGAATGTCTGTTGCTAAGGGAATGAAGAACATGTTGAAATTCTGTATGGAAGGAACTGGATTTGAAAAGTGGGATTATTGGATTTGAAGCAATCACTGAATCACAGAATTGTTTGTGTTGAGGGGCCCTAAATCCCATCCAGCTCCCCCTCTGCCATGGCAGGGACACCTTGCAGTGTCCCAGGCTGCTCCCAGCCCCAGTGTCCAGCCTGGCCTTGGGCACTGCCAGGGATCCAGGGGCAGCCACAGCTGCTCTGGGCACCCTGTGCCAGGGCCTGCCCACCCTCACAGGGAACAATTCCTCATTCCCAATCTCCCACCCAGCCCTGCCCTCTGGCACTGGGAGCCATTCCCTGTGTCCTGTCCCTCCAGCCCTTGGCAATTGTCTCTCTCCATCTTTGCTGCAGCTCCTTCAGGCCCTGCAGGGCCGCCCTGAGCTCAGCCCAAAGCTTCTCCTGTGCAGGTGAACAATCCCAGCTGTGCCAGCCTTTGCTCCCAGCAGAGCTGCTCCATCCCTGGTGACATTTGCACTGTGGCAATTCCTGACCCAGCCCTTTGGGTGCCACAAGTGCCCCTTTCCTGGCAAGCAGTGTTTCCATCCTGGCTGCTGTGTGACCTTGGTGCACACACTCACAGCTCCTGGGCTCACTTGGCAGCACGGAATTCCCTCTGCTCCTTCTCTGAGCCCTTGGGCTCACTCCCACAGCACCCAGTGCCACTGCAGGGCAGCCACAGCAAACCAAACTGCTGACTTCCCTTCTGGATTTTCCTGGTTTGTCTGACGGGAAATTCATGGCAGCAAGATTTCTCTTCAGCTGTGAGAAAAACATTGTTTTTTCTCTCCTGTACACTGGGCTCAGAAGGGTACACGAGCAGCAGAAGCTAATCACCGTGGTTGTACATGCAGAGTACAGTGAGTCCCCTTGGTTTTTTTATCTTGAAGGTAGCTTAATAGTTTGAGAACAGAGTCTTATTAATGTAAATGAAGCTCTAATAGCATATTGCATGAAATTCTTTTTATTAAGCATTTCTTTGGAAAACAGCCTACAAACTGGATTAATCCATTGCACTGTATTTCCTGTAAGCACCTAACCAAAGTGACTTTTCAAACAGATTGCTGAGTAAACTTTAAAGTAGCCAATAAAGATACTTCTGCTGTAAAAAAAAAAAAGTGTTTCATATGTAGTTAATTTCACACTTATTTGCACTGGAAAATTAAATTTTTACTTATCAACATGCCACAGAAATACTGGGCGAAACTCTGCTCTGATGTTCTACACAGCACTTTTTGCTTCAGGCAAACTATAATACAATTAATTGACAATTAGGAAGCTGACATTATAATCCTGGTAATATTGTCTAATTCTCCAGTGGCACTGTCCACACGGCAGGTCCATTTCATCAAAAAGAACAAAAATACTTGTTTGCAATGCCTGAGAATGAACCTAAATTCCTGGATTATTTTCTAAAATAGTGTCAAGGAACACTAATCATTAATGTGCTTTTGGAAATGATGCCTTAGGCCTGTCATTCCGGGGCACTGCACTTTAACTGGAAGGAGAAAGAAAATAGGATTGAGCATCTGTGACTGACACTAACACCTTACACTGGCTCATTATCTACTTAAAACGAGAAGAAAAAGTGAAAATATTTTCTGGGCAAAATCAAAGAAAGATTAATTGTCTGTCATTTAAAACAAAATGGTGTAGACAAAGTTTAGGAGGTTACCTCCATCCGACTGAAAATCTGCTTTATTTTCAGATAGATTCCAAATCAAGCGGTGTTCATCATTTCTTTTTAGATTTCAAATGTGTTCCAAGTTGTAAATATTACTGAGAGTTGTTTTTCTATTTCTTGTCCTGAGGCTTTTCTCATATAACAAGTGTAATACCCAATACATTATAAATTAACTCCTCCTGACAGAACCCAAGGTTTCTCATGTAGATCAATTAAGACTTAAGCACAGCAGACAATGATGCAAGTTTGATTTCTTTTCAACAGTCCATCAATAATTTCTTACGCATTTTTCTTCTTAAATATTGAATCAAGCATCAACAATAAATCCGGTTACAAGTCTGCCTCAGTGGCTTAAAGTGGGCATCCATTTGAGTCCCTGAAATACAAGAGTTACTTCAAATTCCTGGGAAAGTAACAGAAACTACGGAAAAACCCTGTCCTACAAGGCTGTACACTGCTAATAGTCAATCACAAGAGGAAGATCACAGGATCTGTCTGTGCAGGGCCAGGGTTCTCCTCCATCACTTCTGTGTGTCCCTTCCAACCCAGGAGATTCCAGGTTCTGGGATTTATCACAAAGCTGAAAGTAACACCAAGTAGATAATATATTTAGTGATTCTGTTTAGTGTGTAGTTACTCATACATTTAGTGATCTGCTTCCATTGCACCCCTGACACAACAGCTGAACTTTCAGATTTGTTTAATCAGGAATAAACCAATCCCACTGGGAAATAATCCCATTCCCCTCGCTGCTCTCCCTGATCCCTTGTCCCTGTGAGTTTCTGCCATGCCGTGGTGAGCAGTCCTGACCAGAGCCTTGCAGCTCCAGGCTCTAGGAGGAAATGGTGAGGCTTTGTTTTCTCAGCAATGATCCATTTTTATATTTGCAACAGGCCTTCCCTGAGTACCCATGTGGGATACAGAGACTGCTTTACTGGAAAAGATCCTGCATTCACTTAATCCTAAAACACTTCTAAGAAAATGTATCTTTTTTTCTGACAATTTACCAGCCTAAGTCTGCTGTTCCTTAAAGTTTTAGGAAAACAAGTTAAAGACAGACTTTTCTCCCTATATTCTCTACTTTCAATGAGTAAATAGTAAAAAGTAAAAGTCAAAAGATTTGTCAAAAGTTCTGCAACATCTTATAAACAGTGTGCAGTACTCCCTGTAATCAGGCAGTATAAATATTGGCTGACTCACACTCCCTACTGCTTATCTGCAAGTAAAAAGCTTATCTTGTATGTAAGTAAACATTCTCTCACTGTCTTTCATTGATGCCAAATGATAAAATAGAAACCCAGCCTGGAGAAGCCCTCTCAATTTTAAAAGGCTTAGAAGATCTGAAATATCCAGATGCAAGATGCTCAAGGCAAGGGGTGCAGCAAACCTGCTTGTTCCCTCCCTGAATAGCACTTAGAAAAGTGTCATAATGGATTGCTTGAGGATATATTCTATATATTTCCAGTGGCCTTATTGCTCCCATGCAGTAAACACAGAATTATGAAAGGTTATCAATTATGAGTAACCACCATGCACATTGAAATCACTTTGTTGCTCAATTCTGCAATGGTACTTCCATTATTTTAATAATTCCATTTTGCTTTTATTTCCAGAGTTGCTAGTTGGAACAGATCTTTCACGAAATATGTTTTGCTTGATTTTAATTGTATTACGTTGAAATAATTCAGAAATTTTCATTAAAGAAAAATCATGAAATTCAAGCTAAATCAGGACTGGCTGGTGATTTTAAGTTTAAGCAAAAGTGCTGTAAGGGAGGCCTAATAGTTTATGACTACAAATAGTGGGAGATCTGTGGTTGGAAGACAGATTAAATATAAATAATTACTAATATTTACAATGCAAATCAACAGTGCCATGATTGTCATATTTGCAATTATCCTTACAGAGTTGGCTGTCATGAATGTAAACACCCATGTCTTGTAAGAATTAATTTCTCTTCTCAAAGTGTCAGATGCTACTTTTCTTTTGATATATTTATTTTTCTTTGAGAAATTATGTTGTTTGGGGTTTTTTTAACTGGGAAAAATTATGCTCATTCATAATTTCATTAGAACACTATGGAGCCAGAGATACATTCTTTATCAATCAAATGTTTTTAATATTTTGTTCAGCATGATTAGCCTTTATTTAGTTTGTATAAGGGTGGGTTTCTTGCATTTTCCCTCACCTTATATGTTTTTACTCTTTCCCTGCTTCTCTATCTCTTGGTAGGGATAGGTCATCAATACTGGATAAATCACCAATACTACACAAATAAAACAGACTTGATGGTAAACATTGAATATTCTCTCATACTCTTCACACACAACTACTCTCACCTTGCTTCTCTGTTGGAAGGTATCACACACAAACCTGGTTCTAAAATCAAAGCCTTTAATGACACTGTCAAAATACTCTTTCCATCTTGCCAGCCTCTCCTGACTGACATTCCCACATCTGCCAACAAATCCCCTCACTCCAAATGCTCTCTAGGAGAACTCCAAGATGTTACTATCATCCATTTTTTTCTAACAATCAGTTCAGATGGACATTCATCAGTGCATCAGCAGAGAATGGCTCACACTACCTTTGTCCAGAAAGAATTTCAGCATTCAATTAAAGTTCTGTTTTCTGTCTGTTTTTTTCTCTCTCCTCAGCAGATATGGACAAGGAAGATAAGCGAGAGCAGGAGGGAGATGGGGAAGAAAGCCAGAAATGTTATGAATAAGGAATATTTGTGGCCTTCTCTCTTTTGCTACTCTTCTCTTCTACTATTCTAAGTTGACCTGAGGAAAGAAAACAGACAAGGGACAAGACTAGCCATAATGAAAATATGTTATAGTGCCATGTAATATTCTAAGACACCTGACTGCAGCAGGGGATGCTTTAAGGGTTTAGGGGAAGAAAGGTCAAAAATAACATTAAGAAAATTGCTTAGAAATTCTGCTTTCATTGGAATACATCCTTTCCCCCTGAGACAGAAGAGAATTACACAAAATCCCAGGCTGGGTGAGGCTGGAGGGGCCCACAGGGCTGCTCTGGTGCCACCTCCCTGCTCCAGCAGGGCCATCCCAGAGCACAGGGCACAGCAGAGTGTCCCTGTGGCTCTGCAATGTCCCCAGGGAGGAGACTGCACAGCCTCTCTGCCCCATCTGCTCAGGGCTGGCACTGCCCAGGGCAGCAGTTCTGCCTCCTGGGCAGGGGCAGCTCCTGGGCTCAGGCCCTGCCTGTGGCTCTGGGGCCGTGGCTGGAGCACTGAGCAGAGCTTTTACCTCTTCAGAGCTGTTTTTCCAGTTCCCCAGTGCACTGTCCCTCAGTGCTCTCACAGTGCTCCTTTCCTCCTTTCAGCTGTTAAATGTGTGATTCTTGACTGAAAACCTGTAGCTAATTAACTAAGGGCTAATAAGAGCACAATAGGAAGAGAGTGCCAAATAACTTTGTTCAAACATACTCATATGGTCCAACAGACATTTTGAACCACACTTTCTCTCCACAAGTTAAACTAAAGAAGACCTCTTCTCTCTTCTCCCTGTCTGTGTGTACACAGACTGCTGAGACAGACAGGAAAATTGAACAAAATACCAGTTCAGCTCTAACACGAATGACAAAGTCAAATAACGATATTCTAAAGATCTTTCACTGTGTTAGACAGTCTGAGATTTCATAAAGGATCCAAAGACCACAGAATTCTGCTGCTTTTTCTCTGCAACACCATCAGCCTTTTAAAATCTTTTTTCTTCTATACATGTTTCACATTTCATGAATTATGTGCATTATTACAACATCTGCAGGTCCTGCTTGTGATCAGCTCTTCATGTTACCAGACCTTGAACTTCACAGTTCTGAACTTCCAGGTCCCCAGGTGCTTTAAAAAAAAAAATTGTCGTGTCCCATTTAGATTAAAATAAATTATTGGCTAATTCACAGCAAGAAAAGAAAATCCTAGCAAACTAGAAGCCCTGCCATTTTACTGATTCTTAATATCAGCTGATCTATTTTTTTTTAAATTTATTTCATTTATTCTATGAAAATAGTAGCCAATTCCATAGTGGCCAAATGGGTATGTCCATAGGCAGACCTGTGGCAGCAATTTAATGAAGGATAAAAAAATCATATCAAACTCTGGTGCACTGTCCATTAAAAGCAGAGGATAACTTTGTTAGATCCTCAGCCCAACAATGCTTATGAGATCACACTAAGCACTTTAAGGAGCTTAATGATTGTTCACAGAGTAGACCAGGCCAGCAGGGATTTCCACATGCAATTTGAGTGTGGTTAGATCTTGCATCTGAGGTTCAGATATCCCTCTAATGACTTCCATTTATTTGCACTAAGAAGTACCCTGCTGTGGCTCAAAAAACCATCTTGCTCACAGTTACATCTGATAGTCAAGACAGCTTCACATCATTCCAAAACCTGAAGTGTGGGCTGTGTATAAACAGTACTAACAGTAACAAAGACAAGTTGGGAATTAGGACTGCAGTGTCAGAGAATTCAAATGCAGGAAAGCAAAGCAGAAATCCTTGGGATCCCATACTCTTTACAAATGCAGCTCTCATAAGAACACTACAGAAATTATGTACTTTAAAGTAACTTGGGATCTCTAATGGCCTATGCTGACCAGGGCACAAATCCTCTACCATTTTTAAATTGCATTTTTAAGCAATTTATTCTTATTATTTAATTTGTTAACAGTACAGCAGCCGCTAAAACTTCTGATTAAGGATCAAGAACAAGGGTGAAAATACATCAATTGCACATCACTGTGCTCCTACATTGCCTTTTGTGTAAAAAATAGACTCTGTACATGTTCATGTGCACATGAACATCATCAAGCTTTGCTTCTAATCAGTACTTCTTTTAGTGTATTTTACCCCTTTTTTCTTAAATCTTAAACATCAATAACTCCTCATGCAGCCAGGAAGTGGGATCTAAAAAGCTAATATTGACAATTTTCTGCCCTAACGGGAAGCAGTTCAATTCAGCCTCTTCATAGAATCTAGAAATATCCTGAATAGGGTAAGAGTGAAAACATTCTCTGTTACCTTTTATTTACCAACTAACCATTCCCAGTTTGTCTTCTGGAGCCAGCTGCCCTAAATTAAAAATGAAGTATCAGCTCTTCTACTCTTCTATAACTGCACTTTAAAGTCAACTACAAGAAAAGTCTCATATTTCTTAGGGGATAAAGGTACTTGTTTAGGCATTATGGAATGTAATACCTAGGTTTTGAATCCAGGGGATATGGGGGATAAATCCTGATCTGCTCCAGTCTGTCAAAGTTGAGATGTTCCAAAATATAATATAAGCTTTAGTGTAGAAATACATCCACAGCACTGCCAGGATGCCTCCACGATTAGAGTTTACAGGAGTTTAGGATTCCAGCTTTCACAGCCTAAATTCAATGAAGTACCACTTTGGAGGAATAAATCCTTTCATTGACAGGCAATGATTGTGCATTCTTAAAATTCAAAAGGGGGTGCTAGGCTGTGCTATAAATCCCTTCACGGGATTCTGAAGAGTTTTGAAGACTCTGCCTTGTGATATATGGGATAATAAACTTTATGGGTTACCTAAAATGTATCCCCAGCCTAGGACCAAGGGCTTTCCAGACTGAAAAAAAATATTATAGAATGCTATGATACAAAGTCCTAAGCACAATAAAGCTGATTAGGTTCTAATTGACCATTATCTCTCTCACAGACAGAAATATATAGATTTTATGTGCCAATGTTCACAGCTAGTCAAGAGACATAAAATTGTCAATGCTGTTAAGTTACAATAAGGGAAAAAAACCCAACCCAGCAAAGATTATTTCAGATCTTTTATTGCCAAGCCTTTGGATCTCAGTTGCTCTCAACATCCAAAGAGCACTCCTAGCTTGAACTGTTTTTATGTTTAATTACAGTAAGATGAATGCAACTCATTCTATTTTGTGTTCCTTATTAATGTCTACAAAGCACTGAGTGTGGCATTATCCCTTGATATCTACTGGAATGCTGAAGACAATTCAAAAATTTAATTTACCGCTTCCTAAGTTTCCCATTAAAAGCACATGATACACATTGATTGCTTCCTAACATTTAAATACCCATGGGTGGAGCTATTTTTTTAAAATATAAAATTCTCAGACTACTCGAGAATTCTGTTTAGAGCATCACAAGTGCTGCAGGTACTGCAGTTAATGAGTTACTGTCATCAGCTGAGGTCATGTGAGGCATGCAGCCCTGTGTGCAAAGCACACCATGAACGAGGTGATTTAGTTGGAGATGCTGTGAAAACCAAGTGCACACTCAGAGGGGAAAAAAAGGCACTATTATCTAAATCAGTTTTAGGTATTATCCTTTCCTTGGAGGTGTGTCCTGTGAAATTATTAAAATATTGTATTTTGTAAAGCATTCACAGAGAGATCAACACAATCCTTTATCAGTGCACTTGACCTCGATCCATTTCAGATAAGAGATCACACAGTAACGAAATTGGATTTACACTTTTTTATGAAGTTTAACTATGTGACCGTGCTTGTGCCCTCTCCAGACCATGAACACCACCCCAATTCCTGCACAGTCATTACCCAAAAGGTAAGACACAACCTTCTCTGTTTAACCCATATTCTGAGACTAGAGCTTGGCAATAGGAAAGTTTCTGTAAATAATATTTATTTAGCGTAGTTAGCATTTTTATTGTAAAAAGAACATTACAGCTTCTGTAGAACTACATAATCTATAGTCAGGGCTTCAGAACTCTCAGGCTTTCCTGAAAGACACGTTTTATGCTGGTTCTGTATACTGAAGCAGACTTTAAAACAGAAAATTTATTTGTGCAAATGATTCTCCACTGCAACTACAAGAAGTTTGTATCTATAGATATAAAATTTTGCAACCAAACTCAACTATTGTAATAAAAATACTCCTCTACAAAAATAAAGCTATCCTGTAGAAAGCTAAGAACTGTCCCACATAAAGTGTCCTACCTGTGCTTTCAGGCAGTAGAATTCACAAATGTATTTAGACTTTGTTGAAAAAATGCAAAGAGAAAACTACTGTAATTTGAGGTTTTAAAATTACACAAGTTCCAATGGCTAAGGAGACTGTCATTTTTTGAGACAGGACATATCTTTCCAGTAGAAACTTAATATCTCAGATTTATAGAAAACAAAATAAATAGCTACTAAATTATTTGTAGTGACATTTTCAATTAAATCACAATACTAACGAAGAACATCAGGGGAAAAATACAAAAAAACCCAGTCTTATTTTGTGCAGAGTAGAAACTGAAATAAACTAGAGTTAAAATGAAAGATGAGTTTTACTTGAATTAATAAAAGGAAAAATGCCTCTCAACAAAGAAGTTGTGCCTTCATAAACTCCTACATATCAAGACACTTAAATTTTATTTGATCCCTAAATCTACGTACTTCCAGAAATGTTTTCTGCAGTTTGGTTATATTGCAAAGTAAGATTATATTGCTATTGAGTTCATTTTCTCAGTATATAATGCCAAACCGAGTTGCAGTGTATGACAGATTTATGTCTATATGCTTGGGAAAAGCAGGAAATAGGAGACATTTCAATCTACACTGCATGGCAAGACCTCAGAAACAGTTTAAGAAACTTGATGTGTTACAAGGTAGAGGAGGGTTCAGCTTCTCCCAAGCCTTGTCTAACACCACACACATATTTCCAGCAGCATGGTTTAAAACACAATGCAGAGTCTGAGGTGATTTCTCCTGAAAAGCAAATACCTGCTCTGCAAAGCCTAACTGCAGCTCATGGGTAAATTAAAACAAAACAGGGACACAGTTCCTGTGAAGACACTTGTGACAATGTCAATTGATAGGCTGAATTTGTGAAAAAGCTGAATTTACAATGAATTATTACATATTTCAGTGCTTTTAGCCATGATTACCACACAGACACTGGGAGCTATAAAGAAATAAGTTTTTTTACAACCAACTAGTGATTGCTATTATTTCATGTGGTCCTGCAGCTGCACATGTAAAAATCAATGGCATTACTGCTGTTTGGTGATGTCCCTGATACAAATTGGCAGCCTGTGTTCAGCTGATAACGATATTGGCATCATAGAAAGAATTACCCTGACTAGCACTGTGACAGCCTTGTTGGCAATCCAGCAGAAACCTCAATCCACAGAACTCACAGAATTCACAGAATTCATAGAATTCATAGAATTCACAGAATGACTGGGTTGAGAGACCTTCAAGATCATGGAGTCCAACCCATTCTCTAACACCTCAACTACACCATGCCACCAAGTGTTATATTCACTTTTTTTAAACACACACAGGGATGGTGACCCCACCACTTCCCCAGGCAGGCCATCCCAGAACTTTATCACTCTTTCTGTGAAAAACTGCAAAGGAAATTATGCTTGAAGTGTTCTCTCTGCCCCCAGAGCCCTGGCAGCCTCGGGGCTGTGCCCATTCCCTGGGAGCCTGGGCAGTGCCAGCACCTCTGGGCAGACCCTGCTCTGCCCAGCTCCAGCTGCTCCCTGGCCCAGAGCTGCCCCTCAGGAATTGCTGCTGAGCTCTGCCCTCAGTCTCCAGCCCTGCCTACAACCACATGGTGAAAGCTAAAATGAAGCACATATTTGGCAGGGAAATCACCTCAACATAAAGGTTAAAGCAAGGATTAATGGCACAACAGAGACCTCACTGTATGGACAACAGTGTCATGCAAAGAAATGAAAGACCATGGCTTGCTTCTTCTCCAGGGTCCTCTCAGGCATTAAAATAGGCCTTTAAAAGAATAAATGTACCTATAGGTTCTGAATATTTAAATTTCAAAAGAAAACCTTGAAACCTGAAATCCTACAGAGTGGTTAATCTCTGGCATTATGTACACAGCAGCACCTGAATATCCTCTGTTAGTCACTACAGTCCTGTGATGAGAGCCCTCACGTTCCCCTCTATCCTTCAAACAAAACACTTCCAGTGGTTCACTGCCAACACTAGCAAAGGCCAGACTGCTCTGTTTTGTACAGCAAAAGCACAACTACACTGAGGTTATATCTGACTTAAGGAAATTTGACAGTTTTTCAATAAATATACATAGCAGCATCAGGTCAAATGTCATTCTTCAAGCTGGTGTACTTCACCTGTGCATCTGCATTTCCAATGCAAACTGCATCTTCTGACTCCATTTCCACTGTGCTCTGTTTCCATGCACTGTCATCAAAGTACCAAAACAGGAGATATATATATGTATAAAAATCCTACTATAAAATATTTCTTATCATGTTCATGCAGTTCACTTGTTTCTTAGTGCCTTGCTTTTCTTATAATTTCTCCTGTGGTGTTGAGCTTTTTTTTTTTCCTCCTCCTTTTAACATTTTGAAATAAATTAAAAGAAAATAACAATCCCAAAAAGCTCACACCAGTTGGCAGGGAAATTAAAAATCACAGATTCAAAAGTACTTTCCTAGTTCATGAAAACATCTCTAATGAGACAGATGAAAATATGAATTGCTCCTAATGAGCTCAAAATTGCACATATTTCCCTTAGTTTAATTTTGTAAGCCTTCACAGATATTTTGTGTTATGCTTTATTATAAAACAAGAAGTGGCCACAAGGCTGTGATAACCAATTTGTGAGATTAAAGCACTCAACTTGAATGGTTTCATTAACTTCCAAGCCATGAGTCAGAGTTAGCATAAAATACAATTCCTTTGCTATTCATAGAGGGTCTTACTCTCCAGTGACTTCCAACATTTTGGAGTCATTAGCACCTGAGAAGAATAACACTGTTATTCCTGACAGCCAGAGCTGTACTCAGTGGCAGAGCCATGAAAGGATAATTTACAGCCAAGCTGTGACAAAAAATGCTCTAACAAAGGTTGGGTCTGCTCTGTGGGGCTCAGCCCCTGTGGCAATCCACCCTGCAGTGCCCACTCTCACATTCCAAACAGATTTGGAAGGGGATGAAGCAAAGCCATTGCAAACTGACTTCAGTTTTTCTGAAGAGAGTTTGAGATGGACAGGAACGCATGAAGGTTATTGAATTTTATATAAATCTATAGAAGATTATAGAAAGTTATTCCACTGCAGGCAGAAAATGCAAATATGAGATTTGCAAAAGTTCCATTTGCAAACAGATTCCTGTTTTTAGACGTGACTGACTCATGTAATGGGGGTAGGAGAGGGGAGGAAACGACGGTAACAAAAAAAAAAGGGGAGGGGATAACAAATCTAAGACCCCATGCAGACAGTGGGCAGTCATGAGACCCTGCAACATTCTCAGATCTGGAGTTCTGAGGTTTCTGTATGGATTCTAACACAAGTCAGTGAACTTTACATGAGCTTTTGCTTCAGAAGTGGATGAAATATTATTTACTGCTACAAACTACAGAATAGTTGCGGTGTGCTCAACTAAATAAAGTATATGTGCAACCTCCAGGCAGACTGTGCTTTCTCTCCTGTGGGAAAGAGAAGGGGTGTCTTTAGTAAAAATGAGCTTATCTTTGAGTAAAGTGTTTTAGTATCCAAATGCATTCAGTCTTCACGCTGTCATTTGCTGTTAAATCACAGATTTTAAAGGATGACTGCTCTACCACATACCTCAACCTTAGCACTTTGGCAAAGTGAAGAACCTCATTTTCTCACCAGTTGTACGTAAACAGTTTGAGGTGCTGACCATATTGCACTGCCAGGAGAGTCACAAAGTGCTGATCACAGAAGAGCAGTGTCTGTATAGCAGGAGCACAGGGCAGCATGGAATCATACTCAGCATGGCAACAGAACAGAAGGAAATATCACGACTGAATGCCAGAACATGCTCATGGGTGTCCTGTAAGCACCTACAGAGTAGAATAATGAAGAGAAAGAAAAACATTTGCAATAAACATCCTAAAACTTTGAAAACTAATTCTGTGTATTTGTTAAACCTATTTTAGAAAAGAACATTCAAGCCAGGTTGGAGCAACCTGATCAGTGGAAGGTGTCCCTGCCCATGGTCCCTTCCAACCCAAACCATTCCATGATTCCATAGCTCTCCTTCACCACTGCTGTTTGTTCCTGCTCTCTCCATTCCAGCAACTGAAATAAGGCTTTCCATAACCTTGACATCTGCAAGGACAATTTAATTTCAAGACCAGGAATGTCCTCTGTTTGTGAACCTCACCATTGCTATGCAGCCCAGGCACAGTTGGTTTCTGCCGCCTTCCCTTCCCTTCCCCACACTTGTAAGACCCATCCCTGTGTGACACCAGGGCTTGTGACTAAAGCTCCCTGGAGCCCACTGCTAACAGGTGGAGGACCAAAAATCTTGGCATCCAGCTCAAATTAACTCAGCTAAATCATACCTAAACAATCCTGGGGGCAGCTCACAAACTGAGTCCTCTGTCCTTTCATTTTTCACACCAGATTTGTTCATTGCATTAATAATTTTCCTATGAAAATACCAAAACTGTACTTACAGCTTTGCTTAGCATTAACAAAGAGAGTATGCTGTTGACATTCAATATGTGAAAATGTATTTATAAATAATTTACTGATAATCCAATTGCTTTTTGCTGCAGGAATGGATTCACTAGGGTGGTCCTTTTGTACTCCCAGATTTTATGGGGAGTTTGGTACTTCTATGGTATTTCTATGAGCATATACCTAACGTGCTACTTTAAAATTCTTTATATGTTCTTCAGAACACCAAAAAAAAAAAAAAAGAAAAAAAAAAAAGAAAAGTACACATAGAAAATCTCAGTTGAAAACTGTGGCCTTGGCAAACATTTGTGGATTTCCACAGATCTTCATAGAGTCTTGACTGAACATCAGTCAAATAGATACTGTGTGTCATCTCCAAGAACATCTCATCTCCTGCATTTAGTTAACAGTCAGAAAAACCTTCATGCTCTGTTTCTGAAAGATTGATGTTAATTTGAAATCTACTTATTTCTTTGGGGGTTTTAAAATATGCTTTATAAACTCAAGTTTTGGATGTCTAATAAAAAGTAAAATAAAAACAAACAAAAAACCCCATCCCAAAATATGATGCCTTCAGCAAGAGGATAAGGCGAGGAATGGAAGAAAAAAGAAAAAAAAAATCACAATTTCTGTGGTTCCTTCTATTAATAAAATATTCACTTAGAGGGAAAAAAAAATATAAACTTAAATGGACTCCAAACTTTCACAATTTAATTAAAAGGGCTCTTAAATTAATCTCTTTACAGCGAAAGCAGCAGCCCAGGACAAAATGCATATGGTTTCTTTTTTAAGACCAGTTACATTTCTTAATTGGTTTCAGAAAATACCCAGCTATTGAATCCTATAGAATGAGTGTGTGGCCTTTAAAAACCCTTGTAAATGAGAACTGCTGGCAGGACAATTAGCATTTAAAAGCTAGAATGACCTTAAATCTGTGCATCATTGTGATTCGTTTGGACTTTAATATCAAGTACAGAACCAAAAAATACCTCAGCTGCCAAGAGAAAGAGCTCCCAGCAGCAGGAGAAGGACACTGGGTAATAGGGTGAAGCATGTGCAGTGAATCATAAAGGACAAACTGGTGTGATCAGCTTTGATTTGTGTTGACTTAGCAGCCAACCAGAAGGGCCTTCCTGGGCACTGAGCATGCAAAAGGAAGGGAACAAATCTTTTGCTTCTGATCTTACACAGGAGAACCTCCCTGAATCCCCATAATGAATTTCAGGTTGCACAAGGTAATAAACTGGGCGTAAATTTTGTTTCCAAGGAATCACTGGAAAACCAAGTGCCTAACTCTACTGTGAATCTGAAATCATCTAAACAAAATAGATGGAACACTTCACTTTATAAATATATATATATATATATCTCAGATATAAATATGTGTGTTATGGTTATATATACAAGAGGTATCATTTAATTTTAAATATAATTTGCATATATTGCTTGCAATTATACTAATTAATGTAATATTCTGCCATTCTGAAAAAGAGATGACTTCTTATGTCTCTAGAAATGACAGCACTGCCGTGGGGTTGGAGCAGTGGTGTGTTACAGCTGCTGATTGTACCAAAACCAAAGATTCTTAAGTCAAAAGCTGAACATTTATATTGGCTGAGATTGCAATTAAAGCAGAATGATGACTACAAATGTTCCCTATCTGAAGGTGATTTGTTTTAAGCTTAAATCACTGTGTTAAATCTTTTGCTCCAGCTCTCATTCTCATGTTCCAAAGTACACAAAAACAAACATCCATAAAGGTTAAATATATTTCTATATAGAAAAGTCATATTTTTACAAGATGTTAATAAATATAACTGAGGTAAGTCCCATGATAACAATAACAACATTAATAACAATAATAATACTTACCCTGAATATAGATGATGTTCTAAATATCATAAATTGCTTACAGGAATAATTTGATTTCATTTCCTCAAAGACAACAGAACTTAACCAAGTAGTGAATACATCAGTAACTACTGATATCAGTGAAATTTCAGCAGCAGTTTCTGGAAAACCCACTGATGGCAAAAGAAATGCACAGTACCCTGGTCATCACAGAAATAACAAGATCACAGAATTGTTTGTGTTCAGGGGCCCTTTAAACTCATTGAGTGCCACCCCTGCCATGGCAGGGACACCTTGCACTGTCCCAGGCTGCTCCCAGCCCCAGTGTCCAGCCTGGCCTTGGGCACTGCCAGGGATCCAGGGGCAGCCACAGCTGCTCTGGGCACCCTGTGCCAGGGCCTGCCCACCCTCACAGGGAACAATTCCTCATCCCCAAGATCCCATAAGAGCCCTGTATTGTATTTGCAGGGACCCTCCTGGCAGTGAGGAATGATGAATCTGACTCCATTTTCTCAGAAGGGTAATTTATTATTTTATAATACTATAGTATATTAAAGAATACTAAACTCTACTATACTAAAGAATACATAAAGGATACTCACTGAATGCTAAAAAGATAATAATGAAACTTGTGACTCTTTCCAGAGTCCTGACACAGCTTGGCACTGATTGGCCAATGAGTCAAAACAACTCACAGCAAAACCAATGAAACAATCACTGTGGGTAAACAATCTCCAATCCCATTCCACATGAGCACAACACAGGAGAAACAAATGAGACAAGAATTGCTTTCCTTTTTCTGAGGCTTCTCAGCTTCCCAGGAGAAAAATCCTGGGTGAAGGGATTTTCCAGAGAATGTGAATGCTACAGCCCTGCCCTCTGGCACTGGGAGCCATTCCCTGTGTCCTGTCCCTCCAGCCCTTGGCAATTGTCTCTCTCCATCTTTCCTGCAGCTCCTTCAGGCCCTGCAGGGCCAGCCTGAGCTCAGCCCAAGGCTTCTCCTGTGCAGGTGAACAATCCCAGCTGTGCCAGCCTTTCCTGCCAGCAGAGCTGCTCCATCCTCTGCTCATGCTGGAGCCTCCTCTGGGCTCTCTGAGCAGCTCCAGGTCCCTCCTGTGCTGCCCGGGCTGGGGCAGCTCTGCAGCTGGGCTCTGGCTGAGGGCCAGAGGGGCAGAATCCCCTCCCCTGCTGCCCCATGCTTTGGGGTGGTTGTGCATGGCCAGCTCTCATGGGCCCCAGGATGCTGCACTGAATGGTGGTGTTTGAGGTCAGTGAGATTTGACCACATCCTCCTGAGCCACAGCCCTGCCTGCACCTGAGAGGGTTTTAGCCACATTCCCCAGAATCGCTCAGCTAAACTTATGGCAAGTGCGTTATCTTGTCAGTTTTGCACTTTCTATGTGGATAAAGTTTATGATGTGCAGATTGCTTGAGAGGAGACTATTTAAATCAGATGTTAAGTCCCATTAAATAATTTGTGCACTCATGCCAGGTGTTCCACAGAGATATTTCAGATAGCAATTTTCTTTATATAGCTTACGCAAATACTTAAAAATTTTGACAACAGTAGATACATAAGTAACAGTTTGTCATTCAGGAAATGACAGCTCCATGTAAATAGAGATTACCAAAATGTGTGTGATTACACAGTTTTAGAATATTAAAATAGTTAATAACTGACAAATCACCAAGGGTTAAGCAACACACTAGTTTTATGGATTTTAGGAAAAAAATTCTTCACCAAAAGGGTGGTCAAGCATTGGCACAACTAGCCAGGGCAGTGGTGGAGTTACCAGCCCTGGAGGCAACATAAAAGATGTGCAGATGGTGCACTTGGGGGACATGGTGCGTGATGGCCTTGGCAATGCTGGGGTAACAGTTGAACTCCATCTTAAAGGTCTTTTCTAGCCTAAATAATTCCATGATTCTGTAATTCTAACTTCATACCTAAGTTTTGCAGCTCTCCAATATTAGAAAGAGTGCCCTGGCAGAATCCCAGTGTAGATAATCACATCCTACCTGCCTCCATCTCTCCTGTCATTTGCACTCAGTCAGTTATTTATTTTCCAGCTAAGATTGTCCTGTAGATTTTGCAATTAGCTTTGTATGTCAGAACACAGAGCACTGATTCCTATTTAAAAAGGGTGAGTTCAACACACTGAAGTCAAACAGTACCATGGCAATGTCATGTTTAATTCATGTGTAGCATAGGTTGTTTTGTAAAATTATGATCATTATTTTCTGTCTCAATTTTGTCTTACATGTAATTATAACAGCATTAAAAATTAAGAAATATTCCTGCTCTGTTTATCATCTGAAGAGACTAGAAATAAAGGTGAAGAGGAGGGCAGAGCTAGCAGCTCATCACACTGTGAACATAATCAAGACTTCTAAACAGAACAGAAAGTTTAACAGCCAGACAGTTCCCCAAGCCAGTAGGTGTTAAAATAGTTCTGAAAGATCCCTGGAAGCCAAGCAGATTGAAACTGGGAGTGTGGTCTGCAAGAATCCCACAAGCAGCCAGGAAGGAAAACACAAACACAAATTCTAGATGCAGGGAAGAGAGAGGGCAATGTGCACTGGTCCAGCAGTGAGGGGCACTGGCTGCACCTGCCCAGGGAGCACTCAGCCAGCAACAGCCAGATCTGAGCCTGGAAACAAAGCTCTGGGCAAGGCAAACAGATGGGAGGAGAATGGAGGAAACACACTGCCAAGAGATGAACGGTGTTGAACTGTACAAATGTGTGCACCAGAATAACTATGTGTGTGTAAATATATACATACATATATATATATATAAATTAATGTCTGTAACCATAATTACATATTATATATAATTAATATGTAACTATATATTAAAACATAATATATAGTGCTATATAATTGGTCCATAAATATCTAATTAATATAAAAATACATATAATTTATATATACACATATATTAAAGTTATATATTTGATATATACATATATTATATATTATATGTACACTATAATATTATCTATTATAATATTATATATGTTTATATTATAATTATATTTTATATATTACATAATGTTTAATATAATTATAAACACACACAAATAAATAAATAAAAAATATGTATATCATATATAAATTATCGACAACAAACAGCTAGGACAGGATCTGGGAGGGGCAATGAAACTATCCCCAGAACACTCAAGCTACAAAGGACACTGACAGCTGTACTTGTCCTGAAATCAGAAAAGCAAACTGGGTGCTGCTGCCCACTAAGGAACCTTCTCTCACTTCTAGGAGTTCCTGAAACTTCTTCCTTGCAAACTGGTGACACGTCCTGAAGGATGGCTGGTCAAGCATGGGCAGAAAGGACTAATATAATTTCTTCTGCAGTTAAATATAGTCTCACTCACAATATCTATTATATATATATTATATATATATAATATATAGAAAATATATATAAAATATATATTATATATACATATAGATATTTATATAATATACTCACTCACAAGAGTGATTTTTCTTTTCCTTCATCCCAAAGGTTCTCTCACCTTCCCAAGGGTTATCAGACCCTGTGGAAGTGAGGCACAAATCCCAGCAGGTTCCCTGTTGGAACTGGATGTCAGTGCTGGTGACCTAACTTCTAAAGGATTTACGTGCTGGGAAGCTGCATTGGAAGATGGCAACTGAACAGTGGTGTTTGATTATGTATTTATTTCTCTTAACCTTGCCCAACTGCCTTCAGAATAAAAAATGTCTGAGGAAACTGCACACATGTAATTTGCAAGAGACAGAGCAATACAATTAAGTGTGAAATAGCTTTGGACTACTCTTTTTACAAAATACAGTTCTATTCTATAAAATACTTTGAACTATAATGCCCAAAATTAAGGTTTTTATTCTGAACCATAAATGTTCTGATTTCAGTGGAAAGAAAAATTCTCATTTTTAACGTTGCATTCACTTAGCTTTCAAAATCTGATCCACATTCTGCTCTGTGTGTGCTAACATGAACAGTGTTGTAATCAATTGCATTTAGCACAGCGAATTGATAGCAATTTCATTACTGTTTAATACTGAAAAGGTGCTGGGATGAAATTTTCCTAATAAAGGCCTTTTAGCAAGACCTGCTTTTATTAGCATTTCATATACTATGTGGGGACCATTAAGATTTGCCCTTCAAAATCCTAATCCAAATTCTCCTCTAGTCATATGTGAATAGCACCATTAACAATAATTATATTATTTCAGGCTTCCAGCAGGAAGACTGAACCATGTCATATATTGGGGGAAAATGGTGGAAAATAAATAATGGTGTGGAAAATAAAATGGTAGAAAATAAAATGGTCTGGAGAAAAAATGGTGTGGAAAACAAAATGGTGGAAAACAAAAAAGAGGATGCACACAATCATGGTATAGATTCATTTTTACTGATTTTTTTGTTGTTTGTTTAGTAACACCATGATCACTCATTTAGCCCAGAATTTCCACAAGTCTCCATCCCAAAAAACTCTCAATGTCTTTTTGTGCAGGCACAAAACTATGAATAATGCTGCAAGTTTTGGCATATTTATCACACCATGGGGGAGAAGGGAAGGAACCTTAAAGGCACTTAAGCACTGCTTAAGCGTCTTTTAAATGTAGCATCAAACTCAAATACCACAAAATTAATTACATTTAATTTAATGTTTTCAAAACATTTCTAATATTTTAGATTTCCTTTAAAGCATACCAGTGAAAAAGGGAGAAGCAGTGTGTAGTTGCATCTTTTGCTTGAAAAAAAAAGGGGTTTTTTCCTATCAAAAAATTTAAAGATGTTCAGGATGTTTCCTTTGCTCTTGAATAGAACTGATACCTCATTCATTGTAACCTTCATTCTGACATTAAAAGATCAGAACTGTGTCTCAACTAACCAACTACAAACAGCTGTCTATTAAATAATATGAATCCTTAACTTACAGCATTAAAAATCTAAAAACTTATCTCAATATCAAAAAATATAACAGAAGCCAAACTGATCTATTTGCTAGATCCATGACTGCAGAACAGACACAAGAAGTTCCATCTGGCTTTTTCCATCGCAGTCTCACATTTAAAGTTTGAAAATGAGCCCATTGAATTTCATTTACTATACAAGTTCTTTGGATAAAAAGAGATTCCACTGAAAAGAGGCCTGAAAAAATGAATGCAACTAAGCAGCTGACTTCTTAAAACCACATTTAAACTGTCACGTCTCAAGTTTCACAATCAAGGGAGACATGGGAGCAATAATCTATGTTGTGGTTTGTGCAGAATGTGATTCTGAAGGCCAAACACTGAAAATAAGACCTTAATTTCCTGGCATCAGTCTACCTATTTTGAATTAATAGAGGATTCAAGATTCATTATTTCAACTTATAAATATACTCCAACTACCGTAACTTTAAACAGCTGATCTCTTCCTCCAAATTTACAATTTAGCCTTTTCAAACCAGCGTGAAACTTGAAAACATTTTGTAGGGACAGAGGCAGCAGCACCTACTGCTGAGACACCTCAGTGTCAGCTCTTCATCAAAAAATGAGAGTGAAAGATTTCTTTTTCCTTTACCCTATTTTCTTTTACCTTTAGAACTTTGAAATCTCAGATAACACCTTAAACTTCACCAGAAAATTCATACACAGCCAATATAATATTACAGTGATGATTTAGAACACTGAATTTAATTTGAAGTATCTGTTTTGTTTTTTATAAAGATAATTTTATTAGGTATTATGCACTGAAAGTCTGTTTTCTTGCTTTCCTTTTTGATCATTTACTTCCAAATTCCTTCCTTGCTTAACTTCATTCAACAAGAAAATAATTTGTTCCTCTCCCAGTTCTCCTCTTTGTACATCATCAATATCAAGCCCAAACCTAAACTATTAAAACAATGACACTTTATTAGGGGGAAAAGGGATAAGAGGTATGTTGTAAAACTGTGGATGCTTCAGAAAAAGAAATATAGAAAAATATAGCTGTGACTGTAAGGTAAATTATGTATTAACACATGATAATAAATTTTTATTCTCACTCCCTTAGTTGTTCTTTGAGAAGTCTTGGCAGCTACTTCATTAAGAATTCCTTTCACTATATACATTTTTACTACACAAAGTCACATTGAAGTGAAAAATCCATGCACCATTGACTTTAATATGACTTTATATAACAAGACTAATGTACAGTTATAATATATTTCAATGAACCACACTGTAAGGCAGGAAAACTGGGCTTAAATACACAGAATTTGTTTAGTGAAAGGGTTGACAGAGAGAGACCAAAAGGATGACCTAAAGGCAAGACTTCCCAAAATATATGCCTGCAATGATGCGTTAAATTTTGGAAAGGAGATTATTTTCCCCACACTTCCCCTGTGCCACCACTTTTTCATTAAACATCCCTTCTTGCTCGTGCAAGGCTGGGCACTCCTGGCTGGACCATGCAGAAGCAGGATGGATTCCCCTGGTTACCTGCAGCACTGCAAACAGAACTGTGCCTGTCTTGGGGTCAGCTCAGCCTGAGCTCCACACTCACTGTCTTTTAAAAACAGGGGAAAAAAGCAAAATTCAGTTTTTCTGGCTGAAGTTTCAGGTAAGGTTTTACAAATGGGTAATGACATCACTTCCAGCACTCTCATTCACAAGGAAAATATCAATTCTCCATCCTCCATTAGGAAAAAACCTGTGAGCTAAACTCTTCCCCCACAACATTAGGTATGTGTCCGTGTGCATCGTTGCACACTGCATAATGTACAAATTTCAGTACAAAAAAAAAAACCCACCAAAAATTATAGCAGCACTGTAAGTGTGATGTGTTTATGAATCTGCCAGTTACTTGGATTTTGCTACATTTTCTCAGATGACTAATTACCACTAGAGCACCTCCCAGGGAGTTTAGCTGGCTGCTGTAAATTAAACTGTAAGACCTTATTATATTAATTGAAGAAGAAGTGAAGAAAAAAAATGAAAGCTGTGTTTGTTGAAAGAAACTACATGGCTTTAGAAATTTGTATAATTTATTATTATTTTTTAACTGTTTGTTTCTCACCTCCAATTTTTTTGTTCTTCCCTCTCTGATTTGTTTTTCTCCTTTCTGATGTCTTATCTGTGCTCATAAAAACTTCTAAAGACTCAAAAGAATGGGATACTTTGGCTGGTACATATATATACAGCTAAAGAGCCTCCCCACCCTGCCAGGGAACAATTCCTCATTCCCAATCTCCCATCCAGCCCTGCCCTCTGGCACTGGGAGCCATTCCCTGGGTGCTGTCAGTGCAGCTCCTGGTACCAGCACAGGCCAGGGTGAGGACCAGCCCTGCCCTGGCAGTAGTCTGTGTTTGGTACGCCTCTCTCTGCTGATGGACCAGTCCATCTAAATAAAGAAACTCTCCCCTGACAGAGGCAGAAGTTTCAAATCTCTCCTTTGGAAACCTAGGTCTGATAAATTTTTCATAAATGGCTTGAACACAACAACTTTTACAGCTGATGTGATTCTGCATCATTTCCTCAAATCAAGAAATAGCACATTTCCACAGTGAAAAGTGAAACACTAACCCAGCAGTCTCTCCCCATAACCAGCAATACCAAATGCACCTGAATAACTCCCCTCATTTCAAAACCTTGCAAAAAGATTTCTATCCAGAAGTGAATTTTTATTCTGTGAGTGTGTTCACTTTTCTTCCTTTCCCCCGCTTTTTCTTCTATCTGCCACATCTTATGAACTTATTATATGCACAAATCTCCCAAATTCACACATTTTAACATCCACATCACCATGTGAAATCAGTCAAAGTCACAGAAACTCTTGGACTTTGTGACTCAACTAAAGCCTGGGAATCTAGTCCTCAAGAAAAAAAGATTTTTTTTTACAGGATGGATCATCATTTAATCACAATTAGAATGATTTCCCTTCTTTCTCCTATTATGTAAATTTCTCCAAAGCCTATGACATGTTCCTCTACAGTAGACAGGCACAACTATCAACATATTATCTATAGTCTTCATCAAAAGTCTTATAAAATGATAAAGACACTCCCAAGAAAGGCAGACAACTCAGTCACTGCCCATTCAAAATACTCTCACAACCCTCATGACACAGATGCCGTACTACTACTTCAATTTAAATAAGGTAATTCATTATTACATCTTATTTATTTTAGTGCTTAATTATAGACTCCTTTTTACATCTTGTGAGAGCACACACAGAAAATAAGCAATTGCATTAACCACTTCAATATGGACAAAATTAACTGGATTACAGTCAGCAAATTGCAATCTTTGGTTCTGAAATAACTGTAAACTTTCATGGAGAGCATCAGCATTGAGCACTTCTATTTCTAAACACAGATCCATACTTATATCCCAAATTGCATTGCAAAGCTGGGAGTGTGTAATGAACTTTAGGCGTTGCCAAGAAGGAATTAAGACAAACCAAACCCCAACCACACCCACAACACAAACATCCTCTCCTGATTGTAAGGGATTTTCATCCAGACATCTGAGAGACAGCCAGAGGCCCAAGTATTGAAAATGCAGAATAAACTTTTCCGTGCATGTGTTAATTATCAGAAGGTTACACTGGGACATTTAAGTAGAAAACCCCATTAATAATATGACTAGAGGGGAAATCGTTCAGCTCTGGGTTGCAATGGTGATGAATAAAGGTTGCCATGAACTTGAAATTATTGTCTGAAATTACAATGCTGTATCAAAGGTCAATGCCAGCTTTGCTCATTTAGGAAAGAGCTAATTATATTTACAACATAGACTACTTGAGCTATAAAGCAATTAAAAATAGTTTTAGATTGGAATTAATAAATTGATTGATAAGTGATCAGTGTTGTAGGGTTACCTGATTTAGAAGCCCAACACAGGAACTGAAGGAAAATGGCTTGTAGAACCCTGTGCTGCATCAGGAGCATTTTCCCAGAAATCAAATGAAAAGCTATGAGTTGAGATTACCAAATACTACCCAAGGTGAGGAAAAGCAGCTTGCCATGGCTACCAAATTTGCAACCACACTGTGTCACTGGGTAATACTGACTCTACCCTACACTTCAGTCAATTGCAGAGGAGAGCAGGGCCAGCAGAGCTATGGGAGGCACCAGGCAACTGTTTCCAGCAATGGGAAATTTGCACAAAGTTTGTGTATTTCAACAGCCATTCTGAATTTGCCACAACTAGTGATCCCAAAGCAGCATTTCTGGAAAGACACAAAGAATTTATTGTGGGGGAATGAGGTCAAACTTGAAACAGAACTTTACAATGAACAAAACAACAACAAAAAAAAAAGGTGACCCACAAGCCCTCCCCAAAGCACACAGCCATCCCCACATTGTAAATATTCCCCAAAAGACCCAAACACACAGCAGAAACACATGAACTCTCTGCCTCATGCACAAAGTTCATAATTACCACCCTGAAGGTTTTAAACATTCTGACAATATTGCATTGACTACCCTCAGAATCAAAAGTCTGCCCTGCCCAGCAGAGAAGAGACAAACCTGACAGAAATCTGTCATTTCAGACAGCCCTGAAAGACAGCCCTGTAGTCACTTATACTTTTTTTCCATTATTTTCAATTTTTACTTGGTCTTTCCTTTTCATCACTTGTATCTCAATAGGCAATCTGATATTGTTAATATTATACTGAATAATGTGTTGACCATGGAGACAAAGAAAAATACATATTCAGGAAGCACCAAACCTGCATGAAAGAGGTGGTTGCAACGTTCTTTGAATGTTATTTTAGTGCTTACAGGGCATTATGCTGTTTAAGTAGCTGACTGAGTTTTTCTGCAAATTGGAACATTAATATTTTTCAAGATAACAATTCAACCAGAAAGGAAGTGAATTTTCTCTAAATGTGACATCTATATCCATATACTATGTGGTAGTAACATAGGAAAATAAAGCTTCTGTTATTCTGACTTATGACTTGAAAGTTGCATATCTCACATATTGTATTGTTTTACATTCAGCTAAAACCACTCAGACACCATGAGAAAAAAAATATACAGAAATTTTAATGTTATTTAGGATGAAAAAAAAGTAAAATAAAATCCTAACCATGCCCTGAAATGAAAGAATCAACTTTATTCTCGAAACCCATCTTTTTAGCACTTTCTTTGTATTACCCTGGTAGGAGGAAGAGATGAGCACTGCTAAAACAAAGTTAGGACCAGTGTCAATAAGGAGTAGAAATGAGATATCATGGCAAATGAACTGGATTATTTCCATGACTGAAGATAAAGGGAATGAAAGCCGTAAGTATAAAAGCCAAAAGGATTCAGCTAACTAATAAAAATCCTAGGCTGCACCAAAGATGTCATCAATCAGAAATGGCTGTGGAGAAAATGGAGATGGATGCATTAGAAACCATCCCTGCAAAACACCCTTATTGCTGCAAACCATGTTTGCACAAGTCAAACACAAAGCTATAATGCTAAAAGCAAGTTATATTCACTGGAGGTATTGGAATCAATCCTATGGAAAAGTGCACTGCCAGAACATCATTTCAAATAGAAAGGGGCAAAGAGAACAGGACCTGGATTTGTTCCTGCCTCAGCAGGGATGTTAAATGTGAATGACCCATGAGAGGTGGGCACACATTTTGTCACTGCTCTGCCACACGCAGAGGATGTTTTATAGGCATTGTGGTTTTGGTAACACCTTTTCCTGTTGTTCTTGCTATGACAGCCAATAAAACAGCTGAGCTCAGCCTCTTGGAGCTATTTCCTGGTAGAAGCTCACATCTCCTGTTAGTGTCCCTCCCCTTGGACCAGCCCCAGCATGGAAGACCCTCCCTGGCAGTGCCAGGTAAGGCTGTTGGTCCCCAGAGTTCCCCTGGCAGTGCCAGGTAAGGATGTTGGTCCCCAGAGTTCCCCTGGCAGTGCCAGGTAAGGATGTTGGTCCCCAGAGTTCCCCTGGCAGTGCCAGGTAAGGCTGTTGGTCCCCAGAGTTCCCCTGGCAGTGCCAGGTAAGGCTGCTGGTCCCCAGAGTTCCCCTGGCAGTGCCAGGTAAGGCTGCTGGTCCCCAGGGCTCCGTGGGTGCATCTGCAGAGGATGCTGTAAAACTCTGAGGTGTTACCAGCACAGCTTTTACAAGTTATAGGAGACAGATGAAGAAAGGCATGGTGCAAATTAAAGGATTGAAAAACTATTTCCTTTAAAGACCAAGGCAAATTAGGGTTCATGGATTTAAGCAGGAAATTAAGTTTTTCTACAATCAGAGCTATCAGCATCTACAACACCTTTAAGAACAGTCTCAGATGAGAAACTGTAAGGACAAACTAACTTTATATGCATCTTCATAAATTAAAAAAATTAATATTGAATATTTAGAATAATAAATAACAATAAATGAGCAATAATAAACAAACAATAATTACTAAATGAACATTTAAAAACTTAATATTAAGAAACGAAAGTTGCTGTATATGACTGGTGGCACCAGACCTAAAGGTCATTTCAGATGGAAGGCTGGAACAGCTGGGATTGTTCACCTGCACAGGAGAAGCTTTGGGCTGAGCTCAGGGTGGCCCTGCAGGGCCTGAAGGAGCTGCAGCAAAGATGGAGAGAGACAATTGCCAAGGGCTGGAGGGACAGGACACAGGGAATGGCTCCCAGTGCCAGAGGGCAGGGCTGGATGGGAGATTGGGAATGAGGAATTGTTCCCTGTGAGGGTGGGCAGGCCCTGGCACAGGGTGCCCAGAGCAGCTGTGGCTGCCCCTGGATCCCTGGCAGTGGCCAAGGCCAGGCTGGACACTGGGGCTGGGAGCAGCCTGGGACAGTGCAAGGTGTCCCTGCCATGGCAGGGGTGGCACTGGATGGGTTTAAAGGGCCCCTCAACACAAACAATTCTGTGATTCAGTGATTGCTTCAAATCCAATAATCCCACCTTTCAAATCCAGTTCCTTCCATACAGAATTTCAACATGTTCTTCATTCCCTTAGCACCACACATTCAGGAAGTACACTAGAAAATCATTATGTCAAAACTTTTACTGAAATTTGTGTCCTAATGTGAAAAAAGAACATAGTAGCAAACATATAATCATTATATTTTCTGCAGAAGGTGGGTCAAAATCATCTGCAGCCCAGGGCTAGTTAATTATAAAAGACAATTTACATCTGGCATCTTTTGTGCCTAGCTAGACATGATAGATTTATTAGCCGCTGATATGTACTTTACACAATTAAAAACAGATAAGCAGGTCCTACCTTTATACTTAGGAACTATTAGGCCGTTGTTACAACAGCTGCTGCAAATTAATCCACTGTAATACTTCTATACTCCACCATTAGTTACACAACAAAATCTGAGCTTCTTGAAAACACAAAAAAGTGTGAAATTGTTCTAATTACATACTTAACTTATGAAAAATGAGAGTATTCCATTTGTCACAATCCAAAAGTCCTAGAAAATTAAAATATAAATTACTTTGAACCAGTTTACTTTTCACTACAAGATATCCATCTAGTGAGACCTTACCCTAAATTAAGATATGTTACCTTTACATTCCTATGGCCAGGAATTTATTTTCTCTGTTCACCTTATATATCAAGAATTTATCCTCAAATGAAAAAAGAAAAAAAAATCACCAACTCCAGAAAAGTAGTAGATTACATGAAAAAAAATGACAGTAAAATACTCAAGCACTATTTCATTTAATACTTAAACTTCAAGAGCATTTTAATATGCATTTTCATTGAAAATGAAATGAAATCATGAAATCTGACTGGGAAGACAGAAGTGTGAAAGGAATCAGGGAGGATTTAGGAATACTGAAAGCCAAGAAATATTATAAAGAAGAAGAAAACCTGTTTAGAACATTTCAAAATTAGGTGTCACCAAGGACATTCTGCTGTGAAATGATGGCATCTTAATATCTTCATCTGAGGGACCTTGATTTGAAATATTTATAAAACACATGAAATGGGACTCTTGGTAACAATGAGAACTGTCAAGTACTGAAAATAGGGAGTATTGCCATGCAATTTTTTCCTGTCAAGCTAAAATCCTTTCTTTCAGAGCTGGGGAAGAAGTATCACCTCTAATGCTGTTATTTATTCTTCCTTCCCAGGAATGGCTCCCATGCCACCACCCTGGTCACACGGTGTGCCAAGTCACACCCCTACCTGAGTCCCTCTCCACCCATTGGCAAGCACACAAAACCCAGAGTTTTTTCCTACCCCAGCACAGTGGGGGCATTTCTTCTCTAGGAGAGCTTTATCTGCACTGTCTCTTTAGAGAGGGACCCCCAAACTTTAAAAAATCAGTCCTAAATCCTTGCTAATTCCTCTGCTTGGAAGCCTCCATCCTTGTGGACTTGGTGCAGCTCTTTTGGCTTTTCAGAACAGAAGGGGATTGGAACATTTTAACATAAACAAAGCACAGTTCAGGGGAGCAGTAGCATGTGAGTAAAGACCAAGCAAAATTTGTGTAATCTAGTTTTTTCCCCCTTCCTCATCAACAGAAACCAGGAAATAGATCATTCTCAGTATGTCTTTTCCCCCATTGGAGTGCCAAGAGATGCATCTGAACTCAGCCCAAAGCATCCTCCTCGAAAAATGCAGTGGAAAAGAGATTTCTGTGAAAATGCCCATGTTGTCAGAAGACCAGTGTTTTGCCTTACTAGAACATCTTTTTTTTTCAATAACTATCAAAAGAAAAATGGAAATTTTGCAAAGAATTCCTGATGTGGGCTGTAATTTCAACCAGACTTTCAGTGTCCAACAATTCCCCTCATCTACAGCAAAACATCCCTGGACAGCCATGTCTCAAAACATCTGCAGGGTGACTTAGTTTCTCAACTTTCATTTAACATTAATCTTGCCAGAGGGGAGTGTGTGTGTGTATTGTGTGCTTCTTTGTTGATGGGTTTTCCCTGTTCAGACAGAAAAAATCTGTAGCATTCTTTTTAATTTAAGAAAAAAATTAAAATATCCATAATTAGAAGGACTGATTTTTCAGTCCTAGGGTTGCAACTTAAAATAGAGATTAACCAAAACTCACCAGCTGCACTATTCCTGTCATAAGTAACTCATACATATATATACTTTTATATATATAGAAGAGATACATGTGTGTATATAGGTATATAAATATATCCACACCTATATAATCTTAGCAGTGCCATGTTAACATCTGGGCTGAAGATCTCAGGGGTTTTTTCCATCCTAAATGATTCCATGATTTACAATATGTTTGCATCATTTAGTGGCAAAGACTACATAACAAAAGGGAAAAAACTTGTCTGCATTTATGAAAGAGTACATTCAGCTGAAACTAAAAACCACACAACTTTTATTCATGGTTTCTTATTTTTTAATGATTCCTAAAAGGGAGCAAATGCTTGAGCAGTAATTAGTGTTGAGGAGCCATCAAAATCAGTTGTTACAGGATTGGGATCTTCAAAGTCAGCAGTCATAATCTCCTAAGATTTTTCCATTTGGACAACAAAATTTGTCTCAAACATATAAATCAGATAGAAAAAATAAGAACATTGGAACCCAAAAGTACAGCTACCAGCTTTTCCAGAATAATTTAATTAAGATGGTATTCTGTCCAACTGAAGCTGGGTGCATATGCTGAACACCCCAGCACACAGCAGTAAGCACAGGCAAATAAAATAGAAATAGAAGTGCATCTACTGTTTTTGTTTAGAAAATAATACCACAGTCCCCACTTCCCAAGTATTTCTCTTGTTCATTAATGCAACATTTAAATGAGCACATGTCCCTTGGAACATGATGGAAATGGACACAGAATGAGGAATAGAAGTCAAAGTCCTGCTATAATTGAAAACATTGGCAAGACTTTAAAAATTGAATCTGAGAGTTTGAAGTCAAATCAAGAAGCCCCAACATGCTCAACTCTTCTTGAGATGGAAAGCAAAGAAAAGAGTAATCTTGAATATTAAAATACCTTCAACTGAGCAATAGCTCATTTTTGTAGATATTAACTGTTATTAACAACTTCTGCTTTGAACTGATGTAAAAAACACTTCAGCTTGTGGTAAACATTATTGGAAAAAATCTTCACCATTTCAGAGAGGAATAAAGCCCAAGTACATAGATATCTATATAACAATGTTTTATAAAGCCTTTTTATTTGTTCAATTAATATCCACTCTGCTACTTTTATCCAAGAAGCATAAAAATATTTAATGATATTGACTATCACTGTTCTAGGCCATATTAATAAAAACAAATCACTAGAGGGATGCCTCACTACACAGTATTCATTATAACTGCTGTACAGAGGGAAAGAACCATCCAGAACCTGTGCTAAGGTTGCCCAGCAGCACCAGGTATGTGCAACTCCAGGTAATCCAACTCCAGCACGTTGTGAGGACACAACAAAGTCAAATAACTTATTTAAAGTAGCTGCAGAGATTGCAAATCCACTTTCCCAAAACATTCCCTTCACAGTAATGTTGTAAACCTTTTTATGGTCCCTGCCCTAGGAGATCAGATGACACAGATATGCCCAAGTAAAACTGCTTGAACTGACACCTGGTGCTGTTTGAGCAATGTACAGATTGCTAAAAACTGTAAATGAGAGAAACAAAACAAATAAGAGGCACAGATAAGACCTAATCATATTTATTATCAAGAGACAGGCTTGAGACACTAATCACACAAACTGGATTCCTTCCAAGCAGTGCCTGAAAAAGCTTAAAAGAAACCAAAATAACCAAAACCTAAATGACCAAACTAAGAAATAAAGGATCATTCTGTCTCATTTGTGTAGCCTGCAGTTCACAAGGACAACAAGTTCATGTTTCAAACCTTAGATCATTTCCAATGGCACACAATTTGCAGGGGTCCATCCAATTGCTTAGAATAAAAATAAATAAACCTAGCTAGATAAAAACCTTACATCTTGTTATGAGGGAACACCCATGAGTCCACTTTGGTCAACAGTAAATGTGAACCAACAAAGAATTAACACAGAGTCAGTGAATAAATGTAAAAATACATCTCGCCATGTAAGAACTAAGCAATAAAAGTTTTTCATTTTTTCATCAGTTCTGGGTACTTTGTTGTGGTTCATGTGATGACTTTTGTCAACATTAGACAAAATATTAATTATTCTAGACATGTCTAATTAAGCAAGTTCACATCTTAAGAATTTTTTAATTGCAAGAGGAATGGCAAACTAAAATCTGCAGCCTTTCCTTTCAAATGTGTTTTACACTGAGCTTCATCTTCTGGTACTCTCCTTTTCCTTTCCAACTTAATTTCAACATTGAGACATGCAATGATTTGGTTACAAACATGACTGGCTGCCTTTATGATATTATATGAATTGTCATAAAGAATGCTTTCTAGTTGAATTAACGTGACAGGTATGTAACAGATTCTGTAAAAATAAAGTCACAATATGCCATAATATTTCACAATGCTCTAAAACTGACAAGCAGTTCCCTAATTACTGCTTACATAGAAATTCTAAACACCATTTTCCTCTGTTTACTTTGCTAAGCAATCTATTATTTCTGTGCATGCTATGCTGAAAATGCAATCGCAGTTAAAAAGAAAAAATGTGATAGATTTATCTTTCATACTTATCAGAAAAATGTCAAGACCTGACAGGATAAATTAAACATCTGGTTACAGGAAAACTCTGGATTTATAAACAGCACTAAGTTTACACGGAAGAATTGGGTTTTACTTCTCTGTTTTATTCTTACTGGCTAAAAATATTTAGCCAATGCCTGTTGTGCTGCTTCAATTCCTAGAAGATTTTTACTCTTTTTGCTTATGCAGATCATGGCTCTGCACTGCAAACTGAAAAGGACTCTTTGGCAAAAACCCTTTTTGAGACCAAACAGTCTCTTTGGTCTTCCCAAGGTGCTGTTTTCATTACAAGGGGAAAGAATCCCTCTTCAAGGAAATCTTGAAGGAGATTCAATTGATGTGGAGGTCTTTGTATTTAAGGTATCAGTAATTTCAATAGAAATTCAATAGAATAGAACTGTTCATCAGAAAATATCCCTTTACTAAAATTAAAACAGTTATTGATTTATTTCTACTGCTAAAATATCTCTATTGCATAGGAAATTTCTGATAAAATCCTGACATTAGGAGCACAAAACAAACTGTAGACCAAAAGCTGGGCTGGGGCTGTGGAGCAGGGATTCTGACCCTTCATGGCTTGCTAAATTCCTTGGAAAAAGGGAAACAAGTAGGACCCTTTCTCAAGGCCCTGCGCCTCTGCTAACCAGAGATCTTTATCCTAAAGTACTTCCAGGGACCCCCATCTTGCAGGAACACAGTGCATTACTCCACCCTTGGGTGCACTGATTCATCACAGCCTATTGTGTGTTTTTAAGCTAAACAAGCCCACACAAAAGTAGAAACAGCAGCTTATGTTCAGCCTGTGATTTGCATATTTAAATTCAGTGTTTAAACATGTCTTAATCTGCATGCTGTGCTCCATCTCTTGAAGTGGCTATTATGAAACTTATTTGTCTCTGAGAAAACGTTAGATGCCAAACTAAGCAACGTGTCTGGAAGACAGCAATCATTTTATCCAGCCTCCTCGAGTGCTTTGCCATCTTTAGAGCCATTCTTCCAGCTTTCCACAGCTCTGCTTCAGTCTGCAGTTCTGCTAAGGACTGTCCTCACCATTAATCCAAATTCCAGTTCTCTGCATAATATTATCACAAACACAATATTAGCACTTACAACTCAATTGCAAGAAACAGATAAACCCCATACTAGAGATGGATAAATACTATATGGGCTCTAGTGAGCTCCTAGGATCATAACTTTATGAATGAACAACTCTTTTCAGTAACTGCACAGCCTGTTTCTTTCCATCCCTTAAACCAAATGAACATTAGAATGGTTTCTCTACTCCTTAAGAATATGGATTTATTTGTTTCCATTAAAAAAAAAATCATTCCAACTTCAAGTTGCTCACAGTGCCAAAAATCACCTGAATGCAAACCGCTGAGCCTCAAGCCAAATCTGGGAAATGTGTCTCAAATAATCAGTTTATAGGTGTTTTAAGGCAACAACGATTTTTTAAATACTTCTGATAATTTTAGATAGGTATTGAAATAGAATTAGAATAATAAAAAACCTGCTTACTTTTCTGAAATGAAACACCAAGGGCTGAGAAAACCACCCAAAACATGAGTGAGACAGTTTTCAGAGAGACATCTCCTTTCAAAGCAAAAATCAACTTTAATCAAAAAACTTATAACTTTTACTTCAGTCTACGTTTTTAAAGAAATTTTCAACCTTTACCCTGAAACACAAAGAACTCCCACTGAACAGGTCTCCTTTCTAAAAATTAGAGTTAAACATTTACTGTAGCAGTTATACCACTCTATTAAAATGAGTAGTGACTGGTGAAGTTGGTAATCGTGTTTGCACTTCAAACCACAGAACAAACTTCATTTTTTTGTTTAATTAAAGCAGTTACTTTTAGTGCACTCATGAGCAGACACCAAACTCTCAAATGTTTGATTCTATGAAGCAAATAACAGCTAAATAAGCCTAACCACAAATTTAATTAGGATGGTGAAATGGCTCCAAAGGAAGCACAGTGGTCTGCTGTGACAAACCACAGACCAGGGGAATCCACAGGAGAGTTTAACTCAGAGCAAATGACCCAGCTGAAAGGGGCAAAGCTGAGGATGTCTTCAAGGAACGCACAGTTAACAGCTACAGAAAGTTGTTGGTTCATTTTTCAAGTGAATATGAATACGTTTAACTGCGGCATAAACAAAAAAATATAAGATCCAGCTGCAGGTTTATAGTTCTTCTCCAAGGAAGGATGGTACAGGTGTAGAAGCCAATGAAAATGTTTGTTTTCCTTTGCCTACAGAAAGAACGTGGCTGGTTTGCTTGTCTGATGTTTGGTGGTTTCTGTAGTTTTCTTTTTCCTTCCTCCCCTCCTCCCTCTCTTTTAAGTGGAGAGATCAAATTTAGCTGGATGTTTTACTGGAACTCACAGGGCTTGGGTCAGTCTGATTCTATTCAAATCCCAAGAAGTTAATATTCCACTTTACAGTTTCTCACCTGCTATCAGAGCTCTGGTGTCTCCTTAGAGCTCCCAGGGTCTCCTTGAGTCCCAGCCTCAATGCAACACCTCTTCCCTCACTTCCTCTGTGCTGCCTTTGATTCTCAATACACAGAAACACAACCCACCTCTGCAATCACAGGTTTCAACTTCAAGTTGTTTTTACTTTTCCTTTACATGCTTTAGAAACTTTTTTTTTTTTTAAAACTCATATCACAAGGCTATCTGGAGTGGTAAGACCTGTGACTCCACTCACTGGGATTTGTTGCATACCTCTGTGCTTCAACCCTCCTGTTTATGATGAGATGAGCAACATAAAATTTTATCTTATAAAACAAATCCAGTCAAAGAGTCAGGTCTGTGACACACAAGGGCCTTTACTGACTTGCAGAGACCTGCAACTACAGGCTGAGTGTAAAATATTGCACATGAAATGGCTAAAAGTTCCTTTACGTGGTACTTGGCCTTGTTCCGTGTTTTCTGACATGTAACTAAATTTCATCACACCAGCATTAATAATCTCTGCTGTTGTTCTTTTGCACAATATATTTCTTAAATTCCCTCTGCATTACCTGCAGGAAGGTGAACACACACAATGTTCTTACAAACACCTTTGCTGAGATCTCTACTGTCCCCAAAGCTTTAGTGCCAACACTGTTACTCTGGTAAGTAAGTGTGCACTTCTTTCCTTGGAACACCATTCCCAACCACATCCCAGGATTGCACAGCAAAACCCTCTCCATCAAGGAAAAGCTAGGGCCCCTGTGAGGGAGCTTTTCTTTAGGGCACCGAAGCATATTTTTCTTCATCAAACTTGTAAAATTGTGTTCTTTATACTCCAGCTGGTCCCAGGAATGGTAATCTGAAGGGGTGGAATGCAAAAAATGTGGTGGCTTGACTGAAAAAGTAGACACATTTTAACATGCTATCCAAAAAGGGCATAGCTGATTTCTTCTCTACAGGAATGATGATTTGCAAAATTGCTATGAATGTGATTTAATAAGCAAATTATATGCTTGTATTTAGCATTATATTTCTTTTAGAGTGTTATCATTTAGACAAGGTTTTTTACACAATAGATCCTGTCTTACATGGCAGTGGATGCAAAATTAGCATTATTAATTCTCAAAATTCAATGGTAAACAAGTGCAAGAAGTCCCAAACCTATCTAAAGAATTAATACTTTAACATAAATTTAGATAAGAAAGATTTAATATTTGACATGTGTATTTATTATTTTTATTATTTATTTTTATTGTATTGTATTATTTATTACTCTTTTTATTTAAAATATAGATTGAAATTACAGAACATTACACAATAAAATGGGAAGTGTAGCTTGAGGAGTAAAATGCAGTAATGATGTGACATTTTCCTGTATGACAAGTACGTGTGGAGGCTGGTTTGTGTCAAGTCACTATATCTTGGAAAAACATGGGAAACTGTTGCAAAGCTCCCATTTTGTTTGTTTTTGCAAAGGCTATTGCCATCACTTATTTCTGATACACCAAACTGTGAAAATAAAATCACTAAGTTGACTAAGAAGTCTAATTTAAAAGGTCAAGATTTTATCTTTTACCAACACTTTAAAAATGGAGATACCACTTATGATGGGATGAGTAACTCTGTAAAGAAAATACGGAATTTCTGCCTGCAGCTTTGAAATAAATATGGAACACCTTCCCTAAAGGAATATCAACCTCCTGCTCTAACTGCAGCATCCAGTGGGATATAGATTGCAACATTTCTATGCCCCTTGTTGTAAGTCCCATATGACAAATCTAAACCCACTGTACATTAATGCACCCACATCTCACCAACAGGTCATTTAGAGCACCTGCAGAGACACAGCACAAGAAAATTATTTAAAAAGTTTTAATAATTGAAACTTTTTAACTTTTATTAAAAAGTTTCTTCTTCAAGACGAAACTATTGGTATCTAAATTACACTTCATATACTACAAGATGTTAATTGGCATTTAGGTAATGCACTAATAAACCTAAATGCTCTAATTACACTAACAGCAGCACAGTACTGTGTGGATGTCGGCCACAACAACAGAATCACAGAAATGGGGTGGGAAAGGATTTCAAGAAGCTGTGTTTTCTCATTTCTATGCTTTAAAAATACCCAAGCAGATTTCTGATCTGCTTTGTAATTGTTTCAGATCTATATGTGATGAAAAAGCAATCAGTGCTTCCATGGAAGAGTGCTAATAAAGTGACTATTCTACCCATTTACTATCTAGTACATAAAATTGTTGCTTTGTCTGTTCCGTATGTAAAATGGACCTCACGTCAGAGAGCCAATGAGGTTGGAAAATCCCTCCCAGCCCATGGAGTCCCAGCTGTGCCCGATGCCCACCTTGTCCCCAGCCCAGAGCCCTGAGTGCCACCTCCAGCCCTTCCTGGGACACCTGCAGGGATGGGCACTGCCAAGCTCCCTGGGCAGCCCCTGCCAAGGCCTGAGCAGCCTTTCCATGGGGAAATTCCTGCTGGAGCCCACCCTGAGCCTGCCCTGGCCCAGCCTGAGGCCATTCCCTCTGCTCCTGTGCCTGTTCCTGGGAGCACAGCCCGACCCCCGGCTGTCCCCTCCTGGCAGGGAGTTGTGCAGAGCCGGAAGGGCCCCCGAGCCTCCATTTCTCCAGGCTGAGCCCCTTTCCAGCTGCCTCAGCCCCTCCTGGGCCTCCAGCCCCTTCTCCAGCTCTGTTGCCCCATCCTAAATACAGTAATAAAATAGATTTAGATGTGCAGCCACATCTCAGACATTTTCCACTCTGGAAAAAAGAGTTTGGAGCTCACTTTTAAGGGTGGTTGTGCACTGTGTTTTGGGTTGTACTATCCTGCCCAACTCAGCTCAGCAGATCTGACTGGAATTCCCGTGAACAGGAATCTCTTCAGCAGTTAATTAAGCAACTTGTATCTTTCTGACAGGACGGGTGTGATTTCAGTTCTCGGATTCTTTCTTTGGTCTCTGTTTTGTTGGTCAAAAGAAAAGATCATTACACACTACTGAGGGTGCTCCCCCTTTGCATCTTGAGATGCAAATGAAGACTTCAAATAGTGCAAACACATCTATTAAACATGAACAAAGGTAGCAAGACTCTGAGAGAAGGTGGCCTTTCATTAATATTAGATTAATGAAAAATCATGTTTCCCACTTACTGCTGTCATAATTTACAGCAATTCCACATGGGAAATTAACTTCACAGACCCTTTTTAACCCCTTATTTTTTAACAAGTGAAGGCAATTTAAAGTGAAAGAACAAACCCCTCATTTTGGTATACCTAAGACATTGATTGGCACATACAGACACAAACAATGAACTGAACCACTGGGCTGTATTGGATTTTCTTTTCAAATGCAATATGAGTAAGACTCACTATTTTTGCCTACTTATTCTTTATTGCTGTTGGGCAGTGGATGCAACACAGTATGAATGGCAGAACCAGCAGCTGTTATTCTACCACATGCTGGAAGAACAAAAAAAAACCCCAAGAAAACAACCAAAAACCATCTCCAGCTGTGTTTTTAAAAGTATCACTTCTTCTAAATGATCACAGGCCATGCATTTCTTTGACTTAGTTGAGAGCCAGGGCTCTCAGCCAGCTTGGTGCAGCTTTTACTAGAAACATGTAAGAATTAAGGAGCTGTCAAAAAATATCATTAGAGCTTTTTAGTGATTATTTTCCTTCACTAAGTCACTCCAAATTAGAATCTAATGCTTGCTTTCTTTTATGGCTTCTAGTTTTCTGGAGGTGAAAGAATACAAGCCACAAATGAAAAATCTGACTTGGTTTGTCATTAATTTTTAATTTGTTTTGAAACATTTTCTACATATCTTTGTAGGATTCACAATTAATTTTAGAGACAGTACAGCACATATCTGTTAATAGCAGAGAGATGGAAATCTAAATGTCAGATCCCAGAAGTGAGTTTGCCACTGTTCTGGAAGCACCACTGCCTACATGGTGAAGGCTATTCCTGAAGTCCACCACAAAAAAGCTCCCTGGCTGCTATATATATTTTTTAAGAAGTTTGTTTTTAAAAATAGGTTAAGATGTATTCTTTTATTTGTTAATCACACACCACACCCTCAAAAAAAAAAATCAGTTACTACTGGTTTGGCATTACTGGTTAGGTAGAATCTGAATTTAGAGCAATATCTAAGCATGAGTGCACTTTATGTCTTTGTTTCTGACAGAGCAAATGCTTTCCCTTTATTACATGCACAAATCTGCCTGCATTGAGAACACACTTCTACTCACCCAGGGACCACAAAGCATCACAGAGATGTAAAGTCAGCAGCACCACTCTGTATGGGGTCCCTGCTTTGGGTATTTATTATCCATTATGCCCTCCACATCCGCATGGCCACACCTGCCCCTAGTTTCTGCCACACTAATTCAGGAGAGAAAGGAAGGATTATCTGCTCTACTACTCCATGTACCAGGAAAAAAGTGAAGCATCTGCCCCTCTTGGCTCTCATGTGCAAAGTCTGCAACAACACATGTGAGGAAAGCCACAGAAACACACAGAGTGCATGTTTGTTACTGCACCTAAATTTAGGGATAAAGCTGATTCCTAACGAAAAGCATTTTTATTTGCATCTCTCCAGGTACATGTGCTACTGCTCAGAAAGGCTGAATTTGTGACACACCCTATTTTACCATGCATTCAGCAGGGTTTTTTTTCAATCTTGTAATTTTCCAGTGCCCCCAGTAAATCTGTAAAAAAATGAGAAGTTTTGAGCACTGCATGCTTACTTGTACAATAAGATGATTCTGTCTTCTTGCTTCTTACCTGTGTTATTTTCATTTATTGTGTTCTCAAAGAATACTGATCATGACAGATCGGAGAGCACTATTTCCAGAAAGCACTCTGCAAAGTATATAAGGATAGCAAGCTCTTGGTTTCCCTGGTTACCTTGAATTTACATGGCACTGAATTAAGAACAAAAACCTGTTAGTCAGAATCCTTATTGGTTCCATCTAGAAAGAGACTTTTAGACAATGTTAACCTCAACATTTTTCAGACTGACTAAAAAATAAAAAACAAAACACAAAAAAGCAGCAAATTTGTAAATATGATAACTAGAAACTGAATTAAGATAAAAGAATCTGCCATGCTCAGGAAGCTCTGGAGTTGATGTTATGATGAGATAACCAAGGGAGGAATGCATATGTCATGTACATGGCTTTAGACTGACCCAAGGATCCCAACTCCTGCCTGCTCTAGAGGTAGAATTCCCAGAAGATTGCCAAATTACTTTCAGACCTGGCTAATTTCCCCCCAAAATCAAAGTCCAGCATGCAGAATTAATATAAAATACAGCACTTTTACAAAAGGTTACTATTTTTGGAGAGCCAGATTAGGTTACAGCCTTCTGTGTGAGAACTGGCATATACATATTTATATATATATGTACACATGAAAGGTGTCCTCTGACTTTCACCAAACCCAGCATCAAGTGTTTATCTGCTGTTTAAGAGAGCACCAGCCCTCTCTGCTTTCCAGATTTCACAAGATCGGTGTACAGTGTAGCCCCCTGGAGCCAGGAAAAGCCCCAACACAACTACTGAAGTATTTCCTGATTGAAAATAAGCCTTGACATCAGCACTTATTTTATCATCAGCAGTGACATCACACCAGGCAGCAATGATTCTCTCTTTTTGCAACTTTCACTGGTGCAATTTCAGCAGCTCTTATCTGGAAATCACTAAATGTTATTAATGTCTTTGTCTCCATCATTGCTTCTCCATTTTTTCAATGTATTAAGAATTCATAGAGCAGGAAGAGCACAGGAGCATCACAGTAATTCAGGAAGGAAACAACATGAATACAGCTAACAAAAGAGGAGCGATGTAAAGGAGGGTTGAACACAAAATTGGGAAGGGTAAAAAGAATTTCAACCCTTGAGAAAGGGCAAAAGCAAGATTTTAAAAAGTATAAAGGAAAATCTGTATTCTCAATGATTAAATATATGTAAGGATGAGAACATAATTTAGCTCTCTACTGAAGTCTGTAGAATTCAGTAGCAATTTTGGCTACTAAGACTTTTAGTTTCCACATAAAAATAAAAATCCTCAGTATTCCTAACTTACAAAAAAAGTTCATATTCCCTTTCACTGAAAGTATTTAAGCATAACTTCATTTTATTATAAATAATATTGGAAAGGAAGAAATACAATATTACTGCACCTAACAACTCAGTCTTTAGCAGAAATTTTATAACAACCTGGAATCCCACAAGTAAAAGGTTGGAGCACTGGTACTTAGTTATAACACACACTCTCAGTCTTTCTGTTAAAGTAGATTTTCATCTCCAGGTTGGATGGGGCTTGAAGCAACCTGCTCTAGTGGAAGGTGTCCCTGCCCATGGCAGGGCTTGGAATGACCTTTCAAGTCTCTCCCAACCCAGGCCATCCCATGATTCTGTGTTTCTCTAAAATTAGGAAAACAAAAGAAAAATGACTGTATGCACGCACACAAAAAGCTGTTGATGCTCTGATTTCTTCTACCATCAGAAATAAAATTACTCACAGTGCAAGGAGCCACTGGCAATGCACACCTTCTGCTGCTTCTTTGCTTCTTGCTGCAGGAAAGTGGATCTCAAAGAGGGCAGAGTCCAATTTTCAGGTGCACCCAAGTACAAACCAACAGCCACATGGACAGGGTAAGAAAACCCCCACCAAAACACAGAACAAATATGTAACATTACAGCTGAAATTTTGCTGTGACACCAGGGCCCAGCACATATCACTGTGCCACCTGAAGTTTCCTCAAATACCAGCAAAAGGAAAGTAACTGTACTAGGATGCCAAATCTCTCTTCCCACTTCTCTCAAGAGAATGTGGCATGCAAACCATCAGGGAAAAAACATAGAGCTGCAATTCTACTTTACTGCCTGAGGGAGTAAATAAAAATAAAGGCATTTCACACACTGATATCTTCTTTAGGCAAAGAAATCTCTCAAATTTTAGAAGTGTTTCATTACCAGGCTCATCTAAAAAAAGTCTGCAACAACTAAAGCCAAAGCACAGAGCTGCTGCACAGGTTAGAAAAAACCAAAAATTTCTTGGGATATTATGTCTTGAATCTCTGCTACCAGATATTCTCCTGGCACAGAGAGAAGCTCTGGAGTAGAGTCCTGCTCTGGAAGGCAGTGATGGAGTTCTCCTGACCAGGATCTCCAGTGACCTGTACAACAGAAGCCTCTCAAAAAACCCTTTAATCAACAGATTTAATGCAGGAGTACAGACAGATACTCATCACCTGTGCCCTGCTGCTCAGCTGGTCATTTTATACAACTTTCTAATGAAAAATTAATTTTGCCTCATTTACCATGTTATTGTTTTCCCTTTAAACTTGCCTAGTATTTCTTCAAGCAGCTGACAGTAAGCTAAAAACCTTCACAGAGGCACCTCAGACTGGAACCACACTCTCCACTTCTGAGATAAGTGCAAACAAAAAGATCTGGAGATTTTCAGACTAGGAAATTAATACCCATGAAGCTGCAAAAGCGTGTAAGGAAGGTGCTATTGACAATCATCAAGTAAAAATTGGGAAAGAGCAAAGGGGGAAAACACAATCTAGTGCTTAAAGAAAAAAATACTATAGAAATAAATAATATAGAAAAAATACTATAGAAAGAATCTGGCCTTTAAACCCAATCATGCACAGTCTGCCAGATCTTTTTCATTTGTTCTCATGTTCCCTTTTCAAAAGGTTTGCTTTGTTGCTTTAATGAACTTTACTGCTCTGACACTATCACAAGATGGCAAAACAGAGATGTTTCAATTAGCTAAATAATTGAGCTTCTTGACTGCTGCAGAAGTCAATATAGAATCTATAAATTGGATTTCTTGCTGGATAGGATATAATGAATCATGGAATATAATGTTTGCAACAAGTTATGAAGAAGGATGAGTGGGTTTAGTTCATCTTTGAACCAAAACATTTCAAGTCTTCTCTCTGACTAATTCTCAACTAAACCTTCAAATTAGGTTTCCAAGCCTTGCCAGGGGTGTCAGGCTGCATCACATCCTGGCATAATTGATCTCTGAGGCTTGAGCAATTCCACTTTGAATAACCCTGATGGAACAGCAAAGAAAACAAAGGCTGTGAGCCACTCACCTCATATGGGCCCACAGTTTGGTGATCAAACATGGAAGGGTCTCTCCTCCTCCCCAGAGGAGCAGCACAGAGCAGGAAATGCACATCCAGCACAAACCTCACCAGGCTGCAAGTGTCAGGAGAACATCCCAGAGCAGGCACAAAGCACCTCCCACCCACAGAAACCACCTTTGCCAGGGGACAGGGCACACAGCTCAGCTGCTTCTGAGAGAAACAATCCAGACCTTGGGTTTTGAAATGCCAGTATTTGTGAACTTGTTCAACGTCTGTCCTAGGAACAATAAAACAATCCTGCAAGAGACCCCTTCTCTTTTACTGTAAAAACAATGGTTCAACCTTCTCCTCCCTGCTCTTGCCATCCCCTTTAGCCCACAACTGTTTCACTTTGGGGTTACACAGGCCATCAATTTTCAGAAAACTTTGAAAACTCAAAAAACAAATTTTCAGACACGTGATCTAAATTTTAACAGCTAACATCACTCTTTCATTGCATTTGAGTAACCCCAAGTTATATGACATTATGCAACACTAAACTCACTCAACACCTGAACCTAAAAACTGATCAAAAGCCTTTAGGTATTTAATCACTCTTTAACAAATATTTGCACAAAATAATTAGCAATTTTAATAGCTCATAGTTTTTAGATATGTGGTTAAATGATAATTAAATGGTTAAATTAATTATCCTCACAAATCTAATCTAACAATAGAGATGTGGTCAGGTACCTACCAGCTTTCTAGTTTGAATTAATTACATGCCAAGTAGATTTATCTTTATGTATTCTACCACAATAGGCGCACATTCAACCAACAATCAAATGAAGGTTCTTTGTCATTACTCTTAATTAAATATATTTAATTACAGTAGAACGACAGGCTTGCAGATTCTTTAGTCAGTGTTACTTTGGTTTCTGACACATTAACCCAGTTTTTACACTGAGAAGGGGCTGGGATTAGCACCAAAAAAATTATGCAAAAGATTTCATTTATATACCAGAACATAATACATGAGGAAATTCACTGTGAGCACCTCAGACTGGAGCTTTCAGTGCCCCTTTCTTTTAACAAGCCCCTGTTCAGCTGACCCACTCCACCTCTCTGCCTCCTCAAAATGCACCTCATTTCATGGGCACGACAAATGGCAATGGCTCACCTCAATTTTACCTGGCTCCAAACTTATAACCTCACAGGATAACCACTATCAATAAAGATATATGGTTGATATTTTGAATTTTATGATTTTATGATTCTTATGATATTTTAGAATTATTTTTCTGTGGCTTTAAATAGTCTTTAGTTTGTTGGGGGTTTTTTATTACTGTTATTTTTAATTTCACTTACAGGAAGTGTGAAGAATCAACCACTCACACCTACTTGTCCTTCTAATATCAACGTTTGTAGTTGCATCTTTCATGTCTTGTCTCCAGGCCCCACCAAGTGCCTTTCACTCATCAGAAAGGAAGAATGAAGAGGTAAAATGCATTAATGACAACATCCCTTCTCCACATCCCCTTGGCTACTAAGTTCAGTAAATTCATTGACAGTTTTGTATAGTTTAAAAAAAAAAAAGAAAAAAGTTAAACAGTTAAAAAAAAGGGAAGATGAGAATAGCAAACTAAAACCATGAACCTTCAGCAGCAATTTAAAAAAAGCATTTTAAATCTTATAAAATTAACCAGTGCACACCTTAACACCTACAACCAGAAAAAAGCATTCCAGGCTGTCTGGATGACTCTCAAAAATCATTGTACATTGTCAGGACTTCCAGTAAAGAACTTAGCAAAATCTCCAACAAACCCCTTATGAATTGAATATATTTTTCTCTCTTTTTTTCTATAACAAAGTCTGCTCCTGGAAGAGTCACCATTTGCCACCCCCAATGAGAGTTCTGTACAGGTACACACCAGCACTATCTCAATTCAATTAGGTGAAGAAAGAATTAAAATACTTAAGTCTGCTCAAAGTGATGGCAAATTTTATAATAAGCTTAATCTGTATATTACTGCAATTAACAGCAGTTTCTCCATTAAATTTCATAAAAAGCAGTATTTGAGCATCTCTCTATCCAGCTAGAAAAAAGAGTGCTCAAACACCATATCCAAACTTAATGAAATGATCCTGCAGCACCCTAAATCTTGGGTTCCACAGGGTTACAGGAGTCAGAGACCTTTCAGACCTTCAAGACCATAAATGCAGCATCATATTTCCACTGCCACTACCTTTGATGGAGGCCAAAGAGACAGGAGCTCTCTCCAAAGTTCAAAGTCACTTCTAGGCCCCCTGGTCTTTAAACAGAAACTCTCTTCCAATTCCTGCTGCTGGGGCTTCTCTTTTACCTTGTTACAAACACCAGGAACCAGACAGCAGAGATCTCACTGGCACACAGCAAGACAGACAATGCTACCTGAGATTTGCTTCAAATTTACAGAAACCTGAATTTATAAAACTATGACCAAGAAGACACTCAGAGCCAGCAGCCTAATCACCCAATTAGAACAGTGCAAATATGATAATTCCATTAACAGGTTTTACATTTCACCTAGAAAACACCGACAACCAACACCCTGCTACAAGGTGAAGATCTGAAGTGGAATTATGTACCTAAAAGCCTTTATGCAGCAAAGGTTGGGCATTTTCTACCTTATCCAACAGCACCTGGTTGCAGCTGAGCTGCTCTGTGGCCCAGAGCTCTGCATGGGTTAAAGCTACTCGCCCATCCCAGTGGCCAGAGGTAGAAGTGTCCAAACAGAGACCCAACAGCTGCTCAGAGAAAAGACAAAGCAAAATCCATCAGTGGAGGAGAATAAAGGTTTTCCAACCTGTCTCTCAGCATCTTATTTCAGTTATCCCATGGAAAAACAAGCAAGGCCAAGTCAGCATAAACAACTTTCCTGGGCTTTTTCCATTTTCTCCTAAACCTGCTCGTGGCATTGTCATGGTCAAGCATCGTACCAGTCTTGGTCAAGACTCCAGTTTCTTTCTTTCCCATGTGCAAGACTCAGGAATCTTCATGTGCTTTTCATTTCAAATGAAACATAATTTTTCCCCCCCATTTGATACAGAGGTTTTATCTGAAATCTTAAAGCAGCCTGAAAAAAAAAGCTCCCAGCAATAAAAATCCATGAGATTTCAGTCCCAGGTCCTAGGTTAAGGCCTTCCACCCCCTGCTCATAAACAGATGATAAATGTTATCACATAACTTGAAGCAGCTTTCTTAGAAGTTGTGGCCTTATGCAAATGCCTACAGACTAAAGGATCTAGATCCAGAATGATCAGAACAGCAAATTATGTTTTTGTGCCACAGTAGTTGCTTGCAAGTGTGTCAGCACCAAATTCAGAAAGTGTATATTCCAGTAGGAGGCTTTCCCAGAGGTATGATTTCTCAAAGGTTAATATGCAATTAAAGCAGCAAATTTATTATACTGGATGGAATTTCTAAAAAGCAAACACACAATCTGTGTTCAAATTACTTTGGAATGGATATTTCTATTAAAACTCCAGTAAAGTCTGTTCAATAAATTACAGCATTTGTAATTAGTTATTTCAATGAAGCATGCTTGGCATATCAAATATTCATGAACTGATGATACGAGGCAGAAATCTATGAAATACAAGATATAATTGAGTTCCTATGTGATTAATCCACCATTGTTTTAGCAACAATAGAATTCTACATAATCTGTTCCACTTTATGTAATGTATGTTTTAACAGTTTAATAATAAGCTTTAACAAGCTGGACATCCATTCAGTGTAGGGTTTGAGTGCTCAGTGAACATATAATCTGCTTAAATGTGCCCTCACTAACCAATGTTCATCCATATATCATGGAATGGCTCAGGCTGGAAGAGACCTAGTTCCAATATTGTAAGGTTTATTTTATAACCAATTGACAAATTTTCAAATATAAAGGCAACCAACACATTATTTTCCTGTAAAAGTAAGTAAAATGTATGGAAGCCTCTATAATATCTAATTATTGTCATTCCCAGGCTACTTTTACATACGGCTGAATACCAAATAAAATTAAATCGGTGCTAAAATTAACAGAATGCTTGCAGTTATGAGTGCCCTGAGTTTGTAAATTGATCTCTAGCTAAAAAACTTTTAAGTAAACTGGTGAAAGAAAGAACTCTAAGAAAAAAAAAGGCCTTTGGCTTCCTGGGCATCTCTCAGGCAGCCACTGCAGAAGTAACAGAGAGAGACAGCCTCCTGGCTACCAGTTTTGGATTTCAGCCTTCACAGACACTTTCCAAGACTTTATGAAAAAATCCAAGCTATATTTTCCAGTATTGCAAGAGTCTAACTTAAAGTGACAAATCTAGTACAATTTCCTTTTGAAGACTTCTGCAATCTTCAAACAGAACAAAAGAAATTAGAAATTAATTGTTAGCACATACAGAACCTTCTAGATGCTTAAGGAGTACCTCATATGTTAGATAGTTTTGAAGTTCTCTGGTCGTCTATGGCCATATGTAAACAGAAAATCTTCCCTCATGTGCCCTTATCATCTATTCAATCATATAGTAAAGATGTCTGTGGCATCAGACCCTCTCAGTGCTGTGATCCAGGTTAAGTCAGCCTCTAGTTTCATCATGGACATTGATAGAAGACAGGAAAAGTGAATGAGAAGAGCTTCATCAGACAAAAGACTGGGTGATTCTAAAAATCAGACCTGAGAAGAACAGGAATTTTATTCAAATACCATTAAGATGAAGAGAGTCAATACAAGCTTCTGCTTTGCCCAGAAAATACCATTTACAAGCCTAATGGAAGGTTTTGCTCTTCTCCTTCCCTCCTCCAGATTAAAAAGTATCTCCAGGTTTTTACCTGAGAACAAAGTTCCCCAATCTTAACATCTTGGGTTTTTTGTAAAATTGCTTGATATCAATAAGAGGAGGAGAACTTCATCACTTTGCAATGGCAGCAGTCAGGCACAAAGTAAATATTTCCATTTCCTTTGCTGTCCTACCCTTTGATTCCATATTCTCTGAACAGAGAGCTTTATCAACATATTACCATTTTTACTATTTACCATAATCATGGCTTGGTTACCATTGACTACTGGAAATTTTCCAGAGTAGATGAATTTTTTTGTTTTGTAGAATCTGTAAATTTTGATGGAGGTAATCAGTTTCCACCCATATAAACAAAACTATTTTTCACGTGCACACTACTCATCATCACAAGTTGCTTCACAGGAGCATGAACAAAGGTTCCCTGGAAACTGTTGCCTGGTCTCTTAGCTTAGAATCAACCCAGCTCCAGAATGCTGGAGAAAACTGTTGCTGTAGCTCACAAGAACAATTTTGCAAATATTTTCTGGGACCTGTTTGAGGGAATTCCCACTAAAAGACTCCAAGAAGCTGGAAGTCACTACAGGAAAGTACTCACACTACTATATTTGTAAGTAGTCAACTTCTTTAACTGAATAATTTTAATTTATTTTTAAAAGCAGAGTGACACCTCTAGTCTACAGTGAGCCCTTCCTACTTTTTCACATGCTTCCCACTCATCAAGTGGAATAGTTAAAATTTGGAAGACCAAGACAGTTCATCCTTACATAACTCTTGTGCTCCAGAGATGTTTGCTTTGATGAACAACTGAAACCAGCACAGTATAAGGTTTCAAGGATTAAGCATGGAAGAATATAAGATAAAAAAGCACAATCTGCCAATTTAAGTGGAAGCAACTAGAATCACTGCACACAAAATAATTCAAGTCACATATTATTTTTATTAATTATTGACTAGGGTCAATTACTCATTAAAGTTCCAGTTTGAATGCTGTTTTCACCTTAGACAAGAAAAAAATATAAGCAGAAGGAGAATAGTTCTTCTTACCTATTCTGATACAGTGACTTATTTTATAGAGCAAGTCAGCACTGAAAGTACCAATAATTTTTATAAAATAAACCTTCTACCTAAATATTGTTGTTTGTACTTATTAAAAGCATCACCATCCCCTGAGCTCAATCATTTCTTTAATACAATAACTAAAAGAAAAAAGACAACAACCAAAAAAACAACAACAACAAAAAAAAAAAAAAAAAAAAAAAAAAAAAAAAAAAAACCCCACATATCTAAACCCAGCAACATTAAAGCTAGAAGATTAAAAAACCCAAAGCAATGTTTTGAAATACAGTGAAATAAACTCCACATCACTTTTGCCTGCTTATGGAGAGGCCCTTAGCTCTGTTCCCACGCAGTTCACCCCAGTGCCCAGCACTGAGCACAAGTCAGTTTGTAATGTCACAGTGTTCCAACAAAAAGGTTCTCGTGTGCACCTTGTGAAAGGAATCGCCACAGAGCATGCTCAGGAGCTAAAGGAAACCTTCCATTCTTTGATTTTATGTATAATATTTGTCTTGATTAAAAATTTAATCATAAATCAATCCCTGAGCTTCAACCAGACTGAAAAATGACTGGTAAATACCACAAAACAACATAATCCTTGGTGAATATTTGGCTATGGTGAATATTTGTTACTTGCAGGCAGTTGGGATATACCTAAAATACTGAAAATATTGAGATTCTTCTCAGAAGTCAAACACACTAAACCATAATTAGGAGGGGGATTCCTCCCCCTTTCATGACACTCATTAATGCTCAAGTTGTGACTAAAATTAAAATGTATGTGGATTCTCCCTGTTGTCTAATTCATACAACAGAATCTTCTGGTGACAATTGTGAAGTACACAGGTATTTATTAACCTGAGCATTACTCCATGGCTCTGTGCTGTGCTTAATACTATAAATATCCTTATAACTTGATACTCACCCTACCATTCCATATTTCCTCAACTCCTTCCTCATAAGGTCATTTTCCCCCTTCTGCTAATAATTCCTGGTAAGCGTCTTTAAGTCTTAATTTTTGCCTGAACTTCTCACTTTTTGTGTTCCCCAATCCACCTCAGCAGCTGAAAAAAAACAAAACAAAAAACCAAAACAAAACCAAACCACCTCGAGTTACATCTCTTTCCTGCAGCAAGACTATTTATATCCCCTAGTTATTTTCTAGAGGGCATCACTCCTTAGCTGTCCCTGAATTCCTCTGAAGAGACCCTCAGCTGTGCCTTGGTACCTTCAGCGTGTGAGGCAGTCCTTGTTAGTTAGTGTCACCATGAATAATGCACTTCAGTGTTTGAGAGCACGTCTTTTTAACAGCTGCCTGTGTCCCAGCATTGCCATTTACTGCTGGCCACAAAGCTTCCCTCCTTGGGAGAGCTCTGCTGGTTTGCCTTTTCCAGCCTTACACTGCCTGACAACGTGAGAAACACTGAGCTACTTCCTATGGATTTATAAAGCCAATTTCTGCCTATGGAGACTAACTTGTTTTTATTATAGGCAGCACAACTGACTGTTCTTCATCACGAGCAGAAACATTTACCTGGCTCAATGTGAGCAGTGCTTTTAGTGCCATACAAGTACTTTAGTGCACAGTGATGCTCTTGGACAGTAAATGTGACATCTTCCCTCTGCCTTGCTTCTGGGGAAATTGATTGTGCTGCCCTGTGTCAAACCACACATTCAGAGGTGCAATATCTAAATGCATTTTAATGACTGTACTCTCACCTGCTCACTTGGTCACTATAAATATCCCCAAATAATTTCTCTCTGAAGAAATGGGCCTCCTAGCATTCACTTCAACACACTATTCATTTTGGTAACTTTCCCAGCTCTGAGCCAGTATCCAGTTTTGAAGCACTTAGGAAACTTTTCACACAATGTGAATGGAAGTTCCATGCACAGCACTTGGTCCCTGTTCAGTTTTATTTACAGATCCATCAGAGGAAGACTTCGTGACAAAACCACTGCAAGAGCAGCTTCAAATTTTGAAAATGTTGAGGTTTTTTATCCTCTTTTTAAAACCCAAGTATGTAATTTGTTCAAGTATCTTAATCCAAGTTACTTCCTGTCATCAAATTAGTTTTCTGGGTCATCTTTGCTCATGTTACTTCATTACTAGGGAAGAGACCATCCCCCTGTGCCAGGCACTGGGGAGGCACCTCAAGATCCTTGAGGGTCCCTTCCAATGCAGAATATTCTGTGATTCTGGGTGTTGTGTCCAATTCTGGGCCCCTCTCGGCCAGAGAGCCCTGGAGAGAGTGGAGAGTGTCCAGGGCAGGGAACAGAGCTGGGAAGGGGCTGGAGCCCCAGCAGGGGCTGAGGCAGCTGGAAAGGGGCTCAGCCTGGAGAAATGGAGGCTCGGGGGGGCCCTTCTGGCTCTGCACAACTCCCTGCCAGGAGGGGACAGCCGGGGGTCGGGCTGTGCTCCCAGGAACAGGCACAGGAGCAGAGGGAACGGCCTCAGGCTGGGCCAGGGCAGGCTCAGGGTGGGCTCCAGCAGGAATTTCCCCATGGAAAGGCTGCTCAGGCCTTGGCAGGGGCTGCCCAGGGAGCTTTGCAGTGCCCATCCCTGCAGGTGTCCCAGGAAGGGCTGGAGGTGGCACTCAGGGCTCTGGGCTGGGGACAAGGTGGGCATTGGGCACAGCTGGGACTCCATGGGCTCATGGGCTCAGAGAGCTTAGCCAACCTTAATGATTCTATGAGTCGGTGATTCTGTGAAAGGATGATTCAACATAGATTTTAACTCCAAATCTATCATACACAAATATTACAAAGGTCAAAAATCACATGAAAGAAATTTAAGATTATTCTTTAAGATGGAAATAATCATATGTAAAGACATCATTACATGAACTGCCCTTGGGTTAAACATCTTCAGTGAAAAGTTAAACTGGTCCTCTCTATTAAGAAAGGATTTTTGGTTCAAATTTCCTTGTCCTTGAAGACAATTCAAAAGTCTTTATAGCTATATTACTGCTTATGTAAATAGAAACACCTTCATGTTAACATGTAGAGAGACATTCTGATTATCATTATTGACAGGCCAATGGAAGAGAAAAAATAATCACATTTTGTAGGCTGACTTCTTCCCTCTAATGCCTGGCCTTTCTGGCTGAGATGCCAGACTCATGACCACACTGCTTAATTCTTTTTCAGTCAAAGATGATGTAGAGTTGCGAAAAAAGCTGTGCCTCCAATGAGACCTAGCCTTGTACACATCTAGTAAAACTGGTATTTCTGAGTTTGAAGTTTCTCAAAAGACAGATCTTTGCCTTGGAAATGCAACTCTCAGTCAGTGACTTTGTTGGTAGAAGGTGAAATAAGATGCAGCTTGTGCTGCACTTAATGTAATAAAATGGCACAATACAAACCTGATGTACATAATAGATGGTTACATATATCAAATTACACATGCACAGGTAAATTTTTTAAAAGGGTGACCTTCTATAATTTCTTAGGCAGTCTTAAGCCGTGTTAAAAATACATTTAAAATTCTGATGGTTACAGTTCTAAAGCTGCTGACTCATAATGTCTGAAAATGTAACAGCAAGTAGGATCTTAACTTGATGCATGATTTACTGAACCTTTATGATTTATATGAATTATTAATCCTTTACTACTTAGATGAGCTGGTACAAAATTTATCATAGATTTGAGAAATTAATATTACTTATATTTAGCCTACTGTTGTATTTCTTAATTCAATCATAGTGTTTCATCAAAACTTCTCAAAGCTCCTCTATGGTTCTGAAAATCCTTGGCAGGGAGGAGAGAGGCAAAATAATAAAAGCATCATTGAGTTTGTTTTGCAGATGGATGGACTATAACCCACTTTAGTAAGGATTAACTATCCCAAATAGATGGCCAAATTCTGTAAAGCACAGCTCTGTGACCCTTGCTCAGCTTTGAAGCCTAAGACTGCTGCTGAACCAGCCCAAAGAAAACATATAAAATAAAGAGTTAGGAGATTCTTACAGCAGTAAGGAACAAATAACAAAAACTTTGGAGCTGGTAGTAGTTAAGAGAAAAACACGGACTTGAAGAGATGTAAAATGAGTTGGAAAGTGGCAGTTCAGAAAGATCAAGAATCCTCACACTCCAGCAAGCAGCACAGGCTGTCACCTTTCCATCTGGGAGGTGACTCCCTGCCCAGCAGTGACTCAGCGGTCACTCCATCAAGGAGGTGAGACAAGACTTGGCCTGTGTTAGTTCCAGCCTTTGCTTTCTGTATTAGCAAATAAACAGCTTCTCTCCGTGCTATCAAAATCTTATCTTCTATTCATTATGACCATTACTCACTATTCCTTGGCTTTTTTTGCCTCAAGCTAACAAAATCAAACTGATAATTCCTGGAGTTCCTACCTGACATTAACAGCATCTGGTGCTTTGTTATTCCCAAGGGTTCCCAGTGCCTCCCAAATTTCATCACCAGTTCTTCACAAACAGCTCAGTTGTCTAGAAAATAGCTCCCTACTTATTTCACCACTAAGACTCACTACACAACCACCTCAAACATTCCATAATTATGTTCTTGGCAACTATTTAGAATTCTCAGCTCATTTATTCTGTCCTACAGCCCCCCACCTCTCCCTCGCCTGTTCCCCAAAGATTCAGTCTCATCATTAATTACCACCCTAGTATTTTGTACTCCTCTCAAAGAGAAGCTTTACTAACACCATTTTCATTTGTAAGGTATACTTATCTAGTACTGCACAGAAATTAAATAGGAGGTCAATGTAATAAAGGCCCTTAGATTTCTGCATAGAATTACCAGCTTGGATTCCGTTTTATGCATCTGACCCTTGTTCACTACCAAGCAACAATTTACTGGTGGTCCAGTGAAACGACAGAATTGTTACCCAAGGAAACCCTCATCACCTGGGGAGAGAGTGATGTGCAACAGAAAATGGCTAGGGCATGTTTTTTTGAGGTTGGTTGTATAACTTAGGAATGTGGGGTGTTTAGTTTTTTCTGTGTTTGTTTTTTGAAAGGGGGTCCAATAATCTCCAGGGGACCATGGTTGGAGAGAGCTCTGAGCAACCTGGTCCAGGGGAAGGTGTCCCTGCCCACAACAGGAAGCTGGAATGAGATGACCTATAAGGTTCCTTCCAACCCAACCATTCTGTGATTCTTTGTAAAATTCCATTCTAAAATGAAATTGTGGATATGTAATCTTTTCAAAGAGGAAGAATGTGGAAGAACACACAAACTTATACATATAGCTTAAACACCAACTGCAGTGCTGACACACAGTCCAAGCAGCAGCAAAGATGCTCTGGCCACATCCATTTTATACCTTCTGAACTTTTTTCCCTGCAAGGACATTATGCATTTCCTGGTCACTTGTGCCACAAGGGTCTTTGGCAGCAATTTAACACCCTGTTAATTCTGAGTTTTCTTGCTAAGTACTTCTCCCTCATTTACTTCAGCCTGACTTTCATCAAAGATTTCTTCACAATACCCAATTCTAATGCCATGAGAATGCTCCATTTCACAAGGGCTCCAGGAGCATTCATGCTTCACTACATTTCTACCCAGTACCCCACAGGTAGCACCAATGTTGTCTGAGACCTTCAAAGGCCTTCCCACTTCAGGAAAAAGCTCAAGCATGTGCAAATGTAAAGATGAATACTCCTGTTCTTCACGGTCCCCCAAAACACCCTTCCATTGTACTTTTAATCTCCTTCCTTTCCTCTATTAAACCACACAAATATATTTTTGTTCTTCATGCAATTTTCAAGCCACCCTTTGTTTTTTACACTTCAAGGTATTCTCACAGTCCCCCTATGGTTCCCACAAGCTTCTCTCTCAGTGTTCTACCAACAGCTATCAACCAGCTCTGTAACCTGTACAGGCTAAGGCCTCTTTGCTGAGGGATATTCCTATCAATAATTTAAATTCCTCACAGGTATCCATAACTGAGCATCTTCAGCTGTTTCCTTATTGTGACATGGCTCCTTCTCATCCCCAGGCTCAACAGCTGCGGAGCTCTGTCACAACCATATCTCCCTGTATTTATCTAATAAAGCTGCAGGGCACCAATCAACAGGCAAATTAATCCATTTCATTTGACTGCTATTAACATCATTCCCTGTTAAGTGATTCCCAAACATTTTTCCTTCCTATTGACTCAGATACAGATGAAAACCACAAACAAAGTTCCTGGACAGAAGGCTGCATTTGGCTTACAGCAATCTAGAGACACTTGTATGAAGTGGTATAATTTTTTTCTGCTTAAACAGTTTCCACTGTATTTGGACAATCCCAAATCCTTCAGGCCAGTTGGAAATTGGCTTGAGAGGCAGCTTGGCCCATCAGCATATGGAAACTTATGATCCTTGCCCAGAAGCTGAAGCTCTACCAGCCCAAGCTCTTATTTTTTGCAGCAAACTGGATGTGAGCTACAATTCCAACTCCCTCCAGCCTTCTACCAAATCTGTTCATTTGAGGCTGCCATTGGACACCTGGATACGTGGGACACCCTAACCAGACACGATGCAGTGGTGTTAAGGAGACTTCCCCATTCAGCCTTCCAAGGGCTATGGTTGTGTTCAAGGCTGCCAGGACGAGGGACGAGAGGAGAATCTTGACTTCACATTTCAGAAGGTTAATTTATTATATTATGATATTATACCATATTAAAATGCTATACTAAAACTATACTAAAAAGAATAGAGAGAAAGGATCCATCAGAAAGGACAGGAGAGGAATGAATAACAAACCTCGTGACTCTCAGAGTCCAATGCAGCTATGTCTTTGATTGGTTATTAAGTAGAAACAACTCATATGGACCAACCACAGATGCACCTGTTGGTAAAAAATGTCCAGACCACATTCCACAGCCATCACACAGTTATTGTTTACATTTCTTTTCTGAGGCTTCTCAGCTAGGAGAAAAATCCTAGCAAAGGATTTTTCATAAAATATCATGGCTACAAGGGGCCACTCTGGCAGACCAGATGCTCATGGTCCTGGAGGTCTCTTCCACCCCAAATCTATTCCATCATTATATGAAACCTCCCTCTGTTATTTTCAGCTCCCCACAAAAGAACCTTCTACAGCTGTCCTGTCCCTGACTAGAGACAGGAGGCTTTTCTTTAACAGTTAAAACAGGACCAGGAGCATTAGTTGGCTTTTGTTTGAGCCTGTTTTACAGCTAAGTATAAACATATTGCAAAGCTTAACTTCTGTTCCCCTGTTCCCTGGGACTTGGGCTTCCTTTGTGAGATGTTTCCTCTCCTGAAAAGAAAGACAAAACACTCTCATACTTCAGCCTGGTGATTTGTATTATCATTTGCTATTTATAAACCTGATTTTAGTTCTCTAAATAATTCTGAAATTTTAATGAAAGAGGTATACGGAAACAAAAATATAATGAAGGCAAACAAGCAAGGAAAGGATAATTGGATTTTTCTCAGGCTATGCTAATCTGTAGACTATAAATGCTGTGTGCTTACACTTGAATACTGTTAATTTGCATGTAGCTGGGAGCACTGGCATGAACCACCAACATATTAGATCACAACACCTGACACTGGATGCTCTTTCAGACATCAAGCATTTCATCCTGGAATTAGTTGAATAAGCATATTTAGACACACAAACCTACATTTCTTTTCTACAACTATAAATCAGAGGAGATTTTTTAAAGACTGTATTAGGCATAATCAAGTGTGAAAGTATTTGATCAAATGCTTCTAGCAAGCAGGAGCTAACTACAAGGTATAGATGCAAAGGCTGTTTATGCCTTGCTGGGCAGAAACAATCATTCAAACATTGGTATTCAGACAGGAAAGTGCTTGTCAAGTTCAAAATGCTAATCACTGCTTGCTGAGAAATGCAGTGGTTCCCAGCTGTAGGGAGAGCAACACGTAGCTGGCAGCAGCTGCAGCAGGTTGTTCTCTCCACCCAGGGATGGAATTCCTGGTCACCAGTGTGTCCTGGAAAATTTACAGGGCAAGAAACAGCAATGCTTGCACTAAACATTAAAAAAAAAAAAAATCAGAAGTTTTGTAATCCTTAAATCAGAACACCACCTTTTCAATCAGCAAAATGAGTTCTCTAGGGTTCACAATGATGCTACTTTGAACAAAGAGTTTGCTCAATGAATCCAGACTAAGCAGTATTATTCAATTATATTAACTATTCAAATTACATATACATAAGTTCTCATGTATGTTTTCCCTAATAGTACCATTTCTGTAAAAAAAACCAACAAACACACAACTCAAAACCAAAAGAAAACCAAATCTACAACATTTCTTTAATTGATGAATATTTTTTTCTTGCTGAATATTTTTTCTTGTATTTGAAAAAAACACAAGTTTAGGGACTTTAGGGAGTATGAAATATGATAAAAGGACAAAACTGGTCACAACTCCTGTTTCAGATTTAGCCTGCAATCAGATATATGTGTAAGGATCCTTGCATCAACCCCACTGTTTTTAATCAATTTTTGCATCTTTTTCCCCTAATCCTGGCAGCCCATCTGAAAATACACACATGCTATGGAAATGGAATAAGTCTCAAAAAAACCCCAAAACCAAACAAACCATCAAACCTTTATGAGATATGCCCAATAAAACATTTAACTCAATACCCAGCCTCCATGCAGCTCACCAGACCTATCAAAGATAGAACTTCCAGCAGCCTTTCCTTCTCTGAGGAGCTCAGCAGTGAGAGCTGCCAGGGTTCTCTTCATTCTCCAAGCCCAGGGAAGAGCCTGTCCTTGACTGGAAACACCTTATCACCATGGTGCCTCCCAAACACATGACCCTGCATTGAGAAACAGCTTAAAAACAGCTGAAAGACCCAACCGAGCAAACAACTGCAGCAAAAAAAAAAAAAAAAAAAAAAATACTATGACAAAAGAACTGAAAGGAAGATTTCTCCCAGACCAAGCTCTGGCTTACTCTCAGGGATGCAATAACCATGCTTAGTTTGATCCCAACATCTCAGGCACACAAATGTTGTTTCACTCTGGACATTCTTGATCTTCATGTTCAGTCTTCTTAATCTTTGAGTATTTTGATCTATTTTTGTCCTCCTGTGTTATCCTTTTCCCTTGTGATACATCTGACACTGTGCCCATCCCTTGCTCTGATGACTGAGCTCACTGAGGTTGCTATGATCCTTAAGTGATTTAGGAATAACAACAGATATAACAAAAATGTTTCCAACATTCCATAGTCTGTATTGCTTCATATTTTGGGAGCTTTTCATATTTGGGAGCTATTATAACACTCTGTAGTTATGGCAATAATTGTTTCATATGGACACTACTGAGAGCTGCAACGGAAACCAAACCCTGAAAACAAACGTTTCTATTCCTCCAAGATGCAAACACCACTGACATCAGAACAACCAACAAGCAGAGACACAGGACTCTGGAGACCAAAGTTCCATTTCGGGCTCTGAGTAACACCTCAGTGACATTGATACGTCACTCCACTCACATTTCTTAGTGGTCTTTGTCAAATGGGGATAAACACAGCACTTTTAGGCCTATATGAAAGCCAAGGGATACAAAGCTGGTTATTACTATTAATAGCACAGAAACCAGTATCAGCCTCTACCCAACTGCTGCTAAAATCCAAAACCAAAGCTAACAATTAAGTTCTTGTATTTCTAGACAGGCAGTATCATTACATAATTAGAGTAACCAGGATCACATCTGCTGACTCATTGTACTGCCATTGTATCCTTACATGCTTTTCTGACTATATTTTTCTTTTCCTTTTTCCCCTCCTCAGGTTCGAAATAGTCAGTGCTCAATTTTCAAAGGCTTTATGCATGCAAACAGCTTAATTTCCAGAAACACTCCATTCCCCTACCTGCTTAATATCAATGACTTGCTTAAAATAAAGTAGAAGATTGCTTTAAGATGCCTTGTTATGCCAGCTGACAGATTTTATAACACAAGGAAATTATGGGACTGAGATGAAGTAGCCTGGAGGTTCAGGCTGTTTATATTTCTTCGACATAACTCTTCAGGTACAGATATAAATAAAAACTGTACATTCAGGGCCTCAAGAATTCAACTGCGTATTTGGAGAAGCACTGGATATATGAGTTCCATTGAACTCAGTTGAGCAGTAGCACTCAAAAGTAGTCTTCTGTCCCATTATTGCACACTTAATTACCAGTTTATACACCAAGTTCCACCAATCCCTTAAAATTTCTTTGCAAGGGTGAAGCGTTTAAGAGAGATCTGCGTACAAAAGCCTTTAAATATCAGGCTCTTCAGTTCATTAAAACCTGAACAGCATTATATCACTATGAATTCTACCCATTATATTCATCTGCATAGAAGTTTTCAATAGCAAATAATAATTTTGAATAAACATTTCCAAACTCCTGTTGCAGAGGAAAGTCTTATTTTTGCACATTTCATAAGAAATTTCACTAAAACAGTTCAATATATGAGTTCAGCAGTACATCCTCATTAGTGCTTTGTATTTACTTCAGTGAATTTCACTGGCCCTTCAATTTCCCAAGCATTGCATTTTTGGATCCCCCAGGGTAACAAATCATGACATCCCTAGGAAACTCCAAATCATGCTATTACACACATAAAATACATGTCCAGTATATGTGATTGAAATCAAGACCTTTCTAATGCAACTTCTGAAGTAAATATAAAGTATATTTTCAAAATCAGTGTTGCATTTTATTAGCTACCGCACATAAAATTCAAAGACTAAACCCACCGTGCAATCCTGGCAACAAGCAATTTTTTGTATAATCAGATCCTGAGCACCTTTCTGAGGTGCCTCAAGAATAATAATTTACAGCAGAATTGCTCTGTGTCAATGGCTACAAAATTTATAACTTGTCCTGTGAAGGTGAAATCAGTTGTTCTGCACCTCCTGTTTACACACAGTTCCACCCATTTTGTTCTTAAGTTAACACAGTTATCTCGCTGGTTTAGAGCGGTGAAACACTTCTGACAAAGCCATTTCTCAATTCTAACAAATATGCTTTAAACTAAACTTAAATGCAACTTCTGGCATGGGGTACAGCTTCAGACTCTGTGAGCCACCAGTGTCCAAATTCAGTTTTTCCAAATGCCACTGCAAAAGCATTAAGAGAGAATTTGTCCACAGTTTTGATCCCAATCACAAATAAGCCACACTAATTGCAAACATCAGAACAGCAGAGCCTCAGGCTGGGTGAGAACCTCCCTTCACAGAATCCTGGAGTAGGAAAAGGATGGAAGGACCCACGGGGGCTGCTCTGGTGCCACCTCCCTGCTCCAGCAGGGCCATCCCAGAGCACAGGGCACAGCAGAGTGTCCCTGTGGCTCTGCAATGTCCCCAGGGAGGAGCCTGCACAGCCTCTCTGCCCCATCTGCTCAGGGCTGGCACTGCCCAGGGCAGCAGTTCTGCCTCCTGGGCAGGGGCAGCTCCTGGGCTCAGGCCCTGCCTGTGGCTCTGAATAAAGGATTTAAAGAAACCAAAAGAGTTAAAAGTATAGCTAGATTTAGTTAGGGGGGATAGAAACAATTAAGAGTATAGCAAGAGTAGAAATAATAAGGAATAGTTAGTTACTAGCAGATGGAGTAGTTAAGGCTAAGATATAAATACTATATTTGTCTTTACTGTGTTTAAAGAAGCAGGATGGGATGTGGATCTAATTGTGAAAAAGAAGAGGACCATGGCTTGCTCCTGGGCTTGAAACTTGAGCTATGGCCAAGGGGTTCCAAGCCTGCAACAAGGCAAAAATAAAGGGTCACTGTGACCTCAGAAGACCACTGACCCTTTTCAAACACACAGACCCATTTCAGAGCCCACTGACCCATCTGAAGTGAAAGACTGGGCAGGCCTGAGGGAGATTTTAATATGCAGCAGGTAGGCGGGGTTAGGCAATGAATATGTATACGTCACTTTGGGAATTATAGGAATATGTAAGGTTTGTTTAAATCAACAGAGAGCTGGAGCCTGTGATTCTTTCCACATGCCTTTGGATACTACTCCGCTTGTGTCCGGTGCTGTAATAAACATTCCACTTTTCAGCTTTAATTAGTTGAAGAGTCCCCTGTCCGTGCTTCAGGTCTGGGGCCATGGCCGGGCCCGGAGCAGAGCCTGGGCCTGCTCTGCCCTCTGCACGCAGGGACACCCAGGCCTGAGGGCCCTCTCACTAATCCATGGCTGCCCTCTGTCCTGCAGGGTAACTGAACCCAAATGTAAGGAATAACACATGATTTACAACCATCGCCTTGAAATTATAAAGTACATTCTTCCCTGCACGCCAGCTACTCGTGCCTAGAGCAAGGAAAGACAACACTCAAGAGGACGCAAAAACTTTCAGATGGCTGACACAATCCTTCTTTCTCTCAAATATTTTGGTGCTGAAACACCAGTATTGTAGTAGTTATGGCTTTGTAAGCACTCAAAGAGTCCTTTATGTAGGATTGACTCACTTAATGCAAATTCTCCTCCAAAACAGCACAAGGAGACAGGACCCTCCTCTGCAGAGGTGCATTAGAATCAACACAGAGGAGTGGATGGAAAGCAATCACATCTTTTATAGGAAAATACTTTGGTCCCATCTATTTGCCAGAATTAAACCCTACCTTCTGAAAGTTTTACCTATACACAAAGTATCTGTAAGTGTATGGAAAAACTAAGTGTAAGTCTATCATCAGCCAGTGACCTCAGCACAAATAGGCCTTTATGGCTCATCCACAGAAAAGCACTTCAAGAAGGAAAGATGTATCTAAACAAAAACAAGGCAATGGTAGCAATTTTCAGAATTTGGGAATTTAGAGCTTAAACAGACTTGTAACAAAGGCAAACACCATTTGCCTTTGTTGCAGGGTTACAAATTCAAGGAAAACTAAACACTTGTCGGCAGATAAAGTGCCACTAGATACAAGAAATCATGTTTTCTATTATTCACACATTCATACGAAAATGTGTTTAAAGTGCAGATGTTAAAAAAAAAAAGGGAACAGGTACGTAGCTTCCAACAAAACAGAAAAATGGCCAAATACATCTTAAGTACAGACTTAAGGTCACACACACACAAAAAAAAAAAAAGCTCAAGATGGCAAACTGCAAAACCATTGAAGAACAGGGTGTGGTGGGCAGGCTCTGGCACTGTGGCTGCCCCTGGATCCCTGGCAGTGCCCAAGGCCAGGTTGGACACTGGGGCTTGGAGCAGCCTGGGACAGTGCAAGGTGTCCCTGCCCATGGTACCCTGCCAGGGAACAATTCCTCATTCCCAATCTCCCATCCAGCCCTGCCCTCTGGCACTGGGAGCCATTCCCTGTGTGCTGTCCCTCCAGCCCTTGGCAATTGTCTCTCTCCATCTTTGCTGCAGCTCCTTCAGGCCCTGCAGGGCCACCCTGAGCTCAGCCCAAAGCTTCTCCTGTGCAGGTGAACAATCCCAGCTGTGCCAGCCTTTCCTGCCAGCAGAGCTGCTCCATCCTCTGCTCCTCCTGGAGCCTCCTCTGGGCTCTCTGAGCAGCTCCAGGTCCCTCCTGTGCTGGTCCCAGAGCTGGAATGGTCTGTCCCTATCTAGGGGACTCTGACAGCAGAGAGCACAAATATTTGGGTAAGATTTGAATTCAGTGATCACAAAATACAATTCAGGGCTATTCAGTGTTTGTGTGTGTGCACACACAAAGGGAGTTGGTGTCAGCACAGCCACACTGAGGAGTCCATGCAGTGTCCAGGATTTTTAGCCCAAGCTCCCTGTAGAGCCTTTCAGACTGCCAACAGCTTGAGGTAAATGCAGCTTGAAGGACAGTGAAACCAGTCCTTAGGTGAGCAGATTTACTGTGCTTACTCATCTTAGCTACAAGGACCTGATCTAAAGCTACAGACAGGACAGTGAATTATCACCTTGAAGCACTTTACACCCAAAATATGAAAGGAAGCTATCCTAGTAAACGTTGACTGAAGATACAGTTTCAACATTTTTCTACTCTGTAATCCAGGTTTGCTTGTTATCAACACAGACACAGCTGTTAAACCTGCTTGGATGCAACTCCAGAGGAACCCAGTTGGATATACCTGTCAACAACACCCCAAAATATTCCTTAATTCAGAAAATGCAGCATCCTGTACCACTCTCCCGTTTACATCACAGCATCACATATCCTGCAGTCACTGCTAAGTCCTCTTTATCAGAAACTCTGCCATTTGCCTCTCAGGCTTAAGCCATAGATTTAGACTCATTATAATCACAAATATATTCACATGCACATCAGATGAGGGGAGCTTTCTGAAAACCCATCTTTATTTGCAGTTCCTCACCTCTTAAAAGGGACAGGGACTCTGCAAGAGTGCAGCTAGTGCAAGGCAAGAATGTTCTGCACAGCTTCTGATTCTCCAGCAGAGAACTGAGGCTCCTGCATCTAAAGAACTGCTGACAGTGTTTGGGGTTGTGACACTCTTACTGCTCCATGGCAGAAAAAGTAATAAATTTTTTTACAAATTAAAGTAAATAAAGATCACTGTAAAACATGTCCCACTGAAATACTGAACATGACTGAGTTCCTACTGCAGTGCAATGATTTAAACTTATTAGCAATAAAACATAGGTGCATATTATAGTTCAATATTAACTGCATTTTTATGCATTTACAAGCACATATATTTAAAGACAAGACAAACAGGGATACTGGACTAAATTCATGATTTTCCAACATGGCTCATCTCTTCTCCTGCCTGAATACTGCAGGAATTAACTTATCCATTAATTTATCTCTTATAAACATCATATTTTAAATTAGCAAATAATCTACAAGACACCTTTTGCAGATAGACAAACATGAGAGTAAAAAATAATAAAATGGTTGTATTCTGCACATTATGCCTCAGTTGCTCCAAGTCTATTTTTATCCCTTTTTGTCTCCTATTTTTACTAAAACTTTTTCCTATTGCATGGAAAAAGAGTTTTTAACATATACAGATACACACACAGGTTTTTATATATATGTATATACACACACATATGTATGTGGGTGCATGCATATACACAAACACGGGAAAATTTATTTCCTTTTCTCTTGAGAAAATGAGTACAGTTTTTACATTTTTCCAACTGGCACTGGAGGGGGAAGCATAAAAAGAAAAATAGCTGGCAGAAGATCTGGTAGATCCATGCCAAGCATGGCTTTGAGCAGGATGAACTCCATGTGCTTCTCACCTTATGACAATATTTATACCTCATTTTTTCATAAGCTTTATTTTGTTCCCACCAGTCCACGTCAAAGTCACATTTGTTCCCGTGTTTGAACAAACCCCTGCAGTAAAGACAGCATTTGAAAGGTTTGGGGAGGATTAGTGAGTGCATTGATACTTGTTCCTGTTAGACTATGCCAATGTTATGGAACGCTGAATACATTCACTGTGACAAGTGATCTAACACAGCACACAGCTCAGCCTCTGGGGAATTATCATTTTGCCCATCTGTCCAGGAGTAGAATCTAGACTGTGTGCAATATTTCATTTTCCATGTGTTAGGCTGAGCGTGCTGGAGCTGGATGTCTCTCCCATGGCACAGGGAAACAGCCCCACGGTCCTGGGAGAGGGGCAAAGCCACAGCACAGGAATCACAGTGAAGCTGCAAGCGTGGCACAGCTCCTGTCAGCATTTCCTGCCAGGGAGGTGCAGCACACTGCCTGCTGCAAGTGGGAAAACCCAGGAGGGGCTGAGAGAAACGTTTCAGTGCAGATGATTTACTGGTCTGGAAACCAAAACCAACCAAACACTGAGAAGTAGCTTATTCATTGCAATTAATATTTACAGATTTGTAATATGTCTCAGTGGTAACTCAATTCAACCTGAGTCAAAGCCATGGGAAATTAACTTGTAGAGAATTTTTAAAGTTTGGTAGACAGCTTATATAGCACATATTTGTATATAAATTTTGAGATAAGAAATGCCAGTTCTGTTTATTTCTTGTTGAAATATTTAAGCCACCCTTTCCTTTTTTTCGATCCAGCCCATTTAACCAATGATTGTCCAACTAGTCAAAAACCTCATTTTTTACTTTAACTGGCTTCCCCTGGCTGCATCAAGGAAACTATCAGGAAGGTAAAGCTCTTCTCTCAGAAAATATCTGAACACCAATTCCAAACAAATAGTTAAATGAGAGCAGGTACTATGAGCCAGGTTAAATCTTGACAGGATAATTTGCAAAACACAGGAGAACATTCTTTAGATAAGACAAAAAAAAGATTCCCTGCAAAAAGTTATTGTATGCTTTGCACTTAACACATGTAACCTCAGAGTCACCACATTAATATTTAAACACTGGGCCTTGGAAAATATCCGAGGTCTCCAACATCCCGCAGCCTCACTGGGGACCTGTTCCCTTGGTACTGAGGTTATGAACATTCTGCTGGGAGAACAAACCATGGTTCTCCTACTTGTTCCCTTTCCAGGAGACAAAAATACACACCGGCAGATATGTAATCCTTGGAAAACTGTCTAGCTCCTCTACCAGCTAATTTAACTTTTCCCTAATCTCAAACATTACCCAGTAGCAAGGAAACTGATAGATTTGTGGGCATTGCTGTGTTCATCTCTACTTTGAAAAAATAAGTTTCATATTTCTAAGCAAGAACAAAAATATTAATATTATTTCCCCAAACACAGGCCCATTAGTATTTTATTGTGAAGATAAATACTGAATCCTCCAACAGTCCAAAAGTGCTTCAAGTAATTCAATTTTGAAGAAGATCTTAATAATATATGCAGTAGCATTTTACCCATAGCAGCAGGAATATTGATCTCACACCATTAAGGTTTGCAGCATTTTTAAAACCCATTACCTCTGTGCACATTAGCTCTCACTGGCAGAAAGGGCATCACATTTGCTGTTAACTTCTGGCAGACATCAACACAAAAAGGTGATTCCACCTGCTGGAGTGTCTGCCTGGCTGCCTGATAATGTCAATCAATAAGCAAAATCACTCTCTCACAGTTCTCATAAAACAAGACGTCTGCCACACACGCGAATACAGAAGTTGTATTTCTGTACTTAAAATATTAATGAGCCTTAAAATACTTACTCTTACATTTGCTAACACGTACCTCATAAATACCAGCAGATGCTTTATAAAGCATAAAAAGGAGTGGATCAGTGTAACAGGGGCTGGATAACACCAGAACAGATTTAAAACACTGACGGGCAGCGTGTACAGCAGGTCAGCACAGACACCACTGAATCATAAAAGAAAGACCTGTCAGCTTTCAGATAAAGCTGGCACTTGATGATGATAAATTATTTACCAAGTGCTCTTGCTGAACCATTAGGAAAATCCTTTCTTCTTCCTCCACCATCTATTCAAGTCAAGAGTACACCACATGCCCGTTTTAAAACGGCACACAGTGAAAGACAGCACAATTTTAGAGCAACAACAATGGGAGTGAGTGTGAGGATATCAGCTAGGAACTACCCTTTGTTACAAACCTGAAAGTGTTTGGGTTTTCGTCAGCAATGTCAAAATTGCCCAGAATAATGCACCCTGTCAAATTGTACCATTAGGCTGGCAAGGGGACTGGGTTGGTGAAAAAATATTGAGAATGCACATGTTAAAAAAAAATAAAGGCACCCCTGGTATCAATTGTTTTCCTCTGATTCTTAGGATTTCCTAGGAGTGGTAAAAGAAGAACAGTTCTGCCTTAGACCCAGGCAAAATTATTCCATCCTAATAACCATCTAATCAGTATTTCTTTTTTATACCATGGAATTTTATGCCCTGACACCCATTCTATAAACAACAGTCTCCTGCCACCCCCCCAGCTTGCTGTGAGGTCTGAGCTGCAATTACGTAAAGGCTTCAAACCCCCCAAGAAATTCAGCTCCTGGATATACAGCTGAAACCCAGACAATTCAACTGAGAAACAACTTGTTTTTAGGTTCACAACACATCTCTAGCAGCAGCCATGGGCCCCAGAGGATTCTGGACACGCTAAATCCAATCCCCTTATCTAAAGTTGGTATTAACAGCAATACTTAATCAGAAAGTTAGATAGGATTTGCAAAAATATAGGAGATTATTTTGAAAGTGAATTAGTAATTTGTTACACATCAAAGGCATTAAAAAAACCTACCAAAAAACCCCCTAAACACACCTCTAAAACACAGCAGTAAACTTTCAATCTAGATTAGATGTACTCTGAACCACTAAAAACTGAAATATCTTGAAAGCAGAGAGTTATATAACATATGCTTAGTGCATTGATACTACAGGAACACACTACATTGTTTCCACCTGCTCATATAATTGTTTACCATTGGGTGCTGAGAAATCAATAATCTTCAAATGTCCAAAAAGCCACAATGCCTTTAATTTTCCAAAATAACTCAGAATTTAAAACAACTCAGTGATTCTATACATCCTGTGTTTAGATTTCTACACATTCCAATCTTATACTAAAGCAGGCAAGCCTTCAGTTTCACCTACCAGCTTTCCTATAAACCCCAAAAAAATGCAAATGAAAAAAGAAAAAAAAAACCAACAAAAAACCAAAACACAAAAAAAAATCCAAACAAACAAAACCCCAAACAAATAAAACCAAACAAACCCCAAATGAAAACCACAGAGACATCTTCAGCTGGGGCACACCTGTTATTCCATGAGTCACTGAGCCTATGGAAATTTACACCAATAACAGATTTTTCTCTGAAAAACTGCATTTTCCTATAGTATCTATATACAGGTTATTGTCTGGACTCTCAACACTAAAATATGCACATTATTTACACTGTGTTTTTAATAAATAATCCAGGTGAATCTAAAAAAATACAGCTTAAGGTGTAAATTCTAGTTATTAAAATCCTATTACCCCAATTTACTCTGAGCTCTGAAGCCATGTAAGGAAGAGAGAAAGGTTTAAATATGTACTTATTGACATGGCCTAGGTAATTTGCCACAATAAATAACAATGCTCAGGATTCCTGTATAGGATAAGCTAAAGCAAGGCTTGAGATCACTTTAGTCCCTTGAAAACAGACTTCCTAAAATAAACACATATGCCCATCAACCCATTGTTAACAACCTACTTCAAAGGGACAAGATTTGAAAGCTGATTTTGCCTATTTAGCAAGTTCCAGATAGGACTTTTGTCCCCACAAGGTTTCAGCACACTAAGGTTCTACCTAGGGCATAATGACCCTAGAAGAGACTTTCAGATGCTTGTCAAGGGCCTGACGTGGCTTGGAATGCCAGAATGCTCAGAAAAAATCCAGTTTTCACCTTACGCCCACCAAGACTTGGCAGCACCATGTAACAGTGACAATCTTACCCAAAATAGACATTTTTTAAAAATAGTAGAGTTACTGATCACCTGTCAGTAAAGTGCCTGACTCTGCTCTGCTGCAGGTACACCCCAGCAAAGTCAATGCATCAGCTCATACTGCAGCACTCACCCAAGCAATACAAGGTCTTCAAATAAAATAAAAAATAAAAAAAGAAAGACAAAAAACCACCACAAGAACTGTTTTTTAAAACTTAGTCACAACCAAGTTCCTTGTTAAAGGGATATAAGTAGTATAGATATATGATGTTATTTTTTCCTATGAATATAATGGATAAAATGTATGTTCTATTTCTGATGCTCAATCTAACCACAATGACAAAGTACATTCTTTCACAAATGGAGTTACAGAAGCTCAGGCCTTAACAGAAAACCTGATCCAAAGTCCTCTAAATGTTGATGAGTGTTTCTGAAGGCCTCAATGGCCTTTTTGTCATGTCAGCCCATAATTAATACCACCTTCTATGAAAAAGATTTAGGCTACTAGGCATGGTTAAGTACAAAAATCAAAGCTCGCTTGCACCAAAGGGATTACTGCTTCCATCCCCTCCGAGGTCAAAGACATTTCCAGCTTTAACAACAAGGTACTCTGGTTATCTAGTTCATTAAATGCCTGGGAGATTTATTTTTTTCTTAAATAATTAACATACCTGAAGTTTGATATGATTCTAGCATCTCATTTACACGGTAAGATGTTTGTGTTTGGAATTTCTGAATTGCATCTGCGTGAGAGGCAGGCTTTGATAAGTTTTTAATTAAACTGATAATATCACTTTAAAAGCTAAAACACCTAGAGTATAAAGGACACAAGAAATAACAGATTTTATAAGGCTTAGCAGCTTTATAAAGCTTGCTTGCTTTGTGGAAGAAACTGCTTTTGTGAAAACGTGTGTTTGCCATCTGATTGCTTCTGAAGAATATTTAAAGAAGGTTAGACACCTCTGGCTTTAAGAAGTATTGTGTATTACCATTCCAATAATACAGTTTTGTTCTGTATTTTAAAGTGGGAGGGTTGTAAACCTTTCCTACTGAATTAAATAGCTCTGCATTTCATGCTCTCTGCTCTTTTCAGAGAGCGAGCTTTGCCTCTGTGTTAAATTCTATGCTGTAAAGTGACATTTCTACTTAATTACATTGTACTTGCACTTTAACTACTACAATTATTTAGAAAATATTGCTAACATCCTAAGAGGGGGCCACCTTTTAACAGGTGAGTTCCAGTCTGGCTCACAAACAGCTAAATGAGGCCCTACATCATCTGTGGAATGTTTTACATGCAGCTGAAGAAGGAAGAAGAGAACCAAGCAGCTTTCAAAGACACAAAAACCTTTAACTGTGGATAAGGTATCTCCAACATTCTGAGCTGTTGAACACCTCAGGCAAAATGACCAAATAAGCACAGAGGTTAAAAACTGGCAAAACTCAGACAGGTCAAGCTACATGGAAATCTACTAAATTGAACAAAATCATTTCCTAGGCAGGAATGGATATCAACCTAAGTCAGTAAAATCCACAAATCAAACCTTCAGCTGCCCCACTGATGATTTTTGAGAATCCCATCAATTTTTCTTCACTGAAGACAATACAGATTGATGCTTCAGGTTTTAGCTTTTATATTTCTCAGATTTTGTGCTGCTTCAGTGTGTGGGTCTGAGCTTCATATTAAGGGATGGTGAGCTCTCTGCACAGAGCAGGGAGACAAAACAATTCCTTCTCCAGCAGGGGACCAAGGACAAATGATCCAAATCTCAGGCCCAAGAGCATAAACAATGTGGGCTGAAGAGAGAAAAACAAGAAGGATGGGACTGCATGGGCTAAAGCTGGAATTGGACAATGAACTGCAATCTGCAAATGGAGCAGAGCTGATCACAGTGAGAGACCCCGTGAGCAGTCGTGCATTTTGTGACCATTTTGGTTCATCTTGGGTGCAGCCCTGGCTGGGCTCTTGTGCTGCCCAAGGTGGATTCATTGAGGCCTTTTAATAGATCTCTGCTTGATTCTTTACTCCATCCACCCTCTGTTCTAAGTCAGCCTCTCAGGGCATCAAGAAAACCTCAGGTGATGAAAAAAAGAGATCCATCAAAAGGTTCCTGCTGAACATTTTGCCCAAAGCTTCCACATTTTCACCTTTTTGAGATGAAATTTCAGATTCTTATCAGATACACTCAATGCTGGGCTACTATTCCAACAGAACTGATGCTTCCAAAGGCAAATATCAGAGAGCAGGAGACACAGGGCTTAGGTCAGAGCCAGATTCCTGCTCTAAATCCAGTCCCAACTCTGCAGGGTTTAGCACACACAGTCCACTGGCATCACCATGACTTTACACAAGGACAAAGTGCAACATTCGTTGGCAAGCCAGAGCACAGAGAAGGTAAATACTGCAATTCAGCCCTTGCTTGGATGAAATACTCAAGGCAGCATTCCAATGTTCTCTTAGAGCATGATTTAAACACTGTCAGGCTTGGGGCTGATCTCAGTGTGTTCAACACAGGGAGAACCTGACATACAGAAGGGCCAGACCTTCCCAATTGTTGTGTACTTAGCTACAAAATCACTGGGGTTTGGTTTTGTTGTTGGGTTTTTGTTTTGTTGTTTTTTTAAATTTTCCCTTAGATCTTTCTTAATTTATAGCAAATTACCACTACCATTGCATTTCAGAGGAAATAGCCTATGTATTTTATAAGTAAACAAATTAATTTGTTTTAAGTACTGTCATTACCTAAGAAGCAATAAATTAATATGTTGAAAACCATGAAATAATAATTAATAACTCATTTGAGACATACTTCAACACATAAATTTATATATTAAAAAAAAAATCTTTCTGCAATACAAATGTATTCATTCTGATCTTAAACACAAAACACAGTCACAAAAACAAAAGATGAAGACCAAACACTAAACGGTTTTACAGGAACAGATTCAGTGCAAGTTATTTCAGTCTGAGTTATACAAACTCTCATGAGGAAAAATTGTGTAACATGACTATTAACTGAAGAGTCTGAAAAACATCCTTGCACATATTTTCATGCTCCACATCAAAACAGAAATTAAACCTTTTTTAGTTTCTTTTGAGGAACAAACATAACAGATACCAGCTCTGGAGTCAAATCTCTTGCTGTGCACTTGAGCATTGAGGCTGCCATCCAGCAGGGATCCTACCTATGGAATATTTTCTGTAAAGCTCAGGCAAACTCAGCAATCTCTCTCCACTTGTATTTAGCTTTGAAACCCCCTGTTTCTATTTCAGACTCTGAGAAGGGCTTATGTGCTCTAAAATTCATCTTCATCTCACAGCTGGGCCAATAGAAGTTATTGCAAACTTTGGTCTCCTCTACTTCCTTACACTTCCATGCCAAGAGCAACCTTCCATCCTGTACAAGCCTTCAAAAATGCTTGAAAATGTTTCCTCTTTGAACGGATCAGTTTTGAGTTTCACTCATCAGATCATTATCAGTAAGCAGAAGGCAAAATATTTGGTAATTTTCGTTATCTAGCACAGAAATAGGGAGAGTCTCAGGAATTCTGATGTGGATGAACAACAAATAGGGATAGAGGATACACACAGCAGACCACCCAGAACATCTCATGGAAAAAGAAGAAAAGTCAGCTTGGTTGGAGTTTGTTTGCATTGTCCTTAGATTGGTTGTTTTGGTTTTTATTTTCAGAGGGTTCCTAAGGATCCAAACACCCTTTTCATGTTGTTGTGCATAAAGCCCTTTCCTAAGTCATTCAGCTCTGCCAATACTCCATAGCCACTGATAAGATACCAGGAGCAGTGCAGTTAGAGCTCTCAGCTATTTTCCTGACTGTTTCTATCCCTACCAGCAGTGATTTTTCAATATACAACCCCACAGAGAGCACAACACACTCGGACAGCCAATATTTGTGCCAGACTACATATTTATAACACTCACAGAGTACACTTCATTAGATTCTTAGCAGCACCAAACTAAAGAAGGTCTTATTAGTGTATGAGATTTCAATTTAATTTTTTAATCAGTTTTATGCATAATGAATTCTTACTGTTCAGTAAATTATCACCTGAATGATTTCTTTGCAGGCAACAGAAAAAAAATTGTGGCTGCCTAATAGCTGTTTGTAAGGCTGTGGAGCTTTTCTCATCTTTCAGTGTAGAAAACATGTAGCTCATGGACAGATCACAAATTTAAGGAAAGATATTTTAGCCTAGTTTCATACAGAAATAAGGCTTAAAAAAATCCCAGCCACCTAATCTACCTCCTCCTCTCAATCACTATAGCTTAAGGAGCTATAGGCCACTTTCTTTCCTTTTTATTTTTCTTTTTTTGAGATGTCTGTCTCAAATAAATGACAGTAATTTACATTTCAGAGAAAATAGGATTGACAAATTATTAAAACCCTTCTTAAGGGACAAAAGGATACAAGGAAATCTACCTAAGCAAGCCCACAAGAAAGGCTTCTGTATAAGGGTGCTCATGATTAAGTATTTTGCAATTCTGCAAGACAAACCCTCACAAATTTTCTAGTATTGGTGTTTGCAGCCTTAATGGCAAGTGTTCCTACTTTCATTACATGAAAGAGGTAACATAAGTGCAATATATTAAAAATCATGATGATTTTGATATGCACTGGATATAGGGTTATAAAAATATGCATTTAGTGGCAAGTAGGACCTGGAAAAAGGATAGATGTTTACACAGTTAATACTTCAGAAGTAAGTTTTTGAGGCTTAGGATTTAGATTTCAATAAAATCCTCTTCTTTTTCTTTAATTTATTGTCCTCCTCTGGGAAATTAGGTACACTTTCATCCTTTAGAAGCTTTAGTAACAACCAACTAATGCAAACGCCAAAGCTGGATGAAGTGACTTTATCTCTGGAGCTCCAGAACCCACCCAGACCCTGGTACACCTCCACTGACAGCCCTGGGGACACACTCAGTGACATTCAGCTGCTCACCAAGCTAATTCTAGATATGGCAATAATATTGTTCAGTCACCACTTATTTATGACAATTTAATTCCTCAAACATAAGCCTTATACAGTTTGTAGTTACCCGGAACATCAATCACTTCTCTCATGCCAAACCTGAAGGATAGCTCTGCTTGAAAAGAAAATCCTACTTTTTCCCTCTGAATAAAAATAAAAGGGGAGGAAAAAGCCCAAGTAAAGCTCAGAGTGAAAGAGAAGAGCTGTCCCATTCCAACCTCCAAAAATTCCAGTGATTCCTTTGCAGAAAACTCTCTAATCATTGTACTGAAATTTAATCATCTGTAAGACCAGACTTGTCAGAAATCTATTGAACAAAGTTGAAAGAACGAACCTGCCTCCATAATCCAAGCTGCATTAGGCTTGTGCTGAGTCCCAGAGGGGATAATTAGGTTTGCAAGTGTAATAATCCACTGTAATAGAACAGCCTTTGTTCTCACCAAGCAGGCCTTGTTCCAGTTCCCCATCTCAGAAACGGGAATTTCTGATGTCAATAATCAATTGACCCAAAGAAAACGTCCTGCACTTCAAGAACTTCAGAGGTTCTCAAATAAAGAGTTCACCTCCCCTCCCCCTGCACCAGATACAGCTACTTGGGAAGAATAGTCACAACTAGGTCTTTGAACCCCAATAATTCCAATGCATCACACAACTAATTACAGATATAAAGTATAGATCACACAACTTCTCCCTTTGGAATATGTAAACAGAACCTAATGTAGCTGGATCTGCTGTAACTCTTATTCCAAACTATATGTAAATTCTAGTCTGCAGCTCTCAGCTGTCAAAAATTGACCAACACATCAATAAAAATTTATACCTCACAGTCTTAAGCCCCCTCTCTCAGATACCTTCCTATGATGAGCCTAAAACCAGCAACTTGGATGATACAAGCCACTGACATGACACAACAGAAGGTACAGCAAAGCTTCAAGACCAGCTTCATCAAATATTAAAGCAACTGTGATTGCACTCCTTTTCTCACTATTAAATGAATATTTCCTTAACTTCCCGCATCCATCCAGGCCTCTCTTGCTGGCTTGGAGCTGCTCATTTGAAGACTCCCTCAGCTGCAGCTTGTTCTTGACCCTCAAAATCTGCCTGCAGCTGCCTGGGCTGTCCCTGGCCAGGCTGGCTGGCTTTCCCTCTTTCATGACCAGCTCCAGGGGCACTGTTCCCACCACACCTGCAGCCCCTCGAACCTCGCCTTGCTCAGAGAGCCTGTACAGCAGCTCCCTGGGCAGCTGGTTCTCTGATCCTCCAGGAGACTGCCATCACTCCAAACCAATGGAGCCTAATACAGAGCAAAAGGCAAATTAAGCAAAACCCAAATGCTTATGTCAAAACTGTTCACTTTACAAAGAAATCCATTTTCTTAAAAAAAAAAAAAAATCAAAAAAAAAAGAAGGCAGTATTGTACTGCTGCTCACAAAAAATCCCATGTGAGAGCAACCCCTTTAACCTGTATGGGCTCAGCCCAGCCACTCCCTGTCTGATAGAGGACAGGAATCCATTAAACAGAAGAAGCCTGTATTTTCTTTTCTCAAAACATGTTGTCATCTTATTGCAAAGGCATTATACCTTGTTGGTGATTTCTCATGGGCAGCTCCTCACAGCACTGACTCCTTCTTCTTTTCAGCACAGCCAACAAACTTCATCTTCCCTTCCTGAGCAGCCAACTTACTCTTTTACAATACTTATCCTAATTGGATCTAGCTGTGGTCTATTAAGGGCAGGCCTGTTCCTAATTCTTGATAATTAGCACAGCTGTAACTCCTTAGGGGTGAGATTACCTTCATCACTATCTCTATTTTCTTACATTCTACCCATCCACAAAAGCACCCATTGTGCATCACCTGTTTGAGCCCACACCCATCCCTTCCCTGCAGACACAAAGCACAGTGCAGCACAGAAATGTCACTCTGTGCAGCATCATTCCTTCAGCAGCTCCCAGGTGGGATCAGTCACATTTCCCACAGCTGGGGCAGGGCCTGAGCAAAGTTTTGGAATCACTCTTCATGGAAAACATGGCAAGGCTGATGGAAATTAAACCTCTGGGCCCAGCCTGGAGACCAGGAAAGGTCACCAGGAAAGGCAGCCTGGAGCAGCTCTGTTATCCTGAGGGCACTGCTGCAGACCTCAAACCCAGCTTACTCCCAGTCCCTGCAAGTGACTGCTGGTAATAACAGAGACTGCAACTGACTCTGTCCCTTCCATCTCCTGCGCTTTCTAAATTTGATGAAAATCCAATCTTACTCAAAGAGCATTGCTATGATTAATTCCATATTTTGTTTACTTGAGCCTACATGAAAAAGAATCTAGTTTTGGTGCTTGACTACAGCAGGTTTTGATTTATTTTTCTACTACATATATATTCCTCTCTTTCCAACCCCTCCCTCCCCCCCCCCAAAAAAAAAAACCCAATCCAAACCAAAACTCAGCCAAACAAAAGAAAACAAACCCAAAACATGAAACATTCTTTTCCTTCCTTAAAATGCATGCTAGGGCTGAAGCACTATATTAGTTTCACCTCTTAAATGTGAGAAAGGTATATACAGAGCAGTCAATATCTGGGACATGTATCTCAGAGGGAAAAAAATAATTTAAAAAAATAGAAAAATCAGGATTTTATCAGCAGTTGGAAGCAAACCAAAGTTCACAACTGTTTCTCGAAAAAGGGATAGGCCTCACTTCCCCAGCATAAAAAATAAATATACTGGGAGTCACACAGCATTGAAATATTTAATGCTGTTGAACTGAAACGAGAAAGATACTGCTTTAAAGTATTTAATTTTCCATAATATTTTTTTCTTTTTGCTCTATTTTAGAAAGAAATAACTGCTTCAATGTTTTAATAAGCAGAATATATTTTTGATACAAAACAAAGAGTCTTTGTTTCAATCATTTTTTTACAAGAGCTTAAAGAATTGCAAATTTTCTTTTTAATGAGTAATAAAAAAATAGGAGTTGCCATGGATATGAAACAACTATATATTCCTCCCTACCCCCTCCAGCTAAAACACAAGTATTTCAGATTACATTTGTAAGTGTTTGAAAATAAAAGCACAGACTCAATGTGCGTTAACAATGTAATTTCTCTGTAAGTGTTCACTAACAAGAGGCAAAAGTCTTGGTTCCACCACTTGGTGATTACTTAAACATCCCCAAAAAGCTGAGAGGCTGCCTGGAGGTGTAGTCAAGGACCATTTCCTCCACTGCTGGGCAAAACCTGAACTCTGAGGGGGTCAGTTTTGGCCAAACTCTGCATCCCTTAAATTGCCATCTGTAACACTACCTAAAATAAGAAACAATCTGTTGTCCTGTGGAAGCAAGGAGGGAGTAGAAAGGACTAGAAAACAGAGGCTGTAGGGAGTTATGAAAACCTACTTGAATATTGAAGATATTGATTTCTTTTTTTTTCTTTCTGCTGTGACCCCTCAATCTATGGTTTCATCATTTTACTTTGCTTTAAATTAAGCTGACAGCACAGCACTGAAAATGAAGCATTGGAAGGGGTAAAACTTTGACCCCTCTAATCTCAAATGAGGATGAAAAGCTATGTGCTTGGTAGAATCAAATATGGAAATTTTGGTATGGGCAGCATTTTAATTACAAAATTGTTGTCTAGGCAGAACATCTCAATGTGTAAAAGCCTGTTTAGACCCTAAGGTATTTATCAGAATTTTTAATTTAGAAAAAAGTCACACAAATATTAACATTCCAATGGTATCTCCTAACCAAGAAAGGAGAAAAATATCCAGTCCACATGAAAGAAACACAGCACTTCCAAAGGAAAAATTGCCTTTTGTCCCTCAACACAGGCAAAACCAAGAGCCACTTTGGTAGCTGCTTCATAAACCTTTTGTCCTGTCTTGTCTGCCACTCTCAACCCCAAAAGCAGAGAAACATCCAAGCTGGAAACATTTTAACTTTTATAATTGAAACTTGCTGAAGTCAAACCCAAATAGAAGTAGTTTCTTGTAGAGAACAATGTCAGAATACTTTAGTGAGAGGTGACTGTCTTTCCCTGAGGTGGATTTCATCCTGCTGAAAGATCCAGCAGCAACAACAAATGGCCAATTCTGTCCAAGATTTAAAGCTTTTACTTGAATCCATGAAGAAAAATAGTCCAGAGGGGGATAAAGAGAGAAGCCAGCTGAAAATCAGCAGCTGTTAGGGTTAAATTACAGACCACTTCAGGGGATTGTGAGTACTCGACCTCTAAGTGAAACTTAGAGGGATTTCCAAGGCATCAGTCCCAGTTTATATTTGCCCATTAGACACAGGCTGTGAGGGAAGGGAGGCTGCCCAGCTGCTTTTTCCATTGGAACAGCAAGAGTGGTGATAAAGGATCAGTACAGCATTGGGTGGAAACATGGAACTGACGAGACCTGAGGAATTCCAAACCTCAAGTGAAAGGAATGGTTTTTGTCCCATGCGCTGGTGCAGGTGTCCCTGGTGTAATCAGGCAGGGGTGGCTCAAGGGTGAGGAAATGTCTTGGCTGTTCCTCCATGAGAGCTGCTCTGAGCTGGGTCAGCCTTCAGCCAGCCAGGACACCACATTTCTGTCACTGTTTGTGTCCCTGGACAAACACACAGCTCTGAGGTCATGCTGGCAAGTCACCTCCTGCCCGTGTCCCTGCAGTGCAGCGGTCAGAGCCAGAGAAGAGGGCTCAGTGTAGAACCACAAAAAGGGACTCACTTTCACAGGTAGATTTTCCTGAAAATTAGCAGGGCTTAAGCAGTACTAATAGATAGGTAATTGTGTAGTTACAATGAAATCAACTAATTAAAGGGAAGCCAAATGGGAAATATCCAGTGTTCTCTTTTGGCAGGCAACACAGAAGAAAAAATTTCCCATTGCTTATCTGTATCCCTAAGCCATTTATATCTCTAATTCCAGACCTTTTCTCTGTCAGAGTTAAGGATTAAAATCTCTTATGAAAACAGTGTTAACAGGAGAAAAGCAAACAGGAAAGCTTGGTTCTGAGGTGGTAGTTATTTTCTGAAATTTCAGTCTGGAAAGTCTTATCCTCCCATCCTGATAAAACTTGATCTTTACAATTCCTCAGCATTTGGTGGTTTATGGCAAAGCCAAAGTCTGAAAAGAAACTGTGAAATTGGTTACCAAATTAGAATAAATTCATTTTTAATTGCTTTTTATTATGTTAGCCTTCTAAAACAACTATGAAGGAGTAAATTCTGTCCCATCCTCAGGCTCGGTATCAAACTTTTACTGAACTGAGGTCGCACAAGTTGTTGAGGATTACTGACGACAAAAGAAAAAATTAAATTTATCTTATCTTTTCACTATTTAGACAGCATTTGGGACAAGTATGGTGACATTCTACTTTCATAGAAAAACAAATTGTTTGGCTGAACAACAGTTCCAGTCTCTGGGCTATGGATCCTACTTTACCCTCAGTGGTGGGAAGGATGAAGGCAAAGCAGAAGAGGTGAGAAAGAAAAGAAGTAAAGACATTTATTCACTAAGTTCAGTCACTTTTGTGAAATGCTGTCATTTTAATGAAAATGTGTTGTGATTTTTTTGTTACACAACAAAACTGAAGTGTGATTTTTTCATCACTTGTATGAAGGGAAAAGGGAGTGATCACTGTTTTGACCTGCAGAATCTTTAGCAGAACAAACCAGCTCTAGGATAATAATAGGATGTCGATGTGTTTGTGGGTCCCAGGACAAGGGAAGAGATGAATCTGACTCCATATTTCTTAGAAGGCTGATTTATAATATTATGATATTATGTTATATTAAAAATGCTATACTAAAACTATACTAAACTATAGAGAGAAAAAGTACCTCAGAAGGCTAGGAAAGGAATGAATAATAAAAACCTGTGACTGCTCAGAGCCTTGACACAGCTAGACCATGACTGGTCATCAAGTAAAAACAATTCACATGAGACCAATCAAGGATGCACCTGTTGGTAAACAACCTCCACAGCCATCAGACAGTTATTGTTTACATTTCTTTTCTGAGCCTTCTCAGGAGAAAAATCCTGGCAAAAGGATTTTCATAAAATATCACAGTGACAATAGGATGAAACAATAATAAGAAAAAAAATCTTTTCATGCAAGCAAGAGGTGTAGGGATAATGTTTAAGAAATACTGGAAATCTATTTTCTCAAACTTTTTAAAGGTAGCCAGACAAGCCATTAGTAAAACTAATGTAAGGCATAATTCCACAGTAGCAAAAATGACTACATGACTTAATGCATCCTTTCCATTTTTCTGTCTCCCACAGTCCTTTTGATAATCTTATCATTGTGTAACCATCACAAGCAGCATCACCAGAAGTAATGGTTAGCTATTCTCAGACCACTTTTAAATTATTTAGAGCAGCTCTGTTTCCATTTCTCTGACTCATTCTTTTAGACATAACAGGAAGTAGAAAACATGGAAATGGAAGAGTTATGACATTACATTTTTAGAAAAAATAGAAAGCTAAAAATTATCCAATCAGTTATTTCTTTTTCTCAGCAGTGCAAGAAAATATTGGCATCTTTCTGAACAATGACCCACGAAAGCACTGAAAAAACCCCTCCAATACCAGAAATTTCTCAATACCAAAGAGATCCAGGTTCTGTTCTGCTACTTTTGCAGGAAAAATGAAAGATGAGACATTGCTAGGAGAGAAACAACACTACTTTCTTCTAATTAATATGATCTCAGTGATCAGACTAACCCCAAAAGGACAATCTTGTTTAGTGCATCTTGCATGGGAAGAATGCTTTAAAATGTCACAGTCCTCCCACCCTCCCCTTATGCTTCAGTACTAATTTCTGGTGGGTTTTTTTTAAAGCTTACCAAAAAAGAAGAAAAAAATAATTTCAACTTGTACTTTTTAACAGAGTGATGATAAAGTAATTTACAAATGTCAGTTTCGTTATTCATATTTTGGGGAAGAGAAGACTGAGGAAAGAGGAGAAAAGTCTTGGCAAAAAGTTCAGGCAAAGGAATGGAATTGAGGTCTGAACCCCAAAAGGCTACCCACAGTTCCCAGTGCCATCTAGGAGCTGGGCAGGTTTTAAAAAAAATTAAGTTCACCATAATGCATTTCAGTATTCTCATTAATTTTAGCCATTTTGACAGTATTGTAAGACAAAACTAAATCAAATTAGTAAAGAAGCATTTCTAGAAGGTGCAAGAAAGGGAGAAGACAGCAATCACAACAGGAGATGAGGATCCTATAGTCCCTGCCTGCTTCAGGAGGATTTTCTCTTCCTCTTAGAAGAGCTCCTCTGAAGGTTTTGCAAATTGGCTTCGGCGCTGGTCCCTCTTACTGAAATATAGAAAAATACAGGGAAAAATGAAGTCTCTGAAAGGATGGTCTGGCTCAAGATCTCTGTAGTAATAAACCATTGGACAGAATGTCTTACACAATCTTCCAAAAGTAATTCAAAAAGCCTTGGAAAGGTGCCAGCTGGCCTGGGAGCTGGCTGCAGCACTGCAAACAAATGGTGCTGTTCCACAGCAATGCATCGAGTGCTGCGCCCAGACACCAGGGAGAGCAGTGTTCTGTCAGCTCTCATTTCCAGCACTGCCCTGCTCTGCAAAGTGACAGGCTGGAATGGCACCTTCCTCCTCAACAAATCTCATCTAGAGATGGACCCAGTCCTGTCTAATCAGTGACAAAAGTTTATTCCTGTTGCCAAAATGGTCTGGAGTTAACTGAGGGCTGCTGCTGCCAGTACATGATGGAAATATTTTGTTTGGTTCCAAATACTTACAGAGACTTATCCAGACTGCACAAGGGGTGCCATCAGCAGTTTAATTCAGCAAACAGACTGATTATTACTGGGGATAATGCTTGAAATAGGAAAAAAAACCCACACCAACACCACTTAGACTTTCTGAATGCAGGCAGGGTGTATTGGTTTGAAAAGACAGGTGTCTGCTAAGGAAGGAAGAGCCTCCCTTGAAATGGAAAATGTAAACCCTTCCTCTGAATTATTGTAATTTTGAAATTAAGGGGCTCTCAGGCAAAGATATGGGAGTAGGAATAACTAAGTTCTTTACTAGGAAATAAAAAAATACAAATGCAATAATACAAAAAAACCCCAAAGCACTGCCAGAGTCAGAACATGCCCTGGCCCCCTGTGGGTCAGGGTGGTGGCACAATCCCATCCCATGGGGGCTCAGCCCTCCTGCAGTGCCAGCTGTGCTTCTGCTGGAGCAGGGATCCTGCACAAGGCTGGAGTTTTCCTCTGAAGCTCCAGGGCTGCTGGAGATGGGCCTGGTCCCCCTCTGGGAATGCAGTGGGCAAAGGCTGCTGTGCTGTTCCAGGGTCAGATTGTATCCAGGTAGGAATGCTTGGCTCCTGCCCTGGGCGGAGCATCTCCCCATGGGATGCTGGAATTTGATCAGCCATGCAGGGACACTCAGTGGCCACGGACAGCTGATAATTAATAATTAATGGTCCATTAAAAGAAGAGATCGCCTGGAGGGAGGATTGGTTGTGGAAGAGATAAAGAAAACTGCCCAATTAACACAACTGCCCCACCTCTAACAGATTGGAAATAGAATATACACATATCTTACAACCTATGACACAGGGTTTGGCAGACTGGCAGCCAGATCCCTCTTCTGGATCAAACACACTCAGGAAAGACCCAGCAAGGTGAAACAGCCATGGATCCATACATGGATTTGTGATTTACAAGTGGCAAGACATGGGAGTTCACCCCCTGGACTAATGAACAAGTGTGAAATTATTACCTAAGAGGAAAGTTAAAACACCTTCAAAGGTTTAATATATAGTAGATAATTTGGCCTTTAAGCATGATTTCAGAATTTCAGTAATTCTGTCCTTGAATCCTCTTTAAATGTTTATAACATTCTATTTCTTAAAGTGTGCATAAGCTACATTAATTGGAATTATCTTAAGTGATAAAAAAGAATATACATTGTGATTGGGCACTCATTTTCTTAGCCACAATGCTAGTGAGTGCCTTGGAAACTAAGAAATTCAAATTCAGCAGGTGTTATTGATCTATCTTAAACTAAACTAAGCTAAACACAATATACTACAACTTTAAATGCTATACCATACCATATATGTATATAAATAGATACATTAAAATTGTTTTTCTTGTGGTTCATGAATGTAAAGTATTGACTGCTCATAATAAAAAAAGTGCTATCACAGTTCATCACACTAAAGGAACTCTGGATGCAAACTTCATTGTTTCTTATAGAAAGGATCTGGTGCCAACTTACACTATTTCTTGTGCATTTCAGCATGTTCATACTACTCCAACTTTGGACTTTTTCCATTTTTCATTGTAACTGGCAAAATGAGGCTGAGACCTAAAGGCTGCTACCATGCTGGACTACAAAAATAGGCTCTGTAGCACTAACAGCAGTTTAATTAAAAATTTTTTTCCTCAAAAAAAGACTCCTTGATTTTTTGCACCCTGTTACACCAAGTCTCAGTAACTCTCTACTGCACAGCTTTAAAGTTTTGCTTCTGCTTAGAGCAGCCATATGGCTGAATTTTGCACTTTACTTCACGTGACTTGTCTACTGCTATTACTACAAAATTAGTCCTAAAATACCAATATTATTTCAGGAATCCAAAAGACACTGTCAACTTACCCTAAAGAACACAAATTTCCCCAATTTTAACCAAAGCCCAGTAAACTCCACCTTTTTCTCTCCCTCTGTTACTTGTCAGTGCCCTTGACAAGAACTGCCTGATATAAAACCAAGTTGTTGTCACTTAAAATCAGTGAATGTGACTAAACAGACACAATGGATAAAGAAGCTGCAACTTTCATAACTCCTTGTCAAGTGATATCACACTTTGGAGCAGCACAGAGCAATGTTTCAAATATCTCTAAAAATAGCTACTTCCGTTGTGTAATTTTCTCACTGTTAAGGATTCTTTTTCCTTAACTTTTAAGTGTTTCCTTTTATGTGGTCATTTCACATTATTGCTCCTTATTATGCCCTGTTCAGCCACCGTCAATTCCACAACAGGGCTCGCTGCAGCTCAGCTGTTTGTAGACATTGATGTCCCTGTCACAGTGCCTGTGTGGCTCCTTGCCCTGGTGCACCTACCAAAGTGTGGTTCACACTGCTCACTGTAAATTGTATATGCTGGAACACGGATTTTATCCTCCAGCATTTGCCTTTGTACCAAAACCATGCAAAATTTGCATGTCAAAAACTCCTCTAACTGCTCAAGCAACAGCCTCAGTCTGGGCTCTGAAAGTCAAGCTGTGTTCCTTCTGCTTCATACATCATCTTTCTAATAAAAGTTCTCAAGTGAGACCCAGCTGCAGTTCTGCTGCTGACGCACGTAACAAAACACCCAGCTCACCCTGCCATTGGCTGGGCAGGGAGCAGAAATAAAAACCAGAAGCCACTCGAGGGATTGTGGGGACCTGAATTAAGCACGTGGCACAGAGTGATGTCAGCAGATGATACCCAGGATCTGGCAGAAGTCTTTCATTGAGATGCAGATTCTGGAGCTGGGCATGGAGTACACAGTACTATCAGTGGAGAATGTGGAATGCCTAACTCCTAAAACACTTGAACATGTTTAAAGTAATTATTATTATTTTGCCCTTTTCTGCTGAGTTGTTTTCCAAAAGGTCTCAGCTGTCCTTAAATATTGTTTCTTCTTTAACATGAACTCCAGCTGTGGGGTTTAGACAATGTCCTTCTGACACGTGAGGAGGAAAAAGTCTAATTGTGAGTTTTAGCTGAGTAACAGTGTGTTTAATTGAATCTGTTTCAGAGCTATTCAGAATTGATCACAGAACCATTGAATCACAGAATGGCACAGTTTGGAAAGAACCTTAAAACTCATCCAGTGCCAACCCCTGCCACGGGCAGGGACACCTTCCACTGTCCCAGGGTGCTCCAAGCCCTGTCCCACCTGGCCTTGGGCACTGCCAGGGATCCAGGGGTAGCCACAGCTTCTAATAATGGTAATTTGTTCAATTTTCTAGTCCATGATAAATATATCAGGAGTTAGGCACAGACCATGCCCTTCCAGAGGTGAAAATTCCATATTCTCTTAGGCTTCTCACCAGTCTAAACTAAGATTCATCTTTTCATGGAAACCTGGAAAAAAGTCATAATCTTTATAGAGCCACTACCCTTACAAAAGTTCTCTCTGCAAATAAATGGGTTTACATTCCTGCTGTGTAAGAAATTAGAATAGTTTTATGTCATGTATGTCCTGCAGGGCAGTTCTTGTATGTTTATCATAAATTTAAACACAGAGCCAGCATGCAGGCCTGCTGTGGGTGGTGTTATCTGTTACAGAGTCACCAGACTTCTCAAAAATCATTGGCTTTGATTATATTTGGGAAATTAGTCTGGCATTGATTCAGGTCATAGAGGAAGTGAATTATCAAGGACTGTCTGCCTTGACTGGACTGTGGCACAGATTAAGGCAGATCTCACAAATTGCATTTAGTTCTTATGCAAAGTGAGCATCGTTTTGCTCGGATTTACAGCATCAGGGATGAGGCTCCCCTACCCCACCTGCCAAATTCTAATACACCAAATAATAAAGTGTAGGAAAGTTTAGGGGGTTTTTGTTTTGTTTTTAAGTACCTGACTCTATCCTGTTTCTTTTCCAGAGCCAGTGGCCTGTAAGGAACTCAGAAGCCTTGGATGCAGCTCTCCACTTCTCTGTCTATCCATGTGCAGCCTAAAGAGAGGTCAGGACAAGTACAGTGTACAAGTACAGAAGCAGCTTTTCTTTGGACTTATCTTGATACCAGTGTTTTTCAGTCAAAAATGAAGTCTGGAAACAGGGGAAAATATAGACTAGGACTAGACCAGGTTTTTTGTTTTCTTTTTAAAAAGGACAGTATTGAAAAAGAATGCACAGAAGTGAGGTAAGCTCAAACACACAGCAGCACAATGACTTAAGACTTCTGAAAGTAATAAGCAATTTGATTGCAAACAGAGCAATTAATTGACTTTGTATGAGCAGACTAATATTTAGGACTGACATACCTGAAAGATTAAGACAGAAACAGCAAAACCTGCAAAATGAAGGGCCCCTGTGAGAGTAACTAAAGTTCTTGTACAGAAAAATGTGTCAGTGTAAAGCACCACCATCAGACGCACCAGAAATCCACCCTCCCTGATCTTCAAGAACATTGTATGTATGATGTCACACCATATTTCTCTATTATGTCACATCGTGCTCCAGCTGACAGCTTATTTAAAACAATACTACTATTTTTCAAAATGCAGATATGCATGCCTTTCCTAAAGCTATCTTCTCAGATTATTGCTCTTTAAATATATTTAATAAAAAATGTTAGTTAATGGAGACTGTAAATGCACTACTGAGCTGCTCTCTATTTGTGGTATTTTAAATTTGATTGAAAACAATTAGCAGATGAGAGAGATGCCTGTGAGCATTCATTAAAATGAGGCTTGTGGTTTGTGACTGTTGAATTTCACTGTGCATCTGGAGCTGTTTGCACTGGTGGCACAGTTTTCTGTCATCATAAAAAAGGGACTGTTCCCTATAAAGGTTATGCTGGCAAAAAATAAATTGTATTAAATGTTTCCAAAACTTCCCATTGAGAGAACAGCAGCCTATTACCCACAGGGAATTTCTCTATCAGATGACAATGGCTCATGGACAATTTAATTTGTTATTTAGCAACAGCTTGTAAATCCCTCTCATATAAATAACATGCAGTTGTAAAAGCTGACTGCTAATGAGATGATTGACCCTAAAGGTCACACTGGCAGAATCCCCCATTGTTTGCTTAAGGATATAATTTTCATTTTATCTAACTGGAAACTGACATCCGAGCATAACATGACAAGACATTAAACAAAAAAATTCAGCATTACTGGAAGAACTCTGCCATTGTTTTTTGTTTGAGATAAACATTGTTAGCTTGGACTGAGCTGCTACCAAGGCACTCAGCTGATGGATATGGAACTCTCCAATGGACTGTGGGGAGAGATGAATACACTGAAAAATATCTCGTGAGCAAGTACAATATCAAAGGTCAGCGTGGTCTGAACGTGAACGTTCAATTTTTCAGTTCATTAAAATCAAGTTCAATTCCAAAACTCATCTCAAGGTGAGGTGATTGGGGTAAGGAGGTTTTACAGAGGTTTTGCTTGCGTTATACTAGGAATTTTTTTTTGCTGCTGCCTGCATTTTTAATATTGAGTTGCTAGAAGAATCTCAGGCAGCTTAGTGCACTACAGGACAGAATTGTATGGACAACAGCCCTGACTTTAAAATGGTCAACACAGTAAAAATATTTAATTTTCAAAATCTAGGTTCTCAGTCTGAAAATAGCACAAAATTAGGCACCAGGCTGCTGTGACACATTATACTTTCTGCCACCTTCTGCTTTCTCAGTACCTACCACAGCACTTGTCCTCATATTTCTTTCTTTCTTTTGCAGTCATGCAAAAATCCTCCAAATTAATCCAGCATTCTTCCCTGAATAAGGGATTATTTGGGGCTTTTGTGCCAATGTCCATCCTGAATCATGTAGTACTTGGCTGATGTTGAACAGTATACCCAACAGAGAAATATTTAACCAATACAGGAGAGAACAAGCATTACTGATCTGAGTTAATCCAGTAAGACTAAATAATGTAAATGAAAATGAACTGTGCAATACATTATAATTTTCAGCACATTAATTTGGGATAATCATGGTGATTACATAACCAGCTATCTGATCAAGAAATCCATGGACAGATCTGTAAGAATACTTCAGATACATCAAATATATTGACAGATACCTCAGTGCCTTTGTAAGTCCCTGATATCTACTAGGGAGAGCACCTCCACAAGACATAGCTATATATTATTCTTATCAAAATATTGGTTACACATGAAGCTCAAAATAATGGTCCACTTGGCAAAGTCTACTGATTTTACACCAGATCACTTTGGGCATTGCTCCAGCTCCTGGGAACACATTTGAAAATTCAAGGTACTTTCAAAGGTCAGCCTCTGCTGTTTAGTTCATAGAAAACACAACATATTCTCTCAGAAAGACTTAAATTAGCACTGAAACCCACCAATCAATCTGAAGGAAATAACAGGCTGCATGTAGGTAGATGATACCTCATATTTATATTTATATATATGCAAACCTGAATAAGATCTCTGCTCTGCATGTCCCATTTCCATCTCTAAGGATTCAACAGGGTATTCAGGAATTCCAGGTCCCTTGATGCAGGTTGAGCACCTGTTCCCTCTGAATAAAAGAGGATGACCATATTTTAAATCTACTTGGCATTGATTATCTTGGGGTATAGTCACAGACTAGTTGTTTATGAGAACTTCACACTCCATCAGGTTTCCCTGTATTTTAGAGAAGTGGAGAGGTCATTCTAATTGACAGGAAGAAAACCCAAAAGCTGTACAAAACAAAGTGAGGATGACAAGAGTTTTCAGACCAGATGTGTGTCCTAGGGTGACTTTCTGATTCTTGTATCCCCAGTTGTCTGTTCTGCTTATGCTGGATATTGAGTTCTGTGCTATACTCTTCTGTGTTATTATTAAACAAAATAATAATGAAATATTCAAATACCTTTAAGGTTTTTTTAAACTTTGGAATCCTGAACTGACAAACAGCATCCACAAGAATGAGTCATTTTCTCAATGTCCCATTCTTAAGCCCCTCTATCTCCTTTTTGTCTGTTTTTCAATAAAAGCCAGCTCTGCCATTCTAACCTAATATTCCAGGGTATGATTTCCAGTGCATACCAGGGCATTTATACTATAGCATCACCTGGATCTACCCTCCCTTAAGATTCCTGTTCTTTCTGCAGCACAGACTTGTACCATCTTAACACAGAACTAAAATTTCCCCCAATTTCTAGTGTGGGGAAGATGTCAAGAAATAATGAGGCAAATGTAATTAATCCACTGTAGACAGCATTATTTTTCAGTGCAATGGAATGGAGAATTTTTCAAAGAAATCAAAGTAAACATCAGTTTCTGGATTAAAAATGTCTCCAAAGAAGAAGTTAACTGTAAAGTGTCAAACACCCAACCACACAAAAAATTATATTACTTGCAATATTGTTCTTACTATATTTATTATGCTGTCCAATGTGAATCTAAAATTTTTTCTCACGTCAATTTTATCAGCCCCTTCCTAAGAAATGTCACAGCTCAGCAATGTCACCTGGATGGACAAGAGAACGTGAACAGAAGTGTGACAGAAACCTCACTCACATCACAGCTGTGGGGATGGGGTTTCCTCCTGTGAGCCAAGGCCTTGCGAAGTTGGGGCTCATGTGGCAGATATGGGAGCACACTAACAATGGGTAGAAGAACCCATCTAATAAACTGAGATTATTTAATCATTCCACTCCTAAATCTGGCTTACAAGAACTCAGGAGGAGAGGCAATCTTAGATGTTGATGTGCAACTTAGCGGGGCAAAACACAGCAAACAGTTCAAGGGCTCCTCTCCTGGTCATGGGCTCTCGTCCTGAGAAGCCTAGAGGAGCACAATAAAGGTATTTAAGGCTAAAGTGTTGTGTATCAATGAGAAAATAAGTGCCTGTGGCCAGAATTATTTTGTTTTATTCCTAGGCTGGCAACACAGGGTGATATTCTGTCTGAAAGAATTGCACAAAAGATTTTATTGGACTAATCAGGGCCCCTGGTGAATAGACCTAATTGTTAAACTGCCATGGAAACATCAGCACTGTTCCAGGTGATTGATAACTTCTGTTATTTTCAAAACACAGAGAATGGGGAGAAGGAAATATTTAGATAACAAAGAATGCATAATCTGTCATACCTTTAAAGAATGTTGATCTTTTATGGAACTACTATTATCTCATCCTTTTATCCATAATCAACACAAAAAGCAAAGCAGAAGTCATTTGCATTCTCCTCAGGCCTACTGCTTTTCCCTAAAACTGAAGGAAAAAATAGCTAGGACCTTTTATCATACAGGACAAATAAAATAGCAAACAAGATGAAAGCAGAATTGCTAATGGGGGTTGTTGCACAGGCATTACCAAGGTCAGTGTCCAGTGGAAATGGAGGAGCAGGATGTTAGGCAAACCCAGTGACAGCTCCTTTCCCTTGCTCTGGATGACTCCACTGAAATTACTGCAGACTCTCACTGGTGGAGGAAATAGTTGGGACTTGGGATGGATAGTTTATGGAATATTGTTACCTAAAGCCTTCTGGATCATGACTATTGGGAAAAAAAATCTCATTATCCAGAATGCCCCCCTGTTTATTCGGGCCCCAGCTGGCACACTGGAGCACAGCAGTGGAGAGAAGGCTCTCACTCACATGTGAGAAATGCAGCACTGCTTAGGTGGAGGATTACGATCAGATTTATTGCTGATACAGTGAAGAAATGTTGCCAGTGCAGTCTGTAATAGAAGCAGGTCTGCAGGGTGGTAACAGAAATGGGATCAGGTGGGAATGCACAGGTTGGCAGAATGCACAGGCACAGAGCCCCTGTGGAGCTGCTTTGGGGTTTCATCTCCCTGTGTGACAATCTGGCCTTTACTCACCCATCCCAAAGGGAGTGTCCCCTGTGGTCAGGCCAGACCTGGACATACCCTGCAGGAGTCCCTGCCAGGAAGGGGATCCACCCAGAACCTGCCTGCAACCTTGGGACACCAGTTTATCCAGTTGGCCCAACCTCCACTAACATTTTATACCCTTTTGCAGTCTGATGTGCACCAAAGCAAATTAGCACAGCTCCCCATCTCCGGAATATATCCATCATTTGGGCACCCAGAGAGTTCCTCCTGCAATTCCCACATGTTCTTATCTTAGGACAACTCACACAGAGACAATCCCGAGGGAGAGGGGGTGTGTTGAGGGAGGAGGTGATGATCTGATGACCCCAATGTGTGACTGTCACACACATTGGGATGCCTTGAGAGGCTGCCCTAGAACAGAGGATGGACAGAACTAAAGAATAAAGCAGGGATTTATTAAAAGGATCTCCTCAATGGATCCACCTTGGGCAGCACAAGAGCCCAGCCAGGGCTGCAACCAAGATGAACCAAAATGGTCACAAAATGCACAGCCACTCACAGGTTCTCTCACTTTTATAAGTTCTGCTCCATTTGCATCTTGCAGTTCATTGTCCAGTTACACCTTTAGCCCATGCAGTCCCATCCTTCTTGTTTTTCTCTCTTCAGCCCATGTTGTTTATGCTCTTGGGCCTGAGATTTGGATCATTTGTCCTTGGTCCCCAGCTAGAGAAGGAATTGTTTTGTCCCCCTGCTCTGTGCAGAGAGCTCACCATCCCTTAATATGAAGCTCAGACCCACACACTAAAGCAGCACAAAATCTGAAAAATATAAAAGCTAAACCTGAGGCATCATTTGTAATGAACAGAAAGAGCAAGAGGCTTGTGACGTATCAATAATTTGAGTGAGAAAGCTGCAAGCTTTCCCCCAGTATCACCCAGAATGTGTTATTTCCTCTCACAAAACACACCCTCCACTTTTCCCAAGAGAAGGCCCCCTGTGTTTCCTCCTCACAGCCCAGCTGAGCACAGACAATCAAGGCCATTTGCCCAAGACCTCCCCATGCCAGAGCAGCCCCTGCAGACCAGCAGTCCTTGCTGTGGGTGCCAGTGGGCTCCAGAGTGGGCTCCCAGCAGGTGCCACCCAGCAGGGATTCACTGCACTCCCGCTGAGCACAGGGCAGGGCTCAGCTCAGCAGCACTGACATCCAGAACCCTCTCTTGCAGCCACAACTCCCTTTGGGACACCAACAACAAACCTGTGAGTACATTTATTCCCTAACTCCAGGACAGCACATTCCAGATTCAGGGCATGCCCAAATCACTTCTTATCTGCTTAGATCTAGGAATACAAACATGTCATTGAAATGTAAAACTTCTGAGCACTGGGAACAGCAGCCCATGCCACATGATCTCCACTGAGATTGCTGGAGAGTGAAAAAAAGCCAAATTCAAACTGATGTCAGAAGGAAATAATTTTAAACAGAGCAACCTTTATCTTCATTTCATCTCACTGATGTGATGGAAAAAAGGCCTTTTATGAAGGAAGGATGAGTCTAAAATTTTTGAAGGTTCATTTCAAAGGCTTTTTAACTGATTATCCAGAGCATCCCTTTGGTACAAAAAGCAAACCAGAGTAATTTTTTTTCATCTCTTGAGACTACCATCCCCATTTGGACTACTCAGAAATACTTTCCCTTCCTTTGCACTCAGAGGTACTTCCCAGGACTGAGGGACATGTGAACTAATTTGCAGGCCAAAAAATATCCAGATTTTGAACTGAGAAATTCCCGATTGGTTCAGTTAAAATATTCCTAAGTAATGAGGTAGCTCATATATCTGAATATTAAGAAATCATTAATTATTAGTTGGTCACACTGGTAAGAGTCAGTGAGAGGTTCTCCTCTTGTTGTTCCCTTCAGCTGAACAACATCCCAACTCTGTTAACACAAGAAATAGTAATCAAACAACAGAAACACTAAATCTCCTGTTTTCTGTAACACTTTCTCCAGATACAGTGTGTTCTGTTGGATTGTACCAGCTCTTGTCTGCTTTAACACAAATGGGGAAGAAATCTCTCCTGGTCTTACAGGACATGCACAGGTTTTAAGGTTCCTGCTTTATTACACTTTCTGTGGAGCCCTGCCCAGCTCCTTCAGTGTCTCAGTTTCAGGTGTTTAATTTGTGCAAGGTGTCAAACAACACTTTGTTACAGCTCTGAGGTGTTGTGCAGGTCACTGAAAAAAACGAGTCATTGAGCTACTACACAATGGAAACTTATCCTAATGTACACTGGAGAGAAGTGTATCGCTCCCCTTCAATTCACTTTGACTCTTGATGGAACCAATCTCCAAGAAAAAAATGTTGCAGGGTCTTGCAATGCTGGAGCCTCTAAAGCCTGGCTATTAATTAAACTATTAATGTGCTCTTTCTCTGCTCCAGTAGGGAGACAAATAACCAGGTTAGTGCTTGAGGAAGCTCTTGTGAATAGCAGCGACTTTTTACCCTCCATCATTTTGTCTCACCAATCCAGTATCATTTGCTCCTTTTTCCCTTCCTTTCTACCATTCACTAATCTCAGGCAATACAAGAGCAAATCTTCCTTATTCTTCTTTACTGTTGAGATGTACTTCAGAATTTATCCAGCTTGAATGTCACATTTTAATTTTTTTTCTTCCAGAGACTTTATAATTTAAACCAAGTTTATCTTCTGCTCTCTTTGCACAGTTATCTGTTCACACAGTCACAGTTCTTGAAAGGGACACTATTTTGGCACATAACATTTTCATTTCAATGATTGGTGTATGTTTAAAAATCATTTATCACCCAGGACTCAAACATAACACAAAACACGTGATGAACACACAGTTCATCTCAGTACCAAAGGGTTGATAAGTAAAAAGATAACTGACTAAATGATATTTAGCTCAGGAAAGTACATCTGCCTTCCTGTCAGAAACCAGAGTAGAGATGGGAGAGGAGAATTGGCAGGAGGGTGAACTTTTTTATTTCTGGCCACGTAAAGGTTTGGCATGCAACATATTCCACAGGAACATCATCAGCAAAGCACACAGGCATCAGTCAGAAATATTTTTTGAGAGGATAGCACATAAAATGAGACATGCTCAGAGTAAAGGGTAATGAGGAATTGACCATTGTTCTGAAGTATCTGCTTGGGGACTATATAAATCCTCTTTATTGATCCATGTATTACAATGACAATTCCTACTCAAAAATTCAAGTTATTTATAGTCCCATAGATCGGCTTTAAGCTTAACACATTTTTTTTTTACAAAACAAGATCTGAAAGCCCTTTTTTTCTTAACTGTCAAAAGGGATTAATTTTGCAAGGGACTAGAAATTTTATTTCCAATCTTCACCTGCTGTGGCTCAGGTTCTAATGCCCTTACTTTATTTACACTTAGGAATGTGCTCTGTGTTACTGTGAGAGAGCAAAACTGTCCTGCTCTGATCCCCTGAGGATCATTATCACTGCTAATAATGAAGGGATGGGACTATCATTGGGTTAAGAACGATTTATTGCTCAGATAAATATTAGTTTCAGAGGCTGTGAGATTTTAGAGGAGTAGGCAGCCAGCCATAGCTTAAAGTAGTTACAAGTTCTTTGTTACAACATAATACATAACTTTCTAGTCTAATGGATGGTTGTCACAAGGTGTATTTTGTTTTACTTACCTCGACTGTACTGTGGATACTTTTGTCTAACAGGCTCCTGTCTCACATGTACACAGATGCTTCTGTTATAATTTCTAAACTCTTAGTTTATATAACTACACCCTTACATTATAAACTCTTCACCATCTTATTAGTACAGTTTTCACTTATTCAAGGCATATTCTTACTCTTACAACTATAGAAACATACGTTTATAATTTTTCTGCTTAATATCTGTGTATTGTATTTTTATATTAATCTAATCAAATAGATTAATAGATCAAATCCTCCAGTGTCTGTGGAAGTTTCTGGTTTTGTGATTCCTACACCTGAGGATACAGAACAACCTTTTCTGATATGGCTGAACTCATTGAGGCTGCATCCAACCAGAGAGTTCCAGGAATGCCTCCCATGGCCATACACAGACCCTGACACTGATTTTCCTGGAAAGACATTCCAGCCTCACAGAGGGAAGGATGCCACTGCAAAGTCTGGAATTGCTTAGAGCTTGTACCAGCAGGGAAGCAGGACTCAGGAGCTTTCCTCCAAATGCATTTTTCCTCTGATTCTAAGGAAAATATGAGAGTGTTCTCTGGCATCAGGACCTGGGGATGCTCAGTGCCTGCAGACAGCTGTGCAGAGGATGCAATTCCCAGCTCAGTGAGTGCTGTCCACAGTGTGTACCACAGTGAAGGATTCATCTGCAATCTAATTCAGGCTTAAATTTCTGAATTCAGGGAAAACTTGGAGTAATATAGCTCTCTTTAGCATCAATAATAAGATCATCAGGATCATTGTGGTTCTCTTCCTAATACATGTGCAAATCAGTGGTGATGCAGAAATCCATTTGTTCTATAAAACAGTTGATAAGGAAAAAAATTATGTTCTTTGATTGTTGTGAAATTCTACCAAACTGAAAATTATTTCTTCACTTCTGAATGATTCCTTCTTTTAAAAAAGTCTTCCTCACATATCATTCCTTCAGTTTGCAATAGACAAAGGATTTGTATAAATATCATCAAATCAGAGGGATAAAACACTGCAGAAAGAGCTCCTATGAGATGCCTGATGCTCTTTCACCCCTGGGTGAAAGGCAGTCTGAAACACAAAATTCTGTTTAAGACATGGTCAGATTGTCAGCCATATATTATGGGTCAGATCATGTGACTGTGATGATGATTCCTTTATATCAAGAAAAAACAGAGTTGATTGTGTTGCAGTGAAGAAACTAACTTGAGGAGATGTACAAATTTTCTAGGAGTTATCCCACAAGACTAGAAATGCTTGAGAACTGTATAAACTGACCTATCAGCCTTTTTATAAAGGGTGAATATCAAGGATTTAAATGTCCATGTTTGGAGAACCTTTTTCAAAATGTTGATAATTTCTTTGTCGTTCTCTCTCATCCTACACACACATACTCATATTTATGAGTATGTCTCATTTACAGTATATTAAAAAAAATAAATCAGGGTTTTTCTTCTTGTTTATGCTGCTTTCTGCTCTGCTACTCATCCCACAAATCACTACATTCCCAATCTGATTTAAGGCTTACTGAATAGACACCAAAAACAATTATACTCAGCCCCAGACTGCAGCAGAGATTGGATTACAAGTGGCACCTTGTGCTTTAGCTGCTCACTCTCTTTCAGCTCGTGTGCATTATTTAAATTTTCATCAGCTGCCTGGTACAACTCTGAGCATTTCCAGCTTGCACTGCACAGCAGAGTTTGAAGCCACTGCAGGAAAGTTCCAGTGATGTATGAGACTGCCAGAGGAACAGCAAGGGCTGCAAGTTTGAAACTTGTTCTCTGTGCTCATGTCCTCAGAGAAAATCACTGCAGAGCACAGGGCCATATTTTGTGGGTTTAAGTGTTAATTAAGTGATGAATAGATCTCACTCTGGTTCCCTGCACAGGGAAGTTTCTATCCTTTGAGGCAGGTGAACTACTCACAGCAATAATTTATTTTTTTCCTTTTTTCAGCTGTAGCCCTTTTTCCTCATTAGCTCCTCATCACTTCTAGAAACGCGTTTGAATGTTTTATGCGTAACACCCAGTGCATTGAACACAATATTTTATCAGCACTTCCAAAATTTGAATTCCAGCTTTTAAGAGAAATTCTTTTAGTAAATATGAAAATTGCTGGGACACACTTACCTGAGCAGGAATCAGGATCGACCAGGATGCATTGAATTATATCTGACTTCATGCCTTGCTGAGTTCTCTGTGCTTCACCTACCACCCAAAAGCAATCAGAAATATTAAACAGAAATACAGAAATTACCCCTTACACCTGCACCCGGCATTGGGTGGGACCAGGCCTGTCACTGCCTTACCCAGCTGGTAACAAATTAATTCATCCAAGCCCTCCACGAGGACTACAGTTCCCAAAATTCCTTGCCAATTGGTATCAGACTATCAAATTCATGATGAAATTAACACTTGCAGCAATAATGTGCCTTCTCTTAATACAAATTATTTTCCTATGACTGTCAGTATTTGACTGGCATTTGTTGCCAGAAAAAAAAATCCACAAAACACACTGAAAACATGACTGGAAATGAAAGTTAAAACTAGATAGAATCATTCTGAAAATTTAGGAAAATGTATCTTTCTGGTTTTATTTTACATGTTTTTTCTTGCTCTTTGCAACTGTAAGTTGGTTTTGGTAATAAAAGTCTTCACATCAATGTGTGTTCATTTGCCCATCACGAAGCATAAGGGGAAATAAATCCTCAAAATCACTAGATCTGTTTGTGTCACATTAGGATTGCAAAAAACCCCACTCACCTAATCCTTTCATACATTTTTAGGTGATAAAATAGTTTCAGAAACAGAAGCTGTGGGAAAACGAGAAATAGTTATTAAGGCAATCACAGGTTTGTAAGATAACACTTTTCCTCCCTCTCTAATATTAGCAGGCTGCCTGAAAGGAGCAGATTCTTACTAGATTCTGAATTAAAAAGCTCTCAAATGAATTGCCACATGGACAAGAGCAGAAGCAATGCTAAATTTAATTAATTCATTAAGCCAGAGCATTCATGAAGATAGGACAGAAAGAAGAGAGTAATGGAGACTTCTAGTTTAGTCAAACATTGGACTGGGTCTGTATAATCATGGGCTGAAAATTCCCTGATTTTTAGGTAGTTTTTTTTTTTTTTTTGGTAAATGATGGAAACAGAAGCAGCAGACATTTATGACAGTCTAAATAAAGCCCCTTTGTCATCCACTGTTTGTTTTATTTATGGAAGAAGCATTATATAGAACAAAATGAATGGCTGCTGTTTCATGCAATATAAGAGGCCTGGGAGATATCCATTAAAACCCTACATCATTTGATGATTCATGCTTGACCTTTTTTTTTTTTTTTGTGAGGATTAATTGTATCTCCTGCTCTGTGTTGCAATGACATTTTACCCAACCTGCCTTTTTTTGGTGTATTCTGGGTGGCCACAGCTGCAGCCAGCTCACACCTGGCACTGCAGGAGCTGCAGGAAGTGTGAAACTTTGGGACAAGGACCAGAAGGTCCATCTGTCCCTCTGGAGGTGACAGGCTCCTGGCCACCTTCCCCACCCTGCCCTGGCAGAGACTGGGATCGAGCCCTGCAGAATCACCCTGGCCTTGAGAGCTGCACAGGAGCCCGGGGCTGTGGGAAGGGGGAGGTCACACAAATTGCCAAAATCATCTGGAGCTTAATTCTAACCAGCTGCCCTGTCTCACACCTGAGACCCTAGGAATTCAGCTCTGAATCCCACTTGTTCATGTGATTTTAAATAAAACACCCTGTTTCTGTGTTCCTGGGTTAAAGTAATGATATTCTTCTTTTATAAAATATGGGAAATATTCTTCAGCAATAAAGGGGTATTCCCTTGCATATAAAATTCCCAGCACTGGTATGTCAGTATCTGAAAATGAGTCCAAAAGCAATCCCATCTGTGGCAGGAAATGTGGAAGTGGAGTTTATTTTAAAGGTGATTCAATTGGCTTTGTTGCTCCAAATCATATAAATAATATTTTAGTTTAAAAAATGCACATCTTTTGTTTTCATATTCAATGGTAAAACTGCCAGCTTGTGAAATTTGGCAGAATGAACTGTGTCAGTATTGCCATCAGGGAACATTACACTAACAAAGGAAGAAAAGACAAAAATGGCCCCCCAACCACAAGACCTGTTTTATAATTCAAAAGCAAGCTGTTATGAAAGACAGGAAAATTACTTTTTTGCTGTTAAATATTTTGAAGGTAAAAAAAATCAAGGCTAAGCCTGGCCAACACAAAGACCCAAGATACAAAATGAGAACCCAGTCCAGATTCATCCATCATTTTGCCCCCACCAGTTACCAGTGATGCCTTTCTGGCTGTTTCTTCCAGGCTTCACAAATCAGAGCATTTCCATAGGAGGAAAGGAAGAAATCTCTATGTTCCTCAGCCCCATGGCATGAGTCTGTATTTAGACTGAATGAGCATCCCTGGCAGTGTCCTAAGCCAGACTGGACAGGGCTCAGAGCACCCTGGGATAGTGGGAGATGTCCAGCCCATGGCAGGGGGTGGAAAATGATGATTTTTTTGGTCCTTTCCAATCCCACCCATCCATGAGTCTACACAAGATGTTTGGCCTGGGGCCTCCTGATGAACAGGAATTTGAGCTGTCAGTATTAATTTGTGAGTGTCCAGAAAAATACCAGGGGAGGGTACTGCTGCTCCCATACTAGAAATGCTTTCTCCAGTCATGGAATAAAACAGGCAGCCTCTACTCATCCCTTCCCTCTGCCTGTGGTCTCACAAACCTCCTTCAAACTGGCACCAGAAACAGTGCAGGAGAAGAAAGGGAATTTTGCAAGTTATTCCATATCCCCTCTGAAGAGAAGGCTGAGATTTCACTAGTGTAGTGTTTGCAATCTGGGGGGGAGGAAGAACAAAAAAAGAAGTTATTGTTGTGTTGCAATGCTAATGAGCACATTTACAAGGCTCTGCCAGCAACGCTGAGCTTCAGCTCGCTTTTATTAGCCATTTTGGAAGATGTCTTAGTTGCAGTTGCACAAAAAGCATTGTCAGGACTTTTATATTTCTCATTTTGAATACTGTGACATTAGTTGGAGAGGGTCTGGTTCTGCAGCACATAAGCCAGTATCAGTATTGTATAATACAGCAGCTAGACTCATTTTGCAGTGTGATTACAAAACCCATCACTGTGAATTATACAGCAAGTTAAATTGGTTTCCACCTTCTGCAAAGCCAGAATATTATCTTGCACAAATAGTATACAAATGTAGAAATAATACAAGTCCAACTTATCTGAATGATAGAGCACAGAAAGCTTTCATTGCTCACTCCATCAGTACTTTCTATTTTCTGCTAATGACACGATCTGTGGTCTGAAAGCAAACTTTAGCAACAGTGAATGCTCTCACTTTTTACTTTTTACATTTTTATCTTTACTAAGCTTCAATTTACTAGAACATCCTGCCGCTGCTAAAGACTTTCCAAATCTGAAAAATAATTTTTTGAGCAACCTTTTTACATAGAATCACAGAATGGCCCACTTTGGAAAGGAGCTTAAAGCCCATCCAGTGCCACCCCTGCCATGGCAGGGACACCTTGCACTGTCCCAGACTGCTCCCAGCCCCAGTGTCCAGCCTGGCCTTGGCCACTGCCAGGGATCCAGGGGCAGCCACAGCTGCTCTGGGCACCCTGGGCCAGGGCCTGCCCACCCTCACAGGGAACAATTCCTCATTCCCAATCCCCATCCAGCCCTGCCCTCTGCCACTGGGAGCCATTCCCTGCATCCTGGCACTGCAGTTCTGATAAACTTTTGATGAACTTTTCACTTCTCTTGATCAGAAGCACTTGTGAATGTCTGCCACTAATGAACATTCTTTTTTCTATCATTTATATTTTTCTATTAATTAAAAAGCACCATCATTAGCTTCAGATTTTTCAGCATAATTTAAATACTGGATGAGTAACTCAGACTGTTCAGTCTTCCCTAGAGGAGGAAGGGAGCTTGGTGAACCTCACTCTCCTGGGTGAGCAGCATTTTCTAGTCCCTGAAAACTGACCAGCTGAAAAAGAGCTACATAGTCTTAATGAACTTCCTAACATTATACTCCCAAGATTCCAGCTCAGGATAGATGTGGTGAAGAGAGGAGCAGGCAAAGGAGGAGAAACAGCCAAACAGCTCCATCAGACTGAAATTATACCCCAAGAAAAAAAGATACAGGAAAAGGCTACCTGCCAAAAATTCCTCCTGCTAGAGAGACCTTGGAGAAGCTTTCTAAACCCATTTATCCAGTTCTAGAATCCCATGACCATGCAGGTTATTAAAAAAAATTGCCACACACATTTGTAGGTAGATGCAACTGCATGGGTGTAGAGAAGCTGATTTATTTTTCTCTTTCTATTAAAATCAGCAGCTCCATCTCTAGCAGAGCTGTACAAATAGAGTTATTCAAAGCAGACTATTTTGCAGACATCCTGTCTGTTCTCCAGACTGAGAATTGTCACTGCTGTGCTGCCACAGAGCTGATGGGATTTGGAGTTGCCATAGTGTTAAATGTTTCTCCTGTGATCAGCAACTGCTGATTTAAATGAAAGTCTTGAGCCATTTTCTCTCTTCTGTGTTTCACAGTCATTTCAAAGTCATCATAGACAAAAAGGTGTAATAATACCAGGTAAAAAATGTATTTAAATGAGCTTGCTGTGATCTGATTTCAAGGTCAGAGCACACAAACAGCCTCTGCTTTCAGCTGCTGTAAAGGACAGGACATGCTGAGGACCTCCAGCCATCCGAGTTATATTTAATAAACATGTACACACATTCCCTTCACAGTGCTTTCGTGTTGAAATGCCTGAGCTGAATTTTGTGTCCTTACAATGTGCACAGAATTCCAGCTCTCATGGGTGCCATGATTTACTTCAGTGGCTGTGACAAACGATGTGAGGCACAGCCTGGTGAAGGCAGGCCAGGATCAATGGGGCTCTAAGGCACTTGGCACTTGTAAAAGATTTTGAATATTTACTTCTCAAATTTATCAGTATTAATAATTCTAATTTAATGCATTTTCCTTGTCACTTGCAATGAGTCAGTTGCTAATTAAATGTTGTTGAAAAAGATGAATTACACGTTTACATGCTTAAAAACAGTGTTGCTAATATGTCTAAATCTAGATGTGAAATGTAGAACAATATGATCTAATCCCCCTAAATACTGTTGTTATCCAAAATAATTCTATGCTGAGTTAATTGTCAAAAAAGAAGTACTGGAATACTGAATGATTGACATTTAACCCTTTAACATGTATTGGTATAAATTTTATATTCAGATTACATGGAATTACTTTGCAGAATTAATAATTTCCTTTTGGTGCGGAGGCAATGACACCACAAACAGCATATCTCTATTGACAGGTCAGAAATTCATTAATTCCTTTTCTCCCCTTTGCATTGTAGCTATTCCCATTTAAGAGCTGTAGAAATGCCGAATTTTGAGCTCTGCCCAGCAGTAGTGACTCCCATCTCTTTTTGACTGACAATGATGAGATTTCTGTCATGCTTTGCCTCTCCTGCAGGGCCAGTGATGGGATTTTTTTTCCTGGAAATCTTATTACTGAATGCACTGTCCTGGTCTCAGATGGAACTTTCAATCAGAAAGGCAATCAAAAGGTTTTCCATTTGTGAGTTTTCCTACAAAAGAGCTCTGCTAAATTCTCCAGTGCAGCCTCTAACCCAGAGAGTGCCTTGCCCTGAACACTGAGGTGGCCCCAGCCAAAGCCATGATCCATGTTCACAGCGCCTTCCCTGGCTCCCAGCACTGGGATGTACACAGAAACTGGCTCAGTTCCCAGTCCCTTTCCTGTTTAAACTGGTGTTGGATCTTCTCAGAACAGCCTGGCAGCCAGAGCAAGTGATGAGTAAGAGTGTGTTTGGTTTTTCTTGTAGTGAGTTACAGAAATATGTTTGATTTCATTGAAATCTCCAGGATATCTCCTTTCCTACCCTTAGAGGACTTCACTGTTTAGATCAGTGTTTTGCCAAAAGTTTTAGATTCAATTATTCGAAAGCATTTTTGTTTTGCAGTGTAACTTAAATGTAGTGGGTACTTCATGAATTTCAATAAAATCTTTATAATATATATCAAAGTGGTATTAATGTATTAGTTGCCTACAGACTACAGTCATTGAACCGAGCTGTGCTGCAGCTAAAGCAGTCAGTGTTACCATCTGAAACACAGGCAAAAGTGGGGGTGATGTGTTAAGAATTCTTTGTTTGCAGAATAAGTGTTATTGAGCAGCTTTAAGTCAGTGGGTTGATTTAACCAGCAATGCTTTAACAAAAATCATGTGAGGTTATTTTTCAGCATGGTGCAGTGAATCAGACTCTCATAACTCTTGTGCTCCCATCACTGTCAAAATTCTGCAATCACTGTCAAATATTTCAAATATTCTCCTTTTTTTCTTTTCTTTATTTTGTCTGTATTCAACTAATAAATAAATGATTTTGAAGAAACTACATTCCTCCAAAAACTGAAGTTATTCCGGCAGATTCATTTCTGCAGTGCCCAGGTAAACCTGAAAGAAAAGCAATAACAAGAAAAGTATTTATAAAAATATATTTCACAAAGTAGGAAACAATACAGGAGTTTCTCTGAATACAATACATGGAGTAAATAAACAAACAATAATATAGCTTCAAAACAAAGTAGAAAATTAAAATGATTTGCATGTAATACGTAGTTTTCTTATACAATTGCTACTTCTAAATGGCAAGTTTGCATTACAAATTGAGTATGCTTGCAGCTTCTAGTGTTCTTTCTCTGTGTGCAAGAGCCCTGGTGCATCACTATGAATATTATAGAAAAAAAATGCTAATAACAGAAGCAGTAAAATTATGTACACACTGGTTCCTGCTCTAATACAGTGGAGAACTATAAGCATGGTTTTTTTACTGTACTGTGTTATGTGTGGATTTCTAAAAGTCTATAGTTTAAATATTCACATGAACCAGTTTACTTCCAGCTGTTTGTGCTTGTATTAAAAACACCAGGTACTAGATTTATGAAGAAGATATAAAACTGTCAAAAGTTTTCTCTGGCAATGTTTAATTTCTGCCAGCATTCTCTTAAAATTCAGCTACTGCAAATGGACAGGGAACTGCTTTAACCTGCAACAATTTGTCATTTTTCTTTTCAAAATGTACATGTATGAAACATTCATTATATATAGAAAAAAAAATCTAACTGATATAATTTAGTTTTCTTCATAATCTTACTCTATAGATTATCAGTCTTAATAAATAAAAGCAGTAATGGACATCAATAAAATATTTATTTCAAAGATTAAACAAATAAATTCGATCTTTAGCAATAAAATCAGCAATTCTTTCATTTATGTAAGTCCATCCCATTTCACAGTTTTTTTCTTTCAGAAGACGAAGCACAGGGTTGATCCTTCTTCTAGAAAAAAAGATCCTTTTGTGAAGCAAAGTTTTGCAGCCCTGCCTCTGAATCTCTACACATTAGTAGTATTTATTACCCATCACTGGAATGGATTAAGAACATGTGAATATTTTAAGGCTTGACACAATATTTAAAGATGATATTCAGTCTGTGGTGGCGTGGCCAACAATTACTGTATGTACAATGGATGGTCACTGCACAGTAGGAGCCAGTAGGAATTGGCAATGCTATTTCTGCTCAGCATTGCTAAGAAGACCAAGATATTGCTTTGAACATTTCTGTGGCGGGATCTTTGTTGGCAATGCAGAAACAAACCTTTAGCTTTACACATACTGGGCAGGAGCTACTGTTCAACAGCAAATCCCTGCAAGTCCATTTCCTAAGAGAGCACCAATTTCTTTTTTGTTCTTTTCAATTCACTGAAGATAATCAAAGATCCAAATCTCCATCTTCAGAGTGGTCAAGTGAATATCAAATATCCAAAGACTTCTAGACACTCCACATACTTTACTTCACACTCCACAAGACTTAACCTCCTAACATATACTTTTTTTTTTTGGTTCAACATTACAATGTAGTTGATTTTATAGATGACTGGCGCTAAACTTGCCTCTAAAACAAAAAGCCACATTAGTTTTAACTAACAGCAGTGGCCCTAGAATATTACATGATCATTAAGTCAACAGGGGAAAAGTTTGTAATCCACTGTCAAGTTTCTTTGTCGCTTTCTCCGACTGAGTAAAGTTCTCCGAGTCTTTTAAAGCGAGGACCCCATTCACTGAGGTAGTCAAAATTCTGGTCTGAGTCTGATGTGGAGGACTCCAAGGAGCTAAGGGAACCAGCCGCTGACCCCTTTCCTTCATAGCCATAAATCTGGATAGAGTCATATGGCGGAGCTGTGGGATCATTATCAGCTTCATGAAGCCTTACATTAATAAATTCATCAACATCAACACCATTAGGAACAGGTGCAAGACCCTGCCTGGGCATAAACTGAAGATCAGGCTTAATATCCTTACGAGGCAAAAATCCATTAATTCCATCCGGATTTTGCAAAGTTGCAATGTCAAAGGCTTCTGTGTCTTCCTCTCCACCGCCTTCGTCATCGTAGCGAATGATATTTTCCCTCACATCTTCATCATCTTTGATGATCAGAGGCTCATTCTTGTGTCTTCTTAGTGTCACAAACAGCACCACAATGACTGAAAAGACAGCACCACAAGCTGATTAGGCAAAACACTTCCAACCCGAACACCACATGGTGAGTGCAGCTGGAGAAGGTGAGAGGTTGCTTTTTGTGGGATTGGGAGTAATAAGGGTGAAAAGCCGAAAGACCTACGACTTCAATGCACTTCACGTGAAGGAAATTGGATCAGAAGCTCTGATTAGTCATCTAGTCTTTGATTATCAGCTCCTATTTACATCCAAAGCTCAATTTTATAGAAGCAATAAGATTTCCCATACTTCTAATTTCGAGCCTTGACTTTTCCCTTTGGAAGTGAAGTTTGGCTACCATTATTAACATAATCTATAATGATCTACATTAGGGATGGTGTTTTCAAATATCAGAGAATGTTTTTCTGAAAACATAGCCCTAATGGGAGAAGGAAATCAGTGTTTTTTCTACCTGCTGCAAGAGACTCCTATTATATAACTAAAAAGAGAGTGAGATAGAAAGAGTTCAGCTCACTTTCAGAATCATGGACAGATGCATAAAAAACTCGAGATGGGTTATGCTTGGTTTTGCAGTTTAATGCTTAAACCCCAGTTACTGATGTAAATCTCAGTCACAAAGTGAAGCTGCAAAGTGCAGAAATAGAACTGTTTTTTCACTGTTCTCTCCCTCACTTGCTTGATGTTGTATACAAATGTTGTATGCTTTATTAAAATATACCACAGTGCTTATCTTGTAAAGCTTTAGTGTCTCTTGTGCCATTACACTCCAGAATAAACTCCTAATAGAAATATACAAATATATATATATAATGGAAAGAGATAAAGCTATAAGAAGGCATCCAAAGGAGGGAGCCTGGGCTGGAAAAGGGCCTGCAGGGGCCACCTGAGGAGTGCCTGAGGGCACTGGGCTGGGTCAGCTTCAGCAGAAGGGCTGAGGGCAGAGCTCCCTGGGCCTGTAGGGACAGCTCTGAGCTCTGCTCTGGGCCAGGGACAGCACCCAGGAATGGCTGGATGGAACTGGGCCAGGGCAGGGTCAGGTTGGACATAAGGGGAAGGTTCTGCTTCCCCAGAGGTGCTGGCACTGCCCAGGCTCCCAGGGAATGGGCACAGCCCCGAGGCTGCCAGAGCTGCAGGAGCGTTTGGACAGCGCTGCCAGGGATGACCAGGGGGGATTGCTGGGGGGTCTGCAGGGACAGGAGATGGGTCAATGATCCCTATGAGTCCCTTCCAGCTCAGGACATTCTCTGATTCCATGATTCACACAAGTCTTAGAATATACAACAGATCCATTTTCCATCAGGTGTAGCCCACACTTTGTTCACCTTGCTGCTCAACACCTCAATGTGATTTTCAGCTTCCATTCCACCCCTGTTTATTCTGTGACTCCTGTGTGTGATTACTTCAGAACAGGCTTTTGCCCACTGCTGCTGTCCAGCTCTTAGGACATGAGGGATTCAGTCCTACTGGCAGCACTGTCAGTGCTGCTGCACGTAGTGTTGGACTGGACTGTCCCTCCTCCTTTCTGAACCCCACACCTCCTCTCAGCTGGCAGACACGGGGGGATTTGTGATGTGGGCTGTGCCGTGGGCCAGGCCGTGCTGTGGGCTGAGTCGTACCACAGACCGTGCCATGGGCCAGGTTGTACTGCAGCCCGTGCCATGGGATGGGTCATACCACAGACCGTGCCATGGGCCAGGCCGTTCCATGGGCTGGATTGTACTGCAGCCCATGCCATGGGCCAGGCCATGCCGTGGGCTGTACTGCAGGCAACGCTGTGGGCGAGGCTGTGCCATGGGCTGGGTTGTACCACAGGCTGTGCCACAGGCCAGGCCATGCCATGGGCTGGGTCATACCACAGGCTATGCCACAGGCCAGGCCATGCCACAGGCCATACCACAGGCCAGGCCGTGCCACAGGCCGTGCCGCGAGCACCCACCGAGCAGCAGGATGATGCAGGCCAGGATGGCGATGAGGGCGCCCATGCTGAGCCCGATGGGCAGCACGTAGGCCTCGGCGTTGCAGGACTGCACGGTGCCGTCGCTGCTGCAGCCGCACACGCGGATGGTCAGCGTGCCCGTGCTGCTCATGGGTGGCGTGCCGCTGTCGCTGATGACGATGGGCAGCAGGTACACCTCCTGCTTCTGCCGGCTGAAGCCGCTGTGCTTGGCCAGGATGCTCAGGGTGTTATCTGCAAGGCAAAATCTCAAGCTGCGTCAAGGGAAATTTAGGTTGGAAATTAGGAAAAACTTATTCATGGAAAGAGTGATAAAGTTCTGGAATGGCTGCCCGGGGAGGTGGTGGAGTCACCATCCCTGGATGTGTTAAAAAAAGACTGGATGTGGCACTTGGTGCCATAGTTTAGTGGAGGTGTTAGGGCTGGGTTGGACTTGATGATCTTTAAGGTCTCTTCCAATTTAGTCATTCTGTGAAATCTGTGAAAATGGCGGCATCTCAGCACACAGCTCTTCCTCCGTGCCTTCAGGAACCTCAGTGCAAACATTCCATGATCTCCTCGAGCCAGCAGCACGTGGCACAGAAATGTTTCCCCTTTCTGTCCAGCTGCCTTAAGAAGTGCAATATACACATTTTCTTGTGTCACATGGTATGAAGATACTGATCCCTTACTTCTCCTCTGCATACAACACTGCAAATATCTTCCCATCAAGATTCACCACAATTTTTCAAGTCACAAAGTCATAAAAATCCAGCCAGTAAAACAAGAGAGAAATGAGATGTTAAAGAAACCCAGACTTAAAGTATATTCACCAATTAACACAAATCTTCCTTGCCTTATAACCAAAAGTACGCATTTTCCACTGCTATAAAAGATTTTTCCTTTTTATGTAAAGACAAAAGAAAAGCTAAATGCATTAAAAGTTATGGGTCTAATTTTAAGTGGTCCAAATATTTATTTGTCATCCATGAAGACAAGAAAGCAAACCAGGCTGTATCTCCCATGGAGACAGACAGGAAATTACTCTAGAAAGTCTTACCTCTGCACACATATGCAGAAAGTTAATTTTGGAAATATGTAGAGGCATCTGACTGCATGGCGTCCTACACAGCCATAGAGTTCCACAGTGAAATCTCTCAGACTCACTCAGTTCTCAGTTCACCAAATTATTACAAGTTGATTTTTCATAGGGCAATCATACAGATTTTAATTTGCATAGTTATAAAAATTACAGATTCTAGACAGTTATAAACACACACATATCAGATATCAATAATCTTGTATGTGTCATAGTGCTCAGGTATAAACCATGATTCATGGCATGTCAAATACAGAAAATTCTGATTTTTTTGTATATTTAAATAATCTCTAACTTTTAACTGGTTTATTCTGTGGAATAAAATAATAGTTCAATATTAGGAATTATACTAACAGAGTGCATGTTGACTTGCACTAGTTTGCTGTTTGTGGGGGTTTTTTTAAAAAAAAAGTGATTCAGAGGCACAAAGAAGAGTAATGTGAGAGTGTGTGTGTGTGTGTGTGTCTGCACATGTGAGTGTTGCTGTGGAATCCAGTAACAATTTAAAAATAAAGTTGCACTTCTTGTTTAGAAGGAGGAGTTGAGGTTCATTTTCCTGATGTGTCATGAACAAAAGTAAGCCTCCTGATATTTTATGCTCTAAAATGGACACATGCAATGCTAAATGTCATTCCATGTAAGGAAAGAAAACACTGGGAGTTCTCATATGACAATAGGCTTCTCCTGAAGATCAGGTCCCTTCCCACACAAACATTCTGTGATTCTATAATTTTCCACAGCAGAATCACCTACCAATCACGTTTACTTGGCCTAGAGAAGTTCTTCCTATAATTTATATTGCAGATGATGTAACCATTTCAGTATTTTTCATAAATTTAGATTATACAACATGTGAAGGTCAAGCTAAAAATTAACTCCTTCATAAAGCAGAATAAATATGGCCACTTTGCAGAACAAAAAGTATTCCTAATAATTTTTTTCCCCCCACAGGAATCCTGAGGTTTTATCTTTTCCAGTTGGAAACAGTCACATCAAAACTGATGGCACTCTGGAGCTAAATAAATAGTCTAGTTCTTCCTTGTGCCCTTTTTAAAATGAAAGGAAGCATATGTGTTTACTGAAGACAAATTTCAGGTCTAAGCTCTTAAGAATTCTGACAACTCAAATAGGAGCAAAGTCCCTGATGACACCCAGTGCCACATGTGCCAGTGTGCTGCAGTGGAAAAGCCACGTGTGTTTGAAGCCAGTAATTAACACACACATAATTAACACACAATTCACTTCCACACATTTGGAAGTGAACAAAACCTGCACTCCTCCTTGGCTGGGTGTGCCAGAGGTGTTAACACATGTGAAAGTTAAACCACTTCCAGTGCCATTCTTGTTCTCTGCAGGACAAAAAGGGAAAAGTTATGTTGGGAAAATAATCCAGTAGTTCAGTTTCCCTGAATATGGGTGTGTAGAATTTTACCAAAGTGAGAGTGACTGCGTGATGTGCAAAAGTTTCCTTTTTTGATCTGATAGCTTTCTTTTCCCCCTCGGCACCCCTCCCTGTTTTCAAATACTGGAAAATAAATTCATCTGTCTGCTGTCATTCTCCTGCAAAATTAAAAATATCCCAGCATAAGCTGCATCCTTAATCCTTTTGCTTTAACCTTTCAAAGGAGAAAATAACTCTATGATGCTCAATTTCCAGCTCTTTCTTTGAGACAAATCCCACTCAGAGGTGTCACATCTGTAGTCGTTTATTTGGAACTCCAGAGACTTTTACAGTTCTATATCACAGTGCTCTAAAATCTGTACTGATACAGCCTGTTCCTTCCTGTGAACCTGCTGCAGTCCTTCTCTGTCCAAGCTGGAGCACAGCATTGATTGCTGAGCCCAACAGCCCTGCACTTTACAGATATGCAAAAGAGGGAAGGCACCTGCTTTAGGAAGGAACTAAAAAAGAGAAGCTGCACTTGTTGGGAACAGCTTCAGATCCCTTCCTTCCTCCTGAGAGGCTCACTGCCATCCTGTCTGCTGCAGAAAATTCTAATAAGCCAAAACCAGAGCATAACCGAGTAAAAAAAGGAAGGGTGTACTCTAAAGAGACAAATAGAAGGGGGCAGAAAAAGTGGGAGGGAGGAGAGATGGAGAAAATAAAGTGCTCATCAGTGAAGTTTTGCTGAGTGCAAGAAACCAAGAAACCACCTGGTACCAGTAATGGTTATCAATTCAAGTTCAGAAGTAAGGAGAGAAAGCAAAAGAGATGCAAAGTATTTGGGATATTAACTGTTAGTTAAGTGCGAAATAAGTTGCAATGGCTGGACAGTCAGAATTATTCAGAAGAGATGTCAAACAACAAGAAGAGAACAACTTTATTTTCTTACAGATGGCTTGTTTAGTTGGGTTTTTTGTTGTTGGTTGGGGTTTTTTGTTTGTTTGCTTGTTTTTTGTTAGAAACCATGTTTGACTAAAATGAACATGTTATGCCTGGAAAGAAAAGAAACTAACAAGCAGAAAATAGAAAAAGCAAAATGAAATTACCAAATTGTTTTACCAATGGGTGGCAAGCCTTCCATTTGACTTAGGAATTTTGTTTAGCAATAAATACTTTCCCCTTCATTGCTATGTCTTAAAATAAATATACCTTGGTGTAGCTGGAGATGTGGCTCTTGAGTGAAGAGCAATGATTCCCTGAGTCAACATTTTAGTTGGTTCCTAGAACTTGAAGATAAATCCTAGCAGCTGATCAGCAATAAACTCGATTTATCTGATTTGTTTTCTCCTTTCTGTGGACATTCCCCTCTCCCAGAGCTGCCAAAACATCAGGAATCTCCTCCAGGAACAGCCTCCAGCACTGCTGCATGAACAAACCTGGCAGCAGGTGCTCAGCAGGGGAGGGGACAATCACCTTCCCTCATCTTCCCAATTAACCCATTGATCCTTCATTACAGCACTGCTCAGGTTGTTTAATTATTCCTGGTGCTTTTAGCAAAACAAGGAAAAGCACGTGCAGAAAAGCCCCAAAGCTCTCTGCTCACAGAGCTCTGAGCTGTCTGCCACAGGCACAGAGCCACTGAGAGTGTTCCTCCAGCCAGGGAGGCACATCCAGGAGGGGCTTTGACATTCTCCACCAGAATGAGTCTCCAGGAATTCTGTGCCCTTCTGTGGGGAAGGGGCTGGAGAAGTTCATGGAAATGCCTGAGCCCTGTGAAATGCCCTCTCCCTGGTGATGGACCCACCACCCAGGATGGACCAGGAGCTGCATCCTGTCCTGCAGCCTTCAGGAATGGTGGAAAATCTTAGTAACTCTCACAGCATCAGTGTCAGGTCAGAGAAACACAGCTCTGGGCACACACAAATACAGCTCAGAGCTGGAGCTCTCTTCTGCCTTCTTTTACATGTAAAAAAACCTGGTGGCTCAGCTCCCTGGCTCTCTCAGTCTCTGCAATTTACAAGCAGATTCTTGAAATAACCATGAAAGGGACTGTTTTGGGAATATCTCCCTCACAGCTGGAACAAAGGATGACAGTGCAGAAGGTCTTTAAAAGATGTCCAGTGTGGTTTCTAGACAAAGGTAGTTTGCATAACCACAGCAATTACCCCAGGGCAAAGTGCTTTCTGCACATTCCCCAACTGTTCTCAAATCTCCCAGATCTCTTTTGAGGCTCATGGATGAACGATTTTGAGAAAATGTAAATGCAATCATTTTAATACAAAGCTACTTCAGGATTTTCTGGACACGAGTGACTTTAATGGCATCAACAGCAATCAGGATGTGAAATTAGCAGGCGGGAGTCAACCCCTTCATCTCCCACTTTGTGCAAGAATGCATCTTGCAATTGTAAGACAGACAATAAAAGAACAGAACAAAAGTAAAAATCAGAAGCAGTGAGTTTGCATCTAAGTGTCATTTTTTCTGCACACTTTAGTGCAATTCTTTAATTCTCCTGCAATCTCTAATATGTCGAGATCAGTGGAGTTCCCTGCTGTGCTACCTTACACCTACAGAATTCTGCCTTTCTTTTTTTATCCCTTTTATAATGTCCTCAGAAAGATCAAATAATTAATGGTATTAAGGACTTTGTGGTAGAAGTTCTTATCTATGCTGGATATATTACTTATGTGAAGAAGGAATTTTAATTGGAAACTCTACTGCTGGAAACAGCAGAATGACAGAAATATATATTTCTTCCTGTTTATTAGAGCTATCATTCTGTGTACATTTTTAAATCTTGGATTCTCTGTAAAATAGAGTTCTTTGACACAAGTAGAAGAGCAGCAGGAATATCCTTACTGTGACACTCCCTGCTTTTTCTGATAAGGAAAAGACAGGGCCAGTTCATTCATCTCCAATCTCTGTTCAAAAGTAGCATCTATTCTTAAATAAAAACCCCAAACTTGAAATAACAAAGCAATTGAATTATTATCATCAAGGTTTCAGTGGAAACTAGCAAAATACAGGCAGAAAACCAGAGCACATGACATTTGAAGGAATGTGAGCTCTAGAACACTCAGCAACTAGCTGCAAAGGCACTAGAAAAGATCATTCAAGAGAATGCTGATGCCATTTCAGCTTTGTATAACCATTAATGACCATAATTAATATGCATGTGCCTCTTGTAATAGTTAATATTCTCTAGTGGAAACCTTACAATGTCAAACACAGATTTTTAAAAGATCATTTTGAACATTGGTATTTTTCTTTTTCTTCAGAATTCAAACCTAATGACAGAGAAATGGATGGATGATAGCAAGATTCCAATCCCCTTTTTAGAGCCTGAGAATAAAACTGTCAAGAGACACAGAGGTGTCTCAAAAAGTCACTGCATAAGTCATCTTAATAATTATTCTTTTTGAATAATTTCTCAGTCATACTTTCTTTCTATGAAAAGATTTACAAATAACACCTTTTTAGGTTGGTAGGACTGCACTGCAGGAAAAACCCAGTGACTGCAGCCCTGACAAGTCACTGCCCACAGTCCCACGTGCTCTTGTTTTGAAATGTCTTTCTTTTCCTTTTGCAATTACAAAATCCCTGGGAAAGAATAGTCCTGATCTCCTTTCTGATCCACCACAAGAAGCACAAATGACAACTCCAAGCACACCCTCATCCATGCTCACCTTTTAAAAAGCCACTGCTCACAAATGGGCCCTGAGCCGAAAAACTGATTTATTTGTTTCAGGCTCCACTTTAGTACAAGTTGGAAGCATCAGTTTCCTGCTTCCAAAAGAATGAAATTAATATGCTTTATGAGAAACCCATGTAAGGCAAATTTTTTTTTTATTTTTCTGCCTTAGGCTGAAACACGTTTTAAAGGAATATTTGATTAAAAGGGTACAATTATAAGTTTGTATGTTATAAATTTGGCAATAGTTAGTAGCTGAAAAAAAAAACCAACTATTTTTTCATTTGAACTGCTATAACTATTTTGTTTCATTATTTAACTCAGTGTTTTCAACATGCCTGTATTTATAAAAAATACATTTTTATGATGACATATACATATATGTATGTATATTGATATATCTATATATACATACAACTGTGTCATGTGTATTTTTACAGCTGTACCAGGCCTTCCTTGATGACTGTCTGAAACAAAATCCTCTTGAGCAGCAGTGTACAAGAAAAGGACCCTTTGCCTAATCTGTATAGTAAAGGCATAAATGTTCTGTTCAAACAGAAGGCTTACAAAATCATCTAAAAATGAAGAGAGGCTGTTTTTTACAGTATATTTTTGCTGATTTATGATGGCCAAATCATATGGGCACTGAAACCTTCACAGGTATTCCAAACTGACCTGCTTTTCATAAATGTAAAAAATTTGTGATGTCTTCAAAAAAGCAGACTGGTGATTGCTATCAAATTTGATAGCAGACATCAGGTTCAGAAGAAAAAACTTTTTGTCATAAAAATTCAGCTGATTGATCAAATTCTCTTTCCTGCCCCATACCAAGCTGCATTCCTTACTGGCATATTTAATGGCAATTCACAAAGCTTTCTTATGACAAATTAACAAATGCTTGAATGTTTTTGGTTTTTTTATAGACCTGAAGTTTCTGCAATCTCTTAAAACACCAATAAGAACACAGAGAAAGAAAAAGTATTTCTTGTGAGAAAATGTATTGGTAGAAGAATAATTGGAAAATGTCATATATTTTGTATCTTTGATTATTTTCTCCTCTTTACCAGTTGGCTTAAATAATAACAGTTTACGCCAGAACTGAGCAGCTGAATCAACTAATGAATAAAAAACCCTAAACACATTTCCATGTAGTCCTTTGCAGAAATAAAAAGTACTGCTGGGAATTTTGAATCATGAGCAAAGTAATATTTAATCGTGTATACATCATTCTCATATGTTAAAATTTCTTGGAAAGGGGAATAATTATGTTAGCACTACTGTGTAATACAGAACTTGTAGTAAATAAATTCTTGACAGAAGGAAAAAAATAGCCAGAAGAATTAACAGCAAAGTGATGATGAATAAGCATTTCCTCCTACCTTTTTCCTTTGAAAATGTGAACTTTAGATAATAGTCTGTATAATTTCTAGTTCTATTCCTTTGGAAAAGTCTGAACTTTAGATAATTGTCTCTTAAGTATTCTAAAACTTTCCTTTGACCTTTAGGCCAGCAGAGCTACAATCAAACATAACTATATGGTCCCTTGCAGTCTAGCAGCAGCTCCTGTATTTTGTACCTTGGTTTTTTAACTCATTGAAGATAGGACAGAAAATTCCCGCTGAAGAAATAATGATGTAGAACACATTGAGTCTGAAATAATACCAGTTTTATTGTTAATGGAGTAGAGAAATAATTAGGACCTGGTACCCCTCTCTCTTTTCAATTTACAGACACATAGAGCAAGCCAAAGCAGGAAATTTTGGGTTCTGAGTCTGTTTAAGCTCCACCTTGTCTGAACTGCACCCAGCACATCTGACTGAACCTCACTGACTCTGGATTGTCCATTCATCTCTTCCAAACCCCTCATGCCACTTGGGCTTGCCACTCCCATAATTGGAAGCAAATCCAGGGCAGTGAGGTGTGAGATGTGCTAAACCAGCACTGGCTTTTGCCCCTCCTCTTTCCCTTCTGTATCCCAGCAGCCAGTCACAAAGCTGTTTACTAATAATGCCCCTGCTTTGACATGCTTTGCTCCATTCAGATCACATCACTGCGTGGCACGTGCATTGAATGGTACATCTGTAAAGTGTAAGAATTAATGCAGCTTGCCAAGCTCTGGTTTAGAAAGAGAGATGAAATGGCTGTCAAATGTGCTCAGCATTAAAAATACATTATTAACACAGCAATTTGCATAGACTGATGGATCATTTTTGAAATCTACATATTCTAGTTAATTCTCTTCTGTTGTTATTTTAACCAAAAAGTTTCAGAAAGTGATACGGTGTTTTACAGCACTTTGATAAAATAATGCCTATATTTTGCATTTGAACCAAGAATTTTGCAGTACTATACTACCAGATTCCAACAAAAATACTGCAAGGATAAATAAATAAGCCAAGATATCCCAAGGCTGTGCCATCTGCTTTTCTTTGGAGGGATAATGGATTCTCAATCTTTCTATGAATACCTACTTAACAAATGCAGTGTGGGAGGAGAAGGTGGTGGCAGACAGGGATCTGAGCCCCTCAGGCCACAGGGACAGGTACAGCTTTAAACATTACACTGCCTGCTGTTCTCTTCTGAGTAGAGCTAAATCTCCACCAGGTTCAGTGAAATTCAGAGTGATTTTGGTAGGTGATGGAAAAGTTCCAAGAATTCCCAGCCATGTTCTTCACCTTCCTCACTTCACACACATCCTCAAATTCTTACGTCAATGACTTCCAGGTCTGGAAAAGTTCACAGACCTGGGGACTACGAAGACAATCATGGATGTTTAAAGTGAATTTTTCTTTCTACAATGTAAACTCTCAATATCACAGTAAAAAACATAAAACTCAAGTAGCAACCTTTTGAGTGTAAGATGTGATGTGTTCTTGCCATTTAAGTAATTTAACATCCACTTCTCCATGCCATGATTATCACCTTTTCCATTCCAATTCTGTGCTGAATATACACAGGGGCTTGGTAGGGATTTAAAGCAATTTACCAGTAAATCATACACCAGCCCTTAAAAACTAAATCTGTAATCAGACCTATCAACCATATTGAAGTTTTGTTGTAACAGTAAAAGCCAAATTCCAGCCCTAGTGTATTTCTATTACACCACTTACTTTTTACATAATGTCCACTTTGAAATATAGCAGCAGAAAGCAACCAGCAGACTATAAAAACAGCAACCAGCATTTATTGGAATGCTGCCTTTTTGTACTGGTGTAATAAAGGTCTTGTCAGCACTTCCATTACAAAATGCCAATTTTCAGAGGTTTATAACTCTGACATAACTACTTCCTATGAAAAGAAATTTAGAATGTGGACTCTCTGCCAAAGAGCATTGAAAGTTAAATACAGCTTATGTTGGCCGGGGCATTTTAAGTCAGAAAAATAAATTAAAAACAATTCTGACTTAACATTTTCTTGAGCTGGTGCCACTGAAGAAAAAAATGTGGATTTGATAGTAAAAAGTGCCAGATCCTGCAGTTCTTATACACGCAGAACTCCCTTGAAGTTCCCTGAGAACAATTTCTGTGAGAGGCCTGAAAGGAGTGCCATTATACATTTTTGTAAATGTCATCAAGAGTTGTATTAGCTTTTTGTAATTTGAAGAACTGAAATGTTATGGTGTAACATTGCCCTTGGGCACACAGGCAGCATGATAATGACTTTGGGAAGACATTCTGATATGCAGATTACATATAACAATAACAATTTGTTACCATCAGACCATTAATGGCAGTAATTCAGGCCCCAGTCTCACACCCAAAGGATTCACACACGCCTTATTACATGCACACCCCTCACCGTGATTCCCATGGGGAAAACTCATGGCCTTTTGAAAAGCAGGGAAGAGAAAAAGGCATCCAGAGAAGGAATTCCAGTGAGTGAAAAAAACCTAATTACCCATCTATAGAGTGGAAAATATATAGCTTGAAAAAGTTTTCAGATTAAACATCCCAGATACTCTGGAATGTTTCTGGACAGCATGCAAACATTACATAGAAAAAACCTGGAATAGGCACGAGTTCCAGACTGGGATACACAGCTGGATCATGGAGAATCACAGCAGGAGACACACACATCTGAATTTAGATTACAAGCCCAGGACATACTGCAAGACCGTGCCTTTGCTCTGTACATGGTGTGACACAACACAGAACTTGGAAAGAAGCAGCCAGGGAAAGATGTCAGCACTTGAATTCTGCCTCAACGCAGAGATGTGACAAAGTCAGTGCTAATATGGGTGAATATTATGAATATATATGTTCATATATTATGAATATATGAAACTACAGCACGAGTTCAGAAGTTGTTTAGAGTTCTCATGGAATCACAGGTTGAGTGAGGTTGGAAGGGACCTCCAGAGGTCACCTGTCCAACCCTGCTCACCACAGCTACCCAGAGCCCAGGACCTTGTCCAGCTGCCTTCTGAATATCTCCAAAGATGGGAGTTCTAAAAATAGTAAAACATTTGTATTTACAATAGAAATATAGCTGTGACAAAACAAAAGACATCTTATTCAGTGTTTCTCTTCATCCCATGAAGAGAAGTGATGAAGTATAAATATATAAAGAATCTGTAAGCTGAGAGAGCACCTTGCAAATGGTTCCTTGTTGTTGTCTAATTTGTGTTGAAGAGTCTGATAAAGTACAAGTGAAGTGTTTAGGCAGAAGCTGCAATAAAAATACAAAGCATGATCACATAAAAATATTAGAAGAGATGGGGATTCTACTGGCAGAGGAAAATACATCTCAATATGCCAAAAAGATCTCTGTGATCATGAAGAAAAAACATATAAAGTCAAAAAGGTGACCAGAAAAAACCTAGTAGATACTTTGAGAAAGTTATGTTTCCTTACTGGGAAAAAAAAAAAACAAAGGAAAATATGTAAGAAAAATAATTTTCATTTAGAAAAAGCTACAGTCTACAAATGAATTTTTGAAGCAAGTGGTTTTGCTAGACAGACTGTATTAGAACTCTATGAAGTTTTTAGCAACTATATCTTTTGATCTTGTCTGTTAGCACAAAAAAGGCACAAAACAAGAAAAAGTAGATTTGTTATAATTTTTTTCTCATTTAAAAATAGAAAATATTAGTACAAAGAAGCCATAACAATGTGGATTAGATAAAGATGATGCAGAAGGAGATGTCAGGGGTAGAACTGAGTCTAAACTACCTCCCTCTGTATTCAGTATTGCAGTTCATATCAAAGATACCAGCTGCCATCAGACTGGGCTCCACCATCTCTTCCCCTAACAAGCACATTCCTCATGTTTCCTCTCTGGGACTTCCAGAAGAATCCAAAATGTCCCTCTCTTAGAGCACTCTGAAACTCTCAGCCTTTACCAGCCCCACTGCTCACAGCTCTGCAGTGTTTGTACAGCACAACAGCAGCGCAGTGATTAAATGTTTTATCCAAATTCATACAGGAAACATAGCCAAGCTAAACAGAAGTGTTCCAAACTCCAGAACAATTCCTCAATCAAAAATCCATCACTCCTGTAGAGTGCTCTGAGATCACAAGGTCTTAATCTTCGCTGGGGGAACACTGCATAGTTTACAGAAGAGTCACATGTAATGGATGAAAAGGTTATAGAAAGTGACAGGACCCAGCTAAGCAAGGTTAGGGAGCAACAAGTTGGAAAAGCCTACACGAATTACTTTTATTTTGTATTATTTCCAACAAGCTCTATTTTAGCTTCAGTTTTAGGTTAGACTGAATGAGAGTTTCATAACACAGGACAAAGCCAGAAAGTTTTACCTGTGTTTACAAAAAGTGATGTGAAATTGTTATGTCATTAAAGAGAAGAAAAAATTCAGTGTTCGTATTCAAGACAGCCCAATATTCTTAGAACAGAACAGAGAACTTTCATCAGCATTCAGACATTACTGTTGGTGCTCCTTTTAAGGTTTATGACTTTAACACCAAACTCTACTCCAAACTCCACCAAGAGGCCTTCATTCCTGATTTATCTCTTAGAGTCAGATTACAAAAAATCCCAATCCTGCAGAGTTACTGTTTAGGCATGAACACAGTCCTTTGCCTACAGCCAGAGTGGAGTGTGCTAGTCTGAGCCCAGAGTTAGTCAGGCCAGGTTGGGGGCTCAGCCTTTGCTCTCTGAACACAGGCAGAGAGCTCCCACTGCTTCCCTGATTCCTGCAGCATCCATCAGTTACCTTTGGAGGACCCCACGAGTTCTTCCTCTTCAGTGCCATCAAGCAGACATCTGGTCCTTTTCTTCAAGTTCTATTTATCTCTCCCTAACAAGCTGCCTTATTATCTCACTTCAAACAGGGGCCCATCTTCACTCCCTCTCTAATCAGTGCTGATTACCAAGTGTGCACATCCTATCATTTTAGGATATGCAAACTCTCTCCCCAGACTAGACAGGTCAACTGATGCATTTCATTTCTTTGCTGTGTTTGGCTCAGTGTGTAAGATCCCTGTGTTCAGTCAAATCATGTATTCTACCTCTTCCCTGCCCTCTGAATGCATTGCCTTCTAGGCAGATTTATTATATAAATATTACATGCTAATAATTAGATAAATATGTCGCTAATTACTGGCTGCTTGCCAAATAAAGTACGTCCTAATTAGACAATTAAACGAAGACCAACAAAGTGACATATTTTACAACAAGATCACCCATAAAAATTACAAAATCAGGAGTTGATGGGAAAATAACCTAAGTGACACAAAACCACCCCCCAAAAAAAGTTTTGTCTCCCTTATTCTCTAAAGGTTGATGTCAGAAGCTGTAGTAAAAAAATCATTAAAAAAATCTCCTGTTTCCTTCAGTGTGTCACTGCTGTTCTTGCTGTGACAGAGAAATACAACCAGTTCTTAAACAGTCACCTCCTCAAAATGAGTAAGGAGGAGGGTATGTAAAATATAAAAAGGGTACGTAAAATATAAAATATAAACTTATTTGAGCACCCCAGACAGGTTCAGGAGAATGCAGAGACACAGAATTCACATAATAATCAATGTTGTGGTCAACCTGCAGGAACAATGACTGTGATTCCAACAGTAACTCCTTCCTTGTGTTAAACACTTGCTGGATTTGTTCAAAACAAGATACAAATTAGAACACGATCTGAGCCTTTTAAACTCACATTATAATGTCAGTTGTGTAATAATTAATCAGATAATCCTTAAGGCTAAGTGTGAAAAATCAATACCTTATATTTTTAATGGAGCATCCATGTGCAAATATAATGACAAAATTTGATTTTTCTTAATCAAAGGAAAAATTAACAGTTAATGGGTGATGATTCCTGCTTATTTTTTTTTTCACTTTTAGCCTTTTTATTCTTCCTCTAGTAGAACAGTGTTGGTGGTCTTTTAATCTTTACTGCAACTGAAATTTTAAAATGAGACTCCTATCTAGTTTCTCATTAATTGACAAAATTGCAATTAGAGTAACTACTAAATTAATTCCTCCTCAACAGTCTGCATTTAGGATACGATAAAACAAAGAGATATTCCATAATGAGAGCAGCCAATAAATTTACAGAGGGAGGAAGGGAAAAAAAAAGAAAGGAAGGAAGGAAGGAAGGAAGGAAGGAAGGAAGGAAGGAAGGAAGGAAGGAAGGAAGGGAGGGAGGGAGGGAGGGAGGGAGGGAGGGAGGGAGGGAGGAAGGAAGGAAGGAAGGAAGGAAGGAAGGAAGGAAGGAAGGAAGGAAGGAAGGAAGGAAGGAAGGAAGGAAGGAAGGAAGGAAGGAAGGAAGGAAGGAAGGAAGGAAGGAAGGAAGGAAGGAAGGAAGGAAGGAAGGAAGGAAGGAAGGAAGGAAGGAAGGAAGGAAGGAAGGAAGGAAGGAAGGAAGGAAGGAAGGAAGGAAGGAAGGAAGGAAGGAAGGAAGGAAGGAAGGAAGGAAGGAAGGAAGGAAGGAAGGAAGGAAGGAAGGAAGGAAGGAAGGAAGGAAGGAAGGAAGGAAGGAAGGAAGGAAGGAAGGAAGGAAGGAAGGAAGGAAGGAAGGAAGGAAGGAAGGAAGGAAGGAAGGAAGGAAGGAAGGAAGGAAGGAAGGAAGGAAGGAAGGAAGGAAGGAAGGAAGGAAGGAAGGAAGGAAGGAAGGAAGGAAGGAAGGAAGGAAGGAAGGAAGGAAGGAAGGAAGGAAGGAAGGAAGGAAGGAAGGAAGGAAGGAAGGAAGGAAGGAAGGAAGGAAGGAAGGAAGGAAGGAAGGAAGGATCAGGTACCTAGGTATAAAATCCAAATATTCAAACCAAAACAAAAGCTAACCATGGGGTGAACACAGAAGAACTTCTATGAGTCTGCTGGGCAATATATTGAGGTGGTGAAGGGACAGACGGTATACCAGAACCTTTGGCCTGAAGACATCATTCCTCCTACTCAGAATTAAACCCATTTCCAGGAAATCAAACATAGTCAGTGCAAATGTCCATGAACATTTCCACCACAGAAACTGCTTTTTGCAGAAAACCTGGAGGAATCAGATGTACCCATCAAGCCAGAAGTGGTACTTAGAAATCTCTGAACTCTTTCAGAAGGTAGCTGATTAAAATCCTGGAAATTTATCTCCAAATATTATATATTCACTTATCTATAAATACTACTATGAAATACTTCCAAAGTTCTAGAATATCATAATCATGGGTGCTGGGAGTTTTTAAGGAGTTGGTGCACTCAGGGAACCCTTGATTAAAGGCTGTTGGAAGAATGTTTCATACAATCCCAGGATGGGAGAGGCTGGAGGGGCCCACGGGGCTGCTCTGGTGCCACCTCCCTGCTCCAGCAGGGCCATCCCAGAGCACAGGGCACAGCAGAGTGTCCCTATGGCTCTGCAATGTCCCCAGGGAGGAGACTGCACAGCCTCTCTGCCCCATCTGCTCAGGGCTGGCACTGCCCAGGGCAGCAGTTCTGCCTCCTGGGCAGGGGCAGCTCCTGGGCTCAGGCCCTACCTGTGGATAAATTCCAAGGAGCTGGTACTGCAGATCTTACTGCTGTTAGTGCACTCAGTAAGAACACCACCCTTCTGCCTGCTAAGCAGTTCAGTCCTGAGACCTTGATTTAATGTCTATTTTCCCATTATATGTCTGAAATTAAGTCACACTGGAGATTCAATTTGTTCTTCTCTGCTATTTCTTTCATCCACCTTCCACGTTATTACTAAACCAGACAGATTTTCAAGCTAACTTACTGACCAAATTCTTTTGCTCTCCTGTTTTGTTTTCACAACCTTTTATCCCTTACTCACTCTTCTTCAGATTTATTATGAAATTAATGCAGTAAACTGGAAAAGAGATCTAAGGACGTTACACTACTGAGCTTGATGAGACTCCTACAGCAGGAAAATTCACAGCTGTCCAATCCATTCCCTCATCATGAGTAAGCACTGTCGTGCATATGGTGCACAACACTGACCTCAGATCTTTTTCACTCAGATTGCATCTGGTTCTCAATTAGTTTGATTTATAAAATGAAACATAATTGACGTCTTGGCAACATTCTGTTGCTAGCAGCACAAATAATAAATTAAGAACGAGTGAAGTAAAAGTCTCTTTAGTCATGTATGCATAATGGCAGGCTGCATGTATTTGGGATTAGCTGGGTCTCATCACTCCCATTGGAAGCTGTTTGGGACTGGGTCATGTTTGCACTAATGCTCTGTAATTGTGCTTGATTCAAATGGCCAAAAAAGGCAGTCTCTGAAAGGATGGGATGCTGTGGGAATCAGTCTGATTTTCCAATGTGCTAAAACAACTCCTCTGTAGCTGTCTGAAAGTTTGCATTTGGGAGGCTTGAAAAGAAGTTGTCACCGTAGAGCTGAACTGAACCAGGAGGGAAAGGTTAAACAGCATTTGGAACAGAAGCTCCCAGGAAACATTTTGCCAGTGCAAAACTGTAAAAAGTACAGACGTGCTGAGGAGCACAGCAGGGCTGAAGAGGAGCTGGAGATGCCTGCAAGAGGACAATCAGCTTACCAGATGGCCCCCTCCTTGCTGGTTCATCCATCAGCTTGGCCTGTCCAGTCCAGTGAAGACTTGATGGATCACCTCTGGCTTAGGGCGGAGGAGAGAGGGAATCTGTCTGGAGTCCTGCATCCTGAATACAGGAGAGGAGTGAATAAGGATTCAGGTGGACAGAACAGACAGAAGGCTCGCAGGGTGGAGGAGCTGGCAGCTGAGTTAGACTTTGAAGAGTTGATCCTAGTTCTCTGTTTCAGCTGTGTGCACCAAGAAGGAGTCACCTCTTTAGCCTATTGAAGTGGTGAAAAGCACATAACCATTGTAAGAAGCTTAAATCACCCAGACAGGGATGAAAAGTGTTTGCAGAAGAACTGTACTGACTCTTCACCTGGTTTGTGGTTCTAATCAGAAAGGAGTCTGGAAAGAGCAGTGATCTGCATGCAAGAAGAAAGCTGGGAAAGACAGCAGAAGCAGGTGTCAGTGAAGGACAAAGGATTGGAGTGGAAAAATGCTGGCTTCCCATCTACATTAATGCAATCACTTCAGAAAACAACACCACAGCCATCCTTGCCAGGGAAGTTCTTTCAAATCTCACTCAACTGATAGTCGACATCAAGGAAAAACAGAACTTGAGGCAATAACAGAACACAGCTGATAGTGATTATAGTAAAGAAAGAAGGGAGAAAGGAAGCAGAAAGTTATCAGCAGAAAGACACTGAGAATATTGTCACCAGCATTCCCAGCTAGGTGGGACTAACACTGCAGTACCAGGGAAAGGTGTAGCCTTGCTAGGAATAGTAGACAGGAGTCAGATATATCACTTCAACTGCAATGTAAAATCATACAGTGAAAATGGAAATTCATCCACTGCCTGGCAAGACAGAACCTCTGAGCACTACTGGAATGTATTTGGGTCCCTTGGGAATATTATCATTACCTTGCAATTCTACCAAGTCTTCTAGAATTTAAGAATAATCTAAAGATGTATAACACTGATTTCCTCCTCACGTAGCTCATCACTTGTCACTGAAAAAGGGCTCCTCTCTTTCAGTTCTTAGGCACAGTCCTACTTCACAGGATGACATTACATCTTAGACTTGTCAGATATGCAAATAAGAAAATTGATTACTTTTCTCACAGAGGATGATCTAGCATGTTTTCTGATCCAAAGCAGTTTCAGGCAGGTGAATTGTCTTAGGACCAAGGGTAAAGGAACCTGAGTATAATAAATAAGGAGCTGCATGAATTATTTCAGGGACTTGCCACTTGCCAACCAATGCACAACCACTCACTCCAGAAAAGCTGTTTGCACTGGCTGAACATCACTTTTTGCATATGAATGGAGTGCAAGCTTGAATCAGTCCTGTCCTTTCCACGGTGTCCCAGCCTGCTGCCACAGCAAGGGAGTGTGGCAGCACAGTGTCCCCAGGGCCCCTCCCAGCCCCACTGTGGTCCTGGCACACTTTCCAGCAGTAGAACAAGGCACACAGAGACAGAATTCTTAAAAGGGTGCTCAGCAGTTTAGGGTAACTTGCAGGATATCAGTAGACTGTGTTACTTTGGGCCTGTAAATCACATTTTGTTTTTAGCTGAGAAAGGCAAGTATGCATCCAAAATATAATTAAGTATTTTTAGGAAAAAAAACAAACAACAATGCCAAATTATTCTTAATTCACAGAATTACAATGTTTCATAGAACTTAACTACCACATGATTTGTTTTGGTAATATTTAGGTCTTCCTACTCAGCAAAATAACATTTTTATCCTTTGTTTTAATTTATTTAACTTAAAATTTCTAATAGAAACAAAAAAGGAACTTATTGAAAAAAATTTTTCAATCACGCTACAAAAAAAACATTTCAATAATTTTGTATTAGCAATTTCATTATTAACTCTATTATTCATTACAAAATCAATAAACTGAGGTTCTTCTGGCATGCACAGGTTATAAAAATGTTGAACTTTGCTATTTAACAACTCCAGTTTAAATGCCATGCTGAGAAAAGATTGATAGTATGATATTTATAATACATTTTTCACACTATGAGCACTTCTGGAGCAACATGATGTGTGCCTGTGGATGGCAGATCCTGACACACAAGTGCCAGATAATAGGATACTTTGTGTTTGTTATTTTTTTAATACACTGCAATGCTTTATTTTTAACTCTGCTCCTTTCACACTATTTGCACCTTGTTATGCCACTATTCCTTGTGATTTCTGGTGACAAAACCACTTCTATTAAGAGAAATGATGATCAATGCTTTTCCTTGGATTATGCCTCATATTCCGTTACATCTTCTGGATGTTATTCCATACCACTAATATTGACAGATGGTAGAAAAATAATAACTTATAAGATGCAAGGCTGAGCACATCACTTAATTTGAAGAAAACCACTAACAAGGATGTGATTTGGAATGTTTTGGAGTTTGAAAGTCTAATTACTGATATATAAAAGAAATGAGGATGATAATTAAACCCATTAGAAATACATAAGCATGTGCTTTCCCTCGAGCAGTGCCATTGTGGAACACCCTCTGGCACGTGGCAGCTGGGCCACAAAGCTTCCCAAAACTGCCTGAAACTGCAGCAATGTGTGAGGATGTGCTGCTCACATCCAAGGCGCTGTTTGGGTGCTGTGATTCTGGATGTTCACCGCACATCCACCCAGAAATGATGGGTTTAATGATGTCCTTGCTCTGGCAATTTGTACCTGGGGTCAGGGGGTTAACTTTGAAATTGGGCAAAGTGAAAGGAGGGCAATGAAACAGAGGAGTCACCTCAGAGCTCTCTGAGGGATGCATTTGGAGAGAAAAGTCAATCAAAAACACAGAAGGAGCTTCAGCTGGCAGCTGGGACAATGGCAGAGAGACTTATCCAGAAATGCCAAAAGAAACTGTTTCAGGGAAAGACTTATTTTAACTCATGAGAGTTACTCTGGTGGGAACAAAAGACTCACCCTCCAGGTATGTATTTGACAGATGCTGCTAAAAATACTTTGATGAAAAAAGTTGGGGAAAAATCCAGGTTTTATTGTATTAAAATCACAGTGACAGAGAAGTACTTTAACAAAAAAAAAGTTATAATAATTTGTCTTATTATTTGGGATATCTAAAAGTGCTTGCATGTAATTGTTTTCCTCAACTATTGTGAAAGTTTGGAAATATTTGGTTTCTAATGGTAAAGAGGTGATGAAATATAAAATAATCCATAATACACAAAGGCATGCAAGGCAGTGATTGAAGTGATAATACCACGCCATTTCCTTTAAAACACCTGACAGAGTGCCTGCACTTTCAAGGCAGCACAGGGAGGACATAAGCAAGATTTAACTTGAAGGAAAGAACAAAAGAAATTCACATTAAAACATGATCACTCTTGGAGCTGTTATATGTACCGTAAATGTAAAAGACTAAGCGTGGCTGAGAAGAAATATTAAGTTTCTTAGAGAGAACCAACAGAACAGTTCATCACTCATAATGATATAATCACATATAATCCTTCAATTAAAAAAATATATTTTATTATGCATTCAATAGAGTCAAGACCAAACTCAGAGCTCGATTTGCCAGATGGATGCTGAATATTTGAGGAGAAGGAGGCTGGTCACTGATAATCAGCCTATTGCAAGCCAAATCAGCTATTGGATTTCTGCAGGAATATGAGCTCATGCCAGTAAGGTCCTTAACCCAAAGGTAAGCCCTGCCCATGGGCCAGGCAACCCCAGGACTGCTGTGCTACATAAGCCCTACAAGAAGTATGGAATATCCCATCTATCCTGTCAGAAGAATTACTGCATCCAAAGGCAATGTGGAATGTTCAATTTGGGGTTTATTCCACTAGGAAACAGATTCTGGCATCAGAAAAATGGAATAGCAATGCCAACTTCTTGTGGGAAAAACTTTAGGTCTCTTTATGGCAAAGATGTGTTTGGTAGTTTTTGACAGTAAAAATTGCACTGGCAGCATATCAAAATGTTTGCATGTGTGAAAATGCTCCTATCACAGAGTTCCATTCTCACTTGAACACTCTAAGGGAACCTGAAGGAGTCAATGCTGAAAACAGGTACTGCTGTGAGAGGATTGTTTGGGATGCAGCAGAAGACTTTAGGTAACGCTCTGTGAAGACCATTCACCTGAAAAAAAAGGCTGTCCACAGATTCTAATTCCATTTCCAGAGGTCTCATTGCAGGTTTCTGATGCCATGACAGTACAAAATCCTCATCAGTTGTCTAGATTCCTGTCAGTTTTTTGTCATTTATTGTGAGCCTACAGTTTTTTTGGAAGGGTTAATTCCAGGCAGTCTATAACACATTGCTAGAGTGTATCAACACTTGTCTAAACATGAGATATTTTCATCTAAAATTTGAGGTTTTTCTGGTTAGAAGTTTCTCAGACACACCACACAAAACATGGATTTTCATTTTTTTTCCCTGTTTCTGCTCCTATGCAGAAAACCCAGCACAAAAGCATGTGAAAATGCCCAGAGATTCAGTCAGGAGTTTGTGCAGTCAGGGACTTGTTATGTCACAGAGTCACAGGTTTAGTCACAGGTCTAACACAGAAAACATGACATGATTTTCATTTAGCACTAACTTCTTATATATTTTCTTTTATATAACTCTATTATTTCTCTTGAGAGGGGATAAAGGTTTTTGCACCTGGCAATCCAAGTGCTCAGCATGCCTTGATTACAGCTTGAGAGGGCATGATTGCCTGGATTTGGATTATCACTCATTGCCCAGGAACCCAAGGCACTAAACCTACAAAGCCCACCAGTAATGGACATCAGCTCAGAAAAGGACAGAAGAAGAGCATCAGGAGATATAGAAAATACAGATGGCTAAGAGGTGATCTACAGATATTCAGTGAGATGCATGATGGCATTTAAATTTACATTTTTTACATTATTTACATCAGAAAGGCACCACATTCTCTACAGTTTTGGGTATCTTGTCTACAGAAGGAATATGGAAATTCATAACATGGAAATTAATATGGGAAAACAATATAAAAATTAGTAAATTAATATGGAAATTCAACAAACCAAGCAAATGAAGAACACCAGTGCACTATTTCAAGGCACAGATTCTGCTGGGAACACAGCATAACTTCGATATATGTAACAAAATCTTCTGAGAAGTGTTTTGGGTTGGTTTGAGGGTTTTTTGTGTGGTTCCTGATGAAGACACCTGTTGTGTCACTTAGTTAAACACATTTCTCAACAACGTGGCCAATCATAATATTTGCAGTGCATGTCAGCAGCACAGTTAATTACTGACTATCAGGGGAAGTTGCCTTAGGCTGATCTGGAAGGTTTGAACAACAGAATCAGCCTGTGTGCAACAAGCTAAATTGATTAATGGTTGTGCTTATGTTCTACACAGGAAGGCAACATTCCAAATCACAGGCATCTTATGTATTCTTTGGCAGGAGGGACAGAGAGAGGGCACTGCAGCTTCTTCTCCTGGCAGGAGCCAAACTGCACTGTTGGCACACCAATGTCACCACATTCAATGTCATCATTACATGTGTGGCCAAATGCCACACAGTTAGCTAAAGCACCAGAGAACCCAAAAGGGCAATACCATTTCTTGAGGAGAAGTACTTCTGCTTATCTCAACCCTCAAGAGAATTTTGAAGAAAGACAGGGAATTAAAAATTATTTAGATAAAGAGATGTGCTAATTCTAGCAAGTAAAAATTTGCTTTCTACGGGATGCTTCCTGAGAAAATGCAGTCCCTGTGTGGTATTCACAAGTAGACAGCATTTCTTCAGCAGCCATAAAGTTTCTGCTGCCTTGAAGAATTAATTTGGCAGGAATTAATTAACCTGGGAGGAAATTGAGGCTGAGGACACAGTCAGGAAGATGTCAAAGATTTTGGCCACCAGTGTGATGAAAAGTTTTTCTGTTCCACGCTTTACTGTGTTGAGCACTGATCTCCAGAAAGGAGAGGAGGGTTTGTTACAGGCATTACCTTACAGTTCCACACCACACTACCTTGGTTATGGACTGCCCAGACACTCAGTAATACAAAAAAAGGAGAAATTTCACTTGTGAATTCAGGTTATTTTAGGGATATTGGTAGCTTTCAACATGAATAATCACTCATGCTTATCTGGTAGATATATACAAGACAAAGTCACGGTCAAGTTCATTGTTTAAGTGGCATAGCTAAATAAAGACTTAGTGAAGATCTATGATGTTTAAAGGACATAAAACTCACCTCAGCCAAATTAAACTCTGATTTTGGCTCTGACAGGAGTATTTGCTTCCTGTGGGAGATCATGTTCTAGCATCAACCATGCACTGCACCCCTGACTGAGCAACCTTGATAGACAAGGATGGCATGCATAGTTGGAATTTTATTATTGGATACTGGAGGATTAAATCAGAAAAGTCTCTTCAAGCAGATTTTGAATTTCAAGAGATTTCAGGTGGTTGTTTTAAGAGGATTTTCACGTTTAACTGATTCAAACACATTTGAAACTGCATAAAACTGAGTGGCAATGATGTAACAAAATTGGATTTATTTTTTTAAACCTTGTTACATAGAAAGTTTCCTCACTCCCACTCAGCTCAGGACTCATTTTGCCATTGTCTGTGAGTAGGAGCAGGAGTGGGTCTTAAATAGGTAACAGATTGGAAGGACAAGGGTAATTAGCAACGTGAGCTCAGTATTTAAACATGAAGAGAAATGCTAAGATCTTTTTTACTTTGTCATGCTGTGCCAAGCAAACCACCTCACATTTAGGATGCTTAATTCAATTTGTGTTACACTGCTGATGATTATGAAATGTATTTTGAAGAGATTTGTTTTATCTTCTCCAGAAAACACACAGAGACTAATTTACAAGAAAATAGAGATATAAGTAGACACACTTTGTGAATGCTAGAAGAGAAAAACACATCTAAAGAAAAGGAAAATATAGGATATATTTAAGCAGATTTAAGAATTTAAATGCAGTGTCATTTAGCAAAACAGTGTCATCATGCTTCTAGGTTGGAACAGATAGAATAAAAAAATGCAAACAGCATTTCCTCTTTAACTGACATTTCATGTATTGCTTTTACACCCCTGCACATACAGCACACACATTCATCTTCTTATTAGTAATGGACTAAACAGGGCTTTACTTTCTTACAATTTCAAATAAGAAACTGAATTTGACTACAATTCCTGGCAGCGTGTGCTTTATTAAAAAGAGCCAAGATAGAACAACTTTGCTGAATATTCAAGTACAAACTCATGGAGCACTCCTTATAGCATTCTTGGGATCAGTCCTAGCTCCTTCTCTCACCTGACCTTCAAACAGATCTGTGTGCCAAAGAATAGGATCAGTATAAATTTATTGCCCAACAATATTAAATGGGTCTTTGTTTTCCATCACACATGAATGGTCCCTTCTACAGCCCTGCAAAATGGCATTTTGCCATCACCCTTCCAGAAGTGCTCCAAAGCACAGGGACTCAAAGTGCCCTTCTGGGCATTGCTGACCTAAGGGATTTTCCTTTCTAGCAAAAGTTCCTCACCAAAATACTTTGGAACCTTTATACACACAACAGGCTGAAAGGTGCTTTCTCTGGGAGATTTAATAGATACTTAATTTTATGTTCCCATCCATAAACAGTCAATGTAGGAATCAACATTTATTTATCAACACAGTTTCAGATTTTCATCTTGCACCATATCTCTGAACCTTCAAATTAATAGGAATAATACAGGCAGTAAATCCATGCTTTCATTTTATCTAAGACAGTGAGCTGTCTTGTGGATCTAAATTCCATTTCATTTTACTTGCTTCTTATCTACTTTAAAGTTATTGGAAATAGCTTAAGTGATATAATGAAGGTACAATTCAGCAGATTATTTACACTTTAATTGCACAAAGGACACACTGGTAAAGTAACTGGAAATCAACAAAACAATTTGAAAGTAACTTGTTGAGATACATATTTTATATTTGTTCTATTTACCTTCATTTTTCTTGATGGTGAAATTTGGGTTGTTGACCATTTCAGGAAGAAGGCTGTACAGGAAATAATGCCCATTTTTAGGATCATCCTTGTCAACAGCACTGACAATCTGAATTACCTGCAACATAAATGGGCTCATTAAGTTTTCACGCTCCTGATAAACAGACAGTGCTGAAAAAAAATGTCTTTATTGGACACATTTCATTTCTCTCCATGCCAGATTTAAAAAGATAATTTATAACTCTACAAGGCTTTTATAGACCTTAGGCTGAAAACCTTGGGAAGAGGAACTGTATCTGCCCCTTTTAAAATGTTTCCAGAACAAAGAGCCAGCAATTAAGGAGAGACAGGTAAGAGAGGCTAGCAGAAACTGCTCATGATTTAGACAAGTAATAAATTATTATTAAACAAAAAAAGGAAAATTGGGCTTCAGAAACACTGATATTGCCTATGGCAAGCTTTCATTTACACAACCACACTTCTCACTGGACTTGGATACATAATATACCTTTAATCCTTTCTCCCTTCCCCACCCCACATTTCACTTCATAGAATAATAATTATTTTTTAAATTAATTTCGATGTGAAAGTTTAGATGAGGAAAAAATCAAAAATGAAAAAAAGAAAAAAAAGAAATTATTGAGGGTTGTATTTTTCCCCTTAATTCTAATAAAACCTCAGCTATTCCCATACTAGGAAGATATGCTGTTTGTTTTTTAATAACATCATTTTATATTAATGATTCCTAGAAATATGCAAGATAATTAGGTGAGAAGAGTGCTTTGGGTAGTTTGGATAACTTTGAATAATCAAGTAACTTTGTACGAAGTACTTCATATGATTTACATGACCAACTGCAGTGTCTGAAGTGGATTTACCTCCATTTACAATTTTTACCTCTTACACTATTCAGGTACTGCAGCTGATCATCTGCAAATCATACCAAGTTGCACAGGACTATGAAAGGAATAGACATTATTTTAAAATAACCAGAAGATTTGGGGTTTTTGTTTGATATTTTTGGGTTTCTTTGTGATTGTTTTGTTTCATTGGGAATTTTAAAATATTTGGCGTACTTACTTTTGATTCCAAAGGTTTTCCAGAGAAACAGAAACAAAACCAGCCATGGATCCAGATCCTACCCTCAGATCTGGCTTTCAGAGCTAGTTAGCTCATGTTAGATGAGGTTAATAAGAAATTTAATTAGAATTATTGACCTTTTCCATGTCCATTGAATCCAATAACAATTGTCTTATGTATTTATTTGCAATGTCTAAAGCAATGCACCAATAATTTCTTGCACAATTAAATTCAAAGTAGGAATCACAAAAAAATTTAAAGTATAGAATGAAAAATAGAATCTGGGTTTGATGCTTTCCAAATTCATAGGCTTTTATTTTAAAATTTCCTTGTTTCCCTAAGAAAATGCCAATAACATTTTGTTCTGGTTCAACCACAAGGACTATTAGTCTGTATGTGCTATATGTATGACAATAGTCAAAATCATATTTATGTTCTTCAAGAGTCAAGGAAAGAACAAAACCTTACTAGATAACCACAGGGATCAATGCCAAAACATAAATATCTGAAATTATGTATGCAAAAAAAATGTTTGAGCAAGTAGTGATATTTGCAGGACAGCCCAACTTAGGAAGGAATGTGAGACAATTAATTCCTAGCCTAATCATATTCTGGATAGGTCAACTTTATCATTATTATTATCAAAAATCTGCTGAAAAAAAAATAGATTGCTTACATAGCACATTAATAGGGTTGTTTGTTTGTTTTTTTCTTTTTGATAGCTGCATCTATCAAGGTGGAAATCTCAACAGGATTTCAAACAAATGTATTAGAAGAGATGGACAAAAAAAATAGGCCTAGCTCAATTTTTGCTTTTTTTACTTTATGAGATCTTCAATTTAATAGCTGAATAATGGATCCTAAAGTGGGAAAAATATAAACAGTGGAAAAATATCTAAGTATCCTCTGTCTGCCCCAGTGCAAAGCTGGAGCCATTTGCAGATGGGAAGGATTTTCATCTTTCTCTTTGCAGAGGTGTCAGGCACTAAAGCACCCACTGTGATTTGCCCAGGGCTGGAGCAGGTATCAGTAATCCATTATCATAGGGAAGTGCAGCTTGGGCTGGGATCCTGAACAAGACAGATATATTTAGACAGATATATTTTATGGCTGTTCAATTTTTCAAACATTGATGGAATGGGAAAGCAATAGGGAAAAAGGATAATGGCACAATGAAATCTGGAAGGGCAAGTGCACATAACAGGTGCAGTTTATCAGATTGTTATAATATTTTGTACGTACTGGTATTCCATCCATTCCCTACATTGTTCATAAAATGCTTCTTTTTCTGAAAATGCACCAAAAATTATACGCAAAAGACAGGCTTAGTGCAATTCTACATTTGTTGTGTTACACGCACACATCACAGAATTAAGAGTTAGAGTTCCCATAGCAACCTTATTTCTTTGTGGGTTTGCATTAAGATAAGTTCTTAAAAAAAAAACCAAAAAACCCACAACAGAAAACCAGAAAATATAATATATATGCGGTGATATTAAACTGTGGTATCTTTTACTCCACAGGGGTCAGAGAAGTCCAGTAATTCTCATTTCCAAGTTTTTATTAGTGTGCAGATAGGCATACTTTACTACTCTGTGTTGTGTGCTCATGCAATGGAATATTACTGAGGTAATTCTCCAACTCTTAATTTGTGGTTCACAAAATGGCTGAGAATCACAAAATCACAGAGTCGCAGAATCACTGAGGTTGGAAAATCCCTCCCAGCCCATGGAGTCCCAGCTGTGCCCGATGCCCACCTTGTCCCCAGCCCAGAGCCCTGAGTGCCACCTCCAGCCCTTCCTGGGACACCTGCAGGGATGGGCACTGCAAAGCTCCCTGGGCAGCCCCTGCCAAGGCCTGAGCAGCCTTTCCATGGGGAAATTCCTGCTGGAGCCCACCCTGAGCCTGCCCTGGCCCAGCCTGAGGCCGTTCCCTCTGCTCCTGTGCCTGTTCCTGGGAGCACAGCCCGACCCCCGGCTGTCCCCTCCTGGCAGGGAGTTGTGCAGAGCCAGAAGGGCCCCCGAGCCTCCATTTCTCCAGGCTGAGCCCCTTTCCAGCTGCCTCAGCCTCTTCTGGGGCTCCCAGCCCCTTCCCAGCTGCGTTCCCTGCCCTGGACACGCTCCAGCCCCTCCAGGGCTCTCTTGTGAGGGTCCCAAAACTGCCCCCAGTGCTGGAGGTCCCTCAGCAGGGCCAGCCCAGGTGCCTTTGTCCTCTTGCCCACTACAGATGTCTTTTCATTTCTGGTAACAGGCACCCCAAAGGTGTTCCACAACAGAGAAAGTGGTCAATAAGGAAGACAAGAACTGATTTTTTTCTTTTTCACTACATATCAGTGGAAGTTAATAACCCTTTGGCTGTTCAGTCTTGAAACTTCTGAAATTCTTACATGAAAAATTCCAACTTTGATGTTGTATTAATACTTCATGCATGCATTTGATTCTGTACATACATTTAGCAGAAACTTAGCAAATCAGCATATTTTGTTTAGCAGACAGCACTGGATTGTAATGAATAGTTAAATGGTCCCCTAGGACAGCTTGACTTTCTAATTTGTAGGTTTGTATTGCAGTTCTACAAAGCCACATGTGCCTGAAATAATATACACAAGGATAAATAGAAAAACAAAGTTATTTTCAACACATCATAACTATCTACGTGCAATTTTAGTATACGGTACTGTTTAAAAGACTTTTCCTGTGATGCAACTTGTTAACCTCACTAAGAATGGTTCTTTATCACTAATAAACACTTTTCTAATTTTAACCAGACTGATCTTCCAACTCTGGAAAAGCTTTTGCAGTCCCATTGCTCTTCATGGTTATTTCTGCATTATTTGCAGACTCAAAATACAGTAAGACTAGAGTCACTACAGAGCAATTTTGACTTTGCCTGAAGAGTCAAATACAGGTTCTGGCAGTAAAGGGATGGCTCCAGCTGAAAAGGCAAAAATCTACCCGAAGATTTCACCCAATAGAAAGAAAAACAATCTAATAGGAGAAGTGAATAAAATAGAGAGAAATTGTGGGAGTCTGGAGGAGCACTGTGCTCAGTTTTATATTGCTCCAGTTTAAAGGTGGCTTCAGCTCTCATATATCGCTGTCTGCACTACTCAAGTGAACATTTTGTAGCCTTGTTTCCAGCAAACAGAACTTCCCTAGAAAAGTCTGAGTATGGACTAGGGAAATAGCAAGTGAGGTACTTTTCTCATTGAACATTACAGAAGTTTTGTTCTAGGTCCACAGGAAAATTTTACTGTGCTGGAGAGCAACCAACAGCACAGCTATAGTCAGCAAAGCATGAATGCTCTGGTTTTAGTAATTGCAATTATGCAAAAATAAGGTGTAATAGGAAAATACAAGAGGTGATTTGTGGCTAATTTTGAGGTACTGTAATATTACTTACATTCAAATTTTTGGGGTTTGTTGTTTTTTCCCCCTAAAACTGACAAAAAACATTTCTGGCAACTCTCTGTCGTGTGTAAAAATGTGCGAGGAGCACACAAATACATGCATAAAAAATAGATTTCCTTCTTCCTCCCTTTCCTCTCCTATCAGTCTGTGGTACCTTTACTCAGAGGTAGGTCAAGGCAACAAAAATGCATCTGGCAGTGTAATACATCAAGAGCTTTTAATGCATTGTGTCACCTCACTAGCAGCTGTACTTGCTACTGCGATTATATCACAACCCAAAACAGAACACTTAGAAAGTGAACTGGGATAAATGTGCAATGTATTTAGTGGCTGCACATAAGGTTTTACCAATGGTTCAAATATAATCTCATTTATGGTAAATTAAATTTGATTTAAACTTAGATTTAAATGGAACTGCAAATGTCAACAGACAGAAATACCTTAAGACAATTGCACCTTTCCTGCACATGTAACAGTTGAGTTTAAGCTTTGGACAGCCATCCAAATTAGGCTTTTGCTACTAGTAGTATCTTTTTCATATCACCTATTTCATAACTGAGATAGATGTAGTTTCTTGAATTCTACATCCTAACTTATTGATAGGACTTTTTTTTAAAAACTTGAATATAGAATTAAGCATAAGAAAATACAATAAGGCAGTGGAGTTACTAAAATCTTTACAGGAGCTGATGATTTTTGAATGACGACTTCAATTCAGAACCTAACCTTGGTGATTATTCTGGCCTGGTTACTGTTCCAGTAGTGCTATTTGTTTAAACACAGAATAAATTACAGGATCAGTGCCACCTCATCCATGCTGGCAGCCAAATATTTAATAACCATCTGTAAAGTTCACACGAGGATTCATGCTCAAGAGTGACATCTGCCATCAGATCAAGACTGTAAGAGGCAATGGTAGATAAAGAATATCATGCTTTAATGAAAGTTTTCTGTAAGTGCTTAAACAAAAGCCTCTTTTACCTGCTGACTCTTAATCATCTCATTTATTGTTTTATTCCAAAATGAAATGTGAACATTTTTCACTATCCCTTAAACCACCTGAAATTTGATAGGAATACCTAGATAAATACAGTCAGAAAACACTGTACAACAGAACATTCTGATTTTAGGGAGGCTCACTGAGTCCTGGATAAAGGCACAGTCTTTAGGATTTAATCTATCCTGGAAAATGCAACTACTCAGCATCAGAAATCCACCCTGAGCTAAACAGAAATCCACTCTGAGCTACAAGAACTGAATTGCCAACAGTAACAGGACTGTCTGCCCATGAAGGCACATCTCCTCTTCAGTGGATAGAGAGAAGTCTCATTCCTTAGTGGCACATTTGTGACACCTTTTTTACTAAACAAAAAGGGGTGCTAGAAGTCAAATGATCCTCTGTAACAATACAATCCTGTGTGCAGAACTGGGTTGTCATACACTGCTATATAGGTTGTCATTTAATACTACTAAAAAGAAAATAACTTCTAACTCTATTGTCAGGTAACCTTCTTTGGAGAACAGTGAAATTTAATGTCTAACACCCACATGAGACAGGAATAGTTGGCTTAACAAGCCATGTCATGCTGTCAGCTGCTGTTTATTTACATAAAATGTCACAATCTAGAAATAAATTGCAAAGATTAAAAACATTGAATTGTTGTAACACCCAGTGTTTCTGTTGCTGGACAAAAGTTACATCTCATTTACACTGCATTACTTTCTAAATGTCTGTGCATATTCTTGAATCTTCACCTTGTCATTTAGGTGGCATATGAGATATTCTTCCCTATTTCTGTACATTTGTCCTTCAAAGTGAATACCTTTTAACAAATCTGCTTCATTTCTTTGAAAAAGACTAAACAGCTTAAATCCTGCTTCTGACATGTTGCTGTTTACTTCACCTTGGAGAGTGTTGTGTGAGTTTCTTCACCAAGCTTTTTTTTCATTAAATGAAGAAGGTAATAACATTTTTTATATATTTTTTAATATAATGAAAACTTGAACTTCCCTTCTCCAACATCATCTTCAAACACAATTACAATTTACTTCACTTTCCATCAAGTTCTGGTGTGCTGTCTTATTTTTTCCCAACTGTCATAGAAAAGTAAGAACTGAATAGAGATTATAACTGAGATAAGGTCAAGGGGAAGTGGGTTTATTGTTTTAACTGTTTATTCTAAATTATACCTGGGAGCAGCTGCAATGTAGGTCAATAATTGAACTGGAATTCAGGTTGATTATACTTTCAGCTACTAACACACATGAATTTACAAAGTGCTGAGCTCCATCATACAGAGTGTGACATTGGGAGCTTAAAGACACTTAGGATTTTTTCAGAATATTGTCCCAAAGTACTCACCTTTAATTTAAAACTATGCCTTAAGGGAAAAAAAGTTTGTTTAATTATAGAAGACATCCCACCAAAGTAAAATTACAGAAGACATTCCATGAAAGTGGTCATGGGTTCATCTTCAGTTAATGCTAAGAGCTGTTAGCACTAACACATGGGCACCCATTGTGGGAATAAAGACGACATAAGGTGACAGGGAGAAACTCCAGCCCTGTCTCACACCACAAAAACCTGGGATACTCACTTGTCCAGGCTTGCCATTCTCACACAGGAAGGCCTCGTGCTCTGATGCAAACTCAGGGGCATTGTCGTTCACGTCGAGAACTTTGATAGCAACAGGCACCCGGGACACCTGGCTGTGGTTCCCTGAGGAGAGAAACCAAAGCACCCAAGGTAAGCATATTTAATTGGGAATTAAATACAGCAGTGCTGGCACTGTGACCATGCTCTTCCTGTCTCCCACCCTTGCTTAATTGGGCTGCCTCATCTGCAATGGATCGTGGAGTTGGAGTGCCAGCTGAAGAAGGATGGCCAGGGCTTTGTGGCTGAAAAGAATAAATAGATCCCTGCTGCAAACAGCATTTGTTGGAGATTAGCTCAATGAAGACCTTTCTTGGTCTAAATTGGTAAGATTTTTCTTTGATGAAGTTTGTATTGTTTTATTGATAAAGTCCATTATATATGGAAAAGGGAAGGCTGCAAACAGCAGAGATTTATTTCTTTGTTTATCTTTGGCAGAGAACAGCACATTTTACTCCATTAATTGTTCTGACTGCACATCTATTATTTCTTCATTGCAAACACAGTTAAAGTACTGACCCACATTGGGAAAAAGATGGATGGGAGACTGACAGGGGGGAAACTAGACAGTAATTTGGACTATTAAAGCACTTTGATCATCTACCAGTGACCAAAACTGTGACCTGTGAACTTCTTTTTTCACTGAAGTAACAACTCATTATTTATAATATAGAGCTACTTTGCATAAAATTGCTTATCACTGTGAAGAGTAGCATGAGCTGTAAGGCAAGAAAAGCTAAACCAACAGTTTTTGAATAGCTTTGAATAGCTTTCAGAGGCAGCTGCCTGTGTCTTTCCCTCAATTCAGCATTGTTAATTTGCTTAGAGACTATTATAAATATTTTAAATTACTTTTCCAGGAGCAAGCTCATGAATTCAGTTTAAACTGAGGTCACCAGCTGATTTGGAGAGTTTGATAAACTGTTCCACAGCACATGCACACCTCCACAGGTACCTCAACCCCAGTGTCAAAGTTCATCTCCTGGTGAACATTATTTTCCAACCGTGGCATTGTACCTCGTTTGTATCATCAGCAATGACAAATCTCAATATTCAGTGCACTTCTCAGTACAAATGACTACAAAATACAAGAAGATCAAGCTCTACTAGTGGTCAGGGACCAATTGGTGGCAGCTCTACAAGTGACAGAGATGAATAAAGGCAGAATCACCATATAGACTGTGGGTTTTGTGGTTTCCATCAGGGTTAATGCTGTTGTGACCTAATCAAACCTGATATCTTACAGCCCTGTTTCCCCCTTGTGTGCTAAAGACTTCCACAAGATGGAAGGCTCCACCCATAAATCTGACATTGAAATGGCATAAAAATAAAAATTTAAAAAATGCAAACTCAAATATACCAATGCCATAAAAGGCATTATATCTCTGGGATCATCTGAAATATCAAAATTCCTCCTGGATAGGACATGGAGGATCACCACACATCAGGATTTCAATGTTTTCCATCTTAAGGAGCCGAATGTTTTAATACAGAAAGAATATTACAGAAGAAAAAGAAACACTCACCAAAATATTATATGAGCAATATTTATGTCACTTTGCATCTTATGATCTTACTTACTAACAGGTGAGAGGAACAGTTTTGTCATGAAATAATAGTGTATTTGAAACCAAATAAAACCTAACATGCACATCATGAATTCCAAATATTTTTAACACTTTTAAAATCATCACTTAATAAAAATACAGACAATGAATCTCAAGCTTATCAGAATTCTCAGCACTAGTGTCATATTTAAATACTAAAGATTTACTTTTATCTAAATTAATGAAATGATGGCAGTTCAAATTTTAAAGACATTACAGAGAAATGTAATTAATTAGATAAGCTTCTAAAGAAATTATTCATGTCCCTTGTGACTGCCCCCAAAATGTTTGTCTTTCATCAGAAATACAAACATTAAATTTAAAGATATTATAATTAGAAACTTGATGAGAATTCATTAAAAAAATTAATTTACTAAACACAAGAGAGACCCAGCTGGTTTGGAAATCTCCAAACAAGGGGATATCCACTGCCTTTTAGGGTTCCTGTGACTGTGGTGAAATTTATTGTTGAGAAAGAGAGAGAGATGGGAGAGGGAAATGTATCTACAGCTTGTACTGCCCACCACCCTGAATGCACTGCATTATTTCATCATTCCACCTTGTGCTGAGTGTTTTCCTCCACCCTGAGCACACCTATTCAAACACAAGTGAGTCCTCACTAAGCAAACCCAGGTTGAAAACGCCATCAGGATGGAACAGTTCCATCTGTTCATCTCCATACGTTTCATGTCTGCAGACTCTCGGTGCTGAAACACGCACAGAGGATGTCCAAGCCTAAACCCAGATCTGCTGGCAGTGCCCCAAAGGCTTGAACTGGGAGTAGGAAGGGATTGGAGTGGATCCAGGCTGGTCACAGCCTGCCCCATTTACATGGTCACTGCCCTTCAGGCCCTTGGGTGTCTCACTCGTTAGTATTCAATGTTCAGAACTTTTCCTCATTTATATGAATGGACAGTCAGTTCTTCCTAAACTAGGAACAAAACTGAGATTAATTACTGCGTGGGTTTTTGTTTAGTTTGGGTTTCTGCCCAACAAACCCCTCAGTCAGTAGATTTAATGGAGACAGAATCTTCTTGCATGCAGCAGGTAGACAGCTAGACTGACTGCTTAACTTCCAATCTGTTATTTTATGCAAAATCATAAAAAAACTGTAAAGTTAGAGACTCTCTAAGGAACTCACCAGATTTTTAAAGCTCTAAAACCTGTATTTATTGTGATGTACAGTTTAAAAAGACCTACCTTGAATTTTGCAATATAAAAGTATCATTAGGACTGTCACTTGAGAAACATTAGCTTTGTTTGAAAATTGAATGCTGTGAGATGCAAGACTGAAAAATATTGACAAAATTTCCACTAGTCTAGTTAACCAAATGTCTTTTCAAGCTAGGGCTGCCCAGAAGGACTTAGTAATCTGAAGACACCATTCTGTGTCTAGATGAGCATAGAATATTTCTGAACTCCAGCAGTGAGATCCAGATGAGCACAGAACACACTGGACAGATCCAAGGAAAGGAAGACTCAATGCAAAAATAATTAGTGGAACGTAGTTTGGGTTGATAAATAAACTTCCAAAATTTATGGCAAATCCACCTGGGTTTAGAAATGCATATTGAAAGTTTCCCAAGGGTTATAAGGACCTAAAAAGCTCTTCTGTTTTCTCCCCAGTTCACGAGACTCTACTGGAACATTAAATGTTTGGAATACCCAACGTGCTGGTATTCCTCTGAGTAACACACTGAAACCAACTCAGGGTTTAAAAACGTTGTAGAGTTTGATAGCTAAATGATGAGGCAGATCAAATAACCAAAGTGAAATTAAAGCAAACAAACAAACAAAAAAACCCCAAACAAACATTATCAAGCAACTTAAGTGTATCCAAACCCGAACTTTTGGATGCTACAACCCCATGTTTTACCACTTCTTATTGGGATCAACACTTTTCATCCTTCCTGGAAATAATCCTACAAAACTGAGATGTGCCTGTATTGTAGGAAATTTGTATTACAAAGCACTGAGTGTTGTCAACATTGTTACTGCATACAGCAAGAGCTTCTAGGAGTAACTAGAGCTTATAAATATAATTTTTGGTTTTGTACCACAACTAACAAAATAAAATGCAGGTTTTCTACTCCCATAAACACGTAAAGACTTCATACACTTGCTTAAAACACTTCCCCCTGTCTTCCCTGGACTGATGAAATGCTTTTTTAGATAAAGAGTTTATTGTGGCCCAAAATTAAATTTATAATTTATTTAACCCAAATAAATCCAGTTTAGTTCAGTTTTTCTTTAGATAATCAAATAATCCAAAATCACTTCAACATTTTCTATTAAAAAGTCATTAGCTGTCTTGCATTTTACCTAAAATTTACTTGAATAGAAAGTAGATACCTAGAAAATAAATAAATAAATAAATTAAATAATGCTTAAAAAAAAATCATTATTAATAATAATAATAACATCAATAATAATAACATTATCATCATCACCACAACATGGTTTGGAAATGGTTATTTCATGCTTCTCTGATTCAAGGAAATTTCTACAATAATAACATTTTACATTAGAAGCAGAGGAAGACCTAGCTCTAACAAAGATATCAAAACAAAATCTGAATCACTGACTTAATAAAAGCAACAGTGCTTGGTTTACATCCCTTATGTTTCAAACTTATTAAGTTGTATTTTAACAGATCAAATCCCCATGACTTTATCAAAGTTTTATCTGATGACTTTATTAAGATAATGCTCAGAACAAGTTTATTTCTCCTGTTACAGTTTATGTTGTTGTTTTCTTTAGGCAATCCTTTACTTCTAGAATGCCACAGCTTATAACAATCTTTCTGTCATATAAAACTGACAAATCTGACTTAAAGAATCCTTAGATACATAGATGCTGTTGTGAAACAGAAGTTTTATTTATGTTGAAGCTTAACTCCAGAAATCACATAGTGCAGCAAATACTGGGCTCGTTTGTCTGCACTTGGGTAATGATCTGATTCAAGAGAGGCTGAGTGCCTGAAACCCACTCCAAAATTGTCAGGAAGACAGCAGTAATTGCCAGCATTTCTCTTAAAAATACCAGAACACAAGCTATTTCTGAGCTAGGACAAAATTCAAACAACAAACGAAAAACCCAGACAGAACTGTTCACCAGGAGGATTTTGACTCCCCATTGAAATGATTGTCTTTTTAAAGGATGAGAAGTCGTGGATTATTGAAATAGCAATATAAACATACCAGTACTTAGCAGGAAGGCTCCTGTACGAGGTGTTAAGACAAGAAACAAGCATGGCCTCCTAATTATTATTCAATTTGTATTTCTTTAGCGCATGGAACTCGCCGGAGCAGCACAGATTGTGGCGAGTGTCTGTGTGTACATGTGTGGGAGGGGCGCGGAAAGGAAAGGATGTGGAACATATTTCTCAGGTTTGTTCCTTCAGTCATTCTTTGGGAGAAAAATAATAACAGAGTTGAGAAGCTTTGTCTCCTTTCAGTAGCTCCCTGGGTGTATTTTGTTGTGGGCTCCAGAAGGATGAATGAGGCAAGAGCAAAGCTTTGTCACACTCTGTTTCTATTTCCTCACTGAGAGACTGTCACAGGTTTAACCAAGAAGTGGCTTAATATCATCCAGCTCTTCAAAGCTGGATTTGGAGTAAAGAGGTTCCCAAAGCTCAGCAACTCCATCTGTAAAGAGGTGACTCAGGAAGGTCACACTCACCTATCTTTATTCAATATATGAGATATATCACTTGGGACTAACAGACTGATTTTACTTTCAGGTTGCTGACAATACCAAAACAAAAAATAAAAATTAAAATTTCTTTGATACATGCATACACCATGCCAGAAAATGTTAATTGAATACACCATATCCTTCAGGTCCTGATTTCACTCTCTTTTTCTGTGGGATTTTTTTTTTTTTGGTACATAAGTGCACATAAGACATTAAAATTATTTCATATAACCCAGCACCAAACAGATCCTGAATCAATTATCTAAATTATGCAGAAAATGGAGACATGCCTGAAAAAAGACCAATTTTTTAATAAGTGATATTCCACCTAGCCCTGCACTCAGCTCTTTACTTGTCGCTGTAAGTAGCAATACTAAATTATTTACTATATTTGAAATAATTTAGGATTCCAAATAAAAATATACTTTAAATTAAACCAGGGATTTCAACCAGGTACTTTGTTAACTTCAAAGGATCAACACTGATTTCTAAAACTTGATAATGAATTTTAAAAAGGGAGCCTATTCCTTTCTTACAGGTACAATGCATACCGATAGAATCAGTTAGCCCTCATTTTGCTTATCTCAGGTCAGGCTGTAATTTGACATTCCAATGCAACCTCTCTGCTGTTTTTCATGCCATGAAGACGCGCAGTTATTCAGCAGCTTCACAAATAGTTACTCTGTAATTACCTCTGATACTCTGTGAATTGTGAGATCCATTTGCAAAACCAGGAAAGGTTTGCAATTTTCTGCAGAAGTATCTTATTTCACTCGGTGTATTTGCATGATATTGCCTTGTCTGAGTGCACAGACAGATCAAAAGGGCTTGGAAAGAAGAGACTAGATCAGAAAAGCAAAACATCCCCTCAAATGTAGTTCACAAGTGTGGAAAGGGCCTCTTCTACCACAACCCTGGCTACAAGGGAAAATCAGAAGATCCTGTTCTATTTAGATTTAGCTGTGCATGATGAGAGAGGAGAAGTTTTCCTCTGCTGCAATGAGAATGAGAACATAGGCCACACTGAGTGAGCTCTAAGTTTGTCCTGGAGGAAGCAGAGGATTCTGAAAGAAATTCATATCCACCTTGGGGCTGGAGGGGATTGGGAAGCAAAGACAATCCCCACCCCTTGTGCCATCCTTCCAAAAACTCAACAACCCCAAAACTTGAGGCTTTCTGGTTATTCCAAATGACTTTGAATGGTGGTTTGTCTTTAATCCCAATGTGTACATTTTGAAAACTCCACTTTGGTGTGATCACTTCCTATTCAGTGGCATTGGGCTCCAAAGAGCAAATGTTAGAAGAGGCAGGAGATGCTCCATGTACTGGATAACACGAGTGCTGATTACATGGAACACATCTACTGCATCAGAGAGGGATTTGGAGGCTGCAATGGCATTCCCCTGGAGAGGCTGCAGCCCCTGGCTTGGACAGGTGCACCTTGTCTGGATGAGAAACTGGCTGACAGCCCACCCAGAAATGGGGAATGGTGCCACATCCAGCTGGTGCCGGGTGTCCCCCAGAGCTCGGTGTTGGGCCCAGTCCTGTTCAGCGTCTTTATGGATGATCTGGATGAGGGAACTGGAGGCACCTCAGGCAGTTTGCAGATAACATCATGTTGGGTGGGAGGGCAGGAATGCTCTGCAGAGGGATCTGGACAGGCTGGATGAATGACCCAAGGGACAACAGGGCCAAGTGCCAGGTCCTGCCCTGGGGTCACCCCAACCCCATGGAGCTGGGCTGGGGCAGAGGGGATGGAAAGCTGCTGGTGGCAAAGGCCCTGGGGGTGCTGGTGACAGGGGCTGGACACAAAGCCAGGTGTGCCAGAGGCCGGTGGCACCTGGGCTGTGCCAGCCCTGGGGTGGCAGCAGGCCCAGGGCAGGGCCCGGCCCCTGGGCTGGCCCTGCTGAGGCACCTCGAGGGCTGTGGCCAGGGCTGGGCCTGTCATGGCCAGAGAGCCCTGGAGGGGCTGGAGCGTGTCCAGGGCAGGGAACGGAGCTGGGAAGGGGCTGGAGCCCCAGGAGGGGCTGAGGCACCTGGAAAGGGGCTCAGCCTGGAGAAATGGAGGCTCGGGGGCCCTTCTGGCTCTGCACAACTCCCTGCCAGGAGGGGACAGCCGGGGGTCGGGCTGTGCTCCCAGGAACAGGCACAGGAGCAGAGGGAACGGCCTCAGGCTGGGCCAGGGCAGGCTCAGGGTGGGCTCCAGCAGGAATTTCCCCATGGAAAGGCTGCTCAGGCCTTGGCAGGGGCTGCCCAGGGAGCTTGGCAGTGCCCATCCCTGCAGGTGTCCCAGGAAGGGCTGGAGGTGGCACTCAGGGCTGAAAGCAATTGGAACAAATGGATGGGATGAGACTTGGAAAGTGTTGGAATAAGTATCCTAATCAGAAATTGTAACATCTTTGTAATATTTGAGTAAGAATTACGGGTCCTTGTCTCTTGACAGATGCTCTGGATACAAACAGCATGTTCTTAGAGGCTGCTCTGCATATCTAATTCTGACCACAGTGAGGTTTATATTCACAGTGACACATAATAAAGATATATGTGACACATCAATATGAGTAAACAAATACATAATTCAAAATAAAGTATTAGTAGAGCTGCTTGAGAGGGCTGTATTGGAAGCTGCTGAAGTCATACCAGGTTTATGACAATGAAGCAATCCAGTTTGTTCACTGATTCTAAGTAAATCCTTAAGGGAAAACAATAAAAAAAACCAACACTACCGATATCCTTCCACCCACACATCTATGCAGAGACCAAACTGAAAACTTCTGACAGAAAACAACCTGTATTTGTGATAAAGCACTGTCTAATTGAGCCTTATTTATCTCTAACGAGGACACAAGTCAGGAGTAAGTTTGCAGTTATGTCACACTCAGTAAATTAGCTGTGCTATGTACTGAAGTAGGGAATCATTTCAACTGCAAAATTAAAAATACAGCAAAAGTTTTAGCACTTACTAGCAGTACACTTATTAACAGCTACAAGAAGTGGCTACCTAGAAATATTTGAAGTTTTACAGTTAGGTTTTTGTGCAAAAGGCCAATGCAAATCAAACAAACATGAAACAAATGGGAAAATGATACGTAATGTCAAGACTGAGCAATATAAAACCAATATTTGTGATCTCTGGAAGCATCTCCAAGAAGGAAGCATGATCTACAGACCTACAGATCTACAGCATTTCAGCAAAAGAAGTTACTAAAAGGTTTTGAGTGAAGGTTTTCCATTTCCTTGTGGCAAGCACCACTAGGAAGGAAAAAAGTTAGGAAAACAAAGAACCTCAGAATCATCTTTTGGATACTTTCATTATACACTCTAGAATAATAAGAGTGTGATGAAATGCCACTGGATTTGTACTTTTGTGGATCAAAGCACCACAAGCCTAATTAGGATTCCAGATTTTCTGAGGCAATGTAATGACTTAAATGGTTGTGAGGAAGTAACAGGTTTTAATTTCTAAATATAACAATGAGAAAAAAAATTCCAGAAAATAACATGGTCTCCTTGCATGACAGAAAAGAATTTGACTTAAAAATAAGACAGCAGAAAGGCAGGAAAAGAAATTGACTGAAAAAAAATTTAAGACAAAACAAATGTACCAGGACATGATTTGCTGCTGTGTTTCTCAGTTCCAGCTTAACCAAGGGAGTTGTGCTGCCGTAAAAGAGTCAGGAATCTGTCCCACACTTTAGAGCAATTATATTATTAATATGCTAATACCTCATACATATTAAAATCTTATAAAAATATTGACTTAGATATGCAAGGTCTTATTGTCAATTATAATTAGCGATGAAATTTTCTAATGACTAGCAGCAATAATAATAACAATAAGCAGACTGATTGAGGACAAGTTGTCTGGAATATTTGGGGGTTTTTATTTAAAATGATTTCATGATTGAAGTAAAATAATTTATAGCTCAAATGAAATCCCTCCCTTACTCATAGACAAAACATCAAAATGCTTTAATAAAGATTTTTATTAAAGCAGCATTTATTGTAGAAGCATTTAAATGTCATTACTTTTAGAGCTCATATTTCTTTCTGAGACTGATTTTTCTTAACACTGCAATTTAATTAATCTTATGTTTCCTTCACAGATAAAATATTGTTAGGTATCCTGGATATGAATCAGGCTCTAGGAGTTCAGCACCAAACCTTCTTACTTGCATACCTTCAGCAATGAGCAGAAAAGACCTCCCCAGCACATCAGGATGCACCTTTAAAAATGCCATCTCCTTTGTTTTTCAGAGAGAAAATAGTTCCATTCTTTCCTGCCCTGCACCTTTGCCAGAAGCTCATACCATGCTGCTCAGTCTTTATTGCAGACAGAAATGTGCCTCAAGAAGATTGACTGAAATTATACTGAGTTGCAAACCCCTACTCTGACCTGCCCTCATGCAGAAAAACCAGTGGAGATTTCAGATAGTCCCAATCTGCTCAGAGCTGATGAACTCAGGTTCTCAAATGAGGTGAATTCCACACAGTACTTCTAACATTAATCTTATTTTCTTTTGAACTTCTAATTCAAATGTTCAAAGTGAGGATGGCCAGTTGGTAGCTGGTCAGGGTAAAGATGCACTTGGCTAATATAACTTATATCTATATATCAGCTATATACCTACAAATTTCCTCAAAATAACTAATAAATATTCTGTGTGCTAATTATTCACATGCATTTCTGCTTGCATTTGTTACTTGAATTCTTCCCTGCTTTATGCCCCAGGAAACCTTATTTCCTTCTAAAACACCACCCAATGCCCCAATCTTTTGTATTTTGAGCTTTATACAGAACTCTTGTATAATGAATTTACAAAATGAATATTTGCCAATCTAGAACTCAGATGTCCAGCCTGGATTTATAATGCCCAGAAAACAGAAGTATAACTCAGACTGTTACTGCAAATCTCCCCTTTTCCTTGTCATAATGATGTTCACTACTTTCTTTGGCTTTTTTTTTTTTTTTTTTACTGAATTATTCAGATGCTTTATTCACAGCTGCCTTCCATACCTCCCTCTGGAATCAGAGGTCTCCAGCTTCTACTCAGCACCCAATACCTGAATTTTAGTGCCTGCTCCTGAACTACTGAAGCCATTTCACACAGAGATTGTTTCACAAGCACACTCCTTTCTCATTTGTATTTCCTCACAATATGGCCACTCCCATGCTATTAGCTGTGTGGATCACCTCTCCTGCTATTCTTGAGCTGTGTGAAACACTAATGGGAAAATCTGTGCTATGTTTGAGCAGACTTTCACAGCTGAGAACTGCAAACTGCCTTGACAAGGTGCACCAGCCCTCCACTGCCCAATGCAAACCTTCTGTGACCCCTCAGGATCTGAGGAGCTCTGTGTAACCTTCTAGTCATGTGCAAAAGAATAAAGAAAACACCTTAGCAAATTCTGTGTTTTAGTGTAAAAATGATGGATTATACAGTTTGAGATCCACTAAACCAAAGCAAAAAGGGTCAAGCAGAAAAGGTTAATATTCCTGAGCTTCTCTTGTTTAAACCTTCATAAAGGCTTATTTCCTTCTCTTTCACAAACTTACCAAAATTTACTCAGCCCTAAGTTAGAGATAATTATATGATGTACCAAAGTAACTCTCTAAAATGTTAGAATTATTGCTAATAATGCCTATAGTCATTTTTACCATAAAAGGCTAAATTAAATTAAATAAATGAAAGCATAATGAAAGCAAAGGTATTCGTGGCATTAAAAAGTACATTGTAGCTGAAGGCTTGTTCTGAAGAAATATGTCTCTCTTCCTTTTTAATTAGTGTCCTTGCATTTTTTAAAGGAATACACATTATAGATAACTTTAGCAGTGCATGTGCTGGGTGATGATTCAATTACTCTATTTATGTTCTCGGTAAACCATATAGAGCCTTTCTGGCTTTATGCCCTTTCCCATTAGGTGACAAAATTGCCTCATACTTCTTCATTTCCAAAGAATGCCATTGGTGTGGGTAATTACCTGTGTCAGAGCCCACAGCTTTGTCCTTGAGATGCCTCTGCTCTGGGCCTGGAAAGTATTTATTGTTGTCAAATCACCATTTATGTTTCAAGATCTTGTATAGATTTTCACCTCTTGCTTTGAATAATTATTCAGGATAATTTCTACTTGTTGTGGCAGTTCTGGTGCTTTGCCCAGCTCTTGGGCAGGGGGCTGAGGCTGCCATGGGAGTGCTGCTTGCTTGGCACGTGGGGCTGAGTGCCAAGAACCCTTTGATCAAGCAGTCAATCCCACTGAAAATTACATCTCTGTGACTGCAGTGCCTGCAGAATAAGGACAGCAGAAATTCCATTAAACCCTTCATTCAGAGATTTAAACCTTGGCTGAAAGCACAGCTCAAGGCTACAAGAAATATCCTGTCCCAGGCACTGGCTTTGGGATTCCCTAGTGGACTGCTCTATTCTGTCTGTGGGTGTGATGTGCAGAGGGTGAGGATCACAGGATCCCAGAGTGGTTTGGGCTGGAACGACCTAAAAATAATCTTCCACTCCCTGCCATGGCAGGGACACCTTGCACTGTCCCAGGCTGCTCCCAGCCCAGTGTCCAACCTGGCCTTGGCCACTGCCAGGGATCCAGGGGCAGCCCCAGCTGCTCTGGGCACCCTGTGCCAGGGCCTGCCCACCCTCACAGGGAACCATTCCTTCCTAATATCCAGCCTAAGAGGGAGAAAAATAATCATAACACAGCTCAGAGGAAAATATAAACCTTGAATAGTCCACTCAGTGCTACATGTAGTGAAAGCCAGCTAGGGGACTTTAAAGGGATCATCATTTAGCTGTCTTTAGAGATAACGAGCCAGGCTTTTTGTTATTTATTGATGTGTTTGTCACAAATCTGAGCTAGCCAAGTGGAATATATTTAGAAGTCTTTACTTGTTGAAATCTGTGGTATCATTCAAGGAAGCTAAACTATGTAATACAAATATTCCGGGGAAAAAGATTACTTCACTTTTAAAAAAGAGAATTTCAGATAAGCATTGCTAATAATGAAGCCATTGCAGTATATTTTGTTTCCAAAGAACTCACTAGAATCCTGTATCTCAAGCAGATCTCAGCTTCAGTTTTGGAGGGATGAATATGCAAATATCAGGATATTCATATTTAAATCAGAGGAATGTTGTGCAGTCAAATTCTACTGCTAATAAATTTCTTTCTAGCCTAAGTTAAACTAGCTTCTCTTACATAAGTCTTTGCTTCAGTTTCAAACTACACTAGTTCTCCATTTATTACTGCTGTTGTTATATCAGTTAACCAGCAATAATGGTTAACTGATATAACATTTCCCTAGTATTAAAGGCCCACATTGTGAGTGTGCTAGGAAATATCTGCAAGGTGGCTGTTCCAGGCATTAGAAAAAGGAAATGCAAATCCATGGAGCTGGAGGCAGAAAGAGGAAAGAGTTTAGTTATTACATGTCTTATCCATGTCTGGCAATCTGATCTCTTGAATGATCAGTGATTTTGAGCTCCATTCAGAATCTGTAGGAAAAAATGGTCTAATAAATAAGTCATGGCTATTTGATTTTCTTTTCCTCTGACTAGCATTGACAACACGTAACGTGGTAAGTGCTGCAAAACCTGTGCAAGAAACTGGGAGAATACTGAGGAGGTTAAGCCCAGCCTGAACCCTGCTCTGCTTCACTGCCCAGCAAAATTGGCAGCCAGTTAATGCCAGCAGCACAAGCATGTCAATGGGAGCAGGAGTTACAGCTATAATTGTAATCTACACAATGAAAAAATGTATTTGTGGGTTCAGGAGAACAGGATCACATCTGACTGTTAGGATCCTGACTTCACCAGATTTTACTGAATGGTAGAAAATTCATTTCTAGCAAGTAGCAAAGAACCAAGGATGTGATGAGCCTTTGTACACATAAAAAAGATGCACCAAAAGAGACGTCTATAATTTAATCATTCATTCTTACTGCACTGCAATTCAGGCTGTCAAAAAACCCTTCCACATGCCCCCAGATTCCTTTCCTGTTCAGGATACAGCTCCAGAGAGCTCAAACACATAAGCAGCACTATCAACCCTGATTTACAGAGCAAGTCTACATTCACCCCTCTCTCAAGCATTTAAATTTAAAATAAATCTCCCAACCTTGGCTACGACTTTAAGATCATGGAAGTCTCAGCTACACCTCAAACTAATGAGAAATCTCATTAGGTCAGTGTTTAAAGTCCAGAGTCAGTGACAATGTTCACCCTTTATATCCACAGAGCACAAAGGTTCATTCTCAGGAAATCATTTTGCCAGTGGACCTGCTTCCTCCAGTCTGTCATCACCTTGATATTCCTGCTCCTTTCCATTCAGCAGGGTAAACTTGGTGAATGGCAACACAGAAAGAAAATTTAAGAATCCATTCACAGGTTCAATAGCTTTGAGTCTTGCCCTTGCCATGAGTGTATTTCTTCTGCACACCCTAAGCCTGCGTTTCAGAGGCATCTTTCAAAGATGTCAAGGCTCTTTCTAATATTATCTTCTCTTGAAAATCCGTATGGCTGAAATCATCAGCACAGAGGAGATGAGCAAGAAAAAAAGTTAAGCAACAAAGAAGCAAAAATTAATTTGATCCCATAAGAAAGAGATGCAAGAAATCACACAGTAGGAAAAATGTGCAAAAGATATTTATAGGAGTAGACAAATTTAAGGGTGACAGTTGAGTGGACCAGAGTTGCAGAAGGAGTTTAAAGGAAAACGTATAACTAAATGTATAGCTAAATCTGAAATACTGAAACCAGCACATAAATATCACCTATATCACCTAAACATCACCTGTACTGCAATAATCTCATTCAGTTCATTCTTTTCCACAGATGGCTCTTTGCTTGGTTTAACCTCTAGTAACCACAAAGAGATTAAAGAATTCGCTCTTGTGGGCATGTAACTATTAAGGGGAACCTCCCAGTGTGACCATTCATGGGACTCCCTGTCAGGCACACTGTCACTGGGAGCCAGCAGCAGCTCCAGGCCCTCTCCTGACTCCCCACATCCTGCTCACAGCCAGAGCAGATTTCCTCACTGGTTCCAGCCCAGGTTTCCTTCAGCAGAGTCTCAGATCTCTCATTCCATAAAGCTGTTTATTCCCAGCACAGTAACACAGCCACAGCCTGAGCCTGTGCCTCTGAGGGCCCCCACAAAGACTTTTATCTCTGGACTTTTATCCCATCACAGCTTAAGCCCAGGAAAGTTTTGGCTCTTCTTCCTGAGTCCTGGGTTCCTGCCCTGACTCTGAGTGTCCCTCACCCAGCTGTGCCACAGGGCATCGGATCCCTTGGCATGCAAAGGGTCACAGGTCACATCATCTCCGAGCTCCCACCCAAAGCTCAACCTGCAGCTTGCAAACCAAGCTACCTGCACCAGGTGTGTCCCTCAACACAAGCAGAATGCACCATGGTTACTGGGATTTTAGCAGGAGGCAAAACCCTGTGCACTGGCCACGCATTTTGGGAACCAGAATGTAAAGGCAATACAAAATCTGGGCAAAGGTCTGAGGGAGAGCCACTGAAGGCAGCTGTCCTTCAGGCTGGCTGGCCAGTTTAACTCCCTGAAAACAAAGGCTGCAGAAAACTAGAAACTCCTTCAAAAGAGTCTGTCAGCAGTGAGAAAGTAAAGGAGGGAACAGCACCATCCAAAATGTCTCGCTTTGCACAGGTCTCAGAATACAATGATAATACTATTTGTCACCAATAGCATGAATTTCATCTGAACAAGCACTGGCCAGACACTTGCCTATGAATGAGAACAAAAAATGTTTTTCTTCTAAATAAAAATCCAACCAAATGAAAAGCCACACAAAAAAACCCCAAACTGGTCTTTCATCTTTCACCTATCAAGTACACGTAGAAGAATCACATTCCCCACTGGCTCACACTTTCCTCCTCCTTGTTTTGCTATACAGGAAAGGGTTAAATTCATATTTTGGAGCATTAAGATTAAAAATGTTTAAAATTATCTACACACATTTTAAATCTGGTCACTTTTAAAAAGATCAGCCAGTCTGAGCCTGAGGAGCTTCACCCCCATTTCAAGTGAAAATGCAGAAGCAGTAATGCTCCATTCAGCCACACCAATCCTGCCTTGGAAGATTCCTACCTGAGACAGTGGCTAAGGGATGATGCAAATAAATAACTTTGTCATGATGACAAGCAGGACACTGCAAAAAAATTAAATCAGCTCAAAGCACAAATTTAGATGCAGGTACCTTACCATCACCAAGCTCTGAAATAGTGAATTATGGTTTGTTAAAAGCTGGCGTTTATCTATGAAAGTGTTGCTAAATTAGGGCATATTCATATCATTTAGGATCTACCATGTTTGGAATAAAGAAATAAAAATACAGTATGATGGCTTATGAGTAGTAAGCAAATTTAATGGCAGTTAAATGGCCTGGTCATTGCCCTGCAGATGGAGAGGAGAGCCTTGCACAAGCCCTGGGAAGCAGCCAGCCCAGGAAGAGGAAATGGTCCTGCACGAACAATTCCCACATATTTATTTTCCTGCAAGAGATCAGCAGTCCATTAATAAGGCTGTCAGTGAAGGCATTGTAATGACACACTTTGTATTTGTATTTGCTGCTTGTGCCTGCCTCCAACAGATTTCTGTTATTTTACTACAGAGATTTTGTCTATTACTGTCTTGGAAAAAAAATCTAAAAATGCCCATTTTCCCCTGTTTGACAGTTCTATAAGCAAATTTAATTTCTGCTTGAGGAGCTTAAAAATAATCTCACTTAAATAAGCAAAGACAGTAGTCTATGAAATTAAGCCCTTGTTTTATGTAAATGTCAAATAATTATATTAGAAATGCAAAAATGAGCCATCAGCAGGAACACAAATGCTTAGAACAAGATTGGCATTATTATTTTCATAGCCAGTCTGATAAGAGGCAATTTTACAATATCAGTAGATGCTGAGGCTCCCATGAAGTCTAATGACAAGGCTGATTTCTTGCAAAATTCTTGAGTATAATTATGTTTCAAAAAACTGAAAATGCAACAGGCAGACTTCATGCTTGTGTGGCTTAGTAAAGTGCACTTCTGGCAACTTTGCTCTGACACACACATGTAAAGGAGATATAAAAACGAACTCGAGGAGTGTCTTGCAAAATTATTTATCTTGTTCTTTTTAACTTTTTGGAGGAAACAACTTGTAAAATGACTTCACTTTACATCTTACTATTTCCAACATCTGAGAGTATTGGATCACAAACTAATAGTTCTGCTTTCCATGCCGTTGGTAAATCTCATGATCTAAGAAAATTAGCATGGACATTTTGTATATTTTTCCTTTAAAAACATTAAAATTATTAGCTGGTTAGATATTAAGCAGAAAAAGCATGCCTGCTAAACCACAACTTTCTTTCTCTCCTCATGTGTTTCCCTGTGGCTTGGCTTCCCTGCAAGCAGAAGCATTTCTGCTAATTTATCAAAGTATTGTTTGGCTGCAAGATGGCACAGTGACAGGGCACTGTTGGCACTGCTGGCAATGAAATCCCCAAATTCCTGAAGTGTGTCAGAACAATGCAGGGTACAATGACTGGAAGTTGGGAGCTCAGCTCACACCCAGACCCACATTTCCCACTCATGTGTGTCATGGATTCCTAACAAGTTTGGTTTTGAAATCAAGTACTGTTGAGATATAGGGACACAAGACAGATGATGGATTTTGGACCTGGTTAGCATAAGAGACTTGATAACAGGATGCCTTGGCAAGAGCAAAGAGAACTTTGAGAATTAAAAGAAGATTCAATCAGACTGGTTTATCAGAAAAAGAAAATTTAATTAAACTCTGCAAGCAAGAGATGTTGTAATATGCATAAGTTTGTGTATGTGATTTTAACCTAATCATTATAGTAAACATTACTAGTCTTCCTAAAACATAAAAGTATATAAACATTGGTAGCCCACAATAAATTCAGGTTCTGATAACCAAATCAGTCTTCCCCATCTCTCTTCATCACTGACAAGTACCACTGGAAAGATATTAGACAACAAAAAAGGGCAAATAATAAATTGGGGGATAAAATATGCTTATGTACATGGCTGTAGTACCATGAAACTGAGCTTCAAATGCTCTCTACCATAATGCTGTATCCTTCAAAGCAGAGATTTGGGGAAGAGCAAACATGGCATCAGGCAGTTGTCCCTGTGCAGGAGTGAGCAGCCCTGGTCACCCGGCTCTGCAGACAGATATTCCTCCAGTGCTGGCTCCAGTGTGTGCACAGTTGGGTTCTGCTGCACACTGAGTGCAGAACAGAGAGGGATCCAGGGCCTGTGTTCCAGTTCAGGACACGACACAGGGTGCCAGCCCCACCTTCCCCACCTGCTCCTTTGCCTCAGTACTCTTGTGTCACATGCATTGTCTAAAATACAGTGCTAATATGAATAATAAATTACGCTGTCATGTGTGATCCTGTCAGCAGCTCCAAATTAATTAAGAATTCTCCTTGATTAAAACCTCTGACCCCTATTGCCTGGCAGGGCAGCTCTCCTGACTCAGGTGTGCAGAGCAGCCACCAGGGCTCTGTGGACCTGAACAATGCAGGTTCTTGTTGAGAGCTGGGTGTGAGTAAACTCATCCATATGTATCCAACAGCACTACTTTCATGCAACATTACCCCTGTGCTTAATCATTTATGGCTCTGAAACATAATAGCACTCAGAATTAAGAACGTCTGGGTTGAGCCTTCAATTTACTTCTACAATAGCAAAGCTTTAATTTTTTCTGTCCTAATAGAGCTAATTAAAAGGCTTAGGTCTGGGCTTTTTAAACCATTTTTTACCGTTTACCCTGCATACTCTGTACATATGTACTGATCTGTCACTTCAGAATATCTATTGCCATTTTCACTGGGAAAAAAAATTTCTGTTGTTAAAACTAAAAGAAATGGAGCTTGCACAAAAATTAAGCTTTCTTTCCAAAATTCTCTAACTTGAACACCCAGTACATTTTATTTTACTGAATTACGCAACATTTCCACTGCACAGCCTGTCAAAATCAATTATAAACCCAACAGAACACTCAAACACTTACTGGTTTCAGTGGCTACAATAGTGATGTTGTGCCATGTGCTGGTTTCTCTGTCCAGGGGTGTTGCCAGAGTTATTTTCCCATCCTCTGCATTGATGTTGAACTGTCTCTCAAGGTCAGTGTGGCGATCAATGGAAAACCTGCAAAACAGACATCCCTGTAATCTACTTAATGAAGTTGGTGTAATCCATACAGTCACAGAGACAATTTAGGGAGCCCTCTGAGAGCTGCAGTTTTATAGCCAAATGGATTGAGAAGCTCAATAGCATAATAATTTAGTAGACAAAATGACAAACTGAGGCTAAAAAAACTTAATAATTATTGCCCAAGGAGTAATTAGCTGTATACCCAGTGTGAAGGTCGTAAAGTGCCCTCAGGTTCACTGGGTAGCATCTCTGAAAAACGGTGCTGATCAAGAGTTAATTACACAATCCATCACATTTATTGGACAGCTTCTATGGTATTTCACAGTAACTGATGATAATTTCAACAGTAATGTATTAAGTCGCAAAAGTGGTGGGCTTTGTGGTTATTTTAAAAAAGGACTGAATAATATTATTTTACCAATAAATTTCAGATTAACGAAGCATGAACGATTCACCAAGCACATTATTTGCTTATGGTTCTAGCAGCTCCATGGGCAGAGCACAGTGAATCACCATTTTTTCCTGTAAAACAATGCAAATGCTGGAGGCTTGATTCTTTTCTGGGTTGACATCACTGATTTTTAGCCAAACAAGTTCCATCTGACAGGCAGTCAGAGTTTGCAAATGCGAATGTCCAGGTAAATTCTGCAGCCCAAGCAGGGAGCCAGAGCTGTAGTGGATTGCTCCAACGGTGCATTAAGCAGGATGATGATTTAAAGCTCAGGTCCAGATCTCCAGAAAGCTTTTATGTTTGTCCATTTGCACAGAGTTATTTTATTAATGAATTGTTCGTGAAAAGAAACTAAATGACAAAATTGAGCCTTCAGTTTCTTGACAGGAAAGGTGGGGAAAGAGGGAGTTGAGTGATAAACTATTGATATGGTTTAACAGCAATTGACTTCAAGGGGTTTTGCTGAATCCTGATTGTGGATTTATACAAAAGCCTTTTAAGCCTTTGTGTCTGTGTATTACAGAAGCTAACAGCATGCACTGGCAGTTTTTACATCTGTTCTGCATTACAGCAAGACACAATAGTTAGGAGAGTTGGGATAAGGTATCACACTCAATTACCTTATGGAGTGGCCAGAAAAGTGACTCCAGACTGTCACTTTCTCATCACTTTTCTACCTTTTTCAAACACATTGTTAAAATACCCCAATAAAAGTAAAAGAACGTATTTTACTACTGTGAGAATGGCATAGTTATCTGAAAATCAGCTATTCCATTCTGGTTTGTGCTTTAGCAGAAGCAATTTCCACAAAATATTCTGATTTGGAGGTCCCTTTATACACTGCAATAAATATATTCCAATGAACTCAAACTCATTCCAGCCTAACACAATCGATTTTAATAGACACAGCATTAGCATCTGATTTCAAAGCTCAGGATTATTGTGTTCATCTTTTTTTATTTATTTATTTCAGTATCAGATATTTTCATATTCAGAATGAAAGTTACATTGCAATTAGATTATTTGTGCAATGCATTCTGAAAGATACAGCTCACGTTCAAAAAGAGCTCTAAGTAATGAAAACTTATCAAAATCTCAAAGTTTAAGTGTTTAAATACTGCATTGCCAGAGTTCAAGGATAACCTGGTCACACTGGTAAGGTACTTCACAAGTACTGGATTTAAGAGGGAAAATCCCAGCTTAACTACAAAATGGGATTTCTTAGATATTTACTTGTTTTATTTGAAAGAAGAACTAGTTCTACTCATTAAAAAAATTACTACTTTGGTAAGAAGAGTACCACAAAAATATGAAGTCAAATTCCAAATATCTGTGCCTCGAGCTGGGCACATGCATGTGTATTTGGACATTGAAGTAAACTGATTTTCTCATGAGCTCCACGTACTCACTTCTCAATGGTTTAATGGGAGCTGCACTAAACTCAGCATTTCTGAAAATCAGGTCACTTGTGTGGAAGAATAAAGCTGCAGGTACTTAACTTCAGGCAATCATTTTTGAAAATGGATCTCAACTGTATTTTGATGTCTCCCAAGTTCCAATTAAAGTATTAGAAGTAAAATTCTGGTACTAGTGAAGTTAGTAAAAAATACCTTACAGCCTTTCACAGGTTTAAAATTTCACTCAAGAAAATACAAGAAAAGACAGCAATCAGCTCTTTGTAAGAAGTCATCACTTAAAACTGTCTTTTCATTTTCAAGTTTTATGCAATGATGCTGAAAGCACTCTGCTGATACCAAACATATAAGAAATTTTCCCAATCCACAAACAAAATAAAATGTGAAATGCTCATATGGTATTCAGTGTTTAGTTGACCTGGGCTTGACATAAATTCCACTGAGGAAAGACAGTTTTTCTCTAAGGATCAACCCTTCCTTAAACTTCCACTCACGGCCTTCCTGCCATGAATGTTTTGAAGTTATAAAAGAGGGAGTGACACATTTGTGAGTTTATTATACCACATCTCATCTCATCCCAGCAGTATTTACTCACAAGACAAACCCAGCAATTCAAGAGGAAACATTTTTAACATAAGTTGTGTGTCTTTGCAAGACAACAAAGAGGTAAAACCCTCTCCTGATTTTAATGTGATAAATATTTGTTACAAAACCAAAAAATAAAATCTGCAGTGTCATAAACCTGGAAAAACTAACGATACATTTGCAGTTTCCTTTTCATGATAATGGTGTTGTAACTCTTTTTAATGGGAATGCATTGTCAGATCCATAAAACATACATAAAACATATATTTCTCTAAAAATGAGAAAATAATATCTTGGGAAATAATATCTTTTGAAATTGCCATAAAGCCAGCACAGGTTATTGGGAAGTTTGGGTTAGTTTATGAGTCTGCCATGGCAATTATAGGAACAACCCCACAGTGGTTTAACAGAAGTCTGGAAAGGATTCTCAGTCCTGCTCTTGCACTGTTGCTGTTATGACTTATTTGATCTACTCCTTATTTGCACTAATGTAAATAGGAACAAAAACCTTTTTTTTTTGCTGCTCCTGCTGAGATTTGAACCCCAGCACTTACCCAGGAGTGGTAAATCTCCATTTTTATTAATGCCAGGCAGATTGGACAGGGTACTTAGTGACAGATAAACAACTGCACCATTGGGGAGGCACAAAATATTGGATCTGGGTTTTTAAGGCCTGCTGTGAATTAAGAAAATGATCAACTGCTGCCAAAGATGAAATCTCTGCCAAAAGGAATGGGGAAAACCAGCTCCAGTTTCTCTCTGCACAGAGAAAGCCACTGAAGGGCAGTAATTTATAGGAGGGCACTCACAGTATAGGAAGAACATTATTGCTCATGTGTTTTGCTGTGTGCCTGGATCATGCTTTATCCAACATAACTCACTGCAGATGAAGAGAGCATCCTTATAAAGTAACAGCAGGAGCATGGAGTGGGCACCACAACAAACTGCAATTATTTGCAATTATTACCCAACTCTGTAAAGCCTTTTCACCATCAGCCTTAAAAAATATGAAACCCTTAAGCAGCATGCAACTAAGGACCAAAAAGAGCTTGTGATGCTTATTTTAAAGCTGATGGATTAGAAAAAGATATCATAGAATCACAGACTATCCTAACCCACAAGGATAATTGAATTCCAACACCTGGCTCTGCACAAGACAGCCCCAAAAATCCATCTATACACCTGCTTGTAAACCTGTGAGAGGCTTTGTGCCTTTAGGTCAAGTGAGAGAAAGTTCAGACAATGCTTTATATTTTCTAAGCAAGCATTAAAAGCAAACTACTGGTGAATTGGCTAGGAATTAGGATAAATTTTTTTTTCCTTAAAAAAAAAAAAAGAAGAAAGAAAGAATAGTCTGGGTTAGAAAGGATCCTAAAGATCATCTTGTTCCAAACTCTGCCTTGGGCAGGGACATCTTCCCCTAAGACCACAAGCTTCTTTCCAGGCTGTGTTTGATAACAACTTTTCTAAATTCTTTAACATTTTATCCTTTGACTCAATTATCAGACTCTTCCCATGTTCAGAGATATCCAAGTTTGATTTCATTTGTGGCACTGCAATCCTCTGAATGTGTGGTGCCTTTGTGTATCAGACTAATGCAAAGCAGACTGCTATTGGGAGCACAGAAGGTGATTCATATTTTGTTTGTGCTGCCTGGGTTTTTATAACAAATGTACACAGTAGCTCTGTCTAAGCTAAATATTGATAGAACAGATATCTATTGAAAAAATGTAATTTCCTTGAAGTACAATTCATTGTTGCCTGCTAAAATTCTGTTCTGAAGGAAAAAAAAAAGGATTTAAAAAAGGCCAGGCAACACTAACATTAAGCAGTCCATCCATTTTAGAACAGCTTGTTGTAATTTTTCAGATTTTTAACTAAAGTTTGATATTTTTGGTATCATAGAAAATATGCATAAAATCTGCATCATATACATGATACAGTAACAGAAGAAACACCTGAAATGTACATTCCAACCAATAAAACCAGTGCTTGAATATGTTTCTGTTAGAACCTGCCAGCTTTCTAGTTTGTTCCAAACTGGAGAGAAAGGAATTGTATTTCTGCTCCCTACTTATCTCCAACTACTATTTTCCCTCTTTTAGTAGCAGAATTAGTAACTTGAAATTTTTCCTGTCCTTAAAATATTTTTTTAATGCAAAAAATGCAAAAAAAAAAAAAAAGAAAGAAAAAAAAGAAAAAAAAAAAAGAAGAAGAATTTGAGCTTTCTAGAACTCCCCCAGATAAATCCAAATTAATCAGGTAAGCAAGCAAGAGCAAAAAAGTTGCACAGAAAATTGGGCTCTGTATATTTCTTAATTGGTTATGAAGCCAATATTTTAGAAAACATAAAATCTTAAGTACTGAATCTATTATTTAAAGAAAATATATAAATCATACTAATAAATTACCCTTTTAAAAAATGTAATTAATTTTGGCCAGTTCTGTTTCATGTATGCTAAGTGTTTTCATATGACCTGATGAGCAATAACATTCTAATTCAGTTTCCAAACACAAAGTATTTTTCTTTTTAGAAGTTTGAAGGTCTCTTGATTTATAAAATGATGAAAAAGTAGAAAGTAGATAAGTCTTTTACTCAGATCCATGTTTTGGGCTTGGACAGAATAAAAAGGCTAAGTTTTAGAACACAGATAGGTTTGTAACAGGTCTGAATTATTAAGAGTTTGAGGCAGGTGAGAAAAAAATTCCAGGAAGCAGAACAAGAGTGGAAAAGCAGCCAAGGTAAGAGTGAAGCAGGGCTGGAGGCTCAGGCTGGGGTGAGGAACAGAGGGGATGGGGCAGAGGGAGAGGAGCCAGGAGCAAGGCAAGAGCAAAGCAGAGCAGGGCAGAGGGAAGGAGCTGAGCTTCCATTGAGAGAGAGATCACTGTGGAGCTGGAACACAGGGAAGAGACTTGCTGTCACCATGGCTGGTCTCACATTCCTCACAGATTTTTTTTGTCTTTTTCACAGTGGGCAGCAGCAAAAAAATAAGGGATGGAGCCACTGCTTCAACTGTGACAGATTGAACCCTGCTGTTCTATGGTATTTTTGTTTAGGAATCTATGATGATTTTATGAAACAGCTGATCCTGTGTTTATCTGCTTTTGAAAGCCTGATTTAGAAATGAGAGTCATAGAGGATGTCCTCAGTAGGAAGGGACCCACAAGGATTATTGAGTGTTGGCATCTGAAATGCAGGGAATTCTCAGAACTTTGGACCTGTAAACCAAAGCTTAGAATTAAATACAGGATTTGATCTGAGACCTTGGAAAAGGCTTCCAAACTTAGGTGACAGAAGCGAGAATGTGGATTTATAGTTTAGACCAGAGACATGTTAAGCTAAGTAAAGTTTAGAGTTTTAGACTTTAAGATACAGAAAAAATAAAAGTAGCTACAAAGGTAAACAAGGAGTTTAGAATGCAGTACTGTAGGTTTGTGTATTATAGCATGACTGGCTTAGAAAGCCTACACTGTAGCATGGGTCCATAAGATGAAATATTTAAGGATTGGGTCAAAAACATAAATATCCTTGTTGGCAGTGTTTTACTGGTCAATAACTCCTTAAAAGGTCTTGTATCTAAAGGTCTTGTGACCTTCTGAACCATGTGGTGAAGATGTAAGCTGAACTCACCCTTCCTGCCTATCTAGAAGATAACAAAAATAAATCACTTTATTTAGAAAACTCAGAGGTCCCACCTCTAACTCATTCAAAACTCCTTCAAAAAACCCCATAATTGAGTCTGACTCCTGTCCCTGCACAGACCCCCCAGCAATCCCCCTGTGCATCCCTGGCAGCACTGTCCAAACGCTCCTGCAGCTCTGGCAGCCTCAGGGCTGTGCCCATTCCCTGGCAGTGCCAGCACCTCTGGGGAAGCAGAACCTTTCCCTGATCTCCAGCTATTCTCTGGGTGCTGTCCCTGGCCCAGGGAGCAGAGATCAGAGCTGTCCCTCAGGAGGAAGTTGTGTTAAACTCAAACATACTCTCCAACATCCTCACACACAAGACCCAAAGCATCCAAACATGTTGGCAATTCTGAATTTCTAATTCTGAAGATACTATGCTATGATATGCATCATGCAGGACCTCTGCATAAAGGTTTAAAGTCCAGCTCTGCAACAAACCTGATGGAAGTGACAATGATTAGAAAATTATAGTGATAGAAAATGATGGATTATAACAGCTAACATCATCCTCCTGACGCTGCTGACTACTTGCCTGGCTTAAATTCCCTGAGGCAGCAATGCACAGTGATGATTACTATTAAATAGACTGTCTCCACACATACTTTTGCTATGAATTCCACGTTTTGGTGTTGGTTTTCCTAATGCTTTTAGCAGGCAGTACTACACAGAGCAGAATGTGCTTTGGAGCACTCACCACACCATGGAATCACTACCAAGAGGGAGGGGAACATGTACTCATCAAATTAGATAAAACTCACTGATCTGATCCAACTGGAATAAAAGATTTTGTTCAAATTAGATCAAAAGAGGAAAATATTATAAACTGAAGATGCAGAAGTCATATGGGCATAATCATCTCTGACTTTCTATCTTTAAACCAGGAATGGGTTTAGACAAAGGAATACAAAATATGTTTTGACAACCTTACAACTGCACAGCACAAACTCAGTATTGTTAGTGCAGACACTACTGGATTATTTAAATTCACTGCAGAGATACACTCTGATGATTCAACCCCATCCAATCTCATTTCTCATAAGAACCACTCACATTTCTTATTTTCACTGCATTCCTCTGTTTCGTAAGACTACTCCTATGGCAAGGAGCATTTTGGGGACTTTGAAAATGATCTGAACTGATAAATCTAACATCATAAACTAAATCCTATCCAGGCATTTTCACAGAAACAGAACAGCATGAAAACAGCCACAGAGTGAGTGGAGAAATACACTTGGGATCAGCCAGCAGCATTCCCAAAGAACCCTTTAAAGCAGCCCTACCTTATAGGGCTGGAAGACACGTCAGGGTCGTGGGCTGTCACCTGCCCCAGCACAGAGTTGAGAGCAGCATTTTCATGCACTTCCAGGAGGTAAGTGGGTGAGGAGAAGACTGGGGGCTCATCAGCATCCTCCACCACGATCTTCACGGTTGCTGTGTCCTTGAAGGGGCCCCCGCTGAGGAAGCGAGGGTCGATGTGAATGTTGGCTGCCTCCACCTTCAGGGTGTAGGACTTTTTGGTCTCAAAGTCCAGTGGCTGTTGAGAAGGACAAAGATAAATGTCATTCACTGATGGCCACAGAGAGCAAGTCGTTGTAATGCTGATGGATTGGAGTTATGTGCATTTTTAAGCACATGGAATGAGTTTTAATGCAGTCACTTCCCTCTCTCAGAAGCCCAACCTCCAGATTTTCTAGGCACATCAAGATATCTGTGTATTTACCAGCTTCAGAGAAAACAGCACTGTTTCCTTGTTTTTCACAAGAAATTTACTGAAATATTCCCTCTCATGAATTATACCATTACAATTACATATCAGACAAATACTACAAATTTGTTTGGGATGACACGAGTTGCATACCAATAATTCACTTCATCAGTGCTTTACTGGCTGGAGATAAGAAAATAAATTCAACTGGTTCCACAAAGAATAAATATTTTATTACTTCCAGAACAATGTGAGAAATGCAAAGAACTAGAAATTATTTTTTGTTGGACAGGAGAGGCAAAATGTAGAGCTAATCATATGAGAAGGTACTTCAATATTCTTGCACTGCAAGTATCTCTGTATTTCCGTTTATAGGAGTAAATTAGGTAGACATCTCTCAGGAATTTCTTAAAACTGTAGCAATTTCTACTTCTGTATCTTTTATCTTTTTTTTTTTCCGCAGACAGAATCACAAAACAAATTACTTTATTCTATCAATATGCCTGCCATGTTACCACTGTTTTTACTATTTTACAGTCCTATATTAACTCATAAAAGATGAAAACTCAGTGGATTTAAGGGACTGAAATACCAAATAAACCCCAAATCTGTGACACTTTTGAGTGGTAGACTTTTTCATTATGGGAGATTCAAGTTTGTGTCTTGAAGCACATCAGTATATTCACTTCATAATTCTCTTGTGTCTCACAACGATTCAAATTTCAAAGATGCAAATTGCCAAGCATTGGAAAGATATTAAGATTTGCATTATAATGTCTCAGGGATAAAAAGAAGAGGACATAGACACTCTGAATCTGTAATGCAAATACCAGCAAGAGCACAAACAGGAATCTTCAGGAAGTCTGTCAAAGCCTTCAATATGTATATCTCCAAATTCTGTGGTTTTTTTTCAGGTATGAATCAAGCTCTAATGGGATTTGCTCTTTCTCACAAATTCTAGTAAACACAAGAAAATCTTGCTTCTTTTGCAGCTCTTAAATTAGTACCCTTTTGAAATTATGAATGGGGATTTATAAATCAGCATATTCACAATTTGCCAATCATGGCTCCTGTAGCACTTTTTCAATTGCTTTTCATATGCTTTACAGAAATGACAGCACCCCAATACATTCAGTCATGCCTAATCAGAATATCATATTGAAAATTTACTCAGCATTGTCTAAAGCCCATGATTTTATGCTGAAGAAAATCTGTTGGTGAGCAGTACCCTCCATACATCATCTACTGGAGTAGAACCAAAATTATTATTGCTGTCAAAATGAAAATATGAAACAACATTATGGTTGAGATTCAGTTATGAAATAAAGCCAAGGGAACTGGGGCAAAAGGCTAATTGCTTCAGCTTACAGGAGAGGCCACAGCATACAATAAATAACAGTAAGGAGAGCTGGGATGTATATCATAATTTTCTCTTTAGAAAAACAAATGTAAATTTAGATAAATATACATCAGTTTATTATAAAGCTACAGTGCTGACCTACTCACTGAGAAAGAGAAAACACAAAGTTTTGACAGGCAGTGTGCCTGACCTCTTTAATGACAGGTACAAGTGGAATATTAATTACCTGTGCTCATTGGATTCACCTTTTCTCACTGGAGTATCATGGTTTGGGTTTTGTTTACTTTTGTTTTTTATAAATAAGGATTCATTTAGAGTAATCTGTACTATGCAGTTAAAACCCTCTGCCACTGCTATAAATTCTATTAATTCCCTATTTTCAGAACACAACATGAGGAACAGCTTTTTGTCCTTCCCCAGAAAATAGTGACAATTAAATCTGCAATTAATGTTTCCCTGGCTTTACTAGAGGAGTTTTCTTTTATGTGCCTCTCCTCATATTTCTGTAGATAATTGGGTGGTGTTTTTGTTGTGTACATGCAAATACCTCACCTTGCACACTTCAAGACTGTAAAAGCATTGAAAAGGCAACATGGTTTTCTTGAGGGCCCAAATTTGACACTTCTCATGTGCAACTACCAATCTCCTTAACAAAATTCACTGAAATCCCTGTTCATTGAGTGAAGACAGTAAAACATGAGAAAAAGGTAAAAGACTAAGCTCTCACTTATCAGGTAATTTAATTAATGCACTGTGATTTATTTTTCTCTGAACAGCTACACAAGAAATCAAATAATTGAGAGAAGTTGTTTGATGAATACTCAGACAAGACTTGACAGAAGTTTAAACCACCACCAAAGTGGAATTTAATCTACTCTTCTCCTTTGGATCCAAGGAAGCAAAACCTGCATCATGTGACCACATGGGAGCCTGGATAAGATTAACATTTCCAGCACCCATGGATGTCTCCCCAGTGGTCAATCTTCTCTATGAAAATCCAGAGGAACATGGCCAGTAGACCCCTTTTCATCACTCCACTGGCTGGACACCTCATCCACAGATGAAAGAATCCCTGGAAATCCAGCATCTTCTGACAGAGCCGAGTCTGGCTGGGCAGTTGCGTGTACAATAAACATTTATGTTTTTAACAGAGATATGATTTACCTTTCTCACTCTAATAATGCCGTCCTGAGTTTGGGCATCCGTAGTGATCTCAAACACATCCATTCCATCTCCTTCAATAATATCATAGGATGATTTAGCATTTTCTCCAATATCCAGGTCATTTGCTTTCACCCTTCCTATTGGTTCACCAAGAGCAACATCTTCCATTACTGAGAAGTGATAGAGACCTTACAAATAAGAGGAAAAGACTAAACATTACAGCTCCTCCGGATGTCCCCTGTGTGCCCTTCAATGTTTACATGTCCCCAGTGCCAACTCTTGAGATGATCCAAGCCCCATTTACACAAGTTATTGACTGAAAGCAGCACAGTGTGGTCCTCACACAAGAATATTCACTTCACTGTAGGTGAGCATCCTTTCCATTCCAGCAGTCTCCTGCTTCTGCCTTGCAGGGATGTTTTGTGTTGGCAAACACAAATATTGAGCTCCTTTCAACACTGCAGAACTTTCCTTTTTATACAGATATCTTATTGACAAGGAGTTACAATTCAGCCAAGAAACTCTGGCTTTTACTCCACAAAAAAAACTGGTCTAATTCTTTAAAAATCTTTTGTGTAAATACTTACATAACTTCAAATATTTTCTACGTTTCTTTAAATATTTACTACTTTTGAAAATGTAATTTGATTTTGTTTGTTTAAACCCTTCCACCTCTCTTTTGTGGTAAGAAATTAATCAGGAAACATTCAAAGAAACTCCCAATTTATTTTTTTTTCCTTTACTGGAAACAATAACTTTTCATACCAATCATTACTGTGTTTACTATTTGTTGCAGAGTTACTCTAAAATATGTTTGAAATTTCTATTCAAATTGTCAACATTTTATTTTTTGTCACACCTGCTTCAAACCTTTTAAGCTAAAAAGCATTAAACATCTATTTAGATATATTATTTTCGGCAGAAAATTTTTTAAGGCAAAACACAAAATACCTATTTTCTTTTGTATCTCCCTGCTCTTAACAGTACTCTAAAAACCCAGAAGATAAACATTTTATACCCAAAATTCCTTCTAGAGTCCTTCTATTTCTACCTCTTTATAATTGACTCTTCTTGAAGTTAAGAATACATGAGCTAATCAAACAAAATGCTGCTCAGGAGTTAAAATAGGCAAAAAGAATTCAAGGATAATAGAAGAGACTATTAAAAAAGGTTTTGACACAGGATTCTTGCCTTGTTCTTCTCTGTCCTCCCTGTTGTTCTAAGATAATCTGTTAAGTGCAGGTAACAATTTTCCAAAAACAATGTTCCGGAGTTGTTGCTTCACCTGCTGTAGGTGATTGCAGTAGCAACAGTTGAAAATAGAACAGAAACTGAGGAAATCACAAATACATGTATTAGCTACACAATGAAGTCCCAAAGTGACTTGTTTTTAATGTTCCTAGGCTAAATTATTAGAGATAATTTGGTGATCATCAAGATTGCTCAGAATATCCATAATGGCTCAAAAACAATGAGCAGCCAAAGCAATGAAGTGCCTTGGGAGATTAAATTATGCATTCATCATTTACTCTGCTGTCCACACTTTGTGGTTTAAATCTCCAGGCACAGCTGATTGCATTGTTAAGTTGAAATTTTGCTCTCAGATTTATTAAAATAGTTTACAAAATATTAAGAAGAAATTAAAAATTAGGATGCAGCTTACTCTTTTACACAAATTCCTCTCCAGAATTATGAATTGTGTCATAGTGCTGCACTGACCAAAATATCCACTCTGGGCATCTTTGAAAGCCCTGGGTTTCCACAGCAGCACACAGTTCCCCTCATTACAATTCTCTGCTAAACTGCCAGGTTAAAAACTTCAGTGACTTATAAAACGCCTCTAAAATTATTTCAGAGAGATCACAGAAGTAGTGAAAGTTCATCTTTTTCATTTCTAAAACCCAGGAGGCTAACGCTCTGAAATCAAACCATAAATATACATTTCTGTCCTGCCTGGAAACAATAACCTGATATAACACCCTGTTTCCTGAGCTCATTACCATTTATTGTGCAAGCAGCATGTATTACATCTTATGAATTTCGATTTCATTCTGGTTGGGCTTATTGTAAGTTTGATCCTTTCTTATTTTCCTTTCCAGGCAAATGCAAACTGTGCTTCAACAGTGTTTAAAAAAAAAAAAAAAAAAAAGCCAGATTGCCTCAGCTCTTGTCCAAGGGCAGAGTTGTGGCTAATCTGTGGTGCTGGGCAGCCAGCTCAGGATGCTGCCTTTCAAAAGGCAGAATTTGTAATAACACCCAGCTCTAATGTTACTGTGGCTCATCATTAAAGCAATAAATACAGAACACCCAGTGATAAAACAGGCAGCAATTTTTTCCTGCATAATTTGCATAATGGTCAGTGGTTATTCCTAGGGGAAACTCAAATCCTGCAAGGGCTGTAACAGCTTCAGAGGCAGCACCTTCCTCATTGCTGCAGGAAAACTCATCCAGGAGCAAATGTATTCCAGGGATAAGGATTCAGCCTTGCTGGTGCCCCCAGTCAGCGTGCCACTGTACCCAAAAGCACTGGGAAAGGGCAGTTTCAGCCCCACATGCTGTGCTCCTGGGCTGCCCCCAGTTTGGACCAGTGTGCTGCTGATTTCCAGGTCACACTTTTGCCATACTGGCAGCCAAAGGCTTCCTGAGGCAGTGCTGTACAACATAAAAGCCAGGCAGGCTGGCAAAGGCAGGTCTGTGCTCCTGAGTTGGAGGCACAGGACACTGCAGGTATAAAAGAGACATCCCTCTGCAGGCTGGTGATAGAGTTCAGCTGTAGACATTGCATTGTTAGGGAAATTGTTGGAAAACACTAGCACGGGGAAAGGCAATGCAACAGGACATAAAGTAAAAAATCTATGCATTTCCTGCTTTATGAGAGAAAACCTTTTATTGTGCAGAGTGCTTATCTGTTAAAAACCACTAAGATGAGGTAATAAAATATATATTTTGAAAGTAAGCTTTTGTATTAGATTTCTCTCTCTCTCTCTCTCCATCACTACGTACATTTTCTACAGGCTACAGAAGCAAATTTATCATTTGCTGAGCAGTAGGACAAACCCATTTTACTCTATGTCTCAGAACAAGGCAAAAGTGGAGTTGAAGTCATCCATAGATGGAAAAAAATTAACTTTATGCTGGGTCCCTGAGCACCTTGTTAGAAAAACATACTTCTAGGAAAACAAAAATGATGCAAAATCTAGATGCAGCCTCAAAAACCATTTAACTTTAATTTTCCAGAACAAGCTGGATAAAATGCTATGTTTCTAATAGTGTATTAGGTTGCACCCGCTCCAAATAAAATCAATCCAGCCATTATGCTTTTCTTCCTCTTTTTTTCTTTTTTGTCTTCATCTTGGAAATAGACTACAAAGCTTGCAGAGAATCTCAGCAGGATGCCAAATCATTTTAACCTAGCTCAGCAAGATACCCATTGGAACCACAGTAGAAAATATGGATTTTGAATTAAAGATCAACAATTATCTAGATTCAGACTTATCTTCTTTGTTTTCTTCAGTATTGCCTAATTAGTCAAGGCTTTTATTCCTTTTATCTGTTATATGTGTCTTTTACTGGTGGTGTCACTTGTCTGCATGAGATGCAAGCAACAAAGCATACAGAAACAACTGCACTGAGAGGAAATAAATATATTTTCTGCAGTGTCCAGGCCCTTTTAGATGGATGTAAAAGGGGTAACAAGGAAGGCAGAGATCTGTACACTGTTGTGGACATAACTCCCTCCTTCCTAAGCTCTTAATCAGGCAGAGGACAATTATCCTTTCTCTAGTCACAACTACATCTTTTAAATTACATTAAAAACCCAGGCAATATCAAGATTAAAAAAAAAAAAACCACCTTGATTAAAAAAACCCAAAATAACAATAATAGCTTCTCATATAGGAGCACACACATATGGCACTTACTCTGTGCAAACTTGGGAGGATTGTCATTCACATCACTGAGGGTAATTGTCACTGTTGTGGTTCCAGAGAGTCCACCCATATGTCCTCCCATGTCCTTTGCTTGGATGACCACAAAATATTCTTCTTTGGCTTCTCTGTCCATGTTGGGAAGAGCTGTTTTAATTATAGCTACAATAATGGGGGGGAGGAAACAATCAGGTACAGACACAAATTCAATTTTCAGCTGTTTTTATGGATATATGCAAATATTGGTATACAAAAAATGTTAAAGGTCCAGTTAGCTTGCCTCATAATACAAAGGATGAAAAATAATTTGAGATTTTGAAAAAATTGTATTGGAGGCCACTTACCTTGATTTAATTAGAAGTGCACTGAAACTGTGGTTCAAAACCCAAGAATTAATCATAGCTGTGATACATATTTCTTTTTCATTTTATTCCTGACAAACTTCTTGGTGTCTGCCCTACCTCCCACAGAAATCCATCTTTTCCCCACAGAATTCCCAAACAGAAGTCAACCACATAGAAAGCTGACTTTGTGAACACTGTTAAACACATCTGTTCATATTGTTTAAAATAATTTAAACCCAAACCCATTATTTCATCTGCTCCTGTGCATATTGCAGGCCACAGTTGTACTCTTAAGTCTGAAACTGAGTGCCTAAACTTGAACAGGAGAAAGACAGACTCCACTCACTGCTCAAGGGGGTCACCTGTGGAACAGGAAGCTGCCATCGCCTATTTTACCAGGTTAGAAGCTTTTACACCTAGATAAGTTCAATGATCTGCTGTACACCAAAATATAAAATGTCAGTGGGCTGAAGGAAATAACAACAATGGAGAGTTTAGCTAATTCTGGGGCCAGATCCACTGTAAACTCCTATACATTTCATGGACATGTAGTAGAAGAAATAATTATTTTTTTTCCAAAATCTTTCCACCTGTAATATGTTAATACATTCACAATATGTATTGAAAGTGTAATACTAAATGTTTAAAGATAAATTTAAATAGTGCTCATTGCAGTTTAGTAAAGTCCACCATAATCATAAGATCATAAGAGACTAAAGAAGCCCAACTAAACCTAGGAAAACAATTCCAAATGTTTAATTGTAATATGGCGCTTTTTTAATCCATTTTTTAAAATTCCATTTTAAAATAGTGTTTTCTTGCAGACACTGACAGTAACACAACAAATCTTTTAGTTTTGTTTTCTTTGTTGGCATTGGAATAGCTGTGGAGACTTCATCCATCTCTTACTCTTTTGTCTGGCACAGGCTGTACCAGCCAAGATTTTAGAAATGACACTCTGGCTGAAATGCTGAGATCACCTATTCATATAGAATAAAGAAATTGTCTTTTTGCAGAGATGTCTTTTAGTAAATTCTAAAATTTACAAATTATAAAGAAAATGCTAACATTTATGGAATATCCCTTTATTTGTAACAATCTAATGCTAAGAATCTGATCAGACCTTCTTTTCATGGCTGAGGACCACGCTAAGAGCAAGGGGGTGTAAGGCATTTATAATAAAGCAATACACTTCCTCCATAAACCACCAAATATAACATGAGAGCAGGCTTGGAACCTACACTCTTGTAAGTTTTTTTCCATGCAATATTTTTGGTTGTTGCCTCACATATTTTATAATTCTGCAGGAAAATGAAATGTCTGCAGCAGCCAAGGCAGAGAAATCTTTTATTCCCAAGGAACTCAGAGCCACAGGAGGGCTGGGTTTGGAAGGGACCTCTGGAGATCAGCAGGTCCAGCCCCTCTGCCAAGGAAGGGTCACCTGCAGCAGGTGGCACAGGAACATGAGAGAGGGACAGGAAAACTCTCAATTAGTGAGTTTTTATTCCAGCGCAGGTAATAAAAACCCACAGTTAGAGGGTTTGGAGCTTCAAGGCCAATGGCCCAGCAGGTAAAAGTGCCTCAGGAGGGAGCCCACATTATTCTGCCACACACTGAAGAAAATGCTTGTGTTAAGTTTTCTGAGTGAAAACAGGGGAACAATAAACCCCATTTATCAGATTTGATAGGTGCAAAATACAGTCAGTGAAAGAGTAGGGTCATTTCCTCCATGGCAGCCTGGATAAGGAAAGTAAATGATGCTTAATTCTAAAAGCATCTGACAGTTGTGGCTGGTTTGGACTGACTGGGTTACTACTGACGAATAATAATGATGCATTCTGCAAATAAGTCTATTGTTATAAGTGAAATGACTCATAAAATGCATTCTAATGCAAAGTTGGCTATCAGAATTTGGTTCACATTCATTTTTTTCGCTAATACAGCAGATCCAAATATCAATGAACCTTATTTCAATAGGGCTTACATTAAGTGTACTGTACTTTATCTCCATTATTTTTTTAGGCAGAGTTTCTATGTTTGTTTGGGTTTTTTAACCTAATTTACATAGTTAGCTCTAGCCTACAGATGAGTTGTATGAGATGCCATATTTTGTACTCTGCAGTTTCCACTGAGAAAAGTCAATTATTTCACTAAATTGATGGTTTTTCCCAGACAGGTATTTTAATTTGTCTCTTGATGTATTGAACAGTTTAGCCCCTGCCTATGGTTTGAAATATATCAAGCAGATTGAATACCTTCAGAAGTGCCAAAATAGAAATATAAATTTTGGCTTTTAAGACATAAAAATGTTGGGGTTCTTTTTTTCTGTATAAAGGTACTAACATAAGCTGTTGTTTCAACAGTTTTATACATATCCACTGTCAGAGACCATAAACCACCTGCCAGAAGCTGAGTCAAAGTCAAGTTTCCATTTCAAATGCAATAAAAGGCTAAAAAGAAGTTTACTATTTAAATTACTATAAGAGGAACTGCAGATTTTTAAGAACCAAATCTATCCAAATTACACAGGCTGATTGTTGCCACTACATTCAGAATCTGTAGAAATGTGGTCAGCAAGAGGCAAGTGTTGATACCTCTTAGGAGGCAAATTTATAAACACCCAAAAGCTCCATCCTCATCTATCATGATGAAGAAAAATACAGGCTAGGAGAGTTCTGCATGGAGAATCTCAAGGATGTTTATTTGTTCTTTTGCTTTATTCACCAGTCCTCAGGCCAGGCTTGCAGGAAGCACTGGAACCATCTGTTTATTTTTAGAACACAATCCAGGCTCACCAAATACCAACACACACCCAGCACACAGAACATTAACTCACTGAGCATTCAACCTGCTCTGCTTCAGTTCAACCCAGAAACAAATGGAGAATAAAATCATAATCACTTTCAGCATGCGGTGATGGATGAGAAGGAGATGTGCCAAACAGGAGTAGTTCAAAAGCAAGAGAATTACCATAAACTAATGTAAGGCAGGTAGATGCCTGCTGAAAGATTGTATTCAGAACAGTTATCAATGCCTTACTGTCAAGTGGAGAGATGGATGACGTGTTTCATGGGGTTTGTTCTGCTTCTAGAATCATTCAATATTTCCTGAAAGCCAGAAGGCAGGGAGAACTTATCAAGCCTTTCAGATGACACAAAGTTGGGAGCCATTGCAAGTACAGGAAGAACAGGATTAGCGTTCAAAACAATTTTCACAATTTGGAGAGTCTAAAATAGCAGGATGCAACTCAATTTGGCAAGCAAAAAGCATTTTGTGTGAGGGAAACAATTAACTTCCCAATTACAATAGAGCAGATGACTCACAAGACAGAAGAGAATGTGGAGTCAAAATGAGCTGAATGTGAGACAACAGCAACTTGCTGATAAAAGTGCTCAAGCGTTTCCTGGTATATTAGTTAGTATGTTATGTGCAAGAAGTGGAATAATCTTTCCAGTGCACTCACACAGGTAAGGCTGTAGCTGGAACAGTGGGTCCAGTTTTGAAAAATATTGATTTATATAGTCAGGGAAGTATAAGGAGAACTTTTACAGCCAAATATGTAAAAATTACTGGGAACTACTCTCCTTTTCCACTGGGGATAAGAGAATAAATAATGGACCTAAAATATAACTCCAAAATGGGTTTCAGCTACCCCAAGAGAGATTTCAGTGGAACATTAGGGGAGTACCCACAGAGGCTGCCTGTAGAACTTGCAGCGTTCCCATTCCTGCAAGTTTTTAAGAATGTGTCAGTCAACCATCTGCCAAGAATGGGAAGGGAAAATCTGATCCTTTTTGGGGCCAATGGCACTCACTGCATTCTCACTCGAGGTTCCTTCCCTCCATAATGTCCAAGTCAAGGCTTTGTCTCCTTGTAGCCTGAAATAATTCCCAAACCCTGCTGCCATGAAAACATTTACAGACATGGTACAACCACCGAACATGCAACCCCAGAATTTCCCTACAGATCCTCTCCCTCAGGCTGGGAAGATCAGGAAACAGCTTGGAAGGTAAAGAAGTCAAGAAGCAAACTATTCCTTCCAAGGATGAAACCTCCAAATATTGAAGTGCCTTTTTTTTTTTTTTTTGGCTGATTTGCTTTTCCTGAACAGTCCCACTGCAAATACAGCAGCTGCAGAAGGGGATTTACTTTTGCAGTGGTCCTGACTGCACACACTGAGCAATTTGCACAATCTGCCTCACAACTTGAATCAGTTAAAATGCACCCCTGGGGACTACATTCAAAAACCCATTTGGCAGAATATCCACTGTGTCACTGAAAAAGTCCAGGAGAAAGGAGGCAAAGTGGCAGAGGCTGCAGCTCATGAAAAGAAAGAAGCAAAAAAAGCAACAGTAAGAAGGACCTGGCTTTCAATTTTGTCTCTGTTTTTTTTTTTTTTAAGATCTCTTTATGATAATGCTATAAAACTACACATAATAATAATTGAGCACATGGAACAAAACCAAGCAAGCACTATGCAAAATTGGAACCTGGCCCTGAAAAACCCTTTCTCAAGCATCCCATTCATCTCACACATGCTTTGTGGAAGACTTCCTGGTATTTCAGCTTGAATACTTTGATACTTTGGAACTTTCCCTACTTCATTTTGCAAGAGCTAAGTAATTGCTTTGATCTTCTTCCCGTGCTAGAATCTTGGTGGAGATTCTTATTAAATATAACAGTCATTTAGGACCCAAACTCCTGAAAATCAATCCTGCAATTTCTTCAGAGCCATGAGTGGCATTCTTTGTATTCCTGTGAAGAACAGTGACCTCAGTGATGTTTTAGCAGTCCATAAAAAAGGTTTACTTGTAGATCTGTAGAAAACCTGTGCCACAATTTTTTTAAAATTAGTAGATCATAACCACCTTTACTCAAAGTTTAAAAAAATGTTGTTTGATTATGTGATACAAGAACACTGATGCATTATTTTTAATTTTATTTACATTTATCATAATCTCCTTAATAAGACTTATCATCAAGTCTTCTAATTTCTTGCTTTGTTTCTAAGCAAGACAGGAAACATCTCTGCAATCACTAGCAAGGCTGCCTAACTTTCTATAAAAGTTACTAATTACAGGAGTTGTGTGAACTACATTCAGATCTAGATATATTTCAAATCAAAGACATTAAACTCAGCAAAAATAATGACTAGCTAAAGAATCAAATGCTATATTACATTTTCTATTTCTGTGCCATTTTTGTATTTTCAATAGAGAATCTAAGTGTACACATTTTATTCCAATGCTTATTTTTAGAAAGTGTATGGGAAGATGGCACTTTTTAGGTAAACAGAGAGCTCAAGTTTGAATATGGTTTTATTAATTTGGGGTTTTTAACATAGGATTTATTGTCTTTTTTCTTCTAACCCATATTACTACAATCTTTGCAGTTTCTGCCCTTGTTTCCATTCTGAAATAGACCCTGAAGTTTCTTACTGCAAGTGAAATTACCTGCCTTTGTCTGTGTGCACTCTGCTAGAAGTACATCCTATAGGACATGACTGGATAACACCTATTATAATGTTGCCTTTTTAATTCAGGTGAACTTGTCTCTGGGTTTTAGAGGATGGGTTTAAATCTTTCAGCTCTACTTACCAGCTGTTCCCTTTCCCTGGGACCCTTTCATGGCATGGTGAAAGGATCACTCTCCCACCAGCTGAGAACAAACTCAGTAAATAAACATTTGGCACTGCATTTACGACCTCGTTTCCTTAGGATTTTATTTGTAGCAATCTAATAGCTGTGATTACACCAGACACTTTACAGAAAGTAGCCTCGGATTCTTTTTCAGGTGCTTTCTAGCTCCAGCTGTGTAGTTCAAATTCCTCTCTCTAATTCAGGCCCTTGAAGCACATTATTTAGATATGTTGCCCGTTTTCCTACCCAGCATGAGGAACAGTCAAGTTCAAAGTACCTCACAAGCTTTCTAAAATGATAGAGCTATTGCTCTGAAATGCAAGAAATATATGTGGGATCAGCTTTTTTTGTTACTGCTATTATTTGATAAACTCAAGAAGCAGAAATCGCTTCTTTCCAAATGCCAATCTGCCTTGATCTTAAGCCACTCAGCTCTACCAGCTGCAGACCAGCAGAACTGTTTTCAAACGTCTCTGCAGTGATTTTACACTTACTTTATTAATCAGCAAGGACAGCTCTTGGTGCTACTGAGGGGCCCAATCCTAAATCCCTGATCCGTAATAGCTGCACTTTGTACTCGGAGCTAACGAGCGAGAGCTGCGGCACTGACAGGGCTCAGCTCGGCTCTGCCAGACCAGCCCTCTCCTAATGGGCTGTCACCAAGACAACTCACAGGGCCTCCAAACACCTCGGTGCAAACACCTTGACACATCTCCTCGGGTTGCACAGACTGTTTAGTACACAAAGACACGAAAGGACTCCCAGCAGTGCGAGACCAGACTGGTTCCAGCGCTGCGCCCGCGCGCTGCCACAGCAGTGAGCAGCAGAGAGCTGCAGGAACCCCTGGGAATGCTCCTGAGCCACACTGCTGCCCTGGGAATGCTCCTGGAACCACACTGCTGCTCTGGGAATGCTCCTGAGCCACACTGCTGCCCTGGGAATGCTCCTAGAACCACACTGCTGCTCTGGGAATGCTCCTGAGCCACACTGCTGCCCTGGGAATGCTCCTAGAACCACACTGCTGCCCTGGGAATGCTCCTAGAACCACACTGCTGCTCTGGGAATGCTCCTGAGCCACACTGCTGCCCTGGGAATGCTCCTGGAACCACACTGCTGCCCTGGGAATGCTGCTAGAACCACACTGCTGCCCTGGGAATGATCCTGAGCCACACTGCTGCCCTGGGAATGCTGCTAGAACCACACTGCTGCCCTGGGAATGCTCCTGGAACCACACTGCTGCTCTGGGAATGCTCCTAGAACCACACTGCTGCCCTGGGAATGCTCCTGGAACCACACTGCTGCCCTGGGAATGCTCCTAGAACCACACTGCTGCCCTGGGAATGCTCCTGGAACCACACTGCTGCTCTGGGAATGATCCTGAGCCACACTGCTGCCCTGGGAATGCTCCTAGAACCACACTGCTGCCCTGGGAATGCTCCTGGAACCACACTGCTGCCCTGGGAATGATCCTGAGCCACACTGCTGCCCTGGGAATGCTCCTAGAACCACACTGCTGCCCTGGGAATGCTCCTGGAACCACACTGCTGCTCTGGGAATGATCCTGAGCCACACTGCTGCCCTGGGAATGCTCCTGAGCCACACTGCTGCCCTGGGAATGCAGCTAGAACCACACTGCTGCTCTGGGAATGATCCTGAGCCACACTGCTGCCCTGGGAATGCTGCTAGAACCACACTGCTGCCCTGGGAATGCTGCTAGAACCACACTGCTGCCCTGGGAATGCTGCTAGAACCACACTGCTGCTCTGGGAATGCTCCTAGAACCACACTGCTGCCCTGGGAATGCTCCTAGAACCACACTGCTGCTCTGGGAATGCTGCTAGAACCACACTGCTGCTCTGGGAATGATCCTGAGCCACACTGCTGCCCTGGGAATGCTGCTAGAACCACACTGCTGCTCTGGGAATGCTCCTAGAACCACACTGCTGCCCTGGGAATGATCCTGAGCCACACTGCTGCCCTGGGAATGCAGCTAGAACCACACTGCTGCTCTGGGAATGATCCTGAGCCACACTGCTGCCCTGGGAATGCTGCTAGAACCACACTGCTGCCCTGGGAATGCTGCTAGAACCACACTGCTGCCCTGGGAATGCTGCTAGAACCACACTGCTGCCCTGGGAATGCTGCTAGAACCACACTGCTGCCCTGGGAATGATCCTGAGCCACACTGCTGCCCTGGGAATGCAGCTAGAACCACACTGCTGCTCTGGGAATGCTCCTAGAACCACACTGCTGCCCTGGGAATGCTCCTGAGCCACACTGCTGCCCTGGGAATGCTGCTAGAACCACACTGCTGCTCTGGGAATGCTCCTAGAACCACACTGCTGCCCTGGGAATGCTGCTCTCTGGGCTCCATGGACCTGCATACTCCTGCCTTCCTCTAGGGTCCCTGCCATGGCAAGGCTGGAATGACGTGAGCTTCAAGGTTCCTTCCAGCCCAAACCACTCTGATTCTGTGGTACTACCATTCTATGGAAAGGAGCTTCTACACACCTCTTGCTAAAGCACAACACCCACCCATCCCAGTTCATGCCTCTTTTTATTATTTCACTTAGGAGTTTACTTCACTTTAAATCTGCAGTAACTGGCACAGCCATAGCAGCAGCAGCAGTCAATAAAATGAGCTGGAAAGCAGCAGCTCAATCCATGCTCTGACTCAGGTCTAACAAGTACTTTCTCTACACTAATCCCATGAGGGTTTAGATCTAAAGTATTTAGAAGCTGAACTATTTAGGAAGGCTCTGTTGAACACAAGTGAGTTCTGCTCCTAGCAGCTCATTACTTTCCCCTTACAGTAGTAGATTCCTTCCTGGACCAAAACTGTTTCCCCATTTCTCTCCAGCTTGAAGTGCTTCCTTCCTTGTCATTGTACCATGAGTAATTACAAAAACAGTCCCCATGTCTCTCTTTTATTAACACCTCTCAAATATTTGTGCAGTGATTTCATATCCTTCTTTAATCACCTCTGATCCAGTTTATACAATTTTATTTCAATCAATCTTTCATTATAAGTAATATTCTCCTGACCTTAGCTACCCTGCTTTGAACTTTCTCAGTATCTCAGCAGTGTTTTTTGGGTTTTTTTTAATGATGACAGCACTTATCAGCCCTACACACAATATTCTGGGGGCACCTTGTACCACTGGAATGAACTGGACATTAACAACCAGATAGAAGGAATAGCCTGAACATCACAACCATATCTGTAACTGAAAAGGTGCTGGTTTATTCCCTCTTGCTCCCTTACCTGTTTGCATTCTGCTGGACTCTATTATAAGGTTGTAATGGAGGCAAGACTGCAAATTAAAATAAAATATTCAAACCTGGCTTCTGTTGAGTGAAGTTTTCATTCCTCCTAGGCCTATTCATTTATGGTCTGATTTCAGGGATTCAACACTGTGGACCAGAGAGGGCCACACACTAAATTAAAAACTCTGCTGTTTAAAGCAGGGGCTCTTCCAGCTGAAAGTTAAACCAGGTATAGGAGAAAACCCCACAATTATCCACTCTCCAAAGATATCCACGTTCTGTTAGGAGAGTCTTCATCTTTCTGGGTCTGCTGACTTTTCCACCCATCTCAGTTTTACCTCCTTGAGCCTTGGCTTTGTACCATTGCCCATCTCCAAGATGGCAGTGCTTAAAAGCTGTTATTTTTCAGCCAAATTAAATGTTTGTGCTCCACTGATCCCACGAGCCTTCCAGTGCCAGTAGGGCTTTGCTGTAATTTGCCTTCTTCATGTAACTATATTTCAGGTATGTGTAGGAGTGACATTATTTAAGTTCATGTGAAATGTAAATAAGTCAGACACAGCTGAAAATGTGTTTCCTCTGCCATCCCTGTATTGTAGAACACAGTGTCACTTCATATTACTTTTCATTATGATAATCTTATTTTAAAGCTGACAGTCATGATTTAATATCCTTGGAAAAGCTTAAAAGTGAGAAGTGTGCTCCAGCTACTTTTAGCAGTCTTAAGGAACCCCCTTTCCCAGCATTTGTATTGTCATCATTCAGATTATGATAGAATCCATACAGCTCCTGTGCCTTTATAAATAAAACACACTAGGCAGGGAGCCTGGCATCACTCACTGAGATGGAACCACAATGATATAAGGGATATATTTCTGCCCACCATGAGTTTTGTTACTCATCTGATGCCATCACATTGCAAGTTTTGGCTCTCACAGAAAAAAAAATCTAAATCTGTATCTTTGTCATGTATTAATCATATTCTAATTATATACCTTCTATCCAACAAACCAGTGGTCATAATAAAATTCACCTACAAAAAGTGAAAAATATTCAGAACAAGCCATCAAAGAAGCATTTACCCTAAGCCACATTCAGAGCACTCAGTGTAAAATAACTTCCAAATAACCTCCTTTCATGTGTCTATAACTCTTACAGAAGAAATTGCAAACTAGAACTGCAGCAATATATGCATTTTTCATCTCAGGTAATGGAAAATTATTGTTTTATGGGTCACTCACCAGCACTTGTTTCTTTGTGCCCAGCATTATAGAATTGTTTCAGTGGGGAGATTGAGTAATGTGACTTCCAGCTGAGAGTGATTCAGAGATGGGCACTGCCAGCTCCTGCCAAGGCAGGAGGAACCAAATGCAGGAGAGTGAACACCTGATTTCCTGCCATTTACCCTCAGGTGTGACAGCCCTTCCTTAGCACAGGCACAAAGCCACACCCTGCTCCTCTGCTCTCCCTTTTTGCTCTGAGGGGTGCAGAGGAATCAGGAGGCATGGCTGGGATCATTCCTCGTGGTTCACTCTCCATGTGCCATTAAAACCAAGAAGGAAGGTCAGACAGTCTTCACTCTGAGCCAGGAAAATCAAAAATTACAGACAGTACTGCCCTGGTGTTGGTAGCTGCAGAGATCTACATTTACTCTTGGTTACTAAGAAACATGATAAAAGGTCAGTAATCTAGAAAAACTGTAAACAGATCAGCTCTCAATGGCTATTGTCTTGATAACACTTGATACACTCCTATGAATGACAGAAAATATTTACTTTCTGAAGTGGATCACTCTCACACAGCCCATTTCTTGAAATGCTGATTCCATTTAGGGGAAGACACAATATCTGTGCTCAGAAACAATTCTGCTTCAAATTAACTGAAAAGGCTTTCAACTTATCAGGGCACTAATGAAGTGTAACCACAGAGAAAATGCAGCTATACACACACCCACATTCCCTCTCACACCCCCAGACAACCCTCAGACCCTAAAATATGTACCACACGTGGAGGATCATCCTCAGGTTTGATTTCTTTGGGGTGATACACTACAATACCTGCTCTGCTTTAATTCCTACATGGTCACAACAGTATCCAAACACCTGCCCACACAAAAACCTCTCCTGAGGACTACAAGATAATGTGCTTTCCTGGCTTGGCTGCTGAGAGTTGTGATGGTTCACATTGCAAAGATTGGACAAACAGAAAGAAACAAACATCTGCACACTTCGTATTTGCTTTGCTTGGACATTTTGATTGAGAACAATCTTTTTCACCCTGTATATGTGGCTGCAGTTTCTACATAACTACCTGCATCTGGTTGGATTAATGATTAAACTTTAATGAGATTTATATTTTATATACCCTAAACAAACCAATGTGTGCTGTTTGGTGAGAGCAGGATGGTGATTCCACTGCAGATGACGTGGAATGGGATGGGAAAGAAACAGGCAACAGCCTCAGCACAGAAACCCAGCCAGTTGCAGTGAATTAAAGAACATAATTGATGTCCTTCACAGATCTAGAAAAATGGGGGACATGAAAACATTGATTCACTCAGAAGCAGCTCCATAAGATGAAGCCACGTGGGGACTGTGGCCACAGTTGAATTCTTTGTCAATGAATTCCCCTTAGACACCAACATGTCATTTTCATGGTAACTGAAGTGCTCTGCAAAGGAATAGTTGTAGCTGGAAATGAAGGGAGGAGGGGGGAATTAATGCCACTGAAACAGGAGAAAAACCCTGATTTTCAGGTTCACCAAGAGGTTTTGGAGCTCTCTCTGGCTTTCATGATAACAGGAATCACTTTCCTAGGTGAGGAATAGTTACTTCTCTGGATTGAGCATTAGAGCTTAATACAATACAAATAAGAAAACTAAGTAAAATGAAGTATTTTTTTTACATTTGGAATACTTCTTTCAGGCCATTTTTCTGTGAAAGAAAATCTTCTGTGTAGGTGGAGAATGTACTTCTCAGCTCCTTTAGGAAAGCTGACGTGTTCCCATGCTAAGGCACTAACTTTCCCAAGAAGAAACTGAGAAAAACCCTACACTCAATTCCCCTCTAATTATGACAGCTCACACAAGTCATTACTGCATGCAATCATTTGTAATATTTAAGAAACAAAACAGTATATTTTGATGGTCAGAGTTGTATTTCCATTTGATTGTGACAAATGAGCCACAGGAACTAAGGGCCTTCACTAATAAACCCTCTCTTAACACACTTATTTTTAGAACAAGCTGCTCTTTTTCCATTGTACTGTGCTAGAATTTTTCTCTGTAAAACTCTATTTTACATGCAGTGTAAAAATAAAAGGCTGAATCACATTCCAGAGATCCCTTTCACATTCAGGATAGCTGTCCTTCAACAAGAAAAAATCTGCTTCAGACTAATCCATTAATATTTATTGATGCACACTATTTACATAAAGTCCCATAAAGCTAGGGAATTTCTAGGAATGGGAAATAATTTTTCCATGCAATTTCATCAGAAAGATTTCAAGAAATTCCAGCTTTTAAAGATTACAGGAGCACTGTGTTTAATGTTGATGAGAAAACATAGTTCACTTAATCTATCAAAATCATCCTTTAATAACTTCTCTGAGCATTTATTTTATAGTTTTGTTACTCTGCACAAGGACAAGAATTTGTACTCCTGTTTTACTGCTTTGCAGCTGTATAAATTCAGGTGGATATTTGTATGTTTTGAAAAGAATTTTCATTTCCTTCTCCTTAGGAGATCACAGCTGCTTCACTCACTGTGATTTAAAAGGATTTCTAGTAACAGATGACAGAATATTAGAAATTATCAAATCACCTTAAAACTTGCTTTTTAGAAATAACTAAATTAATTTGCTGTATGGACAACCAATGTATAGAAAACAAGAGGGAATGGATTTATTGGCACTTCTTTCAGATGACTTTCAAGACTACAAAACCACAGAGAAATAAAGTCACCCTAAATGCATGCTAATAAAACTTCACACCAACACTCATGATTGATACTCTTTCTCTCCCCAAATTGATCCAACAAATCAAGAAAGAAAAAGAATTTTCAATGAAAGCATAAAATATATTCACTGAAATTCCCAAGCTACACTGTATGCTGCAGACTCATACTGAACATTACATTATGCTCCTCAAACCCCTCAGGCCAAGCCCTGCATTCCCTGAGCAGTTTTGTCACACAGCTCCTCCTCTGCCTTCAGTGCCCCAGTAACTTCTGTGACATTGCCACCACCATCACCCCACCATCTTTAATCCCTGTTCTCCCTGTGTTTTTCTCTGAGATCAGACTCTGAGGAACACGAGTTGTGCAACCTGTGTTGCAACTGGGGATGAGATACACAGAATTCACAGAATCACAGAATTCACAGAATCAATAGGTTGGAAGAGACCTTCAAGATCACCAAGTCCAGCCCAGCCCCAACACCTCAACTCAACCCTGGCACCCAGTGCCACATCCAGGCTTTGTTAAACACACCCAGGGATGGTGACTGCACCACCTCCCTGGGCAGCCATTCCAGAGCTTTATCACTCTTTCTGTAAAAACTTTTTCCTAATGTCCAACCTATATCTCCCTTGGTGCAGCTTGAGAATGTGTCCTCTGGTTCTGTCAGTGCTGCCTCAACCTGACCAGACCTGCCTCAACCCCAGCTGAGCACAGCCACCCTTCAGGGAGCTGCAGAGAGTGATGAGGTCACCCCTGAGCCTCCTTTTCTCCAGGCTGAGCACCCCCAGCTCCCTCAGTCATTCTTCACAGGATTTGTGTTCCCAGCCCCTCTCCAGCCTCGTTGCCTCCTCTGGATGTGCTCAAGCATCCCAAGGTCCTTCCCAAACTGAGGGGCCAGAGCTGGACACAGCACTCAGGGTGTGCCCTCACCAGAGCCAAGCAAGGGGCAGAATGACCTCCCTGCTCCTGCTGGCCACACCGTTCCTGGTACAGGAGGCCCGGGATGGTCCCCTCTGCAAATACAACCAGAGAATTACTCCAGGTTGGAAAAAGTCTCTGTAACATCAAGCCCAAGCATTCCCCAGCAGAGCCAAGCCCACCTTGTCCACGGTCCCAGGTGCCACATCCACAGAGCTTTAAATCCCTCCAGGATGGGCACTCCCAGCACTGCCTGGGCAGCTGTGCCAGCGCTGCACAACTCTTCCCATGAAGACATTTTCCCCAATTCCCAATCTAAGCATCCCCTGGAGCAAGCTGAGGTGATTTCCCAAGCCAGGGGTTGCTGTGCAGAGTCACCTACCTGTATGGGGCTCAATAGAAAAGTAAGGCTGTCCTTCCAGAATGCTATAAACCAGCTTGGCACTATTTCCATACACTGGATCATCTGCATCTGTAGCTGTTACTTTAGTAACAAAGGTGCCTAAATAGAAAGAATACACACAATTAATGTTTACACTCACTAGAAATTTGCATATCTTATTCAAAAACTAATTTGAAACAAAAATTCATTTCCTTGGGAGCTGTATAACAATAATAAAAGAAGGAAAAATATCAGTAACGAGTTAAAATATTGCTTGTGGAACAGAAACAAAACATTTTCCTTCAAGCTGATGTGTGCCAGCAGCCTGAATTTCTGGGTAAAGTAAAAGCCCTTTTAGCTTCTGTATTATTTAAAGTTTCTTTGTAGAATGCATTTAAAGCTACCCAATAGATCTGTGTAGTTTTCAAGCATTTGCAAAGGAATCATATCAAAGGGATACAAAACACCAGGTTAATAATACAGTATAATATGTTGCATTTAAGACTTGCAAATTCACTTTCAAAAGAACTTTGCCAAGTTACAGAGACCAGATAGAAAAACAATAATAAAAAGGGTTCTTTTTTCTTCCCTTGGCTTGCAGCCATGATAATGATTTGATGTGGCCACAGTGACAGAGTTGGGACAACAACGATTGTCTCTGAAATGAGTCTCTGCCACTCAGGGGGCCATTGTTCAGCCAGAGTTATAAATTCCATACTCTGACAAAAATAAATAGGGGAAAAAAAAAAGGAAATTACCCTTTTTATTTCTTAGACAACATAGCACTTGCCATTTCTGTAAGAAGCAAAATGGAATGAAATTCAGTTTGTTGCATTAAGGTTGCTGCAGAGAGGGTTTTTTTTGGCTGACATTAAAGTATGATGGCGTTAATTAGGCTGACAATAAAGACAATATCTACAGAGAGAGAGAGAAAGCAAGAGAAGAAGAAAGGTTAAGGGCTGAATTATGTTCAGAAAGGGAAATAATTACAGCACCCACTAAAAATCACCCTTTCTGGATATGCTAATAAAAATAGCCTCCTGCTCCTTCTCTGTGTGTGCTGTGAATTCTGATCCCATGGCCCTTCAGGACAGCAGAGCAGAGGGAAGGAGATCCCCTTGCACAGCCTTGCTCCTTGCCCTGTGCTCCCTTCTCCTCTCTCCCTGCATGGCAGTTTTGGGGGTTACAGCACACGTAAATTATTTAGAGAAATGTTTGCATATCCAGATGCAATTTGCATATGACCCAAGAGCTGCCATTCCACTCCTTCAAACACAAGGGCAAGCTGTGGGGCTGGCTTTGGGAGGGCAGGCTTTGGGAGGATGGAGAGCTCCTCTCTCAGGGAGCACAGGTTCTGCAGGGACTGAAGCTGTGGCAGGTTTGCCACGTGGAACTAATGGGATAATTCTCAGTGAAGGGAATGTGGATTGCAGAAATACATCTCACCAGAGGAAAAATATGGCTTTGGCTGGTATTGGTCATTTATTTTTGGTGTAAATGTATCCATTCTTACAGGGGAGAATATCAGCAAAAGGAGGCAGAGGATAAGTGTTCCCCCAGCATCTCTGCTGGGCTCAGCAGGAGCCAGAGGAGTCCTGCAGCTGTGCACATCCCATGGAAAAGGAATATTATGTCACATCTCTCTTTGACAGATGCTTGCTGAACCTGTTTTATAAATATGCAAACTGTTCATGTTTGAAGCTTAACTGTATTTGATGCTGAAAGGTGATCTTAACACCTAACCTTTAACAGAATAGTTTTTAACCCGTCATGGGGCCTGAGAAATGGAGTTTGTCCTCAGCTTGGTGGTTAGTTTGTGAGGAATTAACATCAGAAATTTATTGTCTGCCCAGTGACAGCAACCAGACAGTAACAGACAACTCCTGAAAGCTGTGAGTGGAAATGATTAAGGGGACAGGTGACACTTGTGGTGCCCAGCCCTGTGGCAGGTCCAGCAGCCTCAGCCTATAGGAGATACCCTCAATGCCCTCCTTCAATAGAGGGAGGAAGAGAGAAGCAGCCCTGGGCACACCAAGAGGCCCTGGCATAGGCTGCAGAAAACAGGGAACAGCAACGAGGGAATTTGCAGGAAGCTTGAGTGGGGATGTGTCAGGAAGAGAGGGACAGAAGGCCCAGTGGTGGCTTGGCCACAGGAGTTACAAGGCTTGAGGAGCTGTAGCTGATGGGATTGTCTCACATGTTTGATGCCTTGAGAGGCTGCCCTAGAACAGAGGCTGGACAGAGATAAAGAACAATGTAGGGATTTACTAAAAGGCCTCAATAGATCCACCTTGGGCAGCACAAGAGCCCAGCCAGGGCTGCACCCAAGACGAACCAAAATGGTCACAAAATGCACCACTGCTCACAGGGTCTCTCACTTTTATAAGTTCTGCTCCATTTGCAGATTGGAGTTCATTGTCCACTTACAGCTTTAGCCCATGCAGTCCCGTCCTTCTTGTTTTTCTCTCTCCAGCCCACGTTGTTTGTGCTCTTGGGCCTGAGATTTGGATCGTCTGTCCTTGGTCCCCAGCTAGAGCTGGAATTGTTTTGTCTCCCTGCTCTGTGCAGAGAGCTCACCATCCCCTAATATGAAGCTCAGAACTACACAGTAAAGCAGCACAGAACCTGAAAAATATAAAAGCTAAACCTGAGGCATCATTTCCCCGCTAAATTTCTGTTGGCTCACCTTTTGTACTCACACCCATTAGCAGGGCTCTTCCTGCTGCTCCCACACACAACCATCCCTCAGCCCAGCTGTACTCCCCTCTCTGGAGCTGAGCCCCATCCCAGCACAGCCCAGCACATCCCCCAGGCTCCCTGCGGCCCAGGGCTGCTGTCCCAGGGTGACACCAGCCATGAATGCAGGCTCAGAGCTTCCTTCAGCTGGATTCAGGCTGATGTGGCAGGTGACATGCTCATTTCTGTGGCTGCTATCATAAAACTGGTGGTTTGTAATCTCCTAAGACAGAAGAGGTTTGTGTAGAACATCATACAGTGGGACAGGACTGGAAAAAGATAAGGCCCATCACAAAGTGAAGATTTTAGTTGGAGTATTTTATCAAGACTGTTTCATTTTGTTTCCATTATATATTTTATACACAAAGGAAAATAAAGAAATAAAACTGTTGACTTCTTGGAGATTGTGTTTGATTTTCCTAGCTGGTTCTCATTTCAAAGGCCTTCAGAAATAATTACATTGCTTGTTTAGAAAGATTTGATATATAATTTCTATTCTTATCTTACTTCACTTGAGGATTCCTGAAGACTTTCTATAGATATTTATTTCAAGATTCCCAGACTTGAATGGATGTGCTGATTCTTTGATAAGCACTAAGTGCTCATTAGATACTAAAGTTGAATACACCCTAATAAAAAGAGTTAATCGGTGTCTAACACTGCTTCCAATCCTGATGCTAAGCTACCAAGGTTTTCTTCTTGTGATACAAAATAATTCAATCACTTATTGAGACCCCAAGTTCAACTGAAGTTTATAAATGTATTAAAAATACATGAGTAATATGTGTGTCAGTATTTCCAGTTACAGTACACATAAGGCAAGGGGAAAGGCATAATCTTCTTTTTCTTTCCCTTACAGGTCACTTGAAGTGTGATCATAATCTCACCTAATAAAATTAATGAAGGGAATGGACAACTGAAATACTCTCCTGCCTCCTAGAAATCCATTTCTTCCCCAGCCAGTTTCTGCCACTCAGCACTTCATTTCCAACCATCACACACTTCTAGGCCTGTCAAATCCAGTAATTTGCTCCCAACAATCTTACTGATGAAAATTGTTTAGGGAAGATGTGAGCGATCATGAAACAGAAATTAAAGAAATTGCTTCCACTGTTGAAATTAGCAAAGCTTTGGCATAGTTTAAATTTTATCACCTTTAATTTGATTTTTTTTTTCTTTGCTTTATGCCTTGAGTCAAATTTTCTGCAGGTGTGAAACACACCACTTATGTTGCTCACACTGGCAATAATCAGCATATTTAGGAATAAACCCCGTGTCCTCTACAGCTGCAGGTGATGTTGCTGCCCTGGTTCCCCTGCAATGTGCTGAGAGTTCACCAATCCCACTCCCACAGGTGACAGAACCTGTGCAAAAATAAGGTTTGGAGAACTGAGAGATTCCTGATGGTGAAAAGCAACGCAGAAAAATAGGAACTCTCAGTCACCATGGCTGTTTTTTAACCTACCTCCATGCCAGAACTGTTCAAGCTTTGGATTACCAATATTTAAGCAGGATTTTACTCTATTACTGACACTGCAGTTATAAACTACATGTACATAAATATTTTTTACAAGCATAATGTGCTTAAAGTTTTAAAGATAAGAATTTGCATTGAAAAAGCTGTAAGAATGCAGGGAAGGGCATTTATTAAGTGCTCTTGGAAAAACAACATTCTGGGTTCTGCTCAGCAAATAAACTGCTAAGGTTTCTGTTTGTGTTTAATTTTGACTGCATTTGGCTTGTGTTTGTTGCTTTGTCAATGCTACAACAAACTCATTTAGCCAGAGACTATAAATTTGAAATGGTGCCATTTTTATAAGAAAGCCACTATTGTAGTCCAAGTCACTGTTGTCCTAATTACAATAATATTGCAGTTTTATATAATCTGGCCCAACAACATAATCACTGTTTCTTTTTGCTTTATGTACCTAATGTTGCCTTAGGTAAACCAAACTCTTTTTTTTCTTGAGAGATGAGGCAAATTTTAAGATATTCTGTTAAAAAACTTTGTGTGTTTTTCCCTCAGGTACACTTTTGCAATGCTAATGACTCTTAAATATGGATTTACCCACCATAAATATAGACGGCACAGAGATTCAACAGATTTTAATTAATGACCACTTCTAATACGCTTTAACCATTAGCCATAGCTGATTGTTTTACTCTGTCAGTGTCAGGTTGTTTTCCTCTGTCGTTACAACAGGCCAGCAATCAGAGACACAATTAACAACAGGACTGTTTTTATATGGCTAGGTGAGAAAACCTGTGTTTGTTGGCAAACTAAGATTAAAAACCATCATAAAAAATAAGATGTGTGTGCTCAGCTAGTGCTTTTCTGTTGTTTTGGCTGTGGTTTTATGCGCAAGTCAGGGTACAGATTCTACACATTAGTCAGAAAGAAAAATGCATATGCTGCCACAGGGAGTAGGAAAGCAAATTCTTTTGGTGTGGCAGTGAAATGTGCGCACTGGGGAAAAAAAGTCCAAAAAATCAAATTTGAATGTTCTAGAGGAGGTAATGCATAGTTGGTGCCAAGAATTTACATGAATCCATATTCAGTGAGCAACCATTTTGTTGAAAAATTGTAATGGCTGGGAAAAATAAATAACATGACCATAATGAAACCTGGTGGGACCATGTTGTCTCATCTTCCCAAGGACCTCTGGGGATTTTTTTTTAAATTATTTTTTTTTCTTTCCTAGTGCCCTTTTCGGTCTCATTTACTCTTTCTCCCCTAATCTTCCTAAATCTTGACAGGGTGAATTTTCCATTTCATTCCGAAGATCTGATTACCAGCCTGATGGGGTATTAGGAGAGGATTTGCATGACAAAGCCTCACCATTATTTGCCAACTCTTTTGTTTCCCTAAGAACATCCTAAACTTCAATCCTTCAGCTGGCTTTGGAGTTGGGTTGATGGAAGCCCTGCAGCCAGGGGTGGTCACACAAAGCATTGTTTGTAGCCAGCAGGTCAGATAAGCATTCTTTCCAAAATGAAGCCTTTTCTTCACTGTCCTTCTTTGCTATAATCTCACAGGTAGCATGACAGTTGTTGTCATGGTAACAATTTTTTATTGAATAAAACTGCAATAATCTCATAAAAACCTGCATAACTTCTTGACATGTAAATTATGACTGCCTCGAAGCTGAAGGAACTTATTCTTATTTGTTTTCCATTGTTGCTCATTTTTTAAAATGCAAAAACATAGTTTTAAGCCTTATCATCCTGCTTTATTGCATGAGACCATTTCTAAACACAAAACCTATGAATTAGAGGTTTCACTAACCAAATAAAGAAAATGTATATGAAACAGGAATCTGCTTAAAGCACTACAGAACTTGTTAACATATGCAAATTACCCACATAAAATATCATTGCATATCTTGGTGTTCATGCAGATATATAAGTACATACACACACAAATTGTGGGAATGTTGCACGAGTGTTTAAGGGTTCTTTTGCAGATCATATGTTATGTCTGCACCCATATTTGAATGTAATTTTATTATTATTATTAACAGCTACTTCACTGCCAAAGCTCTGGGGGTCCAATGTGTGGATCAGGTCCCACAGGGCAGGAAGGTTCTCCCCCAGAGACCCCAAGCACCAGGAAAGACAAACACAAACAGAGGAGAGACAAGGAGCTTGTTGGACTCAATGATCCTTGAGGTTCCTTCCCAAGCCAGGAATTCCACGATTTCATGATTCTGAGGAGAGGATGTCAATCCCCCTGGAAGCAATGCTGCCAGCACATGGTGCTGCTGCTGCCTGACCTACAGAGCCCACAGGAGCTCAGAACCACGGAAATGTCAAGGACTGCTTTGGGGACAGATGACAGAGGGCTTGGGGGAGTGTTTCACATCTTCCCACACTTAGAGGAAAGCATGAAAAAATAAAAAATTCTGGTTTTTAAGTGTCCAGTAGACGATTAATGAACATGAATGAGGCAACACATGATATCCTAAGCAGAAGAAAAGCATAGAGATACAGGTCAGAGCACCCCACTGAGGGGAAAAATGGGCAACTTGTGCTTGCCATGCTGGAGAAACAGGAAGGCCAGCATGCATTCTGCTGCTTCCACGGCAGAATCCAATATGCAATCATTTCTAGAGGCAGAAATGAGAAAGAAAATTTGTGTACGGTACAGGTGTAATACAGGTATGTTGGTGACGAGAACCACATAAATACCCAGATACAAGACTTCTCTTTATCTTCTGCAAAGAGAAAAACAACAACAAAAGCTTCCTTGCAATGAGAAATTGCACAAGGAGGAATAGCTTCCCAAGGGAAATAACAGAATCTTCCTCAGTGAAGAGTTCACTCTCTTGCACAGGATGCTGGAATAATGTATTCTAAGGGAAAACCCTAGAAAGACAGGAAGATTAACTAATAGGGTAATTTGTCTTTCCCAGCTGTAATTTATTTGACTCTAAGTAGTGAAATAGTGTGATGCTGTCATGATCTTGTTTATGATGATTAAGGTAAGGAAGAAGGAAAGGAGGGTTATTCACACAACTCAGTTTTAGGCTCAACTGGCTAAATTAGATATCTTGCTGCACCAGCTGCCTGCTCTACCTGAGGGAGGAAGACAGAATCATCTTCTCCTGGAATCCTCCTTTTTTGGCTGACTGGAGAGGAACAGAAATTAAATTGGCCAGCTAATGTGAATGACCAAACTTCAGTCCTGTGACTCCTCTCTTTTGTGGCTGTACCCAACACAGGCCACCTCAGGCTCCCATTCCAGCCCTCCAGGAACTGCAAGCATGTGGAGCTGACACTCCACCAAACAGGACAAGGAGAACCTTGCAAGAATTTCTGGTTTGTTTACATTAAATTCCATCATAGAATCCCAGAATCATAGAACCATTAATGCTGGAAAATCCCTCCCAGCCCATGGAGTCCCAGCTGTGCCCGATGCCCACCTTGTCCCCAGCCCAGAGCCCTGAGTGCCACCTCCAGCCCTTCCTGGGACACCTGCAGGGATGGGCACTGCAAAGCTCCCTGGGCAGCCCCTGCCAAGGCCTGAGCAGCCTTTCCATGGGGAAATTCCTGCTGGTGTCCACCCTGAACCTCCTCTAGAGCACTTTAAGGCCCTTTCCTCTTGTATATATTTCTGTCTAAACACCTGTGTGCACTTACATACTCTTATAGACACTTATAAACTCTTTCTGAAATAAACTGCCACTGATACAGTTCATATTTTGTTTTTGATATTAAACATGAGTGACAAAACATTACTTGCTTATTTTGTCACTTTGTTTTATATAAGTAGTTGACTGTAATCTCACTGAAATGCACCGAGAGATTTTTCAGTACTTTACAGACCTATATGAAATGGCAGATGCTGCCCTAAAGAATTGGTAATCTAAACAAAGGATTTTATCACCTGAAAATCTGGCTCACTAAAAGAATCTGGAAGAATCTAACAGCTTGGTCCATAATAAATTATTATTAAGTAACATGCAGGAAAATGCAAGAAGCTGTTTCTTGGTTCCAACAGAAAAATAATCCTTTCATACCTTTGATACACTAAGTGATGCTTAGCTCCATAAGAAGAAGAGGTGTCCAGACTGTTTCTCCCAAATGTTACATATTTCTCAATGCTGGAGTAGATCCTTTAGGAGGCTAATGAAACCTTGAAAGAATGTTAATGTCATGCAGTACATGCCTGAGTAAAAACCTCTGCACAAACGCATGACCTGCCGCATGTAACACAACAATGTTTGTGCAGGTTGCTCGTGTGCCGTTTGAAGGGCTTCTTATCATGTGAGAGAAATGGGAAAAACATATTGTATGCAAATGTGTGATTGCAGAAGTACGAGAGGAGCTGGCTATGCCTGGAGAAAGAGGCAGTGTGAGCACGCAGGGAGCGGAGCGAGCTGGCAGCCCCGCACCTCGCAGCTGTATAATGAGGCTGGGGGAAGCGTGCCTGGGAAATCTAATCAACTGCATATTTCACCATTTCTTGTCTGCATAAACTAATTGTTTTGGAGCTCTGATGCTGCCTGTTTAACGTAACATTTTGGAATCAGAAATAGTTTGCAACGGAAATACATATTCAGATTTAGGGATATGGATTCCTCCCTGGCAATTATCCTGGCTGATGTTACCTGGGTTTACCTGTGTGGATCTAACAAGAAGGGACCTTCTTCCTTTTCAGCTTTAAGGCTGGCAGCTCTTTCTTGCTACAACTTATGAGATGGTGCCATTAGAGAGCCTGCAGGTATTCCTTTGCAAATTCCCCTGGGTGGCTGTTTGTTAGGATTAGTACACGGTTTGAAACATCACAGGCAACAGCAGAAGGGTAAAATATATTTTATGTTTGGCTTAAAGAATTATGTTTTCCTTTCATGCTATTTTTTAAATTCTCCCTTTAGATATCACCCTCACTATAGAATATTAATTGATATTTGTGAGAGAAGTGGGAAATAGCTCCTCTTCTTTTCAGGACTTTTTGAAAGACTGCTTGTCTCTAATCAATTGACTATTTCATCAGCATTCATTCTGCGAGGTCCCCAGGCAAAGGCAGTAAAATTGGATGATCACTGTACACTGTATTACCAAGCAGAAAAAAAAGGAACTGTAAGTCTTGTTGATTCCAATGGAAGTTTCAGGTTATGCTCAGGTGTATTGCAAAAAAAATAGAAATAAATAATAAAGCAGCCTAGGCTGTTTACTGCAGAAATTCTTTCATTTATAACTTTGTGTGGTGAGAACAGAAAGTGGCTGATATCATCTCACAGCTTTGATGCTCTGCTGGCTTTGTTTGGGAGAGTGAAGCCTGGAGTGCCAGCAGCTGTAACCCAGGGTGCAGAAGCAGGGTCTGAAATATTGTCCCCCCAAGAACTGCAGGGCCAGCAAATGGCAGCAGAGCCCTTCTGGGCCCCAGGAGGGGCACAGCTGAATCAGCTGCCCAGCAGCTCCAGGGCTGGCTCCCCAGGAAGCCCTGCTGACAGCAGCTCCACAGGCAGTTGTGAGCTGTTCTCACAGAAAAACAAGAGCTGCAGATTCAGCACTTAACCAAAGACAGAGGTGTCAGCTCAGGGCAGGGTGGGGAATGACCAATTCCAGAGAAAAAAAAAGGATTCTGAATTGCATCTCATTTTGACAAATATCAAGTGTGTCCATCAGAGAGATGTCTAACACAGGCCACTGAATGAAAAATTTCAGGAGTATTGGTCCCTGATGTTCCAAAGCCAAATCTTCGTGCTAGCAGAGGAATAGAAATTACAGTAATGAAAGTTTCTGTGAAAATATTACCACACTGAACTTAATTTTCTGACCTAGAACTTTCTACCTTTTGTGGTGAGAACTTGTCTGTATTTTCTGTGATGGAGAAAGTGAATTTATGCTCTGTGGCATTTCACAGAGCATCAGTCTGGCAGGAACCTATGCTGCTCCACTTCCTTCATCCCTCTGTTTTCTTAGGCATCATCCCCTGGCCAGCAAATGGACTCATGTCACCAGCCAAGCTGCTTAGAAAAAGGAGATAACACAACTTCAAAGCCTGCAAAACCAAACCATCCCACACTTTGAAGCTTTTTTTTTCCCTTCAAAATTTTACATTTGGGGAAATTGTGAAAAATCCATGCTGAGAATAGATTTAAACTTGTAACCAGAAGAGAATGCATCAGAAACCTGAGTCAGAGACTTATTTTCACACAGTCACAGAACACAAACACGATGACACATTTGATATGTACAAATGGAGGCAACCACAAAGGATTTCAGAAGCAGAATATCTGCAACAAGCACAAGATGTTTGTGACTAGGAGTCAAGAGGAAGAACCACAGTAGGACAGATCCTTGTAGGTACACAGGACATTCACCTAAGACTGCCAAAATTTCCTCTGCTCTGCCATCACACTATCAACATGTGACAGCTCTGTCTGTCCTCATCCCAAAACTGGAAAGTCATCGAAAGATGAATTTCTCTATTTGGAAGAATTCCATAAGGAACTGTGTCCTCAGTTCTGATCCCAGCAGATTTTTCCTGCAGAGTTTATCTTCTCTATGTGTCATCTGCACAATTTCCCTTCGTGCCAAGGGAATGCATGTGTGCAAAAAATGGACAATTTGTGACAAATTGCTGCCAGTGAATGGAGAGGGAGAAAGGCAGTGTTTGTCTCAGAAACCAGCACACATCAGTAGCCCCACACCTTGCACAGGAAAATCAGGCCTTGCTCCTAAGGACCAGACAGTGCCCTCAGAACCTCAACACTCAAGTACTTGTACTTCCTGCCATTGGCACAAACTACTTGGAGCAATCTCACAGATTTTGGTAATTCTGTATTGTCAATTAACTGGTTTAGTACAATAGGACAATATAGAGGGGGATAACTAAGGAATCAGCCGACAAACCCCTAAAGAATATTAATTTCATCATTGTCCTTGAGCTCATAATGAGCACGTAAGAACAGTACGAAAGATAATGACATTTTTGGTCAGACCCCCTGAGAAATAAAAGCACAAAAGTACAAAAATAGCAGCAGGTGCCCAGAACTGTGTTTTCTCAAGGCTCAACAGCCAGTCAGGTTAAGGAACAGCCAGTCAGGTTAAGGAACAGCCAGCCAGCCCTGGTGCTGAACGTTCTGAGCCCTTCCTGAAGGTTGTGTGTGATCATTTTAAACACACACACACTCATCAAAGAATTCTCACATAAAACTCCTTGGTGCCACAGCTCCTGTGTGTGATTATGCACAAGAGGAACACGACAACATGAAAATATTTTTTAACAGCTGTTACACCGTTGCTATATTTTACAACATCTGCTGGTTTTTCCCTTAGCTTTTGCACTGCCTTTGCATTTACCCTTTGGGCTAATGTGTACTTGACCCCTTAGTCCACAATTTTGTGACAAACTATCATTGATTTAACAGTCATGCTCAGTGCCTTAAAAATCAATGATAAAAACCCCAGCAAGACAGTGTGGTTGATCTTGATGACATTTCAGGTCAGGTTTTTATCACAACTTTCTGATTTGTCAAGTTATTTTATCACTATTCATGTCAGATGTTGCATGTCGACTTCGTATGGGGCAGATTTTGTCCTTCTGCAAACAATTTGTAAGTAGAAGAGAATAAATATCTTTGGGAGAACTGGAAAGCAAAGCTGCACTATGTAGAGAGGTCCTAATGCACCTGGCAGGACTAAAGAACTCTGCTCTCCCTAAAAAAAAAAAAAAAAAGATGATAGAATTTCTTATCTGCAGTGGTGTAATCAAGGGCAAACCTTGATTCAAGGAAAAACATTCCTGAGGAGATGTGCTTGTGCCAAAATTGAAAATTGATATTCTGACTCAACTGAAAGCCTAAACCTTTTCCAGTAAAGACCTTTCATGGAAGCATTTAAGGACAAAAAATATTATTATTCTAAGCTTTTTTCATATTGTTACTATTTTCAAGGGGCAAAGGCAAAAGCATTTCTAGAGCAATGTCAGACTGAATGCCACTGCGTCTATTTTTTTTTTTTATGACTGTCAGAAGAAGCCGGAATATTTGGAAATTATTAAAGTTTTCCTCTTTACCTTAATTCAGGAAAACTATGAGAGAATTCTCTTCCCTTATGGCTTTTGTTCTTTTTCCATCTGTGTCCTTTTTTATTTCACCAACACGTTTGTCACTGTGCTTCAGTCGTCTCCTGTCTTTCAACATGACACTCGCTGTCTAAACACTCCCGGCTTCGCTGAGAGCGAAATCAAGAGATTGCACTCCACATCCCTCTCCTGAAAAAAGGGATCCCAAAACTTTGCTGTCAGGAGACAATATCCACTTTGGCTCCCATTACCACCTCTGCACGTGTTTTGGGGAGTTTGTGAATCTGTGTATAGCTAAGAAGGTAACACAGAAACAGAACACGCTCAAGGGAAGGTGTGGGATGGTTTTTTCCTCTTTTCTTTCTTTTTTTTCTTTTTTCTTTAAATAAGCTACAGAACTCGTTCCAATTACCCTTATGGATCTTCTAAGCTTGCTCACTCATTTACATAATATTCTGTCTTCGTTGCAGGCATAGATACTGAGCTCACAGACAAATGGGGAAGACAAAAAATAGAGTCTTGGGGTTCTTACTCCCGGAAGCACAGATAAATCCTTTTTTTTTTTAAGGTTTTAACTAAGTTTCTACCCCAGTGTGCCCTTTTATGTTTAAAAGTGATTAAACAAGATTTACAGAAAAAATTAAATTATTTCCTATTTGTAATACTTGCCATAACGAGGTAATTCCACAGATTTCACTTTTTGATCTTTAATTCTTTAAGAAAATTAATATCATAATTAAAAGATTAAAGTGCACATTTTCAGCAACGAACATATTCTCCATATACACTATTAGCTTTCACAAGCAAATTCATCATTTTTGGAGGTGGGGAGCAGGGCTTACTATAGTAGATTATATGGGAATTATAGTAAAAAATTCAATTTAGTTCTCAAAACTATTTTTTTTCCTGGAATGTCTTTACTCAAAGAGAGAAATAAATTATTTCAGAATAACTGAGCGCAGTGACGTGGCCGGCAGCGAGCGCGTGTGTGGGAGTGTGCTCTGCACAGACAGCTGAGAAGTGAGCAGCACTCCTCCCAGAGAGAGCTCCGGGTAATACTGATCCTCTTTGCACCGGGAGTGGGAGGAGAGCCATGCAAATCCTTTTGTTTCAGCAGGGAAGCAGGATTTTCCAGAGAGCACCGAAACATGGAATAAAAACCAAGCAGGGGACGCCGTGGCCACGTGCGGCTCTTGGACACTGACACACACACAGAGCCCCACGTGGGCTGCCACACACTGCAGGTAGGGACAGAATCCCAGACGTGGGCTGGAAGGGGCCCTAAAGCCCATCCAGTGCCACCCCTGCCATGGCAGGGACACCTTGCACTGCCCCAGGCTGCTCCCAGCCCCAGTGTCCAGCCTGGCCTTGGCCACTGCCAGGGATCCAGGGGCAGCCACAGCTGCTCTGGGCACCCTGTGCCAGGGCCTGCCCACATTCACAGGGAACAATTCCTTCCTCATCTCTAATCTAAACCTGCTCTCTGTCAGTTTGAAGCCGGTTTTCACATCCCCACAGTGTTTCATTCCAGTTCTAGAGTCAAAATAACACCTGACATTTCTATAATACATCTCCTCTAGCCAGGAACATAAGACCTGGTCTAAGGCACCTATCAGAAAACCTGCATCGTGTTAGAGCCTTAGAACAATGAAAGGTTAAAGCCTTCATCTGTATTTCATGCATTGCCTTCCCCTGAGGCCCAAAAATAAAGTGCCTTGTACTGCATCCTTATTACATAAGCACTATATATAGAGAGCATATGAGTTCCTCTTCTGTTTTAGAGCAGAAAATTGATATAAGCATTTTGAGGAAAGAAAAGGTTCAGCAGAACTTTGTTTTATCCTGAGTAAGAACACTGCCTTGTGATGCCTGTGTTGTACAAAAGTCAAGGCAAGAAATTGGCAGTGGGTGGAGATCTCTTTAAGGGAATTAAGTAAGTGGATAATGGAAGTGAAATACTCTTAGCAAGGGGAAAGTAAAAATTCCTTGAACTCTGAAAGAAGACAATTTTTTTTGGTAAACATTACAGAAGAGCTAATCTAATTTTAAGAGGACTAAAAAAATACTTCAAAAAACCTGAAATAATTTATAGAGAATCTTTTCTTTCATCTCTTGATGTTGCTACCTGTGGGTGAAAAGAAGCAAGCAGAAGGAAATAGGAACAGTAACATTAATGAAGGGTAACACTCTCATATTCCACTTTCCAGCCTTGATATTTGGTTCCACCAGAGATTTAGACACAGACTCCACTGCCTCTACTTCAGAGACTTCACACTCACTCATGTCCCATGTGATGCAATCAGGAACATTCTCTGAGTTTTGAAGCAAGAGCAGAGAAATAGATTTTGTTTCTCAACAAAAGAGCAGGAACGCACGTTGGTGCTTCTGTAGAGCAGCAGCTTGGAAGCCTGCACCCCATGGAATGTCCTGTAAAACACCTGTAAGGGCCAGGGATCCTAAGGGGTAAATGTGCAAAAGTCTCTGAGTAATAAACCCCAGACCTGTCAGATCTATTGCAAATCTCTGCCACATATGTGGTTTTAGTAACGGTGACAACCATTTCTGTTGTTAGAACACACTTGCTTCTGGACAAAACTCTTTCATGCAGCCTAACAAAGCACAAGAATGTGGAACTTTGTAATTTCAGAGTAATTTCAGTCTGCCTCTCTTTTCCCACCATGCTTGGGGAACAGATGAAACATTTTCCTGTGGAGCCAGCTCCTTTTGCTATTCCCTAAACTACATCCAGCCATTGGTCATTTCTGCTACAATCCTCTATAATAGTTTTCCTAGATGAAGTTTTAACTTATAATTCATCTCTCATTACCTTCTTTCACATGTTCCCCTCTTCTTTCACTCTTTCTCCATTCTTACTTTACCTCTCTTCCACTAATATTTCAGCTTTTATTCTCTCTTATTCCTTTACTCTCATTGCATTTACAATCTTTAAATCTCATGTTAACAATTTATTCAATTTTTCTTCATCTCCTCATTACTTTTCTCTCAAAGTTTTCAGTTTTGGTTGGTTTTTTTTTCTCCTCTCTTTACAGTGAATAATGCTTACATAGGGGACATGTCTTTATCACAAATTATAAATATGCACAGGTATAAATTATTTTTATATAGGCTTTGTGATCAGAAACCATCTTTTCTTTTCTTGCATATATCTTTCTCTTTTCTTCTCCTAGAATACTACATAAATCCCATTTACATAAGGAGTGAGAGCATTCAATTTTCCTTCCTCCTTCTCCACACTGCTTTGTTTTGGTTTTGGTTTTCTATTCTCATTTTATTTAATTAAGTCATTTGCTCACCTAGAGCTTGGCTGAAATATCTTCTGAAAGCAGCTCCATATTATGGTTGTTCTGCTGTATAATTAAAAGTAACTCAACATATAAAAGCTATGGTTTAATAAAAGAATTGAAATGCAGGCTCAAAAATTCATATATCTTTTTGGCACAAGTAAATTGGTACAAGGAAGATATGAAAATCTGTTGGAGCAGAGTTGATTTGAAAGGTGAAGCCAGAGGTTTGACCATGCAGTCAGCACTCAAGCCTGTATTTGACAATGACTCGTTGGAACTCTCTGTGCTGTGAGTGAGGATGGTTCTGGCTCCTCACATTCCTCCTCCTTTTAGCTAAATAAACTCTCCAAACCAGAGAGAGTGTTTTTGAAACTTTGTGATAGGATGTTGCTTTATTCCACAAAGTGCCTTGGCACTCCTTCAATTACCTTGCTTTGACAGATGCAGACAAATCACTGAAAAGCACATTATCCTCAACCTAACACTCAAATGCATTAGAATTTCCTCTGCATTTCGTGGCCAGATTTTGATGCCTTTCCTTGTGCTGAATTCTTGTATTGCCCTGAAATGGATCCTCTTGGTTTGGTGGGTTTGCTTCCCTTGGCTTCAGTGACAGCTGAAGATGAGCTGCACTCAATGTGTGTCCTGGGGAGTGTCAATATCTGCCTCTGTTAGGATGCTCACTTGCACACACAGGGACAAACTATGCAGAAAAGATTCTAATATATTAATCCATGAAGAAATAGACTCACACTAATCTGACAAAATGAATAAATATAAGTAAAATATATTAAGAAGATTATGTTCTTCTCCTTTCTCTTTTCTGCTTTCACACAGTTAATTTCCCTTTTCACCATCCTTTTCCACAGCTTTCTCTGCTTTTCCCTTCCATCATCCATGCAAATCCTGTGGCTAATTGGTTAAGTCCACTCTACAGCCTAACCATCAATTCCCAGACACAGCATCTTTCATTTCAATGTTTTTGCCTGATTACAGTTGCACTTAGAGGAAAACAAATAAGTATGTATCAATGCCCTGCAAGTGTAGGAAAACAACAAACAGATAATTAAACATCAACAAAATATCAATAGGATTAAAGCATCATGCTGGAGCAAATCTTGATAAATCCTTCTCAATAACAATTCTCTAACTGCAGTGTCAGAAGGGAAATATAAATTTAGCCCATTAAAGTGTTGTTGGACAAAGAGACATTAATACAGCTGTTAATCATTTCCTCACTACTGAGGGACTCAACTATTGTGCTGCAGATGAAAGCTTCGGCCAAGAAAAGATTTGAAAATATGCAAATGAATGCTAACAACATAATAAATACCTTATTATTCATCACCAACTCAACAGCCTCCTGGCACAGCCCAGGCTGTGAGCAGGGAGAGGCTGGGCTGCTCACACATACGTACCCACAACAGACATCTCCGGCACCGTGGCGTGGTAGGGGCCCTCTACAAACTCAGGAGCGTTGTCATTGATGTCCTGAACCTTGATGATGAATTCTGAGGGGGGCTCCAGGGGCTGGTTTGTGTCCCTGTCCACTGCCTGGGCTGTGAGGGTGTACTCAGCCTTCTCCTCCCGGTCCAGCCTTTTCATGGCGTGGATGTCTCCGGTCTTGTCGTTGATCACAAAGATGGTTCCAGCTCCATCTCCTGACAGAATATACTTGATTTTGCTGCTGCCAGGGTCCAGGTCTGTGTGTAGCTAAAAGGGAGAAAAGGGGGAAAAGAAAAAAAAGGCATTTTAGAAACAAAAAACAATGTACACACGGAATTTTAGTCTTTTTTTTTTTTTTTTTTTTGCTTTGGTCTAACTATACATTTTGTCAGCTGATCCTTTGTGCTTCAATCCCAGCACCAGTGATCCACAGCTCAGCTTGAATACACATGGAGAGCAGGGATTTGTATGCATGCTAATCAAAAATTGATGCAATCATAGGTATAATTAGACTTTCTATTTAAAAAGCAGCTGTTATATATATTTTAAATCCCCATTCTAAAATGTAAATGCCTTCAGAACTATTATCAGCCCAAATGAACAAGTACAAAATGTCCTTAACCCATTAGATCAAAGGGTGAGGGATGAGTTAACGATAACATTTGTTTTAATCTAACTTCTTATTTTTAGTTATTACTTTCAACTTATTTCCAGGTGACTGGAAATGGTTGAACACTGGCATCTGTGGAATCTTGTCACAGACAGCAGTCAGAAAAATTAAGAACTCTATCACAGCTCAGATCTTTGCAGAACTTAAAAGGTTCTAAGATCTTTATTCCAAAAGTACGTGCTCTGGTAGAAGAACCCTTGCACACATCTTCCCATTCTCTTCAAAGCCCCCACCAGGAAAAAAATATTGTATTAAATTTGTATTTGGCTTTTCAAAAACAAGAGAGAAGTATAACAAATTGAAGCAGTATGAGAAATATATTAATTATTTGTAATGCTTTTATTAATTAAAAACCAGGGGATAAAGGACTTCCATTGATTTTTTGGTAGGCTCAGAGCCAAATACTGAATAGCAGATTATCTCCACTAATTTTTAAGTTGTGAGAGTGTGAAATGGTTGGATCATATGTATCACTGTCAACACATCAAAAATACAGGATAATAACTTGAATGCACAGTAATAGGGGTTTAAATTCTGTTTACTGTTAGGTCTAACACACTCAATATGATCAATAAGTAGTGAATAACATCATTAAAAATGTAACGTGTCTATTATTATTTATCTCTGCCTCACAAAAGACAGTCTGAAGGAAATATGCACAACTTGCTTAGGTTGCAGCATGAGTTACAACCAGCACTAAAGACTTTTTCCTCCTTGCTCATTCTGTGCAGACAGCTCAACAGAAGTTGTTGCTGGTTATGCATTTTACTCTCAATTGATAGCAGGGGTTGCCAGGGCCAGGCAGCAGCATCGTTTAGAATAAGAGCTGGCATTAGGATATTAAAATAGGTGTGGAAAAAAGCCTTGTAACACCAGCTACAGCCAAACCACAGGAGATTCTTATGGCACAAGTGGCTCTGCAGGTCCTTCTGTCCACAATTGGTCACAAACAGTTGTATTTACGGCTCATCTGTTCAGGAATTCAGCTGTTCAAGAGCTCAGGAAACACAAAGCCCTGTCTGTTGCAATGAGCACAGTGGACAGCAGCAGCCAGGGCTGATTTCCCTGTTGATCTGGTTTGTTACAGACACAAAATCCTGGCCACCAGTGCATTCCCAGCTCTGCAATAATGGCACAACTCCCACGAACCACACGAGGTGTAAACTCATCCTCTCTGTTTCGCTGGGCAGCATTTTATTACACCACCATTGTTTTAACAACTTTTTCAGAGCACTTTAGCTGTGAATATGTATGACTCAAAACAGTTCACTCTTCCTACAGGAATGTACACAGAGATGTCAAGTGACAGCTGAGTCCCTTTTCCAAAAGTTCAATCTGGTTTTCTTTTTGCACCTGCCATCAGCTCCTGCTCAAGAACAATCAGCCCCATTTACTGAGGCAGTGCCCTCTCCCCTTGGTTGGTGTCACGTTTGGTCTGCTCAGAGAGTTAACACAACTCCTTCTGACTTTGAGATTATTGTCCTTATGACCCTTGATTCCAGGGCCCCAGAGCCTGTAGAGATCAATCCAGAATCTGTGTTTTAAACAGATTGTTTATAATGTAAGCATCTGTTTGCTCCCTGAATCAAATCTATATGGCATTAACATTGCATATGAAGGTTTTGGCAGCATATTCAGAGCTGAGTTGGAGTGATGTAATATCACAGCATTGTCTGGACACCCACAGCTCAGCAGAGGAACTGGGAACATCTCAGCTCACCCAGCCACACAATAAAAAGCTAAAATCTGAACTTTTAAGGATAAACCAGATATCCCCCATGGACATTTGAGAAGCCTTAAACATTCTAGAATTTGCTATTTGCTAATAAGTAAGAGAGGCTGTCTGTATAATCTCAGGTTTTACCCATAATATCCAACAGCAGTTATAGTTCATAAATCAGTTCTGGTAGATATTAATGCAGAGCTATAAAACCTTTGCAGTTCTAGTGATATACCAACAGTTAAAATGATAAAAATGTCTATGATTACCATTAATCATTTCCTCTAATAAGTTAAATCCCATTGTATCAAAAGCAAGAATTGCTATTTGTTATTCAAGTATTGCTACTTGAAACACTACAAGGTGAAGGGCTAAACATTAAACAAAGTATAAGAGATATGAGCATTTTATAATATTGAAGTTGAAACTAAGTCTGATGAGTGGAAGATCAGTTTTTTACCCAAAGATTTATAGTGGCAATTTTTTTTCTTTTTTTAAAGTTCTTTAATAAATAAAAAAGACATAAATGTGGCATTTACTACAATCTGTGGGGAGCATCCAAGCTGACTTAAATAATTAAGATAATTTTTCTAGGTTTTGAAGTCCTTACTCTAATATCAAAATATAATAACAAATTACTTATGGAAGAGCCACTTCTCCAAAATAATTTTATTGTTTAGATTTTAGATGAAGCCATCATCACCTACTACAAAGTTATATCACAGACTGAAATCTTAAGTCAGATAGCACAGCATTTTTCCCAAGTAATATTTCCTCTCTCCTACCAGACATGAATGATAATTTACTGCAAGAGTCAAGCTTCAGCAAGCTGCGTTCGTGTGAAGGGTGAAGATCATTAAACACATAATTATATAGGATCTAGGTGAATGATAGGAGGGCATAATGAATATGAGAAATGAATAGTGCTTTCTGCTCAAAAAGCCTCACAAATGTAAATAAGAAACTGCTTTCCACATCTGCAGCTTTATTTGTTGTACCTATACTTGAAAGCTGACCTTTTTCACAGCAACATCCACATGCAACAAGAATTTCTGCTTGAAACAGAAAATGTCTGTATCTGCCCCAACGTCCCACTGCCAGAGCGCCCCCCAAAACAAACAAACACATTTACTGGAGAACCTCATCTTGTTCAGAGAGAGGTAAAATCACTCCCATTACGTGAGATTCATTTCATTAGACTTCAAAGGAAGTGAAATCATCTTCCTCCATCACTGCCCTGCCTGGGGGACTATAAATCCACACACCTCTCTCTCTTAAAGCAGCAGATGCAAGTCCATCACCCAGTTCATGCCTGGATTTATGGAGACAGGAATGACTTTGGACCAGCTCTGAGTACTAATGGTGATGCAGATGCCCTGTATTAATACCTTACTAATAGCTCCCCTGTAGCCTCAGCACAGATCATTTTTTTTCCCTAAAAAATTACCTTCATTCCAAATGAACCCTCAGACTAAAGCAATTTCTAGTCTTTATTAATTCCTTTGCTGTTCTATCTGATAATACAGATGGTAATCAATGAAGCCAGGACTAAAGGAAGAGCACACACATGGTGCTGCAACAAAATTAACATTGTTTTCACTAATGCACATCTAAAAGTCTTCCCAACACACCATCCAAGGGTATAAAATGCATTTATAGTCTTTCATGTATATACATTGCAAACATGTATAATTAAAATCCACGCCAGAGAAACTGCAGAGATTAAACTTATTCTAAGAGCCTCTATATTCTGCAGATGCAAAAGTCTTATTCCACAGTAAAACACAACTCCAGGAGTGTGGTACTGTTATTAAATTTTCCTATTCCATAACCCTTTGTTCAGCATATTTCAAACAAGGTTTCCTTAGCAAGTCCTTGGCTCCAAACTGCATTTGCAGCCAGGGATTTAATGCATGGACAAAGGCTGGGAGCGAGGTGGGTGAAGCTCCTTTGCAATTCTGAGCAGATTCACGAGCCTCCTCTGCAGATGGGAGCTGTCTCACCTGCTCTCCTCAGCTACCTGGCAAACCCACGGCAGCCAAAACAGCAGGTTGCTCAGCACAAAGAATTCCACGTGTTCACCATCAGGAGAGTGCACCCTGCACTTGGGGCTGGGCCATGCCCAGATGAGCAGAAAGCTGTTGGTTTTCCTCTGCAGGAGGATTGGGCACTTCCAGCCCTCTCAGGTGTGTGGTGCTCATGCACAACGTGATACACAACAGCCCGTAATAGATCCCTCATCAGTGGGAGGAGCTGTAATCCCAATTTCCTTGTATCAGTAAAAAAAGCATAAATATAGAGATATTTCATGTGGGGAAGCATCTACACATTACGAAAATGCTCCTGGACATTTTTAATTAAGGCAAGAGAAGGCAGTATTATGTAGTCACGTTTTTATTTGAGTTTGTTAGAAAGTAATTAATTCATCCTCATGTAATTACAAGGGAATTACCCTGTACTCGTTTCAAGGGAAAAGGAATCATCTGCCCTTAAAACTTCATTTTAAAATTTGCATCATCCTTCCCTGTCCTAACTCTGGAATCTTTTCTTTTAAGGGTGCCTTGCTGATTTTCACCTGATGTTTCACAGACACCAGCACTGTCCTAATGCTTCAGTTTCTTCTTCTATTTTTTACCTTTGCCTTGCAATAAAATTCCTCATTTATGAGGCAGACCCCATTTAATGGACTTTGAGATGGAATTTTCAGCTTTTTATGACTCTTTTCTGAAACTGCTGGCTTCTAAGAAGCTCTCACTCACTCTGTGAAAGTATGGAAGGGTTTTAGTGACTTTTACAACCATTTTATATATATAGCAAAAACTGTATGCTGGGCTTCAAAATGCTTTCAAAAACTGTAATGCACCTTGCTCTTCGGGTGTTTCATTCTGTACATGGCTTTGCAGGGATGGTTTTTTCCTGAAGACATGAACCTCTTTAGGAGTTACAGGAAGTTTTGCTGTGTATTGCTGATGGGCTCTGACACATCATGGACAATGAACATGTTTATTGTTGACCCACTGTTTAAAGAGTCATTCCTAATTAAACTATTATAAATAGATTTGATTCACTTGCCCACAACACAGAATTAATAAAGTGAATTTAATTTCAGTTTAAAATTTCAATCTTTCATTTTCTCAGTGGATAAGCTGGTCCTATCTTTAGTTATGGGAACTATAAGTGCACAATGGGGAAGAGGAGAATCAAATATTCTGCATTATTATTCAGGGTAATGACAAATTGGGGCACAGAGCTGATGCTCTTGACATAATGTCAGTCCTTGGAACACCTTCAGAAGGGAAACAGACATGTCCATGGATGACAAAGGTTCCATTTAAGATCCAGGAACCATGTACGTTGAAGCCTCTGGAGTAACTGTCAAAAAACATTACTGCTCACACTTCTCAGCTGCAGTTTCATAACCAGATTCAAAGGGAATTAAAGCAATAATATCCCTAACAATTTCATTTAAGAGTGTAATCTCTACTTTTGTCTGCCTCAGTTTCCTACTGTGTCATTTGAGTATCTTTGATTCCAGATGGCTTCTTTTATGTTTCTGTTTATTCTTTGCTACTGCTTTTTTATTCTATTTGATTTGCTAATTTTGTCTCTGTCTATATTTATGCTGCAACTGTGCACAAATGACTTTTCATTGCTTACCTTTTGGTATCATCCCACAGTACACTGGAGTGAACTGCTTCTTGAAAACTGCAGACAAGCCTGGGTTCTAACAGGCAGGTTATTTTAATCCACTGATTATGACCAGCTGATGTAAGGAAAGAGCTCAGGAACCTGCCTGAATCTTGATCTAAATCCTTCCTGGTCACAGGGCCATTGGTCCTTTCTGTATCATTTATTGCCTTCCTGACCAGGCTGAATTAACATTCTTTAATATCTAATTTTGTTTACTGTCTTGGGAGGAAAAAAAATACAGCTCTACTTGTTTTTACAGATGGGAGGAACAGAGGAAGAGATAAACCCACATTCAGTCTCACAAAGATTCATATTAGGAAAAACCATCCAGACCGTGGGACTACTCAAGCCATTCTTAGACAGCTTCATGCATTTATCTCCAGTTAGTCTCTATATGAATTTGCAATTAGAATTTTTAGGTATTTCTGGTGCTGTTTCACTGTTGTGTTCCCCCTGCCAGGGGAACAGCCTAGGATTGAGGAAACCACCTCCCCAGATGCAAAGCCTTCCCCAGCTCCCCAGCCCCACCTGTGGCTGTGATGGTGACAAGGACAAGGTGCTTTGTTCCCACCCAAACCCCACTCTCAGGCTGATTTTTCCTGCACGCATTGCTTACATACCTTGCTGTTTCTGAGTCCTTATGTTAAGCCAGATGATAGCTAAAGCTTTCTGTTTCCCTAGCTCTGGCCTTGGCCATTTCCATTTGGGAATACCATCTGTCTTCCCTTCTGTCCTGAGAACGCCGTGCCACACCTGACCCTGTCCCACCGCAGCCCGGCCTGACGCCTCCAGTCCCCGCTTCCCACTGCTCCTTAACGCCCAAGTGTCCCGTGTCAAGTGGCCTCAGATGGCTGGCACCTTTTTGTAGCTGGCTCTCTGCCCAGCCGGGAGTTCATGCAACTATTTCGGAGCCCAGACTGCTGTTCCTTTCCCCTGTTCCAGCACACAGCGCTCCTGTAAGCAGCTCTGGATTTTTCTTAACCCAACTGCTCCTGACACTTGGAAGCATGAGATGAAGTTGTGTCACGCTGCCAAAGAGGAATCCTTTCCCATCTCATTTACTTCCCTATTATTTCATCTACAGTGAACAGTGGCTCACCACAGGAGATCTGAGAGCTGGGCATAGAGAGCCTCAAAAATTGCATGCAGCTTTAGTCTTGTAAAACACATTCCCTCTTTTGTGTCTTTATGGGGGGAAAAAAGTGTCTGTCATCTCCCACTGTCTGGGGTCAAGCTCTTACATTAACAATTCCAGTGCTTCAGGCATTATAATTAACAGTGCCTCCTCCTGCACTTGTCACTGTTTTCCCAACCCAGAGAAAGAGCAGCAAAGCCATTGCTCCCTCCTCCAGCTTGTCAGTCTCGGACACAAACTATGCTGCAGTTTTTTTCTACATGTAAGGCTTGCAAAGCCTCCAGGAATGACTTCAGAGGGCTCTTCCCTTTGGGCTGTCAATTTTATTGCCAGCAGAGGCTAACTTGATGATCCATCCTCAATACAGATAAAATATGTCTGAGTTGGCTGTACAAAACCATAAGCTATAGGAATTCCCATTCCACAGGCTAGCCAGAAGCTCAGCAGTTCCCACATCCCAAATCCTACTCTGTTGTCCATTTAATCATCATCATCTTATTCACCATGTTCTGAGCTTTTCTGCCATGGTGCTTGAGCTGTTTTTTTTTCCTTTCCTCCTTAACAGCTTATTAGAACTTGCCAGGTTTCTTTCTCAGGCTCAGAGTTCCCCGAAGTTGAGCACCAAGACTTCTTTGTGTTGTTGACATGATTTCCTCAAGTGAATGTCAAAGCCATATCTCAGAGCAGTCTTTGGATTGCAGAAGGCAAATAAAAAAGTTAATCACTACCTAGGCACAGCAGTAATTTGAAGGCTGCTTACAAAATCTGCCAAACTAGACAAGCTTAGAGTCTAGATCAGCCAAGGCACAAAAAAGTACAACAGGCCAGAGTGGTCAAAGCAGAGAAGATATTTCTATTTATTTGAGCATATTTAGCTGTCATGATTTTAAAATCCTTCAAGGCCCTGCTTTCAGCTGCTTTCACCAGCCCAGCTTATTCTCATGTTTTGCTCAAAATGATTGGGAGGGTCCCAGAGATAATATATTTAACCTGTCTTCCTTTTTAATAAAAGAATTTCAAATCCATGCAGGATGTCTTCTGCTAATAATATTTAATAAAACCAGCCTGAAAGCAGTAAAATACCTTTTTTTGGAAGGTAATTTTTTAAATTTAAGATTACTGCTTAACATCCTTCAGTGTCTGAACAAGCAAGTAAGTACTGTCTAAAACCACATAATGTGTAAAGCTGGCAGTGCAAATAGAAAGCTCTTCTCTAGCAATTGGCTGTCAAACACAGCTACAGTACAGAAATATAAACATCAGCTCTGCAGCCAGCTCGAGCTAAAATTGAAAGCTGTTGAGAAGGTAACAGTGAAATAAAGAGAGCTGAAAAATTAAATTGTGGGTACTTATATATTGCTTCTCTTATAAACTATCTGCTTACAGGTGACAATATGACTGATTTCTAGTGCACTTACACTAACCTGTGAACTGTTCACAGGGGTGCAGTAGCAATTTTTTCTTACTTGAAATATCTTTCAAATTACTTAGAATGTGAAAATAAAAACAACTAGGAAATGCTACAAAACAAACTCCTTATGAGATGTCAAACAAACCAGAACCAGCTCCTCAGAGCTGCTCTGTTTGCAATTACATAGCAACATCAGAGTGTCATACATCAGAATGAATAGATGTAACATGAGGATAATTTGATTATTTTTCCCTCTTTTCTTGCAGTTAGATGTTTATTAGGGATAACTCATGCAGAATTGTAAGTTATTTGGAGGAACCTGGCTGAAACTAGTTATTATCATTTCATGCAGTTTCACAAGGAGTTATTTGCCTCATCACTTGTGTGGTTTCCAAAGCTTCCTAATGTAATTTCCCATGCATTTCCACTAAGTCATGCATTCCTGTGAATTTCTTACAAACTCACTCGCAAAGGTTATGTCTCTCATAATGCGATCAATTTGCAACACCATTAAATTTGAAATATTCCTTAAACCACTAGAGAAAGATCATTGCTTCTGCCTTTGTTAATGCTTTTCTGGAAGAATTGAACAGGGAGAGGATGCATAAACCATTACACATCGACAGTATTAAATATGCAGAAATAAACCACTGCGCCTGCTCCAGCAGGGCTTCATTCCTAGTGATGTATTACCTCTGATCCTCTAGCTACTTATATTGAGCCCTGCAGTCCCCTGCCCAGGACATTTGGAGACTCAAGTCTCAGGGACAATTATCACCTTTTTCTGACGTATCAGATAACCTAATTTGTTTCAAAGGAAGCAAAATTAGCAGTGCTATAAGTGTGGGAACTGTTCAGAGTATTTATGTCATTTGCTATAAGCACCTGAGCTACCTGTGATTGCAAACATCCAAAATCTGGGGTCAGCATCCCATCAAAAAAGAAGCTCTGGCTACAGCTCTGGATACAGCCAACTTGTACACAAATCAGTATCCCAGGAGCTGGAAGTGTGTAACATATGTCAATCTCAAAGCAGCCAGAATCCATATAGACTTAGCAATGATTTAGTCTAGACCTTTATCCAAATTGTCTGAGCTCATGGAAAGACTCCTGTGGGAGGCAGCAGGAGACATCTGTACTAATTTAATGATGGCTGAATCACTGTCGGTTTGCTCTGCCCACACAAGCTGGGGGGAGCTCATAGCACCCTGTGAGCATGGAACAGCCCAAACCCCATATGGCCCTGTCCCCATTCAGCTGTTCCCTGCTGTCCCTAATGCTCCTCACAGGAAGGAGCAGCTGTCCTGCATTCCCCTCTGCTGGGGAGGAAGGAGAGGATACTCACTATGCTAAAGACAGCAGGCAAAGAATCACAGAATGGGTGGGGTTGGGTTGGAAGAAACCTTAAAGCCCATCTAGTGCCATCACAGGGACACCTTGCACTGTGCCAGGATGCTCCCAGCCCCAGGGTCCAGCCTGGCCTTGGCCACTGCCAGGGATCCAGGGGCAGCCACAGCTGCTCTGGGCACCCTGTGCCAGGGCCTGCCCACCCTCACAGGGAACAATTCCTCATTCCCAATCTCCCATCCAGCCCTGCCCTCTGGCACTGGGAGCCATTCCCTGGCTCCTGTCCCTCCAGCCCTTGGCAATTGTCTCTCTCCATCTTTGCTGCAGCTCCTTCAAGCCCTGCAGGGCCAGCCTGAGCTCAGCCCAAAGCTTCTCCTGTGCAGGTGAACAATCCCAGCTGTGCCAGCCTTTCCTGCCAGCAGAGCTGCTCCATCCTCTGCTGATGCTGGAGCCTCCTCTGGGCTCGCTGAGCAGCTCCAGGTCCCTCCTGTACTGCCCAGGGCTGGGCCCTGGGAATTTCTCACAAACTTGAGGTATATAGGGCTAAATAATGATTTCTGAGGACCTTTCAAGTACACAGGGCGTGTATTCCCCCTCCTGCAAAGAACTGATCGTCAGGCTGCCCACTGGAGAACATAAATTCCATAAAAGGAACAACAAAAGAGGGAAACAACTGCATGAGGGAGAACTTTGAAGATCTCCAAGGACTTTGCTGAGGTTTCTCTACTAAAATGTGTGCTCAGGATAAAAAGCCTACAAAAAAGCCACCTTTAAAAAGATGAGGAAGAGGTACAATATTAAGAAGTAAAGTTCAGTTCTTAAATGATCCAAATAATACCCTGGATATAAGAAAGAAACAAAATCTAAATATCTTATGAAGGTTCCTGCTATTTCTGCTGAAGTTCCTGAGAGACATCTGCTGAGAGCACCAAACGGCAGCCGGGCAGGGGACAAGTGCAGTCAGTACCGAGCTGTAAATAATGGTTATTAATTACCTGTACTGCAAGAACACATAGAGGTCCTTGATGTAACAAGGACTCTTATATTGTGTGCTATAGACTTCACCAGCTTACCTCACTCTCCTCTGTTGATGGGGAAATAGCAAATGGGTTTTTTCCCCTTCCCTGTTTCCAAACCAGAGTCAAGGAAGAATGAACCCAAAATACATAATTTGGGGGGAAAAAAACCAAAAAACTTTCTAAGACATTGGCTAATTTATACAATTGCCATCTATGGATTCAGTATGAGTCTAACTCATCAGAAAAATAGAGCTGAATGCTTTCACAAATTTCTAGTCCTGAGATGATGTTTTGTTTTTTTTTATTTTAATGGTTTTAGGTCCTGATGTGAACACCTCAGTAGGAGTGTCTGTCTCAAATTTGAAGGGACAAAACTCTATGAGACTTATAAGAATGATACAGAAGCAAAGACAACCCCTCAAAAAAACCCTTTCACAACTAACATCTAGTTATTAATTCATATTATGACTCTACAATTTATAGCCTAATTAAAGTCAGAGTTTACCTCTGGCCTACAGGTTTACTTTTTATACTATTTCTGATAACTAACAGAGGTGTAACTGGCTTCCATACAAACGAGATAAATAATGAGATTAACAATTATCTGACTGGTAGATAATAAAGTGTTGAAAATAGCAAGAACCTGAAGTAAAATGTTTGAGATTATTTATCAAGTCAGTAAAGCTGCCTTTTTACATTTACTCAGGATATAGGAGATGGAATGTTTTGTTTGCCTATGGAGATGGGATTATTGGGTATGTAAATGGGCATTGATGGCAAAGTTAACTGAAAGGATACTCACTATGAGTATGCATGCTGCATGAAGTTCTTCAACAAAATATCAGCAGTGTCAAATGTACTGTTGGTGAGTCTTGTCAGGAATATTCTGACACAAAAAGTGATCGAGTTAACAAATATATCTTGGCTCATCAAAGGTTAACTGTTTTGAGACGTGCTGGAACCACGGCCAGTCAGAAATCACAATCACACCAGCATGAAACCAAAGTCTTTTTCCACCCACACTAAAAATGCCAGGCTATTTAAATACCTCAGCAGTGGTCTGTGGCTTGGTGTGTGTTTACCAGCTGGCCCAGAGCTGCCTGTCTCAGCTGTGCCAACTGCACTAACTGGTAGCAGCTCTCAGAAAAGGCAGAAGGACGGGAACGCTTGGAGCCATCATTTTCTCCAGTCTGGTGCATAACTGCTGCTGATTATACAGCAGCAGTGCTGGCAAGGGGGCTGAGCAGGGAAACCCCCTGGGTTCCCCAGTCTCCTCTCCTTTCCTGACTGTGTGATGAGGAAGTGTGAATGCAGTGCTACAACAAGCTCAAGCATTATTTTCAAGACAAAATAATTAGGTTGAATGAAACCCTGCGCTTCTAACCAGCACAAAACCCAAGAGAAAACACACAGCAATTCTGTGGGACTGCAGCACTGACATTCCCAATAACAGGAGAGAAATCCATAAGAAAAGCAGAGTTCCTGGGCCAGTTATATATTCTGCTTTGGTTTCATATATTATTGATGTACAAGTTTAACAAACAGGTCCAGGTCTGTGAAAGAATCCAGAAAGACAAAAAAATTGTTATGATTCAGTTGTTACACGAGCAGCCCCTTACAGGACCCCATTTGTGGAGACTGTAGTGTCCATAAGGATGGATGGAAATCCCTATTTAAAGAACCAGCGCCACCAGATCCATGAATACCTGGGATTTCTTACAGCTGACCTGGAACTTTTTAAACCTCTCTCGCTGTTTGCCACTCTGGTCTCCATGCAGTCCAATTCTAACAGTTTAGAGGAACATCACATTAATTATAACCATTCTCTAGATCTAAAAAGAATTTTTAAGGCAAAATGAAAAATCATAGTGAAATTGTATTCTGTGCAGTGTACTTACTTTTCATGCCTCAAAAATAACTTTTATGTAAGAGTTAAATAGTTACAAGTCTAACATCTGTCCCTTACTAATAAAAAGGAAAGAGGTTATGCAGATTAGGTGATGGATAATAGAGAAAAATGTAAAAAGCCTCCAGCTAAATTATGCTATATTGTCACAAGAAAAAAATAATCCTCATATCTCAGCCTTCTTCTATCTGCTGAAATGTAGTTCCAAAGGGACATGGGTAGTGAAACTCAAAGGCAAAATATCAGCCAGTTTGGTGCTGAAAACAACTAAGAAATAGAAATATCTGGGGTAAATACATGGCAAAGCAGGAAGAAACAAAAGAAAATAAATACCAAGCATATGGCTCCTAAAATATATGGAGAAAAAAGTTACAGGAATGTTAGGCAATTTAAATCTTGCCACAGAAAATGAAGCTGAGAATATTTAACTTCCAGATGCCAGTTTATTGACTACAAGATGGTTGGAGCTTTTCTTGTTCCTTTTTCCTTTTTTTTTTTTTTTTAATAAAAGCCAAACAAACCACAGTCTTCAGCAAAGAGGGAAAAAGCCCCAACAATCCAGGAATGCTTGTGAAAATATTCACTCTAAGGGTTACCTGGAGAGTTTTACATGTGATAATTACATTTCTTTCCATTTCCTGCTCTTGCCTACAAGAGATTTGACAATTACTGAATTTTTAGGCCTGTGGGGAAGCAGTGGAGAAGCAATCCCTCCCCATCAGAGGGATGGGGGAGTTGCGTGATGGGAAGAAGCTTTTCCAGGAAATCTGCATGAAAGAAAATCAGGATAGCAGCTGGTTGAAACCAAGGAGAACACAAAGAGTTACATTCTGTAGGGCAGGCCACAAGTTTGCAGAGATAACATGGATTTCAATACCTTCTCTGACTGCAGAAGAGATGGATATGGAGCCTCTGAGTTGTTTTCTTCCCCCCAGAAATAATACCTGACTTGGATAACATTCTATTCAATAGTGCCTGTGTTTTTTTGCTAAGAATACTCCCAGACTTTATTTATTCTGCCTTGAATCTTACTGCCAAGCCAGTTTCTTCTCCCTGCCTATGGCTAAAGCTCTCTTCTGGCTTGATTCTCTTCTAGAAGTGACACTTTATATTGATAGTCCAAGCAAAGAGAGTCATCATCAGAGTGGCCGTGTCATCCAGCCCTGGGGTGCAGAGCTGAGTGATCACACATCCTGAACAGCAGCAATTCACTCCCAGCTTCCCAGACCAGAACAACCCTTTTATTTGGCTTCCTGCAATCAGGGGGACGTTATCAACATCCACATCTGAATACAGGCACTTCACTCCACATGCCAAATGTGTCACCACAGTAACCGAGAGAGCATCTCCACTGCTAAGCAAAAATCTGCCCATTCCACTGCTGGGGAAACTCTCACAGAAATGGAAACCCAACACAGAAAAACCTGAGCACTTCAAGATCCTGAGGATGGATGCTCAGACCACCAAGAAGACACCCCCAAAATACCAGCCTTACCCTTGGAGCTGCATACATTTTTTTCTTTTTTCTTTTTTTTTTAATAATGATTCCGTGACACCAACCATTCATACTGATAAAAAGTTGATTTAGGAAAAAAAGAGTTTAGAGAAGGACCAAGGCAGTATTTTCTCAACATGCTGTTTTCTTCAATGTTATTTTTCATTGAGAAGCAATGGTATTTTCATTGAGATTATTTTTATACCTGTATATGCATTAATTTTATTCTTCTAAAGTGTTTATTTTTCTTAGTATGTTTAAAATGTAAAGAGAATGTGTCCTTTTAAATTAATTTTATTTGTTATTGTGTGAGGGGTCTCATTTTCATCTAATTAAAATGCTATGCTTACCCCAAAACATTTTTTGGTATTTTTGGAGTTTGTATTTTGAGTGACACAAAAGTATCTTTTCTCCTCAACTTTTCAACTGCACATGAAATGAAAGTCTGTCATTCATCTCAGAAACAGCACTCAAGTTCTAGGAGAATTAAATTTTTATTTCCTTTAAAAGCAAAGCCATCCCTACTGCCTACACAAATCCTCCAATTAAACCTTTCCTTCCAACAAAAATAAAGCAATTTCATTTCATTTGTTTATCATAATTTAATTATTTTCCTTATTAGAACCAGCTTTATTTTAATGTTTTAGTCCTTTTAGGTGATGACTCATTCTGTAGATATTAGAGCAGCTTTCTGCCATGCCTTTACTTCTGCACATAATTAAAACACATTTGCTGTGATTATATTTCAGCACATACAGATCAACATGTATTTTGCTCTTAGGTAGAGAATCCCCATTGTTCATGTAATTACTAGGAGGAAATAATGCAAATGAGTCTGCTGGAGACAATTATCAGACTTGCTTTTTATACTTTATAATGTTATAAACAAGAATTGGCATTCGACTCGGGAGTGGACAGCAAATATTCATTTTATTGAGTGCTTTAAACACTTCATGGAATCATAGAACGCCAGGATGGAAGGGACCTCAAAGATATCTGGTTCCATCTTGACTGGCCAGAGCATGGTGAAAACATGGTCTAGACAAGGTGGCCCAGCAGCCTGAGCAGCTGAATCTGAGAAACATCCCATGTTGGGGAATCCACCACTTCCCTGGGGAGATATTCCAGTGGCTGGTTGTTCACATTGTGAAAATTAACCCCCCTCATGTTCACTTGAAATCTCCCATTACCCCTTGTCTTTTCCATGTGACTCCTGGTGAAAAAGGGGAATGGCTTCACTCTGACAGGTTTGGATTAGAGATTAGAAAGGAAATGTTCCCTGTGAGGGTGGGCAGGCCCTGGCACAGGGTGCCCAGAGCAGCTGTGGCTGCCCCTGGATCCCTGGCAGTGCCCAAGGCCAGGTTGGACACTGGGGCTGGGAGCAGCCTGGGACACTGCAAGGTGTCCCTGCCATGGCAGGGGTGGCACTGGATGGGCTTTGTGGTCCCTTTCAACTCAGGCTGATCCATGGTTCTAAGACCTTCCTTGCAGCTGCCATTTAAATACTGGAACACAGTGATAAATTCTCCCCTAACTCTTCCTCTCTGAAGGCTGAACTCAATCCCCCCCAGCCTTTCCCTGTATGGCACCTTCCCAGCCCTTGCATTGCCTTTGTGTCTCTTCTCTGGGCCCTCTCCAACCTGTCCAGCTCTTTTTTGCATAGCAGGGACGAAAACTGAGCCCAACACTCCCAACATTATCCAGGAGAGGGAAAATGACTCTGTCTCTGCTGGTAATGCCCTTGTTGGTGTCACCCAGCAGCCTGTTGGCTTTCTTTGCTGCAGCACCACTGGTCACTCACATTGAGCCTGTTGTCACCTGGCTTCAAATTAACAGAAGCTAAGTAACCACATCCTAATAATTTATCCAGTAGATACTAATTTATCTCTAAAATAACTTCTTAGATTTTCCTCCTGAGTTATACAGATCAAGGTTTCTCCTGTTAGCACACCTTAACAAACAGAATTGTGTATTGTGTGTCTGTGATAAAGGACATCACAACTATGACTCGGCATCTTTCTGCACAATTTGAATAAATAATCCCAGCAGGAAGAGGCAAGACTGGAGTAAATTCCACATGTAGAATACCTACTGAAACTCCTTCTTGTGTAGGATTTAGAAAGACCTTTAAATTATTACCTTTTTTTGTAGTTTGTAATGAAAATCTTTGAGCAGCATCACAGGATGACAAACATCCCCATACTGTCCCCTCCTAAATTACATTACATCATTCCCAGTGACAGGAGTCCCTTCCAGTTCCTCAGCAATCCACAATGAGCACAGAGAACTCTCACCTGTGAAGGCAACAATTTTCCCCCAGAAAACATCTTTGGAAATCAATAAACATGCTGTCAGGTGCCAAGGAACATGGAGCACAGTGCAGGAGGCTCAGGGGAGGATGGCACAATTGATTCCTATGCTCGGAGATTGCCAAGTGACAGGGTCACCCCACGGTGTCAAGGCCTCACATGCTCAAACAAATCTCTCAAGTTTTGTTTTCTCCCTTTTTTCCCCCATCATCTGGGGCACTGTGCATAAGGGAACATCCTGCTGCCTTCTCCGAGACTCATCTGGGATTTGTGATGAGGATGGTGCTGCACCACAGGGAGGGGGACAGGGCCACCACGGATGAAGGATCCCTTCCTCAGGGTCAAGCATGGATCTCAAGGCACCACAGGCAGCCTCCAGAACATAATCCCTTGGCTCTCATCACTCCAGGCTGAGTGCACGAACACTACAGGGGATCCAACTGCTTGTTATTTTCCAGAGATGGGAATATTGCATTTTCAAAACATATTTTAACCTTATATAGGAGGTCATTAAGGGTCAAGTTTTCATAAATGGCAAATATCACACGGGAGTGTGAAAGACGATGGACTGAGTTTTGGGAAGAGAAAAGAAATTATTAGACCTGAGATCTCCTTAGTTCTTTAACAGTCTCCTCCTAACAATTTCTTCCTGCTTATCTTTCACAGACCCTACCTTGACCAAAGGATTTTGGATTACAAGTCTTGATGCACAAACCCAGCCATGCTGTGCAAAGCCCTTTCTGGGATTGCTTTGAACATAATTCACTAGCAAATTAATTAGGCTGAATTTGCTCTCGCTGTGGAAATCTCCAGCCATAAATTTGATGTTCTTTTTGGAGAGATCTACTTGCAATCCATATCTGCCCCATATTTCTGCCCTTTGAGAAAAACACAATCAAAAGAAAGGATTCAGCTCTCTTCTGAACGTGCCATGGTGTCCTGCTGGAGTAAAAATTATTAAAATTGGAGATGCAAACAAACCAAAACCCAAGACAAAAATAAAAAAATAAAAAATAGCCATTTTAACCCTGCTGCACTTGTAGGCTCTGCCATCATTTCAAAAGCAGAAATACACTTAGATGTCTCAGCATGCTCTGAAGTAGCAAAATTTTGTCTATCCCTAAGCTGAACAGAAATCCAATATTATAATTATTCCAACATTCTAAGAATCTCCCCAAATGCCTGTATTGACAAAATTGCTCTTTGATGCTAAATCTTGATTTATATTTTAGTGATTTTTTTAAGCAAGGGAATGGGGAAAGAACTCAATTACATTTGTTCACATGGAAAGAAGACACATTTTTTGAGAAAACTAAAATTAAACTTCAAGAGCTTTGATATGTTTCCTTTTTTTATGCCTCCTTATATTATAAAAACAGAAACTAATTTTTAATTGATGTATATCTAAACTCCTCCAAGTTCTGTAGTACATATGTTTGAATTAAAATTAGAATTATTTTTGAAAGGCTAAGAAGTGCTACCATAGTTTAGCTCTGTTCAACCAAGCAGTGCCTGTGTTTTGAACTGACAGAAGCCTTTAAGTGCAGAAGCTTAGATAAGCTGATAAAGATGAAACCAGCCACATCTGCACTTACTTAGATCCAATTCAATTCAATTCAGCCCTATCACACTACAAATCTCAAATATTCTTGCACATTTTACAACAGCACTACTCTCAGGTAGTAAATAATAAACTTGCACAGATAATGAGACCTCAGACAGAAAGAGAAAACCCAATAGATTATTTCTTCATTCCTGCTTCCCAGAATATAAATTGCTACCACCACAATATATTAATTATTGCAACATAAAAATAATAAAAAAAATACTGAGTTAATAATTAGGAATTTCCCCTTTGACATGAAAAGAGCTTTATATTTCCAACATAAAATTAATCAGACCAGCAACATATTTTTTACATTGCCATGTCAATATGTTTGTATAAGATCAAGCACTGCAAATACAGGAAAAAGCAATAGTGGCAGGGACACCTTGCACTGTCCCAGCCCCAGTGTCCAGCCTGGCCTTGGCCACTGCCAGGGATCCAGGGGCAGCCACAGCTGCTCTGGGCACCCTGTGCCAGGGTCTGCCCACCCTCACTTCTTCCTAACCTCTGATTTAATCCACCCCTCCCATCCATTCACCTGTGTCCTTAATGAAGATATTAAATAACACTGGCCCCACACTGGCCCCTGAGGAACTTGTCACTGATAACAGCTTGCACAGCTCACTTTCCAGGAAACAAAGTAGGTTTGGGGTCCTTTTAGTCCAGCCCTGCATCTGAAGGTCATTGGTATTAAATACACTGGCCAGGCACCTTCTTTTCACAGAGCTAAACAGCTCTCTATGCACAATAGCAGAGAAATAATAATAGGAAATATAATAATAGGAAATGCTATATTCCTGCCACCCGAGCATTCCCAAACACCAGGGTAATCAGGACAGAAATGAGTCCATGCCACCACACAGGCCCATGGTGGCCAAACCCGTTGAGTAAAAGACTTTTAGCAATGCCTGGCCTAACACACTCGAGCTGCATTTTACCCTCCTCGGACACCAGAGAACAATATAAGCTCCAGATGTAATCGGCCCCACTGTGCCCTTACCAAAGTCACTGCAACTCCATAGTGCCAATAACTTTTGTGATGGCTTTTAATTAAAGCAAATGAACAATGAGATTAAAATGTAAATTACCAAAAAAACACCATTCAGATAATTCCATGCTGGTTAAAATTTTTTCTACGTTGTCGCCAAAAGCACACAGGTAATTTAGTATTTCAAACTGATTTTGCAAATAGATTAGCTGTTAATGTAAAATTGTTAAGCAAATCATTTCAGGAGAAAGCCATTCTGGGATACAGTCACAGGAAGAGGTTGCATATGCAAAACTAGGCTTTGCCCAATTGATTTCCAATTATAAAATCAGAGGCTCTAGAGTTTGTGGTTAATAGTCCTTCCCTTTAGCCTGAAAAAACAAACTTGCAGCTTGTGCTCCCAACAAATCCACATCCAACACTCCTCACTGCGTTAAGAATCGAGTGTGTCCTGGCACAGAGCAGCACGAGGGAAGCACAGCTCCTCACTGAGGGCCAGCCATGGAATCAGGGCTACAATGCCTCACTGATGACCAGCTGTGATATGGCAAATTGCTTCTCAGAATAAAGCTACAATAACGTCTGTTTGGGGAGAAAAAGATGCCATGGGCAGATTCTACAAGGGCTGAATAAATTTAAATGCCCATACTGTGTAATTGCATAATGTTATGTTTTCCTTTGCAGAAGGATACTAACTAAGAATTTCATATATTTAATCTGTTCATTCTTCAGCACCACGTGCAGACTGCCAGGACATCTGAGTCTCTTGTCTCATTTAATCTTTGTATGAAACTGTACAATTCTCAGGATGAAAAAAAACTTACTAAGTGTGCTCAACATAAGGACATTTTTCTGAGTACATGCTGCACCTTCATCATGGATTAAAGTGGCACAAACATGAGTATTCTTTGTCTACAGCAGACACAAATCAGGAAAATCTTTAATATATGATGTGCAGGAGCATTTGATTCACAGGCCTGCCTGTCTGGTTTACATTATAGCTTTATTCAGTGTACAAGCATCACATTTTAGAAACTAATAATTTTTTTTCTGAGTTCATAATTTTCTAATGAAATACTAATGCATCCATACATTCATAAACATTGCAAATCTTTTTCTTGGGGATCTAAATCCTGTGTTGTGCTGCATGATTACTCAAATAATAAATCACTGTTCCTCATGACAAGAAGAGAAGAATTGTGATCTATACAACTTGTCATCTCCATCACTGCTGTTTACAAATGAGTGCATTTAATGATTTAGCTGTTAGAAATTTCACCTTGTAATACTTGCTAAAACTTACTCATCTTCATTATTTTTTCTCTCTAAAACTGTAAAAACAAAACTTTTTCTAAAGAAAAATATTTTCTGGATAAATCATTACTTTCAGATCTGGGCTTGATTTTCTGCTGCATTATTCTGCCTGCACATCTATGAGAGTCAGCAGAGATGACATTTTTTGAAGAAGCAGGTTTTTCCTTGCTCTGCTCCAGCCCCTTTATCACCCATTCAAAGCTAGACAAAGTAATCTGGAAAACAGTGCCACAAATGCAGTTCATATATGTGAGCAACAGGTTTTTAATCACATATTGATAGTAGACCAGCTTGCGAGCCAGCAGTCAAATTTTGTGGTGGCATCACCCACAGATGTTTCACAGAAAGTCAGACACAGGGAGTTGTCAACCCACTGTGAATCAATTTATTCATTCTCACCAACTCTCCAGCCAATTTCCTCCTTCAAGGTGTAAATTAGCAATACAGATGTATTCTCTGAAAAGATCTCCAGCTCCAGGTTTTTAAGAGCAAGTTCAGAGCTTGTTGGCTCTCATCCAGTGTAGTATCAGTTTAACACTGGAGGAATTCTTCTTCAGGGAGCCACATCCCCAGCCTTGAAGCAACCTTTATAAACACGTATTTTTATCAGTTATTATGTCTCTACAGACCTGTCTTAAGACTTCATAGCCACAGTCAAGACCTGGTAAAGGACTGTTGGATTTTCAGTCACTTCCACCACAAGTATAGCTCCAAGAATTTGTCAGTGTCTTAAATTATGTTTGACATTGTTAAAACTGAGGACCAGAATTTGGAGGAGACCAACTATCCAGAACTACTGTGCAAAGGAGGAGCTTTAGTAATTTTAAGCTATGTAGAACAGTGATATACCATGTGCCAATTCAAGATGTATTCTCTCTGCAATGACCTCGGATGGAAGGAAAAAGGAAACTGGAAGCTGAGTCAATAAACTACCCAACAAAGTCATTAAAGGTCTGTGACGAGATGAGATGAGCAGAAACAAACGATAAACAACGGAATGTTAACATCTACTGCACACAGTCTAAGGCCTGTAGAGTAGAGCTGTGTCCTTGTCATTTGAGTTTACGGTGAGAATTTAGAGATCAAGAGAGAAATAAAACACAATCCCAGGATGGGAGAGGATGGAGGGGCCCACGGGGGCTGCTCTCCCTGCTCCAGCAGGGCCATCCCAGAGCACAGGGCACAGCAGTGTGTCCCTGTGGCTCTGCAATGTCCCCAGGGAGGAGACTGCACAGCCTCTCTGCCCCATCTGCTCAGGGCTGGCACTGCCCAGGGCAGCAGTTCTGCCTCCTGGGCAGGGGCAGCTCCTGGGCTCAGGCCCTGCCCGTGGCTCTGGGGCCGTGGCTGGGCCCGGGGCAGAGCCTGGGCCTGCTCTGCCCTCTGCACACAGGGACACACTGGGACAGACAGGAACAGACAGACAGACAGGGACACACAGACGGGGACACACAGGGACACACAGACAGACAGGGACACCCAGGGACACCCCAGGCTGAGGCCCTCTCAGCTGGAGCTCCTCTCCAGGCTAAGCAGCCCCAGCTCCCTCAACCTTTCCTGGGCACCGAGATGCTCCAGTCAAAAGAAACAATAAAAGTCTGTCAGATTCCCTACTACCCCTAATATTTAAAGGTTTTTTTTCCCCCTACCATTGCAGGGTGATATTAATAATGGTATAAATCAGTATGACTGATAGAAAGTATATTGAATTTACCGGCCTAATTATGCCTCACTTTGGCTTAACTGTGAGCACTGTGGAGAACAGACAACTAACCCCAGTAGGCTGCTCTGCTGTTCTGCCTTAGCGCTTGCAACATTGGTTTCTCTTGATAAAATATTTCAGAGGATCAAAGAAGAAGACTATGTAGGTAAAAATCAGCAATGAAAATGTTTCATTCACAACATACTTGTTACCCTTTTTTTTTTTTTTTAAGCTAAGACAGCTTGGAACAAAATAATTCCTTCCTGCTCAGAGATGCTGTAACATCTGTATTAATATGCATTGTTCTTGTGGTTTTGAAACCCCACAAAACTGAATCTAAAATAATACTACCCTGGACCCTGAGAAAGTATTCTGTACCTGTCACAATGGCACTGCTATATCTTTTTTTTTTCATATTCACCCCTTCTTCTAACATGCAGATAATAACAATCTGTGGCTATATAAACGTAAACACCAGAGAATCCATTTTAACCAGGGCACATAAAACAAATATACAGAGGTGTAGAGGCAAAGCAGCGCCTTACAGATGTAGGAAGCCATACAAATACACAGTTTACATGTTTATTACTACCAGTGTATTCTTGACTTACTCTTGCAAACAGCCTCAGGGTAGTGACTACAGCAGGGTGAGCATCAGCTAAATCCAGCAAAAGGGAGAAAAACAATACATACATTTTTCATTTTTCTCATGGCACAAGACTGAGCACTCTACTCTGGGCAAGAGTCCCTCAAGAGTATGAAGAATATGTGCTACAAATGGCTTTAGGGTGCTCATGAGTGACTGTTTCCTTTCCAGCTACAGGAAAAGCTTGCAATGGATTCTTCTGTCTCCAGGGAAACTTTTATAACTGTACCAAAATTTCAATATTATTTTGCAGATAGAATAAATTTGTTGCTGTAAACCTAACTCCAGATGCACAGATTTTATTTAAGCCGTATTTTTAGAACAAAGAAGTCAAAAAATCAGCTTTGAAGGGGTAAGCTTTTATTGAAATTAATAGGGCAGGACATGCAGCTGGCTGACGTATGGCTAATGTAGTACTTCTCAGAGCTTTTAACACACTTTGCTGATTGTTTGCTCAAGGCATATGGTTTGAATGAGCTGGGCAGTGCACATTGCAGCTGGCAGACTAGATATCCAAATCTGGCAATAAGACTCACAGTTATGTGGCACTAGGTATCAAATTTGCCTGAATTTTATGTTATGAATGCTGCCATAACCATGGAAATTTGAAGCTACTTCAGACTGTACTACAATAGACGTCAATGCTTCAAATCTTGCAGCAATAACTGCAGCTGACCCATGTGGTGGAAGAATAATCTGAAAAGGGCAAAAGTTTTTTTATAGAGCAAAAAAATTACAGCAAGCTTTCATTAAACAAACCCAGAAATTTCAAAATGGGCAAGCACCATTTTCTCTAGTGCACAGATTGGGAAACTGTGACAGGTGCTGTTCCAAATACACATTCATTTCAATCAAGCAAAGAATAGGTAATTTTTGGCAGCTTGTCCTGTTTTCCATTACCTCCCATAACCCAAGTCAATGGTTTCAGCCTCAGCTCTCATATTCAGGAAGGTCTACAAAACTCTCCAATACTATCTGAATACCATTTTTGTATTAATTTAATAAATGAAGCATCATTTTTGGACTCTCAGCATAATAAACTCTCATTTGCACTGAGTATATTCATAAATTCATGCTGTTAAAACTGTTTTCATCAGAAATGGGCAAACCTCCTGTGGAGCCCATTCATATTCCAGTTCTGAGCTGCAGGAGTGTGTTTGCCAGTCACAAGTGCTCAGTTATTATTGCAGAGTTTCCTTTATTGCTGCTTGAAAAGCCAATATAGATACTAAAAGTAACTCTCTCATCTCAGGGTACACACAACTGCATATTTCTGAGGATAAATTCACATAGTTTCAGTGAAGTGCATCCCATTTTTATGCCACATGAACCCAGTGTGATGAATTAAGATGAATACTAAGAGGAACAGAGAAGCAAGTTCCCTCCTCCAGACCTGCCCAGCTGTGTCAAAGTCTTGGTAATAAAAGGTGTGTTTGTTGTAATGCAAATGTTCACTGAGCTCCAAGAGAATTCCAAGAACAATGGATGTCTCAAACAAACAAGCACAGCAGCACAGAGTCTCTATTCAGCTTATTAATCTCCTAAATTTAGAAAGAAACTAATTTTCTGAAAGTCCTATTTCCAACAGAGAAAGTCTCATCCATTTGTGAGGCTGACCAGTATGTTAAATAACAATGGATATTTTGGGGGTTTTTTTAAGTAAAAATAAATATTAATTCCTTTGAAATCTTCCTTTTTGCTATTCCCACAATCCTTTCTCCCCACTTCCTAACTTGTCCTAATGATAATACTGAACATGGAGTCAGCACAGATATGCTGCACTTGGACATATTGAAAGTAAATGGCAAAGGATTTAAAAAAAAAATTATCTCTCTCAAACTTCAGTTTCCTTATCAGCATAAAGCAATGCAGAGAAGGAGAAAAATAAGTATGAGGAGCAAAGGTTTCCTCATCTTACAAGAGAAGTGCTCCACTAAGTTCTTGAACCTTTTGAAGCTGACCCTGAGCAACGAATTGAATGTGCAAAGGACACTGTTTTACAGGACAAAAGGACACAAAACACAACAAAAATGTCAAATGCACTGAAGTGAAGTTTGTGGAAGCTCATTTCAGTAGCAGGGAGGCACAATGCAGCTGGGAAAGGTGCATGGTACCGTTTCTAGCTCAGCAAATAATGCAGAACTTGTACAAGCTCACCCAGCAGCTCTTTAGAGAGATGTCACTACATAGGCTCTGACTTGTGCCACCCCTCTGACTTCCCTGCTGTGGCCTTTGCACTATCTGCCCTCTAAGGGGGATCTTTTCATTATTTTAAATTTCTATTTTAAAAACTGAACACATTATCAGCCCCAACACTTGACAAGATGTGCAAATACGCATTTTGTAGGTAATCTGCAAGGCCTGGTTTGCAGACAGGCTCAAAGCCTGTGCAAGCTTCACAGGAAACACTGACTAATGTTAAGACCATCTATATATAAAATAGTCTGAGATATAGTTCAAAGAATATTGAGAGGAAATAAGGAATGCTAGAGGTCATCTCACCTACAAAGAAGTGCCATCAGGGGATGACAAAATTTGATTTCCTAAGCAATGCCCAAGTTATTGAGCTCACAGGTGCAGGTGAGGTCAGCTCTAGCACTAATCTGGACATTGGCACATGGCTTCTGAGAGTCACAAAGACCGAGAAATCCACCAGCAGCTTCAGCAACTCTACCTGAATTCTCTCTAGCTCTGAAACAACGAAATGCCTTTGTCCAGGCTGGAAAAGAGCTACCAGCCATCAGTTTTCACCAATGTGAGCTTCCACATCACTGGGGTGTAAAACCAGCCACACTCTCTCACAAAGATCATAAGGGACAGGGTTCCACAGGCAGCCTTCAGAGAAATAGGAAACATGTTGATAGTGTCCTCACCCCATGTTTTACCCATGTGATTAATGTGAAAAATGCGTATTATACGATTGGCTTTTCACAAATATTAAAATGAATATTATATGTGTTATGTTAGAAAGTTATACTGTATTACTCCTTTTCAGTAGTGTGTTAAATATAGTTTTAGGCTATAACATAATATTAAAATAGAAACTATGCGATGTAAAATACTTTTTCTAACTAGCTGAATAAATTCTTTGCACAGAGATAACAGCAACAAGACACCAAAATCACCTAGGGAAGAATTATTGCCTCCTTACTGGGGAGGACCAGACTTAGTGGGGACCAAGATGGCTGATTTACAAGATGAGGAGGGGAGGCTGACAATAACCAGAAAACACCCTTTGTTTAAAAAGAATTTTTGAATCATGTATGAGATATATGAATATGCAACAAGATATTGCTTTTAAGGGTTAATCCTTCATTAGTGAGCCATGCTTTCAAGAGGAAGGCATCCAAACATTTGTAACTCTTTGCTTTTACTGTCCTTTATTGTCCTAACTCTGATTGCCCAAATTCTTATTGCTCTGATTTGTAGTACTATTTTATAACCATTGCATTACTATTAAACTTTTAAAATTTTAAAACAAGTGATTGGTGTTTTTCACAATTAGGCAGGTATTTCAATTCCTCTCCCCAGGACAGAAAGCTGAACAGCAGCTCCCACCCTTCTCAATTCCCTCCCCAGTTACACCTTTCTCTTTATTCCTGGTCTTCGTTGTGCTCATGACATTCAATTTTGCTGTGCAAAGGTAAGAACTTTCAGAACAGAGCCACCTCAGACTGTCAGGAGCCCTTGGAAGAAGGTCCTTGCTCCTCTGGAGAAGGAATACTGGCCTGAGCTACGAGCCTGACTCAGGAGAGGCTCAAAAACCAAAGTTGTGTTACACCTGCTTTCTACCTTCACCTAAATTCCACACAGAGAGAGGTGATCTGAGCTTGTCCCATCAGCAAATAAATCCAGCAGATTATCAAAACTATTACCTCATCTCCATTGCTGTTTTAACTCAGCCTAAAAATATAACTTCTGCACTGAGGGCTTTTGTTCTTTCTTGGGGTTTTTGGGGTTTGTAAAATCATACTTGCACCAGATTTAAAAAGCCAATTACTGAATATCCCATTTTTACCAATGTTTTCACAGTGAATTAAGGCTATAATTAACAAAAGATTCACTAAGCATATTATCTTAGAATTCAAGTGTTATAACTGGAAGAACTCAGTGGATATATTCATGGTAATGCAAAATAGAAAAATCTTGACCAAAGCACATAAAAAAACAAATTCTGACCTCAATCATCAGACTTTACATAGGGCAGCCATGGAATAAACTAGCTTACTGAAAATGGAATTTTAAATGATCCAAAAGCTAGTCATGAAGAATGAGCATATTCACACCATAAAATTCTGAATTATGAAATGCTGCATTTAAATATGCAACTAAAGTCAAGAAGAACTTTTAAGTTAGAATAGAAAAAAAAATCTTCCCTGAGCCATCTAGAGTCTCCTTTAGCTTAAGCACAGTGAACATGGCAGCTATCTTGCTGGGTTATACACTACACTACAGAGTCCTGGTGAATTATTTACAGCTGGGGACTCAAATGCTCTCTCAGTATCATCTTTCCCTGGGTTCTGTACTCACCAGAGCCCTTGATACTGAAATGAGAATAGAAATGAGAATGTTCAATTCCACAACAAAAATGGAGGCTGAAAGGTTTCAGTGTAGGTCCAGCACAGATTAAAGTGTCTGCTCAGCCTGAAACCAGTCCTGAGCTTTGTATCTGCAGTCCCTTAGGGCTTCCTTGTCTCCCCTTCAGTGTGATTTATGTCAGAAAGTTTGGAATAAATTAACTGTTCTGCTGGGTATTGCAACTGAGAGGAATCTAAAGACATTCTGATTTCTTTCTTTATTTTCCTCCCCCTCACATTTATTTTGCTCAGCACAGTAAGATAAAACCTGCATCAAGATGTGGTTTGGAGTTCTAAGTGGGTAAAAATAAAACTATTTAGAAAGGCTGTAAACTCCTGCTATAAGCCAGTGTTTAAATAATGTATTAGACATATCTATATATACACAAAGACACAACACATGCACTTAGACTAATATACAGTGTGTGTGTGTGTTCCCTTGCAGTTCTGTATTAATCAAATGAAATATTCTGTAGTAGAAATACAGTACTAATAACTCAAAATAGCACTTCTGTTCAAGCTGCCTTGTACAAGCTTGTTTGAGTTCTAATTGTGTGCTGAAATTCTCCCCTTTAATGCCTAGGTCTATTTGAAGGTTAGCTTTTGGTCCCATGGAGATAAAGGAAAATGTGCCAACATTTGAGAGATTTGATTACCTGTATAAAATTATGCTTGCTCATTTTTCCTTGGCAAGATACTCTTGGGGAAAGTTATATTAAAAAGAGGATAGAAATAGTGTACATCCAAAGAAAATATTTTCCAATTATGCTTCACAAGATACAGAAAGTATTACTTGTTATGGAGGATTATGAATGAGATAATTACTGAGAGCCTAATGTACCTAAAGCTACAATAAAGGACAGAGAAAATCATTAATAAGTAGTTATTGACTGTTCTTCCTGCTCTTTGTAATAAAAGGCCAGAACAGTAGCAAGGACAAACCTTTCCCCAGTTTGGCTGTGACAGGTTATACACAACAATACCTTTTCTACTTACGTGGCCCATCATTAATTCCTATAAGTGAAACCATAGCAGCTTTGATTTAGCAGACAATACACTTTATACCTCTCCAAACATCCTTAACAAGAAATGTTTCATATGAAGAGTCAATTGAAAACAGTGGAGATTTAGAAATACACAGGATGAACGTTCTCTCTCTTAAATGATTTCATTGCACGCATTCCTAATGAGCAATCTGCACTTCCAAAGGATCCAGACCAGTGCTCTGTTGGTAATGCACAGAATGACAAAACACTTTAAAGGATGTCTCATTACCCCTTTTTGATACTCTGATGAAATAAATGATAACCCAATTATTTCTGAGAAGCCCAGTAAAGAATGTTTGAGCTCCCACATTCAGGATTTCAATACAGGTGTGATCAATAGGGGTGATTATAAAATAAAGGATTTCTGAGTGGCTGCAAATCTTTTCTTATTGCAAAGCAGAACATGGTACCACGTGCAAAATTACCTTCAGTGCATTCTCTTTTTATTTTTCCTCTTTCCCTTTCAGCTCCCAATCCTGCTGCACTGAGGATGAAGGCACAGACACTAGAGAAAAGTTCAGCAGCATTTCTAAAAGAATGGGAAAGGTCATGAATATTACAGGGGTCAATCTATGTGGACTTGCAGTGCCTGAAGGAGCCAACAAGAAGGATGGGGAGAGACTATTTACAGGATCCTGGAGAGACAGGACAAGGGGGAATGACTTCAAACTGATGTATTTAGGTTTAGATTGCATATTAGGAAAAAAATTATTCCCTGTGAGGGTGGGCAGGCCCTGGCACAGGGTGCCCAGAGCAGCTGTGGCTGCCCCTGGATCCCTGGCAGTGCCCAAGGCCAGGCTGGACACTGGGGCTGGGAGCAGCCTGGGACAGTGCAAGGTGTCCCTGCCATGGGAGGGGTGGAACTGGATGATTTTTAAGGTTTCTTCCAACCCAAACCATTCTATGAAACTTGCCCTGGGCTGAGCCCAGCGTGGGCATTCTGCCCCTCTGGCCCTCAGCCAGAGCCCAGCTGCAGAGCTGCCCCAGCCTGGGCAGCACAGGAGGGACCTGGAGCTGCTCAGAGAGCCCAGAGGAGGCTCCAGGAGGAGCAGAGGATGGAGCAGCTCTGCTGGCAGGAAAGGCTGGCACAGCTGGGATTGTTCACCTGCACAGGAGAAGCTTTGGGCTGAGCTCAGGGTGGCCATTCTACCTGACAAGGAAGCCACCCAAGTGCTGTGGTTTTCTTGTGCTCCTACACTTTCATGCCAGAAAGAGCAACAGTTTCCCTAATTAAACCCCTGCCCTACGGGTTATTGTGGTCCCCCTTAACAGAAATCCCTTCAATATTCCCTCACACACCTACCAACTTGTTCACACATCACACACACACCAGTTTTCATCTCAGTGTAGTCACTACTCTTTGTTTCACCTCCCTGGCTCCACCAGACCCTGCATAAACTTCATTTTTGACTTTACAATAAATACATTAGGATGGACTGGATGCCTAGTGAAAGTGGCAAACAGAGCCTGGTTTAGAGTTGGAAAAGTATCTCCTGTCTTATCCAGTTATTCAGCAAGAATTACAGATGTATTCCTGATTCTGAATAGATGTCTGAGGGATAAATACTGCCTCAGCCATGCTATGGCTTTTCTCACTCTGTGAGTATAAAACACATGCATTTCATTCCCCATTCTGCAATGAACCTCCTTTCTCAGGGATGACCTCCAGCCTGACAGAGCAAAGTTTTGCTTTACTATCCATCAGTCTGTCCCCCACAGAGAATTGTCTGCTACAGGATCTGTGCAGAATGCATTTAGATAGAAACACTTACTGAAAAATTCCCTTAAAAATCCAAATATTTGGTTTTGCATACAGACTGCTCAGTTCCATGCAGTCCTTGGCTTATCAGTGATAGGCAGGAACAAGCAGGTGGTCTTTTGGAAGGGCAGAATTTAGATCAATTACAAAATAATTATTTAATGGAATGATCAGTGCCATTGCTTTCTACACAGAAAGAGAAGACTAATGTTGCCTGACAATTTAGTGTTGTCCATTTTCTTTATTTATTTTTGAGCTATGATAACTCCACTGGCCAGTATATTCAACATATTGAAGTATGCACATATTTCCTATTATATCTCATTTCAGTGATTAATAAATTAAATATCTCAATTAGACAACAACAGCTTTGAGGCAGGAATTGTTTCCTACTCAACAAAATGGATCAAAATTTTAGCCAAGGCTTCTTGATATAAATGGCAGCATTAAGAGTTTTCACATTTCCTGCTACTTGGTGCACCAGTCCTCATGGCGAGGGTGCTTTGAGGGTATGGACAATATTTTAAAAATTTGCCCAAGAAACAATTTTACATTGAGCTTTCTTTTAAAAAAACCCATAGTTTAAATATCTGTTTGGTCTTACAGACCAAGTAAAATCCTGGTATATTATTTAAAATATTAAAATAACTTCCATTTGCTCATATGAAAACTCAATAAAAAGTCCTTGTACATTTAGAGCACTAAAGTTCTCAGTTCATGTGGGATAGACAAAAGCATAATCAAGACCCATTAATTAGCAGAAATAAATGAACAAGTTGGAAATACTGTGTTGGCACTAAGTCTTGTTTTAAATTACTTTATGCGAAGAAAGAAGTACAAGCATTTTCCCTTTGCCTCTGGACACTGTATTTTCTTGTAGGTATGGCAGGACAACACCAGAAATTGCAGCGTGCCAGTGGTCTGTGGAAATGCTTTAGACTGAATAATAATTAGAGAACAGGTGGCCTGAAAAGGAGGCAATTTACAATTAAAAAAACAAAAAAAGGAAATAAGACTGTAAGACTGAGAAGGGAATAGCAAGATATCAGGTATGTCAGTAATTCCACTTAGAACTTTATTCTGCATTCTGTTTTCTGTATTCTTTAACTACTTTATTCTGCCAAAATACAGCAGATTTTTAATAAGCTCTCTGAGGTGAGCACTAGGAGATTCTGAGCTTTTTGCATCATGCTTTAATACACAGGTTCATGCTGCACCAATTCTGCTGCCAATTATTCCACGCTAATTCAAAAAAATCATACAGTGGTTTTGCCCATTCGCTTTAAAATCCTGACTGTGTGGGTTGGGTGTACAACATGTCAAATAAAATGCTAAATAGATCCTGATGATGATGCTTGAGGCACGATGACCTCAGGAACATCGGGCTGGGAGAGGTGTGCTTTGGACAGCTCCTCTGTCCTCCCTGCGCTGCACAGCTGGGCGCCCACCACTGCTTCTGCCCATACCCAAATCCCCTTTTCTCCCTGGCAGCAGTACCCCTACTGCACACACGCAGTTCCCTCAGCCAGGGAAAGGAGAATTAGCTAATGTGGCTTCTGGATAGGAACCAGCAAACGCCCCGGGCCCCTGAACCGCCCTGAAATCCCTTTTGCCGGCTGTGCCTGCAGCGCTGCTGCTCTCCTCCAGTGATGCTCTGTGAGCCAGCCTTTTATTCCAGCACATTCCCAGGCTGGAGCAAACCTCAGCTTTGCCTCTGCTCACCAGGGGCTGGGTGGGAAGCAGTTGCTGAGCTCAGAGCCCGGAGCAAGGAAAGAGATGTCTTCTGTGGCTCCTAATGATTCCTGCGGTTAATTCGGGAATGCCATTGACAGTCTCCAGGGAGAGCTACACTTACTTTTGCTTAGCTGCTGGCATGACTGCTGTAAAATAAAGGCTTTAAAAGAAATCCTTGCAGGGGAATTTTTACACTAACAGGGAGTCCTCGGGAAAAAAGGAAAGTTATGAAGTACTCTGTATCACTACATGTGTTCCTCGGGGATCACTGAGAGGCTATTCAATCATATTAATATTTGCCTAAATATCTTTAGGAAAATTATCTGCATTTATTTTACAATCCTACATGCCTCACACATTGCTTGCAAATAATAGTTACCTTTAAACACTGCCTAAAATATTTATTGCAGCAAATTATTTCTGTAATGAAACTGACACCGTAAACTGCCCAACATCAACATCCATGGCTTTGTCAAAAAAACCCCACAACCAAAACCAAAAGCCAAACAAAAGACCCTCAGCTGTGAATTCCTTGGTCTGTTGCACCACACACAATGTGGCTCCCTTTTTCTTCTTTGAGTTTATCAGAATAGGAAGAAAACACAACTTTTAAAAACAGAACTTTCAAGACATGTAATTTATGCAAACTCATTATTTTCACTTGAAAACTTATTTTTCTTGTGATTCCTGTGATTGTATATTTATTACATCCTAAAAATACAATTCTGTCCAGCAGCTACAAAGCCTTTCTCAGGTGTAGCTCACTTCATGAGGTATCACCCACCAGAGCTCCACAGCTCCTACTGGAAGCCTACAGCCACCAAAGGAATTGGTCCCAAAGCATTTCTCATTTTAATACAAAATTAAGGTTTCTGTCACACAGATCCATGGCACATTGAAGAATATCCTGTCTGGATCTGAGAAGAATAAAATTTCCCTTTCACTTCATGGGTTGAAAGACACATCCTGGCACTTTTGGGAAATCACAACTACCTGAGAGCTCATGGATGGATGGGAAATATGCTTGTCAAGTTCAGCAAGGACAAACTTTTAGCAAAAAACTCCCCTCACAATTGGCACTAATTGGTAGTTAAATTGACAACTGGAACTGAAGCATCCTGACAGCACGAGGGGTGGGCCCTACAGGTAGAAATTGAAAACCATTTACTGAAGCAATGTTGGAAAGATTAAACAATCATAGGGCATCTCAGAATATCATGGGGAGAGCTCAACTCAATTTTTCATAGTGTCACTTCACCATTTTGCATGTATGCTTGGACAACATTTCACTCAGAGGAAGATAAAGTTTTCAGATCAATATATTGAAAAGCACACAAGCTTCTAATTCTTTACAAACAAACAAACAAACTGCTCAATATTAGCCACTCTTTTTTCAGAATATCAGAGATTTTTGTGGCTCTTGAACAACATGACCAAGAAGCTTAAGTGAATAATGTTAAAATAGCTTATACCATCCCTTTTTATTAAAAAAAAAAAAAAGGAAATTTAAAATAACCACCAATCCCAAACAGAAAAAAAGAAAAAACAATCAACCAAAACCCCTGCCCAACTTTTAAGTTATTCTTCACGTCATAGACCTTTTCCTACTCCATGAAAGAAAACACAGGCAGCTGAGGAGGTGCTTGGTGTTTTGCAGTTTGACCCTTTAAGATGCTGGATTCATAAGTAACTGATAAAATGCCTCTTTGAAGTTATTACCAGTCCTGTTCTATAGCTGATGTTCAAGGCGTTTAACTTGTTTCTCTGCTTAAATTGTGGTTATATCACGCCCCAGGCTGGAGATGAAGGAGCATGAAAGTGTTCAACTGTATTCAGTAATACTCCCAGAAATATACAGAAATGAGATTTTCAGTGTCTGGAGATATGCCTTGTTTATTAAATCTTAGAGAAATCAGTAAAATACTTTTTACACTGTAGTAGAAAATGTAGACACTGTTGGGTCAGTCAAACTGTTATTGCTTAAATGTATGCTTTATATTGAAATTTCTTCTTGGAACTTGCTCTCAGTTAAAAAAGAAACAAATGAAATTTGTGCAGGCTCAGGAATACTTTTTTTAAAAAAAAACAACAATACTTTTATCAGATTTCTATAAAATGTTGTCTGCTATATTTATTTTCTTTGCAGTAACATTTAATTACAGAGAGTTTTTCTCAGCTAGTTGTATTCCTGTTTACTAAGCTGATTGAGACTATGCAAACTGGAGCATTCTGTGCAGTACACAGTCACCTCTTCCCTTTCAAAAACACAAAAGGCAGGGGGAATTCGTATATTTCATAAAGAATGCAGTAACAAAATAATTGATACATTGCAGCTTCTGGGAATTTATTAAACTTAAGTAGAAAACTTAGTGTGTAATTATGGTTGCAAAATAACAACAAAAATCTAAGGCTCAGAAGGCAATGTTGACTTTGCAACATTTCAGATACTGAATATTTTATGGCATGCATTTAAATCATAGAAAAACATACAAGTATGTATTACAAAAAAAAGAGTAGAATCTATTTAATATGGTGTTGTGATTGCTGTGAAAACTTTACCAATGTAGGATTATGCTCTAATGTAATTAATGCAATTAATGTAGGATTATGCTATATCCTATGAAACTGATGCTAGGACTTTGCTACTCCTACATGTCCCAAGGATTTTTTTCACTCAGGGAAACAGCGTGTAATTCATCCCTCAAAATACTGCTACCCTTAGTTATACACATTTCTGGTTTGCATCACTTGAGTACACAGTATTTTCAGGCAGCCATCATAATCACAAGCTCAGGGCAGGAATGAAAAGCCAAATGTGAGGAAGGAACTTGTTTAATTAAAACCTTGTTTATTTTGCCTGTTTGCACCACTTGTGCTTCAACAGAACTAGTCATGATTTTTAAAAAGCAACATTTTACCATTTCCTGGTGGAGACAGAAAATGCATGTTAGCAAAGAAATCGAGGATTGCACAGAGCATGGATAATGTAGAACATACAGCTCCAAGCTATTTATAAGTGCTCTCTGCATTTCCAGGTTCAGGTTCTACAGTAGCTCAGCCTGAAGCACTTGATGTGAAACCAGGATGCCTCTCCACTGCTCCTCCTACAGGAAAATTGTTTCTCCTCTACAGCCCTCAACCCAAGCCCAAACATCAAGGGAAAAATCTCTGTTGCTCCAAACAGCAAAAGTGGCCCAGCTCCCTCATCCCACAAACCATACAAGAAAATCTGCATTGAACGGAGTGAAAAGAGACAAACCAGGGATTCAGAAGCAGTCAAGGTGGAAAACCTCCCTGAGCTCACCACAACCTGGCCGTGCTTTCTGAGCCTCACCAAGAGTCTCACTGGTTTCCTCCCATCCAGGGTTTTCAGAGCACCTTATCCAGAGCCCTGGAGCAGGCATAGGTGTGCCACAGGGGCCGCTCTTCCCTGCCACACTCACTTCCCAAATCTCTCCTCAAAGACAAAACAGGCAATCTATTTCTTTGGGACTGGAAACAGGGAAATCAAATAAGTCTGGGGGAGGTTCTTGGACAACTTGGGAAGTATTGCCAGTGGAGGGGTGTGACACAGACAGCATCAACCTGAGTGACTGCTGTTGGATTTTTGTGTCTGGACGTAAATTTGGATTCATTTATTTGTAAGCCAGAGAACATAAACACAAACAAAACTTTTGTGGCCTTCATTGCCGTTGTTCTCTCCATGCTTTGTGAGGTTTAACAAAGACAAACAAGTGCCAGATTCTGCACCATGGATGGAGCACCCTGGGTGTACAGACAGGCTGGAACAAGGAGCTGGAGACATGACACAGGAAGGGTGCTGGCACTGCCCAGGCTCCCAGGGAACGGACACAGCCCCGAGGCTGCCAGAGCTCCAGGAACATTTGGACAGCACTGGCAGGGATGCCCAGGGGGCATTGCTGGGGCGTCTGGGCAAAGACAGGAGCTGGACTGGATGATCTTTGTGCATCCCTTCTAACTGAGGAGATTGTATAATTCTAATTAAAAACAACTGCTATTACATTAACTATCCCAGATTTTTGCTTAAAAACATCTATTAAACCCAGTCCTAACCCGTTTAAAGCATCACGAACAACACATGTTCCATAAAACAGGAGCTGCAGAACCCCAAATGCAGCTTCCTAATGCTTTTTCACTTTATTACCTCTGTCATTGTGGATTCAGAGGCTGTCTCCTGTGAAAGAACAGTGGCATTTGCTAGAGCACAGATTTCACAGCACATCTGCTGTGGTGCTGTAAGAGCATGCAGAGGAGATGGAGAAGATGCAGCAGTGTATAGCAAGTGGAAGTTCTACCTAACTAATCAAGTCCACAGGGACAGCATGCAGTGTCACAAGACATATCACTCTACACTTGAATGAGGTTGTCAGCCACGGGGAGGCTGCAAGCTGCTGACAGCACTGTGCAGGACGGGGAGGCTTCTAAAGGAGACACAGAAGCTTTGTAAAGTGTGTACCTGCTTCTGTGGGTGAAGGGGGAAAAAAGAAATGAAGTACAAAAGGGTATTTGCAAATCTGTCACTTGGTGATCCATTGCTGGGAATAAACCCAAACTCATTTGACGTGTGTTGAATGAACACAAAAAAGGTAACTGTGCAGGTTTCTCCAAATGCACATATGCATTTCTACAGATGCAGATCAAAATAGTATGGGTATGGGTCTTAATAAGAATTGTATAAATCAGAATAATATAGAAGGAATCAGAACATATAGGATTTAATAAGAATGATATAAATCATAAAGAGAATGTCCCAAGGAGGGACGCAGAGCATGAAGCTGTGCCAGGGAATGGTTATGCTGAAAATCAGGGAAAGGTTCTTCCTCCAGAGGCTGCTGGCACTGCCCAGACTCCCCAGGGAAGGGGCACAGCCTCGAGGCTGCCAGAGCTCCTGGGGTTTTGGACACCAGGGATGCCTGGGGGGATGGTGGAGGTCTGGGCAGGGACAGGGGCTACACTGGGTGATCCTGATGGATCCCTTCCAACACAGGATATTCTATTCCATGATTCTATGAAAATACCATGTGGCAAAATAAATACCATATGAATAAAGCCCAAAAAAATTAAGTTAAAAACTAGAATATTTGTGGCTTTTTATACGAAATCTCATAAATTCAGAAAGCACTTCTTTATAGATGTTTGAACTCGAGTAGAGTTGCTCATTTTGAGCTTGATCCTACCAAACATAATGACAAAAACTGGCATTAAAAGTGCATATAGCTCAAATTCATTCTAAGAGGTTCAAGAATGAAAGCGAAAGATTTGCTCCGGTCCTTTACTCGAGTCATTGAAGAAAGACACCACACTTTAAAAGGTGTTCACATTAATTCCTCCTATTAGTCTCACCCCAGTTTACTTCATTTATTAGAGCAAATACACTGGGAATGCATTTATTACTCTATATCCATGCAGAACAGCAATGAACAAGCACCTTTGAAGTGTGTGCAGTTGCATTGCAACGCTTAAAACTCTGGAGAGGACTCTTTATGTCTGGAAGCTGTTTCCCCTGCTCAAACTGAGCAGTTTAATAAAAGATACTACAGACCTCTGTAATCCTGTCTTGCTACATTTCCCTGCACTTCACAAACTTTGGTATGAAACCCTTTTAACCAACAGGAGGAACACTCACTCTCTGCATTCAGGCTTTTATTTGCAAAGTGATTTGTGTTCTGTTTGTATCCTATAAAATTAATCTCAGTTTTCAATTTTATTTTTCTGATATATTCCATCAATTCCATTAGGACCAAATGCTTCTACTCAGTGCCTTCCATCCAATAATATGAAAACCATTATTTAAGTATCAGTGCTATTCTGAGCAGTTCTTGAGAGCTGAATTTTCAGGGGGTTTTAATAGTACATTTGAGAACAAATTCTGCTTGTGTGTGTATTGTTTCTGTTTGTGCAAAACTTATTTCTGTATGTATTCTAAAAAAGCCCCTAATTAAATATTTGTACAAAACATACATGAAAAGCACCAGGTTCACTCTACAACAGTGTAGAGACAAAAAATGCAACCAAGATCTACATAATTACATTTGCTTCTAGAATGTTTTCTTTGAAGCAATTAACCACCAAATAAAAGATTTGTTTGAAGATTATACTAGAACTTTCTACATGTAAAAAGCACATAGCAATCAATACTGACTATGTAACAGGACAAAAGCACATTCATATCCAGAAAATGCAGCAAAAATGGGGCAGACATTTGATATGACTCTCTCCACAATGTTAAGCCTCTCTGCACTCACTATATCCTCTTTTACTGTGTGTCCTTCATTCAAAGTCTGGCAAAAAAAAAAAAAAAAAAAAAGAAAAAAGAAAATCAAGGTAAGTCATAGGGCAGAAAAAATAGTTAATAAAGTCCTGGAACAAAGGAGGTACCCCAGGTGTGCAAATCCTTTGGCAGGGGAGAAGCTCAGAAGGCTTTAGGAAGAGTGCGAGTGGAAAAGGCAGGAGGAGGAACCAGGTAAGTGCAAATCCACTGCGAGTTCTGAAAAGGAGGTTATTTTTAAATTGCAGTGCATAAGAAACCAATGAGGGTGACAGAGGACAAACCACAGCCCAACTTCACGGAAAAGGAAAGCATTTTGCTTGTGACATTCTGTACACCCTTAAGTTTTGGGAAGGATTGTCAAGAAGTATAATTGAGGGAGTCTCTGCTTTCCAGTCAGGAAGGATTAAGAGCAGCTCTGAAAGCTGTGGAGTACCTCTGCTCCCACTGGCTGCACACCAGCCTGAAAGCACTCTCAATACTCACAAGCCTTAGGAAAGAAAAATAACTCAGAAATATGGATGATTTTTCTGGAGAGGGAGAAAAAATAGAGAGAAGAATTCCAAAAATATTCTATGTCGTTCTAATGAATAAACCAAAAATTCCTCCCTATGGGAACAAACTTTGCTTCTTGCTCATTTCCGTCTATAACATGCAGTGTTTTAATTATGCAGCAGTCTCAACAAATAGAGTGTCACAGCATTTTAGCTAATTCTATTTAAAATGCCAGCAGAAGATGGGATAATGTCTTCCTTGGTTTGGCTTAGTTTAACCTACCCACTTCTATTCACCAATGACTCAAACAATTCAGGATATTATAACCACCTAAAAACCCCTTAAAATAGTAGAAATATTTAGACCTGGATATACCCTGTAAAATCAAAATACCACAAAGTACAAACCCAGGATTCTCCTCAGCTACTCAAAATAATTTTAAAAGCTCGACTAAAATATTCCAGAAAGAATGGGTTGAATAAAACATTTTAAGATGTGAAATATGCACATTGCTGTCTCTGTGAAATTGCGATACGTTACTAAGCCCAAAAAAACAAATGAGAACAGATACCAAACAGCTGATATAAATGTAAATTGACACAGCACCAAAAGTCACTGGATAGAAAGCTCATAACACCTTCTGACCCTGTCTCACCTGGAAAGTGGCTACACTAGGGAAGATTTGGGAATGCACTTGATCTATGTTCTCTTCAATAATAGAATAGAGCTATTGACAGTCCCTATATTATACTATATGCTATTCATTTATCCATAGAAATTCCAAGATTACCATGAAATTAACTGTTATCCATCATTTTGTCTAGATTGTTTTTTTACTCAACCTCAGTAGCCACCTAGTAAGACAATAGTGCACTTGGTTGTTCAGAAGGAATTGAACTTTAGTGATAAACAATTAAGGTATTTATACCTGCTCACTGCAAACATGCATTTATGAACAGATCATTCTTTTCTAAGAATAATTCTGAGGATAATTCATCCCTGATGGATACAGATGGCTCATACAAGTGCAAGGCTGATTCACTGACTGGAGGTAACACCCTGAGTTTTACAGGCTACAGAATAAACTAATGCATGGCAACAAGCAAAGCTTTAGGGCAGCAGAAAAGCTGTGACACTGAAAAATATGATGATTTGCCTTGTGTTATCTTCCTAACACTGACATTAAATTAAAAAATCCATGACAATAATGTTGTTTCATATGTGTGCATAGACCTCCATATAAACTAGGACCTCATAATTTGCTGTACAGTCCACACTTTCTTTTTTTGGTTCTTGTTTTTTTTAAAAATCCTCAGAGCATAAACAACTTGATTCATCAGACTGGAGATAGAACATGACCTATAGGTGTAACAACCTTTAGGAATGCACAGGAACATATTGCAAAGAGCTGCTTGGGTAAAATATCTTCAGCTGACAGAGGTGAGGAGTGGTGACTAATGATACAAAAGAAAGGATGTGAACATGCTTGTGGGGTTTTTTGACAAATGAAATATGCATATTTTTGTTGGAAGTAGCAGGTTAGCTAACTAGGAAATTGTGTCCTTACAATCAGGAACATTTAAAGCACAAATCTATGGATATTAGAGAACTATTTTGGAATCACAAAGCACCTCAGTCTGAAATTCCTTAGAAGAGCCTGAATGACCGAGGACCTTCTCATGTCACACATTTATACATTCAGAGAAAAAAACCCAAATCTTGCCTTACCCGGCCAACTAGGATTGGTTCAGGTCCAGAAAATTCTTCCAATACAAACATTTGATTCCAAACCCAGCCTCTCTTGGAACGGTGCAAAACTCTTTGTTCTTCATTTAGCCTTTTTAGTCCTGTACTGGATCCACTTGGTAGTACTTGAGATTGATTCATTGGAGCCATATAAATGGAAGGAAGGACTGTAATCCATAATATTATTAATGGAGTCCATGTATCCGTAAGCATTTCCGTTAGTCTTTCTGGCATCGTACCACACGCTACGCAAATCACCGCAGAAATGAAATTATTATTTTGCTTTCCTCCAGACTGTAGCAATCCAATTCATCACGCAGTACAGAACATTTACTTACAGCTCCTCCATGTGTTTACAGCACAGTCAATGTAAAAATAGCTTAGATGAGAAAAACATGATCCATTGAGTTTTCCAGTCATTAAAGATTCCTGGTGGGGGAAAGAAGAAAAGAAAGTTCAAATCAGTGACTAAAGAGCTTAGGAAAGCATTCTGAAATATCTTATTTACTTTTACATCATAAATAAGCCATGTTAGGTTTTAAATTTGTAGTTCATAATATTATTGCATAGTTAAATTGACTCTGTGTATTCTTTCATTGCCTGAAACACCAAGATAAATGATTACACACAATTAGGAAAATATGTAGGCCTAAGAATTGGATGGGGTTTGCAGAAACCTGGTCTAGTGAAAGGTGTCCCTGCCTGTGGCAGGAAGGTGGAAATGGAGGATCTTGAAGGTCCCTCCCAACCCAGACCATTCTGGGATCTTGCAGCTCATCTGAGGGTCTGAAGAAGCTGCCAACTTCTCACTACCCTGCACTGTTAATGTGGTCAATTACAAACACCTATTCTGTCATGTAAGAAAATCAAAATTGTGTTCTTGCATTCTTATGCTCCTTTCCTCCACCACAGAAAAAAAAAAAAACTTCTCCTGAGTGTACAAGTCTCCAGCAGCCCATTGTCTCGTTAGCCATCACCTCTCTGCAGCAGCACTGCTGCCCAGAAAACTCCTCACAGCCCAGCAGAGAAACAGCACTGCTAAATCCTCTGTGAAATCCATGACTGCCAAACCAGACCACTACCAGGACATCAGGAAACTCATTTATGCACCTCTGCACTACAGGTGTCACTGTCTCTCCTTCGCTTTCGGAGAAAGCACACAGTCATGTTTCATTTCAAAGACATTTTCCCTAGATGGACACTTGGGAGCATTTTGTCTTTCTTTCCTTGCCCACCCTTTGATGTACTAAAAGGTCACACCACGTTTCATCTCAGAGCAAATATTCCTTGAAATGGAAAGGCAAGTTAACATAGCAGGGCTGATGCCAGAGGGATGGGCAAATGCAGAAATGCAGCCATAGATCACATGGAAAACTAGATGGGATGGGGCTCAGAGAGAAGGGCTGCAATTACAGGGTTATGGAGTTATCTTGATAAATTTTCTTTGATTCATATCCAAACAATCTCAGGAGAAACCACTATATACAAGAGAGTAGCAACGCCAATTCTTAAGCTTACACTGTGTTTTAAGCTGGTTTTTTTCTACTTTAAGATTGATTCACAGTGTTGCACATTTATGAAAATCCTGAGAGCTTAGTTGGGTTGGTTTTTTTGGGGTGGGGGGAGGGTAGGGGTGGTTTGTTGTTCTTTTTTAAGGTTCATACACACTTATGGCATAAAACATGCAGAACACCTTTTACATGACCAGTAAAAGTCAGCTGTTCTTTTAAAAGCAAATAATGTAGAAAGTATTTTTTTTAAACTTCAGTAATTGCCAAAGCAACTGTGAAATCTGTTGCATGAAAACCTGAAACTGTGAGAAACTTGTCTTGTTAGAAGGGGACAGGAGCTGCTAGCAAAGTGAAACTCAATCTCTCAAGCAGCATGGAAGAATGGTGAGCTAATAGTGCAGTGCTTTGACAATGCATCCAGAATGAGGGAATATCCATTACAGGAGAACCTGGAGCTTTATAGGCCTCACTGCCAACTGGGGTGGAAATAAAGGAATCAGATAATACAGCAAGCTCTTGAGAGGAAGTTTTGGGGAAAATGTGAGAGAAGTGAGAGGCTTTAAATGTCTTGACATTCTCTTAATCCCAGAAAATGAAGAGCAACAGTCTAATGATGGGATGCATCAGTCACCCTCTGAAAAGCCTCTTCAGTCCAGAGAATTAAATGGAGTTTACTGCTGCTGCTTTCTGGCACATGTTAAGCAGAGATTTCCAGGGGCATGTTTGGGGGTAGAAGGTATGGAAAGAGAGAAACAGCCAAATTTCAGTCAAAGTGATTGGTTTTGCTCAGATGGGATCCTCTTTATATCTGAATGGATGAGTGGGTGCCTGTGCCTGCCAGGAGACAGGTTTTTCTGATTTCTTCAATGGAGCCAGAATCAAAACACAGGAGAAATAGAACCACTGTAAAAAAGTGGAAGAGACAGCATCTTCAAAAACACCCAGGATTAAATTCAAAATGGGGGGCAGAAATGAAAACACAACTTGAGGGTCCTTTTTAGGGCTTGAACAGAGCAAGATGTGATGTACTCTTCTCTTTTTCGAGTGACTGTTTCTGGGTGAAAAACCACTTGGTATATAAACCCCAAAAACCCCTCAGAGAAAAGGACCCAAGTGGGCATGACTGACTTCCTTACACTTGCAGCACAAGTTGGTATAGTTATTTTATCAACACAACCAAATAATAATAAAACACTTCCTTTCATATTCAAGAAGCTTTTTGAATGGAATTACTAATTAATCCCCACAGCCTGCCTTCTAAAAGAAATTAAATAAATGACATAAAACAATATGGCACTCCCAGAACCATTTTTGGTTGAAGAAAGAACAGGATATTTGGTTTTCACACTGCCACTCTCAATCCTTAGAAAGCATTAAGTTCATTTCAGTGCATCCCTCCTCAGTTCCTCCCCCAGATTTCCTGCTTGTTACTCTTCATTTACTCCAATCAAATTTAGGTCCTATCCACTCACACTAATACAGAAGATTCACTGTGACTGGGCTGTCCTCACGGAAGCTGTGTGTTCAGCAATACCTTAAGGCAAACGAGTCCAAAGCACATCAGAAATATTAGCAATGCACACACCGTGCCATTAACCCCCCTCAGTAAGACAGCCCTGAGAGCAGCACAGTGACACAAGCTCAGAGCACTCACAGCTGGGAGATTCTGAGCACTGGCAGCAAAGTTGGGCAGTGCAGGGCAAAGGGAAAAATCCCAAAGGGACTTTGGCACATCCCAGTTGTGCAGAGGAATGTGATCAGTGTGGAACTATTGAGCTGGATAAAGTTCTCCACTGTGGTATTCACATTCTCTGAACAGAGAGAGACATAATTTTCTCTCCCAGGGTTTTTCCTGGAGAAGCACTGAGAGAAGAAGAGAAAACAATTCTTATCTCTACTTGCTGCTCCTGTTGTTTTTGCACATGTGGAATGTGTTATGGAGATTGTTTACCTGAAGTGATTTGTCAATTGGATTCTGCTGAGGATTGTTTTGTTTCCTTGGCCAGTTGGGTCAAAGCTGTGTCCTGGCTGTCTCAAACAGTCATGGGTTTTCCTTTAGTATTCTTTAGTATTCTTGGTAGTATAGTATCTCTTTAGTATAGTTATAATAAGTATTAATGTCATATAGTATAGTTTTAATAAAGCAATTGTTCAGCATTCTGAATCATGGAATCAGATGTCAGTCATTCCCTGTGTCAGGGCTCCCTGCATTCTATACTCCACAGGTCAACCTGGACTGCAGGAGCCTTTTAAGAGTTATTTGAGAAACAGACTCTCATTCAGGCTCTGTCAGTGATTCAGGGCATACACTTTATGCAATGCATGGAAGTGGCATTGCCCCCAGGTTTCTTTACCAAATCTGGAAATTACTTTTCTGCCCCATTCCTGGGAGCAGAACACCATGTGTGTGGCTGGGAGCTGATGGAAGCCATTTTAAATATGTGGCCCAGCAATTTACACATTGGCTAATAGGAAAATTGAGAAGTAACAAGCAGTTAAATTGTAATCCTCTGGATTAGGAGGAGATCACAGGGCTCTAGAACAAGGCTATGACAACATATTAAAAGCCAAAACATATTGAAAGCCATATGTAAAGGCAGACTTGGAAATCAAGGAAGACCAGAAGCTGAGGCACAGTAACACTTTCCCGTCTTATGTTATGCCACAGTCTAAAGCAATGGTGAGTATGGGATGACAGCAAAATTATTCCAGTGAAGCCAGAATGACATTTTTCTAAGCAACAAAAAGAAGAGAAGCACGTGGCCCTTCAGGAGTGTATTTCACAGAATCATAGAATGGGTTGGGTTGGGAGGGACCATAAAGCCCATCTTATTCCACCCCTGCCATGGCAGGGACACCTTGCAGTGTCCCAGGCTGCTCCCAGCCCCAGTGTCCAGCCTGGCCTTGGCCACTGCCAGGGATCCAGGGGCAGCCACAGCTGCTCTGGGCACCCTGTGCCAGGGCCTGCCCACCCTCACCGGGAACAATTCCTCATTCCCAATCTCCCACCCAGCCCTGCCCTCTGGCACTGGGAGCCATTCCCTGTGTGCTGTCCCTGCAGCCCTTGGCAATTGTCTCTCTCCATCTTTGCTGCAGCTCCTTCAGGCCCTGCAGGGTCACCCTGAGCTCAGCCCAAAGCTTCTCCTGTGCAGGTGAACAATCCCAGCTGTGCCAGCCTTTCCTGCCAGCAGAGCTGCTCCATCCTCTGCTCGTCCTGGAGCCTCCTCTGGGCTCTCTGAGCAGCTCCAGGTCCCTCCTGTGCTGGGCTCAGGGCTGGAGGCAGTGCTCCACCTTCATCAAGATTTTGCTGGTGTTGCTAAAAGTATAATTTTTGCTTTTAATCTCTACATGTTCAGGTGGCCTTGGGCTGTTGCCTTAAACAAAACTTTAGCGATCTTCTGAGTGGTTTCCCTGCACACTGTTGGGTATATACAACTCCAGATCAACTCTAATCCAGCAAAGCTGTTTACAAAACAGCTTTAGTTCTCCATTCATGCCTGAGAGGGGAAAGTGATATTTAAAATATAAAGAATGTCTTTAATGTAGCAAATAGATGAAAGAAAATGCTCCACTATGTCATGGAGCAGAGATTCAAAGAACTGCCTTATGTCCTAAAAAACTTAAAACTGTATTCATAAATGTTGTTCTCTATGCACAGCCTATAGAGAAGTACAGATAAAGCTGAGTGGTTTGTTTTGCACTCTTTGTCCTGATGGAGTTTTAGAAAAATATTATTCTGTTCACAGGAACTTGCATCTTTGAACTCTACTCATAAAACTCAGCCATGGAGTGTGTAAGTCTTGTACTAGTACAACACAAAGTGATTACCAAGAGGTTTATAAGCTAACAGGAGGACAGAATCAGCACACGGCTTCAGAAAACACTGCCATACACACTGGGACCTCTTCTGGAGCTCAGACCTACGCAGTCTCAGCTGGGAGTTCATCCCTTGCACAGAGTTAGAGCCAGGTGTGGCAGTGGACACTTACAGAGATATAAAGCTCATTTTGTGCATGAGTGGAGGAAAGCACTTCTTTAATAAATAGAGTTTATTTCACTGCAATAATTTTTAAATCATCTTGTCGCTTTAAAAGGTGACTGCTAGAATGCAGTAATTTGTTAAAAAGATTAATTAAGTTGATAAAAGTAATTGAAGGTATAAACTTCCCATTGAAAAAGAAGCAAAGTAAGATCAATAAAAAGCTGTACCAAAAAAAATTGTTTTTCATTTTGAAAGCACAGAATATTCATCTGATCAAATAAATCACTTTATCACAATGCCATTGCATAGATTTACACCATGATCTCAGTTTAAAAGGTTTTAGAGCCCCTCCAGTGTTTCTCCACACTAGAGACATGGAGGGTTGTCTTAAGAACTGCAGTAACATTTTTTCATTATTTCATTTGCAATGATGATATGCAGCATCTCAGCCCTTTGACCTCACTATTTCATTGCGATGGATTTTATGAGTTACTAAATAACTGCTGTTAAGGTAAAATAAAACCCTTGGGTACTGCTTTCTTTAAATTAGTTACTCCAGAGATACCAAAAGAAAACCTGATAATTTTTGCCCAAAAGAGTTTTTTTGGTAGAATTTTTAGGATCCACTATATTTTGTACATTAAATATTTCGGTTCTGTCTTAGATGCTGATTTAAGAAAAGCAAATCCTCATTACAATACAGGAAACCTCAAATAATTGATGATAGGCCTTCATTTGATGACCACCTAGAGAGTGCCAGCCAGTGCCATTCCTTACCTTTTTTTTTTTGTCCCCACAGATTTGCAATATCTCTTGATTTCTTTTTTTTTTTTTTCTACACACTCTTCTTGTTTCTTAAAATTTTTAGGTTTGTTTTTACCTCTCTAGGTATTGGCTACACTACATCTTTTGCTTCCTTGTCCACTTTCTCAAGGATTCAGAGGAGGTTCTTTCCCACAAAAAGCATCAAAATGATGCAAAGCTTTCTCACAGTGAGTGATTATCTTGGCCTCACTCATCCCTGCTTTAACTGGGAAACAGAGCCTTACCTTTTCACTAACAGAAATTAAAGGTCTTAATGCTCCAGTCCCACTTATAGGAATTCTTCTTACTCTTCTTCATAGAATTATAGAAAGGGTTGGGTTGGAAAGGACCTTTAAACCCATCCAGCTCCCCCTCTGCCATGGCAGGAACACCTTGCAGTGTCCCAGGCTGCTCCCAGCCCCAGTGTCCAGCCTGGCCTTGGCCACTGCCAGGGATCCAGGGGCAGCCACAGCTGCTCTGGGCACCCTGGGCCAGGGCCTGCCCACCCTCACAGGGAACAATTCCTCATTCCCAATCTCCCATCCAGCCCTGCCCTCTGGCACTGGGAGCCATTCCCTGTGTGCTGTCCCTCCAGCCCTTGGCAATTGTCTCTCTCCATCTTTCCTGCAGCTCCTTCAGGCTCTGCAGGGCCACCCTGAGCTCAGCCCAAAGCTTCTCCTGTGCAGGTGAACAATCCCAGCTGTGCCAGCCTTTGCTCCCAGCAGAGCTGCTCTATCCCTCTCACTTACAAGAGAACTGTGGTGTTTAATTTGCCATTAAAGCAGAACAAGCCTAAATTCTGTCAGAAAAGAACTATCAAAACACCATATCCAACAAATAAGAGTGTCATCCTCACCTGCATAACTTAGCTCCATGCTCATCCTGTTTCCAGTACATCTCTATTAAATTGTACCTGAACTTGACTTAAATCACCTTGGATAAGCCAGCAGGCTCATGTTTTCCTCTGCAAAGGAATTAATACTTCTTGCCATAAATAATAACACTTATTCCTCAGAGGATTATTTGTTTGTGTAAAGATTACTCACTTACTCACAAAACAGTCAAATGAGAGGCAGTTCTCCACTCAAGAGCAAGATGAAGAGGGAGTGAGGCTGCAATCAGCCACGCTGCCACAGCAGTGGCTCAGATTCTGCTCGCAGTGCCCACTGCAAAGTGCCACTTGCATGCCCTGGCTAGGCTCTCCTGCCTCTTCTCTGCCAGCAGGACTGTGTGCAGGCACTCCCTAACCCAGTTCTGTCAAAATGATCTTGTTAACTTAAACGCCTTTAATAGTAAGGTGTTTTTAAAACCAAATCATTCTGACAGAGCTGGGCTAGACCATTGCTCATGCCATAATTCCACCAAGAGCAATTTTCATTTAAGAGGCTCTTACCCCGCCTCAGCCCCCACAACATGCAAGCTTACACATTCCCAATAATTGGTCTTCATTCCCATTCCTTCTCCACTGCAGTTTACTGTCCCTGCAGTTGTGCTATTTGCAATCAACACTGTAAGACAGGCCAGTGAAATGTGGGTTAACAAACACAATTTGCAACAAAATGTTGTTCCAAAAAGTCTTTTCTCTCAAGACTCTAACCCAGATCATTGCAGAACTAAAGAACCCATCAACTATAGGACAACAACAGGAAGTTTTGAGAACAACTGTGCTGACAAAAAGCATATGAAGTTTCACTATATACTTCAGAGAGCTGAGAAATAGTTGAATCAACAAAATTGAGTGGAGGAAAACTTCTGGAGAAGAGGAGAAACAGGCAATTAGGGACAGCAAACTACTTAAATAAATGTCTGGTGGACTCGTGCTATCCCATCAAGGTAACCTGCCATTATTTTATTTATTGGTTTTAGGGACAGAAACCTCTCCCCCAGATGTGCTGGTGTGAGAGCAGACTCCATCAGGAGGGAGCACAGCCCAGTGCCCTGGAGAGGGGCTGGACACAGCACAGAGCCAGCAGCCACACCCCGGGCCAGGCACGGCCCAGGCACTGCTGCAAAGCACAGTTACCCCAGGTAGCTGCAGCAGATTTCACTAACAGTGATTTTAAGGGACTGTTATGTCACCTGGAGTTAGCTGTAACACAGAAAAGCATTAAAGCATTATCCACACATCCTTTCCCTCGGCCACACACGTGAAATTGCACAGGGAGGGAAATGAGCTGGGAAATGTTACACGAAATCCTTGGTGCTGTCAGAGCTCCCTGCCAGTCCCAGTGCAAATCCATTGTCCGAGCTCATCTTGATGTACAACTCGTGGCAATTTGCTTATGGCTGCCTGGGAAATCAAAAGCAGATTCCTAAAGCATTATTTATTTCAGCAGCAATGGCAACAAGCACCACCTTTCTCCTGCTTTTGTCTTAGGTGCTCTGCCCTACCCACACACGGAGTAATTCAGTGAGCAAAGATATGTCACTTTATCTTTTTAAGCTTAGTCATGCTCTACTACTCTTTAAAGTCTTCTGCACAGTTCTGTAGGTTATTGAGTTCCTGAGCTTGTGTCAAATGCTAAAGGACTGGTTTAGGCACAGTGTTAACCTCTGCATCAGAGGTAGCTGAGGGAATCCATGCACTGGGAAAATATGGACATGCAGCTACAGAAATGCAACAGTTTCTTCAACATTTAGGGCTCTAATAATTACTGAAGGATTTATTAATCTGTCTAGAAGATGAGCATTACCGAAAGCAGGTTACTTGAGTTTTAGGGGTCTGTTTCAGAGGCAGAGAGAAGGAAGGTTTAGAAAAGCCTTTCCAAGATAAATTCCTTTGCCTTCTTTCCCTTACTTTGGTGCTTTAACTGGGAAACATCATAACCTGGTGCTCTGGAGTGGAGATAAGGCTGTTTTAGGATATAGGTGTTTATTTGTCACAGCTTCACTGAGGCTTTGGGATAGAGAGAAAATGACAACATCCATCACACTGAAATATATCTCAATTATTATTATAATAAATTATTTGTTATTGTGTGTGCTTAACATGGTACTTTATCATATCTACAAAGTCTCTTTTATGTGACTAGCTAATTTTTTTAATATAATTTTTGACAAATATTTACTATCGGGTAATTCTTTCTTAAAAAAACCAAACCACATAAGAGTATCTTGACCAAGTGATATGCTTTTTGTACAGCTTCTCTTGGTATCTATAGAATTTCTTATTTTCGTTACTCTTCGATAGTAAAATCAATATGGGACAACTTTAAAGCTGTCAAGACTCAGGCTTTTTATATATAAAGCTGTCAGTCTTTCCAGAAGCAGCCACTACTTTATGGAACCAGAATGCTTTTAAAGAAACCCACCAAGTGTGTCATCAGAACCTTCAAACTATTTTTATTCTTTATTATTTCTTGCTCTGTGCAGTGCTCTGGACTTCCAGTGTGCTACACATGCTCAGGTACAGGACAAAGAAACAGCAAGTGCTATGAAGTTTGCAGCTGAAGGTGACATTTCCTCCCTAATGAAATAAGTATTTAAAATAATTTAAGGTCATTTTGGTTTTGGTTGCTTGGGTGGGTTTTTTGTTTGATTGGATTGGGGGTTTTTTTTGGTGTGGATTTATTTTTCCATGACAGCTGATACTAAAGCCATAGGTGTTAAAATGGCAATACAGCTGTTTTAGCTCTACAGAGGAACAAAAGGAAACTGCAGCCTTCCCTTTCAACTCCTTATACTTAGACAAAAAGAAAGGTTTGGCTTTCTGGGAGGCAGACACTCCACTGATGCGTGTCAGAACATCATCTCATGAGCAGGTTCAAAACGGAGAGGAGAGACAGACAAGGCTTCCAGAGTGGTCCAAAAACTTAAACAGAAGAAAAACAGTTGCACCAGCACTGTTTTCATGCTATAGGAAGAGGAAGAAACGATCTGGAGTAATTTTTGTTCTCTCCAGTCCAGTGCTTAGAGCGGTTTTGCCGTGACCGAAGCAGAAGCGCGCTGCACCAAGCCCTGGGCTGGGGCTGCCAGAGCCCTGCTCCCTCCTCGGAAGGTGAACTCCATCACTGGGGACCTCTGGCACTGCCACCAGAGAAGGGACAAGAGGCAACTTGTGCTCAAACATGCAGAGCTCATAAAAAGGCAAACAGATTGGCCTGCGACTGAGACTGAGGTGTTCACCGCGCTCTGCCTGGGGCATTGTTTATCAGGAGACTTTCAGCAGCTGGGATGTGCTTATCCTGCACTTCCTGAAAAAAAATCTTTAAATATTAATGGAGGACATAAATATCTTGCTTTCTGGGCTTCTTTTTCAGCCTTTTAAAAAATATCTAAACATGTACAACAGAAGTTTCATGTCCTTGTTTAATGAATATTGTCTATTCTTTACAGAATTAAACAAAATATAATACTTAAGGAAAAACCCACATGTTTTCCTGCTATGTATTCCAATTAAATTAAGATTATAAATTATGACTGGATATCATGACTTAGTGAAAGCTACATAAACTCTCCAGCCATATGCATGAGCGTGTGTGTGCATTAAAAAATCTTTAAAGAGGAAAATTCTGAACATATCTGGACTTTTCTAACTGTGTACAGTATGGCTTCAGGAAACCTCAAATCTCTGCTGAGATATGTGAAATTAGAAGTGAAGGTTTCTAATTTTGCATCACTGAATTTGATGGCACTTCTACCATCAATTTGATGAGTTGTTTGGAAAGAATTAGGACTCTCCAACATTAAACTTATTTCTTCTGGAGTTGCCAAGCTGAGATTTTGTGGGGTTTTTCCCCCCATTCATTTGTTTTCTAACTTTGGGAAACACAAAAGTAAAGGTCAGAGACCAAAACACAGGACACAATCTAAATTTCAGTGACATTAAGTTTTGATACTATATTACTTAAGGGGCAATCATAGCTGTTACATTTAATCCAAAAGAGAAACTCACATCTGAAGTGTTGCAAAATTCAATTAGAGAATTGCACTTCCTCTTGAGCGCCTGCTCTCCGTTTGCTGTAGTATTTAGGGCTTTGAAATAATATATATATGTACAAAAATATATGGTTTATATTTATATTTTTATAAAACGTAAAATATGTGCATATAATTCTGATCATCAGCGACTGCAAAGGAAATTAGTGTAAATGGAAGTTCTCAAACGAGGCTGAGCATTGCTTCCCTGGAAAAAGCCACTTTGGGTGAATGTACACGAAAGCTGAAGCTGTGAACTAGGGACTGCCAAGACTGTTTTCATAATGTTTTCAACTTCCATATCTGTTGCAAAGACACACTGAGAAACGCCTCCGTGAGCTTGTCTAGGGCTTGGGCACCACAGGATACAGGAGACACTTCCCATGGGAGCTTCCCCTTCCCAGATCTGGGACTGGGAGACACTGCTGATCTCAAATCTGAGCCAGGGTGTGTAAAGGGTGTTCATCATTCTCAATTTCAAACGATTTCCACAAGACACATCACGATCAACACCTTGGCAAATCAATTCTGTGAGTGCTATCACTGCAACCAACCCGTGGATAAAGGCTGCTCTCATGGCTAAGGCAGGTGGAAATCAGATTTTTTAGCATCTGACTCCAGGTAAAACACTATCTGTTGGTAACTGAACTGGTTCACAGATTTTTTTTTTTTTCTTTTCAGCTTTTACTTACTACTCCAGCTACCATCAGTACCCAATATATTTTGGGAACAAAATTTTATTAATGCAGTTGAAATGCCACTAAGTTGATGTTATTTACATGGTTGACAAAATGAGAAACATGCTGGACAGATTCTAGAACAAAGGAGAGGAAAATAAATGTGTGTGTATATATATAGACACACATTTGTAATCTCAAATTGGACTTTATTTTGTTCTCTGTCTGTCTACTGCTCAAATAGTTATGTTCCGAAAGCTCTGAAGTGAGCCACCTTTTCTATGGCAACAACACTAAGAAAAATGTTGAGTTTCCATGATCTAATTTAATTCTATTGATGTGATCTTACGGTAGCAATGATGCTTAAAATGCTCCAAGCTCAAATTGCTGTAGCATTTGCCTCCCACTGAAAGAATTTAGGTTTTATTATTTTATACTCATAGATGAAAGACTCTTATGATACCACTTTAGTGTATACTACAAGCACACAATTGTATTAATAGTAGGTCAGGCTTTAATAATATTGAGATGAAAAGGGAATATTGCTGAGATGTGGGATACCTGATAGGTATAGAGGATTTATAAAAATACCTGCATGAGCAGTCGCTTTCTGTCACAAAACATGCACAATCATCACTTGGAAATACACAGCTCCGAGAAATTACAGGGCATGTTCACATCCCTACTTGTCCATAATCTCAGAGATCAGTGTTTCTCTCTCTTTAACATCCCTCAGGTTTTGGAAATCAAATCATCTGTATGTACGAAGGGTCAAGTGGGAGGGCTCCAGGCCCCTATTTTCAATAAATGTCCAAAAAGGTCCCAGCTAAAGTCCGTGGGAATGGTCTTCCTGAGCCAAGATTTAAAAGATTAAATCTGCAACTCTGTGAGAGGAAATAGAAAGAAAATTCAAGAAGAGTTTTGGGGGCTAACAGACCTAAATTTATGTCCATGGCTGACTGTGATTTCTCACTTGAAATGGTTCTACATCCTGAATAAGGGAGGATTTTTTTTTTAGAGAAGACAATGACTCATATGTTAACAGTGGTGCAAATAAAGTGCCCAGAGATCAATACATTGATTTGACAAAGGTGCAATGTTATTGGAAAAATCCTGAAGATCACAAATGACAAAAATATAAAAAAAGATAACAAATTTCACAAAAAAGGTGAATTTAAATCTGATTGTGGGACTACTTCCCCCTTTACAGCTCTTTTTTGGACTTCTGTAGCAGGAGCTGATGGGAATGACTAAATAACATTCAAAAAGCACTGAGAGACTTCATCTAAGAAGGATTCTACCTCACCTCACAGAGATTAAGACTTGTTTTATTAAGGAAAGGCATAAAAGGAGTAGCTGTCATATACAGCCATACTTCTTATTAAAACCAGCTGCATTTGTTAAGCAGGCGCACGGAGTGGTATTGATTTTTTAATATTGAAGAAAATGTCCAAAGTTAGTTTCTTGGCTAGCAGCCCACCCAGTTAACAAATTGCTCACCTGGATAATTTAAGAACCAACTTACATGAAATACCTCAATCTCCAAGGGCACTGAAGGCCCTCAGCTTACAACTAAGCATGGAAATCAAAGTCCTCCACAGCCAGGATGCAAGTTTGGAAAAAGAAGGGAGCTAATAAATAGCTTAGAGGAAGCTACCAGAAAGCTGTGCTCCTTCTGTAAGCAGTGAGGTGGAACAATAAGGCTTAAAGGATGAAAATATCATGTAATAACTACTTCCCTTCCTAGGGTTCTTCTGTCACAACCATATCACAATCCATACAATTAGGCTGGGAGGTAACACTAGAGAGAGCTTTTGGGTTCTGATGGTATCAGATTTTATGGGTATGCCAAATGGGTATGTCAAATACCAACTTCTTCCAGAAGATTCACCATCTTGTTTAAGACAGCTAAAATGCACCCGAGAGTAATTTCCCACTCTTCTGAATTTATTTATTATTTACTTATATATACTGAGAAGCCTATTGTGAAGTCTCTACTGTTCACAGCAGTCTAGTATTGAACATAGAGGGGAAATATACAAGAAAAGGGCGTATTTCTCCTTATCCTTGGTGCAGAGAAACTCTTGAAGAATTTCCAAAAGAGGATGAGTGAAGTTAAGAGGATTCTTTATCTATAGCTTTGGTATTATCAGCTCTATTCTTTAATTGAAACTGAAGTGAGCAGCTGTTAACTTCCCTGCCATTAAGCGCTAACACGTTCCATTTGGAACAATAAACAGTTGTCGCTGTTTGAGTCCTTGCCATCAGCACCTCCCAAAAAACACCTGTCCGCGATACGAGCCGTCTATGTGCTCAAGTTGGCTGTTCCGAGGTGTCAGCCTTTATAAAAGTTGTATGAGTGTTTCCTCCCCTCTCGGAGAGAAGAGACAGACTCGCTTGCGTGAAACACAGAGTGTTTGTGCCTGTCTGAAAGGGAGGCGAGCCAGGCTACAGTTTGATACCTGTTGGCAACGCCAGCGGGTCTGCGTAGCGCCGTTAAATGCCAGGTTGGATTGATTCCACTCTATTTAGTCTGCTACTAAACGCAAACTGTTTGAATTGAGACAAATTCAAGACACGACTCAACGGCGACGAACCGCGAAGGAATTCCTGCCTGTGTTAAGTAGTGTCACCTTCATGGCGGTAGGCAGAGCCTAAATAAGGATCTGAATTAATCCCTTTTCTGTTACCCACCCAGAGGCTGCCACAGGCTCCCGTGCCGAAGCCCTGCGGTGCCCCCGGCGCTGGCGCTGCCGAGCGGGGATGCTGCCTGGCGGCTCGGGGCTCCGGCTGGGCTGCTGCCACCCAGCAGAACAGAAGGATGTGCTCCTCCTCTGCCGTCCTCAAAGAGAAGACGAAGCGTTTGGTGGCACAGCAGCTTCAGGGGGCTGCAGGCTCCTGCGTTTCTGCTCTGGGAGCCTTGGCAGCAATCGAGCGGCTGGGGCTAAGCGGCTTGCTCCCGCTCCCAAGTTTCGGCTGGGTGCATCCTCTGTTTAGTCAGCCAAAGGATGGGAAGGAAAACAACTTGTGGGACAGGGATCACTCCTGGCTAGTTATGGCTACAGATTCATTGCCATCGCAGCTTTCAAGAGCAGTATTTCTGCGATGCTTTTCCTTCGCAAAGTAGGAAAGGAAGCTATGAAGCCATTCCTATTTATTTACTTACTTAGGGGTGCAAAGCTTTGTGGTGAGGGAAGGTGATAATAAATTGGGGGGATTTCCCCCCCTCAAGGTTCTTCCAGCCTCCTCCTCCCTCATTTACATATCTGGCTGGTGGGTGATTTTTATTCTCAGCACGAAAACTGCAATCTATTTCAATGCATGAATGCAGCCCTGCATCTATTCAACACAGTGAAATAGCCCAGAGACTTATTGTACTAAATAAGAAAACAAGGAGAAGAAACGGATTCGCCAGCCTTAGAAGCAACCCTCTGTGATCCAAAGTCCTCCTGATTCTTTCAAGGAGGGTTGTAGAACTGAAGGAAAAATAAACCTCCCCAAAAAAACCACCAACAAGCGGGAAGACAAATACAATTACCACCACCTCTTCTCCCGGGAGAATAAAAATGATAATAAAAAATACTAACAAGCATCCCACGACATTTCAATTATCGGCAATTCGGAAACATCCGACTTAATGAGGGACCCCAGTTCAGTCTAATACCGCACCTACGGACGAGGGAAGCGCTCGCCCAGCGCACCTCGCACGCACACAGAGCCCAAGTCAGCCAGAAACCCACGGAGCGAGAGCCCTCTGCCAGCCAGCCACAAATTGTCTGAATAAAATGAATACTCACTCTTTCAAGGAGCAAGGGAGCCGCTCGCCCACAGCCACTTCACGCACGGATTGAAAGGGCGAGGTAAAAAACCATCAGCCGGTCCCTGGGAACAGGCAGGGTGCTCCAGATTTTCTCCTCATGCTTTCCGAGGCTGCCGATGCTGGCGGAGCCGCTGGTTGCTGGGCTTCCCGGGTCTCTGTGCCTGCATGCTGGAGTGCAGTTATTAATTTCTCCCTTCGCACGAGCCAGCGGCAGCCGCACGTCTCCAGGAAAGCAGGGATATTCCAAATAAATCCGCTAATTCCGGGGCTGAGCGCGCTGCCGTGCCTGCCTGCCTGCCAAACGTAACTGTGAAGCGATGTGGAAAAGTGAGCCGGGAGCCTCCCCTGACAGCTCTTATTGGGCTGATCTCGGAGGCAGGTCTAGCGCTGGGAAATTCGTGTAAGCACTTTGGGGTGGTGGTTTTCCCCCTCCCTCCGCTGCCCGCCTTCCCCCCGGCAGGCACACAACTTTTCCAGGGGCGGCGGCGCCGCTCGCTCCTGCCGGGCGCCCGGGCCGCCAACTCCGCGCCGGGGCATGTCCTCCGGCCGCCCGGGAGCCACCGAGGGAGGGACGGAGGGAGGGCTGAGGGCGAGCGGGGGTGGGCACCGGGCGGGCCCGGAGCGGGGCCACCGGGGACGCGCCCGCCGGGGCCGGGACGTGCCCGGGGCGCCGGCGAGGAGGAGGCCCCCTGTCCTGTCCTGTCCTGTCCCGTCCCGCCCCCGTGCTTTGAGGGGAGGCCGCCGGGAGAGGGACGGGGGTGGCTGCGGCAGCGCCCCGATGGGCCGCGGGCAGCCGCTCGTCTCCGTGCGACGGCGCTGCGGGCGGGCGCCCTGGGCACAGGACACATCCTTTAAAAAGGCTTTTCCCAACGCGCCCCGGGGAGCTGCGGGCGGTTCGAGGCTCTCCGCGGCCTCGGTGGCCTCGGGCCCAGGCGAGCTCCGCGCAGCTGGATGGAGGCAGCACCGCGCAGTAAGTCCTTGACCCTCGGCCCGTCCCCAAATCCTCTTTGTGACCGCACAGCCCCGGCTGCTGGAGCGCTGCCTGCGGGCTCAGGGGCGCAGCACTGGGCATCGCTACCGCCTTTGGCTTTGCGGAGCTGGAGGGGGCTCGTCCCACCCGAGGCGGACAAACAGCGCGGGCAGCACCCCGCGAGGGACAGGCCACTGCCATCCCCTGCCCACCTTCCTTATCCTCCTTGTCGTGTTGCATGGATTATCTGTTAGCAGATTAAATGTATTATTTTTAATAATACATCCTAGCTCTGAATCCTCCCCAAGTGTGATGCTTGCCGGAGGGGAAGGGGTGAGAGCACAAGGTGTAGACGTGGCCAGGTGCAGGCAGGGACTCTCGAAATGGAGGGCTGGCTCCACACTGGGCTGCTGCTGTTGGGGAAGTTTGATCACCCTCAATTCCATCCTTCCCCTGCTCTCCATGACCAGTAGAATGGTGTGGTTGAAATGAACGTGCTCTGTGGTTCTACATTAACAAAGCAGGTTCATTGCTCAACTTCCTTTATAAAGGGCTGGTCATCTGAACCTCCAGAGCACCTGCAAACCTCTCCACCTTAAGTAAAAGATGACTACTCTGTTGAAGATCTACTTAGGATTGCAGAAAGGTGAGCCTGATATTCTGCTATATAGTAAGAATATCATATAATTTAGTAAGAATACCATATAATTTAGTTCCATGATTGTTAATCTTATTTTCCCTGCTGACCCTATGAGTTCATGACCGTGCATGAGACCCTCCATGTGTAGCTCTTACCTGCTCGACTTTATCTTGACTAAATGCAAGCTAGTGCATTTCTGCTTGCACAAATCCTCCTGAAAAGTCTCAGACTCATGGGGATGTAGCAAAATGCACCCAGAATGTGCCATTTTTCAAGGTCAATGAAGAAACATCTAACTATCGCTTTGTTTCCCTCAGCCCAAGCACTTACTTTCTGAGCTGTGAGCCTGGGAGGATTGCTTGGAGGAGGATGGATATGAAAATACCCAATACTTGAAGCAGGCAGAGAGCCTTGAGGGAAATACAAAACACTTGGCAGTGCAATAGATAAGATCAGAAATGTGGTTTCCTTTTACCTGGGGTTCTGTTGAGGCAAAGAGAATTTTTCTCCCCCATCGTTCTACCAGCGATGCAGTGCAAATACAGATCTTGTCACAAGGAAAGCGTGAGGATGCTCAACCTGGCTTTACTCTTGGGAATTAATGCCAGTTTTCAAACTTCTTTTAGGTTTCAGTAAGAGTGGTTGCACACCTTGTTTTAATTTCTATTAAAAACACCTAAAGGAAGCAACCAAGAATAAAAGTTCTTTCTAAAACGAGCCCTCGTGTCCTTGCTTTAAATAGGCAGCACAGCTGTGTGTGGGAAGAAAGCTAATGGTAGAGGTTGTACCTCCAAGTGCAGCTTAAAAGTTGAGTTTTTTGTTTTGATTTCAACCTTTGACTTGTGCCATTTGTTCTACGTGACCTTTCTTGCAATTGGAAATTATCAGGGCAAAAGCTGTGCTCTTTCATCTTCAGGTTGTGGGAGAGGATGGTAAGTGTCTTGTTAAAATGGATTATGCCATCCATGGATTCCCCTGCTGGAAAGTCTTTCAGATGATGGAGTAAATCTTGACAGGAAGAAGTGTATAGATTAAAATTAATGTAAAAATAAGCTTGGAATAGCAAAGGAACATTTGCAGCTTTCTGTATCCTATCCAGATGAAATGATTTAATGATATTTATCAGAGTGAGATATATATATACACACTACTGCATTACACTGATGAATATGCTGCTAGAAATTGTTTCCTCTTAAATAAATATTATAAGGAAGATTATTCCTCTATCTTCTAAATGGCCATTTCATTTTTTAAGCAAAAAGCAGCTCTGCCTCCAGTTGCAATGGGATGAGGATTTTTAGTTTAATGACTACTGAAGAAGGAAGTCATCTGCAAAATGCATGTGATTGAATCCCACCCTGGATCAAACTGGAATGCAATTTTTCATATTAAATTTTGGGATCAGTGGAAAAAAAAAACCAAACAACAAACCAGACTACTTACAAAACATATTGGCTTGTGGTATGAGTTGGTTGTTGGTTTTGTTATTGTGGGGTTATTTTTCATCTTGGATTTGCAGTATCTTTTGGTTACTTTTTTTGCTTGGTTGTTTGTTTGGGTTTTTTTTTTGGGGGGGGGCGGTGTTTGTTTTTTTCTTTTAGATGGGTTTTCATTTTTTGGAGGTTTTTTTATTTGGTTTTTTGACTGGTCATGATGGAGAATTGAGAAAAAATTAACCTCAGCTTGGAAGAGAACTGTGAGATTTACTTCTATATTGCTTTTCTTTTATGAGTAAGAAGGATTAAAACCCCAATGTGAGTTCCCATACACATACAGACAGGAAGTATCTGTCACCTAAAATATGTGGCATAATGGAATTCCACCATCTTCTCTCACTTTCACGTTTTTGTGGAAACAGTTGTTGATTATCATTTAATTCTTTGTTCCTCAGCAGTGCAATCAACTGTTTCCTGAAGACGGAGGGTTTAGACCTTACTGCTTACAAATATCCAGTAGGAGTGGCTCGAAATGAGCTCTTCAGGGGCAACTCAGTCACAGCACAGCCTTGCCAGGGTTACTGCTGCAGTCAGTGTTTGGGGTCATGTCATTTAAATAAAAATGCCAAAATCAGGGCTTGAGAGGGGAAAAGAAACTACTGTGCTAATTCCTCATATTCACATTTTATTCCCATCAGATCACCTACCAGTGAGATATTTCCCTCAAAGCATCAGTAGCTGATTTCAGTTTTTAATACGTAAAATGGATCCAAAATTACATGCAATTAATGAGTCCAGAGTGAATTGCTTGATCAAGATAAATGACTTTACTGCAAGCTACTCTTGCTTACAGGGATTGCCACTAAAATGCCACTTCAAAGTAATAAGAAATTAATAACTGATTTGAAAGTTACTAGAGCAAGTTTATGGACTAGTGGCATCACCTGCCATTGTTGCATTAAAGCTTTAAGTAGCAGCATTAAATGTAGTTTTCCTAGGCAGTGTCCACTCTACATCATTGGCACCTCTTGCTCCAATTACATGAGGGATTATTCCTTAATTTAATTTTCTTTGTATGCTAGGATTGACATTCCATAAAGTAAGAAGAAACAAGAAGGTTTATCTTAAGTCCAGGACATTTCTGAATAAAATATGCACTTTTATCAGCTCCCTGTGCCAGCACACAAACATAATTACCTTTAGAACATAGGTTCTTATCACTGTCTTGCAACCTTTAAAACCTGCTTGCATACAGTTATCACAAGTTGGTTATCAGGAAAAATAATGATCTCCTGTGTTTGGGAAGTCACTGAAGACATCTGTAACTTGAAAAAAAAAATCCATTATATAATGCTTACAAGTGATCCTATAGATTAAAACAAGGGGAATGATACAAGCAGCCTCTGAGATAAAGGTAAAGTGTTGAGGTAGGTTTGGTTTCACTTTTTTTCCCTCTGAAAGAAATTCGTGTTTATATTTTAACAGGCAAGGCTAGAAACCCTGAGGGACTGAAGTGAGGGATTTGCAAAGGAATGCCAGATTCCTTCAGAGATCACACATGGTTAAAATTCAATATCCAGCACTGGAACAGAGAGCTTGGAAGGCCCTACTGAAAAATGAGCAGCAGCAGCAGCCATAAGTGACAGAAGTGATTCTCAACCACCCCAAAATCCTTGCTTTTGACTCTGGGCCTTCTGAGAATGGCATCTAATCCAACACCATTCCTTTGTTACTTGAGATGTGAGGGGAAAATGCATTGATTTTGAAGTTTGACTGGACAAACATATTCCTATAACCATTTAAATTCCTCCTCCAGCCCAAGGAAAAGTCTGTTCTGTCAGACAGAAACAAAAGTTTAACCCAGCAGCAGCCCTGGGCTCGTGGGCACTCAGAACATCCTTTGCCATCCCCAAGCACTTCATTTAGCACTATAAAACACAACTAGCCCTGAGCCACTTCCACTCTCCAGAGATTATAAAATATAACCCCCCAACTACTAATTTGTGTACCTTTTGCACCAGTGATATTAGGGAGTACATAAAAATAACAATGCATTATCAGGTTTTATTATTCCTCAGGCACTGTTTGCAATTTTGACTAGTTGCTGTCAGGTTGGCTGTTAGAAAAACAATTATTCCTTTAGTACATCAAACACTAGGAGAAAGACGAAAGGAAATTATATCCAGCAAGGCATTCAACCATTACTTTTTTTTTTTTAGTGCAAGTTGTACAGGATGCAATTTGGGAAGTTAATCTTTTGCTTTGGGTTTTCACTCTGCCTTGTGAGCATCAGGAGCTGGCTCAGTCGCAGGAGCTGTGCAAATATTGTTTGCTCTACCTCAAGTGCCCTCTAGTGTGCAGTAATTAAGCAGGTTAAAATAAGTTTTTTCTCCTTTTTTTTCCTAATAGCTACTCTCCTAAATCCCAACGTAATATGTAACACTGCTTTTCTTCGAGGAGAAAGAGAAATTCAATGTTCACTGCATTAATTGTGTGGCTATAAATGAATTATCTCCTCCTTGCAAAATCAAATCACTTCTGTTGCTGTCAGATTTTTATTCTCAGAGGTATAAGTTAAATAAAGCCTGATAATTCTTTTGGGCGTTATGAAAATGTCAAAGTACAAACAGTTTTTGGTGTTATCAGATCCAAACCAATAGTTTTCTATCTGCAAAAGGAAATTACCATATTCATCAACAAAACATGACCCTAGAACACGACTAACAAACCCACTAATTATGCTTCCAGGGTCTTTTAAAAGTACTCTTTGTCTGCAGTTTAGAAAACAGGCAAGCCTACATGAATATAAACAGAATAATTACTGGGGCACACATGTAACAAGTTCTGTGCGTTCTCATCTGTCCTGTGATGCTGAGGTTCTCCCTCAAAATTCTGACATCTCCTGTTTGGACAAACCCAGTGGTGGATGTCAGTGAGAGCAGGCTCTGTGCAGCAGCTGCCTGACACCAAACAGTGACAGGAGGAGAAGTGAGAAAATGTTGGGAGAGAAAAGTGTGGAGAGGTAAAATTACCAGCTGCAGCTCCAAGAACAAAGAATTAAAAACTCGGAGGAAGCAAGGGGGATTTTAACTTGTAAATAAGTTTTAACAATAACTTTAAATAAGTTTAACTTATTTAAGCTTATTTCTAAGGGTTCCCCTGCATTTAAAATGCAGGCTTAACACTTAAGGTCCCCACATAACTTTCTCCACTGCACAAATGAGTTCATTTTGGGGGAAACCATTGAAGAGTGTTTCCTCATTGTTCATTTCACTGTGCCCTGACCTCAAAGCCAAATATTCACTTTCAGGCAGGATTTACCATAAAATTCCAAGATAATAGCAAGCCTAAGCATACTCTAAACAAAACAGATTTTTAATGGACTTCTGAAAGCTGAGGTAAGAGGGATGGGTGGATCCCAGGAGAGCTGAAATGGTTGCCTATAATAGGGATATGCTGCACAGGGTGAGAGAATTGAATCTTTTATGAGTTGTAAAATCAGTAGGACTTCCTATAAGTGGAAAGAGTCATCATCACTACCTCTGAGCTGGGCTGTGGTGGCAGAGTTGTGGTTTCCAAGTGAGGTGCTGAGAGAAGCCCACAGGATTGTTTCCCGTTTGCCAGCTTGGCTCTGCTGAAGGTTAATTTTTGTTCCTTGACTGTGGCTTGTGCATTCTGCAGAGAACACACAGTTCTGGTGCAGTTTAGCATCCATAGGAGGCAGACAGGACAGAGCAAAGCACCACACTTGGCCAATACATGGTTTTCTAACACACAATGGCCTGTTTTAACAGCCCCACTGCACCCAGGCACCGTGCTGCCAGCAACGCAACAAGAGTTACTCCAGAATAACTGGAATAGATGCTCTCATAACTGAAAGCTAAAGTACATCAGGGTCAGACAGGTCTTGGCCGGGATCTAGGCCAATAAACTACCTTCATTTCCATCAGATTTGAGTCAACTTCCCCAGGTGTGTCCAGCCCTCATCACTACAGGGATGAGAGGGAACAGTAGCAGCAAATACACCTGGAGAGCAGCAGGGAAGGGAAAAGCCAGTCAGTGGCAAGGGCAGCTTCTAAAATGATACCTTAAAAATGGACAGCACTCTGCCACCCCTGTCCTGAAGACAATAAATCCCTTCAGGTCAGCCCAGCTCTCCATGAAGTGCCTCCCCTGTCTGGAGGAGACCAGCAGACCTTGGCTCCCTGAGAGGTGACAATTACAGCAGGCAAGTGATCCAAAGGGAGCCGTGGTTACTAACACTAGGGAAAGTAGCACAAGCACAAACACAAAAGTAGCACAAGCCCAGATTCCCAGCATGGGCCACCTGAAGAAATTCACCAAAAGGTACTTTGCACACCTCATGACCCAAAACTAATAGCAGCACAAGCTGAAATTTGGCTGCTACCTCAAATGGTAGTTTTCCATTCTGAATGCAGTGACAGATTAGGAGTATATGCTTATTTCAAAGTACTTTTCTCCTTTGAGAGTTCTGCTTTGTTTTTTTTTATTTAATTAAGAAGGTAAGTCAACATATTGCCCATAAAGTGATTTTTTCAGCAGCTGCTGACATTGTAGTTTGGCAGACTGATCTTAAAAAAAAATCGTAATGCTGTGGTAAAATAAAGCATCCATTTCCCCTAAAAATATTTCTGGTGCATATGGAAGAAATACTGCTAATGAAGGAGAATATCAATCATTTAAATGCACAGGACTCCATGCTGAAGGACTTTCCTTCTTCATAAGGAGCTAAACAGGCAGAGCATATAGAGGGAGAATCATGTTACTCAAAACAACTGGTTTTAATGCCAGTAATTTAATGAATCAAGCAAATATATACTGAAATATATTCTAAATTAATTTACCAATGGTGACAGGTGGTTTTTATTGTCAAATGCAGTAAAATCAAGTGAATAAGTATCTGAGACTGAGATGATACAAATAATGTCCCCCAGAGGAGACAACATGGGAATGATGTGACCGATCCACAGCTTGGTGACCCTCAGCTTCTTTGCAAGCCTTTAAAAGTGAGGAGAGAGTAATAAAAGCTGTGTTTTCCATGGATCACTCCAGCCAAAGAAGCCAACTCTGGAATAATAGGGAGGAATAGCAGGGCCTGACTCACTCCTGTGCTAATTTTGCTAATTTCTCTAATTCCAGCCTAACACCAGAATAACACTATGGTAAAACATGACCTATATTTTTATTTAAATTAAAATCTCTAATATTCATCAAATATTTATAAGAATATATAACAAATAATTGTGGCAAACATTGCATAATAAAGATGAAAGGGAAATTAACCTTGTGAATTTTTAAACTGAAGAATAAAGACCATTACATTAATAAGACTTAATTATATCATTAAATATTTAAAATTATGTCCTCTAATAAATGTTTTTATTTAAAATATTTCTTTTCTATCTATTACATTAGTAAAATGCCTTTAAGATAATGGGGGGAAAAAAAGGAAGGGCTTATTTTTTTTTTTTTTTTAGCCATGAAAATACGGAGAAAGTGAGAAAAGAGCCATGTTACCTCTTCAGCTCAAGGTCAGCTTTCAGGAGAGAACAAGAGAACTTCCACGAGCCTCAGCTCCCTGAATGGACTGGTAAGGGGCTGTGTCTTTGTTAAGCATTTTTCTTCAATTATTCTCCTCTTTTTTAGGTCTAGCTTGGCTCTTGCTATGCTGATGAACTTGAGTTAATCCAGCACAAATAAACCTTGTCTCTGTCCGTGTTTGTTCCATTGAGCATCTAACTCATCCCTGACAGGACACAGGGGTGAAAGCAGCACTTGGGAACTTCCAGGGAATCCTCAGGAAATCCACACCTTGCAAGCAGAAAGGGTCAATTGGATAGCAAAGGATTGGGGGGTACAAGGGGTACAATCCCTCCATCATCCCACTGGAGATGTCACAGATTCTTTTCTCAACATTAATTCAGTTCACCTCATGTCTCTAGAGTTTTCCAATTCTTCTACAAACAGCAGAAGAGTTAAAGCAAAAAGCTTCTGAATTGACCCAAATTCATCCCACAACGTTACACTCCTACCAGAAAGCAGTTTCTTTTCCTAGCACACCTCCAAAACTGTTAATATTCCCCTCTAGATCTGGCACTTCAAAGCAGCATTTCTGTTCCTTCAGTGTGTTCCCATCCCCATTTCTGCCTTGGCTGTGCACACAAACCCCACAGCCAGGGAGTCTGCCTGTCTCAGCTTTTCCCTAAAAAGCCAGGTTTCGCATGCACTGGCACAAACACTGATTAAAATCAAATGGCAAACAGTGACAAATCAAATCCAACTCATCAGCGTTTCAGATTTATCAGAAGCTACAGTTTAATGATGCTTTAGTGGAAATTCTCTTCATTTGCAAGCACACAAAATTCTGAGGCCCTCTCTGTTTAGTTACTGTGCTTTTTGCAGTTAAACAATTCTCTCTGTTTACCACAGTAATACTCACTCTGATCTAATTCCCACAAGTTGTTTTTTTTGGTTTTTTTTTTTGTAATATTCCCCTGATTTCTGTAGATTGTGTGTTTTGTTGCTGTGTTTGTCTTCCTGCTGTCCCTCAGCATTTCCCTCCCCTGTACCCATCATCACCCATCCTGTAATTACAGAAATGTTATTTTTTGATAGACAGATGCATAGGGTTGCTGGCAGGAGTGCTGCCATTATGCAGTCCAAATACTGTGCTGAATATTAAAGAATCATACAAATCAAGTCTTAGTGAAAGAATAATCTTGTGAATTATCAAAAAGTTTGAACTAAGTCTGGTTTGCTTGTTTACACATGGGATAACTCACCTCAAACTAGGTAACATTTATTTACATATGGCAGCTAGGACTGCACAGGAGATAGAATCTTCTAATTAACACTCCTGATGCTGCAAACATAAACAGGGATAAACACATATTCCATTATGTGTAGCTGCCACTCACATTGCCACAGTATTCTTTTCTTTTCTCTGCACAAGTAAAACAATGCTACAAAGCAAACAAGCACTGAGCTTTCACTTCAGTACCTGCCTAATAATGTCATGCCTTATTTCCAGGAAATTTATTTGGGAAAGTTACCAAAAAACAACCTACCAAACAAACAAAAAGCAGTGTCATATCCTATCACTTCACTTAACTAAGGCTCAAGAGGCTGTAGGAATAACATGAGAGCTTCCACTAGTGTTATGTATTACTGTGCTTTAAAGTTTCCACAAATAAGGCACCTGTTTCTGCCTGGCAGGCAGGGTACAGAATAGTGAAAAGTGACACTATGCTCACAAATAAAAAGCTTAATCTGCAGAACAAAGGAGGACTAAAAGACATACTGTGGGTCCAAATGGCTCACCACTGAAATGTGGAGTAAAGCAGTCTGCCTGGGCACAGCTACAGCCCAGCAAGGGGAAGGGAATGGGGAAAATTCTGTGGCAACCACTTCCAGCTGTGCCCCCACCAAGATTTCAGCAGGGTGTGCTTCAGGGATCTACCTCAGCCAGTTCTGAGGGCCCCTGCCTTACCCTCTGTGTGTTTGGGCTGACAGGGAAAATGTGAAGATGCTGCCAGCAGGGACAGGAGGGCTGGAGCACCCAGCTGAGGGAGCTTCCCCATGGCAGCTCTGCCTTTCCTTCTCACTTCAGGGTGGCTGGGTGGCTCCCAGCACCATCCCAGGCTCTGTCCTCCCAAACCATACCCACAGAGGGCTCAGTGGGAGGTTTGCAAACCTTCCTTCTGCTGTCACTGGGACTAAGACAGGGTTTATCATTTCCTTTGTGCTTGAGCCCAGCCGTGCTCAGCCAGGTGTAGGGCCTTCACACAAAGCTCTCTGAAAGTGCCTTCACACAGACTTTCAGTCTCCACGCCACAGCTCACTGCACACCCTTACCCTGAGCTGTCTCATATATAATTTAAATGTTTAATGTAAAGTGAAGCTAATGTTAACAATACATATTTTTGAAGACTGACAGTATAATGCTTTATTTCCTAAAGGAATAACTGGAGTGATCCATAAGCAAATAGAAAGCCAAGTAGCACTGCCTGAACAGACATAATTTGTGCTCATCCTTGAGAAACCTTAGAAAGCATACATCCCTTCCTCCTTCTCAGCTAGGCAAGGTGGGATTGACTGTGGTTTTCTTTCAGATGAGGTATGAAAAGCTGCAGTGCACTTTGTTCTGCACTGGTATTAATGATACCTTCAGAAGTGGGATGTCTTTGATATCTATTGTGTGCTGCTGACTGATGGCTCTTTCTAGCCTGGAAAGGTACCTTGTCTTAGCAGCTTTGTGTGGGCTGAGAGTGGAGGCCACAAGAATATTTTGAAGTTGAGGAATTTAAAATTAATATAAAGTATTGTGTCATTAAAGCTGAGATAGTAATACCCTTCTAAATTCGCCCTAAAACTTTCTTTGTCCATTCAGGAAATGATTAGATATTATCCTGTCTTGATTCTGGATATTCTTTATTGCTGTTCATTCTCAGAGGCAGCGGATGAGAATCCCCACCAGCAAGAGCAGGGACAGCAGAATCACTCTCCTTGTGCACAATCTCTTGCTGCAAGCCCCCCTCCCCGACACTTCCATTATAAAACACTCAGAAGCAGCAATTCTGGTAATTGTCTGACTAATATCTTCATTATCAAGAAGCGTTATCTTTCACATACAACAAATGGAGATGGTGCAAACATCAGCACTGAAAATAAGGATTAGAGAAGGGGAACTACTGATCAAAGTAGTAGTTTTTGGCCACAAAAATCCCCTACAACGTTACAAGCTGGGGACAGTGTGGCTGGACAGTGTTCAGGCAGAAATTGACCTGGGGGTGCTGGTTGACAGCTGACTGAACATGAGCCACCAGTGTGCCCTGGTGGCCAAGAAGGCAGTGCAATTCCAGGCCTGCATTAGGAATGGTGTGGCCAGCAGGAGCAGGGAGGCCATCCTGCCCCTGCACTGGGCACTGGTGAGGCCACACCTCGAGTGCTGTGTCCAGCTCTGGCCCCTCAGTTTGGGAAGGACCTTGGGATGCTTGAGCACATCCAGAGGAGGCAACGAGGCTGGAGAGGGGCTGGGAACACAAATCCTGTGAGGAATGACTGAGGGAGCTGGGGGTGTTCAGTCTGGAGAAGAGGGGGCTTAGAGATGACCCTATTGCTCTCTACAACTTCCTGAAGGGAGGTTGTAGACAGGTGGGGTCAGTCTCTTCCACCAGGCAGCGACTGACAGAACAAGAGGACACAGTCTCAAGCTACATCAGGGAAGGTATAGGTTAGATATTAGGAAAAAAAATTTCACCAAAAGAATAATAAAGTGCTGGAAAGCTCTTCCCAGGGAGGTGGTAGAACCACCATCTCTGGATGTGTTTAAAAAAAGACTGGACATGGCACTTGGTGCTATAATCCAGTTGAGGTGTTAGGGCATAGGTTGGACTCGATGACCTTAGAGGTCTCCTCCAACCTCATTATTCTGTGATTCTGTAAGAGAAAAATAAACTGCAAAGGTTAATTTATGGCACTTCCTTTTTTTACCCTGTGTTAACCTGCTGTCTATATTAAGGAAACATTAAATAAACAACAACTTGTAAAATTTTATTTTCTTATTTCTTTGACTATACTAGTAATACTTAAAATAATTTTGCACGAGAGAAGACCCATATTTTGCTCCTAGATTTTAATTATGCCATCTGAAGTGAGCAGTGGTTAAGAGAATGAAAGACGAGACAGAATGAAAAAGATTGGCTGGGGCAGGAATTCAGATGGTTGTTTGGAAGTGCAAGCTCAGAGCAGCTCGGCTGGTGAGTGATGAATGCAATGTCTGGGAGGAGCTGTTGGCTCTGCAGAGCCACTTCTGCTCTGGCACTGAGCATCAGTCACCTGGAGAAGGGCTCTGGAAGGGCTGCAGCCCTGGGCTCCGAGCAGCTCCCGAGGTCAGGGCTGACACCAGCAGGACAGCGAGGGGAACAGTGGGGGCTGCTGCCCACGCCAAACCTGCTCTATGAATAGACAGCCTCATCCTCTAGGCTTGTCAATCTGTCACCCAGAAAAAAAAATAGAAAGGAAAATTAAAAGGTTATGATGTTATCGTCTCCAAAAATAGGATTTCAGTCATCCTGGAGAAGTGCTGTGCTGGGATATTTTCACTCAGGTTCTGCTGGCATCTCCCAACTGTCACCAGTACTGAGCCTCCTTTTGGGACTGCTAAAGGTCACCGAGCACCAGGGAGGTGGAGGGAGACCCCACTTGGGTGACCACAGGAAAATGTTTCCAGGATTAATCTGAAGCAGGAAGAAATGAATCAGTTTGTCTGTGTTTCTCTTTACTGGTGCTGACAACACCCAGAGCAGCAGTGCCTTCTGCTCTTCAGCACTGCCTCAAGTCCACCAAAGACCAAAGGTTAGTTCCTAAAAAAGGAGCTGCTGCCTGAACCAGTAGCCTGGTTTTCCTATATTTCAGAGCTAACATAGAAAACAAAGGATCACAGCATGCAAGAGCAGAACAGACTAGTGGCAAACAGTCTAAGAATAAAAGGAAAACAGCCAGTAAGTCTCAAACATTACCTTTGAGAATGAAGAGAAACTCATGAATGCCAGTATCCACTTTACTTGGAAAGACAGGATTCAACTGAGTCTATTGGAAGAAAATCCTCTGCTCTGAAAGCAAAGTGAGACTAATTCAGTTCCCAGGGCACAGCAGAGGGTGGCAGGGGCAGGAGTGACCCCTGAGGTGCCACACAGCCCGCCAGCTCCGAGTGCTCAGCACTTCTGAGGGTCAAGCCTCTGGCACTGTGGCATTTGAGATTCAGTCTCTCTATAGATTAGGATTGATCTCCCGTCTCTGGATAAAAAAATAAACAAACTGTAACCTTGAAATTGTCATCCAAACCTGGAGTCCAGCCAAAAGAGCAGAGACAAAATCCCCTTGAGAAGCAGAACAGCAACCCCAGAGGTCACTATCGATGCATCAAACAGAAACAGTGGATTTTGATACTGCAAGGACTTAAGTAATTTCATTTTTATTCAAAAACTAAAAGTGTAATCATATTTTTTTCCCCTGAAATGCAGGATTGCATCCATTTCCATTTAAACACAGATACTCAGAGGATACCTTAAATATTCTCTTGGAATTGAACATGCATGTTTAAAAGCAGTGCAGTTATAGCAGACAACATGCTCCTCCATGCAAGAGGACAGTGTTGTACTGCCCTCTTTGTCGTTTTGGAGAACAGAGGGAGTTACCAGCAGCTTCAAAGCTGTAAGGAGGGAGCAAAGCAAATCCGAGCTAGGAATGGCTCCAGTTAACTCTCCAGAAGGAGGGATTGCAACAGGGCAAGCTTTTATGGGCCACTGCAAAACAAAGGGATTTGTTGTGCTGTTTTGGGATTTTTTTGCTGTAGGTGAGGCCACCTTCAAATGAATAAAGAACTCAGGCATGCTGTAGGCTCTGTTTCCACAATAGCCTCAAACTGCTTCAGATTCACTGAAAGTGAGGAGAGCAAAGCCGCTCTCAAAATGACATTTCAAGTGTTTAAAGTGCTTAAATGTAGCTCATGGCAATGTGTGCATCCCATTTCATTACTTTTAATGGGGCAACACCCAGCAGGCCCCAAGCAAACGTGCAGCTGCACAGAAAAACACACCCTCAGTTCCCAGTGGTTACCCCAATCTGAAACTCCAGACATTTGAACTTTATTCCTGCAGAATATCAGTCTAAGAACAATAGAAACAACCAAACAACAACAACAAAAAAATCCAGATGCAAAACTCCCCCCCAAGGCCCCCCAAAATGCCCCAGGAAAGCACATGAGAAACTATGCAATAGTGCATGTTATATATAAAACAGCTGCAAAAAAACCAAAGTAGGAGGCCCTGAAAGATTCAGCACAATGTAAATAGAATAGAAACAGAGGCAGGCAAGCTTTTTGAAGGGAGGTGGAGGAAATGTGATTGCTCTATCCCTGACTGTGTTGGTTACACTGTGCACCTACCAGGAATGCATTTTATTATCTAATATTTATCACTTTTGACGGTCACAGGTGTTCCTACTTCAAAAAGATTTTAGCAAATGCCCCTAACTGTGTGACATCTGGATACTGTCATCACTGTAACAAGAGGTAACTTTTGCCACTAGGCTCTGCTCTGGCAGATGTGGTTTTAGTGCCACTGTTCATTTCCTTCCCTGTTAAAATGCAAAACATTAGCTTTTACTTACAAACAGACATAGCCTGTTCTATGCTACAACGTGAAGTCAGATCCTTTTATACTCTTAGTCCACCAAAAAACACATCAAATAGAAAAATGTTTCCCTTGCTAGGATACTGTGTTAGATTCTTTAGATTCTTGAGTAATATAAATTAAAGACAATGAAATTGTTACGATCATGGAATCTCTCACAGGGAGGAATTCCTTCCCAAAATCCAACGTAACCCTGCCCTCTGGCAGTGGGAGCCATTCCCCCTTGTCTTGGCACTCCATCCCTTGTCAATTGTCTCTCTCCATCTTTCCTGTAGGTTCTTCAGGGACCACAATTAAGAAACCACCTCTTTTCCAGGCTGAATTGACACTTTTTGTTAAATACTTTTAGTATGTTCTCCATGTTTTGAAGAGTATTTAATAAAAATAATAAATTTTAAAAAGAGAAAAAGCACACAGAAAGGAAATGGAAAGTTTTCTGTAAACCTGCAGAGGGGAAAAGATGCTTTGAAGTAAGCTGCTAAGCTTAAAACAATTTGCATTAAATACTTTTCACAAAAGCCTTCAAAAAATTCAAATGTTTGGAAACTTATTGTTCTTGGAGCCCCATATGTAGCTGAGTAAAATTAACCTATTGCTAAATGCCAAAGATTATCAGTTCCATTCAGCTGCTCAGGCACTCAACAGGGCCAGGGGAGCCATGCCCTGGGGACCAAGTGTCTTTTTATCTCTTGAAAAAGAAGACAAAACTGCACAAACAGAATCTAAAATCCTATAGCAAAAAACCAATTATCTGTGCTGGATGAGTGTCACGTTGGGAACAGTGCTCTGGGTTACCATTAACTGCAGAAAGAGACAAGAGAATCAACAAGTTTATGATTGGTGCAACCCACCACAGATCTCAACAATCCAGCTCGAGTAAATAACAAGAGAATTTTGAATGCAGAGGAAAATTATAGGGCATTTAATGCAGCAAATGACTACAGTTTGTATAATACTGAGGATGGACGTGAACTTGCACATTTTTTAAAAGTGTGAACATCAAGAATGCAAAGAAATACCAGAGGTCTAGGAAAATTCCAGTTTTATGTAGCGTATTAATACCAATCTGTGTCAGCTTAGACAACCTGTAGTGACACAGATAGAAATTCCATTCTCTGATCTGAGGGTTTTTTTGCATATTAAATGGTATAAAGCATTCTACACCTATGCCCAATTCTGCAGGAAATTAAAGCCTATGATTATCACTTGTCTAACAGCATCAATGTAATAAATTAAAGGCTTTGAATAATGGCCAGCAGGCTTCTCAGCCATATTTCAAACTTTTAGAAAATAATCCATTTTTGGCAGATCATCTGACAAGTTCACAACTTTAGATCAAGGCTTATATTATGTGTCATCAGTATTCTTTTGTTCATCTCATACCTATCAATTTTTGTTCATCAAAACCCAGGGCTGTTTAAAACGTGGAAGAAATTTGGCATGTTATGTGGGTCATTTATGGAAATAAAGAACATGATTTAACATTAATATACATAAAAATTACTAGAAATTATGCACCACAAATCTAAATCGGTTTGTGGCTTTTAAAACTCCATTGTATAATACAAAGCATTTTCTCTGTGAGGGACAGAAAAATTCAGGTGGGAAAAAAATAATTACCAGATAGAAATCTTGGCTTAGTTAAAGCTATGTCATATATTAATGTTATTCTCAACACAGCAGGACACTGGTAAATAAGATTTACAGCTCTGAATGTTAATTTTTAAAAGGAAAAACTAGCATCTCTCCCTCAAATGCAAACTAACACCCATGGGTTTGTGAATTCTGGTAAAATTTGCGCAGAGCTATAGCACCACCACATATGGGATGATCCTTGCTTTAAAAAAGGAGGAAGCAAATAATTGGTATTACATTGACTGAAAAGAAATGCAAACACCAGAGACAGTTGCTTTCATTATCTGTGAACAGCTGAAAAGAAGACATTTGGAAAATAAATGTCTTCCACTGGAATTACAATCACAGAATCTCAGAATGGTTTGGAAGAGACCATCCCACCCCAGCCATGGCAGGGACACCTTGCACTGTGCCAGGCTGCTCCCAGCCCCAGTGTCCAGCCTGGTCTTGGCCACTGCCAGGGATCCAGGGGCAGCCACAGCTGCTCTGGGCACCCTGTGCCAGGGCCTGCCCACCCTCACAGGGAACAATTCCTCATTCCCAATCTCCCATGCTCCCTGTTCTTTTCTCCCCAGGACTGCTCTCAGTCACTTCGCAACCCCACCTGTAGATGTGCCTTCGATATTTCCTACAGAAAATACCAGAGTTTCCCCAATTTTGTGATCCAGTTAACTCTAGACTGGAGTGAGAATGGAACCTGTGAAAAGAATGCACAACCAGAGCCCAGGCCTGACTGCCTGACATGGTGTGGAGTAGCCAAGATATTCCTAATCTTAGGGTTTAGTGCTGTCCTGTCTTCTGCTACTGATTTATCGCAACTATTTTTGATGAGATTTTGTTTCATGGCTAAAGTGCAAACACTTATGTGCAACAATGAATCAGCACAAAGTGAACACAAATTACAGGCTCCTTCCAGCCCACAGTCAGGTGAGATTTCTGCCTTTATGAAGATTTTTGAGGCTAAGAGAGTTGAACTTGGACGCAAGAATTGGACACAATTCCTGGTGTATCATACGGGCCTAGCATTCGTTCTGTTTCCTCATTTCACCCTTTCAAAACCACACCTAATTTGTCCCCTTGATTTTCTTCTCCTTTCTGCCTTTGTATTTAGCTCTCTGGAACATAAAACAGCTTTGAGTAGGGATGGAGGTTGACAAAAACCACCAAAAAAAAAATCCATGAGCTCAATAGGTTCAAGAGAGTGTTTTAGTCCTGTGTGATTTTTCCTTCCAAGCTTCCACAGCACATCAATCTCCTACAGCCACGTATTCCTTGTGTGTGTAACCTGCCCTGGCTTTAAGGTGTTTTTCTTTTGCATCATCATCACAAAGAAAACCTCCATTAAAAAATAATGCTGTATGAAGGCACCATCAAAGCGGTTCAAACTCTTCACTGGGGGAAACACACCCAGGGAGCTGCAGACCACGTTCCAGTGCCTGGGAGCTGTGTCAGCACCAGCAGAAAACCCGAACCAGTCACCTGCCACAGTGCTCCAGCTGCACATTCCCTGGCTGCTCACTGAATAGCCAAGCACAGCTGAAGATAAACTTCCCAGATTCCTGAGATTTCAGATATGGCTCTTCCCTCCTGAGACCTATTGCTCAAACCCTGCCCAGCAAGATGCCCCTGGGGTTTTACAGCCCCTCGTGCCATCTGCACTGCTTGGCCCTGGTCCCCTCCCTCAGCACTCAGTGCCACATTCCAGGAGTGGGAACACCTGACTGCACCTCCCTCTCTGGAACTGGGGAATGAAGGTCTGAGGTGCTGCACTCAGATTGCAGCTGGTGGAGCTGCAGCCTGCCCTGCTGGCACCTGTGCCCTGCTGCTTCAAGGAAACACCTCTTGTGCCAGTTCCACGTCAGAGTTTAGCTCAAACACTATCCTTATCCAAAAAGGATCCCTACTGTGGCAAGGCTTCAGTCTGTGGTGTAATTGTCATTATAAAACACAAAAAAACACGATGTGAACATGCTGCTGTTCTCGAGGTAAAAAAGGATAGTTTATTTTCTGACTCCAACATTTATAGATTTCCAACAGTGACACTGGATTGGAAGGTGGAAATGCCACCTCTCCAATGACACTGGATGAACCAACTGTTCATCAAATTTCTCCTCCTCCATAAAAGAATGCAAAACAATAAGTTATTTACAGAAAGTGTGTGAGAAAGTTTGTTACAAGAATGTAAACATCAGAAGGCTCAGAAAATCTTAAAACATCAGGGTGACAATTGCCAGGGAATTGAGGAGTCTTTGCAATATTGCTGCTCCCTCAGTGCTGCCAGAGCAGCCCTAGGGCTTCCTGGAGGCTCTGAGACCCCTGCCCGGGGGTGACACCAGGAACAGCCCAGCCTGCCACCACCAGGCTGTCGCTGGGACTAATTTGACATCCTTTTGTGCTGAGCAGGGTGACAAACAGGCTTGGGAACCAAGGTGTGCTGCTGCCACATCCCCAGGTACTGTGGCAGGACATCGGTATCAGCCCTGCCATGGGTGGCACTCGGGGTGTGCCAGGGCTGCCCTCTGCCCCCAGCACCGTGCAGGGCTCAGCCAGTGCTGCTCCTGCTTTTTTCTGCTCTCTGAACACTGAGCCCCTTTTCTGCCTGTTGGACAGCACATCTCCCCTTTTCCTTGGCACCAGGGCATGCCCAGGGCTGAATTCAGACAAACTGCAGAGAAGTCTGTAATCCTGCTGATGTCCAAATCAATGGCTTTGCCATTAACATCCCTGTGAGTGAAGTCAGTGCACTGAACTCACTTTTATTGAAGATATATTTCCTCAACAAACAAAAACAATTAAGAACACCTGGCGTAGTGACTCCATCCGTGTGTGTGTGCCCTACCTGCTCTTCCTTAGTCTTTCAAAACAAAACATTAACAAAATCTACAATAACTCAGATTAAACAACACTCAAACTTGGTAGAAATTAATTTTGACAGAACAAAATGTACTTAATAGGACTCAGCCCTAAAAGGATATCAAATTAATAGAATTTAATTTAACATTACTTCAAATCTAACAATACTGATGCTTAACATAATTTTACCAACACTTAATTTGCACTAAATAAAAACAGAACAGAACTGAAAATAAATCTCAGTAAAACTGGAATAGAGCAGGAAATAGCTTAAAGAGAAGAACAATTAAACGGGACATTGTCTGAACTCAGTAACACTCAAACTTAACAGAGATCAACTTAACCAAATCAACTGAATAGAACTCATCCTTAATCAAATTAACAAAACATATCTTAGTATTACTCAAATCTTCCAATACTGGACCTTTGCTTAATCTTATTAACAACAAAACTGCAGACAATCTGTGAACAGCATTATTTTTCTGGAGGGATTAAAAAGGGTGTGACAAATCCATTATAAATTTATGCAATGTAGATTCAGGTGTAACAAATGATTAAAGATTACTCAGTGCAAACACTTATAGATATATAAATTTCTAGAGCTGTGGCAATAAACCAGGTGCATGATTAAAACAACTTTGCTTGAGCAGTAATATTTTTTCTCATGAGCTAATTATTTCTAAACTTTCAAGAACTGCTGCAGATAAAATTCAAGGTTATAGACTTAGCTAAGAACTCAAAATTTATAACAATCAAATAATCTTGGGAGAAGGAGAGAGCCATGGGCTGGGTGCATGTGGCCGTGGTGGTGCTGCTGGAGACCATGGTGGGCAACCTCTACATGGAGGAGCACCCCTGCACTCGTCTGAATTTCCTGAAGCTCTGCAAAGTAAAGGACTACAACTATTGTCTTATTTATAATGTACAGAGGGATTTTATTACACAAACTGGTGACTGCATGGGAACTGGCCGTGGAAGGGAATCCATATTTTGTCAGCTGTATGGTGATCAAGCCAGGTTTTTGAGGCAAGAAAGGTGCCCAGAATCAAGCACAAGAAGAAGGGAACTGTGTCAATGGTGAACAATGACAGGGATCAGCATGGATCACAGTTCCTCATTATCACAGGAGAAAACCTGGATTACCTTGGTGGTGTACATACAGTATTTGGAGAAGTGGCAGAAGGCATGGATGTACTGAAGACAATTAATGAAACCTTTGCAGATAAGGATTTTATCCCATATCAAGATATCAGGATAAATCATACAGCAATTTTAGATGATCCCTTTGATGATCCATCTGCCTTGTGTGTTCCTTATCACTTACCAGAACCTACAAAGTAACAGCTCAACAGTGGCAGAATAGGAGCAGATGAAGAAATTGATGACATGAAAGGATGGTCTGCAGATGAAATAGAAGAAGTTCAGGCAGAAAAAGAAGCAAAAATTTGTGTCATTCTTCTAGAAATGGGAGACTTACCAGAGGCAGACATCAAACCACCAGAAAATGTGCTGTTTGTTCGTAAACTGAATCCTGTGACCACAGGTGAAGACCTGCAGATAATACTTTCATGATATGGTTCCATTAAAAGTTGTGAAGACTGGAGTCTGGTGAATCTTTTTGCTATACTTTCACTGAGTTTGAAAAAGAGGAAGATTGTGAGAAAGCCTACCTCAAAATAGTCAATGTACTGGTAGATGACAGATGGATATATGTGGATTTTAGCCAGTCTGTTGCAAAGATTAAATGGAAGGGAAAATGTGGATGGAAGGACATGTACCAAGGAAGATTTCAAGGACTATGAGAAGGAATGTGACAAACTTTCAAAATTTGCTCTGAAAGAAAAGGTAAAACCAAAGCAAGATGCCAAATATGACCTTGTGCTGGATGAGGATGTAGAAGAGTCTCACACAAGTCAGTCGCACTTGGCTAAAAAAACAGAAGAAAAAGCACCACCACTCTGAAGATGATGACAAGAGAACCAAAAAAATCTAGGGATTCTGACCAAAACCATGAAGAATGCTGTAGGGAGAGAACCAAGGATGAGAAGAAAGACACAGAGCCGTAGCCATTCTCAGGAGAGAGATTACACTGCAAACAAAAAGATAAGTACAGATGAAGGACAAGGAAAAGACAGAGAGGAGCTAAAATAATAAATTTAACTTTCTTTCATAATTCTTTTACCTGTCTATGGCACCCAAGTTTATGATTCACAATCAAGAGATGTTACCGTGTCTTTGCAAAATCTACAAAGTTTATTCTGAATTCACTACTGCTCTTTAAATGTCTGATTTTCTGCTGCAATACATAAAGCCCATTTCCTTCAACATGTGCCATATAAAAGATGGAGGAAAACCATAAATAATAAAACTACAGCTCTGTTTTTTATCTTGCTCTGTAAAAGCAAAATGTGTTAGCAAGAACTAATCCTCCAGTCTGCTGCTCCTGCTCTCTTTTATCTAGTTTTTTGTTTAGGTTTTGTTGAAATCAACACCTTCTATCAGGGTAAGAATTGCTGTTTCATTTGTTTGCTCATTAGGAACAAGAAAGTGCATATTCCAGAAAGGCTTGATGTACAGATGAAGCTGTCAAGAGCAATGTGAATTCTAACAGAGTCGTTTCTCAAATGTGATAATTACTGTTTATTTTATAGGCTTACACATGACATCCCATTATTAAAGTAACTCCCACTTCAGCTTTTATTATTACCCACACTTTTCAATCTCTTATCGACCCCAAGCAAAACTGTATTTTTCTGCACAGCAACAACAAAAAGCTAACACTCAACATTTACTTTACCAGGAATTATTCTCCAAGCTATTTCCACATTTTAAAAGGTGCCTCATTTGAAAATACCGATGGCTTCCATTAGGGATTGAAATTGCCCTTTAGAATAGACTGGATAAATCAAAGCGTGGGGAGAACCAGTCGGACTTTCAAAAGCATTTTGGAGCTAGTCCAGCTGAGCTCCCACACAGATCAATGAGGAGTTTAACATCATTTTCCAGGACAGGAGCAACCGGAAGGGAAAAGCCATGTAGTTACTTTGTGCAGAATTCCATGCCATGACCTTGGATAATTATGGGGAAACCACAGACCTCCTGAAAATCTGTACCTGGTACATCTGGGCCACCCCACACAGTGTGGGACCCCTGTGTTTCACAGGAGCTGATGGCAGGTGGTCACAGACCACCTCAGAAGGGTCACAAACCTTCCTCAGAAGGGCTTGGCAGCAGATCCTCTCCCCAGACATTGTTGCTATCTCCTTTATTTTCCCATGATGTTGTGGTGCACTAGTTTTAGTTGTTCTCTTGCACTGGGTGATTGGAAATTGGCACAGAATAGTTTTATATTGCACTGTATAGCTTATGTTATGTGGTTTCTTATCCCTTTCCCCCATCTCATGGTCTTTCCCTCACCCATCCCAATGCCCCCTGGTGCTCTCTCCCCTGGGTTACCCCTCCCCTCACACTCCTCACTGGCATCTCAATGGCTGTGGACCTCTCCCTCTGTCCCCATCCTGGGGTATAAAAGTCCCCTTCCATGAGGGAACGCCCTCTCTCTCCCATGGATTTGTCCACCTGATGTGTCTCTTGGAATAAAGGACAATGTTTCCCATGTGGAGAAGAGCACTTCTCAATCTTTTACCTTTGTCTATGAAATATCGTGTGGGCAAGGGTCCTAGCCAGACTGGACCCCAACAGCCCAGCAGAAAACCTGATATTTCACCATGAGTGTGAAGTGATGGCCTGTCACAGTTTGGTTTAAACCATGTTTCTCCTGAACGAAATGTTACTGCAAGTGGAGACAACACAGCTCTCCCACCACTTACCAAAGCTTTGCAAACCCCCAGGGGTGCAGCTCACTCTTCCCTATGCTTGTGTCACTATGGCAGGAGAGCAGAGGGGAAAAAAAGGCATCCAAAAGTTAAAATTGACAAATACAGAGTAAATTAAAAACTCAGTAACCACGACACTAGGATGAATCTCTAGCAGGAAGAGGGGAAAAGGGAAAAAAAGTGGAAATCTTGTAAATTAGGTGAGAAAGGAAGAAAAATGACATGTCCTGTGCAGGGTCAGGAGTTGTACTCAATGATCCTTCTGGGTTCCTTCCAACTCAGGATACTCTATGATTTTATGACAATCTGAAAGGACCAGCAGTGGTTAATAATAGGATGACATGATGGATTGTGTCCAGTGGGAAGCAAGCAAGGAAAGAGTTAAAAAGAGCAGAAAAGTCAAAGGAATCAGTACAGAGACCACACCTGAATTTTGTCAAAAGGGAGAGGAGATCAGAGGTCTAACAGACCTTGAGATCTCACCTGGCCTGTAAAGTAGGTGTTCTTTTCCATGCATGGTAGCTTTTTGATTAGATATGCTTTCAGAGAAGCAGTGTCATGGCAAAGTACATGAGAAATCATCATAATACAGTAAATTTGGCAGCAAATGGAGGATTTTAGGGGATTTTCATTGAAAAACTTCAGAAAGCAGAGCTGACTGAAAACTCTTTTGAGATCTGTTGGAGATTATAACAGTGAAAGCAGTGCATGTACAATAAACAACTGACCCTAGGATTTACCTGAAGGAGCTACAGGAAAGATGGACAGAGGCTATTTGGAAGGGATGCAGTACCAGGGCAAGGGGGAATGGTTCCCCACTGCCAGAGGGCAGGGTTAGATGGGATATTGGGAAGGAATTGGAATCCTTATCACTCTCTACAGCTCCTGAAAGGTGCCTGTGCTCAGCTGGGGTTGGGCTCTTTCTCCAGGCAGCACTGACAGAACCAGAGGACACATTCTCAAGCTGCACCAAGGGAAATATAGGTTGGATATCAGGAAAAAGTTTTTTACAGAAAGAGTGATAAAGTTCTGGAATGGCTGCCCGGGGAGGTGGTGCAGTCACCATCCCTGGGTGTGTTTAACAAAGCCTGGATGTGGCACTGGGTGCCAGGGTTTAGTTGGGGTGTTGGGGCTGGGTTGGACTCCATGATCTTGAAGGTCTCTTCCAACCCAGTGATTCTGTGTGAGTTGTTCCCTGGCTGAGGCTGCCCCTGGATCCCTGGCAGTGCCCAAGGCCAGGTTGGACATTGGGATTTGGCGCAGCCTGGGACAGTGGAAGGCGTCCCTGCCATGGCAGGGGTGGCACTGGATGATTTTTAAGGTTCCTTCCAACCAAACCCTTCTGAGATTCCATGTTTCTATGATTTAGCCAGGTTTTGCCCTGACAAACACTCCCTCATTGGTAGGGCAGCACTCCTGAGGATCCCAGTGCTTTCCCCATGAAGCCACACATTCAAACACACAACCCCAGACTGCTGCCATGCTCCTTCACACCTACAGCTTTAATAAATGTTCCATCATTTGGGGATGTTCAGATTTTCTCACTACAGTAAAATTTCCAAAGAGAGGAACACTAATGGATATAAAATATCTATGTGTGATTTATTGAAAAATAAATTGTGTAAAATTTTGCTGCATGGATATGTTCAGTTACTGCCAGGACCAGAGAGATGCCCAGCATCCAGCACTGATGTTTATCTGACTTCTCTGCTCCACTTGTTTTTTTAAGTCAGTTGTCCTGCTTTTCTTTTTCAGAAATTGAAAGTTGCTAGAATTTTTTTCTAGTATACTAGAATTTTTAACAATGTTTTTTTTTTCTTTTTTTGGGTCTGAATTACTATCATTCTAGTCAATGTCTTTATTGCTTTCTACCTTCCAGATGGCTCTGATGAAAAAATGGAAAAGCTAATATCACACAGAATAATGAAAATCACCAGTAGATTCTACTCTTTAAGTGATTGAAGGCTTCCATCCCCAAAAGCATATGCAGCATACTCCAAACTATCCACCACATTCTGTGATATAGAAGAATGCAGAGATTTGTAAACCCTTAAGAAGCACTTTTGATGTTTCGGTTTTTATATTCCTTTGATCAGAGATTACTTGCTAAAAATGCAGCAAAAAGGATCACTTAATAATACACAATAAAATTTAAGAACTACAGTGGAAAAAAGCCTCTAAAATACCAAATTTGTAGGCCACCACAGCTGAAATTGAACCCAACTTTTAGCATGAACACATAGAAAACTAATCCATACTTTCACCTAAAACATCTCCTAAGTGATCTCTTTTATTCAACTGACTGGAATATGATAAACAGGCCTCAAATGAGCATTGGCATGTTCTACTCTGAATTTCATTATATCTAATGTTTCAGGAGAGGTGTCACATAGAACTGAATTAATATTCACTAAAAATGGCAACTGTAACAAAATTCAGAATAGGATATAACACCCATCTCCTACTGCATTTTTTCTATTACATTGTCAGACACCCTGAAGTCTTCGTAGTAACACAGAAATGGCAAGAATATACCACTTTCAGTCTTGATTTCTTACTTGATTTAGGAAATATGTAGGGTTTTTTTAAAGCCAGATATTCATATCAAGACATTACTAAATCCAATGATTGAAGGCTGGTTATATAGATTTCTTCCAAATTATTTTCCCCTTATATTATATGGTCATCCTATTCATTAAATAAGGATACAAAAACATCTCACAGAAAGGCATTTTATATGATCATTTAGAGCTCCATAATATTATGGAGCTCTAAATTTTGTCAAGGAAAAAGACTGCCTGTGATTGCAGGACTGGAAACTCCTTAAACAGAAAATTCAGGCTGGAACTCGGGGAAAGAAAAGAGGATCTATCATCTTTGGAGGAGGGGAAGTACCTTGGAGGGATTAAAAGAATGTTGAGAGGTTATGGAAGGAGAAAACTGAAAGGGCCAAAGCCAAACTGGGTCTTAATTTGGCCACTACAGGTAAAGGTAATGAACAAAGATTTGTATAAAGGAAGGCTCGGGAGAGACTCCATCCTTTGCTGAATGCAGAGGGCAGGACAGTGTCATGGGATGAGGGAAAGGCTGAGCTGCTTCATGCCTTGCTTGCCTCACTCTTTAATGCCAAAACTCAGGATCCCAGATCCCAGAGCTGGAACTTGGTGACTGAGTGAAGCCCCCGTGGAATCACAGAACAGCCAGGGTTGTTTAAATTTGTTAAAAATTGTCTTGTTCCAGCCCCCATAACACAGGGCACAATGGTTAATGACCAGTTAGACACCCACAGGGCCAGATGGGATTCCCCTGGCAGTGTCCATCCTGCAGGAGGGGCAGAGCAGGCCCAGGCTCTGCTCCGGGCCCAGCCACGGCCCCAGAGCCATGGGCAGGGCCTGAGCCCAGGAGCTGCCCCTGCCCAGGAGGCAGAACTGCTGCCCTGGGCAGTGCCAGCCCTGAGCATATGGGGCAGAGAGGCTGTGCAGGCTCCTCCCTGGGGACATTGCAGAGCCACAGGGACACTCTGCTGTGCCCTGTGCTCTGGGATGGCCCTGCTGGAGCAGGGAGGTGGCACCAGAGCAGCCCCGTGGGCCCCTCCAGCCTCCCCCATCCTGGGATCTCACAGAAGGGTTTGGGTTGGAAGGGACCTCCTCAAAGCCACCCCATCCCACCCCCTGCCATGTGCAGGGACACCTTCCAGTATCTTGGGTCACTCAGAGTCCACCTAGCCTGGCCTCGGGCACCCCCAGGGATGGGGCAGCCACAGGGAAGCCTGTGCAGCAATCCAAACTGACAGCCAGAGAAAAATTAAGAAAAAATGCAACCTTTTGATCCTTGATATCGGTCTGTAAAGGTTAGGGACCATGTTTACATCCACTAATGATGGTGTTTTCTCATGTGGATCATCCAGTCTGAACTGAGGGATGCTGCTCCCCACATCCTCATGCTAGCTTGAGGTGCAACGTCACAAAGCATGACAAGGCAACATTTTTATGAACAAGCCTAGTGTCTGTGATCTGCCTTCCTATGAAATTAGTTTCTTCCCAAATGCCTGTTATTCCAGTTGTTAAATTACTCTAAGTCATGCTCCAAGGCATGTATAGTATACTACAATAAAACAGGAACAACACTTTGCATATCATTAAATGCCAAATTCTTTCTGCCACTCTGGAAGCAGAACTGCAGCCAGAAATGTCTGCTTTCCCTGCTTCTTTGCAATTCCAATTGCCAAGTGAACACAGGCTGGAGAGGCAGTGCTGCCAAGTGTCAGTGCTGCGTTAATATTGTTATTATTCTCTGGGACTGAAGTATATAATGCTATTTTCTCCAAAGGCATTATTGATACCACGGATTAGCATTACAATTTGTATAATTATTGCAGTGCCCACAGGAGCTCATGTCATCAAATATTTATACAACTCAGAATAGTTGAGTGCAAATGATTTCAGATGCCTTGCTGGACCTTTGGAAGGAAAAAGTGGTTGGATCAGGAAGCTAATTCAAAGAAAAAGCATCATATAGAAGTGTCACAGGATATTCAAGAGATATTTGTCTTAGAATAATCTTGAAATCTCTTCACACTGCTTGTTCTTAATCAAGGTCCTTTAGCTTCTGGGTTTATTTCTCCTAAAATCTCACCTAATTCTAAGCGTCCAGTGTCCCCTTCTCACTTCCCATGCTATGACCTGTTCCTTGAATATCCAGCATTTGTTTTTTCTGCTTTAGGCCTCCATCCCACATATACCTGCAGCAGAATACAAAAGTGCTGTGCTGTCCAGCTGATCCCATCCGATGGGTGTGGATTATCAAAGTGGCCCCCAGTGACAAAATAAAAACTTTTTTTTTTAATTAAAAGACACTGCAGGATTGCCTATCAAAACCCACAGTAATTCAAAAATATGTGGTGTATAATATTTCTAAATTAGGAAGATACCAATGCAGTTTGTTCAAAACTCTTTAACCTTGCCAAGGCTGAAAGAACCAGAAAGATTTTCAAATTAAGATACATGCAGGCTAAAAATAAAATAAATTCCATACTTTATTCAGTCAGCTGTTGAATGAATGGGCCTTTTTACGAATCCCTTGGTCCAGGCCAGACTACACCAAATTCACAGGAAGTGCTCTGTGGTTTCTCCATCCCTGGAAATGTCCAAGGCCAGGTTAGATGGGGCTTGCAGCAGCCCGGGATAGTGGAAGGTGTCCCTGCCTAAGGCAGGGGAATGAAACTTGATGATTTTAAGGATGCTTCCAACCCAAATCCTCATATGATTCCATGATTTTTGAAACAACGAATGATAATTCAGCTAAGTCTGATATAAAAATGTCTACTACATGATTGATTTTTATAAAACCAAAACCTCTGGAAATACTGAAGACAAGATGACTATCACAAAACACATTTATATATCAGAAACAGTCAGAATTTCTGAATTCTTATGGGCATGAGCCTTTTACACAAATAACACTGCTTCATTGTTACCTCTGGTTAGACTATGGTTTAAACAAAAAAAAAAAAATTAAAAAAGAGGTAGAAAAAAGCAGCTTCACAGTGCTGAGTATCAGCAAGTTGGAGGTGGTGACAGGGAGAACAAGACATTCAGAGATTGAGGAGTCATTCCCACTAGAAAATGCATGATGTTTAATCAGCCGTGTCACCAACTGGAGGTAGTGTGCAAGAGTTAAGCATTAATAGGATAAATCTGTCCTCTTCTATTTCAGTCTTGAAAAGAACTGCATTTGAGATGGTTTAAACAGATAATTTTGAAAAGATCAAGAGGAAGACCTAATAAGTAACACTCCATTAAAGATACAGCAATTAGAAGTTAGTGAGATACCACACAACTCCAAGTTTAATATCAGCATTGTAGAAGAAACAGTATAATCATGGGTAAGGACATCAGCAAGACCTTGCAGTTAGATTGAAAAAATCTTCTATTTTAGTCTTCAACAACTCCAGAGAGCTGTTTTATCTGGTTTTCTATCATAGTAAGTGTAGACAACATTACTTCTACAAATATCCACAGTGTGCTGAAAGCCTGTCATTTCATTTTGTAGCCAGAAAAAAACTGAATATTAAAAAAATGCAAATATAACATGCTGCCTTGTATTTTCACCTTTACCCCCTTTCAAAGTACAGACTATTCATAATAAAAAATTTGGAATACTGCAATAGAAGCAATGTTAAGATTTTCAAAAACAAAATTAAGAAAACATGAAGGAGAGGGTGGCACATGATCTTTCTTCTGCCAAATGGGTTTCTATTCCAAACAGATCAGGACGTGGATGAATGTTTCCATGGAAGATAATTGGACTTGAAGTCACTTTGAAGCAGCAGAACTAATGGACTCTAGTGAGGTCAAATGAAGTTAAGTGAAGCAGAGAGCCTGGCCCACAGCTTTACCACTGTGAAATATTGTCTGTGTCAGAAAGTTCAGGTGATTGATTAATTTTAGGTAAACATCCAAACTTACCACCCCATCTCATTCATAAATACCCTGCAACTAAATTAGTTAATAAAAGCAACTACTGAATAAGGAGAAGATCACCAATTTCTAGTTCAATTCTCCTTTTAGCTTGTCTTAACCAAAGTTGTATCACAGTAATTGCAAATGACTTTATTATCATTAACATCATTAAACTTCATGGAGAAAGCAGTCTGCAGGGACATTAAAATAAAATCAACTATGCAAAATTAAAAGACTCAACAACTCTTCTTTAAGGCAGTGTGATACTAATTAACAACAATTGCTTTCTGGTTGAGGATTTCTCCTGGCCGTGTAAATCAGGGGAAATGCTGTGTTGTAGCTTACAGCAGACAAATTCGGAAAAGAAGAGAAAAAAACCCAACCACACCTACATTCCGACAAAAACAGGTAAACAATGCAGTTCAGGGAAAAGATGTTGGAATGCAAACCTTTCTCAGCCAGGATACAGGATTTACACAAAACCCTTGGAGTCACAAGATACCCATTAAGAAAAGAAGCAAAATTTCAGAAGTCTTCTGGGTGAGCACCAGGAGATGCCAGTGCAGCTCTGGATTAAGGCTTTCCTCACTCATCTCAGTTTTGGCTGCTCCTTACACCTTGTGTCAAGGTGTTTGTCTTTTCTGTAACTGGTGCTCTGCTGTGTGTGTGGGATGAATGCAAAGATCTTGGAAATTATCAACACTAAGGGAAATATTATGGGCCGCAGTTTCCCAAGCCTAACTCCTTCAGTTGTCCTCTTAAGATAAAAGCAGTAACAGTTCTATATTTTTATGAGAAAATATACTGCCATTATTTGATAGGATTAAATTTGGGATCAAGTTTAAACTTATTTTTCATACTTGCAAACCAAACTTTTACCCTGTTTTAGAAACAATTGAAACTTTTAAGCTGTCATGATTTTTTGTTGTATCTTCTGCCTATTGAGAAAAAAAGAAAGACTATGCAGAAAAGAAAGGGACTTCTCTGGCAATCCAAAGTACCAAACCTCAGAGCCAGCAGGGAGAATGATCTGTCAGAAACTGAACCAGAATTCAGACAGTACAGAAGGGTCTTACTCCAGATGAACAGCTATGGAAGGAGGCTTAGAGTTAATATTAGCTAAACCAATCTTAGGATGAATTATGATCATTATAATGATCAAGTTGTTATTTAAATTGCTTCCTCAAATACCGAAACAAATATGGGACTTGTCTAAAAGTAAAGAGTTGTATTTATTTGTGGGGAGTACATTTTTAGTAAGTGAGTGGATAGAGTTCTTCAGCTCACAGCAAAGCACTTCTTATTTGGACTATATTATCACTGCAAGATTCATCTATTTCAGACTAATCTGTCATGACTTTAACAGGAGGGGTTTCTTTGGTTTTAGCTCTTAATGTAAATAAACAATTAAGATGTGGGAGATATGAAGGCAACAATTTCTAATAAGTACTTTCAGCTACACAGCTGGGTTATAAAGATTTTTTTTAATTTAGAGCACCAAACACTTAGATCTCACTTGCATTAAAGAAAAAAAGAAGGGAAAATATTTATGTAATAGTGCATTGTCAAAGAAAGGATATTTAGACACTTTCAGTCCTTAATTGCAGCACTTAATCTCACCAATAGAATGTTATTTTAGTAAAACAAGTATTTCTTGGAATAACAGTAAAGAAACAGAACTTCTTAAGTGGCTAAGGCTGTACAATCTCTGGGAGACTGACGCAGGGTGAATTCTGATATCTTTTCTCAGCTTCCTGACGATACCACACCTTCAGTGGGATGCTGAACCCAGCACTGGAGACTGGGCTGCTGCTCCTTCCAGAGCAGATGCCAGAACCTCATCCTTTAGAAAACCATCTTTCATTGTTGACACAAAACTCTTGAGAAGATAAAGGAAAGCCTAACAGACACCCACCTAAATCTGGAGACAACCTTCAAGAGGAGTCAGCTCTGAGATCCTCCCGTGTGGCAGCTGGACAAAGCCACCCCCATAGTACAGAAGACAGCACCCTCAAAAACACAAAGCAACTTTTGCCAGGAAAGGTTGGACCAGATGATCCTTGAAATCTCTTCTAAACTGGCATTCTAGGAATTCCATTGTACTTGTGTGGAAATGGGTTCATTAGAAAAAGAGAAATTTGTCTTTTGAGTGGGTATCTAGTAGGTGGTCTCCCAAAACAATGCTCAGAAAGGTACTTAGAGCTGACCCAAAGAGGTATGAGTGACCCTGTCCTCTACCCACCCCAACAGTGGAAGGGAAGATCCTTCTCCTTCCAAGGACTCTGGGTCCTGTTTGTGGCATTCACATTCTCTGAACAGAGAGAGACATAAATCTCTCTCTGAGGGTTTCTTCCTGGAAAAGCACAGAGAGAAGAAGAGAAAACAGTTCTTATCTCTACTTGCTGCTGCTGCTCCTGTTGTCTTTGCACATGTGGAATGTGTTAGGAAGAATGTTTACCTGAAGGGATTTGTCAATTGGATTCTGCTGAGGATTGTTTTGTTTCCTTAGCCAATCACTTGAAGCTGTGTCCTGACTGTCGGGAGACAGTCATGAGTTTTTCTTTAGTATTCTTTAGTATTCTTTGTCATATAGTTACAGTATAGCATTAATGTACATAGTACATAGTATAGTTTAATAAAGCAATTGTTCAACATCTGAATCAATGGAGTCAGATGACAATAATTTCCTTTGTGAGGGGCATCCTGTTTTTACTATACTGTTTGCATCACCTCACACTGAACAGAGGCAGAGACACCTCAGGCCATCCTTGCTCAGTTCACTTCACTCCTGAAATTCCCCTCCCTGATCACAAAATCCTCTGACACCCTCAATATCCCCTGGCCTATGATTGTGCACCTTCAAATTCTCTTCAACCAACACTCTCTGCAAAAGAAACAGCTTTGCTTTCTTTTCTCCATGCTGTATATCCTTCCCAGCTGCAGGAAGAAAAAAAAAACACAACCAAAAAATCGTGTAAAGATCTGTGGTCTTTATAAGAAACACCAGAGGTCAGAAGAAAGATGTTGGACTAGAACAGCAGTTCCATGAGACTAGTTTTCCAATTCATATCCATGGTAAATGCAACAACTGAAGCTGCAGGGGTAACACAGGAGCTGAGCTGGAAGCAGCCAACTCCAGTCTCCTCGGCCATCAGTTTGATTTCTCCTCCCATCCTGGATTACAGCTGTGCTCCAGTCTGCTCTGTGCAACTCTGAGCTTCATTTGTTCTGTACCAAGCAATATCATTTCTTGAGATTCTACTGGTTCCTAATGATGTGGAATATAACATGTCACTGCTGAATGCAGTTAAGAAATATGCAAAAGAGAAAATGCCAAACTTTGAAAGAAAATTCCATCTTAGCACGCTATTAGACTAATCATGTGAAAATGTTTATTTGCCATGAAGTCAGAGCTATTAAACAAATTGGTCCATTCTGCAGTGCCAGGGTATTCTCACATGGGTTGCAAGATTTCTTTAAAATTATGTTGAAAAAGATACATTCAGCTAATGAAATTAATGAGCTTTAATACTCCCTTGAAGTACAGGTTTTCAGCACAAATTTGCTTCATTATCACAGCTCTGTAAACCTTGTAATGCATAATGGTCACTGATCCTGCCCAGAACACAGTGAAACATGGCAAAAGTTTAATTGTACATGCACCTACATTTTAAAGCAAATAAGGCAGTCTCCAAGGCTATTAATATAACAGATGCCTTTTATAATTAAAGGGATAATGTCCAAAGATTAGCTGGAAAGTATTTTAATTAAAGTTAGTAAATTACTGTTGAAGTCATCATTACATGGAAACTCAATTAAAATTAGATCCTTAATTCTGCAGCAGCACAGCAACAACAGTAAGTTTCCCCACATTTGTGTCACATACAGAACCCCATCTCACATGCTGAAGCACCTGATTTGGTACAAGTTTTCCTCATTGCTGTAATGCTTTATTTTACAGAAAAGAGCCAAATCTGGTGCAATGTTAAATGGTCTTTATTTTTTCCCTACTGTTCTCAAGCAGAAGACTTTTTAAAATCTCATCCCCAAAGAGGAGCACTCTTTACATAAAAAGTAATTTTAATGAGTTTATAAAAATTTATTCACAGAAAATACAGCATTAGCCCTGGAAAACCCATTCTATGGCAGCGTTTGAGTGAATGGGTAAAGAGGCACTGAAGGACTCAATAACTTCTCTTGAATGCATCAGCAGTACAAATACAAATCCATTTACAGGAAGTCTATCTAAAAGTCTATTTCAATAGCTCAGTTTAGAAAAGGTTTACAAGGTCTTTGGATGGTACAAAGTGACTCTGGTAAGTAGTTAACATAACTAACTATAAGAACACATTTTTCTTCTAGACAGAGGAAGGATTAAGGCCATCTATTCTTTTTTTTTTTTTTGAGAATGAACTGAGGAAGAGCATCTGCTTTTTGCCTATTTTGTCAGTTTTATGAGACATCAGACTGCACTCCTACAGTTTGCTTTCTGTGTCACTAAGTTTTCTATTCAACACTCTCCAGACCATCCACAGGCTGAAAAAGGTCAGTCAAACCCAGAGTTTAAGCAAACAATTGCATGGATGTAGCCTGCCAAGCACTAAAGTGAAATCCTTGAAGGAATCGGAAGAGTCCCTTGCTCACTAGAAGCCTGAAATTAGATTTGCAGGTAGTAACCATCAGGAAACATCAAATGCCCACGTTTTTAGGCTATAAGTCAGAATAAGTGACAGGAAAGGGTTTAGGGCAATGATCACATGAACATGGAACAGTGGCAGAGGAGCTGGGGAACTAGAAATGAAGATATTTTACTTTGGTGAACAGAAACTCCTAAAGTAAAAGGTAAATTTAAAAGCACATACAGTTCATAATTGCTGTAGCATGGATAGCAGCTTGAAATGGTGATCAGAGAGATGGAGCAGCTCTGCTGGCAGGAAAGGCTGGCACAGCTGGGATTGTTCACCTGCACAGGAGAAGCTTTGGGCTGAGCTCAGGGCGGCCCTGCAGGGCCTGAAGGAGCTGCAGCAAAGATGGAGAGAGACAATTGCCAAGGGCTGGAGGGACAGGACACAGGGAATGGCTCCCAGTGCCAGAGGGCAGGGCTGGATGGGAGATTGGGAATGAGGAATTGTTCCCTGTGAGGGTGGGCAGGCCCTGGCACAGGGTGCCCAGAGCAGCTGTGGCTGCCCCTGGATCCCTGGCAGTGCCCAAGGCCAGGCTGGACACTGGGGCTGGAGCAGCCTGGGACACTGCAAGGTGTCCCTGCCATGGCAGGGGATGGAATGAGCTTATTTTAAGATCTCTTTCAAACCAAACCATTCTATGATTCTGTGAAAAGTGTCCTTTAAGAATAAATTGATGCTGTGCTGATCCCTTCACCTGGTAAATTAGAATTGCTGCTTCTGCAATGGGGAAAGAGCACAGATTTGGGAGAGCACAGTTTAGGCTGTCAAAGCTGCCTGACAAACACAATCCACTTCAGGACACCAGAGTTTACTGCATGACCTGCACATCCATGGCAGAAATCCCTCCCATTGAGCCAAAACCTGAGATATACCACAGAGATAAGCAAATATATAAATGCACTCTCTGAAGTGTTATTGATTTCATAGCCTCAGAATATGTCCAACAAAATGACTCTCTTTTCACTGGTTTTGACCAGCTCTGTTGACTCCACTTACAAGAGTGTCTTTGCATTTCAAAACAAGTGTTTATTGGGGATATAGGGAAGGACCCATCAGGAAACAGCATACATTAAACTGCTGCAATCAAGAAAGCTGTGTTAATAGCACTGGCAATGCTGAAACTGCCTTTCTTGTTTGTTTGCTGCTGTCTTAAAATATATATTGAAAATGTAAAACCATCCTTTCTCCATCTTTCTCTCAGCAATGGATATATTTTGTAACTAGACTTGCTTGAAAAATTCTTGCAAGCATTTTTAACCTTTTTCCTACTGAGGCTTCTGCCAAGACCTTCATTATACCATTCCCAATTACCCAGAAACTTAACAATTTCTACCAGTTTGAACTTATCTCTTGTGATATATTTCTTGCTTTTTCGATAGCAGGATACTAATTAGCACTTAACATTTACTTAATACATTCTGTTAGAGCAAAATGAATTACGATCTTTATTAACCTGAACTGAGAAATTATGAAATTGTCTATTCAATCCCTGGGTATATTCACTGCATTTCTATTGTGTTGGTTTTCTTAGGATTCTACTATATTTTCCTCACACTGGGATAATGAGTCTACTAAATTGCTATCTGCAATAAATTTCTTGTGAAATGGTTCAGTTTCCTTTTTTCCACTCTTTCATTTTATGCTTTGAATAGAGAACCCTAGAGTGAGATAGAGATTGCAAAGAAAAAACAATTCAGAGAAGGGAAATCACTAGAGTTTGGAAGAGGATAAACCCAAAAGGTTCAGAGATTATAAATGCACCAGCTGATCATTTCAGCTGTATTCACATCAAGTCCTATGCTGAAATACATTTGGTAACTCAGTAGTGTCATTAGCTTTCATAGAATTGTCTTGTCTCTGTCCAGGTGTGACTCTGACCACTGCCCAGAAGCACATCCCCCATTTACAATGACCTGACTCTCCTCTCTCCAGACCCCCCTACTCTCTTGTGTACTCCCCAGCTTTTTTTTTTATTTATTTATTTTTTAGGAGAAAGCCTCTGCACCTCCGGGCTGCTTTTATTCTCGTGCTTCAAAGCAGGACTAGCTAGTCTGGCAGTTAACTCCTCCCCAGAGCCACAGAACAAATTCATGCGAGTGTTACTTCAGGAACTTTGGGGGGTTTTACCCTCTAAGTGTAATCCTAATGACTATAAATTACAGTACAGAACTCCTTTAGAGGAAGACACAACAAGTTTTCCAAAGCATTGTCTTCCACACATAGGTGCTGAGAAGATCAAGAAGAGAGTCAGTGGGGACAGAGACTGAGTAGGACACCTGAGCAGCTGACTAAGTGCAAAACCTGATGGCTATTTAATGGCCATTTAACAGATATTGAGTTAAATAATATTCTGACAAAGACCAAACCAAAAAAAAGGAGCTCCAAGAGCTTTGCTTTTCTCCTGTTCACCTAACAGAACCACCACTTTTACCAAATACCTTGGGTTTACAGTAAATTGTTTTGTTTAGTCCTTATTATTCAAACGAAGTTCCATTCAAGTCACCTTTGCAGCACCAACATTGGCCTTAGCTGCAGTGGGGTACACAAAAGACACCTTTTATAAAAGGGTCCCCTCAAACACACTCTTCTTTGTCCTTTTATTTATTTGAACAACAAACGAGGGGTCCAGCTGAACTGCTAATCATATCCATGTTAGCTTCATAAGGAAAATGTTCCCAAATGAGCATTTGAGTCAGTGTTTGGGCTCTCAGACATGCCAGAGCTTGAGAGCAATAGCAGGGCAAAGCATACCACAAAGAACTGCTTGTAGAGCTTGATTTAATATATTTTGGTGTTTCTTATTGCTGCAAGAAAAACAAACAAAATATATAAGTCCCCATGGATGGCTATGTACTTTTCCTTGAAATCATCACCTAGTTAATGACAGCTCTTTAGATATAATTAAATTTATCCACAAAGAATTGCTATTCTGTAGAGAAAGTTATCCAAACAGTATTGTTGGGTTCGGCTTTCTTTCCAGAAGGTTCAGCTAATAAATGATGTTAAGCTTTTTTCACATAATCAAATAGAATTAAATACTAAATAATTTGTGATAAAAGGCAAAAGATATTGAACCCTGATCATCTTTCTCACCTGATTATATTTTTGTTAAGATTATGACCAATAACAACTTGCTTAGTATCTCAGTAACCATGCCTACTCTTCAGCTAATAAACATTATCTCACAAAAATTTGGAGGTTTTTTGTTTGTTTTGGGGATATTTTTGGGATTTTGTCTCATGTAAGTTTTTTAAGCTCATGGTTTCCAACAGTTTTGGTAATAAAAAGCAATACACAACAGGTAGTTGAACAGCCAGTATCAGTACATGCTGCTTTTCCAGTAACATTTTTATACAGAAGATTCAGGCAGCGAAACTCCATCTTTTCCTCACAAGGAGTTGAAACAGAACACAAGAAAATCTCTAAAGATATGGAGATTCAGATGCATTGTTTGTGTGTAAAAGAGAATCCATTTAATGAAGCATCTGTGAATTTCCCAATGGTAATCAATTTTACCATCCTTAGCTATTAGTTTTGGAGGATAAAAAACAATAGTAAAAAGTCAAGAAACTGGATAAAATCCAAATAAGACCAATTTTGAGAACTCCAGGATTGCATCCATGGAAAGGCTGATCATGGAAGCACTGCAGCCCGATTTTAGAACAAGCTACCTAAGCTTAACCCATATTACCTTTTAAGCTTCTAGATCTTTTCCTCACCCCTGTATGATTTATAACGCATAAGTAATTTAAGCTTTACAGCTCAGACTGTGCCTGCACTTCCCTCTCAGGACAGAATTTCCTGAGGATCCAACAGCCTCCATCATAAAACCCTTCTATAACCTTACCTAGTTCATTTATTGTCATGGAGTTGGACAGTGTCAGAGTATGGAGGGAGCAGGATGAGGATCTGACAGATTTAGTAAAATGTTCAAATATATTTGATGCAGATGTACTCAAGCAAGTCTTTCCTTGTTCACTCCAGGAGAAAAAAAAAAAGACATTGTTAAAGGAGGACAGTTCTAAGACACCAAGAACCACTCTTATACACAACTATTAATTCAGTGATTGATTTCTGCTTGTTCTGCCTCACAAAGTCATTCAGAGAGTGCCTCTGACTTAAAATATTACACTAATAAAGGTAAGACACTAAGTTTCAACAGAATTCAATTTTAAGTAATATGACTAAAATTTATCTTGTCTTACTTTCTTAAAGGTAGAGCAGAGCTGCATATGATTACACATTGTAGTACTAAGCTGATCTTCCTCCCCCTCTAAAAAATAATTAAGATTCTGTACGATCTGAGTCAGCATTCTAGTTCATTAAAAGAACTCAGCACATCAGGCCCTTTTTCTTATTCCACATTACTTTTTACTTGCTTGATATTAACGTGCTCTGCTAGAATATTCACCCCCAAGACCTGTCATCATTTCACTCTTGGCATTGTTTTTGCTTTTGCTGAGCTAAAGAATCAATATCTGTATAAGCCAAATTTTAATTAAGCAAGGTGGTTCCATACAGATATTATCCTGGCTTTAATATTTATATACATGCACAAAAAATAAATGTGATTGTCTTTTATAAGCCATATTCAAAGGTTTCTGAAGCAAATGGGAAGACTTTTGATTTTCCTGAACTTTTGAATTATGTCCTAGAAACAAACATCACCAGAGATCTTACTCAGCCAAGGGGAAGAAAAGAGATCAATGCTCTTCTATTCTCCCTTGGCTGGTCCATCCCTGACTGCAACAGAAAGAAAATCAAATGCTAAAGAAACAGATGCTTTGATTTATTCTATGAGCACTGTGGAAAATTATCTGCCCAAAATTTTAGATAAAGACTTAGTTAAGATTTAAGATGAAGAAAAATACAGAGTTTTGCAGCAGTTTTGGAAGAGTTTCAAGGAGATATAAAATATTACCATTTAAGATGTGGTCTCTGATAGAAGGCAAAAGACAGAGTAGAGAAAAAGTGAGAAAAGATCACCAAACCCAGTGAAAAAACATGTCTTGCACCCTCAAATATCCTTTGTTCTTGTCTTTTAATACCACACTGAATTAATTGGTTCGGGACTTGGGGTGCAACTGTACAAGCATGTAAGACTTGATAAATTTAGTTTAAGGGGTGTCTCTGCAAGACCACTGCTTGAAGAATACATTTGCAAATTAGAGACCACCAAGTCCTTCTCTGGTATGAAACAGAGGCACAGAGATATAAATATTCACACAGAATATTAACAACCAGCTGGGGATCAGACTGAGGCAGCAGAACAGAAGTGCAGAGTTAGACCAGTCCAAGGTGCACTCATTCCACTCTCCAGCAGTGAGAAAGGGGCAACTACAGCCAAAGGAGCTGGAGTTTCACTGGAGACACTGCTGTGGGGAACTCCTCACTGTCTGGTAGTGCAGGAGCCACAAAAAGGATTTTCATCAAAATATTCTCTTCTCATGGTCCTGCAGGCTTAAAGGCAGAAAAGATGAGGAGATCAAGGGCACTCTCAGCAGGTTTGCAGGTGACACAGAGCTGAGGGGGCAGGGACACTCCTGAGGGACCTGGCCAAGCTCCAGGAGTGGGAATTCCCTGGGAATCTGCTGAGGTCGGACAAGGCCGAGTGCCGGGGGTGCACCTAGGCCGAGGCAGCCCCGGATCCATCCGGGGCGGGCTGAGCAGCCGGGGCAGCCCCGGGAGAGCCCTGGGGGAGCTGTGGGGCAGAGCTGGCCCTGCCCGGCCCCGAGAGCTGCGAGCCCCAAGCCCTGCCCTGGGCTGGGCCCAGCGTGGGCAGCAGGGGAGGGGATTCTGCCCCCCTGGCCCTCAGCCAGAGCCCAGCTGCAGAGCTGCCCCAGCCCGGGCAGCACAGGAGGGACCTGGAGCTGCTCAGAGAGCCCAGAGGAGGCTCCAGCATCAGCAGAGGATGGAGCAGCTCTGCTGGCAGGAAAGGCTGGCACAGCTGGGATTGTTCACCTGCACAGGAGAAGCTTTGGGCTGAGCTCAGGGTGGCCCTGCAGGGCCTGAAGGAGCTGCAGCAAAGATGGAGAGAGACAATTGCCAAGGGCTGGAGGGACAGGACACAGGGAATGGCTCCCAGTGCCAGAGGGCAGGGCTGGATGGGAGATTGGGAATGAGGAATTGTTCCCTGTGAGGGTGGGCAGGCCCTGGCACAGGGTGCCCAGAGGAGCTGTGGCTGCCCCTGGATCCCTGGCAGTGGCCAAGGCCAGGCTGGACACTGGGGCTGGGAGCAGCCTGGGACAGTGCAGGGTGTCCCTGCCATGGCAGGGGATTGGAAGTTGATGTATACAGTCTCTTCCAAGCAAGGCCACTCTATGATTTTATGATAGTTGTTGGGAAAATGAATGATGCTGTAGAAAAGTCTCTACAATCTGCTTTCCCTCTTGCAGTTTCTGCTGTCACACTGGACTCGGAACTCTGTCCTTATCTCAGGTCTGTTCTCTGCCACAGGAGATTTAAATCCACTGGCTCTTACTCTCAGGCTCCCAGCTCATTGCTCAGGCTGTGGAGAGGGACACACTGATAACAAACATCTGAAATTCCACCTCTGTGCAAAAGGTTGCAGGTCAAAATTTGAGCTGTATGTGCAGCTCTAGTGTCTACAAGGTTAAGCAACAAGTGATTCTTCAGCATTACAAGTTTTGACTTGAGCAGAAACACTCAACCAGCTTCTGATTTCAGACGCTGTATTATCTTCCTGCAGAGAAATCCAATGGCTGGGCATAGCTCGCTGGGACATTCTGTGAAGGTGCTTAAAGTAGGACTATGCAGAACTTAAAACTGTCTTTTTTTATCAAATTTTCTCCTTAAGAAATACTGTGCAATGGGAGGGAAATAGTTTTGTGTCAATTTACACGGGATTCAATAAAAGCAAATTAAAAAGTTGTTTCCTATTAAAATCGACACAAGTTTTCTATTATCATGAGTATTATTAACTGGAGATATATGTGCCAGATCTTCTTTTAATTACAGACATATAACTTACACAAAGAGAACTCATATCTTCCAAGTAATTACAGGCAGCTCTAAAGCACATTATTGTATTATTAAATTAAAAAATCTGCTAGTAGAAAGATCAGAAATTAAATATAGAATCATCCAACATTCAAAGAAAAAGTGTGCATAGACAGACATGTAATAAGCTAAATTATTCAGATTTAAAACAGTTTTCACACAGGAAGAATTATATACAACAGTAGTGTTTTGCTGCAGCTTTCTAAATCAGATCTAGCCACTAGCAAACTATTCAGCTCTCATTAAAACAAACTAAGAGATAAACCCAGCCTGGCCTGAAGAGCAGCCAAAGAACATTTATCTCCCAGTGAAGCCATTTCTAGAAAGATCCCCATGCCTAGCAATAGGAGAAAAATTGACAATAGCATCTATAGAATGAGAGCACAGTGGATTAAGCAATATTGTCTCCACTCAGTTCTTCAGAACTTGCACATGTGTGTGGTTTAACCCTCCTTTTCAAGCTCAGGACTCAGAATTCCTGATCCTGCCCAGTGCTAGTGAGACAAGGTTGAAAAGGTAGGCCCCACTCCAGATGGATTCTACAGACCTCTGAAGTCCTCATTAGTAAGATAAGAACAATTCAAAGCTGAGTATTTTATCCATGTCTTTGTTCAGCCCTTGGAAGAGGCAAGTCTGGCTGTGCAGTGACCACAGAGGATGTGGACTCCCTGAAGTTGTGCTTCTTCATTCACCTCAGCCCAAACTGCCCCAGAAGTTGTGCTACCCCATCAAAAACCAGTTCAGCTTCTGTTCTACTCCCTAATTCTGTGGGGCTCACTCTGAATTAATGCTGAACTTTAATAAGATGGAAAATAGTACAGATTAAAAAGGATCATAATACATAAAACTGCATTTTGAGGTTGAGCTGGATGTAGACTTTTAGCTAGCTGTTACATATTTTACTGTAGCTTTAGAGAAGGATATCCAGGAAGAATTTTCAAAAGTAGTTCCAAGAGCCTTTTCTATATGACCATGGAGAGACAAATATGTGCATGTGCTAAATACAAATTCAAACTGTACATCTATTTTTATACCACTGTCTAAGGTTTAAAATATTTATTTTATCCCTTTTCCCCCCACCAATAGTTTCCAGTAAAGGGTAGATCCACAATTGCCATAACATTGCAAGAATTATTCCTTTAATCAGATTTCCCCTTTAATTTTGTAAGGTTAGCGGGTTTAGAAATTTGTGATAAGTTCTGAACTTCTGGATGGTTATCTAAGCTGAACTCAAAGCAATCCCTTCTAAAACCTGCCCTGCTATAATTTTAGTGCTGAAGATCTACCTTAAGGTTCTGAAGCTTGCATGTAAATCACATTTTGTAAATGATAGCCACTGGTGTATTTTTTTTGTGCTATTGCACTTACTGCCTTTTCTTAGATTCCCTTTCTTCTTAATGTAAACAAAAGTCCTCTAAAATAAAGCAAAATATTTTCCTCTTCCTACATGTCAACAGCACACTTTTTTTTTAAACAAGTACCAATTACATTCATAGCAAGATTAAAAATCAATTTTACTAGTAACCTTGGCTGGTGCTCTGCAAATATAGAGGCTGTTAAATTTTAAAAGGCATTAACACCCTAGTAAGTTCTTGGAACGTCCATCTCCCCTCACAATGGTCTTCGGGCACACATCAGAAATGAATGACACCACAAGTTCTAGTTGGATGGCAGAAGACAAAGGACATGCTGCTTTCAACACTTACTGCACAAACCTGTTTTTCTTCTGGCTAATTCAAAGTGTCATCAGAATGGATTAAAGAGCAAACGAAAGAGAAAGAATGAGGGAGAGGAAGTAAATTAATTCCTCCATACCAGAAAGCCAACTTTCAGTCAGCTTTTCCCTGGATGTTTGTATCTGCAAGCCTACTGAGGATTCCAGCAGAAGGAAGTCTATTAATTTTCCATGTACTTGTTGACGAAAAAGCTATCAGGATTATGTGTTGAATATTTCTAGAGTAGGGAAAGTAAGGGATGCAATTAATCTCTGTGAACTAAAATATACCTCTTTTCATTAATCTTTTATTGTAAATGAGCAAAGTAATTGAACCAGTACCACACTGTCAGAATAAATGCAATGCCAGTGGGATATGCATGAGAGAGCACATACTGATTGAGTATTAAATATCTAACGGCAATAATTTATGGTTCATTACCTCTTTTTGGAGTTCCTTAGTTGCAGAGTGCTTGAATTTTAAGTAGCCAGACTTTCAGCAGAAACTGCTTTCAAAAGCTGAACATACCAAATGTGCAAAACCCTTTGCAATCTACTTAAAATTAAGAGTTTTGTACTTAGTTGAGCCAACCTCTGCACCACCAGAAACGTGCATCCATTTGCAACTTGGATTAATGCAATTAAAGATGCAGCAATGAATACCCCAAGGAGCATGTGCCAAGTGAAAATCAGAGAAATGAACAGAGCATTGTACACAACCAGACCACAGGTGAAAATGGCCAAATACCTTCTTACCTGTGTTCCTATTAGGAGACTTCATATGGGAGACACAGCTTTGTGCTGTTCCCTTGGATCCTGTCACTGGAAACAGGGCCAGAGGGAACAGCTGGAGCTGGGCAGAGAAGGCTCAGGCTGGAGAGCAGGGAAAGGTTCTGCTTCCCCAGAGGTGCTGGCACTGCCCAGGCTCCCAGGGATGGGCACAGCCCCGAGGCTGCCAGAGCTCCAGGAGCCTTTGGACAGCACTGCCAGGGATGCACAGGGGGATTGCTGGAGGGTCTGCAGGGACAGGAGCTGGGTCAGTGATCCCTGTGGTGCCTCCAAACTGAGGCTATTCTATGATTCTATGACTTCCAAAAGGCTAAATTTTAGAAAGGGGAGTAGAGCATGACAGCTTAAAACACTGTCACATGGCATCATTTAATTATCAAGTAACTACTGCACCTGTTCAAGGGAAAAATATTCAGACATCCCCTTGTATAATTTGAAGTGTAAATAATGTTACCTCTATGACTTGAGCATTCCTGACAGCACCAGGCTTACAGGGAGCTGTGGCAACAGTGAGAGCTACAATGAATTTGGCCTCTTCCCTTTGCACCTCTCTCCCAGGCTGTGAGCAGAACCATCTTTTGCAGGGGAGAGATGTCACCTTTGCTAAATTGACACACCACGACCTCCTTCACCAATAGGCCTCCTGACAGATTCCAGCTGTCCTGCTTTGACAGAATCTTTCAAGGATCAAAGAAAAGATCAAACTGGAAGTGGGAAATAAATGCTTCAGAGTTTTTATGCCCTCTTCATCTTGACTTCACAGGGGTGTAAGTGATGAAATCTGAGAGAAACCAGACAGGAGTTAGCCCGAACCCAGAAATTTTAATCCTTTCTGAATTTTACTCTTTCTGTTGCCTACTGGAATTGGTCCTGGAATGCATACCAGGCTCCTGAGTCTATCTGCTCCTGGTGAATTCTGCTCATCTGTTGAAAATTAAACTGCCCTATTCAGACACTCTCACTTGGCAACAGACTGCTTTATGTTTACTGTTTATTGATTGTTGTTAACTGGGACTATAGAGAAGAAGCATTTCAGTTTCAAAGTCGTCCCAGAGGACGCTGGCAGGTTACAATCACTTATACTGTAAAAAAGCTCCATATTAATTGACTCTATATTTACATATTATGAATGCATATTTTAATCTGTTTTACATGAATAAGTCCTCCACAATGACGGTTTCATTTCCTTTTTTAAAACAACATAACTACTTGCCTTATTTGAAGAGACAAATCTCTTCTAAATTGTTTTGACCTTTCCTTGTGTCCTTTCTTAAAGTGGAAGTTGTATTTGCCTTCTCAGTTCAGGAATTTCTTATCTTAAAGCAAAGGGATGAACTCAACTTCAAACTGAAACCATTTCATTGTGCTCCCTCCAGTTTGGCAAGTCACCCTCTCTGTCTGTATTTGAAAGAGCCAAACTCCTGACTAGCTCAACTCAACTATTTTTAGCCACAATAGACAAAAGGCTGAGAACAGATCAACTACAGCACTGTGCTGGAAAAGGTCTCTGGTCAAACCCAGAAAGATATGGTGATATCCCAGACTAATAAAATACAAAGGTCAGGACATTAATCTGGAACAGAGCAAAACCATCTGAACATGGCACTCCTGTTGCTCTTTAATATTTTGCCCTCAACCTTAGCAAAGTTTGTTCTCCTCCTGTAAAGACCTTTTGTTTGGAATTTCCAAAGCCAACCCACATTAAGATGAAACACTTTTTTACCCATCTCTAATTTCATCACCATCAGAACAAGTCTCGGTCAAGAAGCTTCAATAAAATATTACCCACTTATCCAACACACTCTCTGGCCTCAATGCTTCCATTTTAGGCACAGAAAGTTTATAGTCATCATTATCCCTACTCAAACCCCAAATATTTATCAATGCTCTGCTGTTTTCCAGGACCACAGGAGCTATTACAAGCCAGCTCTGCCGGGTTCTGAAAGCAGAGCCAGACAAAGCTTTCCTCACAAAGTACCTGCCTCCCTTAGCAGTTTCCAAGCCTTTTCATAAATTAATGGCTCACACAGGACACTCCTGCTAGCAAACAGAAACACCTCCATCCTAAGGCCTCAGGATAGGGAGGCGTCTTACAGAGACCTATTTGTCAGGCACCACATTCAAAGTGCTGCAATAAAACAATTAAGCATATTCACAAATGTGAACACTGCAGCCCTGAGTGTTACTATTCCATTTCTTCATTCTCAAATCACTCTAATATTCCTCTAGTAAATGTGTACTCTGGGGGCTTATCTGTTACTGCTCTGTGTCTTCACAGCACCTTTGTAGCAATGTTCTTTTGTGTTTGGAATTACACCCTGCAGAAATTGCTTCCTGCCACCGAGACAGACCAATTCATTTTATGACTACAAATCTATATTAATGTCTTTTCTACAGTATTTAATGATGCAAGTCCTTCCACTTGTTACTCTTAAGCATATCAAGGCTGTATTTCTGGAGACAGAAGTGCATGCATAAGATCACAGTGTTTTGTATTGCAGTTAGAAAATACCTGATGCTGCCATGATCGGTACAGTGAGACCATGTGTGAGTTGCATTAAAATGCTAAATATGGACAAATAAAAATCAGGGCCAAGTGACTGCAATGGAATAGTTATAAAGAAACAGTTCCCATTTCTATTTTTTCTAAAAGCCATTCCAGCATCATAGCAGCAGAAGACTGCAGCAGAGTGCATATGGAGTTTAATTTTGAATGATATTGAAAGGTCAGTACAGAATTGCTCAGCTCATATTTTTGTGAAGATAACATGTGTGAACTAGTTATTTCCTCCTTTTAACATATAATGACCTTGTCCTTTGATTTAATGAGAAAATTATACCTGCTGCACTCAGATTTAACAAACTCTCCAGAATTAAAGATGTACCAAAGTAGGGGGAAAAAATAAAAGAATGAGAAACGAGACCTCACACTTACAACCCAACCATCTGGCAGAAGAAAGCCCAGAGACACCAGCACAGAGACCTGTGGAGCCTTTGCTGTGACACGGGCAGGAGCAGAGAGGGGGAAATCTGTGCAAGAGCTCCTTCCACCTCAGGTGCATTGACCTTATTAATGTGATATAATGTGAACAATGCACATGGTTAAATGGCAAGTCACATATGTGCTGCTGGTAGCAGGGAATGCAAGAAAAACAACAGTGCCTGAAACACTGCGCTGTAATTACAACTTGAGAAGGCTTCTATGATCTCAATTATAAGCAGGTTGTCTAACCTGTGTTAAGGCCATATATCTCAGCTCTGAAGGTTGTAGTATTAGCCCGTGTCACAAAGGAGCATTGATTTGTTCATTAAAAAACTTATTTAAAATTTCAATGAATTTAAATTGTTCTTCTCAACTCATGGAAAAATATTGAGACCTGACATCATTAAAGAAATCTCTTCTCACGTGTAGGAGTGGAAGACTAAACTCCTAATTCTCTTTCTAGCTCTGCTTTAGCCACTGTATACTCCTGACTGTGTTTCTTTTGCTTTCTACCTTTTAGAACTCTGCAAACTGCCATAATTCAAAAGATTTGAAATTTGTGTGCCCAGCATCCAAGGACCTGTTGCAGAAACAACATAAGATGCAAGTGGCTGCACTTGCTTCCCACTGCTCCCTACGTGCATCTGAAGAAATCAGACTGGAGATACAGAAGTTGAAATCGATTGATAATTGCTTTAGTATGACTTCTCTTGCTTTTTCCAGGGTGAGCCCTGTGCTGTTTCAGAGGCACAGAGGAGGAAAGCAGAAGCTTTAAGGGAGTGGTTTGTCCTTCCCTCCCTGCTTATTTCTTTGATTTTGTGCAGGGTTTTAATTTCACAAGCCCATTGAGAGGAGAGGCAGATGAGATCAGAAAGGGATTTCTAGGATGAACACAGGGATCACCTAGGAGAATCCATCTGATGCCCTAATGACAGACACATTTTTGAACAATCAACCTGAAGAATTGTTTAATGAATACTAGATTATATTAAATATACAGGTTGCATCTAAAGCCTGACTAAAGCAACTGGATACTAACAGTTATTTTTCTTTAGAAAAAAATTAAAACCAAACTGAAGACTACTGAGTTTATGTTGTTTCTCCTGATATTCCCCTCTGCTGACTTGAGAGCAAGTTACTCACTATAAAACCCTCCCAAAGCCAAGTGCTGGTTTCAGTGAAATGCAGAAGAAAAGCAGGAGGCAAAGAGCCATGCTGGTAAAATTCCCAGGTATCAGCCTTGTGCAGAGAGCTGTCGCAGCAGCGATTAGCGAGGTCCAGAGCCCTGTCCCCTGGTTTTAGGGCTCCTCAGCTGAGTTTCCTGCCTATGATCGATCTTGCAAACCACCACAGCGTGGCACTGTGACATTCCAGCTGCAAACCTGGGTTTATTTCCCTGCAGCCAGGCTCCGGACACAGCCCCCAAACAGCACCCGGGCTGGGGGACGGGGCCCCTAAAGCAGCTGGGGCGTTCTGCAGCTCTGCAGAACGCCCCATCCCCATCCCCTCCAAGCGTGGATCCCACTCCAGAGGCTCCTGGGCTCCCACTTTGCAGGAATGCCTGTGGGAACAAGGGGGCAATCCCAGTGCTGGGTGACTGACAGCAGCTGTGCTTTGGGACTGTGGAAAGGGAATAATGGCTGCTTTTCCTTGGCTCTTAAAATAACCCCATCCTAGAGCTAATATTTTGTATTCAGTGAAACGCTTCTGACAAACCAATACTTTCTATCTGAAAATAAAAAACAAATTTTCAAAGAGCTCCACCCTCAACAGCCCCATGGACATACACAAAATCCTGGCCCACTCCAATGAGTATTTCTGTACCACTGCAAAATATTTTCTGAGACCCTTCGAATTCTGAAGAATTTGTACTTGTAGATCATGGAATGAAACAAAACAACCATTCAGCATTCTCAGAATGGTCTGAAATAAATATTGCAGCCAGCAGGACTGCAAAAAACCCATTTATTCTAGAAAGTGTCACACAGGTTTTGTTGATTGGTGGCCAACCAAAGCCTTCCAAAGTGGTTTGTGGGTTGGTTTGGTTACTTTCTTCTTCATATTAATATAATATACTCTCATCTATTAATGGCTGTAGCCATTCTACCCCTGTCTCTAAAGGTGGCAGGAATTGCAATGAACTGTTCAGGGCCCTGTCACAGCACTACTGCATCTGTCTCGTGGCTCTCAATTGAAATACTGATCAAGTCTGGCCCTACTGAATTTTTACAATTAAAGTTTCAAGGTGACATACTATGGCATAACATTAAGCATAGATTTCATTTGTCCTTCATTAATAATCAACCTTACAGTCAAATATCCATTAACATGAACTGCATAATAAAATCAACAACAATTTCAAATGAATTCCCATATGAACAAAACATTTCAAATGCTTAATATTTCACACTCTTCTCGCACCAGATAGAGTTCAGTAGCAGTCTAGGCCTTTGAAATCTTCATAATGCTTTTTATCTTTTGAAATGAAACATTTCCCTTAGACTTTCATATCACCCCTATTACTTTACATCAGTGCCAAGTCAATTCCCCTTCTGGATTTCATCTTTCCTCTCATATCTCTTTTGCCATTTAGCAAACAACATCCTGTCTCTGGATCTTCTCAGGGTATTTACTCACAAAAAAAAGGACACTGTTCTAACCAAAATTAGCAGAATCAGAACAAAGGCAGCTCTCATCTGCTTCATGGGCTGGCATGTGCAATAAGTGAAAATACAGAGATAGAAGTACATCAAACACAATTAACAGCTTGTTTGCTACATAGAACTTAACTTGGCAATGCAGGCCCTCTAGTATCACCCACTGGTGTACTGCATTATTATAAATATAATGTAATATGTACATTTACATCTTCAACAATGTAAATTTATGTCTTTTTCCCTGTCCTGTAGAATTTTTATTTTCCCAAGCAAGAAGGCTTACAACCCTCTTTGCTCATATAACCTGGTGCTATTCTGTTCAGGAGCACAACAGTCCAAAGAACAAAAATCCCAGCCATTATCATTATTAATAAAGAAAAATTTTCCAATTGTGACTGGAACCTTTTAAGATTTTAGATTGAGCTGCTTTTCCTGGTGGGGAGCAGTGTGATTGCTTGTATTCTGGGGAGTAGAGGTGACTTTGTCATGCTCAAAATCTGCGCTTTTTGATGTTAACTAACTTCCTATAAAACCCTGTGAATGCCAGATAAGGAGGCTTTTACCTGAGAGCAGCTAAGTCTGATAAGTGAGGTGTTTGATTAAGCTCAACTAAGATTAGGAGAAAGTTATTGATGCCTTATCTCTAAAGGACTATTCAGTTCAACAGCTATCTCAGTGAGAAGCTGTCCTTTTTCTCTCCCTGACAAAGCCACAATCTAACCATTTTAAATCCAATCCACTTACAGCACTCAGACAATGCTCTTCATTTACTATAGCTGAAGTTGCCACATTCCCATGGCAGACTAGGACAATGTTTATTACAAGATCTAGAATGGATATTCTGTGGAATTCTCAGGCACTAAACACTTTAGACAATAAAGGTTTCCCAACATTTCTCTGTCTTGAGAGGAAAGCACAATTTTTAAAGTACTGCTTCCATTACATAATGCTCCTCTGAACATAAAGCAGAGCAATTTCCCAGTACTTTATAAAATCTATTCCTTTAGGCTACCATTTACATCCTAGGAATTACAGCCATATCAAGCATTTGCATGGAGATCATTAATATTTAACGTGGGACATAGAACTGAATCAACTGAAACAATCTGCACTCACAGAAGGCCACAGCACCCTCCTTCTGTGCCCTTCTGCAGCAGCAGTGAATCCCCTCTCCCCACTGATGGCTCTTTGGAGTGGTGGTTACTGTTTTAATTCAAAGTTTGCAAGTCTCCTGTTGCTTAGACAGCCACTCCAAGAGAGGAGTCCCGGATCCCAGGTGTGTTTTATGAAAATGTTGGCACTGCTGAGCACGGACAGAGCAAAGCACCAGACCCTGGACCCCTGTGCTGTGTGACCAAAACCTCTCCTCTCCTCCCTGCAGCCCAGGGGCCCTGAACTGGGACTGAGCCAGGGCCAGTCCTCCATGCCCAGCACTCCTGGTCACGTTCCTGCCCCCCCAGCTCCCTGCTCAGGGCATCTGCTGCTTGCAAATCTCATACCAAGGTGCCCAGTTCCCAAAATATTGCCCATCTAATGAGCAGTTCTCATTTGCAAACTTCAGTATGCCTTTGGGCAGACCCAAACTTCTTGGGAGCTTGATTTATTTCTGCTGGAATGATGTGAGACCACACTTGGACTTTCAGTGAACTTGACCTTCTCTCCTGCTGTAAATTGCCTGACACACTGCTGGAAGTACAGAGACTTTGTCAAGAAACTGTAATTATCAAAATGCATGAAACTGGAGATACAATTTGCACTTGTTCATCACACCATTCCATTTTCATACTGTTGTATTTTTTCTCATTTTAATTGAGTTCCTATGCTGCAAATTAGTCTCATAGTGCTCCTGCCTTGTTCTGGCTTAAAGCAGACATACATGAGGTATCCCACTGAAAAAGCTAAATTCTTTCTGCGAGGGATATTTAACTTTCCTTGCTAATTCCACTGCTAATTTAACCAAGTTTTACTGTTAGTTCTCAATTCTTTTCCAGACCATGCCTTTTTGCAACATGCAAAAGTGAATGTTAAAACCCCCACCCTAGTATTGTGGCTGTCTGCTGTGAATAGACTTGTGAGATGATAATGACAAAAATGCAGATGTGGTCTCTGGAATTTGTGCAGGTAAGCAAACTAAAGAGAGCTAGGCAGTGCTGTATTTATCTAGCACAAATATGTATGTTCCACAAATATAAAAGGAAGGTATTGATTTGCTACTGATACAAGCTCTCTTTCCTCCAAGCACTACTGGCTTAAAGCCCTTTATGGAATATACTCTTGTTGATCATCAAATACAGCACATTCCTACATCAGCAGCGTAGGAGGGAAGATTATTCCTCTGAGAATTACTGTATTCAAGAGGCAAGTGATAATATCACCGCAAAATAGACAAGTTACATTTAAAATTAAATAAAATAACGCACCAGAGGCTTCTGCATCTCCTAATGCTTTTTTATTTCCCAAACTTGTCTCTTACTGGATCAGGCAGAACAGTGCTTTACTTCCATGAATTTTTAATTTGATTTCATCAAAACTGTGGTGAATTTTGCCCACTTTTCCCTATGCAGACTTAAAAACAACTTACAGAGTTTGTACTGCCAGAGCAGTGAAAATAGGTTCAACATGCCAGATGAAAGCATTGGTTTTACTTGAGAGTAAATACACAACACTTGACTGAGAGCACATCTTTTGGCAAAGCAGGGAATTCACTTGCTTGCAAATTGCATTCACAGGCTTTATTTTCTTCATGAGAGGTTGTAGGGCTCAAAAGTGTTTCTGCACCTTTTTCCTTAAAATAAGAACTCACAAACCATTTCACCATTATTAAAAATCTGTCATAGAATCATGGAATGGTGTGGGTTGGAGAGGACCTTAGAGATCATCCAGTGCCACCCTAGCCATGGCAGGGACACCTTGCAGTGTCCCAGGCTGCTCCCAGCCCCAGTGTCCAGCCTGGCCTTGGCCACTGCCAGGGATCCAGGGACAGCCACAGCTGTTCTGGGCACCCTGTGCCAGGGCCTGCCCACCCTCACAGGGAACAATTCCTCATTCCCAATCTCCCATCCAGCCCTGCCCTCTGGCACTGGGAGCCATTCCCTGTGTCCTGTCACTGAAGTTCCTGAGGAATTGTCCCTCTCTGGTTTCCCTGCAGCCTCTCAGACCCTAGAAGGTGCTGTGATGTCTGCACACAACTTCTCTTCTCCAGGCTGAGCAGACCCAGTTCTTCCAGCCTGGCTCCATAGGGGAAGTCTCAAATTCCCAAGTAGTTCTGGAGTTGCACAACCTGTTATTCTCTAAGAAATGGTCATTCTGACATTTGTACCTTATTTGTTCTTCTCCAGAGAGCTGACTTTGTTTCCTGATCCAAAACTTTTAAATGAAGCAACCATTCCTTTGGCAAAACCATCGTGGTGACACTTTCCACTGTGACAGCCACCAGGGACTTTGGGGTTCAGTGAAGCACAGGGAGCTACTAAACCACTGCAAGGAAAGCAGGAAATTCCTGCAGCGCTTATTTGCTAAATATAGCCTGGGTTTAATTTGTCCATTCAATCCTTTCTCATCCTGGGGAGGCAGAAGTTAATTTGTTTTACATGCAAGCAGCAACCATTTGGGTCAGCCTGAAGAAACCATTTTGGACTGTCAACATGCATCTAGGGGAGCCCTGAGACAGAGTGGGAGACAAATTGACCAAACGTTGATTTATAACAACAGTCAGCCAGAGAAAGCAGAAATGTGAAAACAGTGCAAGCAGAGTGTGAAACCCAAACCTGAACTGTCAGGGAACTGAAAGAACAACCAGATGCTTTCTGCAGTGACATAAATCGAAGCAGAAGTCACCAGGCAGAGATATAAGCAATGCTACCACAACACGTAAATAATCTGACTCACTCTAAAAGAGTTGTTCTGTGGTGCTGAAACCAACTGCTGGTTGCATAAATCACATCCCCCTCAGACACAAACAGGGTAGGACACACATTCTTCGGAGAGAGGAAACGATACCACAGAGCTGGAGTAATCTCTCTTGCTGGAAATGCAATCTAGGACAAAGAAATTGTCACATTCTGGGTCTGAAAGAGTACCAGTGGATTAGAGAGTAGCTCCTGCTGGCACTACTCTTTCAATTTATCCCCAAGTATCACATGAACATTACTGTTACTGCTTCCATTCTGCATTAAGAGATGAAGAAATTGGTTACAGACCAGCGAGAGACCATTCAAACAAATGAGCAGCTAAAAACGACAGAGGCAACAACTCCTTAGTGTACAAGTTACAGCGTTCCAGGATGCAGGAACTTATATTTAATTCTACAGCTGACTGTAAGTCTATTGTTCCTGTAAGTCAACAGCTATCATTAAGTAACAACCATTTAAAAGTATCTGCAATCTTCTGAGCTTCAGAGCGCAGAACAGAGATATTCTATTCTTATGTCACATTGCAAGGTCATCTTCCAAACCGAAGCTTATGTACAAGCACCTTGTGAACCTCATTCTGAAATAATTGTATCACTACTAAATGTTCACAATCAAAGGTTTCAAGTATGTGAAAGCTAATTTTGAAAAGAGTATCTCCAAAAGCTGAGATCTACCTGGAACACCTCTAGCCTCACCATGCACTTATGAAGTCTGCTTAAACTCACCTGCACTATTTTCATTATTAAAATAAAAAAAAAATAAAGAAAGAATTGTGCAAACCTTTACATTAAAATGTATCTAAAAATGTCATCTCCTAGCCCTTCTGAAAGGCTAGCACACATTGATTAACTAAATTAGTTATTGCCTTTGTGTAAGAAGCAAAAGCAAAAGAAAAACCCACTCATTTTCCTCAAACTTTTCAAACTTGGAGACAGGCACTGGACTCTGCAGGGAAACATCTTCTCTCAGAGCAAACACCAATTCAGTAAACAAGAGAAAGGAGTAACAAAATGCTTGGCTATATCTCACTTTCTTTTCCACTTGTTTGCTTTGTTCATTCTTTAATGCAAAAAATAAAAGATACTTTCTCTATGTGCCTTTTTCATATAAAAATACAAATATATACAAAGAGAAAACATTATTGGGAAAAGAGAACACACTGCAATCTTACTGTGTTTTAGCACTACAGAGCCTTATTCACCTTACCAAAAAATATTCACTCCACAGAGACATGAAGCAAGATAAGGGGGAAAAAAGGGTCTGTCACTGAGGTATGAGATAAAGGTCAGCAAATCACATGAGCATTCATATGTCAAGACTGAGCCATGAGGTAAATTACTCTGAGCCCCATGGAGTAGCTACAGAAAGTTGTTTGGAGATTCAAAACCTGTACAAACTAGTCTGCTGGCAGAGGGTGGAAATCAAACCATGAACTCAATCACTCCCAAGTGATCATAAAACCCAAAAATCCCAACAAATCTTGAAAATATCCACAAGCAGAAAAGAAAAGCACATGCTCATGTTGTCCATTTCCTGTAAGCAGCTGTTTAATATGCACAAAACTCAGTAGAATATTTTCCACAGATTGGAACCTTTTCCCAAAGGCTGTCTCTACCCCACCATGCCAAACTAAAAATACCTTCACCTTCTGAGGAAGCTTTATGTTATTTTCAATGCTCCTTGTCTTTTTAAATGCTTCCGTTTTGTCATCAGCTTTGTTTTGGCAGGTAGGTTCATTTACGACTTGGAGAGTTTTTTGTACTGTTTTATCCTCTTCCCCATCTCAAATATGTTGAAAGATTTGCCTTTAAAAAAAGTTTTTATGACAGCACATAATGGAGATCTTCCATTTAACACTCAGAGGGATGAAAGGCTGGTACAACATGCCTTAACCTGAAATTTGGCACAGAAAAAAGCACAAATATAGAAATCAGGAGAAATTCAGGCTTTTTGTCACTTCTCATCACCATTTTACCTTTCATGTTTTATCTAAGTCCATTGGAAAAGAAGAACACAGGATTAAACCAACAAGGCTTAACATGTTTCAAGACAGGATCAGTATAAACAAAGGTGTGGAATGACAGATCATATTTTCAATGTCCACACATGCACAAAATCTGAATAATGAAAAAATGTCTGGGTTTGACAACTGGGGAACATTGCAGTATTATTATTGATGCCTTTGAAGGCTGACCTAGAACAGAGGCTGGACAGAGATAAAGAATAAAGTAGGGATTTACTAAAAGGCCTCAATGGATCCAGCTTGGGCAGCACAAGAGCCCAGCCAGGGCTGCACCCAAGATGAACCAAAATGGTCCCAAAATGCACGACTGCTCACGGGGTCTCTCACTGTGATCAGTTCTGCTCCATGTGCAGATTGCAGTTCATTGTCCAGTTCCAGCTTTAGCCCATGCAGTCCCATCCTTCTTGTTTTTCTCTCTTCATCCCACATTGTTTATGCTCTTGGGCCTGAGATTTGGATCATTTGTCCTTGGTCCCCAGCTGGAGCAGGAATTGTTTTGTCTCCCTTCTCTGTGCAGAGAGCTCACCATCCCCTAATATTAAGCTCAGAATTATACAGTTAAGCATCACAGAATCTGAAAAATAGAAAAGCTAAACCTGAGGCATCGTTTAATTTTCCTAGGAAAAGCTGAGCATGTGAGGTTTCAAGATACAACAGAAAACACAAAGGCTACCAAGACATTACAGTATTGTGACCAACATTTCTTTTCTTTAAAGGAGCAAGAAAAACTTTAAACACAAAGAGAAAATTTCCAGGTTCTGTTGCTTTAAAGCATAAAAGAGACTGTGTTTTGTAGTACTAAACTGAGAGAAGTGGAACTCCCAGTATATGTGACTTGGTCACTGTACAAAAAAATATCAGGATTTAGGAATCATGGCACTGAAAAAACACACATAGTATAAAGGGGTATCTTGGAAAGTGGTTAGATATATAAGAGATAGGAAATAAATTCCTGCTTCTCAACCACTAAGAAAGTGTATGATAACTTCATGCATTACTCCAAATTTACAACTGGAAAAGACAATCTGGACAAGAGAAGGCTCCTGGGAGACCTCAGAGTTGCTTTGCAGGGCCTAAAGGGGCTCCAAGAGAGCTGGAGAGGAACCTGGGACAAGGGCTGGAGGGACAGCACACAGGGAATGGCTCCCAGTGCCAGAGGGCAGGGCTGGATGGGGATTGGGAATTGGGAATTGTTCCCTGTGAGGGTGGGCAGGCCCTGGCACAGGGTGCCCAGAGCAGCTGTGGCTGCCCCTGGATCCCTGGCAGTGCCCAAGGCCAGGCTGGACACTGGGGCTGGGAGGACCTGGGACAGTGCAAGGTGTCCCTGCCATGGCAGGGGTGGCACTGGATGAGCTTTAAGGTCCTTTGCTGCCCAACCCATTCTATGATTCTGTGAGCTCTACCCAAAAGGAAAGGGTCAGCAATGGTTGTTTTTTGGTTCTGTGTTTCTCATCACCCCTTGCACCACGGCAGCACACAAGCTGCTACCAGACCTTTACCACAAAATACAACATCCATCTTTCACTATTTCTTTTTGTTTGGCCATCAAAGCAATGACTTCAAAATGCCAAGACCTGTGGAACTCTGCAATTCATAAAGTGCCAAATGATACTGCACTGAAATGTGCTCCAGGACCATGGATGATATGCTTCTCACCACCAGGACAGCTGTGTCTCTGCTCTTGACCTACACCAAGCAAACACGAAATCAGCTCAGTTTGGTCTGAAGTGAACTACTCTGTCTACACCAAGTTGGCTTATATTTTTTGCATTTGATAGCAGCAAATATCAAGCATGGCAGGGACAATTATCTCAGGTCAGCATGCAGCTCTGTGCATGACCTGCAGCTCTGTGCATGACCTGCAGCTCTCATTTTACATGAAGCCAAAGGTCTTGTGGGACAAACACGTAACAGAAAAAAGACTCAGCTGAATTATTTTCTTCCCACCTGAAAGAGCTTTCAGGATATGTACAGCTCTGCTAATAGAAAACTCAAAACTATCTGCTAATTTACTGAGAAGACACCATATCACCTGTACAGTTCCAATTCTTCCTTCTCCTCAGTATCAAAACTGTCTTCATGTCACTGAAAAAAAAAATATAAAGCTGTTTCGGCATTTAGATCAATACTGATCATCATTACCCAATCATATTCCAACACAGCCTTCAGGAAATTCCTGGCTCTGTTCCATATTCTCTAGAACAAGAACCTGTTGCATTTCAGGCTTATTGAACACATACTTATTTTAAATTGAGAGTAATATGCCCAATTATTTCAGTAAGTAATCCTTTCATCTTGAAAATACAATCCATATATTTTTGCTTCATAGAAGGCAAATTAATTGCAACATAAGAGGTAGTGTGTTTTGGGTTTTTTGTTGGTTTTTTTAAAATAAGTTGTTCAGAATGATGAGTAAATTATTAAAGGAAATGTGATTCTGGAGTCACAAGCTTTATTCCCCTGACTACTAAATCTGCCACTTAACTGAGGACAGGATTCTTGTTTGTGAGCTTGCACAAAGTGGGGACTTGGTACAAGGATAAGGAACATGAATAGCAATAAATAGATCTTAAATAATAATTTTTAAAAATGGATTTAAACACCTTTTACTCAGGAAAATAATGACTTCACAAAATCCCTTATTGTTATTGATTACATAAGTCACTACAGAATAAATTACTTTTACCAACTATGATTTTAATGACTTAGTCTTAAACCAATCATCCAGATTAAAAGGCTGATGCTAATTTCACTCTTCTATTTAACAGTTATCATGGTTTATTCACCAGTTATTAAGATATCAGTTCTATCAAAACATAATAGCCACAAAAATAGGGTAAAAGGAAACACAGACACTTCACTTTTCAGAGCAGATCCAACATTGCTCTGCTTTCCTAAATAGGAGCCTCCCTCAGCAGTTCTTTCTTTCTTGCACAGTGATCACAGCAAAATTCCACAGACCCTCTACTGGCAAATTAATTCTTGCATTCTAATTAAAAGCATTTCAAGCTCGTCCTTTCCCTGGCTGTGCTGCTGTCAGCACGGGTTTGCATTGCCACTGTGCAGAGCTGAGCCCAGTCCCTGCACTGCAAACCAGATTGTCCAGGAGAGCACAGAGACTGCCCTTCCCACTCTTGGTGTCTCCATCCAGCCACCCTGCAGAAAGGCATTTATCCACCTGGACTAGATACTTCACAGTTTGCCAAGGATATTATAATTTCCTTTATTTGTAATTTTATTCTCATTTATTTGCTCCCCAAACATTTTTTATTTGCTTCCAAATATCACTCAAAACTGAAACCACGTTTCACCAAATACCATTAAGTATTAACTTTTCTATTGTCCCTGCAGTGATTTCTTTACTTTGCATAGAAAATCTGAATTTTGATTCATAAACAGAGTTTGTACCAAGCAGATCCAGACCATTTAAATTACAACACTTCCTTGCAAAATTGCCTAGAAAACTTACACAAACTTTTATCAATTTCTACTACTGACATAACTGAAGTTGGGTCTGAAATGCTTCCATTACCATTACTTCTCAATTCCCCTTACATTTACCCCTCTATTTACTGCTTTTCCTCAGCACTTATAAATTTAGAAAGAAACAAATTTAAAAAAAAAGAATTGTGAATCCTAGAAATTGCAAATTTGCAAAGTTTAATGCCTAGGAACATTCTCAAAACTACTTAGGTAAATCTTAGCTGCAAAATTTCAACAGGGGTTTCCAAATCTTTAAATGAGAGGATTCCTTCTGGATTTTTCTAGCTGCAAAATTTCAACAGGTGTTTCAAAGTCTTTAAATGTGAGGATTGCTTCTGGATTTTTCTAAAGTAGGAAATCAGAAATGCAGCACATGCTCACACACAAAGGGTCTGAGTTCTTTTTTTGAACCACTTCATTATTTTAAATTAAAGAAAGCACCTGGATGAGTGCAAACAATGGAAGAATAATTTTGATCTCAGTTACTCGCACACTAAAAATAAACATTTTGCCTGAAGTCAATCATAGAAGATTACAAATAGACACACATTCAGAACCTTCTAACTGCAGCTAATCAAGGAAATTGGAAAGGTGTGATGCCTCTCAACTAGTGAAATCAAAAGCCATAAAAACCAGATGGAAGCAGAAGATCCCATAATACAACAGTCTGAACCACATTTTGAGTTCTCACAGACCAGCAGCTCCAGGCAGCACAAACAAGTGAGGTTGTGGGACTTTACAAACTTTATTTGAGAAAAAGGAGGCAGCTGGTTACATGTTTCAGATTTAAAAAAAAAAAAAAACAAACTTTTTTTTAGAAATTTATTTAATTTTTTTTTTTAATTTCAGGAAAAATTTCTGTATGGAAAGGCTGCTCAGGCCTTGGCAGGGGCTGCCCAGGGAGGTTTGCAGTGCCCATCCCTGCAGGTGTCCCAGGAAGGGCTGGAGGTGGCACTCAGGGCTCTGGGCTGGGCACAAGGTGGGCATCGGGCTGGATGACCTTGGAGGTCTCTTCCACCCAAATGATCTTGTGATTAAATATAGTTTTTCAATGATCTTAGGAAGAAATGTTTCCTTCTAGAAGTTTTCTGTTTTAAGTGTGATCTATGCTGCATGCAGCCTCTCTCTGCCTCTCTTAGAGCATTCCCTTCTGCTGGTTTTTAAGAAGAAATACAGCCTGCCTTAGAGCCAGGCATCCTGGTTTGAATTAGATCATCATTAGCACAATCCCCTGGGAAAGCTGAATTAAATCAGGTTCAAAAAAAAAACCCAAAAAGCAAAACCACTCTCTCCCTTCACGTGCAGGCCAGTGATTTGCAAACCCATAAAGCTGAAAACCCAGGCAGATATGGCCACTTCTAAAGATTTTAGATCAGGTGATTTAGACCACCTGCCTAAAAGCACCATGAATCTCTTCCATGGACAAACACTAATTGTAATAATGCTAGGACATTCAAAATGGTTAATCATTCATTCACCCAACAGGAAAATTAAAACTAAATTCTCATCTGCAAGAGTAGATATCACCCTAACTTCTCTGCCATTGTATAATCAGACAAATCTCCTTAGCTTTGCTTATTCTGCAGTTAAAACTATATTTTATTTTGGGAGCAGGACATTGGACAAAAACACCTTACACTTAAACAACCTAAACTTTAGAGAAGTTATTATAAGCTGAACTTCATTTAACAACATAGTGGGTTGGGTTTTTGGTTTTTGTGGGGTTTTTTGAGGTTTTTGTTTTTGGTTTTTTTGTGTTTGGTTTTTTTTGGTTGGTTGGTTGGTTTTTGTTTGGGTTTTTTTGTGGGTTTTTGTTGGTTTTGGGTTTTTTTATGTTTCTCTCTTTTTTGTGTTTTTTTTGGTTTTTTTGTTGTTGGTTTTTGGGTATTTTTGTTTGTTTGTTGGGGTTTGTTTTTTTCTGGGGGGGTTGTTGTTGTTGTTGTTTTTGTTTTGGGGATTTTTTAGTGCTAGGTGTCCATAGAAAGTGCAATTATCACAACTGCTCATCCTGCCTGGTGCCCTGGACAGGCCATCCTGTTCCTGCATCATCAGCTCCTTCAGCAGTGCACTCCTGGTCCCCACTGCTTTCCTATTCCGTGGATTTATCCCTGCTGCACAGTCCCAGCTTTTCAGAAGCAGCTGGTCAGAGCACCCCAGGTGATTGTAGGTGGGGTCCACAGCTCACAGAACAGACATTTGGATATTTCAGGGTCAGGAGCTGCAGTTTAGCAGCAAAAATTGGCTTTAGCAACAGCCAGCCCCACCACTGCAATATTACATGTATGGTGTGAGAGGAGAAAGAAAATGGGGAATTTTTTCAGGTGTTTTCCCAGCATTTACTTTGAGGAGAAAGCTCAGTCCGGGACAAGTTCAGTTCAGCTCTGGATGTGACAGGATTGAGATTCACTGCTACCTTCAGGAGTGACCAGGCTGCTGATGCAGTTATGGATTGGTTCCCACCCTCTTCACTTGGACTTCCCACAGAGCCCAAGGTGTATTCTAATGGCTCAGAAGGACTCAGGGAGCTGGAGAAAATCCAAAACCTATTCCAGACACAGATGTATAGGAAGAAAAGCTCCTGTAGTGAACTCTCTCCTTATTGGTTTCTTTTCCTTGGGGGGAAAAAACCCCCACATTTCTAAGTCAATAGGCATCAGCAAAAGGCTTTAAATTCAATGCTATAAATCTAATGAAGATGAATTTATTTTTCACTTTTATTGGTTTTTTCGATGCAATTCTGCTTCCAGTGGAAACCAATTGCCAAGAGTGTCACAAATGAGACAACTGAGAAGTAAGCAGCAAGTTTGTTAATTACTAGGATTAATTCAATGAACTTAGTCTCATTAAGCTCCATGAGCCATGCTGTCTATAGGAGTGTGTGAAGGGCCACACCAGGAAAGTCAGGAGGCAATTAGGGACACTGCTGGGAAATTTTGTGAGGGGGGAAGAGAATAGCAAGGCAAATGTTATGTGGAAAACAGCATTATTACTGAAACAGCCAATGAAGAATAAAAATAATTTTTTAAAAATCATTTTTGGTCCCAAGAAAGTATATTCTCTCTTAAAACCAGATAAGCAAATGCTTCAACCATGATGTTACTTGGCAGCCCAGACCCCTCCTCAAGTGAGAAGTTGTGTAACAAAGCTTTCCCACCCCTGAATCTACTCATTACTGACTCCTGGCTACCGGTCCTGCCTTTAGCTCTTAGGTGAAATCAACATTCGTATAAAAGCATTGCTAAGGGACTACAATTTAATAAGAGGCTACAATACAGTGTTGCTTTCAAGCCTTTGGAAATTGAAAAGATGTGAATTGATAAAATCATGAAGTACCACTTATAAAATAAACCCTACTTCTTCCTGTTAATCAAATCTACAGCAGGAAAGACCAGCACCAACACAGACTCAAATCACTACAATTACACAAGAATCAAAGATCATTTTTTTCCTTTTTAAACCACAAGTTATAGCCTTCAAAAACCTCGGAGCTCCAGGTGATTTGATCTGATGTACCAGAGGAATTTTAAGCTTCCCCAAAATATTTAAACCCCCCAGTATTCTCAGGAGAAATGACACCATCTATGGCATCCATCTGATGACACCAGAGAGGTGTCACAGATGGGACAGGAACAAAGGCAGTGATGTCTCTGGGAAAATCCAGCCAGGAAAAGTGAAAAAGCAGTTGAAAAGCAAGGAAATAAACAATCTTGTGGGCACTGAGGTGGGAGTTGGGTGCAGGAGGGAATGCTCCCAGTGCTGGAGTGGACATTCCTGCAGCCTGGGCAGAGGATTGTCGTGGCACAACATTTACCTGCTGCCTGTGGAAAGGGTCACTGGAGATTCCCCCACACTGCATCCCAGGGAAGTGATGTGTCCTGGAGGAGCTGCAGCCCCAAACCAGAGCAGGTTTGTCCTGGAGGACTGCAGCACACAGAAGGATCTGTGCTGGAGCTGGGGAAGGCACAGGAGGAAGCAGCAGCAGCCATGGAGAGACCAGACCCCTCTGAGGCAATGGCCTGGAGGAGCTGGGAATGAAGGACTGAAATAGAACCTGGGAAAAGAAGGTGGGGGGAGCTGGTTTTGGGTTTGCCTCTGTTTCTCACCACCTAAATCTCCTTTAATTAATAATAAATTAACACTCTGTGAGGCTGCTTTGCCTGTGAAGGTAATGATCAGGGATCTCTCTGGCTTTAGATTTTCTGGGGGGTGTTTCCCTCTTCTCCTTGTGAGAATTGAGAGCAGCTTCCCCAGGTCACCCTCCACAGCATCAGAGGGATGAGCTGTGACACAGGAGCTGCATTCCCTGGCTGCTGAGTGCCCTGCCAAATGCACTCCTGCAGCCAGGGGAACACTCACCACAACCTTAGGAGGAAATATGCAACTGTTCTGCTAATGTGATTTGATTAATTAGCTGTAGCAATTACTGCGTGTAAACCATGCACAAGCCCTGTATATTCCATTTCCTTTGTTATTATTTATAAAGCTTTCAGAATCCTTTGTCATATTCAAGGGGGGAATATTTAGATGGAAGTAAAGAGGTATTTTTCAAACTTCTCCCTCTAAATAATTAAGACTTGATATTAATGTTTGAATATTTAAGTTTTTCTATTATCTTAACTAAGATATAAATTATATTCTGTCCATCCCATACAGTTTTTGAGATCTTATTGTATGGATGTACTACCACTGATTGGGTTGAACACAGTCAGAAGAAGAAGCAAGAAGTTTTTCTTTTTAGCATGAACACAATAAAATAAGTAGGTGGTGGGGAATAAATCTTTAAAATGGCTACCCTTGGGAAAGAAATGGAAATATAGCAGCATTTTCCTATTTGTCTAACATATGGTATAGATAAATGTCTGTTTGTGAAGCTGCATTAATTCCCTACAGGAAAGTCTTATCTGTAGCTCTGACCACTGCACAGATATGCAGAGATTAAATACAGTGAAAAAACATGGACAAGTTCTACTTTTGATGTTATTTAAGAACATAATTTCATAAAGTTAAATAATTTCAAATAAAAAAGTGTTTCCCAATTTTACAGATAACTAGTAATTAACTACTCAGATGCATAAGAGCCTGGTAGCTACTCCCTTTCCCATAAATTATTCTATAACTCTGTTCAATTTCAGTAGGGCTTTTAAATTATTTTTTGACATATCCCAAAGAGCATTATTTTAATTTTTTTATATTAAAGTAACTATGAAAAAAACCACAAAACCACAAACAAACAAACAAAAAACAAACTAACAAACAAACCCCACAACCCTGGAGCATAAAGGTCTATCCCAGAATATTTACATGGTAAGATTTGACTCTGCTTTGGCTTGAAGAAAATGTCCTTTTAGATGATTATAAAAGTAGTAAAAATACATCTATTTTAAAGATTTTATGCCATAATTACTATGACAATCACATTTTCCCTGGTAGAAATACAAAACCAGTTGGGAAGAGCCCTTGATGATAAGACTAAAAGCATATCTTTCAAACTAGTAGGTAACATTAATGGAGTCTGCTTCAAACTAAAATTCTTTTAAGTTCTGCTAAAATGCTGTGTATTTTACTAGGGCCAGGCCCACTTGGAAAGTGTGGGAAAGCTCCAAAACACTGTGTGTGCTCTTCCAGAACCATTTCTGAGACCTGGGAGGGGATGGAATTTGTTTTTTGTGACACATCTGAACAAAATCTCTGACTCTCTGATGTTAGAGCAAAAGGTGATTTTTGGTGCTTCATCTTTCTGTTGCACTTTTACTGCGTTGAGTAAGGAGGCAAAGCACAAAAGTAAAAATCAAATGCAATTTGAAAGAATTATATTGCTGCAGTGAAATCCTGTAGCTCAAAAAAAAACCCAAAAAACCTCAGGGGATTTCTGCCCGGGGGTCAGTCAGGCCATGAACCCTGTGATATTTAATTCCACAGGTATCTGTTAATGCTTTTGCACATGCACATATATATAGATATAGATATAGATATATGTGTGTGTGTGTCTATGTGTACATATATATATATATATATTTCTCTCTCTCTCTCCCCATATATATATATATATATATATATATTTATTTATTTATACATATTTGGATGTGTATAAAATGAAGAAGTACCATGGACTCCTGGAAGGGTTCAAGGGCAGGCTGGATGAAGCTCTGAGCAACCTGATGCAGGGAAAATTGTCCCTGCCCACAACAGGGGACTGGAAGGGTGTGATCAAAGAGGTTCATTCCAAACTCCACAATTCCATGTTCTTCCCTCTGCCTGTGCTCCTTTTCCTTATATACATTTTTAAAAGTATTTAAAAATCACTTTTGTATGAGCTATAGAAACACCCTGAGTCCATCCATTCAGCTGCAATGTTATTCTTATTTTGTATGAAGTCCCCTGCCTCTAATAAAAATTAATTATCTCACACTATTCAATGAGTCATGCCCAGCCTGCTAATTGTCTCAGCAAAAGGTTGTTGTGGTGATTTATTTCTTCTCTTCCACTGCTACTCTGAAACTCAGGTGTATGGCAAATGCAGGATCACAGAAATGCTTTTGTCTGAGAAAAAATGGTGTTTATGTACTCAAAGATTTATGTATTTTATAACAGAGCATAATTCCTACAGGCTTTGGGGGTTTGTGCACAGCTGCTGCTGCATTTCCCATCTTCCTCACAATTGCTACACCTTGTAGGAATTTCTACACCATGATTAATGCAATGATTTTTTGTGAGGGGAAAAAAAATAAAGCCTGTTATTTGTTGTTGCTCCAAAAATAATTACAAAATAATATGAAAGGTAGGAGATATTGCTTGTTTGTTTGCATATTTTTAGTACTAACCTCCACAAAAAGCAATTCAAATCCAATATAAGGGTGTCTTATCAAACAGAAGTAACTTTCAGAATTTCTAATAAAATTATGATTTTACAAGTTCTAAGGCTCCCATCCCCACCTAGAACCAGAAGTCCTTAAAAGCATGGAATTGCAATTTATAAGCAAAGTACATACAACTCTTCCTTGGTAATTAGAAATATTTTTTTTCCTGTTTGATGTTGAGCACAACTTCCCGGGAAAATGTGAGCAAAACCTTCACAGTGGTACATCCTCAGTGCTTAAGATGTGTCCCAGCAATGCTGAAAAAAGTGATGACTATGTTGAGAAAATGTATTTAGGATGACAGAAAACAACCTGTAGAAATATTAATAATAAGATTTAGATAAGGAATTTTAGTAAAATGACTGGGGACAAAGCTGACAAGTCCTAGATTTAAAAACCTTTAAGTGGAAGTGGATGAAAAAGTTCTTAAATGATTTGGATACTAAAATCTAGCTTGAACATCCTAATAATTAATTAATTAATTAATATAGTAATTAATTGAAGGAGCTTTCATAACATGCACATTTAAAGCTGTAAAATGTCTACAGGCAAAAGCTGCCTACTCAACTGTTGTGTGAACTCTGTTTGCTAATGAAAGGATGGAGAAAAATATCTGGAATTTCAAGACTGGATTTTGAAGGAACTGAATTAATGCTTGAGTTGGTTGTTTTCCATTCCTCAAGTTCCTTCAGGATGGTCTCTGAGGAGCACAAATTGCTTTTGCAATGTGAAATGGTGTCTGAGATTTTAGAACATTCTGGAGTCATTAAGATAAGTAAATGAAATTGACAGAGAGACAATATTCTTCTAAGAAAAAATATAATCTTATTTTGTTAGGAGAAAACCACCTTTAATATTTTACAGCCATTTCCATGGACACAAGCATTAGCACATGTGAGAATGTAGTAGAACTAGTGGAAGAAATGGTGACAGCTATGGAAAATAAATGCAAAATGTAGGGAAGTAACAAAAAAGCAGTTTGGAGTGTCCCTGTTCAAATGTTAAATAGAAAAGACCTGGAAACTCAGAAGATTATTACTCTAAGAAGACTCATCACAAGGTTTCTTTTCTTTTGTTAATCTCTCTGTTTATGTATTAAAATTTTTCATTAAATGGTGCAACAATGGGAGAAAACCTTTTCAGGGCTGTATTTCTGCTCCTCAACACAGGAGACAGAAGGGTCTCAGGTGAAATTTCTTTTTTGCTTCCCTACACGTCTGTCAGGACACTATGGGGGAAAAATTCCAGTTTTAAAAAAAAACAAACTTCACAGGAATGGGACTTTCTAAGGAAAGAGAGAGGAAGTTCATCTGAGAACAATAAATGGCAAATCAATATTAACCTTCCCTCATGCTCTTTGTGTTTGGATTTACCAAGAAAGTGGCACTGAATACATTTGTAAATTATTGGCTTCAAATAGGGATTTGAACCACATCTGTCCCTTTTGTTACATGTGTGTAATGATCAGTGACTTCAACCCACAGAAAAAATCTGAGAGTAAAAAAAAGTTGGTGCTACTACATTTTACGTTCACTTTCAGGAGGACTTTTCATTTTTTACTTTAGTTTATCTTCTATCGATTTATTACTTTTAACTCCTTTTCCCCAATAACATAAATAGTACTTCTCAGAAGTGTAATGATGTTTATTTCTGTAAAAATATATTAATAAACTAAATAAAGATTAATGATAGGCAAAAATCTATACTCAGATGAGATCTATTTTTCTTCTCTGAATTAGTTTTGTTACTTATACTTTAATGCAACAACCATAACTCAGAGAATGGGTTTTCAAGTTTAAAGAATAAAAATTCCTGGTTTTGATTCACACCCTTCAAACATTTCCCTATTTTAGACAGATATTATATTTCAAAAAGAAGAGTTATTTTCTAGTTATGAGCTAAAAAACCCTTTATGGCAGAAAATAAAAATGCCCATTAAATTCACAGGAAGGTTTGCTTTTTACATTTCCAGAGAAGTTTTGCAGACATTCATATTTAGGTTCCTTTTTGCCCTATCACCTGAACTTTTCCAGGCTTCTCTCAACTAAAACATTGACTTTTTCAACATTATTTATGAATAAAGTGGGACATGACCTTCTCTCTGGAAGGTTGTTGTTCCCGTCCTGCCCTCGGCATTGACCACCCTGCCTGGGATTTTTTTCCTCACTGTATTTCTTTGCCTCACAGCACATTTCTGCTTTCAAATAGTTCCTCATGGAAATCAGGGAACCTGAACTTCCCTGCACCTGCATTTACACCTCTAATTCCCAAAGTATTCCTGCACATATTTGCCCTCTGTCACTGGGATCCAGAGCTGCTCACAATTTATAACTCACTGATTTGTCCTCTGTATTTTTGGGCTGAATGAGAGTAATCTTTCAAATATTTTCATTGTGTATAGAAAGTGATTTCATAAATGCCCTGGTAAATTTCAGTGAGGGATTTCCCACTCAATGCTCTTCAAAAGAAGAATTTATAAAATATTTTGCAGTGATTTCTCTTTGATATATGGATCCAGATGATCCATAATCAAATAATAAGTTCCACAGATTTTCTTATTATCATAGCTGATAAACATGGCTATGACTTTTTGTATCCAAACTCAAAATTTCTTTGCTGCATCCAAGTTTAAGCTTTCTTAGTTAATACTCTTATATTAAAAAAATGAATATTCTCCTTATTTTTCCTCCTAATTTATGCAGTGAAATTTTATATCTCTATTCATTCACATCTGGATCTAGGAATAGCTTTTGAATCAGGTCAAGCCATACATGTGCTCCACAAGTTTTTCTTTTTCTCCAATATTTATACCAATATTTTTTCCCCAATCAAAGATAATAATCACTTTAAAAATACTTGATTATTATCAGTGTTACTGCCTGTTTACATGTTCCAATCAATACTATTTATTTCATGGTGCTAAATTTTAATTTGACCATCACTGCTGGTATTGTAGCACAACTGAAGTCATCCAGTCAACTTGGGCATCAGGTAATTAATAAAGAATTAATTAGACAAGTATTTGCAATCTGTAATCTATTCTGTGTAATTTCCTGGATGAATATCTGTACTCAATTGTGAATATAAAATTCTTTAATTTTTTCCCAAAATGGTCTCGCATTTCCAAAATGGTTGATGGTGTCCTTTAGAAAGTAACCTTACAGATTCTCATTAAATATCCCCATGACAATTTTAGGAAAAATGTTTTTCCTCTCTTCAGCTGACCATTTTTGCAGTTGAACAGTATCACTGCAAAAGTCATTGCAGTTTGCTGGACAAGGAACATCAGGGAAAGTTTAATCCTTTAGCAGACAGATAACTCACTGCTCTCAATGGCTCCTCTGTCCTTTTGTCCTCTATAAAATAGCTGAGGATGTATATATACCCAGGATTTTTCTCATGCCCAGTTTTTCCAGTACATTTATTTTCACTGAGCTAGCACCAATGTCCATTCCTATTGCAATTTCAGCCACTATTACCTGACTCTGTTCAAGTCCCAGCTATTCAAATCTACACACCCTGGGTTCCAACAAAACTGTCCTCTGCAGTTTTGTCCTCCTGGGCTCCTTTATGTGCCTTTTCCTTTCCATGGGTAGCATGGCAAAGCTTAATTCATGTCCACTAATGCAGCTCCAAAACAATAAACTTGAGTTCAATTTCTTTCCTTAATAGCGAGCTTCTGAAGCCAAATTCTCCTGAGAAACAGCTCATTCTGCTTTGGAGTCTATTTCTGTTCCACTGGAGGAGAAGGATAAGCCTATTCTTAAACCAGTGCTCAGATAAGTTCTGACATATTTTACCCATCACTGATCAAGCACTTAATCTAATTAGCTCTGTAATGAACTACTCAATTGCAAAGCTACAGGTAAGCTGCTTTTTTCTTTTTTCTTTTTTTTGTAACTCCTCAACAGGAAACCTTTGAAAAATTTCCCTCACAAGTAACAAAATGACCTTTTCCCCCTCTTTTCCCTTCCATAGGGATGGGGCTGTCCTGGTGTGTCACACCCAGGTGTAGCTGGTCCCCTGCCCTGCCCTTCCACATCCTCCATGTGTAGGATGATGGAGCTGTGTGTCTCTCTCTCCAAACAGGGGCACACATGGAACAGGAGTTATAAATTAGATTTCAGTGGGCAGGATAAACAGCAGTATTCTTTGCTAGCTGTTGAATGGGGCAGTGAAATGTTATGTGCCATCATTCAAAGCTGGCATTTTATGTGCCTCGTGGAGGGCTCTGCAGAGGACTTGATTCCTCAGCTCCCTCCATAATCACTTTTTTTTGTGTGGCTTCATCCCAGCCCATGGGACCAGCAAGAACAACGAGCAGGGATAAAATTCCAAGCTCCACACTTCAGTGGAAGCCCATTAAACTGGAGCACACAAGTCAGGCTTTACCAGCTCATGCAAATCGTGTCTTGCAAAGCAGACCTGGCTTGCCCAAGGAGTGTTGGGTGGGATGGGTGCTGGAGGAGCTGCCAGGACATTCCTGGAGGGCTCTGCCTGGCTGGGACACCCTCTGGCCCTGACTGACACACAGAGGCAGCAGCTCCTCTGCAGAACTCTGACAATCAATTTATTTCTAATAAGAAAATAAGTAATTGTGAGCATCTCCAGCTTCCAGGAAAGTTGAGAGGGCTCAGAAATCCTGAGGAGCAGGCTATTTAAAATTCTAAACATGAGTTTCAGAGTCTGACTTCTGACTCTTTTTTAAATACGATATTTTTTAGACTACTAAAAACCCTGCCCAAGCCAGCAGGCTGGAGGAATATGATTGAGGTGATTAATACCATGGCACAGTGCAGGGAGCCAGTCAAAGGCAGCTATAAAGCACACGACCTGCTTAACAAGGAGCCACAGGCGAGCTTTGAGCACAAATCCCCTAATCCTATTGATCCTGCTTCTGGAAAAAGGGAATCTCTTGTGTGCCACAGAAGGGTGACAATATCCAGTAAGTGCCCATGGCAGGCAGGGTGTGCTTCAGGGAACTTAATCACAGAAGTCATTACTTGAAAAATCACTTCTGTCAATACTGCAGCCACATCCTCCCTGACTGCTACTGTTTGAGATGCTGTCAATCTTCCCGTCTGATTTTGTGAACCAAATAAATTCCAACTCATTTAAAGGTGCTATTATCTCTGCTGACAACGTTACCCCATTCAGGAGTAGCAGAAATAGAAAATAAAACTTATTTCAATCCTTTTGTTTGCCAGTGTCTCAGGCTCCCAACTGAAAAATACAAGGTTTCAGCCTGGAATTGTAGTATGCATTTAAACATGTTCTCACAGACATAAGTCTGCTCTTAGCATTCAACAAGGAGTATCACTCTATCATAAATTTTAAAAAAAGCTTTTTTTTTCTTTATAGACATGATTATCTTTGAAAGCAGGCACTTCATTCATACAGACTTTCTAACATGCTAGAACAACCTGTTTGGTTAATTTTTCTGTAGATTTTTCCACCTGGATTTACACATTCCCCAAAAGAATGTAAATTATCCTCCCTAAAGTGACTGTTATTACTCATGTCAGAGATTAGTATTGTTTTACGTACTTTGATATATACTCAAACCACAAAGTCATTAAAACAATTATTGTTGATTCTGGTTTGATTAAAAGTGTGTTCAAAAACATCTCCCTTTGTGAGACGAGTTGTAGCAAAAGCTTTTATCCACCTGTGCTGCTGTTTTTATTTGTCAGAACTGGAGCACTAAAAATGCTTATTGTAAAAGAGGCTGAAATTACTGTACTAATGGCAATTTTGATTTTTATTCTGGTTCAATTGGTAAGGTATCAGCAATAATCAAAATTCTCAAGTGGCTGTTTCAGAAAAGAAGAGTTTTAGTTTATGGAGGAAATGCAGGGAAGAGATTGTAAGTGCATTCTGGCCCTTGAATAACAAGTCACAATTATCTTGTGTTGTCATAACACCATGGAAGCAAGAAAATTTGACTTTGAAAATCATAAAATGTCATTAGCTCCCTAGCTCTCAGAGAAAATAATCTGCCCCTGTTTTTCACAATCTTTTTTTTTTTGTATGAAAGTCAAGATGGGGGTAAAAAATAAAATAAAATAAACCCTTTGACCTTTCATGTCTATCTTGACAATGAGCACACACACCCCAAAAGCAAGTTTAAAAAATGTACTAATGATGAGGTATTTGTTCTGCCACATATACAGTGAGTAATTATTTGAATATCCAGCAAAGAAATTGAGCAATTAATTATTCCTACTTATTGTCCTGGAAAGAACAGAGAATCATAAAAAATAAGGAGAGGAAAAACGTGAGATGAGGATTCATCTGTTTCTTGACTCAAGGCACAATCAATGAGTGCCAGGCAACAATATAAAATATGAGTAAAACAGCACAAGGAGAATTATTGCTCTTCTTGTTGGTGCATGTTCTTTTTTGCCTTGCATTAATTTTCCCTGTAATTTAATTAAATATAAAATGCATAAAAATTTTCTGGTTCATACAGTGGAATGAGGAAAGTTCATTTGCAGGAATGGCAGAGAAATGGCTGCAAAAGGAAGGTGTTGTAGGTATGGCTTTTACACACTGAGAGAAACAGATGGGCCCACAAGAAAATGTCTGACATGAGGCAGAGATTGTGGGAAGCCAGGCTGCAGGAACATCATCCTGTTCCAGAAGATGGAAGATTATAGAAGAAATGGAAATCTTTTATGAGACCTTGCTATTCTTGGGGGGTGTGTGTGTGTAGTGTGTATATACATGTGTATGTAAAATATCAATATGTAATGTTAAAGAATTACAGAACCCTTCAGGCTGAAAACCTCTGAGGTCAAGTCCAGCTGTTCCCCATCACTTCCCATGCCCCCAGGAGCCACACCTACGTGTCTTTGAATCCCTCCATGGACTCCAACAATTCCTGGGCAACCTCTGCCAGTCCTTGGTGTCTTTTGGTGAAGGAGTTTTTCCAGATACCCAAACTAAACCTCCTGGCCAGCCTGAGTCCATTTCCTCTTGTCCTATCACAGTTGTTACTGGGAGAAGAGCCTGACCCCCACCTGGCTACCAGCTCCTGTCAGGGACTTTCATCATCCTGCACTGGAAGCTCTCATCTGCAGCAGTCAGAAGTACAGACACAAAATCCAATCAGCCGTTTCAGCCTCAGTGAAAGGCACCAGCAGCTTGATTCAGTGAATCACACGTGATCCCAATATTCACCAACACTGCTGGTGATAAAGACATGTTACTATTAAGAAGACAGAAATCCAAATTCAAAAGCAATGGATCAGGAATGCTCAATAGCACAAGAGAGACAAACAGCCTGGAGGTACCTTTCCCATAATTTTAATTTTGCACATGGATTAAATATGTAGCCTTTCCCCCTACATTTCTTGATTTCTATATTTCTTTTATAATTACCCTGCTGATTACTTAAAGGTGTCATACTACATTACAACACCCTTGAATCACAGAACCATAGAATCATTATCATTGGAAAAGACCTCTAAGATCATGAAGTTACCAATAGTGGATCATTTTCACTGCCCATGACACAGGGTTGGAACTAGATGATCTTTAAGGATCTTTCCAACCAAAACTATTCTGATATTCTGCAAATTACACCAGAAGATGCACTGCAAGTAGAAATGAAATCTTGCAAAACATTAAAGTTTGATATTTAAGGGGCATTCTAATAAAGTTTGAATACAAGGATGATTCTAGAGATGTATTCAAAAAGGTCATGAAAAACAGCCATAAATTTTCTTACAAATTTGAATTAAAACTCAGCATTATTTTTGCCCTGTTCACTCACTCTAAGTACTAACAACTTAGGAAATTTGGCTGTGCCACTGAGGCTACTTGGAAGATCCACAAAAACTCCAGTGCCTAAAGGAGGTTATTAGTTTAACACCCTGTTGGAAAAGCAGGACCTTCTTCAGACTTAAAAATCACTAAATCACAAAAGACTGGTCTGGGTTTGAAGGGACCTGAAGGATCACCTTATTCCAATGCCCTGCCATGGCAGGGACACCTTGCACTGTCCCAGGCTGCTCCCAGCCCCAGTGTCCAGCCTGGCCTTGGGCACTGCCAGGGATCCAGGGGCAGCCACAGCTGCTCTGGGCCCCCTGTGCCAGGGCCTGCCCACCCTCACAGGGAACAATCCATCATCTCATTTTGCACTGCTTTGATTGTATTTTGTTTTTTTCTTGTTCCCAGACTGTCCCAGAGGAGTCAGCCCTTTCTGCACACATTTAGAGGCTCTTTGGAAGCTGTTCATTGGAGCTGAGGTTGGATTCTGACTGTACAGTAATAACTTCTGTGTCAGCACTGAACTGCTTTTGAAAACTCTATTTGTAAGTCCCTTCTACTAAACCCAAAGCAACTGGACTAAGGTAAAAGAAACAGAATGGGAAATGCATGGATTTCAGGTTTCATTTTCCCTTCTATTTCATTTTCAAAGGATCAGTCCTTTACTTAGTCTTTCCAAAGTAAGCTTCACCATGAGTGGAATTTTCAGAGGAGTTGTAAACTCCTGAAAAATGGGGTTTATAACAGAAATGTTGACAGTTGGCTCTTAAGAGTAGAAGAGTTACCAAGCACTGCTGTGATATAGTAGTCTCTAACTACTGTAATTCTGGTGAAAAGTTACTGTAATGTGACTCCCTATCTATACCAGGCCACACCATTTCTCTTCTTTATGGTCCTCATTATGGTAAGGAAAATCCATGTCCCCCTAGAGAGAGCTGCCAAAAGAGATTCTAAGCACTTCTAAGCTGTGTTTCCTTTCCATCAGTGCCTGGATATAAGGCAGGGAGATCTAATGTGATTACTGTAATGAGAAACACTATCAATCCTCCCCAGAAAATGAACATTTAGGTGTGGGACAGAATTCTAACAGAAGTTAATCTATGGTGCCTTTTCCCTTGAAGGATCCCTAGGTGTTTTAATAAGTGTCCCTGGGCAACACTCTCTCATCCCTAAAATCATAGCTACCTGCAGGATGGACAAAGCTTCCTTTTTCCATCCTCAGGGCTGTGACTCTCTCTATGCTCACAGGGGAGAAGGAAAACAGAGAGCAGGTTCTCAGCTGAACACAGAGAAGATATTCCTAAAATTAACTACCAAGTGGCAGGCACAACAGTTTTGCATCAAATGGTCTCCAGATATTTCCTATGGGTACATCAAATAATTTTTTACAGCGAGCCAACTGCTTATTCACTTTTATTAGAAAACAGAATTCCTGGTGTTTATGCTATTACTCCTTTCTGGAACAGCACCACAACCTCTATTCCAACTGTTCAGTTGCTTTTGATGTTTTTTCTGCTGGGAAGGATTGAAAGGATGCAGATATTTTAAAAAAATATATTTAATGAAAAACATTTTTATATTAATGTTTCAAATACTGTTAGGTATTCTTTCTTCACACTTGCATTTTTCTAGTTTGAAATTAGAGATTTTTGATGTAATGTTTGTGTTCATGAATACTCTGTGTTTATGTGTGTTAGAGGGAGAGAGAATTTATGCACATAAACTGTCATTTCAAGGTCAGGTTGTGAAATGCAATTGCTATTAATGACAGTAAACAACAGAGGTGGATAAATATGGGTAGCTTTTAGCAGATGAGCAGCTTAGACCATTGCTTAATATTTTTTAGAGCAGACAAAAGTTTTTTGATATGCAGTGGAAAACAGTAGCAAAGGCAGAGCAAAGTCAAAGCTATAATCAGAATGTACTGTGATTAAAAAAAGAATGAATCAGATGGATGTAGGAGATTATGACCATCTGTATATTTTTGCCTCGCACATCACTCCCACACTGGCTTGAGGCCCCCAAAAAATCTTATTCCCAACCTAGGAACACATCCCCTGTCAGCCTGGAGGGGTGACTTCCATTCCACAGAACATGCAGCTCCAAGGAGGCTGATCAGTACTAACAGCCAGGCATAAAAGGAATCACTAAAGGGAGATGGAAGGTGCCTTTCACCCACAGCACCTCACCTTGGAAAATCCCGTCTTGCACCAGGGGAAACCTTCCTACAGTTCCCTGAGAGTCCCCCTGGAACTCACTGCCCTGGTCAGGTCAAGCACAGCTGATAAAACCTGGCCAGTCCCCAGGCCTTCCTATCCAACACAGAACCTGGGAAATTGCTGTAAATTCAGAGTGACATGGAAGTATAATGCTAATTATATATATATATTAATGTTAATTGTATTTGTACAGAAGACTCATTGTTTATTCTTCTGGCTGAGAATAATCTTTTGCCTATATTAAAGCAAAGACAACCATTTCTTTTATTTTGACTAGCTCTGGAAATGGAGTTAAAAGTGACCTAACTCTGTCTTTCCATCCAATTGACGGTGCTGTTACTAAAATAAAAATGACATTGTGAACATGAGTATATGAAATCCAAACTTTACTCATAGAAAATATGGTGAATAACACATTAATTTTCTCAGGGTCTGCTTTAGGTACAAAAGCTACACCATTCTATCATTCTGGTGTTCTCTGCATTTTCAATTAAGTGCAGCAATTTTTATCCCCCCTCCTAATGACCAAATCTTTTAATCTTTCCTTAAATTGCAAAGCAATGTAACACAGCCGGTGAGGTCACTTACCTAATTAGGATGAATCATCTAACAAAGTTTGTCAGATCAGCATTTTGAAGGCAGGATTTGAATTTTTGCCAGAAAAGGAAGGACTTTGCAGATTTCACACCCTAATCTTTGACAGCTCCAAACTTTGAGAACTCTCCCATCCACCCTCTCCTTCCTCCCCCTCCAAAAGATTCAACCACAAATATTGGGGTTATGTCTGCATTTGGGGGAGTATCAGTGGCCAGCTAAAAATACTAAAGATATGAGGCTAAATAATGTCAGGAGGGCACAGCAGTGGTACAGGCAAATGGATTATCTAAGCAGGATGTATTATGCAGCTGAACCAGGGGGCTTATGGTGGAAACCATGCTGTAATAAACTCCATTTAATGAGCCAGAATTAATACAGGGTAATGTACACATGCACAGCATAATGGGAGCTTGCAGAGATTTTTAAAAAAAATAAAATTGAACAATTGTTGTGATTCCCAGAAATAGAATTAACTTCCCTTAGACTTTTCTATAGCAAGAAGAAAACAATCAAGTACTTAAATTACTGAGAACTTGATATGAAGGCCCACATAAATAGTTGTTGCTTTGAAATAAAACCATGCAAAAATATTTTTAGATCTTGGGTACTTCACATTTTTCAATAAATATTTTATGAAGTTTCACCAGAGAAGTTATTTAAACATTGGATAAGCCTGAATAATTAGTCTGGAGCACATATCACAAATAAACAGATTACTTGGAGAAAAAAAAAAAAATAAAAATAAAAATTTCCAGGCTTGCCTAAGGCACAAAATGAGGACCCAAGATGAGGCACTGAAATGGCATTAACCTTGATTAAGGTTACTGCCTAAAACTGATTGTCAACACAGGCTCTTTCAATGCATTACCCTTATTCCTGTTCTTATCGTTCATCTTAATCTGAATGGAATTTTAATGGACTTTTAAAAAACATGTTAATAATTACATGGAAAAAGAAAGTGTCAGAATCAGATATAAGTTCTTCACATGGTAATTTTCTCTTCATTTCATTCTCCCCTCTGTAGTGGTTTTATTCCATTAAAGCAGGCCTTGTCCATAACTGTCAGGCTCTGTACAACAATTTCAGGCAGAGTTTTTTGGGTCACTCAGCTTTGACCATCTTGGATCTTGTTGTTTTGTGTGAAGGCTGGGCTCTGACAGGCTGACATGATTGCTGCTGCCTTTTCTTCTGCCTCTTTTGAGCTTCTCTGCATGAGACAGAGCTTGGAGCCCCTGGCCTGGTACCAGCAGCCTGACAGAGCCCATCCTGTTAGAGCCTGATCACCCCCCTGCCAGGCTGAGGGGATCAGTGAAGGCATGGACTTGGCAGCATCTGCTCAGGGTAATGGAAGGAAAAACATTTAGGGAGCTGTTCCTTCTCTTCCAACCCTCCTGGGTGCTCCTCTGCTACCCCAGAGCCTGACTGGAGAGCTGGCTCCTCTCAGTGCCTTAGGGTGCAGAGGGGTAAATTTGTAGAGGCACAGAAAGCTCAAACTGCATTCCAAACCTGCCCAGCAACCCCCAAGCACCACCCTGTGTGCTCAGTACTCTGTGTCACTGCCCCCCTGCTCTGGTTTCCATCACAGCACCTCTGCCAAACCCAGCTCTGGCTCTGCCACCCACCACGGCACAGCACACACTGGATTCCTTGCAGCTGAGCTCCTGCTGATGCCTTGAGAGGCTGCCCTAGAACAGAGGCTAGACAGAGCCAAAGAACAAAGTAGAGATTTACTAAAAGGCCTCAATGGATCCACCTTGGGCAGCACAAGAGCCCAGCCAGGGCTGCACCCAAGATGAACCAAAATGGTCACAAAATGCACAACCGCTCACGGGGTCTCTCACTGTGATCAGTTCTGCTCCATTTGCATCTTGCAGTTCATTGTCCAATTACAGCTTTAGGTTATGCAGTTCCATCCTTCTTGTTTTTCTCTCTTCAGTCCACGTTGTTTATGCTCTTGGGCCTGAGATTTGGATCATTTGTCCTTGGTCCCCAGTTAGAGAAGGAATTATTGTCTCCCTGCTCTGTGCAGAGAGCTCACCATCCCCTAATACGAAGCCCAGACCCACACACTAAAGCAGCACAAAATCTGAAAAATATAAAAGCTAAAACCTGAGGCATCACTGCACTGCGTTAGATGCAGCCACTAATGAATATTTATTCCATAAGACCAAATGAAAACTGGTCTGAAATAAGCCTTGAAATTCCCCTAATGTAGGTAAGGGCTTAACACCAACCATTTGGCTTTACAGACATGGTCTTATGTCACACCACTTGACATTGTAGGTATAGAAAACATGTGGCTACTCCTGTGCATCAAAAAGGGAAAGCAAATCTGAAAGCAGGAGCAAAAGTACAGAAAAAATAAAAGGGTTGTAATAAAAGATATACTGTTACATTGCATCAAAATAATTTTCAAGCAATGGACACTGAGGGGAAAAAAGATGAGAAATAAATTACTACATATTTTTTAACATAACAGTCAAGGACTTTAACACTTTTCTTGATGACTAACTTACATGAGTAGGATCAGCTATGACTTTGAAACTATATTAACTTTTAGAAATATGCAAAACATTCATTTTTTTGCTGTTTGAGCAACCACACAGCTGCTGCACAGAAACCGTCCATGAGCTTCCTGACAGCTGGAAAATGGCAAAGTTTTTTTTCAGACCTAGAACTGTAACTGCTTTGTTTTTGTTGCTTAGTTGTAGTTCACTAGTACCTGGAGACCATAAAAAAGAAGATACAAGACTATTTTAGAAACACCACACAACCCCCATGCCATAGGGTATTCAGTGGCAGAGAGTTCCAGGTCAACTCATTGCAAATCCCAAATGTGAATTCACATGGGATGATGGGCCACAGACATGTCCTAAATGGAAAAGTAGGATATATAGGTCAGTCCACACACCAACATTGTCTTTTCAGAAAGAAGGTGAAGTTGTTTGTTGAACTGTGACCAAATTTTAATCATAAAGCTTGTTGAGAATGATGCCACTGGATCCAGAATAGAAAATCATTGGTAACTAGATGGTGAAAATGCTGCTTTTTACAATACAAGCAAGGAAAAAATGATAGCTTTGTTTTTTAACAAATATTGCATTCCAGGACTGATATAATCTAGTTTTATATTTACTCTGCAAACCTCACAGGTCACTTCAGAAGAGGCCCAAGCAGAACTCTTGCACTTTGCACCAGCAGCTGGGAAAGCAGGAATTCCAAACAAGATTCCTCAGTGGAAAAACCTGTGTTGAAGTCAAGTAAGAACAAAAGGCCAGTGTTGCAGTAAGGAGGAATTGTTCTATTTCTGCATCCAGAATTTTCACCTGTGTGTGCCTAAAATCCTTTGCTGTAAATGTTTGCAGCACTGGAGTACCACAAATGCTGTAGGCTGGCCAGTTGTTGATAAAAAGGAAGAACAGGACAGAGGACATGCTAATTGTAGTACTAGTGAAGAAATCAAGCACTGAAAAAATTGGCTTTGACTTTGTGATGAATAGTGAAGTCTTAAACACTGGCAGGATTACAAAAATAGTACAGCAAATTGGGCATATTATTACAAAATATAAGGTTTTCTCTGTACAGCTAACTGATTGTATTTGACTTTCTTTTATGAACAGAATGTAAAAGCTATTAGGAAAAAAAAAAATGAAGCATTTTAAAAACAGCCAGAAATGGGGGGAAAAAAGTATTTAACCTTGTTTTTGCAAGTAGTCCTTCCAGAAATATCTTTAAACATCTGTAATACATGGATATGGAAATAACATTTTTTTTAATTGTCCTATTTTGCCAAAAAAATCCTCATACCTCTGTTATTAATTTCACAAAAAACTTAAACACCATTTTATTCCTTCTTTAGCCCTGAAAATAAGCAGAATAGTCACTTTGTTGGTCCTCCTCACAAAAAATCATTTATTCCAATTTTTTGTTCCTTATCTTAAATGAAAGGAAGAGAATTAGTTTTTAACTTACACAAAGTCTGAAAAAATACTGTAATCAAGAAATTTTGTCTTGTTTTTCTCTCAGAAATCTTTGAATACAGCATAGATTTAAACTTTAAAGCATCTTGATGACATACTTAACATAAGTATTTGGTTTGTGGCTTGTTAGTCTTGTTTTGGCTTTATAATTTTGAGATGTATTGCTTAGATGTGATTATCCATTACCTCTGGCCTATAGGAAAGCACAGTGGCTGAAGGGGTGAAAATTAAGATGCATGCAGAAAGAGCAAGAAGTAGATCCCAAGTACATAGCAAATTAAGACCTGATTTGTAATTTTTTTTCTGCTGGTTTTGTTCAGGGATTTGTTTGGTTGGGGGGTTTTTTTGTTTGTTTTTTAGGGGTTTTTTTAGTGTTTAGTCTTCCAGCTTACAGTGCTGACATTCCTGGAACTGTTTGATCCTTGTCAGCATGGCGAAGGCACAGATCTCCCTGGCTACCAGGGCAGGGTGTCCAGCCCTGCAGGATGGTCAGCCCAGGGTGCTCTGGGCTCCCTGACCCCCAGAGCATCTCTGGCACATTTTCAGAAAACCCTGTCTGAAATGCCAAGGGGGAAGTTCAGGATGTGAGAGCAGTTTGAAGAAGGCTCCAGTGGAGCAGCACGCCCCTGTACTGTATTTTGTGTCATGTGAGGGAAGAGAGAACTCATCAGAAAGAGAAGAAGCTTTGTCAGACATTTCAGTGGGTACAGAATCCTCCCTGCCTCTGAGCCTGAGTGAAATCTTCCAGCAAGCTCTAAAACTTTATCTGAGACCTATGGGCTCCTGAAAAGGAAGCAGGAGTGCCTTCCTTAGTTCTGTGCTCCTGGGGTGACTCTGGGCCCCTCTCCATCCTCACCTCATGAGCAGGAACAGATCAATCATCTCTTTTTTGATCCCACCCAACTCCTGGGGGTACCTGTGCCACAGAGCCACTTGGGAACTCTGTTCCCAGGCTCCTTGAATGTCATCCTTGAGGATGGAGGGTGATCCAGGCAAGCTGTGGGTATGGATGAGACCATCAATGAGCCTCAGCCCCCTAAACCACCTTGCTGAGCACGGTCCAGGCAAAGGAGGAGCTCCCAAAACACACTGGCAGTCAATACAGCCAGGACTCTGCCAGCATGGAGAGCTCATCCCTAGAAACTGGACATGCCTGGAGCACAAAAGAATGATGTGCTACAGTAATGGAGTCTCTGCTTCTTTTCTGCCAAGGTCAGGAATGAATGCACGGTATTTCATGTTCAGACTCAAACAATGTTTGTTAGTTCTTGTCCATGTTACAGTCCCACCAGCTGTGAGTTCTATAGCACCTCACTCCAACAAACTAAAAAATGGAGCCCCATCTCTCTCTCTCTACAAGGCCTTTCAAGGATAAACTGTCCAGTTAAGAAATGACACCTCAGTTATTTTCACCTTAAACCCAATAACTACCTGTGCTCCACAATGGGGACTTTTTATCCAATTACACAAAACAATGCAAATGTGCGAAGAAGATGGTGAAAAAGAAGAAGGTGAAGAAGAAGGACCAGTCTCCATCCTAAAACCTTCATCTTGCTTTATATATATATATATGCTAAACCCTTAAACTCTATGTTTTCCACCATGTGATATTACACACCTCTATTCAAACTCCACACCCACAATCCCAGTTCTAGCACTCAATTTTGGAAGCCTTCTCCATGGCCTCAGGTCAAATGCAGTGTTCTCTTGGGGGGTCAGTGCCTCTCAGCACAGAAAGTCTAAAATTCTCACCAACCAGGCTTCCAACACTACAGGATTATGAGATTCCTTCTGAAGAGCACTGGCAAAATCTGTGTGTGCTGGCAATGGCTCTGGCTCAACTGGAACATCTCACTGTGTTCAGAACACAATGACAATGCCACTCCTGATGATCTACAAGCCCACAGGCCACCTCAACAGCCGTGGCTGTGATGGGCACCTCAGTGCCAGGCTGCTTCTGCCACAGATTTATAGGATCTACTATTATGGGAAGCCCATTGACTGCTGGATTGGGATGGAGCCTGGAAACAAAAATCCAATATCTCCCGTGCTGTGAGCAGAGACTGAACTGAAACAACTCCAAGGTGCAGATCAGTGTCTGGGTATTTTACTTTATGTGGTTTGAAAAGAAATAGGGGCTCCATAGTTAAATGTACTCATTCTGTCAAGACCACTCCAGCTTCAATTTTTCCTTCATGACTGTAAAAAGATCCAATTTCCACTATGAAGTCTGGAAAATTATATCAACTATCAGGGTAGAATTAGACCTGATAGAAGCTTTGTGATCTTAAAAAGTATGAGATATATCCATTTTTCACTGTAAGAAGATTTTAGCTTTCCACTGGGCTTATTAATTTTTGCACTTTTTGTATTGTATTCTACTCTTTTTTAATAAATAATGCTAAAAACAAGACCTTTATTTCAAATGCTTATTTCTGTTGCATTTTTTAGCATCCTGCTAATAAATTTTTTTTTTTTTTTTTTAATAAAATGAACAGGAATATAAAGGATGGAAAAATCCACAGTACCCCATTCAGAGGCAAAGAAAAGAGTAAATACATTCATTGCTTTCCTCAGAAGAAATGTATTGTGCAGCTGCTGTGGAATACAATATTGAGATGAAAATGAAGCTGCAATGGAAATGGAATGAGAAATAGGTATTTGCTTCTGGGTGAGCGCAACAAACCTATCAGCTACATAGTTAAAATCAGCAGCCCCATCTCCCCAATTCCTGATGACTAAATAAACCACAGGTAAAAGGACAGGGGAATAAGACAGAAGGAAAGGAGGGAAATGAAGCTGCCAAAGGAAAGAGAAATGTTTCTGCAAAGGTCAGTAAGGGATAAGATTAGTTGGAGTAAGCCAATCCTGCAGTGTAATTTGCAATATTTTCAAACACTTCAGAATAAGCATTCCTTGCTATTTTTAATATGGGCTTTGAGCCATGACTATCTAAATGGAGAGAAGAGGCATTAAAAGTTCATAGGGCTTGATATTGCCTGTAAAGAGGAAGCCCCTACAGAATTTTATTTTATTAGTAACCTTTATTAGCCTTGTAGCCAGTGCTGATTAAAGTATTGTGGCATATCTGTCAGCAGCAGGAATGCATGGGGATTATTAGCAACTGCATTTAAAAGTCTGAAAGCCAAGAGGTAGAGCCACAAGCCTGGAATACTAATTCCCATTTTATTCAGTGTAAACAGTCAAAGGATGGATAATAGCTTACTTGTCTCCTTTTATTGGCATGTTTGTTTGTCCTTTTGCTCTTCTCTCTCACCGTGTAACTAAGACAGCAGAAAATAATACAAAATATGAGGCACTTACAAGCCTGGGTCAAATTGATTTCAGTGCAGAATATCCAAATTTGGCTGGTCAAACATAACTCTTACCCCTATAGACTGATGACTTCATTGGAATATACAAGTTCAAGCTGCTCACGGGCAGATATGGACTAAATACTGATAGGAAAAGTGTTTTCAGCAGAGAATGCCCTTCAGAGTTCTGTCTGTAGACATATTTCAGGTCTTCACTGAAGGATTTTGTTTATCATGTGAGGAATATTTTGTAGACATAACTTCCATCCCAGCTGACTCAAATTTCTTCACTGAGAATATTCACAATTCAAATTGAGCTGTATAAGCAGCTGAGTCACACTGCATTCTTTTATCTTGGGACTTAATAAAATACTTGATAGTTTAAGAAATTTAAGCCAAATCATTTTTATGATGCCCAAAGCAATTTTTTTTTCATGACTGTTGTAATTACAGCAAAAGCCTGTTTTGGTCAATATTCAAATTAATGGATTTTCTTTAGCATAAATCCAAAGAAAACATTAATGTTAATATCAACAATCTGGTTTGAATTAAACTCCACTTGGAAATGGATAAATCTTTATGAACAATATCTTTTAACATTTATGATGCTCCACTCATTGCTGCATTTCCAAAAGTTCTAAGGCATAATAAGTAAAATTAGCCAGAGCTCTACTGCTGAGTTAGGAAAACAATCTGAGCACAGTTCAAGTGATGGAATCTCTTTGTTGGTGTAGATCACAGTGAAAAGTCTTGGAAAGGTTTATCTTTCCTCCCTATGATAGAAAAGTTCTTCTGCCTGGCACAGAACTAAAGCCAGAGAATCATAAACCACAGCTGAGAATGATTTAAAAGAACAAAATGATGGTTTCTACCCAAGACAAGCCTCAACTGTGAATGGTGACTTGAGATCACTGATGATGCTTTTGCATTTTTTTGCTAGAAAACCTTCTATGAGGCTGAGCATGACAGTGTGGCAAAAGGATCTCAAAGTTTCAAGTAAGTAATCTTTAACATCCTCTTTTAAAATGACACAGATAAAAAATAATCATAGATATAACTGTAACATTTTTGTGGACTCTATATGAATATCATATCCTCATAATTAACTAAATCAATTAATATGATGATTTAGGAATGTATAGATTAAAATGTTAATAGGCATGCTAGAAAATGTCGCTGAAGGTAATTAAAAAGCTCAGCATTGTCTTCCAAAGTGTAAACAACTGACTGCTCTATTTCTGAAATTGTTGTGCAATTTTAAGCTGACAGTCTTACCCAGTTTGAAATTTGTATGAATGAATGTATTTGCCTCTAAATATTTGCTAATAAGCCGTGGTAATTTAGCATGCTTTGCTTCTTGATCACTTAATGAGTTTAGCATGTCTGCGTGTAATACTTGCAATTCCCAAAGTTGTATTTCATTGTATTCCTGTGGTTAAATATTGTTTGTTCTCTGGACTCCAGGAGCCCCAGAAGCCTCTGGCTTGCAGGAAACGCTCGTGCAGCCCACTGGGATCAGTGCCTGGCATCCACCACCCAGCCCAGAACAGGCAACCCCAACAGCCCTCCTGGCAGTACCTGCAGATATTGAACCTCACTTCCTAAACCTGTCATTAGAATTAATAGAATGACTCACTATTATTTCTCTACTGAAGCAAAAAGGAGTTGAATCCAATTTCCCCAGTGCTTTCCAGCCCTGTGTAGCACACGTATTATGCTATCTTAATATGGATTATTGTGATTTTTCTGCTCTTGCTAAAGAGAGCCATCTGTATTCCAGTTTTTCATCTGCTCCTATTCTTTCTGGCGTACTGTTCAGAGACACCCTTGTCAGTTCTTCGGGAAATTTCCTGTAAAGCGCAGAATTAGTTGCTCTGACTGACATTTTCAATGCAGTCAGGAGGTCCTGAATGTCTAAGTAAATTTTATCCCACTCTCTGACTGATAATGTAACACTTGTAGTAATATTTTCTTATCACAGACTTTGTTTCATGCTTTTGCTAATTTTTCTGCTGTGCTCTGTGTTTCTTTCATCACCTATTTCTTTTATTCTTCTATTTTATTTCTTTTGGACCCATTTCATTATGGCCTTGCCACTTGGTCTGGCCTTATAAACTGACATAATAAACTGTAAATTTAGGTCTCAGCTTAACTCTTCCTAAGATAGATACAGCTTTTCTGTTCAACAGTCTTTGTTGCTTTCATGCATATTCTGGATTTAAATTGTTGCAGGATTATCAAAAATCAGGCAAGTGAATCTACATGAACACCAAACCAGAATTTTAACTAGGATTTAATGCATGCAAATTCATCAGCCTGGAAACTGTTTGGGGGTAGTAACAGAAATTTAGAGGAAGTATTGATGCAGAGCAGCCTGAAGAACTCAAAGTTGCAAATATTTTCTCAACTGCAAAAACTCATGGTAGAGCAGATTTGTCAAAAGACATCTGCAGTTCTGAACAGATCTCAGTGATTGGAATAATGGCCAATATCTTGCCTATTTTGCTCCCCAGACCAGTTAGCAGAAGCTTAAACTAGCTGATTTAGGTCCATCTAGCAATTACTGGTATTCTATGGTAAAGTTTATTAAGCCTGCAAAAAACATCTGCGGTAAAATGAGAAAAAGAATTTTTATTTACTTAAAAAGAGCAAAACGAACCTTTTGATAAGCACAAACCTCCACCAGGGCATACTTTTACAGATGACACAGAATGTTTTTCAACAGAGCCTTTCTCTACAAATTCTATACTAAACCATTGAGTTGCATTTAGGGAAAAATAACCTGTTGATATAAGTTCACTTCAGGGTTTTACAGAAAAATTCTGTCTACAGAACTTCTTGATGAGTTTGAGATATAAATATGCCTATGCTTTGAAACAATAAATAAGAAAACACAATCATAAATTAGAAAATAATATATGGATACAATAAGACGTCCAGGAATGGATTCCAACACTGATCAGTTATTTCTGAATAATTTGTTGTTCCATCAATAGTTATGAAAGAGGGTGAGAATTGATCAAATACTACACAATATGAGAATGTCTTGGGAAATATAGATACACAGATCCATTTTTAATTTCAGAGATACTGTAATCTATTTTTATGTCAGTGTACAATATGTTGATGTGAGGCTGCAAGAAAAAATGCTATTACAATTACTTGTTCATAGCATTTGCCTCAGTTATAAGAATTGATTTTCCTATTTATTTGACTTGTGATGTTGGAGTTCTCTGTGACTTGTTCAAGAAAGTAATCTCCAAATTTCACAGAAAATTTGGCATTTGGAATGACAGTGAAAATAATGGAAAGCAACGTAAGTTTCCCATGTAATTTTGATGGATAAGATAATTATTTTTCTCAGTACTACTCCTACCTATCTGAAGACATTCCTAAGTCTAGTTTCAGTGCTGTCTTAAATGAATCCTCAAGATACAGAAGGATTCCAGTTGAAGAAATCTCCAGGTTTATCAGTGTACTGGCTGATTACAACCATCACAGCCCAGGCCTGGCACAGGGGCGTGGTAGAGTCACCATTCCTGGAGGGATTTAAAAATGTGTAGACATGGCACTGGGGACCTTGGCGAGTGGTGGGGTTGGCAGTGCTGAGCTAATGGTTGTACTCCATGATGCAAAAGGTCTTTTCCAACCTAAACTTCATGATTCTACAAACTCCACTAGGATCTGGAAAGGAAGAATTCCTGAAATGTTCTGGCCAAGGGTCCAAGCTCTGGGAGCCCTGGGTACCTGGCAATAACTGTGGGGCAGGGTGGAAGTCTCCTTGAATTACCAGAAATTCCTGTTTTGTTCGTAAGGTGGTGTGAAACTGGGGAAATACACAGGATTAAGTATCATTCAAATTTAATCATGGAATCCCAGAATGGTTTGGGTGGGGAGAAGCCTCAAAGCCCATCCAGTGCCACCCCTGCCATGGCAGGGACACCTTGCACTGTCCCAGGCTGCTCCCAGCCCCAGTGTCCAGCCTGGCCTTGGCCACTGCCAGGGATCCAGGGGCAGCCACAGCTGCTCTGGGCACCCTGTGCCAGGGCCTGCCCACCCTCACAGGGAACAATTCCTCATTCCCAATCTCCCATCCAGCCCTGCCCTCTGGCACTGGGAGCCATTCCCCCTTGTCCTCTACCAGTTTCCAGCTGGAACAGAATGGGAACAGCATGGCTAAAACACATGAATGTTCAGAAGTGGTGCTAAACCAGAGATGGAAGCAAATTTTAAAAAATGTGATGTTCAGAAAACAATTTCAGTTCTCATGTGAGAGAACTGATTCATGATGACAAAGTCCAGTCACACGTTTAAATAATTCACATAAATAATAAATTTGCTTGGTATGGTAAAAGTTGAGAATCATAACACAACAAGTAAGTTGTAGTGAAATACTTTTCTACTACTCTGATCTGAATGGAAAACCTGATACAAGGAGGACAAAAAGGTATATAAATATGGAAAGAACAGGATAAAAAAATGTAATTTCTCCCCCATAAGCCATATTGAAGAAACTCGTTCAGTTTGATGGGTACAGGAGCCCACTAGATATCGGAGGTTTTTTTGTGAAAGCCTTTTATAGTAGCAAACTTAATTTCTCTAGAAGAAAAAAAATCACATTTTATATAGCAATTGAAAAATCTTAAAAATCTAACTGCACTTATTATTGAGCAATAGACACTAACTCTGAGTCCTCACAAGATTCCTAGCATTCATTACTTCAAAAGCAGTAGTTTGAAATTAAAAGGTTAAAATAACAAATTTTATGGAATGAATTGTTTTATCTCTGAAAAGTGGGAAACTAAAACTACCTTTTGCCAGACAAGGTGATAGCCTTTCTCATAAGAGCTTGAAAATTATTACACCTGAAGCCAATAGTCTCAATTACATAAAAAATGTTCCGATCAGATTATACTAATTACAACTGAATCCTCATTAGTGTCCACAGCCATTGCTGTCAGGGCTTGGAACGAGGTGCGGGGATTCTGCAGCACCTCCTCCCCCTGGAGAACTTTCACTGCCTGTCTCCAGAACCAGCTGTGGTGCAGTGCTGCTCCTAATCTTGGATTGGAGCTGTGGGAAAAGGGAGGCTGTGAGGAAAAGCTGTAAAACCCTCGCTGGGGGAGCACAGCTGATCCCAGTGCCCTGCTCACTCCTCTGAGCTGAGGGGCAGCCACAGCTCCTCACCACCCTCACAGCCAGGAATCACCTCCTAAATAAAGATTTTCTACCTAAAATATAAAACCACGCTGGTGAATGGTTTGAGGCAAATCCAGCAGTGCCAGGATGAAAGTTTGGATTTGTACTGCCTTTTGTGTGAGCAACTGTGAGCCATTACCATGTGCCCATGTCATCTTGACATCTGGAGCTCCCAAAAATGTCTGAGAGGCATTTCTTGTAAACTCTACCAGCACACCTCATTTGTGCTTGAGGCATACAACACTGTAACTCAAGTTTAGGATGTTCCTACAAAGTCTAGGTGACACCAACTCCAGGTATTTCCTCTCCAGGCATGGAATGACATTGGACCTGACTGCTGTCAGCTAAGCTAACCCTGCTCAACGCCCTGCAGACAGATGTGGAACAGAAAAGGCAGATTTCTCTCTGTTGTAAAGCTTATCTATCTGGCAGAAATTCAATCTGGACCCTTCTCTAGGTGTTTTGCTTTCACCTCATGGCTTTAAACACAGTAATAAACACACATTAACACAGTGGGGAGAAGCAGGTGCTGTGACTCCAAGCAACCTCAGCTGGGTCATGTTTGTAGGTCGTTACTCTCAACCTTGTGTGATTTATTAAGCCATGTCCAGAGAGACCTAGTGAGTTTTCACATAGCTAACACAATTAAATATTAAAGGAAAATATTATCTCATTCAGCTGAAATAAAACCCTGGATGTAAGTTAACTTATTGATATCCAAAATATATCTTAACATTCGACTTGCTATTTTTTAAGTGAATAAAAATTGACTTACTCTATACTAACAGACAAATTTATAAACCACCATGTTCTAATAATGACAGAAATTAATTTGGAAAGCAGTTTGATAGTTAGTAAAATGTTATTGCTAGCTGGATAGACAGTACATTGCAGAGAGATTAATGGCAGGAGGAGAAAATTTGCTGCAGACCTTTGGAACGGAAAATTTCCATGAGGTAATGCAGAAAGCTGTTCCGAGGTACCTTTGCATCATCAAGAGGGAATTTAATTTAGATGTTCAATATTAGTGTCAAGCTCTGAGAAGCTTCTTGGATCACAACAGCAGCAATTAACAAATACACTGCTGGCAGTGAATCCATCCCACAGGGCAGGGGTTCAGAGACAGCACCAATCTCCTGGCTGGTTTGCATTCCACTTTTAGTGACCTGATTTCTAAACAATGCCTTAACTTGCAGCATTTTGTTATTTTCCACCTTGGAAAGCCACTGTACCAAGTTTGGAAGGTGTGGATATGCAAAATCTGTAAATTGCAGTGTTTCCCTTTGACTGGCACTGCAGCTGGGGCAGGTCTCAATAGGCACCTTCTCTTAGGCCACATTAAGACCAACAATTGCATATTGAGCTTAACTAGTCTGCAAGGGCTGCTGGCTACATTAACACTGGGGCTTTCATTGTCTAAAAGCTGCAAGGAGGCCATAAAGTGACATATCCAGCATAGTGAAAACACAGCAACATTAAAAAGAGCCATTATAGCTCCACTTTAGGAGCCTGGAATACATTAAGTGTCACAAGTAGCCACTTTTATCTCACAATTAGGGATTATATATTGTTTGCTACATCAGTTTAAACTAATTAATTCTAATTATTCTGTCATCTCAACCAAGTTTCTGTAGACAAGTACAGGTAAAATTTTGCCTTTTTCTGAAGTTTATAATGGAAAGCTGGTTTTGGTTTGGGCTTTTAGGGTTTGGTTTTTGGTTTGTGCGGTTTTTTTGGGTTTGTTTTTTTTGGATTTTTTTTTTGGCAAGCCAATTAGAACAAAAAGAAGTCCAACATTAAGAAGATCCAAACTACTATTTATTTTAACAGGATTTCTCAAAAGCAGTCCTGATTTTTTTTTTCTCTTTAAATTTTAAACAACAAAAACCTAATCTTCAAAGGTTTCATTCAGCTCCTTCTTCCCTGTTACACTGAGGTGAAGGAGAGAAAAAAATCATAAATTGTTATAGTAATTTTCCAGTCATGCACCTTGCAAAAAAAAAAAATCCTAAAAATTTTAAATTGCTTTTTCTTGTATTTTTATATACTAAGGAAACACTGCACAGTTGGAATGAAAAGCAAGAAAAAGCAGTGAAATTTTGTTTTACAAGTCAATCTTTCCTTGGATTTTAGTTTGGTTCCTTACAGCACCCTAAGAATATTCTATTTTCTAAGGAAGACTTTATGACGACTCAGGCACTGACTATAACAGTATTCATATCACAGAATCCCACAGTCATTAAGGTTGGAAAATCCCTCCCAGCCCATGGAGTCCCAGCTGTGCTCGATGCCCACCTTGTCCCCAGCCCAGAGCCCTGAGTGCCACCTCCAGCCCTTCCTGGGACACCTGCAGGGATGGGCACTGCCAAGCTCCCTGGGCAGCCCCTGCCAAGGCCTGAGCAGCCTTTCCATGGGGAAATTCCTGCTGGAGCCCACCCTGAGCCTGCCCTGGCCCAGCCTGAGGCCGTTCCCTCTGCTCCTGTGCCTGTTCCTGGGAGCACAGCCCGACCCCCGGCTGTCCCCTCCTGGCAGGGAGTTGTGCAGAGCCAGAAGGGCCCCCCGAGCCTCCATTTCTCCAGGCTGAGCCCCTTTCCAGCTGCCTCAGCCCCTCCTGGGTCTTTCCCAGGAGTGAAAATGTCACAGAAGACCCATCCTGAGCCCTTCTGAGACACTGCAGGCCCTGGTATTGTAAAAGCAGTGACCCCTTATCTGGGAGGAATGATGCATCTGACTCCATGATACCAGAAGGCTAATTAATTACTGTACTATATTATTCTATACTATATTACTACTACATCTAAACTGAAACTCCACAAGCACTCAGCTGCACAAAATCTGGTGCCTGTGTGCTGACCGACAGTCTGGACACGCGCTTGGGCCTGCCAGGCCAAGGAAACAAAGCACCCTCACTCAGGGTAAACAATCTCCATACTGCATTCTACTTTGGCTCAACACAGGAGCAGCAACTGAGATAAGAATTGATCATTCTTGTCTCTGCTTCTCTCAGGTTCAGAGAATGTGAATCCCATGCCCTGGGACCCCCTGAGCAGGGAGTGCCCCCCATGCTGATCTGTGCCACCCTGAGCTGGGGCCAGCCAAAATTAACCCAAAACCCCCAGACACAGGAGATAGCTGCAGCCTGTCCTGATCAAGGAGACAAGAGCAAATCCTTGTTAAGAAAACACGTAACAGAGATAATTGACTTTCTCAATGTCATTGTGCTTAATGTGTAAAGAAATTAAGGCATCTGATTTATCCTTTAGTAAGGTGAACAGAGTCAACAGAATGCAGAATGAACATCCCAGAGGAAGTTTTGTGCAAAAGGTAGGAGTGTCCCACTGGAATGGATGGAAAAACCTGGATCCAATTCTTCAGCTTTCCACAGATGAGCAATTACTCACAACCAGCCCAAATTTTAGAAAGGACATACTGTGTCCTACTGTCACCATTTTCAAACGTGACAAATCTTCTCAAATCAAATATCAGGCTTTAAATAGAACACTGACACTTTGGCAATTTTGTTTTTGCAAAAACGATTTGGATTGTTTTTGCAAAAACAATCAAATTCTTTGTCTTACATAGAAAAATAAACTGGCAAAATTTCAAAAGCTTCTTCTAAACTGAAATATTCTCTGAACTCTGCTGGTAAAGGAGATGAGGTTATTTTTACTCTAACAAGATGGTGATGAGATATTTTGGAAAAAAAAAAAGACCTTAATGGTACAAGCATAAATTTTTCCACTTCTGAGGTTTTGAAACTTTGTTTGAAGAAAAACCTTGTTCTGCAACCCAGCATTACATTTTCTTTGGGCACATTTTTACACCCTATGTGACATGGCAGGTCAGGAAAAGAAAAAAGCTATCTGAATTAAATCAGTACAGCCAGTTATGTCTCTTCATAGAGAATTAAAAATGAAACTGCTGGAAAAAAGATCACATTCTGCTAATGCTTTATTAGCAGACTCAGGTTCTCTGCTAATTACCAGAATCAGTCACCCAAAGAACATGTGTTTATTTCTCCCACAAGTCTGAGACAAAAAGGGAGGAAATAATAATATCCCTTGGAGTTGTCAACGGGACTTCTGCCCAGCAGTGAAAGAATAACTCCCTGTAAACCTCCATCTTTTCCATAAACACACGACTCCTGCTCTTTTTGTCACAACTGATGTTTACTCTGTCAGACTTCTTTTAACATTTCAGGGATAAATCAAAGACCTTAATTATTGCTTTCCATTCCGTTCCCAAGACCAGGACTCTGTGAACACCAGTGCAAGAGACAATAGTGAACTCTGTATTTGCTGCACCCTTCCATCCTGGCAGTAATTGCACCTGCTGTTTCTTTGTGGCTCTGACCTTTCAGTTATCCAGAATTAGTCTGGACAAGGCTGTGCCTCTGGCACAAGCAGCACTTTGGCCAGCCCCTTGGAAAAGGGCAGTGCCAAGGTAAGACACAGCCATGACAAATTTCAAAAGGCACACACAGAACAGGGTTTTTACACTAAGTGAGAGCTGACTAATATTTATCTTGATTTAGGGGGACTCTTGGAGAAAGAGTTTTGCTGAGCAGTGATTTAGGAACTGAAAAGTTATGGAAAATTCTTTACATATAGAAAAAAAACCCTGCAAAATGACCATTTCACACAGTATTGGCTTTAATCCCCATTGTCCTACAAAACCAGTCATTCTTTGCTCAGTAAATAATAATTAAGTTAAACCTTAGCTGCCTCAATATGCTTTTTGCTTTTAATGTCAGGGCTCTTAATGTTGCAGTTCTGCTCATTAGAAGGAGTCTGTGCATCCCAGTAGGAACTGCTGGATTTAAATTGTTTTTCCTGTCAGGAATTTTGGGAGAGCTTGCACACATAGTGCTTTCCTCCAACAGTTCAGATTTTGTTTACTCTATTTCTATTGTCTATGCCGCTTCCACAATTTTTTTATGATAACAGGAAAAAAGCATCAGAACTGACATTTTCTTTCCCCAAACAATGTTCTCCAAGTGCTACATTTTTTTTGCGTTTCTTTGAAACACCATAGGACAAATGAATGTAGAAAACTTCCAGAGGAAATGCTGTGAAGGTGCTCTTGACACCTGGGTGAGCTGCCAGGGGCCCTGGGGAAGGACTCTGCAACCCAGCAGTGCCTGAGCGAGTCTGTGCAGGGCTCAGCACCTCAGGTACACACCCAGGGCTTCACTGTGCCCTAAACCAGGACTTCTGCTGCCTAACACCTCTAAATTTAGTCCACTGCTTCTAATTTAAGCTTCTCTCTTGGAATTGTCCCACACTGACTCAGATTACAATTGTGGAAGTTATAGATTAAGGAGATATACTATTTTTATCTTGAGATAGTAGATTGCAAAGACAACACAGAATTTACCTTGAATACTCCAGACACATGAAAAGCAACTGGCAGGGATAGAAAGAATGTGCAGTAGACAAAGTATTAAGAAATCTAAAGGTTTCAATCCTAAACTTATACTGTCAAGAGAATATCAGTATATAGTTTATACTGTAAGGAAAGCTCCATATTTATACAACAAATAAATCCCAAACCACTTCATATAACAATAGTAAAAATAATTGAATAAACTGTGTGTCTGTTGACCTGGAATACTGCAATGAGATTCCCTTCTTCTCAGCATCCTCTTCTCCCAGCTGCACAAACACAGCTCCCTCCTCCTCCCTCAGCCCCTCCACACCTTGGGGATTGCTCATAACCACATGAGCCCAAAACTAGAACTCAAGAGGGTTCCCTAAAATTGATAGGAACAGGGCAACCCCCTTTTCTCTAGGACAGTAAACCTGTCCATGAAGTGCCTGGGAGAGAGAAGCCTTCACTGCTGACCCTTCACCCCACGTTGATCCCTACGGATGGTGAGATAGTAAACCCCTCACCAGGCAGGAGCAGCTCAGGTCCCTGGGTGTCTCAGCACATGTCACAGCTGAGGCAGCCACGACACACAGAGCATCACCACACAATCCCAGCTGGCTTTAAACATTCACAAAACACAGAGCATCACCACACAACCCCAGCAGGCTCTAAGCATTCCCACACAGAGTGACACCTTACCTCCTCAGGAGGCCTCAAGCACTGCCCACACAGATAACACCAGGGCACTTCAGGAGGCTGCAAGCAGCTCCCTTCTGCTTCTTCAGCCCAACCTTTTATCCCCTCATGTTGATGCCCTGCACCTGTGTCCCTCTGTCCCCTTTGTGGCTGGTCAGTGCCCCTGGGCACTCCATGGCTCCTTGCTGCCAGTGCTGCTCACAGCTGCACCCACTGGGGATGAGGCTGGGCCAGCCCCATCCCAGTGACCCCAAACTGTGTGTGCCACACACAGCCCCATCCCAGTGACCCCAAACTGTGTGTGCCTACAGCACAGCCCCATCCCAGTGACCCCAAACTGTGTGTGCCTACAGCACAGCCCCATCCCAATGACCCCAAACTGTGTGTGCCTACAGCACAGCCCCATCCCAATGACCCCAAACTGTGTGTGCCTACAGCACAGCCCCATCCCAGTGACCCCAAACTGTGTGTGCCACACACAGCCTCATCCCAGTGACCCCAAACTGTGTGTGCCTACAGCACAGCCCCATCCCAATGACCCCAAACTGTGTGTGCCTACAGCACAGCCCCATCCCAGTGACCCCAAACTGTGTGTGCCTACAGCACAGCCCCATCCCAATGGCTCCAAACTGTGTGTGCCACACACAGCCCCAACCCAGTGACCCCAAACTGTGTGTGCCTACAGCACAGCCCCATCCCAGCGACCCCAAACTGTGTGTGCCTACAGCACAGCCCCATCCCAATGGCCCCAAACTGTGTGTGCCACACACAGCCCCAACCCAGTGACCCCAAACTGTGTGTGCCTACAGCACAGCCCCATCCCAGCGACCCCAAACTGTGTGTGCCTACAGCACAGCCCCATCCCAGCGACCCCAAACTGTGTGTGCCACACACAGCCCCAACCCAGTGACCCCAAACTGTGTGTGCCTACAGCACAGCCCCATCCCAGCGACCCCAAACTGTGTGTGCCTACAGCACAGCCCCATCCCAGCGACCCCAAACTGTGTGTGCCTACAGCACAGCCCCATCCCAGCGACCCCAAACTGTGTGTGCCACACACAGCCCCATCCCAGTGACCCCAAACTGTGTGTGCCACACACAGCCCCATCCCAGTGACCCCAAACTGTGTGCCTACACCTGGGCTCATTTTGTCCCAAGGCTTTGCATTCCTCTCTAAGTTATATTTCCAGTCTGCCCAGCCTGTATTTCCCACATCCCCATCCTTGCCTGGCATGTTTACAATTTTCCAGTCATTAGGCACCTTTCACACATGATGGACTCTTGCAAGCTAAGAAAAAAAAAAAAAAGAAAAAAAAAAAAAAAAAAAAACCACACCCAAAAAAAGAACATCAACATTTTTCCTTAGTATTTCTCCCTTAGAAATCAGTTTGTCTAACACTGATCTGGAGGAGTCTCCTTCCACTGTCTATTTTTCTCAACACAGGATATAAAAATGAACAGTCCACATCTGTAGCTTCCTGTGGCTTTTTGACAAACCCCATCCACCTCATGCAGAACATTTTAATTTACGGAGCCTCAAGTAGACAAACAAACCTTGGAATTTAGGCATAGCTCTTCATCATCTACTGGTGAACACACAATTAGGTGCAACTGTTGTGCAGAGTAATTAGTAGGTGTCAAGATGATGGTGGTTTGTTGTGCATGGAGATTTTGGGAACTGGGATAACAATCTGAATCATTTTGTTCTGGATAGGAACACAAAAGTAAAACTTCCAGCTGAGTATTCTTCAGTGAATAATTCATTTGATGATGACAGTACTCTTGTAGCTCATTTTCCCAACAAATTGCTGGGATTGGATCCTCCTGCACATTCATCTGGATTCTTTTTTTCCTTGTGCTTACAGGACTCACTGAAGTTAAAGAACGGAGAATTTCCAAGGCTGCGATTACAGAAATAGATTGAAACAAAAGTAAGGGAGGAGGAAGAGAAGAGAGAAGGTGAAGGTCACATTAAAAGAAAAAGCCTTTAGCTTTTGTTCTGAATAATTTCAAGTCTTTCAGTTCTCCTATCTTGCTCCCCTCTTAACCTCAGACTCTTTCCCATTACATATATTTATATTTTGAAATTCTGCTAAGTAAAGGGAAAGAAGATAACAATCTTTGCAGGGAAAATGCCTATTTCCTTTGGAAAAATAATCTTTAGCACTATTCTGAAATACAAATGGTGTATTTCTGGTGCAGCTTCAACCAAACTGAAGTAAGAGCAGTGTGAAAGCTTGAATGAGTACAAGTCATTATTTTCCTTTTACAAACTCTTTTGTATGAATAACTGCAAAAAGATGATAATTAACTTGTAACTTAGTACACCTGAAATATAAGACAATTCTTCCACCCTGGAAGAGTTGCAGTGTGTGTATGTTTGTGTGTAAACTCACAGGTACACAAAAGCATGTAATTATTGATTACAAATTATCTCAAGTGACTATTTGAGCCCAGCCAAATGCTAAGTTTGGGGTTTTTTCAGTCTGAAGTCACTGAAATATGCATGAATGGAACTGATATGGTTGCAGCATTGATATGTGTCCAACACGGTGCTCTTAAATTATACCAAGGAACAGAGAGATAAGATGTGGGCTGTATTTCTAGAATAATGAACATGATAAAAGGTTAGGCCTTTTGTTATATTTCTTCTGAAATATGCAATTTGTTACAAGTTATATTGTCTGTGCAAAGAATCCCTACTGCAACTCTAATGTGGTTTTTTACTATCAAAAACATAAAAGCACATCAGAACACATCATGTGCAAACCATGGCATTAAACAGATTAGAAAACTAAATGTCATACTGTAACATGACCGGGGTTTCTGCAGCTAATTTACAAGAAAGGCAGAAGAACTCTGCAGGAAGCACTTTCTCCAAATATGCACCCTGCAGCTAAAATACCTCATATACCTTATTGTTCTTTCAGAGTAAAAAAAAAGGAAAGAAAAAAACCCTTGACTAAAGTGATAAATTTAAAGCTTGTGTGAATTTTAAGATGACTAAATGAATTCTGTGTGAGATCTGTGTATTGCAAGCAAAAAAAAATCACAGCAGTCTTAGCTATAAAATACTTTTGTAATCTACCATTCAATTGTTTGCACTGCAGTTGTACTGAAATATTTGCAATTGTATGAATGCTTCAATTACCAGTAAACTTTTTATTTAATTCCTATTTAATTGTACTTTCCCCTGTGCCCCTCATGACACTGCACTTCTGTTAGCACCCCAGGGAAAAGAGACTGCAGCACAGCCCACTGCAGCCACAAAGATACAGTTTTGCTTTACTTACTAAGAAAAATGTTGGAATTTCAAATCTGGTTTGCTGCTAGATCTGGAGGAGTTAAACAAGACTCTCTACACTCTTGAAGAGACTTAAGTAAAAGGCCATCAGTCTTCTTAATTAAGCCTTTTCCTCTAAGCACTGCCTGAAAGCACCTTAGTTGCCTTTTCAAGCTCTCACCTGATTCTAATTAAGCTCCTTGGAACATTAACCTGGCTTTTTCCTCATGATTCATCTCATTAGGAGAAAAAGGTAAATGACTCACTCTTTAATGCTACTTTATGTAGTGGCCTTCTGCTGGAGTTGGTGAGAGCTGGGACAGCTCAGCCTGGAGAGGAGAAGCTGTGTGGAGACATCACAGAACCTTCCAGGGTCTGAGGGGCTGCAGGGAACCCAGAGAGGGACAATTCCTCAGGAACTGCAGGGACAGGACAAGGAGTGATGGCCTCAAAATAGATGGGAGATTGGGAATGAGGAATTGTTCCCTGTGAGGGTGGGCAGGCCCTGGCCCAGGGTGCCCAGAGCAGCTGTGGCTGCCCCTGGATCCCTGGCAGTGGCCAAGGCCAGGCTGGACACTGGGGCTGGGAGCAGCCTGGGTCAGTGCAAGGTGTCCCTGCCATGGCAGGGGTGGGATGGATGAGCTTTGTGCTCCCTTTCTTGGTGTGTTCCTAAACCCTCAAACTGACTTAAATTTCAAGCAATTAAGGATCAGCACACTCCAAGCTCAAAGGGAGCCTCAAACTCTGTTGTATCATGGAAATGAGATATCCTCAATTTTTTTCTACTTCCTTCCATGACTATGCAAACACTGGGAACAAGTTAAACCTAATATATATTCATATATTGTTGGGGTTTTTAGTTTGTTCCATTAAAACTTTACTTCCTTTAGAGACTGCTTGAACAATAACCATTTATCCAGCTAAATGATAAAACATAATTACTTCCAGCTGTTGCAAAAGAAGAAACTGTAGTCAATCTGAAAAATAAAAGAAAATTTTGGACTTTGTCAAAACACAGTAGTTTCCAGAGCTGAATGAAGACTGCTCTTTAGTTTGATAGCTGAACAAAGGGAACAAAAAGGAAATTAGTTGGACCAAGTTAGGTCCCAATAAATCTTGGGGTTTTTTTTCCATCAGTACATTTGTGTAACATCTAATAAACATGGGCTCTAAAGGGTGTGTTTTGTTTCGGGACAAAAAACTTCTAGATAAAATTCCTCAATTCTATTTTTTCTTCCCCATCACCTGTATACAATATTACTATAACAGAGGTCACGTGTGTATAAACCACCCATCTGAAAATTTTGTTTTGTATCAGGAAAAAAGCAGATTGGAAGCCAAAACCTCTCACCTTGGTCCCAGTTCTAAGGAAGTTGTCCCAACCACCTGGTGATGGAGCCAATGTCTCACTTTGACACTGGAATGAGCAGAACAGAGCAGAAATTATTCACCCAAAGGCCTATGACAGGAAAATTAGCAGATGATGAGGACATGCTGCCAAGAGGAAAGGGAAGTTCAAAAGACATGAGTGGAATTTCTTGCATCTGTAAGTTGGGAGGTGAACAGAAAGCTCCCAAGCACCTTGGTGTGACACTTTTACAAAAATGTGAGGAGTCCCAGATACCCTAAAACTCCATTTCTTGGGGAGTAAATAGTTCACCATCCCCAGGCTTCACCTGCTTTATTAGCATGTGAAAAACACTCTTTAGTTATTTTCATTGAAAATGATGTAACAGATAAATCTCCACTCCCAAGTTAATTTATTAGAGTCAGTCCTACAAACTTAATTTCTATAAACTTATCAATCAACATCTTGGTCATAAAAGCTTTGGTTTACACCAGGTATTTACAGCAGCTCCTGATTGCAAGGACACCAGCATTCTTTGTACTCGTTCTGTTCAAATAGTCTTTGTCTAATGCCTTCAGAAATTGTTCCAAAGCTGAGATATTCCTCAGAGAAGACATGAAGAAGGAAACCTGTTGTTCAAGTTACCCCTCTGAATAAAGAAGATCCAAGAGTACTGAAGAGCTTAGAGTAGTGGAGATAATTGTTTGTGCAATGTAGAGTATGAGTAACAAACTGTTCAATTGTTGGACACCAAACCTCTGTCTGTTTTGTGTCTTCTGTGGCATAATATGCACCAAACATAATTTCTCTTTCTTTGTTTTCCCAGGTTTCCTCTCTGCTTGCTTCTTTTTCAATGAACATGTCCTTTCAGTGTAAGGTGCTGAAAGTACAGAATAGATAAGAGCAGAAATGAAAATGAATTCTACTTTTTCTTCTTATGAAATATTTTCTTCTATGAAGGAAGTATGATAAAATTCTGGTATTAAACAGATAGTTAGAAGCTGCTATTGCAATTCAGAATTTTTGTTCTAATTCTATGACATTAACAGGAAAAAAAGATGACAGTCCCTATGAAAAATAGTCATTCCTTAAGTATCATGTTTGTCTGAAGTATCATGAATTCTACTGAGCAGTGCAATATTACACCTAATACCTGTTATACCTGAGCATGAATATTCACAGTTAGATGCATCATTATGCAGCCCTGAGTATAAAGTGACAGCATAAACAGCCATCAGTCATTTTTTTTGTGTATGAAACCTTCCTGAAATTAAGATCAGCTAAATTGGAATCAGATGTAATATCAGCCAAAATTCAATTAGTACTTGCTTTTATTTCCACCTTCCTTCAAAAATCAAGTTTTGAGCAGAGTGAGAGAAAGCAGCTTCTTTAGTTTTATCACAGCTAAATATTTTCTAAATCTGATTTTGTAGAAAAATAGACTGACCTATTCAATCACACCAGAAAAACCAGTAACATAATATCTTGTTATTCAGGTAACAAAGTAATAGGGAAAAAAGGGGAAAAAAATTAATCCAGGGTTATAAGTATATCAAAAGCCCACAGATTCATAAAATATTTGATGCTTTTGCATAGAATAATTTTTAAGAACAGGCAGATATCTTGCTGCTGAGTATTTCTTTTCATGAGTAGAACTTCTGCTTGTCATGTTGGTGAAATTGGATTCTGAGGTTTTTGGAAAAAAAAAATCCAGTCTGGGTGTCACATTAAACTCCAGAAAAATAGTGAAGTTCGATAACTACACTGCAAATAAAAGTATCAGAAAATTTTAACTTGAATCTTTGTCTCAGTTTCCTTACCAGGGTAAGATTAATTAGCAAAATGAGAGTTATTGCAAACACTGACATTTTACAAGCACTAGCTTGACTGAGCAGTGTGATTGTGACAGAAAATTGTATTCAAGTGCTCCTTTAATGGCAGAAGGAGCAGAATGAAGTACTCATTTCTGTAGGAGAGCAGTAGTGGGTATGTTTATGGCTGTTGAAAACATCTAAGGTTCTGCCAAGCCAGCTGCAATCCAATTCCTCGTTTTCCTAAAGAAAAAGAAGCTGTGGCTTAGAGTGCAGTCTTTGGGGGTATTGGAAATACACCATTCCTGTGGTTTGAATTCCTTCTGTGGTTGCTGTAATTATTGTTGAATTAATTTTTATTGTGGCTCTGAATGTTGAGCTCGAATATTCATAATCTCCCTACCATGAGTAAGACAAGAATGGGTTCAAATTCTCTTTGTTCTTGCATGAATAACTCTCCCTCAGGTGCACACCAGGCTACCATCCCCTCCAGCTGTACAGTGATTATCCCCCTCAGCTGTAGTTACTGCAGTACTCCACCAACACTTCTACCAAACTGGTGTAAACCCTCCTTAGGCTCATTTATGAGGCAGAATTTTAGCTTCAAACATGACTTTGTGTGACTCAGGGGAGCCAATATTTCCTTTATGTTCACAAATAGGGAACTCAGACTTTCAGAGATGGAAAATGCAGGCCCAAAGACACTTTAAAAAAAAACCCAAAAACCAAAACCATTTATTTTGTATTTTTTACAGCTAGTTTACCTCAGTAGATAATATGCATATAAATATATATGCATATAAGTGCATGCATATTTATGCATATTTTATGTTTGAAGTGTTTATTAAAATATATGTGTGTGTGTATATATGAATATATTTTTATATAGTCTGTGTGTGTGTATATATATATGTATTAATATATATGTAAATTGAAGTCCTAAGGCAGAAGTGCAGCAACAAAAATATAACAATCCTTTGCTAGAAGCAGCTGCTGCTTCATTTGTTCTCTGAAAACTCTGCATTTCACGTGGCTATCTCTGCAAACCATAGCACTCATGGTGCTTCTGGGATAGGGGAATTTCCTGCAGAAATAAACACACGGGGATATGTGGAATTGCTGAGATGCTTTCCAGGCAAGAGGTGACGTTTCTCTCGGTGGCTCCCAGCAGATGTGACCTGCTTGCCACAGACAAACCCAGCAGGCAATCTCTGCCAGCTGGGACTGTGCCAGCAGGGAAAGGCAAAATGCTCTGAAGATCTTCTTGGTCAGAAAAATCTCACCACTATTCATATTATGGGGCTTTTTAATCCCTCTGCTGTGTATTTCAAAAGCTGCAAGCACAGAAGCTGGAGAAGAGGGGGAATCCTCCAAGTGCTGGCTGAATCAGAGACTCATTTCCTCACAAATCCAGGACTGCAAACTGCAGGGTTTGCTCTCTGCCATTCCCACCCCAAAGGGCTGCTCTGTAGAACCTCCTTGGGTCACACACATCTATATAATCTGTACATTATCTAACCAGGGCTCGGCTGACAGGGTAATTAAAGCAAATGTGCACCAGTGAGGAGAATCTGATTAACTCACTGATGTTCCAGTCCAAGCAGCTATCAGCCAAGGACATAAAGCTGTCAAATTGCAGTGAGTATTTTGGAATATCTAATTTAAGGGAATCCCTGCAGCTGTATCAGAAACTTTACAGCATTAGCCTTTGATTTAAATATCCATTAGTTAATATTTTTTAACATATACATATAGGAAAAGCATTGTGTAAATACCAAGCACTGGAATTTAGGTGATTTTTAACAATGTTAATGATTATCATAATGAAAACTAAAGGAATATCAGCATATCTTTTCTTCTAGGAAGCAGCTCCTGTATCTGCTAAAGTAAAGTATTTTAGGTAATATTGGTTGAAATATCTTCATAGTAAATGCACTGCTAGAATTTTTTTAGTATTTGTCATATGGAAATCAATGGTTTGTTTTACTGACTTCACAGTGAATGAAATCATTTCTCATGTGGAAGAAATTTCCAAACTTGCCTTCATAACAAAGTAAATTGTAAGTAAAAATCAATATGAGTAACCTGATGCTGACTGCTAATGCCCTGTCTTATATTGCCTCTCCATTTCTTTCATTCATTTCTCTCTCAGGGAGATTCATTGTTGGTTTGGAACAGATGTCAGCAGCACTAAACAACCTTCATTCCCATCACTTATGATGCTCCTGTGCAATGTTCTGAAGATAAACAGAAATGTTAAAATAGAATCCATTTTGTGGCTACAACAGCCACTTTTGTCCTGGCACTTTTACAATCAGTTCAGATGTCCAATGTTTTGGGGTTTTTTTTAAATTTAATTAAGAAGTGATTCACTTGTTAAGCTTTGATCTGTCTCCTTCTTCCCTCTACTCAGACTTTTGCTCTCAGCTGGAGCTGTTGTGTGACTCATTCTTCACCTCCTGTCCTTCACTATCTCTTCCCAGTCACTGCAAGTCCTTCAAACCCCAAAAGGAATGTTACACCTCCAGTTTTCTTTAAGGAACAGCCCAGGGCTGCAGAGCTGCTGTTTGTGTAACCTGCTGTCCTGCTTTGGGCACCAGAGCTCCGAGGGTTTCTGTGTATCCTCAGCTCCCAGCCTGCAGTGCCAGAGCTGTTCTCACCTGTGCCATTGTCCATAAAACAGTAATTTCTCTCATGATGCCACACAGCCTCTTATGATAATAGAAATATGAAATGCCTGGTGTTGGAGCCTGGAATTCCAATGGTTTAACCCTGCTCTAAAACCAAGCCCAAAAAAGTAGACAGGGAAAACAGAAGAGTCCCAAAGGGCTGCAGAAGCCATGTAATGTTTTATACAAAAAGTATTTCTTGAATTTGCCACCAAATTCAACTCGGCTTCCTTGTAACCAAGGCTCAGAAAGCTGAATTACCATAAGTAGAAATACCAAAAACTTTTATAGCACTTCCTCAAGCTCAGTAAAGCCTTAAAATCCAAGTTAGCATTCAGAGACACTTCTCCATTCAGACCTGCTCATTGACCTTGACTTATAATTTCATAAAAATACACATATACTAAAATGAGTTAAATTAATTAATGGTATTAAAAGAAGACAGAATGAGACAGTATAAACCCAGCTACTAATTCTTTCCTTTTACATTAATTTTCATGCTTTTCCTCATGTACTTTCAAACTTTTATTAGTTTGGATTCTTGTTCCCAAGTTCTATGTTTATTTTGCACTTCTTCAGTTATCAAAATCAAATCATCCTCTTCCACCATGTTGACCACTGAGCTTTAATTTTCCCATAATTGCTGGGATATTGAATGTATTTTTGAAGGCTAAAAGTTCTTTCAGGTAGCACTAAGAAGAAAGCAAGGATTTTGCCTAAATCTTGTATTAATTTCTGAAAATAACCAATTAAATATATATTTGTGTATATATACACATATTAGACAAACTCTAGACACGAATGAAAAATAATTCAGGTTCATGGCATCTGGTATTTTTTAGGAGTTCTGTTGTTTCTACCTGCTCCTAATTCTGCTCCTAAAGTTGGATATTACTTTTTTGCATTCCCCTCTGCAGTCTGGGAAAAGCAAGCACAGCCACTCTGCAATAGTGTTTCAGCCACAAGGAATTTCATGTAATCTCTACTGATTCAAATCCAAGAAGAGAGGTGGGGGTTATCACACATTTCTCTCCTCTGAATCCAAACTCATCCCTTTTCTAGAAGAGGCTCTTAATCTTCTCAGTGCTTCTGCTGTTGCTCAAAGGAAGAGTTAATCACTCTGGCTATTCCTGTTTGCTTCTACCATCATGTCAAGCTGCTCTGCTTCATTTCTCTTCCTCTGATCTTCCCCATAAAATTTGTTTTAAAGTACTATTTTCTAGTTGAGAATAATAGCTGATAATTTCAGTTTAAAAGGGTATAGGAAGCACTGAACAAAATCATCTTAGTGGGGAAATGAAATGTCTACAAATGAAGCACTAAAAGAATCAAGGAGACTACAACATTGCATTGTTGGTGCAACATTAGTTTTATGCCCATTGAACTGATTTTAATTATAAGCAAAATATCCAGGATGAGAGAAAGCAATCTGTGCTTGAAATGCATGTACAGTCATTTAAGAGGAATCATAAAAGCCAGCAGTGCCAAATCTCTCAGACAGAACACACCAAAATATCCCAGCACTCATTTTGAACATTTCTTACATTTCCTTCCCCTCCAGGTATCAGAACGCAGTGTCTGAGCTAAATGATGTAAATTAAGAGCACTAAAATGGTATTTTCCTGAAACAGACTCTAGAAATGGCTTTTCCAGATCTGTGTTCTTCTGTGAACTATTTTGTTCACACAACAAATGAACATAAATAATGAAAACTTGTGCTTCCATAAATAATTTCTGCACATTTTGCAGTGAATATGTAATGATCTGTAGCTGTGAAAATATTTACTTTTTTTTTCCTAACAAGTATTCATGAAAATCTGAGATGCATTATTGAAACAAACAACATTTAAAATTTATTTTAAGTTTCAGAACCAGGCACATTGTGTTAGGAATTGCAAGAATATCCTCTGCCTTTACCTGCTTAGTCAGAAGTGGACTACACAAAATTGGAGAGGTGAAGCAGATAAATTCTGAAAGGAGAAAGAGAAAACCTCTAAACTGCATTTTCTGAAAATCCATTGACATAAAATTTTGAAAGCATTTGTTTTAAAACTGGGGGGTTTTGCTTTCAAATTAAATTTATTTTGCAAATAGCACTATTACCTCAATGAGAAGAATCATGCAAATAAAGACACAGATTTACTCTGAAAAATTTGAAAATTAGAAAACCAACACGAATCACTAATAAAGTTGAGTGATACATTTTCTTAAAGGAGAAGGACAGAAGAAATAGTAAAAATGAGTTTGATATCTGGAAATTGCTTGCTGTATGGGCATAAATTCCCAAAGACAGCAAGACCATGTGGAAAAATGAACTAAAAGAGCTCATTTAGTGAAAAAGAAAGAGTTCAAAAAAGTGGAACAGAAAAATCTCAGAGAAACCAATATAGTTATTGCAGCAATCAAATATATTCACTTAAACATATTCACTTAAATCAAGGAAAATCCTATTTTAATGTTAAAATAAATACAGCATCTTTAAAACTATTTTTTTTAATATAAATTAACATTTTGCAGCATTCTTTAATTACTTCCTGCACCACAGCAACTATTGACCCAAGTTTGTCCAATGAGAAACACACTGGTCACAACTTCCTCAAAGGAATTCAATAGCTTGAGTAGGACAAGAATCACAGCAAAAACACAAAAGCAGAACAAGAAATGGAATCAGTGGGATCACAGAGGAATCAGAGAATCCAGAATGGGTCAGGCTGGAGGGGACAGCAATGGATCATGTGGTGCCACCTCCACGCTCCAGCAGGTGACACTAAAATCAGATCCTGACTGGGCAGGGTGGGGCTTCATTTTTCTGCATGAAACTATGAAAAGGTTCACTGGGTGGGGAAAAGGAAATACAAATCCAATATTATTATATGTACTCTGATGATCTGTCACATTCGTTGACTCATTTCTCTGACATCTTCCCAGCCCAAAATGAAAAGTTAGAAGGGGTGTTCAGAGGGAAGTTATAGTGTGAAAAAGTAAAGGTTACTGATTATATATAATGTAAATTTGAGTAATGATATGTAATGTAGGTCTGGGTAAATATTTCAGAAGTATAAATATAAGGGTTTCTGATAATATGTAATGTGAGAGGCTGCAACTCTGTAATTAAAAGAAAAAGGGGGAATTGTGGGGCGATAGACTATAAGGTAATCTTACCCCTGAGAAGTTGCAGCTGTACCAACGATTAAGAACAAGCCACAGCTGTAACCAAGAAGAGTGCTATAAGTAAGATGGAGTTTGTTGGCTGTGCTGGGGAGAAGGGGTTGGTCCTGTGAGGAGCTGCTCATGAAAAATCACCAAGAAGGTATGAAAGCTTTGCAACAAGATGGCAGCAGGCAGTGAATATAGGGTAGCCTTGATTATTGTAACAGGACTCACCATCATTTTGAATGGAAAGCTGTCTTTGTCAATTGTCATAGTACTATTATTTTACTGATTTCTGAAGCAGGAAAATACAGAAAGAAGTCCTTATGGTCAGAATAGTCAATGTCATATAATCCTTACAATGATATTTTGACAGAGGGGGAAAAATTATCCTTTTATACACAAGACAAAAATTTTAAAATGGCAAAACACAAAACCACACTTACATAATACAGATTAAAAAGAGTAACTCCCTTAATTACTACTCCATTTATTAAATTCAGCCCCTGGGTCTGACACACCCTTGCCATAGGTGGACTCAGCCTGGACATGTTGTGTTCATTAGGAATTATATCGCCCAAGGAAACTCTACAAGGAAACAAAATTATCTGACCTCAATCTTCTCCTGCATCAGGAAAACCAGTTTGTAAGACTAAATTTAGACATCTCCAATTAAACTGCAGCTGTTTTTTTCAAAAAGACCAAGAAATGTCTATCCATCTTCCAGCTGACCATGGGAAGAGTTGGAACCAAGTGTCTTCAGTTTTCCTGGGTAGGAAAATTGCCTAGGTAGCATTCCCAGGATGCTCAATAATATCAGTGGGAGTAAAGCCTGGTTAATTAGAACACACTTTGAAAACATTTCTCCAGTTGAAATCTTTGCTTAGTTATGAGATTCCAGCACAGGAGGCACAGAACTGACAGACACTCCTGGTCTGTTCTGCATAGGAGGCAGAATTCACATTTCTTTATCATAATATCAAATATGCCTTTTATGTTCTTAGTTTGGCTTCTCAACCAAAACCTAAAAATCAATATACAGCTACCTGCACTGACAGTCTGCTTTCCTTCAGAAAGAATACCTTTCAAAACATAGAAATCACATTCCTGTAAATTTTAATTTCCTGTTTAGAAAGCTGAAAAGAGTATACGTGTATAAACTGCATTAAACAAGTCTGCATCCTGCCTTTCTACATTTTTGCAATGCAGCACAATTTTTCATTGAAACAATGTATAAATGAATTATGTCTTTTTTTGTCATTTCTTCTGATTAGTATCCCACTCCTACATACTAGACACACTTTATTCTGCACATGTTGGATCACAAAACATAGCATTAGTGTCCTGCCACCACACCACAGTATTAAAAAAGAGCCTAAAATAGGCTTTGTAATTAAATCCTCTAACTGGAATCCCAGCTTATGAGCAAAAAATTAAGCTGTTTATCGAATTACTGTTGAACTCATGAATGTGGCAGGAAGATGATCCAAATCTGACCTGAGCATTCTAACTGTGTGAACTTTTAACTTCTAAACAATGGAATAACTAAGAGATAATATTCTCTTTCAAGCTTGGTAATAAAGTACTTTTCATAAGCAGCAGAGTTGGCATTCAGAACTATTGTGACAGACACATTTTCTTTTTGCTTATTTCATTAATGTATTTAAATTAAATCTTCAAACTAATTTAATTTGAAGCTTCTTCCTATGAAATTTTGCTGTGTGGTGTTTACTATTCAGAGACTTGCTGACCTTTGATCCACAGCAGATGGCAGAGCCCACCAAGGAAATTCTGCAAGACTTCACACATCCAGGCTACTGAGTGCACAAGAAAATACATCCTCACAGCATCCACAATAATGCAGAGGGAATGAAAAAGTGCAGGGGATCTATAAAAACAATTATTTTAGAAGTATTTGGGGGTGTTTATATAATTTTATAAAGACAGGGCTTGCCTTAGATTTTGCTATCATGAAAGATTTAGGAATACAGGCTGCAGCTGGGTCATGTGACATGAAAAAAATGGCACAGAGTACTGGAGTGCCTTTTACTTCCAAATTGCAGTAGAACACTTATTCCCAGGCCTTGCAAAAGAGTTCTTGTGTTTCCAAGCCTTTCTACATTGTAGAATCATGGAATGGTTTAGGCTGGGAGGGAACATAAAGCTCATCCCATCCCACCCCAGCCATGGCAGGGACACCTTGCACTGTCCCAGGCTGCTCCCAGCCCCAGTGTCCAGCCTGGCCTTGGCCACTGCCAGGGATCCAGGGGCAGCCACAGCTGCTCTGGGCACCCTGTGCCAGGGCCTGCCCACCCTCACAGGGAACAATTCCTCATTCCCAATCTCCCATCCAGCCCTGCCCTCTGGCACTGGGAGCCATTCCCTGTGTCCTGTCCCTCCAGCCCTTGGCAATTGTCTCTCTCCATCTTTGCTGCAGCTCCTTCAGGCCCTGCAAGGCCTCAGTTATAAAGAATGCACCTCAGACTAAGGCCATACCCCAGCAAGGAAAATTGGTGACCCTTTTTCCTTTTTTTGTTGCTACACACTTAACAGGAGACACATCTGCAGTGGCAGCAGGGCAGAGTTCACCAGGAGGGGATCACAACCATCTGTTCTCTAGGCTGAATTCATGGAAATATGTCACATACAGTAGATTCCTTTCTGTTGATATTTGGAGTAGACTCTGTATCTCATTCCACCAGAGGAAGTTTCACTCTCTTGGCTCTCACTCCTTTCATTCCTAGAGCAATGTTCTCTTCATCCACCTGAATATGATACATATGCAATATGATACAAAACCCACAATCTCTCCCATGGCCCAGGGAAACAGGCATCAAAATCCTCCTACCCCTTTATGGTGTCCCAGTTTGGGTTCAGATCACCCTCTCTGGAATCAATGCTCTCTCTTGATCACTTCTGTTTCACAGTTTTCTAAGAAAGAAAGATAAGCACGTTTGAAAGGGGAACAAAAGGATTTCTGTGTTCCAGAAGAATGATTATTGGAAGCCATTCCATATGGAATAAAGAGCACTTTACACTGAGACAAACCATGGGGATTCATCTCCATGTGCTCAATTCAAAGGGCTTAATCAGAAAGGTATTGCCTGCTTTGCACTGTTACAATAGTAAAAAGAATTTCTCACTCTCAAATTCAAACTAAATTTAAAGTAGAAAAGTTTTCAGACTAAAAGTATTTCATCTGATGTGATAAATGTAAATGGCAATTTTTTTAAACTTCTACTGATGTGACAAGTAAAAGTAAAAATTAAATTATTGCAGTATGAATCAGAAATCAATGGTACCTTGAATTTATACAATTTCTCAATGAGTACAAAAGGAAATGAAAGAATTAATTTTTCTCTATTTTGTAAACAGTTTAGTCTCCCTGAGTAAAGTAGATCTTCCCACATCTACACATGGTCTGTACTGGTCCAGCTTTGTTGTGATATAACGACCAGAATCAAAAAATATAAAGCAGTTGCCTAAACATTTAAGTAATTTGAGATTTTGAATACAATTTAGAAATTCCACTTGGATTGTTTAAATATGGCCATTGAAGAAATCAAGGACAAGTGAGTGTTTTAAATAACCTTATCCTGACACTCCTTTGCACAACCCACTCCTAAAATAAAACCAAGAGAGTTCTTGAAGTCGTATTTGTGTTCTCCAAGCATTTTCTGCCCTCAGTGTGTTAACTGTTTCATCAATGATGTGGGAAAAGAAAGAAAAAAACAAGAGGGGAAAACATATTTGCTGACTTTAAACAAATGATGTGTTCATAGAGGCAGGAAAATCAGCTTCTTGGGAGGGAATCTTGAGCACAATATCTCCTGATTTCCAGTCTTGTGCCACTGCACTGGCAGCAAGGAAAGTATCTCAATTACTTTGTTAATTGTCTAAGCCAATAACTGTTTCTCCACACACAGGAACTGCACAGGTGCTGACACTTCCGTGAAGATGAGAACACTCTCCTGCATCCCAGAGTTATGATAAAGAATGGAAAATGTCATAATCAGCATCCACTCACAGAGGGGTGCTGGACATCCAGAAGTGCAGAGTTCATTTCAATCTAACTGAGCAGTGCCTCAGTCCTGAGACCAATCTGAAGCTTTTTGGGTACTGTGACACACAGACACCTCTTGTCAGAAAATTCAGATATTACAGGGATTTCCAAGCAGCTCATCCTATGTTGATGAACATAAAATTTCAGGAGCTTTGGCATCTGAGTGCTGAAAAAATGGGGATTATATGTGAATATAAAAGAGTCTAAACCACAAGGAGAGTGGTGGTTTTCCAAATTAAGCACTTAGGAGTACTTGGAGACAACTAACTTAGATGCTAATTGCTCTAACCCTGGAACAGTTCAGTTGTTGGTATTGATATTTAACATTCATTTTTTAGCTCGACCCCTATTGATACTTGCATTATGTTTAGTTCTGTTCCCAAAAAGGGCTGTGATTAACTAACAATTTTCAATATCACAAATGCTTCTTCACACATAAAATTTAGGTTCTCTTCCAAGAAGAAAGGTGACCACCTCGCTTCCAGCTGAAGAGGTGGAAGAGCAGATTTTTGCAGTTTTTTCTCCTCTGATAACAGCAAAACTAAATTTAGAAAAGGTAGAAGTGTATCTGGGTTTTTGGTTTTAGTTTTTTGGAGGATGGGTGTGAGAACAATAAAAAAACTAAATGACAAATCAGAAGGGTTGACTCACAAAAGAAAATCTTGCAGTAATTTTGCCTTAGACCTGCCTCAGCTCCCAATTAACTCATAAAAATGGATGTTCTCCATTGAGTCACATATTTCAAGTTCTGAGAGTTTACTCCTCCTCTACTAGGTCAGGTTCAGACAATGAAAATGCTTTTCAATATGAATAGCAACAACAGTTGAGGAAAATGCAGAAGTTCAGTGGGTGAAGACAAGGCGTCTATGATTCTATTAAAAAAAAAAGAAAGAAAGAAAATAGCCACGACTAAAACATTTCCCAGAAATATATTATCAGTTTTTCTTTATGTAGACTACAATCTCAGGCAGGAAAAAAACAGAAAAACAGCAATTTCGTCACCCACCCACTTCACAATTGCACAAAGTCTAGCTCTTAGCCACCAGGGCTTCACAATAAATATGTTTACCATGAGAATTATTGAGCTCATAAAGCACGTTTTAACATTCAGATATATTTGTCCTAGTTGCTCTCTAATAACTTCATTACTTACAGTAAAGCTCTCTAAATATGTTTGTAAATGCTACTCTATGGCTGAGGTTGTGGTGAACTCTCATTGATGCCATACTGAGTTTATGGAGATGCTGGTAAAAATGCAAAGCCATCTTCAATTATTCAGAAAGGTCAGAATATTTCTGGATATTTTGTGTGGGTTTCTGTAAACTTATTCCTGGCTAGTAGAGAGTTAGATATGAGTTCAAATGTATAATAAGCAATTTTTTTTTTTTTGGTAGTAGTAGTACTATCTTTTTAAAGGAATAAGTAAATGCAGAACACTTACATTCATACATTCTATTAATACACAAGAAGTAATGTATTATTATTTAAAATGTTTTTTAAAACTATTTAAAGCCATTTTAATTGTAGTTAATTTTGCACTATCATTCTGAGGATATCAAATGGTTTCTATTGGTCTGCTGAACACTTTCCAGCATTTAGTCAACAGCAGCAACACCATGAACACTAATATAGTTCTGATACAGAGGCTTGATTTATTCTGTTGCTGACTAATCCTGCTCAGATTTTATATAAAATACTGACAACTACAATGAAGAACTGCTCTGTTTAAACCTCTTAATTTTGGCATAATTAATAGTGCACAAATACACCACGTAACCAAAGGTTTACATTACCAGAGCCTTGTTGCTGGAAAAAAAATGAAGGTATGTCAATTGAGAAATAATATTTTAAGATTTAAAATTATTTCCAGTCTTGTGTCATGTATATTGTTCCCACAATGAGCTGTTCTTCCACATAAATAAAGATTGACAGGAATTTCAAGGTCAGCCATGCCACAGGTTGGAAAGAGTTGCTTAGTCAAGCTCTGCCCAGGGCTCCCTGCTCTGATAAATTCACACAGCTGGAGCCCAGAGCCCTTGGCTTTCACTTGAGTGCTGATGGGATTAAACTGTATTAGTGTGAGGGCTGAATGATCCCCCTCTTCACCACCAGTTCTCCTGAGCAGCAGGTCGGAAGGCAAGGAGATGCCAGCTCAGAGCTCCAAAGCCAGTCAGAGGGATGAGAGAGCCTGGGAGGAGCTGCCCCACAAGGCCCAGGCTGGACTGCCCTGCTGGAGCAGCTCTCTGGGGAAAGACCCGGGCTCCTGGTGGAGTGGGGACAAGTGTTAGACTTGGACTCAAGTGGACTCATGGTCCTTGCAGCCAGGAGGGCCAAAGGGACCCTGGGAGTAGCAGGAAGAACTTTTCCAGCAGGCTGGGCAGGGGAGCCTGCCCCTCTGCCCAGCTGTAGCAATGCATCTGAACAACTCAGGGCACACCGCTGGTAACTGCTCTTATCAGATTGTCTCAGGGTGCTGTGGAATTCATCAAGGTTACTAAGACATAAACTGTCCTAAGATAAGAATGAAGAAACTGAAAAACCAAATATCAGAACCACAAAAATTAAGTAACAAAAGACTGTAAAACATCTAAACTGTAACTGATCACAGATACTAAGAAATAAAAGCAGAAATCGAGAGAGCAAGACAAAAACACCAATCAAGAAAAGTGTACTCAACAGTTTGTAAAATCTATAAAAGTGTGTGTAATATAAACAATAAACAACTTCTAGTTAATCATATTCATCAGTTATACAAGAATCCTAAATTTTCCACAATACTCAGCCACTGAGGCACAGCTGGAGTGCTGGGTTCAATTCTGGGCTCAAGGGATCAAGACAAGGAGCTGCTGGAGCGGGTCCAGCAGAGAGCACAGGGGTGATCGGGGGTCTGCAGCATCTCTGGGATGAGCAGAGGCTGTGGGAGCTGGGCGTGCTCAGCCTGCAGGAGAACAGCCTGAGAGGGATGTCATTAATCCTCACCAATATCCCAAGGGCTGGCAGAGGATGGTGCCAGCCTCCTCCCAGGGGTGCCCAGTGACAGGACAAGGAGCCGTGGACACAAACAAAGCCCCACCGAGTTCCACACCAGAGTGGGGGAGAATTCCTTTCCATGGAGGGTGGCAGAGCCTGGATCAGGTGCCCAGGGAGGGCCTGGACTCTCCCTCTCTGGACACATCCCAGCCCAGCTGGGCATGTCCCTGTGCCACCTGCTCCAGGTGACCTGCCCTGGCAGGGGGATGATCTCCAAAGCTCCCTTCCAACCCTGACAGTTCTGTGATTCTGTGAATATGGACCTTTTTTCTTTCTGCACTGTGTTTGGGTGGACTGTGTCTTCAGCCACCACTGACACTTTACCTCCTCAGTATTTACTTTACAGAACCACACACAAACACCTCTCTGTGCTACACACAGATCTCACCCCAGACTAGAAGCTACAGTTCACTCCTGTCTTGGAGAAATATTTTACCCTGAGCAAGCATAAAAGAGCCAAACTGAAAATACATGCCTAAACAATACATTTGATAAACTTCAGTACAAACCCAGGTATCATTAGGAGAATAAAACATTAAACAGCTACTACACAGACCTTGAAAGTCAACATCAGGGTACTTTGATTGAGGTTAAAACCATGGAAAACAGCTCACAGGAAGAAAAATCTTCTACGAAAATTTGCTATTTCTACTTTAGCTGCATTCATGAGATCCTGTCAAACACCAAAGCTCATTTCTACCAGTTTAAAAGTAAGCATTAGGACATAAGTAAGCATTATATAATTTTATATTTATCTAGAAGTGCAGTTGGATCTTTCTAATTAGATCACTAAAATCTGGTAAGATAGAAAGCCAGTTTCCCCTCCCTACATTTCTTTATTTTGCATGAAATACTATTTTCAGCACTACAGCAATCCCTTCTAATGCAATTGCCTGAGGTCTGTATACATAAATACTGTGATCTAGAATGGTGCCAGAGCTGAAGAATACTATCTCATCTAAATATTACTTATTTTTATAGCAAAAATTTCTGTTCTGGTTCTTACTGGAGTATTTCTCCCAGCCTTCTATCACTTGGAGAGCAGACAGGTGGTAAGGACAGGGTATCATGTTCCCAATTTTAATTAGTACTGGCATATGAATCAGTGATTTCAAATTGCAAGAAATTAGACCTCTTCAATACCAAGTTGTTTGGTTGAAATATAGTTCATAATTCAGAGATCAAGGCTGATACAGGAAAAAAAAAACCCAAACTATTTCATATTATATTTCTTTTCACTAGAAAATGATGTATTGCAGAGCACTAGAATTGAAACTGCACTAAAATTGAAACTGAAATGCAAAGCTCTTGTGTGATAGGGAAAAATGCAGAGTTTCCAGCTCAGAAGTTCAAGTCTCTTTGTTTTAGCTTGACATTGAATAGTATTCACCTGCCATTCCATCCCCAGGAGCTGTAATTTGGGTGCTCCCAACAACCTGCCTTTTGTTTCTGTCATTGCCCTGCTGAGATTGCTTCTGGGGAGATGCAATAGCTTTCCCAGGATGGAAACCACACCATCCAAGGCAGACACAGTATTTTCCACGTGAGGAATCAGCCAGGGCCAGCTGCTCCCTGGGGATGGGGAGGGAGCCAGGGTGATGTGCTGGGTCTGAGCACAGCACACAAGGGCTGCTGCTGGGGCAAGGTCCCAAGGCTGTCTCAGATAATTCAAGTGGTGAAACAGGAACAGGGCCCAAACAGAAAGTCCAGACAGAAGCACAAGTGTTTGGGGCTGAGACAAGTGACAGCAGGGCTGTGACACAGGTCCAAGTGACTGGGCAGATGTGGCCAAAGGCAGCTCCAGGTACAAATGTGCTTGTGAGGAGTCATTGAGCCACCCTCCAAGCAAATGGGAAATCAGATGTACACCACCAGAGACAGGACAAGGACACCTGAGAGGTGCCTCAAGTGAGGACTAAAGACTGGGGGCTGAGCTTACACAGAGCCCAAACCCCACAGGGCACACTGGGTGAGAGCCCCAGTGCAGCTCTTCAGGGTCACCTTTGAGCACTTGAGATCCCGACACAAAAAATCCACCTGGAAAGAGGCAGAGCTGGGGTAAAATTGAGCCATCCTCTCTGAAATACAGAAATGGTTGCTCAAGTGTTTGCTGTCTTTTAGGTCAAGTGTATAAATCACAGTTTGGGAGGCAGCTTGAATTATGTATTTGATTATTTATGTGAATTAATAAAGTTTCACTCCAGAAGCACTTAGAAGAATCATGTACATGTTTACTCATTGTATACAGCACTGGTACTTAGACAATTTTCCCATTTTTAGAGCATGTTTCTTTAATGTCTCCTATGATTGCAATTAGATCAGTACCTAGAGGAAATGTGTGCACTTAGAAATTGATTGAACCCACTATTAATAGTGTTTTTTTGATTCTGTACTAGATAGCAAAGAGTCAAAGGAAACACAAAATGTTATAATTGAGCATTAATGCAAAGAGTAAAAAAAAATCAAATAAGATTAATGGAACATGGAAGAATTTTCTCACTTGGACTAATAAAAGAAATAACCATGCAAAACAAGGAATTGTGTTCACAATTTTTCTTTATATTTCAACAACAAAATATAGACAGCAGTTAATACTCTTAGGAAATAAAATTTTCATGAATTCTGCACACTTAAAAATGGTGATGAGTATTATGAATTACGAAGCTGATAAAACATATCTTTAATATTATAAATGTTCAGTGAAATGTGATGTTTTAATGTTCCAGACATATAACATTTAATGCTATATAAAATGTAATGTTGCCCATGTTTGAAGGGTGTTTATGCCTGGTATAAAAGCTGCTTTTACTCTCCCAGTTCCTGGAAATCACTGGTCTGTGCACTCCAGGGCTGGGATGGAACAATTCTCCCCATTGTTGGACTTTTGCGTGACCACTGAATCAATCTGGTACCAGAACTCTGCATTTGTTGTTCCCACAAAGAACTGTGGCTTCAAGATCCTTCCCGCTCACAAAATCTATAACATTTTTTCCTTGTGCAGGTACTCCTGCAGATTCATTCAACCTCTCCTGACAACAGTTGTTAAGATTTTTGTCTATTCCAAATGAAAGCAGGCCTGGCTAACAGTTAGAGCAGACCCCAAACTAACAAACACTTCACAGGTCAAGCCTCCTTGCCTCAGCCCTGCTCCTCCAGACAGCAGGATGTGTATTCACTTCCTTCTGAAGTAGGAAAGCTTCAAAGAGTAAATGGGACATGCACTCCCCAACAGGCAGCTGCTTAAGGCTTGCTCAAGCCCAGGAAAAATATGCTCAGTACAGTGAAAAATGTGTTATTCTTGGTGTCTCAGACTAACAAGGTAAAGCACTGAGGTACACAAATGCATTGTGTCCTCTCCTTTCCCTGCTTTCAAGCAGAAGATGGGAAGTACCTGGAATACGCTTGAGATTTTTCCCCACTTCCCTAAGTTTAGAAAGGGAATTTTTAAGACAACATTTTGCCTCATGATACAAGAGAGAAATTGGAGGAAGGAGCCAGGTCACACCTTTTTCCAGGGCTCAGTGCTTCCTAGTAAAACAGTATTTCTCACTTGACTCTGGCAAACAGTCAGCTGAAAGATTATGCTGCTATACTACAGGAGAAGAGAAGTTACAATTCTGTAAGTCATTATTTAGTTTAGCCCAGGGACAAAAAAAAAACCAAAAAAAACAGGATTTAGAAAATTACCTTTATTCACATGGTAACAGTTACTGATGCTGGTGTTTATTTGTAATTTGATTATTAGCAATCTTCTCAGTACTACATGATGAATAATAGTAAGTTTCATATAAAGCATTAATTTTATTCTCAGTCTCTTTTCATGTTCTTGGTAGAATTAAATTTTCTCTCTCTTTAATGATATTTTTAAGAGATGAGAAGTGTGTTTCTTTCTGGGAGAAATCATACAGTCAAATAGCAAAGCTTGATTCCACTACATGTTCAAATTATTTGTTGTTTCCTACCTTGCCTGGTTCATTATCAGTCATGTTTAAAAAGGAGGCAGCTTCATAAATGCAGTTCTAAACCCTTAAGTTAAAACCACTAGCAACTCATTAAAATCTGTTACTCTACGTCTAAAAGGAAAAAGCCAAAGAATTTTAAATTACTGCCTTGGTAAGGTTACAGTTTTCACAACAACCAACTGACATAAACATACCAGAACTGAATTTAAGAGATGTGAGGAAGGAGAAAAATGGGTTAAAAGCTCATGATTGGCATCATGGTTTAACCCCAGATGGGAACCAAGCCCCACAGAGCCACTCACTCACTTCTCTACCACCAATATAGGAGAGAGAACTGAAATGTAAAAGTGGGAAAAGCTCCTTCCCTGGCAGTGCCCAAGGCCAGGTTGGACAGGGCTTGGAGCACCCTGGGACAATGGAAGGAGTCCCTGCACATGGCAGGGGTGGCACTGGATGAGCTTTAACATCCCTTTCAGCCCAAAGCACTCTATGGTTCCATGATTCTAAAACTTGTGGGCTGAAATAAAGAAAGTTTAATTAGTAAAGCAAAATTCTCACAGTCAAGCAAAGCAAAAGGAATTAATTCCACATTTCTCATGGGCAGGTAGGTGTTCACCATCTCCAGGAGAACAGGACTCCATCACTCAGAGCAGTGACTTTGACAAACAAACATCATCATTCCAAATGCCCCTCCTCCTTATTTTCCCTAGTTTTAAACCTTGAGCCTGACATTTCATGGTGTGGAACAGCCCTTGGGTCAGTTGTCAGCTGTCCAGGCTGTGTCCCCTCCCAGCTGCTTGTGACCCCTCAGCCCCCGGGCTGCTGGGGAGGGCAGAGAGGCAGGAAATGCCTGGGCTCTGTGTGAGCCCTGCTCAGCAATAACAAAAACACCCCTGAGTCATCAACCCTGTGCTCAGGAAAAATCCAAAATACAGCCTGCAAGGAAAAGTGTCTTTACCTCAGGAAATCCCAGCTCATTCACATAAATAAAGTGTCTCCATCAGTGCTTGGAATGACACTGGATAAGCATTTCCATGGTTGTCATAGATTGCAAATGCAAGATGTGGCTGGCTGTGTGCTCTGTCACCATCTGACAGAGCTGGGGCAGTTCTCTCCTGTTCATTGGTAGTTTTCTTTATCTCCCACAGCCAATCCTCCCTCCAGGAGATCTCTGCTGTCCATGGCCACTGAGTGTCCCTGCAGGGCTGATCCAATTCCAGCATCCCATGGGGAGATGCTCCGCCCAGGGCAGGAGCCAAGCATTCCTACCTGGATACAATCTGAGCCTGGAACAGCACAGCAGCCTTTGCCACTGCATTCCCAGAGGAGCAGCTTTCTCCTGCCCTGCATTCCCAGGGGAAGAGCAGGCCCATCTCCAGCAGCCCTGGAGCTGCAGAGGAAAACTCCAGCCTTGTGCAGGATCCCTGCTCCAGCAGAAGCACAGCTGGCACTGCAGGAGGGCTGAGCCCCCATGGGATGGGGCTGTGCCACCACCCTGACCCACAGGGGGCCAGGGCATGTTCTGACTCTGACAGTGTTGTTTACTATTACTGCATGTTTTTAAATATATTTTCTTTTACTTTTTTCTCCTAATAAAGAACTGTTATTTTTACTCCCATATCTTTGCCCCTTAATTTCAAAGTTATAATAATTCAGAGGGAGGGAGTTTACATTTTGCAGTTCAGGGGAGGCTGCTGCCTTCCTTAGCAGACACCTGTCTTTCCAAACCAAGACAATAGTGTAGGATACACACCTGCCTTTCACTGATCCTTAAAATCACAGGAAAAGTTGGCTTGCACTTTGATATTTAGATGTTACCAAGCAGCTCCGGTGTTTCAAATGCAGCAGTTCTGGGGGAATTATTGACAATAAATAGAACTCAGTGTTCACAGATTTTGCTAGGTTATTTTGTGTTAAATGACAGACTAAATGTGAGTTGTCTATTATGATAATTATGCAAAGTGCTGATATATTTAAGCTTGAGGAAGGTACTATATATAACAGTTATATATATATATGTGTGTGTGAGGGAGAGTGACAGAGGCATAATTGTTAAGCTCAGTTTGGTTAAGTTAAATATTAGCTAAGTGAGAATATAAAAGATGCTTTCCCACTTACTACTGACTGTATTTCACTTGAAACTAGTACTGGGAAAAATGATCCAAGCAGTAAAAATGGAACCAGAAAGTCCTGTGTGGCTGAAGCAGTCAGCTCCTTTGCACCCAAGGTGAAGGAATTGAGAATTCCTGCCTTGGAATAGTCATTGGAACCTGCTTTGTGGAAATTGGCCATGATTTACTTCAGGTGGAAACAGAAGTGAAAAGTTTCCTGGGACTGTTTTAATTATTCGACTGCTAAATGAAAGCATCCCTATATTTTCTTTTTAGCTCTTTTAATTCAACAGAAAAACTTGTTCACTCATAAATGTTATTTAGAAAACTGCTCAAAAAGTGAGGCAGGATCAAGCCCTCCCAAGAAAATCAGAGGGGAAAAGCTGTGATTCTGCTCAGAACAGGGTGTTTTCAGGCTAGTGCACAGTGACAACACTTTGGACTTTAAAAAGAAAGCTGAGAATCTACAACCAAAAGGGAAAAAATAGGATATAGAGAGATTAAAATTGAAAATTTCAGAAGCTGTCTTTGTCTCCTTAAAAACAGATCTGTTTTTCATGTGCAGTTTATCCTGGTTTTAGGGGATTTTTTTGTTTTGTTTTTTTTAAATTAGTAACTATAGTATGAGATTGGTAGTTGCAAGGATCCATATATTAGCTATCATTCCCAAACTATAAACATTATCTGAATTATTCGGAGTGCATCAAATAATTTTCTGAAAACAAAACAGAACAAAAACTTAAAACGAAAACCAACAACTTTTTGGGGATGGTTTAATTTTTTATACACAAGTGGAAATGTTTTTATTCAGTATGAAAACTTCAAAACCTATGCATTCAATTCCCCACTCTGATGAGATATTTGGGACAGGTAGTGCCTCAAGTGCTCTCACAGCTGTCTTAGGAGCTTTCTCATCTTCATCTCTGAACTGCAAACTAAATTCTATGTTAAAACTTGAATTTTCTCCCTTGATTTTGGGAATGAATGAGCATGAAAAGGCAGTTGAAGTAACAACCCCAACCCAAGCAGCTCTGAGCGTCCTCTGGTGTTGGAATCCTAGATGCTAAGAATTTTCAACTTTCTGTGCTTAAAAGCACAGACCCACAAGAGAACACTACATTTGACCTAAAGCTGTAGAGAAGACTTCCAAAATTGATTGACAGCACTGGGATTACAGATGTATAGTTAGTTAGAAGTGTGTAATATCACCAAGTAGAAAACTTAGAGTTTAGAGTTTTAAAATATAAAAATAAATATGAAGCAAAATAGAAGTTTTAGGGTGAAAACAAATTGTTCTTCTTCACCTTCTTCTTCCTTCTTCTTCATAAGTTTAGGCAATGTTTTGTAATTAGACAAAAATTCACATTGCGGGCTTCAAGAAATCAGTTATTGAGTTAAAAGAGAAAACAATCTAAGTGTCCTTTCCTAATTAGATAGTTTAGTCTTAAAATACCTTATAACAAGAGATAGTTAGCCATTTTGTGCCTTACTGAAGAAAAGCTGCCTAACTCATAGTTGTGAGACTGTTTCACTAATAAATAATAAATGCCTAAGTCCGAACATGAACTACCATATCAAGTGCCTTCAATCCCAACCTCAAAAAACCAATACTCTGGTGACAATTCTGCTGTTAATCCCAAATTACTGACCACTATTCTTGGCCCCACTGAGCTTTGACCAGACACTCCACAGGTTTTTTTCACCCTCAGTGTAAACAGGAGCAGCATTTGCCCCCTGGTGCTTGCTGTGCATAGCTGCCATTGTTCAATTAAAGAGTACAAATCCAGACGGTAAACTAATTAGACTGTCTCAGAAATATAGGATAAAAAAGTAAAATGTCTTTCTTTATACTGCTGTTAGTGTTATACATGCTGAACAGGCTCTTGAAGGATGTGCCAGTTCTAAAATGTAACCCGGGGAGGATGGATTGCTGAATGATTTGGACTCATTTGCACTTGTTTCAAAGGTGACTCCATCACAGTGTCTGAAAGACACTCTGCCCCTCAGTAACGAATGATTACAGCTAAATAAATCCCAGAGGTTTGCCACTAATGCACAACAAAGGCATAAGAATGAGAGCTGTGGTTCAAGATCTATTTTTTATACCAGCATAATTTTTTGCTTCAGTGATCTATCACTAAACAACAGCTGCTGGGGTAGAGACTCGCTGCTCTGCAGGAGCATTAGCAAATGCTTTAGTGACTGGGCACATGTGTTTGCCTCAGGCCCTCGAAAAAGTCACAAACTTGTGAAGGAGGACTGGCAGATTAATGTCACCTTCTTCCTGCCAGAGATCTGAAGATGCCAGACACGCTGGAATGACAGGCTGCAGTAAGTTTAGATTTTTAAAGGACTCATTTATGATCTGAGCACATGTGTCCAAACTCTCTTGAAAGGGGGAAAGAGGGAGGAAAAAGAAAAAAGACTAAAATCCAAAAAATTTGGGATTTTATATATACTGGCTCAGAAATTAAACTTTTGCAATGTCTTATGTTGATTTCTTCCCCACTAGAGATCTATGTGCTCAGTTCCAAATTCTTAAAATAGTTTTTCTGCCACTTTTGAAGCAAAAAGCATCCTAAAAATGGCAGCATTTAAAGCATTCATAACCACAGGGAAAAAAAAAAAAAAAAAAAACAACAAAACAGCTTTTTCTTACATTAGATGGTCTTAGCACTCTGTATATAATCAGATTGAAGTAAAAGAAGTTATATGGATTTACTTGTTTTTTACAGAAACTCAGTATTCTCTTCGTTACTAACCACTTTTTTGATTATAATCAAATTTCTCTTTGTTAATAATCATAATCTATGTGTGCATATTTCTTGAAAAATTACAAGATAAAGATGATTAACCCAATGCACTTCTGAATCATCCAAAAAGATGATTGTTAAACTTCTCTTAAACTTTGTGACCTGACAGTTAAAGTCCTAAACCAAGGAAATTAAACATAATCTGAAATTTGTGTACTTTTGGCACTCCTTTTTTCAGCAGATGATTACAAAACTGCAGTGTCAACTGCACAGGTTTCAGGTTGGGGTTTTTTGCTTATGTTTGTTTGGTTTTGTTTTTCAAGGTTAAGTTTCTTTTTCATAAATTAAAAGATCTGGTCTAGAACATGAGATTGGCTGCTGGATCAAGTGTTCACCTTCACTGTGTACGTCTTAGCTACTTATTCAGTACCAATCATACTCCTCCAACTCAGTTTCCAGTAAAAGGCAGTGAAGCACAATGACTCCTGAAATACTCAGGAGATGTGGGATACCAGTATGGGAATCCCTGGAAGGAAAAGGGTTTGTGAACGCTTTGGCTTCATTTGAGGAATTGGCATTTATGAGATAATAAGACTTCAAAATTAAAATATCTTACGTGGGAACTACCTGAATAAGAAAGTGCTTGGTATGATTTCCTTAATTCTTTCTAGATGTCAGGAAGTTTTTCATATTAACTTTTTAGTCAGAAATAAACTTGATGCCCGTTCTAAATGCAGAAAATTTGTGATGAAAAAAAGTACTTGTTTTTGGTAGTTTTCTTTAACAGAATTTCTCCAAGAAACTCCCATACTCATCAGACCCATGGATCAGTTCTAAGAATCTGAAAAATCCACCTGCAGAAGACAACAGCTGCTTGTCTCATGATGAAGAGCTTCAGTGAAACACAGCAGGACATTAGAAGGACCAAGTGGGACTGCACACAAATCTGACAGTGCCTCGCATTTCCTGACTCCTCCTCTTGGATGAATACAAATGGACTTGGAACCACATGAAAAACTGGGAGAGACAAAGTGATGAATGAGTGATGGAGACCCTTCCCTGTGGAGGAAGGATCAGTTTGGCAGCCTGGGCACTTCCATTTCCCCAAGCCCTACCAGCTGCATGTTGTGTACCTCAGAGTGACAACGTGCACAGATGTGCAGCTCTGAACTGAGCAGTGAACAAAGGACTGCGAGGTTCAGCTTGAAAGCTCAGAATATTTTGATGTTACAGTTCACCTTGTCACATGAAGCATCCCCAAAGTTTTCAGCAGTGCTTGACATATCATAAAAAATGTATCTGGAAAAAATCAAATTTTAGTTTTGTTGCTGCTGTGATGCATGAAAGCTTATTCCACCCAAAAGGAGCTGTATCTCTGCAATAGTGGCACTCCAAATATGATTTCTGGGACACAGAAAGCTATGAGAAAAGGAGATTGTGTGGATGCAATGTATGAACTATTTCTTTCTCTTTTACTTACAAAGTCCCAAGGCAGAGGTTTCTAAGGCTTGGTTTGTAACTGAACTTCCTTTCTCAAATACAGCATTTAGAAACATTTGTTCATCTCACGCTCAATAAATGCATATAATTGGTATTTACAAACTTGTTTATTCATATTCCAACAATCTCAACTTACTTAATTATCATATGAATGCTTTCCAGTCCCTATAGAACATCTGCAAGTGGAATAAAAAGAAGCGACTATGTCTCAGCAGCCATAAGCTGGAAGAGATCCTGTAATCAACCAGAGAATCAGAATCCTAGAGTGTTTTGGGTTGGAAGGGACCTTAAAGCCATGCCAGAGTTCGTAGGGCTGACAGATTATCAAGGAATGAAAAGAGAATTCAAGGAAATTCAGAGCACAACAAAAAAGCTAAACAGACTCCTTTCACCAGTGCTTCCTGTGAAGGTTTGGGAGATTCATTAAATGTAGGTAGCAGAACAATGCAGAGTCCCTAGGCAGTGCAAAGGAGAGCTGCTTCATTGCAAAAAACAGGCCTTAATAAACAGCTAGGCCTTTATCAATTACAAAGTTTTGAATCATGACAAACGGTCTTGGTTTGGAAAGACAGGTGTCTGCTAAGGAAGGCAGAAGCCTGCCCTGAAATGCAAAATGTAAACCCCTCCCTCTGAATTATTATAATTCTGAAATTAAGGGGCTCTCAGGCAAAGATATGGGAATAGGAATGACAATTCTTTATTAGGAAAATTAAAAATACAAATGCAGTAGTGCAAAAACAAACCACAGCCAGAGTCAGAACCTGCCCTGGCCCCCTGTGGGTCAGGGTGGTGGCACAGTCCCATCCCATGGGGGCTCAGCCCTCCTGCAGTGCTAGCTGTGCTTCTGCTGGAGCAGGGATCCTGCACAAGGCTGCAGTTTTCCTCTGCAGCTCCAGGGCTGCTGGAGATGGGCCTGCTCTTCCTCTGGGAATGCAGGGCAGGAGAAAGCTGCTCCTCTGGGAATGCAGGGGGCAAAGGCTGCTGTGCTGTTCCAGGCTCAGATTGGATCCAGGTAGGAATGCTTGGCTCCTGCCCTGGGCGGAGCATCTCCCCATGGGATGCTGGAATTTGATCAGCCCTGCAGGGACACTCAGTGGCCATGGACAGCAGAGATCTCCTGGAGGGAGGATTGGCTGTGGGAGAGATGGAAAAAACTGCCCCATGAACAGGAGAGAACTGCCCCAGCTCTGACAGATGGTGACAGAGCACACACCCAGCCACATCTTGCATTTGCAACCTGAGACACAAACAGAATTCAACCACACACCACCATGTGAACATGTAATGGTGACATAACTTGTTTTTCTACCTCTGATTCAGCTGACTCACTTCCCCACAGTCCTTTCCTCCTTAACCAGAGTAGCTGGCCTGGGCCATGATTTTACAAGGCCTTCCCTTTTTAAGGTTTTACCTATATGCAGCAATTAAATAATTCTTTAAAAATTACGAGTTCTGGAGATGCCTCAGTTTTAAATGCTAATTTAAAAAAAAAGGTTTCAGGAAGTGAAAACCAGTCATCACAAGTTGACAATTGAAGAAATTATTCACCTAAAAGTTCTAGTGTAATTAAATACGAATTTGCTGGACTCTGAGGATGATGTGTAATCTGTTGAATAATCTTCTTCACCAACTGAGCAGAGGGTGGTAAGTACAATATCTATGTTTAAAATGGGACAGTGATGGGACAGTGATTTCATGAGGACAAATGAGAAATGCTGACCCCTTTGCTAAGTAAATTTGCATAAATCTAAATGAGGAGCAAAAAATATAACCAAATTGATAAATCAAATAAATTTGCACAAAGGGAACTCAACTGTATGGATCCATTTTTAAAGGAACTGCAGGGCCAGGCAGATTCAGAGGATTATTTTAAAGTTTTCCTTCACATGATCCATTTCCAAAAGCTCAGCAGAGAACTGACATAGCAATAGATAAAGGAGAAACTTCTCTTAAGGAATATTGACAGCTTAAAAGATTGGATATAATGGACAAGAAGAAAGACTTGTTACCATAACAGGAAAGGTACCAAGGGAATTAGAGAAGGATTAATGTTAGGACCTAAGCTATTCAACACAGGGGATCCAGAAGAACAAAAGAATGCTGAGGTAAATTTTTTTTGATTATACAGAATTATTCTGAATAATGAAAGAAAAAAGTTAAAAAAGTTATGTGAAAAGCTGTTGAAGGACTTCACAATACTCAGGGTAATAAAATAACAAATGAAATTAAATAATGCTAAATGCAAAGAAATGCCAGTGGAAAAGAATCAGCATCAGGATATATATTTTTGCTACTATTTTCACTTGGGAGACAGAACTTCATTTCACTTTGGATTGTTCTTTGGATACGTTCAAATGAAAACAGAACTGTTCAAAAAGGGAAGTAGAGCATTAAAAATCACTGAAGAGAAAAAATATTACTATGTCACTACATTAATTAGTCACAATCCAACAATTTTGATCACTTCAGCTTAAAATATAAAATAGAACCAGGAAAGATTTAAAGAGGCATCACTGATAAGAGCTATGAGACAGCATCTGTACAGAAATTAAACAGAGAAGTGAGACTAAAGCTCTTCAGATGGGAGCAGAAATCCCCTAAAGGGTCCATGACAAATATTTATCACAACTCGGGTTTTTAAAAAAGTCTACTATAACACAAAGGATGTCAGGAGTAATCACTAAATTCTCAAGGAGAGAAAATGTACAGCACAACAAAATTAAAATCAGAATTATTCATCATCTGGTAAGAAGCACAATGGTTCTGAAAGTGCAACCATTTCTAGAAGTTTTTAAACAGACTTTTAGAAATTACAGGCCTGTACAAAAGCAAAGATCATTTTTCATCTGCCCTACAGCATAGATGTGTTACTGGCCAGAGCTGCAATCAGGCCATTAAAAGAAAGAGCCTTTGATTTGAATTTAATTTATTTTTAATCTTCCAAAAGCCAACAAATAATACCAGCTCTGAAGTTCATTTACACACACACACACACACACATATATATACACATATTTATTTAATTAATTTGTATTAAAGTCTTGGTGACTGACTTCTTTGACTAACAAACAAACTTCAAAATGTTAAAAATCCATCTCTGATTGCTTCTTGTCTTAGTCAGCAAATATTTCCTCTCATGCTCTTAGTAGTTTAGAGGATTTTTCTGCCCCAGCCTGTTTTCTTAGTCTTAAAAGTTCCTAAGAAACTATTAATTTGGTATTTTCTGAGTGGAAAGACATGCTCCATATTTTCACCCAGATAAAGGACTCCCAACTTCCAGACTGCTGGCAGAATATTGCAGCAGCCACCATTATGTTGGGGGAAAATATTATTTAATCAGAAGTGCATCAAAGTACTTAATTTTGTTTGCATTTTTCAGTGATCTGATAGCGTTGGAGCAGAGGAAGTCACTGTACTCAGTGCTGTGTTCCACAAAAGACAGTTGCAAATCAGAAAATCAAAGAAAATCAAAACTTTCTCAGGATGGTCACCAATTTTTTTTATTGAATAGAAAGTCCTAAGTTCCCTCAAAGCCAAAGTGTGAGCTATTGGAATTACAGAGTATGTGTTTGCAAACCACCTGGTCATTCCATTCCAGATATGAATCCTCCCTCTAGAAATCCTGAGCTGCAATTAGTGCACAGCACACCCCCTGCAGGGAAAGTCACTGCTTCTTTCTTTTGGACTAACATTCTTGTGTTTGCAAACTTTGCCCTTTTTAACTCCAGGAGCAGTTTCTGTAAGTATTTATGTTTTGAAAAGATATTTAATAATTTCTCTATGAGTTCCTTCCCACTATAAAGCATATTTATGCCTCATTACCTTCAACTGACATTTGTTTTTGCTGAAGTTCCCTTCCCTTTTGCTCTATCCAGTCTGTATATTGGGAAAGGGAAACGATTTTTCCTTCAAATGACAGTTCTGTAACTCGTGTGATTGCCCTCTGGGTTTCACTACAATCACTGCCAGCTGAGCATGAAATCATGCTGCTGAAACACGGTGGCTTCCTCATGGAAGAATTTGTGACTACATTGCTTTTACATATTTATTTCTGCGTTAGGCAGGAGGGCTGGGGTGCCAGCAGGGTGGCACATTGTGACTAGCAGGTGACATCCCCGTGCCATGAGCAGCAGCCCACACAAACTTTAGAGCAAATCAAGCCTTCCATGGAATTAATTACCCAACCTAAACTATGGAAAGGCCGAGTGACACTGATTGGGAAATCAAGGCAAGAGCTGTTAGCTGCTCCTCCTCTGAAGGAACTCAGCTTCCCCACGATTGCCTTTCCCAGCTTGAGGAATTCCCTGTGTCTCACATTCAGCCTCAGCTCCAAAGTTTCCTGCAGAGCTGCCTGTAGGAAAATCTGCACATCACACCTTGCTGGTGCACCTGTTTAATAGTGTTTGTTTCTGCTGCTCAGAGAATAGGCTTAAATGATTTTATACACTGATTTTTGAAGTAAATCATATTAAATTATGCCAGCAATTCAATTTTATCTTCCTAAAACTCAGTACAAATTGGGTCACTTCCACTGACAGACATCCAAATTCTTTATGCTACAGGCAACTCATTTAGTCGTGATTGTATCACTCACTGAAACACTAGCATTTCAGAGCCCATTGAAATACAGCAGCATTTCCTGATTTTCCTTGATGCCTTAGGAGATGAGGGGAACGAACTCCAGCGTTCAGAGAGCAGACAAGAAACAGAGGGCTTTTTGCAGTCATGGACAAATTTCTTTGCTTTAGATGAATACACAATAAGAAAAACCTCAGAAAATATTTGTTCCTTTTAGGCATTCCAGCCTGAACTTCATTTTCTCAGCATGCACACAGCACTGGCAGGCGGTGCAGAGATACAGACCTCCTGACACTGGGGATCTGATTCTGCAGCTACTTCCATATCTAAACCACCACAATAAAAAGCATTCTGATCTATTGGATTTCTTTGCAGGATAAAACTGAAGATCACAATCTGCTCGATAGAATTCTCCAGCCCCCATCACATCTTTAAATGAAGAATGCTTTGGAAAACTTTAAATGCCAAGTTTTTAAAGTAAATAGCACCAATATAATAATAATGTATATAATGTAGGTGATATTTTTGAACACAATCTTAATTCAGAGAATCATGGAATGTCCTGGGCTGGAAGGGAACTTAAAGCCCACCTTCCACTGTCCCAGGCTGCTCCAGCCCCAGTGTCCAGCCTGGCCTTGGCCACTGCCAGGGATCCAGGGGCAGCCACAGCTGCTCTGGGCACCCTGTGCCAGGGCCTGCCCACCCTCACAGGGAACAATTCCTCACCAATATCTGATCTAAACCTGCTTTCTGTAAGTTTGAAGCCATTATTCTCTCTGTTTGAACATTGTGACAATCCATTTCATGCCATTCAGTCAAAATTTTTATACCAATTTCCAATCCCTTCCAAAGGTTATCATACAGCAAGGTTGGGAGGGGGCAGAGGGAGGTCTAATTTATCAGAAAAGGAGAGAATATAAAAATACCATAACACATGCAGTTCAAATGAAATCTTGACAGCTGCTATTCACAAATATTGCTGACATGATTTATATTATATTAAAATTCAGAATTACTGCGTTTTCATCAGTTTCTCATTTCACAGCTGGCATTTCATGTTGTCAGCATCCTGTGATTTACAAGGCTATATGTAGTGTAAAAATGTTGTTTTAAATGGACAATCTCATAAGTATGTTTACTAATTGATATGCTAGGGCAACTTAAAATGTAAACATAATATGTGTTCCAAAAGCCAGAATGCTTTCCAGAAGAAAAACTGAACCTAATAGCTTCAGTTTCATTAAACTTTTATGAAAGTCCCCAGAAAACAGACATTCCCATGCAAATTTTAAAATAATGGCTTAATTTGTGAAGTTACTTTTGCAATGTCAAAAAAGCAATGTAAAACACATAAAAAATGGGATTGATACTCACTGCTGGGAGATACAGAAGCTGTTTAACCAGACAGACCCTGGAGTCTTAATAAAGCATTGTTTTCTAATAATGTTTACATAGGATTCATTGGGATATTTTCCAAAGTGATATAAAGCAAGCCTGGCACAAAATGCAAATGCCCTATTCCAACAATGCTATTCTTTATCTAAGACCTGTAGAAATGATGGAAAGGACAAATTTTCAGGGAATTAAGTCAATATTTTATACATTTCATCATGCTTCTCTATTCCAGTGCTCAGCAGGAATACAGGATACAACCTACTCTTCCACAGTTCCTTGTAACAAAGGCATGAGAAGTTATCTGCAAAGTTTGGGTAGGTCCAGAGACGTTAGTGGAATTCCTTAAGTACAACATTAATCAGAGGAATAAAAACACTGCTTTTTCAACAGCTGTCTCTCCCATTTTACAGAAGCTACTATTAGGCAGCCCAAAGCCTGAAATAACCATCTATGATTCATACAATATTTTAACAGTAAAAGACACATTTGGACCTTATCCTAAAATCTGAGGTATTCCAGAATATTTTGTAGTAAAGGCACAAGAATCAGGAGGAAGAAGTGGAAAATTGATTCCAAGGCCATGCATGTTTCCCTTTTCAGTCCTCCTACTCCATCAGTAAGAAAGAAATGTCCTGTGAAAATGTCCAGGCAATGAGCTGGCACCGTGCCCTCATTTTTAGGTTTTCTACAGATATTTTGTGTTACACACAACCATGGAGAGAAGCTCTGATGGCATCACCAGCAGCTCATCATCCTCCTCCAGTGATCTCAGTCAAATCCCTTCCCTTCCCTGCTATCTCTTCTCCAAACAGATTTTATTCCCATATTCTTTTTGGTATCATTGCAGGACTTTTTTTTCCTAGTACAAATGTAGGGGGACATTTTGTCTAGTCTGAATTTTGGCATGGTTTGACAGTTTATTTCTGCATACCAGTAGTAAAGATGTTTGCCTTGTTTAACATCACATCTTCAGGTTTTCCTTGCAGTTCTGCTGGGGGTGGGTTTGCTTGGATGCAGCTGGAGTTTAAGAGGCTTGTTGTGTCCTCTGTGGGTCATATGAAAATCAGACAGCCAAAAACCATTTTTGCTAATCATTCTGCATAAGTGGGTCATACTACAGCCTTCACCTTATCCACAAAATCTTAAACTTTTGTATAATGTTTTCAAAACACATTTCACTTAAAACTATGACAAACCTCATGCATCAACAAAAAATGTTTCATGACTTGCACCAAACAGGATGTGAGCAAACCCAGGATCTGAGAACCAAGAGACCAAAATATGATAATCAAAATAATTCTCTCTTTTGGGCCAGTAGGTGAAGTCTGCACACCATACAGCACTTACCAAAATGAAAATGTGTAATAAGAAGTGTCCTGTGTCCTCACAGGGCCATTCCAGAGGAGCACAAGTGAGGATGGCACATGTATGATATTGTCTATCTCAGAGAGTTTTTTCCTTAGCTTTGACACTCTTCAAGCTTTTAGCTGTGTAAAAAACTCCTAAGCACAAGCCTAAACATTCCCCATCTTAGATTTCTTTTTTTTAGTTTTTTCTTTTTTTTTTCTTTTTTTTTCTCTTTTTTTTCCCCACACCTTAAGCATGAATTAACTGGAATATGCTGATATTGGAGCTCTGCCCTCAGCTGAACCAACCCTCTGCTGCAGCTGAACCAGCCCAGTGCCCTCAGTTGCTCCTTGGGTGGCCCCTCCATTCCCATCACCATCTTCATGGCCTCTTTTGGAAACTCTCTAGTCTTTAAGATGCTTTTTTACATAGTGTTCACATGACTCCCCTGTGAACTGCCCTGTAGCAAAAGGAGCCTGGGCAGCAGGGGAGGGGATTCTGCCCCTCTGGCCCTCAGCCAGAGCCCAGCTGCAGAGCTGCCCCAGCCCGGGCAGCACAGGAGGGACCTGGAGCTGCTCAGAGAGCCCAGAGGAGGCTCCAGGAGGAGCAGAGGATGGAGCAGCTCTGCTGGCAGGAAAGGCTGGCACAGCTGGGATTGTTCACCTGCACAGGAGAAGCTTTGGGCTGAGCTCAGGGTGGCCCTGCAGGGCCTGAAGGAGCTGCAGCAAAGATGGAGAGAGACAATTGCCAAGGGCTGGAGGGACAGGACACAGGGAATGGCTCCCAGTGCCAGAGGGCAGGGCTGGATGGGAGATTGGGAATGAGGAATTGTTCCCTGTGAGGGTGGGCAGGCCCTGGCACAGGGTGCCCAGAGCAGCTGTGGCTGCCCCTGGATCCCTGGCAGTGGCCAAGGCCAGGCTGGACACTGGGGCTGGGAGCAGCCTGGGACAGGGAAAGGTGTCCCTGCCATGGCAGGGGTGGCACTGGATGGGCTTTGAGGTCCCTTCTAATACACACCATTCTGTGATTCTCTGAATTAATCATGCAATAATTTTCTTAAAGGTAGAGGTTTAGAAGAAGATAGAGCAAGAACTAAATCTGTTGAAATGTACCTTCTATATTGAATCATTTTGACACTACAAGCAGTTGCTAGTCAAATTGTTAAGACATTCCCAAGCTTCATTACAAGTTTTGGTTTTTTTTATTAAGTACTTATTTGTTTTTATTAAGTACTGTGAAATTACTGCCTTGGCTAAAATTTACCTAGATGGCTTACTTTTTTATTTTATTTTTTTCCTAGATTATGTGTTTACATATTTGAATAAACTGGGCTTTCAGGTAGCAAATGATAATATTTTATAATCAATAGTGCTTTTGTGTTAAGGAATACTGCAAGGTTTTCATGAAATCAGAGAAAAGCACGGTTAAAGGAATGCTAACAAGTATTGATGTTTAGATTTTATTTATCAATGTTGTTAAACTCCTCTCCACTGCACTGAGTTTATTTTTCCACATAAAAATAACTTTATTTTGTATCTCTAGGGCTGAGTTTTAAACAAGATAAAGTACCTTGTGAATTAATTTATTTCGAAGAGAAAAGAAAATACAATTTGTGTCTTTTCATTAAATTATCCTTAGCTGTATTGATTTTATTCAAGTTAAAATTTATTTAGCTGAAAAAGAAACAAAGCTACAATCCAAATGTGTATCTTATTCTGTGTTAAACTGGGGACTCAATCCTTGTGGTATTTCACTTCATATTTTATCCATTATTTATCCATTATTATTCATTATATTAATATTAGTCAGTCTCTGATTACCATACTGGCATCCAAATTACATATTTGTACTGAAAAGTCTCATCTATTAAAATGTTTGAAAGCAGCTAAATTACATTTGAAAAAAAAGAGACCAACACCCATAAAAAACATGGAACACTTCCCAAAATCGTGTGTCATCCTTACACAGATTCCATACAGAGATCAACAAAATACACAGAAGAAGGAAGGCTGAAGGAGATAATAAATATTACCATAAGAGTCAAGGTTCTGTCCTCAGAATTAGGGACCTGAACAAATGCTGATGAAGAAAATTATTTTTCTATTGTGGGAATATGTATTCAGCCGTTCCCACCTCATGTAGATATTTATGTTCTATGTTTGATTTACTCCTGGTGTTTATTGAAGCAAAACATGGGAAGAGGTGATAAAATATACAGATGGGGATAAAATGACAGCTAATTCATTTACCGTGGAAAATAAGGTATGGACATTCTAAAATGTGACACACAATATCAAGGTGTCTTAGAGGCTATTTTGAAACAATTTATCTTATTAACAGCACAAAAATATTTTCCTGAAAACATCACACTCTCATCAGAGCTAATGTATATTTCTGACCACAGAATAATGGTACTGAAGATAATGAGTACAAATAGTTCACTTTACAGAATTCCTGCTCTCTATTTGTATAATTTTCTGTTTCAATTTCTTTAGCAATTATATATAAAGTATTTAATTTTAGATTTGGTAAATAACGGTCACAGTATAATTTGAACAATTAAGCATGACAGTTCTCTGTTGTGACACCTCTGCTGTGGTTACCAAGACTACCTACCTTGCAAAGAAATACTTCTCTGTAATACTGAATGTACTCATCAGGTATTAAATCCCAGCCACACCAACAGAAAATGCTGCTGCAGTTTTGTGATACACAAAAAAATGGAGGTAAGAGCAGGGTGAATTTGCACAATTCAGGAAGGACCCGGAGGGGCTGGAGCGTGTCCAGGGCAGGGAACGGAGCTGGGAAGGGGCTGGAGCCCCAGGAGGGGCTGAGGCAGCTGCAAAGGGGCTCAGCCTGGAGAAATGGAGGCTCGGGGGCCCTTCTGGCTCTGCACAACTCCCTGCCAGGAGGGGACAGCCGGGGGTCGGGCTGTGCTCCCAGGAACAGGCACAGGAGCAGAGGGAACGGCCTCAGGCTGGGCCAGGGCAGGCTCAGGGTGGGCTCCAGCAGGAATTTCCCCATGGAAGTGATGTGATGGGTTGTTACAAAGGATTCATAGAATCACAGAATTTTCTGAGTTGTTAGGGACCCAAAAGGATCATGGAGTCCAACTCTTAAGTGAACGGCCCATGTGGGGATCACAATCACAACATTTGTGTTACCAGCACCACGCTCTGATTAACTGAGCTGATCTCAGGGCTGTCCAATACTGGAATTAATTACTCCAGTTGCAGAACCACTGGGGTTGGGAAATCCCTCCCAGCCCATGGAGTCCCAGCTGTGCCCGATGCCCACTTTGTCCCCAGCCCAGAGCCCTGAGTGCCACCTCCAGCCCTTCCTGGGACACCTGCAGGGATGGGCACTGCAAAGCTCCCTGGGCAGCCCCTGCCAAGGCCTGAGCAGCCTTTCCATGGGGAAATTCCTGCTGGAGCCCACCCTGAGCCTGCCCTGGCCCAGCCTGAATTCACAGAATCACTGGGTTGGAAGAGACCTTCAAGACCATCGAGTCCAGCCCAGCCCCAACATCCCAACCAAACCCTGGCACCCAGTGCCACATCCAGGCTTTGTTAAACACACCCAGGGATGGTGACTCCACCACCTCCCCGGGCAGCCATTCCAGAGCTTAATCACTCTTTCTGTGAAAAACTTTTTTCCTAATATCCAACCTAAATTTCCCTTGGTGGGGCTTGAGATTGTGTGCTCTGGTTCTGTCAGTGCTGCCTGGAGAAAGAGCCCAGCCCCAGCTGAGCACAGGCACCTTTCAGGAGCTGTAGATAGTGATAAGGTCACCTCTGAGTCTCCTTTTCTCCAGGCTGAGCATCTCCAGCTCCCTCAGTCCTTCCTCACAGGGCTGAGGCCGTTCCCTCTCCTCCTGTCCCTGTTCCCTGGGAGCACAGCCCAGCCCCCCTGGCTAGACCTTGCTCAGGTAGTTTGGGCTTTCTTTCCCTGAAGGAAAAGACTCTTTTCCCAACTGAGTGAAAGATGCCAAGTGCAGAAAGTAGTGGCCACCTCTTGGCTAAGAATGCGCTGCCAAATCCAGACCTTTATGTTGTGCAAACAAACTTAAGGCAGAAAATAAAATATACGCTCCTGAGTACCTGCTTTTCATTCTTATTGCAGAAATTACATTAAATATTATCTAGTTAATTAGGGGTTTTTTACATTTTCTAAAACAATCAGAGGTCTTTCCCTAAGCTTAATTATGCAACCACCAGCATATTTTCTCTCCTAAAATAAAAGTAAGAATGGTGGAGGACATAATGCAAACGAGATCAAAGCTGTAGGTTGAGAAAGTAATTTCCAAATTTTACCACATTTTTCCCCTAGATTTACAGTCATGCACTTAGGAAATGTAGTCCAGACTGTCTGGGCACATATATATTTCTGTATAATGTATAAATATCAGAGTAGAATGAATAAAGTATTTTCCATGAATAGTAATTTGAATTTTAATAGAAATTTTACTTCAATCTCAATTTTTTCATTACTGAGTCACTGAACATTTCTAGGAAAAAATAGTTTCAAAAAGTGACACCCTAGACTGTCTATTCAACTAAATTTCATACGTTTAGATACTTAAACTTACTGCTACCTAAATTCTGATAAATTTGTTTAAAACCAGCACTATGGTGGCTATCCAGAAGAGAGGATCAATGAGATGTCTTTTATGCTGCCAGCACTAATAACCTTTTTTTTTTTTTTTTTGGTGAGTAACCCTAAGCATTTCCTCCTCTGCCCCACTGGATTTGGGATGGTCTAATACTGTGGCTGAGGTTTGTATTTTGGGGGAAAAGGCCTTGTATTCCCATACAACCATCCATGAAACAGGAATTAGGATTGAAGACATCAGACAGCCATAATCCAACAATATTTGAGCTTTTTACAAAAAATGATTCTAGGAATGAATACAGAATGTCTCAGAGCACACTCATGACAATTCTGCATGGAGATAAAAAACAGAGAAATTACATGAATTATTTATTAGGACTCTCATATTGGAAGTCAGATATCAGGAGTTCTACTCCAAGATCTACCACCAACTTTCTGTGTGACCTTAGACAAACAGATTTATCTGCTCATGCCTATTCCATGGGGTTTTTGGTGTCCTGATTTAAAATAATTCAGCTAAAACTTTGCCTTTCCCTGCATGTTTGTAAAAGCACCTAATACATTCCTGTCAACCTTGATTAGTGCCTTTAAATAGAAAGGAAATAAAAGTAAATTGGAAAAAAATAATTAAGATTAAAAACATGAACAAAATTCACTTTCATGTTGTGTAGAGAATTATTCTTTACAGTAGTTAACTGTATTATACACAGTACATATCATTATCTAATCAAACTTTGCATGCTTTGGGTTTAAATATAATTTATAAATATTTTTCTAAAGAAAAGTTGTAAGTTATTTAAAGGCTAAATTCACATAAAACTGATGTGGGTTTGGGTGGTTTTGGGTTTTTTAAGTATTTCCCCTTTCTACGCAACATTTAAGGACAACATATTTTTGCCTGAAATTTCAACAAAAAAAATTTTTGGGGGTCTTCAAAAACCCTTCTGTCCATGAAACCTGAGTTGAGAATATCCACCTCAATGACTTTTCTGTTATCAATCTGACACTGCCTTAAAGCCCACTGGACTAATTGTGCCTGTGCAGGGTTAATAATCAACTGAAACAGAGTGCTTAAAGCAAGAAATTACTTAAATACTTCAGGATTTAAAGCTTTGAAAGATAAAATCTCTGATCCAGCAAAAACAGAAGTCCCTACTTGAGTTTACAAAACAATTCATACACTGAAGTTGTGGATCTGCCTAACCTGGGATCTCCTGAACAAGCCCCCAGGTTCAGTGAGAATGTTAACAAATCTTCTAAGAAATATACATTATAGGACAATTCACCAGGTTTGGGACATCTCTTATGCCCAAGACTGAGAAGGTGGTCTGTGTGCCCAGATGATCTCAAAAATTCCCTTCAGACTCCTTGACAATGAGTCTTTAATAAAGCTACATAGACAGCGAAACCTCTTACAGCTTCAAGGGTAAATTTTTTATATTAATTGGATGGAATCATCATATTTCTATAGAACAACTTTAGAAAAAATGTTTATTATGATTAAAGAGATTATGTCAGTTCAATTTATACTGAATATTCTGGACAAGAATTTCACAGTTCTTATTTAATGTTAGGAAGGACTGCTGACTGACATCCACCAAAAGCTAACAGATGTGCCAAAGCCACACCTCTGTTGTTATTTTTTGCTGAGACACATGAATTTGAGCAACTACAACAAAAAAGACATAAAACAGAACACAAAGAAAACATCTTTTCTTTTTATGATAAAACTGACATATCCAGTATTTGTTATTTTGGCATTGTCTTCATCAGTCTGAGCTTGTCACATACATTTTAATACATGATTTATGGTTATAAATTCATTTTCCATTCTCATTTATAATATGGTGTCACATTTTATCACAAGTGCATTTAATCATCTGCTGTCTGCATACTAATGGTTACAAATATGATACCTGTGTAGACCCAGCAACCAGTTGCTGTAACTGTCTCTGACTGCAACGCTTGAATGATTTGAAAAGTGCTGATAAATAGAGAAGTTCAGACATTTTTATGTGTCTGTCCCATTTTACTAGCCAAGATAAAATTCTTCTGCTTCACCAAGAACTTGATTCTTTTGTCTCCACTTGAAAATTTTTTGCATGCACTCATCCATCCTCAGAACAGAGTCATTGTATAAAATTAAACATGCATAAGTATCATAGGGATTAGTACTAAAAAGGCAAAGAGGAAGATCAGATATAAGAAATAGCAGTATCTACCCAAATTTAGAATAATTTTTTAAAAAAGAAAGGAAGTCAGTGTTTTGTTTAAAATTTGTTGGCCAAATTCTGCTATGCAGTGAATGTGAGCACATGTTTAAATTGTGGACACTTTAAATACACAACTGAATCTCCAAATATAACCATTTAAAGGCAGCATATCAATACAGCCTTTTAATTAATTTTTCTGAAGAAAGCAATCCTCACTATTATTTGTTCCATGTTTTTAACTTAGACTTTTCACAAATATGTATCTGAGAAATCTCAATGGAAACATTTCAATTCCAGTAATTCAGAAGAAAGTGGGTTGCAGTTAACTTCAGCAGTTTGAATAGGGAAAAGAAAAACACTGTGTAACCAACAGGGAAGGGAGCATTGATTAAAAATACACAGAAATTCACCTATCCTGAAGTACTACAGCAAACACAGACTCAGAGTATGGTTTGGGTTGGGAGGGACTTTGAAGCTCATCCAGTGCCACCCCCTGCCATTGGCAGGTGATGCCTTCAGTTGTAGCTTTCATATTTTTTAGATTCTGTTCTGTCTAGGGGTGTAGCTCTGAGCTTCATATTGTGTTGGTAGGTTGTCTTCATGGAACAGGTAGACAAACAATCCTTTTCCAGCTTGAGACCAAGGACAACCAGTACAAGCCTCAGGCCAAAAAGTATAAACAATGGGGAACAGAAAAAGAGGCAAACAAGGAGGATGGGACTTCATAATTTGACAATGAACTCCAATATGCAAATAGACCAAAGCTTATAAAAGTATGAGACATCCTGATTTGCCATTCCATTTTTCACCTTTTTGGTTCATCTTGGGTGTAGCCTTGGCTGGGCTCTTGTGCTGCCCAAGGTGGATCCATTGAGGCCTTTTAATAAATCTCTACTTTATTCTTTAACTCTATCTAGCCTATTCCAGGTTCAGCCTCTCAAGGCATCACAGGGACACCTTGCACTGTGCCAGGCTGCTCCCAGCCCCAGTGTCCAGCCTGGCCTTGGCCACTGCCAGGGATCCAGGGGCAGCCACAGCTGCTCTGGGCACCCTGTGCCAGGGCCTGCCCACCCTCACAGGGAACAATTCCTCATTCCCAATCTCCCATCCAGCCCTGCCCTCTGGCACTGGGAGCCATTCCCTTTGTCCTGTCCCTCCAGCCCTTGGCAATTGTCTCTCTCCATCTTTGCTGCAGCTCCTTCAGGCCCTGCAGGGCCACCCTGAGCTCAGCCCAAAGCTTCTCCTGTGCAGGTGAACAATCCCAGCTGTGCCAGCCTTTGCTCCCAGCAGAGCTGCTCCATCCTCTGCTCATGCTGGAGCCTCCTCTGGGCTCACTCCAATAGCTCAATTTTTATCATTCTCATCCCAACATTCTGAGTTTCTCTCAAAAATACCAGCGTGGTTTCTGACTAAACTTAAGCAATTAACACAGACACACAGAGACACATGCACAAAAGCTTTCAATTTATACATTAATATCTACTTAGCTACATTTAGTGTAAATTATTTGAAGCTGTCAATGTTAATTATCTTATTGTCTTATCCTTATAGGCAATTGAGCCTACAAGAACTAGGCTTATGAGTATTTTTAGTCGCACTTCAAATTGACTGTTTGACACTTTTTGTGCCTTCTGTCCTGAGCAAAGTAATTTGCCATACTCTAAACCAGACAAGCGTGTGCAGCTGACAGGCCAAAAATCCTGTGCTGTCACTCCTGTGGTGTGGATGGAGCTTCCTGCTAAAGATCTGAAAAATAAATGTTCCTCAATATGGTGAAAGATTAATATAGTGCATATTTATCAGAAACTACAGATTATTATATTTATCTTAACCTTTAAAACAGAAGCTTTTGAAAACACCTTAGAAATCCAGGTGCAGGCAGTGCCCATTCCAAGAGCATGCAGAAGGCAGGGAATGCCTATTTGCAATTTCCAAAGTCCACAAGGCACAGAAAGTTTAGCTGTGAGCAGGCAAAATTCAGACTGAAAGTGGACAGTGTTGTCAAAATTTTCAGCTGAAACTGCAAGGAATTAAGTGTCCTATGCGTTGAAAAGCATTGTAAGATCACATTAGAGTCAATTCTATAAAATACAGCGGATGATTTCTGCATGGGCACTGAGCTCTGCATGAATCAAGGGGGGGATTCTGCCCCTCTGCCCCTCAGGTGAGACCCCAGCTGCTGCCCCAGCCTGGGCAGCACAGGAGGGACCTGGAGCTGCTCAGAGAGCCCAGAGGAGGACTGATAACATGTTAATGATAACATGTAATGGTCTAGTGGAGATCTCACCAATGGCTTTAGCAATTTAGCAATGACATTGCTAAAAACCAGGGCTTCACCACTCTCCTGCATGCAACTGCAGTTAACTGGTGGCAACAGGGGACTATCATGATCTGGCATGGCCAGCCAGGGTTTTCTGAGATGGGAATAAACAGACACCAAAGGCTTGTTTTTTATTTCAGTTTCTAAATAGGATTAGAGTGAGAACAGGAATTTTTGTCTTGATATCGCTGGGCCCTAGAAATTGTCCAGCTTGACCCAACTGTAACTTGAATAATATGGTATTTTTCAAAGCCAGGCAGCTTTGCCAACAAAGAACACTTTCATCTGCCAGAGATCACGTTCCAGTTTTAAAACATCAACTACTGGCACTTTTTATAGAAACAAAATTGCCATTTTCTTTGGTACAATAAAACAAAACTTTCCATAACCATTTTCCCTTTGGAAATTATTTCACCCTGTTATCAGTTGTCTACTATGAAGGGAATTTGGGAGTGTAGTGAATTGTACTGTAGCACAATTTTTATGCAAAAAATACTGGCTGGTCCTTTGCAGATTTGTAGTTAAAGCAACTGAAAACAGAATTCTTCATGCAAAAACTGGCAACTCTAACAAGCAACAATACCAGCTTCATCTCTAAGGATTATGTCAATTTAAATAATGCACAGTAATTAACAGGCACTTTTTTTCCCCCAGCTTTTTATACTATTTGTAAGAGGTCATTCCTGTCACACTGTTCTTCAAGAAAAATTTTTAATTATGCATAATTCACAATGTGCTACTGATATCTGCTTGTCTTTATTTGTGTTATGTCTTTGGGATTCCTCAATGTCAGTGATGCAAAGAGATTTGTATTCAGAAGAAAGGGCAGAAAGCCTCATCTCAGTTTTTCTCATATCTGAGTTTATTCGTGTTTGCATAAGGAAGGAGGCTGTGCATGATGAATCATGTATCACACCTATTATCTCCTCTAAATATAGAGGGAAGAGAGCTGACAGCTTTAGCAAAGGTGGTTTGATACTCCTTAACAAGCCCTGGCTTTTCAAAATCATTCTACACTAGCATTTAAGAAACACATATTCCACTTTTGGGCCAACAGCACAAGCTCCCACACCCAAAACCTACAGACAAGTGATTTCTCATTTTGTATGTATTACATTGCACCATAGAGGAAATATATCTCCTTCCTGAGAAAAGCAGTTTCATAGTACTCACTCTTCCTTAATCTATTTACACTAGTTCACAAGCGTACTGCAGAAAACTTCGGTGTCTTTTCCTGTAAAAAAATTCATTTGCAATAAAAAGGATATTTAAAATTAAAAACTGCCTTAAATTCAGAGGCACAGACAGTTTGGAAGTTCCTGACCAGCACTCTTGTTTGTTTTCACCTCTCTGATCTCTCCAAATTTGAAGTTAACTCCATTCTCCAATCCTGCAGCCCTAATCTAATTGGCCATCGTTCTCACATTGCTATGGATCAAGTGGTTTACTTAAAGCTCCTCCTAATTTGGTTGTGCATGGAGGTTACTGGAATCAGCAGCACAAGTTTGCAGAGTTGCACCTCTGTGAATTGGCAGCAGAAATGAGGAGGTGTCAGCTTGTAAAGGCTTTTGATGACCAGATGATGAATCAGAGTCCCTGATCACAGTTCAGTCAGCCAAATTAATGTCATTAATTTGGAGAAAACTAACTCCTCCAGTTATTAAAAACCTTCCCTTGCCTCGTCCTTTCATGATAGATCTTTAATGTTGCCTTTCTGTCACTTTTATTTGTTGCCTTCCTAACCCTGATTACCAGAGGAGTGTGTACACTGTCAGAGCAGGCTCACTGGAAATGCCTCTGATCCATGTTTCCAGCTCCCTGACCTCTGAGGAATAACCCTTCCAAAATGTTCTCTCTGTCCTACTGGAGACATATTTCACTGCAGGTGTGTTGCAATGCATTTGCAAAGGGTAGGCCATGCTGTGCACCAGCCAGCCTGCTTCTAAGTTTGTTATCAAAGCCTCAGGAACTCATCAAGGCTATTGGAACATAAATTGCACTAAATTAAGAAAGAGGCTGAGAAACCAAATACCAAGACTACAAGAACTAGATAACAGAGGACTGTGAAACACCTGGACTGTAACCAATCATATACTCCAAGAAATGCAGGCAGAAAATGAATGAACAAGACAAAGGCACCAATCAAGAAGTGTGTACTTGGTAGTTTGTAGAATCTATAAATGTGTGTGTAATATAAACAATAAACAGCTTCTGCTTGATCCCATTGGTCACTTGTACAGGAGTCCTGGATCTCCTGCAATGCAGGGGTACCAGACTCCTCCACAAATCCATACCAACACACTGAGACTGAAGGGTTCAGGGTGGGCTCTCCAGGCTCAGGGGAACGGAGTTAGCCCCAGGATTTTCACAGATCTGTAAAGATTGTTCTTTAGAGCTTCAGGTGCTTCAATCAGGCTGCAGGGAACAGGTGACCAGAGTCACACTGCTCTGTCCTGTCACTACAGTGACACAAGAAAGCCTTACCAGAGCACTTCTGATGAGACAACTGGGAATGCATGGAAGTCCTCAAATTAACTCTTGAGTGAAAGAACTGGCTTTGCACTTTCTTAGCTGCATGGATAGAATCTCCAGTGGGGAAGAGAAGTTACACTTTTTACAGAAAAGCAGGGTGACACATTTCTGTCCCTGCCATGACTAGACATGGCACTCAGTGCTCTGGGCTGAGTGATAAGGTGAGGATTGGTCAAAGTGTGGACTCAGTGATCTTGAAGGTGTTTTCTAACCAAAAAGATTCTGTAGTTCTGTGACCATCGTGGTCTTAAATACATATGAGAAATTTTCATAATTATCCTGTTCAGACACAGTTTAGCATCACCGTGTGCCAGTGTGATTCCTGAAGATTCTGTATGTCTCCTCCATTTGGGTAAGAACAAAATCCAGCATTCTTCCTGTTGAATTGGTGAGTGCAGGCCTAGTGAATCTATATTTTAAGAAAAAAAAATAACAGAGTGAAACAGTTGCCCAGAGAAGCTGTGGCTGCTCCTGGATCTCTGGAAGTGTCCAAGATCAGGTTGGGCAGGGCTTGGAGCAACCTGGGATAGAGGAAGGTAGACAGGGGATGGGACAAGATGATCTTTAATGTCCCTTTCAACTCAAGTCATTCTATGATTTATTTTAAAACCGAGGTGTGATTTTGTGCTTAAACTGCACAGCTGGAAGGGACGTGGAGATTATTACTGGTGTTAAAGCATGTCACTTTGTAAATACACCAAGATGGTAAATATCAATTATTTCAGAGTGTTTACCTTCAGCTGGAGATCTGCTGTCACATATTGGTGCACTCCAGCATGTCTGTTACCTTGAGGGCAAGGGAAAGTGATATTAAACACACAACTCACACCTGCTTTTTGTCTGGCTCCTCATCCATTTTATGAGTGATCAATACTCCCAGATACACAAATCCATGCCAGGACCAAATCACATCTGAGAGAGGCAGCACCATTTTGTTATTAGTGAGGATCACAAAAATTGTTCCTCATTAAATTCTATACACACACTCAACACCAACGAGTTGAGATAATCACATCGAGATGTGAAGTCTCATGATCAGCCCTGTGTGTTTATAACCATCAGGCTGAGCTGTGTTTGAAGGGTGATGGAGAGGGGACAGTGGCCTTCCCCTCTGCTTCAGGAAGAACAGCTCAAGGAGATCTGAAACACCAGTGCCCTGGATATCAGAATATTAAGTATAATACTGTTAGGGAGGTGTCATATAAAGTCATACATTTTTAAATCCAGTTCTTTAATTATTACTGTAGGTTTGGAGCAATAGGTTCCAAGGACAAAGCAATGACTTGAAGCTGTGAAAGCCTGCAAATGGATCAGACATCATTTGTTTTTCAAACCTTTTGAATAATCAATTACAGGAAATTCAATTTCAAATTGAATTTGGACTAAGAAGTATGTTTGAGCAACAGAAATTTCTGGAAGTTCAGACCATAACTAACCCATAAAAAATTTAAACAATCTTATTAATTTATGTGTAGAAAATAAAACTATGCTGTGGTGGTTTTTTTGCTTTTTGAAAATAATGAGAATTATATTTTTGCAGTACAAATATTAAAATAAAAGTTCTAAAAGAAAATCTAGACTATTCTCTGTCCCATGGGGAAAAAAAAAACCTTTATGGAATCTATTTCTGAGGTAAGTAGGGTAATTGTTTGCTAGAAGTGATGACATTCTGTAAGAGTCCAAGATAATTTCTCCAGCAAAACGTACCTGGAGCAATTATTTTCCTAATATCCTGCTTAACTTTCTACATCATCACTCCCAGTCTCCCAGTGAATCTTCAAAGTTAGTTAGTGGGCCACTGAAAAATACTTTCTGGACATGATTCTCTAGGGTACTTTATAACAGTTTTTTTCTAGAGTATATTTTTGACTTACCAATGAGAATATCCTGCTGTTAGATGGAGTTACATGTTTTATAAAAAATGAAGATCTATAGAATATCTAATACCTCACACATATCACTAAAACACTGATATAAAAGAAATGGTGGTGTTTTGACATGATTTCTTTCATTATTCTGTTCTGTCAGTTCTTTCACTAATTGTGTGTGTTTAGAAAGAGATTATTTCATTATTTGTTCCCATCTCATTCATAAGCACAGGCTCTCACTTTCACATCTTTCTTAAAATAGCCAAATACCTTCTCATTTTGCACTCTTTTGGACCTTTAGCCATCCCCTGTTCAAAGGCAGCCCCGGTGCCTCCAACAGCTTCAGTCAATCCTCTCAAGCAGTTGGAGTGAGTGTCTCCCAGATCAGCTGATGTGTAAGCACCCAGCACACAAGAGTCTCTGCTCTGATCTTTCCCTTTACCACAAGTCTTTTTCCTTTGACATTGTTAGTTCCTTTAAAATTATCACAGCACAGCTTTATAGTTAAGACTGATGCAGAAGAGATATTAACACTCTGACCTTCTAAAAACACCCGCTGTAACTCCTTTTCCTTCTCATCTGAGGAGCAGATCAGCTCTTCCCTTCATTTCTCTCTAACTATTAATGTACTTACAGAATCCTGCCTTTTATTCTTTCTGTGACTTGTGAGCTCTACCAGGTCTTTTGATGTTTTGCTTATATTTCTGTGCTATTTTTTAATACACTCTTAATACATTGACTTCTGTTCTATTTTCTATAGGTTTCTTTCTCATCATCAAGTCATTGAAAAATTCGTTATGTAGCCAGCTTGGTGTGTCACTAATCTTCCTGTGCCTTTGTTTTTTAGGAGAGCTTTTTCTCTTTTCTTTTTTTTTTTTTTTTGCTAGTCTTAATAGTTCTTCCTTAAGTAACTGTCAACCCCTCCAGAATCCCTTTTCCCCTTAGACAGCAGATTTTACCTTGTGATCTTTTGAGCTTACTTACTAAAGCTTCAGTTCTACTTTATTTATTCACTATTTTTCTAGCTCTTTTCAAAAAATCATCCATTAGAAAACTTTATTCTCAATCAGGTCTAGTCCATGGAGTTTCCAAATTCCTTTGATCACATGGTCAGCCTTGGCATTAAATAAAATCCCAAGAGATGTTGCAACACACAATGTTGTGGGATTGCCTTCTCTTGGAATTTTACATCTTTGTACAATTTGCAGGATGTTTTTAGCCACTCATAGCAGAATAAAGTGTCTGATGAATAGGAATAGTCCCACATTGTCTCATGTGCAAGAACTACAATGGTGAATGGGCTTTATCCATGAAAACACCCAAAAGCAAAAGTTTTGAAGATTGATGAGCCTGGGATGATCCACAAGATCAAAAGCCTCAGCTCTTTTAGTTTCATATTTCTCATGGAAAGACTTGCAAAGGACAGAGTCTCCCATAAACTGGTAAAGTGAGAGACACACATGTCAATAGAATCCACAAATTCTGTACGGAATATTTGCTGTTCTTGCTCATTCTATCAGATTTTGTAAACCACAGGCACTCATTGTGTTTGGTTACAGCACACTGCTGATTCAGTCAGGAGCAGCACAAGAGGAGAGTAACTAAATCCACTGATTTTAAACCATGAATGCTACAAAATAACTATTTTCCACCTGGAACAGGCAGACAATATGCAAATCAATTAAAATATGCAGATGCTACAGTCTATGATTACAGTAAGTGGCTATTGAAGACCATCACTGTAAAAAGCTACCAAAATAAGTGTTTAAATGATCTTTTTTTGTGAAATTAAGTTGTTCTTTAGTAAATTGACAGAACTGACAACTAATGTACTCTTAATCAAGTATGTAAATGTAACAAGGACCATATAGTACCCTGCTGGTTGAAATGTGATTTTTGGTACCATGCAGGCCACTTAATGTTGTAAATTTTCATAGGAAGGTCTTGGCTGTATTTTCCTTCAGTGTTAATGAACTGCAACATCAGAACTCAGCTAGTAACAATACCAATATAACCTCATTTCTCTTCCTATCATGCCCCTGTCAGAACACAGAGTGACAGTCACGAGGAAGTATTCTGTATATTGATGGGAGTCCATGGTGCGGAATTTCTTTCCAGAGAAGAAATTAGGGAGGAGTGTGAACTGTATATTTTTGTTAGATGAAGAATATGGTAATGATGGTGGAAATAAAATATAGAATCAAACAAAATCCCCTGGATTTTATATGAGATATATATATATTTCTATACATATATATATATATAGACTATTCACAACATCACCTGATTATTTTTTTCCCTGTCCTGTGTAGCCTTAGATTTTTTCCCCCTTCTTTTTAGGATAAGTTTTGGTCAGGCCAATAATTAATAAGAACTCACACAGCAACATTTACATCCCAAATGCTGGGCACTTACTTCTCTCAGAACACACTGATAAGTATCTACAGTGTACTAAACAACTAATAACCCCCTATGAGGATGAGAGCAATCATTTTTCTACTATCAATAATCAGCTACCTCTCAGAAAACGAAGAAACCTCCTGTTATCAACATTCTAATCTTCTTGGAGAAGAACCAGAAATGCTGATGTTGATTCATCATAACCATGAGTAAAAACTCAAATAAGCCAAATAAATCTGCAGAAGGTGTAAAAGCAGGAGAGGCTCTTTTACATATTCTGCGTTGCAGTGTGTTGCAGTTACAAAGTTAATGAGGGTGTTAATTCTCTTGTTTTACTCAGTATCTGAAAGGCAGACAAAAAAAGAGGTAACAAAAATCTACATTGTGCTATGTGTAAAGCATTCAAAATTTGCACCAAGAATTAGATTGCCTTGTTGCCTTTAAAAGAGATTTCCTAATTAAGGCTCTCCAAGTCAAGGAAATCAAACTTTTCCAAGCTGCATTCAGTCCCTGCTTCACTAATCCAAAAATGAAATTAAATTGAACTAGGTGTTGAATGAGATGAAATGAAACTGGCTTAAAATGCAAAGGCTATCAAAATGTCAAGTGCTGTGAAAGCCAACAGGCTCTGGGTATCTCAAGTGGGGAGACAAAATACGGAATTTATGCATGGAAGTTTAATTATCACATCTCTGAATTTTACGGACTTGTTTTCTCAAAGCTGATACTCCTTAACAAAATCTCTTTCAGATGTGTGCACATATATACATCTTTAAAAATAATGTTTATTTTTTACTTATTTTTTGTGGTTAAAGTTCTAAGATCTAAGCAGACAGCAGGAAAAAAGTGGAAATCAAAAGAAAGAATGAAACAGAGCAGCAGTGTAGATATGTAAAAGGGAAAAAATAAAGGTAGTCCAGATCCCTAGGTATATAAACCACTACTGAATTTGGCTTCCACCAAGCTAGGCCAATTAACACAGCTGAGAGTCTATATCAGATTAGGGTGAAAATACATCAGGTAGCACAGTGGATTTTTTTTTCTTATTCTACTCAAGAATTACTGGTAAATAGCTAATTACCTTGTTTAAAAATGCTTCCAGTAATGGGCACTAAAATTGTCCTCAGCTTGAGCAGCAAGAGAAACAAATAATTACTGCAAAGCAACCAACTCCAATGGCTGGAACCTGAATTAAAGGAAAATGACCAGCTGGCACCAGCATGGATATCACCACTTCATCATCATGCACTGCTCATGCCGCTGAGGAAAAGAGATCAGAAACACAGGAGGGAAAGACAGGAGATGTTGCTTTGTTTTGTAGCATCAAACAATGAAATCTTCAGCAAACTCCACCGAACTAAACTAAGCTGAAAAAAATATAACTGGCTTCTGGTTCAGTTGTGGACTGATTAAATGAAATTTAGGTAAAATTACATACATTTGGAAGCTTTCCAGGTTTCTCAAATGAAACCCATAGCTTCCATTTCCCAGTATGGAATTCAAACACCAAAACCTTGCTTTGCAATGTCAGTGAAGTGCCATTCTGCAGCACACTGGTGTCAAAGTGGTAAAAGTTCTTTTGGCATCAGCAAAAATTAAAGAAGGGTTTACCCCACACTTTAAAGCAAAATTTTTATACACTAGCTTGGATATCAAAATCCACTGCAATGCAATTAGGTGGGACTGAGGTACCAGAGAGGAGATTGTTTGGAAAATTAAGAAGCATTTTTACACTTTTTGTGCAGCTGAACATGGAGTTAAAGCAGAGGAGCAGGAAGGTACAGATCGATGTCCTGCAACCATGAGGTAATAAATTGTTTGAAACAGAATCATCCACTGGGCTGCAGCAGCCACTGTGGTCACCCTGGGCAAAGTGAAAAGGTTCTGGAGCAATAATTAGCATGAGACTAGCTCTTCATTCCCACTTTCATTTTCAAGTTATTTAGCACATGCCTATATAGCCACAATTCCACTGCAGTAAAATGCTACCAAACATCAACACAGTCAATAACAGCAGGAAATGCGGAAACCTGCTGGAATTTCAGAATCCATTCTGAGCAGATGGGGCAGAGAGGCTGTGCAGTCTGGGGACATTGCAGAGCCACAGGGACACTCTGCTGTGCCCTGTGCTCTGGGATGGCCCTGCTGAAGCACCTAACTGAAACCAGGACATTCCTAATCAAAGGTTGACAGCCGATAAAATCAACATTTGAGGACGGAAAATTGGGCTACCAGAAAACCACGATCTGTAAATACAGTTTTAATTATAGAACACTGCAGTGGGCCTGAAGTCTTCTTGGTCACGTTGAAAAATCAGAAAAGCAGAAACTCAGGCTTGGAAGGGTCAGGTTAAATAAGCGAAAAAAACCCCAAACAACAAAAACCACTCCAGCACTAATTCACTGGGAGGATAGTGCTGCCTTGGGCGAGGCTGTCCTTTCAGGTAGTGAAATCACCAGTCACAGAGTTTCTTAAACCTTTGCTAGACAGAGCTATTGACCTCATCCAGCAGCTGGCTCATAATAATTTTTCTTCAAATAGCAAGTTGGCCTTGCTGACCTGTGGGGCTGCAACCCAGGTAACTCTGCTACCACTCTATAACAAAGTTAATCCTTTTCTCACAAGAACTGAGAACTTTTTTTTCCCTCACAAGAACTTCTGTGTCACTAACAGAAAACAATAGTACTTCAATAACTTTGAGTGGAGCCAGCTGTAGTGAAGCACTCGAGAAGACTTACTCTGAAGCAGATTTAATTAGAAATTGAGAAGCACAAAGCACCTTATACCTTACAGCCAAATACAAGAACCTAATAGAAAGGTACAGGGGTGAGAGAAAGGAGAACACACAGGGATCTGAGAATGACCCCAACAGTCTTCTTATTTATCAAGACTTTAACACTGAGATTCTTCTCAGTAGAACTAATCTCACACCTTTAGCCACAGACTTTTCTAAATCCAAATTTCTTATAGAAAAAAAAATAAAAAACACCTTTGTGGTTTCAGATTAGAAAGAGCCTTGTGCTGCTTTCTGCAAGGTTTCAGAACTTTGGGAGTGCCCAGTTCTGACCCATCACTGCTGGTGAGTTATGTCCTCACAGAAGTAATTTTCAAGGATAATGTAGCTGGACCAGAGCTAAATTTCTATCATATTGTAGGCTGCTTAACAAGGATATTTTCTGTAACTATACTGAGCTGCCAATGGGTAATATCTCAAGCTAAAACTAGGACAATTTAAAGGGGAATGTTATCCTGATATAATGTGGTTCTGTTAAAGTATTTGTCATGTTTAACCACAGGTGAGAGGCATAATTTCCAATGAAATAATAACTTGTGAGAGCATAACCCAGGGAAACCTCTGCCAACAATCTGAAATTCACATCTGCTCCACAGTTTCTGCTGAGCTGGGAATCTTATCCATTAGACTTGGAATGTTATTTAATTGGTTCTTTTAAAGGAAGGCCTGTTGTATTGTATTTTCCCTTGTTTTGCTTCTTGTATATTCTATTATATTACCTAGTGAAAAATGAGCTGGTTGTCTGAAATTCTTAACTTGCCTGAAGTTTTGTCATAATACTTGAAATTTAACATGCTGAGAAAGACTGGTGTTTATATTGTTAACAGTCACATTCCTGCTTCTTGAGAGGACTGTTTACAGGGAACGCTTCATACAGTTGCAGTCTCAGTTCTCTATAATAGAGAGTTGGTAACAATTTTAAGTGTTCCTAATATTAGGACTCCTAAAATAACTTCTTCATTCTTCACCCACACACAGAAAAAGCAGGAATTTCCTCACACTTTGCCTGTTTCTGGTCACATGGCTGTTGATAAATACAACATTAAATATATAGAGCATCTGAAGAGAACCTGCTGCTCAGAGCACAGCCAACTGTTTGTGTCTGCAGAAACACAAAGACAGGTTTCCTTGTGACCTTCCAATTGCAAACACTCCTATCCTGTGAGGGGTTGCATCACTTGCTGCTCAGTAGATCTTTCTGAGTGGTGGCATAAGAACTGTTCAATGGCAAATAGCAAACACTCAGTAAAAAATAAAACCTTAAATTCAGCAATAGTTGGCACTCAAATGTTTAAAACTCTTACACTGTCCAAAATTTTCACAACTGATCATGACATAGTAGAACTGCTCTTGATAAGGAATTGTATGAGCACAAATACAATCGATGGCAAAAATCCCTCAGGCAAAACCCTGCAAGCTGTACTTGGTATTAAATCTTAACTGGGCTAAAAATTCAAACTATGTTTGCTAATTCAGATTGTTTTGGTCAAAGGCTCTATTTGTATCACTTCAGGTACAGCCAGCATGAACAAGCTATTCCTTTGGTAACCTCAGAGCTGTATTATATTGTATTTTCTCACCTTATTTGAAATGAAGGAACAATTCATCCTCACAATACCTCTTCAGGGCAGCAAGATGGGTTCCACTGGAGGGGGAGAGGAGCACTTGGAAGTGTTTGTGTAAGAGAATTGTTTTGTCACTATTCTGTTTATCTGCTACCATTTTGAGAATAATTGGTGACCTCTTCTCCTTCCTGGGGAGGGGACACAGAGAGGGGCACAATGAGTTCTTCTCCCTGGTGCCTTGAACAGATGGTTCAGAGAGGCTGTGGAGTCTCCTCCCTAGGGATATTTCCAGAACCCTCTTGTTGGATCCTTGGTTGCTGAGAATTTTAGACTTCCTGTGCTGACAGTCACTGACATCCCCAAGAGAACACTGCATTTGACCTGAGGCCATTGAGAAGGCTTCCAAAATTGAGTGCTAGAACTGGGATTGTGGGTGTGGAATTGAATAGAAGTGTGTAATATCACCTGGTGGAAAACTTAGAGTTTTAGGGTTTAGAATATAGTAATATATATAAAGCAAGGTGGAGGTTTTAGGGAGGAGGTTGGTCCTTCTTATTCACCTTCTTCACCTTCTTCTCCATGGGCTTGAGTGGTTTTGTGTAATTGGATAAAAAAGTCCCCATTGTAGGGCATAGTTGGTTATTGGTTTAAAAGTTAAAATAATTTAGGTGTCATTTCTTAATTGGACAGTTTATCCTTAAAGGCCTTATAGAGAGAGAGCTATGGCTCCATATTTAGTTTGTTAGAGTGAAGTGCTGTAGAACTCAGGGTTTGTGAGACTGTGACATGGATAACAACTAATAAACATCTGAGTCCCAACGAGAAATACCGTCTCACACATTTAATCCTGACCCTGGCAAAAAGAAGTTAAGACTCCAGACCCTCTGGGCACACTGCTGTGCCCTGTGCTCTGGGATGGCCCTGCTGGAGCAGGGAGGTGGCACCAGAGCAGCCCCCGTGGGCCCCTCCAGCCTGACCCAACCTGTGAATGGTGACAGGACACAGGGGAACAGTTCAGAGCTGCACATTTGGAGATTTAGACTGGCTCTTAGGAGGCAGCTCTTCACCCAGAGGGTGGTTAGCCATGGAATGGCTTCCTAGAGAGCTGGTCAGTCCCCAGGTCTGCCAGGGCTTAAGAGGCCTTTGGACAAGAGTAGTTCTATGTCCCTGCCAGCTGGAGTAGGATGTTCTATTAGCAATCCAATCTAATGGATATTGACACCAACAATGAAGAGAGGATCTTTATGAAGATAACAAAAATCTAAATCTCCAAGCCATTTGTGAATTATAAATAAAGCACAATGCACTATAATAAATTGTCATTCCAAATCCCACTGACTATGGTGATAAGCAAATCCATGTTAACTCTAAAGTCTAATATAACCCTCAGTCAAACACAGCATTTAGGTGAGTGGTGGCTGACACAGATGTGCAGACCATTCTTGTTAAAAGCAACTTAAAATATTAAATGTATACATTTAATATTTTAGATTACATTTGAGATTACAATTGATTACATTACAATTCTAAGATTTGAGAATTTTAATGTATTCTTTCAGTTGTAATGAATTATTTCAAAATACCATTTAACCTTTTGCACTAAGCAGTGTTCCCCAGCTTTCCTATCCCTTCAATGCATTAATATCATAGAATCATTAGTAACAATGCATTAAAAACAAAATGAAAACCACAAAGCCAGGATTTGGGGAACATTTTATCAATGCAAGAGATTAAGATTTAATCATATAGCTTTCACTTTCAATTATAAATAGTGATTATAGAGGGTTTGTGCCCTGTATATTGCACACATACAAAAGGACAGCACTACTATCTCATTTCATAAAAAACTTTGAATAAATGGTGATTTGGAAAATAATTCAATTGGCCATAAAGTAATTGATTACAGGAATGCATGTTTCTATGCAAATCTGATCAGATCTACAAACTGTTCTGTTCTGTACCCAGTTCAGCTCCAAAGCAAAAGCAGAGCTGATGTGAAACATTTGAGTTCACATGGTTAAACAGCTGATCAATTTGTCCCCACTGTTTTTGAAACTGGCAGCTGATAAGTGGTAAATAAGATACTCAAAATAATAATTTTAAACATATCAGTTATAATTGCACACATGTAACTTGAATAGTCATAACATATAGTTATTTGACACTTAGGCTCAGATTTCTTAAACACAGTTATCATCCACACTCCCACAATTTCAGCATTTCTTACTGGTTTTAATGTATAAATACACACAGAACTACATTAATTAATCCTTGATATTATGTTTTTCTGTAAGTGGTTTTAACTTGGTGAGCTCCACTATTACCTTTCATGTGTGTACTTAACAAGCATTCAGAAATAAATTTGAAAGACATTCCCATTTTTATTCCCCATGTTGTTTTGCTTTAAAAAAAAAAACCAAACAAACCTGACACTAAAAATCAATTATCAATACCTCCTATCTCACTTTTGCTTACAAATATGACTAATAACACCTGAATAACAAGAGGTGTGGAAGACTTGACCTTGCATTCACAGAAGTCAAGCTATGCTTTTTGTAATGCTTTAATTAACACTCCCTACATTAACAAATGCCCTCATTTTCTGCAGTACTTATTTAATTTCCCAGGCAGTGAGTAAAAGCTGCGGGTATTTGATACCAAACAAAACTGGGCTACGCTATTTTGTAATTGCATTTAGGTAACAATTGAGTTGTTGATGCATGAAGTGGAATAAAATCCTATTTTCTCATTAAACCAGCTGCATCATCTCTATAAATTAATGGTCACTAAGAAAAAGCCTAAATTCAAAAACCCACACTGAATGATGGTAAAAGTCTGATTCCATTGTGCACAGAGGACTGAGGAATGAGGATAAAAATTATTCTTTTTAAATTACTGTTAGTTTTGATTGGGGTTTTTCTAGGTGTCTGTACATGTGTGAATGAGATCAACAAATAAAGGTAGGAAGGAGATGCTGTTTTTTGGGAGAAGGGCAGGAAGGAACACAAGGATTCCTGGTGTCTGTGTGAGAAGGGAACCCTGCTTTGATGGGAACCAGCACTACAGTGGACACCAGAACCCTGCAGACTCCAAGCTTAGTCCTTATTCCCCAACAGGCTCTTGGGGAATTTTTACTCACCAAAACCCTCTTGCAAACAACCTTTTACTCTCCAAGAAGTGTCAGAAAATTCCTAAAGTGCCTGGCACAGAAACCCTAATGAGCTGCTGGGGAAGTTCAGGGCTGTTCCCTGCTCCGGGAAGAGGGATCCTTGCTCTCCAATTCCCAATCAACGATCTCCTGCCACCCCACAGCCACAGCTGCCTCACAGACCCCAGACTAAGCAGCAGCTGCTTCCAGTTTGCCATCTCAATGGCTCTGTGCTGGGCACGCTTCAGGAATTCCCTCTGCTATGGTAACAACATTTAACTTTCCAGATCAGAGGAAGGCAGGAGCATCAAACCTTGGAAGTCCAGGATCTCCGTGCTAAGATGGATTTCCTTCCAGGTCTAACGGCAAAAAACAAGCAATGCAGAGAAAGACCACCCATGGAACTTCAGAGTTGAATATAACGTGCTGGGTGAAGCCTGAGTACCCTTAAGAAACTCTCTCCAAAAGTGCCAAGCGTTCAACAGCTAATTGTTCCTGTTTGTCACTAATTAACCAATGACTGGATAATTGACTGCTGCATGTGAGAACTCCGTGTGAAACTTCAATGATAACATCATGGCCTTTCAGCACAAGCTAATGCAAGATTTTACAAGAATTCAGGATTAATCCCAGAGCCATCATCAGAATTCCCTTTGGATTAATGCTATTTACTTTAATTCCAAAGGTTTTTTTCCAGCTGTAAACTATGACACAATATTTCTGTAAAAACTGGTGTTGGTTGCTGTGCACAGGAATTCTTAATTGTCGTGGGTGAGAGTATAATTCTTTGTGATCATAATTATGGACATAACTACACTGTGACAGTGCAATAAGGCTCTCCTGCTTAAATTGATTTAAAAGAACTAAATATCCCTGAGGATAAAAAATATTACAGCAGTCTTCCTATATTACTCTGAATTTGTAGAATAATTAAGGAAATCAGATTGTACCTATCCAGCCATACTTCAAAATGAAAAAAAAAGTGAGCATTCAACTAATTTAATTTAATTATTATTTTTAAAGATGTATTCAAGTGATGATAATATTTCTACTTTGGAGGATTTCAACCATGGATGAATTCATGATTAGCTGTGGATGATGTCCTTGGATCAGCTGTCATGATCAAGAGCTATAAGGTATATTTATGAATATGAAGGTAGAAGCAGGTTCCCATGTAATTTTAATACAGTCGTATAACACAGGCTTAAACTTTTATTTGACCCTCAAAAATCCCAAACAAAAAACCAACAACCAAAAAGCCCCAAAAATAAAAACCAGCAGGAAGTTTAGTTGGAAGCATGTGTCAAATGCACATAAGTCCTAATCCTGAACTCCACCAATACAGGATTTTTTTATGCTCAAAATAATGTCAGGAGATCTGGTCCTCCTAGATCCTGAATTTGTGGAGCAAGAACTGTGCCAGACTGATATCTACCAAGGCAAATCACTCAGTAGCTATCCAAAAAGCACAAGCCAATCAATAAGTTTGCCCTCTAAATTCTTTAACAACCCAAACTGATGAACTATATAAATACTAAATTTTATCCTTCTGTAAAAAGGATTTAAAAACTGCAGGTAGTTTTCTTTATGCATCATTTGATATGTACATAACATTTCACCTGCTTTTATGTAGCAAGCAAAGGAAGCACCCACAGAAGCATCTTGGAGTACAGATGATGGTGGGAAGGGAAAAAAGGTTGAAAATTCAAGGCTAAAGCAAGATAAGGGCTCCACTACCCTCATTTAGATCATATTCAGCTGCTGTGCAGCTGCACAATAACGGAGCAAGATTCAAAAATCTAAGTAAATGGAAAATGGAATCTTTTGTGGATATACAAGAAAAAGAGCACAAGCATGTTTTAATTTGCATATAGTCTAACTCTCCCTCTTTTACCAGAGATGCCTCCACCTTCTCAAGCACTCTCTGAAGAAATTTAAAAAGCAGGTTCTGTCCAGTTTTTCCAGACATGCCACTGTGTGATACACATCTCTCTGTTAGATGGATGCATTTGTCAACAGACACAGAACCGGACGATTTGAAAAATTCTGTGTCTGTGGTTTGCAAAAGCAGTGTCACACAATCCAGGAAAAATGAATCACTCACTCCCACTGGTGCTATTAACAATTGAAGCTCTGCATAATTACATCAGTTTTAATATGAAACAGCACTTCAAAGGGTATGGACTGATAGAAAAGGTAAAAACTTTGTAAATTATAAACTAGAGGATAACTTGACCTTTGTATGAAACTTGGGTTTCACTTTAGCCTAATTGCATTGCAAATCATCTTCCCTCTATTCAGGGTAATTTACTTTAAAAACATGAAAATAGGGTGTTTCATCTGAGTGCATGTTGAAACTGTATAAACAAAATTTACAGGGAGAGCTTTCTAAAAGGGCCCCAGATGAGGGTATTTAGCTCTTCTATATTCATGATGCTGTGAGCTGACTCACAACAAACTTCTTTTGCAGCATTTAAACCAATCTGGACAACCTTGCATGAGGCCACCTGTTATCTGCCTGATCATCACTGCATTCTCAGTCTCTTGGTGCACCTAAGGCATTTTTAAACTTCTGCTGTTATTAATCCTATACAGAAAAATGAGCTCTGGCAATTTCCTGGATTTCCTCTCACCTGCTAAATAACAATCAGGTCACGGAAAGTTTCATATTAAATGGAATTCTTTGAGTTGTTCAGACTTTAGAGCAGATTTGAGCAGAAGGACCAGATATTAATAAGTTCTCATCAGCTTCTTCAGCTTGATTTCTGCAGCATGCTTCACTTCAGCATCATGTAATTCTGCTCCTTTTCCTTTGATTCTTTGTTGAAAAGTTAAAACTATTTGATTGTCTCTTTTGTAAGAATGCTACATAATTCACTGCAGCTAAACCCAACAGAATTCTAAATAGTTTTCTTTATTAAATGCAAGCAATATCTTACTGAAAAAAGTTTTAGAAACACTAAAACTGAAAAGACTTCTAGATTTCACTTTGAATTGCTGGTATACAAACCAAACCAAGTAACAAAACAAAGCCAACCTTCTAAGGTACATAAATTCTACATTGAACTCTACATGTGCTCAACTGGGCTATTCTCTGCAGGGGAAAGAAATGCTCACCAACCCTGCTGCCAGAAACATTTGGGTGTGAAGACAAGAATAACTTCATTAGGACTCTGAAGAACTTTCATTCTAGTATCAGTCAAACCAAACAATGTCCAGGGCTTAACTCTGTGGTTTCAGGTGTGGAGTTAAGATAAAATAATATTACATCTTCCCACTCCCAAGTGTATGCCTAACAAAATCTTCATTGCCCTTAGCTACCTTTTATGTTACAGCTATTGCTCTGCAAAAGTAGACAATTTTGACAGAATTCCTTTGAAGGTGATTACTTGAATTTGAACTTTTATCACTTTGAAAGGCATAAAATTCCTACAGAACTGCTGTCATGATACATATAGCATGTAACTGCCAAAATTACAATTCACTATTAGAATTTATTGTGTAATTATATTATTGCTCATCCACAATAAGAAACAGTTTTAAAAGCAGTCAGTTGCTCCCTACTTGCTTCTACTTGTTGTTGAAAAATAAATTGATATTAAACAGATGTAAAGTTCTGCTATGTTTATTCTTGAATCATTTCTGACCATCATCTAAGTCCTTCCAGATGGATGACTTGTCACTTAAAGACTGGATGCAGTTGACTGTGATAGGATTTGGCTTGGCATATCCATCATCAATGAGCCAGAAAAACATTGCCATTCTCAGAATAATTATATGCAACTAGCCAGCAAATCAGTGGGTCAGATGCAAAGTCAGTTCCAGAGAGCAGTGTATCTAACCTGACAATAATAATTTCTTTTTCATGTCTTACTATACAGAGCAATTTCTTGGTGCTTTACTCATCTGTTTGGCCTAAACCCAAAATTCCAGTAGAAATGCAACTACATTTTATGCATGATTATAGAAGCATGAGTCAGAATTATTGCAAAGTGCAGACTGCAGCATAAGAACTCATAAATTAATTAGATGGACGTTCAGTAGGATAGCACATTCTTTTACTGTTTCTTTATAATATTGTTGATCTGGGGCTCAGCAACTGAACAAGACTCAGTAAGAACTGTTATAAATCTCCATATCATGACTTTGTTGATGGTAAGACTGATTTTATAGACTACATTAAATAGGCTATTAAGAAAGTAATTAAGAGAAAATTATATAGGACTTCCATGTCACAGTCCATTGCAAATGTCAGAATTTTTATATATATGAACTCCTTTAAGTTCAAGTAAAATACAGAAAAATTGAAAAAGATTCACCAAAGGCAATAAAAGGTACTATTTTCTCTAAGCTAAGGAAAGTAAATGCCATGTATTTTATGGACCTAACATCCTTCAGAAGATTTTTAAAATATAATGGTTAGATTTTAATCTTCAATAATACTGGTTATGAATAAAACATTTCTGGAGATATGATTTTGTTTGGAGTTGTATTGTTTTGTGGGTTTGGAGTTTTTCTGTGTTTGTTTCGGGTTTGTTTGTTTGTTTGTTTGTTTGGGTGGTTTTTTGTTTGTTTCATTGGGTTTGGGGGTATTCTTGTTGTTTTTTGGGGGGTTTGTTTCCTTGTTTGGTTTTTCTTTTTTTGTTTGGGGTGGGATTTTTAGGTTTTTGTTTGGTTCGGGGTTTTTGGGTTTTTTGTTGGTTTTGTTTTGTTTATTATATCATTATTCTGTGTGAAAGTCCTTCCTTTCCCCAGCCCAGGCATTTCCAAGCTGTCAAATGCTGCTCAGCCTCTGGGGCTGCTTTGTCACCAAAGCACCAAAGGTAAGCTCCAACCAAGGGAAAAACCACAATGAGTTTGAAGCAGAGACCACCTCAGCCATGCAGCAATAACAGCAAAGTGTCCCCAAAGTGTGTGCCAGGCTTCATTTGTCTCAGCAGCCTCTGCCACAGCCCCTCCTCTGCCTGCTGCCAAAGGGGCACGCACAGGGAGAGGCAGTGCCAGGAGATTTCCAAATGAATGTGACTTCGAGGAGAATTTGTAGGTCAAGGACCCCAAGCAGGCATCAATTCCTCTCTCTCTCTGCCAAAGAGCTGTCACTTCCTTGGAAAGTTAAATTTGTCACAAGGAAAGAAAATTTCACCATAGTCTGCTTAAATAACTTAGGGAGTAGAATCTTTTCCCAGGTGCTTTTTCCACACAAAGCAAATGTATCAATCATTTTATTCTCTGAAATAACAATTTATTATCCATGCAGGAGGCCTTAGATTCAATCTGCACAGTGTTCTGGGTGTCGTGTCAGATACTAGAATCTGTCATCAGTCTTTATCAAGGAAATCATTCTGTTCTTGTCATCCATTTTTATTAATAAGACTATTTATTACTTCAATAATTAATTATGACAAGTAGTCTGCCATTTGGATAATGAATAAATATTGATAAATTGCATGGCTGATACACTGTATAACTAGCCTGGAAAACGTGAAGACCTGAATGGTACTAAACCAAATAATTCTAAATGAGATATCACACAGCTAGAGCTGAATATATATTCAGCTAAAACATTAATTTTCAGACTACACAACTAGCAGAGTGGTGGGATTGTTCAGATCTGGACACTTTAAAATGGCCTAATTTTTCAAGTTAAACAAAAATTAAATTCCACATTAAAGACATAATTCGAAAATTACAATTCATAAAAAAATGTTTCATGGTAAATGATGACTGAAAGAATTGAAACAGAAAGATTCTCCATCCTCTCCTGTTTAAAGCTCTCCCTTTTGTATTGACTGGAAATGTGAGGGAATCAACCAAAACAAATTATCACCTAAAGCCTGCAATGCAGCCTATCCTACATCATTCCCTTTCCTGACCACAAATCTCCATCATTAATGGGTTCTTCTACTTTTCATTACTCTAAACTTCAACTTTACACCATTTCAACTGCTTATCAGTAGGTGAGGATTTTGCATGTTTGAAAGAACCATAATATAACCTGAGGAAGATTATCACTAAGGAAGTTTGTAAAGAGTGATAAAGTAGCAGCTCTTATTTCCTAAAATCCTTACCTACTCACAACAAATCAGACTTAAATCATAAAATGAATCACAGAATGGTTTGGGTTGGAAGAAACGTTAAAGTTCATCTCATTCCACCCCTGCCATGGCAGGGACACCTTGCACTGTCCCAGGCTGCTCCCAGCCCCAGTGTCCAGCCTGGCCTTGGGCACTGCCAGGGGCAGCCACAGCTGCTCTGGGCACCCTGTGCCAGGGCCTGCCCACCCTCACAGGGAACAATTCCTCATTCCCAATATCCCATCCAGCCCTGCCCTCTGGCACTGGGAGCCATTCCCTGTGTGCTGTCCCTCCAGCCCTTGGCAATTGTCTCTCTCCATCTTTGCTGCAGCTCCTTCAGGCCCTGCAGGGCCACCCTGAGCTCAGCCCAAAGCTTCTCCTGTGCAGGTGAACAATCCCAGCTGTGCCAGCCTTTGCTCCCAGCAGAGCTGCTCCATCCTCTGCTCCTCCTGGAGCCTCCTCTGGGCTCTCTGAGCAGCTCCAGGTCCCTCCTGTGCTGGTCCCAGAGCTGGAGGCAGTTTGAACAAGTTTGCCTATTCCAAGAAAATGTATTACTGATGTTAAATGCAAAAATATTCCTGCCACAAAGTGAAATAGGGGATTTTGCTTCAAAAAAATATCCTTTTTTTTTTAACAATAAGATAGAAAATACTGGAATTGATGATATACACTCCTTGGGAGGTTTTCCTAGTCCCTATAAAGAGAGATCTTTTAATGGAGTAACATTTAAACTTCTGTTCAGGAATGACAGTGAGTACAGCTGAGCTTTGCCATTGGGCAAAAGAGATATCAAAGTAACTTTTAAGGTTTTTATCAGCAGTGTGGCTGTTAAGAGAGAAGAATGAGTGTGAGATAATTCACAGTGTATTGGCTAAAAAGCAATATTATAAAGACAGAACTATAATACAGACAAAATCAGTTAACTTTATAATAGAATATAAATCTATTTCTCCAAGGAATGAAATATCCTAATGTGTGTCTCTCTCACAGTGCTGGAAGTGGAGTCTTTTTACAAGTACAGCTTGTACTCAAATATAAAGTAAAAATGTATTTAATAAAAAGATTAATATTTATCAGTGCAAGGCATTTAAAATTTAACAGTTTTTTAAAGTATCTGAAATCATATGTAAGGCAAAGGCACTGAATTTAATTCTAGAGTCTGCAGCCTCAGACTTCCAAACAGATGTGATGTGCAAAGGGTTTGGAGCTAACCTGAGCTCACCTGGGCAAGAGGTATGAGCTGATTGGCACTTTGAAGACAGACTACATTTGAAAAAAATATACTTCAGGAGATTTAAAACCACAAATACTGATTAAGCTGACCTTTTCCTGACTGAGCTGATCCACACTGCTTTAATATTATGTCACTCAGAAATTATGTCACATACATTGAATAATTTCAAGCTCAGATTCACCTCAAAGTTCAAATATTATTATTGCCTAAATTTCAAATTCAAGAACCTAAAGGGTGGGGAACTATATGATACTTATAATTTTGAAATATTTGCAGACTTGACCACATCACTTTAAGTTATTAATTAAAATAAAATTATCATGGAAATTAAGTCATACATATTTTTTCAGACAGCTTTCCAGGATCATACATCATTTTTTTCCATATCGAGATTAGCTACATTAGCTCTGTAGAAATAGGAGTAAGTACATATTTTCATATAAATATATAAAGTAAAAATAAGTTTTTAAGTTTTATATATAACAATAAGTTTTTAAGTTATTTAAATTAGAACATGAAAAGAAAATATTGGAATATAATTCACCTCTTACTTAATTCAAAATAGTGACATTTTGGAATATAGTTATATATATGTAGTTATATACATATATATCTATATAGTTCTATAGTTTATTTATTTATTTATTTATATATACATACATTTCTATAGGGTTTATATATATATATAGAGAGAGAGAGAGTTGTAACTATATTCCAAAATTATAACTGTATTACAAAATTATAACTATATTCCAAAACTATTTTGAATTAGGCTACAGCTGAATTATATTCCAATATTTTCTTTTCATGTTCTTATTTTAAAAACCCCAACAAACAGTTTCTGGAAATACACTCCCTTCTTATCCTTAAAAACCTTTGGCAGCAACCCAAGAGATAACTACTTGAGAGTTAGGCAAATACATCTACTGAATTATAAGATACTAAAGACAATGATTTGCTGTAGGACAAAAAATTCACTTTGAAAACAAATAGTTGTTATTTTCTGCTGTTTTGTTTGTAGTATATACACAATGTGGGAGTGCTTTTGGAATCTGAAATGTCGGGAACTCTCAGAACTTTGGGCCTGTAAGGCAAAAGCTTAGAATCAAACACAGGATTTGATCTGAGACCTTGGAAAAGGCTTCTAAACTTAGGTGACAGAAGGGAGAATGTGGATTTATAGTTTAAAGCAGAGACACAATAAGTTAAATAAAGGAAAGTTTAGAGTTTTAGAGATAAAGATACAGAAAAAATAAAAGTAGCTACAAAGGTAAACAAGTAGTTTGGAATGCAGCACTGTAGGTTTGTGTGTCATAACATGATTGGCTAAGAAAGCCTACACTGTAGCATGGGTCCATAAGATGAAATATTTAAGGATTGGGTCAAAAACATAAACAACAAAACCAAACAAAAACAACACTCCTTGTTGGCAGTGTTTTATTGGTCAATAACTCCTTAAAAGGTCTTGTACCTAAAGGTCTTGTGACCTTCTGAACCATGCGGTGAAGATGTGAGCTGAACTCACACTTCCTGCCTGTGTAGAAGATAAGAAAATAAACTGCATCATCAAAAAAACCTCAAAGGTCACGTCTCTAACTCATTCAAAACTCCTTCAAAAATCCCCATAAACTGAATTATCACAGAGTGCAATAAATGTTTAATTGGCACACGGTACGGCTCACTGTTGTGCATTGTTTACACCATACGAAGGACACTTCTTACTACTGCAAATATGGTTCTCCCCTCAGAATCCCAGGATGGGAGAGGCTGGAGGGACCCACGGGGCTGCTCTGGTGCCACCTCCCTGCTCCAGCAGGGCCATCCCAGAGCACAGGGCACAGCAGAGTGTCCCTGTGGCTCTGCAATGTCCCCAGGGAGGAGCCTGCACAGCCTCTCTGCCCCATCTGCTCAGGGCTGGCACTGCCCAGGGCAGCAGTTCTGCCTCCTGGGCAGGGGCAGCTCCTGGGCTCAGGCCCTGCCCGTGGCTCTGGGGCCATGGCTGGGCCCGGAGCAGAGCCTGGGCCTGCTCTGCCCTCTGCACACAGCGACACACAGGGACAGACAGGGACAGACAGACAGGCACACAGGGACACACAGGGACAGACAGACACACAGGGACACCCAGGGACACACAGGGACAGACAGACACACAAGGACACCCAGGGACACCAGGGCTGAGGCCCCTCTCAGCTGGGGCTCCTCTCCAGGCTGAGCAGCCCCAGCTCCCTCAGCCTGTCCTGGGCACTGCTGATGCCTTGAGAGGCTGCCCTAGAACAGAGGCTGAACAGAGATAAAGAATAAAATAGGGATTTATTAAAAAGATCTCCTCAATGGATCCACCTTGGGCAGCACAAGAGCCCAGCCAGGGCTGCACCCAAGATGAACCAAAATGGTCACAAAATGCACAACCGCTCACGGGGTCTCTCACTGTGATCAGTTCTGCTCCATTTGCAGGTTGCAGTTCATTGTCCAATTACAGCTTTAGGTTATAAAAAACCTTCCTATCCTTCTTGTTTTTCTCTCTTCAGTCCATGTTGTTTATGCTCTTGGGCCTGAGATTTGGATCATTTGTCCTTGGTCCCCAGCTAGAAAAGGAATTGTTTTGTCTCCCTGCTCTGTGCAGAGAGCTCACCATCCCATAATATGAAGCTCAGACCCACGCACTAAAGCAGCACAGAATCTGAAAAATATAAAAGCTAAACCTGGAGCATCACCGAGATGCTCCAGGCCCTTGCTCAGCTCCAGGAGCTCCTGTCCCTGCTGTGCTGAGGATCCAGAGCAGGACACAGCACCCAGAGGTGCCTCCAGGGCTGGGCACAGGGGCAGGATCACCCCTGAGCTGCTGCCAAGGCTCTTCCCCATGACCCCAGGGCACCCTTGGCTTCCTTGGCCCCAGGACACTCTGCTGGCTCAGGGACAGCTCCGTGTCCCCAGCACCCCCAGGACACTCTGCTGGCTCAGGGACAGCTCCGTGTCCCCAACACCTCCAGGTCCTTGCCCCAGAGCTGCTCCAGCAGGTCCCCCCAGCCTGTGCTGGTGCTGGGCTTGTTCCTGCCCAGGTATTTGGCTTGGTGGAAATTCAGATGTTTTTATCCCCCACTCATCTCCCCAAGCTGTTGAGGCCCCTCTGAAGGGCTGCACAGTCCTTGGGGATTGGCCACTCCTCCCAGTTAAAATTCTGTCCCTCAATAACTGATTTTTTTTTTTTTTTTGGGGGGGAGGGGGTGTTTCCAGTTTTCTATACTTTATTCTCAATTCAGATGTTTTTATCCCCCACCCATCTTCCCAAGCTGTTGAGGCCCCTCTGAAGGGCTGCACAGTCCTTGGGGATTGGCGACTCCTCCCAGTTAAAATTCTGTCCCTCAATAACTGATTTATTTTTTTTTTTTTTGGGGGGGGGGATGTTTCCAGTTTTCTATACTTTATTCTCAAGGTGTGACATGAGTTGTTTTAGCACTCAAAAATATATTCTTATGCTTTAAGTCTAAAAATGATGTTTACAATAGAAAATCTGTAATAATCTTAACAGTAGAGTTCTGTATGTGACTTTATAATGGGTGCAAATAAGCACTACATCAGAAACATGACAACAATCGCAACAACTTTCACTTCTTCTAAAGACTTATCATCTACTAAGGCACCCCAGAGCACTTAGCAAGTATCAGCCTCAGGATGGTTGAGAAGTAAAAGGTTTACAGCATTAGAAGGATTTAAAAAAAAAAAAAATTGAAAGAGAATGTCAAGAAACAAAGATGTAAATATAGTAAGAAGTTCATCTCAGTGTTCTTATGAGAACAAAATATTTTTTATGCAGAAATCATTGTATTACACTGTATCATATGGAGGGGTGCCTCAAATGCTTTTTAGCAGCTGCCTTGTGAGGTCTCCTGAGCACATGCAGAAGTGGGCACACATTCTGAGATGTGCTTGAGAACTGGCAAGTTATATATTTATTTATTTATCTATGAAAACTTGCTCCATGTGATTATCTTGACTGTTATTTGCTCTACTGCATACCTGGAAAGTTTACTACGGTTTCCAACCCTGATGACACCATTATTAGGACTGAATGATGCAAGACTTCGGTGAGGCTTATAAAATTTTGATCAAGAACCCCACTATTGCCAAGGGGAAAGTCATGCAGACTGGACATTTAAAAAGCAATTCCAGATCTGTGTAGGAAAATGCTTACCAGATACAACAAATTTTAGTGGGAGCAAAATAGCTCAGTAAAAGAATAACTTAAAAATAAAAAAAAATACCAAGTTCATTCACAGCAGCTTAGAAAACACCACCAAAGTAAAAAGAAGATGAAAGAATTCCAAGACAAGAGATACACAGAACATAAATTCAGAAAATATGTTTAATAATATTGCATTATTTTAGACTTTTGTTTCTTAATATTTATATTGAATTAAATTTATCCCTATCAAAACCATCAAGTGTCTAGTTTTATGTAAAAGAAATTTGAATAGGACTTCCCTCAGCATTAAGTTGTAAAATTCTTGGGCAGCAAAATAAAAATATGGTTCTTCTACCTCTGACATTTTTGAAATAGTGGTTAGGATTTAATAGCAGAAATGAGGGCAGACTCATGTTCCCCCTCCCTCTGTAATTTACTGTGAAGCATAGAGATTATGTGGGGCTTAAATTTTACCATTCCTCTTATATCAACATTTTCACTTTTTTTCATTGATAAATGTATCCTGGACACATTTTAGTCTGATAAAATTTCCAAAGCAATTAAATAGTAATGCAGCCAAAAGTTAATAAACTCACAGATCAAATCCTCTGCTAGACCTAAATTTAATTATATGGTACATGTAAGCATTTAATTTTATGAAGATGAAAATGGGATACCTTGCAATAAAAAGATCACTAGCAAAGCACTCAAATTTTCAGATTTAATGTTTCAAAAAATGTTTCATTCATTTTATCACCATGAAGAAGAGACTTATGCAGGAATATCTATTAATTCTGTGTCCTAGTTACAATACTAAGATGTATTCTATTCTATTCCCCTCCTCAAGAGCTGTTGAAACCAGGAGCATTGTTTTTCCTTATCTCCTGTCAATGGGCCCATCAATGCCTTGCCCCATGACTCAGAGATAACTCCCTCCAGGAGCCATTTCTGTTTAATGGACCTACCACATGACTCATGGAATGATATCAGCCCATTGTGAGATGCTCTGCTCAGGGGGGAGGAGCTAAGCATCCCCGCCTGGATATAATCTGGGGTTTGGGACAGAACAGTCAGTCTTTCCGCTGGATTCCCAGAGGAATGGCTGTCTTTTCCACTGGCTCTTCAGAGGAAGACTACACCCTTCTACAGGATTCCTGCTCCAACAGAACCACATCTGCCACCCCAGCAGGAATGCGGCCACCAATCCAACTGGACTGCTACCAACACCCTGACCAACAGGGTGTCAGGTTGTATTCTGACTTTGTCTGTGGTTTTCTTTTTGTATTATTGCATGTATTTTGGTTTTCCTTTTCCTAATAAATTGTATTTGTGACTTGGAGTCTGTCACTGGTTTTGCTTTCAAACCAGAACACTCTGATATGAGACTATTCAAGTACTCTGTGATAGCCCAGGAGTCCCACCAGTATCTCAGGATCTGGAGAACAGCCGCGAAAGCTGTTCTTGCACAGTATCTCAAATCAATTATGATACCAAACCAAAACGATACCTAGATCTGAGCAAGAGCAAGACTGGCAGGAATTTCTGTGGCAGATAGAACTACCACACATGTTCAAGAGCATTGCTTGAAATGTCAGGCCTAGGAGCAAGGCAGATACAGAACCATGAACTCAGGATCATTTTCCATAACAAATGAAAGGACAGACCCACATGCTATCACATCAACAAGCACAACAATGACAACATGATAAGTACAGCCTTTAACAACTCCATTTCTATAAAAACAAACCTGCTGCTTCCTACTCCTCATTTCTCAACTTGTTCTGTGATAGAAGGGTCTTTCCTTTCAATAATCTGACTCCTTGTCTGGACCATGGTCCAAGAGCCTTCTGCAAAGGATGAATTTCAGAATTCAGGTTCCTCATTATTTTAGCTTTCCATGTTACTATTGCTCGCATAGCTCATGCACACCACTCACACAATTGCAATACAGCATGAAAAGCAGGGGAATAGCACTTTTAATTTGTATCTTACATAATTCTATATCTGTCTTGCAGAAAGAAAATAAAGAAAATTCAGTGATAAAAATGATTTGGAGAATAGGGGCTAAGTATATGTGAAGGGCTCAGACTTGGAATCCTGATCCATGGTACTCCATGGAGCAGAAACTGAGTTTTGGATAGCTTTAGATAGGTAACAAAAAAAAAAAAAATCCAATACCCAACTTCAGTGTAATTTATACTCCTAATTTTAATCACTTTTGATTCAATTCACCAATGACTCCAATTAAATAATTTTCTTTACATTTTCTTCTTTACATTCAGGTATATTTGAAGCTACAGTACTTATACAATTATCTTGTTCCTTTGACTTTTTAATTTTTAATGAAAATAATTTTGCATTATTCAATTTTTTCTCCTTTTTTTTTCCATTTACTCCTGCCATTACATGTCCCTCTGTAGGCTTCTAGATATCCCTCTCCTCATTCCTTCTTATGAAAAAGCTTTGTCCAGCATCCTCCTTTGCCACCTGTCCCCTCTTCCTTGCTCTCCTTCCCATTCCAGCTGCAGCCCATCAACACAGCTGGTTCCTATCTCAACTAAATCATGTTATCTACTATTGGCTAAGGAAATCCTTTCTGGGTTCCTCCTGGAATCCTCTCTCTTCCCATTTCTGTCAGTGTTTGGGTATATTTTAACATGACACCTAAGGGGATTTGCATAATCATGGCTTTCAGCCATGTCTACTTTTAATTGTTGTGACTTCGTGTTTTTACTTTTAAGGAATGAAAGAAGATTAAAGGTTTATAACCACTCTAATTTCCCGTTCTGAGCAGAAGGTAAGAGCTGGTCCTGCAGAGGGTGAGCCCTGCTGAAGGCTTTGGTGTACTGACAGCTTTTGGAACTGCCATCCACGTGATGCTGATTTTCAGTAGCACTCAATATGTTCATTTAAATACTGTCTTTAACCACTGCTTAGCAGCAGCGTGAGGCATCATTACCACTGTGGTCTTGACACAGCACTAAGCAAGTCATTTGGAAAGCTGTTATGTATTAAAACTTGTAGGTTTTGGGTAGCTGTTTGGATGTCCACTGCAATATGCAACAGGCAAAGTATTCCCTCCACAGACACACATTAACAAACCAATTTATTCTCACTTTCTAATCACCCAATTTAATTGGTTCATAATATGGCATCCAAATGCAACTCTGACTACTTTCGGTAGACTTAGGTCTTTTCACAAAACCAGTATAACAAAATAATTATATGACTCACTCTGCAGTATTATAGTACTATATGAAAACATAAAAACAAAATTTTAATTTTCTAGGAACTTTCTTTGTGGTGGGTTGACTCTGGCTGAATGTCAGGTGCCCAGCCAGGTGTTGTTGCTCTCCTCAGCTGGATGGGGAGAGAAAATATACCTAAAACCTCATAAGTCAAAATAATGATGGGGAGAGATCACTCCTCAGTTACTGTCACAAGGAAAATAGACTCAACTTGGCGGAAAGTGATTTAATTAAATCACAGTAGAATCATAGATTCATAAAATCATTGAGGTTGGAAAAGACTGCCAAGATCATCAAGGCCAACTGGTAACCAACAGCACCACCATGTTCACCACTAAACCCCATCCACAAGTGCCACATCCACAAGTTTTTTGAAAACCTCCAGGGATGGTGACTCCATCACCTCCCTGGGAAGCTTGTTCCTAAGTTTGACCACCCTTTCCATGGAGAAATGTCTCCTAATAAAGCCGTAGCTGTCTCTAATTCTAAACCTCCCTGGCACAGCTTGAAGCATGTCTTGTGTCTTATTCCCTAGGAACACAGCTGGACACCCCCCACCCTGGCTGTCCCCTCCTGTCAGGGAGTTGTGCAGAGCCAGAAGGGCCCCCCGAGCTTCCTCTTCTCCAGGCTGAGCCCCTTTCCAGCTGCCTCAGCCCCTCCTGGGGCTCCAGCCCCTTCCCCAGCTCCATTCCTTGCCCTGGACACACTTCAGCCTCTCCAGGGCTCTCCTGTCATGAAGGGAGCAAAATTGAACCCAGCATTTAAGGTGGGGCTTGAAGGAAAATGAGAAATAAAACTAAATCTTGAAACACCTTCCACCTACCCTTCCCTTTTTCCTGGGATCAGCTTTGCCAGTGAGTTCTCTGCCTCCTCCCCTGCAATGGCACAGGGGGATGGAGAATGGAGACTGTGGTAAGTTCAGCCCATGTCGCCTTGCTGCTCCTTCCTCCTCACGGGCAGAACTCCTCACACTCTTCCCCTGCTCCACAGTGGGGTCACTTCCATGGGAGGTGATCCTACATGAACTTCTCCAACTTGAGCCCTTATGCGAGGCTCACAGCCTCCTTCAGGCACCCCCTGCTCCCATGTGGGGCCTGCAGGGGCTGCAGGGGGATGGATCTCTGGTCCCTGCTGGAGCCCAGGGCTGCAGGGGATGGATCTCTGGTCCCTGCTGGAGCCCAGGGCTGCAGGGAGATGGATCTCTGGTCCCTGCTGGAGCCCAGGGCTGCAGGGGATGGATCTCTGGTCCCTGCTGGAGCCCAGGGCTGCAGGGAGATGGATCTCTGGTCCCTGCTGGAGCCCAGGGCTGCAGGGGGATGGATCTCTGGTCCCTGCTGGAGCCCAGGGCTGGGGGGTCACAGCTGCCTCTCCCTGGGCTGCACCCTGGGCTTGGGGGAAGCTCAGCTCCAGCCCCTGGAGCAGCTCCTGCCCTCCTTCTGCACTGCCCAGGGGCTTTGCAGAGCTGCTCCCCTCACATGTTCTCACTCCTTTCTCCAGCTTCACTTCGGCAGGGCTTTTTCCCCTCGTTCTTAAACACTTTACCCCAGAGGCACTGCTACTGTCACTGACAGGCTCACAACAGACAATAGACTTTGGATGTATCTGGTGAAATTTTCATTTTGATTCCCATTTCTTGTTACAATTGTTTTTTTCCACATTCCCTAACAGGAAGTCTTAAATGCATAATAAAAATGTTAATAGAACAGAACATACTGCAGTATCTGTTGGGATAGAAAATTAAGGGATATCTGAAAATTAAGAAGGAAATGTTTTTGCTACTTACAAAGGAAAGCTTGCTTTCTAACTGAGAAGACTGTCCAATGGTGGTTGTAAAACTTAAACATTTTAAATTACTTTAAACATGGAAGTGACTTATGTTTTCAATTCTCACATCCAGTAATTCAGTCCACACCCTTAAGTACCTTTATCTGCAATGAATTCTATTGCACATGAAGTCTACTTTGCTCTGCAAAGGGTTAAGGGGCTACTAAACTGTACTCAGCAAGCCACTTTGCTGCCCAGATGAGATTAGATGGCAGAGTTCCTTGGGAAAAGTATGTTTCCACCAGTTCTCCAGAACAACAATTCTTCTAATGCTTCAAGCTTAACTCATATAATTCCATGGATGCTTGTAAAATGAAAATTTGAACTTCATTATTAACAGAAATGAAAAAAATATTGAGTTCACAAGCACTCAATCCCAAGAGTATATTCATCAACACTCCTCTCCATCACCTTACCTTCATCTCCATTTCATATTATATTAACAGGGTTTCCATTACAGTATTTCCAGCTGAAGATTTTTATAACACATTTGTCCTGGTTTCTGAAAGCAGAACAATGAAGTCCCTGAAGGACTTCAAGGATGCAAGAGAAGAACTGCAATCAAAAGATTAAGAGACACAAAATGACCCACCTTAGTTCAACTCTATAATAGTGCTGTTATTTTAATACATGTGTTGGATCACTACCTAATACACTGGGACAGTCACTTTTTATGGTTCTCAGAATGTATATCTTAGATACACATATCTGAAGAAAAATGTAATAGGGGTGCAGCACTTCTGCTGGAGGTTTTCATTCCATTCTAAAATGTGCTCTCTTTGCTGAGACACAGTGGGCAAATATGAATTCAATATTAAACCTTCACAATGATTATATGAGAAAAGAGTAATCCAACATATTTTTAGTGCCCTATTTTTAGTGTAATAACATTTAAGTTGTTATAATTAGACCATCCTGGTTCAGAATTAGAAGTAGATTAAACAAAGCTACACAACAAAATATCAACACCACACAGTGGCACACATAGTGTAGTATTTTCATCCTTGTCTGCTAAATTGCCCTTCACCTTCCAAAAAAAAGAATATGCTATTGTAGAAATATAAAACTTTAAATCATCATAAGCTCAACTTGACAAATATTTATCCACTCTAAGCCAGCTTGGCTCCACTGGCTTCAAGGGAATGACACCTATTATTGTCACCTGAGTCTGTGACACTCCTTTTGTTAGGCGAAATCATCACATCCAGCACGGTGCTTTAACAAGTGGAAGTAGAATTAGAGGAGCAATTTTTCACCAGAAGGAATTTTCAAGGTTTGCACAATACTCTGTTGACCTGCACTTTCCTCCAAGATCGTATTTCTCTTCTGTCAATAAAACACATTTTTCAGGAAATACCTTACTTTACTCTGGTAACAAAGCAGTTTTATTAAACTTCTTATTACTTTCCATCAATACAAATGATGGTGAGCCCTTTAATTCAATTTGCTAAAAAAACACTGCAATTTAACAATGCCCATCCGTAATTCTGCAGATAAAATGCATTTAGCTCAGTTTTTCTGTCAATAAATAATGTACTTGTTGGAGGGAATAGAAGCCAAGAGACAGAGAATTTCATTTATTACTTCATTTGGTGGGCAAAATGTACTTTGCAGTAGATTTTAGTGGAAGAGCCATGACCTCAGGTTCCATGAGCATGTCCACTGCTGCACTTGTAAAAGAATTTGCCACTTGCACTCTCTAGAAAAGGCTTTTGATACTACAAATAGCCAAATAAGACTTTAAAAATTGATTTTGTTTTTTGAAGGGGAAGATTTTTTGTTAATTTGGGTTTGGTTTTCAACTAAATTCTAACAGGACAGGTATTCTGATATTTTTACTTCTAAAAGAAGTCATAAAGGCAAGCCTAAAGATTGTATATTTTACCATAGGATTAAATAGCCTTGAAAAAGAGTAAAAATCTTAAATTATACAAGTAAGGTATTGGCTCCCAGCCCCTTTTTCCTCTTCCCAGTCCCATAGGAATTTGGTCAGAGCTGAGATGTTACCACACCTAACCAACTGATAATCAAATAGAAAAGTCCTGTTACTTATGACAAAGACAAAATGCAAACCATTCATCAGTATCCAAGCGTAAATAACCAGATATAACAGATAATGGCAGGATGTTAAAATTCTAAGGATTTAAAAAGACTAGTTAGTGTTTGTATAAATTACACTAAAATGTATATCATTGTGAGTTGAGGTAAAAACATGTCAAGGATAAATATTTAAGAAACTAGTTTTATCTCAAGAAATATTAATTTTCTGGAGACTTGACACCCAAAATAAAACATGCTTGAATAATGAGTCAATTTCCACTCACCTGACAATACAAATTAGATGCTTTGCATGATAAATGCTGTGTACATGAATCACCTTTGTGCCATTCCACCAACATGGCTGTCCTGATAGATAACATCAAAATTTAGTAAATTCAGAATTTCAAGAAAAAAAGCAGAAGCATTTTAAATACTTTACAGGCACATAGCTACCACACACACACACATCCCAGGTTAGGTATATACAAAGTTTATTTGCAATTAACAGTCCTTTTACACTGAACAGTAAAACTTCCTGATCTGCAGGTGACTGAAAGTACTCCCAGGTTTCCTTCAGAGTCTGGCAGAGGCTGCTCTGGCCTGCTGGAACACTGCAGACCACTCTTTTCTTTCCTTGTACAAATGTCAGAGCTGTTAGACTGCTGAAACACGGTCACACAAAGAAAGAAACAAATTGCTGACCTCAGCACCATTTTGAGGTCCTGAACCAAGGCTTTTCCAACATGAATCTAACTAACTACAACATTTGTTGACTGACCCACCATGCTGGTCCAAGCATTACTGTTAGCTAGGAAATTAAAGTTGACAGAGTTTACTCTGGGAACTGATTAATTAAATGCCTTTCCTGGCAGATCCATTAATATCAACACAGCATGGCATCTATATTGACACAGTGAGAGAAATTGCTCTCAACAATAGAGCTCTGTTGACAAAATAGTGAAACATTTACACCATTAGTAACAGTGCATGGATCTATCTCTTCTATCAGTCATATTTCTGCTGGCAGAGCCCTTTAGCAACAAGACAAAAGGGACAGGAAAAATACAAAGTATACACATGGGAATTGCACATTTAATGTACCATTTTGAAATAAATAATAGGAACAGAAAACAAATCATGATAGCTGATAGTCTCTGCACAGGACCAGCTGATGTGAGAGATAGGTTGAAGAGAGAAGAAAATAGCAAAGAAATCTCTGATGAAGCACTTGGGTAAAGTTAACTTTGTTAATTAAAAAAGGAGCAAAAGATGAAAATATGTAAGGAAACAAAAATTCTTAAATCCAGCCAACTCTGAAGCTCAAGAGAAGTTGACACCACAGTATTTTTTGTGTCATCAGCCACTGTGTTACTGATTTTATTGCTCACAGCCTAGAACAGCAGCTGAAGAACTCTCTTTAAAATATTGGTAATAAACATACTCTCTTTCAACCACATGGTATAACCCCATAACACACTGAAACAAATATTTTCACTGGGTACAGCTCTCCTGATTTAGATTATTTGTATGCCTGATTCCTTCCTACCACTCAATGAGTGAAACACCTATCCTTACAAACTCCTGAAGATAATGAGACCCAAGCAGGTCAGCAGAAATAAGGGTCAAATACAGGACCTCTGCACTAAAAGGCATAAAGTACTCTGTCCTGAGGGGAAGGTGGTGAAAATATCTTTTCATCAACCTCTTATTAGGCTCAGAAACACACAGGCAGTCCAGTCATATCTAGAGTGAATGAACCACAGAATATATCAAATGTTATTCAGAAGAATCTTCACACTGGAAACTTAAGTCTTGCTGTACAGTATTACCTGTCTCCTGAAGCTGTTCCTATCTCACCTTCATTATTTAAGGGTAAAAAATCCTATATATATATATATATACATACATACAGGGAAAACACTGAAAAAACTTCATGTGCAGCTTTAGCAATGACATTGAACAGCAGATCCCAGAGGGTCTGCTTGGAGACCAGTCACTAATGGTGAAACCAAAGTTCAATAATGGTCCCACCATTGTTTAACTCATTCATTAATGGTGGAATGAAGGGCTTGGTGCCTCCTTGTTGGAGTGTATGAGTCAGAAGCCTCTCTGAATCCTTCAGAGGGACAAAGAAATACACAGGGGTTATATTAAAGCTTTTAGAGAAATTGAGATATATTAAGCCACACAGATATGAAGTAGAAGTGTACATATAAGTTTTAAGTATGTTTAAGTCTTATGCAAGTAGAGATACATTTTAAGTGCCTTAAGACACTTATTAGCTAGCAAAGGCCCTAAGGCCTAGCTTAAAGTTCATTAACTTAGTCCTAGACATAACAAAAACATAGCAGAACCTTGCCACTAAATAGATAGAATTATTCACATAAAACAGATAAAACTACATGTGTAAATAGATAGAACTATTCACGTAGATAGATAAACCATTCATGTAAATTTTAAGCAAGAAAACAAATAGAACTTTTGTGTAAATAGATAATATTATATGTGTAGTTTTTTAGGTAAGAACTGACACTACTTTCGTACTACCTTCACACATTAGAATCTATGTGGTTTAGAAAGAATGTTTTAGAATCGTGTTTTTAGATGGTTGGATGTCTTATAAATAAAAAGCCACTCTCCACAACAATGTCAGTATTTTAGAGATAGAAAAATACAATATGCACTAATACATTATATGAAAAAATATATGTTTAGAAAATGTTCAGACAGTATGGCAGCTGCATTTCTTGGGTTTATAGCAGCATAACAAAGAAAAAGAAAACCAAGACAATGGCTCAAGACCCCATCAGTGTAACTGAGATATTTACAGAAACTTCATCATTATTTTTAACTGAGAGTATTTCTTACCAAATTTTAAGTACATTCAATAAATTTGATTTGTCAGTTTAATTTTAATTATTTTACAACACAAAAGATAATAGAACGACAATTCTGACTCCACTTGTATTTCCACTTACATGTGCTACCTTCAGTAGAATAAATAAATAATAGCCCTTTCTTTTCCATTTTCCAGGTTCCATCTTTACATAAGCCATATGAATAATTCAAGAGTATGGCTGCTTAGCCGCTCTCTGACATACTACTAAGCTTTTTCTTTCTACCTCTAATTTTGTTTATACTGTGGACATCTTAGTGGCAAATAAGTGAATTATTTACCGTAATCCATACAGTAAATGAGGGAAATTCTGTTCTGCCCTAATATAAACTGACTTCAACAAAATATACATCACATGGAATGGACAAGCATTTACCTATTCCTATTCATCTTCTGTTTTGCAATGGAAGCCAGTTAGGCTTCCTGCAAGAATGATGGTGTGCTGATAGAGAAATTAAATCAATGTGCAGAAATAATTATTGAACTGATTTCTGAGGAGCTGCATTACTGAAAACTCCACCTGAGGGATGGATACTGGAGCTGAAGGAGATTCCTACACAGTCCTCTGGTGTCTTTTGATGAGTGACACAAATGAATGCAGACTGTTGATGATCTCCCTGCACTTTCTGGTACTCCTACAATGATTTCCCTCAATCCTCAGCACAGATCAATGTATCTGAGCACATCCACTGCCTAAATTAAGACTTTCAGGACATTTAAAAATTCTCAGAAGCATAGTCACAGAATGCTAAAAAGGTGTGACTGATTAAGCACTGGCAGAATAAGGCTTTTAATCAAGAAAGAAATCTAGAAAAATTACAAATGCAGTAAAAGCAAAACTCTTCCCTCACTTTGCACATCAGCTTGAAGGCAGGGCTTCAGCCTTTGGGAACTGTGACTGGCATCACAGGCAGTTCTTCCCTTCAGCCCAGTCTTGCTGCCTGTGATAATCCAGCACTAGAAATGCTGACTCTGTCTCTCAAAAATGTTTTGGGGATGTTCAGCTTCAGATGATTCTTCAGGACTCACCTGCCTGACAAACTGAGGCCAGGAATGCTGAGTCCCCAGAGTTTGGCAAGTCAGTCTGGTGTGCACTGAACAGCTCTTAACAGGGTTTGGGCACTGCCACAGTACCACCAAAACCACTTTAGTGGTTTTGACATCCAATTTCCTCACAGTCTCATGACATTGTAAGAAGTCGTTAAGTGTTTGCATAATACCAACAATTTATATTTATATCTCCACAATTTCACACATTCCTTACAATTCCATTCTCATGCTTGTGACAAAATATGTTGAAATTTCCGAACAATAAACCTTCTGTTTTTCACCAATGGGGAAACCTAATCAAGAAGATACTGAGCTTCCCTGAATGCTCAAAGTAATCAGCAACAAAGCTCAGCTCCTGGAGAACAGGCTGTGGAGATAAATGTGCCTTCTGATGTTAGAAGAGATTCTTGGATTAAGATTTTTCATCTGTAAAAGGGGTAATGACAATCAACTTCTCTTCAATGTGCTCTGGGAGCGGCTGAAATATCTGCTATAAAACAGCCAGGCATTATTTATTTACTTTTAGGTTACACTAAAGAAAAAAACTTCTAAAATCAACACAAATGACAGATTTGAGTTAGAGATTCTACTTTTTCTGATGCTGTGAACTGAATAAAGATAGAATAGAGTATGCTAAGATAATAATGAAAATTTTTAAAAATTTATTAAAAACTTTTCATGTATCTTTTGCGTTTCCTTTATATGACTTGAAAATGAATGTTTTTCTACTATAATGTAGATCAAATATCTGAATCCTGAACTATTTCAGAGCAGAAATTGTACTCAGTTTTGAACACCCACAGGCACTAAGAAGTGATGCTGTTGTAAGTTATGTGCTATATGTGAATACTCTTACAATTCTGTAATGTGTAATTACTCTGGTTATGCCTTTAGCCCATGATAGACTGAATCTATAAGAGGAGGGGTTTTGTTCTATGTTTAACAAGTAACATGAAGAGCAGTAAATTACACAGTAATTTAGGAAAGTAGATGTAAATTGCTGAAGTTTGTCATATTTCTAAAGGAATTCGGTGATCACTTAAAAAACAAGATTAAAATTTTTCAAAACAAAAGGAACAGGAAATCCATTCTCTCCTTCCTTTCGGTCCATACTTCCATACCTAAAGCTACTCCTACAATGAAATCATGTCTGAAAAAGATGCACAAGGACAAGCAGAGCAAGTATTTTTGTCAGGAGTGTTACAGCCCTGTCCTTTAATTATGTGAATGAGGAAACATGGAATTCAGGCTCTGCTTATTCTAATGATCTTAATTCCTCACTCTTTACACTGGCCCATTAATATTTTTTTTATTTTTAGAGATGCGGGATGTCAATAATTTATTTATTTGGATTCTTACAGAAATCTAGTACCTTGCACAAAATGGTTAGCAAGAGAATTAGAGGGAGCTAAAACAATCAAGCACCCAGAGAGTTCCTCCTGCAAGTCCCACTCTTATCCCACGACAATTCCCATTGTCCATCAGAGAAAATGGAAAGGGAGAGGGAGGTTTGAAGAGGGCACACACAAAAACATGACTGTCTTTTCTTATAGCAATGCTATTCTAAATTATTCTTTGAAGAAGAAGATTTAAAGTCTAAGTCAAAAGTTAGTTACTTGTAGTCTTTCAAGGAAAAAAAAAAAGGAAAAAATAAAACCTCCCTCTTATTCAGCAGAAATTTGTGACTAAGCAGCTTCCTCAGATTACCAGAAGTATTTATTTTTGCTCTTTCCTAACAGAAGTGGTTCAGCTATAAAATACTGGTAAACAAGTTGCTGTTTGTACAGTAAACATTTCCCTCATGAGTGCCATCTGACAATATGAAGAAGGAACAGAGAATTTTTATTATGTTTAAGTATCACTTACATCTATTTCAATTTCAGCAGCACCTTTACAAAATTGATTGTTCACTTCAGCTGCAATTCCTTGCCTGAAGTTCAGCAGAAGGACAAACCAGGATCAGCAAGATCCTGATCAGGAGCAACAACATACAATCAAGGAACTCAGGTTCTTATATTCCTGGGATTAGCTGGCAAGATTAATTCTGGATTTAATATTATCTCCTCTACAATTACATTCTTTCCTACAGCTCTAGACAACTGAGGCCACAGCCTTCTATGGATAACTTGCAAAAGGCTGCTTACCTGACAACAGCTGCAAGTCTTACAAATTCTAGAAGTTCAGCTGTTTTTTCCTCTGAAACATTTGCAAACCATTTACAAATTCCTGCAAGGCTGGGTTTCTTGGGTTTTGTTGTTTTTTTGGATTTTTTGTGGGGTTTTTTTGTTGTTTGTTTGCTTTTTGTCATTATTGTTGCTATTGTTTTGATTTTTTTTCCCTGTCCTTTATTCGTTGGGATAAATAGAGGCATTAATTGTCTATCTGCAGCAGCCTAGAATGCTCAGAAGAAATATTGAATTCTGTGCTTTAGTGACTGCTACTCTCTATTCTAATTCAAAAGTGATAAATCTGGTGATAAAAAGAAGAATTTAGGAGCACCTACTGCTTATTTAAATTTTTAATTCCATTTCTAACTAGGATAATGTATTTCAGGAGTCTCCTTTTGCTTTCACAGAGTGAAGAGGGATATTGTGTAGTTACATCACATGATCTCAAAGGTTTCATACTTATCTTTCTTTTTTCCCCCCGTGTATAAAGTTTTTTTACATTTGGCCATGTCATATGAAATACAACTATATTAAGAACAATTAAGTGCTTTCCCGTGCATCAGGATGTATATTGCTGCATAAAAGTAAACCAAACTAATTGCCTAGCTTTGATTGACTGTGTTGCTGTATTTGCTCAGAAAAGGAATGCTCAGTGCCTGCAATATTGTCACTTTAAACCAGACCCAGGGTAATATGTGTTTTTGTATGAGAATAATACATTAAATTAATAACCACATTACAATCACACAGATTTAAAATATTGCTTACCCATGGCACTAAGAGGATTCCTTTCATCTTGAAAGAATATTTAAAAATTAAAATATGATTTCACAAGCATTAATCTGTTTCTTGTGCAGGCCCATAAGGCACATTCTAAGTGCTTTAATGCATCCCTGAGCTCGTGGTTTATATGATGAGATGAGGTTATAATGAGCCACTTCCTAACAATACAATGTACTTGTGTGTTATTGCAATGTATCTTTGCTTGGGAGCAATCTGGAACTCTCATTAAAAAAATAAAACCCAAAAAACTATCAGCAACATAAAATAAAGCAAAACACAAATTTCATACTGTTAGCCTTTGCAGGTTAGCATTTGTATTACATTTGTGTTGTATCTATAGCCTCTGTTATTTAAGCAAAAATTAGTGTCACATGTTCCCTTCAGGATCCTCCCACCAGTGAAGATCTTCTTGAGGGAAAAAATCTCATACTTTACAATATGTGCTGACTTTGGGGCCCTCCCAAGTCTTTGCAGCAATTAAGTGGTGCAGGGGAGACTCCACATACACTTGGTAAGATCTTCAGTGCCTATTTAGGAGCTGTATTAAGGCTTCCCCGAAGTTAAAATGGTTCTGCATTCACAACTATCCACATCTTAGCATAAAAATGCCAGTGTTTTAAAAATCAAAGGTACTAGGAACTACTCAGTGGCCTTGCAGCTACTGTCACATGTAGTGCTGGCACAAATATGGGTCTCTAAACAGTATCCCCTGCTCAAGCACACAGCCACTGTGCTGAGGGACCAGACTGATCTTTTCCTTTGAACTGTTCCACATTCCTACATGTTCTTCAAAGAGAACTGAAAATAGTTTTGATGTAGAAACCCAGAATGGTTCAGGTTGGAATGGTTTTTATTCCACCCCTGCCATGGCAGGGATCCAGGGGCAGCCACAGCTGCTCTGGGCACCCTGTGCCAGGGCCTGCCCACCCTCACAGGGAACAATTCCTCATTCCCAATCTCCCATCCAGCCCTGCCCTCTGGCACTGGGAGCCATTCCCTGTGTCCTGTCCCTCCAGCCCTTGGCAATTGTCTCTCTCCATCTTTGCTGCAGCTCCTTCAGGCCCTGCAGGGCCACCCTGAGCTCAGCCCAAAGCTTCTCCTGTGCAGGTGAACAATCCCAGCTGTGCCAGCCTTTCCTGCCAGCAGAGCTGCTCCATCCTCTGCTCATGCTGGAGCCTCCTCTGGACTTGTTCCAACAATTCCTCTGTTTGGGACCCCAGTGCTGGACACCATATTCCAGGTGTGCTCTAGACACCAGGAAAGATTTGTTTATCTGATTCATTACCCAAAACTTACATTAGGAAACATGGTATTGCACAGCTAGCAGCATTTAATGCTTTTTTGGTTGGGGTTTTTTTTTTTTGGTTTTTTTTGTTTGTTTTTTGGGGGGGGGGTTTGTGGGTTTTTTGTTTTTTTTTTTTTTTTTTGTTTTGTTTTTGGGGTTTTTTTTTTGTTGTTGGGGGTTATTTTATTTTTCGTTTTATTTTAATTTTGGTAGGGTTTTTTGTTATTGTTGTTTTGTTTGTTTATTTCTGAGGAAAAACACAAAATTTGGATCATTCTAGAACAAGAACATTTTATACTAAATTACAGTAATTCTTCCATAAAAAATTATTTTCAAGTACTCTTTCTATACCAGAATAAATAACTTACATAATTATGTGTCATTGAGCAGGACATGTGAAACATAACTTAATGTTTGCTATTAATATGAAATTTTTTGTATCCTGAGTCTTATTTGAAAGAGGCTTACAGATATTATCACTGCCACTCTTCCCTGAAAGGACCAAGTCAGTAAAGACAAAGAAACAGGCTAAGAAGTGCAAAAGAAGGTAGGAGTCAATTCTTTCCATCTCTAATGCCACCTGCCATCAATGCAGGAGCACATCTGTGAAACTGCCCTTGTGGAAGCCCCACACCCTCCCACAGCTCTACCACCTGCAGAACAGCAATTGTGGTCTCTGCTTGATATTTGCCTGCAGAGGGGCTGGAGCAGTGCAGGGTTCATGCAAAGTTACAAGGTGAAGACAGATATTCATCCAAAGAGGTTACACTGAAATTTGACAGAAACTCTTGCTAGAAATTTTCCTGACCTCAGCACAAAGTGCCCAATTTGTGCTGTGGGTTTCCAGCCCTGCACAAGGATTCACACCCACAGCACCTGCTCGGGATCTCCCATGAGAGTTTCTGAAATAGTGAGGGGATGCTTTCAGCTCTAGAAATAGAAAGACTCCAGGAATATTTGTTTTTCACTTTACATTTCCCATTCCTGATGGCACCCATGCTACACAGGCTGCAGATACTCAGAGTAAGTCTGTTAGGAAAGTCTGGCTCCCTACCAGATGCAGCCTCTACTTGCTGCTGGCTTTCCTAAATTCTCAATCCATTTGCAGATGGTGACTGAATCCTTATCACTGCCACTGCTTCCAGCTTCATATATTTAAATATATGGAATTTAAGGTCAGATCACACACATCATACAGTGAGGGGGTACAAAACCCTCCCCTTCCCAAAGGGGCATCTGAGCAACAGGCTGCATTTGATTTGCTGCTCCTCTTCTCTGAAGAGCACAAACACCTCAGTCAAAGCACCAGAAACACCCTCTTCCTTTTCCCCTCTGAGAAAAGGAGAGGAGAAAGAGAGGAACTGAGCATGCAGAGGTCTCCTGGGTTCCAGGAGATGAGCAGCCTCAGGAAACAGCAGATTTCCTTCTCTCACACACTCTGGGAGATGGGCTGGGTGGAAGCACAGCAAATCCAATGCACGGCTCTGGAAAAAGCCACTGGGCACAATCAAAGCTGCATTTTCTTCACAATCACACCAGTTGCTTGTCCAGTAGATTCTCATCAAGAATTAAACCTAAATATAGCATTGCCTTCTGAGTAAAGACCATATTAAAGTATTTGAAATGTCAAACATGTAAAATAATTATAGCATCATGTTGATTACATATTTATAAGTCTCCTTTTCAAAAGTGCAAAGAAATCATGCAGCAAGCCTCTCCAGACTTGTACTAACAAGCTAAAACTAAGATTGTAGCACCATCTACTGATTTAATTCTTACTTAAATGACAATGCCGTCTTCCCATTTGAAGCCAAAAAGAATACTGCAGGCAGAAAACAAATTCATAATCCTACTGAACCTGGCTTTACAATAGGAGAAAAACACCTCCCAGATGGCAAGAGTGGTTTTGTTTGGGAGTACATGGCTTGCACACAGCCCATGGGCTATTCATTAAAATAAAACCAGAGGGGCACAGAATTCAAGTCAGTGAGAGCCAGCAGTTATTGATGCACCAGCATGAACACTTTAGAGTCCAGACAGAGATGTGTAAAAGTAAGACAGCAAGATTTTAAAAACCCACAACTTACAAAACAAGGAAAACAAAACCCAAAAATCATTTTTAAAAAAAATTGAAAATGTACCCAAGAAAATACACACCCAAAAAACCTCATGCAGGGTGCAGCAAAGTACATTTAAGATCATTATTAGCTACTTTTGCATTCTTAACCACTCCTTTCTATCTCTACTTGATTCTTACATTAATTCTTAATTTTTTTTTAATTTCTGAAGCATTCCAAAGGGACTTGAGCACTATATCCTTAAACTCTAAATTATCTCTCTTTTGATTCTCTAAGTCTGGCAAGCATAAGGAAATAATTCACAGTAATAATCATTTGCCAGTAATGTTCAAAGAGAACCTAATTTTGGCCTGAAAGCAACAAGTCAAAAGACACATCTGGAGTTCCCTATGTTGTGCTGTTGGGGTTTTAAATACAGGATACATACAGAGAATAAGCCTATATTGGGTATCGGTGGCATTGTTTTTATCCTAGATTTTTTTTTTTGTGCAAATATTGTGTTGATGAAAAGAATTAGATTATAATTGTCCCTAAATAACAGACAAGAGAAGCCCTGATGGTATTCACACCATGCAAAAGAGCAACAACAAAGATAGATAGATAGATAGATAGATAGATAGATAGATAGATAGATAGATAGATAGATAGATATATCTTGGGTGAAAAGTTACATTTGATAGAACTAAAATCTATGGTAAATAATGCTAGTGGAAGATACTTAATAGTAATAGGTCATGGCTTGGGGAATACTTTACAGCATGTGTAAGAAAGTGAAATTTTTGTAAGAGAGCACACTTTTTGATCCTGGTTTTTCCATTTCCTAAATTCATGTAGATTAATTTATATGAATACAGATTTAGGTCTTTATTAGTGGTGTTTGATTCCCTGTGCCTTCATATTTTGATTGTAGTGAAAAATTTGTTTGTTTAATAAAACAACCAAAATACCATTGAAGAATACCAAGTTACAATAAAAAAAAATTTAAAAGTTAATTTTGAATCTCTACACTTTAACCAGAATGCAATTTTAAAATTAAGCTGGAAATATTAAGTATTAATCTGCAAGATTTGCCTCTAAGCATGATTTTGTTCTTACTTTTTTTAATTCCCTCTTAAAAAGAATTGCCCAACACTGGCCTAAACCCAAATCAACAAAATTGCTAGTTAAAAATAGATTTTTTAAAAATAAATAGTCATGGTCTATTTAAGTAATGAAGAAAAAGGAACAACACGTGTTTTGACTTTTTTACAACTCAGAACTCTTTCAAAGGGTGCAGAGCACAAGTTATCTATTACTGTAGTGTAGGAGGTAGACAAGTAATGACACAAGAAAAAAAACCACTATTTGAATCATTGCTCTCAAATTCATTGTGTTCTCAAAAATACTGGATTTGGGGGGTTTTGATTTCTTTTCTGGGGTTCTTTTTAAGAAGGAACTTTTTGAATCTACAACATTCATAGGTGTTTCTGATGAATTCAGCAAAGCACCCATGTCTTGTCAGTGAACTGACAAGGAATGAGCTCGGTGAGGGACAGCAGAGAACTCCACAAGCCAGACATCTCCAGATCCTGCCAAGGCAGACAAGGGGAGCAGCACCACAGGTCACACTCACAGCCAAAGGCAGCTGCAAACAAAGCTGTGCAAACAAAACCTTCCAGGCTGTGCACTGGACTGTGGAGAGGAGCTGTGAACTCAGAACTGCTCTGTAACAACTCAAAATCGAAATGAATTTTAGGAAAAGTGTGCCAGACTTTCCCCTCCCCCGTGTACTGCTCCCGGGAGCTGTAAAACAATACAAATGCAATTTGCACTTGAACCAGATGTTTCAACCTGAGGCAATGGGAAATTATTTCCTATTCCTTAGCACTCCACTAATGGACTCACGACACTGCAGAGCTTTTCTGAAGTGCCACAGGTAGACAAATTTGGCTGAAGAAAAATGTGTGCTTTTTACAGCAGCTGTAAAGCATCTCCTTGGACAGAAATGAAGGAAATTCCCAGAATCACAGGATGGTTTGGGTTGGAAGGGATCTTAAAGCTCACCCAGTGTCACCCTTGCCATGGGCAGGGACACCTTCCACCTTCCCACCATCCCAGGGTCTCCAAGCCCTGTCCAGCCTGGCCTTGGACACTTCTAGGAATCCAGGGATAGCCACAGCTTCTGTATGATCCTATATGAAGTTCTGTGCTAAAAATCACTGCTCTTTTGGCAGGTTATCAAACTACTGACGCAGAAAGAATAGTCTTTCACTTTTTCAATCTGACCTGTGTCCAAAAGCTGCCATGGTGAGGCAGGTTTAGCCCCAGCCACTGAAGTCCATCTTTTTTCCCACCAGTTTTCTCTTTAAGGTGTTTCTCTGCCCTTGTTTTACCTTATTCATAAGAGTTAGGAAAAGACAGGCTAAACATTTCAGTACTCACATCTCTTTAAATTAAAAAGCAATTTAAAAAAAACTAAATTCAAAAGTGTGCCTGGACTATGCATGGCAGCAGCTGGCTATAGCTATAGATATTAATACATCCTTTTTAAATTCTCTGAATAAGCACGACAGACTTTCATTTACATTATTATCTTTAATGCTAACTTTAGACCTTAGTTATAATGGCTTCATGGAGACTTGCAAAACTTCTTTCCTCTAAGAGCTTTTACATGTGGTGTTTCATTCTTTTCTCCAGTTGCTTTTTTGGTTGCAAATGCCATGACCCCCCATGATCCTGCACAGAACACTTCTCATGTACCTCATGACAAGTGTAACAATGCAGGCTGCCAGTTCCACTGCACTCCAGAGTCACAAGAGCACACCAAAGGAATTTTATATGTGCTACCTACAGCATTTCCCTGTGTGATTGAAGTGGTACCCAGCTCTGAAATACCAATAGTCTTGAGAGGTCGTGTCACTGATAAAATAATGAGCTGCAGGTTTCTTCTTCTACAGGTGTGCTTCAGGACTAAAACATCAAAAATTATGAAATCATGTTGTAGGAATAAATTAAGAAGGTTCATTACTTTCTAATGATTCATTTATTTACCATCAGCATTTCAAATTCCACTCCTCTGCTAACTACAACAGTCATAGTTTGTTTCCTTTATCCCTCCCACTGCGAAGTTACTCAGATCATCCCTCATGTTTCCAGCAACTACAAAGAAACATGTGCACTTCTGCTCTTATGGTGGAAAAAATGCATTCCCTGTGCACTTCCTGAATCTCACTGCCTGCTGTGCCCCAGCAACCTGAGCCTTACAGCTCATATGCTGAGGAACTTCCATTACAATTACATCAGTGATGGTGGGGTGGTTCCCCATCCTGCTGGCACCCAGTGAGGTTCTCCAGGGACCACTACTGGACCCAGTCCTGTTGTGTCTTTATGGATGATCTGGATGAAGGAACTGGGGGAATCCTCGGGCAGTTTGCAAATAAAATCGTGTTGGGTGGGAGTGTGGATCTGCTGCAGGGCAGGAAGGCTCTGCAGAGGGATCTGGACAGGCTGGATCCATGGGCTGAGGGACAACAGGGCCAAGTGCCAGGTCCTGCCCTGGGGTCACCCCAACCCCATGGAGCTGGGCTGGGGCAGAGGGGCTGGAGAGCTGCTGGTGGCAAAGGCCCTGGGGGTGCTGGTGACAGGGGCTGGACACAAAGCCAGGTGTGCCAGAGGCCGGTGGCACCTGGGCTGTGCCAGCCCTGGGGTGGCAGCAGGCCCAGGGCAGGGCCCGGCCCCTGGGCTGGCCCTGCTGAGGCACCTCGAGGGCTGTGGCCAGGGCTGGGCCTGTCATGGCCAGAGAGCCCTGGAGGGGCTGGAGCGTGTCCAGGGCAGGGAACGCAGCTGGGAAGGGGCTGGAGGCCCAGGAGGGGCTGAGGCAGCTGCAAAGGGGCTCAGCCTGGAGAAATGGAGGCTCGGGGGCCCTTCTGGCTCTGCACAACTCCCTGCCAGGAGGGGACAGCCGGGGGTCGGGCTGTGCTCCCAGGAACAGGCACAGGAGCAGAGGGAACGGCCCCAGGCTGGGCCAGGGCAGGCTCAGGGTGGGCTCCAGCAGGAATTTCCCCATGGAAAGGCTGCTCAGGCCTTGGCAGGGGCTGCCCAGGGAGCTTGGCAGTGCCCATCCCTGCAGGTGTCCCAGGAAGGGCTGGAGGTAGCACTCAGGGCTCTGGGCTGGGGACAAGGTGGGCATCGGGCACAGCTGGGACTCCACGGGCTGGGAGGGATTTCCCAACCCCAGTGGTTCTATGAGTCCTCCACCAGCTTGAATGAGCTCCTCACGTGGATCTACAACATTTGACAAATTTCAGTTTCTCAAATTAGAATTTGTGCCTCTAGTATTCTGTTAAAAAAATCATACCCTGAATTCCTGTAGAATTTTTTTCTAATGTTGGGCATTCCTCCTGTTGCACGGGAAAATACCAGACTCATTATAGGTCATAGATCATTTCCCCAGGAAACATTTTGAATTTCTCTGTGGAACTTTTGGAAAAAATAGAGGATGGCAGTGTTTTTATTTTGTTCTAAGCATAACAGACTTGTTCTAGGGAAAGGTTCTTGACATTTGGAATGAGTTCTGAGACTTGGAGAGCGAGCTCAGCTCGGCAAGTGATAAGCTGAGTGGCAATAATAGATTAAAAGGTATAGGAAGAATATGATTTGAACCAGCCTTGAAAAGCATTTTAAGACAGCCATGAAGAAGCATGAATTTTAAATCAGAGAGGTGAGGGAAGCAGCATGGCTCTTTCCTATATGACAAGATAGTTTAAGCTTTTTTTTGCCTTTTCTAAAAGATGGCTACAAGTGAGAGGGAAATATGTCACACTGGCTTGGCCAAAAGGCAGCCTCCAGAGGAAAAAAGTCTTATTTTTTAAATGTTTCTCACAACAGCATTAACTTGGTCACTGATATCTCCTTTAAAAATGAATAAAAATCATGAAGTGCAAGTCCCCGTAACTATTCCTGATCTCAAGGTATTTTCTTACCACATTCAAGGTAATGTGGGTAAGAAAAAAATCCCATTTCATACTGGGAAGAAATTTGTCCACATTTGCCAATTTTTGAAAAAAACAGTCAACTATAACTAACAGTCAAGCCTATTAACTGGATAGAAAGTTCTAAGGAGTCAACTTTTATTCACACCAGTTGATAGGGACAATGTTTTTGTCATGTTACGTGAATTGCCAGGCACCAACAAAATCATCTCACTCTTTCAACTCAAGTCAGATACTGTGTCACCATAAATTGACCCAAATTAACTATTTCATCAAAAACCAAGTCAGCTGCAATAGATCTAAAAATAAATGTGGTGGGTTTTCCCCCCCCCTCAGTCTGAAAGGAAGCAATTTCAGTGAAAACAAGGGAAGTTGAAAAAGCCTATATAAACTTAAATGAAGACAGTTAAACTTCTTTTCACATCTGCGAAATAAGTTTAACAAATTACTCCATTCATTTCCACGATGAATGGCTCCTCATGTGCCAGCTCTTTATTGCATCTAGCAAGGAAGAATACAGCTTTTACACGCTTCTGCAGTTGTTTTTGCCTTCCCTTTTATTCTGATGCTTAGTATCCATATTTTCAGTGGAAAAATGTGACAGCTATCATACGCCAAAGAAGTGATAATTAGTCTTATATGACTGTCTTTATGTTGTCTTGGCTTTTCTAAACTCGTTTTCACACAATTACCTAATCCACTGTTATACAGCCTCTCTCAAAATGAGAGCTGGGTTTTTTTTTTCCATTTAAGCACAGGATTAAAAGGATTTTTCCAGTTTTTAAAGATTCATACATTTTAGAAAGACTGTAATAAGGTCAGACCAGACAGATTTAATTCTTGCTTTCTGGTGGATAAGAAAAAAGAAACCAGGATGCAGATAAGTATTCTAATCTAAGTATAAACCTAAATTTCCAAACACTTGCCTCAACTTCACCTTAATAGTATTTTAAAGATTATATAAGCTAAGGAAAGACATTCCAAAACTGCTGGAAAATTCAACACAGCTACTTACAGAGTATCTGGCAACCAACAAAGCAATAACTCACCAATTATTCTTTCCTAACTTTTCAATTTGGAAATAGCTGGAGATATTTGATGCAGCTTTACCTCACTTGAGGGTGGAATTGAAAGCAGCCTAACAGGACTCTTTAAGGGCTGGATTAACCAGGTTGTATGTGTGAATTTCAAAGCTTCAAATCTCTGAGTAGATTTAAGTACAACTGAATTCTATATCTATCTACCTGAAACTTTTAAGGAACAGATTTCTATACGTTTATTTCAATAAAATTCCATGGAGGAAAAAAACTCTCATTGAAGGCAAACACCCCCAGGAACATATACAAAGGCAAGAGACAGCAAGAAGCCAAAACAAAGCCAAGCTGGAGCCACTAAGACAGGTGTCAGGAGCACAGCCAGGCTCCTGTGCTCAGAGCTCACCAGTAGAGACTTCACCAGGTGTATCCCATTATTCAAACAAGCTCTGCCCACCCTACTGTCCCTGAATGCAGCACTAACCCTGGGCACTAAGCCCCAGTTGCCTTCTCACCCTGCCCACCAAATATCCCAAGCTGGAAGGGAGCCACAGGGATCTTTGATCCAACTCCTGTCCTTGCACAGACACCCCAACAACCCCATCCTGTGCATCCCTGGGAGCATTGTCCAAATGCTAAGTAATAAACAAAACACCCATTTTCAATTTTCTGGATGATTATTCTACCTGTTGCATTATAGACTTACCTAAGTGAAGAATTTAGCAGGTGGCTGCTGCTACTTATTCCTCCACAAGGCACTAATTCAAAGAACCCATAAATAATTTTTTTTTTTTTATGCCTAATCAACAGGGCTTAGTCAGAGAATACTTATTGAACTGGGCTGTACCGGGAGGCTAGCTGGAACAATTAATGGATTCCAGAATTTGGATTAAATTTTTGCATGATGAGCACTGAACTGCTCAAAACCTGCTGAATTTAAGGCATGCACAGAACAAGAGCTCTGCACATCAAGAGAGCTTTAAGCACTATACAACAGCTGATCATGATAATTCCACACACGTTTCTGTGATCCTTTACTGAATCTGGTCCACAGACACTGAAATCCTGCTCCTGCATCCCTTTAAGCAAAAGAACACAAATGTATCTTCACAAGTTCAAAAATGATGACTTCATGGTGTCATGCAAAGGAGATTTTATTCTCTATGTCAATACATTCCTTCTGCATGACTGGCCAAGCAATCCCTACATTCTGTGGTGCGGTCCACTTTTCAAGATCTCTTTCTCCTATGAAGGACCTTAATATGATCCAACTCATGTAAGCCAACTGGACATAGCACAGTAAATTAAAGCAAGGTTAAAAAACAAGATCCCACTTAATATTTCTTTAATGGCTGCCACTGAATGGAGTTTTCTGCATCATGACCAGGTTGAAGTCAGTATTTAAATTAATTATGACAGCCATATAAATTAGACATAAGAGACTTCTAAAGCTAATTAGAGTCTGAGAGTTTTAATTTGATGTCTGTCTCAGTGTAATATCTGCTTTATGGATTAAATTAATAAAATTAAGACTGCATCATTATAAATTTCCACTTTCATAGTTCCCTACGTTTTACAATTACATGCCATATTTGAATGATAATTGAATGAAACAAAATCATTACATTCTTGTCTGTTTTTCCAAAGACTTAAAAATAATATTCCCTATTTTCTTCCATTCACAAAAGTCATAGCTGCTGTAGTGATGCCAGTCCAAAGATCAGTGCACAGCAAGGGTCAGCTTTAATACAGGAGTATCTGTACACTGTTCTCACTGTTCCAGCAATAACAAAACTTGTAGCTTTTGCCTTTATCAGATTTCAGCAAATAGCTATATGACCATGATTGTTGTGTGAAAGAAAAAATTATAAATGAGTTGTTTTCCTATCAACAAAACCCACATCCAATCTCTGAAGAGGGAAAAAGCAGGTTCCCCTTCATGGTCAGAATTGGTACAGAAGGCTGTGCCCTAGCAAAGCCTTGTTCAGTGCTGGATCAGGAATTCCTAGTACCTGAAAGGTAAGTTAATATCTGCTTTTCTCTTATTCTTAACTGCTTTACTTTCAGGAAACAGCATTTTAAATATGCCATTCTGGTGACATTCTTGGTGGGATAATAAGGAACCAACAGTTTCTGGTATGAAAGAGTTACTGAGTTGTATTTTATGGCAAAACACAGAATGGTTTGGGTTGGGAGGACTTTAAAGCCCATCCAGTGCCACCCCTGCCATGGCAGGGACACCTTGCACTGTCCCAGGCTGCTCCCAGCCCCAGTGTCCAGCCTGGCCTTGGCCACTGCCAGGGATCCAGGGGCAGCCACAGCTGCTCTGGGCACCCTGTGCCAGGGCCTGCCCACCCTCACAGGGAACAATTCCTCATTCCCAATCTCCCATCCAGCCCTGCCCTCTGGCACTGGGAGCCATTCCCTGTGTCCTGTCCCTCCAGCCCTTGGCAATTGTCTCTCTCCATCTTTGCTGCAGCTCCTTCAGGCCCTGCAGGGCCACACTGAGGTCACACACTGTCTTAGGTTGCAAATGCAAGATGTGGCTGGCTGTGTGCTCTGTCACCATCTGACAGAGCTGGGGCAGTTCTCTCCTATTCCTTGGCAGTTTTCTTTATCTCCCACAGCCAATCCTCCCTCCAGGAGATCTCTGCTGTCCATGGCCACTGAGTGTCCCTGCATGGCTGATCAAATTCCAGCATCCCATGGGGAGATGCTGTGCCCAGGGCAGGAGCCAAGCATTCCTACCTGGATACAATCTGAGCCTGGAACAGCACAGCAGCCTTTGCCCACTGCATTCCCAGAGGAGCAGCTTTCTCCTGCCCTGCATTCCCAGAGGAAGAGCAGGCCCATCTCCAGCAGCCCTGGAGCTCCAGAGGAAAACTGCAGCCTTGTGCAGGATCCCTGCTCCAGCAGAAGCACAGCTGGCACTGCAGGAGGGCTGAGCCCCCATGGGATGGGACTGTGCCACCACCCTGACCCACAGGGGGCCAGGGCATGTTCTGACTCTGGCAGTGTTGTTTACTATTACTGCAATTTTTTTTTTTCCCTAATAAAGAACTGTTATTCCTACTCCCATTTTTGCCTGAGAGCCCCCTAATTTCAGAATTATAATAATTCAGAGGAAGGGTTTACATTTTGCATTTCAGGGGAGGCTTCTGCCTTCCTTAGCAGACACCTGACTTTTCAAACCAAGACAAGCCCAAAGCTTCTCCTGTGCAGGTGAACAATCCCAGCTGTGCCAGCCTTTGCTCCCAGCAGAGCTGCTCCATCCCCTGCTCCTCCTGGAGCCTCCTCTGGACTCTCTGAGCAGCTCCAGGTCCCTCCTGTGCTGCCCAGACTGGGGCAGCTCTGCAGCTGGGCTCTGGCTGAGGGCCAGAGGGGCAGAATCCCCTCCCCTGCTGCCCACGCTGGGCCCAGCCCAGGGCAGGGCTTTGGGATCCCAGCACACACTAGCAGCTCAAGCAGACCAACCTGTCAGAACCTGTGGTTCTGAACCAGCATTTCTGATTCAGACAGCTTGCAATAACAGGAAATAAGTAACAATTATAATTAAGCAAAAAAACTTTGGGTCCATTCCTTAATTTGGCAGGAAGGACTCAAGTTTCATTAATTTATATATATTAAGAAAATTCTCCTTTGCCTCCTGTTGTTCAGGGGCTCTGTGTGCACGCTGTCCATGTCACACTGTGTCATTTAAGCAGCTATACCTCCATTTGATGTACTCGCATGCTGATAGGACATCAAAAACCTGACATATTAAGCATTACAGTTGCTGATATCATAAACAAATTGAGATTATCCTCTGCCATCAACAACACACATCGCATACATATCACAGCTCAGTGTTTTGAAGTAGAACTTTAGGATATTCTGTGGAAAACATACTTCAAGTGAAAAAAACATTATACTTTTAAATGGGGACATAACATCTATGACAAAGGATCATAATCTCAGGTTGAAGATTTGCTTTTGACATTTGTATTTTCATAAGCAATTAAAATTTAATTTGGCCTATGATGAAAAGCAAATCCTTTTATCCCATACTGCAGTCACAAGGGGAACATATTGCATTGGAAAGCAGCACTGTAGCTTAAGGTTTCATATTTGACATTTGTGACATCGTGAAAAAAATTAATTAACAGATAGGAAAGTTTATGCACACTCCAATCATCTTTAAACTTTCCTACCTATTAACTAAATGTGATGTCACTGATATTTTAATATACAAGCTATCAGTTCAGATTTAGAGCATTATTTAAAGTAAAGGCTATCTGTTTATCTAAAAACCTTTGGCATCTTATCTTAGCGACTAAATGCAAAACAATATTGCTGGAGGCAGTGGATGAAGGAGAAATACAGAAGACAATTTAAATTCAGTTTTTGAAAAATACTGAAGAACTACACACCCTGACTGGAGATCTCAGTATTTACTGTTCATTATCTCTGGTTATCATTCTTCCATATTGAGCATTCTGTTCATGCTTTTTCTCAAAGTAAGACTTTACAAATCCATAAGAACATGAGGGAGTTGCCCCCTTTTTGAAATGAACAGAAACTGCATCAGAAATATTCTAGAAATCAGCATCTCCAGCAATTCATGAGAGCAGCCAATTTCACCTGCATGAAACTATCCATATTCATGATTTTGTGGCATCACACAAGCAACAATGTGGACACAGAGAGCAACAACAAGCTGATTGAGGTTCATGGAATGAACAGTGCACAGGACTAAAATCCCCCATTTAAGCAAACACCTTTAAGCATGGCTCAGAAGTATTGTTAGTATTTCCTTCAGGCTTTAAGACATTCCTAGTTTCCTTCTGCTATTTTTATTTTTAACTACCACTTATGAAATAAAACCTGGAGGTTTCAGGCATATGCTCCAAGAAAAATCAGCTGTGGACTGGAGTAATGCCAAGCTCATTTCCCAGCTAGACCCTGCCATGACTTAGCATTCCATGTGCTCCTGAAACACTCCCAATAATGGAGCTTCAGATTGTTTTGGGGGAGAGAGAATCCTCCAATAATTAAGAGTTGATCTGCTGCATCTTAACTATAAATCAGAGTGTAATTCCCCACTTTGGAATACAGTCATATCTGGCACAAAGAAGGTAAAATCTTTTAGATGCCCCATTAGTGAAATACGAAAACTCCAGAGAAAGTAGTGCCTAGAGTGAGCACTAGAGCTGAGAGCTGAGCATGCTTAGCCTTCCAAAGATGCCTTTTGCATGGCTCTGCAATTTTTTTTATTTCCTTGTGAGTGGATCCCAGTTAACTCTGTCTGGGGTTCTTTCAAATATCAGCTCATGCTACAGGTGGATCTTTATTCACTTTGTGTGGCCATCTCTGGACCAGCACTGGTTTGCAGCTCGGAGGATCTGTGCAGGTTATGTCCATTGCACCCAGGTTCATTAGAAGCATCACTAACTTTAATTACCAAGAACTCAATTGGTTTGGTTGTCATCTGTAATTCCATATGTAGCCCACTGTAATTTGAAATTACTTAATACCCATTTGTACAAGGGCACTGCCATAAATCTCAACAAGAGTGATATGCTCTGACATAAAAACACATTTAACACAGCAGATCCAAACACAAAAATCACTGCATTGTTTTAAAATACAATTTGGGATATTTTGCTTACTATACCAAATAAAAATGTTATAAAGTGATAATTGGCCAAGAATTTGTCAAGCTCTTAAAATTATATAGAACTTAAGGAAAAGTAATCTCTGTCTTTATACACAGATGACAGGAGTTATAGCTGTTCTTATCACTCTGCTGCAATAGGCAAAGCAATAAAATTCTCAATAATAATCATAGACTAACAGCCATATTCATGTAAAATAAAAGTATTTTTCCTCATTTTAAATGCTATTAGCCACATTTGAAGGCATTATGTTCTGATATCATTTTTCCATTTCACTAAATGACAGCTATTAAATGCAATGGCAACTGCATGACAGGGATATTTTTTATTACTTCAAAAGGAAGAAAAGGATTAAAATGAGTTTATTCAAAAGTGTGATTTGTCAATTTTTTCTTATCAAGGGCTGTGTGGGACAGCTTTAAACCTAAACACTGTGATCTGACCTCCTATTTGAATAAGTTAATGTGATCCAGTGTTCTTAGAAAAGTAGTGAAACCTATCTTTTATATGCAGAAGTCCCAGGAGGAATTTATGCTTTTATACGGTCAGCTGCAAGGTGCCATTTCCTTTTCATCATTCCTGCTTTTATCATATTGTACTTCTTGACAGCTTAGAGGTTCTTTTTAGAATCTGGTGGATGAGCGACTATATAGAGACATTTTTTGTATGACGGATTTCTTTCCAGCCTCCAAGGCTTTACAGTCAAACAGAATTCTGCTGCCAGAAATCCCTCTCTTGTATTCAAGAGGGACTAATCACCATATTTGATAGAGCAAGCATCTTACCTAAACATCAAATAGAACTATAAATTACCTCCTCAGAGCATTAGAGAAGGATTTTACACACATCAGGTTCTTGCATTATACATCCTAGGAACAGTAGTGAAAATCATTTCATATATGTATGTCCACAGAGAGAGGTAACATCTAGCTGGACAAAATATGGCTCATTAGGGATTTCCTTGGCAGGATTATCCTCCTCCCAGCAGCTCTTTCTCACAGGAGATCCTACACAGTGCACAACTGCCATTTTTTAGTGTTCTCTGTATGTATTCTCCCACTTGCTTACACTAATTTGCATTTGAAAGCATATATAAAAAGTCGTGGTGATTAAAACCCAGTATATTAATCAGAAAAATTAAATCCAAAAGTATACATTAATTTAGTATCTTTTGTAAACCACTGTTTTAAAGTTCTGGCATCTCTTGGGTGTCCTCCTGTAGAAGCTTATTTCCTCTAGGGTAGAAATTCTCAAGGCTTCAAGACAGGAGCTAAAAGTTTTGCAGGCCAACATTCTCAGCTAACCTGGAGCAACTCTAACTTGTACAAAACAAACCAAATTTCTACTGGCTGCAAATGTCATTCAGCTGAAAGCTCATAAATCAAATAATTGCATGGATTAATATTGGAACTTGAATATAAAAAGCAACCAGAGACAGAAGCATTGAAAGCTGAGTCTCTCAAAATGAACTCTTAACAGCTATGGATAAACTTTATCTTTTAAAATGTCATAATTTTAACACTGCAAAATGCAAACTGTTCCATCTTTTGTATGCCATGAAAGTATTTTGGTATAGAACCATACTGGCACAAACAGCTACTCCAGTTACCTCAAGTGATGAAAAACTAGAGTGGAATTATATCAGAAATCCTCAGGGGCAATACCTTTACCCATTTCTTCTGCTACTAAACTGCTATTACATATCCAGAGTTATGGTATCAACAACAGACAGACTTTCCTTGGACATCTTTACTACTCAGGACTGCAGATTAATATTTTATGCTCAAGTTTTACCTAAAAATATGGTCTATTTCTTACTCTGGGGTAGACACATGGGAGCTGAAAACAGTTCCACTGACTCCAATTCTGCTAATTTGCTTTGAACCAGAGAAGAACTGCACAGTTCCTAAATTCCTCTATTTAAAAAGAGCAGAAATGTGATGAGAACACAAGGGTTGAGATCCGTTGTTATCATACATCGTGATTCCTTTGCTGCTCTGAGTCTGCCTTGGTCCCATGTGCAGGAGACATTTCAAACAATAAATCACTGAACAGCACCACTGAGAGGGAAACCCTCCCAGGCATCCCAGCCCTGCACTGCGAGCCCATTTCTGTGTCTCCATGGGTTTGCTGTGAAAACAAGACATGAAGAGGTCACAAAGGCTGCCTTTGGCTAGGGATTGTCAGAGGAAAGATTTCAAGCACACTTGCTTTACCATTTATCTCAATGCCAGGCCAGCTGCAAACACCTGTTTACACAAAAGCTGTTAAATTGCTGAAACGCTCCTGACTAGTTTAAACTGCTGGTTTTTCTGCATTTCACATTTCTAATTTAAAGGCATTTTCTCTGGAGCCCTCACATCCACAACTCAGCAGCCAGTCTCAGGTTTACTGCATGCAGTGACATAAAACAACATAATCAGGCTGTTCAAGATAACAAAGAACATTACCTGAGCACATGAATTTTTTGCCAGCCAAAAGCAAACCCCTGTGCAGAAAGCCAATTAAATACCTTACTGAACATTTGATTTAAAAAAAAAGATTAAAAAATTAAAATATAGATTACACTGACAGAAGTTACAGTAACTAATTGCTGAAAATGGAGGGGAATTTCACAAAGACATCTTTTTTCCTTCTAAGAAGCTATTTAAAGTACTTTTCCATAATACATAGTTTTCTTGTCCTTTATTGTGTACTTGAGCAAGCAAATTTTCTTGATCAGCTAAAGGAAAAGGACAACTCCAAAGATTTCAAAGCTTGTGTATTCCATTACTGAAGAGTTGCACAGGTTTGTGCGCCTACACAGACAGGGGCACAATGCAGGTGGTCCTTAGAATTCCTTTATTGAGTGATGCAGTCATCAAAAAGTCAAGTAATATTTCATATATTGCTACACCACACATCATGAGGATGGAGCAGCTCTGCTGGGAGGAAAGGCTGGCACAACTGGGATTGTTCACCTGCACAGGAGAAGCTTTGGGCTGAGCTCAGGGCGGCCCTGCAGGGCCTGAAGGAGCTGCAGCAAAAATGGAGAGAGACAATTGCCAAGGGCTGGAGGGACAGGACACAGGGAATGGCTCCCAGTGCCAGAGGGCAGGGCTGGATGGGGTTTGGGAATGAGGAATTGTTCCCTGTGAGGGTGGGCAGGCCCTGGCACAGGGTGCCCAGAGCAGCTGTGGCTGCCCCTGGATCCCTGGCAGTGGCCAAGGCCAGGCTGGACACTGGGGCTGGGAGCAGCCTGGGACAGTGCAAGGTGTCCCTGCCATGGCAGGGGTGGCACTGGATGGGATGAGCTTTTAAGGTCCCCTCCAAGCCCAACCTCCTGGGATTCTGTGATTATCAATTTGTGTGTGTGACATGTTTTACCCCTATCAATATAACACACCTTACACTACCAATTAGCTTTCCCATACTAGAAAATTACAGCAGCTTCACTGGAAACACTGACGTTTCCATAGTTGAAAAGTATTTCTCTGTTACTGAACATTTTTCCAAAGTCTGTATTTGAGCAGTTACTGATCACTGTATGGACATAATACAGTGGGTTTGGCACAGGTCTTTGTCTTTGGTGTCAAAATCTATGCCAATAATAAGCAATTTGAGACAACTAATATACATAGTTCTTATTTATGTTGTTGGAAATCCACTAAGGTAGGTCTTGTAAATGCTTTTCAATATTATTAGAGTTGAAAGCAAAAATTGTCAAATGACTTAACAGAATGATGTTGACAGTAACCTCTATGTCTACAAGATAACTTGAAAGATAAATCACTTTTTTCACACAAGTAGCCTTAGTATTATAATTGGTCCATTTATTTCATAAGAACACCCATTTTAAAAGTAAATGTGTATTTTATTCTGCATTATTTTATCAACAATTCCTATATATTGCTATATATTCTATTCAAAGAAAGCAATCTTACTGAACAACACTTACATCAGTTGTTTAACATTCATGCTTAAAAGATTCAGCGCTTATAAAAATCTCTGTTTTAATCAAACAGCATCAAAACAGCCACACCTGTCAGGTTTGACAGCTTTCTAGTTCATGTGAGTAAGATAAACTACTTACTCATTGACTAAATCATTTCTAGTCCCAATTTGTGTGTGTTTGGACTTTGCAATTTAGAATGACAGCAGCACAACCTCTCCAGAACTAATTGCTGTAAATATACCAGATGTTGTAAAAATCTGGACTTATTCCTTTTAAGGGAAAATGAAGCAAATACCATAAGAATGCAGAAATGAATGATTTAATAGTGTAACCTTTATTTCCAGCATTATAGGTCAAATATATTTAGTAAAAATATGGACAAATGACTTCCCTTTTTTGTTAATATCTCCACCCTAACAGGACTAGGCTGAGCTATAAATTTCCAGGTTTGCTCAAAGGGCACCATCTCATGGTTCAAAATGAAGCCAATGGGCACCTGAGCACTTTTTGCACACATGTGGTTGCAGTAGTAAGTCTCCTATTTTTGCTTCTTACTAAAGCTAAGAGCACATCTATTAAAAGATAAAAAATATTAATGCTCCACTGTCTTTAATATATCCCATCACAGGAAACAAACTCAAGTCAGAAATAAAATCTGAACTGACTCAACCACCACCTGAAGCACTGTGACATCCAGTCAGAACTCCACAGACAGGACCTGAGCATTGAACTAAATTTTGTTTCCCCATAAGATTTATCAGATAAAACCATCAAGAATGCATGAAAAGCAATATATGATAATCAGATATTTCTAATGAAGAAGCAAGTTTTACAAAGAATATTGCCATAACCTCTTATGATTTACTGAATTTTATCTAAGTGCAGTGCACACACTATTTTGGCATATCACTAAATGCTGAGATATGAAGATTATGTTAATTGCCAGCTATGTTTTATGACTTTTTCTACTCATGTTTAAAGGTAATAAATGGCCAATTTCACAGGCATCAGCTATATAGCATTAAACAGCTGGTGGAAATTCTGCTTTAGGTGAAATTATAATTAATTCAAGCCAACAGAATCAGTTTTGCTTCCCTTGTCTTCACTTATCACATCATTAATTACCAAACTTACAAATATTTAAAACCAAATATTCCTCTACTACTGTCACGAGTGTAAAGCTAAGGATGAGAGACAGAAACAACAAAATTCCTGTTTACAGGATATTGTTGGCTCAAGCCAGACAACACAGCTACAGACACCTGCAGGCCATGGTTTATTTTTGAGATGGGCTTCTTTCATCATAAGTTATTAAATGCTTCCAAACCCCAATCTGCTGCAGCTGTTATTTTTTGGAACACCCATATGTACATTCAAAATATTTGCCAACCATTATCATAGAATCTTTGCCTCAGTTGCCTTTCAGGGTCTCCAAACCCATACAACTGGCAAGACAAATATTCATTTAGCACTCAACCAGATGCTTTAAATCCAGCACATTTATTTACAATGTTCAGGAGTGTGTGTCCTCTTCAGATGTTTTGATGCAGATATAAAACACCATCTAACCTTCAACAGCCTCTTTCAAGCCCAGGGTTCCTTCAGAGCATAATATTAAAACTGTGCTTTTTGCACTGAGAGAAAATTGCTTGTGAAAATAAAACAAAGAACTCTTCAAAGCTAAACAGTCAGCTCATTATTACTGCAGGGACAGAAAGCACAGTATGGATATCTTTTTAAAGGTATTCCTCCAGGATGCACGAAATATATCAGGTAATTTGAGAGCAAATCTGTCAGATCTGGATTTCACAGGACTAAAAAAGTCTGGTATATAAGATCTCCACTGAGACAGCAAATGCAAACAACAGGCCAGATTTGTAACTGATACTGGCTTGTAACAAAATTTGGTCATTCAAATTATACCAACAAAGTCCTAATTTAAACAAATAGATCTAAATTCACATTGTATACAAAACAAAAGTTCAATAATGAGTGTCCATCACAAGCTTTAGTGTCTCTAACTTAATTTTTGATACAAGCCACTTTTTTTCCCTGAGAATCTTAAAATCTACTCCATGCCTTTAATCTAAATATTTCTGTCTCAAACCACCAGAAAATTAAGGTCTTCTAATAAAAGACATGGAATAAAGTTTGATATCTTTGTTGTTGTCAGCAGAGAACTACAATAGTGCACTGATGAATAAAATGTTAATAACTGTAAAAGTTTTGAGTAAAATGTTACAACCAAAGTATAGGTTTTCTCTTTTTTTTCTTTTTGGATCAAGTCCTCCAGTGTTTCCCTCACTGTTACTTTAAGAAATAATTATAGTCTTTAGTATTTCATTCTTCATAACACTGCCTAAAATCAGAAATTACAAGATCAACACTACTTGAAGTGAATTAATTTCTTGAATTGCAGTTGTGTTTTACAACTGGCATTGTCTGAAGGATAACTGCAATAGGTAAAGCACCTTTGAATCAAGTGATTTTCAGGGTGTTTATGTTTTACGTGAGGAGAAAATGCCTTTACAAAACATATGATAATTTATTCAAGCTCTTTTCTGACAAACAGTACATCACTATCAGACTGAAGGCATTTCTGTAACATGACAAAAATCACACATTACCTCTGTGCTGTCAAATGCAGAGCGGTCAGTTACCAGACAGTGAGATTATCTGGGAAGATGGCATTATGGAAGGAGATCAAGTACTTAGATATTCTCTGGGAACAGCATCAATCTTATGCTAACTTTGCATTAAAATCACAAACATAGGCAGGGAATTTGGATAAAGCTCTCAGGGATGCACAGGGGGGATTGTTGGGGTGTCTGTGCAAGGCAAGGGGTAGGACTGAAAGATCCTGCTGGGTCCCTTCCAGTTTATGATACTCTGTACTTGAGGACAAGGAAGAATGAAGTTTGAGATTCTGGGAAGTCAGCTTTACCTCTCATAAAAATATCCCCAAGCACATGCTCTCCTGGGAAGGATTTTCTCTGCCAGGCATTCACAAGATGATGCTAAGGACAGATAAATGTTGTCAAGGGACAGGACCTGCAGTATAAGAGACCTCGGACACAAAAACATTATAAACTATTATTTCATTCAATTACGTTTCAGCATGGAAAACAAGCTTATAATTTGGGTGGTGTTTTTATATTTTATCCTAAAAATTACTTCACTCCAGCAAAGCTTCACTGCTTCAATGACTGATTGCAGAAATCAACCTCTTCACAAGATGTACATGCAAAAATACTGCAGAGAAATCTGGCATTTTAAAAACTTATGACTAATTTTACTTTTCAGCTGAAGCATAACACTAGGACTGCCATCAAAGGCTAAGAACATATGTTATTTGATGTCTTAGATGAATCATGCTTTGCACTAGATATTCTGAAGTCTCATTTTTAAGAGGATCATCAGAGTGAAAGCTCTTAATACACTGCTTTAGTCTGTCAAGGTCTCTAATACCTCCAGCCAGACGGGTTGATATGCCTCAAGGTGGATCTTCCTTGTTCTCACAGAATCCAGCACACAGAGCATGGCAATATGTGGGATTCACATTCTCTGAACCTGAGAGAAGCAGTGAGAAAAGCAGAGAAGAGAATGATCAAAACAATTCTTATCTCAATTGCTGCTCCTGTGTTGTGCCAAAGTAGAATGCAGTATGGAGATTGTTTACCCAGAGTGAGGGTGCTTTGTTTCCTTGGCCTGGCAGGCCCAAGCGCGTGTCCGGACTGTCGGTCAGCACACAGGCACCAGATTTTGTGCAGTTGAGTGCTTGTGGAGTTTCAGTTTAGAATAGAACATTGAATAGAATAGTACAGAATAATATAGTATAATAAAGTAATTAATTAACCTTCTAAATCAATGGAGTCAAATGCATCATTCTTCCCAGACGATGGGGTGGCCTGCTTTTACAATAGTAATGAGTGCATGGAAATCTGACAGCCACGGGGTGCCCCCTGCACTCTGTTCCTCCAAAGTCTGATTATCTCGGGGCCCAGGCATGGCCATCACAGGTAATGAGGCCTGTTATAGATACATATTACAATATTGGCTTTTCACAAATGTTAAAATGGATTTTATATGTGTGGTGTTAAAGTAACTTTGTTATAAAGATTTAGTTTTTATTTCTGTTGTTAATTAATCTTAGACATAGTAGTGAAATAGCTGATATCAGTGTGCTTGTGTTAAAATGCCTGCTGGCATGGGATAACACCCAATGCACACAGGATGAGCACACCTGGACACATCTGCCACCATCAGCACTCACCCTCTGAAGGCACAGTGCACCAAGGCCCAAAACTGCAGGTCATGATAAAAAAGGACTAAAACCACAACCAAGGCATCTGCATGCTCTGAAAAGGCAGACCCAAGGAGGAGCCAGGCTAAACAGTTCTTGGAACATATAAACTCTTTTAGGGGGAAAAGTTTCCTGTGCAAAAGGGTCGGTCTATGAATATGCAACAGGCTGATGGAATTGAAAGGTATTTAAGGGGCATCCCCAAAGATAACAGGGTGCTCTTGGCTGGGTGCCAAGATGCACCCGGCCATAACAACCTTTGCTCTGTGGTCCTTGTCTCCTATGTCCTTTATTAAACTTGTTTAATTTTCACAGGAGAGTGACCGTGTTTATCACAAGGTTGGTGCCACAGCACGGGGCCTCAGGCAGCCCTCGCCAAGGTCACTCTGCAGAGCTGTGTCTGCCATGTCTGCCTTTATTATTGCCTTTAAGCACAAATGCAATTACTGTCCAGCATGGCCAAGCTTCTGCAGTGCCCTAATAGAAGCCACTAAATGGGGAATCACAAAATGCAACAATCCTTACACCTGCAAGCAGACAGCACTTCTGTGCTGCTCTCTTCAAATTAAAATATCACTGTTAGAATTACTGTAAAAGCAAGGAGTAAATACTTGAGGCAAAGAGCACTCGAAATTGCACCTCCCTGAAATGTATAATCCCTAACCCTAAGAATAAGAGTTTGCACACTGACAGTTTAACAGGATTATATTGGGTTTGTGAGGGAAGGCTTTGGTAGCTGGGGGGCTTCTTCTGTGAGAAGCTGCTGGAAGCTTCCCCCAGTTCTGGCAGAGCCAGTCCCAGGTGACCCCAGAACACACCAGACTGGGCCCATCAGCAACAGCACCTCTGGTGACACTGAAGGGGGAAAACCCTGCAGAATTGCAGCCCAGAGAAAGGAGAAGTGAGGGGAGCAGCTCTGCAAAGCCCCCCAGGGCAGGAGCTGTTCCAGGGGCTGGAGCTGAGGTTCCCCCAAGCCCCGGGTGCAGCCCAGGGAGAGGCAGCTGTGCCCCCCCAGCCCTGGGCTCCAGCAGGGACCAGAGATGCATCCCCCTGCAGCCCTGGGCTCCAGCAGGGACCAGAGATCCATGCCCTGCAGCCCTGGGCTCCAGCAGGGACCAGAGATCCATCTCCCTGCAGCCCTGGGCTCCAGCAGGGACCAGAGATCCATCCCCCTGCAGCCCTGGGCTCCAGCAGGGACCAGAGATCCATCCCCCTGCAGCCCTGGGCTCCAGCAGGGACCAGAGGTCCCCCTGCAGCCCCACACTGGAGCAGGGGGTGCCTGAAGGAGGCTGTGGCCCTGGGAACTCCACAATGGAGCAGGAACCTGCAGACTATGGAGGGAGAATCCCACACAAGAGCAGGTTTACTGGCAGGACCTGTGACCCCAGGTGAGCCATGCTGGAGCAGCCTGTTCCTGAAGGACCACGCTCCATGGAGAAGGGTCCTGCAGCCCTCAGGAAGGACTCAGTCTGGAGAAGTTCATGGAGCACTGTCTGCTGCTGGGGCAGGGAAAGATCTCCTCTCCATGAGGAAGAAGGAACAGCAGAGATTTGATGAACTGACCACAGTCCCCATTCCCTCCATCCCTGCCCCAGGGATACAGAAGTGAGACACTGGGGCACTTCAGGTCCATCAGTGACCCAAGGCTGATGCACATAAAGAATTCCCATTGCAACAAGTTAGTTTTGAAAAAGGAGGAGAGAGATGGAAGTATCCACAGTGAGTAGAGAATTAGGAGAGTGAAAGTATTGAAGTAGCTGCAGTGAGTCTTAACAGGACAGCACATTGGACAATTGTTTCATGTCTGGTTCAGAGATATTGCAGACTTTTCCACCCCCAAGTATTCAAGGAAAGAACTGATATTCTACAGGGCAAAGTCCGACACAGAAGTCCTTACAAGCAGATGAAAACTCAAGAAGTGGGAGAAGTGAACTTAAGTGGAAAATTACCATTTGTTTTATTGTTACTTGGATTACATTCCTGTAACATTTTCATTTAGAATGTTCAAAAACTTTTGGTGAATAACATCCTTAGTGCTCACCTATCTATCTAGCAGGCCCTATTCTCTCAAAGATTTATGCTGGGTGTCTAATAAGAGTGGTCTGAAGGTCCTCATAAAATTCAAAAATATACAAACTAAGGTCTATTTCTTTTCAAAGGAATGGCAGTACATTTTTATTTTTATATCAAAGGGTTCCAGAGCAAAACACTTCCCAAACAAGCATCTACAGCAGCCACTTTCTAGAATTGTAATCAGTACTAAACCAATGTTTAACAACACCTGTACTTGCTGCCCCTGGGGCTATCAGTATGTGACTATATGTCACAACTAAACCAGTAGAGATTTCAAAAAACATCTCAGAAGCAGAAAAAAAAACATAGATAGAAGTCCTCAGAAAGAACTTGAAGCTATTTTGTTCAAGCCACAGAAGTGCTCAAGATGAAGAGAGAAGCCTGTAAAACTCTGGATGCAGAATCTCACTAATTGGTTTACAAGTGTCAAAGCAGCACAGAAAAGGAACAGCACAGAACCACTGCTTCAGTTCCACACGTGTGCCTGTGCTCAGTGAAAGGATGAGGAAGTCTGCAGTCACCATGGCCCTGTGCACGTTTGAGACAAACTGCCAGACAGTGCTACCATCTAATGAAACTGAAAAAACAGTCAGGTCAGAGGTTGTGTTTGGTGTCTCACTGCTAGCACAGCAAGGTCATTATAAAAAGCAATATCAAAGCACTTATCTTGCTATCACTTACTTGGACACTGTTTCCCCAATTCTGTCCCTTTGAAGAAGTGTTCTGTTAATTTTCAGACACTTGTAGTCCCAGATTAAACTCACTTCCAACCTTTTTGTTCCCTTATGACACTTCAGAGAAGAGTGGCTTTTTTTTTCCCTTTTGAGAGTGGTGGCAGCCAGCAATCTGCTGCCATGCCTGATTAAGCACCAGAGTCCAGTGACCAGCAGTGCGAGGGTTCAGATCTGCTGTGGCAAGAGACTTCATCCTCAGCAAAGTATAACCAAAAGGCTTCGAAACACTTGATTCAGAAGATGGTGAGAAGAACTTCACTTTTTTTTTCTTTCCTTGTATGACTCCTACTCCTCTTAGGGGGTTAAACTCATTCCATGTAAGTCTCACTTTTCATATTTCATATAACATGCTCCCAAGTTTGAGAAAGCGGCACAGCTGAGTCTGCTATAGGAAAATATAAATACAACACAAAATAGAAAGGGCATGCAAGGGTAATATGGTTAAGATAAGGGAGTTCACAGCTTAAGTATCCAAAAGTTACATCAAAATCTAGAAAACATTTAAGGGGATTGCACAAGGTGGGAAAAAAAACCAACACCCTTTATGTGTACTGACAATTATTTTAACTTTTACTTTGCACATTTTAAACTGTGAGAGTCTCTGCAGCAGTAACAGAAACAAATGACAAAGTGACTGAAAGAAATGAAAGTTTTGTTTGTACCTCTGTTTCTTCCTATAAAAAGGGAGCACCAAAAACTAAGGTAGAACTCCTACAATAAAGTAAATGGCACTAAGGTACTGCAATGTGAAGAAAAACACTGAGCTGAGTCCCTCCACCAAGATGAGAGCATCAGAAGGAATCAAACAGCCAAATGTTCTCAAAAACCTGTATTGTATTGCATTAGTGTTTACTATTTAGATAATATATTGTTAGCCAGTCAAGGGATTTTTTGGTTATTCAAAACATTAATCCAAGTTAAAACCCAAAAATTCTGTAGTACTTAATAAAATTAAAATTCTAGAAGTAGAATTAATTCCCCTGCAAATCACCTCTGATCACCTGTGGTTTATAAACCAGAGCCCCCAAAATAAAGTGGAACGTAAGTAAAACCATTAAAGGATAGTAGTAGATATTTTAGATAGTAAATTATTTGAAGGCTTACTACATACAAAATATGGTATCTTTCTATATATACACACCAAATTACAGCATCCTTTTGTCACTGTATGTAAGGTTATGCTCACCAGAAGCAGGTCTTGCCTTGACTACTGCAGGGCCATCTCCACCAGAGCTTGTCACAGCTTGTAAAATGTGTTCTTGTGTTCAGGTGTGAGGAAATACAGTAATTTAGTCTCTACCTACCCAAGAATTTGTTTTATTTCTTTTTAATATCTATTTTTAAAATATATATGTGTATTTAAAATATAGACCTCTGTCTCCATCTCTAGACTGCAACATCACTGTGATTTATGCACTGTCAAACTTTACTTCTTGTGTCACAGATATTCCAGCAAAATACACAAATCTGCAGAAGTAAAACCAAAATTCTCATGAAGCAAGACTTTGTGCAAACTTGTGAACAGGATCTAGGGGACAGCCCAGAGTGACAACAGTGTTGGGCAGTTTGGATATTCCCACCTCAGGATTTCTGAGAGCAGGAGGAAAGAGCAGTATTTTACCTATTTGTCCTGCAAAATAACTGAAGCCTGGTGTGCAAAGAGAATGAGAGAATGTGCAAATCCACCTGGTGTTAGACTAACAATTTGGAAAACCTAATACACCTGATTAATTAGTGCAGGTACAGAGGAATAATGATGAGGGACAACCTGAAGAAATTAAACAGCACCATCACTCCTTCCAACACTGAGCAAAAATGTAATTTTAAAGTAGACATTCATACAAAAATTATTTTTAAAAGGAAAACAAATTAAGGTAAAGAAATGCTACAAATTTTTCAAGTACTGACCAGCAAATGTCACAATTCTTAGTAACCAAAACATAAAATGCTCTTCCTTCTGAAGCTGTGTTTGCATTGCATACAAAGTTTGTTAGGGAAAAAATGTGATGATATATTGAATACAAACACAGTTTCACCACTAAAGGACAGACCATTATTTTATAATATATGTCATTAAGTGTATTTTTTAATGACACACCCAGTTGTGCTTTATTCAGTGTGAACACACATGGAAGCACACTGCTTGCCTTCCTCCACAATCCAGAATTACTGGTTCAGTGAAAAACACAATCCCTGGGCTGGGTTTTACTTGCCAATTAAGGAATTAGGGCCAAAAAAAAAAACCCAAAATGAAATGTACTTTTAATTAATTACTAACACCTAAAACTATCTAAAACTTAGGTGAACTGAAGGAACTGTGGGATTGTACCAGTAGCCAATCTATATTCCTAAAATCACTGATACCTTACTCCATTACTGTGTATTAATGCAAAAATAACAAAATGAAACATTTATATTGCTCTCCACATAAAAGACACATCTCACTCCCTTTAATAGGGCATAAAAAGCAATTAACCTTGAAGTACATAAACTAATTGTTGGATTTGAAACATTGAAATAAAAATGTTTTCATCCTGTGATGTTGGGATATATGTTACAGTAGTACCTGTAAGGCTCATTAGAACCATTAATTAAGATGGTAAGATTTGCAAAAGGTGAAATAAAAAGAAAAAAACATGCGGTCAACAGGTATAGCTTCTAAGTTTCCATGTAGATTAGTGCAGGGAATAAAACATGCATTTTAATAAAAAATAGTATTAAAAGATCTCATAAAAAGATATTACATTTTCCTTGTTAAAACCCAAAAATCTTGAATTATCCACCTATCTTTCATTGTACTAAACAAGCCTACAAACATTTTACTCTAAAAAAAACTTTTTGCTATTTCCAAGATCCCTTTGTGTCAGGGCTGCAGCTTTCCCTTGTGCAGTGCAGCAGTAACAGTCGTCACTGCTCCACTGCATCCACAGCACTGTTTATATTGTGTTGGCACTGCATCGTGCAGGAAAAGCTGCAAATTCCTGGGTAATTTAATCTTTCCAGCTGCCCAAACACAAACCTCAGAGGCTGCAGATTCCTCTTCTTTTAAGGCTTATGTTTGTGAGAAATGATCCTCATTTCCAAAAATGTAAAAGGTTTATTAAAACTTTATCAAAAGTACAACAGAAGACTGAAAAGAGAAAATGTTACAGCGCCGGGAGCAGAGGATTTTTCCCACCATATGCTCACCCACACAATGGAGGTTTTGCCTTTTAACCATTTTAGCCTCTCCCAAAGTCCTGTCCATCAACTCCTTCTCAGCATATACATATTATTTACCCTTTAATTGTGAGAGTCAACCATTTCATTACTCATTTATTACATGTTCAAACCTAATACAAAGCAGCCATGATAACTTATTACAGCTAAAGCCCATATTTCATCACAGCTCAGGAGTTTTTCCACCAGCACGTAGCCGGGCATGAAAATTGCACTTCCATTGACATCATAAGTGCTCAGGCTCTCTGAGTGACACGAAATGACTCCTCTGGGGCTGTTAGCACACGGATGGAAGTCTGAGAGACACTTCATTGACACTGAAACAGCTCCAGCGCCTGCAGTGTGATGGTAATGACTCCTCTGGGGCTGTTACTGTGTCACCAGGAATATGAAACCCTTCTACTGATGTTACAAAAGCATTTACACCGCTACCAGAAGTAAAACCCCAGGAATGTAGCAATAAAAAAAAAATGACATTATTAAGCTAAAAAAGCCAAAAACCAAAAGCTAAACAGCTCAAGGAAAACAAATTTTCTGGAGACTTGTGTGTTTGTTGTAGCTTTACTGAAACATATTCATACATGAAAATACTGCCAAAAACCCAACAAACACATCCACCCCTTCACAGATAAGACATCAGCAGGCACAGATGAAAGGAGTGCCTAAAACTGCTCCCCATCCTGAAACTATAACTGAACTTACTTATAATAAACTTTGTCTTTACAGTACTTCTACAGCAATAAAAATGAATTAATGCTTCATAATTTCTTAAGGAAAGGAATTAATGGTTAGGAGTCAAAATAAGTGATATTCAGTCTGTGGTATTTATTTACTTGAAGTGTCTGGCAAACAATTGTTAAAAAATGTACATTGTGAAGTCCTAACCTTCAAAAAATAATGTTCCTGAGAGAACTGCTAGTGTATTGAATTTATTATCTGAGGTCACAAACTAATTATCAATCCATGTGTGATTTGTTGAACTAAAGTAACAAATCCAATTACCTTTCCCCAGTTACATACAACTGACAACAACTCAGAATTATAATACTATTATAAACCACGAACAAGGGGCTTTTCGTGTGTGGCATTTTTAAAAACAACTTTGTGTTTTTCTTTAACAACCACTTCATGGGTTCAATGTTTCTGTTCAAAAAGTCCCCTTGAAATGATTCTCCAAGGACTGATTTTGTGTTTTGTACAGTCACCAGGACCACAGACCCAGCGCTGAGGGCCCATATTCTGTTATGAATAGAAAATTGTAATTTTTTTAAGTTTCAGAGTTAAAAAAACCAAGCCAGACCGAGTCAGACTCCTTTAGGTTCCCTGCCGAAGAAAAGCCCTTAATCACCAGTTAATGGTGGGTGATTAACTGATTGTTTCCCTGATGCTAGCCATATGCCAAGGAGATACCAAGGGAAACCCTCCAGGGTAAAGAGAATGGGCAGTGACACCAGAGACAACATGCAAATGAGAAATGCAGTGCAACCTGGGTTTTTACAGTTTTACAGTTTTTATAAGAAAAACCCCTAAAATCATGAGCGAACAAGTGACTTAAAGTGACATCTAAGGATGGGAGCATTGTCCCGTACCTGCTTGAATCTTTTTATTTCTCACCCTAACCTGAAAAGAAACTGATTAAAGAGATCCCCCGGGTTTCTAAACCAACAAACCAAGGACTCAACGACTCTCCCGTGAGGACAGAGTCCCCAGTTCTGTCTGCAGACCAGTGGACAAAGCTGCATCATCCTCCTGCTTCGTGCCACGCCTGGGAGCAGCGGCGGCGAGGGCGCAACCCGTCGATTTCTTCCCACCTGATTCTTCTTAATAAAGGCATTAAAAAGGAGAAAGATCTCCTGCCCATTTATCTCATATTCTATAACCTAGAAATCCACCAGGAAAAGTTTAGGAAAATTCACAACAGACAAACACAAGTTGAAAAAAAAAAGAACAAAAACAAAACAGAACCAAAAAAAAATCCAAAACAAAACTGGAATTAGTTATTAACAAAAAGCAACATGAAGGTTATAGCACATATATAACATATATATTAGTATGATGCAATACTTAGAAACCAACTTCCCCGCAAGAATTAAATCCACCAAGACAGACTTTTCCCAGCAGCAGAAACTACAGAAAGGCAAGAAGGGAAAAGAAAAAAACAAACCCAAACCAACCAACAAACTCCACTAGTACTAAAGGAATTATCAGCAAAGATTAGATTAGAAACCCATCAAGTCCTTGCTCTTATCAAGAAGCTTCACTTGTGGGACAGGTGGGGTCAAGACAACTCAGAAAAAAACTTGAGAGAAGGAAAATCAATTTTTGGTTTGTGGAAACAGGGACTGCTCGAGATCCTGAACATGTGTTCTGCTCTGAAACTCACTGGGTACAGGAATCCACATACTGAGTAAATATCATGATAGGGAAAAGGAAAAAGAAAGCCAAAGTTTCTAAACAGGCATAAGGAAAACACCAACACGAGGAAACATTTCCCAAAGTCCTTGGAATAGAAGGACGAAAAGAAGGCTTGCAGCTCCCGAGTTCCATGAATCCTTAAAGCACATTTTTGGCCAGGAGGCCAAAAATTGAAGTATTCTGCATGTTTCAGTAGCAGTGAAATATATTTTCTTTCTATTACTGACGAAAGAAAAGTACTAAGTGTTTACAACTGATGTTCGGAGTGAAAAGCTGCTGAAAAACTCCTCAATCCAGCAAAGCCATTCACAATCCTGTGGGTGCAGTGAAGGTTTTTAACACATACTTAACTTTTAACAGTCCCCGGACTTGACAGAAACCACCAGGACTTCAGTAGGCAACAAAGGAAAAATCAAATTCCCTGACAGGAGCAGACGAGGAGCTTTGTCTGCAACAAACGCCAGCTCCAGCACTTTCACACCTGCCCAAAGCACAGAGCTCGGCTTCAAAACACGCAGTCAGCTAAGGACCAGCCAGAGCTGCCTCTGAAAAGTGTGTTCTTCCATCACTTGGACCAGCACAGCCCTTGGAGCAGCGCTTCTCCCAGGGATGGGAACAGCGGTACCAGGGCTGAAGGTCGCGAGTCCAGTCCTCGCACAGGGCATCACTAATGTTGGTTTTTGTTTCTTTTTTTTTTTTTCCTTGTTAAAATTGGGATTGAAAGTGTTAAGATTAGGGGGGAAAGCATTCAAGATGGTACTTTGTGTCTAGATTAAGATGTTTATTATTTCTTGTTTATATTATAGTCTTATAAGAGTCTTATAAGCTGTGAGTTTTATAGTCTTTCATTAATAAGTTGTAAAATGGGTTTGTATTTATCTTTATAAGATCTTTTAAAGAAAAACTACTTAATTAAAATTATACTTAAATTATTTATACTTTTAACTTGATAATTAATGACTTGTGTTTTGTAATGTGGCCTTTTCTGTTTAATTAATATACTTCTTAATCTTATAAAGAAGAAGGTAAAGAAGAAGGACTACCTTCTACTTTAAAACTTCTATTTTGCTTTATATATATTACTATATTCTAAAACTTTAAAGTTTTGTATCATGCGATATTATGTCCTTATATTTAAACTATGGGGAAAATGCCAATCACTTGTTTTTAAAATTTTAAAAGTTTAATAGTAATAAAATTGTTAATAAAAATAGTGATATAATTAGAGTAATACAAAATTTGGACGATTAGGACAATATGAGACAATAAAAACAAAGAGTTACCGACAGTCCGGGTACCTCCTTCTGGGCAAAATAAGCCCGAGAAAGGACCCACATTAACAGAGGATTAACCCTTAAAAGCAATCGCCTGTTGCATACTCATACATCTCGTACATGATGCGTTAATTCCATTTAAACAAAGGATTCTGTCTGGTCAGAGTCAACTTCTTCCTCTTAATCCTGAAGGCATCTGCAGGAAGAAGTTAGTTTCTTCTGACAATGGAGCAATAAATTATTTTTCTTTGAAAGATTTAGGTGTCCTGTGGCTGCTATCTCAGTGCGCGTACCTCATTCCTCTCTTTAAAAAAATGTCCCACATGCACAGTTTCTATTTTAACTACAAAACTACATTTACCATACTATTAAAACGTCAATGCAGCATTTCACAGACAGGGGTCCCAGGAGCTGAGATGCCACATGTCCCCACCAGCCCGTGCCTTCCAGAAGGTTCCAGCAGAGCTGCGAGGTAACAGCTCCTGGTGTGCTGCCACTGCACCACAAGAACAAGAGTTTCCCCCCCTTTTCCGAGGTGTTTTAAAGAGCACCCGGGAAGGAGAGCAGCTCTACCTGTCCCCCGACACCACCCAGGCTGGGCTACCACGGAGCAGGGCTGTGCCCTGGCTGCAGCCACCCCTGCCCTGCCCTGCGGGGGCTGAGCTCACCCAGCACCTGCGGCACTTTGCTGCAGCCAGCTCCTCCCTTTCCCTGGAGAAACTGCTCCTAGCTCCAGCTCTGTGTTATGAATAAAAAGTTATCTTTTTTTTTTTTTAGGTTGCAGAGTTAAAAACAAGTCAAACCAGTGCTGTTAAGTTAGTTTCATTGTTAAGAGTTCTTCTTCAATTACGTGTTAATGGTGGGTGATTAACCATTGTCACCCTGATGCTTGCCAGGGAGGGACACCGGGACAGACCCTCCAGGTACGAGGAGAATGGGAGTGGCATCAGAGCTAGTATGCAGATGGGAAATGCATTGCGCCCCGAATTTTGCAGTTTTCCAGGAAAACCCCTAAGAATTACGAGCCAACATAGAACTGAGTGACCTAAGTGACGTCTAAGGATGGGAGCGTAGTCCCGTACCTGCTTGGATCCTTTTTGCTTCTCACCCTAACCTGAAAAGATGTTGATTAAAGAGATGGCCCGGGGTGTTAGACAAAAAAGCAGGAATCTGCTACTCTCCCATGAGGACAGAGTCCCCAGCTCTGTCTGCAGACCAGTGGACAAAACTGCATCACCCTCCTCCTCCGTGCCACGCCTGGGAGCAGCGGCGGCGTGGGCGCGACCCGTTGATTTCTCCCCACCTGAGCTGATTCTTCTTAATAAAGGCATTAAAAAGGAGAAAGATCTCCTGCCCATTTATTTCACTCTGCTGAGCAGAAACCATCTGCAGGTGCTCCAGGTGATTCTCCAGTGCAATATGGCAAGGAGGGGTGCACCTGTCCCCTGTGGGAGCTGTCTTCTGTTCCATGTAGCGTAGGTGCTTCATGGCCTTCTCCTGGATGAAGTTTAAAGCCAGGGCTCTGGTCTGGGATGTCATTTGTACATAGAAGTGATGGCAAACCTTGTTTAGTCAAGTATCTTGTGTATAATAAAATTCTGGATATAGACTTCGAGATGAAGTCAGTTTCCTGCATAAAGAGGAGAGAGATCTTGAAGTCTCCATTTTTAACTAGGACGGCTGGACCTTCACAGTAAATTCTAAGGCTATTGTAGACCTGCTCTCCTTAAATATGAAGTTATATGTTGCAGTAAGATAGAAAAATCATTAAAAAAGGCTTAATAAAATCAGGCCTACTCTGCTATTTCCTTGTCAAGCTAACACTTTGCAAATTCTCATGTGAAAGCAATACTGGTGTGAGCAGGTCGTTAGCATAACAATCTATTCCTGGGTTAAAAACAACCAGCACCTGTATAAACTGTTTTTCACTGTTAGATAGAAAAATGAGAACTATCTCTCACTAACAACTTTCTCTGCACTACACCCCGGGGGTTTGAGTGACCAATCAATACAGGGTAACACCTCGTTTTTAACCAATAAAGTAATTGGCAAGAAAGCTACTGACCAATGGGAGTCACACTCAAAGTCTGTAAAACTATAAAAAAGGAGTTATCTGACCAAAGAAAGGGCTTTTTCCACCATGAAGAAAATTGAGTCTGTGTGATTTACTCCCATAGTTATACACTTTTAAAAGCTCAGAAGCTGTCTTAAAGCGAGTGAGTTTTTCTCTATTAAATCCAGGGGAAAATTTAATGGTTTCATAATTTAGATATGTGAAAATTAGCAAATTGGGAAAAATGATAAATGCTTTTGTTACTGGTATCATTAATATTGAGGGAATGGAAGAGCTGGTATTTCTTTTGATGCTCCATGCTTGGTTATGCACTGGCTACTGCCTGGGTAATACAAATTTATTCTCTATTGTTTGTTGTCATAAACTGGATACTTCACTGTCACTGCTCTGCTGTGGGTAAATTTTAACTTGACATTCCCCACCAGGGCATTGCAAACTGCCAGGTCTATGTTATGTTTGCCAGTGTATGCCTTGTGTAATATTCATACTGGCTTTAGATGAGCTTTGAAGAGGGTATTTTTATTTATTGATTATTATTATTTTCACTTTAAATATGGATGTAGCTCAGTGGGTTGCACTTGATAGCAGGTGTTATCTTAAGGAAAATACCATGACAATAAAACAGTTGTGTGGCTACAGTGAACTTAGCATATTTAATGATTATAAAAATCTTGTAGGGATATAAGTTCTATGTTACAGGAGATGAAATAATCAGTTGCAGTTACATGCTGGTAAAAATTCTCCAGCTTTAAGTGTATTAGTTTCATGTTTCAGCACTGCCTGGTGTTCTTCCATAAATACTAGGGCATTGAATATTAAACCCTGTGACATTTTGAATAAAAACTCCTGCTTGTAGCTTTCATTCATCTGTTTGATAATGCCGTCATAGTAGAATATTTGAAAATGAAAAAGCTTCATATTAATCTGCTTAGGCTGTTAGAAAAACAATCTGCTGAAAAAACTTGATTAGTTATTCATATTGTTATCCTCCCCTGATTTTTTTTTTCTTTATCCTGCACTAATTTCTCATAGAGTTTGGAGTTTTATTTAAGGCTTACATGGCAACACCAGTGTCCTGTTAATTCAGGGCAACTCCTTTGTGCTTGCTGCAATTCTTTCATGACTCTGCCTATTTATATATATGGATATAAAATATATGATTTTATATCTATATTTAATCTATGTATATATGTATGTATAAATTTTGGGCACAAACCAAGCTTGAACACAGCAGGTTAAGCAGTGGAATGATGCAAACATTGGCAGGATTAGAACTGTCATTGCTGTGTTTGCCATGCGGTGATGAAGATGTGCAATCTCCCCAGCACAAGTCTGGCAACCTGTGCCAGCTGGCTGCCTGCCTCAGCCCCAGGGAATTGTAATAAATGATGCCTGAGCAAATGGGCACCATCTGGGTAAAGCTCAAGTGAGCTTGTCTGGACAAGGCTCCAGGGTCATGTAAATGAAATGGACTTTCATGTTAAGATGCATCTGTGAACGAACAATTCCTCCTTCTATAAATCTGGCTGCATCCAGTGCAGGTGCAGAGAGCTGGCACCATTTATGGCCAACCTAGAATTTATAGATTTTTAAAGGTGCCCATTGTTTACATGTACAAACAGCTGACTCTGGTGCCCATCCTTTACAGCAGCCTTGAAATCAGAAAGTCAGCCTTGAAAAGAAGTGAAAAGGGAAGGGCATGGAGCAGCCACAGAGGTGATGCCTTTGTCTGGGTTTATTCATACCTGTTGAATCTCTGTGATCTTACCAGTGCTTTGCTATAGTACTGGTACACTTGGCAGGACTTTAAGAGTTTTGTGCAAAACAGAAGTCCTGCACTTGCAATAGCAGGTGAGAAGAAAGTGTAGCTTCAGCAGCTAGAATCTATCATCCAAGGCCTTCTATTTTGAACTTCTTGCTGTAATTCATTCCAGATTTAGTTTTTCTTCTTCTGATTGTTGTTAACCATTTGTGTTTTAATAAGATACAGGAGCATTTGTGTTTTTCAATCTTGTTCACTAATAGCTTTCACAAGTTAATTATTTTGGATTTTAAATAAGGTGTGATTCTTGGCATGTTCAGTTTCATTGCCTGTTATATTTTTCTCCAGCCTGTGCTTGATGGTAAATGTCCCTTTGAAAGAACTACTTTGTACATCTGTGTGTCCCTGGGAAGTCTGGGAATCTGGGCCCTTTAGCTGTAGTTCTGAGTCCTTGCATGACCTGTTCGCCTACACAAAGCCATTAGTCCTGGCACAAGTTGTCACTAATATGGGTATTTTTCATTTGTAATTTTATCTCTATGCATAAATATTGTTGTAAATGCTAGTGCTGCATCTTTCTGAAAAACATCCCCAAAACTTCATCTGTATAGTGTTGAAATTTCATAAAACTCCACACAGTGAAGACAACTGTAAGTCAACGTTGTCAGTTATGGATGATTCAAGTATTACAGCCTTTCTTAGAAATATGAAAGAACTTTCAATTCCTATTTCACAGCTCCATATTGAAATGTCTCTGGCAGGTTCTGACAGCACAGTGACAACCACGATCAGCATGACCATTCCCAGCCCATCACATACACACACACGCCAGATGGATTTCTGTTTATGCTTTTTCTTTATGTTTAAAGGACTTTACACCTGCACTGGAAGTTTTGTGTGTCTGTCCAGGAAGGGAGGATATTCTGTTTCTGCTGAGTGCTGTTAAATGTTGATCTTGTGCATCCTCTGCCTCAGCTGCCCTGGCAATGTGCTGCCCATGGTGTTTGCAGGGCTGAGCCACACAAGAGGGCTCTGGGGGCTCCCAGGCAGTGGCTTCTCCAGCTGAAACACCCTAGGGATCCCCGCTTCCATGGGGCTGAAAAATGGGGATCACCCTTTCCATGGGGCTAAAACACGGGGAGCACCCCGTCCATGGTGCTGAAACACAGGGATCACCCTGTCCATGGAGCTGAAACACCCCAGGGATCACCCTTTCCATAGAGCTGAAACACGGGGATCATGCTTTCCATGGAGCTGAAACATGGGGATCACCCTTTCCATGGAGCTGAAACACCCCAGGGATCACCCTTTCCATGGAGCTGAAACATGGGGATCACCCTTTCCATGGAGCTGAAACACCCCAGGGATCACCCTTTCCATGGAGCTGAAACACCCCAGGGATCACCCTTTCCATGTAGCTGAAACACCCCAGGGATCACCCTTTCCATGTAGCTGAAACACAGGGATCATGCTTTCCATGGTGCTGAAACACAGGGATCATGCTTTCCATGGAGCTGAAACATGGGTATCACCCTTTCCATGGAGCCTGTGGGAGCTGTGCCAAGCTACTCAGCTGGAAGTTATTCTGCATCTTGCCAGATACTGATTTAAAAAATCATTCCTCCCGGAGCATCTGGGGTGAAGAATTTGTTTGGGAATTAAGCAGATGCCCCTCAAAACTATGTACTTCCTTTTAAAATCCAGTTGCCATAACAACTGTACAGCACTTTTGCTCTCAAACAAAGCACTTTTTTGTGTATTAGGAAGCTTGCACTCCAGGGGAGCAGCTGATTTACTTTCCCTGAGGAAACACACCATATGACTTGCAAAATGTCAGGCAATGAATAGTACAAACTGGAGCTATAAAACCACATTAGAAATAAAACAGCTTATATCTTCTCTGGATTCTTAACTTGTTTTTCTTTTTTTTCTTAGTAAATGTGAAGATTAAGTCAAAATTTACCATTGACAGTATTGAGGCAATGGCACTGAGAGATTGTAAACTATGAAAGGGTTGAATGCCAGATCTTGGAACCTTCAGGCATCTGTAAATAACTGTCACTAAGAAACCTACAGCTGCCACATTTATGTTCTCTACTCAGATGGTGCTGATTGGAAAATACCATGTAATATTGAGCAGTGCAGTTTGTATCAAGCTGCTGAATTCCATGTGCAATAGTTTAAGGATCAGGTTTTTGCCCACTGACAACTGGGTAAGAGTTGCAATTTTTTACCTTCCTCTAGGTTGTTTGAGAGAAACTATTTACAATGGCCTGGAGGGACAGGAGCCAGGGAATGGCTCCCAGTGCCAGAGGGCAGGGCTGGATGGGAGATTGGGAATGAGGAATTGTTCCCTGTGAGGGTGGGCAGGCCCTGGCACAGGGTGCCCAGAGCAGCTGTGGCTGCCCCTGGATCCCTGGCAGTGCCCAAGGCCAGGCTGGACACTGGGGCTGGGAGCAGCCTGGGGCAGTGGAGGGAAAAACCTTACAGAAGTTTTCTTCTGGAGAGTAAATCAAACACCTTCCTACAACTGGTTAAAACTGCAAGACTTCTCTTCTAGCCTTTAGACCCCACTAGCTCCCCAGCTGAAGGGGCAGGGACCATGACAATAAGCTTGGAAATGAGCAGATTCCAGCTTTGTAAACCTTAGCATGTGATAGCAGAGGCTGTGATTAGTTTCTTACATCATCAGTGATATGTGTGTCAGCACTTCTCTACACATACATTCTAAGCTTCCTTTGCACTTCCTCATTTTCCTCTAGTCACAGTGTCTGCATAATTCCTACTTGTGCTCCCCTTCACTCTGTGTTCAGCACAGCACTTTATTAACCAGGAAAAACAGATTTCCCACAGAGCTCTATTTCTGACAGAAAGCAAACAATATCAGATACTTTTGTTTGACAGAGTCTGAGCAGAATTAGACTTGCATGTATTATTTATAAAATAATATCCAGAAAGAACAAATGCAGAAGGTAGCAGTGACCCTGATATCTGAAGGCATGAGGATGCCTCATTTGCACTGATTGGAAGGTCCTCACTGGGCTGCAGGGGCTTCAGAAGGCTTCAAGTCTGCATTCCTAATAAATTTAATTACCTGGAGATCAGAAGTTAAGTGCTGCTTGTATTTGCCTCGGAAGTCATTTGGCACTTGGACTGCATCTTTGCCAACCCTGTTAAAATTCCCATTGTGGTGCAAAGGGCTGAGTCTCATCAGGGTGTGCACCCTGTGTGTCCATCACCCAGAGAGCAAATACCTGTTTGTGCCTTTGGCTCCATTTGTTTAATTGATAGTCATTAAATGTAGTGACTCTGTTACTTAGGAGAGCTATTGTACTCCTCACACATGCTAATTCAATAATTGTGGCTGCTCATGTTTTCATATTAATTTGTTGTTAGAACTTTACTAAGTCAGGGGTGGAGTTCTCTTCCTTCTGACATGGTTTTGGGAGCACAGTAGGGCCCCTGCTCTTGTGTGTGAAAGCAAATGATAACCTGCAGTCTGTATTGTGCACAATCCACCACAATACCCACCTCAAGTCACCCCAAAATTCATCTTTCCCTGCATGTAGGTGTCTACAGAACTGTATCTCTTCTTGCAGCACAGCTACAACATTTGCATTTCTGGCTTTTAGTCCATAAACAATGGGCTGGGAGGGACTGAATGGGGCATGCAAAAGAGAGGGAATGGTTGGGAGTCTCTAGCTTTCAGGGAAGAAATATCTTCTTAAGTATCACCAATGAGCAGACAGCAGAACATGGGAATCTGATGGCCTCATGCAGAGACATCACACAAGATCATGAAGCATTTATAAATTCAATTTTATAATTAATATAGTCTGAAAAAATCCATCATGCAATATTTTGTTTGAGTAGAAAAATGCATATTTAGCAGTTAGTAATCTATTCAGATGAACCAGAGTGTCAGTAAGGAAAATATTGTTCACTTTAAACATGATTTTAAAATTTGGTGGGGGTTAATTATTACATTTCTGTGTGTGTCATCTCCCTAAAGTGAAAAGGTTCATTACTTTCAGTCTCCTAATGAAAATAAACACCTTAGCAATAAACACCTAACACTACTTCCAGCTTGTTCAGTGTTTCAGTTAATAATGTGTACTATTACAAAAGCAATAAAGACTCAAAGACTAAATGCATTTTGTGGAAATGAAAGGAAAATTCAACATTATTTTTAATGATTCTCTAGAAACTAAAATTTGGAAACTAAAAATTTTAATAAGCTGGTTGTGGGTCATTGTTTTCTCAAGATTATTGATGCAAATAGAATTCAGGCTTCTGTAATTTGCAAACTACATATTTTTCTCCAGAAATGTCAGCCACTGGTGGTTTACACCCGTGCAGGGACAGGAGCTGGACTTGGATGATCCTTCTGTGTCCCTTCATGATTCCATGATTAATAGATGCAAAACCAAATCAAAACCCAGTATTTCTATGATTTCCAGTAGACCAGAGATTGCTAAAACACAATGTGAATAATTATGGACTCAGATTCCAGAGACATATTATCACTATCCATTTTGTATGTGGAGAAAAGAGAAAATAGATTTTACAATTTCAATACGTGTGGGTTTTTTCTTCCTTGCATATCTTAAAAGTAAATGATGTTTTTCTTTTTTTGTTTGTTTGGCTTTATTTTGTTTTACATTCCATAAGAAACAATTTAAGTTCTCTGAACTCATGAAAAAATAAATAATATTCTGTATCAAATTGTGTCTTGAGAGATAGAGCTATTGCTATTAAAAATCAAGACAGGCAGTATAAAAAAAGTGTCTGATTGCTTTCTTAGCAATTCCATTGTTTTCTTTCTGCTTTCAGAAAATTGTCTTGAGATTGGATTTCCCCTTATTCCCCTATACAGTACCCTGCAATATAAAGTTGGGGCTTTTTTTGTTTCAAATACATTTTCTTTTTGATTCTAAGAAGGCTTATTACAACACAGAAGCATTTCACCTTTGGAGCACAAGAAGGGTGCCCAGCTTCTGGGCTTAAACAAAACTTTTAGTGTTCACTCACATAAACAATATTTTATACATCTTCTATTCAGATGATGGGGCCATCTAATTTCTTCACATTAAAAAAACCCAAAACCCTGTGTTCACTGTGTTATGGCTCTCAATATATTAGCACTGAGTGTTCTTTTACTGAGAAAAGAAGAAATGTTACTTTTTTTCTTGAACTTACAACTTTCAAGATGAGAAGAACATCTGTTTCAGCAATGGATCCTCAGGATATTGAGAACTCTGTGCTCACCTTGTCCTCAGTGCCTGCTGGAAGTGTGGAGCCTCTGTGAACTCCTGTCACTACAGTTAATTAGGTTTAAAGCCAAGTTTATAATCAGCCTCAGCAATTAGTCATAAGCAAGTTGATGTGGAACTCCCTGTGTCTGTCTGCTCTACTTCAAATGCAAAGGACAATGATTTAAATATTGGAATACAAATCTGATTAGGACCTTATAGTGCAAGAAATTCCTTGATCTGATAGATGAGGTAAAATTTCATAGTATTTAACAGGATCTGAGCAGCAACCTCGGGTAGTGGAAGGTGGCCCTGCACAAGGCAGGGATTGGAATGAGATGAGATTTCAGGACTCTTCCAATCCAAACCATTCTGTGATTCTATGATCTATTGTACCTCATTATAATTAAGCCAAACTACATTAGGAAATATTGTCATCTGTTCCCTCGCCCTTAAGTTCCCCGTAAATAAGTGAATATTTTCTCTTTTAAAATAAAGAGAAAATAAGTGAAATTTATTTGCCCATAAATAAGTGAATATTTTCTCTTTTATCAGTGAAGGTCTAAAAAAGATTAGTATAATCCTGGTCATGAATTGGGATGACAGAGTTTAAGGTTTTGAGCAGCAAGATTTTTAGTGTGGTCTTTGACATTTTGGATTAAAATAGAAATATAATCTCTAATGACTGTGAGTACCACTAATATCAGCAATATCACAAGCTACAAAACAGATTTAATGAAGAGTATTACCTAACTACTCTAGCTGATTATCCTGGTTAAGCAAATGCTGATTTTGATAGTGAGGTAACCTGGTGGCTCCCATCTCAGTGTGGCAATTTAATACAAGGAAGCTTGTTTATAATGGGATCTGCAACTTACTCTGAGACTCTCTAACTAAGCTAAGAAAGCTGGGGGGGTCTGTTTAACACTGTTTAACACCTGGACTGAGTGACTTGTACATTCATACTAAAGATATGTAGTTACAGCATTCAAAAAAAAAAGAAAGAAAAGAAGAAAAGAAAAAAAAAGTAAGTTATCTAGAAAATATTATAAAAATCCCCCAGTCTTGCCTCTCCTATTCCAGTGCACCTGCTTGTGTTTAGTACCTATCATAACCTTTTTTAATCATTTTGTGCCTTGTATCCACTTGAAAATAGAGAGTGTCTTCAATCAGAAAGTGTAAAGTCAAATGAACTTTTTACTTCCAAGTTAAAAGAAAGGGTTCCTTTTTAGCTTTCTTGTAGCTTGTAGTGCTAATTTGCAGCTGGCATTGTTGGGTAATGTTGTAATGCCTGTGTGCTTCTTGTTAGCCCTGTTATAAAAGTGGGAATTTAAATGTTATGTAAATAATTTCAGTTTCAAAGGCACAGGAAAATAGTAACAAAGCTGTTTCAGTGACAGGTAGTTCTAGTATTTTTTGTATGCTCCTCAAAGGAGCTTGGTCCTTTAGTGCCTTTCAGCTCATATAATCAGTATCTTTGATATTTTAACACCATGAGACCTTTGCAAAGTGTTCCTCACTGAGGCCATCACAATGTTGCTTTAAATGATCCTGTTATACACCAGAAAACGCTTTCTACCTTCTTTTAGTTCTAAGCCTCCAAGGCCTCCATTTCTGTTATTACCACAAAATAAAAGTCCTTACTCAGCTTTCTGAAATCACTCTGCTTAGGCTGCTTCCAGCTGATCTGTAGAAATTTATTCTGAATTACCTCAACTGTGGTTTGAAATAATAGTGTGAGTTGCCAGAGCTACTGAGAAAAAGAGAGATTGTGTTTATGTCTGTGTGCTCCTAACATTAACAGTGGAAAGGGGGGTCAGGCTTTGGCACGGGGTGCCCAGGGAGGTTGGAGTCCCCATCCCTGGAGGAGTCCAAGGAATAACTGAACATGGCACTCAGGGCTGGTGAACAAAGTTGTGATGGCTCGAAGGCTGGCTTCTGATGCTGGAGGTGCTTTGCAGCCTCAGTGGCTCTGTGATTGTTGTCAGCAGTGGAGCTGGCACAAGCAGCTCTCAGGTGTGACTTCTGCCTTTCCTGTGTGCCTTACTGTGATGTTCCATCTGCAGAAAAATGCAGGGTCTGTAAAGACCAAATGGAGACAATTAATGAATTGCATGTCAGTGGATTAGTTCTGTAAAGTGAATATTCTAGTGCTTCCTTGTTACAGATTTAAGTTATTTATTGCCTTGGGTATTCATTAAGGCTCAGCACAAAAACTTTGTCCTCTAACACCAGCACACTCACACTTCAAGATTCCAGCTACTTCCTATTTCCTACTAAATAGTTTGATTTTTCTAGTTTGTATACAGTGGGAATGAATTGTTAAACAAGCAGGAAAAAAAGCTGTACTAAAACCTGCTGGGTTATGAGGGGAGTTATTGAGGAACTCCTGAAGTGTCTGGGTGGGTGGGCTTCAGTGGCAGTAGCATTGATTGATTGATTGATTGATTGATAAAGGGTGAACATGGTAAAGTGGAGGTACTTGATTGGCAAAAGAAAAGGAAATGAGGCACAGAGCAGGTCACATGTTTGGGGGTGCAACTCTTGAATAGCTCTGTGCTCATCAGGTTTGGGGTAGGACAGTATATTTGTAGTTCCAAATATACAAATATATTCAAGTCTACCTTGGTTCTCCAGTTGGGAGGGACATGATGTGTTTTTGTGGAATCACAGAATGGTTTTGGGGGGGAGAGGCCTCAAAGCCCATCCAGTGCCATCACAGGGACACCTTGCACTGTCCCAGGCTGCTCCCAGCCCCAGGGTCCAGCCTGGCCTTGGCCACTGCCAGGGATCCAGGGGCAGCCACAGCTGCTCTGGGCACCCTGGGCCAGGGCCTGCCCACCCTGCCAGGTATTGTATCAGGCGACCCCCAGCCAGGGAATAAAGAGCCTTGACTCCATGATTTCAAAAGGCTGAACAAATGCTTTATTAAGCTACACTATATTATACTATACTGCACTAACACTATACTAAAGAAAAACCCGTGACTCCCTACAGACAGCCATAACACAGCTTTGACCCAACTGGCCAATCAATCCAAACACTATTACCAGTGTCAAATTAATAAATCCCTTTTCGGTAAACAATCCCCATAACACATTCCACATGTGCCAAACAACAGATGCAGCAAGTAGAGATAAGAATTGTTTTTCTTCTTCTCTGAGCTTTCTCACTGCCTTCCCAGAAAAATCCTGGGAGAGAGAATTATGTCACTCTTTGTTCAGAGAATGTGAATACCACACCCAGGGAACAATTCCTAATTTCCAATATCCCATTCAGCCCTGCCCTCTGGCACTGGGAGCCATTCCCCCTTGTCCTGTCCCTCCATCTCTTGTAAATAGTCCCACTCCATTTCTCTTCCAGGCTTCTTTCAGGGACTGGGATGTCATCAAAGGATTTCTCTGTCTCAACATATTAATTAGAGATGTTTTGGGTATGTTCAGCCACTCTCATGTCCAGAAGTCTTAAAAAAAATCTTTACAAAATTGCTTGTGATTATTTCTAATATGCCTACAATACCTACAAATACTGACAAGATTTTCCTTCCTGAGGGGTTTGGAGTAGAAGCAGCCTTATGATTGTGGGAAAATCGTGCAAAAATATGGGGAAAGCAGCTGCAGGCATTCAGCAGATCATTCTGAATCCACATGAGACACTCTTAAACCTTCTGTAGCAAAGGTGACTTTTGCTAACATTAATCTGTTCTGCCAGGGAAGACAAACCCTGTTAACATTTGATTGTTGTTCATCTCAGCACAAGCAAACGTGTGTGTGCTGCAGGGGAGCAGCTCAAACATCACTGCCTTGGGTAAACCACACCAGCGGGCTGGAAAGTGCTGGGTGCAGGTAAAACTCACTGCTAAAGGATTTTGGAAATGAGTTCTTGCTCAATAGAAGAACAAATGTTGAAATTATTATTGCAGGTCTAATAGCAGAAGTGTTTGATTATTCAGATCTCTTACACCATGAGGGGAAATTTTTCCTCTGACAGATTTTTGTACCATGATATTCAATCTAATGTATTGCTGCAGTGAAAGCCTCTTAAGACTGAAACCAGATGGAATTAGATAAAAACCAGAAAAGTCTATTTTGTTAAAACCATACTGCTATGTCTTATCTTTTGTGACTCTGTGCTTTTATTTTTGCTCATTATTTTAAAGCCTCCAAATTTATCAGTCCTAAAATGTTGATCATATTTGTTAATTAAACACTTTTTCTACTTTATTCTGGCAGTCTGATAATGAAATGACAGCTATTTAAGTAGGTTTAATACAATAAACTTATGAAAACAAAACATGTGGAAATAAATTTTCACTTTTCCCCCTTGATTATTATAAAAGAAATTATGTTAAGTGTGCTTGTCTAGTTGTCTTGCACTGAATAAAATGAAAGACAACAACAAAGCAAGAATAATTTCATTAACTTAAAAGGGTTTACATACTACAGAAAGTCAAACATAGCAAGGAAGGAGAATACAAATTGTAGTTAGTTCCTAAGGACTTTTGCTGAGTCCTCCATCCAAAGGAACTGATAAAAAGATGAAACAGGCGTAAGACTGAAGTATCAAGTAGGAAATGGGCAAAAACATTATTGGCTAAATTGTTGAGTTCATAGACTAAGGTGAAATCTTAGACTGGGGTGGGGTTTGGGTTTTTTTTCCTTATTGATAAAGTATTTTTGAGAAATAGATTTAAGACTGCTTGGGTAAATATTACAGGATTCAGGATCCAGAGATGGTGATTTATTATTCCACCATCCTCTGCAGGATGCTCCAAAATAATCTGCTTTGTTTCCTACCTTTAGAAACAAATATTTACATAGGACTGTGTACCCTTCCCGATTTTGGATACTGCTGTGACAGATTTCTACTCTGGCAGAAATTTATCCTCAGGAAATACTGATGATCTTTCTTGACATGTATCAAGATGCTGAGAGCATTCTTGTATTGTCCCAGGCTTTTCCTGTAGCATTTGCCTTTCCCCTTGCTTTACCACAAATGTTAAAAATAGTTTGAGATATTGTGAATTCCAGCTGTGGTGATCTTCCTCCTCCTACCCTTTTGTCCACAGGTCTCTTGTCATGGCATTTGGCTTCTGTTCTCCTGACAACTTTTATCATTTTAAAGCTGAATATTTATTTACAAGCAACCAAAGAAGAAAGCCTTGGTGCAAGAGAATGAATAAAACTTTCTTATGAAAGACATTGGAACAGGAGATAAAATTATTAAAGCCTAAAGTTTTCATAGCAAGTAAAGCTCTTGCACAACTGGGCTTTAATTTATGTAAATTAAAGAGTAATTGTAAACAGAGTGGATATTTCTGCTGGTTTGACTGACAGTTGTTTTGTGGGGGGAAGCTATCCTTTATATATTATTTTTTTGTTTGCTCTCCTTTATATTTTACATTGGAGTAAAGGACTGAGGCCAGATTGATCTGTTGCAGATCAATCCTTTTATTTTGTGGCCTGACTCTTTGCATTGCTCTCTAACTTCACATTTGTTTTTCTCTTGGCAATCTGTTTTTCTTTTCCCTCAGCTCCCTTCAGGCTCTTTCCTGAGTGTTTTACCCAATCACCACTTTGCAGTTCCACTGTTTTCTCCTCCATGATCTCTCAGTCTCTGTTCTTCTCCCCTGGTTTTTGCCAGTTCTCAGTTGTAACTCGTTTTTCCCTTCCTGTGTGATTGAAACCAGCAGCACAGACACCCTGCACCCTTCCCTAACCCTATCCTGCACATCACTAAAATTCCTTCTGGGGTTTTGCCACAGGATAAATCTGTTCTTCTCTCTTACAGGTGCTGACCTGTGGCCTTCCTTGTACCTCCACCACATTCCCCACTGTGGAAACCTCACCCATGACTTCAGGGCTTCCTTCACACACAGCTTTGTCTTTGCAAGCCTTGTATTTATCATTGCTCTCCCACAGGAGACAAAAAGTGCATTCCCTCCTTGCTCCTTTGCAGCAAGTGCTGGAAATGCTGGATTGTCTGAATTCAGTGCTTGTTTCCAGGGATGTTTTTCATATGGGATCTTCTCTTTCAAGTTGTGCAGTTGTTTACACTCTCATTCTTTATAGAAAAAGGAATGGCAGAAAAAATGGTCAATTTATTCTCACACTCTGCACCAAAGAAATAATAATTACTGTTTTATGCCATGGAGTTACATTAGAAAGTTACCTAATTTTTAGTGGTAAACAAGAATTTTTTGTAGAAACCATATTATTTATTGTCTCCAGTAGCAAGCTGCCATACTGTGGGATGTTGTGGAATTTTGGTTTTTTGGGGGGATGTCTTTGGGGTGGTTTCTTAGAGGTTTTTTTACATCAATTCAATAAATTTTCAAATAATTTGAAATCAGTTCTTCACTTTCTTACATATCAAGATAGTTCTTTACTATTTGCTTCAACATATTCTCTATCAGACCCATGCTGCAGTGTTGGATAATACATCCTGCCAAGATACTGGATGTTTTATTCTGTTACACCAGGGAGAAAAAAATCATTATTTTTTACATATCATTCAGTAATGATTAATCTCATGTTGAATAATAATTTTCAATTTCAATTTCTTGAATATATTTATTAATTTACCTCCTGCTAATATGCTGCTTTAGATGCCACTATTTTGAATTTATTTCTGTACTTAAGTATCATTTGCATAATGGCATTAAGAGGTCCACTCCTGAGTATTTGGTGGTGGGATGTTGGACAAAGTGAACAGGTTGTAATTAGTGGCATCTGACCTTCAACTTCATCAATATGCAAATAGAAATACCACAGGGTGCAAAAGCATGGTGCTATTAAAGTAGTCACTTCTGTTTGTCAGATTTCAGTCATGGTGCTTTGCTTTTTATTTATTTTATATAACACATAATGTTACATGATTTTATGTAATAAAATACACGTGTAGAGGTGTGTGTATAAAATTGGACATGTGCAGAGGCAAAGGGGGTTCTTGTATTCCATAGAGATAATGAGGAAAGCTAAGTAAGCACAGCATGGACATAATTCTGTTTGGCTTTTCCCACATGAATCTTTCCCTGAGATCCTGATTCATCTAAAGCCCTACCACAACTGCAATTCTACCACAGCTTTATACCAGAAGGCTGGGAGTGGATCACACTGCTTCGTTCACTTCCCCAGCAGCAGCTGCTTACAGAGGATTGAAAAATATGTTTTCTCAGCTTTATTTTGGGGTTTATCCTCTGCATGTCCTTATGCCCTCTTGGTAGATAAGACACATCTCAAGAATCCCAGGATGGGTGAGGCTGGAGGGGCCCACGGGGCTGCTCTGGTGCCACCTCCCTGCTCCAGCAGGGCCATCCCAGAGCACAGGGCACAGCAGAGTGTCCCTGTGGCTCTGCAATGTCCCCAGGGAGGAGACTGCACAGCCTCTCTGTGTGGCAGCAGCTCTCTGCCTGCAGAAAGAAACACAACTTTTCTAGGCACAGGCATCGTTCTGGGAAGGCTGTGAGAAGATCAGAGAAAAGAATGAGAAATGATTCTTAATTTAACTTGCTGTACCTGGTATTGTGAAAATGTGCAATGTGTTATGGAGATTTGTTTACCAAAGGGGGATTTCTTAATTAGCCAGTGGTGATAGTGTTTGGACTGGAGAATCAATTAGGTCCAGCTCTATCATAACTGTCTATAAAAGAGCAATGAGTTTCTTAATAAAGATTATTGATCAGCCTTCTGTGAATCATGGAGTCTCTGCTAATTATTACCCAGCCAGGGCCAGGGGCAGTTCTATCTCTGCCCCATCTGCTCAGGGCTGGCACTGCCCAGGGCAGCAGTTCTGCCTCCTGGGCAGGGGCAGCTCCTGGGCTCAGGCCCTGCCCGTGGCTCTTGTCCTGTTGCTCGATCTTGATGCTCAGGAAGAATTGAAATGAGGGCATTAAAGGCAGTGAGAGCAGCACATCGAGAGAGGGGATTCTGCCCCTCAGGTGAGACCCCAGCTGCAGAGCTGCCCCAGCCCTGGGGCCCAGCACAGGAGGGACCTGGAGCTGCTGCTCAGAGCCCAGAGGAGACCATGGAGTTCCTGAGGGGACTGGAGTCCCTCCCCTGTGGGAGGAAAGGCTGGGAGAGCTGGGGGTGCTCAGCCTGGAGAGGAGAAGTTGTGTGGAGACCCCACAGCACCTTCCAGGGTCTGCAAGGAAGCCAGAGAGGGATTTTTCATCAGACACTGGAGGGACAGGAGCCAGGGAATGGCTCCCAGTGCCAGAGGGCAGGGCTGGATGGGGATTGGGAATGAGGAATTGTTCCCTGTGAGGGTGGGCAGGCCCTGGCACAGGGTGCCCAGAGCAGCTGTGGCTGCCCCTGGATCCCTGGCAGTGCCCAAGGCCAGGCTGGACACTGGGGCTGGGAGCAGCCTGGGACAGTGCAAGGTGTCCCTGCCATGGCAGGGGTGGCACTGGGTGGGCTTTAAGGTCCCTTCTAACCCCCACCATTCTGTGATTCTACGATGAAAAATATACCATTTCCCAAAATTTCCTGTCCCTTGAGTACTTCATCTCTTATCAACTTATTTAAATGCTGAAGAAGTGTCAAAAATGTTTGGTTTTCATTTTTAATGACTCTATTTTTGGAGGGTTTAAGTGACACGTTCACATCCATTCCAGGCATATCTATCAATCATCTGTATAAATCACCCTGCCAAGCTCGCCCTTATCTGCGTGCACAGCAGAGTCACAGGGAGTTCTTTTGGATCAATAAGCAACTTTTCCCTGGAAACACTCCTCTCCCAAGTGGGCACAGCAGAGTTGCTAAGTGACTGCTCTTGCTGCAGTGTAGCTGTACTCACATCAGCCTGACAGAAAGCAAAGCTTGGAAAGAAAGCAAGAGGCAGCACAGCTAGAGGATGATGATGTGTTTGCTCCCTGGGAACAATGTTATTGCCATTTAGAACTTCTAACTCAGCTCTTGCTGAGTGCACTTGCTCTTTGGCAGGATCAGGCGTATTTAACTGTTATTCCATGAAGTGGAATCCCTGTGCCTGCTCTTCCAGGCAGTGGCAGCGCCAGGTGAGGAACAAGCAGGGTTTGACTTCTCTCCTGTGAATGAATTCACAGCCCTTTGCTGGTCTGTACCTGGGATTTTCCTTCTTCTTCTTCCACCACAACAGAAGCTATAATTTAAATTAACTTTAAATTAAACATACTGTGTGGAAGACAAGACTGTAAAAATTAAGAACAAAAACAAAAACATATTCCTGCTGATAACTGAGATTCTTTGGAATTCTGACGCAGTGTGACTTCCATCTGCCTGCACCACTAAGGAGAAGCAAAGAACTTGTTTGGGTTTTTATGCCTGTGACACTCTCACACCCCCTCCTTCAGATGGTTTTGCCTCTGTGTGGAATTAATAATATAGGAGGGGTAAGATGGGATAATTACCTTCAGCAATTGTAGTTTAGGGGATACAGTATTACATGGCAATGTCCATTGGAAATTCCTGGAGCAGTCACACAGCCCAGATCCACAATCAAAACTAACTGATAGCAGGAAACACCTTAATGGAGGCAAAGTTTCTTTACACCTGCCAGATAAACTGCCTTTGGATTAAAGGATGTTGATATCCCATGATCACAGATACTTCCAGACACATTCTATACCTGAAGCATTTTTATGCAGATTATCAAATTATGGTATTTGATCAAGTCAAATTTTCTATTTTCACTATAAAACCAGAAATGAAACTGGAATATCTGTGTGGTGAGCAGTTCTCATGAAATCCACTTCCCAGACTGGCTGGGTGAACTTTCATTTTCAAGCTCCTCTAGTTTTTGCTCACGTGAAAGGAAATTATTTGGAAGTTGTGCTGGGGAAATGGAAGGTCTGCAGGATCAGAGACGATATTTTCAGTGCAATTACTCCATGCTTCATTGCACAAAGGGTATACAGATTTCCTTAAGACTTTTTCTGTCACTTGATGCCAGCTATCCATTTCTCCAAGTTACACAGAATGTGAAAATATAGAGCAAAGCTGAAACTGTCATCTGCATAATGTTTTATTTCTAGGAAATATTTGCATTTTATATATGCTTTTAATTTTTTTTTATTTAACCTTGCACATGTCAAACCCAAATAATTACAAAATAAGTGTAGGAAGCTGCTAAGAATCAAAGTTCCAATTTAGAGTGTCTAATTACTCTGAATATTTAATTCATTTGAACAATATGGTTCAGAAGAATCATTATCACACTGAAATCCCCAATATTATCTGTTATTCACACAAGTGGCCCTTCATGCCATATAACTTCTGGCATGGTGAATGGGGTGGTGGTTCCAGAGTGGGTGTGCCCTTTTGGAAGCAGATGGAAGGTCAGTGCCACTTCAGACACTCTGAATTCTCTAATGGCCTTGGAAAAGTTCATCATTATTGAAGAGATTATTGCAGCATTTCTACTGTGCAGAAATGTTCAATAAGGGTAATTAAAAATAAACATACAAGTAGAAACACAGAAATATTTTTATGTTGTGGGTTTTAGACACAGAATGGGTTCCCATCTTTTTTCCAAGTCAGCAGTAAATTCCAGTTGCCTTCAGTTTTGCCAATGTTTTATTCAAGAGCTCTGTAAAAATACAAACATTCTGAAAATACATAAATAATATCTCACATTATCTGAACATATCTTGGGGGATTAGCAAGTGACCATGCTTTTCCAGTATCATTGTATTACAAGTGCTCCTCCTGGATGTCTCTACAAATATCTGATGGTTTTTTGTTGTTCTGGTGTAAATCCAGGTTATCTTGTTCAAGGAGAATCTACTGTTTTCCACTAGGAATCACTGATATCATCAAATTTCATGATGCCTTCTCATATTTCAGTGTTGTTGTCTCATATTACATAGTCAGGAGTGTGGTTTTATGCTTTAAAAATCATTTTTTAAAATTTAAATAATTAAAAATAAAGAATCTGTTAAAACTGTATAAGTTGCTTTTTGTAGATTCTGAATATATGTAGAATTCTTATTGTTGAAACATTTCTTAATATATTAAGAAGAACAAATGATAGCTTTAGCACTGTTTAAATCTATTTTCTGTGTCTAGTATTATCAGTGGCACTGGCAGACTTCACAGCAGTCATACAGAGTTAAGCAAGCAGTAAAACTGTTTCATGATCCTTTAGATCACCAAAGGTCACTTAGGTCATTATATGTTGTTTAAATTATTTTAAAATTAATTATGAGCAAGGTAGTTTGTGGAGTAAAATAAAGTGGTAACAAAGTTAATGGGCTTATTCTCCCTCCCTGGGAATTTGGAAAATTTCCTTTTGGCTACCTGTGCCTTTAATTCATGTAATGGAATTGCAGAAATCAAGCAGGAGTTTCTAAAATGCTGATTTAACTTTCAGTTACAGTCTAGGCTTCCTCTAAGAATCGTGACAGGTCAGAACTAGTGGGATGTAAATCATAATGTAAATTGTAGAATCATAGAAGGGTTTGCACTGGAAGAATCTCATCTTGTTCCAGCCCCTGCCAAGGACAGGGACACCTTCCACTCTCCCAGGTAAAAATGAAAGTGCAGTTCAGAGTTGTTTTTTCACTGTGGTCTGTTCAGGAAGAGACTGCCTGGATGTTCTTTCCTGTTCCTGAAAATGCTCTTCCACATCTGATGGCCATTCCAAGGATGTTCCTCCCTGGGCTCAGCCAGGAATGAGGAGGTGCCTAGGAAATTTTAGAGTATGTTTGGGAAAGGAAAGCAAAATAACAAACCTATGTTTCATCTCTGGGGGGAGAACTGGGGGAAAAGAGCAGAATTTTTGTTGGTGCCAAGGGCTGAAATGCCCATATTCCCAAACTAATCCTGTCTGGCACTGAGCTGTGAGGGGGGAGCTCTCTGCAGAGTCGGTTTTGCTAATGGGAGCTGTGACAGACTTCAGGGCTGTTCATTAGGAGCCAGTTTCCTGCCTTTGATTCCTTTTTTCCTGTTGCAGTCTCCATTGATTTCAGTGGAGCTCCACACATGCAGATCAATGACAGGATCTGTGCTGGTGATGGACTCACAAAAAACAACAGTAGGGAATTTATAGTGGCCTGCCTGCTCCCAGCACTTTTCTTATGCATTTTCAAATTGCAGAAGGTTTAGAAAACAAAAGAAATAAATTGCTTTGAAAAAGCCATAATTGTTTGCTTAGGGAACCATGAGAAGGAAGCAGTAAAGGAAAAAAATAGTTTGGGGGAAGGAATACATAAGGCAATATAATAAATTTTCCTGAAAGAAAGAGATGCTCCTGATTTACTAAGTGTCTTATTTTTAAGGAGCATGTCAAATTTGTTATCTGCTTCCTAACAGTTGACAATGAAGACTTGTGGTAATTTTGCAGTAATTTTGCATTAAACATCTGCCATAAATGCCTCTACTAGATATAAAAATTTCTGTTATTAAAGAATTGCTGTATGCATGAGACCAACTTAGGAAAACTGATTTCTGCAGAACAGTAACTTACAGTTTATGTAACTACTGTTCCACGACGCCAGAAGTATTTAAAATACAGGTGCGAATCTCCAAACATGCACTTCTAGTTATAGAATCTCTAAAGGAAATATTAATATGTATTGCCATGGGATCTTTTGTGGCACAAGTTAATTCTCTTTTCAGTTTTGTACCATTCAGTCATTTTCTAGTAATATAAATGTGATTCTTGGGGCAGCTCTGTGCAGGGCCAGGAGTTGGATTTCAATGATCCTTGTGGGTCCCTTCAAACTCAGGATATTCTGCAATTCCATTAATTTAATTTTCTAAGTCTGTCTTTATTTTGCCATCTTGATGTTCACCTTAAAGTGCACAGAATCACATATTTAACCCAAATTTCCACTGAAGTCATGGTTGCCATTCACAAAAAGCAGTTCTTCATCACAAACCTTGGCATGTGGGGTGAACACAGATTGAAAGCAGCTCCTGGTCTGCAGGGCAGCTGTGCACTGCATAATTAACCACCCCTGGCCTCAACTGAGGGGCTGAGATGCAAGTTTATTACAAAAATTCAGGAGCAGATTTGAGAAATACCAAAGTAGTGCTTTTAGAGGGACTCTTTGTACCACAGCAACCTGAGGTTCAAGCTTCCTGCCTGCATTAGGCTGTACAGGAGGGAGAAATATTTAATTAAACTTTTCCTTGCTGTACAGATTTTGGATTCCATCTTCTGTGTGGATATGTCCTTGAAGCAGCAGAAAAAAAATCAGATATAGGTGATTCTGGTAACCTAAGAAAGCTTTTCATCAGTCCTCTCCTGGCTGTTAATGGAATATCCAGTTTTCCTTTTGCAACATAAAGAGGTTATAACACAAGTCTCATGTGAACAATTGCTGAGTGACACTACTCTTGACATGAAGTATTTCACCTCCAATTCCAACAGGGAATTGCTGATGACAGAAGGTTTTCAAACACACCTTATAGCACTGTCAAGCCATCTAACAGATCATTTTCTGGCCAAGAATACAGTTGGACTTTGTCACCTCTGAGGCATCTGTGAGTGAAGATGCCTGAAAGGAAACTAAATCCTCAAGAGATGAATATTTGGGAAAGTAAATCCATTTAGTATTGCTGGTAGGGTCAAAGCCATTTCATGAGGGTGGGTTCTTTGCTTCAAACATGTTCCTTTTTTTTTTTTTTTTAAGTGGGAAAAGCATCCAAGTGTGCAAGTGCTCATTGTGGAGGATGGAACATTCCAGAGAGCAGTGTGCTTACATTTCTAACTGCAGTTGGTTTGCTTAGTTAGGAGTTAGAATCATGTCAAGTTAGGAGTTAGAATCATGTCAAGCCTGAGGTGGTACCCAATCACTTCCACTCACCCCTCTCCCAAGTGATAACGAAGCTCAGACTCCTCATTTTGGTTCCACAGCTATAATGAAATAAACATCACTGCTTGTGTTAAATGTAGCTTTGGGGGACTTTTGCAGTTGTTTGTCATTATTACTGTCCTAAAACACATATGGTGCCGCCAGGCTGCACAAAAAGAAACATTTGGGGAATGTTTTAGTTGCAAATGGAACAGAGTGATGTGCACATGGAGCAGATCTGGCTGGGCTGCCTGGTTTGGCCATGGTCCCCTGCCTGCCTGCCCAAGGCTGGGCTCAGCTCTGGGAGCTGAAAGCATTTGGTGCAAGAAGGAGGAGTAATCCAATGATTAAAACTGGAAAAATTTGTGTCAGCAACAATCAGCACAGAGTAAGCAACTTTTTCCTGATCCTACAGCAAAACTGACTGGGTCAGGACCTGACTAACCACAAAAGGATGTGTATTATTAATTGTTCTCTTCACTAAACTGTCATTTAGAGATTTAATTGCTGGTGATTAATTTCCCACCTGTCTTTGGGACAAGTGTCTGGGACTAGCTCCTGCATGCTTTTAAACTGGTATTCACTGGATGTCAAAATCTACACCCCAAACTGCTTTTCTATGCCATTTATATTCCTGGGTGTGACTTTAAAAAGTACAGATAAAAGGGCTTTTGTGCATTTTTAAAAATGTTTTCCTTTGAGAAAATATTGTATATATGGTATCTACAGCTAAAGAAAGCGAATATGTTTATAAGAAAGCCCGTAAATAAAATTTATTTTATGCATCTAACTTCAAAGGACAGAAATGTTCTAAATGAATATTATAATTGTTTTGAGGATAGATCAGATGTCAAGGATAAGAAGATATTTTATTAAAAGTAATTGTATTTGTGATGTTAAGAGTAGGAAAAGTAGAAATTGTAATTTTTGTTCAGAAGAGAAATGTGACATGATAAACTCAGAAAAAGTAGCCTTGAGGGTAGAAGAGAAGTTGAAGGAAAGTTTAAAAGAAATTTTTAAAAATCTGATGACATATTAAACTAAAATGAATAAAAGTTTCCCTGCATATTTTTTTCTGATTAAAAAGAATTGGAATAAAGACCTAAAAATTCAAGTCTTATCTGAAATATTTAATAATGAGAACATTTGTGCTAAGGACCAGCACATCCAAACTAACCCTACACATTTAATGTCATTGGAGAGAGTGTTAGAGGCTGATGTGTCCCAACAGAATACCAACAGACCTGCACCAAAAGGTGTCCAAGGCACTTGTTTGGCTTTTGAAGGCCAGTCTGGTGTTGAGTCCCAACAAAATGCAGATCTAAAGCCATGTGAGGCACCCAGCTCTCCTCCTGGACTCAGGAGCAGCCTGGAGCCTCTGCCCAAAGCCCATCCCATAGAGCTGCCTTTGGATTGGGAGGGCAGCTGTAAATCATGGCTTCTGCATTGATTAAGGAGATATCATAAGAAAACTGAAGCTGTTAAAATGCAGAACAGCTAAATAATTCATAAATTGCCATCTCTGTGGTTTTTATTAGGCAATTAAATTCATAACAATAATACTTTCATCTGAGATGGCACATTTGTCTTCAGAGGGTCTGACAGTGGCGTCACACTGTGGAATCCTTAACTGCTTCTGTCTGTTCCCTTTACTATTTCAGGACTCTTAATTCCTTGTCTTACTCCCATGATCTGACAGGATAAGTTACATCTCTGTTGCTCAGCTGTTCAGTGTATTCCCCCTGCTAGAAATTATTTATTTTACTGGCACATGGTATATCATCTGTCATGTCCAAGTGGAGGAAAGATCTTCCTGCAATGTCTTTCCTGCTCTTTAATCTTTTTATGGAAAGCTCCAGCTTTCCCTTCAGACTGCTAAAGAGAATGCTTGAACTATTCTTTAAAGCTGAAGAGTTCTTCTTCCCCCCCACCACCATGTTGGGTGAACAGGATCACTTTTGTGTGCTTTGGTTTTAGCACTAAAAGACAAATATGAAACTTTTTCAGGTGTCTGGGGTTTAAATGTAGTAACTAAAACCTGAGCTAGGTGTGAAAAACAGATCAGTTCAAACTCTTTTGGACATTGTGACATGCTAAAGACATAAATATATTCAGGATATTGCTAAGAGTACTATCATTCAAGTAGTACTAAATTTCTGGGCAAGTTAAATTAAAGTTTGGTTGGATTTTCCTATCCCCTGGTGTGTTTCTTTGTTCCCTGTGATTCTGCTTTTAAGTTGCTAACACGTGGGAATTACTGCTTCTATTTAATGAAATATTAGCTTCAATAAACCATTTGTAGAATTTTATAATTTAAGAGTGCTATATATATAGGTCGGGGGCACTCTAATGTCTTTTTTCTGGCTGGTATTTTGGTTTTTAATTCTTATTCTCCAACACACAACTTGATAGAATATATTATCTATCCCTTATATTTTCTTTTAGATTGGATAATTTTACGTATTAACAAAATGCTCAAATTCCAGCTCAATATCACCACCAGCTAAAAGGTATATTTCTTTGCCAAACTGATTGAAAGGTATTATAAACCTTCAACCCTTCAGGAGAAGTTGGAATAACTCTGACACTGTAATACAGATGTTTGAGCAGTTAATTTAAATAAATATGACAAAGATATATTTTAAAAACCAGATTATCAAACAAAAAGTACAAACCATTTAGTTTCTAGTTGCAGTTGTTCACAATGGATGAGATTTTTCCAGACACTATTTTATATTTTAAAGTAAAATCACACGTGAAATCACACATGTAGAATCTCAAACAAATCAGAAAATGCTAAAACAACTGGGGAAAAAAAACATTTCAATTCAATACTTCATAAAATATTAATCTTGCCCAATTTTGACATAGCTGAGTAAATGCTCTGTTTTATGTAATTTTCCCTTTTTACTTCTAATTTTGTATGATTTAAGTTTGAAACTTAGTCAAGCATGTTGTTACCTTCTTGACTACAGGAACTGGTTGTGATGTGGCTGCAGACTTTGTGGCAAAATCCCTGCATTATTTAAGCATATCTTTTGCCTGTTGACATCTCCAGGTACAAAGCACCTTTTCCTTTGAAAAATTAAGATCATCAGTGCTTATCTAGATCACAAGTGAACTTGATCATTATACTTGCTAATTTTGCACAAACAAAAAGAAATAAAAGTCCAAATATATATTTTTAATCCCAGTCTTTCCTTCTCTTACATTTCTGTAGGTTTTTTTTAAACTAATATCAGAAGTTCCCCTGCTTCATGAAAATGTGACATTTCATGAGCTGATGTGATGAGGTTGTCCACAAAAGCTTTGAATGTCCCATCCCTGGAAGTGTCCAAGGCCAGGTTGGAGCACCCTGGGATAGGGGAAGGTGTCCCAGCCCATGGCAGGGGGTGGGACTGGATGAGATCTGAGGTCCCTCTCAACCTAAACCATGCTGTGATTCTGTGATAAATGTTTTGCTGATTATGTAATGGCCACAAAGGCTACATTTAACTTATTCTGACATCTCATTCCAAGAGAAGGGACAACTGGAGTTTTAGGGAAACAACACATCTCAGCTAGGGTCATGTTTTCCCAGCTTCCAGGAAGTGGGGATGTCTTGTACAAGATCTTGCACACAGATATCAGTGTTTGATAGTTAATACTAAATCTCCCCTGAGCTTCCGTGATTCCTCTTTGAAGCTGTACAGCCTTTTATCTCCACACCTTCATATAGCAAACACATTGGTTGAATGAGTTCTTTGGTTTAAACCTGCTGCCTGATGGTTCCCCTCAATAAACTCAGGCTCCTGTGTTTTGAGAAAGAACACACATCCATTTGCTCTTTGTATCCTTTTCAGATCTCCTTTATATTCCTTTCCCAGTCTTTTCTTTAGGAAGGGAAGTTGTGTAACCTATTTAATTTCCCATCATAGTGAACCTCTTGCGTGCTTCTGATCACACCAGTTGTGTTTGCCTGGACTTGTTCTAGCTCTCCATTAAACCCATTGGCCAGGTAGTGAAAATAAAGAAAAAGTCACTCAGCAATTACTTGACAGAGCCAAGCAGAGTGTAGACTTCAGAATCATTCTTTTTTAAATGTGTTATATATTTGGAAGAAATGCAAAATAAGCACCAGTTAGGGCTTTGCCTGCAGTCCTCAATCTGTAATTATGCCCTACTGGGGTAGATTAGACACCTAATTTGTATTCTGATCACTGGAGTAGATACACATTTCATCAGGATTTGGGGTTTCTGTGGTCTGGCATCTGGTTACTCAGTGAGAAAATAAAGCTATGAAAGTTAGAATACCCCTAGGAATATCAGCAACATCTGCTGAAGTGAAATAGATGCGTAGCCCAGGTGAAAATTCACAAGGTGCCCTATTATGAACAACAAGACACATTTCAAAGATTATATTTACACTGGCCTAATATTTTCTTGGTGATATTTAATGTTCTGTAAAATAATGGTGTAGCACACAACAAAACTGAACAAAGAAGTAGCAGTGCCCTCAAGGAGAAGCAGATTGCAGAGTAAATCACAGGCACCAAAGGAATGCATTTGGAGAAGACTCTATTGAGATTAACTTTTTTTAACTGTACTACTTATGTATTTTCTCAGAAGACATAAACAGACTATAAAGCAGCAGCATTCTGGAAGCCATAAACTGAATTAATACATTAACCCATGCAGTGTTTTTTTATCTGAGTGTAGAATGAACCACACTGAGCAGCATCACACATCTCTGGGATATCAATGCTTCTGGTCTTTGAGATGATCATGCTGTAAAATTAAAAAAAACATAACTTTAAACAAACTTTACATTGTTGAGCTCGGTATGAAGGGAGGTGAAAATAGAGGCTTTATTGTCTTCCTGGTACTGCAGCACTTGCAGCACTGAGCCAAGAGTGTGCCACCTTCGTGTGACACAGGGCCACTCAGGGCAAGGCACTTCCACGTGAGCTGTTCAAGTGACTGTCTGGTGAGTTCCCAGTGCCAGTCCTGAACCCTTCCCTACATCCCACTGCTCTGTTTGATGCCTTGAGAAGGCTGCCCTAGAACAGAGGCTGGACAGAGCTAAAGTATGGATTTATTAAAACAATCTCCTCAATGGATCCACCTTGGGCAGCACAAGAGCCCAGCCAGGGCTGCACCCAAGATGAGCCTAAATGGTCACAAAATGCACGATGGGCACGGGGTCTCTCACTGTGATCAGTTCTGCACCATTTGCAGATTGGAGTTCATTGTCCAATTACAGCTTTAGCCCATGCAGTCCCATCCTTCTTGTTTTTCTCTCTTCAGCCCACATTGTTTATGCTCTTGGGCCTGAGATTTGGATCATTTGTCCTTGGTCCCCAGCTAGAGAAGGAATTGTTTTGTCTCCCTACTCTGTGAAGAGAGCTCACCATCCCCTAATATGAAGCTCAGAACTACACAGTAAAGCAGCACAAAATCTAAAAATATAAAAGATAAAACCTGAGGCATCATGTTCATCTCCCTGTATACCATGTTATGCCAACAGGGTCTTTCACAGCTCACTTCTGTAACACCTACTGGGTTTCCGATGTTGAACATCATTTGTCAAGAAGAGCTGGATTTACATTCCTAAAAGTGTTGATGTACCTCCTGCACATCTGCAAGGCTAGGCTGACAGCCTGTCAGTGTGCCCAGCACACTGATTACACCCCCAGCCAGGCAGTACAGTCAGGTATCACACAAATGTGCTTCCTGGATTTTGGGCATGTCTGCATTTAATGGTAGCTTCTCCCGTGAAGAGCAGTGTGCTGAGTATTTGGTGTCCCAGGCTTTGTTATTTCCACTGTTTTTATCACCTGCCAACCACCTCTGAGTAATAAAAGTCAAGTAAATCTTTACAGGACCATTAAATACCCCATGGAGGAAAATTGGTCAAACATGAGAATTATTTACATTTATAGCAAATGTAAATTTACTTTCTGAAGAGAATTAAAAGTAAAGTTGTCTCCATAATTTGCTATCAAACCACTTTGGAAAGATTTAATCTTGCAAAGATGAGATTTTGAAAATATCAATCTTTTTACTTTTAAATGAGTGAGATGGTTAACAACAGAGCACTGCAGACCATTTCTGTTATAAGACAAGCAGACTTGTGTGTTACAGGTGTCCAGAAGTAATTTGCTCAGCATCAGAAGACATAATTAGTTACTGCAAGTTTGTAATAATTACAGCTCTGCTGTCAGAGCAGTTGAAAAAAAAAAAGCTCCAAGTACATGAAATAAAAGACAAAAACCAGTACAATACCTGCTTCTCAACCTGCTGTGGCCCCAATTATATAAACTCCTCTTCTTTACCTATAATTGTTGATCATATTTTCCTAGAGTTGCTAAAATTCCACCTGCAATTTACATGTCCTGCCTTGAGTGATTCAAATACACATCAATGGACTCTGTGTGTGTGGCAGGAATTAAAGGGGCTGGAAACTCAGTGTATAGAAAGATTTTAAGAGAAAGACCAAAGGTGAAGAGGATTTCATGTGAACTTTTCACAATTTACAACATGACAAATTACTGAAAAATACATCATTATAAATAATGCATTATTTTCTGCAATGGTCTGAGCACAAATTTACCTGCCCAACATCTTGGCTTGTGCTTAAGTTCATATTGCTATGAATACCTTTGGTGTTCTACTATTACAAATAAAGTGCCCAAAATATTTGTCTCTGATGAGAACAGATTTGAAGGAGGGTAGGATTTTTGGGAGGGAGAACAAATACTTACTCTGTACCTGGTAAGAGTGTTGGAAACTTAATTCTGATTCCACTAAAGCTTATGAATGGTTTATCATTGAATTCTTGAGGATTAAGAAAGAGCTAGACCAAGACTGAATGTTTTTAGAAATCTCAAACTCTAATTACTTTTGTATTACATCAACAGCAAAATTCTGCCACTGGGTTATTTCTGAGTTAACTCAGCAGTGTCCCTGAAATACCATATAATTTGGCTCCAGTTAATATTGCAACTAAAATTCCTTTTTTTTTTTTTTTTGGTGAGACTCATTTTTGTTTCTACTTTTATTTTTTATTTTTATGTTCTTATTTTTTTTTAGTTCTAACATGTATTCCATTCAAAGAAGCCCATAATTTTTAATTATTAAAATCACATTAAGGAAAACAAGTATTTTCAAAGCAAAATATTTTTGCTGCAGGGAAAATAGATTATTTATCCTTTAAAGAAGGGGAGATGATAAATATTTCATACTGAGATAAATACATTGCTCAATACTTAATCTTTAACATGTGCTGAAACCTAAGGGATTACAAGGGGTTGTATCAGTATTCAGTTTATTACTGTAAATATTTTGTACCATGGAAGTACAGTTTGTGTTTATTGTTTAACTCAATTCTATTATACTGCCTTACACATAATGCAAAATAATTGTGGATTTTAACTGGAATGTGGTAGAATTGGACAGAATCCCAAGCACAGGAGGCTCAGCTCTGTTCCATATTGCTCAGCCTGAGCATGGGCATTAGAAAGGCTTTTTCCTGCTTTTCGCCCTCCATCCAAATGCATTGGCAAGTAAAGCAATATCAAACAACACACCAAAAGGAGAAAAAGCTTTCAATTGTTGGAAGGCCTTTCATTTAAAGTAAGCTCCTGCTTTTAGATGCATGTCATCCTGACAGGCCTCTTCTTTTCTGTCCTGCAGTGAGATAGATAATATCACAGCCTGCCTTAGAGATAAGGGATTCTGGGGCAACAAAGGACCAAAATATGGAACTTAGATTATTGATGCATTTAGAAATCACTTTTTTTCCTGTCACAGTGAAGGTGAAATGGATAGGTTTCATAGGGAGACACCATCCTGAACTTAAAGCTTCCTTCTCCCCATACCTCTGTGCCTGACTGCTGTAGGCAGTGTTTTGATTGTTACTACCGCACAAAAAAAGTAGAAATAAAAATATGAAATGGCTTATTAAATCAATGTTTACATATGTTCTTTCAAGGAAACAGTGCTGCATTATTTTTCCTTACCTTTTTTCATTATGCTGTGTTTTAGTTATTAACATGTTCCTATTTACAACTCCAAGTCCCTAATTAATCATAATGACAAAACCAATCTTCCTGTGCAGGCAGGGTTTACCAAGTGGGATTGCTCAAGTCTTTTTCATTACATCCAGCAGCTTGCAAACCCAGGCTAAGCTGAACTTTCACTGCTGTTCCCAAATACTTCAGGTTTTTGCATTATTTAAAATTCCTTGGCACTTCAGGAAGCATGGATTCTTTCTGGGAAGATGAGCCCTGGGATTGCAATTTCACACTAAAATGTGGAATTTTGGTGCAGTACATCTGAGTCAAACTGGGCAGGAGAATATCAGTGTAAATTAACTTAGTGCTGTTTAATTAAGTGAAGTATAGATATAGGGCTGAGAAGGATCAGATCTTTACATATCACTGTGACTTGCATCACAGTGGTCTTTGATTTAAAATAAAATAAAAGGCAACTTTTTCTCTTTTTCTTGTCCAGACCCAGAGTATAAATTTTGCAGGTTTCAAGTGGCTGTAGAATTAATTTTGTGCCCCATGACTTTTTCAGTCTGTCAGTTCCCCTCAGATAGAAATCCAAGGGGAAAAGTGGGATTTTACAACCTTCACAGAGATGTTCACGTTCTGCCGTGATATGTCCACATTCAATCCCAAAGAAGGTCACCAAGCACATAGAAAAATTACAGCAGGATTTTGGTAGCTTTAATTCAAAGTTTCTTCATGGAAAATATTCAATTACAAATAGGCGTTTCTAATGCAAATTGATTTTACCCTCAATTCATCACTAAGAACACAATTCTAGATTGCCATATACCCAAAAAACTGTATTTTAAAAGCATTGTATTCTGAACTCTGTAGTCTTAGCGTTATTTATAAGTTCTGCATAACTATTTTTGCAATTCAGATCTCATATATCTGTTGTATTTAGAAGACTAATAGATCATTTACTCTGAAATTTCCGTTTTCTGGCATCTAAGAGACCAAAAATAAAGAAAACACAAAAATGCAAAGGGCTTGAAAATGAAACAGATTCACTAAATTACATCCAAACATTTGAAATCAGAAGTCTTCAGATATCATGCAGGCTTAGTTTCTCGTTGTTCTTGTATAAAACAATTAAATTTTAAAAGCTGTGTGTGTATTTCCAAGGACAGGCTAAGAGAGAAGTCCTTCTTTGCAGCTGGATATGTGTGTTACTCTTCACTGCAAGTCAAATTCTGTGATTGGTTCTAGGTTTTGATACAGATTTAAGAGAAGATAAATTTCAGGCTTTGATGAGGTTTCTATGGTTGAGATGACCCCTGAGGTGTTAGAAAGTCTCTTTTTTCCCAGCTCCATGACCAAAGAAGAAGCCGAGATGCATCAGTTCTGCTTTTCAAGGTTGTTTATTTTTCCTTATCTATAACATTCTTTTTCTTACCCGCTGAGGTCTGTCCAGCAGGTTGGTTCATGGCACACTGCCTGCCCTTGGGGTGGTGTTAACTTTTTATACTAAGAAATATGTGTACTTTATTTACAATAATTTTCCAATACCTATCACCTATGTCAGACAGTCTGTCTCTACTCTAAACCAATCCAAAAGTGCCACCATCACAGCAGAAGATGGAGGACAAGAGGAAACAGGAGGAAGGACAGAATACACCCAAATCCCTCCATCTTGCCTCCTGAATCCCCATTCTAAAACCCCAAAATTCTACTTTTCACCCTGTGACAAATTAACTACCATTCTACTTAAACTCTTGTGGCTTGTAAATCCTCACACAAAGGTGGTAATTTTCTCCATGCACTAAAATCGAAGGCACAGGTGTCTTTGACTCCATGCCAAGGTCTCTGAGCCCCTTGCCAGGGTCTCGAGCCATCCAGGGCAGCCAGAGGAATGTCCTGGGTTCCGACAGTGCTTGAATCAATAAATACATTTTCTGGAAAGCATTGCCTTATATTAGTATATCCCTGTCTTTTAGGTCTTCATGAAAGAATTATTCTTGATATCTGTGTCATGAAAGAGAAATAGCTCATCTGAGCACAGACACAATATTCTCATGAAAAGAGAGCTGTGCCTAAACCAGCAAGTCTGCCTGCTCTCATGTCTAAATAAATTGAAAATTACCTGTTTCCCTACTGACTGTGGGGTTACTGGGTAGAGCCAGTTTGCAGTTAACTGTATAAGACCTTCAAGATGTGTTACAAGTTCCTGAGCTGCCTTGTCCTCTCTTTTGTGCTGATGGAAAGTTGGGATGGCTCTGACAGAGGCAGTGGAACTCTGCAGATACAGTTATTAAGAACAAATGAAGTTTTACTATCTTTAAAAGACAGTAAAATGATAAGAACAATGTCTGGAAATCAAGGTGGGCTCCATATTTCAACTGAATGGCAATCTTCCCTTTGGACACCTCTTACAAAATTAAATTAATTTGAAACTTCTTGCGTGAAAATTGGAAAACCCCAAAACCCTGTTTATTTGTCATATTTATGGTGATTTACATATGTTTTATGTATATCATCTCATAAATTTCACTCCACCAAAGAATAGGGGATCACCGTTTTTTCAACTCTTTTGGTGACCTCATTACTTCTACAAAATCATTTCTCCCTTATTTATTCCATGAAGCAGTATTTAAAGCAATTGGCATGATTAAAAATGTGGAAGAAAAGGAGCTGACATTGCAATATTCAAAAGTCATATTTCACATTTACCTCTTGAGTGGCTCCCTGAGTTTTGTCACTGAGCACAACTCGGGAAGTGAAGCAAATCCATACCCCTTGCCCATCAAAACTGAAGAAGGCTAACCAGCTGCCTTATTTCACTGGGAGAAATCTGGAATCTGGTGCAAAATGTGATGATGTGAAGGAAAAAAAAATACCATGGCAACCTACAGTAATTTAGAGATATGGAAGAAGCATATGGAGGATGCCGATTCCATGCACTAAAGCTCATAAATCCCAAATTACCCATAAATACCTAATTGTGTGTAATAGCAACCAAGGGGGCTCTTCTTAGGGGTTACAAAAAAACTAAGTAATTATATTTTGGTTGTTAGTAGTTTAAAACAGCATGTTGTGTTCACCAACATTTATTTTAGGGAGGTATGTGTTATGCTATTTATCACATTTCCCTGGAGGACCCATTAATGCTGCTCACAGTAACAAAGTGCAAATAATGAACCTGGAAGTCACACAAGTTATTCCAGAGACAAATAGAATGCAGCCAGGCAAAGGGAGAGGATTTCCTGAATTTTGCTTGATAATCATAAGTTTAATGATCATAGCTACTCTTCTCAGATATAAACTTTGATTTATGTGATACATTTATGGCCTTTTTCTTATTGTCTTCTGATACAGAAGGTGCTGACAAATTTAAGGGCTAGGAAGGCAGTTTAGTCCTCAGAACATTGAGCTAATGAGCTGTTAAAGCATTTTCTGCCAGCTTTGGAAAGAGGATTAAAAAGTAATTCAAGATGCAAGAAGTGATATAACAACTTGTTAATTTACCTAGAGGACTTGTTTCCTTTTCTCCACCAAATGTCAATTTTTATTGGCAGCTTAACCACGGATCAAGGCAAGTATATGGTAAATGAAAATAATTTCAAAAAGGAAATCTTAGAATCATAAAGTGGCTTGGGCTGGAAGGGACCTTGAATCTCATGCAGTCACAGCCCCAGCCATGGCAGGGACACCTTGCACTGTCCCAGGCTGCTCCCAGCCCCAGTGTCCAGCCTGGCCTTGGCCACTGCCAGGGATCCAGGGGCAGCCACAGCTGCTCTGGGCACCCTGGGCCAGGGCCTGCCCACCCTCACAGGGAACAATTCCTCATTCCCAATCTCCCATCCAGCCCTGCCCTCTGGCACTGGGAGCCATTCCCTGTGTCCTGTCCCTCCAGCCCTTGGCAATTGTCTCTCTCCATCTTTGCTGCAGCTCCTTCAGGCCCTGCAGGGCCACCCTGAGCTCAGCCCAAAGCTTCTCCTGTGCAGGTGAACAATCCCAGCTGTGCCAGCCTTTGCTCCCAGCAGAGCTGCTCCATCCTCTGCTCATGCTGGAGCCTCCTCTGGGCTCTCTGAGCAGCTCCAGGTCCCTCCTGTGCTGCCCGGGCTGGGGCAGCTCTGCAGCTGGGCTCTGGCTGAGGGCCAGAGGGGCAGAATCCCCTCCCCTGCTGCCCACGCTGGGCCCAGCCCAGGGCAGGGCTTGGGGCTCGCAGCTCTCGGGGCCGGGCAGGGCCAGCTCTGCCCCACAGCTCCCCCAGGGCTCTCCCGGGGCTGCTCCGGCTGCTCAGCCCGGCCCGGATGGATCCCGGGGCTGCTCAACCCGGCCCGGATGGATCCCGGGGCTGCTCAGCCCGGCCCGGATGGATCCCGGGGCTGCTCAGCCCGGCCCGGGTGGATCCCGGGGCTGCTCAGCCCGGCCCGGGTGGATCCCGGGGCTGCTCAGCCCGGCCCGGATGGATCCCGGGGCTGCTCAGCCCGGCCCGGGTGGATCCCGGGGCTGCTCAGCCCGGCCCGGGTGGATCCCGGGGCTGCTCAGCCCGGCCCGGATGGATCCCGGGGCTGCCCCGGCCCAGGTGCAGCCCCGGCACTCGGCCTTGTCAGACCTCAGCAGATTCCCAGGGAATTCCCACTCCTGGAGCTTGGCCAGGTCCCACTGCCCCCTCAGCTCCTTGTCACCTGCAAATAAATTCAGACCAGTGAAGGAGTGGATATCAGGGCTCATTTGTGTCTTTTAAAGCCTTTATTACACAGATTTCACAGCTTTAGTCAATAATAACTGACAAATGAATAATTACCTCAGTGTCCAGTACCAACTAAGGCCTGATGCTTTTGTGCTATTTATGAATCAGCTGACTTGAGATAGAAAGGTGAAATAATGTCACTTTTAATTCAGTAAATAGAATTCTCAACACCCTAATGCCCAGCCCAGAGATCAGATGAAGGGGTGAAAACCCACATGGACTGGGGAAAGGTGAAAAGATTCCTGCAGCAGGAGATGTTAAAACTGAACTTCATTCTCTGCTGCACATCAGTTTTTGAGAAATGATCCATTCTTCCTATTCCTCTGTGGGCTTTTGGAATGCTGCTCCTATTTGTGATGTCTTCAGCTCTGTCTCCATTGTCTGTGAAATCTTTGTGTTCATACACTGGAAGCAAAGTGCAAAATGCTGAAACTTTTCAAAGAATACTTTAGTACTTTTAAATCTAGTCATGTCCATGTCTAATACATCTTAAAGCTTTAATTAAGAACATATAGCTAATGCCAGCTTTATTATAAACACAGGAAATCAAATTCTCATCATTAGAGTTAGGCTCTAAAAAAAGATCAAAAGGAAGCAGATGTAATGAAAGTCTCTCAAAATCAGAAAACATTGTATTAATCTGTTTTACTGGGTGAGACACAGGTTCTCATCACAGAAGATTAGAAAAAAATTGTATGAAACTACTCAGCTGGACTTCAGCAGGGTTGTTTTTAGATGTAGGGTTTGCAGGTCACTCTTATTTGCAATCTGAGTGCACCATTATTAGCATTATTAATTGGCATTATTATGTGTAATACTGCAGTAAGTTATGTCCAGAGGTGCCAATTGTGAGTTTCCCCAGCCTGTTGTTACCATGATCCATGCTGGGAATCCTCACCCTGTGTTTCTCTCTGTTTCAGTCTTACGCCTAATAACTTTTATCATTTGTTTGTGAATGATTACTTCTTGTCTCTCTGTGGAGATGCTACACCAAGTTTTTATGTGCTGAAGTATTCCTCACTTCCAGTCTGTGCTATACCTATGGTAAAAGAATATTACAGTAATTATTTTGAATATTATGAGTTTCTCATTGTTGTTATATTACTCTTCCCATTGCTATTTTATTCTTCCTATTATATTTTCAGGATTAATTAAACTGAGCCTAGAGACTTTCTCAACAATTTTCTTTGCAGGTTAAAGTCCATTCTCACCTCATCAGAAAATGAATATACATGCATGTGTGCTGTAGCTAAGACTGAAAGGATAATTGCTTCCACTTGCCTGACCATTGGATAAAATTATTTGCAGAGTTACAGGCAACTCCTGTGAATGCTGAGAAGAGATTAAAGGTATGACTTTCATTTGAAAGGTATTCAGGTTGTTTATGGGGAGGCTTGTTCCAATCTATTTTGCAGAAGATTTGTCTTTTCAAAATGTCAGATTCAAGAACTTCCTCAGCCTTTGGGCAGACTGCAAACACTTCATGGAGTCTCTAAAACTCACAGAACAGATGAAGATGCACATAACAGCTTTAAATTCCATTTCCACACCTTGTTTTATTTTAAAGACACTTTGACTTTTGTAGAAACACGCTTTGTTTCAACTACTGTGTAACCATGATGAACAGCTCCTGTCTGCTCACATCTCTGTTCACTTTGTTGTTCTTTTTTCTTCTTGTGCCCTTGGGTGGCTTTCCCCACGTGGCCAGATTCATATCAGCACTTGTGATTGAAGCGTGTTCGCTGCTTTGCAGTCCAATGCTCTTTTTGGCTTGGAGTTAAATGACTGGGATTTGAAATCAATCAGGCTCCTGCTCAGAAGCTGTTCAGCACTGGTTAGGTCATGTTCCTTGGGCATAATGAGGCACTGAACAAGTTAAGGTTAAATGGATTTTTAAATCAATAACTACAAACCAAGAGCCAACACGATGTCACAATTTTTCCTTCTACCCCTTTCTTTTTAGAACAAATATTGATGAGAAGTATTTCAATAACAACCTTTGCCATGGAGAAATTCTTCGTGCTGTCCAACCTGAACTTCCCCTGGCATAGCCTGAGCCTGTTTCCTTTTGTCGTGCCTCTTTTTCCCTGGGAAGAGCCCAGATTCTACCTGGCTGTATCCCCTATGACTTTTTAAATTTTTTTTATGAACTTCAGGTTTGTTTGGAAACAATCCTTGGCTGAAGCACAACATCAGCACAAAATGAATTTGGTGACCATAAAATAATTAAAAGTAAAATAATGTAGGCTAAGGCATTTTACTTAGAGAAGTAAAATAATTCCCAAGATCACTGCACTTAATTTTAATTTCTTATACTCAGTGTAGACAGTTCCAATTGTGTTGATTTGCTGCCAACAGTGCTTTTGCCATTTCAGCATCTGGAAGCCTTGCTGTTAAATAATCAATATTTATTATTAAAAATGGAGAAACATTCACTAAACTTTTCTTGGAGATTTTCCTGACATGCTTTTGATACCCTTTTGTTAATGAAAACTCTTGGGACTGTTTTCAAAATTTTTCAATGTATTTGCAGAAAGAAGAGGGCAGGAGAAGAGGCATTTCTAGTTCCAAACTTCTCAAAACTAACCAGATAGAATAGATAATGCTTAGCAAGTAGAAATGTTGAATTTAACATAAGATATTGTGATATTACTTATTTTAATGTTCCTCAACTTTTTTTTTTTTTTTTTTTTTTTTTTTTTTTTTTTTTTTTTTTTTTGTGTGATTAAAGGAACTGCAGCCTGCTCCAACACCAATGGAAGTTCATGGGGAAAATCCCATTTCCTGTTTTAAACAACTGCAAGACTGCAAGTGGCATAAGTAATGATTTTTTTGTTCAAAAATATACTGAGTGCTTCTCAGTTTTTCCTCTCTTCTTTGTTGTAGATAATAAACTCTTTAAACCTTTCTAGGTGCAATCTGATATTTCATAGACATAAGAGACTTGTCATTTCTTCAGATTTCACAATCCAAGCAAAACATTCAATCTTTTCATCTTTTCCCATGAATGAAAATATTTTGTTTATTAAAAAGAAGAAGGATCATATTCTAGACATCTTTATCCAGGGCAGATTGGTGACTTCTAGTGTCATATGAATACTAATCGTAGCTTTTGTAAAACCTTATTCCAGAACATGGTAATAGTATGAGCAATGTCCATTCCTTTTATAAAACTGAAAAAATATGGATTTTCTGCATAGTCAAAGGGGACACACAGAGTGTCTTAATAGTGTGTGCTTCCAGTCAGACTGTTTTGTCTGTACAATTAAATATGTTGTGTTTGGGCAAATTTTGGGCTTGATTTTATTTACAGGAAAAAAAAAAGTTTAATAGACAATACTTTATAATGTAAAAAAACCCTTTTTATTTCAATCAAGTTTCTCCCCTTGTATGTTGTTTATAATTATGTAAATAAAAATAGTTTCCTCTATACCGATTCAGGTGTGAGGAGCTGAATTTGTAATGTATGTGAATCAACAGTTAGACTTGTTCTGTCATTAATATCTTGTAGTGTTGAGGATCCTTAGGAATCCCATTCTCATCCTAAATAAAGCTAATTTAGATAATTAAAGTATAGCTAGACATGGACTAGCATATGTGGAGTTCCCGAATAAGTTCCTTATTAAACCAACCCCTTTCAGATCATGATTTTGAAGTCAGTTTTCCCTTTATTTTTCCCACCTTGCTTAGATAAAATTGTTTGTGCTGATATCTCAAGGAAGTGAGCAATGGTGGGATTAAGGAATGTGGAATTCCAAGGAGCCAGCTGAAGATGGAACTGACTGAAGTATGAGGGATGGCTTTGTGCTCCTGCTGAAGGTGGAGGGAGCCCACAAACTCACACTTTATGTGCTTTGGCTTCTCTTTGCAGCAGGGGAGTTTTTAGGGTAAGCAATGTGGCCTTTGCTATAAATCTCAGACAAAGGTCAAAATGTGGAATTGTGTATTTACTAAAAATCCAAAGGATTTAGTAACTTTACTAAGACATAAAACCTAAAGAATTTTACTGACTCTCCAGCGATCAAGATAACCTGTAAGTCAGTCTTGCAGAACTATCATGAACTGTTCCAGCTGAGGCATGGATTTTGCCCATCTATACTGTCCTGTGGTAGCTGATGGATTTCAAAGAACCCATTCTGATATTTTAGTTAGCTCTTGAAAGGAAATAATCATGCAGCTAAGTTGTGAGGCCGAGTATTGTCTTAGGTTGCAATGTAAGATGTAACCAAAAGTATGTATTCTATCAGCAGCTATTAAAACCAGGTGGGGCAGTCTTCTTTGTCTCCTCCATGATCCATCCTCCGTCCAGGAATGCTCTTCTGTTCATGGCCAGTGAGTGTCCCTGCATAGCTGGTAAAATTCCTTCATCCCCTTGGGAGATGCTCCATCCAGGGGAGGAACCAAGCATTCCTACCTGGATACAATCTGACCCTGGAACACCACAGCAGCCTTTGCCCACTGCATTCCCAGAGGAAGACCAGGCCCATCTCCAGCAGCCCTGGAGCTCCAGAGGAAAACTCCAGCCTTGTGCAGGATCCTGTGCTCCAGCAGAAGCACAGCTGGCACTGCAGGAGGGCTGAGCCCCCATGGGATGGGACTGTGCCACCACCCTGACCCACAGGGGGCCAGAGCATGTTCTGACTCTGGCAGTGGTTTTGTGCTATTGCATTTATTTTAATTTTCCTATTAAATTGTAGTTCTGACTTGGAGTCTCTTACTGGTTTGCTTTCAAACTAGTACAAGTATCTTCATAGGATTATCATAGAATCATAAAATGGTTTGGGTTGGAAGAGAGCTTAAAGCCCATCTAGTCCTACCCCCTGCCATGGCAGGGACACCTTGCACTGTCCCAGGCTGCTCCCAGCCCCAGTGTCCAGCCTGGCCTTGGGCACTGCCAGGGATCCAGGGGCAGCCACAGCTGCTCTGGGCACCCTGTGCATTTGCAGTGCCCTTGTGTTCATCCAAGGAGGTACTTTATTTTTGAAAGAGAAGAGGAAGAATTCAAATACCAACAGGTTTAGTTAGGTATTTGGTGGCCTTCGCCTGTGACCAATAAAGGTAAGTTTTCTTCAGAATTAAGGTTCTGATTAGAGGGGTCTGGCTGACAAAGCTGGTCATTTAGGAGAGTGTAAAACCCCACTTTGAATTGTAAAGCTTTAAAAATGCTCCTCATGGAAGAGGAACACAATTACTTGAGAAGAATTTTGCAGGTTTTTTCAAACACTTCAGTACAGGAACATTTGCTGCCTCCCTTCCAAGTCACAGGCATACAACACTGGGATTAATCGTTCTCAAGCTCAATCCTGTACTTACAATCTCCTCTTTTAAAACTGTGCTTACAGAGCAATCCCAACTGAATTCACCACGAGTAGGAAAATTTCCTTTGGGAGCTCCTGCTAATTCAAGTGACTCAAAATAGCTCGTTCAAAACAATTGTATTGTTTATTCACCCAGAAGAACACAGTAAGGCCCATTCCTCTGAGAGCTACAGTAACTTTGCCAGTTTTCTGAAAGTTTAAGAAGCTCAAGCTTGACCCAAATACCTTGAGTTCAGGGCCAGGAGACACAGCATCTCTCTCTATCCATAAATTTTGCTGGAATATGGCCGTGCATCCACTCATCCCTTCCCAGTTTGGGGTTGCTCTGCCCAAGAGACTGATATCCCTGGGAGATGAACCACGATCAATTTCTGGCCAAAAATAGCATAATTTAGTTTAAGAAAGTGAACAATGGTTGGGAGAAAAGTCGTCAGTTTTAGTTTCTTATCAGGTTATTTGTTAGCAGTTTAAATTTAAATTTAGGAGTGAAAAAAAAATCTTAGACACGTGATTTAATCTACTTTGATTACTGAAAATATGCTTATTTTAGTGAAGGGAAGGCAAAGGCTTTTGTCAGGATAGTTATCAAATATTTTAATTAGAAACTGCTGAAACACTTCTACTGGACTTTTGTGTTATGAAAGGGCTTAGATAAAAGTAAATACTGGGGTTTGCTCGTCTCCCAGAGTTCACAAACTTTAGGACATGTGGATATGTGTGCTATACACATTCTCTGAACAGAGAGAGACATAATTCTCTCTCCCAGGGTTTTTCCTGGAGAAGGCAGTGAGAAAGCTCAAGCAAAGAGGAAGGAAAACAATTCTTATCTCTACTTGCTGCGCCTGTTGTTTGGCACACATGGAATGTGTTATGGGGATTGTTTACCTAAAGTGATTTGTTAATTGGACTCTGGTGGTGGTTGGTTGGATTGATTGGTCAGTTAGGTCAAAGCTGTGTCCTGGCTGTCTCAGACAGTCACAGGTTTTTCTTTAGTATCTCTTTAGCACAGTATCTCTTTAATATAGTATAGTATTAGTGCGATATAGCATAGCTTAATAAAGCATTTGTTCAGCCTTCTGAAATCATGGAGTCAGAGCACATTATTCCCTGGCTGGGGGCTGCCCTGCATTGATACATACATGTTCATTCAGGAGGCTGTGCTGGTTTGTGCTGCCTGAGGAAGTCAGGGCCCCTCCTCTCCGGCAATTCCAGTTTTTCCAGGGTCAGAGTCACCCTGACAGCTGTGTCATGCCACCAATCCATCTGCTGCTGCCATGCAGGGATTTTGTGTAATCCTTCATACACATCCTTTGGCTCCACTATTGCACCTAATTGTTTTGGTTTTTTTGATGTTGCAACCCTAAAGGATTAAAGGTGTCAACTTTCAAACCATGACCGACAGTACCAAGTGTAAACTCTTTAAAAGTGTTGTTTCTTATAGAGAGCTTCCTTTTAATGTTAAATCTTGTAGCACCCACCAGCTTTTCTTTCTCCTTTTGGCTAAGATCAACATTATTTAAAAGGCAGTGCTTTTAAAGTTTGGAAGTGAAAAATAATTTCATTTTTCCGTTTTATACTTTCATTTTAATTGAAAAAAAAAAAAAAAGGTGCTTATCTTTTCTTCTGTCTTCCACACACAAGTCTGGTGCTAAATATAGACAGGAAAAATGAGATTTCAAAGATGTTGTATCTGAACTTACTCTACAAAAAAAAATATATATGTTCCATTTTAAGTGGTGGATTTGTTTAAGTTAACTTGATAAAAGCTGGAATTGGTGACAAGATGATTTAATACAACCCTTGCTAACAAGTTGCAGACATTACCAGTGTGTCAAAACAGCACTGCCAGAGGCATTCTGGCATCATGCTGGACTGGTAACTCCAGCGCACTTAAACAGCTTCCTGGCAGCTCTTTTATTCCTGAGTGCTGCTGATTAAAGGCAGCTTCAGTTACTGTTTTCTTTCCTTCCAGATATTTTCATTCACATACACTATTATTTTTGCTCACAAATAGAAAGGTAAAGATTTTAAAAGGAATAAAAATGAAAATGTAGAACATTTAATAAAAAATGAAAATATAGATGTATGTCTTGACTGGATGCGAACTGGAATTTTAGAATTCTTTTTTCTTCTACAGTTGGGTTGCTGTGTCTCTGTTGTGATGCACAGCTCAGGTGCACTTGGCACCTCAGGAATTTTTGGATGTTTGCCCTTTGTCCACCTCCTTCAGGAGCTCTGTCTATGAAAGAGCTTAGAACTGCTATGGGAATGAATATTCTTGTCATTTCAATAGATATAAAGTGGCATTTGCTGAGATATATATATGTAAATATTTTTTTCTTATGAATAATGTTGAAGTTGAATTTTATTCCTTTGATTTTAGGAACCTGTGGAACTAGACCACAAATGCTATGCAAAACCTTCAATTTTGATCTGAAATAAAAGTGCCATTAAATTTTAAACTGTAGTTTATCTTTTCCCATTTCTGTTCAAGGTGTTGATAATGTCCTGTAAGCAAAGAATTTGCAATTAAAACATACCTATCCAGTAGGCAGGTATAAGAATGCTTTCTGAAACTGTTACAAGCTTTAGATTAGGTTTTCAAATTGTAACAGATTTCACATCAAATGTGTGATGCTGAATTTTACTCACAAAATGTGCTATTTTGATTACTTATTTTTAATTGGGTTTTTTATTGTTTTACATATCTTTTTTATAGGCAAATGTGGGGGAGAGATCTGTGTAAAATGAGATGGGAATTTGTGTCTGCTGGAGCTGGAAGCTCAAAGCCTGAAGCCTTGAGGTTCCTGACAGGAAGATTTGTTCACACTGTTCTCATCCCTGGAAGGACATGGAGTGGTGAGTAGTGGATTTTGGGAATCTGTCTGTGTGCTTGTGTAGACAGCTGCTGCTCATGATGCTGCAGCCTGTGCTCCTGCAGAGTGGAGCAGTGGGAAATGTATATATTGGGTTGTTTGAAGTGTTTAACTCACCAGAGCTGCTTCCCAAAACTGAGCACAGCTGCTGTTGAGCTGTGTTTGTGCACGGTGTAGTGCAGCTCCCTGAGCACAGGTACCTGGTGCTGTTTTGGAAGCACCAGTGTAACCAGCACAGCCAGACCAGGCACAGCAGATGCAGGGTGGTGAATCATCAGCCGGATATTTATGCACCAAAGTGTCTCTGGATTTCCGCTTAAGTAATCTGAATTTCTTCTCAAAACTCATTCAGAACTCAGGAATATGCACTAGACAGGAATATAAAATATAACTCTCTATGGTTCACCAGGTCCTGTGGCCAGGGCTGGGCCTGTCATGGCCAGAGAGCCCTGGAGGGGCTGGAGTGTGTCCAGGGCAGGGAACGGAGCTGGGAAGGGGCTGGAGCCCCAGCAGGGGCTGAGGCAGCTGCAAAGGGGCTCAGCCTGGAGAAATGGAGGCTCGGGGGGCCCTTCTGGCTCTGCACAACTCCCTGCCAGGAGGGGACAGCCGGGGGTCGGGCTGTGCTCCCAGGAACAGGCACAGGAGCAGAGGGAACGGCCTCAGGCTGGGGCAGGGCAGGCTCAGGGTGGGCTCCAGCAGGAATTTCCCCATGGAAAGGCTGCTCAGGCCTTGGCAGGGGCTGCCCAGGGAGCTTTGCAGTGCCCATCCCTGCAGGTGTCCCAGGAAGGGCTGGAGGTGGCACTCAGGGCTCTGGGCTGGGGACAAGGTGGGCATCGGGCACAGCTGGGACTCCATGGGCTGGGAGGGATTTTCCAACCCCAGTGATCCTGGGATTCTGTTACCTCGGTGGAGTGAATGCAAAAAGTAAAAGTTAAAATCCCTGAGGAAATGAAGTTACAGAGCAAACACTGCAGCAAACACAGGACAACTTCTATACTGTGCAGGTGGACAGGGCTTTGTGTTTAAATTACAGGGGCACTGGTAATATCTGATACATGGCTCCAGATGTTGCATCAGTAGCTACAAATTTAAAGATAACTCTTGATATTGTCAAAGGGCCTAATCATCTTCATTTTCTATTCTCTTTACTATTTATGCTAAATGTCCCATTTTAACACTGCACTACACATTTGTGTCCTAAAATATAATACGTGTAATCACACAGCCAAATGCAAAAGATGTGTCAGTTCTGTGGTGTATTAAAAACATGAAAATAAATGAAATGGATTCTTTACTTGTACTCTTGAATTATCCACTCAAGCATTTTAACTGGCAGACTCCTTCTAATCCCCTGACAGCACCTGGAGGGGTGCTGGTAGATCACCAAAGGGATGGTGGGAGGATATGACATATGACACTGAGGCAGGATCTGAACTCAGACAAATGAAATCTGTCAGCCAGCTCCTCAAAGCCTGCCACAGTTCTTATCAGTGCTTGGTTGAGTTGGCTTGATACACAGACTTATTGTATTATTCAGCTGGTTTGATTTTCCTTTTTGTGACAACCTTACCCTGGAGACCATCCATCTCTTTGCAGTGTTGGAGGATGACTCAAACTGAATGATATTTCAATATTATTTATAATCCCACACTGTAAACAGAAGTGATGGTTGCCTGTAACCACTGTGACGAATTCCAATAGGTACATTGGACTTCTGTTTTCTTGGAGAGTTGGAAATACTTTAGAAATACTTTGGGAAACTTCACAGTCCAGGGTAGTAAGTTTTATAGCAGAAGAGCTATGAAATACCCTGCAAAGACAGGCATTTTTTCCATGTATGCCCTGGCTGTTAATGATGCATGTGAACAACTACAGCTGCAACAAATTATTTGCCAAAAATTGAAATGGTAGCTATTATCAGCTTTCAGCTTAAAAACAGAGCTATGATCAGACATCCTGAGAGGAACATCCCCATTCACTGTCGAGCAGGTTCAGTTTTCACTCCTCCCCATGAGCAACATCCTATTTTTGCTGTGATTTCCTTTGGGTCCCACCAATAGAAATAATGATCTTTCAAATAACAAATTTGATTGATCAATCTTTTTAACTGCATAGCATAAATAAAAAGTTTAGTGTTTATATAAGCTGTGGCTGCCCCTGGATCCCTGGCAGTGCCCAAGGCCAGGTTGGCCAGGGCTTGGAGCAGCCTGGGACAGTGGAAGATGTCCCTGCCTGTTGTCAGTGGTGGAACAAGATGAGCTTTAAGTCCCCTCCAAGTCAAACCAATCTATGAGGCTTGGATTCTGTGCAATAATTAAAAATAAATTTTAGTATTCAGAGTTTTCTTTTACTATATTTGTTCACGTTTCAAAATATTTTTGAAATATACCACAGAAATATTTTTTAATGAAGCAGCTTGCACTTCAGTATTTTATTTTTCATTTTAATAATGTAGTTACATGTGTAAAGTACAAAGACAGGCAATGTACAAAGGCTGTAACTGAAATAGAAATGTACAATATAACACAATACTAATCCTATTAAGTAATTCTATTTGCTGATGCAATACAAGGCAAGTCAAAAATGCACAGTCTTTTTTGTACACCTGTCAAATGGCTCTATAATAATTCAAATTCTGACAACTGGCATTGTTCTCTGACTGGCAAACAAAGCAACTATTTTGGTGTTTGATCCAGTTTTTTTGATTGTGACTGTTAAATGACATACTGCGTCAAACATTTACAAAAACCAAGGGAAAAGGGTTTTTTCTATTCTATATTCAAATGAGCTAACAAGTGCTGGCAGATTCACAGATGCCAACAGCTAACTAATCAACAAACACTAGAAACAACTCAAATCATCCCCTTGCCTAAATTTGGGAGTTTTTGTGACCAAAGTTCTGTCTCCAGCCATGGGCCCAGTACAGGAGGAACCTGGAGCTGCTCAGAGAGCCCAGAGGAGGCTCCAGGACGAGCAGAGGATGGAGCAGCTCTGCTGGGAGCAAAGGCTGGCACAGCTGGGATTGTTCACCTGCACAGGAGAAGCTTTGGGCTGAGCTCAGGGTGGCCCTGCAGGGCCTGAAGGAGCTGCAGCAAAGATGGAGAGAGACAATTGCCAAGGGCTGGAGGGACAGGACACAGGGAATGGCTCCCAGTGCCAGAGGGCAGGGCTGGGTGGGAGATTGGGAATGAGGAATTGTTCCCTGTGAGGGTGGGCAGGCCCTGGCACAGGGTGCCCAGAGCAGCTGTGGCTGCCCCTGGATCCCTGGCAGTGCCCAAGGCCAGGCTGGACACTGGGGCTGGGAGCAGCCTGGGACAGTGCAAGGTGTCCCTGTCATGGCAGGGGTTGAATGAGATGGAATGATCCTTCCAACCCAAAGTGTCCTCTGGTTCCATGGAAGGTGAGAGGGGAATGTATTTCCTAATGTCTGTTTGCTTGGTCCTGGTTTAATGAACAAAAGCACCCCTAAAACAATATATTTCCTTAAAGTCCCCATTCTGAGCTCTTTCCCCACGGGCTGTTCTCGCATGTTAAGCACCCAGATGTCACTTAACTCATGCTGTAATTAGAGAAAAATAATTAACAATGTTCCTAAATGTCTGAATTCTTGGATTTGAAAGAGTAAAATGCTGCTAAGAGAGATTTCTGAGGCTTTTCCTGGTCATGGAATGCTACCAGGCATTCCAAGGTATTCCAGCATCACTCTCAGTAGGTTGTGAGGTGATGCCAGGCAGGTTTTGAAAAGTAAACTCTATGAGGCTCCCAAATGAGACAGATCTCTTGATTATTTGACATTTATATGTGTTTGGATGGCAAAGCTCAGCTGTTAGTAACTGTTACCTGTTCATGCATTTGTCTGGTCAGTGTAAATCTTCTTTACAGCTTTCCTACAAGACCTTTTGTAGTTTTATTCTGGATTTTTTTTTCTCTGAATTCAGTCAGTACCAGCTACATGCAGAGAAAAAAATAATTAATTAGTAAAGCAGAGACAAATTCAACCAGGCTGACAATTCCCTAAAGATGATGATTTAGAGTCAGTCTCCTCTCTTACTCTGCCTTAGACTGACTTTTGAGCCAACAATAAAATACAACCAGAACTTCATCTACCCACAGTTTAAGAATTTTATCTCTTTGTTTTTCTTTATTTTTCAAAGAGATCCCTGAAACAAAATGGGGTCATTTCAAGTTGCAAAGCAAAATCAATTAAACTTCTGAAGTTCTAGGATTTATGGAGAAAAAGTGGCAAGTTTTAGTTTTAATTTGATCTGCATAGTTTTTCTTAGTTTTTATTGCCTGGTTCAGTACCTGAATCAGAAAATAAATCACTCACAGAGCTCTAATGATGCTCTCCTTCAGAACAAAGATTAAGCCATGCTGATCCCTGAAGAGATACTAACAACTGCACTGCCCAGGAGTGGGAGTAAGCCTCTCAAAATTGGGTATTGTTAGAGAAAATAATATGTTAAAAGGACACACCTCCTGGCTACTTTGTCTGGAGAAGAATATCTCCATAAAAAATAATTATATTGCTTCTCAGTCAGAACTTATCAAAGGGAAAGTCTGTGAATTTTGTCTTTTCCATAAAAATCCATGTATCATAAAACAGCTCTTCTGAGGAAATCTTTGCATCTTGTCAGGGAGTGCTGGTGCATTCTTGCATAAGCATTCCATACTTGTGAATAAGCAGCAGCTTCTATAGCCCAGAGTGGCATCACAGCTGTATGTGTGCAGCATCCAGCAAATAAATCCAATTTTCTGCGAGGTTTGGGAGCCTTTTTCTACACTGTTTTATTGCTATCATGGCTTCACCTGTGAAACATATCTAAACCCGTTAAATCATTTTATATGTATGGAAGATTATCATGTGAAGAGATGCTTCCTACAGGAGGGTATTGAGCATGTCAGGAGTATTTGAGACAAGGACAGGACTTGCCCCTGGATCCCTGGCAGTGCCCAAGGCCAGGTTGAAGAGGGCTTGGAGCAGCCTGGGACAGTGGGAGGTGTCCCTGCCCATGGCAGGGGCTGGAATGGGATGAGTTTTAGGTGCCTTTCAACCCAAACCAGTCTGGGATTCTCTGATTCTTGCAGAGCCTTACTGGTTCCAGTTCTGAAGACTGGCACAAGTTGTTTTGGACATCAGAGCTCCAGATAAAGTTGATTTGATAAGCGACCACAGACTTTCCTTCCTCCTTACCCTATCATAAATTTTTCTCTGTCCTCTGAGACCACCAGTTAGTTCTGCCCTCTTTCTTTGTCATCAGATTTTAAATTTTTGAGGCAGGGATCATCCCTTTCCAGTGCTCTTCTGTTTCCTCCCTTTCCTCCCCAAAACTGAGTCAGAACATTAAAAAAAAAAAAAAAAAAAACAAAAAAACCACCGCCCTGTAAGAAAGAATGCAGTAGCAAATATTCCCTTTTCAAATAGAATCATTACCATAGCACAGCTATCCTTCAGCTCCCAGCAGCTGCAAATGGAACAGGGAGATGTTAGTGTTCACTTCCACTGATCTCATTATACAAACCACTAAGAGGAGCAAGGGAATACATTTGGAGAGCTTTCATGTGGTTAAAGCGACAGGGGAAATTCAGGCTTTGATATTCCCTTGTTCAGTATATCTGCCTCACTTTGTGCCTGCCCCTCAAAAGCAAGGCTGAAAAAATATTAGAGGGTTGTTGAAAGGGATTGGAAAAATGAGAAAAGGCTCTAATTAAAAGGACAAAAATACACTTGGAAAGTGTTTCTCAGTGTTTTTAAGTTCAAAACCAGACCACCTATCCAAATCTCCTCATTAAAAGTCAGATTCAATTTTCATGCTGAGAGCTTGATACCAGGTTTCTACCCAGCTAGACAAATACTTAGTGCTTTGATTTCTACATTACCAAGGTGACTAACAGGCACTGATTGATACCTGTGTTTGTGACCTGATGATCTGGGTAGGGAAAAGTCAGCATCCACCATTGCTAATTTGTGAAAATTCAGAGGTCAAGAGATTTGTCCACAACTGTCTGTAATGCAAAGCACAGCCCCTGGCTCTGGAATGCCATGTCACCCAATGGAAACATAAGAACCTTTCCTTCATCTTATATTTTCTTTTTTCTTTTCTTTTCTTTTCTTTTCTTTTCTTTTCTTTTCTTTTCTCCTTTCCTTTCCTTTCCTTTCCTTTCCTTTCCTTTCCTTTCCTTTCCTTTCCTTTCCTTTCCTTTCCTTTCCTTTCCTTTCCTTTCCTTTCCTTTCCTTTCCTTTCCTTTCCTTTCCTTTCCTTTCCTTTCCTTTCCTTTCCTTTCCTTTCATTTTCTCTTTTTTCTTCTCATTTCATTTCATTTCATTTCATTTCATTTCATTTCATTTCATTTCATTTTTCTTTTATTTTTCATTTTCATTGTAACACTGTCATCTCTGTGCCTTAATGACTCACTCTTCTATTAGCAGGACCGGAGCTGTGGAAAATCTAGGATGGAAAGCAAAGTGGATACTAGCCAAAGTTTTCCTTGAGTAGCTGTGGCAAGGCTTGAGGGCAAAAAAAAGTATAAAAATCCTATAAAAATAAATACATGGGGAGTCCAGCTAAAGAGGTGCCAAAACACCCCAGTAACACTCCATAATTCCTTGCCTTCAGAGTATGGCACTGTGTAGGGCAGAGTGCATATGAAACGTGGCCCTTTCCATTTCAGGCTGCTGCAGAAATGCATTTCCCTTTGGTTTTCCCTGTCTTCCTTCAAAACTGGAGTTTGTTAAGCCCCTGCACAACTGATTCCTGCTCTCCAGAGAATTCAGCTGCACAGCACTTCCTTGTGCAGTGTTCCCAGCCTGGGGGAATGTTCTGGAATGTGACAGAACAAGGAGAAGTGTGTGTGGCCACTGTGATGGTAACTCCGAGGCAGCAGCATAAATAGCTGTGTGCTTCCCTTAAGAATTTAATTAGTCATTGCATTTGAATTATTCACATGGAAAAAGATGCACTAGGTAGCTTTTAATCTAATTAGGCTATTAGGTAGTAGTAGCCATATCTAAACAGAAGGTGAAGATTGTATTCCAGTCAGTCAGGGTACCAGTCTGGGAGGTAATGCACAAAGCTGGGTTCTTCCCATGGCCATTGAAACAGGGTAATCTTTAACCCAAAGAAACAAACCTGGAGGTTAAGCTACACTTTGTGGAATTTAGATATACCTTGCAAAATTTAGTTAAAATATTTACAGAAGGAGAAGTTTGTCTCTTAATATAAGAATTAAATATATATAAGGAAAATATACAGAGAGAATACATATAAATATATATTTATTTATTCACTGCCAGAAAACATAGCCTGTAAATAGTGTAATTGTCAGCTCTCACAGGATAAAAGCAATACCTGCCTCAAAATAATACACCTGCTTGAAAATTTTATAAGAACTAGAATAATGGGGCTATATTTTAATTTTACTAAATTATTTGGTCTTGATGCAAAGATTTATTTTACAGAATAAAAGCATTTAAGCAGGACTTAATATTACTGCTTTGTGTCAGTGATAGTAACACTGGGACTTCAGTCTGCATTACTACAATGATTAATTAAAGTCCTTGTTCAGGATGAGTGAACATCATTATTGTTTTTAAATAGGAAAGGCAGATAACCATTAGTGATTACTCCTCAATTCCCAGTCTCGCTTGTTAAGGACTAAAGAATACTAAAGCAGGTTGTATAGTTTTCATGAAGCTATAAGCAGAGCCAAGAATAATAATATTACTATGCAACACATACAAAGGTAAAGAGTGAGAGCTGGATGAGCTTAAAAATTAAAGCTACAAAAATTCTGCACTGCTCTAAGTGAAAACATTACTGTTATTTTTAGTAATAAGGTAAAGGAAATGTGGGCTATAGCTTTCTTTTAAACAATTTTGGTAACTGCTGAATTTTTAGAATGCATCCCTGGATGCAGCTGCATTACTTAAACCATGTAAATAAACTACATTGCCTTAAAAACCACCGAGAGGAATCCTGTAGTCTTAGATATTTTCAGTATATCAGTAATATTGAAATACAAACCTGACTGCCAATTAACTGGCCATTAGAAGTTACACACATTGGTTAAAAATAAAAAATCACTGAGAAATTCTTCTGTTGACTTGGCTGAAATCAGGAATTAAAGCCATAAGAAGCCATTTACAGTCAGGCTTCCATGAGCAAAATAATTTTTAGTATGGATTTCTAGGGAGGTATGAAGCTCCAAAACTTTTGTTTAGATTCATCTTGCATGTCCGAGTGGTTGGCTTTGGATTGCAGGTAAGAGAACAGAGAGAACACTTCTTTGCTCAGTCAACTGTACAAGCAGGTGCAAATTGTGCTGGACTTCCAGCACAGCAAGACATGTGCACACAAAACCTTTCAATGCCATGATGCCCATAATGAAGTTAGAAACTGGGAATTACTGAGCACCTAGGAAACTGCAGGGAACAGAAATGACTGTTAGGGAATAGGACTGAAATCAGAGAAGCCAAGATAGATTTAACAGTTAGAGAAATTTGAAAGCTGGGAAAATGTACATGCTTTGTGGTGAGAGGCTTCATACTGCCTTTTTTCACTGGAAAGGTGCTCAGGCCTTGGCAGGGGCTGCCCAGGGAGCTTTGCAGTGCCCATCCCTGCAGGTGTCCCAGGAAGGGCTGGAGGTGGCACTCAGGGCTCTGGGCTGGGGACAAGGTGGGCATCGGGCACAGCTGGGACTCCATGGGCTGGGAGGGCTTTTCCAACCTTAAGGGTTCTGCACAAGTCTGTTGGGCCTTGCTCAGAACCCATGGACTCACCTGCTTTACATTTCCTTCTTTCACTGAAGAAATAAGGGACAGGTAAAAGTCTGATCTTAGTGAGAGCATCACACAGCTTAAATGTGGTCCAAAAGTAGGAATTACGTCAATTATCTGTGTTCTTCTCTTCTCCTTGACAGCAGGTCTCAGAATCTCCTTCTTCTGGCTCTCAGCCTCCATCAGTGCTCTGACTCTGCAATGTATTAATTGTATGAAGTGCACAGTGTCCTGCTGCATCCATTCACCTGAGCCCTGCATTGGGCTTTTCCCCTGCAAAGTCACAATTTCTTCCTGGCACCAAAATCCTAAAGAGGACAGATTTGTAGTGGTGTGGTTGTGTGCAACAGCTGTGGAGGGAGGAACTCCCACTGGCCCCTCAGTCAAAAGGAATCCAAGAAATTAAGTGTGGGAAGGGAAGGGAAGGGAAGGGAAGGGAAGGGAAGGGAAGGGAAGGGAAGGGAAGGGAAGGGAAGGGAAGGGAAGGGAAGGGAAGGGAAGGGAAGGGAAGGGAAGGGAAGGGAAGGGAAGGGAAGGGAAGGGAAGGGAAGGGAAGGGAAGGGAAGGGAAGGGAAGGGAAGGGAAGGGAAGGGAAGGGAAGGGAAGGGAAGGGAAGGGAAGGGAAGGGAAGGGAAGGGAAGGGAAGGGAAGGGAAGGGAAGGGAAGGGAAGGATGTGCATCCTTGTAGTGTAACAAGAGCAGAGCTCTCCTTTCTCTGCTGTCCTCTGTGGAGAGTCACCAGACAAATCAGAAAAGCACAGGAGGTCAGAGCTATTTCTAATTATTACAGTGTTAATTTAGAGCCATCAATAACTCAGAGAAATGCTTCCTGAATGAATCCATTTAAAGCACACATGGTCTGAAAATATGAAATCCCTATTAAGGGAAATGCATGCAGCAATAACAAAACCTCTCAAATCATCTTGTAAACAAACAAGTATTTTGAGAAGACTTTTTGGGCACATGTTGCAAAGAACAGCAAACAATCTTTGTGGTTCACACTGAACCATTATATTCTGTTACCTGTCTTTCAGAAAAATATGAAGTGAAATGATGAGCTGAAGCTACATCACAACAATCTCAGTGACCAAGAATTCAAATTTCAAAGGAGATGCAAGCAAACAAAAATATCATCAAAAGATACAAGTTCACAAATAAGAAGAAAATAGTCAAGTGATATAATGTGTTTTCTGCTGAAGAACAGATTTCAGGTCACATGAAATGAAGGAAAGATGGAAGATTCTCGTGATAAAATTATTCTTTCAACAGGACATAAAAGATCATTAGGGAGATCATTAAATCAGGGCAATTAATAATTTGTCCAAGACAACTTTTTTCAAAAAAACCTTTAATATTCAGGATCCCACTTGGGTACTCAAAACTTATATAACTACAAGTGAAACCATGATGTTGCCATTTTTTGCACTGTCCTTCCATCGAATGGAAAAGCTTTGTTTCCTTCAGCAGCTCTGAAGAACTGGAAAATAGAGAATATGGACAAACTCCAGAAACTTATCACCACAGAAACATGAAATCCTTCAGATATTTGGTATGAAGGATGTTAATTATTCAGTAGCTAAGGGGTAATCTCACACTTGTGTTGGCTCCAAGTTAGGCAGCAGATGCAGTTGCCATCCAGTTCTTTTATTTAATCTTTATGAAAATAGAACTGAAGTGGAAATTGATGCAGAGAGTTGGATTAGGGGAAAGGTCAAGGTCTGTTTTCTGGCTGGTTTTTGTGATGGCTGGTTTTTTTTTCTGTGTGATGGTACTCAAACATCAACCCTTAAAGGCTTACAGGTTATGTTTTACTCCTAGTTTAGAAGATCCACATTTAGATTCTACAACTGCTCTCTCAGGACTTCAGAGAATCATGGAATCCCAGACCGGTTTAGGTTGAAAAGGACCTTAAAACCCATCCAGTGCCACCCCTGCCATGGCAGGGACACCTTGCACTGTCCCAGGCTGCTCCCAGCCCCAGTGTCCAGCCTGGCCTTGGGCACTGCCAGGGATCCAGGGGCAGCCACAGCTGCTCTGGGCACCCTGTGCCAGGGCCTGCCCACCCTCACAGGGAACAATTCCTCATTCCCAATATCCTATCCATCCCTGCCCTCTGGCACTGGGAGCCATTCCCTTTGTCCAGTCTTTGCAAAGAAATGTTCCACACGTCTATGAATCCTTGTGAAAATTTATGGTGTATTTTTGGCTTTTTGTTAGAAAAATCTGGCCATTATATGTAAACAAGTCTCCATTGATGTCTGAAGTCAGTGAAGATGGTAACCCATAGAGTCAGCTTTAGTTTTTTGGGGTTTTTTCCCTAGGTGTTTTTTATTAGATTAGTCGAGTCTGCTCTCTGTTCTAATCCTGCTGTTTTTTCCAAGGTGAATATTCATTGCCACCAGAGTAGAAACTTTTAAAATCTGGAAAAATTTTGCCTTCTCTGCCCCATCCCCTGATATGTTGGATTTTTGGTTTGTTTGTCTTTTCTATTCAGGACCATGTACGAACAAGATCATCTTTGATACCAAAAAATGAGTCATTTTACAGCACAAAAATCATCTTGATTCAAACAAATCTGTTCACTCATTTGAGTAGACATTAGAACATTGCCTCACACTCTCAGTTTTCAGCACAAAGTGAACACAGCCTGTCACTCAAGGCCTTGTATCATTTGTCTCCAAGTAGCATTAAAAAGAGATTTCCCTTTAGACTCCAGGATGCTGCCTGACACATACAAATCTTTTCCTTTTTTTCAGTTTAAACAAAAATCCTTTACATTTCATTATTGGAAGATTAAGACATTCAGGTTTGTTTGGTGTTTTTATTTTTTGTGGATTTCTTTTGCCTTAAAACAAGCTCATATTTTGTTGGCATATCAATCAATTATATAAAGAAATAAAGGTTAAAATTATCAATTTCATATACAGACTGAAAAGATGAAAGCTGAAAAATGTAAATTCAAAGCCATTTAAGCTCAGTGACATCAGGTGACTCTAAGTTATGCCTTTTATCTATAAGTTATATATAACCTGCATCATACAGATATATATAATATATATATGATCTTCATCACTCCTCTCAGTTTTCCTGCTCCTAAATAAGAAGGATTTAGAGTTTTTATTAAAAAATTAGTAAACATCTCCAGAAATAAGCAAGTGGTTAATGTTTCATCATCTGTTTCAAAGTGAAATACTGTAGGAAAAAATAACCCTTTCAATTTAAGTATGTCTTAATTTCTTTCTCAAAACATCATTTTTCAGTGTTTTTGTGCAGGTTTTTTGCATTAAATAGTTTATTTTATTGTGGTAAGGGATGAATTGCAGGTTGCCTCTAGGCAGGGACGGTTTTCCCCCTCACCATTTCTCTCTCCATTTCCATCCCCAAGTTCTGTTAGAAATCCACCAAGCCACTCCTCATTTTTGAAGGTTTGGATAGAGAACTAAAACACCCATTATTTTCCCACCTGTAGCAATGCTCACTCTGGAAAGCTAACTTAGAGCTGCAGAAAAATAGGTTCATTAAATGCTATTTGCACAATAATGCACCATGAAGAACTTATTATTTTAGATTTAAATTACTGTAAATTAGAGAAGAAACAGGATTCAAATATTCAGAGCAGCTGCCTGAGCTGGTTTCAGCTCTGCTCTGAGGATGACAAGATGAGGTGCAGGAGTTGTGCTGTGCTGCTTTGGAGCTGGCAGGAAGGTCTGTGGGATGCCAGTACCATCTTCAGGCAAGTCAGGGCATGACAGAGGAATTTCTCAAAATTAAAGGCCAAAGCATAAATCAGTCTGAAAAGCAGCCCTTTCACCTTGTTCAGGTGTTACACTTTGTTAAAGTCAAAAATGTTGAATTTTGCCTACTCTTGAACCTACTCTTGCACAGCAGTAGCAGATTTTTAAAGACATGCAAAGTAGGGTAATCTTAATTTCAAAAAAAAAGGGGGATTAATTATCTTTTTTTTAAGTACACACTCAATGCAAACAGACTGAGTGGACAGACCTGAACATTCCTCATCAATACTCATAAATTAATTTAAAATACAATAAAATTTGACATTTACCTTGTTAAGCACATCCCTTGCGGTAGGATGTGCTAATAATTTATTTGGATTTTGACGTAACTCTGAAATGTGGAAAAGAAATCCACCAAGAGCTGTGACAATAAAACCACATCTCAATGTAAATTGTTGAGAGAGAACGTTTCAAATACTTATTCTTTTTTTATTACCCTCTTTCCTAAACAACCAGTTGGAACGAGGATAGTTGAGCACTTAAAATAAATGGGGCTTTGATAACCAGATTTTTTGGAAAGCATTTGAGTAAAATGGGCATTTATGCATCTTTAGAAGGATAATTGGACAATACTCTAATATTGGAAAACTATACTACATGATTTTCCTGAGGACACACTAGATTTAATTCTGTCAATTCAAATATCTCAGGTCAATTGCAGAATCAATCTTGTTTTCATGCTCCCTGTGAGGAAAGCCTTTTTCTACTTAAGCATTTTTGGTTTCTAAATACTCTGTTGTCCCTTGTCTTACCAATTTTTTTAAGTTTCAGTAAAGCCAGTGTTTAAATGCTGCTTCTAGAAATAGTCTGACCTTGCCAATCACTTTTATTGCTGTTGGACAGTGTTGGTACCTTCCAGTTTCTACTTATGTCTTGTCTTTGAAATGGTCAGGGAGAGCGTTGCTTCAAATTTTTGTCCTCAACCCCTCAAATTCAATATTTACTGTCAATGTGGTGTGTTCTTTAAGACCTTTACTACTCTGTATGGAATAGAGTACTTTTTAAATATAATTTTTTAAAGATTAACAGTAAGAAAGGTTGCACATAAAACATATTCCATATTATATGGCTAAGGCTTTATTCTAATTAAGAATTATGGGTGTGATGACTGTTATTACTGTATAAAACTGCACTGTGATTCCCAGGAGATTTAGGGAAGCTTTTCAACAGTTGGATCTTGAAGTTTTATTTTCTGTTTCAGAGAGGGAAAACTCATTTGAGGCTTTCAGGCTTCAGCGATTTTGAAATTAAGCTGCTATAGAGAACTATCACAGCACTTCTTATCCATGTGGAAGCTCAGGCCAGATGATCCAAGCTGGAATTGAGGTCTCATTTCTCACTTGCTGGTGTGTGGATTAATATGTCAGAGAGAAACTGTAGCATCAATACAAAATGCCTTTGTAAAAGCATTTGCCAGCCCTTCACACTGCCCAGTGCAGAGCAGTTTCCTGAAATCCTGATGCATTTCTCTGCACACCTGAGAACTCCTGGGCTCTGAAGCAACTCCATGCAAGCAGACTTGGAGCTTCCTGAAAGTCTGAAGGTGCCAGACCTCTGCTGAGGGAAGATTCTGCTTCTTTTTGTCCCTGAGCTTTGTGTTTGGCTCTGGTGAGGAAGATGAGGAGTGCTGTCAGTGTGATCCTTTGACCATCAGTGGTTTTGGCAGCCTGCTAAGCTGCTCTTCCCTGCCAGCACTGCTTCTCCTGCAGCAGGAACTGGCTGCAATTTGCCAGATCTCACCCAGCTGTTGTGGACAGTCCCCAGGTCAGGCCTGTGCCTGAATAATGCAAACTGCAGGGGGCAACAGGCAAGGCAGCCACCAGCTACTGCCACACCTTCAGCTGGCCTGGAGGAGGATGAGGATGGGTATTGGTGTTTGACCAGTATTACAGACGGGACTGCCTTTGTTATGAATAGAAAGTTGTATTTTTTTTTAAGTTTCAGAGTTAAAAAAAAACAAGTCAGACCGGTCAGACTCCTTTGGTTTCGCTGCCAAAGAAAAAGTTTTTAATTACCCGTTAATGGCCGGTGATTAACTATTGTTCCCCTGATGCTGGCCGTTTGCCAAGAGAAACCCTCCAGGGTAAAGAGAATGGGCAGTGACACCAGAGCCAACATGCAAATGAGAAATGCATTGCACCCTGGGTTTTTACAGTTTTACAGTTTTTACAAGAAAAACCCCTAAAATCACAAGCCAACAAGTGACTTAAGTGACATCTAAGGATGGGAGCATAGTAGCATAGTCCCGTACCTGCTTGGACCTTTTTGTTTCTCACCCTAACCTGAAAAGATACTGATTAAAGAGACACCCCAGAGTGTTAAACAAACAAGCAGGACTCTACGACTCTCCCGTGAGGACAGAATCCCCAGCTCTGTCTGCAGACCAGCGGACAAAACTGCATCATCCTCCTTCTTCGTGCCACGCCTGGGAGCAGCGACAGCAAGGGTGCAACCCATCGATTTCTCCCCACCTGAGCTGATTCTTCTTAATAAAGGCATTAAAAAGGAGAAAGATCTCCTGCCCATTTATTTCACCTTGGTCTGTCTGGCCTCAGCTGCTGACCAAGTAGCGGCACCTGTGGGGTTTTCTCCCCAGAGACGCTATTCAGTACCTGTGGTCAAGCTGGGCACGTGGAGACAAGTCCGGGCATGCCCTGAGCTCCAGAGCTTGCGGGCTGGAGCTTGCTGTTGAGGGGGTCACTCCTCAGGCCTTCCTGAGCTGGAGAAACCCTTAAGGCGAGGTGAAGAAAGGAGCGGGTCCTGATGGAGAGTTTTTAACCCAGAGTTTTTATTTTAGTGGCACAACCTCTGAATCTTGCAACAATGCCCTAAACTCTCCCACCAGAACTCTCCAACAGAACCCCCACCTCGTGGTCTGCTTGCCCCTTTACCTGGGGACAGGGGCAGGGGAGGGGACCCAGGGAGCACCAACCAGGCACAGGGGAGGGGGTCTCAGGTGAGAGGGACACCTAGGTGGGCCAATGGCCCCCCAGGGGGTGGAAAGCATCCTTGAACCTGCCAATCACTCGATGCTCTCTTGGAATTTCGGGGTTGATAGACAGTGCCCAGCAGGGGTCAAGGGTGGGGAAAAGGAGAGGTGATTGACAGCCAACCTGGGAAGGGTAACTTCAGGGAGAAACCCGGGGAACTGAGGCAAGCCCTGACATCACACCGCAACAGATGGGGAAAGTCTGAAGGGAAAACTGAATGAGGGCTCTTGATCTGTTCAGCTGGAGAAGAGAAGACTGAGGGGAGAGCTCAGCAGGGACAGCAGCTTCCTTGAGAGGGAAGAGGAGGGGCAGGCACTGAGCTCTGCTGTGACCCAGGAACAGCTGGAGCTGGGCAGAGCAGGGTCTGGCTGGACATCAAGGAAAGGTTCTGCTTCCCCAGAGGTGCTGGCACTGCCCAGGCTCCCAGGGATGGGCACAGCCCCGAGGCTGCCAGGGATGCATGGGGGAATTGCTGGGGGGTCTGGGCAGGGACAGGGGCTGGGCTTGATAATCCTGGTGAGTCCTTCCAGGTTATTCTTATATCCAGCTCATTCTGTGATTCTGTAAAATGCTTCAGGAAAATACTGAAAACCAAGCCTTTGTAGTTTCATTGGATCTAGGCTGGACTTCGAGATTTTTCATCCATATACACTCACTCTAATTTAAAATTCACTTCAGACTCAGAATGAGTCTAGCTAACCCATGCTACCCATGTCCAGGACACCAGCTTTTGATATCATGTGCTTGATTCTGCTCTGTGCTAACAAGGGTGTCTTGTTCTTCTTTCTGGACATTTAAGATCTACAGTGAGTACCTTAGAAAAAATAAGTAATTTTCACACAGTAATTTTCAGCACTAATTTCTTTTTGAGCAGGAGGGAGGAGGAGAAAAAGGCCACTGTAATACTTGTATATAATTAATTACTAAAAAATTAATTACTAAAAAATAAGCTAAGCAATTTTCTTCCTCAAAGTTAACTAAGAAAGCCAAAGGGAAGTGGATAGGAGAGTTTGAATGGAGAAAAATCTCTTTCCATCTTTTCACAGTGGTGTTTAAGATGAGAGAAACCTGACAGCAAGAAGTGAGTATTTCCATCTGGGCAAAGGTAAATCCGTTCACATTGAGAACACTTCACCTAAGGCACTCAAAGGTGAATTGCTGAAAATAAGGCCTTTGGAATAAAAATATGAAGCAAGATTGACACCCAAGTCTGTGATGTTACTCACCACTTAAGGTGATTTACAGTCCTAGAATGTTGAGATTTTGATTCCAAGCTAAAACAATGATGCCCTGAAGCCAAAACTAATTTTTCCTTTTCTATTTTGATTGCATTTCCCTTCTGTAGAGAGGAGTGCTAATGGATGAAATTGCAGGTTTATTTTTACACAGATCATTAACTGGGAAAATATTCAGGATGACTGTATTCTACTCATAGCCCAAATCCAGTTCCTCAGCCACACTGAGCAGTGCAACTACATGGCATGCAGGGCAATTTTTCCTAAAAAGAGAAGCAATGAATAAAGTAGAACTGCAGAGTTCTGTGACCTGAACCTGTGTGAGTTTTAGAAAGAGTAAGAAAATGTTGTCCTTTGCTTCAGGTCTGTAAAAATGGGTGCCCAGTGCTGGCTGTACCTCAGAGTTTGTGGGAAATCTGGGGCTGACAGAATCACTGTACAGCACTGGCTGTCAGAAATTATTTGCCAGCCACATTTCATATTGCCCAGGATCACTGAGACAGCAGAGGACACACGACAAATCTGAGTGGTATTCTGGTTTAAGCAGGGCTGGAAACTGTTGCAGTAAAGTAGAAAAATTATAAAGAAAGGCCTCATAAGATCAGCCTGCCCTGGCTAGCCTGTCATTTCTTCTAAGGCAAGCTAGCACTTTGCATGTTCCCATGTGAAAGCAATCCTGGTGTGAGCAGTGGTTAACATAACAACCCATTCCTGGGTGAAAAACAACCAGCACCTGTATAAACTGTTTTTACACCATTTGATAGAAAAATGAGAACTATTTCTCACTAACAACTTTCCCTGCACTACACCCGGGGGCTTTGAGTGACCAATTAATACAGGGTAACAACTTGTTATTAACCAATAAAGTAATTGGCAAGAAAGCTACTGACCAATGGGAGTTACACACAAGGTCTGTAAAGCTGTATAAAAAGGAGTTATGTGACTAAAGAATGGGCTTTTTCCACCATGAAGAAAATGGAGTCTGTGTGATTTTTTTCCCCATAATAAACACGTCCCATTGCTGCGGATTAACAAAAGCATTGTCTTTGGTCTAAAAAAGAACCTTAATTGGGGTGGGAAGCTTTCTTAGATGGAAACTGGCACAAAGAATTAGACTGCTTCAAAGCAGGAGTTTTCCTTTGTTGTATATCTAAATCTTATATCTTCGTATATCTCAATTTTTCAAAAGCACCCTTATTCTGGGGGATGTTTATTTCTTCAACAGGGTGTGTTCCTTCCTATTGGGAACAGGCTGTGACTTCATTCCAGGTGTCCCTACCTGCCAGCAGTGTTACAGGGCTGTCTCTGGATCTCCTGGACTCAAGCCTTGTTCTGAACAGGCAGAAACCATTGGCACCCTGGAAAGAGTCAGGTGCCAATTGAGTCAATGATCAGATCTGCTTTCCGCACAAACCCTGTTCTGAAGGCTGATATTGGAGGCTAAATTGGAAGATCTGATGCTGAAAATCATTTCGTAAGAGAGATTTGTTTCACGGATGATATAAACGCTGCTGCAAAGCTCTTTGAAGTCACAAGAGTTTTCTGTTGATGACAAGAATCTTTGGTCCAAGCCTTTAGAGTCGAGCACACTTGCACCATTTGTGTAAAGACACAATAAATCTGTGTTAATGGGCAGGTACAAGAACAGATTATGTGATAACTGTGTGGTTTCTCTATTAATATATTCTCCCATTACTTTACATGTTGTTTCATTAATCTAAATCTTCCTTAACACCACTTCTAATCTAGTCAGCAGGAGCTGCAATAATGTCTAAGCACAGAGAAGAAGCAGTCAAGTATTTGGTTGTTTTATTAAATGTCTATTGCAGTCCTTGATCATGAAGGTACCTTAGTTAAAACCAGTCCTTATTCAAATAAATATTCTGTGGAAATATTATGAAAGCTCTGATTAATCTAGCAATGGAATGTTTGTTTAATCAAAGTATTTCAGAAATACTTTTACAAAGCCTGATAAATTACACTGAAATCCAAGGTGGTAGCAGCAATAAATGATAGCTACCTAAATATTCAAGTCCTTTTATAAGAGATGTGTATACAGAAAATAAGTAGTTTCTTTTTAAAGCCACTAAAACTGTTATTCAATGCAAATGAATTATACAAAGTTCCCAAATGTGAAACTAAATTATTTTATGAATAAACATTTTTAATCATGAGGAAAAAAAACTGTCTAGACTAAAATTCATTGTAATGAATATTGTGATGATACAGAGAACAGAAGTGATGACTCTTGCTATAAATGCTCACTAAATATGCACAGAATTATTTCCTGTTATATGTGTGAATGCCTTTGAAGAAATGCTGAAATGCAAAGTTTTAGTGTCATGTGCCAAAGCAGGGATTTTTTTTTCAGTCTTTTAAAATGCAGACTTGCACTAGAACTTTAAGTCATTATGTGACATTTTCAGGGTTTCAGATACAAACTCTCTGCTGTCCCTGCAGCCTGTACAATAAGCTGTGAGGTCATTGCTGGCCTTGCCCTGCTTCTTCTAATGACCCTGAGCTGCTGCCCTGCTGCAGAACAACTGAAGCAGGTAGTACAGGCAGAGACTGTCAGGAGAGTAAAGGAAAATCATTTTTTTAAAGTAGCTCAGGGTTCTGTAAATCACACAACTTGGCCAGGCTGCCTCTGTAACAAGAGGTGAATATTCCTGGTTTTATCCACCAAGATCCTTTCTGTTCTTGCATAAGATTTGGAGCTGCTGGAGAGAGCCCAGAGGAGGCACCAGGATGAGCAGAGGGATGGAGCAGCTCTGCTGGGAGGAAAGGCTGGCACAGCTGGGATTGTTCAGCCTGGAAAAGAGAAGCTTCAGGGTGAGAGTTTGCTTTCCTCTCAGCAGTACTTGATAAGTGATTTCCTTGTCTTTATTTTGACCCACAAGTCTTCCCACTATAGTTCTTCCTATTTTCTCCCTCATCACACTGTGGGGGTGGAGGACAGTGAGCAAGCTGCTAAAATACCTGTAGATCCTTCTCTGTTCCTTATTTTCTGGAACCAAAGCTTTCTTTGCCTTTTTGCTATTTTAACTCATTTATAAATTTAATTTAAATATATTATTCTGATAGAAAATTTGAAAATTAATGGAATAAGGTGTTATTTTGTTGTCAAAATCTTCCTTGTGCAGAGGGGAAATTGGGGCTCCTCTTATTTGTATATTCTGTGAAGCTGGTGAGAAGGAGCATAGGAACTTCTCATGACCATAAAGGCATAAAGAGTGGAACTCTGCCTTTATTCTCAGAGGTTAATTCAGTCTGTGTTACAATTGTGTTTATTCCACAGAACAGGAGAGGAGGAACTGTTATTCTCCTCCAGCCCAGAGAAGACTCCAGCCTGTTTCAGGTCTGCAGGCAGTACTGCTATGTAAAATTGTTCCATAAGAAGTAAATTAAATCAGAGAAGCAGGAAGAGGCTAAAACAACTGAAATTCCAGGGTTTGTTTTTGTTTTTTATTCTATCCAGTTTATCCTTTGCTGATGGCCATTGTGAACATTGCAGGAATGTGTAAATGCCTGCCAGGGGTAGGAAGGAAGATGGAGCCAAACCCTTCTCAGTGGTATGGAGTGAAAGGAGAGGAGGTAATCTCAGCAATCTGAAATGCAGGAAATTCCATTTAAACATAAGAAAAAAATCTTTCCACTGTGAGGACAACCAAGCCTGAAATAGGTTGTCCAAAGGGATTTTGGGTTCCTCCATCTCCAAAAACCTGACTTGAAGGCAGCTGTGAGCAACCTGCTCTGCCTGACCCTGGTCTGGGCAGGAGGGTGGATTTGAGAATCTCCAGAGGTCCCTCCCAGCCTTATCCAGAGTGTGATCCTGTGGTGTCCCCTCAACCTGTGAATAGCAGCACAGAAATAAAAGAAATAAATATAATACCTGCAATTAACGCAGGGCAATGTCACTAATGGGCATAAAAAGCCATCTGAAAGTGCCTGAAATGATGGCTTGTGAAAATAAATTGCACTCCAATCACCCATCTGCAGACAATTTCAGTAAAAACATTGCTGATCTGATATGTGGGTTGATGGTGTTTCCACTGGCCTTGGTGTGCAAACCTCCTATTATTTTCTCAACAGAGGCTGCATAGTGTTTCATCTTTAGAAAAGCTATTGCAAAGATTTATGGAAGCATAATATGAAAATAAGACTAATGGATTACCTGGAAAAAATTCACAGGAAATGAAATTTTCACAGCATGAATCAGAGGTCAAATGGTCGTTCACCTTAGCATGGCTCAGGCTTCCTCAAGCCCTCATACAGCTTCTGTTTTCAGAAATTAGCCAAAGTACAAATTCCCATGGCCTGAACATGAGACTGTTATCAAAAATAACACCTCACATAAAAACTGAGCAGAGGAAGGCAAACATCCTGGAGAGAATACTTCATGTCTTCCCATGGGTTTGATCATCTGGAGGTAAATGCTTTTTGTGCACAACAGGGTTTTGTCAAAAATACTTCTTGTTGTGAGACAGTGGAGCAGCAAGTTTCTATAAAACAGCTACTAAGAATGCTTTGGGAAGCATTCCTGGGAATGCAAATAAAATGGAGAACATAGCTGATAGGACTATCAGGGTAGTAGAAATGGGATTAAGCATGCCAAATCCCAGTTAGGTGAATCACAAGAAATTCCTGAAGCAGACTATTCCAGGTCTGCTGTACATTAAACTGTTGTAATTGTGCTGGTCTTGTACTTTGTAGAATGACAAGAATTAAAATAATTTGAGAACTTATTTTATAGAGATTGAAAACTGCCTCCAGCCTTATGTCTCTTTTGTTTTGACAGTTTTGAGAGGTTTTCGCTTTGTGAGTGCACCAAAGGAAAACTGGTTCCAGCATTACAGAAATCCAGCCACCTCTAAGGTGAAATGCAGCCATTAGAACAGTAATTAGCAAAGCCACAAAATGGTTGTTGATAGGGATTTTAAGAGTATCATTAAAAAATGGCAGGTGTGAAATGCTAGTTACCTCAATTGCAATGAGAGCCAAGCAATCACAGAAGGGAAGAAACTTACTGAGCAGGCTTTAGTTTTCAGATTTCCTGTGAGAAAAATGCTTTTATAAAGAATCTTTGAGACATGCAGGGGACAAAGAGGCAAACTAACCTAGACTGTGTGGTGTAGTTTTCCCTGTGTACCAGGGTCACTACCTTCCCATGACAAATGCTGTGCCTTTAAAGCCTGCAGAGAGCACTCCCCCATCTCCAGGTCAGGAATTCCCTCTCTTGACAACAGCTTGTCAAGAATTCTTCATGGTCCTTTTATTTAAACTGAGCTGTTTGTTTGCTTCATGGAAAATAAGTAACCCCATGAATAAATATTGGTTGCTTCTCTTTCTGGAAATTTCTTTGCAGATCTCAACTTAAAGTTTTGGTTGCTTCCAAGTCACTTTGTCAGATATAAAGACCCTACACACACATCCAAGGCTGTCCTAACTTCAGGAGTTCTTTGTTCTAATAACAGGACCAGTACTTGGCCAAATTGAACCTCGTTTATTATTCTTTTCATTGTCACATATGCATTTCCAAATGCTCTTGCCATTTCTGCAGCAATCCAAAACAAAACATCCTTTTTAAACAGACATAAAAGGTTAAGGATCTAAATGCAAATGGACTATGGGATTCATGCAAGTTGACATGGAGCTTTAATTTTACATGTTGAAAGTTTTCCTTATTTTAAATTTGACCTGAAATTAAAATAATCTCCCCCCAGAAAAGTTAAATTCCTTAATCTTCCATTATAGAATCACAAACTACTTTGGGCTGGAAGGGACCTTAAAGATCACCTCATTCACCCCCTGTCATGGGCAGGGACAATTTCCAATAGACCAGGTTGCTCCAAGCCTTATCGAACCTGACCTTAAAAGAAATTGCTAAAACTTACACAGAAAACTTTAAAATTTATGTGGAAATAAACTTTTCAAAAATTGATTAAGCACCAGCCTCAAGAAGGAAGTAAAGTCCTTCTGTATCCAGTTCTCAACACATTTCTCCATGTCTTCAAAGGCACAGGAAATATGAAGTGTTTTTTACTAAGTCTTTTCTCTAACAAAACCTTAAATGAGGAAAATTCCTGGTATTTTGGAACTAGAAGGGACAGAAGGGACTGCACCAGAAGTGCCACTCAAAGGAGTGAAAAACGTGAAGGAATGAAGTTCTGTAAGTCTGCCTAGAGCAGTTTGTGATAATAGTCAGTGTCAGGTGCTCTTCAAATGGTGCTAAGTGTCCTCAGCAGCATGCCTTGATCTTGACCTCAAGGAACTTTAACTTCAAACCCTTTAACTTCAATTTTTTCAGCACCAGATATATTAATTTTTAAAATATTTTTATTTGGTACATACTCTCTATTGTACTGATATTTCTAGAAAGATTATTATTATTCTGATAATAGTATTTTCATTCTGGGAATATCACTTAGTGATGAATCTTATGCCATTTAAATAATCATGAGTCTTTTGAGACAATAATTACAATATACATGCATCTTCCACTGGCTGCATCACACAGAATTTGGCATATGTTTTAACAATCTTCTATAATGCTATACAGTGAACATAAAGTTGATTTATGGTTGTATCTGTTTGCCCTAGTGCATCCTTGTGACCAGTTCTGCTCTTTTCTTTGAGCTGCTCCATTTCCAGCCAGGCCAGGCTGTGGGACACCCACAGTCCCAGTCCTGGCTGCCCTGTTTGCAGCGTTGCCTGGGGATATAAACTCAAGAAGTGGCAAGGAGATGGATGTTTGGCTGAAGTGACAGATTCAGTTTCCTGGAGAAAGCTGCTGGCTGCAGTGTCACAAACAGAGCTGCTTATCTGCCCTTCCAGGTGTTGTGATGGTGACAGCTGGTTCAGGGGCACCTTGAGGAGGTGAGGGGGTGAGTAGATTTACTGGAGAATTCAACTTGCTTTTAAGTGTTAGGACAATCAACACTCACTATGATTTATGCTGATATTCACATCTAGATTCTGAGGAATTTCATTGCACATATTTCCAAGCAGAAGAGACACACACATTAATAAAAATCCATAATTGGTGAGTATTTTCAAACCTGGAGAATTATAACTGTATCAGGGCAGAACTATGTCTTAAAAGGAAAACATCCTTCTGTGGGAAATGTTCTCATGTCTGTGCACGGGTTTTGTGGGTGAAAAAGGAGTTCAGAGTCCAAAACACAACATGCAGCTCTTGTTTGGAATGGTTAAACCATCCTGTAAATATGTTATAATCTGAGTTTTGCATGGCCTTGTAGCAACACATCTTTCTCTCATATGGATGTGATGTAGGTGAAATAGAATAGAATAAGAGAATATAGAATAGAATAGAATAGAATAGAATAGAATAGAATAGAATAGAATAGAATAGAATAGAACAGGTTTGGGCTAGAAGGGACCTTAAAACCCATCCAGTGCCATCACCTGCCATGGCAGGGACACCTTGCACTGTCCCAGGCTGCTCCAAGCCCCAGTGTCCAACCTGGCCTTGGGCACTGCCAGGGATGCAGGGCCTGCCCACCCTCCCAGGGAACAATTCCTTCCCAATATCTGATCTGACCCGGATTTCTGTCAGTTTGAAGGCATTCCCCCTTGTCCTGGCACTCCAGGCCCTTAGAAATAGATTTACCCAATTTCTCTTCTTTGGATTGTAGCTAAAACCAGCAGAGTCCAAAAATAAAGAGTTATCAAGATGGTCTTGATAATATTAAAGTGAAGAGTACCAATCAGATACTTTTCTTATTAAAATTCTTAGATGTAGCCATTTACATAGCTCAGTGTTTTTCCATGCTGTGCACATAAAAATTTTCAGCACCAGATGTGTTAATTTTTAAATTATTTTGATTTGGTACAAACTCTCTATTGTACTGATATTTCTAGGAAGATTATTATTATTATTCTGATAATAGTATTTTCATTCTGGGAATATCACTTAGTGATGAATCCTATGCCATTTAAATAATCATGAGTATTTTGAGAAAATAATTACAATATAATGATTGAGAACCATTTAAATTTTGATCAGAGGTTATCAGGGTCAAACATTATGTATTGCCTATCAGCATTCTCCTGCTATGACCAATCCATAGGGGTTTCTTGCTCCATCTTCTAATTTTCTTTCTTTTTTTGAAACATTTTCAATTCAGATTGTGAAAATTTCTGAAGTGAAAACTGCTTTTTCTTGTCAAACTGTGACTGATGTACAAGGGGTTTTTTTGGTTTTTTGGGTTTGGTTTTTTTTTGGGGGTTTTTTTGCCTTTTAGGAAAGTATTCTATTTTCACCTGAATATTGATGAGGCTTTTACCAGTGGCTTTACAAGTATCCAACTTTTATTGCCAGTGATTTTTTTTTTTCTTGCTTAAATATTTACCTTTCAGAAATTCAGGCACCAGTGAAATTTCTACAAATGAAACAATTAATCCCTTCTTTGGTCAACAAAGAGACACTTCAGGAAGTGTGACTTCATTGCTAACATTGATCTTGTATTCATTTCTATACTCAGATACTTCCATCCATGTGAGTCTGATTTAAGGCTTTCAAACCCACAAAGTCAGGAGAACTCAAGGCCATATGTTTAAAGCTAAGCAGTCTGTTATTTGCTCCTCAATGAAGGACAAATGTGCATATTTAACTGTTTTCAGATGTTAATTTTTTCCTACCCTATTTTTAGGGAAAGCAGATCCATCATAAGCTTTCTTCTGTTTGCTAAAGGCAGAGCAAAATTTTAGAACAAGGATCATTTTTCATGACTACGAAGGTCAAGGTATTCTCAGAAATTTCCTTTCTCATTATGAAACCAGTCAGAGCTGGGAAACCTTTTTGTCCAAGTTGTATAGAACAGAATCCCAGAATCACTGAGATGGAAAATCCCTCCCAGCCCATGGAGTCCCAGCAGTGCCCGATGCCCACCCTGTCCCCAGCCCAGAGCCCTGAGTGCCACCTCCAGCCCTTCCTGGCACACCTGCAGGGATGGGCACTGCAAAGCTCCCTGGGCAGCCCCTGCCAAGGCCTGAGCAGCCTTTCCATGGGGAAATTCCTGCTGTTGCCCACCCTGAGCTGCCCTGGCCCAGCCTGAGGCCGTTCCCTCTGCTCCTGTGCCTGTTCCTGGGAGCACAGCCCGACCCCCGGCTGTCCCCTCCTGGCAGGGAGTTGTGCAGAGCCAGAAGGGCCCCCCGAGCCTCCATTTCTCCAGGCTGAGCCCCTTTGCAGCTGCCTCAGCCCCTGCTGGGGCTCCAGCCCCTTCCCAGCTCCGTTCCCTGCCCTGGACACGCTCCAGCCCCTCCAGGGCTCTCTGGCCATGACAAGCCCAGCCCTGGCCACAGCCCTCGAGGTGCCTCAGCAGGGCCAGCCCAGGGGCCGGGCCCTGCCCTGGGGCTGCTTTAATACACAGGAGGATGTCACCGACCTTCCTGCCCAGCCGGGCACAAACATGGCCCAGAGAAGTCAGACAAGGAGCTCTGCCATGTCTGCTGTGCCAAATATCAGTGCAGTCACTGATTGAGGCAAGCAGGGAAACAGGAGTGCTGGCTCAGAGAAACCCTCGTGGTAGAAAAAGAAATGTTTATTTTATTCACTGAGGCAATCAGTAGAACTGAGAGTAGACTTTGGGGTTGTGTGGAAAGCCTGACAATGCTTCCTTGTGCAATTAGCATTGGCCTGCTTTATGTCTTCATTAGCAGCATGATATAGGTAGAAAATCAGTGCAGGACCTAACAGAATCTTGTTTCTTGTGCCCTTGTTATATGAGATACCAAAATGTGTATGTGTTATGATGTGCTAATAGCACTCAATTTGTGCCAAATATGCAGCTTTGGTTCACTTCAATAGATCTTGTTTTCCATATTCATTTGTTTTTGGTCCTGAAAAGTTTTCACAACAACAACCAAACAAGAATATAGACAGGAAATATTAAGTGAATTCTTGGTTCTTGAATGAAATCCCAAACCAGCGCCTGCCTTGTGAAGAGATGATGTATGTAAATAAATGTGAACACAGGAACCAGGTGTTTAAAAGTTCATATTTATTGATTGGAAAAAAAGAAAGGATAATATGGGTGTCCCAAAAGAGAAAATTATAGCATGTTCATGCCAAATTAGTGGGAAGTTTTCATGGAAAAAATGCCAGGGGGGGCTGCAATCTTTGAAGCCCCCTTCCAAACCAAACCATTCTGTGATTCTGTGAAATGTCCTGGTTTGGTTCTGGACATCAAAATTAATTCTGCCCTTTGGCTGCTCACAAGTCTGAATTATCTGGTAACTGATTCATGTTTTGTGTCCATGGATTCATTAAAGCAGCTTCCCACATTCAGACTCTTCAGATGTATATTTTATAGTTTAGCAGACCTCTCTTGCCTGAAATTACCTTTTTAAGTTTATCATATACTTACCCTAATGACTCTGCCTTGATCATATGAATTTCTGTGTGGCTTGAATTTCTCTCTCTGAATTTCTTGGCATGCAATCTGTATTCTTGAAGAGCTGGAAAATTCTCTCTTTCCCTCAGCAGTTTGCTGCTGTTATTCTATCACAGTCACTGTTAAACCAGTTTTTTTTAACACTTCACTTTTCATGTTGTACTGTTCTTTGCTTAGTTGTAGAGCTCTTTTTGAACTGATATTTTCTTCTCATACATGTGCTTATACGACAATTTTTAATTGCTTTCAATCTTCCTTTTGGAAAGCTGAATAGACTGAACTCTTCCAATCTTTCACTACAAGGATTTTTCTGCAACACTTATATAACATGTCTCTCTGAGCCTGCTGCACTCTCTAAGTATGATTTTAAACATGTGAACACCCAATCCATGAGAAATATTCCTTGGCAGAGCAGTAAAAATATTTGTTTCCTTTAGGTTTGAACTGTGAATTGCTCAATCAGTGTGACATTAACATTTAGATCAGGCAAGTCTGTCTTTCCCAGGGTGTTCTCTTTCTGTTTCTATGTCTTGCATTTCCTGCCCATGGATGCTCAGCTCTTAAAATACATCTTTGTATGAATTGGACTGTTTTGTCAGACATCAGGATTAACCTGTAAAAAAAAGGCTGTTGTAGCTGCTTAACACTTTTTGTGTACCCTCCTGATTCTGTCAATGGTGGCTTAGATATTTTCAGATGGTAGTAATTAGAATAAAGACATTTAAAAAAAGCAAACCCACCTCCTTAACACAGAGATTGGAGGAAATAATGCCCGCACAAATATAAGGCATTAGGAGATCTTTTTGGAAGAAACTGTATTCGTCTTTCTTCTAGATCTGGAGGATTTTTTCATCCTGGTGAAAAGTCTAGTCAGGGTTTACCTTCTCAGGCAGGTTCTCAAAACCCAGCAGAAATCAGGCAGAAGCAGTAACCTGATTTCAAGATCTGCCAAGCACAGGTAGAGAATTTCATGCCCAGCTGCTGCTTTTAGTTCTACCAAACCACCATTTCTTCATAAGACCAGCTCTCTCGAGGCATTCCTATCAATCTTTCCAAGTGAAATACCCATCTGGATTTCCCTCTGTAATGTTGCATTTTTCTCCTACTGAATAAATTTCTATGCACAATCTCTTAATTTTGCCTTGGGCAATTCATTCTCTGACATGCAAATATTGTACATAATGCAGAACCTGGGAATTGTGTGGGCTTTTTTCCTTGATTCATTCAAAGATAACAGCAGCTTTTATTTTGAAAACCCTTTGCTGAATAAACCTTTGTGGGACAAGCCTGTCCCTGGGGTGCAATCTTTCCAGGTGAGTTAAGCATCGAGAAGTGCAACAAGTGCTGAAATCTGAGAAAATCTGTGGTTAGGTGGGAATTCTCCAGTGGTGCTCTGTCGATGTTCCAGCCTCCTCCACTCTGTCCCTGAAGAGACAGCTATTGATCTGCTGACAGCCCAACCCTATGGACAATCTTCTCACGCTCTGCTGGCCAGGGAAGGGTTTTGGGGACAAACAAAGGTGAATCAGCACAGCTGCCATCACTGTAGGGAGAGCCTTTTGTAGCTACATGAGAAAAGAAAAAATTAGCTTCACAGTTAATGAACTTTTTGCTGAAAAATTAAACCTTTAGAATTGGGAATAGGTTCTGATTCTTTATGCAGTGTATTGGAAAATAATTGCACAAGACTCCATTTCCTTCATGCAGGAAAAGCCCATTCTTTATTCACATAACTCATTTTTATACAGCTTTACAGACCTTGTGTGTGACTCCAATTGGTCAGTAGCTTTTTTGCCAATTACTCTATTGGTTAGAAAAAGGTATTTTACTTGTCTATCAAATCTCTTTATTCTTAAATTGTTTACATATTTTCTTCACTGATTCTCATGGGATAGATGTAATGTTTATGCAGATGCTAGTTGTTTTTCACCCAGGAACAGATTGTTATTATAAAGAACTATTCATACCAGAATTCTTTTCACTTGGGAACTTGCAAAGTGCTAGCTGCACTTAGAAGAAGTGACAGGCTAACCATGAATGTAACAGAGCAGGCCTGACTTTATGAGTCCTTTCATTAATAATTTTTCTACTTGACTGCAACACAGTGAATCAAAATAATATTCCGTATTTAGGAGGAGATGACAAGGTTAGTCATCTGAGTACACAGTGCTGTTCTGTTGCTCTATTTTGGCTTGCAAAGAAGTTTTAAATGTGATTTAAGAATTTAAAATAAATCCCACTAATCTGTGAACTCATGTTCTGAGTTTCCCCAGGTCATTCTGACCAGTGCTGCCTCAGACCTTTTTGCAGACCACAGAAGGACATCCACTGCAGGGGCAGAGAGCAAGGAACACATAAACCTTATTCACTTTATCTAAGTTGGAAGATGAGATACAAATTTAATCTATTGCATTGTGACACATCTTTGTGTGGCAGATTGAACAAAAACAATCCAAATCAATCTCAGTCTTTAATTTTTCTTCTGCCTGTCTATTTAAGTATTGTTTGTAGCCAATTAGTTGTGGCTACCTTCACTGTGCTGTTCTAATAGTACCATGTTCTCCTTGCTCACACAAAAATGTGAAAATGTTCTTTACCACTGTTTCAGTTAATGGGGTCAGATTAAAATCCTGTGACATTCAAATCCTGGCTTTGCTCTCACTATAAATGAGAAACACACTGGTGATTTGGTTTGATTATTTATCCACAGAGCTGGAGTCAGCTGAGGTTGTTACCAGGGGGGGTTATAGGTATATGACATGTATGAATAATCAAAAGTAGAATCCAAGGAATGCCATCTGGTCTTCCATAGGCTTTCAGCAGGAATTTCACCCTTGCAGTCACCCTCTCACAGTCTCTGTAATGAGTTAATTTATTCAATTTCTTTATTTCCATTTCCTTAGTATAAAAACGTATGGTACACCCTAAACCAAACCCTAATGAAATAGTTGTATACATATTGGATCATATACTCAAACTATATTAAAGTCTACATACACTGTTACTTTAGAATTGAAAGAACTGCTACCTAAATAACATTTCATTTTTTTGAAGTAAATGATAATTAGAAGATTTAACTGGACTGATTCATTGATGAAAAGAAAATGAATATGAAGCCAAGGTTCCCTTTGAGATAAATAATTAGAATTGACAACTGTGATTTTATTTTTTTTTTTACCAGCGTAAGTTACATTTTTTGGAAAAGGCTGCAATTGCTTATAGCAGGTGGTTGTGAAACAGTTGGCACTTTGTATAGCCCTGCTATGCATGAGCTGTATTCCTTGGAGTATGTCCAGGAACAAGGTACCAGCAGAGTAGCTTGTCTCTAATTCCCATGTTCTATCACATAAAATACTAATGTGTAGTAGGACTGCACAGACAGCTTCTAAATGAAGTGTTGGCTACACTGAGTTACAAGGAGTGGGAACAGAGCTCTCCAGAAACGTGAAGCTAGAAGGATTTCATTATATTCCTCTCTTTGGGGTTCTCCTAGAGCTTAACTGTCAACACAAAACCTTTTCCAAGATCCTTTTAAGCACACAAGTGAGATCCATGAGAATTGGGATAGCCCACAGGGGTTTGGGACAGCCTCAGTGCAGAGGCCCAGAGGTTGGATGTGTTACAGAAACCCGTAACATGCACACCTAGAGAGCCCTTTTTACTTCTACAGCAGCTGTGCATGCAATTCAGTACATGGAATTCCCAAGGGCTTATCGGTTTCACGTGGTCACTGAAGTCTTTGCTATCACAGAAACCCAAAATCATTGAAGTTGGAAAATCCCTCCCAGTCCATGGAGTCCCAGCTGTGCCCGATGCCCACCTTGTCCCCAGCCCAGAGCCCTGAGCGCCACCTCCAGCCCTTCCTGGGACACCTGCAGGGATGGGCACTGCAAAGCTCCCTGGGCAGCCAGCTTTGTTTTTTCTACAAAAAGGAAGATTTTGTATTAAAGACATTCTGTACTTCTGTTATCATTTATCCTATTCCTGTGCTTGGAATTACCATGGTTTCCTTACCATGGTTTGATAGACTTGATGATCTTGAAGGTCTCTTCCAACCTAGTAATTCTGTGATTCAAATAGTTGCCAATTAAAAGAAAAATTCAAAGCTGCTGATCCTTTCTCTCTTCTTCCCTCCCCCTGTTAATTTTCATCTTCTGAATTATGCTCTTTATTTTCCTCTCCATCACAAAATCAGAAACACAACTGTTTCTGAGTACTCTCATTCATTTCTGTTCCCTGTCTATTAATCAGCAAGAGGTAGAAAAGAACAAATGGAGCTGTATCTGTTTGAAACTGTGTAGCTCCATGTTTTCACAGCATTCGTGGTCGTTTATTTTCTGTGAGACCATTGCCCATTTGTCAAATTCAACTGAACTGCTGGATAGACAAAGAGATGCTGCAATTACTCAGAAAACAGAATGTTGTCTCCTTTCCTGGTGACTGAGTAGCAAATTGTTTTTAGTTTTTCCTCTCCTCCCCTTTTCACTATAAAATCATGAAAACAGGAAATTGTAGATGCTTTGACAGGCTTCAAGAACATCACTTTACCCAAATCTTTTCTGCTTTAATTAATTTTTATCTAATAATACAGAAATTAATGAGTAGTATCAATGAATTAGTCTAACAACTGGCAGTTTTAATGCATTGTTGTACACACTTGCAATAGCACCATGATCCAGTCCGATCCTTAGATTGAAGCTAAACTCTAGCCCATGTCCAGCATGGGTAGAGTAAGATTAATTCCCAGGAAGAAAGTTATCTTTCCAAACAAAAAATTCAATATTTGATGATCTTTATGACAAAGATTAAGTGTATTTTTAATACAATGCTAATGATCATAGACAAGCAGAGCCATAATATATCAAAATGTAGCAGAATGGAAATCCTGCAGGTTGGTATAATGAGAACTATTATTGTCACTTAGAAGATTGAACTGTTTCATTTAAGCAGTTCTGAATGCCAAAATGCTGAAAGTAAAATATCAGGAGTTGTTAACAGTAACGATTTTTAAATCAGGATCATTAAACAGAAGGATTACTGCAGGAGCTGGTGATGAAAGCTGTGGCAATAAAGCACACATTTAGCAGGCATTCAAGTTGTAGCAGAGAACATGAGTGTTAACAGTTGATGATTTAGAAAATTTTACTTTAGTCTTGAGCATTTTCCAACATTTTTGTGTATGATTCAAGCAGTCTTTATTGGTAATGTGTGCTTAATATACCATGATGGGGTAGGAACTACTGTGCAGAGGGCAGGAAATTATTTATTCTCACAGGTCCAACTTTCTTCTGCAGTGAACTAAAATTAAATTTAAAAAAATAATACAATCCACATCCCCAAAGCCTCTGTTGTTGTATTGCTCTGACTTTTTTATAAGTTTATGGAGCTGTCAAAACAAAACGCTGTACAGAAAGTTTAGAGTTTTGTGGCCATTTGGCCATGTTTTGCTGAGTTTTGTATCTACTTTGCCAGACTTGATGTGTTAGACTAATGGCTATAAAATTGCTTTTCTAATCAAAGCAAAGCTCAATTTCTTCATAAAGAAGTTCTGCTTTTGAGTGTCTTGCTTGCTATAGAGCTCCATGCCACAGATCATGTAATTCCAAATCACCACATGGGAGGAATTATTAAGGGGAAGATGCATTCTGCATTATCAAGGACATAAAAGGCTGGGTTTAAAAGGGCTCATTCTAGAAAGCTCTTGAGGTTTTGTTGAGCTTTCTTAACAAAATAATTTCTCCATCCTTGCTCCTGTCCCTTCCCTTTTTATATTTTTATTAAGAAAATACAGGAAATAGTCTAATGTACAACAGAAGCATTACACTGTGTTCAGGCCATTATTGCCTCCTTTTGTAGAAGGGCATGTGGTATTTGAAATAGCCATGGAAGTGTAGCAGAAACATTCGGTATGCTGGAAACTTCCATAGCAGAAGCAAGATGTGATCTTACAAGCCAGAATAAAAAAAAAAAAAAGGAAAAAAGAAAAAGAAAAAAGAAAAAAAAAGGGGGAGGGGGGGAAATCTGACAGTGACACAGTAACATCTCTAACTGGTTATCAGGAAAACCAAAGAAATAAAAAATATAGAAAAGGAAAGGAGTTGGAATGAGTTGGAATGAATATTCTCAGGAGACTTAACAATGTGTCCAAATAAGAATAATTTTTATGTGCTATAAAAGCATCCAGGAGTTCCAGGACCCTGTTGCCACAAGCAAATAACAAAATGCTGACCCCAGAAAGAATTCACATCCAGTTACTACATGGGAAACAGGGACACACTCTTTCAAAAACACCAGGGAACCCCTCCAGCTTGCTGTTGGCACTACTAAAATTTATAAAAAGGAAAATTTCCCATGAAGAATTAGATTCCAAGCAATGCCTGCAGTACACAGGTGTGAATCTTGTAAGGGTAAAGTAGAACTGATGGTTGGAGGTAAAAATTACTCTGCTGTCTTTAATGTTATCTTTTACATATTAACTCTTATATTTGGAATAATTATCCATAACATATGTAAAGAAAATGTTGTTGAATCTACATAGATTCCACGAGCAAATAAATTAATTTCCAAGTGAAGTTTCAACTTGCCTTCTTCATATTCCAATTGAGAACATTTATAGAGTTTTAAGCATATAAAGTCTGGAGAGTGAAGTACAGGCACAGTCTGTACCACCAAGTGTCTTTTTTTCATTAAAAGAATGAAGTCTTGTCAGTGCCATTTATGACTTTATTTAAGAATGTACAGCTGGTGCTTTTGAGGAGAATATGTAAATTATGGATTCTTTATAGGTTCAGTATTAAGTAAATACAGACTGCTCCTGCATCATCCTATTTGATGCTGCTGAAAGGAATTAATCAAGTAATCTATAAATACCTGCAGTGTCCTTTTCCCTCAGAGGAGCAAGTTACTTTCTGTGAAATTAATTTCCATATTGTGTGTGCTAAACAGAGTAAGTGACAGCTTTTCAAACATGTTGTGTCATTACCTAGCAAACAAGCTTTGCATCATTGTAATTTAACTGGGGCATCATGTCATTATATTGTAATATAGATAATAATAATTTATTAATAAATAGAGAGGTCAGTGGCCTGATAAACCACTTCTGGATCATGAAAATGAAGTGTTCTGCTTCTCATCCTAAGGATGGAGGGAGGTGAAAATCTGGAAGTAGCCAGTCTGATCACTGTCTCCATTCCTGTAAGCATCTTGGTATTTTTCTATTGTATTATGTTATTGCTATAATATCTACAGGTACAATCCAATCTCTACTACTATGCCTCAAAATATAACCAACTGCCTTCAGCTCAACAGGCAGAAAGGGAAACTTCCTTTATTGTTTAGTTTCCTGTGGCTGTGTTTGTTAGTGAGCACTGGATCTGATGCTGCCCGTGATAGGGAAAAAAGGGTCCATTTTTAGCTACTGTGCTTTCTGTCCTGGATTCCTGCAGCTTTCAATTTGGTTTGATAGCTGAAAAAAAGGCATATGAGTATTTCAAGGCTTTCTTGACTGAGCAAGGAACAACTCTGGATAGTTCTTCCCCTGCCCTGCCCTGTTGGAAGGATGGAATCTTTGCACAAATCTGACTGGATCCCAATTAACAGGACCTCAAGGAAGGAGCCTCCTGCCTGGGAGCTGCACTTTCCAAAGAGAGCAGGCATGAAAACACATCCTTGCACTGCTTTCCAGATCTATAAACTCACCCACTCTGGGTTTCCAGTAGCCACTGGATTATTTTATGCTGGATTATGGACATAGAACTGCAAATTCATTCCTTTCACACTTGGGTTGCCAGTAGTATTATTTTACTTTTCAGTCCCAAGATGAACCAACTTGAACTGACTGCAAAATGCAATTTATTCCCATATTGTGCATCTTAAAGTGTTTGGATGGATGACTTATTTCAAAAATCAGAAGAAAATGTTCATTCTCTCCTAATGTAAACTACTCATTTTACAAACTCTATTTTACACCTTTATTCCTTATTTTAAAAAAAAATCCCATTACAGAACAAAAGCTTATCAATTATCAGAAAGATTAGACCTCAGAAATAAAAAGTTGACGACCAATCTATGGATAAAATTCTCCAAATACTTTCTGTTTCTGTGCAGCATCTTATTGTTTATATTTTTGACAGGTAGTGTGGCCTTTCCAATGATTTTCATTAAATTTCGCATCCTACCTTTGAAAGACACTTTATTGTCATCCAGGTGTAGGTTATGTGCCTGCTCAACTAAAACATGGCTGGAGTTTAATTCTAGCAGTGATGAATTGCTTGAGTGAATTCATGCAAGCAGGGAAATAGAAATTAAATTCATCACGCTAGGAAAACCATTCTTCCCCATCTAAATTAGTAGCTTTACTGCTAAAATCAATTTGTTTTGGTAAATTATGCAAAAATTCTCAAAGGACTTAGGTAGTTGATTTATTATACTCTTACTGTTTCATAATATTAGAAAATGAAATTTATTCACGCAATAATAGATGGCATAAACTGAGAGCTTTAGTGACAATTTCTGTTTATCACAATTAATCTACGTTGTCTGTGGTGACAGAATTCCCACAATGTGTAGGACATAATCTTTATGACAGATGCTTTTTATTAAACTGTACAGAAGTGTTCTCATTTGAATAGAACAGGTCAATTACGTCTCTATTGCAAGGCCTTTCAATTTTTCTAATAATCTCTAATGAAATTCAGGGTTTATAAGGAAACTGTTTGTATCCTGAATTCCTGAAATATCAGAACTTCAAAATGCCCTCAGAAAATAAACAGCTTCTCAGATCTTCTAAGCAATGTAAGCAGGAGCTATTTAAAATTACTTCAGACACCTTGTTCAGGGTTCTAAAACTCAGTTTGCAGTTCATTCATGCAAGGAGTCCTGCAGCTGAAATCCTTGGTGCTCCTGTTAAATGCCTGTGGCTATCACTTGATAGGATCTAAATCCCCAAAGAAATACAAAAATAGTGTGCTAGAGATACCGGGGGTGATGAGACAGGGAGTGGAAAATAGGATTCAAACAAGTAATTAATGTCTGGGCAATAAATCATACAGCTAGAGAAATACATTAAAGAAAATAAATATGCTTTTATATTTTTTACATCTTAATTATGGAGTAGTGAGCTGGACAATATAAATTGCACATATGTTTGCATATGCCTTTTTTCTGTTGCCCTCCCTGGGCATTAACCAGTTGTAGTGAGTCCAGAAGGTTTGTCCTTTGTGAGGGGCCTCTGCCCATCTCCCTGCACAGGTTTAACTGGACAATGGGGCCTCAGGCAGAAAAGCCATCACCCCAAAGGGAGGGAAACAAACAGCACAGAGCTCAGCTTAACCAGAGTGCAACTAAAAATATATATAACAAAAAAAGCACCAAAATGTTGCTTGCCGTATTTCAAGATCTATTGCAAAGAGAGAATCACAGAATGGTTTCGGTTGGAAGAGACATTAAAGCCCCTCCAGTGCCACCCCTGCCATGGGCAGGGACCTTCCACTGTCCCAGGGTGCTCCAAGCCCATCCAGCCTGGCCTTGGGCACTGCCAGGGATGAATATCCTAGTAAACCATAACCCTAATGAACTGTAACAACTTTTTGCAAATGCAAAACAACTTTTAAAGTATCTACAGCCACCCCCTTTAATAATTTCTTTTCAGAAGATAATTTTTGACATGAATAAAATACATCATGCAAAATACTGTGAACTTGAACATTCATGTCAGTTTTAAGCACCAGACAGCTTGCCTGTGTTACCTCAGAAGCCTCTAAATATCTTTGTGTGAAGAATACCAAATTAATATTTTCAGACAAAATTTAAATATTTGTTTTAACCCATGGTACCAGTTTAGAAAAGAAAAATCTTCTCTCCCAGAACTGTTTTACATTCCCTAACTTGGGTGTAGGCATGTTGCACTGAGTCAGGGAGAGGTAACAGCAGGTCTGAAGGGCAAGTGAAGCTTTGTGAACGTTAATTATAATGTCAATGGGCTGGCAAGAGCCCCAGGCCCCAAGGGAGATGTCCCAGGTGACAAAATGTGGTGACCCTGGAGATGGCCACACGAATTGACCACTGAAGCTGGCAGGTTCCAGTGTGGTTCAGACCTGTATTCCTAAACCTTGAGCTGCAGTATCTTCACTGTGTGCTTAGAACTCCCAGTGTCCACCTTCAGATCTGTTGTTTCTCTCCAGAGGATCTCTCCATCAGGAATCTTTCAAATCTGTGGGTGCGAGGTATAAAACTTGACTGGGACAGAGGTACAGAGTGCCTTTTCTAAGTAACATGGACCTTTATATGACCATCATTATAGAAGTGATGCTCTCAGGTACCACATGGTTTGCCCCTCTGTCCAAGTGCAGAAGAACTTTTGGGAGGCTCCTTCCACTCAGCAAAATTCTGAGTGCCCTAATTCTGACAGCAGTGTTGAGGTACTCCACAATGTATGTTGATTTAAAAGGATTTTCTCTCAGCCCTCCTTTCCCTGGATAGTGTTCTGCAAGCTCACAGAGTTTGTGTAAATAGGCACTGACTAATCATGTACTCACAGTGGGAAATTCAGGAATTACTGTGTAGGGAAAACCATATGGAAAAAACTACTTTTGTAATTTTTTTTATTGAGAGAATCTTTTCCTCTAATCAGAAAATGGCTGACAAAATATATAGTATGATGCCTGAAAAGGGGTTGTCTTTTCTACTTTACACCTTTTCAATTTTATCTTATCTTTATGTATTTTGTACTTTACTCCTTGCGTTTTTTCTAAGGACAGGTTTTTTTTGTCTTCTGAATCTTTTTATTGGCATATTTCTGCCCAGGTCATGGCTTTAACATTTATAAAAGCTGTCCTCTTTTAATATCCTCTTTAATTTTGTACCAATGAGGTCCACCTTGACAAAGCACATGTCCTTCAAAATTCTGCAGTGGTGCAAAACTCACAGGCTTTGTGTTGGTTTGGCACAGCCTCGTTTTTGGTAGTGGTGGGGGCCACAGGGGTGACTTCTGTGACAAGCTGTGTCTGACAGAGCCAACCTCTGATGGCTCTGAAGATGGACACGCTGCTGGCTCAGTTAGAGAGGCTGGCAACGCCTCTGTGATGCCACATTTAAGAAGAAAATCAAAACAACGCACATGCTGTTCTTTACCCTGGGGTGGGGAGGTGCCGCGGTTGGCACTGCCACACCAACACACCCTGTGCCAGTGTGCCGTGGATGCCACCATCCCAGCATGCCCATGGTGCCATCCAGGCCCTTCCTGCCTGGCCAACCCCTAGCCAACTGCACTGAGGGCAAAAAAAGCAGAGGTGTGTCCTGGATTGTCAAGCAAATTGTATTCTATTTGACATCTCTATGACAGTTGTCTTCTGTTCAGTGGGCAGATTTCCTTATCTTTTCCACAACCACTCCTCCCTCCGGGGAGACATCTGCTGATAACAGGCTATTGAATGTCACTGCATGACTGATAAGAACTACAGCATCCCATTGGGAGATGCTCCGGCCAGAGGGAAGAGCCAAGCATTCCTACCCAGATATAACCTTGAGATTCTGGAACACCAGCACGGCTTTTCTCACTGGATTTCCCAGAGGAACAGCTGCTTCTTCCCCTGGATCTTTAGAGGAAGACTACACCTTTCTACAGGATCCCTGCTCAAACAGAACCACACCTGACACTCCAGGAGGACTGCAGCCACAATTCCAATTGGACTGCTACCCGCACCCTCACCCACATGGTGTCAGGTCATATTCTGACTCTGACAGTGTTGTTTTGGTTTACTGCATTGTTTTCTGGGGGGTTTTTAATTGTTATTTTCTTCCCTATTAAAGAACTGTTATTTCCTGCTCCCATATTTTTTGCCTAAGAGCCCCTTAATTTAAAATTTACAGCTATTTGGAGGGGAGGGAGGGGGTTTCCTTTCCCATTTCAGGGGAGGCTCCTGCCTTCCTTAGCAGACACCTGTCTTTCCAAACTAAGACAGGTGGCAGTGGCTTCCCCTTCCCAGCACACTGCATGAAGAGAGGCGTTAAATAATGCCAGCGCCAGCACGGCCACCACTGCCCGTGAGATGGCAGCAGGGCCCTCAGCCAGCAGCAGAAGCATGACACGTGATTCCCTGATGTGGAACCTAGGTGAGATCAACTTCTCAGTGCTGCCAGAATCTTTGAATTGGTGGAACTTGTTGGCAATGGCACCTGTGAGCAGCAGTTTTTCTTCCAGTCAGAGAAGAGGAGGAAGTGAGGGCCTGTGAGGGAAAACAACATGGTGACATCAAGGTCAGTGGGAAAGCTCATCTTCACAGAATGACTAGGTTGGAAGAGACCTTAAAGATCAAGTCCAACCCATGCCCTAACACCTCAACTAAACCATGGCACCCAGTGCCACATTCAGTCTTTTCTTAAATGCATTCAGGGATGGTGACTCCACCACCTCCTCAGGCAGGCCATTCCAGAACTTTATCACCCTTTCTGTAGAAAACTTCTTCCTAAATATCCAACCTATATTTCCCTTGACGCAGCCTGAGAAAGAGGGAGAAGAGGGAGAGGGAGAGTTTCAAGTGTCAGCGCTGAGATTCTTCTGCCAGCCGTGGTGAGGACCATGGTGATACAAACTGTCCCCCTGTAATGCATGAAGTGCACAGGAGCTGCAGAGATCCACTGGCAGCCTGTGGGAAATGCACTCACAACAGAGTGGGTGGGTGCCACAGAAAGCTGTGAGCCAGTGGGAGACCGAAACAGAGAGAGAGGGCCCTGCTGCCAGAGATAGAGTGTGTGGGAAGCAACCTAATGGGAATTGGCTTTCACAGGGCATTATATGAATTGGTATTAAATATTATAATGTCGTTAATATTAAGATAATGATATGTGTTATAAAGTGGTTGATGTTAATTGTGAGGTTGGTTTTCGTGAGGATAGTTTTATGTGTTGTAATGTGGGTCTATGAGTTTAATTGGACACAGTGTTGCTAGACAAACCTTGGAGACATGATCTTTAAAAGAAATAGAACTGCATCCAATGATAACCCTGATGACAGTGACGAAACTCTTTCAGCCTTGAAAAGAGTGACATGGGGCAAGACTATGTACAATCAGAATACATATGCATAAAGCTGATGCAATACCAGGGGTATGAAAGGCAGAGCTGCCATTTTGTGCACAAGCCTCTGGCGTTTGGCCACACTCCCAGCACTGTCCTTTTTGCTTTGCCAATTTTTTTATTTTTTCAATAAAATTTCTATAACTCATTCTCACTTGGGGTCTGGCTCATTTATAACAAGAGAGAGAGCCTTTGCTCCCAAACTAAGCAGCCTATCCTTAAAAGACTACACCCTATTGACAAGCAACCCACACCACAACAGTTTTGGGATGACTGTTGGGCCATGGGAGGGATCCATGGCATAGCAAAAAACAACTTCTCTCCCTGAGTGAACAACAGAAGATCTCGGGTGCTGAACTGACCAAAACCCCCACGCCCTCTCTCCCCGCGCTCTTGGTGGGAAGGAGGGAGATGCTGTGGGGAAAAAAGGTGTTTTAAAGGCTTATTTTAGTTCTCATTATCTTCCTCTAATTCTGTTAATAATAAATTTATTTTATACCTTTAGATTTAAACCTGTGTTATCCTTAGAGTGTTTTCTCCTAGTCCTTAACTCATGAGACCTTTGTTAATTTTTTTTTCCCTCTCCTTTGCCCAGCTGTAGCAAAAGTGGGTAAGAGAATGACTCTTCTGGGTGCTTGGTGTTTGGTCAGTGTCACACCACAACAGACTTCTATCACAGTTATAATCACAGCAATTGTATTAAGTATAAGAAACCCAAAACCTAGGAAAGACTTACTGAAGTAATACTTCTCAATGGAATATGATTTTTTTTTCCAGTTAGGAAATCTGGGACTTGGTTTCTAAACAAGCAGGGAAGTTTAACTGAATCCAGCTAAACTCTCTTCGAAAATCCTTAAATTTTCTCTACACTGAAGTGATACTTAAAATAGATTTTAAATAGGAAAAAAAAGTTCAAGAAGTACGGAGGTAGAAGATAAAAAGCTGTCCAAGGGTCAAAGGAGGGAGGTAAAATTCCATGTGTCAAACATGAAGTGGCCAAGAAGACTGGATTCATCATCACCAGGCATTTGGGCTTCCAGGTTGGAAGCAACTTGCCCAGCAGTAGGCAGGGAACATTGGAGTCTGCTTGTAGCTAGAAAAGACTTTTTAAAGAAACTCAAAGGTAACTGATATTTCCATGGCACTTCTTGTCCCAGTAGGGGAGTAAAAGCTCTGCTCTGAAGCCTGTTTAGCCATTAGTTAAACTCTTCTGTTTAGCTCTAGACTTGGGGTCAATCTGAAAGCAAAGCCTTTAACACGTGAGGCACACAAATCTTTTTAAACAGGGGAATTCCATCATTATGTCAATATTCCCTTGCCTTTGGAACTCCAGTTTCTGGGAGGCGTTCTTACATATAAAATGTGAGAACAAAAATAACAAGTCCACAATATTGCTGATTTTTTTTATATATAATATAGCTCCTCACATTAAGCACCAGGATCTCTGAGTTTTGCACAATCTGTTATACATTCTTCCTTAAAACTTTTATCTTCAAGGCTTTGTGACTTTGAATACTCGTGATTCACATAAGCCTTGTGCCTTAAACAATGGCTCATTCTTCTTCAGCACAATGCAGTCCTCTAACAAAAAGGAAACAGTACAAAGGTAATTAAAACCATTTTCATGGCACAGCTGATATTTTTTAAAGTTCAGTTCACATACTACCACTGTTCAATATTTTACTTGGACAAAGTAACTCACAATTTAAGGAGACAAGTTTAATTTTCTTTAATGGGTTAATTAAAATTAATGAATTCAATTATTCTGACATAAAGAACTTTGTAGCTTTCGGGTAATGGATTGCCATGGCAATGTGGAATATCAGGAAAAATTCCTCACCAAAGCAGGATGGGAGAGATGCCAAATGAGCAGCATCATGCTGCAGGTCATCCACAAGATGGCAATAGCAGAATGAGTTCCTGGAAATTCAGGCCTTTAAGAAACTGCTCTTTGCATCTGGTGCTTATTTGGAAATTTAATCTAGATCAGAGCAGAGCTGAGACAGAAGTTGGTTGCTTTGCCATCCTCTTGTTTACAGAAATATAATGGGATTATAAAATAGAAAGCATAAATTTGCAATCAAACCTTGCTGACCTTATTTAAAACATTTAATTTGTTCAGCTGGTCATTGATACAGTAGAATTTGTTACATTAAATGCTGTGAATAACATTTCTCTTCTCTCCCTCTATCCAAGTTCTATAAATCCATGAAGGGTCCAAGCTGAAATATTTTGAACATTCATATTTCTCACAGGTCTGTATGAATAAAACTCCTAATATTCAATGACATATCCCAGTATGGCAAACTGATGGCAAATAGGTGTTTCTCCAAAGAATTTGGACTATGTATTTAATACCTCTCACATTTAAAAATATATTTCTGAGAGCTTATTCCTGTGTGCTGCTATATTTTGAAGCTTTTCAATTGCTTCAAAAGCAAAACAATTTTTTTAAAAAATCTACATAGACATACATTAAATAAAAAAGGGGGCATCTATATTTAGATTTTTTCATTTTTTAAAAGAAATGCTCTCTAATCAAAATTCTTTATCAAATTTAGTTAACTAAGTGAAAGAATAGAGCTGGTAATCCTTTTCTTCCAGTGCCTGAAGGAGCTGATAGGAAAGAGGGAGAAACAATATTTACAAGGGATGGAGGGACAGGACAAGGGGAAGTGGATTCACACTGACAGAGAGTTGATTTGGATTAAGCTTTAGGAAGAAATTGTTCCCTGTGAGGGTGGGCAGGCCCTGGCACAGGGTGCCCAGAGCAGCTGTGGCTGCCCCTGGATCCCTGGCAGTGGCCAAGGCCAGGCTGGACACTGGGGCTGGGAGCAGCCTGGGACAGTGCAAGGTGTTCCTGCCATGGCAGGGGGTGGATTTGGATGAGTGTTAAGATCCTTTTCAACCCAAAGCATCCCATGAGTTTATGATTCATGATTTTGGACACAGATAGTGCTGGTAGATTGATGTTGCTGAGGTTTAGATGCCCATCATGCCTGATGAGGAGCCCAATCCACCTGTCCAAACACAGGATTTCAGCATCTGAGCCCTCATCAATCTCTGGTCTGCCTCCATTTTGCAAAATTAGGTGGAGGAAAGAAATGAAATGAAAACAGCTCCCATAGTCAGTAAGCACCTTGTGGTGTTAATGAGTTGTGTCATCCCTGGCAGTTGCCTGTTCCACACTTGCAAATGGCCTTGAGAGATTAAAAGGCACAATTACCACTATTCATTATTGCTACAATAATGGGTTCACTGGCTGTCAAGTCTTCTGTAAATATCAGGAGACAGTTCTCAACCTATTGGAGCTAATTTGTCTATTCCCTGTTCTACTCTCACAAACCCTTAAAGGACTCTTCAAAACTCATCACTGCTGCAGAACAGCTCTTTGTCCACAGGCACTTCTCCTAACACACATTTCCCCCTACACTTCCAGAGCAATCCAAGCTGCCAGGACAAACCTCCCCTGGACTGCCCCACATGAGCTTCTGAAACACTGGGAGTACGTGAAGGGGTTCAGAGTCCTGGGAGGAACAGGCAGAGCAAGGCAAGGCCAGAAATGCAGGAAAAAAGGGATATTATTGAATTCAAGGTGGGGGATGGCTGAGCAAGGCAAGGGAGGGTGCAAGGGCAAGGTAAGTCAAGTGGTGGCTTTGCAAAGCAAGTCAAGGGAGAGGTAGGCAAGGCAATGAGTCCTAGGAGGAGAAGTAAAGGCAAGGGAACAGCTGTAAAAATGGGTAGGGAATTCAAGGTGGGCGATGGGTGAGCAGGTGGTAGAAAGGGCAAGGGAAGGACATGGATGGGTCAGGAAGGCAAAAGATATAGGTAGTCAGGAATGGCAAGAAAATGCAAAGGAGTTAAAGGCCTGGCAATGCAAAGCCTGACAATGAGACAAGAAAGCACTTTGGGCAGGATGGGCATGCAAGGTAATGCAAGACAAGGGAGAGTTAGAAGGACATGCAAGCAAGCCAGCTTGGCATCTTGGGTTGCCAGGACAAGGCAAGGCAAGTGAGAAGTACCTTTAAAGATTGCTCCTAGGCAAGGAACAACTAGTCTGTCCAGCCTTGATCTCACACTTAAAACACTGGGGCTACATGCTTTCCTTCATATGCTAAAGAACTGTCATTCTGGTGCCAGAGCCCAAGGGTTCACCCACATTTTTGTGGATGACCCGTCCAAAATTCAGTACCTGCAAGCACTGGTCCCAGACGAAAGCTGCCCAGAAAGAGGAGCTCCTGTTCAGTGTTTTCCTTTGTTGGATTTTTTCTGTCATAAATACATAATTGTTTCTATTTCTGGTTTTATAGTCAGCTTTTCATATACTTTACCGTCTTTTGGTGTAATTATCTACAAGACATGTGTTGTTTCAGGATCCTTCCTTTGTTCTCTAGCTGCTCATGTATCTCTTAGACCAGACTACCCCTCTAGCTGGGCTCTGCACTGTGGCTCCGTGGTTTGACCCAGTGCTGTCTCATGAGTTTTCTGCATTTTTCAGAGTTCCAAGAAACAATATCTCAGCTTCATCGGAAGCCTCCTCTAAACAGATGGTATTGTGACATTTACTCTAAGTTATCAGATGCAGTCCCAATTAGTATTAGAGACCCACTCCAACAGTTTGCTGTGTTTAAAGCACCTCTCTGCTGAGGAAATTCTGGAAGAGACAGCTATTGGATGGTTCATCAGTCTTTCACCCCTAGACCTTTACTCCTAAGTGCTATTCTTAAGAGCCTTGTTTTAAATTACATTTAGGGAATTCTCTCCCACTTAGAGCTTGGGCAGTGGCCAGGCCTTAGCTCTACCTGGACAGGAATTTGCCAACAGACACAGATGTTTTCTGCATCAAAACTAGATTTAAGTTGCTTTGACTTAGCAATTTGACCCTCCACATGACAATTGAACTATTTTTAAAGGGAGCTTGGGAATTATCTGGAAATAATTATCCAAGTCCCCACTGAGTGGAGGTTTGTCAGCTGTTTGCAGACTATGGGATGATGGATGGTAGATTATTTCAGAGGTTGCTAATTACCTAATTCCACCTATGTTGTTAGTTTTGTCTGCTATTTGAAATATTCCTGATATTTATATCTGAATTCTTCCTAATTGCTCTAAGTTTCTCGTCCACTATGTGTAATATTTTACTATGATGTTTCTTCATGCTCATAACAAAAGACATGCATCTCATTCTTAAAAAAAAAAAAAGAGAAATTAACACTTTAAGAACATTTAAATAATGCAATATGTACATTAGAAATTTAGAAGACAAATCATGTTGAGTACTGCAATATTTACATTAGAAATTTGGAAAAAAGATCATCACATCTAAATCCCAATTGAGTGTATCGCACTGAAGCCTAATTGATTCATTAACTTCAGGAGAAGATAGCCTGTGTTTTATCATCAACAGCTCAAAGCAGTCACCTGTTCATTCCATCTGATACTGATCAGCTCTGTAAAACGAAGCCTAGTGAAAAGCTAAATAACCTAATCACCTTGCAGCCTTTGTGGCCAGAACAGAAACATGCTGTATTGTCATTTTGTACACTTGAGTTACACCTTGGTTTGTCCCAGTTTTCCCCTGTAATAATGGTTCTGCCCCTGTTATCTCCTCCCTCCTCCTCAGTGTCCATCTTCTTGCCTCCACCCCCCACTCCCCAAAAAGTGCAGAGTCGTTCCCTTGATCCCGCCCCAGTGCCCAGTCCATCACTCAGCAGCCCATCCCCTCCTTCCAGAAGCTTCTACCAGGGGTGTCGAGTGATTGGTTCAGACACTGGGGTCCCTCCCCTGAATTACTCCCATTGGTTTCCCTAAATGTCAATCTCCATACTCCCCGCCCTCCTGCAGCCCCATTGGTGGATGGGCAAGCCCCGCCCCTGTTTCCTCCCCACTTTATAATATGTTGCACAGCCCAGCCCTGGGTCTTCACTTGGCTAGTTGGCGTGGGATGTGGATTTCTTTGAAGCTGTCCAATAAACCTGGATTTTGCCCAACTGGAGGTTACTGTCCTACTTCTATCAACATCACATTGTGTTTTACCTGTACAAGGCAAAAGCCTCGGCTGCCGTCCTGAGGAACAGGAGAGTGACCCTGCCGCTCGCAGGGCCTGAGCCAGCACCAGCAGGTGACTGCAAGTGGACGCTTGGAGGAACACTGAGACAGGAACAGGACTGTCAAGACATAGCTGTGTCTGGGAACTTACAGAGGCAATTTGCAAACAAAAGCCTCATGTCATCATTATGGTACAGGGTTCCTACTAATCTTCTTTAGTTATTCCCTGTTCCAGCTCCCAGGAGTACTTCCAGTGATGTCAAAGATCAACGCTTCTAGCTAGTAGACTCGCTGGTACTGTTCAAGTAATTGGAAACAAGGGTCATTCATTTCCATTTCTCTAAGCGACATTAGACATTATTCTTTTGTCTTCTCCCGCTGTGAAAGCTTGGGTCAAAGACTTGATAGAATTTAATAAGCTTTGTTGATTGTAATTGGTCTTTCTTGTATGTTATCCCATATCTAATAACCAGTGATAACCTTCATGAGGCAATAGCCTTACAAGAGTGAGCTGTTTCAGCATCAGAACACATCAGCCTTTTTCAAACTAACGAGAAGGAAGCGATGTCATAGACAAGCAGAAGAATTCTAAAAGAAAGGCCTTATGAAATCAGGCCTTGTTCTGCTATATTCGTAGCTGGCGTGTCATCTCTTCTAAGAGCAGCTAAGCAATTAAAAGTTCCCATGCAAACCTATTTTGAGAATGAGATTTAGTTAACAGTCTAGTCTGAAGAAGAAAAACAAATGCACCTGCAACAACAAGGAATTTGTCCCATAAGAATCAGTGAATAGCTAAATAATATAATGGATTTGATGCACAAATAAAATATATTTTATGAACCAACAGAATAACTGGTAAGAAATTTATTAACTAATTAAAGTTGTTCAGGAGGTCTGAAATTGTATAAACTGAGTTGTGTGAATGAAGAATGGTCTTCTCCTGCATGAAGAAACTTGAGTCCCAACTGCATTATTGCAGCAGGGGATAACCTCCCCATCCACACAGATGGTACACAGTCGCTGCGGAACATCATCATCTGACTGCCCCCTGTGCAACTTTCCTTTGCATCTCCGGCTGGGATGACTGAAGATTCCTTTGGTCTCCACTTTTTGTTCAGGCTTCTTCACCTTCTCCTGAGCCTTACTGGTCTTCTGACCTTTGTTTCCAGCTGCAGGATGGGACTTGTTTCCCTTTTGGGTCACAGGTACCCTGAACAGAGTACTCTGAACCCTGTCCCAGTAGGAGAAATTTTCAGGATCAAGTTCTCCATTTCAGCTGGGTCCTCTGAGATTTCAGTTCTCCCCTTGTTTGGGGCTTTAGCTTCCCCTTTCTTTGGGGCTTTGGTTTCTTTCTTTTCTCTGGGGCTTTGGTTTCCTCCTTCTTTGAAGCTTTGGTTTCTTTCTTTAGGGTTTTGCTTTTCTTCTTCTCTGGGGGCTTTGGTTTCCTTTTCCTCTGAGATTTTGGTTGCCTTCTTCTCTCTGGATTTGGTTTCCTGCTTTTCTGGAGGTTTTTTTTTTCTTTGGGGGTTTGGTCTCCTTCTCTGAGGCTTTGTCTTCCTTATTCTCTGGGGCCTTGTTTTCCTTCTTTGGGGGTGTGGTTTCCCTCTTCTCTGGTTTTTTAGGTTGTTTGCCCATGGAGACACCTTTCTTTTCCTCCTTCCATCTCTTTCTCCTCTAAGGCTTTTTTGCCTCCTCAAGCTTTTGAGTCAGCTGCTTCAGATCCCTTCTGCAGACAAAGTAGAAAACATTGCAGAGAGTCACTACCAGAAACTTGGGCTCACTCGTCCTGGTTGGCCCTGCACTTCATTCCTTGACCCTGAGGCAAGGCAGAATCGTGAGACCATTTCCGTGAATTTTGCTCAACCCACAGAGGTTAGGAACATCCCAAGTGAGGGGATTGGTGGAAGGGGACGTCCAGGACCAGCCAGACCTGAGCCTTGCCATTGTAAGATCTTGAGTGTGCAACCTCCCTCTTAAGGCACACCCAGACACCTCCAGCCCACTGCCAAAGGCTGATCCACCAGCTCTCTGCACTGATGCCCGAAAACTTTGTCTCTTGACTTCCCAGTTTAAAGCAGATCACAAATTACTAACATCTGCTTTTCTCTCCTTCTCTCTTAGCTCATTCAGCCCCCTTCTCCCTGGGCATAGCCTGCTCCTTACTGAGAATAATTCCGTCAGTCTGAAAGCAAAGGCTGCAGGAACTGCTCTCCTGCAAGACAGGCTCTTGTCAGCCAGATTTCCTGCTGGAACCCAGCTGTGACCAAGCAAACTGGTGCTGTCTGCCATGGAATCGATCTGAAGCAGCCTCATCTGTCTCCTCCCCATGAAACCAGCTTCAGCCAGGGCTGAAGGAAGTCCTGGCACACAGGCTCGCTTTAAGCAGCCTCCACTCCCAGCTGCACACTTTGCCTGTGTGTCCTGAGCTGGGCTGCCCTGCTGGAGGAGAGCTTCTCCTGTGCTTGCCTACTGCTGCAGCTGAAGGGGATCCTCAAGGACAGGAGTGGTGTCCCACCATATGGAGAGCCCTGGCAGATCAGCATTGTAAGGACTTCATCTGTGGCAGCACCAGGACCCAAACCAAGGTTTGGTCTGTGCCCCACACCTGCCCATACCACAATCCCATTGTTTTGGTGAAGAAGGGAAGATGATGAAGAAGGTGTGACTCAACACCATGGACTTAAAGACACCTCTACAGGCAGTGCCAAGGTAACCCCAGAGCCCAGCTCCCTGCAGGCAGCATCTAAACCAGGAGGGCTCACCACTGAAATAGAGAAGAACATGTTGTGTCTCAACAGAAGAAGGTCCTTCCTCTCTTGGGAGCCAGGCAGCTAAGAGTGGCCATCCCTGTGTTGCTTCTGGCCTTTGCTATCCAGCACCTCTGAGCTCAGAGTCCTTGGAGCAGGGAAGCCCTCCAGGGACAGTAACCCATGGAAGAGCAGTGATCCATGGAAGGCTTACTCACCTCTCCCTCCATATGCGCTTCTTTTCAGGTATTATTTTATCCATTTCTGCTTTCTTCTCCTTAGGGAGGGCATCATACTCATCATCCATTTGCAAGACATTTTGTTTCTCTGGGTAGCTTTTTTCTGCTTCAGTTCTTTAGTACAAACCAGAGGAGAAACCCTGAGTGACTGCAAGCAGAGCTGGGTACTCTGGGTCAGCTGCAAGGATTCACAGCTTTTCCTGACCCAGCCAGGAGATACTGGGGAGCTCATATTCCTGCTCCAAATTCAGGCAATCCCCAAAACTATGGCCAGGCAGTAAGGGCCCCATTCCCTCAGACCCCAGGAAAGGAGACTTGGTGAAAGCAAGATGAGCTTGTTCTTTTGTTGCTAGGAAGGTGCAAATATAAAAGAGCCAGTGATATTAGACCTGGTCCTACTGGCTGAGCAACTCATCCAGTCCTAGTCTTTGTGGCTAAGGGACACAAGGGAATATCCTGATTATTTCCCCAGTCTATGGCAGGCAGATAGGAGCTTGCTTTGGCTACACTCAGGATTGGAAGAGGATGCTACAGCCCTTCAGCCAAGAGTTCCTCCACCAAGCTGGGGAGCAGGCAGCTGCTAAAAGCATGGGCTTTCCCTGGAGAGCAAGGTGACAGAGAGTTCACGGTGTAGGGGCTGGAGTCCCTGCTGTTACCACAGGCAAAACAGACACCACCAAAACCTCACTGTTTTTCTGACCTGCTGCTGCCTTGCCCATGGCCTTGGCCCTGGCCTCAGCCTCAGTCCTGGCCTTGGCCTCTGCTACAGCCTTGAGCTTTGCCTGTTGAGCCTTCAGCCTCCTCTGTGCTTCATCATTCTCGGGCACCTCTGGGGGCAGCGTCTCGCCCACGGCACGTGGCGGCATCAAAAAACTCTTTTAGTACTCAGACCCTGTTTTATCGTGCTTTTTGTTTCATTAGTAGGTTTGTGGTTTGATTTGTGGTTTGGTAGTTTTCCTTGGTGCTGTTTTCCTTTTGTCTCCACCTTTTCCCAGTTACTTCGTCAGCTAGTTTCTATTTCTCCAAACTTTAGCCATTTATTGAAACCGTTTTTCCTCCCATGGAAGTTTATTGGTTCACTGTTGTTATCCCCGCCTAGGTTTTTTATTGCCAACTCTCCTTATTTGTTGAAAATTGCACCTTCCCCTGACCTCCCCCCACATGTAAGTCTTTGTTTGCCCCTTGATTGGGGTCCCAGGGGAGGAAAAGGGGAAGTTTACCATCAAATAAAGTTTCCCTGGGACCCGTGTGCGCTGCCTGTGTTTTATATTGCACCGAAACAACTGACAGCTGGGATTCAACGGAGCTCCAGGGGGAACCTGACACCCTCCACCCTTCTCATCAGCTACCCGGAGAAAGAGAAGCGGCAAGACCCCACTGCCATCCGTAGGATCTGTGTGTTGAGGGAAGGGAAACCGTATGGAAGATTCCTTTTCTTGCTTTTCATCACACAGACTCAACAAACCCATTTTCTGTCTCCTCCCTTCCTCCCAACAACACAAATTATTTAGTTTAGGTCCTCCCACAGCATGTCAGCAGTGCTGGCTTTGCCCTGGGGCTTGCCTCCATCTCCCTGGCACAAGCCTGGGAATGCTGGAGAGCTGTAAAGCTTAGGCACCATGGACATGGGGACCAGAGCTGCCTTCTCACCTTCTCGTCCTCAACAAGGTGCTGCTCATCAAAATCCAGTGAGTAAAACTTAGTGGGCAAGGAGATGGCCATTTTAAACCAGCTTGGATGCCAGGTGTGTTCCTCAAAGGTTGTACTTCCAAGCCCCAGAGCCAACAAAGGGGCTGGGAAGGGAGCCCTGGAGCGAGGTGGGCAGGAGCCCGCTGGCCGTGGTCCCAAGGCAAGGAGCTGTGCCAGGGGAGGTGTGTGGTACCTGAGAGCCACAGCTGATCTCCCGGGGCCTCAGGGAGTAGCTGGCACGTGAGGCCTCCCCGGTCAGCACCACCTCGTAGCTGGGGCCTCCCTCCACGTGGCACAGCACCGTGACATTGGAGATGGTGTTGGCATGGCCACAGAAGGTGAAGGAGACCTGCTGGCTCTCTCCTGGCTGCAGCACACCTGACAGTGGCACGATCCTGAAAGCCTGCATGGAAGACAGGAGAGACTGAGCTGTGGAGCATGGAAATGGATGCAGAAGAGCATCTTGGAGCAAAGTGCAGCTGTACCTGGAGGGGCCTATTCCCCAAACACAGCCAGAATCACCCTGATCTCATCCTGTATCCATGCCACTGACCAGTGCAGGGACCATGGGGAAAATCTTCTCCCATACACACGGATCAATGAATTAATTAGTGCATTACATGAAAGTGAACTGGGATGTCTCCCGGCAGTAGAAATTCTCTCTGATGCACAAATTGCCTTTAAAAAGCAGTTCTTACTGTTTTTAGAAAAGGAGGAGACTCAGAGTGAGAGCTCTTGGAGCTGAGACAGCCCAGCTCATCTGACTCCTGAGGCTCTTCCCCTCTCTCTCTGATTTAAATGCTGCTTTCTCAAGGTGCTACAGCAAAAGCTCCTCCATAAATTTCCTATGCACCACCTGAGGAGTTCCAGGGGGAGCAATGCCCTCCATAGGTGCTGCACAGCATCCTTGGGCAGCCCTACAGCGTGTCCTGCACAGCCTCTCCAACAACCAGCTGCTCCAGCAGCACTTTGTGATGGGCCTGCAGGGATGGGAGGCCCCTGTGTGGCCAATGCTGAGGGCCACCAGTGGCACTGGGAGCTCCAGCCCTGCTTGCCACACTGACAGTGTGCAAGTGAGACACACTCCCTCTTACTTCCTCTGCTTTGAGGGGAGTGTGTGGGAAGTCCATGGAGCACCTGAATTCCTCCAAGCCTCCTGGGAGCTGAGGGTGTTCAGGAGTTTGAGGTGGCACCTGAAAAACAAGCCATTTTCTATGCTAGGAGGAAGAGACAGCCACTTCCAAAGTCTCAGTTTGTAAGACAGCTTCAGGGCTACTGTAGGAATGTGCCCCCTATTGATGGAGTGACAAAACTATCCTTTGTCTCCCTAAAAAGGAAAAAAGCCCAGAAGTTTCTTTCCCAGATATGGTATAATTGAAAGAATAGACTCAGATAAAGGTACACACTTTACTTCAAAAAATTTCACATTCTATATGTGTTGTATTACACAAAAATTGGAAATTCCATACCCTGTGGCACCCTCAAAGCTCTGGAAGTGTGGAGAGAATGAATGCTATCCTTAAGAACCATATTACCAGATTAATTATTGAAACCAGATCAGCATTATTACGGATCAGAACTGCTCCAAGAAAGGACACAGGAGTTTCTCCCTATGAAATGTTATTTGGGTTACCTTATCTGGGAAGGAAGGAGGGTTTGCCAATGGCTGAAACTAATGACTTATATCTCAGAAATTACTTCAGGCAATTGCACTCTCTCTCACAGATCTTCGAAGAAAAGAGTTGTTATTGTTACCCCAAACATCACCTCTAGACTTTCACATACACCAGGTAAAACCAGGAGATGGGGTTCTAATTAAATCTTGGAACGATGATACCTCAACAGCAGCATGGGAAGGTCCCTGTCAGGTACTTTTAACAACTGGAACAGTCACCAGGACTGCAGAAAAAGAGCTTCTCAATCAAAGGGCCAGTGGAAGCTGCTCCCCAAACTTGGACAGTGGTACAAGGAAGTCAAAGGGCCAGTGGAAGCTGCTCCCCAAACTTGGACAGTGGTACAAGGAAGTGACTCTTAAAAGTTAATCTTCAAAAGATGACTTAATAGTGAACAGTCAAGGGCAGAACTGGACAGACCTCTGTATTTGCACCAGAGAGCCTTTTGCTCCACTCTGGGCTGCCATCCCTCGGGTGTTGAGTAGTAGGAATGTAAGGCAAACCAGACCTTGACAAAAGAGGAATAGGAAATGATGATTTAAGATTCTGGAAATTGCTGGATGGAGTGTCATGGCGTCTGTGCCTCACCTCTACATCCCTGCAGTGTGCTGTTCTAGTGCACAGAACTCAGGAAGCAGGTGTGGATACCAAGGAAGGTAATCTTTGATGCTGCAGTTACAGTCTGAGGTTTGCATCATCTGAGCAAGCATGGATGGAACTGCTGATGGAGGCACTGCACACAAGTGTATCTGCATCCTACTTGACTTGACTTGGAGGAGAACTGTGGACAGCAACGTGAACTGACAAATGAGGAACTTTTAAATGACTGAACTTAGCACTGACCAAATAAAGACTGATTAGTCTTATTTACAACTACTTCACAAAAGGGGCCAGTTTGTGCTGACCAGACAGGGTCATTAAAGCAAGGGCTTCAGCAATAAAAGGATAATAAAAAGAAAGGGTGGATTGTGAGAGACAATTGTGACATTTTGCTGAAGCCAAAAGGTTGTTAGGTTAGGTGTTAGTTCTGTGTGGTGTTTGGATTGTTTGGATTTTTCTGGTTGGTTCATTGAGTGTTGCTGTGAGCTGGGAGAGGGGTGGAGTTGAAGACCTGACTAAAAGAAGTAGGATGAGCGGGGAGGGGAGCATACATTTACAGATGACACCAAGGTGGGAACATGAGTCAATCTGTTTAGGAGGGCTCTGCAGAGGGACCTGGACAGGCTGGATAGATGCGCCAAGTCCAACAACATGAAGCTGAACAAGTCCAAGTGCCCAGCCCTGCATTTTGGCCACAACAACCCCTGCAGTGCTACAGGCTGGGGACAGAGGGGCTGCACAGTGCCCAGGCAGAAAGGGACCTGGGGGTGCTGGTCAGCAGTGACTGAACACGAGCCAGCAGAGCCCTGGTGGCCAAGACCAAATGGCTCCTGGCCTGGATCAGGAACGGCGTGGCCAGCAGGAGCAGGGAGGCCATCCTGCCCCTGCACTGGGCACTGGTGAGGCCACACCTCGAGTGCTGTGTCCAGCTCTGGGCCCTGTTTGGGAAGGACCTTGGGATGCTTGAGCACATCCAGAGGAGGCAACGAGGCTGGAGAGGGGCTGGGAACACAAACCCTGTGAGGAATGACTGAGGGAGCTGGGGGTGCTCAGCCTGGAGAAAAGGAGACTTGGGGGAGACTTTATAACTTTCTGCCTGAATGAAAGGTGGTTGTAGTCAGGTGGGGCTCGCTCTGCTCCCAGGCAACAAGTGACAGAATGAGAGGGCACAGTCTTAAGCTGTGCCAGGGGAAGTTTAGGTTAGATGTTAGAAAAAGATTCTTCACTGGAAGAGTGACTGCACGCTGGAATCGCCTGCCCAGGGTGGAGTCACCAACCCCGGACATGTTTAAAAAAAACTGGATGTGGCACTCAGTGCCATGGTTTAGTTGATGAGGAGGTGTTAGGTCATGGGGTTGGACTAGATGATCTTAAAGGTCTTTTCCAACCTAATTTGTTCTGTGATTCTGTGAAAAGTTGGTGGTCGGGAGAGAATGGAATTTCCTGAGTACCCATCCAATGGCAGAGGGTACACGGACTGCCCCAGCCAGGAAAAGGTATAAAAAGAAACCATTTCCTCGGGCAGTGGGTATGTTGGCCTCTTGGGCAAGGGAGGCACACTCCTGGCTCAGCTGAATCGTTACTAATAAGCAGTTTTCCTTTGCTTCGACCATTTGTCCCCATTGAATTGTGCCTAAAAGTTAGTGCATTTCTAACACCATGGAGGGGGAATAAGGTGATCTTTAAGGTCCGTGTTCTATGGTTCTGTGACTGGGCACGACTGCGGCCCTTTCACGGTCCTTCTCGCACCGCGGTGCCGGAGCTGGGGAGGAAGCGATGGAGCCGCCGCATGTCTGGGGCAGCGCGGGCCCGCGGCGGCCAGGACACGGCCAGAGCGGGACAGGGAAAGGGAACGGGAAAGGGAACAGGAAAGGGAGCGATGGAGCCGGCCGGTGTCGCTGTGCCGCTGCCGGGGCCGGGCCGGGCGATGGCGGCGGAGCGGGAGCGGCCGGGCCCCGTTCCCGGGCCCTGCTCAGGGCCCGCGGGGGGTGAGCGGGCCGCGGCCGGACGGTGCCGGTGCTCCGCTCTGCCCGCTCCGGGGCACGGCGCCCTGGAGAAGGCCCGGCGCCGCCTGAGGGAGTTCGATGTCGGGGACAGGTTCTGCCGCTTGCCGCTGCCCCGAGCCGCCGTGCTGCTGCCGCTCCTGGTGCGAGCGGGGCGGCTGCACCTGCTGCTCACCGTCCGCTCCCTGCAGGTACCGGGGCTCCCAGGGCTGCGATCCTTCCTTCCCTCCCGGGGAACCATCGCCGTGTGTGCCCCCAGTGCCGCCCCTCGTTCTCCAGGGCACGGCCGGCTGTTTTTACACTCCTGTCCTCCTGGTGTTCGCCTGCCAGGAGCACCGCGGAAACCCGTGACAGGAAATTATCATTGTGGGCACTGATGGCTTGCTTAACTGAGGAAACTGACCGTGCAGCGCAGCTTTGTTAAATGAGGGGTTTCAATCTGCAGTTAATATTACTCCTTTTTCCCTTTAATACATAAAAGGCAACAGCTCAAGGCTGCCAGAACTCTTTCTCCAGCATTTTGTTTTCTTTTACAACTCTTGTTTTCCATCCCTGTGTCACATCAACTGCCTGTACTCAGGAATCACTTTTTTCTGTTGCTGGGTCTTGCTTAAGAAACAAATACAGTTCCATAGCTGATACAGTGATTATAAAGGTGTTTTTTACTGATCCTTGATGCACAAGCCTACTACTGCAATGTACTTAAGGGTATCTTAGAAATAACTCCTTTTTTGATACAGTCAAGAGGGGACACAGTCTTTGATGCAATAACTAAATAATTTAATTCGTAATGAGTCAGCTGAGTCGGGTGCGTGTCTCCCTCCCCAGAGGCGAAAACACACGCACTTGGCAGTCAAATGGCAATCTTTTATCCCCTTGTGTGGCTGAGGTTGATCCCTGTCCCCTTTCCCATTGAATGGCTACTCAGGAACTCAGGCTCTTTCCAGAATGCCAACTCTTCCGTCCTTTCCCTTCTCATCCTTTTTTCTTGTTCTGGTCATGTCTTCAACCCTGCCCCTCTCCTGGTTTCTCAACAGCACCCAACAAAACATATCCCAACTATAGATAACAACAAAGAGGAAGCAGAACCAACCATTTTCGTTCTTCTACTCCGTAGTATTTTTGGGCTGAAGCAAAATGTTATTTCCTCTCTCATGGGTACATTATTTGTGTCTTTCAAAAGTTTTTGCTCTTGGAGTATTTTAATCTTGCTCTGCAAGTTGTCTGTCTGGATTCATCTGTCATTTATGCAAACAAGATGATGCAAAATGTGAACGTTGACATAAGTAGAAGTTCCAGTATGGATTACACAACACTGTACAGCTACATATATTTTCTGATAGTGAGGGTTTATGGATTAGCAGGGGATAGCCTCAGAGTTTTCTTAGGTAGCTACTCTTGCTAAGGGATGCTTCTTCTGGTCTGCAGAAACCTTAACCACCATTTCCAGCTTCTTTGACTGGAAAGATAAACATAAAGGGATGCTGCAATACCAATATGCATCTGTGTGGGTCCAATAAGAAACATAAACCTTGCTATATTTAACAGCAGTACTCCTTTACATTCTAGCTGAGAAGATCACCAGGGGAAGTGTGTTTTCCAGGAGGTAAAAGGGAAGCCACTGATAAAGATGACATTGACACTGCTCTCCGAGAAGCTAAAGAAGAAGTTGGTCTTCAGCCAGAGAAGGTGGAAGTCATCTGTAGGCTGATGCCTGGAATTGATAAAGTAAGTCAGCATGTCAGCACAGAATAAGTTTGGGTGGTTTTCACTTGTGAGGCTGGCAGTGACCTTTTCAAACCTGGAGCTGCCAGGAGGCGCCGCTTCTTCACGTGCACAGCCCGTGTGTCCAGCAGAGCCCAGGGAAAGGGTTCTTGCTCAGAGTTTGGTATTTGTGAGACCAGCTCTGGGGCACCAGTCAGTGACTCTGGAGTACCACGCTGACAGCGCTGCCCTGGCGAGAGTTCAGCAGAGAGCCACGAGTGCAGTCATGGGGCTACAGCGAGTGGGTGATGAGCAGACAGGCTGAGAGAGGTGGGCTTGCTCAGCTTGAAGGCTGCCAGGGGATTTGGCTGCTTTCTTCTTCTGGGGAGTCAGAGCATGATACCAGAACTCTTCTTGAGGCAGTAGACACAGCAGCAGCATGGACTTTTTGATGAGCTGCAAGAAAAATTCCTCTTCACCATGAGGTCAGCCCAAAAGTGGAGCAGATGTTCCTGGCAGGCTGTATAATCTCCATCCCTGGCGCTGTGCAGAGCTCACTCACCCAGGCTGCTGTAGCTTCACAGGTGTCTCCTTTGGTGTCTGCTGGCTCCAGGGCTGTGCACACAGAAAGGGAGCACCAGAGGGGATGTGCACCAGGATGGTGTGCATCATCTTCCTCCAGCAGGGAGACTCCCAGAGGTGTCTTTGGAGTGTAGGTCACCATTTGTAAATTAACAGCTTCTCAGTTTCAATAGCAGTGTTCAGTATTACATAGGATCAGTTTTCCCACAGAACAGAGGAATTGCTGCTTCTGAAGACTATTTTTGTTCACCAGGTAAAACTCTATTACTATGCCTCCTATTCTTTTATCTGTCAGCAGTACCCTCTCCCCATTAAAAAATAAATACCTACTTTTGAAATTGTATTGAAAACAGCTTTATTTAACGACTTAAATTATAATTTCTCTACAGATGACCTTAGAACCACACAGTTCAGAGGCAGTGTGTAAAAAGGATCATATTTTCCGTGTTTCCAGCCAGTTACTTCAGTCAGTAGGAGAGATGGTGTGGGTTTTGGACCATGAATATTGTGCATGTCAGATGATACTCTGCCTCCTCAATATGCACATTCCAGGCGCTTCTGGCTGGACTGAGTCTTTCCAGACTTGAATCAAATACCACAGGCACTGTTTTCCTCCTTTCTACAGGACAGTGGTCTTAATTAGTGTGAATAAGTAGAACTAGCACTGTATCCTAAAGAATTTTGGTGTTCTGTTGATGCAAACTATGATTTCAGTGATTTTGTCTTCCCATGGAAGAAATAAATAATGTGTTCCCATGTCCATAAATAATGTGTTTGAAAAAGTGTTACATTTTATGGCTAAATACACTGCAATAATATTTCTGTACCTATAGAAAAATACTTCCATATTCTGGAAAATTCCTGTATCTCGGGAAAACAATACAGAAATATGATAAAGGATAGGGAAAATTTGGAATGAAATCAGAATTAAAAACATAAATAAGGAAGACCCATGAGAGAAACCACGAGTGCCTTTTGACTTCTGTAGAAGCCTTTTGAACTGCTCTGATTATACAGGATGAGCACAGTATTTGTAAACTAATTTTTGACAAATACAAAATATTATTTCAAATTCTCAAAGTCAAATTAAATAGCTTGCCATTAGGAGACTAAATTGCATTGCAGTTAAAAATAGTTCATAGGCTTCTTGTACTCATTTTGTAACAATGCAATGTTTTTTTTAAGTAATGAACATTTTTACTTGGTACAGACATAAGTGTTTGAGAGTTTAGTTGATTTTTTAAAATTAACTTATTTATTGGGGATTTTTTTTCTCTCTTTTTAGATGAATAACTTGGTGACACCAGTTGTAGGGTTTATAGAGGATACATTCCAGGGCACTCCTAATCCAGATGAAGTGAGCGAGGTTTTTGTTGTGCCTTTGGAGTACTTTGTCAAGCCCTTGAATTACAAGACCTTCACTTATAAAACCTCCTCAGGTTACTCAACTCGTGTACACTGCTTTATATATGATGACCAGGAACATAAAAAGTCATTCAAGATATGGGGACTGACTGCCCACTTTGCTGTATTTCTTGCTCTTATAATTTCTGGAGAAAGACCTACCTTTGAAGTGGATTATGATCTTGACAACTTAATTTCATCCTCTGAGAATTACTTCACTAATTTGTATGCATCTGTACATGAAAGAAAGAAGAGTAATCTGTGACAGTTTGGTCTGGCCATTCATTTACTTTGAAAGAGGAAAAAGGAGCTTGGTTTATTTCCTTTGTACTTCTTGTTTGAAAGCTACACTTGAATTTCTTCAGAACTGGGAATTTTTAAGTTGACAATCCCCAACTGGATTAATGTAATTTTTAATCTCTTTGAAGACCTGCGAGAAGCACACAATATTTTCTGTGAAACAAACTTTCAAAAGGTCTGTTTCAGTTCCTTCTCAGTTTCAGTGCCTTTGTTCTGTGTGTTTCTGTGCTTTGCTTTGTCTATAATGAGATAATGCTATTTGATGGAATTTGTGTCTGAGTTAACCTATGAAAACTTTTGGGATCTGCCTCTTACATGTGCCATACGTGGACAACATGATTCATACAGTCTTGTCTGGTATCTTTGAGCACTTACAGAATGCACAATAAAAATACAAAAGGTTTCAGCTGCTTTCACAATCTTATTTTGTTTTCCTTGGGCTTGTGGAGGGAAGAGGGCAGGTCAGTATGTGCAATGAATTTTGGTTAATTTAACATTTCTCACGAGGCAATTCCATAGGCTATGGAAAACTTAGGATACAGGCAACAGGACTGAAGTTTGTCCCTCACCATCTTGTTATCAAATCTCACTCAGCTGCTGACAGGAGTCTTCTCCAGGACAGAAAAGTGGAGGTGAGGATTCACGAGGACAACCCACCAAACAAAGAGCAACGCAGAGAGGTTCAGAGCCTACAAAACAAGGCACTGAAGAATCCTAAGAGACCAACAGCACCCAGGAAGAGCCTCTGAACATTCAGTGGCTGAGTGCTCCATGCCAAATATTCTGCAACCTGAACACAAGATGGAGCAGTATAAATTGGAGTCAAGAAGTTGTTAGGAAAATGAATCCACAAACATCAGAAGTTTATGTCCAAAAAGGACACAGAGGAGTCCTTTTATTTTATTTGAAGAAAGGGAGAGGCCATGGGGCATTCCCCTGGGATCTCTCAAAGTTTTGGAGGACGCAGCCTCCCTTTTTATCCCAATTTCCCAGTCGCATTTCCCTTCTCTCTTTCCCCATTGGCTGAGGTACTTGAGAGGTACAGACTTCCCAATACACCTGATACAAAAGATTTCCCTCTAAGGTATAACCCTCCCTTTTCATTTTTAAATCTTATGGAATTGAGGGGCTTTTCTTCCCTATTGTTTCTTTCATCTTTCATTGTCCAGTCTTCATTTATCAGCAAACCTAAAGTTTATTTGTAAAAGCAAATACCTTTTCCATTCATCAATCAGTGGAATCCTTCCCATTGTTTCTTTTATCTCCCCGTGCTAGTTTTATCTACCAGCAGAGCCACAGCTTCTTTGTGAAGACAAATCTGCTATTCCTCTCAAAATCAATTACCATGATAGCACAATCTGGCAAGTATGTGATCACAGCTAGAAATCCCCATTCCTTGGCACAGCTGGCACGTGTGCAGTTAGTTGGGAGTCAGAGAGCTGCAAAAATGGGTGCTTGTGAGGATGCTCCTCTTGTTAAACTCAGAAGCAAAGTGGCACAATTTAGAGCAGTGATTTTCACTGTAGAATACTCCCTCTGCCTTTGGGAGTGCACCTCACAGAGGCAGCTCTTCTGGAGTATGAAATCCCATTACTGATGGAAAGTGTGCAGAAGAGAGAGGAAGGGCATCGAGCCAAGCCTTGCAGGGTTCCCTTGCACCTGGCAAGGAGCAAGTGCTGAAAGGCTCGTGCCACCCTTCCACTGTGTCACTTGAGCTCCTTGCATGTCCCAGCAGCTTCCTGGTGCCTCTGACTGCAGATCCAGCTAAGATCCAGTCATGTCCAGAGAGAAAATCCTGAAGTAGCTCCATAGGTGCTTTGTCCCTGTGAGTTCTGCAATTCCAAAGACTGTAAACCTGCAGGATATTCATAAATCTATGGGACCTGACGGGATCCACCCCAGGGTAATGAGAGAGCTGGCAGATGAGCTTACAAAGCTCATCTCCAGGACCAACAGTCCTGGCTCACTGGTGAGGTTCCGGAAGACTGGAAGCTGGCCAATGTGACACCCATTCACAAAAAGGGTGCAAAGGAGGATCCTGGTAATTATAGACCAGTCAGTCTGACCTCAGTACCTGGCAAAATAATGGAACAGTTTATATTAAGTGCCATCATGAAGAATTTACAGGATGGCCAGGGTATCAGACCCAGTCAGCATGGGTTTAGGAAGGGTAGGTCATGTTTAACCAAGCTGGTCACCTTTTATGACCAGGTAACCCGCCTAGTGGATGCAGGGAAGGCTGTAGATGTTGTTTATTTGGATTACAGCAAGGCCTTTGACACTGTCTCCCACAGCATACTCCTAGATAAGCTGGCAGCCTGTGGCTTGGACAGGAACATTCTGTGCTGGGTTAGGAACTGGCTGCATGGCCGAGCCCAGAGAGTGGTCGTGAATGGTGCTGCATCCAGCTGGAGGCGTCCCTCAGGGGTCTGTGCTGGGGCCAGTTCTGTTTAATATTTTTATTGATGATATGGATGAGGGTTTAGAGTCTTTCATTAGTAAATTTGCAGATGACACTAAGCTGGGAGCATGTGTGGATCTGGTAGAGGAACGGAGGGCTTTGCAGAGGGACTTGGAACGGTTGGATGGATGGGCAGAATCCAATGGGATGAAGTTCAACAAGTCCAAGTGCCGAGTCCTGCACTTTGGCCACAATAACCCCCTGCAGCGTTATAGGCTGGGGATGGTGTGGCTGGACAGTGCTCAGGTGGAAAGGGACCTGGGGGTGCTGGTTGACAGTCGGCTGAACATGAGCCACCAGTGTGCTCAGGTGGCCAAGAAGGCCAATGGCATCCTGGCCAGTATCAGGAATAGTGTGTCCAGCAGGAGCAGGGAGGTCATTCTTCCCCTGTACTCGGCACTGGTGAGGCCACACCTGGAGTACTGTGTCCAGTTCTGGGCCCCTCAGTTTAGGAGGGACGCTGAGATGCTTGAGCGTGTCCAAAGGAGAGCAACGAGGCTGGTGAGGGGCTTGGAACACAAGCCATATGAGGAACGACTAAGAGAGCTGGGTTTGTTTAGCCTGGAGAAGAGAAGACTCAGAGGTGACCTTATCACTCTCTACAACTTCCTGAAGGGTGGCTGTGGTGAGCTGGGGGTCAGTCTCTTTCTCCGAGCAACAACAGATAGAACAAGAGGACACAGTCTCAAGCTGCGCCAAGGGAGATACAGGTTAGACCTAAGGAGGAAGTTTTTCACAGAAAGAGTGGTCAAACACTGGAATCATCTGCCCAGGGAGGTGGTAGAGTCACCATCCCTGGATGTGTTTAAAAGGAGACTAGATGTAGCACTTAGTGCCATGACCTAGTTGAGGTATAAGATAGGATGGGTTGGACTCTATGATCTTGAAGTTCTCTTCCAACCTAGAGATTCTGTGATTCTGTGATTCTGTTTCTAGCCAAAGCTGCTCATATTATAGCTCTGTAGACCTGCTTATATTTTATACTGCTTTGACAATATTGAGATTCTGTATCAGCATTAAGTTTAGTCATAATGATGCACATAATCAGTGTCATACATCTCACACCTGACCACGAGACTTCAGAGTCTGCCACTATAATCCCCAGTGTTATCTGGGCCGAAGTCCCACCAAGGTAACGTGTTTGCTATCAGACTGTCATCCATGGTCATCATAAGGGTGTCACTGGCTTCATGATGTGGTTCAGAGTATTAGCTATCCAATTCCAGTGGAAGGGACATGGTGGGACTTCAAGTAGAGGTTAAGGCTGGCTATAATAGCTCCAGGTGCTTCACAGAGGTGGAAGGAATCCAGTTCTCTGTCCTGAAAAGCTTCATCTGGGAGAAGAGGAAGGCTGCGCAGGATCTCATGAAATTTGCACCATGCCTGGGCAGAGTTCAGCATTCACAGATTTCTTCCCAGAAGACATAATTTTCCCTGCTTTATTGGTAAATGAGGTGGGCCAATGCCAATCCTCGAGGTTCTTATGGCTCAGTAGGTTCTTCAAAGAGCTTCCCAGTTTTCCATGAACTTCTCAAGGTTTGTCTTCTGAAGAATATTTAGATGATTCAGTTTCTTTATCCTCAGCTGAAATCTCAAGGTTGGCAGTATCACTGGAGAAGAAGCCATGTCATTCCCATTATAAAACTATAGAAATAGGCTTTTGTTTTTAAACAATATTTTTTTCCGCTTAACCTCTGCATTCCAGAACAGGAGAGAAATGCTTTGTGGAATCATACACCAATAAAAAAGTAAATGAGGGCTATCATGAAAAAGGCCATTTGTAGACCACAAAGTTCACCAGTTCAGTTGCCCTTCTTGCCATTTACACAGCTAATGAAGGGGAGTTTGCTAGTGCTTGGCCCTTCACTGACTCTGAATATTCTGCTCACTTTATAGGTATAAACACTTGAATACAAATATTTCTCTCAGTCATAAAAGAGAACACACCACAAGCTCTCCAAATTCAGCAAGTGGCCCAGAAATCTTATAATCTGATTATGGCAGTATCTGTCTGAGAGCTCAAAGTATGGAGCATGGGCTGGCCACAAGCAAAGGCAACTTTGAGGGAGGGAGCACAGCTGCTACTCCTCCAATTTCCCAAGTGGGAATAACCCTCCCACCTCTTCCACCAGACCCAGGATGCTGCTGGGGGAGCCCCTCAGCTGAAGAGCCCCTGGGGAGATGTTGGACACTAGCCTGTCGTTCAGCTGTGACAATCAGTGACTCCATCAGTGACTCCACCAGTGACTCCATGGCAACAGATGATTCATCACTTTCCTTTTCTTCCTTCTCTGGGTTTTCTTCTTCCTCTTCCAGTATCTTCTCCTCTTTTGAAGGAAAAAAATATCCATGAATAGAAGACGAGGCACATTGCCAATCCCATTTAAGCTGAGAAGTCCCACTTCCCCAACACTGGCCTCTCCCAGAAACAATGGATGCTGCTGCTCCTCTCTAACTCCTCGTGTTCATTCTTACTTAGCTTTTTCCTCCCAGAGCATCATCTCATCCCCTGCAATGTCATGCACATCCAACCCTGCCAATAGCCCTGCCAGCCTCTCTTACAGCTTTCCCAAGCTTTTCTGCCTACCATCATCTTTCCAGGCCCTTCCAAGATCCTGGGAAAAAGCCTAAAAGGACTCAACTGCTCGAAACTCAGGAAGCAACCAGAGAGGCCAAAGTGTTGGTCTGGCAGCCCTGCAACTTCCAGACTTGTGGAGATGGCGTGAGCTGCCTTAAGTGCAGGTAGGGGGAAAAAACAGGGGAACTTCCTGGGAGATGACAGACAGTGCTCACCTTTCAGCATCCTGGGCAGGCACTTGGTAACCCCAGGGAAGATCGTCTTTCCTTTCAGGACGATTTCTGCCGGTTCCAGATGAGCCACTTGGACCTGGAAAGTCCTGCGGAACGCTCCTGGCTTTTCTGGCAGATAAGAGACTTTCAGCACTCGCTTCTTGCCAGGTGCAATGGAGCCCTGCAGGGACAGGAGAGGAGGGAGGGACTGCATCAAAGGTGTGATGTGGGATGGCTCAGGACTCAGACAGGCTGAGAAGACAGGTTCTCATCCAGAAGAAAACATCAGACCACCTCACTTTCTACCTTCCTTGTGCCAAAAGCTTGCGCCTCCAACCCGGGGGTGCAGCGTGTCCTGAGCTCTCACAAGGCTGCAGCCCCAGCACAGCCTGACAGGAGCACAGCTCTGCTGCTGCTCGTGGCATGTGCCCTCTGCCAGCAAGGGTCATGCCCAAAAAAGAAAAGCTCTTTTGCCAGGCTCTGTGCAAAAGGAGTGAAGTGCCTGCACTCTCAGGAGGGCCAGTAGCCCCTGTCACAGCACATCAGCAATTCCAGGCTCATGTCCAAGGGCCTGACCCCTCATTAATGATCCCAGCAAAAACACCTTCTGCCTCTGCAGTTACACCATCCTGACTCATGGTTTCCTGCACACATACATCTCTGGAAATGCAGGAGCAGAGACTTGGATGAGATCTGGGGATGAGAGTGATGGCAGGAAGGGCCATCCTCCTCTTTGTGCTTTCAGAAATGCTGTCCAAGTCCCAGGCTGGGCTCACAGCAGTGGGGCTGAAGGGAAACACAGCTCTGGGTGACAGACTCAGCTGCAGCTTTCCTGGGCTCCCCCCTGCACACCAGGCTGGGCCCTCAGCTCCCCATTCCTGTTCTCTGTGCAGGGAGAAACAGCTGAGCAGGACAAAGCCTGCTCCTGGGTCTCCTGAGTTACTCCAGCACACAACACAGCTGCAGCCAAAGGGAGCCTGGCCAAGCTGCCAGGGCAGGATGCTGCTCCAGCAGCTGAGTGCAGGCCCACGCAGAGCTGTGTCTGCAGGTGCTCACAGGAGGAGGGCACCAGCGGGGCACCCCTTGCACGAGACATACACAAAATAATGAGAAAGCCATTTGGCTTCCCCTTTGTGGCCATGTGTGTTTTGGATTGTAATTGGGTCCTAGTAGTCAGTTTTATAAACGCCCCTCACCCATTTTGTATTGTTACAGCATATTTTATCACCAATGGGCTGTTTCTTTCCCCCCTGTGGTTTTGCCCTAGTTGTACATCTCCCCAAAGACCTGCCCTTTTGTTCCCTGTTCCTCCTCCCACTGAATGTCAATCCCTTCCCATGCCTGTCCCTTTCTCTAGAAACTTCCCTATGAATTTTGTATCCTTCAAGGCCCCATTGGTTTGTTTCAGTTATTCTCCTCCTCTGTAATCCTCTATTGGTTTAGACATTGTATTTCCCACTTGTGTTCCACCCCCAGTTTCTCCCAGTTGGCTGAAGAGTGTATCCTCCCTTGGGACCTGCACCGTTTATAAACTGATGTATGCCTTTGTTGAGTGTCTTTCTGTCCCTGACCCTCTGGGGAATAAACACCTTTGGAAAACATACAGAAGACCTCTCCCTGTTCCTTATCCCTGCCCTGGACACAGTCCACCCGTGCCTAGAGCAGCTGTGCCCTACAGCCACACCCCGGATTCCACAGCTATCTGGGGCTGTCAGGAGCCAGTCGGGCCCAAGAAATCTGGCACCACAGCACCCCTTCCCATTCCAAAGGGGGCCAAAGGCAGCAATACTGCTGAAGCTCCAGGACATCCAGGCAGGACTGAGAAGCTAGCATGGGGGGATGCTGCAGCCTCTTCTCCATGCTCTTTCAGCCCTGCTCCTCTCTGGTCCCCTCACTGCCCCACAAAGCTCCTGCAGAGAAGCAAAGCTGGAGGAGGGAGGGACCAGCACAGAGGCTGTGCAATTTCTGGTAAAGGAGCTTCAAGCCCAAGCAAGGAATATGTAAACACTGCTTAGTGCTGGCAGCAGGGAGGCAGGGACAAGGAAGAAAGTGATCTTCAGAAGAGCCAGCAGCACCCAACTCCAGTACCAGCACAGCCAGAGAGCTGAGCACTTCTGCCTCTGGCAAGTGGCACCTGCCAGCCAAGGCCATGGGGGAGTCTATTAGGTGAGTACTTGCTTGACCTCTCTGCCCCCAGCAGCAATTGCTTACAGCCCTATCTCTCAGGGCTGGCTTTGGGGTTTCCCCCCCACTTTTTTCCCTCTCTTTTCCCCCTTGTTTCTTTTAATCCTCTCCTGGGCCCCCTGACACAGGGCCAGAGCCAATGGCTTGTGCTACTCACCTTGCGGGGCACGACCACGGGCACCCCGGGCAGAGGCTTTGTGCTGGAGTCTTGCACCACGTAGGTGAATTTCATAACCCCGTTGTTCCGCAGGGTGATCCCTGCTTTGAGGACTTTGTTAAACACCTGCAGAGAGGAGGATAGAGGAGTGAGAAGTCACAGATACAGGCCTGATGCTGGGCAATCTCCTTCCTCTTTAATGGCATTGAAAGCACACAGCCACAATGCAACCACACAACTACAGAGAGGTGGTCAAGGCCAATAATAAATGAACCAGAGGACCAGGTCCTCTGCACTCTGAGGGGTCACCAACAGCCAGGAGAAACAGAGGAGGTGGCACTGAGATGTGTGAGACGAAGCCAAAAGGTTATGAAGTTCAAGAATGAAAGTTGTTGGTTCTACATGTTGTTGTGTGTGGGTTGGATTTGTTCAGGTTGGTTTGTTGGTGTTTCTGTGTGCTGGCAGAGGGACAGGGTTGAAGACCTGTCCAAAAGAAAGGAGGATGAGAGGGGAGGGGACAGAAAAGTTGGCAGTCAGAAAGAATGGAAGCTCCTGAGTACCCCTCCAAGGGGAAAGGGGACAGAAACATTGCCTTTTTGTTGGAGGCTGTGTTTGCTCATCTCTGGGGGCAGGGAGACACACACCTGGCTCAGCTGAAGCATTACTAATGAACAGTTTTTTTCTGCTTTGACAACTCTGTCCCCATTTAACTGTATCTAAAAGTTAGTGCATTTCTGAGAGGCATTCCAGAAGAAAAGGCACCTGCACGCAAATATTGGCAAGAAACATACAGCTGACAAGAGAGACACACAGGACAACACAGGCAGTGCCAGCAACTGGAAGTATCTGTGGACTTTAAACTGAAAAGAAGGAAAGTGGGGATTATTCTGGGACATTGTTTTCAGCTACTGAAGTGACTGAAAGCCCAACTTCCGCCCTGGATTATTTTGTGGATCAAGCAAGAGCATTTGACAAAAGCATCTCCTTGGAGCTCAAGCTTTAGGAGCGGATCAGTGGAGGGATATCTCAGGGACATGTCCCTCCAGACATCTTCACTGGGACCCTTGTGTTCCCCAGGAGGCAGGGTTAGGTGCATGAAGAGGACAGTGCCATGTCCCTGGGCCAGGGGGAAGGGAGGGCAGGGGTGGAGATGGCCACTTTAAACCAGCCTGGATGCTGGACATATCTCTCACAGGTTGTATTCTAAGCCCCAGAGCCAGCAAAGCAGCTGAGAAGGGAGGGAGAGCGCCTGGGATGGAGGTGGCCATGATGCCAGGAGAAGCCTGTGGTACCTGCAGCCCCCAGTCAATCTCCTCCACGTCCAGCCGGTAGCTGGGGCACGAGGCCTGCCCGCTCAGCACCACCTCGTAGCTGGGGCCTCCCTCCACGCGGCACAGCGCCGTGGCACGGGCGATGATGTTGGCGTGGCCAAAGAAGGTGAAGGTGACCTTCTGGCTCTCTCCTGGCTGCAGCGTTCCCCACAGCGGCATGATATCAAAAACCTGGAGGGAGGGGAGGAGAGATCAGCATGTTGAGAGTGGAAATGGATGCAGAAGAGCAGCTGTGTCTTGAACTAGAGTGGAGTCATAGCTGCAGGGGCCTATTCCCCAAACACAGCCAGAATCATCCTCATCTCATCCTGTGTCCATGCCACTGACTAGTGCAGGGACCATGGGGAAACCTTCTCCCATAATCACTTCTCCATGAGTATACCCTACATTAAAGTCAACTGGAATGTCTCCTGGCAGCAGAAAATTCTCTCTGCTGCAGAACTTGTCTTTGGAAACATTTCTCACTGCCTCCAGAAAAACAGGAGACTTGGAGGTGGGAACCCTTGGAGATGGGGGAAGGCTCATCTGACTTCTGACGCCTTTCTCCCTCTCTCTGACTTACATGCTGTTCTCTCAAGCTGCTACAGCCAAAGTTCCTACAAAAACGTCCTGTCAACCACCTGATGAGGTAAATGGCAGCAATGCCCTCCACAGGTGCTGCACAGGGAGCATCCTGGGGCAGCCCTACAAAAGGTCCCACATGGCCTCTCCAGTGACCACTTGCTTCAGCAGAGCTTTGTGATGGACTTGGAGGGATGTGAGGCCCCCCTGTGAGCAATGCTGAGGGCCACCAGTGGCAGTGGGGCTACAGAACTGCTTCCCACGTTGGAAACATGGACGTGAGACAAATTCCCACTTACCTGAGGCATTGTCACGTTGGGGTGCTCCGTCTCGGAGAATTGACTCAATCCCCTCATCCTCACCGGGCTCCGAGACTCCCCAGGAGTGGATGACAGCACCTGGAAAACAAGCACCACGGGCTGCAGTGAGCTGGCTGGTCTGAGCAAGATCACTCTGCTGCAGGCTCCACCACCTCACCACACCAGGAGCAGCTGAAGAGGGACCTGGGCACAAATCAAATGTGAAAATGTCCAGGCCATTAGTTGAGTGTGGGTCCAAGCCCACCCACAGATGAGACCTGGGCTCCATCTGCACTTCCTACATCCAACTTGTGTGAGGCAACTGGGTGCTCCCAGCTCTCAGGCAGGGAGGGTTGCAACTACATAATCTCTGACAGTCCCTTCCAAGCCAAACCATTCCAGGATTCCAGGACACCACTTGAATTTCCCTGATTTACTTGTGCATACATGGCAACAACCAGGAAATAAAGATGATTTTGTGCTTCTATTTGAAAACATTCAGTCACACTGTTCATTGCATCTATAGGGCTTTGTTTCTCCTGATTCTGAAAAACTGTGCAGTGTAGAAACAACTGGTATTTGTGTGTCAGCAGGTATAACCCTTCTCCTTAAACTTAATGCCCATACTGGGTTTTTGAGAAACTCTTCTGCTTCCTTACATCTCTTTTTTTATTGCCGCATGAGCAGCCTCTGTTCCCCCTGATGCAGAACAAGGGGCCGCTTCCCATTCCAAAGTACTGATGTTCACCAGGCAAGTTGGCAGATCAAAGGGCCTTTTTCCTTGTTTGGAGGAAGAGACAGTGACTTTGCAAAGTCTTGCTTTATAGAAGACAGCCCTGGAGCTGTCACTGCAATGCCAGCTTCGGGTGAAGGCAGAGATGTGAGTGCTCTGGCTGGGTGGGGAAGGGGGTCCGTGGAGATCAGGACTCTTCATGGACTGACACACATCGGAAGCTGGAAGCCTTCTCATCATGATGCAGATAAAGACCTCATGTTACATTGTAAAGAAAATAAGCCAAAAAATCCCAAACTCAGCACAGGTCTGTAGGCTCTGAATGAGCTTCTGTGAGCAAAACTTTCCTATTTCTACCTCCCCAGACTCCCCATGTCCAGCTGGCACTTTCAGGGCACAGGACAGAAGGGCAGCAAAAAGGGAGGTTGGCATGAGTATGACTTTTTGGTGGCCACTTGAGGAGGCAAAGCAAGTGGTAGGTGCACAAGAAAATCCACCTCTTTTTCCAAGGAATCCTCTGCATCTGCTGGCTCCTGGTCAGAGTCCTCCTGAGCAGAATCTTCCTGGTCAGAGTCCTGTTGAGCAGAATCCTCGTGGGCAGGATCTTCATGGGCAGGATCTTTGTGGGCAGGATCCTCCTCATAAGAATCTTCCTGGGCAGAATCCTCCTGGGCAGAATCCTCCTGGGCAGGATCTTCCGGGGCAGAACCCTGCATTGTTTCTGGGGTTTCAGTTGGCTCATCCACACTTTCAGTCTTGGAGTATCTCCGTGGAAACACTCCCTTCTTCTTTGATGACTGGGGTTTGAATTTAGGTGGTGGAGGGATGAACCTGGAAAAGAACATAACTATGGTGGTGGACCTGCAGTGGGAGAGAGAGGCGCCTGCAAGAGCAGCTCCTCACGGCCATGCAGCCCCTGGCTGGGTGCTGGTGTGGTGAGCTCAGGAACAGCCACTCCAAAACCAGGCTGGAGCAGGTCCATGTTCCCAGCAGCACAGGGATGATGCTCTTACGTTATGGTGTTCGCCAGGCTGTCCGCCAGGAATGACCAGTGGTATTCCACGGGCAGTGGGCTGCAGTTGGTCATCTCCATATGCAGCACTTGTTCAGTGTCGTTTATGATGCAGCCAAAGTCCACGGCCTTGGCCTGGAGATGGAGATTGGGGAAGTGGACTTCTCCCCGAACGGTGATCTTCTCCTCACGAGGATGCTCCATGAAGCGCACCCTGAGAACCCTCTTGGCCACCCGGCTGTGCAGATTCTTCTCATAAGCTGGGTTAAACTGGATGCAGAGATGAAGTTCCTCCCCTACATCCAGTGTTATGGGCTGCAAAGACATGAACAGGAATTAATCACCTGTGGATGACGTCCCAAGGTCTTGACAGCAGGAAACAGTAAACGGTCAGTGTGACCCAGCATGGGCTTCTCAGTTCATGGTTCATTGCTCTACAGCTGGGGTCTGACTGCAGGCACCACAGTCCAGCCCAGGATTCCCTCAGGCTCCTGTTCCTGTGCTCAGCAGCAATACAAGGGGGTGGCTGCTGGAGAGCTGGCATGCTTTCCAGGAGACACCTTTACTGCATGGCTTGCCTCGATCCGCTTTCCTGCTCCCCTCCCCTCATGTTTTACAGCCAGCATGAATGTTACCGATTCAGATAAGATTTTGATTCCTTCAGCAGCTCTGCTGATTCAGCTCAGGCCAATCCACTGCTGACACCACAGAATAAACTTCTCAACTCCAGGACCTCCCAACAGAAGTGCACCACCACATCCCTCCTCCTCAAACCCCACTGAACAAGCCCACAGAGGCTCACCTTGGAATCTGCAGGGAGAGGCTGCCAGTCCACATTGCAGATCAGGAATGGCTGCTCCAAGTCCAGCACAATGCTGACTGGCAGGGGGCTGGTGTTTTTTAAAGAAAAAGGCTTGTAGTGCTGTGTCAGGACATCACTGGGCTCCTACAGAAACAGGAGACAAGGAAAAACAACCTCAAGTGCCATAGACCTCCTTCCCCTTCCAATGCATTTCACATTTTCCAACCCCAGAAATGCATCTATTTCTATTTACTTCCAGCCAATTTAAGAGTTACATCTTTAAATGCCAGGATACAATCTGGAGACTTACCTTTACCACACAGAAAGTGATTGCTCTGGAAGACATTTGCAGAACAGGGCAAATGAAGTTGCAGGTGACATCCACTTGCATTATCTGTTTCTTTGTTCTCTCTTTCCCCACCAAAGCGTGACACAGCAGCCGCTCCTTCACCTCCTGCATACAAGATTCACTTGTCTCCCAGTGTGTGCTGGCAGACCCAGCACCCCACACTGGCTTGCCACCCACCCATGGGCCCTATTCCTGTCACTTGTTATTAGGGACTCTAATTAGTCTCTGCTCTCCTCAATAGCTCTTTTTTCTTTCTGAGCTCCCACCTATTTGTTCTAAATATCTGTGCCCAGGGTCCCGCAGCCAGGGAATGCACACCAGACTTAGCTGGCAGCTTCTCTGCAGAGTTCCATTTCCCCTGGAAAGGAAAGTCCAGGTAGGAGAGTGCTCCCAGACTCTGCTAAATCTCCCCCTCTGAGTTGCTCTCCAGGGGTGCTGCAAAACCTGGCTGTCCCTGGGCTGGCTGAGAGACTGGGGCAAGCAGTAATAGATAAGTTGACCAAAGTCAGTTTGCCAATTCTCATGATCCCTGGGAACAGTTCCTGCCTGGATGGACATCACAGTGATCATCAGAGCTGGCACACTGTGTTTTCCCCCTCCAGGACTCATAGCTAGACCAGCCCTGTGCCCATGTTTGTCTTCAGAGGAAAAGCAATGCTGCTCCCAGACACTCCTGCCATTCACAGGGCTTTTGTTTTACTCCCTGCTTCCCTCAGAAAAAACACTTGACAGTAGTTTAATTTGCTTCCTGCCTGGACTTCTAGTCTAAGTGCAACTTCTTTGCTCTGCTCTTCCTTTCTGCCTCAGCACATGACACAGGTAAGCCCTGTTTGCCCGAAGGAGCAGTACCTCCTTCAGCCTGTATTTTGGGATCAGCAAGTTGGGTTTATGGTAGCTAGGGAAACACAAAAGAGCCTTAGCAACTGACGGTGGCCAGCAAGGAAAGCAACTGAAAAGAATGGCCTGAAAACAGCTTCTTGAAGGCACTTGCTCCTTTTGCCAGGCAAATGTCAAGGGGCTGCAGAAGAAGCCGCAGTGGAGGGGATCGCAGGGGAAGGCTCAGCCCTTGGCAGGGGCCTCACCTGGGCAGTGCTGGAGCGGCCTTCCAGCACCATGTCCGCACTCTGGCCCGGCATCAGGTCCACCTGCGGCGGCCACAGCCTGAACACGGGGCTGCCAGGTCTGGGCATCGGGGAAGCACCTTTGCTTTTGGTGCCACCGAGGGCAGGGGCGCGATCACGGCGCCAGCGCGTGCGGAAACCTTCTGTGTTCCAGTACAGCCGATGCATGCGTCGTCCTCTGTTTGTCACTTTGAAATGGAAATAGCAGGGAGTAAAGCTGGAAGAGAAGCAGAGATGGAAAATGTCACAGGAGCTGTTATTTCCCTGGCATCACTCAGCTTCAGCTTCACCCTGATGCCATTCCCTGACTGCACACTCTGCAATAAAACCTCTACCCAAAAGGCTGCCCAAGCTCAAAGCTTCAGCCCTGCTGGGTCTTCCAGCTTTTCCATTTCTGTGGCTTTCCAGGATATCTAGCAACTCTCGGATGACATATTTCTAGAGGAATTCCTGTGGCTTCAGAGCTGGGACCTGGAGTACTGAAGATCTAGCCTGAAGGACTATGGAAAAATTGTTCCTTGCTGAACACACAGGAGGTGTGGAAGTTTCCAGAGCCTCCTACCTGAAGTGGGACTTCAAGTCGAGCTTCGGAATGAGAGGTTTGTCCGTGACAATTGTGGTGCCAGTGCCCACAGCCTGGAGAGAGATGATGGTCGTATAGCTGTTCTCAATGAACACCTTCACCTTCTCCCGGAATTTCACTGTGTCGTTCAGGTTTGCTACGACAGTCACGGATGTGTCACATTTAGGGGGGACCACTCCATGACTGGGCTCAATCCTCCAGCAGGAGTCTTTCCCAGCCTGGAATACAAGCCAAACACAAACTTAGATGGAAGCCATGGATCCCGCTCTGCTGTGAGGTGCAGGAAACAGGAAGGCTAAAGAGGTGAGTATAAAAACCATACATGTTTAATTTCCCTAAATGTAAGCTATGGTGTCCAGCACAGCAACTCCCCAAGAGCTTATACAACCTGTATTTTACCTTCCTTTAACACACTCAGATCATTAGCCCCATTTTGCTCAACCCAAGGGATGCTCCTCCTCAGGAGGAGGCAATTCCCCCTGCCGGCTCTCTTTGGAGTGCTTGCCAAGGGAAGCTATTCACTCTCTGCTGGCTTCCCGACAGCAGAGCTGGGTCTGCACAAAGGCTCACGGCTGGAAGAAGGCAGGACTGCTCAAATCCCAGCCCAGCAGCCACACAGCTGGAGGGCGCTGCTGAAACCTTGAAGAATAACTGCAAACCAGCTGAGCAAAAACCCAAAGTCTCCTTTCCCAAGGGGCCATCAATGCTTCTGAACACCCCCTAAAGGACTGAAGCCGTCACTCCCCACTGATCATCAGCTGTAGAGAGATGCCCCAGTGCCCTCTGCTATGGAAAAGTCACCTCCAAATGCTTAGAGCAGAGCAGGAAAGCAGCAAGCAGGAAGAAAACTGGATGCATGTGCTCTGTGGACATGGCCCACACTTCCCAAGAACTCTTGTCATCTGGTTTCTCATGGACTTCACAGACTGGGCAAGAGAGCTGGAAGCTGTCCCAAGGAGGGAGGAAAGGCCTTGCACAGCACAGCTGTACAGACACAGCTCTGCAGGTCCAGCCCTGGCAGGAGCATGTGAAACCCAACCTTTACACACCATGACCACCCAGCCAAGGTGCATTGCTCCCTGCAGAGGTGGAAAGCAGAACTCCATTGTGGAGTCAGGAAAAGCTGCCCTGGCAATCCTCCACTTTGGTGTAATGTTTACCCCCTAAACAGCTGGAGAAGCAGCAAGAGGAAAATTCACACCCCTCCTCTTCAGCACAAGAGGCTGAGCCTGGACTCTCACACAACACCTGGTGATTTATCCACAGACACAAACAAGTCGACAGTGTCAGGGTTGGCTTTAACCAGCTCCAGAAGTTGAACCCACCAAAAATACAGAAGATCATATCTCTTTTCAAAGCTTTTTTCAAGCCTTTCACAGATGCCTCCTCCAGCAGGGAGCACATCCCACTCAGCCCCAAGCCACGTACCCTGGAGCTGCAGCTCCAGCCCTGTGGCTTGCCCCCTCTGTAACCTCCATGAATGAAACAACCTTCCTCTGCAGGTGGTCTCCAGAGACATTCTGCAATGCTACAGGGACCACAGGCTCTGGGGCTGCACAACCCTCACAGGTGCATGTTTGCAACAGCACTACTGAGTCGTGAAACTTGCCTTCCCATGAGCAGTTGGAGGGCAGAGCTCACACCCTGGTTTCTGCCATTAACACAAGTCTGGCACACAGCAAATGCAGATGGAATGGGGAGTCCATGGGGAAATCCATGCCCTCGTGGGAGCAAAGGCCCACAGGCTCCTCTTGATCTCAAGAACTTCAAAAACATGACTTGCACAGCTAAGTATCTTCCACAAAATAAAGAGAGAACTTGCAAACATGACCCAGACTCATTTCTGCTCCAACCTCTCTGCAAACTATTTCACAGAGGCGTGCCTGAGATCCTGGCTCCTCTTGCTTGCACCTGGATGGAATATCTTGCTTCCACTCACACAGAACAATACAGAAACATTGCACACAAAAAACAGGTCAAGGGCTGCTAGTAACCAGCACTTTTCCCTGGAAAACAGCCCCACAGACACTTACCATCTCCACCCGGAAGGTTGCAGGAAGGTGACACTGATTGGCAAGGTGCAAAGTTTGGAAACAATCTTCTAAGACTGGGATAGAGCCGAAGTTTATCTCCCTCGGATGGACATAGACAACAGGTCCCTGGCCAATGCACTCTAATTGGATTTTCTGTTCCAGGAAGAAGGAAAGATCAAAAATAAGACACAGCAAATGCAGTTTAAAGAACATAGCCAGTTCTAAGAGCATTCCTAGACTGGGGATAATGATGGCTGTTTGAAGTTGTCAGTGATGCAGACTGAAACAGAAGGCCTGGAGCAAGTGTGGAGTCTGCAGTGACCCCACCTGAAAGCCACAAGCTCCCATTATCAGAGGACAAACAATTGCTGTTTGCCAGGTGCCTTCTTCACACCTCTTCCACATGGCTATTTCCTTTACCTCCTGCCTGCTTCATTCACTGCTCCATCTTGGCCCAAGCCACCACCCCAACTTTTGCTGCTGCACAGCCAACCTTGAACACTCAGTTCTTGAAAATTCAAAAAGCTACACTGGTGAAACCAGCTCGAGTCAGAAGCAAAGCAGGCTCTTCAGAGTCGAGATGAAGCAAGTTAGCTGCCTTCAATTTGTGCTTATGTCTAATCTTCGTATCTATGAGTAAGTAATTGTATCATTCAAGCAGTATTTTTTCCTTTAAAAAACGTCTGAACTGACTTAATAGTTCAGAGGATTGTTCTTGCAGAGGATTGTTCTTGCAGAGCTGGCACAGACAGTGGGACAAGGAACACGGATCCCTTTGCTAAACTACCTGCCCACACCAGTGGAAACCAGGACAATTGATTCAATCTTGTTGGATTTCACTGGTCCTGAATACCCCAACTCTTACACAGGACTTGAATGCATAAAACTCACAACACCAATGAGATTCACTGGAGGGCTTGGAGTATGATTTAACTACAGAAGAAACCGGCCTCCATGATGTAAAACCTTCAGTTTGAAGGTTTGACTTGAGGGAAAGGCATTGACAGCTGCCAGAATTACCTTCAGTCACAAGGAGCAGCATCCAGAAATGCACATCCCTTTGGGACATACATGGCTGTGCAAACAAGAGCCAGAAACTATGTACTATGGCTGCTACCTCAAGAGTAAGGAACTGAATCCCTGCATGATGACAGATCTTTTGTTCCTCTGGGAGAAGGGAGGCCCAGGGGCTGCAGCCTGGCTGATGCTGCCCAAGGCTCCCTGGAAGAAGCAGCTGGAGGGAGCAGCTGTGCCTCAGCAGCTGGCTGTGCTTCTAGGTGACAGTGGGGCAGAAGCAGCAGAGGCAGGGCAGAGCCCTTTGGAGATGGGCAGAAGAGCATCTGGAGGATTCCTGAGCCAGCTTCAGTTAGTGTGTGACAATGGGATAGATCCTCACTGAGGAAAAGGCTTATAAAACACACAAACCCTTCATCTACAGTATTCTTAAAAGGGACAAGAACAGCCCAGCTCAGCAGCGTTACAGTCAATGCGGCACACAGGAACGAGAATAAAAGCAGACAGCAACTTTGTCCTCAGTGTTACTGCTACACACATCCTGCAGCAGCCCCACATATCCTGCAGCACTGCTGGCTTTGCTGGGGTGCTCATGTCACAAACCACACTATGGAGGGATGAAGAGCAGCCGTGCCTGGCAGACTGGGCCTGTATTTTGTAGTCACTCTTGGTGTTACGATATATGCCTCTTTTAGGAACTCTTTTAGAATCTTCTTTAGAATCTTCAGAGTCCTCTTTTAGGAGGCTTTAGTTCAGGAATTGTTTGCCTTATCCATTTCCAAACTTGGTGAAAAAAACAAGCAAAGTCTGTGCTCCAGATGCAAGTTGTGTGGACATACATATCGTTTTGGCTGGGCTTTTGTGGAGGAGATATGATGGGTATTTCTCAGGTCTGAGGGATCTGGCTTTCAGAGAAGCCTCAGTCCAGCTCTGCACAAAACATTCCTTCAGTGTTTGCTTTAGCAAACAGTGCTTGCTTTAGCAGGATTCAGGGATGTCCCTGTGTGATGCTGAACAGTTGTAATGAAGCAGCACTTGTGTTCATCGGAAAACACGGCAGAGTATGAGACCCAGGGACTGGTCTGGCTTTCAGACTGGGGTTGTTATCCCATCTCCCAGATTTGTAACTATATGCTGGCTCAGGCACTGAGATTGCCACCTTTGAGGCTTCCACTCTTCCTCTTTCCTAGGCATAAACTGCTGCTTGTGCCATCAATCCCTTCTGTCCTTGTCCACACCAGCCATACCGCACAAGTTCCTGGAAGAATCCCTGTGCAGTTTACACCCCACTGGGATGAATTGCTCAAGGACACATCTCCCCTTGCTCTCACCAGTGGGGATCCTGCTCTCCCAAACACAGCCAGCTCAGCAGTGATGCTGCACTCTCCCAGCGACCGGGCCTCGAATGCAATTGGGATCTCCACCGAGCTGTGAGCCTCGATAATCCCAGTCGGTGCACGGCTGGAGCACCGTGCAGCAGCCTCCTCCTTGAAGGGACAGAAACAAAAGCAACTTCAGAACTGAGGAAACTTTAAACTCCTTAACGTCTACCACAACTCCCACATGCTTGTAAAAATTCTCAGGAGAAAGCAAAAAGGCAAAATCAAGATGCAAGCTGTAGGTACTGAGCATCCCCAGGGGGTCCAAAAGTTGCTGCATCCACGGACACCCACTTCGGTGCTGACAGCCTCCTTGCATCAGATTTCACTGCCCTCTAAGCTCTCCTACTTGAAAACAAGTCCAGGATTAGAATCTTCCTCAATATGTTAAACTGCTTCCTGAAGGTTGTATTTAGGTTCCTGTTCTCAGAAAACCTTTAGCTTTGAAGAGAAACCAGCAAGGTCTTATCCAAACCCTTTTATTCCCCTAATAACCCCCTCAGTAACATTTGAGGGGAGGAGATGGATGTAAGGCCAAACCTGAGGGAGAAGACAGTAGCAGCCAGGAAAGTCGCTGTCATTCACAAGGGTCAGCTTCTCATCATAGCAGGTCTTTAAAAAGCAGTACCCCAACTTCACCACAGGGTTGAGCACTCGCAGTGAAGGAACGACGCATCTGGGCAAAGAAATGAAAGGGAATTAGAGATATTGAGGGCATGGAGAACTTCTGTCCTCCAAGAGCATGCAATGGAGTGTGAGACATTTGTCAAATCTAATACATTGGAGTAGTAGAGTAGTCCTACAGTAGTCCAGAGCTGTCTTGGCAGTTTTGCCCCTTCTTTGCCCAAGGACACCTGCAAGGACTCCTGTAGCAGTCCCAGTGTTCCATGAGCTCCAGGGGAGCCTTTCCAATGAGGACCAGTGCCCACCCACGCTCAAGGAACACAAGACTCGGTGTATCAGTGAAAATTACTCCCTTTTCTGCTACAGCACTGTTGTCCTGCCTGAAAACTGAATCATCTCTTCCAGCAGTGGAGGGCACAAGGCCCGCTGTGCAGGTGATCAACTTCTTCCAGTTCCTACAGCTCCCTCAATTCTTCACACTGACTGTCCCCATTTGCACTTGCTTGACAAAACGGCAGCCCAGGCACTGCCTGGATGGCTCTGCCTGGGAGAGGGAACGGCACCAGGAACTGCATCCCTCTTGGCATCAAACTGACACCCACAGCAGCACAGCAGGATGGAATTCTGCTGCACCAAGAATGACTTTTGGTCTCAACTCTGAGAACATTACTCAAAAGAGCCAGAGGGAAGCAGCAAAACCTGAGCTGACCTGCCACATCAAGGACTACAGTCCTCTTTGTAAGATCTTTTGCTCTCCCCACTCCTGGCTGGAGCCTCTTCCCCACTGCACTGCTGAAGTGAACCAGGCCCCAGCTCTCAGCAGGCTGCTCACTGTGTTCCAAACCAATGCTGCAGGGGGGTCACAAGCCACCACAAGTTCACCACTTGCAGGAAGAAGGACAGGCAACCCTTTGGGAAATTTGTTCCAGCTCAAGCACCAAACCCCAGGCCAACAATTCATGTTATTCCTGCTCCCTTTAGAAAAAGGCCTAGGGCCATGCCTGGCTGCGAGCAGGGAGCGTCTCGCTATGGGCTGCTGTCCTAGCACAGTTCTCATGTCTAGATGGGCACATCCAGCTCATTAAGCAACACTTCTCCTTTGGAGCTGCAGCCAGGCAGTGTGCTGGATGCACGAGGAAAGACAAGCAGGTGCAGGAAAGGTGTTGGTACCTGGCTGTGAGGGGCAGTGCCAACACCTTCTCGCCGACATCATCCACGTCCAGCACCAGCTGCAGCTTGTACTTTCCAACAGTGTTGGAACACAGGGTGACCTGGTAGAAGAGAAAAGAAGTGCAGCAAGGATTTGGTCACTCCCAAAATCTCATCACCCATGTGTGCTGGCCTCCAATTCGTGTTCCATGGTAGACAAAGGGAGGGTTTTGCTTTCATTCTTCTGCTGGTCCATAAGTAGAGCAAAAGTCTTTGAAAGTAAAAAAAGCCCTCTGGCAATGTCAGATTTGCTAAGGGGACTAATTTTTCACCTGACTACAATAATATAAATGCAGGAGAAATCTGTTTTCTTGAATGGAATGAGTCCAGCTTTACAGCAGGAAGCTGAGGGCAAAGTGTGGCCCAGCCCATGCCCGGCATGGCTGCAGAGTATTTTCTGTCCCCACTGAAGATCCCTGCACTGAATACAACTCATCTGCTGCCCAGGAGATGAGAAACCAGACCAGGAAGAAAAGAAAACTGCTTTCTACAATGATAGCTCTTGCTTTAAGACCAACCTTTAGTTTTCCTTTCCTCTGCCCACTTCCAATCAAATAAATCACTCTCAAAAACACAAGAATGGCTTCAGGACTTGACCATATGGCATGTGATCTCAGCGTATGATTTTGGAAACAAAACAGTGCTCCTTGAGGAACATCCCGAGTAAGCCAGCTAGCAGAGGCCTCACAGCAGTGCAGATCTCTCACTCCCACAATGATCAAAGCTGGCACCAGAGCTAAAGCCCTCCCACACTCCAGTGAAGCTTCAGCCCCATGGGCTGGACTCTTCCCATACCTTGATATCCTGGGATCCCAGGGCACGGACGGTCCCTCTGCAGGGCCTTATGTCAAATTCCCTTGGCCTCCTAAGACCTTGAGCTTCCTTCCTCCAAGACTGGCTACTGCATTTGCGTATCTGAGTAGAGCTGTAAACACTGGGCTCTCCCAAGCCATCCCCAGGAATGTAGAGATGAAAAGATATGGGTGTCAGGGAGGTGTTAAACAGGCAACAGTTCAAGGTGCGAGGAAAACCTAAGAAAATGACACAAATATCCATTTAGGCATCAATATCTCATGATTCCTGGTGTGAATATCCTGGTAGGATAAAATCCTGTGCTTGGATTTTACTTCTTTGTTATCTGAACTACAGCTCATTGCAGTGGATCTATGGCTTGGCTGGCCAGCTATGTGCAGAGGAGACATCTCCCAGCCTGCTTACCAACAGTCATTTAAACCCGGATGGGGAGAAAAACCCAACTGCAGGCACAGCCCAGGGCTTCTCCATGCCCATCAACAGTGACTCCAGCAGGGAGGCAAGAGAGGCACAAAAAGGATGTCACAATCTCAAATGCCACTGGGGTAACCGCATGCAGACATCATTCAGCAGCACAGTTAAAAGAAACAAAGATAAAATAGCTGCCCCCAGCTAAAGAAACCCTGGGAATGAAATCAGATTAAGCAGGATGAATCTGCTATTACAGAACCATATTCCTGCCTGGTGCCTTTCTTTATTGTGCCACTTACTAAAAGGGAAACAAGAAGTGGCCAAACAGTGATGCTGACTTTTTATTCCTTTGCTCCTGTTTGATCTCATGATGGCAAAAGGGTACCTGAGGCACCAGCAGCCCTGGAATTAACACCCTGAAGAGGCTGTGGTGGAGGAACACGGGTGATGAATGCTCTTAGGTTCAAGTGCTCCATTTCAGCAGCACTCCAACCTCTGAGGCTGTGGTGCCAGCCCAGGGCACACTCACCAAAGGAGACGTCACCGAAGTCGAGGGCGGACACATCGAAATGGAAAGTCGGGCCCATCACGTAGCCCCTGCGAGGACAAAGGCAGGGAGGCAGTGCCTTTGTTAAAGGGAATCACAAAGGGTTCAGGGCTCCTTAGGGAGAGGGTGGATAAAAGCTGCTGCCAGAGCCACCCTGGATTTCAAATCAACCCAGCACCCTGTGCTCAGCACAGAACCCATGTGGACAGGAGGCAGCCAAAGCAAAATGGTCAGCAGCTGACAGATTAGCTGGGACAGGCCTTGGAGCTGAAGTCTTTTACTTCTCCTATCATCGCTTTTCTTCTTTTTTTTCCACCTCTACCCTTTGCTGAGTGAGGATTGTATCCTTTGCCATGGCACCAGCCCATGGGATGGTGCCCAAGTCCTTGGGTCAGTTCCTGCTGCACAGTTCCCTGACTCCCACATCAGCCCTTGCCTGGCTGTGCAAAGGAGGCACCAGAGCACTCTGTGCACAGGAGTTGGGAGCACAGCTTGTCCCCACAGCATGGATGGCAGAGGTGAGGCTGCTGCTGCCCATCTGGCATGGATTATTAACAGAAGTTTTTACAAACACTGCTGCTGGTGCAGAATCCCCCAGGCTGGCCCATCTCCAAAGCCCTGGAGGCTTTGCTGGCTGTTCAGGTGGGACATCCCAGAGCAGCTACTGCCCAAAGCTGATCCATCCCACTGCCTGCCATGGCCCAAGGCAGAGGGAGATCCTTGCAGGGAGGAGTCATTCCAGCTCCTGGGTACCACACAGGCCAGCAGGCACCCCCACACTAAAGGGATGCCAGAGCCAGAGCCAAGATTAAGACCTCAGGCAACACCTCTTTTCTCTGCTCCACCACAAAATAAGGTAGATGGGAGATGATTACCCAGAGACAGCTACAGATGTGCCCACCAAGCTCCCAAAGCCCTCCTCACCTGATAGTGAAGGTCACAGGCTCAGGGGATTCAGACACATCAAAGCAGAATTCTTCCTCAAACTGCCCCAGGATGGTGGGACAGAAGGAGACACTGATGGCCTGGAGTGTGGAGGGTGCCACGATGCCCTCCTGGGGCTGGAAGGTGAAGCAGGAGCCCATGGCTGTGCTTGGAGGGATGAGTTTGAAGGGAGCCTCAATAGGCCCATTGTTGAACAGGACCGCCTGCAGCAGCAGCAGAAAAGCAAAGTGGAAATACATGAGGAATCTTCCTTTCTTACAGAAGTCTGAGTCACTTTCAAATTAAACTATTAACACCTGTAAGAGACAGAAGATGCCCTGTGCTGCTGCATGGTAGAAGCAAAAAAATACAACTTTGAAATACAACTTTGCATAGCTTTGGGTTTTTCATGCAAAGCACTGACAGCTTCACATAACCAGAGTCACTCTGGGGTTTTCCCACTGGCAGAGACGGTCCACTTAGACCTACAGCACGGAGGGGCTGCTCAGCATCACCGAGTTCATTCACAGCTGGCCCCAAGAGCAGCACTGGGCATCCCAGCATTACCAGTGACATCGCCACAGTGATTTCAAATGTGCCCAACCCCACCATGGGCAGGGCACATTCAGCTTCCATTGCAGCCCAACCTGTTTGCAGCAGGAGTGGGAGAAACCAGAAGCAAAGATGTAGAAAGTTCCTTTGCTTCCTTCCCAGAAACACTTTGCCCTTTCTAGAGCCAGAGGCTGAAGTGTGCTGAGGGACTGGTCAGCAAGGGAAAGCACTGCCAAGTGCTGTGACCAGTGCTAGGGTGGGTGGCTTTCCTCTGACTCCCACGAATATGCAGGAGGGACATGACTGAAAACTGTTTGCAATGGGCTTGAACTCAAATGCGGCCAGTTTGTTCCTGCTGCCTTTGGACAGCCTGAGCACAAAGGTGACTTGTGTCTGGGACTGGAACAAAAGCCTCTGAACATGCAGCTTTTTGACCCAGTGTTGCTTTCATGTGTCACGCGGTTTTGCAGGAAGCCTCCCAGCTGATCTCCAAAGAAGACTGCCCAAAAGAAGGGACTGGGGTTTCACAAACAACAGACACACCTTTCAGACCTCACCCAAAAGATCGAAATTCCAAGAAACCCCACAAAATGGACTAGTATCACAACTACCCAAATTGCCAGGAATTCCACAGGGCTCACTGCTACCCTAGGAGCCACCAGGATCCCAGCCCTGCTGCTCACCTCATATCTGTGGGTTACTCTGACAAAAACCTCCCCGATGTTCAGTTCCTCAAACTGGAAATGGAGCCGGGGCCCGAGGCCTTCCCCTGTGAGGAGCAGGGGCATCCTCTTCTCACGGCCTGGGGAGAGATTTCTATTTCAGTACAGTAATTCCTTCTGCTATCCTGCATTTTCCAGGCTGCCTTAGTGCTAGTCCCTGACTCTGAGCTGCATGATGTCCCAGGAGAAGATATGGACCCTTCTCTTCCCTCAGGAGATGCAGTACATCCATAGAGACCACCCTTTCTTCTACGTCTATGTTGAGAGTGGAACTTTAGGAAATGCCAGAAATTTTGTTCTTCCTCCTTCTGGGTGCAACCTCAGAGTGTTTTTCCCAAGGGAGGAGGAGCACACTAAATACAGGCAGCATTCAGAACAGCTGAGAGGGAAAAAAATCAAAAGAGAGGAGATGCCCTGGAAGCTGCAGGGACAGTGGGCATGTGCCAGCACTGCCCTGCTGACCACACACCCTTCCCAGCAATGACACAGGAGCCCAGTGACCTGGGGCAGTATTTGCACCTCGCCTTCACTGCACTGAGAGAGGCAGGGGAAGCAGCTGTACCTGAGATGTCACAGTAAACTGCTTGCTTATAGACCCGGGCTTCCTGGGGCTCGAAGAACACGCTGACTTCAGCCGAGCAATTCGGCCTGATCTCACCCTCCTAAAGCAGAAGGAAACAGCAAAACATTTCTCTTCAGACATCACATTTCTGGTTCTCAACCACAGTCCTGTAAGCCGTTATTTAGAGCATCAGTGACAAGCAAGGAGTGAGTAACACTCATCAATAACACTGACAACAGAGTTTGCAAGCTTTAGTCAGGCTCCTGCTGCCTGCCAGGAGCCCACAGGGCAGAAATGCTTTTTGCCACCAGATCTCTGATCTCACTAGAATCCCAATGACTTCTCTCTTGGCACACAAAGCCAGCTGAGGCAGGGATCAGTCAAGTGACCTTACTCAGGGATGAGGAGGAAGAGAAGGAAGACAAGCAGGAAGGCAGGTTCTCAGCCAGCATTTACCTTCGGCTCAAGGGAGAAAACGTCATCATGGCACAGGATGCCATCTTCTCTGATCTTTGCCACCTCACTTTGGAAGCTGCGGGTCAGAAGAGCAAGGTGTTCTTGGCAAGTGATGTCCACTCCGCGCTCCTTCAGAAAATCATACAACTTCTCCTTTTGCTGCCGAAATATCCTGGGATACTGCCTGCAGGCATAGGAAAGACAAACCACAAACCCAGCAGGCTGTTTAATAAGCCACATCTTTGCAGAGAGAAGTGGAAGTGCAGGAGCAGCTCTGCAGCAAAGGGCTGACCCTGAGCCCAAATGGATCAGAGAGTCAGTTGTTCACTCCACATTTGCAAGCTCAGGAGAGGTTTCCAAAGCCAGCAGCCCTCAAGAGAACCTCGTGGCTCAAAGCCTCTGCCACAGCTGAGGCAGAATCCACCAGCCACCTCAGGCAGCTTTTCCTGACACACAACTGTTTGGGGAGCCAGGTAGAGATGGGATGGTTTGCTTACCCTAAGCCATTCAACAGCACCAGTATCTCCTGAAGCCATATGTTAGTTTTACCCTTGGGCAAGGTATGTCACTGAAATGGATCTTTCAAACCTACCTCAGCTCCAGATGATGCTCCTCTTCCTCAGTATCAACAGCCTTCCACTGGAAGCGGGCTGTGATATCACTCTGGTTGTGGATGCACACGGTTGCGCGGTTTGACATGCCGATGTACGTCTTCTTGAGGCTCACAGTATTCCTGCCCAGCCTGATGGGGACATCCACAGCTCTTCCATGAAGGCTTGTGTGGGTCTCTTCACCTGGAACAAGCAAAGGGGAGTCTTTGCTCAGCTCACTGGCTGATGGAAGCACAAGGAGCAGAGCAAACCACAGGCAGCAGAAGAAAGTGGCACAGCTTTTAGCTGAATGAGCAGTTCCATGGATCAGTACATGTATCACAAGCTGAGAGCTGCATGTGCCCAGCATGAGGATCTCCTGGACAACCTGCCAGCATTTCACCCTCTAGAACAGACCCCTAGCAAAGGCTCCCTCATTTCCAGAGCTTTCAAACCTTCATTATTCCCAGCCAGCTCCTGGGATTCATCTGGGCTCAGACTTCAAGCTCACCATTCCTGTTGCAGATGAGTTTTTCCCAGGCGAAATGCAAACAACAAATATCACACATGCTCTCTAGAAATGCCATTTACATTGAGCTCTACAAGGATCAAGATGACAAACTACATGACTACAAACTAGATGACTAGAAAATGAACACCATGAAAACTATCATCATCTCCCTCTTTAAACCCACGGCCACACCAGCCTTTCTGCTTAGAAAGGGCTCTGCTCTGAGGGATGCACAAGTGCCCCGTGCAGTGCCCAGCACTCACCTGTGTCGTAGTGCACGACAAGGGACCCGGAATGGTCCCCAGTCTTCAGTGGCTGAAATTCCACTGTCACCTGCATGGCACCACCGACATCCAGAGTTCCCGTGGCCGGAATGACAGAGAAAGGGCTGCAACACAGACATAGCAGGACTCTTGGTGGAGATTTGGGGATGTTAGCCCTTCTGCAGCCCAGTTCACTTCTGCTCACTTGTGCAAGCAAAGAGCAAACCAACCACACTCAGCAGAAGACAGAACAGACAGGGTCAGAAACAGCTACTGACTCTAGAGTGAGGAGATCCAGTCCTCACAAGAGCCTGTGACCTCATCTCCCCCATACTCTCTGCAATTAGGCTCAACAGTCATTTACATCTGGCTTACTTTCATCAGGCATCAGCTCTCCTTACTGACAGGGCTGGGCAAAAGTATGGCCACGATTACACCAAGGACCAAGTACTCCTGACATAATTTAGAAACAGAGCTGACAAGTGAGCAAAGCTGCCAATTTTGTCACCAAGTCTCTCAAAGCACCATTCATCTGCACTTTTGGTAAATGCTGTGTTCAAGGAGACTGGTTTCAACTGAACTGGTTTCCTTGCAGATACGATGTCAAAAATGCATTACTCTCTCCAGTTCAGCCAACAGGAGAAACAGTGATTGTCTGCTGAGACTGACAGGAACAGCACAGGCTGCCCACAACACAGCTCACATGAGGCATCTGATGCAGGGACCACTGGAAAGCCTCGTGCCTGTGGCCCCCCAGAGAATGGCTCTGTTTGCTGACAGTGCTGAGTCAGCATTTCAGAAGCTGCTTGTGCTCAGGAGGGTGCAAGCCAGCTACCAACATGTTCCAGCACCCCCCAGGAAATCTGGGACAGAGACAGCTCAAAGGCTGCATCCTGCTAAGAACACCGAAAGCAAGAGCAGCTGCCATCCATCCTGCTCACTTCCAGCCAGGGCTGCAGGGCAGCAGCTCTGATGCTCTGCTTCCTTTTGTTGCTCTTTCCCAACTCTGCTGTCACCCAAAGGTGACATCCTTTGCACAAGGAGAGATGAGCTGCCTCACCTCTGGGTGCTCAGCTGGTAACGAGCTAGCCGGTTACCGACATTGCGAACCAGCAGAGTCTTCTCACTGCTGTACTTGACCGGACACGTGGAGAAGTCCAGCTGGTCAGGGAAGTCCAGGATGGCTCGGGGACCAATGGCCCGAATTGGCACAATGAACTCTTCCCTTTCAGTGGTGCAGAGGAGCTTGTGGAAATAATCCTGTGGGGAAAAGAAACTGTCTCAGCACAGAGCATTCATCCCCATCTTAAACATGGGCAAAGTATCTCCCAGTTCCAGATCCTGTGCAACTCCACCAAAACCAGCAGAGGTCCTCAAAACCCAGGCCAGATGCCCTGAATCCAGCCCTGCAGGTCCACTTTCCACTGAAGACACCAATCTCTTGGGACCTCCAGACTCACTTTGTTCTGCCCAGGGGTGAAGAGGACGCGGACAATTGCGTAGAGGCCCGGTGGCACCTTGCAGCACACGTCATTGGGGCCCACCAGCTGGAAATAAGGTGAGCTCTCCAACGTGACCTTCACCAAGTGAGGAACCTGCAGGACAGACATGGAATGATGGTTTTGCCACTTGTGGAGACAGGTGGACATGCCCTGGTGCCATCCTTAACCACCCTTCTCTGCTCTCCTCTCCCAGCGCAGCGTTAAACCTCCACGTCCCAGCACTTACCTTGTCCCTGTTCCTCAGAACCACCGGCACTTCATAGACCTCACCAGGGGTGTAGTTCTGAAACACCACCTCTGGTGGGCAAGGCTGAAATGAGCTCTGCTCTGGCTCAGCTGCCAAGAACTGCAAGGAGAGGCCAGACACAAGAGAGACAGGTTCAGCTGCTGGGAGGAAGATTCTGATCTGATCCCCAGTGAAGTACAGACTCTGGGAGAGCACGTCTCCCCAGCCCACGCTGGGCAAACAGTGGCTCTTCCACCTCTGCCCTGGGCTGATCAAAAGCTCCTGGACCACACTGAGCAGGCTCAAGCCTTGCTGCTCTTTTGGCATTCTCCTCAATTATCACATCAAACAGCAAGGCCAGGGAAAGGCTACCTTGTGATGAGAGCTCTCATGCTTGTCTTGAGGCTGGACAATCTGAGGCAGACTCAGCTTCTTAGCTTTGGCCAGCCTCTGCTTGGTGCTGAGAGATACCTCCTGCTGGAAGGCAGAGGGAGTCAGCTGAAAGGCAAAAAAACAGCAAGAGTCTCAGAAATGCCCATGTTCTTGTTCACTTACTACTGATGAATAATTTGTGATCACAGCCACCAGGACAGTTCTGGAAGCCCTGGAAGTTACCTGCTGAAATACTTAGCACCAAGAAATTAATTATACCGAGTGCAATACACACACTCCAACCACATGGCTGTATCCCCTTAGTCTCTCCGTGATTTGATGTGACATGTTTGGGGATTTCTGCTCTTTGGGCATTTGTTTCCTCCTATGTTTCACTGGATTGAGGCAGTGACCTTCCCAGAGAGTGGGGAGGAGCTCTCAGAACTGCCTGAACGCCATCCCTGCACAATACTCACAACTCACAGCCAGGAGACAGCGCTGCTGGCTCAGTCCAAGAGAAGCAAGAAAGAAAAGCTGTGCCAAGAGTGAGGTGCACAGGAATGTGTCCATGTTTTTGTTCTTCTGTTAATTAGCATTTGTTTTCTCTGCCTGGGCTGACAGAGCCCTCCACAGCAGAAAACAGAGGGATCTCCTTGCCAGAGCCTCAGCACTGGGGCACCTTCAGCCAAGTGAGCTCCAGACAGCAAGGGACCTTTGTGGCCCTGACTGCAGTGCTGCCTGCAGGGCTGGATCTGTGCCCACCCAGGAGCTGAGAGAGAACAGCTGCTTTGGAAGCTCTTCTGGCTGGGACCAGCCGTGGCTCTCAAGGCTTTGGGCAGAGTTTGAGCTCTCCCCCCACATGCCCAGGTGCCCAAGGGCAGGTTGGTCAGAGCAGCACAGGGCAGTGCCCAGCCTGACAGAAGGAATTCCTGTGGCAAAGGGCAGGCACAGAAGCACATGCTGAGGGCTTCAGCTGCACATTGGATTCACTTGGCTCCCGTGGCACAGCCAGGCAAGGCGCTGGGCTGTCCCTGAAACATCACACAGTGTTCCCTACTGCACCAGGACAGCCCCTACCAACAGGAGCACGGCACAAAGAGCTGGGCAGGGGCTCTGCAGCTTCACAGCACTGCTGGACAACAGGGGCAGGGACACCAGGGACACCAGGGCACTTGCCAGCCTGAGCACAGCCCCAGAGCCTACTCACAGTGTTAGGCTTCAGTCTGTCCCTGAGCAAAAGACGAGGTGTTGGTATCCTTCCCGAGAATCCAGACGCCATTCTGAAGGGAGGATGTTGCAGATGAGCGACAAGGCCTCAACAAAACTGGAAAGAACAACAATGCAACTCTGAAAATCTAGAACCCAATTCATGGCAGACTCAAGGGCTTTACTGGTGCTGAAGATTTTATATGATTTGAAAGTAGCTAAGTGCTTGTTTGGCATAAGTAGCTAGTATTGTTAGGCCTCTAGCTGGACTTTATTTGGACTAGATGATTACCTTGTGCAATTCAAAGATGGATAATACTGAAACCTGGAGCTAAAGTGCTAAACATTAATAATACTTAGAACAGACAAAGCTGTAGCTTAAATATTATTTAAGAACAGCTTGAGTGGACCTCCTCTTCTTTAGGCTAAACAACCCCTGCTCTCTCAGCTGCTCCTCACTGGACTTGGGAGAGACTGGAATGTTATGGCTCATGGCTTAAATATTGCTATAAAGGACTTTTTGCCCATTGTGACAAAACTGAATAAAGAAGCTGAGACCACCCAAGCCCACGCTTCCCTGAAAATGCCTCCTGACTGGAACTTGGGACTGTGAGTTCAGCCCCGCAAGGGAACTTGAGACGAGATAAAGGTGACACTATTGTCCTATTAGCTCAGGTCTGGGGACAAGTGAGTAAGGCTGAGGGAGAAAAATATATCCACAACAAAGCCAAAGCCAGCAGCTGTCCTGAAAATCAGCTCTGTCTGCCTTCAGGCTGGGCAAGTCATAGCCACAGACTCCTCTGCTGAGGCCAGGTTTGCACACAAACCTCCCATCAACAGAGGGGCAGGAGGGAATTTTGGGTGTGTGGCACAACCTCTGGTAAGGGGCAGTGGACACCCATCCTCCCTCACACAAACTGGCTCAGCTCTAAAACCCCCCACCCCCAGAAGGCCACATCCAGGGGACATTCCCAGCAGGGGCAGCTCAGGGGGTGTCACAGCCCATCAAAGACCCCAAAGTGCCCCCAGAGCCATTCCTGAGCCCTTGCACCAGATGACTGCATGGCATGCAAAGTAACACAACAGATCTGAAAATCCACAACCCAATTCACAGCAGACTCAAAGGATATACTGGTGCTAAAGATTTTAGATTATTCAAAACTAGCAAGAGACAGAGCCAAACTTGTCCCACCCCAGGGAGGCACCTGGGCAGTCCCACCTTGCCCAAACCTGCGTTAATCCATTGCACTCTTACATTTTGCAAGACCTCACCACAGAGAAGACCAGAAGAGGACTGGATGGGATGGGATGGGATCCATGGAATGGTGAAATTTTCTACTAAATCTGTCTCTGTCACTCTCTTTCTTCCCCCCTTCCCAGACCCCTCCCTCCCCCCTCCTTTTTCTATTTCTTTCTCCCTCTCTCTTCCTCACATTTACTGTTACACAAAATCCAGACTATTGACTTTGGCATATGGTCTCATTTTGCACCTTAATTCAGGGAACATCTTCTTAATGATTTTAATAACCAGATCATAACAACCCACTGAAACTTGAACAGAACTCATTCACCTATAAGTAGTTTAAATAAATACTATAGGGAAAAATGTATAGACTAGTATATTTAGGAAATGTTGTATTTCTTCAGTGAGAAAAAGCACCATCAGTAGACCATCTATTGTTCATCCCCTCAGCTGTACATGCCACCGAACTGGAGACTGGCTTTATCCCATCCTGTATTTCCCTTTGGCATTCTCTTTCAGAGCACAGATGGGACAAAACCAGAAAGTAAAACTTGAGCCAATCTTTACCTTCAAACGAAATTCAGGACTCCCTGGCAGAAACCAATGTTCTGCGAGTTCAGGACTCCCTCACAGAAGCCAATGTTCTGCGAATTTAGGAGTCCCTCGCAAAGACCAATGCTTTGCGAGTTCTGGAGTTGCTCGCAGAGACAAAATCTCCGCGAACTCTCAGCACTCGCTCACAGAAAACAACGATCTGCGAACAATGCACTTGGCGAATCGCCGAGTGCAGCCGCCCGAACGCGCCGAGGCTGCGAACGAGCAGCCGGGGCCGAGCTCTGGCGCTGAGGCCGCGGCGCCGTCACAGACGCTGCGGGCCCGGCGCGGTTACCGGGCAACCGCGGCACCGAGCGCGGGGCCGGGCCGCGGGATTGGCAAAGGACATTGGCACTTTCCCTACTTTTTATATTTATAAAAGTTTAAAATGTGGTGATAAAGGCACCTGTGGCAGGTCTATACACTGCTCTTTGCATAGCATCATTATTCTATCCTGCCTGGAGCCCCAGCAGGGGCTGAGGCAGCTGCAAAGGGGCTCAGCCTGGAGAAATGGAGGCTCGGGGGGCCCTTCTGGCTCTGCACAACTCCCTGCCAGGAGGGGACAGCCGGGGGTCGGGCTGTGCTCCCAGGAACAGGCACAGGAGCAGAGGGAACGGCCTCAGGCTGGGCCAGGGCAGGCTCAGGGTGGGCTCCAGCAGGAATTTCCCCATGGAAAGGCTGCTCAGGCCTTGGCAGGGGCTGCCCAGGGAGCTTGGCAGTGCCCATCCCTGCAGGTGTCCCAGGAAGGGCTGGAGGTGGCACTCAGGGCTCTGGGCTGGGGACAAGGTGGGCATCGGGCACAGCTGGGACTCCATGGGCTCACAGAGCTTTCCCAACCTTGATGATTCTATGAGTCAGTGATTCTGTGAAGGCATGATTCAACATAGATTTTAACTCTAAATCTATCATACACAAATATTACAAAGGTCAAACTTCACATGAAAGAAATTTAAGATTATTCTTTAAGATTGAAAGAAACATCTATCAATGTTGCATACAGGTAAAGCCCTATAAAAGAAGAGCCTTGTTCCCTTGTAAAATGATGGCTCGGGCCTGCTACTTTGGCTAAGCACAGCTAACAGCTAGCCTGACAAGTTCCTGTGAGAAAGGAATTTGCACCTGTGAGAAGAAAGACTTCTACCCACACCTGCTATCCAGGAGACAAGAATGTAAACCTCATTACAGAGGAAAGTTTCTCACTGACACCTATGTTAGCATCTACTAACCAATGAACTGAATTGCACTAAGTTACTAACAAATTAAAATGAAACACAATGCCTTTAGAAAACCACATAAATGGGAGCTGTGAAGAATAAAATCGAGCTGTTGCAAATGAAGAAATAGATATCTTGCCCATCTCTACAGCCACATATAAAGACAGCATTACATGAACTGCCCTTGGGTTTAACCTCTTCAGTGAAAAATCAAACTGGGCCACAGTTATTGGTTCAAGTTTCCTTGTCCTTGAAGATAATTCAAAAGACTTTATAGATATATTACTGCTTATGTAAACTAAAACCTTCATGTTAACATGTAGAGATATATTCTGATTATCATTATTGACAGGCCAATGGAAGAGAAAAAATAATCACATTTGGTAGGCTGACTTCTTCCCTCTAATGCCTGGCATTTCTGGCTGAGATGCCAGACTCATGACCACACTGCTTCTTTTCCAATTAAAGATGATGCAGAGTTGGGAGAAAAGCTGTGCCTCCAATCAGGCCTAGCCTTGTCCACATCTAGTAAAACTGGTATTTCTGAGTTTGAAGTTTCTCAAAAGACAGATCTTTGCCTTGGAAATGCAACTCTCAGTCAGTGACTTTGTTGGCAGAAGGTGAAACAAAATGCAGCTTGTGTGTTTTCTGTGTTTATCTCTTGGTGGTTTTCTCCTCTCGCTGGGTGCGGGTTGTAGGGTTTGCTGTGTGTTGCTGCTTTTCCCCTGCTCTCTTCCCCGCAGTGTTTGCGGAGCAGAGGCGCAGCGGCCCCGGCAGGGCGGTGGCAGCCGAGCCGGGCCAGCCCCGGCGGGCTGGATTCACGGCCGCAGGGCCCTGCTGGGAGAGAGGGATAATGAGATGATTGGCTCTGGCAGTTAAGGGATGAATGGTGTGTGAATATTGAGAGAAGCTTTACTGATGTATAGTTATGTTATTGTAGTTTACATGTCCTCTGTTCTGCCCACAGTTTCCCTTTTCACGGCGCCTTCCCTCTCCCCTGTGGGCAGCATAGGCCCTGCTCCAGCGCAGAGCTGCTTGAGTACCTCTGTCTGATGAAGCCTTACCTGCTGTGTTTGTGTGCCTTGAAAACCTGTTGCTATAGGGTTTTTTAGTTTATTTTGTTTTCTCACTAAATTTTAAATTTTTTATATAGTTTTGCAGTTACTGGAGAGATTAAAAAGCGATAAATACAATGCCTTATTACCTACCAAATTTTAACATGCTCTGATTTCTTTAACAAGAATGCTAACAAATCTGCCATATAAAATGATGCCAGATACAGTCACAAAAAGCTGTTGGGTTGTTCAGCAAGATACTAAATTGCACGCTATTATATTTATTTCCCAGCAACCCTGCACTTTAAAAACTCTCACTGAATTTCTGTTTCCATGGAATTTGCAGTTACCATGGGTTTTTCTCATAATTGATTTACTCATAATTCTAATATGCTTCTTACTACTTTAATCCATCCAGTACACCATCATGCTGTTACTTCACTTACGGCTTATTCACCTTTTAGTTGTCTTTTTGTGTTAACCTTAGACTAAGTCACATCATGTCATATCTATAACTTTTAAGGATGTTCATTTTAATTCTGTTAAAATAAGGCCCAATATTGTGATGCTCAGTTACATTCTGTTACATTGAATAAGGCTAAGATTTACTAAGTTCATTTTGGTAATTTTATTTTTGTTAAGTTTCAGTATTAGTAAGTTTGAACCAAGTTCTATTCCAGTCTTTTATGGTTTAAAATATGTTTGGTATTAATAGTAATTAACTTCGCGTTCTCTTGAGTGTGCTTTTTGTTCTGCTAAGGTGATAATGAAATTATGTCTATTAATTTAAAATCCTTTTAGGAATCATAAATTTTTCTAGTCAGATGTTCAGTGTTTTTCTTTGTTGCATTTTTTTGTAATAAATACATAATTGTTTCTATTACTGTTTTTATAGCCAGCTTTTCATATGCTTTACCATCTTTTTGGTGTAATTATCCACAAGACATGTGTCATTTCAGGATCCGTCTTTTGTTCTCTAACTGCTCGTGTATCTCTCAGACCAGACTACCCCTCTAGCTGGGCTCTGCACTGTGGCTCCATGGTTTGACCCAGTGCTGTCTCATGAGTTTTCTGCATTTTTCAGAGTTCCAAGAAACAGTATCTCTCAGCTTTGTCAGAAGCCTCCTCTAAACAGATGGTACTGTGACATCTACTCTAAGTATTAGTATTACAGAACCACTCCAACAGTTTGCTGTGTTTAAAACACCTCTATCCTGAGGAAATTCTGGAAGAGACAGCTATTGGATAGTTCATCGATCTTTCACCCTTTCACACCTTTACTCCTAAGTGCTACTCCTAAGAACCTTGTTTTAAACTACATTTAGGGAATTCTCTCCCAGTTGGAGAGAATTGGGCTTGGGCAGTGGCCAGGCCTTATCTCTACTTGGACAGGAATTTGCCAACAGACACAAATGTTTTCTGCATCAAAACTAGATTCAAGTCACTTTGACTTAGCAGTTTGACCCTCTACACATGACCTCCCCCTCCACACAGATGACACACAGTCATTGGGGAACATCATCATCTGACTGCCCCCTCTGCAACTCTGCTTTGCATCTCTAGCTGAGATGACTGAAGATTCCTTTGGAAGCAGGGTCTGTCCAAAGGTCCCTCAGGACCTCTCAGCTAGCACCAGCACTACTAGCAGTGGGGGACACCCTCCCATTCCTTGGCCAGGAGAGCGGCTATGGCTCTCGCCTTGTTCAGCACGAGACAGCAGCAGGCAGCACAAGAGACAGAACAGACTGCAGCTGGGGCAAATCCGAGTTTATTGAATCCACCCAGGATCACAACACCTCAGACGAGCCAACCAATAAAGACCCCAAACTGGCACCACGCAGGGGATTATAAGGAGGGGAGCAAACAGGGGAGAAGTGGGTCTTTAGCCCAACGGGAGCACAGGGGGGAGCGGGGAAAGGTAGATTGTCACCAAGGGAAACTAATAGGGACAACCTCGGGGAGGGGCCCCAGCCCCTGAACCAATCACTCGATGCCCTTAGTAGAAGGTTCTGGAGAGAAGGGAAGGGTTGCCGAGTGATGGACAGGGCACTGGGGAGGGATTTGAGGAAAGATACAATGGTGACCACGGTAACAGGGGAGGAGGAAGGGTGACTGACAACTTCAGGGAGGGAGGAGAGAACCAGAGCACAGCCATTGCAACAGAGGGGAGAACAGAACAGTCCAATATACAACCCAATACAATAAAAGCATGGTAAAACAACATCCTTTGGTCTCCACTTTTTTGTTCAGGTTTCCTCACCTTCTCCTCAGGCTTACTGGTCTTCTGACCTTTGTTTCCAGCTGCAGGATGGGACTTGTTTCCCTTTTGGGTCAGGTAACTGCACGGTACCCTGAACCCTGTCCCAGTAGGAGAAATTCTGCTGTGATGACTCCTACATCTGAAATCTCAAGATCAAGTTCTTCTCCATCTCAGCTGGGTCCTCTGGGATTTCAGTTCCCCCCTTCTTTGGGGCTTTAGCTTCCCCCTTCTCTGGGGCTTTAGGCTCCCCTTTCTTTGGGGCTTTGGTTTCCTTTTTTCCTGGCACTTTGGTTTCCTCTCTGGGATTCTGGTTTTCTTCCTCCCTGGGGCATTAGTTTCCTCGCTCCCTGGTTTTGGATGTTGCTTCCCCACAGAGACACCCTTCTTTTCCTTCTTCAGCTTCTCTAAGGCTTTGTCTCAGGGAGTAGCTGACACGTGAGGCCTCCCCGGTCAGCACCACCTCGTAGCTGGGGCCTCCCTCCACGTGGCACAGCACCGTGACATTGGAGATGGTGTTGGCATGGCCACAGAAGGTGAAGGAGACCTGCTGGCTCTCTCCTGGCTGCAGCACACCTGACAGTGGCACGATCCTGAAAGCCTGCATGGAAGACAGGAGAGACTGAGCTGTGGAGCATGGAAATGGATGCAGAAGAGCATCTTGGAGCAAAGTGCAGCTGTACCTGGAGGGGCCTATTCCCCAAACACAGCCAGAATCACCCTGATCTCATCCTGTATCCATGCCACTGACCAGTGCAGGGACCATGGGGAAAATCTTCTCCCATACACACGGATCAATGAATTAATTAGTGCATTACATGAAAGTGAACGGGGATGTCTCCTGGCAGTAGAAATTCTCTAATGGCACAACTTGCCTTTAAAAAGCATTTCTTACTGTTTTTAGAAAAGGAGGAGACTCAGAGTGAGATCTCTTGGAGCTGAGTGAAGGACTCCAGCCCAGCTCATCTGACTCCTGAGGCTCTTCCCCTCTCTCTCTGATTTAAATGCTGCTTTCTCAAGGTGCTACAGCAAAAGCTCCTCCATAAATTTCCTATGCACCACCTGAGGAGTTCCAGGGGGAGCAATGCCCTCCATAGGTGCTGCACAGCATCCTTGGGCAGCCCTACAGCGTGTCCTGCACAGCCTCTCCAACAACCAGCTGCTCCAGCAGCACTTTGTGATGGGCCTGCAGGGATGGGAGGCCCCTGTGTGGCCAATGCTGAGGGCCACCAGTGGCACTGGGAGCTCCAGCCCTGCTTGCCACACTGACAATGTGCAAGTGAGACACACTCCCTCTTACTTCCTCTGCTTTGAGGGGAGTGTGTGGGAAGTCCATGGAGCACCTGAATTCCTCCAAGCCTCCTGGGAGCTGAGGGTGTTCAGGAGTTTGAGGTGGCACCTGAAAAACAAGCCATTTTCTATGCTAGGAGGAAGAGACAGCCACTTCCAAAGTCTCAGTTTGTAAGACAGCTTCAGGGCTACTGTAGGAATGTGCCCCCTATTGATGGAGTGACAAAACTATCCTTTGTCTCCCTAAAAAGGAAAAAAGCCCAGAAGTTTCTTTCCCAGATATGGTATAATTGAAAGAATAGACTCAGATAAAGGTACACACTTTACTTCAAAAAATTTCATATTCTATATGTGTTGTATTAGACAAAAATTGGAAATTCCATACCCTGTGGCACCCTCAAAGCTCTGGAAGTGTGGAGAGAATGAATGCTATCCTTAAGAACCATATTACCAGATTAATTATTGAAACCAGATCAGCATTATTACGGATCAGAACTGCTCCAAGAAAGGACACAGGAGTTTCTCCCTATGAAATGTTATTTGGGTTACCTTATCTGGGAAGGAAGGAGGGTTTGCCAATGGCTGAAACTAATGACTTATATCTCAGAAATTACTTCAGGCAATTGCACTCTCTCTCACAGATCTTCGAAGAAAAGAGTTGTTATTGTTACCCCAAACATCACCTCTAGACTTTCACATACACCAGGTAAAACCAGGAGATGGGGTTCTAATTAAATCTTGGAACGATGATACCTCAACAGCAGCATGGGAAGGTCCCTGTCAGGTACTTTCAACAACTGGAACAGTCACCAGGACTGCAGAAAAAGAACCTCTCAAGTCAAAGGGCCAGTGGAAGCTGCTCCCCAAACTTGGACAGTGGTACAAGGAAGTGACTCTTAAAAGTTAATCTTCAAAAGATGATTTAATAGTGAACAGTCAAGGGCAGAACTGGACAGACCTCTGTATTTGCCACCAGAGAGCCTTTTGCTCCACTCTGGGCTGCCATCCCTCGGGTGTTGAGCAGTGGGAATATAAGGCAAACCAGACCTTGACAAAAGAGGAATAGGAAATGATGATTTAAGACTCTGGAAATTGCTGGATGGAGTGTCATGGCGTCTGTGCCTCACCTCTACATCCCTGCAGTGTGCTGTTCTAGTGCACAGAACTCAGGAAGCAGGTGTGGATACCGAGGAAGGTAATCTTTGATGCTGCAGTTACAGTCTGAGGTTTGCATCATCTGAGCAAGCACGGATGGAACTGCTGATGGAGGCACTGCACACAAGTGTATCTGCATCCTACTTGACTTGACTTGGAGGAGAACTGTGGACAGCAACGTGAACTGACAAATCAGGAACTTTTAAAGAGACTGAACTTAGCACTGACCAAATAAAGACTGATTAGTCTTATTTACAACTACTTCACAAAAGGAGCCAGTTTGTGCTGACCAGACAGGGTCATTAAAGCAAGGGCTTCAGCAATAAAAGGATAATAAAAAGAAAGGGTGGATTGTGAGAGACAATTGTGACATTTTGCTGAAGCCAAAAGGTTGTTAGGTTAGGTGTTAGTTCTGTGTGGTGTTTGGATTGTTTGGATTTTTCTGGTTGGTTCATTGAGTGTTGCTGTGAGCTGGGAGAGGGGTGGAGTTGAAGACCTGACTAAAAGAAGTAGGATGAGAGGGGAGGGTACCATACATTTACAGATGACACCAAGGTGGGAACATGAGTCAATCTGTTTAGGAGGGCTCTGCAGAGGGACCTGGACAGGCTGGATAGATGCGCCAAGTCCAACAACATGAAGCTGAACAAGTCCAAGTGCCCAGCCCTGCATTTTGGCCACAACAACCCCTGCAGGGCTACAGGCTGGGGACAGAGGGGCTGCACAGTGCCCAGGCAGAAAGGGACCTGGGGGTGGGGTGCTGGTCAGCAGTGACTGAACACGAGCCAGCAGAGCCCTGGTGGCCAAGACCAAATGGCTCCTGGCCTGGATCAGGAACAGCGTGGCCAGCAGGAGCAGGGAGGCCATCCTGCCCCTGCACTGTGCACTGGTGAGGCCACACCTCGAGTGCTGTGTCCAGCTCTGGGCCCTCAGTTTGGGAAGGACCTTGGGATGCTTGAGCACATCCAGAGGAGGCAACGAGGTTGGAGAGGGGCTGGGAACACAAACCCTGTGAGGAATGACTGAGGGAGCTGGGGGTGCTCAGCCTGGAGAAAAGGAGACTTGGGGGAAACTTCATCACTTTCTACCTGAAAGGTGGTTGTAGTCAGGTGGGGCTCGCTCTGCTCCCAGGCAACAAGTGACAGAATGAGAGGGCACAGTCTTAAGCTGCGCCAGGGGAAGTTTAGGTTAGATGTTAGAAAAAGATTCTTCACTGGAAGAGTGACTGCACGCTGGAATCGCCTGCCCAGGGTGGAGTCACCAACCCCGGACATGTTTAAAAAAAACTGGATGTGGCACTCAGTGCCATGGTTTAGTTGATGAGGAGGTGTTAGGTCATGGGGTTGGACTAGATGATCTTAAAGGTCTTTTCCAACCTAATTTGTTCTGTGATTCTGTGAAAAGTTGGTGGTCGGGAGAGAATGGAATTTCCTGAGTACCCATCCAATGGCAGAGGGGACAGGGACTGCCCCAGCCAGGAAAAGGTATAAAAAGCAGCCCCTTCCTCGGGCGGTGGGTATGTTGGCCTCTTGGGCAAGGGAGGCACACTCCTGGCTCAGCTGAATCGTTACTAATAAGCAGTTTTCCTTTGCTTCGACCATTTGTCCCCATTGAATTGTGCCTAAAAGTTAGTGCATTTCTAACACCGTGGAGGGGGAATAAGGTGATCTTTAAGGTCCGTGTTCTATGGTTCTGTGACTGGGCACGACTGCGGCCCTTTCACGGTCCTTCTCGCACCGCGGTGCCGGAGCTGGGGAGGAAGCGATGGAGCCGCCGCATGTCTGGGGCAGCGCGGGCCCGCGGCGGCCAGGACACGGCCAGAGCGGGACAGGGAAAGGGAACGGGAAAGGGAACAGGAAAGGGAGCGATGGAGCTGGCCGGTGCCGCTGCCGGGGCGGGGCCGGGCGATGGCGGCGGAGCGGGAGCGGCCGGGCCCCGTTCCCGGGCCCTGCTCAGGGCCCGCGGGGGGTGAGCGGGCCGCGGCCGGACGGTGCCGGTGCTCCGCTCTGCCCGCTCCGGGGCACGGCGCCCTGGAGAAGGCCCGGCGCCGCCTGAGGGAGTTCGATGTCGGGGACAGGTTCTGCCGCTTGCCGCTGCCCCGAGCCGCCGTGCTGCTGCCGCTCCTGGTGCGAGCGGGGCGGCTGCACCTGCTGCTCACCGTCCGCTCCCTGCAGGTACCGGGGCTCCCAGGGCTGCGATCCTTCCTTCCCTCACGGGGAACCATCGCCGTGTGTGCCCCCAGTGCCGCCCCTCGTTCCCCAGGGCACGGCCGGCTGTTTTTACACTCCTGTCCTCCTGGTGTTCGCCTGCCAGGAGCACCGCGGAAACCCGTGACAGGAAATTACCATTGTGGGCAATGATGGCTTGCTTAACTGAGGAAACTGACCGTGCAGCGCAGCTTTGTTAAATGAGGGGTTTCAATCTGCAGTTAGTATTACTCTTTTCTCCCTTTAATACATAAAAGGCAACAACCCAAGGCTGCCAGAACTCTTTCTCCAGCATTTTGTTTTCTTTTACAACTCTTGTTTTCCATCCCTGTGTCACATTAACTGCCTGGACTCAGGAATCACTTTTTTCTGTTGCTGGGTCTTGCTTAAGAAACAAATACAGTTCCATAGCTGATGCAGTGATTATAAATGTGTTTTTTACTGATCCTTGATGCACAAGCCTACTACTGCAATGTACTTAAGGGTATCTTAGAAATAACTCCTTTTTTGATACAGTCAAGAGGGGACAGTCTTTGATGCAATAACTAAATAATTTAATTCGTAATGAGTCAGCTGAGTCGGGTGTGTGTCTCCCTCCCCAGAGGCGAAAACACACCCACTCTTGGCAGTCAAATGGCAATCTTTTATCCCCTTGTGTGGCTGAGGGTGATCCCTGTCCCCTTTCCCATTGAATGGCTACTCAGGAACTCAGGCTCTTTCCAGACTGCCAACTCTTCCGTCCTTTCCCTTCTCATCCTTTTTTCTTGTTCTGGTCATGTCTTCAACCCTGCCCCTCTCCTGGTTTCTCAACAGCACCCAACAAAACATATCCCAACTATAGATAACAACAAAGAGGAAACAGAACCAACCATTTTCGTTCTTCTGCTCCGTAATATTTTTGGGCTGAAGCAAAATGTTATTTCCTCTCTCATGGGTACATTATTTGTGTCTTTCAAAAGTTTTTGCTCTTGGAGTATTTTAATCTTGCTCTGCAAGTTGTCTGTCTGGATTCATCTGTCATTTATGCAAACAAGATGATGCAAAATGTGAACTTTGACATAAGTAGAAGTTCCAGTATGGATTACACAACACTGTACAGCTACAGTGTATTTTCTGATAGTGAGGGTTTATGGATTAGCAGGGGATAGCCTCAGAGTTTTCTTAGGTAGCTACTCTTGCTAAGGGATGCTTCTTCTGGTCTGCAGAAACCTTAACCACCATTTCCAGCTTCTTTGACTGGAAAGATAAACATAAAGGGATGCTGCAATACCAACATGCATCTGTGTGGGTCCAATAAGAAACATAAACCTTGCTATATTTAACAGCAGTACTCCTTTACATTCTAGCTGAGAAGATCACCAGGGGAAGTGTGTTTTCCAGGAGGTAAAAGGGAAGCCACTGATAAAGATGACATTGACACTGCTCTCCGAGAAGCTAAAGAAGAAGTTGGTCTTCAGCCAGAGAAGGTGGAAGTCATCTGTAGGCTGATGCCTGGAATTGATAAAGTAAGTCAGCATGTCAGCACAGAATAAGTTTGGGTGGTTTTCACTTGTGAGGCTGGCAGTGACCTTTTCAAACCTGGAGCTGCCAGGAGGCGCCGCTTCTTCACGTGCACAGCCCGTGTGTCCAGCAGAGCCCAGGGAAAGGGTTCTTGCTCAGAGTTTGGTATTTGTGAGACCAGCTCTGGGGCACCAGTCAGTGACTCTGGAGTACCACGCTGACAGCGCTGCCCTGGCGAGAGTTCAGCAGAGAGCCACGAGTGCAGTCATGGGGCTACAGCGAGTGGGTGATGAGCAGACAGGCTGAGAGAGGTGGGCTTGCTCAGCTTGAAGGCTGCCAGGGGATTTAGCTGCTTTCTTCTTCTGGGGAGTCAGAGGATGATACCAGAACTCTTCTTGAGGCAGTAGACACAGCAGCAGCATGGACTTTTTGATGAGATGCAAGAAAAATTCCTCTTCACCATGAGGTCAGCCCAAAAGTGGAGCAGATGTTCCTGGCAGGCTGTATAATCTCCATCCCTGGCGCTGTGCAGAGCTCACTCACCCAGGCTGCTGTAGCCTCACAGGTGTCTCCTTTGGTGTCTGCTGGCTCCAGGGCTGTGCACACAGAGAGGGAGCACCAGAGGGGATGTGCACCAGGATGGTGTGCATCATCTTCCTCCAGCAGGGAGACTCCCAGAGGTGTCTTTGGAGTGTAGGTCACCATTTGTAAATTAACAGCTTCTCAGTTTCAATAGCAGTGTTCAGTATTACATAGGATCAGTTTTCCCACAGAACAGAGGAATTGCTGTTTCAGAAGACTATTTTTGTTCACCAGGTGAAACTCTATTACTATGCCTCCTATTCTTTTATCTGTCAGCAGTACCCTCTCCCCATTAAAAAATAAATACCTACTTTTGATATTGTATTGAAAACAGCTTTATTTAACGACTTAAATTATAATTTCTCTACAGATGACCTTAGAACCACACAGTTCAGAGGCAGTGTGTAAAAAGGATCATATTTTCCGTGTTTCCAGCCAGTTACTTCAGTCAGTAGGAGAGATGGTGTGGGTTTTGGACCATGAGTATTGTGCATGTCAGATGATACTCTGCCTCCTCAATATGCACATTCCAGGCGCTTCTGGCTGGACAGAGTCTTTCCAGACTTGAATCAAATACCACAGGCACTGTTTTCCTCCTTTCTACAGGACAGTGGTCTTAATTAGTGTGAATAAGTAGAACTAGCACTGTATCCTAAAGAATTTTGGTGTTCTGTTGATGCAAACTATGATTTCAGTGATTTTGTCTTCCCATGGAAGAAATAAATAATGTGTTCCCATGTCCATAAATAATGTGTTTGAAAAAGTGTTACATTTTATGGCTAAATACACTGCAATAATATTTCTGTACCTATAGAAAAATACTTCCATATTCTGGAAAATTCCTGTATCTCGGGAAAACAATACAGAAATATGATAAAGGATAGGGAAAATTTGGAATGAAATCAGAATTAAAAACATAAATAAGGAAGACCCATGAGAGAAACCACATTTGTCTTTTGACTTCTGTAGAAGCCTTTTGAACTGCTCTGATTATACAGGATGAGCACAGTATTTGTAAACTAATTTTTGACAAATACAAAAATATTATTTCAAATTCTCAAAGTCAAATTAAATAGCTTGCCATTAGGAGACTAAATTGCATTGCAGTTAAAAATAGTTCATAGGCTTCTTGTACTCATTTTGTAACAATGCAATGTTTTTTTAAGTAATGAACATTTTTACTTGGTACAGACATAAGTGTTTGAGAGTTTAGTTGATTTTTTTAAAATTAACTTATTTATTGGGGATTTTTTCTCTCTCTTTTTAGATGAATAACTTGGTGACACCAGTTGTAGGGTTTATAGAGGATACATTCCAGGGCACTCCTAATCCAGATGAAGTGAGCGAGGTTTTTGTTGTGCCTTTGGAGTACTTTGTCAAGCCCTTGAATTACAAGACCTTCACTTATAAAACCTCCTCAGGTTACTCAACTCGTGTACACTGCTTTATATATGATGACCAGGAACATAAAAAGGCATTCAAGATATGGGGACTGACTGCCCACTTTGCTGTATTTCTTGCTCTTGTAATTTCTGGAGAAAGACCTACCTTTGAAGTGGATTATGATCTTGACAACTTAATTTCATCCTCTGAGAATTACTTCACTAAATTGTATGCATCTGTACATGAAAGAAAGAAGAGTAATCTGTGACAGCTTGGTCTGGCCATTCATTTACTTTGAAAGAGGAAAAAGGAGCTTGGTTTATTTCCTTTGTACTTCTTGTTTGAAAGCTACACTTGAATTTCTTCAGAACTGGAAATTTTTAAGTTGACAATCCCTAACTAGATTAATGTAATTTTTAATCTCTTTGAAGACCTGCGAGAAGCACACAATATTTTCTGTGAAACAGACTTTCAAAAGGTCTGTTTCAGTTCCTTCTCAGTTTCAGTGCCTTTGTTCTGTGTGTTTCTGTGCTTTGCTTTGTCTATAATGAGATAATGCTATTTGATGGAATTTGTGTCTGAGTTAACCTATGAAAACTTTTTGGGATCTGCCTCTTACATGTGCCATACGTGGACAACATGATTCATACAGTCTTGTGTGGTATCTTTGAGCACTTACAGAATGCACAATAAAAATACAAAAGGTTTCAGCTGCTTTCACAATCTTATTTTGTTTTCCTTGGGCTTGTGGAGGGAAGAGGGCAGGTCAGTATGTGCAATGAGTTTTGGTTAATTTAACATTTCTCATGAGGCAATTCCATAGGCTATGGAAAACTTAGGATACAGGCAACAGGACTGAAGTTTGTCCCTCACCATCTTGTTATCAAATCTCACTCAGCTGCTGACAGGAGTCTTCTCCAGGACAGAAAAGTGGAGGTGAGGATTCACGAGGACAACCCACCAAACAAAGAGCAACGCAGAGGGGTTCAGAGCCTACAAAACAAGGCACTGAAGAATCCTAAGAGACCAACAGCACCCAGGAAGAGCCTCTGAACATTCAGTGGCTGAGTGCTCCATGCCAAATATTCTGCAACCTGAACACAAGATGGAGCAGTATAAATTGGAGTCAAGAAGTTGTTAGGAAAATGAATCCACAAACATCAGAAGTTTATGTCCAAAAAGGACACAGAGGAGTCCTTTTATTTTATTTGAAGAAAGGGAGAGGCCATGGGGCATTCCCCTGGGATCTCTCAAATTTTTGGAGGACGCAGCCTCCCTTTTTATCCCAATTTCCCAGTCGCATTTCCCTTCTCTCTTTCCCCATTGACTGAGGTACTTGAGAGGTACAGACTTCCCAATACACCTGATACAAAAGATTTCCCTCTAAGGTATAACCCTCCCTTTTCATTTTTAAATCTTATGGAATTGAGGGGCTTTTCTTCCCTATTGTTTCTTTCATCTTTCATTGTCCAGTCTTCATTTATCAGCAAACCTAAAGTTTATTTGTAAAAGCAAATACCTTTTCCATTCATCAATCAGTGGAATCCTTCCCATTGTTTCTTTTATCTCCCCGTGCTAGTTTTATCTACCAGCAGAGCCACAGCTTCTTTGTGAAGACAAATCTGCTATTCCTCTCAAAATCAATTACCATGATAGCACAATCTGGCAAGTATGTGATCACAGCTAGAAATCCCCATTCCTTGGCACAGCTGGCACGTGTGCAATTAGTTGGGAGTCAGAGAGCTGCAAAAATGGGTGCTTGTGAGGATGCTCCTCTTGTTAAACTCAGAAGCAAAGTGGCACAATTTAGAGCAGTGATTTTCACTGTAGAATACTCCCTCTGCCTTTGGGAGTGCACCTCACAGAGGCAGCTCTTCTGGAGTATGAAATCCCATTACTGATGGGAAAGTGTGCAGAAGAGAGAGGAAGGGCATCGAGCCAAGCCTTGCAGGGTTCCCTTGCACCTGGCAAGGAGCAAGTGCTGAAAGGCTCGTGCCACCCTTCCACTGTGTCACTTGAGCTCCTTGCATGTCCCAGCAGCTTCCTGGTGCCTCTGACTGCAGATCCAGCTAAGATCCAGTCATGTCCAGAGAGAAAATCCTGAAGTAGCTCCATAGGTGCTTTGTCCCTGTGAGTTCTGCAATTCCAAAGACTGTAAACCTGCAGGATGTTCATAAATCTATGGGACCTGACGGGATCCACCCCAGGGTAATGAGAGAGCTGGCAGATGAGCTTACAAAGCTCATCTCCAGGACCAACAGTCCTGGCTCACTGGTGAGGTTCCGGAAGACTGGAAGCTGGCCAATGTGACACCCATTCACAAAAAGGGTGCAAAGGAGGATCCTGGTAATTATAGACCAGTCAGTCTGACCTCAGTACCTGGCAAAATAATGGAACAGTTTATATTAAGTGCCATCATGAAGAATTTACAGGATGGCCAGGGTATCAGACCCAGTCAGCATGGGTTTAGGAAGGGTAGGTCATGTTTAACCAACCTGGTCACCTTTTATGACCAGGTAACCCGCCTAGTGGATGCAGGGAAGGCTGTAGATGTTGTTTATTTGGATTACAGCAAGGCCTTTGACACTGTCTCCCACAGCATACTCCTAGATAAGCTGGCAGCCTGTGGCTTGGACAGGAACATTCTGTGCTGGGTTAGGAACTGGCTGCATGGCTGAGCCCAGAGAGTGGTCGTGAATGGTGCTGCATCCAGCTGGAGGCCAGTCACCAGTGGTGTCCCTCAGGGGTCTGTGCTGGGGCCAGTTCTGTTTAATATTTTTATTGATGATATGGATGAGGGTTTAGAGTCTTTCATTAGTAAATTTGCAGATGACACTAAGCTGGGAGCATGTGTCGATCAGTTAGAGGGACAGAGAGCTTTTCAGAGGGACTTGGAACGGTTGGATGGATGGGCAGAATCCAATGGGATGAAGTTCAACAAGTCCAAGTGCCGAGTCCTGCACTTTGGCCACAATAACCCCCTGCAGCGTTATAGGCTGGGGATGGTGTGGCTGGACAGTGCTCAGGTGGAAAGGGACCTGGGGGTGCTGGTTGACAGTCGGCTGAACATGAGCCACCAGTGTGCTCAGGTGGCCAAGAAGGCCAATGGCATCCTGGCCAGTATCAGGAATAGTGTGTCCAGCAGGAGCAGGGAGGTCATTCTTCCCCTGTACTCGGCACTGGTGAGGCCACACCTAGAGTACTGTGTCCAGTTCTGGGCCCCTCAGTTTAGGAGGGACGCTGAGATGATCGAGCATGTCCAAAGGAGAGCAACGAGGCTGGTGAGGGGCTTGGAACACAAGCCATATGAGGAACGACTAAGAGAGCTGGGTTTGTTTAGCCTGGAGAAGAAAAGACTCAGAGGTGACCTTATCACTCTCTACAACTTCCTGAAGGGTGGCTGTAGTGAGCTGGGGGTCAGTCTCTTTCTCCGAGCAACAACAGATAGAACAAGAGGACACAGTCTCAAGCTGCGCCAAGGGAGATACAGGTTAGACCTAAGGAGGAAGTTTTTCACAGAAAGAGTGGTCAAACACTGGAATCATCTGCCCAGGGAGGTGGTAGAGTCACCATCCCTGGATGTGTTTAAAAGGAGACTAGATGTGGCACTTAGTGCCATGACCTAGTTGAGGTATAAGATAGGATGGGTTGGACTCGATGATCTTGAAGGTCTCTTCCAACCTAGAGATTCTGTGATTCTGTGATTCTGTTTCTAGCCAAAGCTGCTCATATTATAGCTCTGTAGACCTGCTTATATTTTATACTGCTTTGACAATATTGAGATTCTGTATCAGCATTAAGTTTAGTCATAATGATGCACATAATCAGTGTCATACATCTCACACCTGACCACGAGACTTCAGAGTCTGCCACTATAATCCCCAGTGTTATCTGGGCCGAAGTCCCACCAAGGTAACGTGTTTGCTATCAGACTGTCATCCATGTCATCATAAGGGTGTCACTGGCTTCATGATGTGGTTCAGAGTATTAGCTATCCAATTCCAGTGGAAGGGACATGGTGGGACTTCAAGTAGAGGTTAAGGCTGGCTATAAGAGCTCCAGGTGCTTCACAGAGGTGGAAGGAATCCAGTTCTCTGTCCTGAAAAGCTTCATCTGGGAGAAGAGAAAGGCTGCGCAGGATCTCATGAAATTTGCACCATGCCTGGGCAGAGTTCAGCATTCACAGATTTCTTCCCAGAAGACATAATTTTCCCTGCTTTATTGGTAAACGAGGTGGGCCAATGCCAATCCTCGAGGTTCTTATGGCTCAGTAGGTTCTTCAAAGAGCTTCCCGGTTTTCCATGAACTTCTCAAGGTTTGTCTTCTGAAGAATATTTGGATCATTCAGTTTCTTTATCCTCAGCTGAAATCTCAAGGTTGGCAGTATCACTGGAGAAGAAGCCACGTCATTCCCATTATACAACTATAGAAATAGGCTTTTGTTTTTAAACAGTATTTTTTTCCGCTTAACCTCTGCATTCCAGAACAGGAGAGAAATGCTTTGTGGAATCATACACCAATAAAAAAGTAAATGAGGGCTATCATGAATAAGGCCATTTGTAGACCACAAAGTTCACCAGTTCAGTTGCCCTTCTTGCCATTTACACAGCTAATGAAGAGGAGTTTGCTAGTGCTTGGCCCTTCACTGACTCTGAATATTCTGCTCACTTTATAGGTATAAACACTTGAATACAAATATTTCTCTCAGTCATAAAAGAGAACACACCACAAGCTCTCCAAATTCAGCAAGTGGCCCAGAAATCTTATAATCTGATTATGGCAGTATCTGTCTGAGAGCTCAAAGCATGGAGCATGGGCTGGCCACAAGCAAAGGCAACTTTGAGGGAGGGAGCACAGCTGCTACTCCTCCAATTTCCCAAGTGGAATAACCCTCCCACCTCTTCCACCAGACCCAGGATGCTGCTGGGGGAGCCCCTCAGCTGAAGAGCCCCTGGGGAGATGTTGGACACTAGCCTGTCGTTCAGCTGTGACAATCAGTGACTCCATCAGTGACTCCACCAGTGACTCCATGGCAACAGATGATTCATCACTTTCCTTTTCTTCTTTCTCTGGGTTTTCTTCTTCCTCTTCCAGTATCTTCTCCTCTTTTGAAGGAAAAAAATATCCATGAATAGAAGACGAGGCACATTGCCAATCCCATTTAAGCTGAGAAGTCCCACTTCCCCAACACTGGCCTCTCCCAGAAACAATGGATGCTGCTGCTCCTCTCTGACTCCTCATGTTCATTCTTACTTAGCTTTCTCCTCCCAGAGCATCATCTCATCCCCTGCAATGTCATGCACATCCAACCCTGCCAATAGCCCTGCCAGCCTCTCTTACGGCTTTCCCAAGCTTTTCTGCCTACCATCATCTTTCCAGGCCCTTCCAAGATCCTGGGAAAAAGCCTAAAAGGACTCAACTACTCAAAACTCAGGAAGCAACCAGAGAGGCCAAAGTGTTGGTCTGGCAGCCCTGCAACTTCCAGACTTGTGGAGATGGCGTGAGCTGCCTTAAGTGCAGGTAGGGGGAAAAAGCAGGGGAACTTCCTGGGAGATGACAGACAGTGCTCACCTTTCAGCATCCTGGGCAGGCACTTGGTAACCCCAGGGAAGATCGTCTTTCCTTTCAGGACGATTTCTGCCGGTTCCAGATGAGCCACTTGGACCTGGAAAGTCCTGCGGAACGCTCCTGGCTTTTCTGGCAGATAAGAGACTTTCAGCACTCGCTTCTTGCCAGGTGCAATGGAGCCCTGCAGGGACAGGAGAGGAGGGAGGGACTGCATCAAAGGTGTGATGTGGGATGGCTCAGGACTCAGACAGGCTGAGAAGACAGGTTCTCATCCAGAAGAAAACATCAGACCACCTCACTTTCTACCTTCCTTGTGCCAAAAGCTTGCGCCTCCAACCCGGGGGTGCAGCATGTCCTGAGCTCTCACAAGGCTGCAGCCCCAGCACAGCCTGACAGGAGCACAGCTCTGCTGCTCGTGACATGTGCCCTCTGCCAGCAAGGGTCATGCCCAAAAAAGAAAAGCTCTTTTGCCAGGCTCTGCGCAAAAGGAGTGAAGTGCCTGCACTCTCAGGAGGGCCAGTAGCCCTTGTCACAGCACATCAGCAATTCCAGGCTCATGTCCAAGGGCCTGACCCCTCATTAATGATCCCAGCAAAAACACCTTCTGCCTCTGCAGTTACACCGTCCTGACTCATGGTTTCCTGCACACATACATCTCTGGAAATGCAGGAGCAGAGACTTGGATGAGATCTGGGGATGACAGTGATGGCAGGAAGGGCCATCCTCCTCTTTGTGCTTTCAGAAATGCTGTCCAAGTCCCAGGCTGGGCTCACAGCAGTGGGGCTGAAGGGAAACACAGCTCTGGGTGACAGACTCAGCTGCAGCTTTCCTGGGCTCCCCCCTGCACACCAGGCTGGGCCCTCAGCTCCCCATTCCTGTTCTCTGTGCAGGGAGAAACAGCTGAGCAGGACAAAGCCTGCTCCTGGGTCTCCTGAGTTACTCCAGCACACAACACAGCTGCAGCCAAAGGGAGCCTGGCCAAGCTGCCAGGGGCAGGATGCTGCTCCAGCAGCTGAGTGCAGGCCCACGCAGAGCTGTGTCTGCAGATGCCCACAGGAGGAGGGCACCAGCGGGGCACCCCTTGCACGAGACATACACAAAATAATGAGAAAGCCATTTGGCTTCCCCTTTGTGGCCATGTGTGTTTTGGATTGTAATTGGGTCCTAGTAGTCAGTTTTATAAACGCCCCTCACCCATTTTGTATTGTTACAGCATATTTTATCACCAATGGGCTGTTTCTTTCCCCCCTGTGGTTTTGCCCCAGTTGTCCATCTCCCCAAAGACCTGCCCTTTTGTTCCCTGTTCCTCCTCCCACTGAATGTCAATCCCTTCCCATGCCTGTCCCTTTCTCTAGAAACTTCCCTATGAATTTTGTATCCTTCGAGGCCCCATTGGTTTCTTTCAATGATTCTCCTCCTCTGTAATCCTCTATTGGTTTAGACATTGTATTTCCCACTTGTGTTCCACCCCCAGTTTCTCCCAGTTGGCTGAAGAGTGTATCCTCCCTTGGGACCTGCACCGTTTATAAACTGATGTATGCCTTTGTTGAGTGTCTTTCTGTCCCTGACCCTCTGGGGAATAAACACCTTTGGAAAACATACAGAAGACCTCTCCCTGTTCCTTATCCCTGCCCTGGACACAGTCCACCCGTGCCTAGAGCAGCTGTGCCCTACAGCCACACCCCGGATTCCACAGCTATCTGGGGCTGTCAGGAGCCAGTCGGGCCCAAGAAATCTGGCACCACAGCACCCCTTCCCATTCCAAAGGGGCCAAAGGCATGAATACTGCTGAAGCTCCAGGACATCCAGGCAGGACTGAGAAGCTAGCATGGGGGGATGCTGCAGCCTCTTCTCCATGCTCTTTCAGCCCTGCTCCTCTCTGGTCCCCTCACTGCCCCACAAAGCTCCTGCAGAGAAGCAAAGCTGGAGGAGGGAGGGACCAGCACAGAGGCTGTGCAATTTCTGGTAAAGGAGCTTCAAGCCCAAGCAAGGAATATGTAAACACTGCTTAGTGCTGGCAGCAGGGAGGCAGGGACAAGGAAGAAAGTGATCTTCAGAAGAGCCAGCAGCACCCAACTCCAGTACCAGCACAGCCAGAGAGCTGAGCACTTCTGCCTCTGGCAAGTGGCACCTGCCAGCCAAGGCCATGGGGGAGTCTATTAGGTGAGTACTTGCTTGACCTCTCTGCCCCCAGCAGCAATTGCTTACAGCCCTATCTCTCAGGGCTGGCTTTGGGGTTTCCCCCCGACTTTTTTCCCTCTCTTTTCCCCCTTGTTTCTTTTAATCCTCTCCTGGGCTGCCTGACACAGGCAATGGCTTGTGCTACTCACCTTGCGGGGCACGACCACGGGCACCCCGGGCAGAGGCTTTGTGCTGGAGTCTTGCACCACGTAGGTGAATTTCATAACCCCGTTGTTCCGCAGGGTGATCCCTGCTTTGAGGACTTTGTTAAACACCTGCAGAGAGGAGGATAGAAGTCACAGATACAGGCCTGATGCTGTGCAATCTCCTTCCTCTTTAATGGCGTTGAAAGCACACAGCCACAATGAAACCACACAAGTACAGAGAGGTGGTCAAGGCCAATAATAAATGAACCAGAGGACCAGGTCCTCTGCACTCTGAGGGGTCACCAACAGCCAGGAGAAAGAGAGGAGGTGGCACTGAGATGTGTGAGACGAAGCCAAAAGGTTATGAAGTTCAAGAATGAAAGTTGTTGGTTCTACATGTTGTTGTTTGTGGGTTGGATTTGTTCAGGTTGCTTTGTTGGTGTTGCTGTGAGCTGGCAGAGGGACAGGGTTGAAGACCTGGCCAAAAGGAAGGAGGATGAGAGGGGAGGGGACAGAAAAGTTGGCAGTCAGAGAGAATGGAAGCTCCTGAGTACCTCTCCAAGGGGAAAGGGGACAGGGACTGTCCCAGCCAGGTACAAAGGGGACAGAAACATTGCCTTTTTGTTGGAGGCTGTGTTTGCTCATCTCTGGGGGCAGGGAGACACACACCTGGCTCAGCTGGAGTATTACTAATGAACAGTTCTGTTCTGCTTTGACAACTCTGTCCCCATTTAACTGTATCTAAAAGTTAGTGCATTTCTGAGAGGCATTCCAGAAGAAAAGGCACCTGCACACAAATATTGGCAAGAAACATACAGCTGACAAGAGAGACACACAGGACAACACAGGCAGTGCCAGCAACTGGAAGTATCTGTGGCCTTTAAACTGAAAAGAAGGAAAGTGGGGATTATTCTGGGATATTGCTTTCAGCCACTGAAGTGACTGAAAGCCCAACTTCTTCCCTGGATTCTTTTGTGGATCAAGCAAGAGCATTTGACAAAAGCATCTCCTTGGAGCTCAAGCTTTAGGAGCGGATCAGTGGAGGGATATCTCAGGGACATGTCCCTCCAGACATCTTCACTGGGACCCTTGTGTTCCCCAGGAGGCAGGGTTAGGTGCATGAAGAGGACAGTGCCATGTCCCTGGGCCGGGGGGAAGGGAGGGCAGGGGTGGAGATGGCCACTTTAAACCAGCCTGGATGCTGGACATATCTCTCACAGGTTGTATTCTAAGCCCCAGAGCCAGCAAAGCAGCTGAGAAGGGAGGGAGAGAGCCTGGGATGGAGGTGGCCATGATGCCAGGAGAAGCCTGTGGTACCTGCAGCCCCCAGTCAATCTCCTCCACGTCCAGTTGGTAGCTGGGGCACGAGGCCTGCCCGCTCAGCACCACCTTGTAGCTGGGGCCTCCCTCCACGCGGCACAGCGCCGTGGCACGGGCGATGATGTTGGCGTGGCCAAAGAAGGTGAAGGTGACCTTCTGGCTCTTTCCTGGCTGCAGCGTTCCCCACAGCGGCATGATATCAAAAACCTGGAGGGAGGGGAGGAGAGATCAGCATGTTGAGAGTGGAAATGGATGCAGAAGAGCAGCTGTGTCTTGAAATAGAGTCATAGCTGCAGGGGCCTATTCCCCAAACACAGCCAGAATCATCCTAATCTCATCCTGTGTCCATGCCACTGACTAGTGGGAAAATCTTCTCCCATAATCACTTCTCCATGAGTATACTCTACATTAAAGTCAACTGGAATGTTTCCTGGCAGCAAGAAATTCTCTCTGCTGCAGAAGTTGTCTTTGGAAACACTTCTCACTATCTCCAGAAAAACAGGAGACGTGTGTTGTAGTTCGGTTTTTTTTGGGGGGGGGCACCCCGGGGAGTCCCCAGAGGGCCCCCTAGGCTGTGAGTTGGCTGGCAGCAGCAGGCAGGCAAGGAGACTCCACACAGCTTCTGAGGGAGTTTATTGGGGGTCCCATCCCTGGGAACAGCATGGTTACTGAGGGAGAAGGGGGGAAGGGGGAGGGGGAAGGAGGGGGAGCCTAGGCGAGGGAAGGGACAAGAGGGGAGGAAGGCTAAGAGAGGGGAAAAGGCGAAGAGAGCGGCTGGTCTTGCTGGCACGGTTTAAGAGGGAGATTGAAAGTGGGCGCGGAATCAGACTCATGCCAATGGGATTACAGATACAGGATGGCTCAGGGCAGGACCACAGGCTTGGGATATACCATACATTTTGGAGGGAGCATACCATTTAATTAAAATGCAATACTACACCTCACCCTTTTTTACGTTAGAAAGATAAAGAGAAATATGATAATTAACAGTTTAAAAAATGAAACAGTAGTTATACAGTTTTGTAACATTAAAATAAATACAATAGCAGTGAGAATTAAGTTTTAAACAGCCCATTTGATTTGATGTTTGCTTTGCTGCTTTTAGGCAGCAACGATATAATGAGCATTTAATTGTAATAAACAGGTTATGTGGGTCCATATTGCAGATCTTAAGCGAATTTAAAGCATGAGCAAGTGCTTCCTTTGGCACTAAGCTCATATGAGAATTTTGGGATTGGCCTTTTCAACATGATTGGCCCAATGGTGTCTAACCTTTCCCAACTGGCTTTTCGGACCACCGCAGCCCCCACTTTAGGCTGAGGCGCCGGCTTTGCTCCCCCTCTCAGGGCTTTCACCTTCCAACCGGTTTAACCCAGAAGACGCCCGGTTTTAGGTCATTAAAAGAAAAACAAAAAGAAAAAAAATTTGGCTTCAGCTATAACCTATACTCAGGGAGCATTCCCCACGAAAACCATCAAAATACTTTCCTAGACACCATTTTAGGTTATCAGTCAGCCTCAGAACCTACTGAGGACAGCACAAACCCAACAGCGATTTTGATTCAGCAGTCTAATACTGTCTGAACCCTCGCTATTAAAGAAACAATCAAAAACTGCTTCTCTTTGGATCTACCCTTGTGACCTGACAGGGCCCTGCTTTGTAAAACTGAAAACAGGACAATCGGCAATACGAACACACACAAACTAGAAAAGCTTAATTGTAAAAACTACTTCATGGGGACAGGAAGGAAATGGAGAGGACAGGTATTGGATAAGAATGATAAAAGGGTTAGAGGGTTTTAGGATAAAAGTTCTAGCTGGCGTGCTCTTGTCAGCTAGAACAAGTGGATAGGGATTGGGAACTGGAGAGGTTACAGGAACCCAGGGACTCTGTGAAAGAAAAACCTTTTTGGGGTACCCTGAAAGGTAGTTTGCTTCCAGTGATCTACCCAAAGTAAGGAAAAAAGGGGTATGGATTGCAGAGAAGGATATTATCCTGCTCTTGGAGTAACAGGGGAAGGAGATCATAAAGTAGAATTTTCAATTCAGTGAAATGCTGAGGCTTAGCCATGTGGCTGCAGTGCCGGATTTGGAAGGACAGAGTGGATTCCCGAGGGTTTGTTAAGGGGAGGGCAGGTTAGGGATGGAATTAGGGAGAAGGAGCAGTGAGGGGAGAGAAAGACCAAGGAAGGAGGTCACAGAACTGAGGAAAACAGTTTTGGAAAGGTGTGGAGCTCGGACAAAGCTGATAACTGCATTTTGATGGTCTGGTGGCTCCCCCGCAGAAACTGCTGGGCTTGGGTTCTTTCTTTTGCCGCTGCTGTGGTCCAGGGCATCGGCTGCTGGGGCTCGGCCATCCGCACGGCCCCGCTCTGCGGCCCCCCGGCCCCTCTGGGCAGGGAGTGGGGGCTCGACATGGAGGTGGGAGCCCTTGGAGATGGGGGAAGGCTCATCTGACTTCTGAGGCCTTTCTCCATCTCTCTGACTTACATGCTGTTCTCTCAAGCTGCTACAGCCAAAGTTCCTACAAAAATGTCCTGTCAACCACCTGATGAGGTAAATGGCAGCAATGCCCTCCACAGGTGCTGCACAGGGAGCATCCTGGGGCAGCCCTACAAAAGGTCCCACATGGCCTCTCCAGTAACCACTTGCTTCAGCAGAGCTTTGTGATGGACTTGGAGGGATGTGAGGCCCCCCTGTGAGCAATGCTGAGGGCCACCAGTGGCAGTGGGGCTACAGAACTGCTTCCCACATTGGAAACATGGATGTGAGACAAATTCCCACTTACCTGAGGCATTGTCACGTTGGGGTGCTCCGTCTCGGAGAATTGACTCAATCCCCTCATCCTCACCGGGCTCCGAGACTCCCCAGGAGTGGATGACAGCACCTGGAAAACAAGCACCACGGGCTGCAGTGAGCTGGCTGGTCTGAGCAAGATCACTCTGCTGCAGGCTCCACCACCTCACCACACCAGGAGCAGCTGAAGAGGGACCTGGGCACAAATCAAATGTGAAAATGTCCAGGCCATTAGTTGAGTGTGGGTCCAAGCCCACCCACAGATGAGACCTGGGCTCCATCTGCACTTCCTACATCCGACTTGTGTGAGGGAACTGGGTGCTCCCAGCTCTCAGGCAGGAAGGGTTGCAACTACATAATCTCTGAAAGTCCCTTCCAAGCCAAACCATTCCAGGATTCCAGGATGCCACTTGAATTTCCCTGATTTACTTGTGTATACATGGGAACAAACAGGAAATAAAGATGAAATGTTTGAAAACATTCAGCCACACTGTTCATTGCATCTATAGGGCTTTGTTTCTCCTGATTCAGAAAAACTGTGCAGTGTAGAAACAACTGGTATTTGTGTGTCAGCAGGTATAACCCTTCTCCTTAAACTTAATGCCCATACTGGGTTTTTGAAAAACTCTTCTGCTTCCTTACATCTCTTTTTTTATTGCCGCATGAGCAGCCTCTGTTCCCCCTGATGCAGAACAAGGGGCCACTTCCCATTCCAAAGTACTGATGTTCACCAGGCAAGTTGGCAGATCAAAGGCCTTTTTCCTTGTTTGGAGGAAGAGACAGTGACTTTGCAAAGTCTTGCTTTATAGAAGACAGCCCTGGAGCTGTCACTGCAATGCCAGCTTTGGGTGAAGGCAGAGATGTGAGTGCTCTGGCTGGGTGGGCAAGGGGGTCCGTGGAGATCCGGACTCTTCATGGATTGACACACATCGGAAGCTGCAAGCCTTCTCATCATGATGCAGATAAAGACCTCGTGTTATATTGTAAAGAAAATAAGCCAAAAAATCCCAAACTCAGCACAGGTCTGTAGGGTCTGAATGAGCTTCTGTGAGCAAAACTTTCCTATTTCTACCTCCCCAGACTCCCCATGTCCAGCTGGCACTTTCAGGGCACAGGACAGAAGGGCAGCAAAAAGGGAGGTTGGCATGAGTATGACTTTTTGGTGGCAACTTGAGAAGGCAAAGCAAGTGGTAGGTGCACAAGAAAATCCACCTCTTTTTCCAAGGAATCCTCTGCATCTGCTGGCTCCTGGTCAGAGTCCTCCTGAGCAGAATCCTGCATTGTTTCTGGGGTTTCAGTTGGCTCATCCACACTTTCAGTCTTGGAGTATCTCCGTGGAAACACTCCCTTCTTCTTTGATGACTGGGGTTTGAATTTAGGTGGTGGAGAGATGAACCTGGAAAAGAACATAACTATGGTGGTGGACCTGCAGTGGGAGAGAGAGGTGCCTGCAAGAGCAGCTCCTCACGGCCATGCAGCCCCTGGCTGGGTGCTGGTGTGGTGAGCTCAGGAACAGCCACTCCAAAACCAGGCTGGAGCAGGTCCATGCTCCCAGCAGCACAGGGATGATGCTCTTACCTTATGGTGTTCGCCAGGCTGTCCGCCAGGAATGACCAGCGGTATTCCACGGCCAGTGGGCTGCAGTTGGTCATCTCCATATGCAGCACTTGTTCAGTGTCGTTTATGATGCAGCCAAAGTCCACGGCCTTGGCCTGGAGATGGAGATTGGGGAAGTGGACTTCTCCCCGAACGGTGATCTTCTCCTCACGAGGATGCTTCATGAAGCGCACCCTGAGAACCCTCTTGACCACCCGGCTGTGCAGATTCTTCTCATAAGCTGGGTTAAACTGGATGCAGAGATGAAGTTCCTCCCCTACATCCAGTGTTATGGGCTGCAAGGACATGAACAATAATTAATCACCTGTGGATGACGTCCCAAGGTCTTGACAGCAGGAAACAGTAAACGTTCAGTGTGACCCAGCATGGGCTTCTCAGTTCATGGTTCATTGCTGTACAGCTGGGGTCTGACTGCAGGCACCACAGTCCAGCCCAGGATTCCCTCAGGCTCCTGTTCCTGTGCTCAGCAGCAATACAAGGGGATGGCTGCTGGAGAGCTGGCATGCTTTCCAGGAGACACCTTTACTGCATGGCTTGCCTTGATCTGCTTTCCTGCTCCCCTCTCCTCATGTTTTACAGCCAGCATGGATGTTACCAATTCAGATAAGATTTTGATTCCTTCAGCAGCTCTACGGATTCAGCTCAGGCCAATCCACTGCTGACACCACAGAATAAACTTCTCAACTCCAGGACCTCCCAATAGAAGTGCACCACCACATCCCTCCTCCTCAAACCCCACTGAACAAGCCCACAGAGGCGCACCTTGGAATCTGCAGGGAGAGGCTGCCAGTCCACATTGCAGATCAGGAATGGCTGCTCCAAGTCCAGCACAATGCTGACTGGCAGAGGGCTGGTGTTTTTTAAAGAAAAAGGCTTGTAGTGCTGTGTCAGGACATCACTGGGCTCCTACAGAAACAGGAGACAAGGAAAAACAATCTCAAGTGCCATAGACCTCCTTCCCCTTCCAATGCATTTCACATTTTACAACGCCAGAAATGCATCTATTTCTATTTACTTCCAGCCAATTTAAGAGTTACATCTTTAAATGCCAGGATGCAATCTGGAGACTTACCTTTACCACACAGAAAGTGATTGCTCTGGAAGACATTTGCAGAACAGGGCAAATGAAGTTGCAGGTGACATCCACTTGCATTATCTGTTTCTTTGTTATCTCTTTCCCCACCAAAGCCTGACACAGCAGCCGCTCCTTCACCTCCTGCATACAAGATTCACTTGTCTCCCAGTGTGTGCTGGCAGACCCAGCACCCCACACTGGCTTGCCACCCACCCATGGGCCCTATTCCTGTCACTTGTTATTAGGGACTCTAATTAGTCTCTGCTCTCCTCAATAGCTCTTTTTTCTTTCTGAGCTCCCACCTATTTGTTCTAAATATCTGTGCCCAGGGTCCCGCAGCCAGGGAATGCACACCAGACTTAGCTGGCAGCTTCTCTGCAGAGTTCCATTTCCCCTGGAAAGGAAAGTCCAGGTAGGAGAACGCTCCAGACTCTGCTAAAATCTCCCCTTCTGAGTTGCTCTCCAGGGGTGCTGCAAAACCTGGCTGTCCCTGGGCTGGCTGAGAGACTGGGGCAAGCAGTAATAGATAAGTTGACCAAAGTCAGTTTGCCAATTCTCATGATCCCTGGGAACAGTTCCTGCCTGGATGGACATCACAGTGATCATCAGAGCTGGCACACTGTGTTTTCCCCCTCCAGGACTCATAGCTAGACCAGCCCTGTGCCCATGTTTGTCTTCAGAGGAAAAGCAATGCTGCTCCCAGACACTCCTGCCATTCACAGGGCTTTTGTTTTACTCCCTGCTTCCCTCAGAAAAACCACTTGACAGTAGTTTAATTTGCTTCCTGCCTGGGCTTCTAGTCTAAGCGCAACTTCTTTGCTCTGCTCTTCCTTTCTGCCTCAGCACATGACACAGGTAAGCCCTGTTTGCCCAAAGGAGCAGTACCTCCTTCAGCCTGTATTTTGGGATCAGCAAGTTGGGTTTATGGTAGCTAGGGAAACACAAAAGAGCCTTAGCAACTGACGGTGGCCAGCAAGGAAAGCAACTGAAAAGAATGGCCTTAAAACAGTTTCTTGAAGGCACTTGCTCCTTTTGCCAGGCAAATGTCAAGGGGCTGCAGAAGAAGCCGCAGTGGAGGGGATCGCAGGGGAAGGCTCAGCCCTTGGCAGGGGCCTCACCTGGGCAGTGCTGGAGCAGCCTTCCAGCACCATGTCCGCACTCTGGCCCGGCATCAGGTCCACCTGCGGCGGCCACAGCCTGAACACGGGGCTGCCAGGTCTGGGCATCGGGGAAGCACCTTTGCTTTTGGTGCCACCGAGGGCAGGGGCGCGATCACGGCGCCAGCGCGTGCGGAAACCTTCTGTGTTCCAGTACAGCCGATGCATGCGTCGTCCTCTGTTTGTCACTTTGAAATGGAAATAGCAGGGAGTAAAGCTGGAAGAGAAGCAGAGATGGAAAATGTCACAGGAGCTGTTATTTCCCTGGCATCACTCAGCTTCAGCTTCACCCTGATGCCATTCCCTGACTGCACACTCTGCAATAAAACCTCTACCCAAAAGGCTGCCCAGGCTCAAAGCTTCAGCCCTGCCAGGTCTTCCAGCTTTTCCATTTCTGTGGCTTTCCAGGATACCTAGCAACTCTCGGATGACATATTTCTAAAGGAATTCCTGTGGCTTCAGAGCTGGGACCTTGAGTACTGAAGATCTAGCCTGAAGGACTATGGAAAAATTGTTCCTTGCTGAACGCACAGGAGATGTGAAAGTTTCTAGAGCCTCCTACCTGAAGTGGGACTTCAAGTCCAGCTTCGGAGTGAGAGGTTTGTCCGTGACAATTGTGGTGCCAATGCCCACAGCCTGGAGAGAGATGATGGTCGTATAGCTGTTCTCAATGAACACCTTCACCTTCTCCCGGAATTTCACTGTGTCATTCAGGTTTGCTATGACAGTCACGGATATGTCACGTTTAGGGGGGACCACTCCATGACTGGGCTCAATCCTCCAGCAGGAGTCTTTCCCAGGCTGGAAGACAAGCCAAACACAAACTTAGATGGAAGCCATGGATCCCGCTCTGCTGTGAGGTGCAGGAAACAGGAAGGCTAAAGAGGTGAGTATAAAAACCATACATGTTTAATTTCCCTAAATGTAAGCTATGGTGTCCAGCACAGCAACTCCCCAAGAGCTTATACAACCTGTATTTTACCTTCCTTTAACACACTCAGGTCATTAGCCCCATTTTGCTCAACCCAAGGGATGCTCCTCCTCAGGAGGAGGCAATTCCCCCTGCCGGCTCTCTTTGGAGTGCTTGCCAAGGGAAGCTATTCACTCTCTGCTGGCTTCCCGACAGCAGAGCTGGGTCTGCACAAAGGCTCACGGCTGGAAGAAGGCAGGACTGCTCAAATCCCAGCCCAGCAGCCACACAGCTGGAGGGCGCTGCTGAAACCTTGAAGAATAACTGCAAACCAGCTGAGCAAAAACCCAAAGTCTCCTTTCCCAAGGGGCCATCAATGCTTCTCAATACCCCCTAAAGGACTGAAGCCCTCACTCCCCATGATCATCAGCTGTAGAGAGGTGCCCCAGTGCCCTCTGCTTTGGAAAAGACACCTTCAAATGCTTAGAGCAGAGCAGGAAAGCAGGAAGCAGGAAGAAAACTGGACAACAATGTGCTCTGTGGACATGGCCCGCTCTTCCCAAGAACTCTTGTCATCTGATTTCTCATGGACTTCACAGACTGGGCAAGAGAGCTGGAAGCTGTCCCAAGGAGGGAGGAAAGGCCTTGCACAGCACAGCTGTACAGACACAGCTCTGCAGGTGCAGCCCTGGCAGGAGCATGTGAAACCCAACCTTTACACACCATGACCACCCAGCCAAGGTGCATTGCTCCCTGCAGAGGTGGAAAGCAGAACTCCATTGTGGAGTCAGGAAAAGCTGCCCTGGCAATCCTCCACTTTGGTGTAATGTTTACCCCCTAAACAGCTGGAGAAGCAGCAAGAGGAAAATTCACACCCCTCCTCTTCAGCTCAAGAGGCTGAGCCTGGACTCTCACACACCACCTGATGATTTATCCACAGACACAAACAAGTCGACAGTGTCAGGGTTGGCTTTAACCAGCTCCAGAAGTTGAACCCACCAAAAATACAGAAGATCAAATCTCTTTTCAAAGCTTTTTTCAAGCCTTTCACAGATGCCTCCTCCAGCAGGGAGCACATCCCACTCAGCCCCAAGCCACGTACCCTGGAGCTGCAGCTCCAGCCCTGTGGCTTGCCCCCTCTGTAACCTCCATGAATGAAACAACCTTCCTCTGCAGGTGGTCTCCAGAGACATTCTGCAATGCTACAGAGACCACAGGCTCTGGGGCTGCACAACCCTCACAGGTGCCTCTGTTTGCAACAGCACTACTGAGTCGTGAAACTTGCCTTCCCATGAGCAGTTGGAGGGCAGAGCTCACACCCTGGTTTCTGCCATTAACACAAGTTTGGCACACAGCAAATGCAGATGGAATGGGGAGTCCATGGGGAAATCCATGCCCTCGTGGGAGCAAAGGCCCACACGCTCCTCTTGATCTCAGATCTCCAAAAACATGACTTGCACAGCTAAGTATCTTCCACAAAATAAAGAGAGAACTTGCAAACATGACCCAGACTCATTTCTGCTCCAGCCTCTCTGCAAACTATTTCACAGAGGCGTGCCTGAGATCCTGGCTCCTCTTGCTTGCACCTGGATGGAATATCTTGCTTCCACTCCCACAGAACAATACAGAAACATTGCACACAAAAAACAGGTCAAGGGCTGCTAGTAACCAGCACTTTTCCCTGGAAAACAGCCCCACAGACACTTACCATCTCCACCCGGAAGGTTGCAGGAAGGTGACACTGATTGGCGAGGTGCAAAGTTTGGAAACAATCTTCTAAGACTGGGATAGAGCCGAAGTTTATCTCCCTCGGATGGACATAGACAACAGGTCCCTGGCCAATGCACTCTAATTGGATTTTCTGTTCCAGGAAGAAGGAAAGATCAAAAAAAAGACGCAACAAATGCAGTTCAAAGAACATAGCCAGCTCTAAGAGCATTCCTGGACTGGGGATAATGATGGCTGTTTGAAGTTGTCAGTGATGCAGACTGAAACAGAAGGCCTGGAGCAAGTGTGGAGTCTGCAGTGACCCCACCTGAAAGCCACAAGCTCCCATTATCAGAGGACAAACAATTGCTGTTTGCCAGCTGCCTTCTTCACACCTCTTCCACATGGCTATTTCCTTTACCCCCTGCCTGCTTCATTCACTGCTCCATCTTGGCCCAAGCCACCTCCCCAACTTTTGCTGCTGCACAGCCATCCTTGAACACTCAGTTCTTGAAAATTCAAAAAGCTACACTGGTGAAACCAGCTCGAGTCAGAAGCAAAGCAGGCTCTTCAGAGTTGAGATGAGGCAAGTTAGCTGCCTTCAATTTGTACTTATGTCTAATCTTCGTATCTATGAGTAAGTAATTGTATCATTCAAGCAGTATTTTTTCCTTAAAAAAACGTCTGAACTGACTTAATAGTAGTCTGAAACTCAAAAGGATTGTTCTTGCAGAGCTGGCACAGACAGTGGGACAAGGAACACGGATCCCTTTGCTAAACTACCTGCCCACACCAGTGGAAACCGGGACAATTGATTCCATCTTGTTGGATTTCACTGGTCCTGAATACCCCAACTCTTACACAGGACTTGAATGCATAAAACTCACAACACCAATGAGATTCACTGGAGGGCTTGGAGTATGATTTAACTACAGAAGAAACCAGCCTCCATGATGTAAAACCTTCAGTGATGTCTGACTTGAGGGAAAGGCATTGACAGCTGCCAGAATTACCTTCAGTCAGAAGGAGCAGCATCCAGAAATGCACATCCCTTTGGGACATACATGACTGTGCAAACAAGAGCCAGAAACTATGTACCATGGCTGCTACCTCAAGAGTAAGGAACTGAATCCCTTCATGATGACAGATCTTTTATTCCTCTGGGAGAAGAGAGGCCCAGGGGCTGCAGCCTGGCTGATGCTGCCCAAGGCTCCCTGGAAGAAGCAGCTGGAGGGAGCAGCTGTGCCTCAGCAGCTGGCTGTGCTTCTAGGTGACAGTGGGGCAGAAGCAGCAGAGGCAGGGCAGAGCCCTTTGGAGATGGGCAGAAGAGCATCTGGAGGATGCCTGAGCCAGCTTTAGTTATTGTGTGACAATGGGATAGATCTCACTGAGGAAAAGGCTTATAAAAACACACAAACCCTTCATCTACAGTATTCTTAAAAGGGACAAGAACAGCCCAGCTCAGCAGCATTACAGTCAATGCAGCACACAGGAACGAGAATAAAAGCAGACAGCAACTTTGTCCTCAGTGTTACTGCTACACACATCCTGCAGCACCCCCACACATCCTGCAGCACTGCTGGCTTTGCTGGGGTGCTCATGTCACAAACCACACTGTGGAGGGATGAAGAGCAGCCGTGCCTGGCAGACTGAGCCTGTATTTTGTAGTCACTCTTGGTGTTACGATATATGCCTCTTTTAGGAACTCTTTTAGAATCTTCTTTAGAATCCTTAGAATCTTCTTTAGAATCTTCAGAGTCCTCTTTTAGGAGGCTTTAGTTCAGGAATTGTTTTCCTTATCCATTTCCAAACTTGGTGGAAAAAACAAGCAAAGTCTGTGCTCCAGATGCAAGTTGTGTGGACATACATATCGTTTTGGCTGGGCTTTTGTGGAGGAGATATGATGGGTATTTCTCAGGTCTGAGGGACCTGGCTTTCAGAGAAGCCTCAGTCCAGCTCTGCACAAAACATTCCTTCAGTGTTTGCTTTAGCAAACAGTACTTGCTTTAGCAGGATTCAGGGATGTCCCTGTGTGATGCTGAACAGTTGTAATGAAGCAGCACTTGTGTTCATCTGAAAACACGGCAGAGTATGAGACCCAGGGACTGGTCTGGCTTTCAGACTGGGGTTGTTATCCCATCTCCCAGATTTGTAACTATATGCTGGCTCAGGCACTGACATTGCCACCTTTGAGGCTTCCACTCTTCCTCTTTCCTAGGCATAAACTGCTGCTTGTGCCATCAATCCCTTCTGTCCTTGTCCACACCAGCCATACCGCACAAGTTCCTGGAAGAATCCCTGTGCAGTTTACACCCCACTGGGATGAATTGCTCAAGGCACACATCTCCCCTTGCTCTCACCAGTGGGCATCCTGCTCTCCCAAACACAGCCAGCTCAGCAGTGATGCTGCACTCTCCCAGCGACTGGGCCTCGAATGCAATTGGGATCTCCACCGAGCTGTGAGCCTCGATAATCCCAGGCGGTGCAGGGCTGGAGCACCATGCAGCAGCCTCCTCCTTGTGTTCCTGGAAGGGACAGAATCAAAAGCAACTTCAGAACTGAGGAACTTTAAACTCCTTAACGTGTACCACAAGAGCAACTCCCACATGCTTGTAAAAATTCTCAGGAGAAAGCAAAAAGGCAAAATCAAGATGCAAGCTGTAGGTGCTGAGCATCCCCAGGGGGTCCAAAAGTTGCTGCATCCACAGACACCCACTTCGGTGCTGACAGCCTCCTTGCATCAGATTTTCACTGCCCTCTAAGCTCTCCCACTTGAAAACAAGTCCAGGACTAGAATCTTCCTCAAGATGTTAAACTGCTTCCTGAAGGTTGTATTTAGGTTCCTGTTCTCAGAAAACCTTGAGCTTTGAAGAGAAACCAGCAAGGTCTTATCCAAACCCTTTTATTCCCCTAATAACCCCCTCAGTAACATTTGAGGGGAGGAGATGGATGCAAGGCCAAACCTGAGGGAGAAGACAGTAGCAGCCAGGAAAGTCGCTGTCATTCACAAGGGTCAGCTTCTCATCATAGCAGGTCTTGAAAAAGCAGTACCCCAACTTCACCACAGGGTTGAGCACTCGCAGTGGAGGAACGACGCATCTGGGCAAAGAAATGAAAGGGAATTAGAGATATTGAGGGCATGGAGAACTTCTGTCCTCCAAGAGCATGCAATGGAGCGTAAGACATTTGTCAAATATAATACACTGGAGTAGTAGAGTAGTCCTACAGTAGTCCAGAGCTGTCTTGGCAGTTTTGCCCCTTCTTTGCCCAAGGACACCTGCAAAGACTCCTGTAGCAGTCCCAGTGTTCCATGAGCTCCAGGGGAGCCTTTCCAATGAGGACCAGTGCCCACCCACACTCAAGGAACACAAGACTCGGTGTATCAGTGAAAATTACTCCCTTTTCTGCTACAGCACTGTTGTCCTGCCTGAAAACTGGATCATCTCTTCCAGCAGTGGAGGGCACAAGGCCCGCAGTGCAGGTGATCAACTTCTTCCAGTTCCTACAGCTCCCTCAATTCTTCACACTGACTGTCCCCATTTGCACTGGCTTGACAAAACGGCAGCCCAGGCACTGCCTGGATGGCTCTGCCTGGGAGAGAGAACAGCACCAGGAACTGCATCCCTCTTGGCATCAAACTGACACCCACAGCAGCACAGCAGGATGGAATTCTGCTGCACCAAGAATGACTTTTGGTCTCAACTCTGAGAACATTACTCAAAAGAGCCAGAGGGAAGCAGCAAAACCTGAGCTGACCTGCCACATCAAGGACTACAGTCCTCTTTGTAAGAGCTTTTGCTCTCCCCACTCCTGCCTGGAGCCTCTTCCCCACTGCACTGCTGAAGTGAACCAGGCCCCAGCTCTCAGCAGGTTGCTCACTGTGTTCCAAACCAATGATGCAGGGGGGTCACAAGCCACCACAAGTTCACCACTTGCAGGAAGAAGGACAGGCAGCCCTTTGGAAATTTGTTCCAGCTCAAGCACCAAACCCCAGGCCAACAATTCATGTTATTCCTGCTCCCTTTAGAAAAAGGCCTAGGGCCATGCCTGGCTGCGAGCAGGGAGCGTCTCACTATGGGCTGCTGTCCTAGCACAGTTCTCATGTCTAGATGGGCACATCCAGCTCATTAAGCAACACTTCTCCTTTGGAGCTGCAGCCAGGCAGTGTGCTGGATGCACAAGGAAAGACAAGCAGGTGCAGGAAAGGTGTTGGTACCTGGCTGTGAGGGGCACTGCCAACACCTTCTCGCCGACATCATCCACGTCCAGCACCAGCTGCAGGTTGTACTCTCCAACAGTGTTGGAACACAGGGTGACCTGGTAGAAGAGAAAAGAAGTGCAGCAAGGATTTGGTCACTCCCAAAATCTCATCACCCATGTGTGCTGGCCTCCAATTCTTGTTCCATGGTAGACAAAGGGAGGGTTTTGTTTTCATTCTTCTGCTGGTCCATAAGTAGAGCAACAGTCTTTGAGAGTAAAAAAAGCCCTCTGGCAATGTCAGATTTGCTAAGGGGACTAATTTTTCACCTGACTACAATAATATAAATGCAGGAGAAGTCTGTTTCCTTGAATGGAATGAGTCCAGCTTTACAGCAGGAAGCTGAGGGCAAAGTGTGGCCCAGCCCATGCCGGGCAGTTCATGGCTGCAGAGTATTTTCTGTCCCCACTGAAGATCCCTGCACTGAATACAACTCATCTGCTGCCCAGGAGATGAGACCAGGAAGAAAAGAAAACTGCTTTATACAATGATATCTCTCTCTCTAACAGCCACCTTCTGCCCTCATCCTTGCTCTGCCCACTTGCAATCAAATAAATCCTCTCAAAAACACAAGAATGGCTTCAGGACTTGACCATATGGTATGTGATCTCAGCGTATGATTTTGGAAACAAAACAGTGCTCCTTGAGGAACATCCCGAGTAAGCCAGCTAGCAGAGGCCTCACAGCAGTGCAGATCTCTCACTACCACAATGATCAAAGCTGGCCCCAGAGCTAAAGCCCTCCCACACTCCAGTGAAGCTTCAGCCCCATGGGCTGGACTCTTCCCATACCTTGATATCCTGGGATCCCAGGGCACGGACGGTCCCTCTGCAGGGCCTTATGTCAAATTCCCTTGGCCTCCTAAGACCTTGAGCTTCCTTCCTCCAAGACTGGCTACTGCATTTGCGTATCTGAGTAGAGCTGTCAACACTGGGCTCTCCCAAGCCATCTCCAGGAATGTAGAGTTGAAAAGATATGGGTGTCAGGGAGGTGTTAAACAGGCAACAGTTCAAGGTGCGAGGAAAACCTAAGAAAATGACACAAATATCCATTTAGGCATCAATATCTCATGATTCCTGGTGTGAATATCCTGGTAGGATAAAATCCTATGCTTGGATTTTACTTCTTTGTTATCTGAACTACAGCTCATTGCAGTGGATCTATGGCTTGGCTGGCCAGCTATGTGCAGAGGAGACATCTCCCAGCCTGCTTACCAAGAGTCATTTAGACCCAGATGGGGAGAAAAACCCAACTGCAGGCACAGCCCAGGGCTTCTCCATGCCCATCAACAGTGACTCCAGCAGGGAGGCAAGAGAAGCACAAAAAGGATGTCACAATCTCAAATGCCACTGGGGTAACCGCATGCAGACATCATTCAGCAGCACAGTTAAAAGAAACAAAGATAAAAGAGCTGCCCCCAGCTGAAGAAACCCTAGGAATGAAATCAGATTAAGCAGGATGAATCTGCTATTACAGAACCATATTCCTGCCTGGTGCCTTTCTTTATTGTGCCACTTACTAAAAGGGAAACAAGAAGTGGCCAAACAGTGATGCTGACTTTTTATTCCTTTGCTCCTGTTTGATCTCATGATGGCAAAAGGGTACCTGAGGCACCAGCAGCCCTGGAATTAACACCCTGAAGAGGCTGTGGTGGAGGAACACGGGTGATGAATGCTCTTAGGTTCAAGTGCTCCATTTCAGCAGCACTCCAACCTCTGAGGCTGTGGTGCCAGCCCAGGGCACACTCACCAAAGGAGACGTCACCGAAGTCGAGGGCGGACACATCGAAATGGAAAGTCGGGCCCATCACGTAGCCCCTGCGAGGACAAAGGCAGGGAGGCAGTGCCTTTGTTAAAGGGAATCACAAAGGGTTCAGGGGTCCTTAGGGAGAGGGTGGATAAAAGCTGCTGCCAGAGCCACCCTGGGTTTCAAATCAACCCAGCACCCTGTGCTCAGCACAGAACCCATGTGGACAGGAGGCAGCCAAAGCAAAATGGTCAGCAGCTGACAGATTAGCTGGGACAGGCCTTGGAGCTGAAGTCTTTTACTTCTCCTATCATCACTTTTCTTATTTTATCCCCACCTCTACTCTTTGCTGAGTGAGGATTGTACCCTTTGCCATGGCACCAGCCCATGGGATGGTGCCCAAGTCCTTGGGACAGTTCCTGCTGCACAGTTCCCTGACTCCCACATCAGCCCTTTCCTGGCTGTGCAAAGGAGGCACCAGAGCACTCTGTGCACAGGAGTTGGGAGCACAGCTTGTCCCCACAGCATGGATGGCAGAGGTGAGGTGAGGCTGCTGCTGCCCATCTGGCATGGATTATTAACAGAACTTTTTACAAACACTGCTGCTGGTGCAGAATCCCCCAGGCTGGCCCATCTCCAAAGCCCTGGAGGCTTTGCTGGATGTTCAGGTGGGACATCCCAGAGCAGCTACTGCCCAAAGCTGATCCATCCCACTGCCTGCCATGGCCCAAGGCAGAGGGAGATCCCTGCAGGGAGGAGTCACTCCAGCTCCTGGGGACCCACACAGGCCAGCAGGCACCCCCACACTAAAGGGATGCCAGAGCCAGAGCCAAGATTAAGACCTCAGGCAACACCTCTTTTCTCTGCTCCACCACAAAATAAGGTAGATGGGAGATGATTACCCAGAGACAGCTACAGATGTGCCCACCAAGCTCCCAAAGCCCTCCTCACCTGATAGTGAAGGTCACAGGCTCAGGGGATTCAGACACATCAAAGCAGAATTCTTCCTCAAACTGCCCCAGGATGGTGGGACAGAAGGAGACACTGATGGCCTGGAGTGTGGAGGGTGCCACGATGCCCTCCTGGGGCTGGAAGGTGAAGCAGGAGCCCATGGCTGTGCTTGGAGGGATGAGTTTGAAGGGAGCCTCAATAGGCCCATTGTTGAACAGGACCGCCTGCAGCAGCAGCAGAAAAGCAAAGTGGAAATACATGAGGAATCTTCCTTTCTTACACAAGTCTGAGTCACTTTCAAATTAAACTATTAACACCTGTAAGAGACAGAAGATGCCCTGTGCTGCTGCATGGTAGAAGCAAAAAAATACAACTTTGAAATACAACTTTGCATAGCTTTGGGTTTTTCATGCAAAGCACTGACAGCTTCACATAACCAGAGTCATTCTGGGGTTTTCCCACTGGCAGAGACGGTCCACTTAGACCTACAGCACAGAGGGGCTGCTCAGCATCACCAAGTTCATTCACACTGGCCCTAAGAGCAGCACTGGGCATCCCAGCATTACCAGTGACATCACCACAGTGATTTCAAATGTGTCCAACCCCACCATGGGCAGGGCACATTCAGCTTCCATTGCAGCCCAACCTGTTTGCAGCAGGAGTGGGAGAAACCAGAAGCAAAGATGTAGAAAGTTCCTTTGCTTCCTTCCCAGAAACACTTTGCCCTTTCTAGAGCCAGAGGCTGAAGTGTGCTGAGGGACTGGTCAGCAAGGGAAAGCACTGCCAAGTGCTGTGACCAGTGCTGAGGGTGGGTGGCTTTCCTCTGACTCCCATGAATATGCAGGAGGGACATGACTGAAAACTGTTTGCAATGGGCTTGAACTCAAATGCGGCCAGTTTGTTCCCGCTGCCTTTGGACAGCCTGAGCACAAAGGTGACTTGTGTCTGGGACTGGAACAAAAGCCTCTGAACATGCAGCTTTTTGACCCAGTGTTGGTTTCATGTGTCACGCGGTTTTGCAGGAAGCCTCCCAGCTGATCTCCAAAGAAGACTGCCCAAAAGAAGGGACTGGGGTTTCACAAACAACAGACACACCTTTCAGACCTCACCCAAAAGATCGAAATTCCAAGAAACCCCACAAAATGGACTAGTATCACAACTACCCAAATTGCCAGGAATTCCACAGGGCTCACTGCTACCCTAGGAGCCACCAGGATCCCAGCCCTGCTGCTCACCTCATATCTGTGGGTTACTCTGACAAAAACCTCCCCGATGTTCAGCTCCTCAAACTGGAAATGGAGCCGGGGCCCGAGGCCTTCCCCTGTGAGGAGCAGGGGCATCCTCTTCTCACGGCCTGGGGAGAGATTTCTATTTCAGTACAGTAATTCCTTCTGCTATCCTGCATTTTCCAGGCTGCCTTAGTGCTAGTCCCTGACTCTGAGCTGCATGATGTCCCAGGAGAAGATATGGACCCTTCTCTTCCCTCAGGAGATGCAGTACATCCATAGAGACCACCCTTTCTTCTACGTCTATGTTGAGAGTGGAACTTTAGGAAATGCCAGAAATTTTGTTCTTCCTCCTTCTGGGTGCAACCTCAGAGTGTTTTTCCCAAGGGAGGAGGAGCACACTAAATACAGGCAGCATCCAGAACAGCTGAGAGGGAAAAAAATCAAAAGAGAGGAGATGCCCTGGAAGCTGCAGGGACAGTGGGCATGTGCCAGCACTGCCCTGCTGACCACACACCCTTCCCAGCAATGACACAGGAGCCCAGTGACCTGGGGCAGTATTTGCACCTCGCCTTCACTGCACTGAGAGAGGCAGGGGAAGCAGCTGTACCTGAGATGTCACAGTAAACTGCTCGCTTATAGACCCGGGCTTCCTGGGGCGTGAAGAACACGCTGACTTCAGCCGAGCAATTCGGCCTGATCTCACCCTCCTAAAGCAGAAGGAAACAGCAAAACATTTCTCTTCAGACATCACATTTCTGGTTCTCAACCACAGTCCTGTAAGCCGTTATTTAGAGCATCAGTGACAAGCAAGGAGTGAGTAACACTCATCAATAACACTGACAACAGAGTTTGCAAGCTTTAGTCAGGCTCCTGCTGCCTGCCAGGAGCCCACAGGGCAGAAATGCTTTTTGCCACCAGATCTCTGACCTCACCAGAATCCCAATGACTTCTCTCTTGGCACACAAAGCCAGCTGAGGCAGGGATCAGTCATGTGACCTTACTCAGGGATGAGGAGGAAGAGAAGGAAGACAAGCAGGAAGGCAGGTTCTCAGCCAGCATTTACCTTCGGCTCAAGGGAGAAAACGTCATCATGGAACAGGATGCCATCTTCTCTGATCTTTGCCACCTCACTTTGGAAGCTGTGGGTCAGAAGAGCAAGGTGTTCTCGGCAAGTGATGTCCACTCCGCGCTCCTTCAGAAAATCATATAACTTCTCCTTTTGCTGCCGAAATATCCTGGGATACTGCCTGCAGGCAGAGGAAAGACAAACCACAAACCCAGCAGGTTGTTTAATAAGCCACATCTTTGCAGAGAGAAGTGGAAGTGCAGGAGCAGCTCTGCAGCAAAGGGCTGACCCTGAGCCCAAATGGATCAGAGAGTCAGTTGTTCACTCCACATTTGCAAGCTCAGGAGAGGTTTCCAAAGCCAGCAGCCCTCAAGAGAACCTTCTGGCTCAAAGCCTCTGCCACAGCTGAGGCAGAATCCACCAGCCACCTCAGGCAGCTTTTCCTGACACACAACTGTTTGGGGAGCCAGGTAGAGATGGGATGGTTTGCTTACCCTAAGCCATTCAACAGCACCAGTATCTCCTGAAGCCATATGTTAGTTTTACCCTTGGGCAAGGTATGTCACTGAAATGGATCTTTCAAACCTACCTCAGCTCCAGCTGATGCTCCTCTTCCTCAGTATCAACAGCCTTCCACTGGAAGCGGGCTGTGATATCGCTCTGGTTGTGGATGCGCACGGTTGCGCGGTTTGACATGCCGATGTACGTCTTCTCGAGGCTCACAGTATTCCTGCCCAGCCTGATGGGGACATCCACAGCTCTTCCATGAAGGCTTGTGTGGGTCTCTTCACCTGGAACAAGCAAAGGGGAGTCTTTGCTCAGCTCACTGGCTGATGGAAGCACAAGGAGCAGAGCAAACCACAGGCAGCAGAAGAAAGTGGCACAGCTTTTAGCTGAATGAGCAGTTCCATGGATCAGTACATGTATCACAAGCTGAGAGCTGCATGTGCCCAGCATGAGGATCTCCTGGACAACCTGCCAGCATTTCACCCTCTAGAACAGACCCCTAGCAAAGGCTCCCTCATTTCCAGAGCTTTCAAACCTTCATTATTCCCAGCCAGCTCCTGGGATTCATCTGGGCTCAGACTTCAAGCTCACCATTCCTGTTGCAGATGAGTTTTTCCCAGGCGAAATGCAAACAACAAATACCACACATGCTCTCTAGAAATGGCATTTACATTGAGCTCTACAAGGATCAAGATGACAAACTACATGACTACAAACTAGATGACTAGAAAATGAACACCATGAAAACTATCATCATCTCCCTCTTTAAACCCACGGCCACACCAGCCTTTCTGCTTAGAAAGGGCTCTGCTCTGAGGGATGCACAAGTGCCCCGTGCAGTGCCCAGCACTCACCTGTGTCGTAGTGCACGACAAGGGACCCGGAATGGTCCCCACTCTTCAGTGGCTGAAATTCCACTGTCACCTGCATGGCACCACCGACATCCAGAGTTCCCGTGGCCGGAATGACAGAGAAAGGGCTGCAACACAGAGATAGCAGGACTCTTGGTGGAGATTTGGGGATGTTAGCCCTTTTGCAGTCCAGTTCACCTCTGCTCACTTGTGCAAGCAAAGAGCAAACCAACCACACTCAGCAGAAGACAGAACAGACAGGGACAGAAACAGCTACTGACTCTAGAGTGAGGAGATCCAGTCCTCACAAGAGCCTGTGACCTCATCTCCCCCATACTCTCTGCAATTAGGCTCAACAGTCATTTACATCTGGCTTACTTTCATCAGGCATCAGCTCTCCTTACTGACAGGGCTGGGCAAAAGTATGGCCACGATTACACCAAGGACCAAGTACTCCTGACATAATTTAGAAACAGAGCTGACAAGTGAGCAAAGCTGCCAATTTTGTCACCAAGTCTCTCAAAGCACCATTCATCTGCACTTTTGGTAAATGCTGTGTTCAAGGAGACTGGTTTCAACTGAACTGGTTTCCTTGCAGATACGATGTCAAAAATGCATTACTCTCTCCAGTTCAGCCAACAGGAGAAACAGTGATTGTCTCCTGAGACTGACAGGAACAGCACAGGCTGCCCACAACACAGCTCACATGAGGCATCTGATGCAGGGACCACTGGAAAGCCTCGTGCCTGTGGCCTCCCAGAGAATGGCTCTGTTTGCTGACAGTGCTGAGTCAGCATTTCAGAAGCTGCTTGTGCTCAGGAGGGTGCAAGCCAGCTACCAACATGTTCCAGCACCCCCCAGGAAATCTGGGACAGAGAAAGCTCAAAGGCTGCATCCTGCTAAGAACACTGAAAGCAAGAGCAGCTGCCATCCATCCTGCTCACTTCCAGCCAGGGCTGCAGGGCAGCAGCTCTGATGCTCTGCTTCCTTTTGTTGCTCTTTCCCAACTCTGCTATCACCCAAAGGTGACATCCTTTGCACAAGGAGAGATGAGCTGCCTCACCTCTGGGTGCTCAGCTGGTAACGAGCTAGCCGGTTACCGACATTGCGAACCAGCAGAGTCTTCTCGCTGCTGTACTTGACCGGACACGTGGAGAAGTCCAGCTGGTCAGGGAAGTCCAGGATGGCTCGGGGACCAATGGCCCGAATTGGCACAATGAACTCTTCCCTTTCAGTGGTGCAGAGGAGCTTGTGGAAATAATCCTGTGGGGAAAAGAAACTGTCTCAGCACAGAGCATTCATCCCCATCTTAAACCCAGTTCCAGATCCTGTGCAACTCCACCGAAACCAGCAGAGGTCCTCAAAACCCAGGCCAGATGCCCTGAATCCAGCCCTGCAGGTCCACTTTCCACTGAAGACACCAATCTCTTGGGACCTCCAGACTCACTTTGTTCTGCCCAGGGGTGAAGAGGACGCGGACAATTGCGTAGAGGCCCGGTGGCACCTTGCAGCACACGTCATTGGGGCCCACCAGCTGGAAATAAGGTGAGCTCTCCAACGTGACCTTCACCAAGTGAGGAACCTGCAGGACAGACATGGAATGATGGTTTTGCCACTTGTGGAGACAGGTGGACATGCCCTGGTGCCATCCTTAACCACCCTTCTCTGCTCTCCTCTCCCAGCGCAGCGTTAAACCTCCACGTCCCAGCACTTACCTTGTCCCTGTTCCTCAGAACCACCGGCACTTCATAGACCTCACCAGGGGTGTAGTTCTGAAACACCACCTCTGGTGGGCAAGGCTGAAATGAGCTCTGCTCTGGCTCAGCTGCCAAGAACTGCAAGGAGAGGCCAGACACAAGAGAGACAGGTTCAGCTGCTGGGAGGAAGATTCTGATCTGATCCCCAGTGAAGTACAGACTCTGGGTGAGCACGTCTCCCCAGCCCACGCTGGGCAAACAGTGGCTCTTCCACCTCTGCCCTGGGCTGATCAAAAGCTCCTGGACCACGCTGAGCAGGCTCAAGCCTTGCTGCTCTTTTGGCATTCTCCTCAATTATCACATCAAACAGCAAGGCCAGGGAAAGGCTACCTTGTGATGAGAGCTCTCATGCTTGTCTTGAGGCTGGACAATCTGAGGCAGACTCAGCTTCTTAGCTTTGGCCAGCCTCTGCTTGGTGCTGAGAGATACCTCCTCCTGGAAGGCAGAGGGAGTCAGCTGAAAGGCAAAAAAACAGCAAGAGTCTCAGAAATGCCCATGATCTTGATCACTTACTACTGATGAATAATTTGTGATCACAGCCACCAGGACAGTTCTGGAAGCCCTGGAAATTACCTGCTGAAATACTTAGCACCAAGAAATTAATTATACAGAGTGCAATACACACACTCCAACCACATGGCTGTGTCCCATTAGTCTCTCCGTGATTTGATGTGACATGTTTGGGGATCTCTGCTCTTTGGGCATTTGTTTCCTCCTATGTTTCATTGGATTGAGGCAGTGACCTTCCCAGAGAGTGGGGAGGAGCTCTCAGAACTGCCTGAACTCCATCCCTGCACAGCACTCCAAACTCACAGCGAGGAGACAGCGCTGCTGGCTCAGTCCAAGAGAAGCAAGAAAGAAAAGCTGTGCCAAGAGTGAGGTGCACAGGAATGTGTCCATGTTTTTGCTCTCTCTGTTAATTAGCATTTGTTTTCTCTGCCTGGGCTGACAGAGCCCTCCACAGCAGAAAACAGAGGGATCTCCTTGCCAGAGCCTCAGCACTGGGGCACCTTCAGCCAAGTGAGCTCCAGACAGCAAGGGACCTTGGTGGCCCTGACTGCAGTGCTGCCTGCAGGGCTGGAGCTGTGCCCACACGGGAGCTGAGAGAGAACTGCTGCTTTGGAAGCTCTTCTGGTTGGGACCAGCCGTGGCTCTCAAGGCTTTGGGCAGAGTTTGAGCTCTCCCCCCACATGCCCGGGTGCCCAAGGGCAGGTTGGTCAGAGCAGCACAGGGCAGTGTCCAGCCTGACAGAAGGAATTCCTGTGGCAAAGGGCAGGCACAGAAGCACATGCTGAGGGCTTCAGCTGCACATTGGTTTCACTTGGCTCCCGTGGCACAGCCAGGCAAGGCGCTGGGCTGTCCCTGAAACATCACAAAGTGTTCCCTACTGCACCAGGACAGCCCCACCAACAGCAGCACAGCACAAAGAGCTGGGCAGGGGCTCTGCAGCTTCCCAGCACTGCTGGACAGCAGGGGCAGGGACACCAGGGACACCAGGGCACTTGCCAGCCTGAGCACAGCCCCAGAGCCTACTCACAGTGTTAGGCTTCAGTCTGTCCCTGAGCAAAAGACGAGGTGTTGGTATCCTTCCCGAGAATCCAGACGCCATTCTGAAGGGAGATGTTGCAGATGAGCGACAAGGCCTCAATAAAACTGGAAAGAACAACAATGCAACTCTGAAAATCCAGAACCCAATTCATGGCAGACTCAAGGGCTTTACTGGTGCTGAAGATTTTATATGATTTGAAAGTAGCTAAGTGCTTGTTTGGCATAAGTAGCTAGTATTGTTAGGCCTCTAGCTGGACTTTATTTGAACTAGATGATTACCTTGTGCAATTCAAAGATGGATAATACTGAAACCTGGAGCTAAAGTGCTAAACATTAATAATACTTAGAACAGACAAAGCTGTAGCTTAAATATTATTTAAGAACAGCTTGAGTGGACCTCCTCTTCTTTAGGCTAAACAACCCCTGCTCTCTCAGCTGCTCCTCACTGGACTTGGGAGAGACTGCAATGTTATGGCTCATGGCTTAAATATTGCTATAAAGGACTTTTTGCCCATTGTGACAAAACTGAATAAAGAAGCTGAGACCACCCAAGCCCACCCTTCCCTGAAAATGCCTCCTGACTGGAGCTTGTGAGTTAAGCCACCTAAGGGAACTTGAGACGAGATAAAGGTGACACTATTGTCCTATTAGCTCAGGTCTGGGGACAAGTGAGTAAGGCTGAGGGAGAAAAATATATCCACAACAAAGCCAAAGCCAGCAGCTCTCCTGAAAATCAGCTCTGTCTGCCTTCAGGCTGGGCAAGTCATAGCCACAGACTCCTCTGCTGAGGCCAGGTTTGCACACAAACCTCCCATCAACAGAGGGGCAGGAGGGAATTTTGGGTGTGTGGCGCAACCTCTGGTAAGGGGCAGTGGACACCCATCCTCCCTCCCACAAACTGGCTCAGCTCTAAAACCCCCCACCCCCAGAAGGCCACATCCAGGGGACATTCCCAGCAGGGGCAGCTCAGGGGGTGTCATAGCCCATCAAGGACCCCCAAAGTGCCCCCACAGCCATTCCTGAGCCCTTGCACCAGATGGCTGCATGGCATGCAAAGTAACACAACAGATCTGAAAATCCACAACCCAATTCACAGCAGACTCAAAGGATATACTGGTGCTAAAGATTTTAGATTATTCAAAACTAGCAAGAGACAGAGCCAAACTTGTCCCACCCCAGGGAGGCACCTGGGCAGTCCCACCTTGCCCAAATCTGCATTAATCCATTGCACTCTTACGTTTTGCAAGACCTCACCACAGAGAAGACCAGAAGAGGACTGGATGGGATGGGATGGGATCCATGGAATGGTGAAATTTTCTACTAAATCTGTCTCTGTCACTCTCTTTCTTCTCCCCTTCCCAGACCCCTCCCTCCCCCCTCCCTTTTCTATTTCTTTCTCCCTCTCTCTTCCTCACATTTACTGTTACACAAAATCCAGACTATTGACTTTGTATATGGTCTCATTTTGCACCTTAATTCAGGGAACATCTTCTTAATGATTTTAATAACCAGATCATAACAACCCACTGAAACTTGAACAGAACTCATTCACCTATAAGTAGTTTAAATAAATACTATAGGGAAAAATGTATAGACTAGTATATTTAGGAAATGTTGTATTTCTTCAGTGAGAAAAAGCACCATCAGTAGACCATCTATTGTTCATCCCCTCAGCTGTACATGCCACCGAACTGGAGACTGGCTTTATCCCATCCTGTATTTCCCTTTGGCATTCTCTTTCAGAGCACAGATGGGACAAAACCAGAAAGTAAAACTTGAGCCAATCTTTACCTTCAAACGAAATTCAGGACTCCCTGGCAGAAACCAATGTTCTGCGAATTTAGGAGTCCCTCGCAAAAAACGATGCTTTGCGAGTTCAGGAGTTGCTCGCAGAGACCAAATCTCCGCGAACTCTCAGCACTCGCTCACAGAAAACAACGATCTGCGAACAATGCACTTGGCGAATCGCCGAGTGCAGCCGCCCGAACGCGCCGAGGCTGCGAACGAGCAGCCGGGGCCGAGCTCTGGCGCTGAGGCCGCGGCGCCGTCACAGACGCTGCGTTCCCGGCGCGGTTACCGGGCAACCGCGGCACCGAGCGCGGGGCCGGGCCGCGGGATTGGCAAAGGACATTGGCACTTTCCCTACTTTTTATATTTATAAAAGTTTAAAATGTGGTGATAAAGGCACCTGTGGCAGGTCTATACACTGCTCTTTGCATAGCATTAGTATTCTATCCTGGCTGGAGCCCCGGGAGGGGCTGAGGCAGCTGCAAAGGGGCTCAGCCTGGAGAAATGGAGGCTCGGGGGCCCTTCTGGCTCTGCACAACTCCCTGCCAGGAGGGGACAGCCGGGGGTCGGGCTGTGCTCCCAGGAACAGGCACAGGAGCAGAGGGAACGGCCTCAGGCTGGGCCAGGGCAGGCTCAGGGTGGGCTCCAGCAGGAATTTCCCCATGGAAAGGCTGCTCAGGCCTTGGCAGGGGCTGCCCAGGGAGCTTGGCAGTGCCCATCCCTGCAGGTGTCCCAGGAAGGGCTGGAGGTGGCACTCAGGGCTCTGGGCTGGGGACAAGGTGGGCATCGGGCACAGCTGGGACTCCATGGGCTCACAGAGCTTTCCCAACCTTGATGATTCTATGAGTCAGTGATTCTGTGAAGGCATGATTCAACATAGATTTTAACTCTAAATCTATCATACACAAATATTACAAAGGTCAAAATTCACATGAAAGAAATTTAAGATTATTCTTTAAGATTGAAAGAAACATCTATCAATGTTGCATACAGGTAAAGCCCTATAAAAGAAGAGCCTTGTTCCCTTGTAAAATGATGGCTCGGGCCTGCTACTTTGGCTAAGCACAGCTAACAGCTAGCCTGACAAGTTCCTGTGAGAAAGGAATTTGCACCTGTGAGAAGAAAGACTTCTACCCACACCTGCTATCCAGGAGACAAGAATGTAAACCTCATTACAGAGGAAAGTTTCTCACTGACACCTATGTTAGCATCTACTAACCAATGAACTGAATTGCACTAAGTTACTAACAAATTAAAATGAAACACAATGCCTTTAGAAAACCACATAAATGTGAGCTGTGAAGAATAAAATCGAGCTGTTGCAAATGAAGAAATAGGTATCTTGCCCATCTCTACAGCCACATGTAAAGACAGCATTACATGAACTGCCCTTGGGTTTAACATCTTCAGTGAAAAATCAAACTGGGCCACAGTTGTTGGTTCAAGTTTCCTTGTCCTTGAAGATAATTCAAAAGACTTTATAGATATATTACTGCTTATGTAAACTAAAACCTTCATGTTAACATGTAGAGATATATTCTGATTATCATTATTGACAGGCCAATGGAAGAGAAAAAATAATCACATTTGGTAGGCTGACTTCTTCCCTCTAATACCTGGCATTTCTGGCTGAGATGCCAGACTCATGACCACACTGCTTCTTTTCCAATTAAAGATGATGCAGAGTTGGGAGAAAAGCTGTGCCTCCAATCAGGCCTAGCCTTGTCCACATCTAGTAAAACTGGTATTTCTGAGTTTGAAGTTTCTCAAAAGACAGATCTTTGCCTTGGAAATGCAACTCTCAGTCAGTGACTTTGTTGGCAGAAGGTGAAACAAAATGCAGCTTGTGTGTTTTCTGTGTTTATCTCTTGGTGGTTTTCTCCTCTCGCTGTGTGCGGGTTGTAGGGTTTGCTGTGTGTTGCTGCTTTTCCCCTGCTCTCTTCCCCGCAGTGTCTGGGGAGCAGAGGCGCAGCGGCCCCGGCAGGGCGGTGGCAGCCGAGCCGGGCCAGCCCCGGCGGGCTGGATTCACGGCCGCAGGGCCCTGCGGGCAGAGAGCGATAATGAGATGATTGGCTCTGGCAGTTAAGGGATGAATGGTGTGTGAATATTGAGAGAAGCTTTATTGATGTATAGTTATGTTATTGTAGTTTACATGTCCTCTGTTCTGCCCACAGTTTCCCTTTTCACGGCGCCTTCCCTCTCCCCTGTGGGCAGGATAGGCCCTGCTCCAGCGCAGAGCTGCTTGAGTACCTCTGTCTGATGAAGCCTTACCTGCTGTGTTTGTGTGCCTTGAAAACCTGTTGCTATAGGGTTTTTTAGTTTATTTTGTTTTCTCACTAAATTTTAAATTTTTTATATAGTTTTGCAGTTACTGGAGAGATTAAAAAGCGATAAATACAATGCCTTATTACCTACCAAATTTTAACATGCTCTGATTTCTTTAACAAGAATGCTAACAAATCTGCCATATAAAATGATGCCAGATACAGTCACAAAAAGCTGTTGGGTTGTTCAGCAAGATACTAAATTGCACGCTATTATATTTATTTCCCAGCAACCCTGCACTTTAAAAACTCTCACTGAATTTCTGTTTCCATGGAATTTGCAGTTACCATGGGTTTTTCTCATAATTGATTTACTCATAATTCTAATATGCTTCTTACTACTTTAATCCATCCAGTACACCATCATGCTGTTACTTCACTTACGGCTTATTCACCTTTTAGTTGTCTTTTTGTGTTAACCTTAGACTAAGTCACATCATGTCATATCTATAACTTTTAAGGATGTTCATTTTAATTCTGTTAAAATAAGGCCCAATATTGTGATGCTCAGTTACATTCTGTTACATTGAATAAGGCTAAGATTTACTAAGTTCATTTTGGTAATTTTATTTTTGTTAAGTTTCAGTATTAGTAAGTTTGAACCAAGTTCTATTCCAGTCTTTTATGGTTTAAAATATGTTTGGTATTAATAGTAATTAACTTCGCGTTCTCTTGAGTGTGCTTTTTGTTCTGCTAAGGTGATAATGAAATTATGTCTATTAATTTAAAATCCTTTTAGGAATCATAAATTTTTCTAGTCAGATGTTCAGTGTTTTTCTTTGTTGCATTTTTTTGTAATAAATACATAATTGTTTCTATTACTGTTTTTATAGCCAGCTTTTCATATGCTTTACCATCTTTTTGGTGTAATTATCCACAAGACATGTGTCATTTCAGGATCCGTCTTTTGTTCTCTAACTGCTCGTGTATCTCTCAGACCAGACTACCCCTCTAGCTGGGCTCTGCACTGTGGCTCCATGGTTTGACCCAGTGCTGTCTCATGAGTTTTCTGCATTTTTCAGAGTTCCAAGAAACAGTATCTCTCAGCTTTGTCAGAAGCCTCCTCTAAACAGATGGTACTGTGACATCTACTCTAAGTATTAGTATTACAGAACCACTCCAACAGTTTGCTGTGTTTAAAACACCTCTATCCTGAGGAAATTCTGGAAGAGACAGCTATTGGATAGTTCATCGATCTTTCACCCTTTCACACCTTTACTCCTAAGTGCTACTCCTAAGAACCTTGTTTTAAACTACATTTAGGGAATTCTCTCCCAGTTGGAGAGAATTGGGCTTGGGCAGTGGCCAGGCCTTATCTCTACTTGGACAGGAATTTGCCAACAGACACAAATGTTTTCTGCATCAAAACTAGATTCAAGTCACTTTGACTTAGCAGTTTGACCCTCTACACATGACCTCCCCCCTCCACACAGATGACACACAGTCATTGGGGAACATCATCATCTGACTGCCCCCTCTGCAACTCTGCTTTGCATCTCTAGCTGAGATGACTGAAGATTCCTTTGGAAGCAGGGTCTGTCCGAAGGTCCCTCAGGACCTCCCAGCTAGCACCAGCACCACTAGCAGTGGGGGACACCCTCCCATTCCTTGGCCAGGAGAGCGCCTATGGCTCTCGCCTTGTTCAGCACGAGACAGCAGCAGGCAGCACAAGAGACAGAACAGACTGCAGCTGGGGCAAATCCGAGTTTATTGAATCCACCCAGGATCACAACACCTCAGACGAGCCAACCAATAAAGACCCCAAACTGGCACCACGCAGGGGATTATAAGGAGGGGAGCAAACAGGGGAGAAGTGGGTCTTTAGCCCAACGGGAGCACAGGGGGGAGCGGGGAAAGGTAGATTGTCACCAAGGGAAACTAATAGGGACAACCTTGGGGAGGGGCCCCAGCCCCTGAACCAATCACTCGATGCCCTTAGTAGAAGGTTCTGGAGAGAAGGGAAGGGTTGCCGAGTGATGGACAGGGCACTGGGGAGGGATTTGAGGAAAGATACAATGGTGACCACGGTAACAGGGGAGGAGGAAGGGTGACTGACAACTTCAGGGAGGGAGGAGAGAACCAGAGCACAGCCATTGCAACAGAGGGGAGAACAGAACAGTCCAATATACAACCCAATACAATGAAAGCATGGTAAAACAACATCCTTTGGTCTCCACTTTTTTGTTCAGGTTTCCTCACCTTCTCCTGAGGCTTACTGGTCTTCTGACCTTTGTTTCCAGCTGCAGGATGGGACTTGTTTCCCTTTTGGGTCAGGTAACTGCACGGTACCCTGAACCCTGTCCCAGTAGGAGAAATTCTGCTGTGATGACTCCTACATCTGAAATCTCAAGATCAAGTTCTTCTCCATCTCAGCTGGGTCCTCTGGGATTTCAGTTCCCCCCTTCTTTGGGGCTTTAGCTTCCCCCTTCTCTGGGGCTTTAGGCTCCCCTTTCTTTGGGGCTTTGGTTTCCTTTTTTCCTGGCACTTTGGTTTCCTCTCTGGGATTCTGGTTTTCTTCCTCCCTGGGGCATTAGTTTCCTCGCTCCCTGGTTTTGGATGTTGCTTCCCCGCAGAGACACCCTTCTTTTCCTTCTTCAGCTTCTGTAAGGCTTTGTCTCAGGGAGTAGCTGGCACGTGAGGCCTCCCCGGTCAGCACCACCTCGTAGCTGGGGCCTCCCTCCACGTGGCACAGCACCGTGACATTGGAGATGGTGTTGGCATGGCCACAGAAGGTGAAGGAGACCTGCTGGCTCTCTCCTGGCTGCAGCACACCTGACAGTGGCACGATCCTGAAAGCCTGCATGGAAGACAGGAGAGACTGAGCTGTGGAGCATGGAAATGGATGCAGAAGAGCATCTTGGAGCAAAGTGCAGCTGTACCTGGAGGGGCCTATTCCCCAAACACAGCCAGAATCACCCTGATCTCATCCTGTATCCATGCCACTGACCAGTGCAGGGACCACGGGGAAAATCTTCTCCCATACACACGGATCAATGAATTAATTAGTGCATTACATGAAAGTGAACGGGGATGTCTCCTGGCAGTAGAAATTCTCTAATGGCACAACTTGCCTTTAAAAAGCATTTCTTACTGTTTTTAGAAAAGGAGGAGACTCAGAGTGAGATCTCTTGGAGCTGAGTGAAGGACTCCAGCCCAGCTCATCTGACTCCTGAGGCTCTTCCCCTCTCTCTCTGAATTAAATGCTGCTTTCTCAAGGTGCTACAGCAAAAGCTCCTCCATAAATTTCCTATGCACCACCTGAGGAGTTCCAGGGGGAGCAATGCCCTCCATAGGTGCTGCACAGCATCCTTGGGCAGCCCTACAGCGTGTCCTGCACAGCCTCTCCAACAACCAGCTGCTCCAGCAGCACTTTGTGCTGGGCCTGCAGGGATGGGAGGCCCCTGTGTGGCCAATGCTGAGGGCCACCAGTGGCACTGGGAGCTCCAGCCCTGCTTGCCACACTGACAATGTGCAAGTGAGACACACTCCCTCTTACTTCCTCTGCTTTGAGGGGAGTGTGTGGGAAGTCCATGGAGCACCTGAATTCCTCCAAGCCTCCTGGGAGCTGAGGGTGTTCAGGAGTTTGAGGTGGCACCTGAAAAACAAGCCATTTTCTATGCTAGGAGGAAGAGACAGCCACTTCCAAAGTCTCAGTTTGTAAGACAGCTTCAGGGCTACTGTAGGAATGTGCCCCCTATTGATGGAGTGACAAAACTATCCTTTGTCTCCCTAAAAAGGAAAAAAGCCCAGAAGTTTCTTTCCCAGATATGGTATAATTGAAAGAATAGACTCAGATAAAGGTACACACTTTACTTCAAAAAATTTCATATTCTATATGTGTTGTATTAGACAAAAATTGGAAATTCCATACCCTGTGGCACCCTCAAAGCTCTGGAAGTGTGGAGAGAATGAATGGTATCCTTAAGAACCATATTACCAGATTAATTATTGAAACCAGATCAGCATTATTACGGATCAGAATTGCTCCAAGAAAGGACACAGGAGTTTCTCCCTATGAAATGTTATTTGGGTTACCTTATCTGGGAAGGAAGGAGGGTTTGCCAATGGCTGAAACTAATGACTTATATCTCAGAAATTACTTCAGGCAATTGCACTCTCTCTCACAGATCTTCGAAGAAAAGAGTTGTTATTGTTACCCCAAACATCACCTCTAGACTTTCACATACACCAGGTAAAACCAGGAGATGGGGTTCTAATTAAATCTTGGAACGATGATACCTCAACAGCAGCATGGGAAGGTCCCTGTCAGGTACTTTTAACAACTGGAACAGTCACCAGGACTGCAGAAAAAGAACCTCTCAAGTCAAAGGGCCAGTGGAAGCTGCTCCCCAAACTTGGACAGTGGTACAAGGAAGTGACTCTTAAAAGTTAATCTTCAAAAGATGATTTAATAGTGAACAGTCAAGGGCAGAACTGGACAGACCTCTGTATTTGCCACCAGAGAGCCTTTTGCTCTACTCTGGGCTGCCATCCCTCGGGTGTTGAGCAGTGGGAATGTAAGGCAAACCAGACCTTGATAAAAGAGGAATAGGAAATGATGATTTAAGACTCTGGAAATTGCTGGATGGAGTGTCATGGCGTCTGTGCCTCACCTCTACATCCCTGCAGTGTGCTGTTCTAGTGCACAGAACTCAGGAAGCAGGTGTGGATACCGAGGAAGGTAATCTTTGATGCTGCAGTTACAGTCTGAGGTTTGCATCATCTGAGCAAGCACGGATGGAACTGCTGATGGAGGCACTGCACACAAGTGTATCTGCATCCTACTTGACTTGACTTGGAGGAGAACTGTGGACAGCAACGTGAACTGACAAATCAGGAACTTTTAAAGAGACTGAACTTAGCACTGACCAAATAAAGACTGATTAGTCTTATTTACAACTACTTCACAAAAGGAGCCAGTTTGTGCTGACCAGACAGGGTCATTAAAGCAAGGGCTTCAGCAATAAAAGGATAATAAAAAGAAAGGGTGGATTGTGAGAGACAATTGTGACATTTTGCTGAAGCCAAAAGGTTGTTAGGTTAGGTGTTAGTTCTGTGTGGTGTTTGGATTGTTTGGATTTTTCTGGTTGGTTCATTGAGTGTTGCTGTGAGCTGGGAGAGGGGTGGAGTTGAAGACCTGACTAAAAGAAGTAGGATGAGCGGGGAGGGTACCATACATTTACAGATGACACCAAGGTGGGAACATGAGTCAATCTGTTTAGGAGGGCTCTGCAGAGGGACCTGGACAGGCTGGATAGATGCGCCAAGTCCAACAGCATGAAGCTGAACAAGTCCAAGTGCCCAGCCCTGCATTTTGGCCACAACAACCCCTGCAGTGCTACAGGCTGGGGACAGAGGGGCTGCACAGTGCCCAGGCAGAAAGGGACCTGGGGGTGCTGGTCAGCAGTGACTGAACACGAGCCAGCAGAGCCCTGGTGGCCAAGACCAAATGGCTCCTGGCCTGGATCAGGAACAGCGTGGCCAGCAGGAGCAGGGAGGCCATCCTGCCCCTGCACTGGGCACTGGTGAGGCCACACCTCGAGTGCTGTGTCCAGCTCTGGGCCCTCAGTTTGGGAAGGACCTTGGGATGCTTGAGCACATCCAGAGGAGGCAACGAGGCTGGAGAGGGGCTGGGAACACAAACCCTGTGAGGAATGACTGAGGGAGCTGGGGGTGCTCAGCCTGGAGAAAAGGAGACTTGGGGGAAACTTCATCACTTTCTACCTGAAAGGTGTTTGTAGTCAGGTGGGGCTCGCTCTGCTCCCAGGCAACAAGTGACAGAATGAGAGGGCACAGTCTTAAGCTGCGCCAGGGGAAGTTTAGGTTAGATGTTAGAAAAAGATTCTTCACTGGAAGAGTGACTGCACGCTGGAATCGCCTGCCCAGGGTGGAGTCACCAACCCCGGACATGTTTAAAAAAAACTGGATGTGGCACTCAGTGCCATGGTTTAGTTGATGAGGAGGTGTTAGGTCATGGGGTTGGACTAGATGATCTTAAAGGTCTTTTCCAACCTAATTTGTTCTGTGATTCTGTGAAAAGTTGGTGGTCGGGAGAGAATGGAATTTCCTGAGTACCCATCCAATGGCAGAGGGTACAGGGACTGCCCCAGCCAGGAAAAGGTATAAAAAGCAGCCCTTTCCTCGGGCAGTGGGTATGTTGGCCTCTTGGGCAAGGGAGGCACACTCCTGGCTCAGCTGAATCGTTACTAATAAGCAGTTTTCCTTTGCTTCGACCATTTGTCCCCATTGAATTGTACCTAAAAGTTAGTGCATTTCTAACACCGTGGAGGGGGAATAAGGTGATCTTTAAGGTCCGTGTTCTATGGTTCTGTGACTGGGCACGACTGCGGCCCTTTCACGGTCCTTCTCGCACCGCGGTGCCGGAGCTGGGGAGGAAGCGATGGAGCCGCCGCATGTCTGGGGCAGCGCGGGCCCGCGGCGGCCAGGACACGGCCAGAGGGGGGCAGGGAAAGGGAACAGGAAAGGGAACAGGAAAGGGAGCGATGGAGCCGGCCGGTGTCGCTGTGCCGCTGCCGGGGCGGGGCCGGGCCGGGCGATGGCGGCGGAGCGGGAGCGGCCGGGCCCCGTTCCCGGGCCCTGCTCAGGGCCCGCGGGGGATGAGCGGGCCGCGGCCGGACGGTGCCGGTGCTCCGCTCTGCCCGCTCCGGGGCACGGCGCCCTGGAGAAGGCCCGGCGCCGCCTGAGGGAGTTCGATGTCGGGGACAGGTTCTGCCGCTTGCCGCTGCCCCGAGCCGCCGTGCTGCTGCCGCTCCTGGTGCGAGCGGGGCGGCTGCACCTGCTGCTCACCGTCCGCTCCCTGCAGGTACCGGGGCTCCCAGGGCTGCGATCCTTCCTTCCCTCCCGGGGAACCATCGCCGTGTGTGCCCCCAGTGCCGCCCCTCGTTCCCCAGGGCACGGCCGGCTGTTTTTACACTCCTGTCCTCCTGGTGTTCGCCTGCCAGGAGCACCGCGGAAACCCGTGACAGGAAATTATCATTGTGGGCACTGATGGCTTGCTTAAATAAGGAAACTGACCGTGCAGCGCAGCTTTGTTAAATGAGGGGTTTCAATCTGCAGTTAGTATTACTCTTTTCTCCCTTTAATACATAAAAGGCAACAACCCAAGGCTGCCAGAACTCTTTCTCCAGCATTTTGTTTTCTTTTACAACTCTTGTTTTCCATCCCTGTGTCACATCAACTGCCTGGACTCAGGAATCACTTTTTTTCTGTTGCTGGGTCTTGCTTAAGAAACAAATACAGTTCCATAGCTGATGCAGTGATTATAAATGTGTTTTTTACTGATCCTTGATGCACAAGCCTACTACTGCAATGTACTTAAGGGTATCTTAGAAGTAACTCCTTTTTTGATACAGTCAAGAGGGGACACAGTCTTTGATGCAATAACTAAATAATTTAATTCGTAATGAGTCAGCTGAGTCGGGTGTGTGTCTCCCTCCCCAGAGGCGAAAACACACACACGCACTTGGCAGTCAAATGGCAATCTTTTATCCCCTTGTGTGGCTGAGGGTGATCCCTGTCCCCTTTCCCATTGAATGGCTACTCAGGAACTCAGGCTCTTTCCAGACTGCCAACTCTTCCGTCCTTTCCCTTCTCATCCTTTTTTCTTGTTCTGGTCATGTCTTCAACCCTGCCCCTCTCCTGGTTTCTCAACAGCACCCAACAAAACATATCCCAACTATAGATAACAACAAAGAGGAAACAGAACCAACCATTTTCGTTCTTCTACTCCGTAATATTTTTGGGCTGAAGCAAAATGTTATTTCCTCTCTCATGGGTACATTATTTGTGTCTTTCAAAAGTTTTTGCTCTTAGAGTATTTTAATCTTGCTCTGCAAGTTGTCTGTCTGGATTCATCTGTCATTTATGCAAACAAGATGATGCAAAATGTGAACGTTGACATAAGTAGAAGTTCCAGTATGGATTACACAGCACTGTACAGCTACAGTGTATTTTCTGATAGTGAGGGTTTATGGATTAGCAGGGGATAGCCTCAGAGTTTTCTTAGGTAGCTACTCTTGCTAAGGGATGCTTCTTCTGGTCTGCAGAAACCTTAACCACCATTTCCAGCTTCTTTGACTGGAAAGATAAACATAAAGGGATGCTGCAATACCAACATGCATCTGTGTGGGTCCAATAAGAAACATAAACCTTGCTATATTTAACAGCAGTACTCCTTTACATTCTAGCTGAGAAGATCACCAGGGGAAGTGTGTTTTCCAGGAGGTAAAAGGGAAGCCACTGATAAAGATGACATTGACACTGCTCTCCGAGAAGCTAAAGAAGAAGTTGGTCTTCAGCCAGAGAAGGTGGAAGTCATCTGTAGGCTGATGCCTGGAATTGATAAAGTAAGTCAGCATGTCAGCACAGAATAAGTTTGGGTGGTTTTCACTTGTGAGGCTGGCAGTGACCTTTTCAAACCTGGAGCTGCCAGGAGGCGCCGCTTCTTCACGTGCACAGCCCGTGTGTCCAGCAGAGCCCAGGGAAAGGGTTCTTGCTCAGAGTTTGGTATTTGTGAGACCAGCTCTGGGGCACCAGTCAGTGACTCTGGAGTACCACGCTGACAGCGCTGCCCTGGCGAGAGTTCAGCAGAGAGCCACGAGTGCAGTCATGGGGCTACAGCGAGTGGGTGATGAGCAGACAGGCTGAGAGAGGTGGGCTTGCTCAGCTTGAAGGCTGCCAGGGGATTTGGCTGCTTTCTTCTCCTGGCGAGTCAGAGAGAGGATGATACCAGAACTCTTCTTGAGGCAGTAGACACAGCAGCAGCATGGACTTTCTGATGAGATGCAAGAAAAATTCCTCTTCACCATGAGGTCAGCCCAAAAGTGGAGCAGATGTTCCTGGCAGGCTGTATAATCTCCATCCCTGGCGCTGTGCAGAGCTCACTCACCCAGGCTGCTGTAGCCTCACAGGTGTCTCCTTTGGTGTCTGCTGGCTCCAGGGCTGTGCACACAGAGAGGGAGCACCAGAGGGGATGTGCACCAGGATGGTGTGCATCATCTTCCTCCAGCAGGGAGACTCCCAGAGGTGTCTTTGGAGTGTAGGTCACCATTTGTAAATTAACAGCTTCTCAGTTTCAATAGCAGTGTTCAGTATTACATAGGATCAGTTTTCCCACAGAACAGAGGAATTGCTGTTTCAGAAGACTATTTTTGTTCACCAGGTGAAACTCTATTACTATGCCTCCTATTCTTTTATCTGTCAGCAGTACCCTCTCCCCATTAAAAAATAAATACCTACTTTTGAAATTGTATTGAAAACAGCTTTATTTAACGACTTAAATTATAATTTCTCTACAGATGACCTTAGAACCACACAGTTCAGAGGCAGTGTGTAAAAAGGATCATATTTTCCGTGTTTCCAGCCAGTTACTTCAGTCAGTAGGAGAGATGGTGTGGGTTTTGGACCATGAATATTGTGCATGTCAGATGATACTCTGCCTCCTCAATATGCACATTCCAGGCGCTTCTGGCTGGACTGAGTCTTTCCAGACTTGAATCAAATACCACAGGCACTGTTTTCCTCCTTTCTACAGGACAGTGGTCTTAGTTAGTGTGAATAAATAGAACTAGCACTGTATCCTAAAGAATTTTGGTGTTCTGTTGATGCAAACTATGATTTCAGTGATTTTGTCTTCCCATGGAAGAAATAAATAATGTGTTCCCATGTCCATAAATAATGTGTTTGAAAAAGTGTTACATTTTATGGCTAAATACACTGCAATAATATTTCTGTACCTATAGAAAAATACTTCCATATTCTGGAAAATTCCTGTATCTCGGGAAAACAATACAGAAATATGATAAAGGATAGGGAAAATTTGGAATGAAATCAGAATTAAAAACATAAATAAGGAAGACCCATGAGAGAAACCACATTTGTCTTTTGACTTCTGTAGAAGCCTTTTGAACTGCTCTGATTATACAGGATGAGCACAGTATTTGTAAACTAATTTTTGACAAATACAAAAATATTATTTCAAATTCTCAAAGTCAAATTAAATAGCTTGCCATTAGGAGACTAAATTGCATTGCAGTTAAAAATAGTTCATAGGCTTCTTGTACTCATTTTGTAACAATGCAATGTTTTTTTAAGTAATGAACATTTTTACTTGGTACAGACATAAGTGTTTGAGAGTTTAGTTGATTTTTTTAAAATTAACTTATTTATTGGGGATTTTTTCTCTCTCTTTTTAGATGAATAACTTGGTGACACCAGTTGTAGGGTTTATAGAGGATACATTCCAGGGCACTCCTAATCCAGATGAAGTGAGCGAGGTTTTTGTTGTGCCTTTGGAGTACTTTGTCAAGCCCTTGAATTACAAGACCTTCACTTATAAAACCTCCTCAGGTTACTCAACTCGTGTACACTGCTTTATATATGATGACCAGGAACATAAAAAGTCATTCAAGATATGGGGACTGACTGCCCACTTTGCTGTATTTCTTGCTCTTATAATTTCTGGAGAAAGACCTACCTTTGAAGTGGATTATGATCTTGACAACTTAATTTCATCCTCTGAGAATTACTTCACTAAATTGTATGCATCTGTACATGAAAGAAAGAAGAGTAATCTGTGACAGCTTGGTCTGGCCATTCATTTACTTTGAAAGAGGAAAAAGGAGCTTGGTTTATTTCCTTTGTACTTCTTGTTTGAAAGCTACACTTGAATTTCTTCAGAACTGGAAATTTTTAAGTTGACAATCCCTAACTAGATTAATGTAATTTTTAATCTCTTTGAAGACCTGTGAGAAGCACACAATATTTTCTGTGAAACAGACTTTCAAAAGGTCTGTTTCAGTTCCTTCTCAGTTTCAGTGCCTTTGTTCTGTGTGTTTCTGTGCTTTGCTTTGTCTATAATGAGATAATGCTATTTGATGGAATTTGTGTCTGAGTTAACCTATGAAAACTTTTTGGGATCTGCCTCTTACATGTGCCATACGTGGACAACATGATTCATACAGTCTTGTGTGGTATCTTTGAGCACTTACAGAATGCACAATAAAAATACAAAAGGTTTCAGCTGCTTTCACAATCTTATTTTGTTTTCCTTGGGCTTGTGGAGGGAAGAGGGCAGGTCAGTATGTGCAATGAGTTTTGGTTAATTTAACATTTCTCATGAGGCAATTCCATAGGCTATGGAAAACTTAGGATACAGGCAACAGGACTGAAGTTTGTCCCTCACCATCTTGTTATCAAATCTCACTCAGCTGCTGACAGGAGTCTTCTCCAGGACAGAAAAGTGGAGGTGAGGATTCACAAGGACAACCCACCAAACAAAGAGCAACGCAGAGGGGTTCAGAGCCTACAGAACAAGGCACTGAAGAATCCTAAGAGACCAACAGCACCCAGGAAGAGCCTCTGAACATTCAGTGGCTGAGTGCTCCATGCCAAATATTCTGCAACCTGAACACAAGATGGAGCAGTATAAATTGGAGTCAAGAAGTTGTTAGGAAAATGAATCCACAAACATCAGAGGTTTATGTCCGAAAAGGACACAGAGGAGTCCTTTTATTTTATTTGAAGAAAGGGAGAGGCCATGGGGCATTCCCCTGGGATCTCTCAAATTTTTGGAGGACACAGCCTCCCTTTTTATCCCAATTTCCCAGTCGCATTTCCCTTCTCTCTTTCCCCATTGGCTGAGGTACTTGAGAGGTACAGACTTCCCAATACACCTGATACAAAAGATTTCCCTCTAAGGTATAACCCTCCCTTTTCATTTTTAAATCTTATGGAATTGAGGGGCTTTTCTTCCCTATTGTTTCTTTCATCTTTCATTGTCCAGTCTTCATTTATCAGCAAACCTAAAGTTTATTTGTAAAAGCAAATACCTTTTCCATTCATCAATCAGTGGAATCCTTCCCATTGTTTCTTTTATCTCCCCGTGCTAGTTTTATCTACCAGCAGAGCCACAGCTTCTTTGTGAAGACAAATCTGCTATTCCTCTCAAAATCAATTACCATGATAGCACAATCTGGCAAGTATGTGATCACAGCTAGAAATCCCCATTCCTTGGCACAGCTGGCACGTGTGCAGTTAGTTGGGAGTCAGAGAGCTGCAAAAATGGGTGCTTGTGGGGATGCTCCTCTTGTTAAACTCAGAAGCAAAGTGGCACAATTTAGAGCAGTGATTTTCACTGTAGAATACTCCCTCTGCCTTTGGGAGTGCACCTCACAGAGGCAGCTCTTCTGGAGTATGAAATCCCATTACTGATGGGAAAGTGTGCAGAAGAGAGAGGAAGGGCATCGAGCCAAGCCTTGCAGGGTTCCCTTGCACCTGGCAAGGAGCAAGTGCTGAAAGGCTCGTGCCACCCTTCCACTGTGTCACTTGAGCTCCTTGCATGTCCCAGCAGCTTCCTGGTGCCTCTGACTGCAGATCCAGCTAAGATCCAGTCATGTCCAGAGAGAAAATCCTGAAGTAGCTCCATAGGTGCTTTGTCCCTGTGAGTTCTGCAATTCCAAAGACTGTAAACCTGCAGGATGTTCATAAATCTATGGGACCTGACGGGATCCACCCCAGGGTAATGAGAGAGCTGGCAGATGAGCTTACAAAGCTCATCTCCAGGACCAACAGTCCTGGCTCACTGGTGAGGTTCCGGAAGACTGGAAGCTGGCCAATGTGACACCCATTCACAAAAAGGGTGCAAAGGAGGATCCTGGTAATTATAGACCAGTCAGTCTGACCTCAGTACCTGGCAAAATAATGGAACAGTTTATATTAAGTGCCATCATGAAGAATTTACAGGATGGCCAGGGTATCAGACCCAGTCAGCATGGGTTTAGGAAGGGTAGGTCATGTTTAACCAACCTGGTCACCTTTTATGACCAGGTAACCCGCCTAGTGGATGCAGGGAAGGCTGTAGATGTTGTTTATTTGGATTACAGCAAGGCCTTTGACACTGTCTCCCACAGCATACTCCTAGATAAGCTGGCAGCCTGTGGCTTGGACAGGAACATTCTGTGCTGGGTTAGGAACTGGCTGCATGGCCGGGCCCAGAGAGTGGTCGTGAATGGTGCTGCATCCAGCTGGAGGCCAGCCACCAGTGCTGTCCCTCAGGGGTCTGTGCTGGGGCCAGTTCTGTTTAATATTTTTATTGATGATATGGATGAGGGTTTAGAGTCTTTCATTAGTAAATTTGCAGATGACACTAAGCTGGGAGCATGTGTCGATCAGTTAGAGGAACAGAGAGCTTTTCAGAGGGACTTGGAACGGTTGGATGGATGGGCAGAATCCAATGGGATGAAGTTCAACAAGTCCAAGTGCCGAGTCCTGCACTTTGGCCACAATAACCCCCTGCAGCGTTATAGGCTGGGGATGGTGTGGCTGGACAGTGCTCAGGTGGAAAGGGACCTGGGGGTGCTGGTTGACAGTCGGCTGAACATGAGCCACCAGTGTGCTCAGGTGGCCAAGAAGGCCAATGGCATCCTGGCCAGTATCAGGAATAGTGTGTCCAGCAGGAGCAGGGAGGTCATTCTTCCCCTGTACTCGGCACTGGTGAGGCCACACCTTGAGTACTGTGTCCAGTTCTGGGCCCCTCAGTTTAGGAGGGATGTTGAGATGCTCGAGCATGTCCAAAGGAGAGCAACGAGGCTGGTGAGGGGCTTGGAACACAAGCCATATGAGGAACGACTAAGAGAGCTGGGTTTGTTTAGCCTGGAGAAGAGAAGACTCAGAGGTGACCTTATCACTCTCTACAACTTCCTGAAGGGTGGCTGTAGTGAGCTGGGGGTCAGTCTCTTTCTCCGAGCAACAACAGATAGAACAAGAGGACACAGTCTCAAGCTGCGCCAAGGGAGATACAGGTTAGACCTAAGGAGGAAGTTTTTCACAGAAAGAGTGGTCAAACACTGGAATCATCTGCCCAGGGAGGTGGTAGAGTCACCATCCCTGGATGTGTTTAAAAGGAGACTAGATGTGGCACTTAGTGCCATGACCTAGTTGAGGTATAAGATAGGATGGGTTGGACTCGATGATCTTGAAGGTCTCTTCCAACCTAGAGATTCTGTGATTCTGTGATTCTGTTTCTAGCCAAAGCTGCTCATATTATAGCTCTGTAGACCTGCTTATATTTTATACTGCTTTGACAATATTGAGATTCTGTATTAGCAATAAGTTTAGTCATAATGATGCACATAATCAGTGTCATACATCTCACACCTGACCAAGAGTTCTCTCTGAGTCTGCCACTATAATCCCCAGTGTTATCTGGGCCGAAGTCCCACCAAGGTAACGTGTTTGCTATCAGACTGTCATCCATGGTCATCATAAGGGTGTCACTGGCTTCATGATGTGGTTCAGAGTATTAGCTATCCAATTCCAGTGGAAGGGACATGGTGGGACTTCAAGTAGAGGTTAAGGCTGGCTATAAGAGCTCCAGGTGCTTCACAGAGGTGGAAGGAATCCAGTTCTCTGTCCTGAAAAGCTTCATCTGGGAGAAGAGGAAGGCTGCGCAGGATCTCATGAAATTTGCACCATGCCTGGGCAGAGTTCAGCATTCACAGATTTCTTCCCAGAAGACATAATTTTCCCTGCTTTATTGGTAAACGAGGTGGGCCAATGCCAATCCTCGAGGTTCTTATGGCTCAGTAGGTTCTTCAAAGAGCTTCCCAGTTTTCCATGAACTTCTCAAGGTTTGTCTTCTGAAGAATATTTAGATGATTCAGTTTCTTTATCCTCAGCTGAAATCTCAAGGTTGGCAGTATCACTGGAGAAGAAGCCACGTCATTCCCATTATAAAACTATAGAAATAGGCTTTTGTTTTTAAACAATATTTTTTTCCGCTTAACCTCTGCATTCCAGAACAGGAGAGAAATGCTTTGTGGAATCATACACCAATAAAAAAGTAAATGAGGGCTATCATGAATAAGGCCATTTGTAGACCACAAAGTTCACCAGTTCAGTTGCCCTTCTTGCCATTTACACAGCTAATGAAGAGGAGTTTGCTAGTGCTTGGCCCTTCACTGACTCTGAATATTCTGCTCACTTTATAGGTATAAACACTTGAATACAAATATTTCTCTCAGTCATAAAAGAGAACACACCACAAGCTCTCCAAATTCAGCAAGTGGCCCAGAAATCTTATAATCTGATTATGGCAGTATCTGTCTGAGAGCTCAAAGTATGGAGCATGGGCTGGCCACAAGCAAAGGCAACTTTGAGGGAGGGAGCACAGCTGCTACTCCTCCAATTTCCCAAGTGGGAATAACCCTCCCACCTCTTCCACCAGACCCAGGATGCTGCTGGGGGAGCCCCTCAGCTGAAGAGCCCCTGGGGAGATGTTGGACACTAGCCTGTCGTTCAGCTGTGACAATCAGTGACTCCATCAGTGACTCCACCAGTGACTCCATGGCAACAGATGATTCATCACTTTCCTTTTCTTCCTTCTCTGGGTTTTCTTCTTCCTCTTCCAGTATCTTCTCCTCTTTTGAAGGAAAAAAATATCCATGAATAGAAGACGAGGCACATTGCCAATCCCATTTAAGCTGAGAAGTCCCACTTCCCCAACACTGGCCTCTCCCAGAAACAATGGATGCTGCTGCTCCTCTCTGACTCCTCATGTTCATTCTTACTTAGCTTTTTCCTCCCAGAGCATCATCTCATCCCCTGCAATGTCATGCACATCCAACCCTGCCAATAGCCCTGCCAGCCTCTCTTACGGCTTTCCCAAGCTTTTCTGCCTACCATCATCTTTCCAGGCCCTTCCAAGATCCTGGGAAAAGGATCTTGGGAAAAAGCCTAAAAGGACTCAACTGCTCAAAACTCAGGAAGCAACCAGAGAGGCCAAAGTGTTGGTCTGGCAGCCCTGCAACTTCCAGACTTGTGGAGACGGGCGTGAGCTGCCTTAAGTGCAGGTAGGGGGAAAAAGCAGGGGAACTTCCTGGGAGATGACAGACAGTGCTCACCTTTCAGCATCCTGGTCAGGCACTTGGTAACCCCAGGGAAGATCGTCTTTCCTTTCAGGACGATTTCTGCCGGTTCCAGATGAGCCACTTGGACCTGGAAAGTCCTGCGGAACGCTCCTGGCTTTTCTGGCAGATAAGAGACTTTCAGCACTCGCTTCTTGCCAGGTGCAATGGAGCCCTGCAGGGACAGGAGAGGAGGGAGGGACTGCATCAAAGGTGTGATGTGGGATGGCTCAGGACTCAGACAGGCTGAGAAGACAGGTTCTCATCTAGAAGAAAACATCAGACCACCTCACTTTCTACCTTCCTTGTGCCAAAAGCTTGCGCCTCCAGCCCTGGGGTGCAGCGTGTCCTGAGCTCTCACAAGGCTGCAGCCCCAGCACAGCCTGACAGGAGCACAGCTCTGCTGCTCGTGGCATGTGCCCTCTGCCAGCAAGGGTCATGCCCAAAAAAGAAAAGCTCTTTTGCCAGGCTCTGCGCAAAAGGAGTGAAGTGCCTGCACTCTCAGGAGGGCCAGTAGCCCTTGTCACAGCACATCAGCAATTCCAGGCTCATGTCCAAGGGCCTGACCCCTCATTAATGATCCCAGCAAAAACACCTTCTGCCTCTGCAGTTACACCATCCTGACTCATGGTTTCCTGCACACATACATCTCTGGAAATGCAGGAGCAGAGACTTGGATGAGATCTGGGGATGACAGTGATGGCAGGAAGGGCCATCCTCCTCTTTGTGCTTTCAGAAATGCTGTCCAAGTCCCAGGCTGGGCTCACAGCAGTGGGGCTGAAGGGAAACACAGCTCTGGGTGACAGACTCAGCTGCAGCTTTCCTGGGCTCCCCCCTGCACACCAGGCTGGGCCCTCAGCTCCCCATTCCTGTTCTCTGTGCAGGGAGAAACAGCTGAGCAGGACAAAGCCTGCTCCTGGGTCTCCTGAGTTACTCCAGCACACAACACAGCTGCAGCCAAAGGGAGCCTGGCCAAGCTGCCAGGGGCAGGATGCTGCTCCAGCAGCTGAGTGCAGGCCCACGCAGAGCTGTGTCTGCAGGTGCTCACAGGAGGAGGGCACCAGCGGGGCACCCCTTGCACGAGACATACACGAAATAATGAGAAAGCCATTTGGCTTCCCCTTTGTGGCCATGTGTGTTTTGGATTGTAATTGGGTCCTAGTAGTCAGTTTTATAAACGCCCCTCACCCATTTTGTATTGTTACAGCATATTTTATCACCAATGGGCTGTTTCTTTCCCCCCTGTGGTTTTGCCCTAGTTGTCCATCTCCCCAAAGACCTGCCCTTTTGTTCCCTGTTCCTCCTCCCACTGAATGTCAATCCCTTCCCATGCCTGTCCCTTTCTCTAGAAACTTCCCTATGAATTTTGTATCCTTCGAGGCCCCATTGGTTTCTTTCAATGATTCTCCTCCGCTGTAATCCTCTATTGGTTTAGACATTGTATTTCCCACTTGTGTTCCACCCCCAGTTTCTCCCAGTTGGCTGAAGAGTGTATCCTCCCTTGGGACCTGCACCGTTTATAAACTGATGTATGCCTTTGTTGAGTGTCTTTCTGTCCCTGACCCTCTGGGGAATAAACACCTTTGGAAAACATACAGAAGACCTCTCCCTGTTCCTTATCCCTGCCCTGGACACAGTCCACCCGTGCCTAGAGCAGCTGTGCCCTACAGCCACACCCCGGATTCCACAGCTATCTGGGGCTGTCAGGAGCCAGTCGGGCCCAAGAAATCTGGCACCACAGCACCCCTTCCCATTCCAAAGGGGGCCAAAGGCATGAATACTGCTGAAGCTCCAGGACATCCAGGCAGGACTGAGAAGCTAGCATGGGGGGATGCTGCAGCCTCTTCTCCATGCTCTTTCAGCCCTGCTCCTCTCTGGTCCCCTCACTGCCCCACAAAGCTCCTGCAGAGAAGCAAAGCTGGAGGAGGGAGGGACCAGCACAGAGGCTGTGCAATTTCTGGTAAAGGAGCTTCAAGCCCAAGCAAGGAATATGTAAACACTGCTTAGTGCTGGCAGCAGGGAGGCAGGGACAAGGAAGAAAGTGATCTTCAGAAGAGCCAGCAGCACCCAACTCCAGTACCAGCACAGCCAGAGAGCTGAGCACTTCTGCCTCTGGCAAGTGGCACCTGCCAGCCAAGGCCATGGGGGAGTCTATTAGGTGAGTACTTGCTTGACCTCTCTGCCCCCAGCAGCAATTGCTTACAGCCCTATCTCTCAGGGCTGGCTTTGGGGTTTCCCCCCGACTTTTTTCCCTCTCTTTTCCCCCTTGTTTCTTTTAATCCTCTCCTGGGCTGCCTGACACAGGGCCAGAGCCAATGGCTTGTGCTACTCACCTTGCGGGGCACGACCACGGGCACCCCGGGCAGAGGCTTTGTGCTGGAGTCTTGCACCACGTAGGTGAATTTCATAACCCCGTTGTTCCGCAGGGTGATCCCTGCTTTGAGGACTTTGTTAAACACCTGCAGAGAGGAGGATAGAGGAGTGAGAAGTCACAGATACAGGCCTGATGCTGGGCAATCTCCTTCCTCTTTAATGGTGTTGAAAGCACACAGCCACCATGAAACCACACAACTACAGAGAGGTGGTCAAGGCCAGTAATAAGTGAACCAGGGAACCAGGTCCTCTGCACTCTGAGGGGTCACCAACAGCCAGGAGAAACAGAGGAGGTGGCACTGAGATGTGTGAGACGAAGCCAAAAGGTTATGAAGTTCAAGAATGAAAGTTGTTGGTTCTACATGTTGTTGTGTGTGGGTTGGATTTGTTCAGGTTGCTTTGTTGGTGTTGCTGTGTGCTGGCAGAGGGACAGGGTTGAAGACCTGTCCAAAAGGAAGGAGGATGAGAGGGGAGGGGACAGAAAAGTTGGCAGTCAGAAAGAATGGAAGCTCCTGAGTACCCCTCCAAGGGGAAAGGGGACAGGGACTGTCCCAGCCAGGTACAAAGGGGACAGAAACATTGCCTTTTTGTTGGAGGCTGTGTTTGCTCATCTCTGGGGGCAGGGAGACACACACCTGGCTCAGCTGAAGCATTACTAATGAACAGTTTTGTTCTGCTTTGACAACTCTGTCCCCATTTAACTGTATCTAAAAGTTAGTGCATTTCTGAGAGGCGTTCCAGAAGAAAAGGCACCTGCACGCAAATATTGGCAAGAAACATACAGCTGACAAGAGAGACACACAGGACAACACAGGCAGTGCCAGCAACTGGAAGTATCTGTGGACTTTAAACTGAAAAGAAGGAAAGTGGGGATTATTCTGGGACATTGTTTTCAGCTACTGAAGTGACTGAAAGCCCAACTTCCTCCCTGGATTATTTTGTGCATCAAGCAAGAGCATTTGACAAAAGCATCTCCTTGGAGCTCAAGCTTTAGGAGCGGATCAGTGGAGGGATATCTCAGGGACATGTCCCTCCAGACATCTTCACTGGGACCCTTGTGTTCCCCAGGAGGCAGGGTTAGGTGCATGAAGAGGACAGTGCCATGTCCCTGGGCCAGGGGGAAGGGAGGGCAGGGGTGGAGATGGCCACTTTAAACCAGCCTGGATGCTGGACATATCTCTCACAGGTTGTATTCTAAGCCCCAGAGCCAGCAAAGCAGCTGAGAAGGGAGGGAGAGCGCCTGGGATGGAGGTGGCCATGATGCCAGGAGAAGCCTGTGGTACCTGCAGCCCCCAGTCAATCTCCTCCACGTCCAGCCGGTAGCTGGGGCACGAGGCCTGCCCGCTCAGCACCACCTCGTAGCTGGGGCCTCCCTCCACGCGGCACAGCGCCGTGGCACGGGCGATGATGTTGGCGTGGCCAAAGAAGGTGAAGGTGACCTTCTGGCTCTTTCCTGGCTGCAGTGTTCCCCACAGCGGCATGATATCAAAAACCTGGAGGGAGGGGAGGAGAGATCAGCATGTTGAGAGTGGAAATGGATGCAGAAGAGCAGCTGTGTCTTGAACTAGAGTGGAGTCATAGCTGCAGGGGCCTATTCCCCAAACACAGCCAGAATCATCTTCATCTCATCCTGTGTCCATGCCACTGACTAGTGCAGGGACCATGGGGAAACCTTCTCCCATAATCACTTCTCCATGAGTATACCCTACATTAAAGTCAACTGGAATGTCTCCTGGCAGCAGAAAATTCTCTCTGCTGCAGAACTTGTCTTTGGAAACATTTCTCACTGCCTCCAGAAAAACAGGAGACTTGGAGGTGGGAACCCTTGGAGATGGGGGAAGGCTCATCTGACTTCTGACGCCTTTCTCCCTCTCTCTGACTTACATGCTGTTCTCTCAAGCTGCTACAGCCAAAGTTCCTACAAAAACGTCCTGTCAACCACCTGATGAGGTAAATGGCAGCAATGCCCTCCACAGGTGCTGCACAGGGAGCATCCTGGGGCAGCCCTACAAAAGGTCCCACATGGCCTCTCCAGTAACCACTTGCTTCAGCAGAGCTTTGTGATGGACTTGGAGGGATGTGAGGCCCCCCTGTGAGCAATGCTGAGGGCCACCAGTGGCAGTGGGGCTACAGAACTGCTTCCCACGTTGGAAACATGGACGTGAGACAAATTCCCACTTACCTGAGGCATTGTCACGTTGGGGTGCTCCGTCTCGGAGAATTGACTCAATCCCCTCATCCTCACCGGGCTCCGAGACTCCCCAGGAGTGGATGACAGCACCTGGAAAACAAGCACCACGGGCTGCAGTGAGCTGGCTGGTCTGAGCAAGATCACTCTGCTGCAGGCTCCACCACCTCACCACACCAGGAGCAGCTGAAGAGGGACCTGGGCACAAATCAAATGTGAAAATGTCCAGGCCATTAGTTGAGTGTGGGTCCAAGCCCACCCACAGATGAGACCTGGGCTCCATCTCCACTTCCTACATCCAACTTGTGTGAGGGAACTGGGTGCTCCCAGCTCTCAGGCAGGGAGGGTTGCAACTACATAATCTCTGAAAGTCCCTTCCAAGCCAAACCATTCCAGGATTCCAGGATGCCACTTGAATTTCCCTGATTTACTTGTGCATACATGGCAACAACCAGGAAATAAAGATGATTTTGTGCTTCTATTTGAAAACATTCAGTCACACTGTTCATTGCATCTATAGGGCTTTGTTTCTCCTGATTCAGAAAAACTGTGCAGTGTAGAAACAACTGGTATTTGTGTGTCAGCAGGTATAACCCTTCTCCTTAAACTTAATGCCCATACTGGGTTTTTGAGAAACTCTTCTGCTTCCTTACATCTCTTTTTTTATTGCCACATGAGCAGCCTCTGTTCCCCCTGATGCAGAACAAGGGGCCGCTTCCCATTCCAAAGTACTGATGTTCACCAGGCAAGTTGGCAGATCAAAGGGCCTTTTTCCTTGTTTGGAGGAAGAGACAGTGACTTTGCAAAGTCTTGCTTTATAGAAGACAGCCCTGGAGCTGTCACTGCAATGCCAGCTTCGGGTGAAGGCAGAGATGTGAGCGCTCTGGCTGGGTGGGCAAGGGGGTCCATGGAGATCCGGACTCTTCATGGACTGACACACATCGGAAGCTGCAAGCCTTCTCATCATGATGCAGATAAAGACCTCATGTTACATTGTAAAGAAAATAAGCCAAAAAATCCCAAACTCAGCACAGGTCTGTAGGGTCTGAATGAGCTTCTGTGAGCAAAACTTTCCTATTTCTACCTCCCCAGACTCCCCATGTCCAGCTGGCACTTTCAGGGCACAGGACAGAAGGGCAGCAAAAACAGAGGTTGGCATGAGTATGACTTTTTGGTGGCCACTTGAGGAGGCAAAGCAAGTGGTAGGTGCACAAGAAAATCCACCTCTTTTTCCAAGGAATCCTCTGCATCTGCTGGCTCCTGGTCACAGTCCTCCTGAGCAGAATCCTCCTGGGCAGAGTCCTGTTGAGCAGAATCCTCGTGGGCAGGATCTTCATGGGCAGGATCTTTGTGGGCAGGATCCTCCTCATAAGAATCTTCCTGGGCAGAATCCTCCTGGGCAGAATCTTCCGGGGCAGAACCCTGCATTGTTTCTGGGGTTTCAGTTGGCTCATCCACACTTTCAGTCTTGGAGTATCTCCGTGGAAACACTCCCTTCTTCTTTGATGACTGGGGTTTGAATTTAGGTGGTGGAGGGATGAACCTGGAAAAGAACATAACTATGGTGGTGGACCTGCAGTGGGAGAGAGAGGCGCCTGCAAGAGCAGCTCCTCACGGCCATGCAGCCCCTGGCTGGGTGCTGGTGTGGTGAGCTCAGGAACAGCCACTCCAAAACCAGGCTGGAGCAGGTCCATGCTCCCAGCAGCACAGGGATGATGCTCTTACCTTATGGTGTTCGCCAGGCTGTCCGCCAGGAATGACCAGCGGTATTCCACAGCCAGTGGGCTGCAGTTGGTCATCTCCATATGCAGCACTTGTTCAGTGTCGTTTATGATGCAGCCAAAGTCCACGGCCTTGGCCTGGAGATGGAGATTGGGGAAGTGGACTTCTCCCCGAACGGTGATCTTCTCCTCACGAGGATGCTCCATGAAGCGCACCCTGAGAACCCTCTTGGCCACCCGGCTGTGCAGATTGTTCTCATAAGCTGGGTTAAACTGGATGCAGAGATGAAGTTCCTCCCCTACATCCAGTGTTATGGGCTGCAAAGACATGAACAGGAATTAATCACCTGTGGATGACGTCCCAAGGTCTTGACAGCAGGAAACAGTAAACGTTCAGTGTGACCCAGCATGGGCTTCTCAGTTCATGGTTCATTGCTCTACAGCTGGGGTCTGACTGCAGGCACCACAGTCCAGCCCAGGATTCCCTCAGGCTCCTGTTCCTGTGCTCAGCAGCGATACAAGGGGGTGGCTGCTGGAGAGCTGGCATGCTTTCCAGGAGACACCTTTACTGCATGGCTTGCCTTGATCTGCTTTCCTGCTCCCCTCCCCTCATGTTTTACAGCCAGCATGAATGTTACCGATTCAGATAAGATTTTGATTCCTTCAGCAGCTCTGCTGATTCAGCTCAGGCCAATCCACTGCTGACACCACAGAATAAACTTCTCAACTCCAGGACCTCCCAACAGAAGTGCACCACCACATCCCTCCTCCTCAAACCCCACTGAACAAGCCCACAGAGGCGCACCTTGGAATCTGCAGGGAGAGGCTGCCAGTCCACATTGCAGATCAGGAATGGCTGCTCCAAGTCCAGCACAATGCTGACTGGCAGGGGGCTGGTGTTTTTTAAAGAAAAAGGCTTGTAGTGCTGTGTCAGGACATCACTGGGCTCCTACAGAAACAGGAGACAAGGAAAAACAACCTCAAGTCCCATAGACCTCCTTCCCCTTCCAATGCATTTCACATTTTCCAACTCCAGAAATGCATCTATTTCTATTTACTTACAGCCAATTTAAGAGTTACATCTTTAAATGCCAGGATACAATCTGGAGACTTACCTTTACCACACAGAAAGTGATTGCTCTGGAAGACATTTGCAGAACAGGGCAAATGAAGTTGCAGGTGACATCCACTTGCATTATCTGTTTCTTTGTTATCTCTTTCCCCACCAAAGCCTGACACAGCAGCCGCTCCTTCACCTCCTGCATACAAGATTCACTTGTCTCCCAGTGTGTGCTGGCAGACCCAGCACCCCACACTGGCTTGCCACCCACCCATGGGCCCTATTCCTGTCACTTGTTATTAGGGACTGTAAATAGTCTCTGCTCTCCTCAATAGCTCTTTTTTCTTTCTGAGCTCCCACCTATTTGTTCTAAATATCTGTGCCCAGGGTCCCGCAGCCAGGGAATGCACACCAGACTTAGCTGGCAGCTTCTCTGCAGAGTTCCATTTCCCCTGGAAAGGAAAGTCCAGGTAGGAGAATGCTCCCAGACTCTGCTAAAATCTCCCCCTCTGAGTTGCTCTCCAGGGGTGCTGCAAAACCTGGCTGTCCCTGGGCTGGCTGAGAGACTGGGGCAAGCAGTAATAGATAAGTTGACCAAAGTCAGTTTGCCAATTCTCATGATCCCTGGGAACAGTTCCTGCCTGGATGGACATCACAGTGATCATTAGAGCTGGCACGCTGTGTTTTCCCCCTCCAGGACTCATAGCTAGACCAGCCCTGTGCCCATGTTTGTCTTCAGAGGAAAAGCAATGCTGCTCCCAGACACTCCTGCCATTCACAGGGCTTTTGTTTTACTCCCTGCTTCCCTCAGAAAAAACACTTGACAGTAGTTTAATTTGCTTCCTGCCTGGGCTTCTAGTCTAAGTGCAACTTCTTTGCTCTGCTCTTCCTTTCTGCCTCAGCACATGACACAGGTAAGCCCTGTTTGCCCGAAGGAGCAGTACCTCCTTCAGCCTAGCTACCATAAAACCATAAAAGTTGGGTTTATGGTAGCTAGGGAAACACAAAAGAGCCTTAGCAACTGACGGTGGCCAGCAAGGAAAGCAACTGAAAAGAATGGCCTGAAAACAGTTTCTTGAAGGCACTTGCTCCTTTTGCCAGGCAAATGTCAAGGGGCTGCAGAAGAAACCGCAGTGGAGGGGATCGCAGGGGAAGGCTCAGCCCTTGGCAGGGGCCTCACCTGGGCAGTGCTGGAGCAGCCTTCCAGCACCATGTCCGCACTCTGGCCCGGCATCAGGTCCACCTGCGGCGGCCACAGCCTGAACACGGGGCTGCCAGGTCTGGGCATCGGGGAAGCACCTTTGCTTTTGGTGCCACCGAGGGCAGGGGCGCGATCACGGCGCCAGCGCATGTGGAAACCTTCTGTGTTCCAGTACAGCCGATGCATGCGTCGTCCTCTGTTTGTCACTTTGAAATGGAAATAGCAGGGAGTAAAGCTGGAAGAGAAGCAGAGATGGAAAATGTCACGGGAGCTGTTATTTCCCTGGCATCACTCAGCTTCAGCTTCACCCTGATGCCATTCCCTGACTGCACACTCTGCAATAAAACCTCTACCCAAAAGGCTGCCCAGGCTCAAAGCTTCAGCCCTGCCGGGTCTTCCAGCTTTTCCATTTCTGTGGCTTTCCAGGATATCTAGCAACTCTCGGATGACATATTTCTAGAGGAATTCCTGTGGCTTCAGAGCTGGGACCTGGAGTACTGAAGATCTAGCCTGAAGGACTATGGAAAAATTGTTCCTTGCTGAACACACAGGAGGTGTGGAAGTTTCCAGAGCCTCCTACCTGAAGTGGGACTTCAAGTCCAGCTTCGGAATGAGAGGTTTGTCCGTGACAATTGTGGTGCCAGTGCCCACAGCCTGGAGAGAGATGATGGTGGTATAGCTGTTCTCAATGAACACCTTCACCTTCTCCCGGAATTTCACTGTGTCGTTCAGGTTTGCTATGACAGTCACGGATGTGTCACGTTTAGGGGGGACCACTCCATGACTGGGCTCAATCCTCCAGCAGGAGTCTTTCCCAGCCTGGAAGACAAGCCAAACACAAACTTAGATGGAAGCCATGGACCCCACTCTGCTGTGAGGTGCAGGAAACAGGAAGGCTAAAGAGGTGAGTATAAAAACCATACATGTTTAATTTCCCTAAATGTAAGCTATGGTGTCCAGCACAGCAACTCCCCAAGAGCTTATACAACCTGTATTTTACCTTCCTTTAACACACTCAGGTCATTAGCCCCATTTTGCTCAACCCAAGGGATGCTCCTCCTCAGGAGGAGGCAATTCCCCCTGCCGGCTCTCTTTGGAGTGCTTGCCAAGGGAAGCTATTCACTCTCTGCTGGCTTCCCGACAGCAGAGCTGGGTCTGCACAAAGGCTCACGGCTGGAAGAAGGCAGGACTGCTCAAATCCCAGCCCAGCAGCCACACAGCTGGAGGGCGCTGCTGAAACCTTGAAGAATAACTGCAAACCAGCTGAGCAAAAACCCAAAGTCTCCTTTCCCAAGGGGCCATCAATGCTTCTGAACACCCCCTAAAGGACTGAAGCCCTCACTCCCCACTGATCATCAGCTGTAGAGAGATGCCCCAGTGCCCTCTGCTTTGGAAAAGTCACCTCCAAATGCTTAGAGCAGAGCAGGAAAGCAGCAAGCAGAAAGAAAACTGGATGCATGTGCTCTGTGGACATGGCCCACACTTCCCAAGAACTCTTGTCATCTGGTTTCTCATGGACTTCACAGACTGGGCAAGAGAGCTGGAAGCTGTCCCAAGGAGGGAGGAAAGGCCTTGCACAGCACAGCTGTACAGACACAGCTCTGCAGGTCCAGCCCTGGCAGGAGCATGTGAAACCCAACCTTTACACACCATGACCACCCAGCCAAGGTGCATTGCTCCCTGCAGAGGTGGAAAGCAGAACTCCATTGTGGAGTCAGGAAAAGCTGCCCTGGCAATCCTCCACTTTGGTGTAATGTTTACCCCCTAAACAGCTGGAGAAGCAGCAAGAGGAAAATTCACACCCCTCCTCTTCAGCACAAGAGGCTGAGCCTGGACTCTCACACAACACCTGGTGATTTATCCACAGACACAAACAAGTCAACAGTGTCAGGGTTGGCTTTAACCAGCTCCAGAAGTTGAACCCACCAAAAATACAGAAGATCAAATCTCTTTTCAAAGCTTTTTTCAAGCCTTTCACAGATGCCTCCTCCAGCAGGGAGCACATCCCACTCATCCCCAAGCCACGTACCCTGGAGCTGCAGCTCCAGCCCTGTGGCTTGCCCCCTCTGTAACCTCCATGAATGAAACAACCTTCCTCTGCAGGTGGTCTCCAGAGACATTTCTGCAATGCTACAGAGACCACAGGCTCTGGGGCTGCACAACCCTCACAGGTGCATTTGTTTGCAACAGCACTACTGAGTCGTGAAACTTGCCTTCCCATGAGCAGTTGGAGGGCAGAGCTCACACCCTGGTTTCTGCCATTAACACAAGTCTGGCACACAGCAAATGCAGATGGAATGGGGAGTCCATGGGGAAATCCATGCCCTCGTGGGAACAAAGCCCCACAGGCTCCTCTTGATCTCAAGAGCTTCAAAAACAGGACTTGCACAGCTAAGTATCTTCCACAAAATAAAGAGAGAACTTGCAAACATGACCCAGACTCATTTCTGCTCCAACCTCTCTGCAAACTATTTCACAGAGGCGTGCCTGAGATCCTGGCTCCTCTTGCTTGCACCTGGATGGAATATCTTGCTTCCACTCCCACAGAACAATACAGAAACATTGCACACAAAAAACAGGTCAAGGGCTGCTAGTAACCAGCACTTTTCCCTGGAAAACATCCCCACAGACACTTACCATCTCCACCCGGAAGGTTGCAGGAAGGTGACACTGATTGGCAAGGTGCAAAGTTTGGAAACAATCTTCTAAGACTGGGATAGAGCCGAAGTTTATCTCCCTCGGATGGACATAGACAACAGGTCCCTGGCCAATGCACTCGAATTGGATTTTCTGTTCCAGGAAGAAGGAAAGATCAAAAATAAGACACAGCAAATGCAGTTTAAAGAACATAGCCAGTTCTAAGAGCATTCCTAGACTGGGGATAATGATGGCTGTTTGAAGTTGTCAGTGATGCAGACTGAAACAGAAGGCCTGAAGCAAGTGTGGAGTCTGCAGTGACCCCACCTGAAAGCCACAAGCTCCCATTATCAGAGGACAAACAATTGCTGTTTGCCAGGTGCCTTCTTCACACCTCTTCCACATGGCTATTTCCTTTACCTCCTGCCTGCTTCATTCACTGCTCCATCTTGGCCCAAGCCACCACCCCAACCTTTGCTGCTGCACAGCCATCCTTGAACACTCAGTTCTTGAAAATTCAAAAAGCTACACTGGTGAAACCAGCTCGAGTCAGAAGCAAAGCAGGCTCTTCAGAGTTGAGATGAGGCAAGTTAGCTGCCTTCACTTTGTGCTTATGTCTAATCTTCGTATCTATGAGTAAGTAATTGTATCATTCAAGCAGTATTTTTTCCTTAAAAAAACGTCTGAACTGACTTAATAGTTCAGAGGATTGTTCTTGCAGAGGATTGTTCTTGCAGAGCTGGCACAGACAGTGGGACAAGGAACACGGATCCCTTTGCTAAACTACCTGCCCACACCAGTGGAAACCAGGACAATTGATTCAATCTTGTTGGATTTCACTGGTCCTGAATACCCCAACTCTTACACAGGACTTGAATGCATAAAACTCACAACACCAATGAGATTCACTGGAGGGCTTGGAGTATGATTTAACTACAGAAGAAACCGGCCTCCATGATGTAAAACCTTCAGTTTGAAGGTTTGACTTGAGGGAAAGGCATTGACAGCTGCCAGAATTACCTTCAGTCAGAAGGAGCAGCATCCAGAAATGCACATCCCTTTGGGACATACATGACTGTGCAAACAAGAGCCAGAAACTATGTACCATGGCTGCTACCTCAAGAGTAAGGAACTGAATCCCTTCATGATGACAGATCTTTTGTTCCTCTGGGAGAAGGGAGGCCCAGGGGCTGCAGCCTGGCTGATGCTGCCCAAGGCTCCCTGGAAGAAGAAGCTGGAGGGAGCAGCTGTGCCTCAGCAGCTGGCTGTGCTTCTAGGTGACAGTGGGGCAGAAGCAGCAGAGGCAGGGCAGAGCCCTTTGGAGATGGGCAGAAGAGCATCTGGAGGATTCCTGAGCCAGCTTCAGTTAGTGTGTGACAATGGGATAGATCCTCACTGAGGAAAAGGCTTATAAAACACACAAACCCTTCATCTACAGTATTCTTAAAAGGGACAAGAACAGCCCAGCTCAGCAGCGTTACAGTCAATGCGGCACACAGGAACGAGAATAAAAGCAGACAGCAACTTTGTCCTCAGTGTTACTGCTACACACATCCTGCAGCAGCCCCACACATCCTGCAGCACTGCTGGCTTTGCTGGGGTGCTCATGTCACAAACCACACTATGGAGGGATGAAGAGCAGCCGTGCCTGGCAGACTGAGCCTGTATTTTGTAGTCACTCTTGGTGTTATGATATATGCCTCTTTTAGGAGCTCTTTTAGAATCTTCTTTAGAATCCTTAGAATCTTCTTTAGAATCTTCAGAGTCCTCTTTTAGGAGGCTTTAGTTCAGGAATTGTTTTCCTTATCCATTTCCAAACTTGGTGGAAAAAACAAGCAAAGTCTGTGCTCCAGATGCAAGTTGTGTGGACATACGTATCGTTTTGGCTGGGCTTTTGTGGAGGAGATATGATGGGTATTTCTCAGGTCTGAGGGACCCGGCTTTCAGAGAAGCCTCAGTCCAGCTCTGCACAAAACATTCCTTCAGTGTTTGCTTTAGCAAACAGTGCTTGCTTTAGCAGGATTCAGGGATGTTCCTGTGTGATGCTGAACAGTTGTAATGAAGCAGCACTTGTGTTCATCTGAAAACACGGCAGAGTATGAGACCCAGGGACTGGTCTGGCTTTCAGACTGGGGTTGTTATCCCATCTCCCAGATTTGTAACTATATGCTGGCTCAGGCACTGACATTGCCACCTATGAGGCTTCCACTCTTCCTCTTTCCTAGGCATAAACTGCTGCTTGTGCCATCAATCCCTTCTGTCCTTGTCCACACCAGCCATACAGCACAAGTTCCTGGAAGAATCCCTGTGCAGTTTACACCCCACTGGGATGAATTGCTCAAGGCACACATCTCCCCTTGCTCTCACCAGTGGGGATCCTGCTCTCCCAAACACAGCCAGCTCAGCAGTGATGCTGCACTCTCCCAGCGACCGGGCCTCGAATGCAATTGGGATCTCCACCGAGCTGTGAGCCTCGATAATCCCAGGCGGTGCAGGGCTGGAGCACCATGCAGCAGCCTCCTCCTTGTGTTCCTGGAAGGGACAGAATCAAAAGCAACTTCAGAACTGAGGAACTTTAAACTCCTTAACGTGTACCACAAGAGCAACTCCCACATGCTTGTAAAAATTCTCAGGAGAAAGCAAAAAGGCAAAATCAAGATGCAAGGTGTAGGTGCTGAGCATCCCCAGGGGGTCCAAAAGTTGCTGCATCCACAGACACCCACTTCGGTGCTGACAGCCTCCTTGCATCAGATTTTCACTGCCCTCTAAGCTCTCCCACTTGAAAACAAGTCCAGGACTAGAATCTTCCTCAAGATGTTAAACTGCTTCCTGAAGGTTGTATTTAGGTTCCTGTTCTCAGAAAACCTTTAGTTTTGAAGAGAAACCAGCAAGGTCTTATCCAAACCCTTTTATTCCCCTAATAACACCCTCAGTAACATTTGAGGGGAGGAGATGGATGCAAGGCCAAACCTGAGGGAGAAGACAGTAGCAGCCAGGAAAGTCGCTGTCATTCACAAGGGTCAGCTTCTCATCATAGCAGGTCTTGAAAAAGCAGTACCCAAACTTCACCACAGGGTTGAGCACTCGCAGTGAAGGAACGACGCATCTGGGCAAAGAAATGAAAGGGAATTAGAGATACTGAGAGCATGGAGAACTTCTGTCCTCCAAGAGCATGCAATGGAGCGTAAGACATTTGTCAAATCTAATACACTGGAGTAGTAGAGTAGTCCTACAGTAGTCCAGAGCTGTCTTGGCAGTTTTGCCCCTTCTTTGCCCAAGGACACCTGCAAGGACTCCTGTAGCAGTCCCAGTGCTCCATGAGCTCCGGGGCAGCCTTTCCAATGAGGACCAGTGCCCACCCACGCTCAAGGAACACAAGACTCGGTGTATCAGTGAAAATTACTCCCTTTTCTGCTACAGCACTGTTGTCCTGCCTGAAAACTGGATCATCTCTTCCAGCAGTGGAGGGCACAAGGCCCGCAGTGCAGGTGATCAACTTCTTCCAGTTCCTACAGCTCCCTCAATTCTTCACACTGACTGTCCCCATTTGCACTTGCTTGACAAAACGGCAGCCCAGGCACTGCCTGGATGGCTCTGCCTGGGAGAGGGAACGGCACCAGGAACTGCATCCCTCTTGGCATCAAACTGACACCCACAGCAGCACAGCAGGATGGAATTCTGCTGCACCAAGAATGACTTTTGCTCTCAACTCTGAGAACATTACTCAAAAGAGCCAGAGGGAAGCAGCAAAACCTGAGCTGACCTGCCACATCAAGGACTACAGTCCTCTTTGTAAGATCTTTTGGTCTCCCCACTCCTGCCTGGAGCCTCTTCCCCACTGCACTGCTGAAGTGAACCAGGCCCCAGCTCTCAGCAGGCTGCTCACTGTGTTCCAAACCAATGATGCAGGGGGGTCACAAGCCACCACAAGTTCACCACTTGCAGGAAGAAGGACAGGCAACCCTTTGGAAATTTGTTCCAGCTCAAGCACCAAACCCCAGGCCAACAATTCATGTTATTCCTGCTCCCTTTAGAAAAAGGCCTAGGGCCATGCCTGGCTGCGAGCAGGGAGCATCTCACTATGGGCTGCTGTCCTAGCACTGTTCTCATGTCTAGATGGGCACATCCAGCTCATTAAGCAACACTTCTCCTTTGGAGCTGCAGCCAGGCAGTGTGCTGGATGCACAAGGAAAGACAAGCAGGTGCAGGAAAGGTGTTGGTACCTGGCTGTGAGGGGCACTGCCAACACCTTCTCGCCGACATCATCCACGTCCAGCACCAGCTGCAGGTTGTACTCTCCAACAGTGTTGGAACACAGGGTGACCTGGTAGAAGAGAAAAGAAGTGCAGCAAGGATTTGGTCACTCCCAAAATCTCATCACCCATGTGTGCTGGCCTCCAATTCTTGTTCCATGGTAGACAAAGGGAGGGTTTTGTTTTCATTCTTCTGCTGGTCCATAAGTAGAGCAACAGTCTTTGAGAGTAAAAAAAGCCCTCTGGCAATGTCAGATTTGCTAAGGGGACTAATTTTTCACCTGACTACAATAATATAAATGCAGGAGAAGTCTGTTTCCTTGAATGGAATGAGTCCAGCTTTACAGCAGGAAGCTGAGGGCAAAGTGTGGCCCAGCCCATGCCGGGCAGTTCATGGCTGCAGAGTATTTTCTGTCCCCACTGAAGATCCCTGCACTGAATACAACTCATCTGCTGCCCAGGAGATGAGACCAGGAAGAAAAGAAAACTGCTTTATACAATGATATCTCTCTCTCTAACAGCCACCTTCTGCCCTCATCCTTGCTCTGCCCACTTGCAATCAAATAAATCCTCTCAAAAACACAAGAATGGCTTCAGGACTTGACCATATGGTATGTGATCTCAGCGTATGATTTTGGAAACAAAACAGTGCTCCTTGAGGAACATCCCGAGTAAGCCAGCTAGCAGAGGCCTCACAGCAGTGCAGATCTCTCACTCCCACAATGATCAAAGCTGGCACCAGAGCTAAAGCCCTCCCACACTCCAGTGAAGCTTCAGCCCCATGGGCTGGACTCTTCCCATACCTTGATATCCTGGGATCCCAGGGCACGGACGGTCCCTCTGCAGGGCCTTATGTCAAATTCCCTTGGCCTCCTAAGACCTTGAGCTTCCTTCCTCCAAGACTGGCTACTGCATTTGCATATCTGAGTAGAGCTGTCAACACTGGGCTCTCCCAAGCCATCTCCAGGAATGTAGAGTTGAAAAGATATGGGTGTCAGGGAGGTGTTAAACAGGCAACAGTTCAAGGTGCGAGGAAAACCTAAGAAAATGACACAAATATCCATTTAGGCATCAATATCTCATGATTCCTGGTGTGAATATCCTGGTAGGATAAAATCCTATGCTTGGATTTTACTTCTTTGTTATCTGAACTACAGCTCATTGCAGTGGATCTATGGCTTGGCTGGCCAGCTATGTGCAGAGGAGACATCTTCCAGCCTGCTTACCAAGAGTCATTTAGACCCAGATGGGGAGAAAAACCCAACTGGAGGCACAGCCAGGGCTTCTCCATGCCCATCAACAGTGACTCCAGCAGGGAGGCAAGAGAAGCACAAAAAGGATGTCACAATCTCAAATGCCACTGGGGTAACCGCATGCAGACATCATTCAGCAGCACAGTTAAAAGAAACAAAGATAAAATAGCTGCCCCCAGCTGAAGAAACCCTAGGAATGAAATCAGATTAAGCAGGATGAATCTGCTATTACAGAACCATATTCCTGCCTGGTGCCTTTCTTTATTGTGCCACTTACTAAAAGGGAAACAAGAAGTGGCCAAACAGTGATGCTGACTTTTTATTCCTTTGCTCCTGTTTGATCTCATGATGGCAAAAGGGTACCTGAGGCACCAGCAGCCCTGGAATTAACACCCTGAAGAGGCTGTGGTGGAGGAACACAGGTGATGAATGCTCTTAGGTTCAAGTGCTCCATTTCAGCACCACTCCAACCTCTGAGGCTGTGGTGCCAGCCCAGGGCACACTCACCAAAGGAGACGTCACCGAAGTCGAGGGCGGACACATCGAAATGGAAAGTCGGGCCCATCACGTAGCCCCTGCGAGGACAAAGGCAGGGAGGCAGTGCCTTTGTTAAAGGGAATCACAAAGGGTTCAGGGGTCCTTAGGGAGAGGGTGGATAAAAGCTGCTGCCAGAGCCACCCTGGGTTTCAAATCAACCCAGCACCCTGTGCTCAGCACAGAACCCATGTGGACAGGAGGCAGCCAAAGCAAAATGGTCAGCAGCTGACAGATTAGCTGGGACAGGCCTTGGAGCTGAAGTCTTTTACTTCTCCTATCATCACTTTTCTTATTTTTTTCCCACCTCTACCCTTTGCTGAGTGAGGATTGTATCCTTTGCCATGGCACCAGCCCAGGGGATGGTGCCCAAGTCCTTGGGACAGTTCCTGCTGCACAGTTCCCTGACTCCCACATCAGCCCTTGCCTGGCTGTGCAAAGGAGGCACCAGAGCACTCTGTGCACAGGAGTTGGGAGCACAGCTTGTCCCCACAGCATGGATGGCAGAGGTGAGGTGAGGCTGCTGCTGCCCATCTGGCATGGATTATTAACAGAACTTTTTACAAACACTGCTGCTGGTGCAGAATCACCCAGGCTGGCCCATCTCCAAAGCCCTGGAGGCTTTGCTGGCTGTTCAGGTGGGACATCCCAGAGCAGCTACTGCCCAAAGCTGATCCATCCCACTGCCTGCCATGGCCCAAGGCAGAGGGAGATCCTTGCAGGGAGGAGTCACTCCAGCTCCTGGGTACCACACAGGCCAGCAGGCACCCCCACACTAAAGGGATGCCAGAGCCAGAGCCAAGATTAAGACCTCAGGCAACACCTCTTTTCTCTGCTCCACCACAAAATAAGGTAGATGGGAGATGATTACCCAGAGACAGCTACAGATGTGCCCACCAAGCTCCCAAAGCCCTCCTCACCTGATAGTGAAGGTCACAGGCTCAGGGGATTCAGACACATTGAAACAGAATTCTTCCTCAAACTGCCCCAGGATGGTGGGACAGAAGGAGACACTGATGGCCTGGAGTGTGGAGGGTGCCACGATGCCCTCCTGGGGCTGGAAGGTGAAGCAGGAGCCCATGGCTGTGCTTGGAGGGATGAGTTTGAAGGGAGCCTCAATAGGCCCATTGTTGAACAGGACCGCCTGCAGCAGCAGCAGAAAAGCAAAGTGGAAATACATGAGGAATCTTCCTTTCTTACAGAAGTCTGAGTCACTTTCAAATTAAACTATTAACACCTGTAAGAGACAGAAGATGCCCTGTGCTGCTGCATGGTAGAAGCAAAAAAATACAACTTTGAAATACAACTTTGCATAGCTTTGGGTTTTTCATGCAAAGCACTGACAGCTTCACATAACCAGAGTCACTCTGGGGTTTTCCCACTGGCAGAGACGGTCCACTTAGACCTACAGCACAGAGGGGCTGCTCAGCATCACCGAGTTCATTCACAGCTGGCCCCAAGAGCAGCACTGGGCATCCCAGCATTACCAGTGACATCGCCACAGTGATTTCTAATGTGCCCAACCCCACCATGGGCAGGGCACATTCAGCTTCCATTGCAGCCCAACCTGTTTGCAGCAGGAGTGGGAGAAACCAGAAGCAAAGATGTAGAAAGTTCCTTTGCTTCCTTCCCAGAAACACTTTGCCCTTTCTAGAGCCAGAGGCTGAAGTGTGCTGAGGGACTGGTCAGCAAGGGAAAGCACTGCCAAGTGCTGTGACCAGTGCTAGGGTGGGTGGCTTTCCTCTGACTCCCACGAATATGCAGGAGGGACATGACTGAAAACTGTTTGCAATGGGCTTGAACTCAAATGCGGCCAGTTTGTTCCCGCTGCCTTTGGACAGCCTGAGCACAAAGGTGACTTGTGTCTGGGACTGGAACAAAAGCCTCTGAACATGCAGCTTTTTGACCCAGTGTTGGTTTCATGTGTCACGCGGTTTTGCAGGAAGCCTCCCAGCTGATCTCCAAAGAAGACTGCCCAAAAGAAGGGACTGGGGTTTCACAAACAACAGACACACCTTTCAGACCTCACCCAAAAGATCGAAATTCCAAGAAACCCCACAAAATGGACTAGTATCACAACTACCCAAATTGCCAGGAATTCCACAGGGCTCACTGCTACCCTAGGAGCCACCAGGATCCCAGCCCTGCTGCTCACCTCATATCTGTGGGTTACTCTGACAAAAACCTCCCCGATGTTCAGCTCCGCAAACTGGAAATGGAGCCGGGGCCCGAGGCCTTCCCCTGTGAGGAGCAGGGGCATCCTCTTCTCACGGCCTGGGGAGAGATTTCTATTTCAGTACAGTAATTCCTTCTGCTATCCTGCATTTTCCAGGCTGCCTTAGTGCTAGTCCCTGACTCTGAGCTGCATGATGTCCCAGGAGAAGATATGGACCCTTCTCTTCCCTCAGGAGATGCAGTACATCCATAGAGACCACCCTTTCTTCTACGTCTATGTTGAGAGTGAAACTTTAGGAAATGCCAGAAATTTTGTTCTTCCTCCTTCTGGGTGCAACCTCAGAGTGTTTTTCCCAAGGGAGGAGGAGCACACTAAATACAGGCAGCATTCAGAACAGCTGAGAGGGAAAAAAATCAAAAGAGAGGAGATGCCCTGGAAGCTGCAGGGACAGTGGGCATGTGCCAGCACTGCCCTGCTGACCACACACCCTTCCCAGCAATGACACAGGAGCCCAGTGACCTGGGGCAGTATTTGCACCTCGCCTTCACTGCACTGAGAGAGGCAGGGGAAGCAGCTGTACCTGAGATGTCACAGTAAACTGTTCGCTTATAGACCCGGGCTTCCTGGGGCTTGAAGAACACGCTGACTTCAGCCGAGCAATTTGGCCTGATCTCACCCTCCTAAAGCAGAAGGAAACAGCAAAACATTTCTCTTCAGACATCACATTTTGGTTCTCAACCACAGTCCTGTAAGCCGTTATTTAGAGCATCAGTGACAAGCAAGGAGTGAGTAACACTCATCAATAACACTGACAACAGAATTTGCAAGCTTTAGTCAGGCTCCTGCTGCCTGCCAGGAGCCCACAGGGCAGAAATGCTTTTTGCCACCAGATCTCTGATCTCACTAGAATCCCAATGACTTCTCTCTTGGCACACAAAGCCAGCTGAGGCAGGGATCAGTCAAGTGACCTTACTCAGGGATGAGGAGGAAGAGAAGGAAGACAAGCAGGAAGGCAGGTTCTCAGCCAGCATTTACCTTCGGCTCAAGGGAGAAAACGTCATCATGGAACAGGATGCCATCTTCTCTGATCTTTGCCACCTCACTTTGGAAGCTGTGGGTCAGAAGAGCAAGGTGTTCTTGGCAAGTGATGTCCACTCTGCGCTCCTTCAGAAAATCATACAACTTCTCCTTTTGCTGCCGAAATATCCTGGGATACTGCCTGCAGGCATAGGAAAGACAAACCACAAACCCAGCAGGCTGTTTAATAAGCCACATCTTTGCAGAGAGAAGTGGAAGTGCAGGAGCAGCTCTGCAGCAAAGGGCTGACCCTGAGCCCAAATGGATCAGAGAGTCAGTTGTTCACTCCACATTTGCAAGCTCAGGAGAGGTTTCCAAAGCCAGCAGCCCTCAAGAGAACCTCGTGGCTCAAAGCCTCTGCCACAGCTGAGGCAGAATCCACCAGCCACCTCAGGCAGCTTTTCCTGACACACAACTGTTTGGGGAGCCAGGTAGAGATGGGATGGTTTGCTTACCCTAAGCCATTCAACAGCACCAGTATCTCCTGAAGCCATATGTTAGTTTTACCCTTGGGCAAGCTATGTCACTGAAATGGATCTTTCAAACCTACCTCAGCTCCAGATGATGCTCCTCTTCCTCAGTATCAACAGCCTTCCACTGGAAGCGGGCTGTGATATCGCTCTGGTTGTGGATGCGCACGGTTGCACGGTTTGACATGCCGATGTACGTCTTCTCGAGGCTCACAGTATTCCTGCCCAGCCTGATGGGGACATCCACAGCTCTTCCATGAAGGCTTGTGTGGGTCTCTTCACCTGGAACAAGCAAAGGGGAGTCTTTGCTCAGCTCACTGGCTGATGGAAGCACAAGGAGCAGAGCAAACCACAGGCAGCAGAAGAAAGTGGCACAGCTTTTAGCTGAATGAGCAGTTCCATGGATCAGTACATGTATCACAAGCTGAGAGCTGCATGTGCCCAGCATGAGGATCTCCTGGACAACCTGCCAGCATTTCACCCTCTAGAACAGACCCCTAGCAAAGGCTCCCTCATTTCCAGAGCTTTCAAACCTTCATTATTCCCAGCCAGCTCCTGGGATTCATCTGGGCTCAGACTTCAAGCTCACCATTCCTGTTGCAGATGAGTTTTTCCCAGGCGAAATGCAAACAACAAATATCACACACGCTCTCTAGAAATGGCATTTACATTGAGCTCTACAAGGATCAAGATGACAAACTACATGACTACAAACTAGATGACTAGAAAATGAACACCATGAAAACTATCATCATCTCCCTCTTTAAACCCACGGCCACACCAGCCTTTCTGCTTAGAAAGGGCTCTGCTCTGAGGGATGCACAAGTGCCCCGTGCAGTGCCCAGCACTCACCTGTGTCGTAGTGCACGACAAGGGACCCGGAATGGTCCCCAGTCTTCAGTGGCTGAAATTCCACTGTCACCTGCATGGCACCACCGACATCCAGAGTTCCCGTGGCCGGAATGACAGAGAAAGGGCTGCAACACAGAGATAGCAGGACTCTTGGTGGACATTTGGGGATGTTACCCCTTTTGCAGTCCAGTTCACTTCTGCTCACTTGTGCAAGCAAAGAGAAAACCAACCACAGTCAGCAGAAGACAGAACAGACAGGGTCAGAAACAGCTACTGACTCTAGAGTGAGGAGATCCAGTCCTCACAAGAGCCTGTGACCTCATCTCCCCCATACTCTCTGCAATTAGGCTCAACAGTCATTTGCATCTGGCTTACTTTCATCAGGCATCAGCTCTCCTTACTGACAGGGCTGGGCAAAAGTATGGCCACGATTACACCAAGGACCAAGTACTCCTGACATAATTTAGAAACAGAGCTGACAAGTGAGCAAAGCTGCCAATTTTGTCACCAAGTCTCTCAAAGCACCATTCATCTGCACTTTTGGTAAATGCTGTGTTCAAGGAGACTGGTTTCAGCTGAACTGGTTTCCTTGCAGATACGATGTCAAAAATGCATTACTCTCTCCAGTTCAGCCAACAGGAGAAACAGTGATTGTCTCCTGAGACTGACAGGAACAGCACAGGCTGCCCACAACACAGCTCACATGAGGCATCTGATGCAGGGACCACTGGAAAGCCTCGTGCCTGTGGCCCCCCAGAGAATGGCTCTGTTTGCTGACAGTGCTGAGTCAGCATTTCAGAAGCTGCTTGTGCTCAGGAGGGTGCAAGCCAGCTACCAACATGTTCCAGCACCCCCCAGGAAATCTGGGACAGAGAAAGCTCAAAGGCTGCATCCTGCTAAGAACACCGAAAGCAAGAGCAGCTGCCATCCATCCTGCTCACTTCCAGCCAGGGCTGCAGGGCAGCAGCTCTGATGCTCTGCTTCCTTTTGTTGCTCTTTCCCAACTCTGCTATCACCCAAAGGTGACATCCTTTGCACAAGGAGAGATGAGCTGCCTCACCTCTGGGTGCTCAGCTGGTAACGAGCTACCCGGTTACCGACATTGCGAACCAGCAGAGTCTTCTCGCTGCTGTACTTGACCGGACACGTGGAGAAGTCCAGCTGGTCAGGGAAGTCCAGGATGGCTCGGGGACCAATGGCCCGAATTGGCACAATGAACTCTTCCCTTTCAGTGGTGCAGAGGAGCTTGTGGAAGTAATCCTGTGGGGAAAAGAAACTGTCTCAGCACAGAGCATTCATCCCCATCTTAAACATGGGCAAAGTATCTCCCAGTTCCAGATCCTGTGCAACTCCACTGAAACCAGAACAGGCCCTCAAAACCCAGGCCAGATGCCCTGAATCCAGCCCTGCAGGTCCACTTTCCACTGAAGACACCAATCTCTTGGGACCTCCAGACTCACTTTGTTCTGCCCAGGGGTGAAGAGGACGCGGACAATTGCGTAGAGGCCCGGTGGCACCTTGCAGCACACGTCATTGGGGCCCACCAGCTGGAAATAAGGTGAGCTCTCCAACGTGACCTTCACCAAGTGAGGAACCTGCAGGACAGACATGGAATGATGGTTTTGCCACTTGTGGAGACAGGTGGACATGCCCTGGTGCCATCCTTAACCACCCTTCTCTGCTCTCCTCTCCCAGCGCAGCGTTAAACCTCCACGTCCCAGCACTTACCTTGTCCCTGTTCCTCAGAACCACCGGCACTTCATAGACCTCACCAGGGGTGTAGTTCTGAAACACCACCTCTGGTGGGCAAGGCTGAAATGAGCTCTGCTCTGGCTCAGCTGCCAAGAACTGCAAGGAGAGGCCAGACACAAGAGAGACAGGTTCAGCTGCTGGGAGGAAGATTCTGATCTGATCCCCAGTGAAGTACAGACTCTGGGTGAGCACGTCTCCCCAGCCCACGCTGGGCAAACAGTGGCTCTTCCACCTCTGCCCTGGGCTGATCAAAAGCTCCTGGACCACGCTGAGCAGGCTCAAGCCTTGCTGCTCTTTTGGCATTCTCCTCAATTATCACATCAAACAGCAAGGCCAGGGAAAGGCTACCTTGTGATGAGAGCTCTCATGCTTGTCTTGAGGCTGGACAATCTGAGGCAGACTCAGCTTCTTAGCTTTGGCCAGCCTCTGCTTGGTGCTGAGAGATACCTCCTCCTGGAAGGCAGAGGGAGTCAGCTGAAAGGCAAAAAAACAGCAAGAGTCTCAGAAATGCCCATGTTCTTGTTCACTTACTACTGATGAATAATTTGTGATCACAGCCACCAGGACAGTTCTGGAAGCCCTGGAAGTTACCTGCTGAAATACTTAGCACCAAGAAATTAATTATACAGAGTGCAATACACACACTCCAACCACATGGCTGTGTCCCATTAGTCTCTCCATGATTTGATGTGACATGTTTGGGGATTTCTGCTCTTTGGGCATTTGTTTCCTCCTATGTTTCATTGGATTGAGGCAGTGACCTTCCCAGAGAGTGGGGAGGAGCTCTCAGAACTGCCTGAACTCCATCCCTGCACAGCACTCCAAACTCACAGCGAGGAGACAGCGCTGCTGGCTCAGTCCAAGAGAAGCAAGAAAGAAAAGCTGTGCCAAGAGTGAGGTGCACAGGAATGTGTCCATGTTTTTGTTCTTCTGTTAATTAGCATTTGTTTTCTCTGCCTGGGCTGACAGAGCCCCCCACAGCAGAAAACAGAGGGATCTCCTTGCCAGAGCCTCAGCACTGGGGCACCTTCAGCCAAGTGAGCTCCAGACAGCAAGGGACCTTGGTGGCCCTGACTGCAGTGCTGCCTGCAGGGCTGGAGCTGTGCCCACCCAGGAGCTGAGAGAGAACAGCTGCTTTGGAAGCTCTTCTGGCTGGGACCAGCCGTGGCTCTCAAGGCTTTGGGCAGAGTTTGAGCTCTCCCCCTCACATGCCCAGGTGCCCAAGGGCAGGTTGGTCAGAGCAGCACAGGGCAGTGCCCAGCCTGACAGAAGGAATTCCTGTGGCAAAGGGCAGGCACAGAAGCACATGCTGAGGGCTTCAGCTGCACATTGGATTCACTTGGCTCCCGTGGCACAGCCAGGCAAGGCGCTGGCTGTCCCTGAAACATCACACAGTGTTCCCTACTGCACCAGGACAGCCCCACCAACAGCAGCACGGCACAAAGAGCTGGGCAGGGGCTCTGCAGCTTCACAGCGCTGCTGGACAACAGGGGCAGGGACACCAGGGACACCAGGGCACTTGCCAGCCTGAGCACAGCCCCAGAGCCTACTCACAGTGTTAGGCTTCAGTCTGTCCCTGAGCAAAAGACGAGGTGTTGGTGTCCTTCCCGAGAATCCAGACGCCATTCTGAAGGGAGGATGTTGCAGATGAGCGACAAGGCCTCAACAAAACTGGAAAGAACAACAATGCAACTCTGAAAATCTAGAACCCAATTCATGGCAGACTCAAGGGCTTTACTGGTGCTGAAGATTTTATATGATTTGAAAGTAGCTAAATGCTTGTTTGGCATAAGTAGCTAGTATTGTTAGGCCTCTAGCTGGACTTTATTTGGACTAGATGATTACCTTGTGCAATTCAAAGATGGATAATACTGAAACCTGGAGCTAAAGTGCTAAACATTAATAATACTTAGAACAGACAAAGCTGTAGCTTAAATATTATTTAAGAACAGCTTGAGTGGACCTCCTCTTCTTTAGGCTAAACAACCCCTGCTCTCTCAGCTGCTCCTCACTGGACTTGGGAGAGACTGCAATGTTATGGCTCATGGCTTAAATATTGCTATAAAGGACTTTTTGCCCATTGTGACAAAACTGAATAAAGAAGCTGAGACCACCCAAGCCCACCCTTCCCTGAGGGACTGTGAGTTCAGCCCCGCAAGGGAACTTGAGACGAGATAAAGGTGACACTATTGTCCTATTAGCTCAGGTCTGGGGACAAGTGAGTAAGGCTGAGGGAGAAAAATATATCCACAACAAAGCCAAAGCCAGCAGCTGTCCTGAAAATCAGCTCTGTCTGCCTTCAGGCTGGGCAAGTCATAGCCACAGACTCCTCTGCTGAGGCCAGGTTTGCACACAAACCTCCCATCAACAGAGGGGCAGGAGGGAATTTTGGGTGTGTGGCGCAACCTCTGGTAAGGGGCAGTGGACACCCATCCTCCCTCACACAAACTGGCTCAGCTCTAAAACCCCCCACCCCCAGAAGGCCACATCCAGGGGACATTCCCATCAGGGGCAGCTCAGGGGGTGTCATAACCCATCAAGGACCCCCAAAGTGCCCCCAGAGCCATTCCTGAGCCCTTGCACCAGATGACTGCATGGCATGCAAAGTAACACAACAGATCTGAAAATCCACAACCCAATTCACAGCAGACTCAAAGGATATACTGGTGCTAAAGATTTTAGATTATTCAAAACTAGCAAGAGACAGAGCCAAACTTGTCCCACCCCAGGGAGGCACCTGGGCAGTCCCACCTTGCCCAAATCTGCGTTAATCCATTGCACTCTTACATTTTGCAAGACCTCACCACAGAAAAGACCAGAAGAGGACTGGATGGGATGGGATGGGATCCATGGAATGGTGAAATTTTCTACTAAATCTGTCTCTGTCACTCTCTTTCTTCCCCCCTTCCCAGACCCCTCCCTCCCCCCTCCTTTTTCTATTTCTTTCTCCCTCTCTCTTCCTCACATTTACTGTTACACAAAATCCAGACTATTGACTTTGGCATATGGTCTCATTTTGCACCTTAATTCAGGGAACATCTCCTTAATGATTTTAATAACCAGATCATAACAACCCACTGAAACTTGAACAGAACTCATTCACCTATAAGTAGTTTAAATAAATACTATAGGGAAAAATGTATAGACTAGTATATTTAGGAAATGTTGTATTTCTTCAGTGAGAAAAAGCACCATCAGTAGACCATCTATTGCTCATCCCCTCAGCTGTGCATGCCACTGAACTGGAGACTGGCTTTATCCCATCCTGTATTTCCCTTTGGCATTCTCTTTCAGAGCACAGATGGGACAAAACCAGAAAGTAAAACTTGAGCCAATCTTTACCTTCAAACGAAATTCAGGACTCCCTGGCAGAAACCAATGTTCTGCGAGTTCAGGACTCCCTGGCAGAAACCAATGTTCTGCGAGTTCAGGACTCCCTCACAGAAACCAATGTGCTGCGAATTTAGGAGTCCCTCGCAAAGACCAATGCTTTGCGAGTTCAGGAGTTGCTCGCAGAGACCAAATCTCCGCGAACTCTCAGCACTCGCTCACAGAAAACAACGATCTGCGAACAATGCACTTGCCAATCGCCGAGTGCAGCCGTCCGAACGCGCCGAGGCTGCGAACGAGCAGCCGGGGCCGAGCTCTGGCGCTGAGGCCGCGGCGCCGTCACAGACGCTGCGTTCCCGGCGCGGTTACCGGGCAACCTCGGCACCGAGCGCGGGGCCGGGCCGGGGGGATTGCCAAAGGACATTGGCACTTTCCCTACTTTTTATATTTATAAAAGTTTAAAATGTGGTGATAAAGGCACCTGTGGCAGGTCTATACACTGCTCTTTGCATAGCATCATTATTCTATCCTGCCTGGAGCCCCAGGAGGGGCTGAGGCAGCTGCAAAGGGGCTCAGCCTGGAGAAATGGAGGCTCGGGGGCCCTTCTGGCTCTGCACAACTCCCTGCCAGGAGGGGACAGCCGGGGGTCGGGCTGTGCTCCCAGGAACAGGCACAGGAGCAGAGGGAACGGCCTCAGGCTGGGCCAGGGCAGGCTCAGGGTGGGCTCCAGCAGGAATTTCCCCATGGAAAGGCTGCTCAGGCCTTGGCAGGGGCTGCCCAGGGAGCTTGGCAGTGCCCATCCCTGCAGGTGTCCCAGGAAGGGCTGGAGGTGGCACTCAGGGCTCTGGGCTGGGGACAAGGTGGGCATTGGGCACAGCTGGGACTCCATGGGCTCACAGAGCTTTCCCAACCTTGATGATTCTATGAGTCAGTGATTCTGTGAAGGGATGATTCAACATAGATTTTAACTCTAAATCTATCATACACAAATATTACAAAGGTCAAACTTCACATGAAAGAAATTTAAGATTATTCTTTAAGATTGAAAGAAACATCTATCAATGTTGCATACAGGTAAAGCCCTATAAAATAAGAGCCTTGTTCCCTTGTAAAATGATGGCTCGGGCCTGCTACTTTGGCTAAGCACAGCTAACAGCTAGCCTGACAAGTTCCTGTGAGAAAGGAATTTGCACCTGTGAAAAGAAAGACTTCTACCCACACCTGCTATCCAGGAGACAAGAATGTAAACCTCATTAGAGAGGAAAGTTTCTCACTGACACCTATGTTAGCATCTACTAACCAATGAACTGAATTGCAGTAAGTTACTAACAAATTAAAATGAAACACAATGCCTTTAGAAAACCACATAAATGTGAGCTGTGAAGAATAAAATCGAGCTGTTGCAAATGAAGAAATAGATATCTTGCCCATCTCTACAGCCACATATAAAGACAGCATTACATGAACTGCCCTTGGGTTTAACATCTTCAGTGAAAAATCAAACTGGGCCACAGTTATTGGTTCAAGTTTCCTTGTCCTTGAAGATAATTCAAAAGACTTTATAGATATATTAAGGCTTATGTAAACTAAAACCTTCATGTTAACATGTAGAGATATATTCTGATTATCATTATTGACAGGCCAATGGAAGAGAAAAAATAATCACATTTGGTAGGCTGACTTCTTCCCTCTAATGCCTGGCATTTCTGGCTGAGATGCCAGACTCATGACCACACTGCTTCTTTTCCAATTAAAGATGATGCAGAGTTGGGAGAAAAGCTGTGCCTCCAATCAGGCCTAGCCTTGTCCACATCTAGTAAAACTGGTATTTCTGAGTTTGAAGTTTCTCAAAAGACAGATCTTTGCCTTGGAAATGCAACTCTCAGTCAGTGACTTTGTTGGCAGAAGGTGAAACAAAATGCAGCCTGTGTGTTTTCTGTGTTTATCTCTTGGTGGTTTTCTCCTCTCGCTGTGTGCGGGTTGTAGGGTTTGCTGTGTGTTGCTGCTTTTCCCCTGCTCTCTTCCCCGCAGTGTTTGGGGAGCAGAGGCGCAGCGGCCCCGGCAGGGCGGTGGCAGCCGAGCCGGGCCAGCCCCGGCGGGCTGGATTCACGGCCGCAGGGCCCTGCGGGCAGAGGGGGATAATGAGATGATTGGCTCTCGCAGTTAAGGGATGAATGGTGTGTGAATATTGAGAGAAGCTTTACTGATGTATAGTTATGTTATTGTAGTTTACATGTCCTCTGTTCTGCCCACAGTTTCCCTTTTCACGGCGCCTTCCCTCTCCCCTGTGGGCAGCATAGGCCCTGCTCCAGCGCAGAGCTGCTTGAGTACCTCTGTCTGATGAAGCCTTACCTGCTGTGTTTGTGTGCCTTGAAAACCTGTTGCTATAGGGTTTTTTAGTTTATTTTGTTTTCTCACTAAATTTTAAATTTTTTATATAGTTTTGCAGTTACTGGAGAGATTAAAAAGCGATAAATACAATGCCTTATTACCTACCAAATTTTAACATGCTCTGATTTCTTTAACAAGAATGCTAACAAATATGCCATATAAAATGATGCCAGATACAGTCACAAAAAACTGTTGGGTTGTTCAGCAAGATACTAAATTGCACGCTATTATATTTATTTCACAGCAACCCTGCACTTTAAAAACTCTCACTGAATTTCTGTTTCCATGGAATTTGCATTTACCATGGGTTTTTCTCATAATTGATTTACTCATAATTCTAATATGCTTCTTACTACTTTAATCCATCCAGTACACCATCATGCTGTTACTTCACTTACGGCTTATTCACCTTTTAGTTGTCTTTTTGTGTTAACCTTAGACTGTCACATCATGTCATATCTATAACTTTTAAGGATGTTCATTTTAATTCTGTTAAAATAAGGCCCAATATTGTGATGCTCAGTTGCATTCTGTTACATTGAATAAGGCTAAGATTTACTAAGTTCATTTTGGTAATTTTATTTTTGTTAAGTTTCAGTATTAGTAAGTTTGAACCATGTTCTATTCCAGTCTTTTATGGTTTAAAATATGTTTGGTATTAATAGTAATTAACTTCGCGTTCTCTTGAGTGTGCTTTTTGTTCTGCTAAGGTGATAATGAAATTATGTGTATTAATTTAAAATCCTTTTAGGAATCATAAATTTTTCTAGTCAGCTGTTCAGTGTTTTTCTTTGTTGCATTTTTTTGTAATAAATACATAATTGTTTCTATTACTGTTTTTATAGCCAGCTTTTCATATGCTTTACCATCTTTTTGGTGTAATTATCCACAAGACATGTGTCATTTCAGGATCCGTCTTTTGTTCTCTAACTGCTCGTGTATCTCTTAGACCAGACTACCCCTCTAGCTGGGCTCTGCACTGTGGCTCCATGGTTTGACCCAGTGCTGTCTCATGAGTTTTCTGCATTTTTCAGAGTTCCAAGAAACAGTATCTCTCAGCTTTGTCAGAAGCCTCCCCTAAACAGATGGTACTGTGACATCTACTCTAAGTATTAGTATTACAGAACCACTCCAACAGTTTGCTGTGTTTAAAACACCTCTACCCTGAGGAAATTCTGGAAGAGACAGCTATTGGATAGTTCATCGATCTTTCACCCTTTCACACCTTTACTCCTAAGTGCTACTCCTAAGAACCTTGTTTTAAACTACATTTAGGGAATTCTCTCCCAGTTGGAGAGAATTGGGCTTGGGCAGTGGCCAGGCCTTATCTCTACTTGGACAGGAATTTGCCAACAGACACAAATGTTTTCTGCATCAAAACTAGATTCAAGTCACTTTGACTTAGCAGTTTGACCCTCTACACATGACCTCCCCCTCCACACAGATGACACACAGTCATTGGGGAACATCATCATCTGACTGCCCCCTCTGCAACTTTGCTTTGCATCTCCAGCTGGGATGACTGAAGATTCCTTTGGAAGCAGGGTCTGTCCGAAGGTCCCTCAGGACCTCCCAGCTAGCACCAGCACCACTAGCAGTGGGGGACACCCTCCCATTCCTTGGCCAGGAGAGCGGCTATGGCTCTCGCCTTGTTCAGCACGAGACAGCAGCAGGCAGCACAAGAGACAGAACAGACTGCAGCTGGGGCAAATCCGAGTTTATTGAATCCACCCAGGATCACAACACCTCAGACGAGCCAACCAATAAAGACCCCAAACTGGCACCACGCAGGGGATTATAAGGAGGGGAGCAAACAGGGGAGAAGTGGGTCTTTAGCCCAATGGGAGCACAGGGGGGAGCGGGGAAAGGTAGATTGTCACCAAGGGAAACTAATAGGGACAACCTTGGGGAGGGGCCCCAGCCCCTGAACCAATCACTCGATGCCCTTAGTAGAAGGTTCTGGAGAGAAGGGAATGGTCGCCGAGTGATGGACAGGGCACTGGGGAGGGATTTGAGGAAAGATACAATGGTGACCACGGTAACAGGGGAGGAGGAAGGGTGACTGACAACTTCAGGGAGGGAGGAGAGAACCAGAGCACAGCCATTGCAACAGAGGGGAGAACAGAACAGTCCAATATACAACCCAATACAATGAAAGCATGGTAAAACAACATCCTTTGGTCTCCACTTTTTTGTTCAGGTTTCCTCACCTTCTCCTGAGGCTTACTGGTCTTCTGACCTTTGTTTCCAGCTGCAGGATGGGACTTGTTTCCCTTTTGGGTCAGGTAACTGCACGGTACCCTGAACCCTGTCCCAGTAGGAGAAATTCTGCTGTGATGACTCCTACATCTGAAATCTCAAGATCAAGTTCTTCTCCATCTCAGCTGGGTCCTCTGGGATTTCAGTTCCCCCCTTCTTTGGGGCTTTAGCTTCCCCCTTCTCTGGGGCTTTAGGCTCCCCTTTCTTTGGGGCTTTGGTTTCCTTTTTTCCTGGCACTTTGGTTTCCTCTCTGGGATTCTGGTTTTCTTCCTCCCTGGGGCATTAGTTTCCTCGCTCCCTGGTTTTGGATGTTGCTTCCCCACAGAGACACCCTTCTTTTCCTTCTTCAGCTTCTCTAAGGCTTTGTCTCAGGGAGTAGCTGGCACGTGAGGCCTCCCCGGTCAGCACCACCTCGTAGCTGGGGCCTCCCTCCACGTGGCACAGCACCGTGACATTGGAGATGGTGTTGGCATGGCCACAGAAGGTGAAGGAGACCTGCTGGCTCTCTCCTGGCTGCAGCACACCTGACAGTGGCACGATCCTGAAAGCCTGCACGGAAGACAGGAGAGACTGAGCTGTGGAGCATGGAAATGGATGCAGAAGAGCATCTTGGAGCAAAGTGCAGCTGTACCTGGAGGGGCCTATTCCCCAAACACAGCCAGAATCACCCTGATCTCATCCTGTATCCATGCCACTGACCAGTGCAGGGACCATGGGGAAAATCTTCTCCCATACACACGGATCAATGAATTAATTAGTGCATTACATGAAAGTGAACGGGGATGTCTCCTGGCAGTAGAAATTCTCTAATGGCACAACTTGCCTTTAAAAAGCATTTCTTACTGTTTTTAGAAAAGGAGGAGACTCAGAGTGAGATCTCTTGGAGCTGAGTGAAGGACTCCAGCCCAGCTCATCTGACTCCTGAGGCTCTTCCCCTCTCTCTCTGAATTAAATGCTGCTTTCTCAAGGTGCTACAGCCAAAGCTCCTCCATAAATTTCCTATGCACCACCTGAGGAGTTCCAGGGGGAGCAATGCCCTCCACAGGTGCTGCACAGCATCCTTGGGCAGTCCTACAGCGTGTCCTGCACGGCCTCTCCAACAACCAGCTGCTCCAGCAGCACTTTGTGATGGGCCTGCAGGGATGGGAGGCCCCTGTGTGGCCAATGCTGAGGGCCACCAGTGGCACTGGGAGCTCCAGCCCTGCTTGCCACACTGACAGTGTGCAAGTGAGACACACTCCCTCTTACTTCCTCTGCTTTGAGGGGAGTGTGTGGGAAGTCCATGGAGCACCTGAATTCCTCCAAGCCTCCTGGGAGCTGAGGGTGTTCAGGAGTTTGAGGTGGCACCTGAAAAACAAACCATTTTCTATGCTAGGAGGAAGAGACAGCCACTTGCAAAGTCAGTTTATAAGATTGCTTCAGTGCCACCAGTGCAATACCAGCTCCCGGCTGAAAGCAGAGACCTGGAAACAGGGAGTCTGGCTGGCTTGGGGAGAGGGCACATGGAGATCAGGACTCATCACAGCTTGCTCTGGGAAGAAAGCTGGAGCTCTTACCATAATGATGCAGGTAAAGGCCTCATCTTACATTGTGAAGGAAGCAAGGCAAAAAATTCCACACTTAACACAGGCCTACAGGATCTGAGTGAGCTTCTCCAAGGAAAACTCTCCTATTGCTCCCTCCCTCTCACCCCATGTCCAGCCACTGGTCCTGCTGCCCAGCCACTGTCAGGGCACAGGACAGCAGGGCAGCAAAAAGGGAGCTCAGCAGGAGCATGACTTGCTGGTGGCAGGAAACACAAGCAGTAGACGTACAAGAAAATCTACCTCTACTCCTAAAGACTGGTTTAAATCCTGCACTTCTTTCAAGGTGCTGGCTGCCTCCTCCTTTCTAATCCTGAAGTGTCTCCATTGAGATGCCCGGCGATCCAAACAGGTTATCTTCCCCCTTGGAGGCTGGGGTTTGAATTTAGGTGGGTGAAGCTCATCTCTGGAAAATAAGATAACTGTGAACAGGGACCTGCAGTGGGAGGAGTGCACAAGCAGCTCCTGCTCAGGATGCAGCCCCTGGGTGGGTGCTGGCACACTGAACTGAGAAATGCTTTGATCCAGCCCTTCCCAATCCAGGCTGGAGCAGGTCTGTTCTAAAGGCAGCCCAGGGATGACACTGAGGTGCTGCAGCAGCTGCAAATGCTTGCATTGAGGAACTACAGAGGACAGGGATTAATATCTTAGGGGAAGCAAAAAGCAGAGTGGGAGAGGAAAAGACAGAGAAGGCAAGCAAAGAGGTGAGATTTGAGGGGCAGACCCAGCCAGTGATGAGCCAGCACAGCCCCCCCAGTGCCCAACACCAGAAACTCTGTAGCTCCACCAGGTATTTATCAGGAATGTTTCCCTGACAGTGCTGGGGGGTTGGTTGGCATTTTCCAACCCTCCCAGGTGACTCAGGTCACATTCCCCATTTTAAATTGAAGCAGGTGCTCAGGGTAACTCTGCTTGTGTTTCTAATGCCATGTGAGGGACACACAAGTTGTGCCTGCCTGTCACCCTGCTGAGCTGCAAGTGCTCCCACAGCCAAACACGACCTGGATGCTCCATTCCCACACAGGCGTTCAGGGCCTGTAATGACCTGCTCCCCAGTGAAGCACTTTTGCTTTGTAGCTTGTTATCTAAGGCTGGGTTTCATTGCTGGCTCTCTCATCATAACCCCCAAGAGATCCCTAATCATCTTCTGCACTGTCTTTAGTGGAATGAATGGTTTGAGGCAACTGCCCAGGATCATGGTGCCTGGACAATGACATTTTTCACTCTAGAGTAGAAACTCTGTGGGAGACAGGGAGAGGAGATGATGTGATGAACTGCAGCGGCGGCTGACCTCAAAGGAGAACCCGGCTGGCTGTGGCCAGCGTCACCGGCAGCACTGGGGCGCACTCCTATGCCCACGTGAGGTTGAGAGAGCGCCTAAGGCTTCGCAGCCTTATATTGACGAGGATTCCCAGGTGAGGAACAGAGACTGCAATCCGCAGGAAGGAACGAGACGGACTCCAGCTGTGTCACAGTCCGGTTTATTCCAGGGAAGACACAAGCCGAAGACCAAGAACCACGCCTGACCGCGCCTTTTGAAGGGTAACCAATAACCAATCAGGGATTCAGGGGGGTGTAACAAACCTTGAACTGACAACTAAATTAACCAATGAGAGGGGAAGTGGGGAGTGTCTCTGACCCCTGAGCCAATCACCCGATGGCCTGGCTGGAAGATTCTAGAAAATGGGACTGTGCCTCCGAGTGATGGATGGGGGTCCAGGGAGGGGTTCAGGTGGATACATTGCTAAACAGGGCGGGGAGAGGGATGACAGACAGGGTGATTAACAGAGAAAAGGGAGGAGTGTCCCAGGGCTAGACCACGTATAAACTCGGGGGTGCGGGGAGCAAGCCAACGCGCCCCAACATCTCCCCCTTTTTTGTTTTAAAAGAAAAAACAAGAAAAAGAACTATAATAGCTTAAAAACTGTCCTCCGAGTAGCTGTCCACATCGGGGTAATCTATCATCTGTGCAGATTCAAAGTCCTCTTTTCCAAACCTCCATTCTTCCTCCGCTGCCACTCGGTTGACTTCTACTGGGGATGTTAACTTTAACAAAAGTCTTTTCAAAATCTTCCAGATAATAGATACAGCAACCAAAACCAACAATATAACGAACAGGATTAAGACAACGGTTTTCAGGACAGATGAAAACCATCCCGACAACCCCCATCCTGCCAACATGTTCCCCAACCAATCTGAAGAATCCTCTTTTATTTGCTTTATCATTTCCTTCATCTTATCAATAGAGATTCGGACGTCCTCAGCCTTTGATGACAAGTTCATGCAGCAGAGCCCTTCGAACTCGTCACAACGATGGTCATGGAGCAGCAATAGAAAATCTATTGCCGCTCGGTTTTGTAACGTTGCCTGCCTTGTTATCTCCTCGTCTGCTAGAAGGTCGCTGAGCGCGGTTGATGTCAAATTCGCTTGTTTAGCTGCCCAGCACTCTAGGTGGGCCAATTCACCTAGAGATTGTGCAACGGCCACCCAAGGAAGAAAGGTGATCCATGCAACTTCTTCGAGTTTCGACCAATGTACAATTTCACTGTCGCAGTCAGCATCTAAATCTTTCAGATCTCTTTTGGTACGGGCCGAATCGGGTGCGACTTGCATTTCCCGCCAATTAACAATTTGGTTTTTGCTGGGTGTAAACAGCGTCAACCGGCCTATAGTACATGGACCTCCAAGAAGGCGAGAGGGGATGCCTTGCCATGCTCGGTTCCCACAAATTAGGAAGAAGCCATTGGGAAGAGAACGCGGTTTACCATCGAAGGTAATAGAGGTAGTAATTTGGGAAAGGGAGGAACACCAGTTTTCAGACGTGTAATTAGAAGATATAATTGGGGTGATCACTGATTCATCTTGGTCTGAAAATGGGAGAAATTGAAAACAAAAGCGAGCAAGGGAGGACCCGAGCAATTTGAATTCGATGGGGTCTGATTTCGTTCTATTCATTTGATTGGCAAACCTCCTCCAGGCTACATTGGGGTTAGGGTTGGAAGGGCGACTAATCTTATTATTGTAAAAGGGCTCAAGAGAGGAATGTAGGGAATCAGGTAACTCATCGGGAGGAGTTGGGATCCCCACAAGGCAGGTGGACAAGGGGTCTGCTGCTGTTGCGGTAGTCAGGCAGATGCTGTCTTGGCCGAGGGCGCCGGCGAGGGTTTTCCAAACGTTATTTTTGGGTTGGGGAACAACCCATGGCTGAGATGATGGCAGCACAGCACACAAGACGACAATGGTTGCGATGTTGACGAGCGGCAGGATGGATTTTGCTCGGGTGGTCATGGTATGAGCTCTGCAATAAAAACATATAAAAGGATTAAGAAACATAATTAAAGGGGAAGGTCTAGCTCTGGGAGAAGATCAAGATCATTAACAAAAGGCTTCCGTTTTCTCCGCCAGCATGCCTCCTCAACCTGTTGTGCAACACTCACCGCTGAAGTCCTCTTGGGGACAAACGGCCGGACCCATTTGGATGGCACCCATTTCAAGCCTGAAGGGGTGGAGACGCATGCGTATCCCCTCCCCCAGGTTACTAAATCAAATGGGCCGTCCATCTTCCAGGTCTCAGGATCTCTCACCATAACAGGCGGTCTGGCTCGCAGTTGCAGCGTCTCGTTCTGTCCAAAGTGCCTTACTATCGGTGGATTTAAGTTGTTAAATGAGCAATTCAAAAAATTGATGGTATAAAGTGCCCTGGCAAGGCGGATCTGTGGAGGATCCATCTTCATCGCCGAATGTTGTTGACTCAAAACCCTTTTTAGGCTCTGATGGGTCCTTTCCACCATGGCTTGGCCTGTCGGGGAATGGGGGATGCCAGTTTTGTGTTCAATTCCCCATTGCTGCAGGAAGCTTCGCAACTCCCTGGACTTATACGCAGGGCCGTTATCTGTTTTTATACACTTTGGGATGCCCAGTACGGAGAAAGCCAATAGCAGGTGTTTCTTAACATCATTGGCCTTCTCCCCTGTGTGGGCAGAGGCATAAACTGCATTGGAAAAAGTATCAACGGAGACATGAACGAATGAGAGCCGTCCAAACTCCGCGACATGGGTTACGTCCATCTGCCACATTTCGCAACTGTACAATCCACGGGGGTTAGTGCCTACGGAGATGGATGGGAGTTGGTACATTTGGCACTGGGGACATGTGGCCACGATTGCCTTGGCCTGTTCTCGAGTGATCTTAAACTGACGAACAAGACCAGGAGCATTTTGATGGAACAACTGGTGGCTGATCTTAGCCTGCTGGAACACGTCCGGGAGCGGGGCCATCTGGGCGTGAGCAGCAAGGGCATCGGCCCTTCTGTTTCCTTCCATGATAAACCCTGGCAGATCAGTGTGGGACCTGACATGCATCACATAGTAAGGTTGCTCTCGGTGGGAGACTAATCTAATAAGCTTTGAGAGCAAGATGAATAGCGTGTTGTTGGAAACCTCCTGCAGGACCGCATTTTCTGCACAGGATACCACTCCGGCTACATACGCTGAATCAGTAACCAAATTAAAGGGTTCAGAGAACTTCTCGAAGGCTCGGACGACAGCGTCCAACTCAGCTATTTGAGGTGATCCCTTGACCTCTTTAACATCAGCCTCCCACCGCTGAGTTCGAGGATCCCGCCAAGTCATCACTGACTTGTGGGATGCTCCAGACGCGTCAGTGAAAATGGTCACAGCCTTCAAAGGGGTTCGGCTCTGAACAGATTTTAGAGAAAGATGAAATTGAACTTCCGGATTAAAAATTTTGTGTGCTGGACGATGAATAGAAATTTGACCGGAGTAACTATCTAGTGCGAATTGCAGTGACTCATTTTCCTGCAACAGGTGTTCCAACATTGCTTTCGTCAGATGACCTGAACTTAACTGAATGGGAATGTGAATGCATTCGAAGTCCACACCTGCCAGCTCCCTGATCCGAAGGCGAGCCTTGCGGATCAGTTCTGCCACCAGCTCTTGTGGCCGTGTCATTCTTTTGGACCGGTGATGGCTAAGGAATACCCACTCTATGATTAAGAGGGGATCCTTAAGTCCCTGGTCCTTCCTGAATGATTTGTCCCATTGGAAAATCACCCCATGGAGATATGGCAACTTTCCTAACACGATGAATTTGAATGGTAATTCTGGGATGTAACGATGAGCCTGACGCTCAGAAATGGACGTCTGAATTTTTTCCAATGCAGCTCGTGCCTCTGGGGTGAGGGTCCTTGGAGAACTTAGCTCCTCTCCCCCCTTCAATAGATTGAAAAGGGGGGCCAGGTCTTCAGTGGAAATGCCCAGCCAAGGTCTCACCCAATTCAAAGCTCCACACAGCTGCTGAACATCAGACAGAGTCCGAATATGAGGCCGAATTGAGATTTTTTGGGGCACAATCGTGCGTCTGCCAGTTTCAAGGCCCAGGTACTTCCAGGGCGGCATCCGTTGAATTTTTTCTTGTTGCAGCTCGAACCCTGCAGCAACCAATGAATTGATTGTCAGGTCAAGCGCATGGGTAAGCACGTCCTCGGTCGGAGCACAGACTAAAATGTCATCCATATAATGATGGATGATTGCCTCCGTCGCCACTGCACGTACTGGGGACAGCAAGGAAGAGACGTACCACTGGCAAATGACAGGACTATTTTTCATCCCTTGCGGGAGAACTCGCCAGTGGTATCTCTTCCTTGGGGCTTCCCGGTTTATAGTGGGAACCGAGAAGGCAAAACGTGGGGCATCGTCCGGGTGCAAGGGAATTTGAAAAAAGCAATCTTTGATGTCAATAATGGCCAGATGGTAATTTTGAGGGAGCATTGCAGGGGACGGCATCCCTGGTTGAAGAGACCCCATATCCTCGATGACATTATTAATTTGTCGAAGGTCGTGGAGGAGCCGCCATTTCTCTTTATTAGGTTTTTTAATGACGAACACCGGTGAGTTCCATGGTGACGTGGTCTCAACTAGGTGTCCCTTTTGCAGCTGTTCCTCCACGAGCTCCTGGAGCGCCTCCAATTTTTTGTTGGAAAGCGGCCACTGCTCTACCCAAACAGGAACATCCGTTTTCCAATTTAACTTTTGAGTAGGGCGCTCTTCAGTGGCCGCTGCCCGAAAAACCTGGGGAGCCGATGGGAGATCAATTGTGGCTCCCCACTGGGCAAGGAGGTCTCTTCCCCACAGGGGTTCCGCGTAGTCTAAAACGAACGGACGGATAGATGCCAATTGCCCGTCGGGCCCCATAATTTGCACAATGCTCTTCGATTGCTTGGCCAATTGCACCCCTCCAACACCCTGGATTTTTCCAGCCACGTCCTGCAATTCCCACTGTGACGGCCATTCCCTTGCGGGAATGATCGTCACGTCTGCCCCAGTATCTAAAAGCCCATTCAAGGTGGTAAACTCTCCCTCTTTCTGCAAGTGACATGTGAGTCTCGGCTTGTCCCTGGATAAAACCTGGGACCAGGCCACAACGGGTGTCAAAGTGTCTTGAAGTGTATCTGAGGTGTTAGAAAAGCTTAACTCAGGAATAGGGATCGCTTGTGCTATCACCTGCCCTTTTGGCAGAAAGATGGGAGGGCGCGTGCAGTAGAGTGCAACGGAAAATTGATGTAAATCAGATGACAAAAGACCAGGCAAGATTGTGATGTGCTCTGGTGTGTGTTTTGTGTCTCCGACGACAACGTACTTACTCTTGATCCGCCACCAGGTACCTGGCACGTTCGGGCAGACCGAGACGTCTCTAAAGTCGGAGTCCTCGATATAAAGGGAGTCCGTCAACTGCAGCCTGTACGGTGAGAAATTTGAGAAAGTTGTTAAGACTGGGCGTGTTAAAAATGGTGACATATCAGTTGATCCATTATGTACCAAGTCCGGTGAGTGTTGCGAAACAGGCAGGCTTTGCTGGGAAGCCTGGTGGAAAGCTTCTTCTCTCCCTCCCCCCCTGTATGATGGAAAAACGCCTGCCCTATTTATGTCATGGCGCGGGGAGGAGGCGCGCTCACAAGTTAGTTTTTTGGCTGCTGATTGGGTCCTTGAGGCCTCTGATGATTCCTAAAGCTGAAGGAATCATCGCCTCAAAGGGCAATCAGGCATCCAATGTCCAGGTTGGTGACACAGATGACACGGCGCGTCCGTGCCGGGCGGTGGTCTGCGGACGGGACGCGGCGTACGAGGGTGAACAGGGGCAACAGCGACTTGAACCTCCCCAGGTTCTGCGGCGGCGACACGACGTGCAGGCGCTCGGGAACACTGATTAAGCTCCTCCGGGAGAACGGCCACCTTCCTCTCGCATACCTCAATCATCTGGGAAAGCTCTGGCAGCGGCTCGAGGGGAAGGCTGAGAATGGCGGCCTTACACGCGGAGTTGGCATTCGCGGCCGCTAGCTCGGCTAGAATTCCATTCCGGGTCGCCTCATCTCTGACCTGCATGTCAATTGCTTTGCGCAGACGCTCAACAAACAACAAAAAAGGTTCATTATCTGATTGAACGATTTTAGAATAGGGTATTAAAGGAGCAGTAGGAGATCTTAAACTAAAAAACGCTTTCTGTGCCGCCAATGTGGTAGCTTTCAATGCCTCCGAAGGGATGTACCAGGCCTGGTAATTCCCGTCGGCCCAAGCCCCCGCTCCACTGAGGTGATCAGTTGTTAAGATTCCCCCTTCCGAATCTACAGCGGTACTTTGATTGTCCCACAACGATGGTAGAGATTTAGAAATTTCTCTCTTCCATTTGGATTCCCAAACTACAAACTCAGTGGGATTCAAAAGACATGAGAAAATTCGCCGCAGATCGGCAGGGATAACTACAACATCAGTGAGCGTGGCCTTTAAGATTCCCCGAAAAAATTCGCTGTCTCGAGTGTAATCTTTTTGGGCCTTGCATAGTTCTTTAATTGTGGAGTTTGGGAAAGGGGTCCACTGGGCCTGGGTCCTCCCCTCCGCCCCCGGATGGTAGACAACTGGGGCCGCAGAGAGCGTAGGCAGCGGCTCTGGGTCCCGACTCCCAGCCCCCCTCCCGGCACTCGATGGACCGTGGGAACCGGAAGGGGTACCGTGGGAACCGGAAACTGGGGAGGAAGAGGAGGGGCCGAGGACAGGGGCGGGGACAGGCGGTATTGTCCTCGCCTTGGAGGGGTGGTACCTGGGAGGAGCTGGCCGAAGAGGAGGAGTCGCAGAGGGAGGAGCAATGGGAGGAGACGAGGGCGGAGCGGAAGGAGAAGGGGATGACATAAAAGAGGAGGGGTTAGATTGATTGAAGGGATTGTGGGGAGAGAGAAAAGGATTGTGGGAAGAAGAAGAGGTTTTGGCGGGAAAGGCCATGCGGCCTCCGCCATTTTGTGATTCACCGGCGCCATCTTGCGCCAGTGAATCTTCAGAGGGTGAAGGAGAAGGGGGAGGACAGAACCGAACCGAACGTTTTGAACCGCGGAGAACGCGAACCGGGGAAAAGGGAGGGTTGGATAAATCCCGAGGAGTCTGGCCAGGACTCCTCCGGCGGGGGGATTGGGCATTCTGAAGAGAGCCAGGGAGGTGGTATGAACCCTGCGCGGTGCTGTCGCGGGCTGCCCTCTTCAGAATCCCGGACTTAGGGGTAGAGGGTAAGGAATGAGGGGTAGGGTAAGGAGAACCGTACGAACTGGGGACTGAACAACTTGTGGTTGGCTGCTGTTCCAATTCCTTCTGAGCTCTCAAGTGGTCCCGAATTTGAGAGCATAAAAATGTGACCTTTAGCATTCTAGAATCCCCCGAACGGCACATACTTTCCGCTTTCAAACAGACATGGGACCAAAACACGTAATTAACAATCTGTTCGGGGGTGGTGGCAGGGAACTGGGAGAGCAGCCAGGCAACTAAATTTTTTATTTCTTTTTTACTAACATTTTCAAACCCCCCAACGACAAGAATCCCTTGAACTTTAAGAACAAGCCTCTTCGGGGTTGTGGAGACCTTGGCACCCATCTTAAGATGTTACAACCACAACCCAAACCGCCCAACCTCGGAGGGAAAAAGGAGCAAAGAAAGGGGACCACCAACCGAACCCCGTCGCTGGACACCACCAGCTGGTGAAAATGACCTGCAGGATTTGACGAGGAGGACGGACGAAACCGTCAACAGAAAAGCAACAGAAATTTAAGAAGACGGGGGTGAAGGAAGGGCAAGAACTCACACTCGGTGGTGAATCCGGGAAAGGGTCCGAGGAGGGTGGATCCTGCGGCGGGACCGACTCCTGGGGTGCAAGGAGCTGCCGATCCCAATCCTCGGGGAGCGCCACCCACTAAAACGGGGTCTGCTCACCCAGAGGTAGCTTGACGGCCAGTGAGGTATAAGTCCAAATCCAACGGAGCGTGTCCTGAGATCTGGAAACCTCGTCCGTGGGTTCCGGCGATGTTCCCGGCCTGCCCCACGTTGGGCGCCAAACTGCAGCGGCGGCTGACCTCAAAGGAGAACCCGGCTGGCTGTGGCCAGCGTCACCGGCAGCACTGGGGCGCACTCCTATGCCCACGTGAGGTTGAGAGAGCGCCTAAGGCTTCGCAGCCTTATATTGACGAGGATTCCCAGGTGAGGAACAGAGACTGCAATCCGCAGGAAGGAACGAGACGGACTCCAGCTGTGTCACAGTCCGGTTTATTCCAGGGAAGACACAAGCCGAAGACCAAGAACCACGCCTGACCGTGCCTTTTGAAGGGTAACCAATAACCAATCAGGGATTCAGGGGGGTGTAACAAACCTTGAACTGACAACTAAATTAACCAATGAGAGGGGAAGTGGGGAGTGTCTCTGACCCCTGAGCCAGTCACCCGATGGCCTGGCTGGAAGATTCTAGAAAATGGGACTGTGCCTCCGAGTGATGGATGGGGGTCCAGGGAGGGGTTCAGGTGGATACATTGCTAAACAGGGCGGGGAGAGGGATGACAGACAGGGTGATTAACAGAGAAAAGGGAGGAGTGTCCCAGGGCTAGACCACGTATAAACTCGGGGGTGCGGGGAGCAAGCCAACGCGCCCCAACAATGAACAAGTCCTGCTGTCAACCAATTCAGAATCCATAAGGGACACGTTGCAGGGTGGAAAAGTCAAAATGAGTAACAAGTATCACAAAAAAAGGAGTGAAGACTCCAAGGTATCCATTGAAAGCTGGCCCTTGGGAAAGAAATCATCCTGGCACTAAAGGAGTTGTCTCAGCAAAGAAGGAAAGGGAAGGTAACAAGATCTTCAGCATCAGCCCTAAGTGGTTCTTTGGCCTTGGGACTTTCTGGGCATCCTCCAGCACAGTGCAAGGGAGGAAGGCAAGGAGCAGAGAGCAGCTCCTGCAGAGAGGACCCATCCCAAAGCAGAGGGGCCAGAAGGGCCTCCAGCAGCACTGAGGGAGCTGGGACTAGGAGCCCTTCATCAAGGTGGACATTGCCTCAGGCCACAGAGGTCTGAGAAAGCAGCTTTCACCCCAGCTTTCCTTCCCAGGGGAAACCACTATGGGGGCTATGCAGCACCAGACTGGTGGAAAACCTATTCCCTGAGCATCCAGCCTGAGCACGGCTGCTCAGTGTTATTTGTCAGATCCTAGGCAAACAGCTTTGTTCTTTGCCAAGTGCAAACAGGACATCAGCAAGAAGGGCTTCAAGGAGAGGGCAAAGGTGCACATACCTCAACCTGTTCACCTGGCTGCTGGAATGGAATGACCAGTGGTACTGGGCGGGAAGTGAGCTGCAGTTGGTCATCTTCAGAGAGCGCACTTCTTCAGTGCCAGCCAGGATGCAGCCAAACTCCAGGGTGCTGGGCTGGATTTGGAGATTTGGGAAGTGCACTTCTCCCCAAAGGGTGATACGCTCCACAAAAGGTTGGCCCCTGACCATGTCTATCTTCAGAACCTTCTTTCTTCCAGCTCTTCAAATCCAGTCCAAAAGCTGGGTCAAATGCGACGTAGAGATGACAGGTCTCCCCTACATCCAATCTCACAGGCTGCAAGGAGATGAGCAGTAATTCATAATTAATCACCTCTGGGATAATGTCCCACGGTCTGACAGCACAAAACAGTAAATGCTCAAAGTGACTCCAGCATGGGCTTCTCAGTTCATGGTTCATTGCTCTACAGCTGGGGTCTGACTGCAGGCACCACAGTCCAGTCCAGGATTCCCCCAGGCTCCCGTTCCTGTGCTCAGCAGCAATACAAGGGGGTGGCTGCTGGAGAGCTGGCATGCTTTCCAGGAGACACCTTTACTGCATGGCTTGCCCAGACCCAGTTGCCTGCTCCCTTCTCCCTGTGCCTTGAAGCCAGGATGGATCTTCTCAATTCAGGTGAGATTTTGATTCCTTCAGCAGCTCTTCTGATGCAGCTCAGGCCAGCCCACTGCTGATACTACAGAATAAACTTCTTGACTCAAGGAGCTCCCAACAGAAAGGCACCACCACATCCCTCCTCTTCAGACCCCACTGGAGGAGTCCAGGGCTGCTCACCTGGCCATCTGGGAGGGGCTGCTGGTCCTTATCACAGACCAGGAACGGCTGCTCCAAGTCCAGCATAAGGTCCAGTGGCAGCAGGCAGGTGTTTTTTAAAGACAAAGCTGGTACTGCAGCATCAGGACATCACTGGGTTTTTGTGGACACAGGCAACAAGAAAAACAGCCTCAACCAGCCTCAGACCTCCTGCTGCACCTCAGGATCAAAGATGCAGCTGCGTCAGACTCAGAGTCATGAGGCTTTGTTATTTGTCGGAACCCAGAGCATCTCTCTGGATGTCCTGGATGTCTCAAAGCCCTGGCAGGGCCTCGGAGACCCTGGCAGGAAGCCAAAGACACCTGAATGTGAGGAAATGAGAGAATTTCAGGCCTGAATGGTGAGGGGATGATATTCACTTGATAAAACTTGAATTATAATGCACTGTACAGGGGGGTTTTATATGTTGTACAGGGGAGGTTTAGAATTCTGCGCATGGGTCAGGAGTCCCAAGATGGAGGAATTTGGGCATGCCCTGTCCTTCTTTCTTCTCCTTGGCATGCATGTTCAGGATGATGTTGGCATGTGTGGATTGGTTCATAGGGAAAGTGCACTTGCCAACAAGGGTGAAAAGTATTGGAAATTAAATATCTTATACGTAGTTTTTACTATAAAAGAGACAACTGCCCCGTGGGCGGGAGAGAGGGCCCTTGGCTGTCTTGCTGATCAGACCTCGGCTGGACAGACAGAAAAACTTTGTAGATAAGGAACAATAAACTCAACTGAAGACCAAAAAGCAAGAGTCCAGACTCCTCCTTCAAAGTGCAGCCTGCCCAGAACCGCCTTTTCCCGTGTTGGGGCAGAGACGAGTAACATCCGACCCCGACAGTTATTGATTCTGTTCTTGCTCTTTCTAGCTTTATAATGGATCCTTTTCTCTCTATTCTTTTAGTATAGTTTTAGTGTATAATATATATCATAATATAAGAAATCAGCCTTCTGAATCAGGGAGTCAAGATTCACATCTCCTCACACAACACATACCTGGGAAACAAAACTCACCAGCCACGGTTCCTGGTGTCAGTTTGCAGGAGGCACTTGGCACTGTCAAACCAGCCTGAGTTTGCGGTGGTGGCAGCTTGGGTCTGGGTGGCATCCTGTGCCCTGCGGAATTCCAGCAGGTATAATCCCACTCAGGGCCTCAGGCCCCTGAACAGCAATGCTGGTATTTTCCCTAGGAAACAAAACTCACCAGCCCAGGTTCCTGATGTCAGTTTGCAGGAGGCGCTTGGCACTGTCAAAGCAGCCCAAGTTGGCAGTGGTGGTGAGACAGAGTGGAAATTTTCCAGAGTAGAAATCCATTTTGATTTAGGTGAAATGTACATCTTTGAGTTAAGCTTTGAGTAGCTTGCAAATATAGCTGTTTGGTCTGACTGCCTGTTCTCACAGAAACTTATGCTCAGAGAAACTGCTTCAGCCAAAGGACAGGGCAGACAGAGAGAGGAGGACGAAATGACCCAGGAATTCTTTCTGATTTAGAAAAAATTAGCAGCAAATGTCAGTAGAAATTAGTAGAATGAATATGTATGAACCTGTTGTGAAATTGCATGCATGTGTATTTGAGAGGGAGATAAAAAAGGATCTGGAGTTCCCAGAGGTATGCATGTCATTTTGGGGAAATTATTCCCACATGTGTCCAGTGCTGTAATAAACATACTGGCTTTACAACTGTCACAAAAGTTGTGGAGTTTGTTTGCTTCCACAAATCATGAGCAGCCTTTTCCTCCTGCCACATCTGTGCATAAAAGATGTGCGTAAAAGATTCTTGGTTTAGATTCAGACTGCAGGCAGGACACAGACTGTGACAGTGCAAATAGCTGAGCAGGAAAGCATCAGCACATTTCAACAGAAGCAGTTTGTGTGAGAAGGAGATGGACACACGGGGTCAGTGAAAGCTTTCTGTTCTGGCACACTGAGCTGTGTGAAGTGGAACTGCTGTTCAGTTTCGCTAAGGACTCTGACACTGAGAGGATGTGCATTGCCATGTAGCTGAGAAGGAAAGTGAGAATCACCTGTACATCTGGCAGTTTGTAGTCTGCGAGGGGAAGGTGAAGGCCAGGCCTGGCTTTTGGCTGTGGGACTTTTTGCAGGGAAGCAGCTGCTGGATGTTTTAAGCTTTTTGGGATCTGCGAGAGTGAAAAACTATGCTGGTGCCTAGAGCTAGAGAGAGGGCGCACGTGTCAGAGTATGTGACACATCAGGTGCTGATGCCAGGATGATTTTTTTGCCTCTTCTTTTATGTAATTTTTATATATATCTTTTATGTATCCTTGGTACTCCTAGGATGCACACTTATAATTCCTTAAGTCTGAAAGCTGAGCAGAGTCTTGGTATTCTGTTAGGCCAGGAGACCAAACATCCTCGAGGCCTCACAGTTGGAGGCCAGAAAGCCCTAAGCTGTCTCGAGAAACCAAGGTCCTCTATAGAATACATCCTGGAAACTAAAAGTTTGGCCCATCCAGGGGAAAATTCCTCAGGATGGGAGGATATCATGCTATTATTTCAAGCCTCTCACTGGGGCATCTTTGTTTGATGTGCTAATTTGTAAGGTCTATAAATTGTATACGTGATCTACCGTGTGTGTGCATTACAGTGCATTCTGCCTTGGCAAAGTGGTGCACCACAAGGATCCTTATTAAAATACTGAGGTAAAAACCTTAACCATGTCTGGCTCTTAACTTTTAGAACCAAGGAAAAGGCATCAGTGGGAGCTAGACTTTGAGCAGGGAAGATCATTTTCAGCTGGCAGCCCTGCTCCTAGAAGAGGCTGTTGCTATGCACTTTCCTTCCCAGCTCTAGCATTTGGGCACGCCACCAGTCTGAGTCTAAACTGAAAGGTTTCCTGCTACGGCTCTGTAGTGAAAGAGTAAAAAGTAAAGACTGTTTCCCCATTGCCTCTTTGAAGATTAAAGCTGCCTCTAAGAAAAACTTTAGAAAGTGCTTTGCTTTTTAGAAAATGAGGCGCCCTGTTGAAAGTCATTCCTAGAGCTTGTGGTTGATACACCGGGCTTGCTAACACCAGACTTTGGATACAGCAGGTGAGAGCAGTAAACTGCTGGTACACAAAGCAAGCTAGCAGCAGACTTTCCATACATGAGGTGAACAAACTTCTGATACACCAAGTGAGTAAATGTTTCCACACATCCAGTGAGCCAGTCAATGAACTTTGTGAAGTGGACATGACAATTGCCCCTCTCAAAACTCTCCCTCAGCAGATCCCGGTGACATTCCATTTGGATCCTGACTGTGAGCCTGAAGGCTTAGGATGGTACCTAGAGCTGAGCAGGAAAGTGCCGATAGCAGGGTGTGTGCTGGGAGTTTCATGGGTTCAGCTGCAATTGTAGGCAGACAGATCTTTCTCAGCTGGCACTTCTGGGAGCTCTGTTTTCACCAGCTGTTTTCAGGTTTGTAGAAGGACGAGCATTTTGTTCTTTTGTGAGTCACAGTGCCATGGTGTGGCTGCTGTGATGAGCACTGACAGTGCCCAGGTAGAAGCCCAGTGCTTTCCTGGCCCGGCCCGTGGGTGTGGGAGCAGTGCAGGGAAGAGCTCTGCTGTGCATCCTGGCTCTTGGAGACTGACGGAATGGGATCCTGCATCCCGTGAGGAAGGAAGAGGAATCATTGCATTGTTGGCTTTGCAGTTTAAAGGCTGCTGAACAAAAGTGAATTCTAGTGCAGCCTCTTTCTCCTAGAACCTTTTCCGTGGGACCAGCGGTTGAATGCTCTTAGCTTGGTTACTAGACTCTGTGAGATTGAAAGTGCATGAGGGTGCAGAGAGTGCACAGAGCTGTGTCCTGCACTTCATAAGCTGCAGAGGGAAAGTGAAGGCCAGCACTTACTTTTTATTCTAGGACCTTTGGACAGGGAGCAATTGCTGGACAGAGCAACTGGGCTTGGCAAGGATGAAAGAATGTGATGATACATGCAGCAGATGGTAAAGTGCATCACTCCACAGGGTGTGTTGCTTTTCACATGATGCCAGTTAAACATGGAGACAGCAACCATTTGCTGAGCAGGCACCTTTTTTGACCAATATTTATGCTTGGTACAGTTAGTTTAGGTTCAAGAGCTCTGCATGATTTAGAGAATGTGATAGTACATAGTGTGAAAGGAGCTCATAGCCTCATAGGTGTTGATGTCCTTCGAAGTGAATGTGAAAATCAGCAGCCATTTACTCCTTTTTTATTTCCAGATTAAATCATGGATCTGGGCTCAGTGAGAGAGCAAAAATATAAAGGTGTATGTGGCTGAAACCAAAAAACATAACACCAATGTGTGTTGCACAGCTTAAAGCTTCATAGCTCAGCACTGCCTTTCTTTTTGTTCTAGGACCTTGCAATTAAGGCAGCAGACCCAGAATGTCTCTCTGTGAGACTGATGTTATAGGATGCAATATCCAACTCCAAAGACTGATGTTTTGATAGCTAATATTTGGTCTGAGAACCTGAGGATAGAGCTAGTCTGGTTAATGTGATTTTTGTCCTTTCTGTGATGCTGTAAGAGCTGTATTATTCTTTCTATAGTGTCATCAGAAGCATCTTGACACTGCTGCTGCTAAGTTTTGCCATCTTCATAACTGAAAGGTTTTTTTGAGTAATTTTGTATGGAAAATCATGCTGTGAAAAACCAGTGTCCATAAAGGAGACAGAGGAGTCCTGCAACTTTATTCAAATAATGGGAGAGTCCACTGGAGCACACACCCACGGGGGTTTCTCTGTTGAGGTTTTGGAGGGCACAGCCTCATTTTATCCCAAATTCCTGGCCACATGCTGCCCTCTTCCTTTCCCCATTGGCTGAGGTACCAGGAAGGTGCAGCCTTCCCAAACCACCCACCCCATATCCCCCTTGAACCTGGCATTTTCCCCCAAAGTTCAGAATCCCAGCCTTGAGCATACCCATGTCAGTTTAAGGAGTCAAACTGATGCTCTAAGCCACATGCCTGTGGCTTGAAGTTGGTAGGGACATTGACCCATTTCAAAGGCATTGACCCATTTCAAAGACATTGACTCATTTCAAAGGCATTGACTCATTTCAAGGACATTGACCCATTTCAAAGACGATGACACCCATTTCAAAGGCATTGACCCATTTCAAGGACATTGACCCATTTCAAAGACGTTGACACCCATTTCAAAGGCATTGACTCATTTCAAAGACGTTGACACCCATGGAATTGTTTGTAAAGACATTAAAACACATCTTTGCTAAAAAATTTAATTCAGAAAACAAGACACCATAACTTATAACAAACAATGAAACCAGCTTTGCTGGACACTGTAGTCTGGCTTAGAAATCTTTTATTATATATATTTGATGCTTTGAAGTACTGAAGTGTTGCAAAATTAATACACCAGTACAAACATAACAATTTAGCAAGTATATATGTGTGCCAAACTAAATTGAATATACTTGAACCAGTACAGCACTTAAAAACAACCTGGTGGGTATAAAATACTTCATTTAGTAGCTTCCTCTTCTGGAACAACTTCCATAAGCATCTGAAGGTGCATAGTGATGGGCTCTGAGGAAAAGATTTATTGTTAGAGGCTTTATAAGAGAAATTTCAATTCAAACTCTTAAGTGATAAAACTATCCTTCTGTGTAGTTGTTTTTTTTAATCTCAATTCCTATTTCAAAATGAAAAATAAAGGGTGGGGAATGAGCAGTCCTAAGATCCAAACTACAGCATTCCATATTTCCAAATTTACATTAGAGCACAACACTTCCAATTATATAATACAAATTATAATTAATTATAATTATTACATTATAATTAATCATCCTGGGGACAATAGAGATAGAATATGGATTTTTGAATGTCTGTAGAACTACTAATGCTGTTGTATTCAGCTAATTCCAGTTAGCCTCTTAGAAATACCTGTGTATCCTGTTTTACCTGAGATAATATCAGAGTTTCTTTAGGGACTATGCAATCAGTTCATAAATGGTCATGCTGGGCTCTTGCAGCTTTCACTGTACTCAGCCCTGGGATTATCTTTTTATCCTAATGCTGTTAACATTTTCTTTAGTAAGGATAGTAAAATTAATAATCAGAGGTAAAAGCCCAGTGTTTGGTGGCATAAGAATTTATATCTGCTAATCTTCAGTTAATAGCTAAAGCAATGTTTTGAAATACAGATAACTGAGAAAACTAACTTTACAGATTAATTAGTTCTGTTCCTTTGTGCTACTACAGTGATGTGTTGTTTTCTGTGTATTAATTTTTCCTTAAGTCAGACATTACTTCTTTTCAGCTGGAAGGAGTGAAATACAGTATTCAGTCAAGCCCACTGCACGCCAGGGAAATTGCTTCCCTCCACATTCTGCTACATGCTTTAGAAGGGATTGACCAGATACTGAACTTTATATACCAATTAATCTCAAGTTTAGCAAATATTGGGTTTAGAGCTGGCTACCTGAGGTATACTTACTTGATATCTTTTGTGCCCAGCTGAATTTTAAATGAACAAAAAGTGCATAAGCTATAAGTCCACTAAGTATAAATAAAGTACAGTACAAATAGGCCAGTTCAGGTGCACTGATGATTGGTGCCAATACCAGTACAACTGAGACCAATGTCACTATGACAGGAATGATGATGGGCACCTGCAAGATACAAAGAAGAAAATCACTTCTTCATTCTTTAGCTGTTTGTACAGAAGTTGCCTGTATGAACAAATGTTTTTATTGCCTTATGCATTTTTCTACTTTAAAATTTTCTGGAAGCAGATGGGGCAACTGAAGGAGTAGCAGAAATATGGGCAGGGATAACTCTTCTGCCAAATTATCCACTATGATCTCTTAGTGAATATTTCAAATTGCAGTGTACAAGTTTGCATTTTAATAAATGTGGGAACTGACTTACATGCAATGACCTGGGGTCTTATTTTGAATATTCTTTCAATGGCAGTCTGCTGACTGCAATTACCCATCCCTGAAATTTTGGCTTGTGACCTGTGGTCTGTGCAAGTAAAAATCAGCATTCTGTAATATTTTCCCAGTCCTTATGAGGTTTGAGCTTTTGAGTCCTAGTGCAGATCTGCTGTTAAATGGTTGGATTTCAGATAAGGGGAGTAAAAAACAAGGTACTGCCCAAGGAGGCTGTTTAAATATCCAGATACTGAGTGTGAATTCATGCTACATGGGGTGGAGGAAAAGCCATACAGAACTTACCCTGATAGGTCTCTTGAGTTCCTTCCTTGTAAACCTCATCACAATTAGTGCAAGTACAGTTAAACCATAAAATATCCAGACTGCAAAACTAAAGTAATTTATGAGTGAATTGATGTCACCAGGAATAACATAAATAATAGCAATGGCCCCCTAAAAATGAAAACAAAAATTAGTGTAGTTTATTATAGAAGAAGGCTGAATTTTACTTCTCTTTCAATACAACTGCATGTGTAGTGTCCCAGAGTATGAACTGTGAATGCTTTTGATTAAATATTTGGGTAAGTGTATTGCAGCACTTTTAAATATTGTGACTGCCTCCTGCCAACATGTGGTTATTTTTGTGTGCAATCTTAATTCCATTTTAAGTCAAAAATGCTTATAATTTTTATGCATTAATCTGTTTTATTGCTGACTGACTATCTTGAAGATACAAAATATATTTTTAGGTTTTTATTGTTACTGGGATTGAAAGGAATGAGGAGGAGGTGTCTTTACAAACAACTGTGGGCTTGAGGGTAGATAAGGCCAGATATGGAGACATGAAAGAAGCAATGGGCACCATAAATTCCATAGGAATTCCACTAATTGACAAAGGCTGTTACTCACTCGAGACTGTGCTACATGTCTGGATTTAGAGAAAAAGAACAGAGACATAAGGAGAAAGAAAAAGCAGGGGTCACACTTTGGAAATGAGGTCTGTATCAGGTGATGCAGGACATCTGGACCTCCCAGGTACCTCAGACAATGGGAAAAGAGAGGGAAACGTGGCCAGGGAATTAGGATAAAAAGGAGGCTGTGTCCTCTAATAATTTGAGAGACTCCAAGGGAAATGCCCCATGGCCTCTCCCTTTATTCAAATAAAGTTATGGGACTCTTCTGTCTCCTTTTTGGCCATAAACCTCTGGTGTTTGTGAGTTAATTTTCCTGACAGGATTGAATATATCTTGTTTTGCCTTGAAGATAAATGGGTAAAATAAAAATAACAAGATGTTCTAGATTTATTCTTAAGTGTATTTACTGACTGGACTTTTTTTTAGTGAGATGCAAATTTTCTACATGGAGGAAATATTCCTACATGGAGCAAACAGGGTAGCTTGCTGGCAAGCATCCTATGAAAGCATTCCCTAATATTAACCATTCATTTAAGTTTTTGTTCACATGCCATTGATTCTTAACCATTTTGATTTTTAAAGTTCAGTTCTGAAATTAATATGTTCAAATTAAGAGAAGCAGGGGGTTTTATGTAGTCTTTTTTCTAAAATGTATTTAGCAATTTTCTTGTGTAGATAGTTTATGATAAGTGTCAAAACTGCTTGTAAGAAGCTGTGAAAGTATGTATGACTGGAGAATTTTTTGTTATAGGTGATAATTTTTTTTTATGTATTTAAATATATACTTACATAAAATATGATAGCGGGTGCAGGTGTTAAGTACTTAACACTGATGTAAGACAGTATCTTTAGCACGTGCCCTTCACGACCTGCAACATAAACAAGTCTGACAAAACAAAAACAAGGCAATGCAGTTAGTGTGGCACCTAGACTTTAAACAGTCTTACTAATAATAGATTTCCAACTAATTTCATCAGTGTTTTCTTTGATATGCATTGGGATTTAAAGATTGTAGCAGCTCAAAATAAGGGAAATTAAATAACCAGTATTAAAGTGTGAGCTAAAACATACTCTGAACCAGTATTAAAATAGTGCACTTGAAACTAATTTCAGAATCATTATTTTGCACATAAAATTGAAAATTATTTTGGGAAATGTCACCGACTGTGTCCCTTTTAATTAAATATTTCCTTTTTCATGTGTCTAGTAGCAAAAAGCTATATTGACAACCTTTTGTCAAAAAATGGTCTTTAAAGTCACATTGTATTCAGATGATTTTGAAATCTTAAAATATTTTAAATAGTAAATGGAAGTGCTGAACAGCTGATAGAAGGGAATAGCTTCTTGGTTACCTTTGCTGGTGTAGTCATGTTTTTACTAGTAACTTTTAACTGTTTAACTCTCAGCTTTAAAATTTATGAGAGATGAAAAAACCTTTTGTGCTATAGTGGTATACCTTCATTGAATTAAGAAGAGACCATGTTTTGTAATTTTTCAAACCTGAATAGCCACTCTTTATTTTTGAAAATTAAACAATATAGCTAGATTTACAGGCAATTTCAAGTTACATTTTGTGCAATGTGGATCAGAACAATGTCCTTATGTCTGTAGATACATGCATATATATTTTTCCACCCTTCAAAACCTTTCATGTGAAGATATTTAGAATGGGGACTTACCTGCCTGAAGTGAAACAGGTGCCATTGGCAGATCCAAGTGTCGAAAATACCACAAAGAGAGGAACTATCCAAGAGGCTGGATAAAGGACTCTATCTCCAAATGTCTGGGAAATGGGATTAAAATTAATCACTTTTGTCATATTAACTACCATTTAGTATATCAGTAACGTTAGAGCCTCTTTGTAGTTAAATGGGTATCTGAACTATGTTACCAACAAAATCCATGTTGTATATTTTGTGTAGTTATTAAAGAATACTCTGCCAAATAAAGACCTGGATTCATTCATTGGCCAGTATAAAATGGAGTGGAGTATTATTGCCATGATGTTTAAAATGCAACATCTGTAGGAGACATTGGAAGGCAGGTGTAAAAACTACCCAGAAATTAAATTCTCTTAAAAGACACCTGCTTTGGGACGTCTCTGCAAAGCCTGAGGGAAGGAAGATGGCATTGCTGCAGAGCACTGCCCATACAGAAAGCTGCTTTCAGCCTCTCCAGGAGGAGTAACACCAGCAGTGACAGCCTGAGCCTGGGGCAAACAAGGACAAACTCCCTCTGGTCTTTCACTAATTTGAACTTCCACCTGTGGTGTGGTTTGTTGGTTCTTGTTGTAGATCCCAGGTAGGTACATTGACCAACAGCAAATGAATTTGAATTTAAATGTTTTTGACAGGTAGGTTTAGTTTTTGGTTGGGTTGGTTTTGGTCTTATTTTAGTAAGTCAAGCATGAAGAGCTTTGGTTTTGCACAAGTCTGACATCAGTGATGTGTCCTGGTCCAGGAGTAGGGCACTCAAAGGCTGCTGACAGCTGTGCAGAGCTCTGCACAGGGCTCTCCTTCTGCTGTGCTGCCTCTGCTCAGAGCCAGTGCCGAGGTTCTGTTAATTCAGTCTGGTCGGTTCACTGCTGGTTGCTGGGTGTTGTTCAGATTGTAAGTTTAAAGGTGTATTGAAGAGGACTAGTTCTTATACAAGATTTAACTTCATACATTCTTTGCTGTACCTTTTGGTGCAGACACACTGCTGAAATGCACAGGAGAGCTAAATTTTAAAAGCTTTTATTTTAAAATGTTTTAAATAAATTTTTATTTAGTTTTTATTTAATTTTGATTTTGATTTTTAAAATTTTTAAGCATTTCAACATTGCTGTACTTCTTCACTGGGCTAGACTATTTTATATATATATATTTAAATGCTTGTCACACACTATTTGTTTTCCAAAAAAACTAGCATTAGGAAAATTGTTGCAGGACCTGAACAGTTGTTTCAGAGACACAGAAAATGTACTGAGTGGAAATGAAGGGGCAGGTGTATTTTTTATGGATTCAGAAACTTCTGTAATTTCTACTTTTACCTTTGAGAGTATGTCTTGCAAAAATATAAAAATCCTATCTTTCAAATATGTTAAAAAAAAAAAAGCCCAAAAAGAAAAGTGGAAGTGAATGATGGACTATGTGCTGTTATCTCCATAACTACAAATTTTGTTGTGCTGTCATTTGGCATGTGCTTCTTTCTTAGAAATACTGGGAACACTGAAAATGGCAAAGCAACTGCCAGATGTGATTTCTCTTTCCATCTTTTTGATGCCTGTGGGAAGCAGTCCCTCTCTGACCTGCAATGTTTACAGAATGTTTGCAGAAAACTGCTTTACTTTTGCTTCCCTCTTTTATTCCCATTTGGAGATGACAGAACTACTCTTTTAATTAGGCATTACTGAAATTTTAGATTAAGGAATGATAGTAGATAATGGGGGGAAAGGTGGCACTAACAGCTTAGACTAAAATGAATTTTATCTCACAAAGAATTAATGGAATTTAGTGGCTTACATGACTTCAATGCAGATGTTCTATTACAAAATTAAGTAGCTTACCACAGCAACTGCCTGGGACTGCAGGAGCTCTGTTGAAGTCATCACAGTGAAATAGGAAACGTTTATCAGAATGTAACAAACTGTGACCAAGGGGATTCCAATAATTATAGAGAGTGGTAGATTTCTAAAGAATGGAGAAGTAAGACCCCATCAGCATTGCTGGATCACTGCTACAGTTGTCATAGTAAACTGTGGATTCTTACTTTTCCTATTTACTTTTTTTTTTTCTTTTTTTTTCTTTTTTACTGTAGAGCTATGGAAATCAGAATTGTAAAAAAATGGAAAAGTACAAATTATGCAAAGATACAAAGCCTGTAATAATAATTAGCTAATTACCTTTGTCTGTTAGTGCTCAAACCTTCAATAATAGATTAGTGCTTCTAAAAAACAAACCAAAACATATGCTTGCTTATAGGAAAATATATAGTGTTTGATTTCTTGCCAGTAAAAACACTGCTTTCCTACACAGTTACCTGTAAGGATTTTTAAGTTCCTCTGTGATGTAATTGAGTTGATTCCTGGAAGGAAAAACATTCATAGAGTATTTCAGCAGTCAGGGGTTTAAATACGACTATTCTATGAGGTGAGGTTATTTCCTGTGTTATTGTTTTTCATCTTTTCAGTTTTAAAAAGGAAAAAAAAAAATAAAATCAATCTTTTAAGTGGGAAAACTGCAGGACAAAACCAATGTGAGCTTCTTATCCAAAAGTCAGGGTATTGATTCACAATCTCTTCCTGCATTATCTCTAGTGTCTCTAAGACTCTAAATATTGGATAAAATGTCCCAGAATAATCAAACAAAATTTTGGCAGACATCTTAGATTTACAAAATTGCCTTTCAACTTCAAGCTTTGCAGTGTCTGAGTCTTGTCAAAAAAAAGCACGGGTGTGCTGAGGGCAAAGAGAAAAGCAAGTCTGCTGCTGTGTCAGAGTGGCTCTGTAAGTCATTCTGCCTTTAGAAGACAGGCATGAAAACCTTTTTAAGAATTTTACCCATCTGAATTATAATTTCCAAATACCCATTTTTGCTAGAGTGTTTAGACCAATTGAAACAAGGTTGTTATATTCATCCACTCTGAAAATCTGGAGTCAGTATTTACAGTTCAAAGGCAAATTTTCAGACATTAGTGCCTGTTGGTTACATACACAAATAATTATTTAGGGATCAGCTTCTTTGCCCTCTTAAAAAGTCCATATGAATGCCTGAATTAACAGACTTACATGCCTGAGTTGAGACACTCAAGCCTGTAAACAGAACCTAAAAAAAGAATCTATTTAAAATAAATTCAGTTTCAAAAGGTTTTAAATGGGAATTGCTGCGTGGTAGATCAAGATTGTATTCTTATTTGCTTCCGAAGTACTGACCTGTGTACAGACTTTTGCAGTTTGCACATTTAAGAATAACAATGGATTTGTGCCAACAGAGCTCTATGCCAACTGACATTCCCTAAGAAGAAAATCTGCAAGTTCAACCTTATCATTTCTGACACAATGTTCCTTTTTATGTTCTCCAGGACTAATCAAACACCATATTTCACGAGAAATGGAGTTTGATGGGAAAACCTGCAGGGGAAGCTGTTTTGTCTAACACAATGGAATTAAATGTGTTATATTCTCCTCATTACTGCAGCATCTAAGCACCTTCAGCAACAAAGCAGGAGTAGTAGTCCTTTTGGGATTTAATATATTTTCTTTCCCTAATAAATAGCAACTAAAAGAGCGAGAAGTTCTGGGGGGTTTTACCCAAACTAATGTTCTTTTTCCAGAATTCATCAAGACATTCTTAATAACAAGTCAGTTTCTAACTTCTTCAAGGAGTTTTACAGGGAGAGAGTAAACCAGTTAAAGGCTGTTAAAATGTAACTGTGAAGGTTAATAAAGATTTCTTACCATCCATCATATGCCCAGAGTCCATTATAAAATGCCAAACTGATAGAGCTAACAGAAATTTTACTGCCCTTGAAAGAATCTTTGAAGTTATCTGTTTTTCCTGCAAATAAGAGGAAGATTACTGATCAATGTTGAAATTAATTCTTGTAATGCCACCAGATGAAAAAACATTCCCACATGTCCCATGTTTTGAAACTTTTCACTTATAAAATTAATGAATACCCTTCTATATTAATTGATCTGTAGTGTTGCATTTTGCACCCATCCCCTTCTCTGAAAGAAAATGCCATAATTTCCAAGAGATGCAGAACTAAAACCCCGAATGAAGAGATTCAGGGCTGTGCCTTATTTCTGTGTCATCACTTCTGTCAGTGGGGAATTTTTAATTATCATAACAAAAGCTAAAAAAATTTTTCAAGTAATATATTTTATTACCTTGTGCAAGGAGAACAATTCCACTTACAATAATGATTGTGACAATGATCATTTTAGCAGCTGTGAGAAAATTCTGGAGGTAACTTCCCAGCTTCACACTCAATGAATTCACAACTGTAATTACCACTAAAAGAAATCAAATTATAATTTTTTGCAATGTTTGTCAGAATTTAAAAGAAAAGTTGCCCCTCCCCTTATTTACTGTACTGCTTTTCTGTCACACTTTTTGTCTATATTATATATAGGTTTTACTTACAGTGGATAATTTTTAAAATAGTGAGGAAAAATAGATTTATGAATTAGACTTTTATAGTACCTTTAATTAAAACATTTTGAAGTTGCACAGCTTTCTGATAAATAAAGAAATAGTATTTATACAGCCATTTTTTCTTCCTTTTCTGCTAGAGATAAGCATTCATTATATAGATGTATCAATCTTAAGGAGGAATAAAAAAACCTCAGACTAGGGAAAAAACCATTTTTAAACCCACCCTTTTAATGCTGTTTAATTAGTTCTTGTGGGAATAATAACTGTGTCTTAAAGATTTCTGGTGTCTTTGTGAAGATGAACATAAGGAAGTTTCAGGGTACTGAAAGTGATGGGGCCAGACACAGCTCACTCTGCAGTGTTGGATCTGCTCTGTCTAAAAGCGTGGCTCTTACCAATAGCAGCTGCTGCCAGACACTTGATGACAGCTTGGGGTGGATCACAACCTGGATAAAAAGGAGCTGATGCATATTCTGCAAAGCTGAGACAGATGATTGCAAAGGAGCTGGGTTTTGTAACCAGTAAGCTGGTCCAAGAAAACAAAAACGCTGGAATTGGGCCAAATGCCTCCATGAGGTAAGGATATTCTCCCCCAGACTTTGTGATCATTGTACCAAGCTCAGCAAAACAAAGTGCACCTGAATAACAAGAAAAGCAGGTTTAGTTCATGCACTTTTGAACCTGGGACTGCTTGGAGAGATGATCACTTTTTAATAGGTAGAAAAGTGAAGGAAATTGATCTGTGCAGTGCACCATTACTCTCTGCATGTTCCTGTATATTTTACTGTATATGCAAAATAAAATTGTAATTACTTGTGAGCAATTGAAAGAAATACCCTGAAATTATTCAGATGCAGCCTAAAAATTACCACCATTGATATTTTAGACTTCACCAAAACAGTACAAACAAACATTTTGATTTCATTTGATTTCTGTTTAAGAAATTAACACTATCACATATCACAAAATCATTTAAGTGAGAACTGCACTGGCTGACATACCTAATGGAAGCTTGAAAAAACAGACTTTCTGCACAATTTTGAAATACAATGTCTGCTGAGCTCAACATTAAAGTACAGTGATACTTCCTGTTCTATTGCTGTATGTGGCATGTTGGTTTTTCTTGTATGCTGTCCCACCTGATACAATGCTCAAAAATTTATTTGTTTTACTTCTTGAAATATTTTGAGGTGCTTAGTACTAAATTTTCAGATAGCAGAATTAGAATTACAGAAGTAGAAAGCAAGCAGAAAGTACCTAGCTCACTACCAGTAAATTTCACATATTGCCAGCTATTTAAATAGAAGACTATTATCTTTATTACAGTCAATGGATGAAGCAGGAAAAACGAAACCTTCCTTTCAAAATAGAGTGTGATTTACAATTTTAAAACTTAATTTGTCTTCTATAAACACCCCATTTTTAATTTATGGTTGGGTACTGCATATATAGAGCAGGATTTAGTAGATTTTGGTCTAGGTGCTATAAGCTAATTTGTGAAATGAGAGTAGTGTGCACAAACAGCAGATATCAAGATTTAAGGCAAAGATTCAGATTCTTTGTTGAGTCTTTTACCTAATGTTGCCAGAACTCCACAGGCTGCCCAGATGGTTAAACAAGGACCCACAGCTTCAACATTGGCAAGAACTGATTTTGGAGAAACGAAGATACCTGAGCCAATAATTGTACCAACAATCATACAGATTCCACTAATGAGGCCCACCTTGAAGTAAAATGAGATATTTTTGTAAGCAATTTCTAGTAATTCACCAATTACTTCTCAGTGTCATAAAACTACAATAACTGTCATTACTGCCTTATTTTTATTGGCTTTCAATATGTAAGTTCTGTAAATAAATATATTAAACCATTTTGCAAAGTTTCACTCTTCTTTCCAGGATCTCTATGTACCCTGTGGTGTGCTCCTGGAATTTTCAAAAGTACATCTGTTTATGTTTTGCCTGCCTATTTCCTTTATTAAACTGAATTATGTCAGTCTCAAATATAACCTTGAATGGGTGAATTTGCCCTTTCCTCTCTGATTAAGCCATGACATTCTTTTACAAGCACTTGATGAATTCTGAATTTTATAAGATTCAGAAATTGTCTTTCATGGATGGAGTCCAGTTTTTGTTGTTGTTGTTGAGCAGCTGTTTTCCTCTCCTTGCTTTTAATATTTGTATATGGTGTTGATACTGCTAGGTGATAAGATCACGCTCTCCCAAATCTGTAGTGTCCTACAATATCACATGAAACCACTGAAACTGAGGCATGGGCTACTCGATATTTTCTGATAGCTATGGCTACTCTAATAACATCAGTATTTTTCCAGTCTTGACACCAAACTAAAACCATGGATATCTTTCTAGAGGCTACTTAAATTAAGAGAAATGCCACTCCCTCCTGAGAGGAAGTGACAAGCTGTTTTCTGAAGCATCTGTAATTTTCTGGAGACAGATTTTCACTTCTCTTCCTTCAAGTACCAGTGCCTACTTCCTAGCTATGATCACTAACAAATGAGTTTCAGAATACTTTCAGAAACGATGAGCTGGACAACTCACTATTACTTCTGAAAAGTACAAGTGGAAAAAAAAGTTTATGAAATGCCTCAGCTGATCAACTTAGAATAAGTCTTTGAATTGTTTTTATATCTGATAACTTCAGCGACATATTCTTGGAGGTTTAGTCTGTTCACATCAGAGCTTTTTAACTTCAGTAACTAGCAGTTTCTGAAAATGCAAGCCAACCACATATTAGGATATTTTTGCTAAATTGGGACACAGTGGAGATTTTGTATGATGATGTATAAGCACAATTATCCCTTCTGCCTCCCTCTGGCAGCCCCTGACACGCGGACCAAAGAGGAAAGAAAAAGCAAAACCTGCTTTTGTAGGTTCATCGTTTGGGGCTCATGACTCTGGATGGATTGTCTGTCCTCCCTTCCTTTGTCCTCTCCTTTTCTTCTCTTCAAGCTTTCTTCACCCATTTGTTTTCCTTGTTGAAATTTCTAAGGAAATAACGACAACATCTTACTCTTGATTGATTGATTATGCTGATTATTATTATTGCTGATTATTATTATGATTATGCTGATTATTATTATTGCTTGATTATGCTGATACACGCGGGTACAAAATAGTGCAGGTAAATTTTACCAGAAAACAAACACATGCACACACTCACTCAAAGGAAAGGGACTCCCATGGAGCTACCTGCTCAGAGAGAAGCGATGGCAGCTTCACCTCCTCCTCCTCCTCTGACTTGCTGGGGATTTTCCTTACCCACCTGGCAGGGAATGCCTGTGCCTTCTCACATTCAGCTTGCAGGATGTCCTCACTGCAACGATCAAGCTTTTATAGCCAGTCCTTCCTTTGCACTACTCCAAAGGTCCAGACAGATTTTATCTTCCTCCCAAAAGCTGGTTTTCTTCTTATCTAAGGGACCTTCTTTCCATTCTTCACTAAATCAGGCCTTGCCTCAGTTCCTTGGAGATGGAAGCATCTGCTAAACAGAGTGTGGGCTCCTAGAATTATCTATTTAGCAGCTCTTTGCCTCAGAAAGGGTCACCAGGCTTCTCTGTGTTGATTCAGGGTGAATGTCTTCCACTCAATGTTTTGTCCTTTTTAGAACTGGAATGTAAAGAGTTTGTTTTCAAATTTAAATTTAGACTTAAGGACTTTTCTGGTGAGGATTTTGCTGTTTCCCCCAGTACTGGTCTAAAATACAATCTGCGACAGTGAAGGAAATTGATCGAGTTAGGTCCTGAGTCTCCAAAGCAGATTCAGTCAAAAGTCTCTTCTCTCCTAAGACTTTACAACTATAATTACTTGAATTTGAGTGCTGAAGATCCTTATGCTTTTATACAGATGGCAGCTCTGGAAGGCATCATGTTTAGGAAACATAAGTTGAGGTTTTTTTTGTAAATTAAGTAGTAACTGGCTACAAAACCTGCAGCATTTTAAATTGACAGAACACCTACTTAGGTCACTGTTGTTGGTCTTCAGAAACATTTAGGCTATAAAGACATCAAGTTTACCTTCTGAATTATAGATTTTTAAAATAATCATAATGAATCTAACTTTTACGATTAAATCTATGAAGGAAAACTGCACACATGAAGAATGCAGGGCTTGGTGGCTGAACTTCATTTTAGCTTTGTGCCCAACATCTCTCTTTTAAAGTCATGTATTTACACTGCTTCAATCATTACCTTTAGCAATTCTTGCTTTCACTTACCTTATTTATTTAAATTTGTTTGGTGTTAATCAGGCCCGGGAATCCTTGCCAAGTGTATTTCTCCTGTTAGATTTCCCCAGTCACAAGCAAGGCATGTCCATGTCTGAAACCAGAATATGAAGGAGCAGCAGCCTAAGTACAGAGGTTATAAAAGGTAATCATTAAACCCATTCTCTGCCAAGAAGTTTTGAGTTAGGGACCACAGGTGAACTGATAGTCCAATTAGTTTATCTTTAAAAACAAGAAAATGTTTTTTTCAGCTTTGTTCCATTTGTGAGAATGTTTGTCAAGGCCTAAGTGGTGTATCACACAGTGAGAGTGAACCATAATTTGGAGAGTCTATTTTGATACTCTTTATAGCAAGCAGTTGCTAATTTAGAAATGCTTTGGCAAGATAACTTTTAAGTAATTGTCACATTGTGGGTGCATTAAAACCATGTGCCCAGATGTTATTTGAAGCCTATTAAAAATAGTTGATGTCTGTATCTTGAGAAGGTAGAGAAGCATAAGCAAAAATATTTCCTTTGTTTTTCATTAACTTGAGGCAGCTGAGTGGGCAGCTGGTGTTCCCTTTGCTTGCAGCTACAAATATTTTCCATTTTTTGTAAAAATTAAAAGATCTTGCTTCAGTGAAAAATGCCATTCTGTTTCTATGCAGTTGTATATCCAGGGGAAAAAAAAGTATTATTATCCTGAATTCTGTCATAAGGTAACTGCTTTCATTTGAGCTAGTCATCCCTGAAACACTTGCAAAAAGTCACTTAATCATGTTAATCACTTAATTGTTTTTAGCAGTGCAGTTGTACAGCTCCTTTGCTTTATGACACTCCAACCAGTAAGTCCTGACCATCCTCCTCTAAATGAGTTTGTCAATAAATACCTACTGCTAAAAGATGTTCAGGAACTGGATCCTGATGTTAACATTTAACATTTGTTGCCTCGTTGAGATAATGGCTCATAAACATGCAGTACAGGGCTGGAAATTAAAACCAAATTGTTGGGCCTGAGTATCACACGTTTGGACAATTTTTCTCCTCCCGTTTTGACAAACTTATTAAGCATGCAGGATTGATCAACAGGAATTCCCTCCGCAATGATGATGTAAATCTGTGACTAAAAAAGGACTCTTCAGAACATGTGAAGCACTTGTTAGTTTATATTTGCCATGCTTTCTGGTGCTTGAGCCAGACTGCACTGGGAATGTTTTTCTCCAAGACTGAGGTTGCAAAGTAATGGTGGTACAGAAAAAAAAAATTAAAACTCTACTTTTTTAGTCACTGGCTTTTTTGTCTCTTTGTTTTTCTTGTTTAATGATCACAGAAATAGGGTTAAGATACGAGAGAAGCTCTTCCATCTTAATTAACTTTTTATTGAAAAATTATCAGAGTAAGAATGGCCAGACAAAACTTTGGGGTTTTCTTCTTTGCCTACAGATAAAGAGAATAAAATATGTTAAAATTATAATCATGCTCCCTATGAAAAGACAGGTATGAACAATTTTTTCCTTTTAATGAAAGTTTTACAAGGACTTTTTAAATATTTTTCATGGTAATTTTGATGTATGACAAAATTAACCAATGTTTTCATATCCTTCAATTTCACAATTTCACATTTCCCAATCTTATTTGGGATCAGATATTATATAATGTACCTCTGTGTTGTTTATTCTGATTAATTTGAAATTAAGGTTTATAATTTTCTCATACCTGTGTTGTCCTGAAATGCCACAGAGACTATTGACAGAGCTAATGTGAAAAGACAAAAAAGTAGGGGAGGTCATATTTGGGGCTAACATTGTCCCTTGAAATGAAGCAGGCACATCTTTCACATCATCTCTACCTGGAACTTACAGACCAACAAAAACCCAAAAAACCCCATGTTGTTTTGATGAAAAGACAATGGGATATGTAATCTTTAATGCTTTGTTAGATAAAGTTTTGCTGAGGAATTTTTCTTAGATTTGGTGTCATCTTTGATGAATTTGTGTAGATGCATGTGTCAGTTGTCTTTTCTTTCTCCTTCAGATCTGTTTTCCGTTCTGTTTCTTCGGATCCCATAAAAGCAGCATTGAAAATATGTGGTTTGAGTTTTTGTCTGAGCAGCTGCTTTCTTTAGTCAGCCTGGAGAGATCCCACCTGTTCAATTGGTGCCTTAGGTCTCTGCAGTGATTTCACCTTAACCAGTCTGTGTTTCTTTATAAAAATTGAAAAGTATCTTCATTTATTGTCTAGTTTTAATTTAGGGGTTGCTTTTCTTGGGATGCTGTAAACCCATTAAAAGATTTTTAATTTTACCAGCAATCCTCTTTTTCCTCAGCCACTGAAGGGAAAAAGAAACATTGATTTCAAGGATTCTAATATTATTTTCTTCATAGACAAGAGAAATTACATTTTAAAGCCATGGGAAAAGAATCCTTCCCTCTCAAATAGGTACACAAATAGATGAAGGCATGAATGAGTTCAAATTCCAAGGCATTTTGAGGCAAACACTTTGAGGGCTGGTCCTATTTAAGGACTGTAGTTTGAACCTTTTCAAAATGCCATTTACCAATTAAATCGTAAAAAGTAATTTTGAACTTTAATTCAGGAAATAGCAAGGGGACAGTATATAAATACACCTTTTATTATCATTACTTACTAAAATGAAGGTTAATGTTTGTTAGGGTTGGTATTTATTGCTTGCAGTGATGCATGTTCTGCTTTGATCAATACTAAAGCAAATGATAAGGATCATCCTAACTTGCAGTTTGTAATTGTAGCTTAGCAGTATCTCAGGGTGAATACTTTCCATTCCAACCTTCCTGCTTCCAGGTTACTGCATTTTAATGAGGACCAGTGTGTTTCCCTGCATTTGGTCTCCTTTGACTCTGACCATTAATAGATGGGTTCTAAGATTTGATCTCAGCCATCCTTTAAATAACTTTTTTTTTTCCTAAGTAACTGCAGCTATGCTGCAAGTGGAATATAAAGAAATTATATGATTTAACAGCTGTGGTGATGCTGGGTTGTGCCACTGGTTTGCAAGATCTTTGCATCTTGTGAAGGTCAGTAGGAAATATTAGGTGACTGTAGTTCTTAACAGAACTACTCAATAGACTACAGCTCTTAACAGAATATTTGGGGTTTAAATACCTGTATTTTTCCCTACTTAGTTCTTGGTTCCAGTGGAATTGGTTTTTCTCCTGTGACAAATAAGGCTTTTGACAATATATTCAGGTCTGCTAAAGGTTTTGTACTAGAACTGCCCAAATAGTGCAGAGTCTTTAGTCCAACGAGATATTTATTTTGTATCAGATATTTTTTAAGCAGAGCTGTTTAGAGACTGTCAATAAACTTGTAAATGCTGGGTGTGTCATTCTATCCAAAACGTCACCAAAAAAAATCAAGAAGTCTCTTCCTAAGGATGTTCTAAAGGAATTTTGATGACCTCTGGAGAAAATCAGCTTTAGTATGCCACACTAGTTTTTAAGTTTTTAACAGTGCTTCCAACTCTGATCAGGATCAATGATTTTTCTGATAAACATCCAACTTCTCATGTTTTTTTAATTTAAAAACAAAACCTGACTTTGATCTCCTTTTTGAGTCCAAAACTCAGGTTGCATTCCACTGGCCTTCCACCAAGGAGGGGTTACCAGTTAGCACTGGTTTTGGAAGACAGATCTGTCCTGTGCCCACCTCTAGCTGAGGAAAGGAGCACTGAGTACTGAAGCACTCCACTGAGGTCATGATGTTCTGTGCTACTCTTGAAGTCTCATTTTTAATTTTGTATTTACTGAAACCAAATATTTCAGGTATAAAACAATTCTAATAGCTAAAATATATTCCTTTCTACATTTCATGTCTGAATATGTGGTTATATAGGTATGTTGAAATAAATTTAGTATAGAAGAAAATAGTTCAGGACTAAAAAAGTCTGGAGAGCTCACTCCCTGAGAAACCACATTTTTAAACTTAAAGAAGCCTTCAAAGTGCTTCTGCTTTTCTAGATCCAAGCTGATTGACACCATGGAGTTTTTAGCATACTTATTTGCAGTAGATTTGCAGAGAAGGATCAGTGCTGAGAACTCTCCTAAATGGAAGAGCCTTGCCTGCCCAAGGAAGGACTTGCAGTCCCAAGGGAAAATTGTCAGAGCTCCTGATGCAATGTGCCAGGATAGTGGAATGAATTTTTCATGGTGAAAAAGTCTTAGGAGGTTCTCTCTTCTGAGATGGAGAAAGGCAATCTCCCGGCCTGAAAAGCAGCATCTTTCTGGCTTGGAAATAGAGGTAGGAGAAAAGAAAACACCTGGGTTTAAATGACTTATAATGGTCAGGGGAATTTTTTTAGAAAGTGGAAATAAAGATAAGGTAAGTACACCTTATCAAAGCTCTGTCAGTTCACATAACACGGGTACAGACTTACCTTGGTGTGACGGAGTGTCAGACTCTCCCTGCTGTTTACACAACCAAAACACAGAGTGTGAAGGGCTCTGTCCTGGCTGGCAGAGGGGAGGGAAAAGTGACGCCACTATTTTAGCTGTAGCTGGCATTGGAACTACTGGGAATTACTCCTGGCAGGAAAAGTAATCCACAAACATTAGAGGTTTATGTCTAAAAGGTAGACAGAGGAGTCCTTTTCACTTTATTCAAATAAAAGGAGAGGCCACGGGGCGTTGCCCTGTGTTCTCTCACATTTTAGGAGGATGCAGCCTCCCTTTTATCCCAATTTCCCGGCCACATTTTCCTCTTTTCCCATTAGCTGAGGTGCTTGGGAGGTCCAGACTTCCCAAACACCTGAGACCTAAGACTCCCTTCTAATGTATCATCCCCCACCTTTGTCTTTTCCTTGTGTCAATCAGTGGAATTCCTTATGGAATTTATGGTTCTTCCCGTTGTTTCTATCATCTCTCAGTATCCAGTTTTATTTATCAGCAGACCTGCAGTTTGTGAAGACAAATCTCTCTCATTCCACTCAAGAGTCAGTAAAATTCTTCCCATTGTTTCCTTTATCTCTCAGTATCTAGCTCCATTTACCAGCAGATCCACAGTTCGTTTGTAAAGAAAAGTCTCTCATTCCTTTCACTCTGAATTCTCCTGTGGTTTTGGTTTCTAAAAGGTGATAGCAATGTTTGCTTTTTGAATATATAATCACATTATTTTTTCCAAAATTTGGCAAAATTATGTTCAGTTATTATGGACAGAACGTGCTCTGTAAATTCATCAATGAAACTTGAATGTGACTACAGTTCCACAAATCCTGAATTTTCTCCTTTTCAAGGTAGGAATGGAAGAATGTTTTTATGTTTTGTTGTGAGAGGAAGCTGAAACTACTTCGTGGTTTCCATTTACCAACTGGAAGATCTGGAAGATTCTGTAACTGGAGCGACATAACAGAGTCAGGATGCTCTGTCAGCTGTGGTCAAGGGCAAATAGCAAGTTTCTGTTGTCAGGTGGGTAATAGAAAAAGGATCAATTGGCATGGGTAGAGTTATTGTACTAGACTAAAACAGTCAAATAATTTCTTAGTGTTGTGTCATCTAAATTTAGCATAGCATCTATGAAACAAGGAAAAGCTATTTTAAAATTCTTAAGGTATACACCTTTAACAAAACATCAGCTGGCAGCAGTGGCCCAGTAAATCCTCCTATAAAGGCATTTTTAGTTATCCTGGCTTTTCTGTAGTGTGCTGGAAACTATGCCAAGCATGGGCAAGAAATGAGAACAAGTGTGCCACCTTCGTAAGACACAGCAGTTAGAACCACAAAAAGCTTTTGTGGCTCTTCAGTTATCGTGTATAGAAGACATCCTAAAGCTTTGAATTTGAATTTTAAAGGTTTGTGACCATCAGGCAGGGTTCCAGTGCCCTGGAAGGTGTGAAGTGATCTCTAAGCAAATCATGCCAGCTGGAGAGGAGACAGCAGACCTTTGGCTGATTGCTGCAGGGGTTTATTGTAAAGGTTTACAATATCCATATCGTGTCCACAGAGTACACTGGAGTTTAGGTTACAAGTGCTCCAGGAACGTGACAGGAGCTCTGCAGCCTCTGCCAGTCTCAGCATTTTGAGTTTCTCAAGGTGGTTGTACGGATCAGATTGTGCTTCTGTTATTCTCTTCTGTGAACTTAATCTCAGTCCTGAGTGTGGTTCAAGGATTGCTGTTAGAGGTGACAATGTAATATTGGCTTTCACATTCATAGATTAGCTTTTTGTGTCACAAGTATTTTGATATGGTACAATTTATACTTACTTTTAAGTGCTTTGGTATAGTATAATCTGCCAGTTTATATACGCACTGTATAGTTTATATGAATAGTAGTGTGATAAATGTAATGTATCATAGGCCTTAGCAAAATGTTAAAATAGAGACTAAAATACTTCTATGTAACTAACTCAGAGAATGGTGTAAAGCAATTATTTTGTTTCTTACACCTGTGTTTTGGACTCTCCACGTGATAACAGTGACAGAAATCAAAGCACGAGCATCCAGGGAGGATTTATCCACTCCTCGATATCAGGGAGTGTGAAACAACAGGAGAGAACTAGAGGAAGAAATAAAGTATATTGACCCAATTTACAGAATGTCCTGCAGACAAGTCAGAGGTTAAAACCAAACAAGAGAGTTTCTGGAACAGCAAAAACTCAAAGGAATATTTGAATAATGTATAAATCATGAATATGCATGTACCCCCAGCAATGTAGCAGTATATAGAGAACGATGTTTGAATTGACCCTGTGCTCTTTGGCCGTTCACCAAAAGCTCCCCAGAGCTGGATATTTGTCCCTTGTTTTATCCCTTATTGAACTTCAATTTCTAAAATGTGAACTTTGCTTTTCACAGTTACTAAAAGTTATTTATTTCCATTATTGACGTTAACAGAAAAATGACAAATGATTACAAGTTGTTTTTTTTTTCTTCTTCCTTACTTTTCCCTCATATTCTGGGTCTGGTTTTTTTCGGTGAATTTTTCTCCCATCTGCTACCTGGGAGCAGGCCTGAGACAAATGGGGCAGTTAGGAAACAAAAGATGTAGTGTGACAAGATGGGTGTGACATTCCATTGAAATAGTCCTGGCTGGGGGTGGATTGGGGGTGACACCGAGAGAAAAAAGGTGCTGGGTTTTGATTGACCCTGTTTGTATGTACATGTGTTTGTGTATATATATGTGTGTGTATATTTATCTATTTATTTATATTTATATAAATATATATGTTGGGATGGGGGTGTGTGTGTTTATGTGTATATATATATTTGTCTCTATATTTATACACACACACACATATATATATATATACATACACATAAAGAACTGTTATTCCATTTCTCCCATATCTTTGCCTAAAACCCCGCATTTTCAAAGTTATAATAATTTGGAGAGAAGGGGGTCATATTCCCCATTCCAGGAAGGTTCCCACATTCCTTGGCAGAGACCTTTCTTTTAAAGCAACACAAGACACTAGTTTGAAATCTATAACTCCCAGAGGCTCCCTCCAAAGGTGACACTGCAGTCAATGTTAGCAGATCAGGAGCTTGCTTATCCTTTAGCAGTTTGTCAGCTTTGTATGTAGCAGCAAGGAGTGGAGAAAACTAAACTGGTCAGTGGCTGGTACTGAGCAATACTATTTGATGGCTTTGATGTAGCTGTACAGTGCATAAACAACAGAACTCTGCTCTTGGGGATTGCTGTCACCCTGACCATGCTTTCATCTTAAACATGAATTGAAACCACAAACATTTTCAGAAGTAGGAGGAATTCAGCTCTTCTTCAAACTGCATCTATAAAGTTTTCATTTTCAGGGAAGTCGAGCTCACGCAGGCTGTGATCTGTATGAGCGGAGAGTACAGAATCCCAGAATCCCTAAGGTTGGAAAAGGCCTCCAAAATCCAACCTTTGACCAAACACTGTGTTGTCAACCAAACCAGAGCCCTGAGTGCCATGTCCAGTTCCTTCAGCACCCCCAGGGATGGGCACTGCCAAGCTCCCTGGGCAGCCCCTGCCAAGGCCTGAGCAGCCTTTCCATGGGGAAATTCCTGCTGGAGCCCACCCTGAGCCTGCCCTGGCCCAGCCTGAGGCCGTTCCCTCTGCTCCTGTGCCTGTTCCTGGGAGCACAGCCCGACCCCCGGCTGTCCCCTCCTGGCAGGGAGTTGTGCAGAGCCAGAAGGGCCCCCCGAGCCTCCATTTCTCCAGGCTGAGCCCCTTCCCAGCTCCCTCAGCTGCTCCTCACAGCACTTTCTCTCTAGACCCTTCCCCAGTTCCTGCCCTGCTCTGCGCAGGCTCCACACCAGAATGTCTCTCCAAAATGTCTCTCTTGCTGTGAGGGGCCCAGAGCTGGACACAGCACTCGTGGTGTGGCCTCACCAGTGCCCAGCACAGAGGGCAATCACTGCCCTGGCCCAGCTGCACTGTTTTTGATACAAGCCAGGTGCCTCTGGCCCCTGGGAACTCTGGGCTCAGGTTCAGCTGCTGTAGATCAGATCCCAGCCACTCTTCCCCCAGCCTGTAGTACTGCATGGGTTTGTCACCCAAAGGCAGCAGCTGGCACTGCACCTGAGCCTCAGCCCGTGGATCCAGCCTGCCCAGATCCCTCTGCAGAGCCTTCCTGCCCTCCTGCAGATCCACACTCCCACCTGGCTGACTGAGGGTGTACTGGATCCTCTCATCAAAATAAAGGATGCTTGGAGCAGGATGCTCTGCCCTGGAATGTGGGCGAGCAACTCAGACAATGCCTATTTACAAAGTTATCACTGGTGGGTTGAGAGGGGCTCATGTGCTGCTTTTGCTATTGAATTAGGCATTACACATCAATCCCAAACTGGATATTAATTGGCAGGCAAGCTGCTAGGGTACCTGGACATGTATGACTGGTAATCAATCACTTTACACTATAAAATTCAGTCCCACTTCCAAATGGCAGGTCCTTCTAACATACCCCTTCTTGGAGTGTGTATGGAGATTCCTCCTTTGGATGGAGACATCACTCAAAATTACTCCTCAAGACGGAGTGAACAGGATTTGCCCCAAGCCTGGGTGAGTTACATCAATCTCTACTTAATAATTTGATTTTTTGATAGTTTTGATACAATTTTTTTTTTTTTTTGCTTTACTGTGACTGCTTTTATAAAGTGCACTATCCTATCCTATCCTAGTAGTTTTAGCTCTTATAGTATGCAGTAATTAATTCAGATATTAGATCCTGTGTCTAATCATTTATCAAAATAATTATTTTATAGAAATCTATCTAATTTGCCATCCTTAATTCTGCAGGACAAAGTTGTACAAATGTTCAGTCACACCTCTGGGATTCCTTAGACTTAAGTTTGTATGTACATGTATATATAAATACACACAACTTGAGTTGCTGACAGTTTGGGACTAAGAGTGGATCCAGCTGCCCCCAGGCCCCTCTCTGGGGAGTGTAGGAAGCCCAGGGTCCTTTCTGCACCTACTGGGAGCTTCTCTAATAAACTTTATCTGAAGTTTCCACTCCCCCCATGATGATATTAAATAGGACTGGCCCCAATAGTGAGCCTTAGAGAACCCCACTAATTACCAGCTGCTCACTGGATTTAACTGCATTCACCACCTTGGCCCAGTCTCCATCCAGTTTTTGTCCAAGGGAAGATGTCCAAGCCACGAGCTGCCAGCTTGTCCAGCAGAATGTTTTGAGGGACAGTATCCAAAGCCTTGCTGAAGCCTTGGCAGTGGCTATCACATCCACAACCTTTCCCTCACCTCATAGGTGGCTCTCTGGTCATAAAAGGAGATGAGGTGTGCCAAGCAGGACCTGTCTTCCTTAAATCCATGCTGATCCCTTGCTTGTCCTGTACGTGCCATGTGATGGCAATAAGATTTATGACAGCGTCATAAATCATTAAATGGTCTTAGGACTAAAACCCTCAGCTTCCAGAACGCTGAGTTGTTTACAACAGGACACACTTAGGAGATATGAACATCATCTAGACTGAAAAAAATGAGGGCAGGAAAAAATGAGAGCTATAAAAAATGAGAGCAGGAAAATGCATGTGAAATCAGTCAAGGGCTGTAATACCAAGATAGTATCTGATCTCCTGTGATCTTAGCACCTTTGCTAATCATTTTTTTGATTGCAAAAGATGTTGTGCTTATACTTAGATTAAAAAGCACTCACCATGTTACACTTGCACTGATCCAATGCCAGCTGTACTCAGTAAAACCCTTCTGCCACCTCCTGCAAAAAGCTGTTCAGCTGATTGTACTGAGGTGACAGTTCCACCCACCTGCCTTCAGCTGAGAAAAAAATAATGGGAGCAAATAATGTGAAAGAGCAAACAACATCGTGTACTTTACTCTAGCAAATGCTTCTAAAGAAATCTAAATGTATTATCTCATACTTCATTAGATACAGCTGCAGCTGAACCCTAATTAACTACCTGGATCTGGTTATCTTTCCTCCACAGAGTGAAAGGTGACTTACAGAATCACAGAATATCCTGAGCTGGAAGGAACCCACAAGGATCACTGAGCTCAGTTCCTGGCCCTGCACAAACACCCTTTGAGCTCCTCCTTCTAGACAGCTTTTGAGACATTGAATTTTGCTTTGATTAGGTAGTGGTATTGCCTGCTAGACAATTTAGCTCCTAAAATTATCAACTTTCTTTTAGCAGGACTTTTCTGTTGTTTTTTGTTTTTCCTTTATGCTTAAATGTTGCATGTTTTAATAAAAAACGTGTTTTCTTTTTTTTCAAAAGAATATTTATTTATGTAATGCTAGTCTTTTCATGCTTTTTTTTCTAGTCCTAAAATCAATGGTCAGCAATAAGCATTATATTGTGTACTGTCTGTACGTAGAAATATACTAAAACCAAGTTACAAAACTTAATGCAAGATGAAAAACATACAGAGCATAAGATTTGTTTCATCCGAAAGAGATTTACAGGAAAACCAATTATTTCAGCTGTTAAAAAAAGAGAGAATCAAATTGGAAGGAACTGGAGGGAAGCACCTGCCTAATAATCAATTCTATTTGTACAACACTTGGCACACCTGCAAATGGGTTTACTTTTGCTGATCTGAAACAATTCCAGTATTTTACTCTCCAAGTATGTCAAATGGGTTCATGTGTATTTAAAATATATTCATATGTATTTAAAACGGCCTATAACAGGATTTTTGTAGTGCCGAAAAAGTGTTCCTGAGCCACAGGACTTTTTCATCCATGGGACACAACTTTTTCTGTTTTCTTCCTGTGGAAACTGAGTATGAAGAATCACCCAGGGGTCTGATTAAATGTTAGTCCATTTAAAGTTTAACAATGTTAGTTCATTTAAAAGTCATTTTAATGATATGCAAATGATAAAATAAGTGTAGCATTTCTGAACAAAGCCTTAAGAGTGTCACTGTCAAGGTGCTGCCCTTTGAACCATGTATTTAAAGCTACTCTAAAACAAGAGCTGTGCAAATGGGCAGCAGGTTGGCAAAAGTGCAGTTCTAAGACATTCCCAGGCCATTTCAGTGGAAGAACAGTTAGGACAACACTGAGAGTTTTGAAAATCTTAATTCCCTTTCTAAGGAATTACCAGTACAATAGCTTTTCCTTGTGAAAGCTGCTTATTTTTACAAACTCTTAAAACATACTCAAAAGGGCAATTAAAACCAGATGAGGATAACATTGTAAAGATTAAATCAGTTCTGAGATTGTATTTACATATTAAGAGATGCTTAAATTAAAAAATATGACATGAAAGACTTACTTTTCCAAACCTGCCTTTAAAAAGGTGAAAAGCTGTGGGTATGGCCATGTTCCCTGCTCTTCCAGAGTCTGCACACCTGCAGACTGGAGCTTCTGTGGAAACCAGAGGAGTGTGTATGCCTGTCTAACTTACCTGAGGTATTTCAGACCCGACATTTCAAATTAGTTTTTTTTTTTCAAATTCAAGGAACATAGGGGACAGGACTGGTTTAGTGATAGACCATCCCCATGACAGTTTCACATATTAATGAAGTTATTTAAGACTCTGCTTAAAAAGTTTCTGGTTGTTATGTTGAGGCATGGAGTCCTAAAATAATCAAGTTGAAAAAGCCAGGAGAGTGAAAGGATTCAAAGGTGTAGTTCTTGTTAAGTCTTTGGGCAGAGACCAAACAGATAGTGTGCTGTTATAAAGTAGTTCTGTTAATTAGTGTCTTAAAGACTGGCAGGCTGAAGTTGTATCTTGATGAACTGGTAAGGCTGTTGCACTCTGTTATTCCTGTTAAAGGGAAGTAATTAAAGCACATCCTAACATCGTGCCTGCACTTAGCTACTCTGGTGGTTTCTACAATCAGGGCAGTATCTGAGTGCACTGAGGTTCTGCCAGTGCTCTGAAAGTCTGTAGATTTTTCAGCTTTGCACTGGACTGCAGAACCTGGCTTTGAAAGTTGTACATCTGCCTGTCCCTGGCCATCATGGTGTGAGAGGAAGTGCTGTCCCCACCCTCTCCTGAATAAAGCCATTCTGTTGAGTCACAGCCTTACCCTGAAGAAAACGCTGCAGGAACCTTTCTAGACACAAACATTATGCATTTCTTTTAGTGTTTTAACTTGGTTTTCTGCTCTTTTTGTTAACTTTGATCAAAGCCAATGAAATTTGTCATTATTTCTAATACTACACAACTATGATAGTTACATGTTTTTTGTATTGTTACAGTTTTCTGGTACCATTTGTGTTTTGTTATGAAAATGATGCAAAACCAAAAAGCTGATCCAGCAGGTTATACATAAATCCAAAATAAAGTCATATCACAGTAATACATACTGCTACAAAGTTGATGTGCAATATTGTGAAAAATCAACAAATCTGAAACCTAAGACAAATACAGGTCAATAATCTAAAGGCATACACAATAAGCACTGCTTCAGAGAATACCCTGGGTGGCTTTTGAAACCACTGAGTCTGGAGCAGGATGAACAAAACAATCTGGAGGAGAGCTGCATCCTGTGCTGGCAGCTCGTCCCCTTGGCATACCCATGGCAGGGATCCTGTAAATCTGCACACTGGACAGTTGTGCATTCAGGCACCAGCAGCTGTCATGAGGATGTTTTGGTCTTGTCTGCTCCACAGTCAATGTTTCTGTCCTTGAGACAACAAGATTTTTGGCACACCATCTAGCATAAGGACATCTCTGCATATTAGGAAGTCAAGTTGCTTCCTCGTGAGAAAAAGTACAAGTTACATTTTCTTTTCAGCTTGGATCATACTCCATCTGGCATTTTAGGGAGAATTTACTGAAACTTGTCCTTTTAATTCTAACAAGCACTGTCTTGCTGCTCACTTGTTTTGTGGCATGGTGTGTGTCTGTGCTGAACACCAAGCTTTTCCAGCTGCTTATCCTGTTAACTACTTACTTGTCTTTATATGTTTACTTGAAGTTGCACCACATTTTGTCTTAAGAATGAATAGCCTTTTCTTCAAATAGCAAAGTAATATTTTAGGCTAGATTTACATTATTCACAGTACAAGCAGAGAATATGCTGTTGTCATTTTCATGACCTTAAAAATACACTAATATTGAAGACAGCAACCATTCCATTACACCTTGTGTTGCTGAAAAGTCAAATTCAGGCACAAAGTTTACTTTCTTGGATGAGGTGCAGATTCTTATCACTGACATTCTTGCTGGATTTCATTTTCAGTAGGGGATGAAGTTTTCACATCACAGTAGCTAAAATCATGTCCATAAACTAGGTCCTTCTGAGAGTGTGGTTCATGAACTGTGACAGCACTCCATGACTTGTTCTTCCTCAGGGATTTCTGTAAGAGTTCTCTCATTCTCCTGTTTTCTTTGGCTGTGGATTCCCACATGATTTCAAGTTCCCCTTCTGTTTTCCTAGGGAAAAAAATGGTGAGAAATCCTAACTTTAACAATGTTTCAGCAGTACAGAACTATAGCAGGTGGATAAGCAAATTAGAAATGGCCTGTATTTAGGTGCTTGAGATTGCCTGATTGAAATCCATTCATTTTTTGCTTTTGAAAAAGCTCATTACATGTAATGCTAAATAGGATAGGACCAGAAAACCACCCATTATGTAACAAGTTGGATGAAGTCTGCACACAGAGCAGTGCATGAGACCCAAATACTGTGACTACCCCTCCCTGGTGAGCACAGCTCTGCTCCCCACACTGCACTGCCCCTTCTCTCTGCCCAGAGCACTGTGCTCACCCTCTGAGCCCCAAGGGTCTGATCAGTCAGACTCTGTGCTCAGCTAGAGCATCTTTGTGGGAGCCAAACAAAAGTGGTATCAAGTTAGAAGGCAGACAAAGCCCAAGAGCTTGGGTTTCCTCTGACTCCTACTGTATGTCAAAATACAAAACAATAAGGAAATGAAGATCAGTTGACATGGAAAGCATAGGTGATGCATGGAAAATGAGCACACATTTTAATACAGAACCAGAGGACACAGTCTCAAGCTGTGTCAAGGGAAGTAGAGGTTGGATATCAGGAAAAAGTTTTTACAGAAAGAGTGATAAAGTTCTGGAATGGCTGCCCAGGGAGGTGGTGCAGTCCCCATCCCTGGGTGTGTTTAACAAAGCCTGGATGTGGCACTGGGTGCCAGGGTTTGGTTGGGGTGCTGGGGCTGGGTTGGACTCGATGAGCTTGAAGGTCTCTTCCAACGTGGTGATTCTGTGAATCTGAACTCTTCTTGGAGGACTAATTTTTAAATGGAGCTGAGAGATGCAGAGCCAGAGATGCTAACGGAGCTGGCTTTGGGATGAGCACTCAGAGCACACTGCTGCCAGGAAAGGGCAGTGCTGCACACACAGCATGCTGCAGTGCCAGGTGAGGCTCTGCAGTGTGGCACAACTACAGTGCCACAATTACACACTTGCAGTGTGGTACTGCTTCATATTCAGCTGTTTTGCAGGTCAGCATCTGAGAAGAAGCAGCAGCATCACAAGTGTAGTTACACAAGGGGATTTTGTTTGAAAATTCTGATCTGATTGAAATTTAAAAATGCACTCAGCAGAACAGAGTGTCTTCTTGCCAGTCACAACCCCTCTTCCCTTAAGGAATTTGGATTACAGAGCAGCTTGGTTACTATAGCTGCTGATGCTCTGTACATCTTTCTCAACACCAAAATTTCCTTGTCTCTACAGCTGGTTTGCCTCTTGAAACACAAGTCTTTGCCACTGGGCATTTAAAACTAGATACATGCTCAGTTTAGATACATGTGCTGTTTCCAGATGCCTTCAGACAAAAGGCATTAAGTTAATTTCTTATTAATGTAGGCTATTATTAATTAAATAAGTAAAAATAAAAATTTAATTCAACCCTTAACCTAGCCAAAATGTAGGATTTTATAACTTGTTGAGAGTAAGCAAAATGCCAGTGCCCCACTGATGTTTGAGGATGAAAAAATTACTAGAAGTAGGTTCTGAAAGATGCTTCTTTAAAAAAGACATGCCCTCATTGAACTAAATTCGTTCAGCCTTAAATCTCAGAATCTTATTTGGGCTGGCTCTATAATTCATTTTCATCTATCCTGTGACAGTTTATTTACATATTCCTTATCACAGAGGTTTTTATTGTGTTGTAATTTCATATGTCACCTCACAGATCAGACAGCTCCTCCCCCTTGCCTGTGCACAGCTGCAAAGCTTTTCTGCTGTTGACCCTCTTCCAGGGAAGGTTTAATGCACTTTCAAACTCACATTCTGCATCCAAAGCACAGCAGCTGTGACTACCTTGAGGTACTGTTTCTCTGCAGGAGTCATATAAAATAAACTCTGACCTAGAAAACTCATAAAGGTCAAGTAAGACTGGAAACATTTAGGAACCTGTTTTTTTTACCCTAGGGTCAGATCATGAACTTTGTTTATATTTCAAACCTCTTATTTAATGAAAGGTTGTGATATTGATATCTCTTAAGGTTACTCAGTGACTAATAAAGATGTCATTATCAGCTGCCTGAAAAACAAAATGTTATTGCTTTCTCATTAAAGGTTGCTGGGAATTTGCAATATTGTCTAGCAAAGGCTGTAATTACTGATAAGGCTCTAAGGAGCAGCTTCCAGGAAGGGAAATCTGCCTATCTTTAAAAGTTTTTATTTATCAGAATTACAACTGTATCTATATGTGTTTCTTTTTGAAAACCAAGTAGAAAAATCCTCATGCCTTGGATGCAATGGGTAAGCAATGAACTCCTGATTTTGGTTATGAGCTGAAAGAATGCAGAAGGGGAGAAAATTTCAAAGGCATCTCTGTTATGTTTGATGAAGGCCCATGCTAGTTTGGAGTACACTTGTTAAAAACAGGAGAGAAGCAGCACATGAATACATCTCTTTGTCTGCACTTGTGACAAGCTGTGGCTGCAGCTGCTCTGCCCCTGGGCACACGGGCTGGGCAGTGACCTGGCACCACCCAGCTGTGCTGTGCTCCTCTGCAGGCTCTCACTGAGAGCAAGGGCTGTTTTCACATCTGAAGTGGGATTTCACTTTGCTTTACAAGAAAGCTTAGCAGCAACAACAGGTACAGAAGAATTTCATGGTGGTAGCTAAGTCACACTTGCCCCAATTTCCTAACTCCATATTATTAAACTAAATGCAAGAGCAAAATAAATGATATGAAATAGTTTTCTGTCTTCACCTGCTTACAGTGATTCACCATACCTTCAGCTAGATTTTAAAGTGAATTGACTTTTCTGCTTAAAATATGGCATGCTATTCTGATTTTCATTACCTAACAGTGAAATTGGAGAATAAATTAGAAATTAGAGAATAAATATTGATTGTATCCACTTATCCTAATGTCCATGTAGGCATTTTGCACAGAAACATTATCTGGACTAAAAATCTACTGTGTGAACACAGCTAGTCACAATAAATCAAAATGTTTGGTACTCTCCTAGCACTAGGGACTTTACTTGCCAAGCTAGAGATGATGAGCAACATCTGAACTACAAATGATTTTCCCTTCCTTACTCCTGTGACTGTGTGAAGAGAGATAGAAAATAATAAGTCTTGTAAAATCACAAATACAGAAAGCAGACCAAAAGACATGCTTAATTTCTGACTGATAGGCATAGAAGAGTAGATACATATTTGGATTACCTTGGGAAATGACTTTATATTGCAGTACTTGAGAAAAATAATGGAATATGAAGAAACTGGCTCATATGAATAGTATCAGCCATGGTGTTAATTTATTTTATTGATTTTGTTTCATAAGCATAAAAACTTACTATTTCTTATAGAGGTGTAGAATTCAGCTGACTTCACAGTAACATTTAAGTTCTTTTATCTACATTTTTTTATATAGTAATCAAAGGAAAATAGTGAATCACGAGATTAACCAAAAGCCTACCTGGAAGATGACAGTAAAAATTCTTTTTTACTTTTAGAGTTGTGTTCATTATATTATATTCTAATAATCACTGTTAAGATTTAACTACCAGTCACTCATGACACCATTCAATAATGTTGGAGACTACAGAAATGAAAGACATATCTTGATGGGGTTCATTTTGGGCATGTTTCCATAAACCACTTTTCTCCATTATCCCAAGTTAAATGGACTGCAATGGTATAGTTTCAGGTGCAGATCTTGTTTCTTAAAAGGTAGCTGCAGGTATTAATTGTGCATGTTTACTAAAGAAAAAATGAATTAATTTGGACTGAAAAGGTAAAAGTGATATAGTATACTGTATGAAAAGTGTAATTATTTTACACATTTGTGTTACATCATCTAATTTGCCTACTTTGGGGCTAGAAGGGTAAATTTTGAATTATCCATATTATGGGACTTCAAATTATGCTCTGTCCTACACTGAAAAAAAATCCTCTTTAATTGTTGCTCTCTACAGTAAAAAAAAATTATTTATATGAGCTCAGAGATATGAAAGTAATTTAATTAGTTTAAGATCATAAAAAACTAGTTCCAGAGAAATGTGGATCACTTCAATCTGGTTTTTAATGCAAATTTCAGAGATTAATGGAATGTTCTTAGTACAATTACACCTGTTTAACTGCACTGTATAAAGTAACTGAGAGGGACTGTACTGATGTAAGGTGGATGACACCAAGCCCTGTTTTTCTATTGTCTGTTAAAATCTATTTAAATCTTTTATTTCACAATGGCAGTGATGACTTGAGAAATGCTTATTACTGCTTATTACTTTTCTTCAGTTGTAAACTGAAACTGTTTTTCTTTTATGCTGATAATGTAAATGTGCTATGAAGCTTTCCACTATCAGAGGGAAAAAATACCTTTAGAGGACTCTGTATTTAATGGATATCTCAACACTGCAGTCATAATCTTCTATAAATCTGTGAAATTTTCTTCTCTTTATTGTGCACATAGCCAATCTAAGACACTTCTTAATAGATCAGTAAGACAGATTCAAAAGAAAACAGATCTTTGGTGTACTCATTAGATCCCTTCATTTCCTACTATTCTGAAAACTGTTGAGGGGTATGAATGGGAAAGTGTTCAGCCTTTAATCAAAGATTCACACAGATTCATATCCTTCTTAAGAAGTCTTAAGAACAGCAGCAGCCACACAGAATAAATTCCTCCTTCCCAAGACCTTTCTGAGAGCTGGCAATCATGAGCAGGCTTTCAGCATTCTCATTTTTGGAACACAGCACAGGAGACTCTGCTGGTGGCTGTGTGCTGTCCCCTGTGCCTCCACCTGTGTGACCTCCTGGGTGGCTCCTGCCCGTGCCCCACTCACCTGCTCTGCTGCAGCACCTCATTCAGGGTTTCCTGTTTGTCCTGCAGCAGACGCTGCAGGTGCTGCTTTTCCTGCTCATACTCAGCAGTCTTCCTTTCAAATTCCTTCTCCTGCTCAGTCATCTTGAGATTGATATCTCCAAGCTTCCCAGCTGCTTTCTTTTTATATACCTGTGAGGGTTAAAGTTAATAGAAAAAAGTGGGATAATAGGAGAAATAAGGACAAGTCATTACCAACAAAAGAAAGAGTTAGATACTGATTTTCAGTTGAATCTTTACATTAATGCTGCCTTGCTTAATTATGCAGGTAGGTTGCACTATGGGATTCTTTTTAGCCTATTTGTTAATTTGAAGGTATTACACTTTATTTTGTTCTGCATATAAAACTGCTGTGTACAATGAATACCATACTGTAAGTTTGATTTACAGGAAACACAGCTACCTGCAAAAAAAGGTTTGTTTCCCAAGATACAAAGCTACACTTTACAGCACAGGTTGCTTACCACTTGCCAAACAGTGACACTTATCAGTACATACCATGAAAAAGTGTTTCTGTTTTGTTAGTTGTTTAATCTTAATACTAAGAGGAAGAAAAGAATACCTTTGCTTGCTGCTTCATGTAACAGTCCTCTTGCTCAGTGAAGCACAAGTGATTTTTTGATTAATGGCTATAATAATTAAATGATAACTAATGACTGGTCTCATCTCCAAAATAAGAAATTAGTAACTTTGCTTTCTGAAATAACATCCCCATTAAATTGCATAAGCACACAAGAAACTGCAAACTGGTTCGTGTATTGTTACACATTTCCAGATGCTGCTGCTCTTGACAATACCAAAAATCCAATAATAACTTGTTTTCTCATGATTACAAATAGAATGCTAAAACTGTTATTTTCTCTGCATACTGTGATGTTTCCTACAGAACAGAGTTATGTTATAGAACAGAGTTCTGAGATGGAAACACCTCCTTTAATAAAACTGTAAACTAATTTAGTGAAGCTTTGAAAATATTGCTATTTATGTCTTCCTAATATAAAGTTTTATCTCAGGTGCTAATCACTAAGGTTTTATCTTCATCTCAAGCAGGGGAGAAAGTTTTGAGTTTGTCTTTTGGAGGAATAAATAAAAGGCATTTTTAGACATGCTGTATATACGGCTATATAATCCTTCCCACAAACTGTTTCCTTTTTAGCTCTTGCAAAATGTGTCACTGTAAAGTTTAATTTTCTAAAGGTAACAGGATAACAATAGATTACAGAATATTAGTAATTCAATATTTAAGGCTGACTTACACAGGATTTTTATCCTGACTTTTCTCTGACAGTTCTAATAGAAGAATAAGAAGCTTGCAAGTTAACCAGTAACATCACTCAACTTTTTAGATTCCCAGAGAAGTCTCCAAAATGCAGGAGTAATGTTATGAAAGGCTAAAAGTAAAGAAGCTCCTTCTGAACAGGAGGCTGCTCAGAGCCAGCCTAGAGGAAGTGCAGAGTTCAGGGAAACAGCTGAACCTTCCCCTCTGCCAGTAAAAGCCCAGCACTTGTCAGGTCCAGCCAGGTGTGAGACTTGAAATGCCCTCTGTAGATTAGATGTCCATAGTAACTTCAAAGAACAAGAGCAAACTTCCTCTCTTGACTTTATCACAGGAAGGAAGGCTGGTCAATGTGGCACTGGTGAAACCTTGCTTTCCATCACGTGCTCACTGACCATCCAGCATGGTCTGTGCTTTAGGCTGAGGTTTGTGTTTTAAGCTGCACTCTGCTCCCTGCAATCCTGCTCTACCTCTGCCAACTGCAGCTGAGTCCTGTGTGCAGAATGGTTGCAAAATCAGAGGGAAAAGGGCACCTTTTCCTTATGGCCATATGATTATAGTCTGAAGCTAGGTATGAGTGATACATTGTTCTGATCTTGCCTCTATGGATGGATTACAAGTAAGTCTGTAAAATGCAGCCTGGGCAGGCTGGGATGGTTCTGGGCACACTAACACATGCAGCTGCTGGCACTTAGAGATCCTTCACACCTTTGAATTGTTCAAGATAACCTATTACTGTTCTCTGAAGTGAAGCAGGTAGCAGCAAAGAGACTGGTGGAGATGACAGTTTTCAGGGAGAGGATGTTAACACATAGCTGGAAGTAATAATATTCTCCTCTAGAGCTGGTCATAGCACCCCCTGCACATAGTAAGCAGGATGAGGAATGATCATGGATGCAGGTGCTGGTACTGGAGAGGACAAAATTTACTCCCAGGTGGTAAAGAGACAGTAAATCAGACTGCAGATGATGTAGAGGAAATATGCATACATGATATTTTTGGGTCAGGGTATACACTATGCTGCCATTCTGGCTATGAGGCCCTTGGCTGCTGGGTTTGTCACAGAGATCCTGGGAATAGATGGTTTTGTTGCCATCATGGAAAAATAGGTTCTATTCAGCAGGCTCTGAATGCCTGAGACACATAACTAACCTTCCTGAGGATATTAATCTCTTCCCTGACTTTTGGCAGCACTTTTGTGTGAGTGGCAGTGTGTGCAAGTCATCTTCTGAGTTCACAGTTGAGTGAGAAGTGTGAGAAAACTGAAACAGTTTCAGACAAAAGCCAGCAAAAATCAGGGCACATTTCTCTCTCCTCTCTATATAGATCAATTTAAGAGTGTGAAACAGAATCCAGTGTTTCCTTACCAGTAAGATGAATGCATTTCCTTTCAATTTTGGTTATACTTCCTGTTTTCTATGCAAACATGGTTAACTCTGGGAAATAAGCTAATAGTATACAAAATAGTGACATACACCAGAATAATTTAGGGATTCTTTGTATACAGTGTGAAAGTGTGAAAGATATAGAAACCAATATACCAGGTATCTTTCTCCTTTCTTTTTTTTTAGATTACAGTAAAAATAATGGTAGCACCAAAGATGCTGAAACATAAATGTTTCAAACTTATTTCACAGTTATAATACAATTACATACTGTGCTTTTTGTTTAAAGAGTTGTAAAAATAACTTATAATGTATTCACTAACTAGGCTGGATTTTGAACATCCTCTGAGTTTGTCAACCTTCTACCCTCTGGTCACAAGAAAGTACTTGATGATAACTGTACACCTGAGATAACACTTTCATTCTTCCAAATCTAATGGTAATGGAATTCGAGTTGAAGGAGTGGTACAGCCTCAAAGAAGTAGAAGACAGAACACCTGGGTTATAATATACAGCAAAAGCCGAAATACAAATAATCTTTAAATATTATTACAACTAGTCATAATTCCCAAGTAGTGATGTAAACACAGTATCTGGCAGATATGCAGTGCACAGATATAATGGAAGAAGACACTAGTGAAAATTATAATGATGATCTATTTTATTTTTTCAAAACTTTTAAAGACAATCCATACATAAGTCTTTCGTAAAAACATTGGTAGAGATTAACTACTTTTCTCATTAAAAAACCCAAACATTTCACAACAGATATTTAGCTTAGAAGCACTGCTTACCTTAACTTTTTCTTCCAATCTTCCCAAGCGCAGGCTGCCTTCTATAATTTTCTTGAGAACACCATGATTCTCATTTTCCAAGCATCTGGCCTGCAACCATGCAGTAAACAGAGCTACCTGTAACCACTTTGTCTGTTTGTCAGGGCAGACAAAATGCATACATTGAGACAGACAGAGCAATTCCATTTTGAACTCTTCTGTCTGAAGAACCAACATGGATAAAGAGTCCTGGAAATTATTCTCACAATGGCTCATTAATAATTTGTCAACTGACTGTGAACACTATGAAGCAGTGTTATTCTGAAATGAAACATACTGTAAACCCAACCAATTCTGTGGTATTTTTCTTACTGACTCAAGTATGCATATGTAGGGATGCCATTTTTAAGCACAAGACTCATCCTTTAGGTCACATCTAGCAATCTGCTCTCAAACAAGCCCTTGAATTTGGCAGGGGGTCAGGCAAGGATATTTCTAATATGGTATGATTAATATTTAAAAGCAGATATCCCAGAGACTGAGATCTAAGAATCAGTTCCCCCAGTTTCTAGGATACATTTATTGTGCCCAGTTTCAATCCTGAAGTCCAGTGTGTAGTGGACAAGGATTTGAGCTGTGTCACTATAGCTCCTCTTCTAGAATTAGGAATTAACTGCTGCATGTTTTTATCCAATGCTGATGACAACCTTTGTCTACTACCTGGACAACAAGTAAAAGAAGCTTTATTTTTAATAAAGTTTTGTGAAATTATTTCAGATTCAATTTGAAGACAAGAGTATGAATATGAAAAATTGAAACTGTGCCCAGTATCCTGTAAAAGAAACAATATGGGCTTACAAAAAGCCCAGAAATCTTCATGCCAAGCACTTCCACGACACAGAAGCTGTTCCAAAAGTCTCAATCAGCCTGTCAAAATGACTGCTAATCAATAAGGAGCATTAATATGCATCCACAACAGACAGTCCATACAGATCACTTCAAGGATAACAGTCCACCCTTAAGACTCAAAATAAATATTAAAATCTTATGATTGTGTGCTATTTTTTAAATACATGTAGCTCAACATTAGCTTCTAAAACTAGGTTAAAAATAATCTTTTAAACTTGGCAAGAGCCATTTCAGACCCTAATGCTCATGTGAATTAAAACTTAATTATATTACCTTGAGAAATAAGGGTAGTTGCTTTTAACTGCTCCTCTAGGAAAAAAACCTTTCACTGCTCCTATCCTATTTGCTAAAGTCTACCTAAATAGAGCTAAATCATTATACTGGAATTGCAGCTTCATTCTTTGATAATTCAGATTAACAATAACTTGTGCCAATAGCATGATAACTGTGTAAAATATGAATTAACTCACATTAATTATTTAAAGGTAATTACCAAGAACACAAGATGATCACGTTCCTTAGCTATCTTCTCCACCAGCCCAATAAGATTTGCTAGATAGTGATGGGCTGCAACTTCTTTTTCCATTGCTTCCTCCAGCTGCAGTTGCAAAAGACCTATTTTCTTCTTTAATCGTCTATAAAAGAAAAGAGAAAATATTTGGATTGGGAATTAGTAATGGCCTAAAAGAACTTGTATCACTCATGCAAATCAATGTGTACAAGTCTCAAACAATTGTACATACTGTTAAAAATGCACTGGCTCAGAATATTTGCAGTGCCACTGGTATCATGTTCCAATCTTTGGGGCTGCTTTTTCTTTACAATATGTTATCTGAATAAAAATAGTAACAATGATTCAAAGTAACAGTTTGTACAATGGCTACAAGCTCATATTTCTTAAGATACAGAACAATAATACTGTCTTTTTAAAATACCGTGAACTCCTTTCTAAGCAATCAGGTGCATGAGATCTGCAAATAGTTTTCAGATAAGTACACCTAATGATTATTGCTACAGCTAACTACTAACTACTAAATTAAAGATTATTCTTAATTTGCACTTAGACACAGAAAAGTGAGCACGAAAACATACAAAGGTTAGCCAAACTTGACAACCAGGCCTCTAGACCTTACAAACACATTTAGGTAACATGCCTTTTTTTTGCAGTAGGTAGAAAATACACATTATGGGAAGTCAGACAATATTTTTACAAATATTTCTGTTGGTTTTAGAAATAAAAGTATTTCTGTACAAGAAAATGAGACTGTGATAAGACCTGTTTGTCTTTTGAGTCATCTGCATCTCAGTTTCCAGGATCTTCTTGTCAGCCATGAAGTTATTTTTCTCCAGGAGCAGTTTCTTGTTTTCAGTTTGCAGTGATGCTATTTTTCCCATTACAGCTTCCACCTCAGAGCGTTTTTTCTCCTGCTCCTGCTGTAAACAGCTGCAAAAACCAAGAGTGTAGAACAGGTATCATGTACAGATCTACACCACTAAAATGCTAAGTTACAGGAAGATACCCATGTTGAAGTTATGAAATAAGATACATTGAGAATGCTCAGTGGTCACTGGTGACATCAAGTGGTATTAAAATCTCATATCAAATTATTCAAGTAATTCCTTCTGATTGCACTTAATTTAAATTGTAAAAATATGTAGTCCAGATGTAATCCCTTAGTGTTGTTTTTTTTTTTTCAAATAAATTACTATCAACACCAAAATACAAGGTCTGAGGACTTCTCAGGATGGCACTGTACCATGAAACAGTAACCTGCACTATCCAAAGGCTTGAAAGCATACAAATGTATGGAATGTCTTCACAGAAACATTACTCTGCAGATTATGCTGCACAGCAGCACTTCTGAGTTGTGATGTTTCATGTAATTTCCATATTGTAACAAATGAAGAAACTCAGAACTTCTAGCTCAGAATTCCTGGATTCCTTAGACATGTTCCAAAGATGGGAACACAAGAAGGAGAACATTCTACATATAGTACTGATAGAAGCAAATAAATTTGACAAAAATGGTATGTTTAATACCTCCTCTTCTACTGTTCTTCTATTAGCAGTAGGTACTCTATGGTAAAAAAACTTCTACCCATGTTTCTAGAACTGGGATTTTGTCATTTTAAATGTCTCTAAAAACTAAGACAGTATTTTTTAAATACTTCTTTCCCTTTCTTTGTGCTTTGGTACTTACCTTTCTGGATTACCAGCATAAGTTTCCACTGGCCTCCTGCCTACAGAGTGCTATGTGTCATGTGCATGCTTTGCACCAGTGTTTCTCTGTGCACCATATGTAAAATAAACTCCTACCTTTTCAAATCATTCACCACAGCCAAGTGCTCCTCTGCTGTTATTCTGCTATCCACTTTGGCTTTCAGCTCCTCACATGTAGAACACAAAGCTGCCAGCTGCTTCTGGTACTCTGTTATTTCTTCCTCTTGACTCTTTTTCTTATCTTCTAAGACTACTATTTGTTTGGTCAACTTTGAAGCTTTTGGAAAGAGGAAAAAAGAGTCAACTGTATATAGCAGAACTAATTCAACCACTGAGTGAAACTTCAACGAAACCATTACTACATTAATTCCTAGTTGTTTACAACATTATGTAACAGAGCATTTGTCAGTTTGTGTTTTAACAGTTTGGACATGACTTTTTGCTGTCTCAAGCAACTTGTTTTGGAATTGTGCAGAAACTTCAAGAGTACTTCTTTTCAAGGCCATAAGTTTGCTGAAATGTCATTTTACTCTGAAAAATTCTGATTCAATTTGAAGTGCTCTTCAATTATGCAAATGACTGTATTGCTGTTTAACAGTTCTCACTTTTTCAGAAGAAGTCAAAATGCAGTATTTTTTAATAGTGTGATAATGACATTTTTTTAAAGTATCAGTTGATATGCAGAGCTTGATCTCCTATAACTTTACCTACTTCAAGGATGCTTCTTAGACACACACGAAGTTGCAAAAACACCCCCAGCCAACCAAAACCAAAACACTGCCAAGCTTGCAGAAACAAAAAATAACAACAGAAAACAAACAAAAACCCTACAAAAATCAAAACCTGCAGTACCATCTTTAGTGTAGGTCAGATGACTAGCAACTGAAGCACTTTTACCTTCTTGAACATGCTGCCTGTGACTGTCTTTTGCTTTAGCTTGTTGAATTTTGAGTTGCTCCATCAACACTCCATTTTCTTCCAAGACCAGCTTGGCCTGAGTTTGCAGCAGCTGCCTGCAATGATAACTGGCTTGTAAAAAAAATATAACTCAGATGTTATGTTCAAAGAACAAACAAAACTGATTGCCAACAGTGTAAATTTACAGAATCATATTTGAACCTCTTTAAAAACAGATTAAAAATCCTCATTGAAAGCAATATCAGGACCTGAGGTAACCAAACCTATACAGATCCTAACACCTGTATTTCTGCCTCATTGAAAGTAAGTCTATGCCACTGGGTGAATCTGCAGAAAGATTTAAGATTATGCTGCATGCTGTCTCTTCCAAAAACCTCCTCATGTAGACATGGTGTCATCTGAGCCCTTGCATGCAGCTACTACCTGTGCCATGGGTGTAGGAAGAATTTTTATGTTCACTCATAATGGGTGCTGTTCCCAAGCCTGTTCCAACCTCCTTGTGAGCAGAAGCTCACCCACAGTGAGTACAGTCAGAGCAGGATGAAAGCTCCACAGTGGCAGCAAATCCTCTAGGAGCAGCTCTGGCACCAAAAGCACCCCTGTGCACTCAGATCTGAGAGTGAGGGGCTGAGCCCAGCCCCTGAACCCCAGCCAGAATCTCCAGGTGCATCTGCACTTCCCAAGGGAAAGCCCCACAGCTGAGGGGGGCAGTCAGCTGCTCTCCTCCTCCTCCTCCTCCTCCTCCTCCTCCCAGCACATCTTCTGCCTCCCAAGCATCATCACTGCCATCTCTAAGGCAACAAATGGGAGAAAAAGAATTTTAAAAAGGAAAAAGAAAATGCTAACCTCCAACAACTACTTAACTTCATTTGCACTGTTTCACTTTGCAAAAACATCAAATTCTTCTCATGCCACATTCCAATGCTATTTTGTACTAGTGGAACACTGATGTCATTGGCACACTCTAAAGGTATGTAACCTGCAATATCTAGGACAGACATTCATATTTAATCTTTACTCCAAAATTATTCCAGGCATTGCAGATCAGCATTGTTCCAACATGACAGTCGTGATGCTATTAATTCTTCAGAAAAACAGTGTTTGAAGACAAAAAAAAATTTCCCTAAAATCTGTAATTTTAGAAGTTTGCATGAAATAAGCAAAATAATTTTTAAGTTTGAAATTAATTCCTAGTAATATAACTTGCCATTCTGTAGGGGTAATGAAGTTATTTAATTGCCCATGCAAATCTTCATTCTCCTTCACCAACTCTTCAACTCGTGCTTTAAAATTCTTCATATCTTCCTGGAAGACAAAGTATTTAATATAAAATTCTTTGCAATTATTTAGCTTTAATTTTTATATCCAGAAAAATTTTTGTAAGTACACATGCTTAGGTGCCTTCCAGTTCTTGTCATAATAGAATATTATCTCACTACTCACTCATCTCTAATTCAGGTGCACATATTTGATTTCCAAATTGTTTCATTAATCTACTAATATTTGATTAAAAATAATACTGATATTGTGCCACATTTTTGTAAGTTATAGACCCTCAGAAGACAGGTTTATAAAGCTGAATTCTGGAAATTAGTGGATGATACTATCCATTTTCAGCAGGAGTGACATGGATTTGAATATTGTAAGACAAGACAGTGAGTTTATAGTAATATAAAAAACCCCTTGCTGTTTTCTGCTTATTTTATGGCTGAATTTTTTGAAGGAAATACACTTACTTTCAAAACCTAGGCAAGCTGTACTCTGAAGCAAATAGCTATTTTTCAAAGATTCAGTGACAAAAAATACTTCTAAAAAGCAAAAAGAGTACCCAATCTTTTAATACCTAGAAGTATTCTTCTACCACAAAACCCTCAAGCAGCTGCAAGAGCACTGAGTTCTCATCATGAACAACAAAAATTCTTTCTACTACTGACTACTTAATTTAGAGCACATCTTCCATATCTCAGTGTAGTGCATGCTCCTAAATATGAACATGCTGACAAAAACAAGCAAGCCAAGTAGGATAAGACAGCACAATAACTATGCATGGAAAAGTAAAACAAAGCCACTTTAAATTTTAGGCAGAGAACAGCATTGGCCAATCTCTTTTTAAAAATTCAGTAATTTATTGCTGCTTTAGTGGATATTTTTTCTAAATGGCAACTTGCCTCATGTTCAAGAATAAAATCTTCCTTTTCTCTAATTCTATCTTCATATGCCAACAGAAGAGGTGACAAATACTTCATATCCAGCTTAAAAGAAAATTAAAAATAAATACATGTATATTAATTACAAGCCACAATTTAATCTATATTTTTTACTTCAGCTATAGATTATTCCTTTCAAAAGCTGTTAAAGGGGTTTCATATATGACTTGCAGATTAAAGTGCAGAACTTATACAAGCACACAGACCACCATATGCAGGAACACTTCACAGCACTGTGTTAGGAGCAAGCTTTGAAAAGGAAAAGACTGCATGCTTCACTTACATCTTTCTTCTAAAAGCAGCTTTAACTTATCACTATATGCAACACAGCAGAATATGGATGCAAATGAATACAAAACAAGATTCAAACACTACAGTGAATACTACTGCTAAAAAAATGATACCAGATTCATTAGGAAGTGGGAAGGGAATTTTTACACTCTCAAATCTGCACCTTTAAGACTAAATACATTTATATGTGATTATTGGCTATTTTGGCTAAAAAGAGCAGGAGAACTCTCCCATTCTGTATAGTTCTCAGTAACAGTGAGGAAGGAAAATATAAGATCTGTTTAGTATTTCAAGGAGAAATGTTTTTACATATTACAAATGCATTCCCTTTCATGGACTATTTGTCTTCCCCTTGTCTGAAATTCATAGGCTACTACTGGATCCATGACCATTCCTACAATCAGAAATATTCTGTTTTCTTTTAGTATAATGACAAAAAAAGTAACAGCAAAAGATGACCAATTAAGCAAAAGACCTTGAAGCAGACTAAATGCTAGACAATTCTAAGTGAAGTTGGCATTTATGATTCTCAGTGTAACAATACTTTTCAATAGTTCAAAGTTGGTGACTATGTGCAGTTTGTAGCTTACTGCACATTCAACTGGAACTGCACACATTCATTACAAAGTTCTGCCATACATATTTTTCTGCCACAAAAAATTTTTATAATATTCTATTAGTATGTGATAGTTCAGCAGAGTAATATCTGAATACTTTGATTCCAGTAAAGAAATTCTACTTCTTTACTTAGAGAGAAATGAGCAGTTAAGTGCAAATATTATTTGACTTACCAGCCATGGTGGTCGTGGTCCTTCCATGGGTAAGCTTTTCAGCTTTGCATTCTAGAACAGACATTTTAAAAGATATTGGCATTACTTCCTGCTTGTTGAAGCACCAGCAACTGTCCACTGCAGTCACAATTATCACCCCAAACAAGCTTATGTTTTCATTACATGTGTTGCACACTTAACACACACCCAATAAAACTGAATTCCAGTATGTTACCGATACAAAATAATACTGAATTCTTAATATTAGACTTAATGATAAAGGCTTATTTGGAATTATTTTAAATTTCAGAAGAAGAGCAATTTGTAGACTTTATGGTAAATCTGGAGAAAACAGTCATAAAAATCTCAAAAGATTAAATAACAGACAGTGGGATATTTCAGTAGAAACTGCCTTGATAACCAAGATTCTCACCTCTTCTGGGGACAATGACCTGAATTTAGTTTGATAGCGACTTATTTCTACATTTAAACGATGGACCATTGTTTTCAAAGCATCATTTTCATCTACCAGCTCTTGTGCTTGTTGTCTGAGAGAAAGTAATTCTGTTGCCTCCCCTGTTAAAACAAATATCCAACAAGAAAGTTACATTAAAATTCAAGAAATGTTCACAACAATTTGCTGATTGTAATGAAAAAAAAAATTAAATAAGCTAGAATAATAATCAATAACTTCTCTCAAAATACTGTTATGGAAAAATCCCATGAAAAACTACCAGCAAAAAATTCATTATATTTAAAACAACAAGTAAATTTTTTTTTTCTTATTATGTACTTATTCCTTGACAAAATTTCTACAAATGAAGAAAATACTGTTTGGAAACTACTTCTGCATCCATAGTTGCCTAAATCAATGACTTGAAACCTTATGCTAGAGGAAAAGGTTGTAAGAAATTAGAAAAATTGAAATAAGATAACTGCAGAATAGCTTATTTATTTCTCCCACCTTCTCTATGTGAGTTCTCTACAGCTTCTTTAAGTCTTTTGTTCTCTTCTTCTAGTTTCTTCAGCTTTAACTGCTGTTCTTCTATGTGCTGTTTTGTTCCCTCCAATTGCAGGACCACAGCTTGGTATGCCTTGTTCAGAGACCAGTTTTCTTGTTTTAGCTCTCTGAACTTTTCTTTGCTTATGTTTTCCCACACTTGCCTTGCCCGAACAGACACATCTGTAATGCCACAGAACAAGGTATTTAAATACTATCCAGACTGGAACAGGAGTTTCAGCAAATTACAAACCATTTTTTTCTAATATTAACATTATATCTGAGTGATATTTTATAAAATCTAAATCAGCTCACAGCTCCCAAAAGGTAAGACCAGAAATAATTTTAAAAAGTGTATTTGGAAAGAGAGCTGTGGAGTGGCTGCAAGTTCCCATCTTTTCTCTCAGACATTAAAAACTTCTAAAATCTTCTTTTAATGGAAAAGACAGTGTCAGCAGATCTCTCTCTCCCAGACATCAGTGACTGGAGAGGTAAAACTGAAATGTCCACTGCAATGAGCAAAGTGTTTGTGCCCTGCATGGACAAGTCAGTATTCTTGATCCCTGCAAATTTTAATCACCCATACAATGAAAGCTTTACATTCCTTCCCACTGAACAACTTCAGTGTTACTGAATAGAAGTTACTGAACAATTCTTACAAAAGTAAACTTTTAGATTATCTGCCAAACCCTGGATATATTATTGCATCAGTAAAACTGGTTTTCATTTACACATGCATATTAACAAAGTGAAAATGTCTAGTGAAGTCATTGAAAAATTCAAAGTACCTGGGGATGGTGGAGGTTTGTCATGTATCAGATTTTCAGTTACTGATTTTTCCTCCTAGCAGAGAAATAAAAAATGAGACAATCTGCTTTAACAGCATCACTGGTGAAGAACTTAAATAAAATTTTTGAAGGAGTTTCTTTTATATCAACAAAATTGAATGTTGGATTCACTGCTGATAATACAAAACTTATCATTTACTAATCTAGACATCATATTATCAATTATCACTGCCATCATTCACTTGTGGACATCTGAAACTCACTAGTATCTTCAGTATTCAGGGACATACAGTTCTCAAAACAGTTTTTTTCCAGCTGACATAAAAGTCACAAACACAAAGCTTCTTGATGAAACAGGAAGGGCATTCTTCCCACTTGTTAGTTTGTACAGAGTAAGACTTTAGAGTAGTTAATTATGACAGTCTCTAAATGGGTATCAGCAAATCAATTAAAATGTAAAACGCTTTTCAGAGTTGAAGAACTTTGCTCTTGCTTTGCCGGAAAAAAACCCAGAAGTATTTTGGTTTTCATTTTCAGAAGGTTCTTTCACCAGGAAAGAATTAGTGTCATTTATGCTAATGTATTTACTTGAGGTGAAAGTGATGTAGAGACTGTCTCCATGTTTTTATGAAACAGTGAAGATTTGTAAAGACATGCTGTCATGTAATTTAACACATTGATGATATTCAGTGACACCAATGACTAAATGAGGCAAAACTCATGAACAATTTCAAAGAAAAAGATACATGTTTAAGAAAAAAGTTATGATAACAATGGAAGAACTGACCATTTTTGTAAACAATCTTCTGGCAAGCTGATCTGAGAAACTAAATTTTTGGGTATTCCTTTTCAAGCTTAAGAAAGAAGTCAGATCAGTTCAAATAGAAAACTATACAAAAATGCAGAAAAATCAGGCTCAGAATTTGAAAATTAACAGTATGAGCTATCTCTTGCATGTTGTCTCTCATTCTGTTTCTTTCTCACATGAGGAGTAACAGACAACATAAAAACAAACCAAACCAACAACTTTTGTATGGCTCATTTATCTATACAGCTGCATTTTTTCAAAAGGAATGATTAGCCACTCCTGTACTCCAAAAGAAAAAGATTCCATAGTGGCAATAAATTAGTTTTCTTTTAAGTGAGTGCAAACCTATCAGCTTTTTATGACACCCTATTTTCAAAAATGCATCATAAATCAACCTTTATAAAAGTCTTACCTTTAAATTCAAGCCCAGATTTTGGTTTTCTGTTAAAGAAAAACAGATCTTTCAGTCAATTAGAACAAAAATTACTTCAAGTCCATAAGCTCTAAGGGTTCATAAGGATATGTATGTACACATATAATAAATGCAAATAAATGTAAGAAAGTCCTTGCCAAACCACAGTTCAGATCACAGATTTCCATTAGCTCTTTCATGGTGTATCAGGACACTGATGTGAGACCTCACTTTACCTCACACTGCATAGGTGCAAGTATGGAAGAAATGAAGCTGTACTGTTGGCTTCTGTTACAAGTTTAGAATTTGAATGAAGAACAAATGAAATATTGTCACTGATTTTACTGGACTTGAATCCTACTGCACTTCTGAACAAAACAAGTGTAATTCTGACAGCTTTCAAGGCCTGCAGCAGTTACTACGTAGAAGAGGGATTAGAAACAGTGTATATATCCTACACTTTTCAGTTTAATGCCTTCACTTCTCAAATGGTTTTATCAAAGCAAACATTCTTTCTTATAGAAATTATGTATAGAGAACATATTGTTCTCTATAAAAGAGAAATAAATAGTCCACTGAAATAATACTGAAAAAATACTGGGATTCAATGTGAATAAAATTTAGAAAGACACAATTTTTTCAAAATTGACTCAGCTGTGCTTCCTATTTCCTATCCACTAGCTACAGAGTGCTACCATCTGTGGGAGATAAGAAAAATCTTACAGAATAAGGGTCTGACAGGCCTCTGTTCACTTCTGTTCATTTCTGTCACTTCAGCTCACCAGAAAGCACTCTGGGAAAGCCTCAGCTAAGGGGATAGCAAAAACCAAGTTACATAACCTAAAAAAGAAGTTCTGTAAACAGAAAACAAGCCCTATAAGCAGTGTGTGCCCACCTTGTGTTTGGGATTCTGGCTGGTCAGGGTACATGGGACACTGTCATCAAAAAGGTGATGGGGTAAAGGAATATGTGAACAGCAGCACCTGCACAGGCAGGCAGCCACTGCATGTTTGTTCTCTTTCATGGGAATGGAAACAGGTGAGAGTTTACTCTCTGAATACAGCATAAAAAGGACTGCTTTTTTTGCAATAAACCATCTGCCTTTGCAGCTGCTACAGGAAATCTGTGTTTTTCATTCATCATTGCTACAACCATCCTCTGTAAAAACTGCATTTTCCAGCTCCAAAACTGATTCTTATTTCCCTTTTCCTGATTTGAAAATAACTGACAAGATATTTTTGCAAGAAAACTACTATACCAGTAGATTGGTGTTGCTCTATTGTTATAATTTCTCTCTCCAGTATATTTTATTGTTGTAAGAAAATAGCCTAAGGACAGATCCAGTAACAACCCAAATGCCCCTACTGAAATTACTTATTGAAAAAAAATTATTTGTGAAGCTTAACAATTCAGTGCTTAGGTTGATAGCCTGAGACTGATGATCATGTTTATTTCTCTATTCTGAAGAAACATCCTGACACCAACAATGACACAACTTTTGTAGAAGGTATAACCAACACTACTATCATGGCTTTTGGTTATTAAAAATCTCAAGAGGTTTTTACTACTGTTTTTCAGACATTTTTTCATACAAGTGAAATAACTGATTAAAAATATTTTCCTTTTTTTTTTTTGAACACAGTAGAACTCCAAAAATTTCCAGATTACAAACCTGACTGTTTCTGGCACCTCTATCAACAAAAGCATAGTAGAGAATGACTGCACTTTACAAGGCAAGAGTTCACAAAACCTTCCTCCCCACCTCCTTATTTTACAGTGGCTGACAGTTCCTTCCACAGTGAGTATAGACCAATCTTTCCTCCTTATGCAGGTTTTTAGTCTTCTGTAACTATTAGAAACTGCAAAGTATTTAATAGCATTTCTTTAACTGCCATTTTAAAAAAGGAGTATAATATTACAATATAGTATTACATTTATTTTATTAATTTTTTTCTCCAATGGAATTAAAAGGCATGGCATTTTGACTTAAAGCAAGTTTACTTACCTTCTATTTGCACACCTGACTTATCCACCACCACCTGACATTCAGTTTCATGGGAAGAAACCTCCTTCTTGTCAGCATTAGGAACAGGAGATGGTGGGAGCTCCTCCTATGTAAAAATAAGACAAACCTCTCTAAATCATGAGATCACTGTTAAATCAGCCCATGTACCTTGATACCTGTATGACACATCTAGTGTATTAACATCCCAGTCAGAATTGTTCACTAATATTTTAAGAGAGTAAATGATAAGATTTGTTTCTTGTCTTGTTTTCTTGGGGGCTTTTGTGGGATTTTTTTGTGTTGCTGTTGTTTAGGACTCTGTGCAAATAAAATCTAAACCTTACAATGATCAACAGGAGGTGAGCAAGTATGAAGTACTTCAAGTACTCTCTGTCACCTTCTTTGGTTACAAGAGTCCATGAAATTGTTCTGTGATTCCTGGTTTGCTGTGGCGTATGTGATCTTGATTAATCAGCCATTTATCATTTCACTGCTGTGAGGGATCAGTGAACCATTAATTAACATTATCTTTGCTGGTTTCTCCACTGATCACACACCAGTGTTCCACATATTATACTCACCCCCCCCCCTTTTTTTTTCCTTCCCCTTCCCTCCCTCCTCTTACCAGCTACTGTCTCTGCACCTTGGGGTGTTTTATGGATTCTTGCACATTTTGAGATTTGTGGTGTATCATACTTTACTGATGCTGGGTACCTACTCAGGTACTTCTTCCTGTTAAATTTTTGTATGATTTTTTATTTAACTTTAAATGTGCCTTAGGAGTATTAAGTTCATTGCTGGCTAAGACAATCCAAAATCATAGCATACAAAAATTACCTTGTCTTCAAGAAAAGATTAATTTATTTTGTTTGATTCTGAATCTCCCCATTTTTATATAGGTCTGTGCTCATTAGCACAATACCAAACCATTAACTAAGCTTTCACCATTTAACAATAAAGTTACTAGTTAACAAATCTTCTACTCTGTAAGTACCACGCTCAATATAAATTATTGGACATTTTACAAGACTATTATAGACAATATAATTATGCATGATGATTACATACAATGCCAGTGTTCTCCTAATAACCAGAGAGAGACTGTGACAACCAACAAACCTACCTGACTCATGTAAGAGTAAATGAAACACAAAAATTAGCATGTGAAATAAATATTGGATACATGTCTAAAGAGTAAGAAGAGAATACAAAGCATCTGAAATATTAACATGCATTAATATATTAAAACATGGTGAAAGAACTAATGCATTTAAAAATCTTACCTTTTTAGTTTTGCAGGGAACAGCATAAATAGCACTGGTGCTAAAGCTTCCTTCTCTTTTGTCATTACTCTGACAGCTGGACTCTGTCTCTTTATCAGCATCTGAAAAATATGTATCCATGTCCTCATCTTCACCATAATTGCCTGATATTTCCAGGGACTGTAGAGGAGATCTGTCACAACCATCAAGTTTCCAGTTAGACCTGCAAAAAGCAATTTAATGCCTGTTTCAGCACTGCTCACTCTTCAAAAAATGCCACACTAGCAAAGTAGAACCATCTTAAAATATACACAAGTCCAATGAGACAGACATCTAGGCTTCTGTTAGCTGCAAACAAGGAATGTAGTTGTCTTGCTTTCGAGACAAATTTCAGGAGAAAACACCCTGGAATGTGCATTTCCTCTAAAGAGAAAGGGCTTCAATAACCTCCTTTTCTTCTGCCAATGAGAGAAATGGATACCAGGGGGTGAAAGTGAAAAAAACCCCATTTATTAACAAAAAAATAAGGGTGCCTGCAAGGCAGAGAACCAGAAAAAAAAAAAAGAATAAATGCTAAATATTGAAATTGTGGAGCCTTACTGTAGCTGTGATATTTTATGAAAAATCCTCTGCTAGGATTTTTCTTGTTTTGAGGAGTTGAGTGCTTTAAGAAAGAAATGCAAACAATAACTATCTGCTGCTGTGGAATTTAACAAGTGTATTTTCTATTAGTCTATGTAGATTGTTTCCAATTAGTGACTAATCACAGCCACTTATGTTAAAGCGGTGAGCAGTCACAGGATTTTGTTATACATTTTATTTTATTCATGGTCTCTGTAGCTTTCTGATTATTTTTTTCTTTTTGTTTTTTTAGTATAGTTTTAATGTAGTATTTTAATATAATATATAATATAATAAATTAATTTTTTTGAGCAAAATAGAGTTAAGTTTCGTGTCCTCACACATGGGAGGTTCACCACAAGACCTTACCCCCTGAAATCTCACACAAGCCTTGGCTGCCAGCACTGCCCCCTCGGTGCAGCTCTGGCTGCAGGGTGCAGGTGGGTGATTCCTGCTGTGGTGCCAGCCTGGCCCTCTCCCTCACAGACCATGGTGGGTACAGCTGGCACAGGGCATGGAGAAGGCTCCTCCATTACAAACTCACAGTGGCAGCCAGTCCTGTGCCCCTCTGGGTAGAGAAAGGGGCTCTAGCAGGAAACCTCAGCAGCAAGCTGGAACAGCACAGCGGGCTCCCCCGGGACAGCAAGCAAGAGGCAGCAGAAACTCTGCAGCTGTAGCTGAACTTTTTACCTCCTGGAAGGGAGGGGCAAAACAGCTCCGGTGTAGGAAAAACCCCAGAGCAGCAGCCAGGGCAGCATGGAGGGGCCGGGCAGCAGCAGCCCCGCTCCCAAACAGGGCAGAGACTCCCCAGGACTGCCCAGTGGCACTGGCTGGTCCCTGGGCCCAGGCTGTGCAGAGCTCCTGGTGGGAAGCTCTGGGCTTCCCGAAAGCACAGCAGCAAAAGAGGCCAAGCTGGCAAGCTCAGTCACAGTGCCAAAGCAAAAATAACAGTAATAAAAAACACCCCAAAAAACCAACAAAAAAAAACCCAAAAAAACAAAACAATAAACCAAAACAAAAAAACCACCAACAAAACACAACCAACAAAACCCAACCAACCAAAACAAACAAACAAAAACCACAAAAAGAAGCAGGCAAAGCACACAGAAACAGCAGGATCCCTGATCAGTGTGTCCAGTGGAACAAGCCCATGTCCCTCACCCTGCCCCAAACTCCCTCCAGACACCCCGGCTCAGCTCCATTCTTGACAGCCCCCGAGCCAGGGAGTGTGGGGGCTGAAGCAGGGACAGCAGCCACCCTGGGCACAAACTAGACCAAACAGAACAAAAATCCCCAAATGGTATGGGATAATAAACCATCTCCAAGACAGTGTCTATGTGTATACTCTAAAATAGACAATTAACACTGGTAACTACCTTTTCTTCTCTATCTTAAAATGACAGGTTAGAGATAGAAGGTTCCTAATTCTACCAAAAAGACAGTTTGAAATGGTCATTTTAGCACAAAGGAAACATCTTACATGTAATTCAAGTGATTCCTCAGTTCATCACATACTGTAAAATTGATCATCATTTGACAGAAATAGTATGTGATTTTAGTTATGACTGTTATACAATCAAAATCTGCCTCTCTGAAGATTGTATGTGTGACACCACTTTACAAGAAATGGAATAAGCATTGTTAGACACTTCAGACTGAATTTATGATATGGTAAGAAAAAAGTAAGTAGCTGTAACAGCAGGAGTTTGCTGTCACTCTCTGGTAAAACTGATCATTGAGAGATTCCAAGGGATCATTTATCACCACAATTTAGGCATACACTACCCTGTTCTGAGCTCTGTGACTGTTGCATACGGCTCAAGACATTCTTGTTCCAAGTAGGTGGAATCACTCTCAGAAAGGGATCTCTGCCGAGGCTGAGGAATAGCAACAGTGCGCCCTGTTAGTGTTGTTGCAAGGATTGCTGCTGCTAGAGCAGACCTGGAAGGAAACAGAATAAAGCAATGAAGCAATATTGATGCTTTCTCTTTGCAAAATGTCTTCTCTGTTTAATCAAAGCAAAATGCTCCCAGTTAACAAGCATAAACAACACTGAATGCTGTGGGACTGGTTATGAACTACAACCTCCCCAAGTAAAGCACAAAACAGCTTGCTACTGTAATGCAGCTATCCAAGAGTAAGGCACAATATCTACTGTTTCTCCCAAATCACATGCATGCAAATCATGGAGTATACCAAGTTACTTTCCCAAAATTCACATCAATAATTTACAGTATTTAACATTCACTTTAGCCATAACAATACTACCTGTTGTGTTGAAAAGGTCTTCCATGTCCTGCTATTTTGTCTCCATTATTCCCTACTCTAAACCTTTTACTGATGACTCTGAAGTTGTTAATAAATGTTGGCACACTGCAAACCAGGACAAGAAACAGAAGTGCCTATTTGTGTGATGCTGTGGAGTACAGAGAAGGGTATGATGAAAAGGAAAAATAAGTAGTAAGTAAGATTAAAGCAGTGAAATGCTGAGAACTGTAAAATGAATGACAAGAACTTGAAGCCAAAAAGGAAGAAGAAATTAACTAGAAATGTTACAGACACTAAAAAGGCCACAGAAAACAACCAGAATGCAGAAAAAACAGAATAAAAACTGTAAGAAACTACAACTTAAAAGAAAAAGAATTTGCATTTTTCCAGTCCAGTGTGGTGTTACATGCTAGTTTTTAAGTCCCTGGTATGGTAGCAAGGTTTAATTTTTGTTTTTCTAATGAGCTAACATTTCCTGACTCACAGCACTTGTGCTGCTGCAGTCCTACACTCTACTGTAGAAGCCAAATTAAAAATTCCACTAACTTTAAATAGTCAATTTGTCTTTAATTGATTCAGACAAGTCACATGTTTATAACAGTTACTGTCCCAAATATTTACCATGCTTAGGAATGGGGGAAAAAAGTTCAGAGTGAGAAACTTCCCCCCTTAAAAATATATTCCTTTTATGAAAAGTTTTGTGAATACTGTAAAGACATGCAATTCTTCTAACCAGATTTTTCTAGTATGCTACAATACCTGATGAAACAACAAAAAATATATATAAAAAGAGAGAAAAATAATTGAAAAAAAACCCCAAAACCAACACATACCTGGGCCTTTCTGGAGAAGGGTTTGGACTACGAGGGGGAGGGGTGCGGGGAACTGCAGGTTTAGGAGCTATGGTAGCAGCAGGGACCAGGCCGTGAGCTATATGTTTCTAAATGATTTAAAATAAAATTAGTTGACAATGACTTTAAGGATTACAATGAGAAAAAACACAGAACTGAACGTGCACAGAAACTAACAATGCAAAATAATATAAAAAGGAAGAACAATTACATGCAATTAATGTAAACAGAAGACCTGAAATGGCATTTCATTCCCCTTAAAGTCAGAACACCATGTAAAGCTGGCAAGTTCATCTAACATTTATAAACACCTGCTCTTGAAGGTTAGAAATGTAATTTACATGAGACCCATGAATGTACATTTTCTATCCACTATATCACAATTTGCAAAACCAGAATTTCAACTTACTCATCTTTTTCCTACAGATATACAAGAAAAACTAGACTAGAAAATAACTTTTTTCAAAATATCTGAATGCTGCTTCAGAGTAATAATATTAGTCCCTTTCGTCTACAGTTTGTCAATCCTCAGTCATAGCAGTATGAGATGGAAAAAACAAAACTCTACCACTAAGCCTTGCAGTCAAAGGTTCAACCTTAATTATAAAGAAACCAAATAACCAATAGATTTTTTTCATCAGCAAGCACAGTAATTTTTTTTAAAAGATGGTATAACATTAAAAACCAGCTCAGAAAAACTGGGACCAGAGTTCCTAAAAAAGTACTGTGAAGGAAACTGTATACTGGTTGGAAGGGAGCTCTGGAGCTTGTCCAGCTCAAGTTCCTGCTCAAAGCTGGGTCAGCCAGGAGAGGGCTGCTGGGTGTCCTGTCCAGTCCTGTCTTGTGTATCTCCAACCTGGCCAGTGCTGAACCACCTCAGAGTATTTTATTATTATGTTTAACTTGAATTGTCTGTGCTTGAGCTTGTGCTCATTACCTCTCCAGGCATCAGAAAATACTATGCCACAATAAATCCATCACCTTTGGGCAGATGTTACTTTTCCATGGAGTGAAACAGGCTAAGCTCCTGCTATTTCTGCTACAGATCTTTTTTCCCCAAATTATTCTTTAATTCACTTCTCCAACAGGAGAATTAAGACACAAGCTGGGAAGTATTTCTGGTTTTACATGAAGTCACATGAAAGAATTGTCCGTGGTGCCTGTCCTGTGGTGCATTAAAAGACTGCATTTTTCCTCAGTCATGCAAACATACTGCTCCCTAATCCTACACGTGTGTCTGGCATGAAACGTTTTCGTTTACTACAGCTACTGACTGTAGACACGACTATGACTGACCCTGCTAAGGCTACCAGGGAACACTGCTGAAGTAAAGTCATCCCACGGTAAAAGCATGACAACAACAGAAGATCAATACTTTCACTGTAGTAATAAACAAAACTTCAGTTAGTTCAAGTACGTTGGAAGAGAACACCCGCACAACTGCTGACAACCGGACAGCCTTTGTGCGCTCTGGGCCGTCGATCAGAACTTTTACAAGTTCACTTTACAGCACCGAACTTCGAGGATCGCGAGCTGCACTGCCAGCCCGGCCAGAGCCCAGGGCTTGGGAAGGGGAAGGGAAACTCGGCGTTCCTGAAAAGCCAGGCAGGCCCGGCACTGAGGGCAAGGAACGCACCAGCCTCCAGACACCACTCTGTCTTAATTTTTCTCCCCGATTTTCACTTTAAAGTGCTCAGCGACCACCGGCATCAGCCGCAGAAACCACCCCTCGTCCCAGCCGCGCCCTGAACGCTGTCCCCCTCACGGTGACGCGCCAGGCACAGCGATACTCACGAAGGGGCCCCTCCGGCCTCTCCGGAACAGGAACGCCATCAGCACGGGAGGGCTCCAGCCACCGCCTCACGGCCGCTTCCCCGCCGCGTCGGACGCTTCGCCTTCGCGACCCGCCTGCAAACAAGGCCCCGGCGGATTCGCTGCGGGCCCGCGCTCCTCCAGTCAGCGCGGGCCTTGCTCACCCTCGGCCGGCCGTAGCAACCGCCCCGGGTGAGGCCCGCCCTCCGCTCCTCCGCCCTCCGCTCCTCCTCCGCCCGCGGCCTGCGGAGCTCCCGCTGCCGCTTCCCGGCCCCACTGCCCGGCCGGCCCTTGGCTGCCGCGGCCGGCTCCTGCGGCCTCTGCCCGCTCCCCAGAGGGGCTCCGCCGTGGGGTGTGTTTCGGTGTGCGTGTTTGCGGTGCACCGGCTTGTCCGTGGTGCCTGTCCTTTAGATCATGCCTTGGCCTCCAAGGCTCGTTAAAAGTCAGAACACCGCGTAAAGCTGGCAAACCTGAACGTAATCTCTCCCAGCAGCTGCCTGGTAATCGTTGGTGTGGAGACTGCCACCAGCTGAGGGATGGAGCGGCGTATGGAGTTGGCTGTGTAATTCAGGAAGATTTCCTCCCAGCAAGCTGGATGAAGGTATGGAAAAGGCAATGTGGGTTTTTTCATCATCTGTGTGTTTTAATTCAGGCGTTTTTTAGACTGAGTGGTAGAGCTGAAAGTGGAATTTGCAGGCTAACACGACAGTCTGTGTTAAAGTGAACAGAATTGCTGGCCGATTTTGATATGTTCACCTTAGCTTAAGAAAGCTTGAGGAAGGAAATCATGTCTCTTCCAGAATATTGCAGCCTAAGTTTATGATTAAAATTTGATTAAATTAATTATTATTAAAATTTTAAAGCTTGGAACAGGTTTGTAAAATGTGTCGCTGCTTTTCCACATTTCTTTCTAGGGTGTAACTGCTAGTGAAGGAGGATTTTAAAGGAGGTCTGATGACAACAAAAGCAAAGTCTCCTGTGACAGCAGAATCTATAGTTGTCCCTTACGGGCATGTGATTGGGAATGAGAAGTGGAGAGGGTCAGAGCTAGCCCAAAGGCTGCAAGGTAAGCACAGATTGGAAGAGGGAAAGCAAGTCAGGAAAAGCATTCCCCTCTCTTGCCCGAATGCTGAGAACAGCTGGAATGTGCGTGCCTGACTGGTCCTATATTTATGGTGTGGACTGTGTTAGCAGGCTGAGAGATCCCAGTTGTTTGTCAAGTATCTGTGTGGTCAGCTCAGTTTTCACAGCTGCAGGGAAGCAGCAGAATCTGCTGTTGTGGAGCTTTGCAGATTTGCATCTCCACTGAACTCCCTTGAATTTACATCTGCACTCTGCTACCATCTTTCTGGCACAACAAACTAAGTTATGATGCTCCCTCCAGAAAAGCATGTGATATTTTTGTTCAAGTCCAGAGTTTACTGAGCAGCTCTAGTACTTTTAAATCTGTAAGCAGATTGGAACTGCTATTAATTTGCATTATTAAAGACATCGCACAGTAGTTTGGACTGCTTGTAATAGATTTACTTAAAGGGAGAAAAGGCTTTCTATAAAGTTCATTATCAAATCACTAGAATTATTGACACTTTAGGAAGACTGTGCTGTGAAATAATTGTTAGTATATTTTTAACCACTGTATTTTTTCTTCTAACAATCTCACCCTAAGGGAAAGTTAGACTCATCTTTGAAGATGGCTTGGGACTGGTGGACTTTCATCTTTCAAACAGAACTTGCATTTTACTTATTTCTGAAGCAGATTTGGTTGCAGGGGATGAATTCAAACGAAGATTGGTTAGGTTCAGAAATGTAAGTGCTATATAAAGTTTTCATTAGATACTTGTTTATTCCATGCTTCTGAAAACATTCTTCTTGTGTTATTTTTAAAAATTCCACTGAAGATAACCTTTTGGCATAATTTTCACCTGGAAACAGAAAAATTCTGCAGCTGCATTACACCTCTATCCTGTTGCTGCAACTTATGTTCTTCCTCTGATTTGCTATTAGGCAGCTCATACTTGAATTTCCTCTGTTACATTGTATTAACTTGTCATTAACAAGGTTTTTTCTAATATCTTTTTCCTTTCAATACAGGCCAGCAGTCTTAGGGGAATTGTAATCGTAGAGAAAACCCAAATCAGTGATCAGTACTACCTAGGAGTACAAAAACTTGTTGTACTCGAACTTGGGATGGTGTTGCTTCCTGTGGCAAATCAAGGAGAAGCTTCTCAGCTTATTATTCAACTAGTAAGTTTCTATGTTATTTTAAAATATGAGATATAAAGCAAAGCAGGTAGATCTCCCCAGTGATCATTTCAGAGAGAATGCATAGGATCTTAAAGGAGCACAACATCATTTGAATGTAAGGAATAAATCTTCTGCAACAGTGACACAGTAGTGTAGTTCAGTGGGAAGAAGGCTCATTTGGGAACAAAGAAAAAGGGCTGAAGAATATGCTCCTGGATTTTTTAAATGTAATCTTGTACGAGGTGCCACTAGGTAGCATTAGGCAAATGTCACTGTCAAAATCAACTTGAGATTTTGCTTTCTCTGAGGCTAGGGAAACTTTTTAAATTGTTTCTTGTTACCCTTTCTCTGACTGCATCAAAAAGATGACAGAAATACTTGTTTTCATTTGTTGTTGCTATTAAGAAATGGATTGTTTAGTAAGGTTTTGCTCAACTGCATCCCGTAAGGGAGCACGCCCAAGGAGGGAGGTTGTGTTTACAGCTGCCTGGGATTGCACTGAACTGTTCAGAGCTGAAGCGAGTACATCTGGCCCGGGGCTGTGCCAGAAGCTGGGTGTCGCTGACGGCTCTGTCTGTTGGCAGGTGCGGGAGCAGAGCCGGGAGCGCGGTGCCAACCCCTTCCTCGGCGGGCAGCGCGGGCGGCCGGCCGAGCCCGCCGTGCTGCAGGCCGTGCAGCGCATCCCCGGCGTCGGGAGGACGAAGGCGCTGCTCTTGCTGCAGCGCTTCGGGAGCATCCAGCGCCTCTGCAACGCAGACATGCGGCAGCTCGAGCGAGCAGTTGGACAAACAGGAGCACAACAAATTTATACTTTTTTACATTCCTGACGTGCACACGCAGTGGTATTTTGCAAAACAAAAATTTGGGATTTTTCTTCTGAGTTATAAAAGTTTGCTTTTAATAACCACCTATTTTGCTGAGTTCTGTAATCATGGCCAGCAGAAACTGGACTCTGATGCTTCTTTTTTACATCTGCTCTGTTCATATAGATTAAGCTGTGCAAATTGCCTTGGAAAGAAGTCTGTATTTTGCATCCATCCGGAACAAATAAAAACCAAGAAAGCTGTGTTTTTCAGCATCTGTGTCAAAAAATGGAAGAGCAATCAGCTTGCTGACTTTGGACTTCAAGAAAAAAAACCACCATATGAATATGTGCATAGTAACTTCTCAGTAACTGGAAATATGTTACACGTGTTTAAAAAGTTTGCATATATATATGCTTTATAGCAACATCTTTGATTTACAGCTTTTTGGAGTTCCTTTGGAAAGTCCTACTGGAAAACACATTTGACTTCACACTAATTTTTTGTCTGGTCACCACTCCATTTCATGGGGCATTAACAAATTTATTCCCGTGTGTCTGATACCCAAAATACTGGTTGATTCATGTTGTTCTTCTGAATATAGATTGGCATACTAGTAATAAATTACAAAATATTTTGATAAATTGTAACTTCTAATATGTTAATTATACTATGAATCATACTATTATATACACTACGAAGAAAATAAAATGGGAAGCTTTGAACAAAATTCCTAATTCATACTACTCTTCCAGTATTAATATTTTGAAAATCTATTTGTGAAGAAGATTGATTTTCCTGACATCTTGCATTTTAAGTTATATTTTTATCCTATTTTTAAGGGTAAAATTGCCTTTTTCCTTGAGGAGGTGTGTGAACAGCATCTCTCATACCACTTGGGAGTTTGGACCACAGCAGGAAGGCAGCTGAGGATTTTCCACTCCCTGTTGTGGGAGCCTTGGCACCTCTGAAAGCCCTCTCCTACACTGGTTAGCATGGACAGCAGGTGGACCTGCTATTTATACTGATTCTATACTTGGGATGAAAATTTGTCTATAACTTAGACATAATTATTGCATTTAGTGAATAATAAACATCAGAGTTTCCAAAAGTACAGGAAAAGATACTAAGGTGGTTTTTTTTTTTTTTAGGCAACTAGGGAGTACTTTAAGTTTCTTTATACATGGATTTGCTCAGATTTTATTCTTCTAAGGTTTTGTCACTTGGCTATGAAGACTGCATTTCACACCTAAAGGCATGTGGCTGTTGTGTTGCAAGACAAACACCTTCTCCCTATGGCAAATGGCTATCTGCCCAGTGCATTCAACACAGTTCAGCTAAGTAGCAGCAATTAATATTAATGGAGTTACAGGCTGTACTACTAATCCATTGCCAACCTTTCTTTTTAGGGCTTTACAGCAGCCTTATTCATCCTTGTGGGTAGACACTTGGTACAAAAATTCCTGTGGCTTGAGCAAGAACATAAGGCACTCACTCCTTTCACTGCTAGTTAAGTTAGCTGTTGGCTCCCACTCAGTGTGGAATGAGTCTTCAGTGAGCTGACAGAAAACCAAGAGTGTATGTCTGGCACCCGAGAGGTCCACATTTTGACTTGAATTGAGGGCTGTGTTTTAAATTTAAAATGCCAAGCTTTCCTCAAGGACAAGTGGGTGTGATGATGGGAAGGGAAAGACAATTATTTAGGAGCTAAGAAGGAAAGTATTTCCAGGAAGAGTAGTGGTTTCAGAGAAATGAAGAACTGCAAGGGTGATTGCTGGGACTTTGCTAAAGTTTTAAGTACTTGGATAGCAATTTCAGCACACAGGCAAAGTAAATCTCATCTGCACGGAACACTGTGAGGCAGGGCTGTGCAGATCAGGGTCTGGCTGCTGCTCTTTGTGTGTGTAAAAGAAGCGCTACTCCCAATATACCTAAAGAGCAATTGCTGAGAATAGGCAAGTCAGAAGAAATTTACAACTTTTTTTTTAATGTAACCTTTACAGGGAAACTGGAAATATGTTTACACTCTTTGTAAGGAAGTTGGTTTTAAAGTCTTAGTTGATATTGCACAATACAGGAACTTTTCTTCAAAGTTTCTTAGATCTCTGTAAGCAACATTAGAGAAACACACAAGAGGTATGGCACCAGTAAATAGAAAAAACCTGTAAATTATGCTTTATCATGCAAGCTGAAGCAGAATCAAAAAGCTACTAGTAAATGGCAGCATCTGATTTTTATTCTTAAATAAGGGTCATCAAGATATTTACACCTACTACATAAGAAATTAAAAATAAATGACAACTTTAAAGTTTACACTGAGATGCAGATTTTTGTGTAAATTTTAAGTATCTATCTACTCTGTAGATGGCAAAGTTAACTAACACTACAGTGTTAGCAATTTTCAATTAATTTAAGGAAATAATAGAAGAATCTCAAAGAAATGCTCACCAGTTATTTTTTGTCCCCCTCCTTACTACAGATACAGCTTGCTCATTAATTTTTCCAAGGGCAGATTTTTTTTTTGCTTGATGTGATAGTAAATAAATACCCTGCCACTTAGCACAAGTACTTATTTTATCATATTTTAAAGCATCACTGCAATTTATGTGCCCTTGAATCAATAATATGTCCATTTTGAGATTTGTTTCACAGCTATCAATTTTATCAAGACAAGTGAGATGCAAGTCTTAGGGCAAATAGGTCAAAGTTTGGAATAAAGCCTGTTTTTAACAACTGAATCAACAGGCATTTAAAATGTTACCTAAATCAGAAAAAGAAGAGAGTAAAAGCCTTTTGGAGTTCAAAAGACCTTTTAAATTTTAAGCCTTGTAATTCTCTTCCAGAATTAAATTACCTGTTCAGTAGGCCACACCTAGTACTGAGGAAGCACCTCTGCATAAAAACACAACTCCGTGACACTGTTGCTTGGCACAAGATTGTTTCTCTGAATATTATTATTCCCTCTCACCTGTGGTTTGTTAAGATAATTCTTCAAAGTAGTGTTAAGTGATTTATTATTGACTCTAAACTTTTTAAGAGCAAAATCATTCTTTGATTTGTCCCCTATTATTTTGCAGTCAGCATCAAGTTTGTAATAAATAACTCCCATCTAGCATAGTTATGACTATTTTTATGAAAAAACAGTCGTAATTGTATTTTGAAACCCCAAAGGAGTCCAGTCCTCATGTAAGCAATTCTATAATCTACATCTTGTTATTGCATACCTCCCAAACAACTTCATTCTAACCTTCAAATACTTCAGTTTTGCAGTTTCTGCCAGCTTCTGACCGTAAGTGGCTCAATGCACAGCAAATGAAGTCACCGGTATTTGTCTGAGTTTATACGTACGTGTGTGAAGAGAAAATTGATCAATATTTTTATCTTCATTTTAAACAAAAGTCACATTAACAGATACTTCTGAAAGATTCAGTACAATGAACTTTCTGTATTGAAAAGTGTGAAGGGAGAAAGCTTCTTCTTATTCTGAGAACTTCCAGCCACAGCTGAAGGAAGGCAGAGTGTACTTGCAGCTTTCTGTCTGTTTTTAGTTCCCCAACTTAGAAAAGGGAGTTTTAGTGGGGCTTTCTTGGTCTGATCCATTTTATCCTCGTCCATGGCTAAACAAATTAAGGAGTATGTCTTCTGCATTCCCATAGAGTAAGTTGCACTCTTGCTGTGCTGTGGGAAAAAGAGAACCATGGTAAGAATCACTCATCCAAAATGGGTCAAAATTTTGACAGTAACAAAAGGTTCCTGTGCAAACAGTTTTCCAGGGCAGACTGCAGCAGGCTTTCTGTGCTAATGACATCACTGAGCACAAGGCCCTTCAGAGTGCTGTGACCCTGGCATTTTGCACATGTAGACTCAAAGGTATACCCTGCAAAGCATAAAGGAACTTGTGAATCTTTTCCTGGGCTGTTAAACATTTACTGGCTTCTAGCATAACTATTTAATATCCACACTAACCTCCCTACAAAGCTCAAGTATGTAATTCCTGCACAGATGTGACGGGGAGTACTTTTGCTGTTTTTGGACAGGTTCTATACAGATCACAGCTACAGGAGCTCCTGTGTGACATTCTCCTGGGATACCCGAAAGGCACAGCCTCCTCTGGCTCCTCTTAGCTCTGCCCTGAAACAATTTGATTATATTCTAGCCTTTTCTTTCCAGTTGCAACTTGGAATGGCAGATTCAGAATTCCTTATGTTCAATAAGGAAAACCAATTTTAACAAAACAAGAAAACCGAACAGCAGCAGGGGCACCTTAATAACTTCTCAGGCAACATTACTTGAGTGTCTAAGCTTGCCAGGGAATGTTAAAAACATGAAGCAGTGGATTTAGCTGAACTACAGGCTCTTTCACACAACTAATAAGTTATTTAGAGTTTAATATTTTTTAGTCTTGTGATGACTTTCCCTTAGTCTAAAGCTTCTATAGTAACTTTGTAACTGACTAGACAGTTAAAAGTTCACCAAAATAAGAAAAATACATAAAATAATCCATGGTCTAATATAAAAGCCACAGATAATTCAAAACAACAATGGACAGAAAATAAACATGTCTTAGATGTTGTATTTCATTCCATTATTGTTTCATTGTGGTTTTTCCACTGCTGAAGAGGGTAATGCCTTCACCCTCTGGGACAAGTTAATAAACTAGGTCTTGAATTTTTTCATGCAATTAATCTAAGTAGCTGCACTACAAAAAAGTCCACCACCCACCCAACCATTCTTATGCAGACAGAGTGCTTTAGTTTGCTAGGTCACAGTGGTTTAAACAGGTGGTTTAAAACTGAACACACATCTGAAGGCTTTATATATTCACAGGCTGAGGGGGATATCTGACTACAGGAAAGTAAACTGTAATCAGGAACTGAAGGCAGGCAAGTGACAAAACTCTAGCATATCAAATCTGGCAATTTGCCTCATTACATACCAAAGATGCTGTTGTATCCTGGCAACTGATAACCTCAATCTCCACAGGCTCCTTTCCCACACTTTTCAATTTTTCCAGCACTTCACTGACACCGAGCCACTTGCAATCCATGCCACCAACTGATACAATGTAGTCACCTTCTTTTAGGCCTGCTGACTGTCAAAAAATTTGGCACAGGTTATTATCCAGAATTACAGACATGTAAAATGTTTTTGCCATCACAGAGTATCTGCCCCAAAGGCATTTCACTCTTCGATGCTACAAACCCATTCTCTAGCCATGTGCAACTTTCTCAAGTACACAAACTACCTCTGGAGTTACCATTGATGTGATTCTGCTATAATCAAATGCTGGCTGGTTTTATGTTCTTTTCACTTTTCTCCTTAAGTAAATGAAACCTAGGTTTTGCTATGCTGTTGTCCCCCAGAAGACATTTTCTGCAGTGTTTAGTTCTTTTTCTTCATTATTTTTATTTGTATTTCTGTGGTTACTTCTGCCTTTTCTGTAAGTAAACTGCTTTTCACTGCATGCTGCTTTATCCCTTTGAATTTTCCCTGGAAGAACAACATTACAAGCCAATAAAATATTCTTGCCCTTCTTTCCTTAGGCAGACACTACACCTTGCATTCCCTTCCTGATCCTTATTCTTGTTGCTACCTTTTGCAGTATTTATCCCTTCTAACTTCCCGAGTAAGACAGGAAGTAACATTTGCTTTTATTATTTGTGACTTTTTACAAATGAACAGAGAAAGAAATCAACTCTAGTTTCATGTGATGTTGGGGATATGGGTACTTTAAGAATCTGCAGCATATATAGCACTCAAAATGCATTCACATTATATGAATTTACTATCCTAATGTATAGAACTCAATAAATACTCCATCCATGAGTATGAAGTAGCTAAAGGTACATTTTGATGCTAGAGTCTGCAGAGAAATTGTTCACATCACACCAATATACTTACAGCTGCAGAACAAACTGGATCAAGACAATAAACCTGCACTGGTGAGCCTCCTTTCAGACTGAATCCAAGCTCTCCTGCTTCATGGTGAAGGCAAATGGTCCGTGGGGCTGTCCATCTCTGCTTGGCTGAGAACACTGTCAGTGGGCCCTGCAGGGAACACAACAGCACTCTGTGCTTTACTGTCACTTGTGAGCATTTCTGCTTTTGTAAGTCATAATGCTTTAAGCTCATCTATTGTAGATTTTACTCAGGTTAACTCCCAGCTAATTCCCCAGAAATGCAAAGGGATTTCTTGACTGTTCAGTTGGTACTTCACACAGAGTGGGATAAAGGCAACTGCCAAGTTGTTCCAGGATCTCTGTTAAGGTGAGCAGGATCTTCTGGCTGCAGAGGCTGTAAGGTTCTGTATTATTCCATGTCAGAGGAGATAAACTGATTCATGAAACATTGCATATTCTGATCCTAACCATATTCCCAAGTTTCTTTTGCTCACTGACACATACAGAGCCAGCTGAAAGACTGTCTGTGTCACATGCAAGTCACATGTTCTGCATGCCTGTCTCCACAAACTAGGTATCACTCCCTCCCCTTAAATTGTGTGCAATTATCTCTTGAGACTTCATGGGACTTTTATGAAGGTTTTCAAGACTGAATGTTGTGCAAGCCATACAGAAATAGCACTTCTTTGCTTCTCTCAAGTTGACTTATACCTCTAAAGCTAGGAGGGATTTCTACAATAGCTTCTGAAAAAAACTAAATTATTACAGGATCATTTTTTCAGGCTAAAATACTTGTGTCCCTTCCCTCATGTTAAGAGTGAATTTATTGCTGCTATCAAAATGGCAGAGGTTGGTCAGCATCAGTGTGTTGTTACATACCAGCTTGTGAAAGAAGTCTTTAACTTTCACCTTGGAAAACTGAGGAGCAATTGCTTCTATTTTATGTTCTGTTTTAGCTGAAATAAAAAGAAAACAAAATTAAGTTTCTTTTAAGTATTAGTTAAAACACATCAATATTTATTTTTCTTGCATTCCAAGCTACATAGGAATTTGTCCTAAATTCTTACTAGGCTGTGGAAAAATTAATCTTTGTGGAATTTTGTTAGATATCAGAACTGCCTTAAAAATGTCTTCAGAGCTCACAGTATTAATATGGAAAACTTGAAAAAAAATCCCTCAGAATAAAATTATGCTATTCCCATCTTTATTTTATTTGTCTTTGAGAAGTTTTTAAAACCAGCACTCATAGTTTCCTACTGCATCCAAAGAGGAAAATGTAGTATGAGCTGGACTAAGGTAGAAAAAAAAACCAAAAAAAACAGCAGTCAAATTGAGTTAACAACCCAATTTAGTACAAGAGTCAGGCTCAAGAAACAGTTACTGTAATTTTCCCCCATATAATTTTAACTTTTCAAGTTTCCCCATTTTTTTCTAGCTCACAAGATAGAATCCAGCTTTTTTTGGTGACTAACTAACCACCATTGTTATCTACCCCAAAAAACGGTGTTGCTAGAGATAAAAATACTGTAAAACAGTTCTAACAAAATAATTTACAATAAACTGACCAAAATATATTGATCTGTGACTGAGGAAACATGTAAGAAATCAGAACTTGTGGAAGAGGTTTTACAATGACTTCTGTGAGCCAAAGAGAAATTAGAAAAGAGGATCCATGTTTACCTCTGAAAGAATGTCCTACCAAGGTTGTTGACAGGGAAAACAAGAAAGAAAGAAGGATAAATAAGAGAAACCTGCACATGTCTATTCCAATGAGCACTTTGTTTGTCTCTTCTGACCAATGAATAAAGAGTAAACTTATGAGCTTTGTAAGAATGTATAAAAAGCATGCATGCTAGAACAAAAACAGGCTTGAAGCCTTCTGAAAATGGAGTGCTGCTTTGTATTGTCTCCATCTCAACTACAACAGGAACTCGACAAATGTACAGTTTATTTATATTCTGTATGAAATACATATATATATATATATTATTATACATATAATAATATGTATTGATATATATATATAAATTAAAGGCCAATCCACATGAAACCATATTTGCATATTTGCCTATGGTTGGATATCCTTTATTTCTAGCTGTGTACACTTACAGAGTATATCTGGAGCCTGAATTAGACTAAGGAAGTCATCTTCTGTCTCTTGCTGAGCATATTTGAGAAGTGACCGTTTATGTGCAGCTGTCAGAACCTCCTGGAGAACCTCAATGTTGCGAAGCTTTTTGCAGAGCCCACAGACCCTGAGAGCTTCTTCGTGGTAAACAATGGCTTTGCGTAAATGCGCTTTCCCTGCAAACATCAAGAACCACTGCTTGTCATCCACAGACAATAAATACCAGGCAATTTTCAAACTGTACCTAGGAGCTGTGTGAAAGTGGCAGTTACCTAGTTGTTTTCTCTGAACTTTGTCCTTTAAAACAGCAAGAACCATCAGCCCTTCAGGCACACAGTCATACAGCTGGGACAAGGCTTTCTCCTGCTGATCTTCATCATCACCAGGCTGCACTGTAATAATGGGTAAAAAACATTAACCATACACTTCTCTTGGTCTCCTGTTCATTTAGGTGTATTATTGTGAATTATTATTGAGAATTATTACTACATTCTCTCCCAATGCAGTAAAATATTTATATACTTGTACATAAATATATGAATAAGAATTTCAAGTTTTTGCTTTTATCATCTATAATATGCAAGTAATACTTACATGCCAAAACATATTGATAAAATCTGAACTATTTAGTAGTAGTATATAAAGGATATATAACATTTCTTTTGTTTCTATGAAAGTTAGTTTACTGAATTTTTACATTTTTCTCAAAAGACAAAAAGAGCATGTTAAATTCTGGTTATTTTCAAATTTGAGAGGGGAAAATGACCAGAATTTAACATAGATTAAAGCACCAAAGTTCTTGGCTCCAAGATTTACTCACAAACCAAATTGTAACTGTAGCTGTGTTAATTATTTTTATTTATATGAACATATAAAGAAGTATGATTCTTACGTTCATGGTCACACAGAATGGTGGCAGTGAAGTAATGTGCCAGAGCTTTGTAATGGTCTGACTTGATTTGTGCCAGCTTAGACCAGGAATAGGGAATATTCTCTTTCACTGGTTCCTGATTCATTGCAGTGTTAACCAGCATGTAAACCTCTCCCACCTAAAATAAAGCAAATAATTGAAGTATTAGAACTTAGTATGAGGTATTAGGAACTCAAGCAAGGGGTGTCATATTCATGCTAAGACAATTTCATACACAATCACATCAAAGAAGGGGAAAATATGGTTAAGATGGATTGGAATTAAGTTTGGAGAAAAATTTGAAATGTCTTCTCTGATTTTTCCCTCACAAGAAATCAATTTTGTACAAGAACAGATGGACTACATCAGTCATACCATATGGCTTCATAGTTAAATAAAAATGCCATATAATAAACAGGTCTTAATTTACAAATATAGCTCATTAATTCAGTTGAAAAAAAGAGTGAAGCATATTCAAACAGTAGATTTTTGCTACACTTTGAAACTGTGGCATCAAACATAGTGTTAAGTTTGTGTGGTCTGGTTAAGACTGGGATATTATCATTTACACAGAGGAAATAAAATAGTTTTATTTATTCAAATAGGGTTTTTTTTTCCCAAACACTGAATGCTGCTTTAGTGGATCAAACTACTCCCAACTGACAGAATCAAAAAATCTTTCCCCTGCAGCTGATCAATCCTACAGATATGTCACAGTGGCTTTACAGGGTTGGTATAAAAGGCTTTGCCTGTTTTTCTTGTATGGAGCCACCTTTGTGTCTGCTACTCTGAAATAACTGAGAAAGCAGAGGAATATCTTCATGGCATTCTTATTTTTTGGTACATACCTCAATCAAGTATTAACACTACCTTCTGGGGCAAGCCTATCTCACCATTTTCTGGCAAGTTCCAAGACAGCTCTGCAGGTACCAACTTGACTCTGTTTGTAAAGGTCCCTCCCTCAGTTACAATTTAGCTATTTTTTTTATTAATCCAAAAGATTTTTTGGTTTGCATACCCTTCAGCAGCTGGGAAACAAGACATGCTGTTTTCAATACTTAACAGGGAACCACACAAATATCCTGTGACCTTTTATATGTAGTTCTGTGGATGAAATTCGTATGTTTGAAAGACCAACATAAATAGCTTGTTAAAAACCTTCAGCAAGTTCACTGCCTGTTTCTGTTCATCTCCATGAACTATGAATTAAATATATTGTAACAACTCTAGAATAATATTTAAATTTTGTTCACGATTTACTCTTCTGAAAGCTTGTGCTTTTAACTAGTTTGTGAGCTGCCCCATGTTATTTTTGGTTTCCAGTAATGGTTGTTAACATTTAAATTTAATAAATATTAATATTCTATAATATCATATATAACAGTACACATATAATAATAGTGTGTGTATATATATTTAATAGTATGTATATTATATAATAATAATATTACTGAAAGCGGCAGGTAATAACACAGCACTGCAAACACTTATTTTATAGACTAGATTTAAAGTCTCATATTTTACCTTGGCAACTTCCTGTGTCATTTTTACTAGTGTGAAAAACTCATTGCGTATTCCAGAAAGGCCAATCTGCTCAAAAACACACTCTTGAGCTTGGGCAAGCATCATTTTCACCAGTACATTCAGCATAGCTGGGCTCATGTCATAACTTGGCGTGTGAGTAAAGGTCTCCTTTAAGTAGCTTAGAACTCCTGCAATTACAAAATGGTTTTGTCAGCATTGCAAAGAAAAACAAGTGAACTTAATTCTAGTATGTACCAGAATAATTAAGATTTAAAGGATATCTCGTATTGCACTACAGCAATCTGAAGGAATTCTTGGTGCCTAAGAACTTAGACTGACCTACAGGTTTTGCTTTGCATTGCCATCAACCATCCCCAAGTACAGCTGTCAAAATTACACTTCTGAGGAGCAACAGAAACTGCAAGTTTTGAGGGCACTGCCTTCAGATTTGCTTGTAAAAGTTCTTGTGATTGACCACAGGAGTGTGCTGAACTGAATGTGACTTATACATGGGAGAGGCAGGCTATGGCTTACACAGGGGACAAAAAAAGAGAAAAAACTGCACAGTTTTAAGGAGATGATAAAGGAAAAGACATAAACATAGAAACTTAATTAAATATTAATCTTCTTTTCAGATGCTGCTAAGTGTATTGTGTGTCCCAATGAAAGCTCTGATCCATGCCTGTTAACTAGAATTTTTATTTATAGATATATAAATATATTTAATAGGGTAAAAATAAGATTGTTCTGTAGACATTTGGTTCCACCAAAACATTAGTAATTGCTATCATATATCAAATCTAAAGCAAACACTAACTGTAGTGCAATACTGAGTAACAGTTTCATGGATGGAAGCATAACCCTCAGCAGGCATGTCACCAGACTGGTTCAGTGAGTTCTCCTAGCCTGCTAATGCTGACAGGCCTGCAGAAGTGTAACAGTAAGGCCTCTGCCTTTTAATATTCCAGCTTCTGTGATCTTACTTCTTACCACCACACTTAGTTCTGGCCATGTTGTGCAGTATTTTCCCACTAAACAGTGTCTGTGATTTTTGATTTTCCATGTTACATACACTCATATCTGAATTTTTAATATGCCATTAAACAGATTTGAAACATGGCCATCCCTACCTTTTTGCACTAAAAAAATTAATCCCAAATTTACCAGGCATATCCCAAGTATGGATGGAGTGCCCTACTGAAAGGGACTACAGTACAGGAGGAAAAAAAACATGGTGTTTTTTGTTCTCAATGTATTTCTGCTTATGTTGAGGATAAATTCTGTGCAACATCTTCCATTCAGTACTGGGAAACAGACTCTGTATCATGCCTCTGCCAACAAATGCAGTGTTACAGCACCATGCACAGGTACAAGGAAATGCCTCCTGAGCATGTTGCTTTGAGGCCCTGCAAAGGTTACTGTGGTAGCAAACAACACCTTTCCAGTTTTGCATTAATTCTGCTCTGCAAACATGTTGAAGTGAAAAGCAGTGATTTTTTTATTTGCAAAATGGAAGGAGCAGCAGTAAAATGGAGAAATTTCCCAAGTACTGAAATTTCCCAAGTAATGAAATTTCTTTTAGATTAAATACAAAGGTTGAAAAACAATTTATTTATTTATTTTAAATATGTGTGAAAAATACTACACTTTTTTTTTGATAGCTATGTATTCAAAGGAGAGAACTTATGAAAATTCAACTCTGTGCTCCACAGCTTTTAGTTGATAAAGCTACCCATGCACTGCAAACCAACAGTCACAGATATTAGTACAGAAATAAATCTTACAGTACATATTAATTACAAAGGACATGTCTTTAAATACTACATGTAGCACAGACGATACTTACAAAACAAATCAGAAATCTATTTAAAAGCCCCCAATGAAAACAAAAGACTTTATAACATGTTAGTTCAAGGAAAAGGATTCCCTTTATTAGAATTTCTATTTCTCCTTGCTTGGGACAGAAATTGATTAGTTTGAACCTGTTTGCCTTTGGAATCTACGGAAAACAGGTAGTCAACTTCCAATGAACTGCAACATTCACCAGAGGTAAAAATAAGATTAATTTTTAAGACCCTCATATGGAAAACTAGGCTTAAGGGTTTTTATCAAACGTGTCACTCTTGTACAGATTTGACACCAAGTTGCCAGCACTGAGGTAGAAGTTATGCTGGTGAAGCAAGGAATGAAGCAGTTAATGCTACTGCAGTAACTCTGACCTTTGAACTGCAGTTCAATAATCATTAACCACAGCATTCACTATCTTATCTGCATGTTCAGACTGCACTTCCAGGTTTTAAAGTTTCATCTGAGCTCTTCACCAGGCTACCTGAATGCCCATATTCCCCATTTTCTGTGTAATCAGGCCAGTAGAAAATGCAGAAATCTCTATGACATCAGAATCTCTATGACATCAGAATGCAGAAATCTCTATGACACTGGGGACATTTGTGTGAAGACCTTTCCAGTATTTTAAGATGCGTACCTGCAGCTTTCTGAAAAGCATCAACAGCATTTTCAAGTCCAGCCTGGGTCTGACGATTGCATCTTGTTCCAATCTGTGTGTAGAGAGCTCCAATGTTGAATAAAACACTGGCTTTTTCAAGCAACAGATTTTGCTGGCACACTGGGACACCTGTGAAGGAATCATACCTTGGGAAACAAATATTAGAAGAAGTGTTAAGATTATCAGAGTCCATTAAAAAAAAACAAGTACTTTCATTCTGTTTTTCTGAATGACTAGTGGAATTATTAACTGTGCTGCTACAGTGAAAATGAAGGGGAACAGAAACACCATTATGTTCTACAAGGATAATCCACAGAATGAACCAATCCAGGAAACAGCTTTATTTGAGACAGTTTTCAGCAGGTTTTACAGCAGTGCCTCCATAAGCTCATTACATTTAAGTCAGAAGTGCCCATAAAACATCACAGAGGTGGAGAGCATACTGGGGCAGTATCCAAATGTGCTGCTACACTCTCCTACCTAGAGGCTGCCAAAGATCAACTGGCATGGTCAGATCCTCTACTGCTTGTGTTTAAAGTTTCTATTTGCAGTTCTCACTGGAAATTTAACAGTTTCTCTTGGCTACATGGAAGTCATCTTTTTTATATAAAATAAAAATTTTGAATTCAGAGTCAAATTTTGCTCACAGATATAGTAAATACTCCCTTATAAAAAAATATGTTGCTCCTTTCTCTCTTCTGGCCCAAGTGGTCTTCCTAACATATTGAAGGAAAGGAACTAAGGTCTGACCCCATTCCTTGTCCTCATTTTGTACACCTAGGTTCAGAATTCAGAAACATCTGTAGCTGTCCAAAATGAAGATTATTTCCTCTCTTTAACCCTTGTGCTAACCTTAGCCCAAATAATAATCTAGCCAATGGTTTCACTCTAAGCATGTAAAGAGTGTATTCGGGTTTACTCTTAACTTAAAAAAACAAATATGACAACACACTGCAGGGATTCAAGAGGAGACACACACTGACATACTTCAGATTAAAAAATAGTTAATTATTCCAAACGTTCTGGGGGAAAAACAAGACTAAAGAGAAACATGAACTACACACTTACCATGTAAATAGAACTCCAATGTGCCTGGTGGGTGGGAAAAATCTGTTTTCTACAAAACCAAGTTGCAGGAAATAGCTTATCAACATCTCAATGCCAGCTTCATCTCGGCTAGGAGTCCGGCAGGCCTTGAAGAACAACAGATTAAAATTGAGTGCATTCTGTTGAGTTACAGGGTGAATACTGAAACCCCAAGGATAAAGCTCTGCTTCCTTTGGACTTCTGCATATCATAGAAATGTGTGGAATCTGAGAACAGTAAGCTTAAAGCCATATGGATTCATGCCAAAAGTTTTTCAGCTGCACACAAGCAGCATACAACCTTTAAAAAAGCAAACAGAATCTGTTTGGCAAGTCTCAAAGTTAATTAAATAAAGACTGTAGGTATTTCATGAAAGCTAGAGAAGGCTTATGTTTCTAGCATAGTACAGGAAACAAACAACAGTCAGAAATACCAACCTTTCTACTATAATATTTTGCCAGGTTAATCCACTTTAACACTGTCCCTGCTAAATTTAAAATACTTTAAAATAAAAAATAGTCTTTGATTAACAAAGTTTACAAAGCTACATCAATAGCTCAATCACTTTGCAGAATTTCATCTGTTTCTTCACTCAGAATGTAAAGCTCTTGGACAATGGACATTCATGCACCATGTCTCAGAAACGAAGTCAATAAGAGTATAGAGTAAGCTCAAAGTAAAGACGTCATATTTTGGTTCCATACAAATGTTATTTACAAATGTATATTAAAAGACCCCCTAGTATAACCATATTTGAACTTACTTGTCTCAGATCCATGAGATCTGCTATTTCATCTTCATATTCTGAACTGTCTTGACTATAATGTTCCAGAATAAAGTCCTAAAAGAGAAAAAAAATATAAAATTGGAACATCTAAAATATATATAAATATTTTATATATATTTTATTATATGTTATAGATACATATAAAATATAAAATAAAATAAATAAAATATTTTTTTAAAAACTGGTTTTTTTCTGCAGTTATAAACAGTACAAAATTGATTCAGTTGTGATTTGAACAGCATCTACTCCCTTTCAGTGAACATGTAACAATGAGACTACAGCAAGACAGTAGATTTAGGATTTGGTATCTCAGACAAATTTCACTGTGATGTAAAGGAACCAAACATCTGCTACATTAGCTCCAATTGGTTTTAAAACAACAACACTCAGTGGTTTTGAAATGGACAAACAAACCGTGTTATCTAAAACAACAAGGGGATCAAGTGACCATAAAAACTTGTTAACAGAAAGGAACTGTCAACTTCTTGTGAGCTACACTAGGGCAATTCCACTTAAAATAACAAAGCTGCAATGACATGAAGTAGTACCATGATCTGACCATGGAATTTAACCCACAGAACTAAAAATAGAGACAAATGCTACAATGATACAAGATGGTTTACTCTGAGCTAAAAATCTGTATTGCACAATACACAGAAGTACAGAAAATACAGAGGATGGTTCAAGCAGCCAGCAAAGTACATTAGACAACAAACAAGCAGAGTTAATGCTCCAACACTGCTTCTCCACTGAGCTATCCTGGTTAGAGTAAGTTGGTGTATCACTACATTATGCTGAGTAAAACCTTCATTACTACTTCCTCTCACACTTACATCAGTAATCAATACTCTTATTAGAAACAAAACCATGAAAGGAATTTTTATTCATTGATTTAACTCTGTCGTCAAAATGGAATTTCTTATAACATTTTTGGACTTCTTGTCCTAATTAGGTAGGAGCAATGACCCAAATCAGTGGTAGTTAATTTTTAACATGTCATGATCTTGATCTTAGGACAAAACAAAAAATAATTTGTACCTAAATTACTTCTGTTTCTTTAAACAAATCTGAAATGGAAGTTATTACTGTTAACTATTCATTCTGAAACGTGTATGTAAAATTTACCTTGAGGGGGAGTGTAAAGTCCACATCTTTGGTTTCCTTTAGGCCAAGAGGTACCAAGGGAATACTGAAAGTCTCTCTATGGAAAAAAACCAAAGAGATTCACTTTTTTTTTTTTCCACTTCTGTTATAATTACTTTTTTTTTTATTTGATTACAGGAAGTTCATACATTGATGGTGTAAAGAGAAAAGTATACAATTCCCTCCTGCACAAGAAAATCTGCCTAATAGCCTGTACTTCTCAAGAAGAGAGTGAAGAAAACTACTTGCCTGCCATTTTTTTTCCATTTAAGCCTACTTTTCTTTCAGGCAAAGGAAAGGAGACTCTCAAAGGCTGCCTTCCCTCATTTTAGCTCCTCAGCTGCTAGCAGATCTGCCACACTAAGAGCCATATTAAGTACTAGTAGATATAATCAGTATTTTACATGCTACCAATGGTTTTGTATGTAGTAGTTACGTGTGCCACGTGGGGAGAAGCACAGCCAAAGTTTTCACAGAGAAAGGTCTAGGAACAGCAAGTCCAAGAACTACTTAGCTTCTAGAAAATGCTAGGTGTTAACCTCCAGACAAGTCAACCTATCACAGGGCAATAAGGATGAGAGCTGACTTTAAAAAAGGTCAGAATTGCTTCCAGATACATGGTTGGTTGTGTAGATTTAACAGATCAGTATAAAGCAATTATAAAGTTCACTAATATTTTCATTTTTCCTGAAAACAACTTTTTGAATGTCTCACCATTATTTAGAGCATTCCATTACCAACTACAAAATCCCACGTTCATTTACAGTCTTGTCAGCAAAACCAGCTTTCTTACTGGTGAAAATTCTATCTTTAGAGAGTGGCAGTAGGAATGCAGCTTCCTAAGCAGAGCCAGAGTCCTTGATGAACCAGAAAGTGGCTCTGCTAGCTTGAAAAGGACTTCCAGGATAGAGAGCCAAAACACCATTTCCAGTGGTGCAAATGATCTGATTTCTGATGAGGCTTTTAAAAGAAACCTCAACACTTTTACTACAGATTACATCAAGACTTTTTCCTCAAAAGGAAGTGAGACATGTGGGAAAGAAATCCTAACTTAGTGATTTAATCCATTCTAGTACCATTCACATCCCCTGTAGCTATCAGCATTGGTCATTCAAAGAAAGTGAATTTAGTTTTTTTCCCACAGCTAAGGTGCCACACCCATGGAGGTAACATCATGAGAGGACTGAACAGCTAGGGAGGAGATCCTGGATTTCCAGAAGTGAGCAGAAATAGCATCACCCTTCTCAATCAAGCTGAAATGTGTGCAAGTACTGGGAGGACCAACCCTTACATTGTTTTAACACAATACAGGCTAATCCAGTAAACCATGGGTGTGACCTTATGTTAACAACTGCATGCACAATGGTCACAACAACTATTAATAGCTACTTACTGTTAAAGGCTGGAGAGCAGTTAGAGGGAATATAATTATTTTAGCTGATGAAACATAAAAAACATTTAGAGCTTAAGAATAAGAAAGGCAAAACACTATTCAAAATAGATTGGGGAAGTAGAATCAGGAGAGAATAACAAGGATATTGCTGTCCAGCCTCAAGGCTTCTGCCTGCCTTGGGGCTTGATCTACTGCTCATCCTCCAGTGAGAATCTAAATATTTTTAGTATTTTTTAGCTAGAAGAAGAAATTGTTCTTCTTGAGCCCTGCTCTCATTTCCACAGCTCTCTGTGCTCACATGCTTCTATAAAGACCTGTAAAATCTTGAACAAGAAACCCAAATCTCAAAAAAAAAAAAGACCAACCAAAAAAACCCCAAAATATTTTCACATTAAATAGCTGTCAAAGTTTGCCATGGGGGTGGAGGGTAAGAAGTTTAGTACAAGTTGCTGTTTGAGAAAACTACAAAATAGATATTTTGTATCAAGTCAGCCTTTAGTTGTAAGTTACCTCCCTGGAAATGTTCTTCTTCCTTTTACATTAAGAATTCCTTGTAATCCACCTGGAAGTTTAACACCTAACTGAGAACAGGGCTAAGAGGGACCCAAAATTATACCCCCATCACATGAAACATTTCAATTTGTACCTTGAGCTGCTGTTGATCAAATAGTAAATATTTTAGTTTTAGGAGGAACAAGACATATAACTGATACAGAAATTATTTCAGTATGCAGGCAATGAATACTCCTTAAGTTTTATCTTTGAGGAATCCATTGCAATTTAAAAATTAGTGTGTTCTTCAAAGTGGAGAAAATTATCTTGGAAAAAATCCAGCTTCATCTACTAAAAATTCCCCTGCTTTAGCCAAGGAATTTGTGTTTTTCTGTCACTGAAGGGCACACATTCAAGATTACCTAGTCTGCTCTAAACATCAGATCAGCACTGTGTTTCTGTTCTCCAGCTAAAGAGAGGACTGTTGAATGCACCACGTTTGAGAAGAGATATTACTATATGGCAAAGTTTGCTCACTCCAGAATGCACTGAGCCATTCCACTGCTGCAAATTCTGCTAAGTGCCAACTGCTTGCAGTATAGTCCCAAGAGCTTTCAATTTCTCTCCTCTCTTCAAAGGAACTTCACATCCAAGGATTAGTGGCACACACATTTCCCAAGAGAAGGACAAATATGCAGACTAACCCTTAGTCAACAAATCCACCATCAAGTATGTTCTCTTCCTATCAAGCTCTCTGCTCTTTCACATGATTAGTGTCCAACATTCACACTCACCTAGAAACAATTTTGTTTTCAAGGGTAAACAGAAGATCTGTTAATAATTGAATAACTTAGCTTTATACTTACTCTGCATTTTGATAAACTTCTACTGAGATATTAAGTCCTTCCAATTCTTCCTTTAAGATCTGCAGGTCTGAGTTTACAAAACTGAGTTCCAGTAGTACTTGCTCTCGTACCTTGTTGTTGGTGGTTGCTCTGCAGAGACACATGAATTTTTTATTGCTCAGGAAAAGGTTTTCTGCAAGCTTTGTTGACCCCCTTCGACCTCCAATGCAAGCATTCCCAGCATTTTTAAGATTTCTTTTTATCTCCTTAAGAGATGCTACAAGACCTCATGTTTCAGAATTTATTAGGTTTTTCTGTCAAGAGAGTGCCTGGGATTGTTTCCAGATAATAGCATGCAGCCACAGAAGATCTCCTATATGTCAGATTTTCCATGTATGATTAAGGTTCAAGCTTATTTTCAGATACATTAATCAACAAAACTAAAGCATCTTAATCAGAATCACTGCCCTACTTTATGTGATTTTTTTTTCCAATGTAGAAGATAGGTGGGTGAAGGTGGAAGCAGTCAGGAGACATTCTTCAACAGAGACTTCCCCACCTTATAAACTGAATAAAGCTCTGTTGAGACGTCTGATCTTAAGAATAAAAGAAAATAACTGTCCCCCAAAAGTTATAACAGAAAGAAGTATCTTTCAACCAGATCTTTTTAATACAAGACAATTTTCTCTACAATTTGATTTTGTTGGATGTAAATATAATTTTGTTTGTTTCCTTTGCCATTTATGTATTTAAATGGCAACACTTTGAACTGCAAGCACAATGTATGTTAGCATTTAACACCCCCTGAGCATTTCTGTGTGATTACTTATTTGTGCATTTGTATCACAATTTCTAACCTGAATCTCTATACTGACAATTTCATTAGAATATTAATCTTTTCAAGATACTTAAATCACCTGTATCTATAAATCCACAGCTATGAGGTTAAGGTAAAAGGTATCCATGCTTAAGATACTGTACCCTTATGTCAGAGTGAATCTGAAGACAATAGCAAACTTAAATTTGCAGCATTTTGCATTTACCTTTATTTTAATTCACCTTCATAAATATTTATTAACCATCTCATAAATCTAGGCCCCACTTGGAGTAGTTCTCCAGTTTTATGGAGCACCTTGATGAAAAACTAATTATTCCAAAATTAAAATTCTAAGTTTGTTTTTCATATTATAAAGGAGTTATCTGTGATTTTTCTATGCTGTACTTTATTGAATACTTTGGATTGCTTAAATTAAGCAATGTTAACATCTGTTGCCTTGATAAACTAAACTGGAGACAAACATATGGTGGGGTGGATCTTCCTTGATAAAGACAGCACCACCCAGATAAATGGGCAAGTTTTGATGCTACAAGCACTTTAATTGTGACATATTAAGGCTCCATGCTTGGTCTAGCTTACCATCCTCCACAGGAGGGATTCTAACATCTTTTTCAGAAACCCCAAAGTTCCATCCAAATTGACTTCTCTATTTGCTCTATGACTATGAACATCCATGTCAATTTAATCTGATTACCTTTTCATGTTTTTTACACTGTAGACATACTTTTGAGTAACAACCAGTGAAAGACAGCTACTGGGGCAATGTGATATTGTTGAGATTTACATAACTCTACACTGAATTTCATTTTAGCTCAACTTCCAGAGCAGAAGACAATAAAAAGGAGAGGGTGACTTTTAGAAATTCTAAGAACAAAAGTCTTTGCACTATGTGGATCGTGGCCTTCAAGCCTAGTGCTTACTTTCAGCCAAAAGTAAAGGAACCTGCATTTCCAGTTTTTTCTCAAATTCTACTCCAGGAGGCTTCTTGTGGACAGCAATTGGTTTGTTTCTTTTATAACTTGATGAAATTCAAATAGAATCTGCAAACATAAAGCTTGTTTACGTTTTTCCTTAGGAGACTGTAGATACAACTAATCATGTGAACTGTCTGGTGGTCAGGCTATTTTCAAAATTTCTTCTTTGAAAGAAATAGCAAGTTTTAATAGTTCAACAGATGTAAACTCATTTTAGATTTCTAAAATCTTAAAAGTAAATCTGTTCTTCTGCTCTTAAGTAGATTTAGTTCCCACTCCTGTAAATAGCAACTTCAGTTTTTCAGCAGCTAATACTGGCATCAGAAACTGAACTTTAGGATACATAGGTTAAACGTTACCAGTTTTCACATTGGCTATCACTCACCTCTTTAACCCTTCCAAAACATCCTGAATCAACAAGCAGAAATATTAAGTGAATTAAGTATTCCATTTCAAAAGCAGGCATAACTTTGCTAACCATACAAAAGGCAGTAAAATTGTAAGTCTCACTCCTTAAGTCAATTACCAGAAAACATAGCACACTTAAGAGGCTAAAATTACCTAAGTTTCCAACCTGTCACATCTCTTGCAAGAGTGGAGATAAAAGCAGGTAACAGACAACAGGCAACCCACTGATTAATGACAAGTTTAGAAAATTTAATTTATCCAGCATTTTCACTTCTTTAAGTATATTTACTAGATTTTCTTTTTGAAGACCCATTGTTGCTCCTGTTAGCAGAGAAACAGACACTACAGGAAGCTACTGCAGAAGAGAATTGGGATAATTTTCAGTTCTTCTGTGTAAGATTAGAAATCTACAGACTGTTTGCCAAAGAGTTGATCACAGGATGTAACAGCCTTAAGGCAGGGTCAACACAAGGCTATTCCTATGGGGACAGCCACATACAAAAACATACCCTAAGAAAATGTAACAGATGAAGTTACCTCAAACTGTAGGAGAATTTGGTGGCAGCTGGTGGTAACTCAGCTCAATTAGATGTGAGCTACCCTGCTACTCCTGTATCATTATTACAGAGAGGAAAGAAGGCAATGGATGGTCCTTTCTATGATGCAGCACAGAGCTAAAGAATCTTGGAAAAAGCCAACAGCATAGTGGCAATATGTTTATTTGATTTGAGGAGTAAAAGGGACTCATTACAGTATTCAGCAAGGTTCACTTGTCATTATCACTAGCAATAAAGCAGAACAAAGTCAGCAAGTCTAACATGTGGCTCATTTACTACAACACAGTACTGAAAGGGCACTGGAAAGTAAATAATGACTCTGTAGAGCCACAGCTTGAAAATAATTCAGGGAGATTCACAAATCATTCCACAGTAAGAGATGTAGCATGTTTGGGGGGAAAAAAAAGGAGAAAATACAATAGCTAAGAGACTTCCACAAAATTAAAACTAAATTAAACAATTTTTGCTTGGGCAAGAAAACTAAGAAACCATGACATGTACCTTAAAAGATTTTCAGCACCAGCTCTCATTCTCACTGCTCTTAAGATCTGTTGGTTTAGAACAGCTCTTTGATTTTGCAGTTTGCTTCGTCCAGTCTCGGCAAGAGGATTGCATCCCTAGAATTAAGAAAACAAGTTTTTTGTTGGTGTTGGAAGAAACTTCAGAGGGACTAACATGGAATTTAAATTAATCTTAAAGATTCATTTAAATTCAATGGTAAAAGCATATGTTCTGTATGAATACAAATTAGCTACCTTGACATCAATGATGATCTGACATCAATAACAGTATTTCTTGTCTCAAACTTGGTAATGAAAACCAAAAGAGACCATGACCACAGTACATTTTAACATCAAAATTCAAACAGAAAATATCTGTTTTAAACCTTAAGTACACATGTAAGCCAGTCTCTTCTCCCCTAAAAATATTTTCAATAAATTTTGCAAATGCAACCAAAAATGACAGAATGTTATTAAGTTGCTAGGATTTTATGAAAACAGTATCTGGCAAGACAGCAACTCCCATCAAAGCTTCTGCTTAACCCTTGTGAATCACAGTTCCACACTGGTATATACGCAGCCTTGAAATACAACTCTATCCAAAACATGCTGTGGTGCTCAAAGTTTGGGGCTCAAAAGCCTGCTCCCAGTTTTAGGAGCTCTGATCTTTCCTTCTGGTGGCTCAGACCTTCAGTACAATTCCTTCCCTAGGCTCTTCTCTTCACATCTCAAACTTGTCAAGAGAGAGCTTAACAGGGTGAAATGATGAAACTGTCAGACTCTTACCAAATTAGGCTCTTAAAGAGTAAAGTGTGAAATACAGAACTCACAAGAATGCTCCCATGGATGTGCATACCTTACACAAGACTCAAACTGCTGAAACCTGTGTTTGAGCAGGACTGAGCCATTGTATTCTGAGCACTGATAAGCTAAAACTGCTACAGATGAATAGGCCTGCATGTTTGTCCTTTTTTGTTTAAAGGAAACACTATTTTAACACCTTTTTAAAGTATGTTAGAAATTTCCCTTCCACAATTTATTCTTTGCTCCACCACCCCTTTTAAAAAAAGTATCAAATGCCTTTGAACCTCAATACTCAAGAGTCTGCCAGCATAACCCTGCAGCCTCAACTAATAATTCTGAAGCAAATAAAATCACTGTTTTAAGGCTTACCCTTAAATGAAGAATGTCCTTTTGAGTGGCCTCACTGGGTATGATTACAAAGCTTATCAGAGTCCTACTGTATTGTCTGCTACACAAGAAGGAGGCTCAGACCTCTCTAAGACTTCTTTCAACTACTCCAGCCACTAAATTATGCACTATTTTGGACCTCTCCCTCTTAGTTTTGACTAGAAAAATTTGATTTTGTTGTAAGAGAATTTGAAAGTTTACTAACAAGCTCTAATTATGAGTGGTCAAGCAATGACATACCAGCAAAACAAAAGTGAGTATTTAAACAGAACATGAAATTCTGATCAGGTATTTGAAGTTCAAATCACGTATTTGTTGTCAAGTGAAAGCAAATTGACTTGACAACAGAGAAATGAGCTGATAAAACTAGAGCAGATTAGTACAACAGAGAAGACAATAATATTAATTGAGCTCAATTAAATTAATCCAAATAATCTTAATTTTAAATATCTAGTTTGAAAAGTTTGTAATAAACAGGTAAAATGACAGGAAGCTGGTGCAAACATCTTCAGAAGCACCATTTGCAACATAACTTCTCAAAACACACCACACTGAATTACTGCATTGAAATACCACTCACAGCACGAGCCCACAGCTCTCTTCATTGAGAAAGCTCTCACAGCAAGCCTGACACACTGTGTTGGGTTGGCACAGCCGAGTTTTTTAGCAGTGGGGAGGGCCACAGAAATGGCCTCTGTGACAAGCTGCTGGAAGCTTCCACCATGTCTGACAGAGCCAACCTCTGATGGCTCTGAAGATGGACATGCTGCTGGCACAGTTAGAGAGGTTGGCAACGCCTCTGTGATGCCACATTTAAGAAGAAAATCAAAACAGTTCACATTTTTTTCCCAGGAGTAGTGAGGTGCCGTGGCTGCCATATCGGAGCAGCCTGAGTTGAGCCCTGCCTGCCTGGCTGCCCCTGGCCAGCCATGCTGTGGGAGGGAGGGCAGGGGCAGTGGTGGCTTCTCCCTCCTGGCACCCGGCTCGAGGAGAGGTTTAAACAATGCCAGTGCCATGGCATCCCCACTGCCTGTGCAGGGCCTCAGGGCCGCCTGGCCGGCAGCAGAAACATGGAGAGCAATCCTTTCTTTTGTCCAGAACCTGGACAAAATCAACCTCTCGGTGCTCTGAGATCCTGCAGGAATCTTTGAATTGGTGGAACTTGCTGGCAATGGCTCCTATGAGCAGCAGTTTTTCTTCCAGTCAGAGAAGAGGAGGAAGTGAGGGCCTGTGAGGGAAAACAACATGGCGGCACCAAGGTCGGTGGGAAAGAAAGAGAGGGAGGAGAGTTTCAAGTCTCAGCACCGAGATTCCTCTGCCAGCCGTGGTGAGGACCATGGTGGAACAAACTGTCCCTCTGTAATGCATGAAGTGCACAGGGGATGCAGAGATCCACCGGCAGCCTGTGGGAAATGCACTCACAACAGAGTGGGTGGGTGCCACAGAAAGCTGTGAGCCACTGGGAGACCGAAACAGAGAGAGAGGGCCCTGCTGCCAGAGATAGAGAAAGCTCTTGCTCCCAAACTAGAGCAGCCTGGCTTCAGAGAACTGCACCCTGTGGATGAATGACCCACATCACAACAGTTCTGGGAAGACTGTTTGCCCAGGGAAGGGATCCCATGGCATAGCAGAGGAAAGACTCTCCCTGAGTGAACAGAAGATCTCGAGTGATGAACTGACCAAAACCCCCACGCCCTGTCTCCCTGCACTATCAGTGGGAAGGAGGAAGGTGCTGTGGGGAAAAAAGGTGTTTTAAAGGCTTATTTTACTTCTCATTATGCTGCTCTGATTCTGTTAACAATAAATTTACTTTATACCTTTGAATTTGAGCCCTTAGAGTGTTTTCTCCCATTCCTCATCTCAACTCATGAACCATTAGTTAATTTTTTTTCCTCCCTCTCCTCTGCCCAGCTGAGAGCAAGAGAGGATGAGCAAATGAGACTTTCGTGGGTGTTTGGCCAGTGTCAAACCATGACACACATAGCAGATGAACTTTTTACTGGAGAGAATACACACATGCAGCAAACTCATTCATTCGCCTCAGATTAGAAGCAGTCCTTTAACTACCGAATATGTTATCTCTTTTACACACAATTATGCACAAAGACATAAGCAATGCACACTTTAGTGTATAACATGGTCTTGTAGCCACAAGTTGCTGTCTGCTCTTAGTCTGCTTCTTTTTCTGGAATGAAGCTGCTCTTCCCCACTTTGCTTTTCCTCCATTTTGTGTTGTATAGTCTTTTCTGCTACTGCTATTCCAAGTTTTATCTCCTTCCATTCTATCCATGCCATTTTTCATTTGAACCTCACAAATTATTTGCTCTTGCATTCATTTTGACTATTTAATTCTCATCTCAGGCCTGTTGTCTCCATATTTGTGCAAAGGTATTTCCTTCCAACTTCTTTCTTGACCACGGAGTTCAATCATCCTTCTAAAATGTATCCTTGTCTTGCCCTTCATTTTTTCTGTAAAGCTGCAGCTTCCTTCCAGAACTCCCTGGCCCTTTCTGTGTGCCAAACAGGTTTGATGACATCATTCCAATACTTTTTTATAGCTTCACTTGAGAAATTTTTCAGGAAGATCAAGTGCCTGATTCCCAAGCCCATGAAGTTCATAGATGTGATCTCTTCATTATAATGAACTTTTGATCAAGCTCCCACTGAACAAGGAGTACAAAACTGCAGTGAAACCCTCTGCAAAGAGAAAAAGCATAAGAGATATTTCCCTCCATTTGAGGTCCCCAGGCACTATTGTCTGTAGGAAGGAAAACCAGCCCTGGGCCCTGACAGGCAAGGCCCTGACAGACCAAGGTATCTGTATAACCTCCAGTGTGCCTGCAAGTGTGACAGTTTTGATAAGAGGCTTCTTATGGATAGAGCAGTCTGAATTCAGGATATGCTCACCTGTTTAAGCATATGGTTCATAACTTCACCTAAAGCCTACAAGGAATTAATATTTCGCTTTTTGGAAAATGTTGCTCTTTTTATCTGCTGCAAAGGGGATGAAGACACTCAGCTAGTTTGTGTTCATTTGTAGGCTTAAACTCTTAATTGTAATCAAGCTGCCATAAAACTGATGGATAGTGTGGGAAATGGATTTAGAGAAAATTCTCCACGCCTGACAGAAAGCTCACATACTGTGTATCTGTATGCAAACTTTGAGATAAGGAATGCTGACTTAGAAATGCCATGGAATAGGACAGACACTGTTGAGAGAGAAATGGAACTAGAAACAAGTGTCAAAAGATAACCTTACAAATAAGGCTGGATACTTTAGAAAAATAGAACTATGAAAAATGCATTATAGTAAGACTTATGAGAAGTAATTTTAGATTATTGGCTTTAAAGCATTTACAGCATAGTGTAGCAAAAACTAGTAAGCCAAGAAACACTTATAATGTATTGTAATTAAGAAATACTTCTGATTGTGATGGTGTGAATTACAACTGTATTATCTCACCCTTCTATATGAAACTAAAAACATAATAAAAGTTTTTTAAATGCCTCTCAGCTACCCTACCTCTAAATCAAAAAAGAGCTTCATCTGACAAAGGTAGAAGTCTGCGTAGACAACAGTGAAAACAACCAGTATCTGAAAAAAACCCTCAAGAAATACACAGCCTGGGAAAGATACCCCCTTGTGTAAAACACAAATTCTGTGTACTAAAAAGTTATTCAGCAAACAGGTCCAAGCAAGTGTTTAGTTTTGTCTTCCTCCCTGTAGAAGATCCCTTTCCCAAGCAGCATTTCTACACAGTTCACATCAGAAGTCCAGTCATGATGAATGCAAAAATCATGACTGTTTGCCAAACAATGAGTAATGGCAGTAAGTATTCAAAATTAACATAAATATGCTTTACGAAGTAGTGGTTTGAACTTTTAAGATGAGCCACACTGTCTGAAGGTGACACAGAGTTGAAACTGGGTGTGCCTCCTTGCTGAAAGGAAAGCAGTCCTTCCCAGCCAGCGCAGCCTGTGCAGCTTGTCAAGCCCAGCAGTGCACACAAACGGCCATATCCTCCAGGTACTCAAACATGTATGTTTAAATAACGAGGATGGATGGAACTCATGCACACAACTTCTGTGGTTCTAACAGCAACCGTAGCAAACAGCATATCTCACACAGTATTTCTAGAACTGATCCCAAGTCCTGCTAAATTGTCATTTCCTTACCTTCTTGCAGTACTATAATTCATGTTTCTTTTTGCATATTACCACTAGTTCAGTTTTGAAAATTTAACTATATACTGCAGATCTTTCAGAAGCACAAGAAGTTTTATCTGGGTGTTTTGTTGTTGTTGTTTCTTGCTTTAATAAAGAGGTTGGGAAGATCTGGTCTTCCAGAGCCTGATCTACTTGTGCTATGAATGAAGTATTTTATAGTTCTGAGTGCCCAGCCCAAAGATTAGTATAAAGTTAAAGAAGTAATTATTGTATTAGATTCCAAATATGTATTTCCTACATCTTGTCACAGCACTCACTAAGAAAAATTAACATTCATATTTCATCAGAGACATCTGTCTCTTGACTAATCAAGTTTCAGATGATTCTTAGTTTCACATGAAGGCCTACTTTCTGGTTTAGGTTTTATGAATTTGTATATAATGAGTGGACTTTGGATGACAAGGGTTATGAATCATTGCTATGCTGTTTCTGTCCTGCCAGACAAGTGGAAAGAGAACAAATAGCCAAATAAATATTCCTGTGTCAATGCTAATGTTGATGGTTGCCTGGCTACTAATGACTTGAAAAGAACCCCAGGAGCTAAACCCCAGTGGAAGGACAGGTGTGGCAGGTTGGTAAACTGATACACTAACAACAGGTGGGGGGAAGCCCTGCAGAAAAAAGCTCAAAAAGAGGGGAAACACACAGAGTTAATTAGGCAGTGCTGATTCATGAGCTAGTTACCATACCTATCATCATTTTCAGTCTGGTGCTTGGCTTATGGAGCTGCTTGCTTCTGCTTTTAGCCTTCTTCCCTAACCCAGGGGACTAATACACAGTCATTCTTTCTGAATCACCTGGGTATATATGATAGGTATCTAGCCTCAGAGATGAAAGCAAAGCTTGAAGAAAGAGAAAAAAATTATGCATCTTTGTTTAACTGATCAGAATCTAAAGATTTATTAAGGTAGCTGTCCTACTGCTCTGCCTTTGCGTAGCACAGTGGACTGCTATCCAGAACAACCAAACTGGGATGTTCCATGTTGAGCCAGCCAATAGCTGCAGAGAGCTGCAGAAATGTTAACCTTGGAAAATTAACTGTGGCTGTTTCTTACCATTTATTGCTGACTGGTGAGACAACTTTGAAAATATGGCCAGTGTAAGGTGTTACAAAGCAGTAAGTCAAGGTGGGAATCACAGAGTAGAAAGAACTTGCTAGGTATCTCTTCCTTGCGCTGCTCCTACCCATCAAAAAAAAAAAAAAAAAAACAACAAAAAAACAAAAAAAAAAAACCACAAACAAATACCCCCAACAAACAAACAAAAAATAAGGCAGGCATAGCCCTACTAACAGGTCATCACACAAGCACTGGATCCCATGACTGGATGAGCACTATATTATAAATATCCTGATTTCTGTATGTTAATGTGTCTCAGGGATATTTACTTTGCAAAAGCTTACTGGTTAAGTGGAGTGGTGTACTGCTAAAAAAAAGGGGGGGAGAACAGCTTGAAAAAGAAAGCTGCTTCTCTGATAAGAATTCAAAGGTAAATAAAAAAACCCAGGAAGACATTTGAGAGACCAAGCAAGCCACAGAACTGTGGCAGGTGTAAAAAATAAAAAATAACCATGGCTGGGAGAAGCATCTCATGTAAGCAAAGCAACGCATGACAACAGACCAGCTTCTTTAATTACTATTGGTCTGTTGAAAAATACTTCCTGTCTAAATGCTTTGCTACACTTTTAAAACAAATTGTTCTTTGCTCTTCTCATTAGTTTTGTCATTATTTTCATAGACAAGGAAGACTGGGGGCAGAATTCGGATGGATGTGTGGGACATGCACTGCTGATTCACAGATTGCTGTCAGCAGCAGTGGAGGAATGTGAAACTCCATAGAGAACAGGTCAAGATATGAGGCTCATGGTCCAAGAGCACTCACACCACCCAGGAGAACAGGTACAGTGTGCCCTGGCAATGTACACTGAACTAAGCCAAGGTAAACAGAACAGTAGCAAAACCAGTTCCTAGTACATTATCATCCCAGAAATTAAAAAGTTCCAGGCAGAAGGTTTATCATCTTTTTGATGGAAAGTAAGGTGCTTCTTCCCTTTTGCCATACGCTCTTCAGGACACCACAAAGAATGTTTTTTGTTGTAGTCTGTTTTGCTTTTAAAAGTAAAATTCTTCTCACAAGTTTGGTTGCAGCTCATCAAACGGTTCAAGAGGGTTTTGGAAGGGCAATATAAGAGGAAGTGAATGGAGCAACAGTGATAGTTATATGTACCCTGTGTGGCTGCACAGGTAATTTCCTTAAAAGTAGGTGATTAAAAAAGAAAAAACACCAACAAAAGACACACCAGCATTGAGCCAGCTCAAAGCATCTTACAGGTTTAAGGAAGAATTTGATTTTGTACATATAAATTATAAATCTTTGCCACAGGAAAAAAGGAGATAGTGGGAAAAGACAGGTTAAGGGAAAAGGTCCATCTGGAACAGCTCTGACATCAGTGGAAGGGAATGGGGAGGGTAAATGTGAGAAAGGGTGCAAGTGGACTTCAGTTCCTGGCACCCATCACATCTCAGACTCATGGCAGAGTCACTTCTTAGTGTGACAACAGAAGTCAAAGCAGGACACACGACTGTGCATCTGTGTCCCCATTTCTGGCCAGTCATAGTTTTACATAAAAAAAAAGGCACTAAAAAAAAATTAAGTAAATAAGTTGTTTTACATACTGCATCTTGGGGATAGTGAGGGTTGCTTTCTGGTATGCTGTATTTAAAACTTAAAAAAGCCTAATGCATAAAAGAGCAAGAAGGACTTTGAACACACTTCCCATAGTAATCCACTCATCAAAAGCCCAATTTTTCTCCATTATAAAATTTCACGTTGCACAATATTCTTGGAAAGTGTGGGAGACAACCTCACTGTGTAAGTAGTGCTTGGAAGCCATGTTTGAGCAGGACTGATGCAAAGCAAGTGTTTTCACCTTGCTACATAGCTTACAGAATAAAAAACATCAATTAAGTGTCTTTTGACCTAAAAACATAAAGACTATCCTTGGAAATTGATGTGATTCTGCACCAACAAAAGTGGTAAACCAACCCTCAAATCTCTTCAGGAAAACACACAGTGTGATTTAGAAAGGAAGGAGAAAACAATACCAAGGTAGCTCAGAGGGGAAGGGGAGAAGACCCACGGACACACATCAAAAGCTCTAATTTCAGTCACATGGAATCACCAAGAATACCGTTCACAGGGACACGTAGTTACCACATTTAAAGTATCTCCTTGGGTTCACAGCTTGTATCTGTTGAAGATTCCAGGAGTGGGATTGTTTTGGTCCAGTTTTTTTAGTGTTTTGTTTTTCCTCCCCCTTCACCTAGAACTTCCAAATCAGAATTAAAGCTCTGACTTTTGAGACCATTCAACCAACATATAACAAGATATACTATTTCCCTTCTTACTTTTAGGGACTAAAGGCTTTGAGCATCTAGCCTAATCTGAAGTTCATAACTTAATAAAGATACTTATGAGCTGGCTGAACCTTTTCAAGATCTGAAGGAATAGAGGCAAGAGTATTTCACTGCAGCATGTGGCTCATTCAGATTTGACCACATTCCCACTTTTTCATTACTTATGTCTTAAAGTAATAGGAAAGATGCTCCTGATTAGGTATTAAATTGATCTTACAGTGTTTTCATGTATGAGAAAAACTTAATTCCTGTCCAATAGGCTTTACACTGATCTAATACTGTTTTAGTGACCATAACTGCAACATACAACAACTTAATTTAAAATAAACTAAGTCTTTTAGCAAGTCTGAGTGTAAAAGATCTACTACTCCTATGACCTGAGGCATAACTTTGCTACTAAACTTCAGTTAGTCCTTATCAGTAACTTACTTCATGAAAAGTCAACTTTTTTACTAACATGCCTGAAGGCAGCCTATGAGCTTTCTAGTGTAGAAAACACAGCTATGAAAACTCAGTAATTACAACTTGGCCACATTGTATGACTGGGAAAGACTGCTAAAGAAAGTCCTGCTAAAGACTACTAAGCAAAAAGTGATTTACTGACCAAATATTATAGTAGGATTACTCAAATGAGGAAGCCAGACAAGATTTGGTCCAAGTTTTGTTTCAGTCTCTCTAGCTGTTTACAAGCTGGTAGTGATTCCTTGCAGCATGGCTGGCACAGGTAAAGCTTGGCTCTTCTCACCCAGAAACAGTTCCTCTGCTAAAGCGCAATGTTGTTTAAGTTCCTGCAGGCTTATGAATGTGATAAATACTGTGGCAAAAAAATCTAACAGTCTGTAAAGACGGCAACAAAGCAAAGCCTATGTGCCTCCCTACCTCGTAATCCAGGCGGTTGCTGAAGTGCGTAATGGGGCTATTTTTGCGCAAAGGCGAGCAGCAACAACCTGATGTATGCAGCTTTTTTTACCCCCTCCACAGGCTAGACAGCTCATGGTCTTGGATCCGGAATCTACACAAAAACCCCCATGTACCTACACCCGACTTGAAACCCACGGACGGGAGTTGCAGGTGCTGAGAACTTAAAAACAGCGAGGGAAAGCCGAATCAAAGCTCTCTGGAAACGGCACTCACTGACTGCCCTTTACCTCCAGTGAAGTTCACAGAACCCCACAGGGCTGCATTACAGGCAATACTTAACTCTAATTACTGTTGTGCAAAAAGAACTCAGGTGCGGGTTATGGCATAAGCCGCCCAGTCAGTCTGAAAAGTAATTAGGGCAGATGTTCATTAGGAACTTCCTAATGAATCTGTTAACTTCGTTACCTGACTCCAGTAAACTTTCTTACAGGTACACAAGGCAATTTACTAGAAAGCGCGCGGGGAGACGCAGCGAGCAGCAGCCGGGGAAGAGAACAGGGGGGTAAAAAATAAATAAATTCAGCAAAAAGACGGCGGACAAGTGCAATTTGACTCATTTTGGGAAGCTACGAGGGCTCCCGTCCTTCAGGGTGACGCCCAGCGCAGAAGCAGGGGAGGCCCGCCGGGGTCCCGGCGCCGGGCAGCCCGAGCGCCGCGCTCCCTCAGGGCCAGGTCCCCATCCCGCCTCCCCCAAGGCTGCTCCCCACGCCCGTGCGCTAACACAGGACGGAGCCCACAACGCTCCGCCGGGAGAAGCCGGACCGTGAGCGACGCAGAGGGGACCGCCAACCCCGAGCTGCCCTCGGGAGGCGCTGCCCCAGGCACACAGCCCGCTGTGCACGCAACCCACCCGCCCCGGGCTGCCCACCGAGCCTCCCACCTTCCGAAAGTAGCCGTCCCCGCTGGGCTCCGCCGCCTGGCGGGGCAGCAGAGCGTCCGTCATCTTCAGGCGGACCGACCAGCCGTCCGTCCGTCCGTCACTGCCACGAGACGAGCTCTCTCGGCGAAACCACGACCCTGCGGAAATGCCACCGCTGCCCCACGGCACCGCCCGGCCCCACCTCCGGTGGTGGCGGGGAGGAGCTGCCCCGCCCCACGGCGCTGCTCCTCCGCCGCCCAGTGGTCCTGGCGAGGTCCTCGCAGCGACCCCCGGGCCTCTTCCCTAGAGAGGTTCCCGCTGGGGTGGCTGAGGTGCCCCTCGTGCGGAGACGGGCGGTGGCTGTGGCTGACTGAGAGCGGAGCCAGGTGGCCGCTGCGCGGTGGCGGCTCAGCTCGCTCCCCCTCAGCCGCTGGAGCGTGCGGAGTCTGGCTGGCTGCCTCGAAGGCACCGCTCGCCTCCTGGCGCTTCCCCGCGGCCTCCCGCGCCGCCGAGCCTGGCCATAGCCCCTGCGGGTGGCCACCCGGAGCGGCCGCTCCCGGCAGCGTGGGGCCGCCGGGGACCGCCTCGGGAGGCGAGGTTCCCCGCGGGTGGCTGCCCCTCAGAGCGGCTCAATCCTCCGAGATGGGCGCTCCCAGCCCCGCGGGTGCTGCCCACAGCGAGGAGGATCACTGTGGTGAGCCCGGGCCCACACGGCCACTTGGCACTGGCCGCTTTGGGGCGGGTATCGACCCACGGTTCGCAGCGCTGCTCTGTCCCTGGCCCCTCTGCGGGCCCGGCTGCCCGCACCCTGATTTGTGTGAAGGCAGGGAGAGGGGCCGGAGCCCGGGCCCCTAAAAACCTAAAAAAAGCAGCGGTATCTCAGTGAAAGACGGGGCTGGCTCTGCTCAGGAAACTGCTGTGGGACCAGCCTCGACACTGCGGAGGTCTGCAGTGGTTCGTGCTGCAGAGACCACCTGTCTGAAACACGCCCTCGTGTAACTGGTTTCACAAATGTTACTGGACACAAATATTGGAATTTGCCAATATTGGCTCCTATTCCTATTCCAAATGTTGGAATTTGCCCATACTGGTTCCTAGTCATAGCCGTGCCTTACCTACACAGCTTCCTCCACATTTAGCATTGAAAGATGCAATACTTCTGTCAGTATTGCCAAACTTACCTTCCTCCCCACCTCCCAGCCTTATTTTTGCCTTTTTTTAGCTTTCTTTGAATTATGGTGTAGTTGTGTAATACAAAAAAAATTGAAGAGAGAACATTTTTTTTTTAATCAAAGGAAAAAATCTCCTTAGAATTATATTCTTAATGGAAACAGTTCTTTGAAAATACTTTGGTCTCCAAAGGGTTCTGCAAGGCAGGCTGGTTAAACTGTGTGTCTGCTGCATGTGTTTAAGGAAAAATACTAGAGTCAGCAACTCAGAAGTTGGGATCCAAATATTTGCTGTCTTGAAAGCAGCTGAATTTTGTTTGTTGTGATTTTGCTCGCTCTCACCTCACTGTTTTTTTCCCCAATAATTCTAAAGATACTGGATGAATGTATCAAAATATGTCTTAAATATGAATAGGTGAAAGTAGCAAACTTGCTTCAATTTCTGATCTGTGTGTAAAAATGTTTTAAATTTTATGCTATTAGAGAAGGTACTTATCTGATAAAAAGGGTATTAAAATTCGCATCTTGCAAATCGGTGTAAAACTCCAATGCAATACACAGAAGCTAGTTTAAGGTGAGTAATTTGCCAGCACAGGCTGTGCTGATACAATCTGCCAATTAAAACAACATTAATGTAACCTTTGTTGCTGTCACTGGCTTGATTGAAAACTGAACTCATTGAAAGGCTACAGCTATTACTGCAAATAAAGTCCTAAGACCTGTAGTCAGGCCAAAGACTCCATTAACAACGATGATTATCATGGTTATGTGTCAAACACAAATTTGCAGAGATTTCTGCATGATACAACACCAAAGACACTTTCTAACCTGCTGGTGAGAGCATGCAGCCTTTCCTCGGTGCTGGTGGATTCTTTGAATACAGCAAAGTCAGCACATCTAGTAAGTTTCTACAGTAAAAGCAGGAGTCCAAGATAGCAGGCTCCCTCCCTGGTGTTAGTGTCTGGGGTATATCAGCCAGCACTCTCACAACTGCCAGATCAGACTGTGCCTTCCCCTCACTCCAATAAAGGTTTTCATCATGACTGCATTAGGAATGAGAGTGTTTCTTCACTAAGTCACTGTAGGTTTGTGTGCACATAGTGAACATGTTTGGGTTTTTTTTGCAAAAGGCACATATTGATTGTATGGTCTCAGAAGTGCTCAGCTGTGTAATGACTGAGTAGGAGTGTTCTCTGACCCTGGAATGTAAATTGCAGCTTAGGACATTCCAAAACCTGATTTATGTTCAAAACCATGTCCCTGCTCTTCTCTCCATCTTGTCTCCAGTAGCTTTTTGGTTGCTATTGGAATTCCTAAATAGAGTTGGGTTCATACCACAAACTTCCTCATGATTACTGCCTGAGTCAGAATGCTTGGTTGCTGCATTGTAAAGATTGAGAAATATAGGCTAGAAATACAGATTAATGCATTCGGAAAATGGGTTGTATAGATACAGATGTTTGCTTGACATTTATTTTTAATATTTGAAGAGAGTAATTTCTGTGATCTGGTGCACTGGACATGCACAATCTCTAAGAAATCATGAAATGCTTAAGAATTTGCATCTAAAGAACATCAGTACGTGCTGAGGCCTGAGCAGCAGGCCTAAGCCAGGGCTGGTTTACAATCCTGGGCACTGTGTGACCAACACCATCAGTATTACTCACCTAAAAATAGATGACCAAGACACTTATGCCACCTGTTTAACACCAAACGGGCTGCTTTAGAAACTTTCCCACAATCTTGTGTAGTTATCTGCGAGAAATGTATAATTTTAAGAAACTTTCCCCACTGACATTAATAGAGGTTTGTTTGTATGATATTTTAGGGAAAACCCACCCAGCCGAGGCCTGGGCTCTGGCCATCAGACCCAGGTGTTTCTGTGCTAAAAATATAAACAGATCTCTTTGACTGGCAGATTTGGGCCGATAAAAACTGGACTCCCTTTCAGGGCGAATTCGGAAGCCCCACCTATGGGTGGATGCACCATGTAGGATTTTCCCAATCGATAGGAAGAGTTCTCCAGGTCCTCTCCGCGAAATGGGGCTCACCAGCAATTGCAATTGTGGGTTCTGGATGATGATATTTATTTTATTGGTGACATATCTTTCTCAATTTCTGTTCTCTTTCTTGTATAGAAATGATTAAGTGCATTACTTGCTTATTTTCACTTGTTGTTAAAGCTGAGTTGTAAGCTTATTGTCTCATTAAATGTATAGCTTTATTGTGTTGCCTTACTATTCATAGTAAAATGAGACCATTCTCTCCATTTGTGTCTGTGTCCTTTAAGCCCTGTCAATTGGCAAAACGGTTCTGCATGAATCTGAAAGAATTGATTCTTATCTCTGCATCGTCTCTTTTCGTTCTTTTCAGAAGAACTCACGTCTCCTCGCTCTTTGCAGAACTAGGTGCTAACTGGCTTTGTGCATTTTCACAGATAAAGCAGCCAGGTGATGTACACAATTACCATGCTGGAAACAGGCACGTAATGGCAGACCTTGAGTTGTGCCATGTTTTGTCCCACGATAGTAAAGGTAAGAGGGATGAGAATTGGGACCAGAATCTGAACACCCTTACCGCAGACACATATATATATGTATGTATTTATCATATGTTTGTATCACTCCACTCGTCCTGTTAACCCTCCCTTCTTCCCCTGCTCCATCATATGAAAAAATATGTGAATATAAGAAACCCCATCAACAGTCTTCTCTTTGGCCACTAGGAAATAGTCCCAGTTTCGGAGATTAATCTCCTGATGAGGTACCGGTTGTGTATCATTCCATATCCAAGAGAGGAATCTGGCTGCTCTCTGGAGAGACAATGTTTCTGATCTCCGATCTTACAGACTTTTGGCTACATGGTGGTAGCAGGTCACAAGAAATCTTTTGTCCCAGAGAGACCCCCAGGCTTACCAGTAAAAGCATGTTAGAATTATACTGTATGAAGGGAGAAGTACACATCAACTCCTGCTGCTTCTCAAGGTAGGTTTTTGAATTCTGAACTGACACATGGCTACACATTTCTGTTCCTATTGCTGGCTTTGAATATTAAACTTAGATTCTGATCAGAAAGACAGATTGTCAGAAATCTTGACAGCCTGTAGCTTTATGTCAATAAATTTCACTGCAGTGATTTAGTTGAGGTAGTATCATCCTTTATTTCTGAAGATCGGTGTTCTTAATGAGCAAATATCTGCCTACTGTAAGCAAGTACTAGGTGAGGAGTGAGGAAACATGACCATGGGTCGATTTTTTTTTTTCCACTCTTGAAATAGTATTTGTGGGGAGGGAAAAGAAAAGATTGTAAATTGCAAAAATAGGGCATGAGGCACAGTAGCAGCAGTGATATGAATCTGCTTTGAGACTATTACAAATTTACTAGACGGAGTGGAAGATTTCCTTACCAAGAAATTTACTGAGGAACAACAAAAAATCTGAAAATGGTATAAAAACTCAGTGTCAGGACTCTGGATAAGCACGATATGATTTGCTGTATGTGCAGTGCTCCAGTGCTGCTTCTTCACCTTAGAGGTATTAACTGCACGTATTAACTGCAGCATTGTGTTCACCGAAACCCCACTTACAATTAAATAACTAATATGCTTTGCCTGTTCTATTGTGAATTCACATTGGAAACAAGACATCGCAGTTTATGTGGAAACTAAGACCAAACATGGGCAAAATCATCACCACTTTTCCCAGCTAATGCCTTGCCTTCAACCGAGATCGACAGATAAAATCTGGGTATTTCAGAACAATATGTTTTATCTTTATTTTCCAGTCTTTTAAAAAAAGAAAATTAGCACTTTGGAGAAGCTAAGGCAATGCCTTAGGGGCTGACCTTCAGGTGACTGTTTTGTCAACTGATACAGCAGCCCTGAGTTAGCAGGATGAATATTCAGGAGAACATTCCCACTGAATGCAAGCTAAGGCAGAGATGAGTTTGTCTTATTGTTTGTAAAAATATGGGATTTTTATACTTCCTGTGTTTATGATTTTTTTCCTTTATTGTGATTTTTAAAACCCTTTAAATGAATCGAGTTTTTGCTTTTTCTATTATATATCGATTATACAAATTTTAGTCTGAAGTTCCCGTGACTTGCATGACTTAAAACTAAATAACAAATATATTTGAAGAGGTAGTTTTAAATAATACAACAAAAGACATAACAAGACACTTCTATGCCTGATCTTCTCCATGAACCAATACAGAACCAGATGTGGAAAACTATATATTGGAAAGCAAAAGCCTGAGGTCCACCTATGGCTTCAGGGCTCAATTTCAGTCTTACATCCACTGGCACATGTGAACTTTCATTCAAAAATGCAGATTTTTTTTTTTTTTTTTTTTACCAGACAAATTTCTGAAAAAAAAACATTATTTGGAACGTAAACTATTCAGTTCTGCTAATATTTTAGTTTCATTGCAATTAAAAAAAAAAACATTGGAATAATTGTCTTTTATAAGAGCTACAAATAGCAATTGTCACCTGGTTTAATAATTGTAAACGAGAGAGTTTACCATGGAAAAGGAAGTACCACACAGATGCAAAAGTGATTGTAATCGGAGAAAAGCCTTGACGGAAAAAAAAGCTTCAGTATTTGATTACCTCAACTCTTTGAACTGAGCAGACAAAACACTCAAAAGATTTTCTGTTGGCATTGTGCAAAAAAGGTTTCGGTAAACCGGCGCGTTAAGTCAAAGTCACACAGTATCGACTATTCAGGAACAATTCTTTCCTCAACAAAGAGAAACGGCAAGTACGCTAACACCTCGTTTGCCACTGTATGTTCTAGCTAAGTGCTTAGTAGTGATGAGAAAAGAATGCAGATCGTGTCTGCGCCTTCTACTGTATTGCTTCTAAGTGAATTAGAGACCTGAACGAAACGGACAACTCCCCATTTGCATGGAACCGCGGAAATATCTCCCATGGAAACCTGCAGTCACGGGAAACTCCGGCAGTTTCCCTGCGACAGAAACCGGTTCCATGGAAACGAATGGGGAGGAATACTGGGGTGGAGAACACACAGAGAAACCTGTTAAGGGAAGGAATCGCTGAAGATTCTGTTTTGATTTATTTTCAAGGATTTCAAAGAAACTGGTGTGGATTGATACAACATTCAGCCCAAATCGAAGCGTCTGGTGTGTTTGTTTTGGTGTTTTTTTTTTTTTTTTTTTTTTTTTTTGTGGGGGGAAGGGGGTAACAGTGGAAATCAAATCCAAATTTTGAACACTTGAGTCCTGCTGGTGAATACTGGTCTTTGTACAAAATACATTCAGTAAACGTTTCTCTCTCCATACAGGACTTCCCAAGGAGGTTCAGAGATTCCTGAACACCTTCAGGGATGAAGCTCTTTGAGGGAAGGTTTGAACGCCCAGACTTCTGCCCCGATTTCTGTGCAAATTCTTTTTGAACACGACAACGTGGTTATCCAATGTATTTGCTTAAGTGTACAATAAAATCCGCAACTCCGTTGATTTTGATTCAAGGCGGAGTCCGCTTTACACTTTGGTTTAGATGAAATCTGTTTGACAGTCATTGCTGTCCTTTTCCTAGCCCTGAGTCTGAGGGGGGCTGATCTGGTGCACTCGATGATTCCAGGGTTACCGCCTGGCTCCCGACGACCGCGAGTTTGACTTTATGTGGCGTGGGTAATTTTTAAAGACACCAGTCAGCGTTTCGGGCCGATGATGAGGACCCGCACACGGCAGCTCCGCAGAGCTCCTGGAGGGCTGGGTCTGAGGCTTTTCCAGCCAAACCCGGACAGGCTGCGGGCCCCGCCAAGTGGCAACCCCAGTGCCGCCGTGAGGCCGAGAGGCGCTGAGGGCTTCTGGGGCGCCCGGCGATGCCGCCGCTGCCGTCCCGCCGGCGGGTCCCGGCGGTGCCGGGAGTCACTCCCGTCCCGGCGGTGCCGGGTGCCGCTCCCCCTCACAGCCGTCCCCGTGCCGGGCGCTGCGGGCTCCGCCTCCCTCTTGTGACGCCGCCGGTCCCGCGCGGCCACCGTCGCGTAAGATGGCGGCGGCGGAGAGCAGCGACAGCGAGGAGGAGGACTTGGTGAGCTATGGAAGCGCGCTGCAGCCCCTGCAGGAGGGTAAGGGACCCCGGGCGGTTCGTCTGCTCCCCTCCCTCCCGCTGTCAGTGCGAGCGCTGGGGAGCGGCCCCGCGTGAGGCGCTGCGGCCGGGGTGTCCCGCCGGGCCGCGCGGTGCGGTCGGGTCGCGGTGTGAGGCGTGTGGGCCCAGCAGAGCTGCCGCCCTGCCTCTGCTGCCTGGGGCCTCTCTGGGCAGCCGGGCTGTCCTGCGGGGGGGTCTGGCCCAGCGGAGCGGGGGATGAAAGGCCTCGGCACCACTGGGCCTTGCGGCTGTGGCTGCGATTCCCCGCGGCTTGTGCCGGCTGCTCCGGGTGGAGCTGGTGCTGGTCTTTGCTTCTGTCCTCCCCACCCCCCAAAAAAACCCAGTGCAGTTCAAGGGTACACAGTGATGCTAATCTGACCGTCTGATGCTTATGTGGTTGAGATGGACAGGGCCAGGACTAACTTACCGTTGTGACTCCTGAGTCCGTGCCATTTTATTCAATAAATATTGTTAAAAAGAGGTAAATGTGTTAGTCTATGGCTTTTGTGCTTAGTTTCAGTTTATACACTTTTGATGTGTAATTTCTCAAGCAATTACTGAAGTGAAGAAATCCTGCCAGAGGTCTGGCATACTTTAAAAGTTTACTTTCACAAGCAAAAATCCTGTCATGTTCTCAGAAGTCAGTAGAATTAAGGATTTTGATGTGAACACTTCATGCTTTTCCTTTATCAGTGGTATATATGAATAGTTACAATGGAGTGGAAGTAAATAAAACATGGTGATTTCCACGTCAGGGTGGCTAGTGTTTGATCCTGTTCTTACTTGCCAGGAAGAACTGGCTTGCAGAGGAAGTGGGAAATAATTCCTTCATGTAAAGTAGTGTCTTACTTTCTGATTTATTTGATTGCAGGTGAACGAATTAAAAAGCCAGTTCCTCTCCAAGAGCAGACTGTTAAAGATGCCAAGGGACGGTACCAGCGTTTCCATGGTGCATTCACTGGCGGCTTTTCTGCTGGCTACTTTAACACTGTGGGTACAAAGGAAGGTATGTGTTTGTTCCTGCCCTTCCTTATACAATAGTATTGCTGAAGTTATTTCTCCTTCAGTTTTTGGACTGTAATTTTACAATTTTTTTTGATGTGTCCTTAAGATGTAAAGTTGAAATGTTTGAATTATTTTTGAATACTATGTTGACTAAAGTACCTTACTTAAATATTTACCTGCTTTAAAGGATGGACACCATCAGCTTTTGTATCATCACGGCAGAAGAGAGCAGACAGAACGGTTCTTGGACCAGAAGACTTCATGGATGAAGAGGTAAATCTAGAAAGGAATTGAAAACTTGTGTAAATAGTTGCCATGACAGCTAAAATTGAAGTAACCTTGAAATTACTTCTTGTCTACAGTGTTATCCTACTAGGTTATACAGACTATTTCATGGGTTCATTTAAGAAGCTTCTGTGATGTCAGTATTAAAAAATAGAACCAGTCTTTTCACTTTATCAGAAAATGCAAATACTTTTGAAACCATTTAAGATACTTCCACTAAAGTTACTGCAAAAACAACTGCATAAGTGGTTGGAGAAAATTAGCAAATACAAAGGTCATATGCCATTTTCATACTTTATTATTACAGTAAAGAATTTGAAGAATGTTTAATCTAAATGTTCTCATTTTTGTGTGTATTTCTAGGATCTTAGTGAATTTGGGATAGCACCAAAAGATATTACAACTACAGATGATTTTGCATCTAAAGCTAAAGACAGAATAAAGGAGAAAGCTCGACAGATTGCAGGAGTAGTTGCTCCCATCCCAGGAACCACTGCATTTGATGATTTAATTGGACCATCTAAGTAAGTAAATCTACCTGAAAGTTTGCAAACATTATTTGACTTAGAACTGTAGTATTGCTTAGAAAAGTAATGTTTGACCACTGCAATTGTGAGACTGGAAGATCCTGCAGTGGATCTTCCTAAGTGGATTTCCTAAATGGCTTCCACCTGGATTTTTGTTTTGAATGTGCAGACTTGCACCAAGTAAACATTTCTAAACTGACAGGTAGTGTGTATGCAAATAGCAACACTTTCAGCTTTGATTTTAAAGCAGGATATAAAACTAGTTGAAATATGATATATGTACATGATTTATCAACAAATAATAAAGGTGTGGTTTGAAGTAATTTTGGGGTTTGTTTCCTTTTTTTTTCTTTTTAGAATAACAGTAGGGGTTGAACTGTTACGAAAAATGGGCTGGAAAGAAGGACAAGGAATTGGACCACGAGTCAAAAGAAAGCCACGCAGACAGAAACCTGGTAAGTTCAGGGAAGTTCCTAGTTTACTTCCTTGTTAGTAGAAAGTTAACTTTCATAGACTGATTGGAAAGTTGATGTTAAACCCTCTTTTTATTTTTATTAATGTAATATGGTGTTGTGCTGTCTCTTGCAGATCCTACAGTGAAGATTTATGGTTGTGCATTACCACCTGGACTCTCTGAGGGTTCTGAGGTACTGAACAGGGAAAGTGGTCTGTTGACTATGTAAGAATATGTGATAACAGATTAAAAAAACAAAGTAACTTCTTTAATGTCCTTGAACAGTAATTTAAAATGCATTTTCAAATATTTTTAAAAGTGTTTATAAACACTTTCTATACTTAATGTGAAGAAAGGTTTTAATATCTAAGTTTCTTCTTTTGCTACATAAGAAGGTTTAGTTCATACACAATTCAGGAAATGCAAACTTGCCTAGGCTCATGTGAACTGAATGTTGTAAAAGCTCAACATACAGAACTTGTAGTCATTCTTGCTCTCATAAACTTTTATTTTTTACAAGGATGAAGAGGATGAATACCAGCCAGAGAATGTGACCTTTGCACCAAAAGATGTAATGCCTGTAGACTTGACTCCCAAAGAGAATGTCCATGGACTTGGCTATAAGGGTTTGGACCCCTCACAAGCCTTGTTTGGTGCATCTGGAAGAGAACACCTGAATCTTTTCACAGATAGTTCTGAGGAAACAAGCAATTTAATTGGTGATCTGAGACACAGTAAAGGAAGAAAACTAGGTATTACAGGTCAGGTAAGGACATTTTTTAATGCATTTTGTGATTAGTGTAGTAAAATCCACATAAATTTTGGTTTTGCTTAAGTTAAAAAAGCTCATAGTAATTTTAGTATCATTTTAAGAAATGTTAAGTGTGGCTTGAGAATATGATTTTTTTTTAAACTTATTTTGAAGATGTGGAAAAATCCTTAGAACTCTCAAATGCCATCACTTACTGAAACTGTAAAAGACAACTCTAAAACTACCTGACTCTGAGTAGCTGGATGGAAAAATGTTCCGTGTTACTTTGATTAGATAAAGTTAATATTCAGTATGTTTTTAGTTTGTTTTTTGTCTATTGTACTTTCAGTAATGCTGTATCTGTCAGCTAGAGAGGTTTTGTGTTGCTCCGGGGTATTTGTAGTTCTTATCTAGAAACACTGTCAGTTTATATTTTCTGGGAATTCTACTTGTTTAATTTCCCTGTTAACTGACATATTGATTTCCTTTTGAGACCTAACCTGCTCTTAGTCAGATTGCACATGTTATTTTGGTGGAACTAGTCTGCTGTCCTTGTCTTGTACCCACCAAACTTGCTGTCCCTCCCTGCCAAGGAGTGGAATGTGATTGCTTTTGTTGCTTTTGTGCTCACTGAGGTGTGGGGTTTTTTCCACCTTAGTTTCTGTGGTGTGACTGTAATTTTTCCCAGTGTAATTATATTTGTAATGTAGGCTTTATATAGATGAATAGATATCCATGTAGATGTGTTCTGATATGTGACTTAAGTTTTTCTACTTCTGGGTTCTCATTTAAAATATGTGTTTTAGGCTTTTGGTGTAGGAGCTTTAGAGGAAGAAGATGATGACATTTATGCAACTGACACACTGTCAAAATATGATACAGTTCTAAAGGATGAGGAGCCTGGGGATGGCTTGTATGGCTGGACAGCACCAAAACAGTATAAATCCAAAAAAAGTAAGAACTGTGATTCTCTTTAAAGAGTGAGTGTAATATGGGGGAAAAAAAGGAAAGAATTGTAGTCTGTATTTGCCATATATTGTAATTTTCAGCCTTGATATCTGAAAATTGAGCTAGTCCTACAACACTTCTATATTGAAGTGTTCAATTACAGAAATAACTTCCAAAGTCTTTCACTAATTCCAGTGTGGATTAAACCCTCAAAGCATATTTTCAAAAGGAAAATAAGCTGCTTTGTGAGATACAGTTTCACTGAAGAAAACAAGTGATTGTGAATCACAGTTACAAAATATGGCCCAGCATTTAAAAAGATAACTTTTTTTAGATAAATTTCTGTATTTTCAGATAATTTTTGTAAATAGTTTCTTGGCACCACTTTATTTTTACTGCACTGTGTAAGTGCATGAAATACTGTTGTAATTTCTGGAGTACCTGTTCATGCTGGTGGTATACATCCATGGCACTGATGGTGTTAGCTGTGCACGGTGTGGATACTGCTGCTTCCCTGTAAGCCATCTTCAACCTTCAGCAGTCACTCTGGCAGCAGTTTTTAGTTGTATAATACTAATCCAGAATCAGAACCCTTAATTTTAAATGAAAGGTGGTGAAGACAAACTACAATTATGACTCACAGTAGACAGTGACATATGGAAAACATTCAGGAAAAAAATTGCCTAACATGCATGTTTTAAATACTATATTTGCAATCATTTTGTAGGGCCTGAAAGAGATTTTAAATATATTGGCAAAGTCCTGGCTGGTTTTTCCTTGGCATCAAAACCATCAGCTCCAGTCAAGGTAAGCAGATAGTGATATTTTGTGATTAGGAATAACATCATTCATCATGTGAATTGTGCAGACTCTACTGCTTCTCAGTGTTTTTCTGTTCTTGGAAATAAATGTTTTGGTCAGCAGCAAAAATTGCTGAAGGAACAAAATTAGAGCACTGGGGGCTGTTCAATGGAAACCTAAAATTGATCAGACTCCTGAAGGTATTTAAACTTTGCCTGGGTACTGGCTTTGAACAGATGCCTTCCACACTATTCACTGCTACTTTGCATAAAGTTGGAGGAATGGTTTAATTTAACTTGAAAAAAAAAATACATATTTTGGTTCTAGATCTTTCATGTGTAACATTCAGTTTTCTGTAAAAAGCAGGCCTCGTGCTTTGTCCACTTTGCTATTTTGGTGACAATTCAATTTCTTAGTCCTGTCTTCAGGTTTACATAATTCATGCCATATATATTTGCATAAATTAGAATGACAGACAATTCTATGACAGTGTCCTCTTTCTGAGGAAGAATAATTGTGTGATATTTAAAATCCCATCCTATAGGGAGCACAGAGATAACCCTTTAAGTAACAGCTTGAATGAAGAACGTGGAGAAAGATGTTAAAATATAGTAAGCATGCAAGTAGTCAGTAGTCCAACTGATTAAATCATTTGATTTCTGTTTAAAAATATAGCAAGTAATATTAAAAGGTGTTTTCTCAAAAGCAGTGCATCCTAAAACTTGTTCATTTTTCTGTCACTTAATGTGTACGTTTTTGTATTTTTTCATAGTTGTAAATATATTGTCAATATACTTGTTCCCAGAGTTTGTATTAGAATGCCATTTACTGGTCTATAGGAATTAGTAGCTTGTACTATCTGTTCTACTGCTGAGATGTAAATTGAGGAATTCTGAGGTTGAGCTGACTTTCTCTGAAACACACGTGTAAGTGTTGCATACAAAGTTCTCTCCCTCTCTCAGTGGGTTTTTGTTTTGTCGCCCCTTTCCCCCCCAGATTTATCCCCCACCTAGCCTGCCTCGAAACTACAGACCAGTCCATTACTTTCGACCTGTGCTGACAGCTGGGAATGAAAGCTGCCACTTACAGAAAGCACTGGAGGAGTCAACTGGGAAACTGGAGAGTGAGCCAACACACCAAAGCAGGCACACTCTGAATGCAGCTCAGAGGAGGGAACAGCTAGGAGAGGCTGAGCTGAAAGGTAGCAAGATACGTGACCATGTCTTTGCTTGTGTTTCAGGCATGTTTGTATGTTTAGTTATAGAACAGTAAGAATTTGGTCTGGCCTTGAGTGCTTATTTTCTAACATAAATACATCTAATCTAGTTCCTATAGCTAGTTACATTGTTCAGTTTCATCTCAGCAGGTGAATTGTTGATGTAACTGTCTGTATGTTCATTTACTTAAATATTTTAAAGACAAAAAGTGTGTGTTGGATTGTGTTTTGTTTGGGAGGGTTCCAGCCTTTTATGAATATAGTGGGCTGTGATAATTTTTTCTGTGAAATGTTTTACTGAAATACATTTAGATATACTAAGAAGATAATTTGTAACTGGCTCACATTTGTATCTACGATAGTAATATCAAGTTGTATGTAAATAGCATAAAAGATGTAAGAGTGGCCAAATTTTTATTTGCCATCTATGCCATTTTATTGTTACTTTCTGCTTAAGAGCATTTTATCTGAATTTATACACGTGGTAGGGATTTTCCTTCTACTAAAGTGGAAGAAATAGTTCTAGTGATTTTTCATTTCTCTTTGTCTTTTACTGCTTTTCTTCTGCTTTAGGTACAGCTCCTTCTGTTTTGGAATATCTGTCTGAGAAAGACAGAGAAAGACTCAAACAAGTGAAACAAGCATCTGAACAACAAATGAAAGCAAAACCAGTGTCTCAGCAGCCACCAAGTAGCAGATTGCAGTTGGCCTCCCCAGAAGATGCTGCTCACAAATGGCAGATGCTGCTGGGGGGGCAGTTAGCAAATGCTGGTTCTAGTGACTTCAAACCATTTGCAAAAAATCCAGAAAAACAAAAAAGATACGAAAATTTTGTGAAAAGTCTTAAACAAGGAGAAAGAGGTAAAATATTTCTTAATTTTTTCCTTCCCCCCACCCTTTTTTTTCCCCAATGCATCTTATATTGGCTTTGAGTTCTCTTCCTGAATTCCACAGCATTTCTCCTTTTACTTCTTTTCAGGACCAGTGTTAACAGAAATCTTTACTGATACTTAGTCCTGTTGATTTCAAGAGAGCTGCTCAGTTACTCAGTTGTCAGCAAGTCTTGATTTTAGGCATTACATTTCATACTTCTGTGATGTAGCAGAAGTTAAGTTCTACTTCATTTCCTGGATTTCCCTTATTTCATTTGCCAAGGTACACTTCAGCTTTGGTCAGTGGAACAAGCCTTTTAATTTAGTTTGTTTCTCTTTGAGGAGTAAGACTGACAGATCATATAAAGGCAGAAAGGTGATGAGGTAACAGTAGAATCAGAAGAAACCCCATACCCTCTGCACCAGGGGAAGATAAGAACCCTAAAAAGAATGAAATATTCCACACTTGTCAAAGCTTCCATTGTGTGTCCTTCAGAGCTCGTACTCAAAAGCAAAGAACATCCAACCTCCTTCATCATCTCTTTCCATGCTGTTTCAGTCTCCTTGCATTTTGTTTAGGTTTTTGCTATTAAATGGTACTAAATGATACTAATTAAATGTAGTGTGTCTTAGACTAAACCAGGTACTTGCGATGACTTGTGGTGAGTTCTCCAGTACTGTGATTTTTCTGTAAGGCATGAAAAGCTGAAATTGATCAGCCCATGACTTTAAATTGCCTTGAAATGAACTTAAAAAAGGGTTGGGTTTTTTCCAAATTTTGAAGTACACAGGGGCTATTGGGGAAGGAGAAAATGTACTCCAGGGAATTTGAGGAAAGCAAGCATATGGTGACAGGTAGAAAACCTGGATTTGTTGTTCTAGTTGTGATTTGGGATTTTTTTGGTTTTTTTGTCTTTTAAGTCCTTTTCATTATATAAAATAAATATTTTCTGGTCAGTATCCTCTTCTGGTTACCTCATTGGGACAGACTACTTGAGCTTTGAATCCATAGAAATCATAGCTTTGAATCAGGACAGGGATTTCCCCTGGGTGGAGTATTCCCAATTATGACTGTATTATAACTGTAAGTGCCACCCTAGTCATTATGATGAAAATGTAGAAATGTATAACTGGAATGGTTAAAGGTCTGTTTTACTGTAAGCATATTTGCTTGGCTGGTGTTGTGTTATTTCCTCTTCCTTTTGGGAGACAAACTGAACCTGTTGCTGTAAACCTGTGTGCAAACTCTGTATTTATCAGTGGGCACTTCATAGAGCAGAAAGCAAGTTACCAAAGCATAGCCAGGCTTAAATTCTTTTGTTCTGTGTTTTAGTTATTTGATAAAGCTTTGGGTTATACTTTTTGTTTTAATCACCTGTTAAATCCATTAAGTATTCTGAACATTCTTTAAAGGGCAATGAGTAAGGAATCAGTTTTACAAGTAAAATTACTTAAAATACCAATTTTGTATTTGGCAAATGCTGTCATTCTTGCTGCCTTGAAAAAATACCTCAATTTACCAGGGATTAACACAGTTGAGATTAATACTGCCCTTAAGATAAATATTTAACACTTGCAAGAACACTTGTTTATTACCTTATTTTTTTGTTGGAAAAGTGTTGACCCAAAGTAAGCTGCCATCTCTGCTAAGCATTCCTCTCCTCACCTTACAGGGGAAAGACTGGAGCGCTTTTTTGACCAGAGCATGACAGAGTGGGAGCGAGGCAGGGAGCAGGAGGAGTTCTTCCGAGCAGCAATGTTCTACAGGTCCTCCAGTTCCTCGCTGTCATCCCGATTCACCCGGGCCAAGTATGAGGATGATGTTGACAAAGTTGAAGTTCCTCGAGACCAAGAGGTATTTGCTGCCTGCAGTCTTTGAATACATGGGAGCTGCAGTTGTTGCCTTAGCCCTGACTTTATTTTTCTTTTAAGCCCTTATGAAGATATGTCCCTATTTTGTTGTCCTTTTGTTTAGCAGCTTTTGAAAACACTTGGTGCATACAGAGCAGTGATTCCTTAAACAGCATTTAAATATTGATGGATTTATCCTGTTCTTAAATCTTACAACAGTTCAGTAAGGTTTATTGAGTGTAAATTGTACAATTTATTCTGTAAATTAATTCTGTAAATGAAGGAGTGTAAATTCTGCACATTGAAACTGTACATAAAATGCATCATGTCTCTCTTTAAAAAAAATTATTTATCATCTATAAATGTTTTGACTGTTTCAGAATGATATTGATGATAAGGAAACAGCTGTGAAGATGAAGATGTTTGGCAAACTCACAAGAGACAACTTTGAATGGCATCCTGATAAGTTGCTGTGTAAAAGATTTAATGTTCGTGATCCATATCCTGAGTAAGATAATTCATACTTATATTTTTAAAACTTTCTATAATTTCTGAGTTTTTCATTTGCTTGTGGAAAATCTGGGTTGATGATTTCTTGTGTCATAAGGTAATACAGAACTGCCCAAAGTTTTTATTCATGTCACAAAATAGGGTGACCTCTGATAGAATAGCATGCATTTGAGGGACTACTGTAGGAGTTCGAGTTTTTGTAGCTAATTTGAGAACTTTTCTGTGTTGAAAACAATAATCAGCAAACAATTTTATTTCCCTCTAGTTCTTCTGTAGTGGGTTTGCCAAAAGTGAAACGAGACAAGTATTCTGTTTTTAATTTCTTAACTGTGCCTGAGCCCACCACATCTGGAACTCAAGCAACAAATGAAAAGATCCAAGAGAGTAACAGTCTCAACAGTAAGTTTGTTGTTACTTTATTAATTTAGCTATACACAAGATAATAGTACAGAAAAGGCATCTTTTTCATTGATAACTTAGCCACCTGATTTTTTTTAATTAAAAAAACCCAAACAAAGGAATTGAAAATAAAAATTCAGTGACATAAAAACTGAAGTTAATGATAGAAAGCTAATTTCTTCTACCTAAAAGACATTTATAGGTCAAGTATTCATTAGAAAGCTTTAAAAAATGTCAAACTGAAGAAGCAGAGTAATTTAAAATTAAGTATGCCATGAAATACAGAGCAATTTGGCATGCAGGTGATTTGAATATTTTGAATGTTTTAGAACCAAAGAAATCTTCAAGGTGGGATGTGTCAGATAAAGAGAAGGAGAAGAAAGATTCTATCAGTGAATTCATTAGTCTTGCTAGATCAAAAGCTGATGCTCAGCAGCAGCCACCAGTGCCAGCAAAAGAAGAATGTGGAACTGGGACAACTGAAACTCCTCCCACTGTGGTGAGTTTACAACAGGGTTTGAACTTAAAGGGAGCAGCTGTAAACCTTGACAGCCCAGAAATAGGATGGGTTAATGCATGAGTTGTTTATATAGGTTAATACTGTTTATATATGTTAGTATAAATTGTCAATATATGAATACAGATCAGTTTGCACAAGAGCCAACTCAGGATGAGCAAAGGCATGAGATGGCACTTTGAAGAACTTGGAGGTTACAACTCTGGGATGCAAGATCTTTGCAGCTTATCTCTGATTATACTTGAAGTAGGGCTTAAGAGAAGAAGAAATGTAGTCCAGTAGTCTGGGACTAAATTCAGTAGCTTTACCACCACTCTGCTCACAGGCACAGAATGTGTTTATCTCTCCTTTCCTTAGAAGAGAGTGCATATTTTGGGGAGAAAGGTGATGTTTTCCTTTTGCTTAAATTTGGTATTATGTAACTGAAATTTCAATTAATGAATTAGAATTTATAATATCTGGGGATCTGTTTTCACAAACTGCACTACTCTGTATAGGACACTGGCTTAGTTCCTCAGCATTTCAGGGCTGTACTCTTTGGGTCTAAGATTGTTTATTTCACAGCTATTGTGCCATCCAAATGTTTTGTAAACACCTGTCAGCATGCCTGAAGTTATTCCTTATCAGAGAGAGATTGTTGGTTTCTTTAGTGCTTAAATCCAGTTTGTTGTGATGCTGTTTAGCAGGTAGCTGATGAGGATAAGAATCAGGAGGAAGAAAGCAGACGACCACCCATGGACTTATTTAAGGCCATCTTTGTGAGCTCCTCAGATGAAAAATCATCTTCCTCTGAAGAAGAGAGTGATGAAGAACAGCAACCAACTACTTCAGAAAGACAGTCAGAAACCACCAAGCAAGTTGATGCAGCAGACAGTTCTTCCTCTAATTTACAAGGTAGTACTTACTGGAGTTCATTTTTGTGCAACTTAAAATAAATACCTTGTGAAAGTTCTATTTTTGAATCACACAGTCTTGGACTGTTAGGACAGTCCTAATCAGTGCAGATCATGTGGATTGGTGGAGCTGGTTGTGTGGAAAATGCAAACAATACAGCACTGAATAAGGCCTTGCATGTTACAGTGTTACTGGCATTGCCATGTACCTTTTGTGTGGAGTTTACAAGCAAACTGCTGTATGGAATATGCCTGTTACACAGTGAGGGGGAGCAAAACATCTAGTGTAAGAACATACTTAAAATGAAAATACTTTGTCCACTTACTGTCACAGTTGGTTCTATTAACATTTAACTTGTAGTGTTTATTAACCTTATACATCTCATGGAGTTTTTTATTCATTCTGAGTAATGGAAAAATACTACTGTTACAAAAGGGAAGCAAATAAATGCACTAATAGCAATTTAATTAATAATTTATAGTTTAAAAGGTAAATTTTGATTTAAAACAAAAAAAAAACCACAGTGTGTTGAAATGTTTCAGAATGTCATCTACCCAGTTGACCAAAGCAGTCCATAGAGATAGAGGATGCTGATCAGTTTGCTTTCTTAAAGGTTTAGAAAGTCTCCTTGAACTTTCTTCAACACTTCTTGGAAAAAGTATTTTCTTATTTTCCTTTCAAATATAGTAGGTTTTGGTTTTTTTCATAGAGAGTGTGACTGCTACAACTGATTCTGGCATTCCTTCATTGCCTACTTCAAAGCAGGAGCTGGATGCAACAGAGGAATTTGGACCAAAGTTGCCACCAGCTTTTTCTTCTGGTAGGTTCTCTAAGCATCTAGAGTGTAAATTCTGCACATTGAAATTGTATATAAAATACATGATATCTCTCTTTAAAAAAAGCATTTGTGAATAGGCATCTATCCCTTAAATGTGTGTTATGTAAACAGGCATCACCAAATGTTTTGTTGCCATGCTATGAGCCACCATCAGGAACCTCTTTGCTTGTGTACCAGGTTTGTTTTAACTACAGAGGTAATGATAAAAAATGGATGTGAAAATAGAGGACAGCCTTGCAATTTCATTTTTTAACAGATTGCAAAGGCATGTAATTACAATAGGGATGTTGCAGATAGGAGTTTTAGACACAAAATTTCCTTTTTAAAGTTAGGGGTTGTGTTTGTTTACTATCATATTAGGTTAAATGTAATGCAGAATGTAATAACCAAATTACCCTATTTTTGTTGGCCTTTTTTTAAATCTTTATGCATTTGCTTTGTACTTTAGGCACTACTTGGCAACAACAAACAGAGGTGCCAGCAACCTTTCCTGGGCCTAGCAGGAAAGAAAAGCATAGGAAAATCAGAGAGAGGCACAAGACTAAGAAAGAACGCAAACGCAAAAAGGAAAAGGTAATAAATTTAAATACTGATTTTTGATTTATTGATTCTTTGATCTGCCTTTCAAAATATTTTATTATTTATGCTTGGTTGTAGAAGAAATATATACTGAGACTGGAATTTAAGCAACAGAATTTCGTTGATGTTTTGAAACCTGAAAATTATCCTGCTCTGATGCTGCTTTTTCCATATGCACATATGTGACTACAGGTGCAATATTGTGGGGTAGTTCCATGTTCTGTGTGGAAGATCTCAGACACATTCTGGGAATTGTATTCATGCCTTATATTCAAATAACTGTCATGAAACATCTGCTTTAGGGAGAGTTGAGTGCTTGGATTAATTTAATTTTGGCTTATAATTTTTTTAAGTTTGGTCTGAGTACTGGAAAAGAGTCATGGATGGGTGTTCTGTTTCAGTTAAGCTTTGAGTCCATACTGAAATTAACTTTCTTTTGCTGACATTCAGAAAAATCCAAGTCTTTCACAAGGAGATAAAGGATTATTTCTGTTCTTTTTACAGAAAAAGAAGCATAAGAAGCAGAAAAACAAAGGAAAACACAAGAATAAAAAATCAGAAAAAGAGAGCAGCTCTGACACTACAGATAGCAGTGACAGCCTTAGTGATATGGATACCACAGGCTTGTCACCTAAAGAACTTCTTAGAAGGTAAGCAGGAAAGTTACTTAAACACTTGCAAATTTTACAGTCAATAACTAAAACATCAATTGATGAGTTGTCATTCTAGTGAACCTGTTTGCAGCAAATGTGAATAGGGCAGTTTCTTTATGATGATAAAATATTGCTCACTTTGGTGAGGAAAGAGTACAAATATTAGACATTTTAATCTAGAGGGTAATTAATTTTAGGATAGAAGCCTCTTAAGGAAAAGGCCACTAAACACACAGGCCTAGCAGAGCTAATGGACATTATAATTCAAGATGACTGGTATTTTTGGAAGGTATTGAATGGGAATTAAAAACTGAACTAGTGCAGGTGGAAATTAATATTTTCATTTATCTATTTCTCTTGACTTGGGAACATTGGAAGAAGCATTCTCTGCCAAGATTCCATTCAGGTAGATCTGTTGTGTGGCACCAATGCTTCAGCTGGTCTGTGCTTCAGCAAGGGACAGTGAAGCAAGCAGAACAACACTTGGGCCATGTACATGTCTTCTAAATGCAGACCGTGCAGTTACAGTTTTATAAACTAGACTTGAAGATGGTGCTGACATAAATGTGAAAATCAGAAAAGCACATTTCACAGTATTTTGCAGACACTTGAAGTGAAGTAGAACAAGCCTGTCTCTAGTGCAGATCACAGTCAGCTTCAGAAATGTCCCACGTGGGGCAGTCACTGCACTGGCTTCTGTTCAGTGTCTCTGGCTAGCTGAAGGAGAGTTCTCAAGGTATTTGTTGGATACCACATCCATCTGCTCTCGTGGCAGAGTGACTGGGGCCAAGGTGTGGATTGGAATGGACAGGTACCAACTGGCATTTGAAAGGACTGCCTGCATTCCTAACTGTGTCAGTTATGTATTGGTGTTTTCATATCAAAAAACAAACTACTACTTGGGTTTCTGAATAGCTGAAATATGTTTTTATGCATTTTGCACAAACCAGATTTCTTTGTACATGCAGTTGTTTTGGAATCTTCACATTTGCATGTCTCTTACCACTGAGAAAATGTTTTTGTCTGATACAATTCAGATCTCTCTCTGCAAATAAGGTTTAAGAAACTACTCAGGTAGTGAAATGTTCCTAATATGGTGTGTGTCTGCTGAGTGACCTTTTTCCTTTTTTTCCTCCCTTTCAGATTAAAACAGCTTCAGTATTGAAGAGCTCTCCTGTGTTCTTCAGTATTGTGTGACTTGATCTCAAATTTTTGATCTCCTCTGTGATGGTAGATCAGTGGTGTATAATGTGAAGCACTATAGATACAGTATTCATATTGAATTTCTTTGAAAGTAAATGTGCATATGTTTATGATGTTTCATGAATTCAAAATGTATGGAATATAGAACATTGAAAAGACCCCTTTCTGTGCATAATAATCTGAAATACTGCTGGCTCTGTTTTATTTAATAAAACGAAGCATTTTAATAAACTTTGTTATTACAAACAAGTTTTGTATAGTGATAATTTGTTATGCCTAGGACCTCTAAAATGCTGGAGAGTAAGTTTCAGTCTGAGTTAAGTTAGGAAGTTAAAACTAAAGCAATGTAAAATTTTATTGGGTGCAATTATTTTTGTTGAATGTAATGTAAAATTTCACATCACAGTTTTTGAGTATCCAGCTGTTATTTTTGCCTCTCCAAATTGTCTAACATTTACTACAGCAGCCCTAAAGCAATAACCTTTGACAGAATCACAGAATATGCTGAGTTGGAAGAGACCTGTCAGAGTCATCAAGCCCAAGTCCTGGCCCTGCACAGTTCATTTCACATAAATTATCACAGCTAATGAGCTAAAAGATGATGTATGATTATAAACTGCCTCATTTTATGTAGTTACAGAGAAAACTGTTCATGCTACTTCTTGTCTGCAGTTGTCATGTTGTAGAATAAATGAAATACGAGCCATGAAATAATAGTGAGGTGGTGGGGAGCAGCTCTGGGGCAGCTTGGAGCCCTGGCAGGAGCTGGGGAAGGGCAGCAGCCTGGGGGCTGGGCCCAGTGAGGAGGCAGGGGACTGCTGGCACTTGAGAGACTTCATGAGATTTAAAGTTGGGGTTTTTTTGATGTTGGGTTTTTTGGTTTTTTTTGGTGTTTTTTGGTTTTTGGGTTTTTTTTTTTTTTTGAGACAAGAGTTTGAAAACAAATATCCAGAAAAATAAAAGCACAGTCCCCATCCATCAGCATTTTTTCTTCTCAACCAGATTGAGTAAATCTGCTCCAAGGTAGTGAACTTTGGTGTCAGGTGGAACTCGGGATGCATTCTCCTGTGGCTGCTGCTTTCATGCTCCCCCTCGTGGGCTAAACTCGGGTTGTGTGAACCCCTGAGTGCTGTGCAGGCAAATCTGTGCTAAGCAGATTGCAGGCATTGACATCTGCATGCATTAAACAGCCAGGGCTTAATCTAAGAATGGGCAATGAGTAGTAGTGCATCAATGTCGTCTTAATTGAGATGAAATAATTCAATGAAGTATCTGAAATGTTGATTTCCTGCTGTGCAGTGCTAGGTTTCTACCATAACCAGAAGGTTTTCAGGCATACTGAAAAGGCCCAGGAAGTCCAAAAGCACAAAAAGTCCAGACAAGGTTCAGCTTAGCAGCACTATGTTAGCCAAGAGCTGTGGATGGCTAGCTCAGAGAAACCAGGAAATGTAGAAGGAAAAGTCACATCTTTTAATGATGAGTAAATAAATACGTGGCAACTGTAAGAAGATATTGTAGATTGGAGATTTAAAAATAAGTGTCTTAGTGTGTTAGTGTACACACATGTACAGTTTAATAACTTTCCTGCTTTGTCTGAACTCAGAACTGGAACTTTTATTTTTCTGTCTTCAGCAAAATGCTATTCAGCTCTCTTATGTGTAAGAAAACTAAAATCAACACAGAACTCTAACCCAGAAAATAAGAAGATAATCCATTATTTTTTAAAAAGTATAATAGATCCTTGAATGTTCTTTTTGCTGAAAAGGCTATAATGTGCCACTTGTCTGAAGTGTCTAACTTCTGTTTAAGAAATTTTACCTAATTTTTAGTTAAGGAAGTTTTCTTTAACACTTGTTGAGCAATACTTATTTTTCAGAATCTATCTAAAAATATTTCCCTGACTATTGGGAACTTTCTGACAGCAATGTATAGGCAAGATTATGTGATACTAAGACAAGCCTAATTTCTTCCCCTGCAGGAAGAGCTGAAGCAATTAGAATTCAGGAGAGTATGGTGGATTTGGTTCGTGGGGGACTAGGCCAGCCCAGACAATTTTCACTCTGGCATTCTCTTTTTTCCCCTTTGAAAGAGTAGATACCAAATGACTGGCTGTACTGAGAAAGCATTTGAAGTTCTTCTTGACAACAAACAGTATCTCTGTGAAGTGGCAGTGCACACATCTTTTGGAAAACAAAGATTAATTGTGCATGCAGCAGACAAAGACTGGGTAAGTCTGGAAGGGCAGTTCTGACTGCAAGACTTTTTTGACTCGATAGAATAAGAACACACAGTAGCTTTGATCTTTTTTTTTCCTTTGATCTTAGAGACATTCCTAATCATTCTGTGTCAGTACATTGACACACACTGAGAAAATAAGTGAAAAAATGAAAAATTAATTTACTTTCAAGTTTTGCCTGTTATCAAGGGCTGCCAAGTTAGCAGGATAGCTCCTTCCAGTGAAAGCCCTTGTGAGGGAGCAGCTCTAGATCTGACACTTGGTGTCAAAAAGGGCAGTTACAGTCAGACATACAAGATTTTATTCCCATATTGAAGACAAATAAAAGAGCACATCATGAAGGGAGTTTATGTTGCCTACTTTCTGAGTGATTCTGAAATTTCTTTGTACATACACAAACAAAAATGTGATTGTAGAAATTAGGTTAATCATGGAAACAGAAGATGGTTTATCTAGGTGAAGGTATGCTGAGTGATCCTGTGATACTCTGGTGTGTATCATAGAGTATATTTCCTGATACATACATACTCTGTATCTGGAAATGTGAGTTACTCTGCATGTCAGCAGTCCTCATGTTTTTTTTGTGGCGAATGCTTCCAGTCAGGTGGGCACCATAATCCATCTGTAAATCTTGATCTGTATTTTTATTTGTTTTACTAAAAAACTTCATAGAAACAGAATTGTTTGGGTTGGAAGGAGCCTTAAAGATCATCCAGCTCCAACCCCTGCCATGGGCAGGGACACCTTCCACTGTCCCAGGCTGCTCCAAGCCCAGTCCAGCCTGACCCTGGACACTTCCAGGGATGGAGCAGCCTCACAGCAGAGAACCTCCTCCTAATACCAATCTAAACCTCTTGTAGTTTGAAGCCATTTCCCCTTTTCCTGTCACGTCAGGCCCTTGTCAGTAGTCTCTCTCCATCTTTCTTGCAAGCTCCCTCCAGGAACTGGAAAGGCCCAACGAGGTCACCCCAAAGCTTCTCTGGGCTGAACAATCTCAATTATCTCAGTCCTTCCACAAAACAGAGCTGCCCCAGCCCTCTCATCATCTTGGTGGCCTCCTCTGGACCCCATCCACCACCTTCCTGCCTTTCCTGTGCTGAGGAGCCCAGAGCTGGAGGAGTGCTCCAGCTGGGATCTCACCAGAGCTGAGTAGAGGGGCAGGATCACCTTCCTTGACCTGCTGGCCACGCTTCTTTTGATGCTTTACTTCAAAGCTTTATGGGTCAGGACTGATTATGTTTGGAGAGTCCCACAGGTACAACAGGAAGACAGCCCTTTTCCTGAAATCACTTAGATTAATAATTTGTGTGTACCAGGGTAGGTAGATAGAAAGTGATGGAGAAGTACCACGGCCTCAGGTTTCCCCATGGCAGGCTTAATCTGGATATTTGAAAAAAATTCTTCATACAGACTTGTTTGCAATGGGCTACCCAGGGCAGTGGTGGTGTCATCGTCCCCAGAGGGCTCCAAAGGGAGGGACTGTAAATGTGGCACTGAGGGATGAGGTTTAGTGGGGGACCTGGCAGCAGTGGGTTATTGGTTGAACTTCATCACCTTACAGGTCTTTTCCAACCAAAATGATTCTATGATAAATGAGCCAGTAATTCAGTGTGGGTCATCATCTCAGCACTTCAGCAGTCTGTGCATTGCTGCTGAATCAAAACAAAATGACATTTAAGTGGTGACGCCTTAAGTTTTAGCTTTTGTCTTTTCTCAGATCCTACACTGCATTAGAGTATAACTCTGCATATAAAGTGTTAGTAAGCTCTCATTTCACATTTTGGTCAGAATAAACAATCCTTCCAAGCCTGAGAACCAAGGTCAACAAAGCCTTAGGCCTGAAAAGTATAAATGTAAGTGAAGTAGGGGGAAAGCAAACTGGGGGAATGTGACTTCATGACTTCATTACCTGAAGCTATAATTGGGCAATTAACCTCTGATATGTAAATAGACCAAACTTAAATCTGTCTGAGAAACTCATGACCATGGTCCATGTTGGGTGCAGTCTGCAAGGCTTTTGCAGTGCCCAAGGTGTGTCTATTGAAGGTGGAAGGAATGAGGGACTTGTCTTTACAAACCAACCATGGGTCTGCTGGTAAACAGAGCGAGATACTGAGAGATACACAGTGGGAAGGATTCCACTGATTGAAAACTGAATGAGAGATGGAATGAGAGAGATTTGTCTTTACAAACAAACAATGGGAAGAACCATCAATTCCATAAGGAATTCCACTAATTGACACAAGGAAAAGACAAATATGTACCTTTGTCAAGTACCTCAGCCAATGGGGAAAGAAGAAAATGTGGCTAGAAAATTCGGATAAGAAGGAGGCTGCGTCCTAAGATCTGAGAGATCCCAGGGGAAATACCCCATAGCCTCTCCCTTTATTTGAACAAAGTCACAGGACTCCTCTGTCTCCTTTTTGGACACAAACCTCTGGTATTTGTGGATTAATTTTCCTGTCAAAGGCCTTTAATAAACACCTGCTTTTTCTTTTAACTCTGTCTAGCCTTTGTTCTAGGTAGCCACTCCAAGGCATCATTGGGATTTTCTATTATGAGAGAAATTTCCAGTTATTAATAGATAAATCCTTCAGAACATGAAGGACAGCAAAGGGAACCCCATAAATTTTGAAAATGTAACAGTGACAAAGGCTGCCTATCAGGTTCAGACAAAGAAAATACCAAGGATGTTTCTGGTGCAATACATCCAACAGTAATAGCACACATCCAAGGTAAAACAAGACTTATGACCTTTGCATCTTGTTAATGCAGCTCTGGATATTTTAAAAAATGTCTTATTTAAAAAAAAAAAAAAAGATGAAATTAATTAATTTCATTCAGTTTGAAGATCCTTACTTAAGAAAGGCAGAGTCATCTGTAAGACATTAAACCTAGCATTCTTTAGCATATGCTTACAAAAAGGAGATAATGGGCCAAAGTTATACCAACAGTGATTGTTTTTTGAACAATAATTTTCCTTTGGAGGCAATTTTCTTATTGAGACCTCCTTTCTGTGAGGCTCCCACTCAGGTCAGTGAGTTTGACATTCCTTAAGAATTGGCTTCAGAATATATAAGCAGCCAAACAAATGTCCAGTTAGCTCCAGTGAATCAGAGCCTGATGATAATTCATTTAGATTTAAAAATAAAACGTGCAACAAATGGATTGTAACAATTAGAATTCTGTTAGGTGACACTATCAGGAGATCTTTTTTCCGTATCCTTTTTCCTCATGTGCTTTTGAAGAAAGCCATTCCCAGTGCCAGAAGCCTTGCTCAGAACAATCTCCTGAGCCTTCACCCAATATGCTCACTTTGAAGTCAGCAACAGGAAAACCATTATGTCAATTAGGGCATTGTTACCATTTTAGGAAGGAAGGATGCAACAACAGAGATGTCAAATCAACTGTTAAAAATATTGATGGCATTAAATAAACTCCACCAATTCAGCTTTGCATTCTTAAAGCAATAATCACAGAGAGTCTGCCACCAGCCACTGTAATAAAATTGCCTTTGAGGAGTTAGGAATTACTTTGGATGGGAAATTCAATCTGAAACACCACAAGGTTTCTTTTAAATTGCAGTGATTACAGCACTGTTTCCTGTAAGAGATGCTCATAAGCTTTTCCCCCTCTGTAGATTTCAGGAAGCACTGGAGTTCTGGAACATCCAGATTTCTTTTCTGACTGCTTTGAGAATTGGACTTCATTCTAGATTTTTTAAAATCTTTTCCCTCCCAATATGTGAGTTGAAATTTATGCATAGAGATAGGTGGATGCTTTTTTTTAAATGAAAAATGTGGGCAGGGGGGGTTTGGTTTTTTGTAATGTATTGAAATGCACGTGGGTTGTAGCTGCTGAACAATTTCTTGTTAAACTGCTTTGAACAGAGAAACCACCTGGTCATTTGTTCATTAATAACTTGGGCTCAGTCCTGCAAAATGACCTTTCCATAAGGCTTTAAGCCTGTGCTGGCTGTGAGACTGTGAGCAGCTCCAGAGAGTTCACAGAATGTTTGTGTGATTAAAGTTCAGAACAGGCTTCTGATGCTTTGCTGGGTGCAGACAGGGATCTCAGAGTTGCAGGATGCTCTTTGAGAGATTTGTAATGGTTATAAAAGTTCACTCTTCCTGTGTTCTTCATGTGTCAGGGGGCAGCAGTGCAATATCAGACTGCTGCTTTGCTGCTGGCAGTCATTACCTGTGCACAGCAACTTGCAACAAAAGCTTACAAATATGGGCTATAAAGACAGGAGAATTTTAATGGCATGAACCTGTTTCCTTGAGCCAAGCACGTGAGGCTTGTGTTAGTTCCTCTCTTTTTAGCCAAGAAGGAGAGGCATGTCAATACTAGTGGGTGATGTACCTCAACAACTTTCTGTAGGACAGCTCAGATACACCACGAGTGACCACTCTACAGGTATCATACAGGTAATTAATTCATCATTTGCAAGAAAATGTGTTTAATTATTAGACATTTATGTCCCTCTAAATAAGTAAATTGAAGTTGATGATTTGGGTTCTGTCTTAATGAGGCAACTTGAACAATCGATATATCCATCAAGAAGTATAAAAAAAGAACATAATGGAGTAGAAGCACAGCAGCATGTTAAAAGATTAACTTAGCACTCACAGACATTCTAATATTAATTGGTTTAAAAACCCTCCTTCAGTAAATACTGTACTGATCTGCAATAATTAGGAAAATGTGTATGTATTTGTTAGTACTCACAGCCCCGACCACACATGGCAGTAATGCACACCTGAAAAATGTCATGGATACTCTCAGCTGCTTTGAAGGAGCACAGGAACTACCATATGTGAAGCAGATGATCCTTCTGATTCTATAGCAAGACAAGGCAGCATCTGTAACTTGGATGAATAAAGAGAAATAATCAGATTGCCCAGTTTGCCTGTGTCTGAGTGCAAGTAGTGGGAGCTGTTTCTGACTGCCCAAGTTTAATTACTGGACCAGGGACAACTCTTGGAGCCTCCACAACATGCAATAAGTGTTACTGCAATCCACTGCTGTCCTGGACAGCTCCTCTTCTCTTCACTGCCAGGGGCTCATGTGAATTTTACAGTGATGTAGTTGGCTGTTTTCTTTTGCACTTTCAGACCTGAATGCTGTAGTGAAGATGACTCCTGTACTGCTGCCACCAGATTAATCCGGGCTCACACCCTAATGGTGCCAGGTGAATGAGGCAACTCAAGTAATTAAGTAGCAGTTCTGTGGGGAAAGATGTACCTGTGGTTGGGGACATACAAATACAGATAGGTTTGAGAGTATTGAACCCAAAAGCATGCTTTGCACACTGAACTCTCCTTTGGTTTTATTCACAGTTGAACTAGCAATTCTGAAAGTGCCTGTATTTTGATTTTGGATCAAGATATCGCCTTAATTTTCTAAATCAATAAAATTTTTATTTCCATTTTGTTGTGTGTTGGAGTTTAGGAATTTTTTTTATTATTATTTTTCAGGAAATTTTCTCCCATTTGTTGCCTAAGAGATGGCAGTGATGATGCTTGGGAGACAGAAGATGTGCTGGGAGGAGGAGGAGGAGGAGAGCAGCTGACTGCCCCCCTCAGCTGTGGGGCTTTCCCTTGGCAAGTGCAGATGCACCTGGAGATTCTGGCTGGGGTTCAGGGGCTGGGCTCAGCCCCTCACTCTCAGATCTGAGTGCACAGGGGTGGTTTTGGTGCCAGAGCTGCTCCCAGAGGATTTGTCATACTAATAATAATTCGGAGGGAAGGGAGTCATATTTTCCATTCCATGGAAGGTTCCCACCTTCCTTGGCAGACACTTGTCTTTCAAACTGAGACATGTGTCTGCTAAAGGTTTGTGTTAATATTGACAAAAGTAAGAATATTAAGAAGTAGCTGAAAGGAACAACTTACTGTCTTGATAGGACATTACTAATAGCTCATTATTTAATTATTTTTAAAATAAATTCTTGACTTCCTGTTGGAAGAAACCTTTGTATTAGTATGACAAAGCAAAGCTGAAACACACTGTTCAGAGTTTACATGTAAGCATCACTTGTATCTGCCATATATGACAAAATCATAGCTGTATGGGATATAATAATAGCTATATGGGATATCATATGTATGTATGGGATACAGAGGTTGTAAAAAGTTAATCTTAAAGGAACTGAGCTCTTATTTGGTCACTAATTTGATGAGGAGATGGAAACTGTATTGCAGTTTTAAAAAAGTTTTAAAAGCATTTCATTATCTGAAAAATACCCTTGCTCAACCTTTTTAGATATGGGCAGGAATATATCCTGGATTTGTGTGATTTAACTTCCTAGAAGAGTATAATCTTATGCAATTAGATATAAAGATATTAACACTGTCAAGTCAGTTGTTAAGAAGTTTTTACATGTCTGTTTTGAGGAACAAGCTCATTTAAGGATTACTTTGGGTGGAGTTGTACCTGTGTTTTAGGAGAGTTTTTTTCTCAGCAAGTAACAAGAGCCTGGATAGCACATGTATTTATTTTGAAATGCCAAGTATCTGTATGTCTACATGCTTACTTCTGCCCACAGAAAGAGAATGTTAAAAAGCAAGCACGCAAGGAAAAAGTAAATATTGGTGTTGAGGTTGTCAGGCTTAGCCCAGTTCCCTAGTGCTAGGTTACACTGGTGCTTAAAGTGACAGGGACATGTGACAGACTTTTCAGGTGGGCAGCTCTGTGAATGAGGCAGCTAGGTGCAGTTAACCCTCTTTGGAACTAGGCCTCCTCATTTCTTCTATAGCCACAGCAATACTGCCCAGAATTTATAACTAATATATTTATATTTATATTTATATTTATATTTATATTTATATTTATATTTATATTTATATTTATATTTATATTTATATTTATATTTATAATATATTTATAACTAATGCATTAAACCTGCATACCTGCCCAGGCAACTAATACCTGCATTAAAAAAAGTCCTCACATTGCTTTTTTTAAATCAGATCACATAAAATATTCATGTTTCATAGATCAATTAATTTGGCTTTGATGTAATACAGAAGTAATTTCTGTATGCTAGAAAAGAGTGTCCTAAAATAATTCATCATATATCAGAAATGGAAACGTTCTTTATTTCTTTCTTTATTCTTTTCCAATAGAAAAATCAAAGTTCAATGTTTCCCATTGAAACAGAAAAGTTCAATTTCTCCCATTGATCCAGAAGCAGTATCTTTTTAGAGGTTGGGTTCATTTTGAATCCGTGGTGAGACTAATTTGGAAGTTTTCTTTTGAATGAATTCTCTATTTCCCAAATTGAGAAAAAACAGAGAATTGCCAATTCTTACATTCTGGTTTTAATAAAAGCAGGAAGTTTTATTTATTGCTGTTTTCTGTCCGTTACCATAACGTGTTTAATGCCTGGGTGCCATGTGAGTTCCTTCCAGCCCTGTACTGGCCTCACCTGCAGCAGTGGGCTCTCATCCCTGTGCAGTTATGTTAGATGTTAGATTTGCTGCAGAATGTGATAATTACAGACAATTCATAAGATGCAGATTTATCTGCATTTTTTCTGGATTTGTAGCACTATAGTTGGAATAATGAGGAAGCTATAAGGCTATTTTTGACTAAGCCAGGATGGCTGCTCTCCCCCTAGGAGTTATTTGGAGAATAACAGCTATAATTTGGCCATAATATGCTTGGAAGCCTGTTAAATTGCCACAGCAATCTGTGCTTTGCAGGCTCTGATTACATTCCAAGTGAGTAATCACGGGATTACAGAATGGCTGGGTTGGAAAGGACCTTAAAGCTCATCCCATCCAGTGCCACCCCTGCCATGGCAGGGACACCTTGCACTGTCCCAGGCTGCTCCCAGCCCCAGTGTCCAGCCTGGCCTTGGGCACTGCCAGGGATCCAGGGGCAGCCACAGCTGCTCTGGGCACCTGTGCCAGGGCCTGCCCACCCTCACAGGGAACAATTCCTTCCTAATATCTAACCAAAACCTATTCTCTTTCAGATCGAAGGCATTACCTCTTACCCTGTCATTACATGCTGTTGTAAATTGTCTTTCTCTGTCTTTATTGTGGAATAAAGTACCCTTCAGGTACTGGAAAGCCACAGGTCTAGCCCTGACACGATCCTTTCCCGATTCCCTCAGTGTGGGAAATGGATTTGTAGAGAATTCCCCAAGCCTGACAGAAAGCCCACACAGTGTGTATCTGTATGTAAACCTTGAGATAAGAAATGCTGACTTAGAGATACCATGGAATAGCACAGACATTGCTGAGAGAGAAATGGAACTAGATGCAACTTTCAAAGGATGGCCTTGCAAATAACACTAGATAAATTTTGAGAAATAGAACTGTGAAAGCATGTTGTAGTGGGCCCCACAAGGGGTGATTTCAGATGATTGGCTTTAAAGTATTTACAGCATGGTGTGGCAAAAGCTGATAGGCCAAAAAATGCTTATAGTGTATTGCAATTAGGAAATAGTTGGCTTCTGATTGTGATGGTGTGAATGATAACACCTGTATTGTCTCACCCTTCACATGAGACTGAAAATAGAACAAAAGTGTTTAAAACACCTCTCAGTCACCCCATCTCTGGTCAGAAAAGGGCCTAATCCGACCCCTTGGGTTGGGGGCTGGTCCCGCTGGCCTGCTGGGAGCAGGGATAGCTTGTAGGGGCTGTGGCAGGGGGTACTGGGAGCCCTTCGGTGCCTGCTGTTCCTCCCAGCTGTGCCAGAGCCACCAAACCACACGGTCAGGTCACAGAGCTGCTGTGGACACACACACTGGGCTCACGTGGCCAGAGTGCGTGCACAGATCAGCGAGCACACGGCACGGTGCGTGTGTGCATACACGGTTCAATTTCTCATCTTTACAGACGATTGCAGGGTCTGAGAGCCCATCTTCCCTTTGTATCCTGTGCCACTGTCATAAACACGGTCACTCTCCTCTGAAAATTAAACAAGCCTAATAAAGGACAGTGGGAGACCAGGACCACAGAGCAAAGGCTGTTATGGCCGGGTGCTCTTGCAGCCAAGAGCACCCTGTTATCTTTGGGGATGCCCCTTAAATACCTTTCAATTCCATCAGCCTGTTGCGTATTTATAGACCCTTATGCATAGGAAACTTTTTCCCAAACTAGTTTACATGTTCCAAGAACTGTTTGGCCTGGCTCCTCCTTGGGTCTGCCTTTTCAGAGCGTGCAGATGCCTTGGTTGTGGTTTCAGTCCTTTTTTATCATGCCCTGCAGTTTTGGGCCTTGGTGCACTGTGCCTTCAGAGGGTGAGTGCTGATGGTGGCAGATGTGTCCAGGTGTGCTCATCCTGTGTGCATTGGGTGTTATCCCATCCCAGCAGGCATTTTAACACAAGCACACTGATATCAGCTATTTCACTACTATGTCCAAAATTAATTAACAACAGAAATAAAAACTAAATCTTTATAACAAAGTTATTTTAACACCACACATATAAAATCCATTACAATATGTATTTTATTATATTATACTATATTATATTAGTTATATTATAACTAATTATAATAGTATTATAATATGTATTTATAACATTACGAACTGTGGCCAGCTGAGCTGCAGGATGAGGAGCTCTGGAGGCAGTCTTGCCTATAAATGTCTGAAAAGCCGACATTTATTCATTTTGCTCCGCTCCCTACGTGTGCTGTGCCAAGGCCCGGGCGGGCCCGTGTGCGGTTCCGAGCCCCTCACGGGCAGGCCCGGGAGCAGGCCCGGCCGCGCTGCCAGAGCTATTAATGCCGCACTGAGGCGGCGCTCAACGCGCGGCGCCGTGGCTTAGTTGGTTAAAGCGCCTGTCTAGTAAACAGGAGATCCTGGGTTCGAATCCCAGCGGTGCCTGAGCCCGTGGATTGGCTTTTTGTCCCTGACCCGCCCTGTTTTACCGGCCGGGATGGGGTGGGAGGGCGGACGTCGAGAGGGGAAAAGAGCGCGGTGGGACTGAGGAAATGCAACATGGCAGTGAGTAACTACAACAAACAGCGCGCTGGGAGTGAGGAAATGCAACCAACACCGTGCGGGAGTGAGTGACTGCAACAAACAGCGCGCTGGGAGTGAGGAAATGCAACACACAGTGCTGTGCGTGTGAGGAACTGCAACAAACAGTGCAGTGGCTGTGAGTAAATACAGCAAACAGCGCGGAGGGAGTGAGGAACTGCAACAAACAACCCATGGGAGTGAGGAAATGCAACACACAGCCTGTGGGTGTGAGTGACTGCAACAAACAGCGCGGTGGGTGTGAGGAACTGCTGGGTGTGAGTAACTGCAACCAACACCGTGTGGGTGTGAGTGACTACAACAAACAGTGCAGTGGCTGTGAGTAAATACAGCAAACAGCGCGGAGGGAGTGAGGAACTGCAACAAACAGCCCGTGGGAGTGCGGAACTGCAACAAACTGTGTGTGTGTGTGTGTGTGTGTGTGTGTGTGTAAATACAACAAACAACCCGTGGGAGTGAGCAACTACAACAAGCAGCACAGTGGGTGTGAATAACTACAACAAACAGCGCGGTGGGTGTGCAGTGGATGTGTGTAACTACAACAAATAGCACGGTGGGCGTGTGTGTAAATACAACAGCCCATGGCTGTGTGTGTAAATGCAATAGCCTGTGTGGGTGTGTGTGTAAATACGGACACACAGGAACAGCCGGCAGCTGGACATGCAGGCTGTCTCCTGTTTACTTTATGGGGAAGCTGTTCTCCAGGAGGGTTTATTCACATGGAGTCAGGAAAATGCCTCTCACCATTTTTTCTTCTAATAGCCCCTAGGGCTAACAAAGCTGTTATTGCTGGTTCTCTTGCCCGGCCGGAATGCCTGCTGACTCAGTGGTTGTTGCTGAGGCTTTTTGCTGCCCATCAGCACTGAGACCTGCCTTTCTTACCCGCTACTGTCACAATAAATCTGGCTTTTGCAAGTGAGGGTTGCAATAAGCACTCTGTGCTACCATGTCATTAGTGACACAGCAGAGGGACAAAGGGGTTTTCCTAGAAATCCTGAAAAATCAAAAGCCAAACCTTGCTGTGGTAGGCATGGGAATTAGGTTCAGCAAAAATATGCCAAATTTGTGTTACTCTAAAGAAAGGCAGAATCCATCCCTGAACCTAAAGATAAAAGGCTTAAAAATACATTAGTACAAGTTCCAGCCTAGCAACCATATCCTTCAGGTGGTTTCTTTGCACTCACACAGCAGTGATGGGAGTAAATGGATTCACAGCCACATTTGGGGGTCAGAGTTTTTAGGACTCAGATCAGCACCCAATCACAGTGGTCGGTAGCCTCAAATGTAATGTGTAAGGCTTAATGTCTAGGATGAACATTTTGGTTATAATGTTTACCTGCAGGCACAGGGTGGAATTGTTGGGGTGTCTGTGCAGGAACAAAAGTTGGAGTCAATGATCCTGATGGATCCTTTCTAGTTCAGTCTATTCTATGATTCTATGAAAATGTTTGAAGAAGAAGGGCAAAATCAGAATCTGAATCAGACCTGATTTGTCTGGATTTTGCAAAACTCTGCTTTTATACATTAGTCAGAAACATGTAGCTCCAGCTTCTGTAAAGCCCCACCTTCTGAAATCCCCAAACTTCAAGGCTGATCTACATACTTACATGGGAATTAATCCTATAAGACGATATTTAAGTAAATTGAGTGAACCTAGGCATATTTTTTTGCCTAGATTGAAGGATATATAAAAACATCATACAGTTGCTTGTTTTGTCTCAACCTTGGACTTTTAAAATATGTATTTAAGATATCTTTTCATCTGAGCACTGAGCTTTTTCTGACTGCCCAGAGTGCGTGGTTGAAGGGCCTGCTGAGTTAAGCAATCTGCTGTATTTCCTATTTAGCAATCAACACTAATAAGAAATGTGACACTCACTTCACTGTGCCTGTTCTGCTGTAACAACATCCCAGTGTGCAGTTATTTCCAAGAATTGTTACCAGTCTTTTCCTTGGAGGGAAAAAGGAACCTTTCAAACTGCAATATGTCAGCCTATAAAGGTGCAAGTCCATCTGCTTTCTTAATTTTTTCCAGTGTTTTACACTACCTTTGTGCATATTGCGAGGAGGAAGGGGAAGTGCTGTCTAACAAATGGCAAAATTCCATTTTCTCCAAAAAGGTTGGTTTTTTGAGTATCCTGAAATGGGGAATATCGGCAGATTTCAATTTGCAAATGAAAAGGGTGTCTCTGCTTATTGATTGTTTATTGTCTATGCTCTTGATTTTGGCTGAGCACTACATCACTCACTTGTTTTCCTTGCCAAAGTGGGCAACTGGACTATTCAGTCAATCCAGCCAACCTCAGTGAAACTATTCCTTGAGAATTTTTTTTTTTTTCCCTCAGGATTAAGGTTTCAGGTGTCCTCCCTCTGTTACAGGTAATATTTAGTTCTTAAGATGAGAGTAGGGGAAGCAACCCAAGGAAAATACTAATGGGTATTGTGTAAAGTGCTTTAATGCGTTTGATTTAAAAAACCTGTTAAAACATCTAAATGCTAATCATGCAAAAATTATTCAGTATTGCTTATAATTTGACTCTCTACAAAGTTTTTTAAGGTAGTTTAAAACTGCTAAACAAATCAACTAACTGTTAAGCTAAATGTATACACTGAGTGTGTATGGGGATTATTTTCTTTTGCTTTTATATGTGGAAATAGACCAGAAGAATGATGCTTAACTCTAAAGTAGGGTTGTAGTAACAGATTTGTGAATGTTGTTAAAATTGCAATAAAGCTTATTAGTGGTGTGCCAGGTAGTGCTGTATTGTGGTTTTGTATGTTTGAGTTATACCTAGGTTTGTCCCAGTTTTCCCCTGTAATAATGGTTCTGCCCCTGTTATCTCCTCCTCCTCAGTGTCCATCTTCTTGCCTCCACCCCCCACTCCCCAAAAAGTGCAGAGTCGTTCCCTTGATCCCGCCCCAGTGCCCTGTCCATCACTCAGCAGCCCATCCCCTCCTTCCAGAAGCTTCTACCAGGGGTGTCGAGTGATTGGTTCAGACACTGGGGTCCCTCCCCTGAATTACTCCCATTGGTTTCCCTAAATGTCAATCTCCCTATTTCCCCTCCCTCCTGCAGTCCTATTGGTGGATGGGAAAGCCCCGCCCCTGTTTCCTCCCCACTTTATAATATGTTGCACAGCCCAGCCCTGGGTCTTCACTTGGCTCGTCCTTTTGGGTTTGATGCTGTTCAATAAACCTGGACTTTGCCCCTAACTGAAGTCCATTCTTCCACTTCTAGTGACGTTGCATCGTGTCCCACTCTGCAAGGCGAAAGCCTCGGTTGCCCTCCTGAGGAACAGGAGGGTGACCCCGCCGCCCTCAGGGCCTGAGCCAGCACCAGCGGGTGACTGCAAGCAGATGCTTGGAGGGACACTGAGACAAGGTGGCAGGCAGTAACAGCTGTATTTGCATAAATATTTGGTTTTTTATTTCTAATGTGACTTGAATAAGGTTATGTTTCCCACCCTTCACCCAAATGTTTTGTCATCACATCACTATCCAGAGAGGTAAAGCAGTTGTACTCTGTGTATATTTGTATTATCAAGTGCTGTAAAATACAACGTATTGTGCCCCCTGGCCCTTACTCTACTGGTGTTTGCAAGGCTGTATTTGCACTCCACATGTGCTCACCTGTGATACATTTAATTTCCAGTGAGCAAGAGCACCTGGTCAGAGCAGACAGTGCATCGTGAGACCTGTCCTGTCCCTCAGCTGCGCTTTGGCTCTGCACACACTGCTCTTAGCTTCTCATCTGTTTGCCATCTGCAAAATTACCGTAATACCTGCTGCTCTCACAGAGCTGCTGGGAGAGTTAATGAGTGTAGTATGAAGCACTCTGGGCTCTCAGATAAAATCAATGTTATTAGAATCATGTTTTTGTTTTTCTCCTCAGTGAGTTCAGGTCATGCTGGGACCAAGCCTTTTCAGTAATGCTGGCAGCATTCACAGATGCATTTAGACTGTTTCTGAGAAAAGACTGACTTCATCTCATTGGTGAGACAGAAAAATAACTTGCAAATAAAACTTTGGAAATAATTAAATAGGGAAGTTCATGGAAAATTTATAATGTAGGACTGTTTTTTAGCCTCGTTGAAGGTGTTTATTAACTGTTAAGACTGTTTTATGTTTATCCACAGAAATGTGTAATATGTATTTTTACGGGCCAGTATTTTTCTGACAAGTTACTTCTACTTTAATCTCTCAAAATACTGCAATTTTACGTGAAGATATTTGATTATGGTATTAATATATGATTATTATTACCTGAAAAAGTTGTGTAATATGTAGGTTATGATTAGTATTTAAGAAACACTTTAGAATCTTTCCAATTGCAACATTTATTGATGCCAAATGTAAATCAAGTGGCCACAGTCTGAAAGAAAGTAGGTGAATACCCAATTTATGTTCCCATTACAACTGCCTCCTTCAAATGGAAGCTTAAAAGGCTCTCCATTATCTATCAGTCCTGGCTCACCAGGGAGGTCCCCGAGGACTGAAGGTGCCAATGTAATGCCAATCCAAGAAGAACAGGAATGAAGGTCTGGGAAACTCCAGGCCTGTCAACCTGGCTTCAGTGCCTGGCGAGATTATGGAACAGATCATCCTGAGTGCCATCCCACAGAACCTGCAGGATGGCCAGGGGATCAGAAACAGCTGGCACAGCTTTAGGAAGGGCAAGTCTGATCTTCTTTTGTGACCAAGAGACCTGCCAATAGATGAGGGGGAGGCTGTGGATGTGTCTGCCTGGACTTTTTATCCACAAAGCACGCAGTGTTCTACAGTTTTAGAGCTATAATGAATCTTTGCAATCATATTAAGGTGGAACCAAATAACAATTTAATTGCCAAGAGCAAGAAGCTGGTTAAATTATTTGAGTAGGAAGAGCAAATCTACCTGCCTTTGAAAATTTGTGATAAAGTTAATGGTATAAGTTATTCGGCAGCAATTGTTTGGGTCGTCTCTAGATATAAAATACAGGTAATTTAACTATGATTGTCTTGAATGCTTCCTAAATTGCAGTGTGTTTTCTTAATCACTGTGCACATTTTCCTTAATTTTCTAGCTTGTGTGGGCAAGGACAAAATACACAAGATACAAATTCATGAAGTCAGGAGGTTCTGGATTGTTCATGCATAATCTGTGACCAGAGCCTCATGTCAGTCATACAGTGCAGTCTCAACTCAGCAAAAAGATTTTCAGCTTAGAAAATCACAGTTTTTACAGTCAACTATGTTATCTTTATATATTTAGAAACTATTTCTGTGATGCCTGCCTTTGAATTGCTCTTGCATGGTTTGAATGCAAGACACTCAAAATACATTGCCAAAATAACTGGTCAGGAGTCCAGCCTGAAGCAGGTTCAAACCAGTGCTCTGGCCAGAATCTGCTTTCTGGTTTTCATGTGACATCCTCATGTGTTACGAGTTGAAAGTGAATTCTTGTCTTGAATTAGTCTAATAAAACATTTTCCATCTGGAATGGAAAAGACCATAATTCCAATCTTTCATGAAAGCCTTACAAATTAACTTGGGAACAATAAATAAAAGATCTTTTAATGTATGTAATTGGAAGAGAATTTTGTGTTCTAGCAGCTTCTCGTGATTTATCCTAATGGTGGCAAATTTATTGAGATGAGAAAGAGAGGAGCAAGGAAACTGCCTGCCTGTGTGTTTCCTCTTGTTGTCTAACAGCAGCTGCATCACTGGAAAATGAGTTCTAATGGGAATATTTATTTTTTTCAATTGGAGACTAAACTGCTTTATAGAGTTCTGGATTGAGCCAAATGCCTTTTAAAGCCCAGAAATTAAATTTTGAAATGTGTCAACTTAGATTCTAGCTTTGTTTTCAGCTGCTGCTGATGCAGGTTTTCTCTTCTGACGTCTAACTGACACACTGTTTGAACACTTAATAAATAAGTTGCACACAGGTGGTGGGAAAAGATGATATATTGCCATACTTTGTTTGACTTAATCATAGCCTATGCAGTATCTCTAGGGATCTGTAGGGAATAAATTTAAGTTATGCTGATAGGTATATTTTTAATAAGCTTTTATCCTAGACAGTTACTTGAATGTGATCTGTATCTGTTTTTGATTAATAGCTGGATTAGGAACACAAAACTAACCTTTTTATTAAAAAAAAACCCTAATGTTTTTGAGAATCAGCTCTTGGGATTCTGTCAAGCTGCTATGGAAGAATAGCATGTGAAATAATATATTAGCAGTTTAGTAATTGTATAAAAATATGAAGTAGTGAAATAGAAAACCAGTATCTGGAAATGTAAAGAATTCTTAAAGTGTCAGAATTGCTGCAGAAAATCTTTAACTCGTATGCTGTTGTGATTAATAATTTTCTTAGGCATTTCGTAGCTTGCTCTGTGAAATTGTATCCAGAACTTACCACAATAGTAGTTAAGTATTACTTAACATAAGAAAATGTCTAGACTCAAACTGAACCAGGCTGACAGTGTATCTGGCCCAGTGTCCTCTCTAATAACCATGGCCAGCAGCACACGTCTAGGGCAGAACATGAGCACAGGGCAAACAGGCAGCAATATTCTGCCAGAATACCCTGCCAGCCTCTGGTGATTTCCAGCTTGGGGTCTTGAACTTTCAAATACAGATCTGATCAAATCTAATTTTTCATTCCTCCGTGTCTGTGAATAGGGAAAGCGAAGTGACTCCTGCATGCAGATTTGCTTATTGGAGATACATTTTATCAAAGTGGCAGTTGCCTAAAGAAGGGAAGTTAGAGGCTGCCAAATGTTTAGTGGCTGTTTATTGCAACACTGACTATAGGCTTGGGGGAAGATATTTCCACTTTGCCTGGGAGCTGCCATTGCCGCCTGCACGTTATTCACAAAGGCTTGGGTGAAAACATTTGACAAAAACATCAAGTGAAGCCACACTGCCTGTTAGCCCCTGTTTGTAGGACTGCCTTTTTGGCTTTCCTGACGTGCTGTGCTGTGATGTGTCATTCTTCAGTGGGCATGTTCAGCTCCATGGTGTCATGGCTCTACAATGGGATGTCTGTATCGTGGAAGGATTTGCCGCAGTGTCAGCTCTGGGTTTTGGGGGAGAGGGAGAACTGTTTGGGATATTGCAGTCTGCATATTGGAAAACAAAGACATTTCCCAATTATTCCTTTGTTGCCTGTAGAAAATACTGATATGGATGGTTTAATTTGTAAGTAATTTGCAGAACTTATACCTGTTGCTTATAGGCTTGTTTTATGGTTTTCATTGTTTTTACAAAGTAAACAATGATACCAGAGTGTCTTACTGGGAAAAAAGTGACTTGCCTCCATCACCCAGCAGAAAAGCCCCTGATGCATTTTGGTGCTGTTTACAGCCTAGCCATTTACAGAGATGAAACTGGCCTGTGAACTTGGAGATAGATATGGTAGATATCCCACAGTGTCACTTCAAAGACAAAAAATGCAACAGAGGCCAGGAGGAGAGAGAGAGAGAGCAAGAGGACACTGAGCAATTTAGATTCTTTAGGACCTGTGCTGCTCCATTCTCCAGGCAGCCTAGCTCATAAGTGCACCAGATTAAAATAAAGAATTTTTGAATGCTTGACTGTATTTTGGTTCATAATGAAACACAAGTTTGTTCAAGCTGGGAGCATAGCTAGCTAATAAATTGGAAGTTGTGTGCCTTCCTGCCACAGATTAGAAAATTTTTCATCCAAAAGGCTGAAATTCATAGCAACAAAACATGAGGTTCTGTGGGACTGATGGGAGAAGTGAGGTGGTTTTGGAGGTGTTCTTTGACCTCTTTGAAAAATGTTTTTTCATTAGCTTTGCTAGGCTCATGTGCAGAATTTTGTCTTTGTGCAGGTGTTTTCACTTCTTATATTTTAAATGTCTATTTGCCTTAGTGATTTGTGTTAGTATTTTTTTAAATGGAGAAGCCATTAAACTTCAGTTTACTTTCAGTTTATTGTTCTACTTTTGTTCCAACAGGGAAGTAGTCTGTAGGGATTCAAATAACAAGCAGACCCCTGTAGATGCAGATGAAGTCCACTGTACACAACTCATGTGGCATCAGTTTCTGTAGAGTGCACCATTGCCATATGCCAGCTCACTGGCAGTGATGGCGTGCACAGAAAGAAAAGAAAGAAAAGGAACAATGTAGTGTCCCAATCCGTGCTGCCAGAGCACCCAGAGTGAGCAGGTTTTCAAAGAGCCTGTCCAGGGTTCTCAGGCTCCAGCCCCGTGCCCTGGCTCGTCCTAAAGCTACAGCACAGCTCCTCCTGGCACCCTGAGTGCCCGTGCTGGGCTGGATGTTCAGAGAAGTCCCTTCCACAATCCTGGCCCTGATGCCGTGTGGAGTAAGGGGATGGTTCTGGTCATGCCTTGAATAGGGAGCCCCAATTGCCCAGGGATCTGGAAAGTTACCAGGAACTGGCCTGAAGGTGGAAATTTTGGATTAGCATCATAAGAGGAGGAGAAGGTGAGTGCTGAGGAGGCCCCACCATGTAATGAGCTACCAGAAAAGGAAAAGCGATAACGCTCCCTTCACTGCTGTACCACAGGGATCACTGAAAATGGAAAGCTGCTGCAGGGAGTCCTACACAGTGAGTCACAAAAGCTCCTGAGGGACGAGGTGGATCAAGTCAGGTTGCAGAGCTGAAAGCCTCCAGATGGCCTTGGGTATCACTGAGAGAGAGAAATGGCCAACACTGCCTCTCCCCTGGCTCGTGGGTGGTGGCAAATGGCCTGTGGGGGTGGCTGCACTGGTGGGACAAGAGCAGCACAGAGGGGAACCCATCAGGGCTGCTGAGCTGTGGCAGAACATCAGTGCTGGGCAGAGACCGTGGCTGTCCAAGTCCTCCCTGCAGGGCTGCCAAAGGAGACACAGCAGCAGACAGGGGCATTGGGCTGCCAGGTTAAAGGGTCTGAGGGGGATCTGGACTGGCAAGGCTGAGTTATTTCTGGCTTGGTGGGCCCATGACACCTCAGGTCATCAGGGAAAAGAGGCAACATCCAAATGGGTTTGTGGTCGAGGGGTGGCTTTAACCACAGACTCCATCTCCAGGTTACCCATGACTGAAACGTGCACTGCAGGCAAGCAGGGCCAAAGGGGTAAAGCCTCTGTGGTGTGAGGGACAATGGAAGAAATATAAATAAGGGGAGGCCTGGCAAATTGATGGCATCATGCTCCTGCCAGACCCACCAAGGCAAGCTCTGTGTGCTGACAGTGTGGAAACAACCACTGGATGCTGGAGATTGATCCTTTGCCTCACACCACTGCCTGAGGCACAGTCCTTGACAAACAAGTCCTGTGGTGACATGGCACCCCAGAAAGAGCCGAGTCAGGCAGCAGGACTCATTTCTGAAATGGACTCATGGACACTTGGCCAGAGAGCCCAGGGCTGGGTGGGTGTTTCATGTTCCCTGTCACAGAGCTGCCTCTGGGAAAGTCCAACACTGCAATGGGCTGCTCAAAGCCACACTGAGAGCAGTGGGTGGTGGGACCTTTGGACACTGGGACCCACATTTAGCAGTGGCCACCTGGGTAGTTTTCACTACCAGTTTTCACTGGAGCTCTGCCAGTGGAGCTGGCCCTGCTCAGTCAGAAGCTCCATGTAAAATAAAATCCCCGTGATGCAAATGAGAAATATGTTGGGGAAGGCAATATGGATTTGTCCTGCCTCAGGCAAAGCCAAACTCATGTGCTGGACTGCTTTTTCTCAAGGACCTGGGTGCACTTGGTGGGTGATGAAGAGGGATAGAGAAACATGATATCCACCTCGAGGGGATTTGATTTTTGGGTGAGAACAGTTTGTAATGTTGAATTGTATAATTTGGTTGCTGAATGACACTGTCACTGTGTGCCATTGCTACCACAGACAGTGAGTGTGGATTGCTCAGGCACCAGTTGTGAGCTCCTGGTGCAACTTCCAACCACTGGACAGCACATGTCTCTCTATCCCCCTCCCTCTCTCTTTCCCCCCACATACATATGCATGGAAGTGTTTAACTGCACACACACACACACAAAAGAGTTGGAAGGTGCAGCATCTGGGCATGATGTAGATGCTCTAGAAAATGTCCTGGTTCCAGCCAGGATGGCTTAGCTTTTGCACAGCCAGGAGGGGCATGGCCAGGACCCTGGGGTTGTCCAGTTCCACCTCACAGCACCTGCAGTGCTGTTGGGTCTCTCTGGTTTTCTGGAGTGTGTGGTTGGTGGCACAAGGTTCTGCATGGTGGCTGTGTGTCAATAGTTCATCTGTTTTGTACATGCTCTTATTGGTGTTCCTTGTTACTGTTAATTTTCTCATTTCATTGCTCTTTCTAGTAAATAGTTCTTATCTCAACTCAGATTTTTCTGTGCCTGCAGTCTGTTTTCTCTGTCCCCCTGCATGCGGAGGGAGAAGTGAAGGAGTGCCATGTGGTCTGGGGTGTGTCATTGGGAACACTAAATCATTCCTAAACCATCACATAGGGCCTCCTACATGTAGTATTCCTGTTTAGCCAAAGAACCTTTCAATCCACAAATGAGTTTAAATTTAATGTATTTTGAAGGCATTTATTAATGGCTGTGGTCTCTCTGCAGTCTCTGTACATCTCTTTCATTATGATAAAGGTCAAGAGGTTCAGACAGGCTTGTGGAACCTGCAGCACAACTGCTGAAAATTAGGGCTTTTTTCTGATCCTGGAGATGTGAGATTGCAGAGATTGCATGGGCATACATGTGTGAGGGGTTGTGGGAAGCTCTGTTTCACATCCTGTGAGGCAGGCATGTTTCCATGCATTCAGCAACTATCAGAAAGCCAGCAGCTTCTCTCTTTAACATCATTTGAAAGATGACACCAGGGGGAAGCATCTGTCTTTTGTGGTTTTGCAACAGGATTCTTCTTTCTTTCAGAAAACTGTAGTTAAGCTATGATTAAGGTTTAAATACACAAGGTTATTTTTAATATTATTTGGAGAGGTAATGAAGCAGTGACCTCACTTGACGTCGATGGCAGAACTCCCACTGACTGGCTGTAGTGAGGTTTTCATTCAATAAATAGGCAATAAAGAATCTGATTCATAATGAAGGGAGGAAAGGATTAATCAATTCAAGCTGTGTGGGTAGATTCTTTCCTGTGCTGTTAACTGTGCAATGCCATCAAAACAACAAGGTCTGTCCTTATCTCCTGTAGTAGTTATGGTTATTCTTTACTTACAAATGACTAAACACAATTAGTCCCTGTAATTAGCTGTTTGTTGTCTATGGAAACTGTTGAGTGATGGCTTTTTCTGAAAAACCCCTTGTTAATACTTTAACATGAGAAATATTTTTAGATTGTCTGAATTACAGTGTTTTAAAAATTATACAAGCGTTGACCAGGTATTGTCTGTAGATGTTTTTTGAAACAAATGTGGTTTTTAGTACGTATACTATATCCACCAGAAATCTTTCTTTTTGTCCAGTGATAAAATAATAGTTAAAAATATCGTAAGAGTTATAACTATCATAAGAGCAAATAATATGACCATTTATACATATTATTTCATTTGACATATCTTGCTGAATGAACATGCTAGAGGGTCATAGCTCAGAAATAATTTATTATAGTGTCTCTAATTACTATAAGTATGGCTTAATATTTAAAACAATTACTGATATAAACTATAAACCTCTGCATGTTTATTTCTGATTAATTATATTATATATAGTGCTTCTCTATTAAAATAAATACTTACTTTCAGTAACAAAAATTGTCAAATAATATGCTAACTCAGGTCTGTTTGGCCGGCCCTGATTGGCTATTTTTTCAGTACTAGACTTAATTTTTTTTAATTAACACTTTATTTTGCATGTCATTTTCAGGCAGAACAGAATCACTTTTTTTTTTCCCTTCTTATGGGTTATGTTCTTTTATTATGTGCTTCTCAAGGTAGTTTGAGTTATCTTTATGTAATAAATATGTATTGATCCTGACCAATAGGATATTGGTCAGGGTACCAATATCCTATTATTTCTCTACTCTTCAAGCAAACTATACCCAATCCTTATTCCATGTTATCTATACTGGCTGAGTCCTAAAGTTTGCATATGGAATGAATAAAAGCCCTCAAGAGTTCTCAACTCTAACCAGCTGCAAAGATATGCAGGTGTCTGTCTGCAGTTCTTTGACTACTGTCTTTGCAAACTAAAGCATTGGGTCACAGCTAACTTGGGACACCTGGTCAAAATGAATCAACTGCCTTGGTGGCCCTGGCCAGAGCCTGCTGCCCTTCTGAGAACTGGGTGAACCTCATGTACTCCTTAACATTGATTCCTGTGATGTCAATTGTCATCTCTTCTGGCATTCTCTCAGGCTGTGGTCTGTGGAAACAAACCCAGAAGATTAAGGGAGAATGAATGAATTGCAAACACAAATTTGGAATTATTAGGGCCTAAGGCTGAGATGGCACATCTCTCAAAAAAGGTGCTAAAACCTAAGGCATCACTTGGACCCGTAACACTGTTGTTTAGGTATTGTGGTCCAAATTCAGTGTCACATGACTGTAAAAGCAGGATTTAGTCACTTTTTGATGTTATCTTGTTGAATCTCTGACTTAATAGTTTCCAAATGTTTTCACATAAACTGATTATGCAGCTGCTGCTGGTTTCTGTGTTTCAGCAGCTCTAAATGTGGGGCCCTTAGGAGAGCACAAAAATAGATTTGGGGCTGCCTTGGCATGACTGCTTTTAGGCCTGCCTGGCAGTGATCACAGCTAATGTGGCTGCAGAGCTCTTGGTTGGGTCTGTACAGTTTGAAATTGATCCACATATTTGCTCTGCATCTGCTCTTCCCTGTGAAGAACTTCAGGAGGAATATTAGTAATGACCTTGGGAGTGAAAATTGCCCATAAGGAAGATGAGCATATGTTACACAGTAAATACAAATATTTCTGAACAAAGTTACATTGTGGGAATATTAAGATGGTGATTGCTTGCAGATCAAGATTTATGTATCACTGATGGGTTTTGTGTTAACTTTTTGTGCCCTTGAGAGGCTTTGCAGAAATCTGAGCCCTGTGCTGGGATGCATCAAGTAAATTACCAGCAAAAACAGTGAGACTGGTGCCAGCTAAATGTGGGCACTACAATGAATATTTGTGTTTCCAAATGGGATTAGTGTACTTTTAGTAGATGTATAGACAGAGGATGAAATATTTAAAATTGCTTGATGTTAATTGACATTTAAATATTTGCTAGTGTGGCTTGCTTTTGAGAAGTAGGAAGCTTTGTGATTTTTCCTTCTGTGTCACTGTAATCAATGGACACTGCTTTGCCATTAAGTTCAGCAAACGTAGGATTGAGAACAAATTAACTCATCACTATACACCAGTTCTTTACAGCAGGGGAGCCAAGAAGAGTTGTGTTTGTGATCGCTGCACCTGTGTCAGTGGAAAAGGATCAGTGCCATGCTGGCTAATGAAATAATGGTATTAAATATTATCTCTTTGAATCACTATCTTGTTCAAGCTAGTACAATGCCATTTTCCTGGACATAACTACTATTATTTTCTCGTAGTTAGAGCAGAAGAGCATGGAATAAGTAAGATTAAAAAACAACAATTGTTGTAATTACTGTAATTTATTAAAGCTGGCAAATTACTATAGTAAAGGAATAGTTTAAAAGGAGTAGGTTTTCCTAAGTTACATGACAATTATATGTGAGCTGCCATATTTTTGGTAGTCAACAAAACAAATGCTTACACATATTTTTGTTCATTTGTTCCAAGAGGGTCTGTGCATAATGATAGATTCATAAAAGCTAATTACAATTAACTCCCAGAACAACTGGTTGTGTGAGATAGTAACTGAAACATCTACAAACATCTCAAAAGTCTGTGAGTCTGACAATGTGATTACAAATTTAAATATAAATGAATACTTCAGTATTCTACTCAAATAGGTTTTAAAACTGGTTTAATCTTTCCAGCACCTCCCCTGACATGGACAGAGCAATCACTATGCTGCCATGGGAAGAAGTGCCCTAATGAAGGGTATTTGAACACTGATCACTGGAGATGTGTACACCAGTCTGGGGATCATGGGATTTTCTGTGCTGTGTATACTGTGTTACCCTGGAGTCCTCTCAAATCTGTCCAAGATCAAAGAACTTTTCTGTTTAATTTAGGATTTGTGACACCAGTGCTTCTATCAGCTTGATTGCTTCCTGTTTAAAAGAATTCATAAATATGTAATATATAAATATTGGGCAACACATAGAGCAATGTCTGTATAGATTGATTTTGTTATTGTTGCCTGCTGCAGGATTCTCCTCTATGCCTTCTGAAATATAATTGGTTCTGAGATTTCCCAGAGCGAGGACTCTGCACAGAAATTATTTATTTAGAAAAGTTGTAGTTACCTTCAGGTTATTCTGATTTTAAATAGGTACCCTTTTGCAACATTCCTGTTCATCTGCCACCACAGGCACTTGTGGATACTATCCTAAGCAGTTTTACTGCAGTTTTCTTTGATTTTATGTCCTAATTTTTATGAAATAATATTTTTCATTAATTTAGTTGGCTGCCCTATCTGGCACCTTTATTTTCAGCTGAGGAAATAGCTGGAATGTTTGACAGCTACATGGATACTGGGGAGGGGATGCCCTCTTGGGGAGTTCTGCATGCAGCCGTGGCCCTGCTGCCCTCGGGGATAAATGAATGAATGCCAGCTCAGGGAGCACCACTCATCCCCTGGGAGAGGCTGATGTGTATGAAAGGGGATCTCAGATGACTCAACCTTCACAAACATGGAAGTGCACAGGCAGAATTGTTCTCGATTCTGTCTTCCAGTTTTTGACAAGTATCTCACTGCCTCAGGCATCGGGTTTACAGATGATGTTGTAGCCTGACAATAGGTATGTTTAAAACTAGTACCAGTGCTCTCTTAAAAGTTTTGATCATCTAAATCACTGATTATCCTCATACTCATTGCCTTTTTTTTTTCTTTCCTTCTCTCTAGGCATACTGACAGCCTATGTGTGTATGAATCCACAGGGCTGCCAGTCTTGTTCACTCATTGTTCAGCTGTTGAAATGATTTTCCCTTCTCATTCTTCAACCCATTTATCACAGGCTCTCCTTTTATTTTCATGCTTTGGTTGGAACATACAACCAGGATCCACAGCTCTGCTGCACAGACTGTGTCATAGTTAAAGGATAGATTGGATTACAGGGTTTTCTTTATGCACAAGAAAATCTGACTTTCCATGGTTTTAAACTTCATTGAATGTTAAACCAGCTTTGATTATTCTTCAAATCTCTGACAGTAGTTTTGTTCCATGGTTTATGATTATCCCTTTTTTTTTTTCTCCTCTCTGTAGTGTGGTCTGAATTAGCATGCTGATTTGTGAAAACATTACTGGGTTTTATATTAATCAGACTTCACTTGTATGCTTCAGATAGATTTTACTTTTCAGAAATTTTGTACAATGTGCAGTAATAAAAACAGCCTAGGCAGCATGGAACAGAGATGAAAACATTACACCTTCAGGGAGGGGATAATTTCCCATCCCTAGCTGTGAGCCCACCATCCTTGGTGACATGCTACCACTTTTTTACTACTCTAGCTGTTACTGTCAATAGCTGGCAGGATCACTGAGCATCCAGACAGACAGTGTTTGTTGATGCAGTGGACAAACCAAAGAGAGCAGAGCATTTTGTGTCATGGAAATCCACCTCATGACTTAGTAGTGATGGACTTGACATGTTCTGTGTCCTCTCCTTGGCAGGTGCTGGCTCACTGCCTGTGTAAAGATCAGACACAGGTTGGCATTTCTTCCTTCCTAGTGCTTTAAACTTATTTTATCTTTCAGCGAAATTAGCTAAAGAGATGATTGTCCTGATACACTAATACATTGTATTTCCTTTTATTTCCTATTTATTGCCTAATATTTCCATTTATATCCCTTTTCACTCTCTCTGTGTAACAGTTTCACTGAGGCACAGCTCCAAATTCTTGCTGTGTTATCAGTCCACTCATGTTAAGAAGAGCTTTAGGAAATAAGATGTAATTTGCTCTTTTATGAACACCAAAACCACTGTGCTATGAATATGTATTGAGAAGATCGAGAAGAAAATTTAGAGTTCTCAGTAATAATTACTCTAGTTGATTTCAAGGATACTTTCATACTTCAAAATCATTAGGACTTTTAAAACTGTGTGGGGTATTGCAGTGAATAAGAAGTGCACACTTCATACAGAATGGGTGTAAGAGAAATCTGTACTTGAAAACACACCGTTGGAACTTTAAAAATGTAACTATAGTAGACAATAAGGGAAACAGAGCCATACATCAGTCTTAGTGACAACCCCTGAGACAGGTGAAACACAAATTGCATTTTCTAGGATAAATAAACCCTTTAAGGAAGTATCTGGGCCAAATTTTAATGAAGACTAGCCAGAGATGCTAAATTTTACTTATTGGTAACACAAGTAGTAGGGAAAAAAAGGAAAATATTTGTCAATGAAACAGCAGAAGCCTGGTTATCCTTATTCCCTAGTGTGCTTTTCCTGTTCAACTGGAAATTGGGTGCAAATAAAATGGCAGTCTGTAATAAGTGCAGTATAGACTGCAGCTGTTATTCAGTTTACAGTGGAATTGCTGCAGTGCTTGTAGTCTGGTTCAGAACTGTTCTGTCAGTATTGCTGTGGTTTTTAACCCTGAGCTTCATGGTGAAAGGGCAGAGCAGCAGCTCTGAGTTACTCGCTGCACCTCTCCTCAGACAGCAGCTTGCTGAACAGTGTGCTCTGGCTAACTTATAAGTCCTTGCACAAGTTTCCCAGTTGTAAGAATGGATGGAAGACAGGTCTAAAAATTACTGGTGTTCCCAGCTAATGGTTGCCATTACACCCGAGAGCATTTTCTGGGCTGGTAGGGGAACACTACAGGGTGGTGTGGCAGGGGAGCTGCTCTGCAGCCTCTGCATCTGCACTGCAGTGCTTTACAACCCTTCTCCACAGTACAAAAACCAGTCACTGAACTGATTTGAAGTGTCTGTTCAGTCCTAATTATATGTTTTGCTTTTCAGAGCACGCTCCATTTTAGATAAGCTTGATTGTATGTAACACTTTAATTAATTTCTAATTTTTTTTCTTTCATTTTAACAGCACTGGAGGCTGGGAGCACATTGCAGAGCAACCTCAGGTGGCTATTTTCATCTGTTCTGATAACAATATTTATTCTGAGCAAAGATATTTGTTCTCTCCCTAGGAGATAGCTTTAATGTGCATTCATTCTGTGAGTTAGAGGAGCTTTCATGCTTCTAATTCCAATCTGTTTGATCTCCTACTTAAATTCTAAAATAAGTCTAGTAACTCATGCACCTAGTATATGTTGGCTAAGAATGTATTGATAGTTTGTTCCATTTCCTTTGTAGAAAAGAAGTAAAGTAATAAAGACAACCTCAGGCCCCGCTGAGCTTGTTATTTCTGTGAATCTTTGTAGGTGAAGGGGAATCTGAAAACACATTAATTCACCTAAAATGTGATTCAGCCTTACTTTGGTATTGCTCTTCTATCATTTACAAGCAGAAGAGACTTTTTGAATTACTTTAGCCCTCATTTACCAAGCATTTTGTATGTAAAGGAAAATAGTAAATCCTTTAAGACTCCAGTTACCAGAGAGAGTAAGCCCCTAATATAACCAAAGCACAGAAGGATTTATCATAAACTAAACTAAATCATCCAAACTCTCTCATCAGTAGATATGAAGGAACTGGCAGTAGAGAGAAATCAGTTTAGCATCTTTAGTAGATCTGGGGTCTCACTATTGTCTTGCAGTGCTTTTCTACTGAGTAGATAATAAACCCCAGCATCACCACAGTTTAAATCAATCCAGATCCAGTTATGAAAAGATAAAGTCACAGGGAGGTAGGAGATGAGGTGGGATGTTCAAGTAGCCTTTCACACATGAAATCCACGTGTAGGAACTCCCTGCAGTCCTTGTGAGAGCTGCAGAGTGCCAGAGCTGTGCAGTGGCACTGGGCAGGAGCTCAGGGGACTGCAGGGCACAGAGCTGAGTGCTGCAGGGAATGAGGGGGTGCGTTGGGCTGGGATGGACGGCAGCCTCCTGGAACAGCCGACACAATTCCTGACATGAAGCAGCAACTTGAGATTATACTTTAAAAACCCAATCACCCTGAAATATTTAAAGCCACAAAGAAGAGAGAAATAAAACAGTGCTGGTTGTGGCCTGGCTTTTTCTTTCAGGTGTCTGGAATGGCTTGTTGTCCAGTGCAGCTCATTGATAAAGTGCAGCGTAAAAAATGTGTTAAGGAACCTTGATAAACTCCCTCCAATTATTTCTGTAAGTATTTGAAACGCAGACAATTCTAATCCTCCTCTGTAATTATGCTGCATGTTTCAAAAATCTGATCTTAGTAACGCAATTAAACACAAATGAGACATAATTTAATTAATGGAGAGGTTGTGTGGACCTTCAGTTTTGTTAAGAGAGCTAAGTTACGAGTATAAAAAAAAACCTAATGTGCAATTAATGCTGCCTTGATAGTAGTTACAGAGACAACTGAACCCTTTCAAGAGAGAATAATTTTATTTTGTTTTTTCAAGCAATTACCCTAATGTAATTGCTGCTCATAATCTGGTCTGCTTGACAAACTCGGGAGTTCATAGAATGCTCAGAGTGTCATAGAGGAATATCACAGCTTTGCACTCTCTTTGGAAAAGGCCTAGACATTGGTGATGTTCTTACAGTATTTCTCCATCAAACAGCTTGTATTTGCCTTTCTGTGATACCAAATTGCTCCTATGTATTCCTATCACATTTTATAAAATGGATGTGAATTATAACAGGGTTTTTTCAACTCTACACAGAATTCATGAATAACAAATTCCTGAAGAAGAGGAAGGAAAATAGATCACTGTGAAGTTTAGTAATGATCTATAATGGATCAAGGCAGAAATAGTGTTAAAGTTGGTGCAGCAAAGTACCCTTGAGAATTTTCTTCTCTTCCAGGGAGAGTGTAGTTGTCACTAAATGTAAACCTTATTAAATGCAGCTAGATAGTGCTGTGCAGTGATGCAATAAAACCAGAGATGAACAGTGGGAGCCTGAGACAAATAATGTCTTACCACACCTAATGTTTCCTACTCAACCTTTCTTTAATGCCAGCTGTCAAAAGAGAACAGTGATGATTCCATGGGATCACAGTCTTGCTGACCTGCACAAATCTGTACATGCAATGAAACTGATATGTGCTGGAAAGGAGATAAATGCATATCAATTACTTGTAGTTTAAAGAAATCTCAACCAAATGAATCCATAGACAGAGACGCTTGTAAAAGAAGCATAAGCTTTTATTAGTTACAAAAACTAGAGACAAGGGGAACTGATGTGAATAAAGTAAACAAATGGCATGTAATGAGAGTAAGATAGGAATTACACACATGGACAGGCTAAGGTTCCAAGTTATTGTAATGGTTTTAGTACTAATATTGATGGAGTCCATAATCTTTGTATCATTCTATGTCTTCATTTTTCTACTGCATATTTAAAAAAATTGTAATATATTTTGATTATGCTCAGTAAACCTTTATCAAAACTTTATTTTGGTGGTGTTACATGATTTTTTGTGATCCAGTTCTGTCAAAAGCATTAAATGATGCTCCAGCATACATAATGTATAACATCTACTCCTAGAGCCATCTCTGTATCATGTTTTGAAATGGGATGTGAAGGCTTGACACTTGGCTTGAGCAATGATTCAGTTTGGCACAACTCTTTTAAAGTGATTTTAAAATAATTTGCAAATTGCCCTAAAGTAGAGCACCTATGATGGGCTCTGCTGGTTGTGTTTTCAAGGTGGATGTTGTGATGTGATAATTAATTCCCCTAGGCCAGCAGATGCTGGAGTATACACATATGTACCTTCATATATAGTTTTCTGAAATTTACATAGATTTATGTGAACACACAAAGTGTGTGACTAAAAATCAGGTGTCAACATTTTAAATTAGTCCTATGTGAACATCAAAGTATAACTCCAAACTGAGTGGATTTTATCTTAACAAGTTGGTGGCATGGACACAATCTGTGAAAAAAGGAGTCTGCATCCACCTTTTGCTTTCAATGCTATACAATGTACTCTTTTGGTGAGATGCAAGGGTGTTATTTAATGGAAATGAGAGATATAATTTACTCACAATTTTCATAAAAAGGGTTAATGCAGAATGTAGAAGTGACTGTATATGTTTTTCAAATTACAATAATAGACTCACCAAGGAAAAATTCTTCTATGAAACATTCCATTATTGCTTTTACAGACCCATAATTTGAGGATTACTGCTCAAAAACCCAGATGAAATGATTTTACAATCATGGGTCCATTAAAGGTTTAGGAATTGTCTGGTTAGATTACAAAGAATTTAGTTGTGAAAATAATGTGTGATTCATTGTGCTATTTAAAATTGCATAGACACGTATCTGTAGAACAGGCAGCTCACTGCTGTGCTGAGTGCGGGGCCTTCTCACCCACAGGTAAACTTTGGACTGACACACTTATTATTTCTGTGTCTCTAGCACACTAGAAGTATTTATTATGACATCCATTTCTCTCATTCCAGGTACACCCGACATACTATTATTGATCCTCAGGCCAATCATCCATTAGGCATTCATTAAGGAGCCAGAGTGATAGGCAAATGCAAATTACAATTATAATAATTCCAACGAAGGAATTGATAAAGAAAAGGTAAAGCACAGGTCTGTAGCTCAGCGAGGGTAAGGATCTCAACCTGACGCACGGCTACAGCCACACTTGATATTGCTGAAATAAAAGGCCTAAAGCACTGGTAGTGGTTCTCAGGGGCAGTATGTGAGCATCTGCAGATAGGAAAACAAGGAAGAGTTCAGCAAACGTGAGGTGCAGCTGGCTCACTGCAGCTGTTTAGGGCAGCCTGGGCAGGGGTACCTGTCCCTTGCACTGTTTGCGATTCTCTTCATGAAGTTCCCAGTTAACTTCTGTCGTGTTCCTGCTCGTGAGCACATCGAGCTTTGCCCATTTTCAGTGGGGGAGGATGGATTTAGTCGATTGTAGCAATCCGAACCGGCTGCCTTGCTGTGGGTACGTTACCTGTGTTGTTTCACGGTCGGCAGGGCCTGGAAGGGCTCGGGCCTGGCTCCGCACTGGTACGGTGAAGGCGCTGTGAGCTCCAAGGACAGCCGGGCTCCCGGGGAGGCTTTTCCCATCACCGGTCACAGCGCTCGCTCTCGGGAGCTGCAGCGGAGCCAGCTCAGCGCAGCTCCGGAGGAAACTGCCGGGAAAAGGCATCCGGGTGACCCGCTGGGCCGAGGCGGCTCCCGGCTGGGGGGAGCACTGGGCGCGGCCTCCCGGCACGGGCCCGCGGCTCCGCGCTGCCGCCCGGCGCAGGAGCGGCCCCGCGGGCGCTGCGCTGGGCCCGGCCCGGCCCGGCGGCTGCCCGCGCCATGGCGGGAGCGGGGGGACCCGTGCCTGACAGGAAGCGCGGCGGCCGGCGCTGCGCGGGCGGGCTCGGCCCTCGCCGTCCCTTCCGCCCCCGGCCGCGCTCCGCCCGCGCCGCCCGGCCGCTGGCGGCGGCCCCTCAGGTGTGCGCGGCGCGGAGCGGGGCGGCGCTGCGCTCCCCTCGCCGCCCGGCCCGGCCGCCGCAGCTGCTCGGCGGGCCTGTCACGTGGGGCAGTGGCGCTGCGGTCTGTTCTCCGCCACCTGCCCCGGAGCGGCAGCCCGGGCCGGCCATGGGGCCGCCGCCGCGCCGGGCGCCCGCTCCACTCCCGGCTCCCCGGCGGGCGGGGGCACCGCGGGCCGGCGGCGCCGCCGGCGACTCCTGCGGCTCGGCGTAGCGGCTCGGCGGGTGCGGAGCCGCCGCGCTTCCCCCCGCGCTGAAGGGCAGGCGACAGCGACCCGCCATGGAGAAGGCAGCGGGCGCGGAGCTCCGTCAGGGCGCGCTGGCGCCGCTCACTGCCATCTGCCTGGGTGAGTGCGGCCCGGCCGCTCCCTGGCGGCGGGGCACGGCGGGCAGCGGCTGTGGGGACCCTTCCTCCCTGCGGGAAGTGACCGTGGGTGGGGGGCGCGGGATGGGACGAGGCTGCAGCACACCGGATCGTGCCGGCGGAGCCCCCTCCCGTCACCCCGCTTCCGAAGGGGCCGAGGGCCGGCGCGGCCGCGGCTCGCTCAGGCACCGCTCGGGCTGCCGTGCCCGGCGGTGTGGGGCCGCGCAGAGCCGGATCCAGCGGGACCCATCGCCTTGCCCTTGGCTCTGGAAGCGCTGCCGTAACCTCGCGTGGCCCAGGAAAAAAAAAAAAAAAGTTCAGGAGGCATCAGCGGTTCTTGCGTGGGCTGTGAGCTTGTGCGGAGTGCGGTGCGGGCAGCGGCGCCGGGGCTCGCTTGCGGGCTGCCCGGCGCTTCTCTTGAGCGGCAGCGGGAAGAAACATTTTCTCGCCCTCCGTGTCTCTGCCATATTCTGCTCTGTTCCCTCCCGTCTGCCTGAAGCCGTTGCTTTCCGCTCTGCTTCTCGGCAGGTGTTAATTTATGGCAACGTGATGAAGCGTGGTGCTGGTTTCCAGTCTGTCAGCCCGTTCAGTCAGGCTGTTGTTAGGCAGAAGCGCTGGCGCCTGGCTGTGACTAGAGGAGCGAAGGGCAGGCCCGGTGTGTGACAGCGGCACGTGGAGTTCGGGGCTGCTGGAGCTGCTGGAGCTGCCTGCTCCGCTCTGCTCCGCTCTGCTCCGCTCTGCTCCGCTCTGCTCCGCTCTGCTCCGCTCTGCTCCCTGCCAGAGGATCCTGCCGGGGCAGAGCAGTCAGGAGCGGCTGGGCACTGCTGGGCTGCGCTGAGCCCTGCAGACACACACTCGGTAAACTGTCACCGCTCCTTGGTCCGGAGTGCTTTAACCCACGTCTCTTTGCTGATGAAGTGGATTAGAGTTAATTTTTAATAATCCCAAGTGGCAGTTGCTGTTCGTTATGCAAACGATCAGAAAGGGATATCTTGTGGCCAGACTGCTTGTTTTTGTAACAGTGCTTCCTCAACATCAGTGCTTACCTAGAAACATGTAGGAAGTTGAAGTTTAAAGGTTGCTGTGGACGTATCTATTTTAATTAATGTAAGTACAATGTAAAAAGTTAGCTAAACTACAAGCAGTTTGAACATCCAGGTCATACAACTCTTCTTTTCTGCAGAATCTTAACGGGATTCCAGAGATGTGCGCAGCATGAGGATAATGTCTGCTGTGCTGCTTATTTAAAGTTAGAGAAAGATACATATTTTCCCTGTATCTCTGAATTTCATCTTCTTTGGGGGGTGTTTTGGGTTTTTAAAATTTTGTTTAGTTGTTTTTGGTTTTTTTTTTTTTTTTGGTGGCCCAGTCAGACCTTTGTTAAACCTGTTATTAGGTGTCATAAATAGCATGGTTATTGTTAAAATGACTAATGAGATAATAAAAGCTTATGTAAACTCCAGAGCTGAAGTGAGAACACCTCAGAGAGGGAAGTTTAGGTGTGGGTGATGTCAGGCTGAAAGTTTAGTAGATTTCTGCTTTCTATGACTTCTAGAATTTCACTGTCTGGCTCTTCTTTTCAGCTGGAATGTTTTATTCCTATTCCTTGCACAACTGACAGTAGTGGAAGTTGAGAAACATGAGAGGTGGGAAGCTTGTAAGGTATTTTGCTTCAGTGAACCCATAAGAATTTAATGCTGCTACTTTAACTATTTTTTGTGTTTTACTTCCTGCTTGTCTCTCCTTTCCTTTTATCCTTGTTTTTGGTTCTTGCTTCTGGCCATTCTCTCCTTGTTTTCCCATGGCCTGTGTGTGGGTGTTTGGTGTCTGTATCAATGTACTGCCACTGACCATTGCTGTGTGACCTCATCTGTAAACTGCTGCTCCAAAGGCTGGAATTGGGTTTGTTTCAGCTGTTCTTTTGTGAAGCCATTTTGTTTATCATTCTGGAGAAATTCTGGAGGACATAGAAAGTTATCACATAAGAAGGTATCAGTGAAGCTGATGTCTCCTTCTGGCTGTGGGGAAAGCCTGTCATTTGGTTTGGAGGTGCCAAGATGTAAATTTCCCTTTTGATCCAAATAGCCCCTTTCCAAGCTGAAAACCTCACCCTGAGCATTATTTAGCAATCCAAATGAGTGGCACAGTAAGTTTCCCACATGGAGTTCAAGCCAACTGAACCACTTCAGGGATTTTTTTCTGGCTTTCCCATACCTGCTCAACAGTTAAGAAAAAGAGCATCTAGGAAACTTTCTAATACTCTAGTCTCTCACCTGTTTTTATTTTGGCAAGATACAAGAAGATCAGTAGGGAATGGCTGTTCTTTCTTGTGAGCCTCTGCTAGTTTTGAGAGTTGGGTGCTGGTGGTTTGATTTGATGGTCGTGAGTGAGCAAAATGGGTATTGGAAACTGTAAGCTTATTGAGTTGCTTGAGAAAATATCTGGTTTGAGACTTAGATTTTATTTTAAAGAGCTATTTCTGCTGATTTCTTGGTATAAAAAGGTTTGAAAATGAGAGTGAAGAACTTGCAGGAAGTGACCGTGGATGGGGGGGCGCGGGATGGCAACCAATAACAGCTTTTTTGCAGAGATAAATGAGTATTTTTGGGGCTCTCTTTCTTAGGTATCTGCCAGGTGTGGTGTGCAAGGCTGCCTATAACTGCATTTGTGTAGTAAATGTTTAACTGTCCTCAGTAATGTAGCTCTGAGTTGGCTAATTCCACTCTATTGTGTTCCTTGTCTTCATCCTACTTATTTCCATTTAAAGGGTATTGGGGCCTCTTTTAAGCCGTGTGAGGAAACCTCTGCTTCAGAGCTTGTTTCTCTTAGGGCTGTTGGGAGTGTTCAGGTAGGAAACATAAAGAAAGATTGCAATGGTAGTACAGACCCAGACTGTTCCATACAATGGATCTTCAAACAGTGCTTTCAGTTGTGCTGATACTAGTTATGCAGAGTATATTCATGTACTTTCTTTGGAGCAAAACCAAGTATTTTACTTCTCATGAATATAAATTTGTGACATAATCATGGATTAATTTCATCTCAGTCTTTAGGACTGTATTACTATGGTTACAGGAATAGTGGCACTTTAATATTGGATGAGGAAATGTTGTGTTGCTGTTACTGCTGGATCCAGAGTTTGTCACAAACGGATGTGCTGCTTTGCCAGAGTTAACAGGGCCCTGTTGTTTCCTGGTACACAATAGTATTTTTGCTCCTAGGTACTCTCACCTAACAGAGCAAACTAGCACTGTGAAAGAAGAAATAATTACATGGCACATTGTTATTATCATATAACAAATGTTAGCTAATTATGTAATAAAATCAGTGCTGTTAGGGTCCTTTGAACATCATAATAAAGTTCATTAACACAAATCTGTGGCTCAGGTGTGTTTCTCCTCAAGCTGGAGCATTCCATACGCTGCCATTTAGTTGCCCTCCTTGTTTTGTGTATTCCTAAAAGCTCAGTCCCAAGTGCTTAGTAAGAGGGGGAAGTCACTGTCCTTGTCCCTGAGGTCTGTGATAAGTGACCCCAGGAGCAGTTTTCTCTCTGTTTTGCAGGGCCTGGCCTCAGCCTGGGGTGTGTAGCAGTCCTCCCAAAAGGAGAAAACTGAACTGTAGACAGCCAGATACAAGTCATGGAGGGACCGCTGTAGGCACCTGGGCTGCTGCAGTTTGGTGACTGAAAAACATGACTGGGGCTGAACTGGAAAGCTGAGGGATTGTTTTTTATTTCCACCCCTTTAGTACTTTTTGTACCTCTTGTGCTGGTTTAAGTTGTAACAGAAGGTAGTCAGGGCAAGGGTCATTGTTTAGGGATGTGTTTAGACAGTGTAGAAGACAATGGGGGCCCACGCTCTGAGCCATAAATAGTGTTAATTGTCAGCTGCTTCCTAAGTGACTGTTGGGAACAGGGACGGTTTCTCTTCCTCTCTTCTCCTATTGTTGATCTTTAAATGATGTTTTTAACTAAATTCTTGCCAAGAGATTACCTATTAAAAGATTTAGGACTTAACATATGCAAAATAAAGCCAAAGTGAGTGCTTGGGCTGGGATATTGTAAATTAAGTTTTTGGTGACATTTTAAACCTAATTTTTAAAAACATTTGTCATTTTACTAATAGGCTCTCTTTGTATATTACAGATTGTTGAAATGGGAATGGTCAGTGGGACACACTGTAATTTTTAAAGAATGTGTGGGGAAACTAATAGGGAACTACATGTTAATGCTGACTTCTGGAGGAACAGTGACATAGGACAAATTTTCTTTGGCAATAACTACTCTTTCCAGATCACTTTAATGGTATACACTGTGAGAGGAGACTTTTGAGAAAGTGAAGAGTCTTTGGAACTTAATTTGCAAGTCAAATATATGTTGCAAGTACTGCCTCATCCTGTTTTGATTGTATTAGTGGACCTTGTTGAAAACTTCATTGCTTTTGCTTAGTCAAGGCAATCATGTTAGCTTTAGCAGCTGATTTTCAAGGTGACATTTACCTGAGGGGAACAAACTTTGCTTTATTCAGAGAAGTATTTAAGGATAATAGTTGCGTTTTAATGTGATTGTTCTTCTGTGCTCCATAATTAAAATTAATCCTATGGAAGATAATTTAAAATAGATTGGCAGTTGTTTCTTTTGATAGTGTGTTTCAGAAATACTAAACATCCACTGTGTATTGACTTGTTTTAGCTCCAGTGAAGGATAATAGTTGATTACACGACCTGCCTGTGCAGATAAGCAAAGTTCTGTTGGGAAACTGCAATGCATTTGTGCTAACACCCCAGCAAACACCTAGGAATGGTTAACTATTGACTGCCGCCCTGTACTGCTAGAATTTGTCTGAACATTGTTTTTCTGTCTTTACACAGTGAATCTCCTCCTGACTGGGAAGATAGAAAGTGCTGTTACCTCATTAGGTAAGACATAACTTTTCTTACCTCTATTTACTGTTCTTTTGAGCTGTTACTGTTTCTTCCCCATGCAGAGAGATGTTCTAATGAAAGAGTGACTTTTGAAATGACATTTGTTTAAGACAGACTAACAATGACATCTTAGGAAGTTTAGGACTTTTAAGTCTTCCTGGGCTTTGTCGCGGTGTCCCGGAGGGCGAGGGATTGCTGTCCTGCTGTCCCCAGGGGCAAGGGATTGCTGTCCCGTTGTCCCCAAGGCCAGGGGTCCTTGTCCTGCTGTCCCCAAGGGCAGGGTAGCTGTCCTGCTGTCCCCATGGCCAGGGTGGCTGTCCCCGTGCCAGGGCTGGAGCTGTGTGTGCCCAGCGGGGACAAGGCCAAGGTGCTGTGCAGAGGCTGCGCCGCCACTCCGGTCACTCCTGGCCCTGTCCCTGTGTTCTGGTCACTCCTGTTCCATCACTCCTGTCCCTGTGTTCCCATCACTCCTGTCTCTGTGTTCCCGTCACTCCTGTCCCTGTGTTCTGGTCACTCCTGTCCCTGTCTCTGTGTTCCCATCACTCCTGTCTCTGTGTTCCCATCACTCCTGTCTCTGTGTTCCCGTCACTCCTGTCCCTGTGTTCTGGTCACTCCTGGCCCTGTCCCTGTGTTCCCATCACTCCTGTCCCTGTGTTCCCATCACTCCTGTCCCTGTTCTTGTGTTCCCGTCACTCCTGTCCCTGTGTTCCCATCACTCCTGTCCCTGTGTTCCCATCACTCCTGTCCCTGTGTTCCCATCACTCCTGTCCCTGTTCTTGTGTTCTGGTCACTCCTGGCCCTGTGTTCACATCACTCCTGTCCCTGTCCCTGTGTTCTGGTCACTCCTGGCCCTGTGTTCCCATCACTCCTGTCCCTGTGTTCACATCACTCCTGGCCCTGTCCCTGTGTTCTGGTCACTCCTGTCCCTGTCCTGCTCTGAGTGCTTTGGCCATCACCCTCTGTCACACGCTGCTGTCACTGGTTGTTTTCTCATCTGGTGCTGTTCAATTGTAAATGGTTCCAGTAACAGTAAATTGTTCTCTCAGCCCCAGTCTGCATTTCGGCTCTCACCTGAGGGCTGTGGGACAGGAGTGGCTGCATGGGGCTTATTTTCCATTGGGGCTTAAACCACAACAGGATTATAGACTGCATCATTGTCATTGTGATGGATCAAAATTGTAAGCTTGAGGCTAAGGTTGTAGTGCTGGGTATGTTGAGAGGAAAACTCTGTGTTTAGGAAGTGTGCCTGGGAGAACCAAGTCAGGGAGAGTGGCTCATTCCTGAAGAAGCTAAACCAAGAATATTAAAAATGTCTGATGAATGTCAGTGTGGAAATTCAACCAGAATCACAGCACTTAGTGTAATTTCCTTCTCTCTAGCAGTGATGTACTGACATTATGGGAATATTGCATTCAGGGTCCTCTTAGTGATAAGGACCCTCTTGTGACTGTCAATCCACTGTCATACGTGTAGATGTACTTTATTCCCAGAGAGGCTGCAACTTATATTAAAACAGAAAACAGCAAATAAGGGAGATGGGAGGAAAGTATATTGGAAAACAGAAAAATAATTCTAGGACAAAACATAAAATAATGTGGGAGCTTGAGTGTTCAAGTCAAAGTTGGAGGTTGAGAGAAGGTTTAAATCAGGAGAAGGTAGTAATTTTATGATTAGGTAACCTGCCTAAATTGAGCTTAGAGGAAGTGTGGATAAACCATGCAGGATGTGTTGTTTGCAACATAGTATTTTCCATTCTTTCAGTGGAAAGGTACAGAGTGTCATTTATGTCCTAGTATGTTCTGCCTGGATGGTTCTTCAGCTTTTGATGGAGTTTGGCATCTGTTTGGTGTATGATGCATGAGTTTACAGAGTGTAAATTAAGTAATTACACAGTTGCTTACTTATACTGGTGATACTGCCCCAGCCTAAAATATATAGAGCTTCTTCCAGTTGGCTGTGCTGCTTTTTAACACTTTTTTTCACTAGAAATAGAGTTGTAACATCTGGCTTTTATTCTGCAAGTATGCTGAAAACCTCAGAGTATTGTAGTCTTCATGTTTTCCTGTCTTCATACACTTTCAAGAGTAACCTTGTCTCCTGTTGGTGTAACTGGAGCTTGGGGTGAAAATGATCAACACAGGTCATTGCAACAGAGCGATCCATCCATGTGCAGCTTCTCGTACCTGTGCCCACACCAAGCTGGGTCAGCCTGTTGGTCGAGCAGTGTGAGCTCAGGTTTTGTCACATCTCTAGGTGGAACCCTTGGACTCTCCCTTCACTGGCTCTGATCAAGAGCAGAAGCCTGGAGACTGGGCAAAGCCAAGGGGAGCCTTAAAAGTCTTCTTTTTCCACAGGCATAAGGGATCTGCATTAAACCATGTGTGCAAGCTCTCCTTGAGGGAGTGTTGTGAGAACTTGGGGAGAGTGTCCTGACTCTGAGAGAGCTACTTGAGGAAATGTGTATTGCCAGGTATTTGGGTTTGAGAGGAGCTTCCTTGTGGCAAGTGCAAAACATCTTTTACCCTGGAGCAGATGGTAGGGATGTGTTCCTTGTGACTGGGACAGGCCCTGGTCCAGAATAATGTGAAGCTACAGGATTTATTTTTGTCTGGGATTGTCTGAAAATGTATTCCAGCACAGCATAGTACCCTCAGTGCTGTCCTTTGGTGAAGCTTAATGTATGTTTTATTACAGTTACTCTTGCAAAAGTAAAAGTAATATTATTAATGTAAAGGTTTTGGAAACGTCATTGCACGTATTTGTGGCATATTTAACTGGCAGAGGGAATCCACTGCTGTTTACAGTAGAAGAAATCAATTTGATCGTTACAGAAAGCCTCATTAAGATTTATGCCTTCTTGACAGAAACTCTGAACTCAGATCTCTTCTGGCATTTGTTTAAAGTTTGGGGTTTTCTTTTTCTTTGCTTGGTGGGGTTTTTTTTTTTTTGCTTGTTGTTGTTTTGTTGTTTTGTTTTTTTTAACTGTGGAAGATTATTGTCTGTCTTTATAATTTATCTTTTCTTTAAAAGCACCACCTCAGTAAGATTTTTGGTGGGTTGGTTGGCCAAACCAGGAATTGGTATTTTTATGTTTTTTCAGTAATGCTAAATGTGAGAAAGTTTGGAGTTTTTAGTGAATTGGGATTTCACTTTCCTTCTAGGTTTGTGCAGAAAGGCTGTGGAAAGACACTGAATTGTTGAAAAAGTGTTATCATTGCTATTCTTTTGTGTTGTCACTGATGATAAGGTCTTCAGAATCCAGGACTGTGCCTTTTTATTTAGGAACTTCCCTTTCCTTTAGATGTTTTGGCAGTTTGAACAGGCTTTTGTTTATTTTCCTTAAGGAATCACAGTGTGAAGCCCTAAGTACTTATTAACACAATACTTAGGCATGTGTGTGATTTTGCAGACTTCATGGCCAGGAGCTGAGGAGGGAATTGGGACCCTTTTATTAATATTGAAGCCCCAGCAGTATAAAATTCTGCCCTTGTGTGGTTTTACCATTTTGTTGTCAGCACTGAAGGCTGTGTAGTAAAAGTATTTCTTTCAAAATTTATATGTGTGAAAAAAGAGCTGCTGAAAGCTGTGCTGGGGTATTTCACCTTTTCTTCCTTGCAGTGCACAAGGAGTGGAGGGGCAGGCGACTGCTTTAGGGAGGAGGTTGATGGATGTTTGCAAAGCCTGTAGTAATGAGGAAAAAAAAGATTGGGGAAAAAAAGGCATCAAAAACATGAGGGAATTAAGTGAGGTTCGGGTAAACACTGCAGTAGGTTTGGAAGGGGTGTATGTGTGTGTGTGTCCCCAGTGTGCTCCAACAGGTTTAGGGGACCGTGGACATATATTAAAACAGTGTAATTAAATTCTGGCAATAGTGTCTTGGTGTCATGCACAATGATAGTGTACTCATAATCATCTGTGCCCAAAAATCGTTCCTGTATCTCTGAAGTTCCCTGGTCAGGAGTGATGTGTGTGTGTGTCTGTGAGTGCTGTGTGTGTCTGTGAGTGCTGTGTGTGAGTTTGTGTGTCTGTGAGTTTGTGTGTCTCTGAGCGGTGTGTGTGAGTTTGTGTATCAGTGAGTTTGTGTCTCTGAGCAGTGTGTGTGAGTGCTGTGTGTGTTTGTGTCTCTCTGAGCGGCGTGTGTGAGTGCTGTGTGTGTGTCAGTGAGTTTGTGTGTCTCTGAGCGGTGTGTGTGAGTGCTGTGTGTGTGTTTGTGTGTCTCTGAGCAGTGTGTGTGAGTGCTGTGTGTGTTTGTGTCTCTCTGAGCGGCGTGTGTGAGTGCTGTGTGTGTGTCAGTGAGTTTGTGTGTCTCTGAGCAGTGTGTGTGAGTGCTGTGTGTGAGTTTGTGTGTCTCTGAGTGCTGTGTGTGAGTTTGTGTGTCTGTGAGTGCTGTGTGTGAGTTTGTGTGTCTGTGAGTGCTGTGTGTGAGTGCTGTGTGTGAGTTTGTGTGTCTGTGAGTGCTGTGTGTGAGTGCTGTGTGTGTTTGTGTGTCTGTGAGTGCTGTGTGTGAGTGCTGTGTGTGAGTTTGTGTGTCTGTGAGTGCTGTGTGTGAGTGCTGTGTGTGTTTGTGTGTCTCTGAGCAGTGTGTGTGAGTGCTGTGTGTGTGTTTGTGTTCTCTGAGCGGTGTGTCTGTGAGTGCTGTGTGTGAGTTTGTGTGTCTCTGAACGGTGTCTCTGAGTGCTGTGTGTGAGTTTGTGTGTCTCTGAGTGGTGTGTCTGTGAGTGCTGTGTGTGAGTTTGTGTGTCTCTGAGCAGTGTGTGTGTGAATGCCGTGTGTGTTTGCTGTGGTGCATGTTGTTCCAAAGCTGCCCCCCCAGCAGCCTCTCTGTGCCTCGTGGTGGCGGCTCGGAGATAACGGAGGGGGAGCGGCAGCGATGCCGTTTATGGCCCAGGCCCGGTGTCCTGTCTGGCCGTTCGAGAGGAAGCAGCAGCTGAAGCCATTTCCAGCCCTGTGCCGCTCTGTCCGCTCCCCGCGGTTTCGGGCGCTGGGGACACCGCCGGGAGGAAAGCTCGCTGCAGCCCGCTCCGCTTCCAGCCGCTCCCAGCCGAGAGGATCTGCCCTGCCGCCCTCTCCTGACTGCCCCTGCCTCTAGCAAGACAAGTGCCCTCCGTGAGCTTGCAGCCCCCCGAATCCAAAGAACTTCAGTCGGGGCTCCAGCTGTCAGGAGATAAGCCAAGGGAAAGGCAGGAGAGCGGAGTGGGGACAGTGGAGAAATACTGACAACACTTCCCCCTTTGCCTGTGATCCCCATGCTCGAAATCCAGGGCACCACCCTGGGGGCTGTGCCTGGCAATTTTTGTTTGGGGTCTCTTTTTGTTTTGGGGAGTCCACAGGGTTGAGCAGTTTTGTATTTCAGTCGTTACTTGCTGTTGTTTCTTGTCATCCTTGGATTAGGAACAGTGAGGAGCAGCGACATTGACTTTAAAACTCGGGAGGCATGATGTGAAACTTTATTAGGAACTTCAGATATTTATAGGCAGGATCGTTCACCCAGAACCTCCTTGGTTCTCAAACAACACCCTTCACAAGTTGGTTTAATTAGGAACAACACCTTCTTGTCCATAAACATCACAACATTCCACATGTTCACAAACACCACGTGTACACACTTGAGATAAGAATTGTTTTAATTCTTTTCTTTGAGCTTCCCACAACTTCTCCATGACAATGCCTGGGAAAGCTATCTGTTTCTCTCTTTCTGACTAAACTGTGTCATCCACAGTTTCTGACTTGCTATTCTGCTTTTTAGTAAAAAAAAAAAGGGTTATTTTTTCACTTAATCTACTTACATTCATTACTTACTTGGACCCCTGAGGGAGATAGCTAGATCCAAAAACTTCTCCTTCAAATTCTCTTAAACTAAAACAGATATTAATTCAGATTTGTGGTCCATTCAAATCAAGAGCTTTGCAAGAGCAAAGCAATTGTCCTTTTGATTTTGAGTAGGACAAGTCTGAAAAGCTTGATATGTGTCAGTGGGGATAAGGCCATGGTAAAGTATTGGCAACAATAGCCATTGTCAGATGAACTGCCAAAAATGGCATTTAGTGTCAGTGCAGCCCTTTCCTTGCTATGTTCTTAGATTTGCACAGCTACAGTTCTTCTGTTGAAGGGAAGAATCTGTTTCTTTTGTCACTTGTTTTTTTTTTTTCTTGCCTCACATTTATATCAGATGTGCAGTGTTAGTAAGAAAAAGCATTTCTCACTGAAGACCTGAACTGTGATGTTACAGTGGATCCTCTACATTAGGAAACAATGTTATTCCAAAAGAAAAATATGTAGTGATATTACATCAAAAGAGCTGGGATACTTAAGTAACTATTACTGAGAGTCCTTGTAATTACTTCCTAAAACTGAGAAACAAGTATTTGGGAGAATAATAGCTCCCCTAACTACACTGATGGATGTGTGAATGGAAGTGCCCAGCCATCAGCCTGTTGGTGGGATTCAGAATGGAAACTAAATAAGTTTTGTGTAATCTTAACTCTGTTTTATTGCAGGTACTATGAGTAAGGGATATTTATCCAGAACATAATACGGTACAAGGGCAGCAGAAATATTTGCACAGGTGTTACTGGAAGCCTCTCGATAGTGCTGTCTGCTTGTACTTGTTCTCTCACTTTGTGGATTCTGTTTCCTTCCCATTTTGAAATGTTACTAAGCTGCAGTTAGGAAATGCAGCCTTTCCAGCTCCTTTATGTGTTTGCTAGCTCTTGATCCTCTTCTGCTACGGTGATATGTTGATGCAGTAACAGTATGTGGAGGAGCACAATTATAGCCCTAAAGAAACCGAGAACTGGAGTTGAAAAGTCTTACATTTGCTTTTATGTTTCTGTAATTGCATCTGCATCTCAGTATTTGCCAGCATGTGGCATGGGGCAGTTCTGGTTTTAGAAATGTGATAGCAAAAATGTTCTTGATTTTGTGTCTTCATTACTGCAAAATATTTGTTTGTAAATAGATGCTTTCATATATTTGTGTATTCTGTATGTTTTTGTGGCCTTAGAAACTAGTAGGAATTATATACATGTATTTCAGTGGAATGCTCTACCTGGAGAGTAAAAATAATAGCATTTTTATGTTTTGCCTCAGGTAAGTTACTCACCTGATGCTTTTTGTATTCCTGTGGCTCTCACTTCAGAAGTGCTTGCTGTGAACAAACAGAATAGTGGCAGGCCCAGGTTTCCTGGAGGGGAGGTGGTGCAGCCCAGCCCCACCAGGAGCCCTGCAGGCAGCCCGGCCACCTGACTCCACTGCAGCTTTGCTGGTACTCCTTCCTTCCTTCCTTCCATCCATCCCTCCCGTGCAGCTAAATCCGATCCCAACTGGGAATTGAAAGTGGTGTATTTGTGTGGCTGGATTTCAAGCAATGCTGTAAATCTCTCATTTATAATGCAGTGTATTTGGATGTGTATGTGTATGAGGTGACAAGGTATAAGCAACCTTTTTTTTTTCCTTGCTGTATTTTTCAACTAAAATAATGTAAGCTTCTGTCAAAAACTGAAATATTCAGCTGCAGTCCACAAGTCATGCTCTAGATAGTAATTTGTTTTAAAAATAGTTTAAATAATATTTTTGGAGAATGTTCAGAATAGCTGTTGCATTGCAGAGAATTTTCCCTCTTGTAATCTGCTTGAAGTATGTTTTCTTATCAGAACAGCTTTTCAGCTTGTTCTCAGAACGTTTAATTTTCATTTTTGAATTGCTTAATTACAAATTATAAGTATTTGATATAGCCTGCTGTTTTCCATAGGAAGAACTAAATGTGCTTTGAAAATGCTGAGCTTTATGTGGCCTTGTTTGCTCCTTTCCTGTCTTGAAATTTTTTCCCATCTATGTGGGTTCAGAAGGAATTTAGAGTACTTTAGTAATGTTCAGTGAAAACATTTAACATTGGACTGCAGTTTACTTTTTTGTGGGAGGGGTGGGGGTGTGGTGGGTGGTGGTATTTTTTTAACCCTTACAAACTCTTCATGTGGTTAAGAGAATAAACAGCATGTCCAGGAACATGTCACAGCAAAATGAGCTACTAGCTACTTTACAGTTAATACAATTCACTTGCTGGGTGACCTTCCTAGGCTTTGGGAAGCTGGTGTAAGGATTTCTGTATTACATCCCCTTGCAGTAATATTGATTGTAGCCCATGGTGGATTCATACAAGATTATGGATTTGTCCTGCATTGCAATGCAGGTTCTGCCTACCTACACTTGGTGTGAGTGTCTTAATTAAAAACCAGGGCAGGGAACAGAGCAGTGAGAGGATAAAACTGTTGACTCTCATATGTCTGCAGTCTCCAGAAACTGATGAAAGCTCTTGAAACTAATATGAATTGTTGATTAGGCAAAGCATTAACAATATTATTTGTCTCCCCTTATTGACAGCTGCTTGCAGTGGAGAACTGGAACAGCACACGGAGAGACGGGGAGTCATCTATAGTCCTTCTTGGCCATCCAACTATCCTCCAGCCATAAACTGCAGCTGGTACATCCAAGGAGATCATGGAGATATGATAACAATTAGGTATGGTTGGATATTCGTGGAGGTAAAGGATTGATTTGCTGAAACAAATCAAAATGTGAGTTTAACTGATACACCAATGAGAGGCTGTCTTCAGAGCCACTGGATGATCAAAGATTGCTGAAATTGGTTACACTGGAACATGGTTCCAGGTTGGGCACCTCTCTCCATTTAAAAATGCTTCACCATGGCTTGTTTCTGTGGGCTACTTCTGACATCTGTGATTACACAAGTCACTTGTGGTCTTTTATGTATTTATCCTCGCAATGCCCATGTGAGATTTCATATACCCCTGATGCTTGAGGGAGTGGGAAACAGCAATATATCTACTCACATTATATTCCTTTCATTGCTTATAAATAGGAGTAGGTGAAGGCTATAAAATCTGCAACAGCTTCAGTGGACATGTAAAATTGTTAGAGAAAACATAGCATTTTCATTAATATCTTAAAATGGTGCTATGTTTATATAGACAGTTGAAGATAATTATTGCTTATTGTTACTTGTTTACCAAAAGACACATGCTTTTCTGCTTAATATTTATTTCCAACAAATCAAATAATAGTTAGCATTTGTGATACAATTTCAGCTCAATTCTAGAAAAATGCTGTTCAATAAAGACCAAAATGTACTGCAAATGGTTTGTTAAGAATATTTAGGGTATAATGTGAGCATACTGTGGATGTGCCTAATTTCTCTGGGCTAGTAGTAGGATCCTTCATGAGACAAGAATTTCTTACTTAAAAATTAAAACCTAGGAAAAGTTTTTTGGGGGCTTTAGTACTGTTACATTTGACACCATCTGCTCATTCTTTGCTTAAAAGGGCTGCAAAATCTCTTCAACTGCAGATGCTCAGAAATTGAAACAAATCTGCCACAGATGGAATAATAGGAAGGCTCCACCATCCGTAGTTCAAAATAGGAACTACTCACCAAAAGTAATGAAGTAAATACCTGCCAGCATTTGAAATTCATAAATAGAAATATGCTTTTAAACCCCATTACATTACATTGGATGTGGGGAATTTGTTTCAAAGCAGAGACTGTTGGAAACTGAGAAAGTGTGAGACACAGGACTTGACTCTGGAGAATAATGCTGCAGTTTAGGCTATGAAAATGTCTCAGAGCTCCAGTTAGAATTAGGAGTCTCTTCTGCCAGTGTGAGTGTAACAGAGTCTAGGTGAGGTGTGGCAATAATGTGTGTACAATTGAGATGTACACACATTATTGCCACAAGGCACAGCAGCATGCCTTGAAAGATTTCTGAATGGCTTTGTTTTCTCTCACTGAATGCTCAGCCGTATCCTGCCCTCCTCTGCACATGCAAACAATAGAAACTACGTGTTTACATCCCAGGGATTAGTGTTGTGGTGTTATGTTTGTGACTGTAAATGTGCTTGGAATGACTCACTCCCATGTATGAAATGCAAAATGTTACAGCATCTGAGGATTTCTGTACAAGGCTGTTGCCCTTGCAGTGGCAAGGATGTAAAAGAAGGAGCTGCCTTGCCTAGGCTAGGAGGTTTCAAATGCAAACATGTTTTCTGCTTTCCAGTTGGATATGCTTCTTATTCTAACAATGTGTTGGTAAGGGCATAAGAGTAGCTTTTTAGATTTTCCTAGGAAAATCAAACACAGTTCTTGTGCTAACATCTGAATTTTGAAAGGTTTCAAAAAAGCCCATCTCCTTTGTGTTGTTACACAGTATGCACTTCCTTTGATCTTGAATTCTTGTTGACAACAAGGCAGCAGTGTTATGTAAGAGATATATATAAAGAGATACAGCAGGAGTCATTAAGGGATAAAATTGCAATTGAAAGTAGTTTTTATTTCTAAACTGTTTGCACTTGGTGGTTATTTTTTATAAACCCATTTTTCAGCAGCTTTCAGTAGAGCAGTGGTCAGATCTACGTGTGTATGTAAGATGCTGGCTTCTGTGGCCTTCTCCTTTAGAAGCTATGTCTTAATGTCTGTCTTTCATGTGTATATTGATTTTCTTCATACCTTCACATTTCCATGGTTATTTTTTTGCTTTATAGTTTACTTTTTAGAAATCCTTGTGGGAGCTCTCCCATGAACAGAAAGTATATGTTCTTTGTGCTTATCCCACTTTATATGCATATTTCAATGCTTTCTTTCAAATTCATGTGTCTGATGGAATAGTTCTATTGAGACCTGTGAACAAGCCTGTAGCCACTGTTTCCAGGACTATATTATGTCTCTTTAAATTTGCGTGATCAGTTGCTAGTTATTGTTTTGGAAACGACTTGATTTTTCCACCCATTTTCTCTATTTTTGTACTTCTTTTCACAGAGGATTATATAAATCCATGTAAGATCATATAAAGATGTTGTATGCAGTAACTGCCTTTGTACCATCATTTACAGGCTTTATAGGGTTATGTTTCCTCATATCAAGAAAAAGATGAAAAAAAATTTGTTTAGCAGTCACTGTTACTTGGTTGGAATTAACCCTGGTGTGGGTGGAGTATAAATTTATTATTTTAGTACTGGAATTTAGGGACTGCAAGTAAAATGTTCTCCATGTTCAGAATTCAAGACAAGAGTATTGAAAAGTGATTTACTCAGTGACCCATTCAAGCTGTCTCTTATTAACTGAGGTGAGGGGATCACCTTCATTGGCTTTCACTTCAGTGATTCATAACACTGGCTTTGAAAAAAGAAACTGTCAGATACCATTTGAGTTTCACTTTCTGCATAAAATTGAGGTCTATTCATATATTCTTGCTGGTCTGTAATTGTGTGAAGAGTTAAAGGGACTGCTTCACTGCTTTGGTCTATTTACCAAACTCATAGTGTTTCAGAACTTGACATTAATTGGAGAAAACCTCACAATAGCCATTTACTTGCTCAGCCCTTGAAGAAATAGCCCCTACTAGAAACAGCCCCTGCTTGGGAGTGTCTCTTGTCTAAGGTTATGCAGTTAGCTGCTGCTTGGGAGCTGGGAGTGGAGCAGAGCTTTCCTGACTTCAGGTCCTTGTGCTTCAGTGGTTAAGCAGAAGGTTTTAATGAGCCAATTAAGTCATCAGTTGTTCACAGTCTACACTTTCTGTGAGAAGTTGGCAAATAGAAGTAACTTTTCTTGCTTAATTGGTTGGTTTTATTTTGGGACTGTGCTTTACTGACCTATCCATAATATTTATTCTCCAATTTTAAAATTAGTTTAGAGGGCCAAATTGGACATTTACTTTTTTATTTATTTGCTAATTGCTTTCATTCAGATTTTGCATCCCATGTTTGTCCTTTCCCAGTTACTAAGAAAGCTTTCTTCTCTTTAATCTGTAGTCCCTCGTGCCTAAATTACTGAAAGGGTTGTAGAGAATTCCCTACATTATTTATAGAAGTACTTTTTTTTCCCCTAGCTGCTACTGTTCCTTTCAGTGCAGATGGCAAAAAACAAAACTCTCCTAAGCATTAGTTTTGCAGGAAGCACATTCTTCTCATATATATAGATTATTAATGTGTGTTTATGGTAGTCTGGTTTGATGAAGTACTTTCCAGCAATGTAAAAATAGATAATAGGAAGATAGCATTGTATGCTGTTACTTTGTATGAGTACATAGGCAAAAACTGATATATATGACTAATATTGTAATTTCCTGTGTACTCCTGGAGGTCTGCTCACTGTTGGAGGTAAACTCTTTTTTAGTATCATGCCACTGGAAAAGGAATCAGATGAGTTACTGATTTCTGCAGAATTCAGTAAAAACAAGACTTAGTGCTGCAATTCTCAGTTCATATTGAGTTGTTCTGATCCTCAGATTCTGAATACTTTCAGTGTTTAATTGGTTACTGTTGTACTTCTCTATAAAAATGTGGAAGAGACATTCCAAGAGCAAGACAAAAGCATCTTTCAGGAGAAACAAAACCTGCAAATTTTGGTCCAATAATTTTGATCTTGTACACCAGTCTCCTTCTACATTCCTTTATTGTTTTGGAGATCCACAGGTAGCAGTGAGAACAGCCCAAGGTCAGGCCATTTTAAAGGATGTTCTGTGGTGGTGTTGTATTTTGTTTATGTTGTGGTTCTGGTGCTGGAAATGCCAATGTTTTACTGCTTTTCCTCTCCCTGCCCTGTGAACTAGGGCTGTGTGCTCTGCTTGTGGAGAGGAAACACAACCTGGAGGAAAGCCAGTTTCTCCTTCCCTTTATCCCCAAGTGCCAGGATGCCAGGGCAGGGGAGCCTTGCTCTGCAAGTGAAACTCTTGGGTGGAGGGGGGTGTCTGGTGCAGGGGGTAAGGCTGTAATTAGGAGTGCAAGGGCTGGGGTTTAACCCTGCTGTGCCCTGCAGCTTGCATGGTAGGATGGACCCCTGGGTCCCTGGTCCAGTCCTGTCAGAGGGCTTTGCTGGAGAGGTTTAGTGACTGAGCAGAGCTTTGCTTTTCCTCTCAAAAAAAACCAACAAACTTCGTTTTTCCTCTCAAATCCTGTGCTTCCCAGCCCAAGGTGTTTAAAAACACTGTGGTACTGACTGGTGCTGCTGAGATATGGATGATGTTACATGTAAGAACTTTCTGTTTCAGTATGGCTCCTGCTTCTTGTTTCAGTCACAAAAAATGTAGTTTTTTGATACAAAAGGTCTGAGACTTCCCTCAAGATCAGTAGCTACAGACTTCAGTACTTTTCCAAAGACTGTACAGTGGCTGTGTAGTCCTACAAGCAGAACAAGCACAAGTCTTTGTCCTGCATTTCCACTGTATACCAATACTCATTCAACCCTTTTGACAGAAAAATTTGCATTCCAGTTTGAGAAAGCTCAACTGAATAAATAAATGTTTTGTGGGTAGCAGGATTAAGTTATTCTTCAGAGGACTATAACAGAGCAGCTCTAGATCTAATTAGAGATGATGAAAGAAGTAAAGCAGTAGAGGCTGAGTGCAGTATTCAGGAGTCTTGGCTAAAATAAATCATTGGGCTACTTAGAGTAGAATGGCAGAAACTGCTAACACAAAATCTTGTCACAAATGCATTATGAAGTAGAGCCAAATTTTATATACTTACAAGTGCAAACATATGTATTCATGTTGTTTTCATATTTCTTGAGAAGGTAGTGTTAATTGTGGTGTGTATAATGCTTTTGGTCTTGTAAAATCACCATCAATGTAGACGAGGAAAAAATTGCTTCTAGTAGGGGCAATATACCTTAAAAGGGTGCTGAAATAGTGACAATGCCTTAATCAAAGGAAAGTTTGTTGAAAATACATCTGTTGATTAGTTTGCATAAGGGAGAACTTAATTGCTTTGACTTTGTCTCTTAGCAGAAAAAATTTTATAAATGCTGTGGTATCTATTACACATAAAACTTCACATTAGAACTAGAACATACACAGAGAAATTGTGTTTGAAAGTTCTAGGCACTTGGGATTAAGAGATTTGTTTTTGTAACAGAGTTTGTTCTTGTGAATATTCTGTATTGCCCTTTTTGAATACCAAGGCATTTTTTTCAGTAGGATGTGTGTCTCTGAGAGGCATGGTGTTCTTAGGGAATCTGTTAAACACAGTGTTTCCTTGCAAGTCTGTTCTGCCTCATCACCCTTGTACTCTGTGGCTGAAGTTTGGATTTGTTAGTGAAGAAATGTGGGATTCTGCTCTGAGTCTGTCCGAGATCCACAAGTGACACTCAGGAAAATAATTTATCCTCTGTATGCCTGGGCTTCTGCATTGGAAGCTGGAACTAAAGGTTGTTCCTTTTCCACAACCAAAAAAACTGTTTATTAGCAATGTACAATACTAGACTTAAAAGATATTAATTGTACATGAATGCAGGCTCTTGAGAGGTATTGCTGTCATCTGCAAAGGAGTTTGTAAACAAGGTATGTGCATGTGGCTGATTTTCTGTACTCTTCCTTTGTATGAATATTGAGAGTGTTAAATATTTTTCTTTTTTTTCTTTTTTTTTCTTTTTTTCCTAGAAAGAAATGCTTTTTAAAATTATAGACAGGTTATTGTATAGGCAAATTTTCCCCTTGGGTTGTGCAGTCTGTGTTGTGCAGCCATGCTATGGCTAAATTATTTACTTGATAGACAAAAGTGGCTCTTTTCTATCTATTTCTAGCAGAGCAAGGAAAATGAGTGCCAGTGCCACTGGCTGTGGGACCCAGCTGGAGTGCTGGGAACTGGGTAAGATAGGAGAACAATTTGTTTGCATCTGAAAGGTTCATCATGGTACATCTAAAATAACTACAAAATAAAGCACCAGAAGATGTAGTAAATGAAGTTGTAACATACAAAAAGAAATTTTTTAGTCATTCCCCCCCACCCTTCCCAGTTTTGAGTTTCCATTTCTTGATTTAGTGACTGTTCCCTTTTCTTAGATACTTCTGCTGTGGGGCAGATGGGTATTTCTAACATTTAGTCAAAAAGTTTTCATTAAAAAATTCCTATTAACAATCCTTCAAGTAGACAAGAGAAATCCTAAATGATGTGTGATGCCAAAATAAGTTACAGAGAGCAAAACTGATGTGGTAGCTCAGTAATGCTGTCTCACATCTCATGTAACAAACAACTTTGTGAGTAACTAAAGCTTCCCTGATGCTTTGGATAATTCCTTTTCATGGTGCAGTGGCTGTTCACTTCTTGGTCATTAAGAACATTTTATGCAGAACACCTGTAACAGAAATACTCTGGTTTATCTTTGAATGGCTGAGTACTTAAATCTTTTTATTTTGGCTGCACAGTCATCTAAAACTTCCTTGCAAAATGTGCTGGTTTCGGAAGCTTGAGGAGATTTCTTGTAGCAAAGAATTGAGTGCTGTGGGAATAGTTCTTCACAGCTGGGAAGACACAGAGGTTGGTGGGAGAAAGGGTGAGAAGAGGAAGGACATTTCTGAGTGGAATGTCCTTGCACATGTTTGTTTGTCATCTCTTAATTTCCATTTTAACTTATCACTTTCAGTGTTCTGTTACTTCTCATGCTCTTGCTGATAACATTTTTTTGAGAGTTATTAAGCCAATGTGTTTGGCAGGACCTAGAGGTGTGGGTAGGCTGGGTCTCCTGCCTAAATGAATTAGCTAGTTTACATGGTTGCTGTTCTTTCCCTTTCAGCTTCAAAGGTCAAGATCTGGCAGGCATTGACAGCCTTTTGTAAATACACATTGATATCAGAAAAATTATCTTTCCATTTATCTTTTTCAAATAATTTGTCGTTGATGTTTGTGAAAAATCCTTTAGGGCAGGAGATCTGTGTTTTGCAACAGCTTTTCTGCCTTTCTGAAAATTCTGTCTAGATATTTGCATGGAGTATGCACAACTTTTGCCAAGTTAATTTGGTGTAGCTGAGTTACATAAAAAAGGACCAAAATTAATTTCTAAGTGTTCTGAACAGTGTGCCCTTTCCTAATGAGTATGCTTTTCTGTGCAGTCTGCAATCTGCTATTGTCATTGCAGATTGCTGAATAGAAATGCAATCTGTTTCATCATCAGAGGACAAATAGCACATATGGTTCCTGAGCCACAGGTTAGGGATTATTATCCAGTTGTGTTCAGTGTTCTGCAAACAGTCATGGCTCCTCTTTGTACCAGATAAGCTGCTGTTGAATAATCACTTGGCTTGTGTCAGCAGAAGGGCTAGAAATTTGACTCTGTTATAGTCTTGTTTGCTCTGCATTTGCATTCCCAGAAAGGGAATATTTTAATCTTTGAATTAAAAGATAATGGTGTTAGATTTTTGGTTTCATTTTCACCCCTATTCTCTTGGTCTCTCCTTCTCATCCATGGCTTGAGGAGTGGATTTGTATTTCATATTTAGCCCTTTAGGATTCTTTGTACTGCTTTCTATTGTTCTTTTTCCAAGACAGTGGTCAACCCTGTCATCCCTAGTTTTATAGCTTTTTTACAGTTGGAAATGACTGCTGAAATTAATCTACTTTCTGTATAATGTGTTCTGGAATTTTGCTTTTCCTCATATCTGTATTTTAGGAAGCAGTTTTATTTAAGGAATGAGTACAAGAGGACTCATTCTTTCAGCTTTTGGAGCTTCTTTGGTGTGATGTTTATACTTGTGAGATGGGTACTTTTCCAAATTAGGGGAGGTGCTTTGTTCCTGTGGTATATAGTATATACTCAAGGTGGTATATAGGAGGTAGATGTTTCATTATCTTTGAATGTGGTACCTTTATGTCAGCACTGCTTGATGCAGAAAGTCAGCCATTGGAGTTTGTTCTTTCTCTGTTAGGTTTTGTCCTCTTATGTCCTCTTTGTAACTTGTGCTTTCTTTTGTTCTCTGTAGTTTTAAGAACTTTGATTTGGAAGACTCTCAGAAGTGTGCAGTAGACTGGCTGATGATTGGCCCGTCTTCCAAGAGGGAGGAGTACAAAGTGTGTGGATCTTCCATACCTCCATCTTTCATCTCTGCAAGGGACCATGTGTGGATCTTTTTTCACTCAGATGCATCAAGCTCAGGACAGGCTCAGGGATTTCGCCTTTCTTATATTAGAGGTAAAATCTTGGGGGTTTGTTGCCTTCACTTCATACTCTTGGAAGACAGGAGTAGTTTTTTTTGGCAAATGTCTTGGGTCACTGATGACTGTCAAGTGTTGGTGTGGTAACACTGATATTATTTGCATGTGGCTTTTTAACTGTATTGCTGAAGTGTACTGGCCTGACTAATTAGCTTCTGACGTGCATGGTAGTAGGTGTTGAAAAGTGTCAGATAGTTCCAGAACTTTTGTAACTAATTTTTTTCTCCTTGCCCTCTTTCACAGGAAAGATAGGTCAGTCTGTGTGCCAGTCAGATGAATTTCACTGTGCAAACGGGAAGTGTATTCCCAGTACCTGGAAGTGTAATTCCATGGATGAGTGTGGTGATAACTCAGATGAGAAGAATTGCACTATCCCTCCAACAGACCCTCCCTCCAGCATCTGTCCCTCAGGAATGTTTCAGTGCAGCACAGGGCACTCCACCAAATGCTTGCTGAACGAGCTCAGATGTAATTCAGTTAAAGACTGTGGTGACGGTTCTGATGAAGATAATTGTCCTGATCTTTCCTGTGGCAAAAGGCTGGGGAATTTCTATGGATCCTTTGCTTCCCCAGACCTATTCCGTGCTGACCACAGCAGGTCTGACCTGCGTTGCACGTGGTATGTGGACACACAGGACAATCGGCACGTTCTGCTGCAGCTGGATTTGCAGTTAGGCTACAATGACTATGTAAAGGTGTACGATGGCATCGGAGAGAGAGGTGATAAATTAATGCAGACGTTTTCACACCACAACAACAGGCACTCTGTGAGTGTGGAGTCATCCAAGGGCCAGCTCACTGTCTCGTACCATGCCCGCTCCAAGAGCACTGGCCATGGATTCAATGCAACGTATCAGGTGAAAGGCTACTGCCTTCCTTGGGAGCACCCTTGTGGAAGTGATGAGGAGTGTTTCACAGATAAGCAGCATTGTGATGGCTGGTGGCATTGTCCAAACGGCAAGGATGAGGAGAACTGTCCTGCTTGCCAGAAGAATGAGTACCCATGTGAAGGAAACAGTGGGCTTTGTTACTCAATACTTGACCGCTGTAATAACCAGAAGAACTGTCCAGATGGCTCAGATGAAAAAAACTGCTTTACTTGCCAGCCAGGAAATTTCCATTGTGGGACAAATCTGTGCATCTTTGAGACTTGGCGCTGTGATGGCCAAGAAGACTGCCAGGATGGAAGTGATGAACGGAACTGCCTGGTGATTGTTCCCAGGAAGGTCATCACAGCTGCTCTGATTGGGAGTCTCGTGTGTGGCTTGCTGCTAGTGATAGCACTGGGTTGTGCATTTAAACTATATTCTCTGAGGACCAGGGAGTACAGGTAAGTGTCTTGCTTTTTTGGTGTTTTCATAGCTGTGGTGGTTTTTTCCGTTTTGTTAAATGGAAAAGAAAGTTGATTCTTAACCAGAGAATTTGCAAAATACTGTGAAATCAAATCCAAGGACCTGATGACAGCTAAATAGTAGTCACTGCATTAGGCTTAGAGAAGATTTCTGGGAGTAGTGAGTGGAAATAGCAGCTCTTCTGTGGTCTGTGAGAAGTACATGGTTATTGTGCAGTATGGCAGAATCTGTTTGTAACCTAATCTGCCTTTTTCTTCTCATCCCCTTGCAACAAAAACCCATTGCCCCTTCCAAAAACTCAATGCTGAATTGCTACAGTGAAATCTTCACTGAATCTGAATTGAACAACCCTTCATCCCTTCCCAAAAACTGCAGTTCTCAGTTCTCTTAAAGTGGTGTCCTGCTGTGGTGGGGCCTATTCTCAGTGGGAGTTGTCCATGGTGTAAGCAGTGCCCCTTTCCTCTGGTTCTGTATGCCTCATTCTGGGTGTAGAGTGTGTGTGTTTCTTTGCCTATGAGAAGTGGGGGTCTGTCTGCCTTGTAGGAGTCGTAAGGGACTTTGTGGGTCCCATCTCATCGTGTGCACCAGCTCTGTGCTATGCTGCTGGCACTGTGTTTTAAACAGTGTGCTTTACATTCTCTCCTGATCAAATCTGCATGATTAAGGACCTGCAAAAGAGCTGCTCTGCTGAGGTGGGAACTTCAGTGCCTCTGTTCTGGTCTGACTGGCAAACCTCTCTGCAACTGCAAGCTGCCCCTGTTGTGCGATTGTTTCCAGTTCTTAATGTCTTTTCCAAAAATAACCTTTGGGCCATTGCTGAACAAGTTGCTGCTGTTACTGGCACAACAATTACTGGCTGGTTGAAAAAACTTCAGTTTGTACAGTGTCCAACCTGAGACTGCACTAGAGAGTTTGCTGGTTTGATTAATTTGTGTTTATACCCTGTACCCTTAGTCCTTTTGTTTATTTTTGCACCCTGATAAGATTTTCACGGTGCTTAGTGAAAGCTCTGTGGTTTTACTCCTAGCAGGAGCCCTTTGGCAGTGCTTTTATACATTAGTGTCGGGGAGGCAGGACAAGCTGTTACTTCTGTTCCATGTTTTCTCTCTGCTTCTGTTCCCAGAGCATTTGAGACGCAGATGACGCGGCTGGAGGCAGAGTTTGTGCGGCGGGAAGCTCCACCCTCCTACGGACAGCTGATTGCACAAGGACTCATCCCCCCAGTGGAAGACTTCCCTGTGTACAATGCATCACAAGTATGCAGACACATGCCAGTAAATATTTCAGCAGCCAAACTGCTATAAGTTAGATACAATCAATCTGGAACTGTGTTTCAGTGGCTGTGCTAATTATACGGAAGTAATATAAAAATGTGTATGTGTTACATGGAGCTGAAGAGCCACAGTTCCTGCTGTGGGTAGTTTTAAAATTAAATAGATTTATTTAAAATTAAACACATTTATTAATACGTTATTTAAAATTAAATACATTTAATGTGTCTGTTGGGGGACAGCAGTGATGTAAGCACTTTTGCTATATGTCAAGACAGAATGAATAGAGACAGAGAGAAAGGTCACAAAGTAGATAGAAGAAAAAGGCTTTTCAAGCTGAAACTAAATAGTCCAGAAATTATAAGAAAATAAAGTCTCTATCAGGAGTTTTGGAAAATTCTTAATTTTCCAAAATGATTGTTTTTCATTTACAGATAAATTACACTGGCAAGCCACTAAGTCATTCTATTTCATTGCGAAGTACTCATAAAACTCCTTTAGGGTGTCAGAAGTATCCATCTGAGGTGCAGTTCCTAATGTAATAAAGCGCTTGTAGTTTGTTACTCCAGTGGAAAATTAACTCCCTGGACAGACAAGCAGAGCTGAAACTCAAAGGAAACACTGTAAGGGACAGAAGTTGTGGCTGCCCTCACTGGCAGTGTTCAAGGCCAGGTTGGATGGGGCATTGACCAGCCTGGTCTAGTGGGAGGTGTTCACAGCAGGGAATTTGGAATTAGATGATCTTTAAGGTCCCTTGCAAGCCAAGCCATTCTGTGAATCATGAGAGCCTTCTGGTACAGGCAGAGCTGTCTTTGGTTGTAGTATGCAGGGAATGATTGGCATCTGACTCCATTGATTCAGAAGGCTGAACAATTGCTTAGTTAAATGCTTATTCTATTACATGAATACTATATTATATTAAAGAGATACTATACTACAAGGAATACTAAAGGAAAACCTGTGTCTCAGGACAGCCAGAACACAGCTTCAAGTGCTTGGTTACTTAATATAAACAACCATCACCAGAATCCAAATCCCTTCAGGTAAACGATCTTCCTAACACATTCCACATGTGCAAAAACAACAGGAGCAGCAAGTAGAGTAGCAAGACTTGTTTTCTCTTCTTCTCTCTGAGCTTCTCCAGGGAAAACCCTGGGAGAGAGAATATCTCTCTCTGTTGAGAGAATGTGAATGCACATTTAGTGTTCTCAAATAGTTGATATCTAACTATCAAATAGTTAGATAATACGTATTTAAGAAGCAAGCACAGGGATCGACTCTAAGTATCGTGGCAAAGTGGAGATATTCGTGGGGAGAACAGGGTTTAGAAGTGTTTGTAGTAAGTGCAATGCTGGTTTTCTGCCTGTGTTGCAGGCCTCGGTGCTGCAGAACCTCCGGACAGCCATGCGCAGGCAGATGCGGCGCCACTCGTCCCGGCGCGGCTCGTCGCGGCGCCGCCTGGGCAGGCTCTGGAGCAGACTCTTCCACAGGCCTCGGGTGAGAGGCCAGATCCCCCTGCTGACACCTGCCCGCACCTCGCAGACCACGCTGGGAGATGGCATCATCAGCAGTGCTGATGGGGCTGTTGGGGGTCCCCCGCCGTCCCCAGAAGGACCCGGTTCAGAGGCAAATGGCCAAGCCAGGGGCCCACAAGAAGCTGGATGTAGCAGCTTGCAGCCAGAGACTGAAATTACAGAGCCATCGCCTTCCAACATCTTCCAGCCAAATACTTGCACAGCAGCACATGCAGAGCCTGAGGCTGGACACACCAATAAATCTTTAAGTGCTGACTCTGACAGAGAGCTTAAGCAGTCCAGTAAAGCAGATACAGGAAAGGCTTTCAGAGATCCTTTGTCTGAAAGTGTTACAGAAACGATCCATGGAGGGTCAGTATCCAGGAGGACTGTCCCAGAGGACAGTAGTTTAAGTGGAAGCCATCCACTGAGTGAAGATCCATGTAGATTACCCTTAAAAAAGTGGGAGTCTGGTTATCCAGACAGCCCTGTGAATGTTCATATCCAAGTGAATGGACAAAACCAATGTTGCCCTGACTCGTACCAGGAGGAGCCTTTGGGTGTTCATGCAGCTTGTTGCCATTCTGTGGAAGTGCCAATGTTACAGTCATCTACTTCCCTCTCTGAAAACAATACCAGTGATGATGAATCTTTACTTGTTTGCTAATAAAAATTTTTGTTTTGTCCACGTAAATTTTGTAGCTTCATTGTTTTTGTGGCAGAGCACTTCAATGATAGGTGGTATGTCTGTGCTCCCAACTTCCTCACTAAAAATGGGTGTGCTTTAATGCCACAGTGGGTGCAGTACAAGGCTAAATGGGACATGTTTATGTCACTGTTGCTGTTCCTGAACTGCATGGGGCAGAAGGAGGCCGGTATGTGATGTTAGTGAATAGCAGAACAGGAATGTGTCACTGCAGTTTGGAGGCATCTCCATCCTCTGGTATTTCTTTTGTACTTTTACTCGCTCTGCATTCAGTGTTTTTTTGCCTTTCAGTGGTCTTACTGGACTAGAGAACTCTCTTGGAACCTGGGGCAGACACCAGTCATTGCAACTCTGAGTACTAAGCTACAAATAACATTATCTTTTTTAGGCATAATAATTTAATTAAAACTTAATAATTTTAATTAAACATGCTTAGGAGGAATTAAAATCCCTTATAGCTTCCTCTTTTACAGAAACTGCTCACTTCTTTTGCTCCCTTCAGAAATGTTTTGATGGCCATATGTTCCTTAAAGTGTCCACTAAATCCAAATTTTCTGTGTGGAATACCCAGAATGAAACCAGCTGTATTAGCTACTAAAGCTTTGTGAGGAGAGTGTAGCAGTGTTTGGTATAAGTGCACTGAGTCTTAGTTGCAGCAATATTTATTTTTTGCATTGTCATGTGTTGCATTTTCTTCATGGTGATGTTGTGAGTGTTGCAGAATTGTTTCCTCCTTCTCTACCCTTTGTCCTCTCCTCTCCTGTGTTTCCAGGAGCTCTTTGAGTCTGCTGGTACCACTTCGAGAGTGCCTGCAGCACACTGAGGCTTTACAGCATTTGGGGCTGCACTGGGAAGCACTGAGCACTTGATCAGGATCAGACTGCTGGTTTATTTTGAAATAAAATCTCTCACAACTTTGTAAATCTGCTGCCTAAGTGCAGATGTATAAGCCAGTGGTTTTATTTATTTTTACAGAATGTTATTTTGCTTTTTTTTTTGGAAGAACTGAATTACATCAGTGCCATTTTTAAAGCTGACACTGTAGATTGTACACACTTAAATGTAAACTGGTGCCTTTTTGTTTTTCAGAGTGTAATTAATAGTAAGGAAGTGATTTACTTGTAAGAAGGAGGCATTGCTTGACGAGGAGTCCCTGCAGAATGACAGAACTCTGCTGTGTGGTGGCTTGGTCCTGCTGTGGTGGCCAGACTCTCCCTGCTCTGACAAGAGCTCTGCTTCAATTCCCCCATGACACAGTGACACACAGAAATGCTTTATAAGGGAGCTAACAAGGAAGTTGATGCTGCTGCTCTGGAAACATCCAAGTGCTCCAAAACCTGTTTGCTGTTATAGGAATTCAAGTTGTCCAGAGTTATTAACTGAACTTGGGCATCTGTGGGCCTGAGTTCTGCTGCTCACAGAACTTTCCTGGCTGTAAAGGCAAACAGACTCCTGCAGTGAACAGTTTACATCAGTGTCAACGATTTTTTCCTTTAAATGGGCTATATTTTGCCCTGGATCTTTCATTAGGACTCTTTAGGAGACTGCCTTGAAACAAGCAAGGAATAGGACTTTGGCCTACTGAAATGTAATACAGAAGAATTAAATAGAAGTGGTTTCTTTTTTCCCTCTTCTATTGCAAATTGGTTTCATACTGTGCATTCCAGAGTTAGAAGATTCAAATTCTTAAGGGCATTAATACCAGGAAGGGCTTGTGGCAAAATGCATAACAAGAGTTGTGGCTGCATTAAATAAATACTGCTCAGTACTTTTTTCCAGGTTCTTCTGTGATCAGAACTCATTTCATCAAAGAAAATATAGTTTTGAAAGAGATCTTGCTTTTCTAGCATTTGTAAACATTTTGGGTACATTCCACTTTTGCAAGGCCATGTACTGTAGTTTTTGCACTGCCAGAGTAGTTGTTTCCATCAGAGGCTACAGGTTTTAGTGTCTTTGTTTTTACTTTTTTTTTGTCTAGAGGTAATTTTAAATCCAGAACCTTGTAAGTGTAAGGTGGTTAAGTACACCTAGGAGGAAGATTAAAGGTTTATTTTGTGTAGGTATGAAGAAATACATGTATATTTATTTCTGTAAGAGAAAAATATTTCTCTAATAAAATAATGCTGATCATGCCATACCTTACACCAGCACTACCATAAGGCTCATAAGATTGAAATATGTACTTCAGAGTACTGCTGTATTTTGGGAGCAACCCTGAACAGCTAAGATGGGTAACTTCACATTATTTCTTACATGTATCATACATATTTTGTGTATTGATTCATTTGGTAACTCAGTGAAAATTTTACTGAGAAGGCTTTACTTTTAGAAACTTAAAAAAATCCAGGTTAGTGAAAATTTGATGTTGAACCATACAGAAGTGTTCACAGCCCCCATTACTGGACTATAGTTTGCATTAATGAGAAGTGCAAGCCTGGTGCTCTGTGTAAGCTCTGACTCCTGTGTGCTGCAGGGCAGTTTTCTCTCCTGGCCCACCCCCTGAAGGCAGGAGCCACAAATTCAGTATTAATTTCACAGAAGAAATCTCTCTGTTGGCACTGTGAGCACAGAGAGGTGCACTGCAGTGCCCTGGAATGTCAATACCTGTGAAAATCACAAAGTCTGCCTTAGTGTGTGTCTGCCCTTCTCTTGTAAGGGTTAAACAGGGAATCTACCATCCTTGAAGGCACCTCAGTTCTGGTTCATATAAACTGCCTCCTGGTATTCAGAACTTCCTAAAAGTAGAAAAAAAGTGGAAATACCACATTTTAAAGACTATACAACCTTAAGTTAATCAGCGAGTAAATATGTTAAAATTTTTGTTACTTCAACAGTGTTTTTCTGCACTCTTTAAAGATTTTTGTAGACAGGAAACAAAGTGTTTAAGTTGTTGGGTTAGTTTTGGTTTTTTAAGATATAAAATTCCCCTGTCTAAGCAAGCAAAAAAAAACCCCAAACAACCCTTCTAAAAAACCCCTCTGAATTGAGAATAGCTACTGGTATAAAAAGAATGCAAGCTCATAGGCAGCATAAAGGGGAAAAATGATTCTCTTAATATTTCCTCTACTGCTGTTAAAGCAGGGAATATTTCTGTTAGAAATTCTGATACTTTCCTGCTTGTCTATTACTCTGCAACATCCCTTAAGCATACTTGTTCTCTATTTCTGTTCTCTGCTTTTTGTCTTTTTTGTTTGTTTTTTATTTGGGTTTTAATTTTACCATAGCATGTGTGCAGGCATATGATTCAGGTATGGCATCATGTTTGTCAGTGTCTACTGCTGCTTCCTGCACTACTGAGCAAGACACTAAGCAAGAAAGGTGCTGGGCATCTCTGTGCTTTGCCTTGCTTTGGATCTCTTAATTTTTAATAAAATTTTACATGCCCAGAGCCTGTGGGTTCCTGACTGTCACTCTTAACGACTAAGCCTGGGGATTCCTGAACTGTTCCCATGTCTTAGCTTGACCCATGACTCCATGTGTGGACATGAATTTGGTGGGGGAGGGTGTATTTTGGTTTGGTTTTTGGTACCTCTGGGGATTTTTTATCATCTGCTATTTCTGGTAGCTGAAGCTGGTCAAAGGGATGTCACTTTTTAAATAATACATGTGAAATCTTGGTTCTAGGAAATTCACTGTTGTATACAGCTGCGTTTGGTGTGTATGTATTTATATAGCCCAAGTTAAAAAAAAAAAAAAAAAAAAAGAAGGCCTGAAGTGTACGACTCTTAGGGTGGTTAAAAAAAATTTCTGAAGTACAGCCTCTCCCTTTTGTGAGGTCAATGCTTGTTTTGCTGATGTTTCTCATGTCATAGAGCTAGGCTGGCTCTGTCCTGCTCTTTGTCAGAAGAAGGTGAAGGCTGAGTTATTTTGTGTTGACTGTGTTCCACAGACTTGGAAATCTTTATCTGTAATGAAGAGAATTGGACAGACTTGGTGATGATCCCAGATGGAAGGATGCAAGGATGCAGCTTGATGCAGAGGGATACCACCTTCTAGCCCAGCAGAAAGGCTTGGCTTGGCTTGGCTTTGGTTTTGTTTTGCCATGAAATGCTCATTCAGCTACCGTGGCAGAAGCATTAATGTTTCAAACCTTACCGTCATACCCTGATGTGAGGCTGAAATGAGAATAACCCATGAGATGGAAATTGAGTTGTAAATGATACTTGAGTGTTTTGACAGCCTGTGCAGTACAATAGATATATCTTGCAGCAAACCAAGGGACAAACAAGAGAAGCCTGAAGGAAATTGGGTGCTTTTTAATCAGACCTTTCTCTGAGAGGAAGAACTGCTTTTGCTTATTCAAGACTTTTGGACCTGGCTGGAAGTTGAGTTTTAATCTCCCAGGTAAGTGCCAGGATTTAAAATTGGTACAAGCAGCTGTCTGAACCTGAGCCTTGCAGGCAGCACACCTCGTGTCCTGTCCTTTGTCAGTCTGTCACCCTAGCAAACAGTTCAGTGGGCTGTTCTTCCCTCTTCAGATGCTGGCTCTTGTGTTCTTACCAAGGCTGAGGTGAGGCTGAGATTTACATTTCATTCCCTTTCATTCCATGTGTTCCCTGCTTTATGATGCCCTCTGGATCTCCCTCCCTTCTATCCCTCTGTTTTACTGTAGGACTTTAAGACAAATGTGGTTTTGGCCTCTCAGCATCTTCTTACGCACTTTCTAATCCTTCTTCTTGGATTTTCCTTTTCCATTTTCCAAGGGCAGAAGTTTCTCATTGAAGACAGAGCACTGGTGAGAAGTCAAGAACCAAGGACAGGTTTAAAAACAGAGTTTGGTTTGCCTGTAGTCACAGCTGGAGGTGGAGAGAGGACACAACTCTCTGAACTCTAAAGCTTTAGGAAAAGACAAATTCTAAGCGAAGTTTACCCTTCATTTTTCTTTCAATATCTCTCATAGAACTCCTCAGCAGGGGAATAACTGTGAGCAGTTTCTGATTTGGTTCTTGGTGCAGAGGGGCTGGAAACCAAACAATTTTTTTCCCCCAAGATTTAGCAGTAAGTGAAATGTGAGAAATCCCTTGACAAAGGCCTCTGCCTATGAAGTGTGGGACAGCACGTCTGTTGGGGGCTGGTTGGTTGTTCATTCGTTGTCTTTCCTTTGAAGGTGAATTATTTTGTTTGACTCAGCTCTCAGCACGTTTCTCCCACAGAATTATCTTGTTTGGAGCTGGGCTGTGGCCGTGGCTCTGTCCTGCCCAGCCCAGCGCCTCCCCTGGGCTGACAGCGGCCTCAGGGCTTGTGCTTTCAGAGCTGGTGGAGCCTGGCTGATGAAATCTGCTCTGCGTGTTTTTGGATCCATGTTTTGGAAAGGTGCTCCCAAGTCAGATGTATTACTAAACTCGTGTCCTTGGGCTGGAGGAAGGCTCTGGGCTGGAGCAGCACGGTGCTGAGCCCAATCCCATGTGGGCCTGTTCCCTCAGAGCTGGGTTCCATGTTCCTTGTGGGCCCCTTCCAACCCAGGATATTCTGTGAGTCTCGTCCCTTGATCCTTCTGAGATCAAACTCTTATGGTTTATGTACTAATGGGAATGGAAGCCATTGAAATCCTTTATGAAGTTTTTGAAAATGCTTGAGGGTGGCCAAGCCAGCAGAAGCTCTGCCTCCTTCTCCCTGTGTGCCCAACAGTGCCCACTCAGCTCCTGGAATTTTATCTTCTCCCCTTCTGTCTTGCAAAGCTTGTAGCACAGTGATGATGTATCTGTTACCACTTTTTTCAGTCCTGTGATAAATCCGGTAAGAATAATCCAATACATTTTTATTGACTTTACCTTAGGCTGACTTACAGGTGGTACTCCCCGGAGTATTTTCTGCATTACAGCCCCTAGTGTTTTATGCTACATAAATATATAGGCTTACATAGCATTGCATTGCTATTCAAGCTTTATTTAAACTCATTTCTGTTGGAAGCAGCTTGCCTTTCTGTATCAAGTATCACAGTACTCTCCACATGCTGATAGTGTCAGCTGTTTCAAGGCTTTTTGTTCAGTGGGCTTTAAAATACTGGTAATTATGCCTCCTTTGGGGTTAGTTGCTTTGTCTTTAGGAAAAATCTCTCTTATATGGATTGAATGTGCTGCTAAATTTCATTTAGCGTATGAATTTCTATTTCTAATTTTGTACATTGATTTCTATGGTTAGAAATTCTGCACATTAGGCACTAACCTTTGCAAAGCCTTTAATGTATGTGATGCTGGGAGCAGAGATGAAGCTGTTCCTAAAAATGAAACATCATGGAACACTTTTTGGGGATTGGCATGTAATTCAAAGATGAGGTCTAGTAAATCATCCTGTTCTAAATTAAGCCTTCTGATTTAAGGCCAAATGTTGTTACTTTGAAAGCATGTCATTATAACCAGGGAAGACTTGAGCCAAACTCAGCTAACAATTATGATGAATTTGTTCTTTATTTCTGCTTTTGATTTCCTTAAATAACAGCCAAGAAAAGCCCTGGTAGCTGTTGCAGCATTATACTATTACTATTATTATTACTTTTCTTATTACCATACAGATTTGTCTCAAGAGCTGCAAAGTTTCCTTGCTGGCTGATTTCCTTACCTTAGTTGTTTAAACAAACAAAAATAAACCCATGCCAAAACTTAGCAGTTCTGAAAGCAATCAGTATTTCTGATGCTGTAATACATTTCATTTTTCCACTAGCTGGGAAAACTAGCAAAGGCATTGAAAGAATGAATTTGAATATTTATGATACCCATTAACAAACTATATATTCATATTATTATTTAAAATGTAGAATCTTTCTTTACAGGTGTGCATATATACACACAAAACCACACCTTTTTTCTTGCTAAATATGTATTTTAATCTCTCATAGTTAACAGCTTTATACAAAGAGAAGAATGTAAGCTGTGTTTCTTTTTAGTATCTACTATCTGGAAGATGGAGATGAATAAAATTTTAATATATAGATAATATTATTATTATTACTACTACTACTATTATTACTATTTTACAAAAGTCTTTCTGAATAATTAACTAAGATAATGAATCCGTAATTTTTGTGCCAGGGCCGTGAAAAGATACTTTTAAAATTACATTCAGATGGCTGTTACCAAGGCTACTGAATGTGATAGGTTTTGTTTTCAAATAGTGTGAAAGAATAGTAGCTCAGAGCTGTTCTCACATTTTGCATTTTTAGAAGATTCCTTGGTGTGGAAGTGGCCATACTGCTACAGCAGCAAATCTCTATATATTAATTAGGTGCATGAATGAGATTTTTTTTCCTGGTGTATGGCACAAATAAAATATGCAAAACACTTTCTAAGGAGCATCTGATGTGTGAGTGGTTTAGGCTGGTTACTTGGTTGAGCCCAGCTGAAAAGGGGAATTGGTCCTTGGAGCAAGGTGACACGTCCAGAGACAGGAGGAGCAGCAGGGTCCTCTCCTGGGTTTCCCTTGAGCTCCATGCTGAGCCTGCTGCAAACCTCTCCATCTCCATCCTCCCCAGCTGGCACCTGGAGCTTCCCGCAGGAGTTCCTGGGTGCTGCAGGAACCCCCTCCACCTCTACAACACTGCCTTGAGATTTACATCTCTGCAAAGCTGAGACACTTGGGATTTAGATCACTGCTAAGCTGAGACACTGGAGATTTACATCACTACAAAACTGAGACACTGGAGATTTAGATCAGTACAAAGCTGAGATACTTGAGATTTAGATCTCTGCAAAGCTGAGATACATGAGATTTAGATCACTGCAATGCTGAGAAACTTAATATTTAGATCTGTACAAAGCTGAGATACTTGAGGTTTAGATCTCTGCAAAACTGAGCTTCTTGAGATTTAGATCACTACAAAACTGAGACACTTCAGATTTAGATCACTGCAAAGCTGAGATACCTGAGATTTAGATCCCTACCTCTGTGTGCTTTTTGCTGTGTCCCAGGATGCTGCTGGGGTGCTGCAGGTGGTTGTTGGTGCTGTGGCTTTTACTCTGCAGTCCATGCCTAGCGCAGCCCTGGCTCTTTGGAGCTGGGCTGGGGATGTGCTCCAGCTGTGTGGAGGGCTGATCCTTTGGGTTGTGCCTTCCTGGCACTCCCCCCACCCAGGGACAGCAAGAGGTCTCCTTGCTTTCTCTTGATTTCTGTACTTTGATTTTGTGTTGGGAACTGCCCTAGTTTTAAAATGCCTAAATTTGTGTGTCTCTGGTGGACCCTCATGGTGACTAAAATCAGTATTCCAGAGCTGTGTCTGTGCTGCTTTCCCCTGCTGAGCAAGAACGCTGCCAGGAAAAAAAAAAAAAAAAAAAACAACCAACCAGCTCCTTATTTTACATTTTATTTATTTTCTTTTTTTCTTTTCTTTTTTTTTTTTTTTTCCTTAGGGAATAACTAAAAGCTACAGAGGCCATAAAGGATGTAGCTCATTTTATGGGCTTCACTACTGGTGCTCTAAAACAATTTTTTTTTCCAGAAAAGCTTTTTTTTCAAAAATCAGCATGTAAACAAGAAGCCACTTCAGCCTCACAGGCCACGCTGCTGTGATTTCCTCCCTGCTGTCTCGCTCACCAGCCGCCAGGAGTGGGCTGAGGAGGTGTCCTCCTCTGCACTTCCACACTGAGGGTACACCACAAAGCACAGCTTCTGCCCCCAGCACGTCAGGGACTCTGCAAGGAGCAAATCACCAGCGTTACTGGGTGGTTAGTGGGGTCTTCTACACAAAAATGTGATGCTGGAGCCACGTGGGAAGGATCTGCCCAGCCCTGAGTGCCCCCTCCAACCCTTCTCTCTCCAGCTCAGTCAGCCAAGTGTTCCTGAAGCAGGGCAAGTGAAGGTGGGACAGCTTTAGGGACACCTTTCCCCAGCCCCTCACAGCGCTGCCAGTGCTGCCTTGGCAGGCTGATGGGATGGGATGGCATCCGTGGGATGGCATCCATGGCATGGCATGGCATGGCATGGCATGGCATGGCATGGCATGGCATGGCATGGCATGGCATGGCACGGCATGGCTGCCCTCCTGGCACTGTGTCAGCCCAGCTGCAGTGACCACTGGCCATGGGGAGCTGCTGGCAGTGGAGCCAAGTGCAGCTGGCAGAAACCCTCCAGTGAGAGCAGAGGGCTGCAGCGTCCTGTTTGAAAGTCCTCACCTCGGAGCAAAGTGATTAAAAACCAAGCACAACCAAAACACAGAAGACAGAATTTAAGCAGGGAGGCAGACAGTGCTGGCTTACCTATTAGCCTATTTACACACTTTGGTTTATTTCTCCAGTAGACTCCAAGGAAAAACACTGGCACTCCAGTTAAAATGATAATGAGTCCAACCCCACAGACGATGGGCTCGGAGTACAAGCTGAAGACCAGCAGAAAGGCCCAGAACGCCAGGTAGGTGATGGGGATGAGGAGGTTCACCTACCAGGAGAGAGCAGAGCAGAGCAGGACTGTGCAGAGCAGTGGCTGTGGGGTGGGGGGCTGCAGGCAGGGCAGGCTCCAGGCCCCCCAGGCTGTGTCCCCTTCCCTCCACCACCGTTCTCCCCTCTGCCCATCCCAACAAGTTCACAAGAGACCTGCCTGGGACATGGTCTGGGAGGTGTCCCCATCCCACCCTTTGCACGACTATTACAACCCAGAAATGTAGCTGTAACAGTGTCACCTTGATAGGTCTGAAGATTTTGGGTTTCTTCCAGCGTAAAACAATCAGGCCTATAATGGTCACTCCATAGCAGAGGTAGTTAATGAACGACACGTAGTTGATGAGCGTGTATGTGTCTCCAACCAGCATGATGATGAGCGTGGCCAGACACTGCAAAGAGAGGAAGCACAGCCTTCTTCAGCCATTATTGCAAAAGGCAGCTTAAAAGCAGCAAAACAAAGCAGAAATCCCATTAAAGCATTAAAAAATCCCTTTGTTTGTGGCACCTGCTGAGTGTGTGCTGCTTCCTGGGGCTCTGTTCCTTACCCCAGGGCTGTGCCACCAGGGCTGGGGCTAAATGGGTATTTGGGGTGATTTGGGGCATGCTGAAGCCAGAGGCTAGAGGGTCTGTTTAAAAACACCCTGGGGTGCTGGCACAGGTGTCTCTGCTGCCCATGAGTAGGCAGGAAGGGATGGGAAGGCTGGCAAACCTCCCACTCCACCTTTTTCTGCGAAGTGTCTTAAAAGCTGTTGAACTTTGTGGTGAGGACTCCAGGTGAAAGGGTTCTTTAGACTTTACATTTTGTGTTTCAGGCACTGTGCTGTTGCAGGTGCTCTGTGTATTATAAAGAATTAGAGGTTTGCCCTTTCTCTTGCTGCCTCATGTCACAGCTGATCAGCATCATCAATCTTATGAGCAGTACTAATGTTTGGAAACTGGCAGATGGGTGGTGGACATTTCCTTGCTTTTGCTTGCTTTTTTGAACTCTATGTCTGCCCAATGCTGATAGGGAATTGATTTTCACCTTTTTTGTTTTTATATTCTCTCTATATTCTGTACACATACATTTGTAGTGCTTTATATTATATACACTATTATAGTATTGATAGCTAGCTTTTTACCTACTCTATTAGACAGAAAGACAAAATAAATTCCCCAGTGGCTCCAAGCTGGGGGTCCAAGTTTAGATTTTCTGGAAAGCCAAGGTTAAAACCATCTCTCTGAGACACATTTTCATTAACAAAGTTTAGGTCCTATCTAATTGGGGGGGAGATTCAGAAAGGGTTGACCTGAGGGGGATTGCCTCATCATTTATGGGGTTTCTTGTCAGTTATGGTAATTTGCTAAACATATGGAAATTGTATGCACTTGATGTTACGTGTGCATCTTCGTCGCCTTCAACCGAGTGAGTTGTGCACCTGGGGGTCCTTGTGAAGGTAACTCCTTTTTAGCACCTGTGTCTAGCTTGTGATTTTGGGACCAGCAAAAAGGCACCAATACTGTAAGCCCAGGAGAGCTGATTTGGGGGCCAGGGCACTGCTCCTCGAGCCCCCCACCCACTCTTGGCTACCACAGGGGCTGAGCACTCACCTGCACAAAATACCAGCCCAGTGAACACTGGGGCCCAGAGCCTCAGGGAAACTAAATATCCAGATCCTTCCAGAGAGTGCTCAAGATTTGGTTTGTGTTGATCCAGACTCCCTTTGTGCTTCTGTCTCTTTTTTCTCAATTAGCTCTTTCCACAGTAAATTCCTCCCAGGAGGGAAGGTTTCTGCACCTCCAGCAAAGGAACTGAGCACCACCACAGCCACACACCCTGTTGGTCCCTCTGTTCCCATATTTAAAGACTTGCAGGCTTGGCAGGGGGATTTCAACACCGTGAACTGTCTGACCACAAAATGGATTTAAAATTGGGCACCATCTCATATCTGACTGTCATACAACACAGTCTCTGCTCTCCCCTGCAGTGTCACTGTGTCACACGTGTGCAACTCCCTGCTGCCACTGAGGGCTTTGCAGTGATGGCTCTTGAGTGGCAAGATCCATGTGTGGGTGACCCTGAGGTGTCAGATCCACTCACAGTGTGGGTGCCATCCCCCCGTGGCTGAAGGTGAGTGCTGCCACTCCCCACCATCCTGCAGAAAATGCTGCTAGGAAATAGTTATTTCTGAACAAATAGATACTAATAGTAGAGTGTAGGCAGCTACAACAGCAAACAGGGCCACAATTTAGGCAAGCCTAATTAATACATCAGGTTTCTTGTCTCTTCCATTGAATCACACCTAGCTGAATCTTCCATTGAATCACTCCCCACCATCCTGCAAAAAAACTGCAGTCCAAGTGTTACATTTAGCTTGGCCCCTTGATTTTTGGAACTAAAAAAGTAAATCAGTGAAAATAAAGGTCTCATTGGTAGTGTTGAAATAGGCATTCTTGATGTACAAAAAAACTGCTCTCCATGCAGAGAGCTAGGTATGATTCCATGGAAGAGACAAGGAACCTGATGTATTAATTTGGTTTGCCTAAATTGTAGCCCTGTTTGCTGCTGTAGCTGCTTACACTACACTAGTAGTATCCTTCTATTTGTTAAGAAATAACTATTTCCTAACAGCATTTGATGTGCACTGAGCTGCATTAAAACACCTTCAAACGATGAATTAATGTGCCATGCTGGTTCTGTGATTTGCACCGTGGTTCAAGGGGGTTAGCATGGCATGGATCAGCCAACCCCACAGGCAGCCTGCTCTTCTTGGGGCTGCTCCACAGAGAAACAGCCCCTGACACTCAGCTGTTGTTTCAGCTGGTGTATTTTTAAGGACAAAGGAGCTCTGCCCCTGCAGAACACAGGATCCCATCCCATGATGTCTGCCCAGGGCAGTTTACCCCAAACCTTCAATGGGCAATACACAAGATGTTTGTGATGGGGCATTAAGCCCCAGGAATGCCATAAAACCTCAATAAAATGCATATTTTGTCATAAAAGCAGAATGAGCTTTTATGGTGGAAAAAAAAAATCTTATTTGGTGAAATAATGGGTGTATTGTGCCAGAATTGCTGTTAGAGCCAGGAGACATGTAAACATGCATCTTTCTAGAGTATCTGGGGTCAAACCCTCGTGGTTTTGATATCAGTGGCAAATCTGCAGTTGGCAGCTGTTGATGCAGCCAAGATTTCAAGGAAATGGCCTTTGGGGAATTCCTTTGCTTGGGTCCTGTGGCCATGGACAGCAGCAGCACAAATAATTTTTCTCTTTGTCATTTTCTATGCCCCTGTAAAACCCTTCACACATTCCAGCTGCACTATCAATAAAAGCATACAAATCTGTTTTGAATAATAACTTCCCTAAGTCATTAGTTTTGTGGAAATTTGTACTGTCTGAAAAGTGAGGGGAATCTTTTTCCCATGGGAGCACAGCAGGAACTGGATCCCCAGCACTCCTCACAGCTGGCCCCTTGGTGTCTGGGCTTTGCAGGTGACCTCTTGTCTGCCTGGTGTGCCATTCAGCAGATTCCCTACAATAATCATTGTCACTACTTCATTTTTTGGCCTGTGGAATGAAATACCTGTGGCTCTCAGAGAACTGCCTGGCTATCCCTCACAAGGTGTCTTGGTTGTTGAAAGTAATTTTTGGAGCACTTTGTCCTTTTCCTGGGGCTCCCCATATCTCTGGCTGTGGTGCCAGGACCTAAAGCTGCCTTGCTGGAGTGGGATCAGTGACCATGGAGGTTTCCAGATTCTGGTGGAAAGCAGGCAACGTTGGTCTAAGGAACTTGTCTTTTCTTAAATGAAGTATCTCTGTTTCAAAAGCCAGTCCCTGTCTCTTGCTGCAGGACAAGAATTAATGAGCTTACACTGCAGCTCAGGTTATGAGGGAAACTCTTCAGGTGCCGAGGGGACTGGGAGGAGGAGGAGGAGTTATTTCTGAGGCTGAAGGCTCTGGGGCAGATGGAGCTGCTCAGCTGGCACCTGCCAGCTGCCATTCAGGGTGACACACTGATTCAGGGGTAAAGCCACCTCTCAAGGGTTTTTCCAGCTCCTCTTGGGGGTTTGGTGTTTCTAAAAGCAGGTTGCATGGTGACAGAGGGGGACAGTAACTTACACAGATGAGAAGGGCAGGGATGGGAGTGCAGTTCTTGACGTGGATCATGGCCAGCAAACTTGGCAAGTGGCCTTCCCGAGCACCAGAGAAACACAGCCTGGAAATAAGAAGGGTAATGATGAATCCACTGGGTGTGCAACAGCCTCTCCAGTCCCTAGCCACACAACACCTCTTATCTCAACCACTGCTCTGGTTTTCTCATGGAAAGGAGCTGTGGCTGCAGAGACAGCAGCTGTGTCCCTGGGGAAGGGTATTTAAACTAAACCCTGCAGGGTACAAGGCCTTTAACAGCTAATGTCACCTGGGAACAGACCTGCTCTGAGATGCCAGAATACCTCCAAGGACTATCTGCTGGCCAGAGCTGTCTCTTTACCCAGTGAGGGGTGAATGCTCTGAAGGTTGTGTGGGTATTTACAGTGTCAAAAGGGGTTTGGATAAGGTTTAACATGCCTTAGTTTTCACTTTTTAGTGTATAGCCTGTTACATATGCACTCCAATTTGTTGCATTTCATCATACCCATGAAATGGTTGGGAAAAATAATTTTCCCAAGGTACTTCAGCTGTTTTCTCAAAAAACTTTGTAACTTCTAAATTAAATTAAGACAGGTCAGTTATTATAAACAGACTTTATTGATTACACTCTTACAGACTTTACAGATTCTGGCCCAAATATCAGCAGTATGCATGCAAAGCATCTTGCTTGAAAGGTGATTTTCCAGCATTAAAATGCCTGTAACTGAGTACAGCACCAGGCCCTAAAACTCCTCCTTGAGCAAAGCACAGTTTAGCTGTGAGCTACTGGAACTTTATTGACATAAAATTACTTTGGTTCCATGCCAAAGCTGTGTTTGGCTCTTTCTGTGAATTATTCCACATCTGCAAACACTTTCAATAACTCATGAGGGTTAATTTGCAAGAAATTTCATGATTCAATATTACATTTGCTGATTTGAAACAGAATAATTCACAACTGATTGTATCCAACACACCCAACAACAAACTCATGCTCTACAACATCCAAAATGTCTAGCTAGCATTTCTCTAGCAAATGCAATTAAAACAGCCCCTCCCCAAATCAGATAATGTTCATAAAATTGTACTCCATCTAACCTTGATGAGGTAAAAAGGTATCCATTTATTCCTCCAAATGTAGATAGGGCCACTGAGACTGGCATAACCCAGGAAAAATAGCCCAGTAACTTTTCACCAAATGTCTAAAGCAACAGAAGGCAGAGAAACTGAAACACACTGCAAAGCAGAGCACTGAAATCAAAGTGTGTTTGACACATCCAGGGAATGGTTTTACTTACTACCGCCACAGCGTTGGAGGACAAGAGCTCTTGGGGAGACATGGCAGTGAAATATGCAATGTTGGTGAACGTGTACACAAATGTCACCAATGGGATGGATATGAATATGGCACGAGGCAGGTTCCTAGTAAAAGAATGAGGAGGGTAGATAAGAAATTACAGTCATGCACAGCGAGACCACGACAACTGTGTGGGGCCTGGGGCAGTCATGCATTTGGGTGGTTCCTTGGTGTTTTCTGAGGGAAGCAGAGCTTCCCCCAGCTCTCTGACCACTGCAGGTTAGGGAAGGCCACAATGGAATGCTGTGTCTGCAGGGAGCTCCGGGGGACAGATAGCAGGAGCTCCCTTGGGACTCTGACTGGGACTGGCACAGAGCGGTACTGAAAAATGGAACACCCAAAAGCCCTGGGGACAGCACCCTGGGGAATAAAATGTCTTGCTTTGCTTTACCTTCACCTGCTCTGAAAAGGAAGGGGATCCTGCTGTTCAGCTGCTGCCCTGGCCCATTGTGTGCCCTGAACCTGGTCAGGACATACAGCTTACAGTAGAACAGATGCACTTATCTCCAGCCCAGAGCCTTCCTAGAGGTGCACACCTGAGCTGGTCTGTGGCTAACAGAATGCATTTTTCTCTCTGTGTCAGATTTGGGAATAAAGTTTTTAGAAAGCATGTTTAACCTTGTGAATTTGAATAGATTTAGTAGGAAGTAGTTTTGTTTGTCCAATTTTTTTAATACTTTAATTTCTCCACTAAGGCTGCAACAATAATAATAATTAAAAAAAAGCCATTTGCTCCATTCTCTCTTTATTTCTCAACTAAGGCCATATTTACCTTATTTAAATAATAACTTTTTTATTATCCAGCTTTGAAATCATGGTGGCCCATTAAAATATTGTTGTTTAATAATTACCACATTTTCTTTATTCCTGCCAAGATTTCTGGACACACACTTTGCCACTTGCTGGTGTGCAGAGATGTTCATAAGGCTGTAGCTTTAATTCCTTCCCATCCAAGCTGTAACAGTTTACATTTCTTGTTGTTTAATTGCTGTGTGCACTGGATGCTCAGAAGTAACTAATGCTCCAAGAGCTGCTCCTGACATTTGCCATTCCACTTTATTAACTCAGAAATGCTGAAACATTTAAGCTTTGCTGAACTAAAATTCCCTTTCCCTCCAGCCCTCTCAGCCTGCTTGTGATAAATCCTTTGCAAGCCCTTCCCACAGCCAGGATCAGCAGTGACCCAGGGTAAGCTGCCTTGGCAGGAGGGGCACAGAGTGCCACTTTCACTGCACAGCCAATCATCCCTTTCAGGTGTCTGTGGGAAGCTTTGGGTGAAAAAGCAAAGCAACTTCCAGGATTATTCAACTTTTTTAAGACAAAGAAGATTCTTGCTGCAGATACTTGTGTGGCACCTCACCCATGGTTAATTTTCTGCTATGGAAGGTTGAATATGATTGAATAGTGACATAAAGGTACTGCCTTGTCTGTGGGCTGCTTCCATTCAGTTCATACCTAATTCCATGTTTCTGTAAAGTCCTGCTATCTGTTCTGAACAAAACTCTCTCTCCTTTAGAAGGACCAGTCCCAGGGACATGGAATGCCATTGCAGCCTCTTATGAAATGAGCAATGCTACCAGACAGCTCCAAAGTCTCAGCCCTCCAGGGAGAGCATCAAGGAGTGGATACTTGCCTGCGGGGATCAACCAGCTCCTCTGTGACATAGTTCAAGAAGTTCCAGCCACTGAATGCAAAGGACCCTTGAAGAAAAGCTAATGCTAAATGTCCCACAGATGGAGTCATCCAAAATCTGAATGCATTGCTTGGTGTCAACTCTTTGTAGTTTCCTGCATAGAGAGTGCAAGCCAGATGTTAGGTCACACCTACCTACCTCACAGGCTTCAAAATAGGTAAGATTTGCTTTTTATTCTTTATTAGAACTGAGACTTCATGCTGCTCATGCCACCATGGGCTGACACAGCAGCTGCAGTGCTTTCTGCAGGACAGGGTCCTGATCAGGCAGCTCAGGCTCTCCTGGCACCCTCCACCACATCTGTGCCACAGCAGCTCATGAGACCCTTTGGCAACCTGCACTGGCTGAGGGTGGATCCTTGGCAGTGCAAATTCCTACCTGCCCTTAATGCCAATCTCTTTTACAAGAGTTTGGTGTTGTTTAGTAGATATCCTTGAAAATAAAATGTCTATGCGCCTGAAAGATTTGTCAAGACTGTAGGACTAGCACCACTAGGAAAACAAGTTTTCTGTTCTCTGTAAATGTCACATTTCTTCGTCCTTTATATAACTCATCATATACATGATAAAAATATTATAAGTCTTTTGAACTTTTGGCTTTCCAATGACTGGTCAATCAGTGAGACATTTTTCACCTATCTTATAAGTGAATCTTATAAGTGAATTTTTTTAGGAAATTGGACTAGTGCCTGAAATGAAGCAGATATCTTCCTGCCCTAGGCAAGGCATTGCTTATTCATTTTACATCCAGAACACCTCAAATTCAAGGAATGCACAACAGATTAAAAATATTAAGTAACTATTCCAAAACATTGTGAGCTGCTCTCCTTTATTCTGTCAAAAACCTACAAGGTGGGCTGGAAAGGGACTTTTTTAAGGGGATACAGCTGATTTCTCCCTTGTGTCATACTTCCCCAGCTGTGTCAGTGTGCAATCCCACAGCCTGGCAAAACCCAGCACACCTTCAGGTCAGTTTGTAAGGAGGAAACATTGCAGTGAGGGGGAAAAGTCAAGTCTATGAACAGCACCATACCAATGCTAGAGCTGTCTCACAGAGTACCTTTAAAGATCTGTATGAAGCCCACAATAATGATTAGGGTCAGGGCTAGGAGTTTTCCTGCTGTGAATATATCCTGAATGCGCGTCGCCCATCGCACGCTGGAGCTGTTCACCCACGTCAGGAGGACTGCAGAGCAAAATACTGAATTCAGTGAAATGAAATTTTGTTTATCTAAGAACATACAGTCAAAGTAGTGACAAACACACTCATGTTCCTGCAGGGAGCTCTAGCGTGGCCAGTAACGAGGGTGAGGAGGAGCATTGCCTTTCCCAAGCTGCAGGGCACCCTGGCAGTGACCAGCCCTGTGGGTGCTGCCAGAGGGGCTCTCCCCAGCTCAGTAACTGTGCCTGAGCCGTGCCCAGCGTGCCAGGATCATTGTCTCCTCACAGGAACAGGGAAAGTGTTCAGCCCTGCAGCTCAGGTTTGCTTCTGCCAGCCCCAGCAGTGGCTGCTGCAGAGCTGGCTGCACACTGCCTGCTGCACCCTCACCTGTGTGATGTGAGAGAAGATGGGAAGGGCTCAAAGGTCACCTGTGCCAGGTGCCCATGGTTCTGCAGCACTGCCCATCCCACGTGCTCACCTGGCACCGCTTTCCCTGGACCCACAGGGGTTTGGGTGCCTTTGTGGCTCCCTCCAGGCACTGCACTTGCTGCGGGCACATGGAAAGGGACAGAATTGCCCCATCCTGTCACAGTGCCTCTCCTGGGAGCTCCCCACAGGCCTTTGGAGCTGGGGCCCTGACCCCAGCCTGGCTGCAGTGGCCCCTCCAGTGGTCCCTTGTAAAACCAGGGCAAGATTTGTGTGTGCAAGAAGCAAATACTTACGTAAACACACCATGGAGAGGATCCTGGAGGCATTGTAGGGGGGAATACAGTTAGGGAAGACAGGCTGCAGGACATAGTTTGAGAAGGTCAGTGCAATGACAGCCAGACTAGTTGGGTACATGATAAGCACTGCGCTCCACAGCAGCAGAAACCTGGAAAGACAAGGAAAAGCACAAGAGAGCAGTGCTGGTGCTGTGCTGGAGGAGGGCACACACAGCCAGCTGTGCACAAGGTGTCAGGGCTGAGCACCTCCATCCTGGTCACACACACCAGAGTGACTCCCCTCAGCCCTTCTCCCGTGTTCTCAGCACAATCTGTATTTTAAATGAAACCTTGTAAAGCAAAGCATGGTTTAGGAACGTGTGGAAGAGCGAGGATTCTGACCAGCAGGCATGTTTTGGTTTAACTCTGTGTCTAGAAAGGAGCTCTGCTGCTCCTGGGCTGACATGTCACCACAGCAAACAGTAGTCCCCACACTGAGGGCACCTCTGAAGGGTTTTGGCTGCAGCCATAGGCAGCAGCTGTACTTTTGGGGCTGCTACCAGCTCCCTGCTGGTCACTGGGGGCTTTCTTGTCACCACTGCTGTTGGCTCTGTGACCCAGGCCAGGGCAGATGTGCTGCAGTATTTTGTGATGGATCTCACAGCTGGGCTGGCTGCCCGCCTCCAGCTGTGGCTTAAGGTGATTGCACCCAACAAGGTATTGTGCAAATATAAAGTGTGAGATATTTTGGTTTTTCATTCTGTTCAAAGAGAAAAAAAAAGCTAAAAAGGCAGCAGTGGATGAGGTTAGTATTTAAAAATATTTGAAATATTATTATTTATATAGTGAGTAGTCATTGCAGGCAGTGAAGTTTTTCTTGCCATGCATATGCACACACAGACACACACAGTTCACATACGTGCACAAATATAATGTGCAGGGATGCATGACACAAACGAGGATTTGAAATGATATTTCCAATAAGACAGTACAATTTCTATATCACATGGGTAGCTCGTTAGGGGCTGCACCCACCCAGCGTGCTCCCTGCTTCCAGCCCTGAAATGTGGCACAGCTGAGGGAGCCTCTCTCTGTGCCATCAGCCTGGAGGGAGTGCTGCTGGCTGGGTGCTCCTCAGCTGAGGTGGAGAATGTCTCTCAGTCCCATCCTTCACTTTGCCTTCCTGTTCCTGAGAAGGATGGGGCAATTAATTAACTACCACAGTTAATTTGGTAAGCCAGATCAAAGTAACAGATGGGTACCTTCCCAGCTGCCACTATGATTTTTTTACAATAAACTCAGCAGTTTTTTACTTTCTCTTTATTTTGTTATGTGAATCAGTTTTTGGTTTTTTACCCTCCTAAATTTCTAAAGTTTTTCATCGTGGTTCAGAGCAGTTTTCTCCAGTGATTGCTCTGTGCTATTTGGTGGTGTTGATGATGTACCCAGCTTGGTACAGCTCTGCAGATCCTGCTTGCTGAGTTAACTCAGCTGGTCCACACTGAAGAATAAACAGGACCCAAAGACTACAATAACAATTAGCTGAATATGATTAGGATACTGATGGTGCTGTCTGGGCTCAAGCTGTTTTGTGTGGCTGTTGACTGGCAGGGCCCAGGCAGAGGCTACCAGTTTTTCCCTGTCATGTTTATCTTCACCCATACAAATTTTATACAAATTTTTAGCCTATACATGTAGGCTGAGAATTGTGTAAAATATTCAGTGGGGGGAATGACTCTGAAAAGACTATTTCAGGCAAAATTTGCCCTTGTTTCTGTGCTGTAATATGGAGTGTAATGTAGCTGGTATTGGGAAGAGCATGGTTTAGAAGGGAATGGATTAATGACAGTCATGCAATTGAAATGCAGGATTGATAACACAAATTAAAGCAAATGCATTATTTAGCAGAGGGGGGACAAAATTGCGCTGTCAAAGGTGAAGCTCAAAAGAGAGATGGCAGCAAAGCAAGAAGGAAGCTTTGCCTAAGGTGTAGGCCTGCTTTTATGGTGTTTCTACAATAAGTTTTAATCAAAACCTATTTCTGAGGAAAAGATCTCCACGCTGGTGACTGAGATCACATCCCATCCCCAGACAAGCAGCTGTGGGGGCCAGGGGCAGTGCTGCCATGTGCTCACAGTGCCAGCAGCTGCCAGGGCAGCATGAGGACCTGGAGCTGGCTGGGAATGGCTTTCCTGGGAAAATGGAGAGATGGTGGGGAGATGATGCGGGAGATGACACAGCATAACACACCTGGAATGAGGTTGGCACACCTGGAATGACTTGGTTCTTCAGAGGGAAAGTGGCAGAATTATTGTCCTGAGGGCTGAGCTACAGCACTGGAGATGGGGATGGAGATGGAACTCCACTCTACAGCCTTTCACTGTTACTCAGTAGCTGTGATTAAAAAAATAAGAGAAGCTAAACCTTCTCTTGTTGCTGACTGAGAAGTGATCAGATCTTTATAACAGGTTTGAGACAGCTGAATGTAAAGAAAAAAGAAGATGCAGCTCTTTGGTTGGTTTTGCTTGGGTTTGGTTGGTTTTGTTTGTTTGGGTGGGTTTTTTTTTTCCTGAACACTGGAGTTTGCAGGAGAAATCTGAGCTCCTGCATGTGCTGGTGGTGAAGGAGCTGGTGAAATAACCTCTGTGCCTGTATTCTAGCACTGGCTGGATGGCCTGTGCTGTGTTTGGTCGTTGAGCCTGATCCAAAGTTCACTGAAGCTAATGGCCCACAGTCCCACCAGTGTGTATATGAGTGAGATCCTCTCTACTCAGAGCCCATGCCCCTGCCTTAGAAACAGCCCAGAGTGAGTGGTGCCAGCAGCTGCTCCTGGGGAGTGTGACATTCATGTGGAGTGCCACTCATCCCTGGACCAAAACGGAATTTTTTTGTAGATACCTCTGCATAGTAATTCCCTCACCTGTGGAAAGAAATAAACAACATGGGTCCTAAATAATATAGTGGACTTGCTGAAATTGGTTCTCAAATATCTATTTGGGATTTGCTATATTCCCCTGAGGATCTCGAATTAGATACGTTATGGATTCAAAGCAGCCTGTGAAAATACAAAATTCCTGTGTACCCCACCTGTGCATCACTAGCAAAAGAAAAGGGCTTGAAACAGGTGTTATAGTACAACTCACGTCAGTACAGTTCAGGAAAACTGAGCTGGTTTAAGCTGGAGCCAGTTTGAACACTATTAATGCCATCCTACTTACTGCCTTTGGAAAATTCAAAATTTTGCAATAACGAAAAAGAACCATAAAAGTATATTTGAAGCATGTTACACTTGCAGTTTAGAGTGGCACTTATCAAAGCTTTGGCTGCAAACTCTCCACTGACTGATTTTGGTAAGGACACATGCAGTCAGCAGGCTGTGCTGGTGAAGCAGCTGTGTTAGCTGCAGCATTACTGCTGAGCTTTCAGGAGGAGTTGTATTGATCAGAAGCTCTCTGGAGGGTTTTTCATGAAGCTGGATTTATTAAGAATACCTGTTAGGCCTTTATTTATTATTTGGGGTAATGTTCTTTTTGCTCAGGCTTGCAGGCCCACATGCATGCAAGGAGAGCTGTGCTCAGAGGGCTCCTGCAGCACAGGCTGTGGGCATTCCCTGCAGTTTGTGCTCTCACACAAATGTTATTTAAAACCACAATAATTCCTAAATAGAGAGGAAAGCAGACTCTTTCTCTGGTAACACTGGAACCCTTCCTCACCTCTTCCTTCTCCCTTGGCCACAGGAGCTGGGCAGTGTCTCTGCTCAGGGCTGTCCCCAGCCAAGGTTTGCCACCACCACCACCACTGCTCAGCAGTGTTTCAGGCTGTCCTCGAGCTAGCCAGGGCTGCTGCTCTGCAGCCACAGCTCCTGCCAGCTCAGCAGATGGCTCCGTCCTGCCTCTGCTGTTGCATTCACCTCCTTACATCACACCTAGCCATGTGTGTGATGAACTTTTCAATAAAAAGTTATGCATCCAGCTATCAGTACTGCCAGACACAGAAGCTGGGGCATGAAGTACTCCAGTGGCTGTCACAATCAAATAGTATTTCTTTGTGCCTTGTATCTATGCAGGAAAACCTGCATAGATATATAAAAAAAAAATAATAAATGGGAGGATTTTGGGAGACAGGAACAAGACAACAGAAATGGAGTTGCTGTGGTCTGGGTGGGTACAGCGTGTGCTCTTACAACAAACACCTTTTTATGAATAGACCAAAACATCCAGCTGGTCACTGGGAAAAGCAGATGCACAGGAATGGCAGGGGCACCAAAACTTTGTGTGCTGAGTTTGATGTACTCAGCTGTAGAAGGATTACATCAAAAGAGAGCAGCAGAGGTTTTTATCCCAGGCAGGCACAGTGCAGGCCCCTGGAAGCTCAGACTGCCTGTGACCTGCCAGTGCTGGATGGGCACTCCCAGGTGGGAACCTGGAGGTGCTGGAGCTCCCCAAAGCTGCAGCCTTCAGGTGGTGGCTCAGAAAAGGGCAGCAGGGCAGAATCCCAGCTTGGCTTTACTGGAAAATATGACCCAAATTCCCCTTTTTATACCAAAACCTACCTGATGGCTTTTGCCTAATGCAACCCTTTGTCATAGTAGTGGAACTATTTAGTTTCTTGAGAGAAGAGCTCACATCTCTACACTGGAAGGATGGGAGCACTACTTCCCTTCAGGTGACAGGTTGTGCTTTTTTGATATTGCTTGTGCATTACAAGCCTGGACACCAAACAAGTGCTGCCCAAGCAGAATTTCCTGCCTTGGGGGGTGAGACTGTCCCCAGGGACATGCTGGGGAGTGATCAATCAGAGGGTGTGTGGTTTGTTACAGCAGCTGCACAGCTTGGTGTTTGCAGGGATCAGGGATCACTCATCTCTGAATGTGGCAGAGGGAGCTGAGGAGCAATTTAAATTCATTTTAATTAAATTACATTTAATTTTAGTTGCACTTGATTTCTAAGTAGTTTCATTTTCCTCCCTAAGAAGCACAATTCCTGTGGTTTTGTGGACCTCATGTGGCTGGCCTCCTTCACAGTGGTGTTCCAGGGATGGGACTTGTGGCAGTTTGTGTGGTTCTGTGCTCTCAGCCCCCTGTCCCAGCTTGCAGACACTGCTCCTGTCAGCAGGCAGTGCCCTGGAGAGCAGGAGCTCTGCTGTGAAGCTCCTGCCCCAGGAGGGAACACACCTGAGTGGAGCTGAGATTTGGTTAGCCAAGCCAATGCTGTTGTTGCTGCTCTGTGATCTCAGTGTAATTTTCTGTGCAAAGCAGGACAGCAGTCAGAGACTCCATCCACTAAAGAAACACAGACTTCATGAACCAGCAGAAGGCAATGGCTGAAGCTTGACAAGCATCAGAAATGCACCTTGTGAGCAGGCATGTCTGCAGTGCTGGCTGTGCCCTGTGCCTGTGTGACACTGGGCTGAGGCAGGCATGAGAGGACAGCCTTTGGGACAGGGTGACACACTGCCTGTGTTATGCCTGTTCTGATTTGTCCTTGCTCAGCAGCCAGCAAAACTGTTATAAGCTCATTTTTCATCTCACATGAGAAGGAATTCTCTGTTTTGTTTTGTTTTTTTTTTCCTTACTCTTTCTCTATTTTCTGTACTGGTGCTTATTTTTCTTAACTAAACCACCAGCACATGTTATGGCCTCTCTACTCACAATGAGAGAGCTGCTAAGAACATTCTGGTGCTACTCTAGTAGTCTTTGAGTACAGGCTGACAGCTTAATTTATTGTGTGGAATACATCAAAAAGCGTACAATGAAATAAAAAAGATAACCTCCTCTCACTTGTCCCTTCCTCACCTGGCCACACTACTCCCTCAGTACTATTTTCAAAGAGAAATCCTTCCCTGAGTTAGCAATCCCCCCTCTCTGTGTTTACAACTCTTGGTTATTCTGGACAGCAAGTCAAGCAGCTTTGCTTTATTTGTGGGGAGTAGCTGCAGCCTGGCCTGGGATGGGTAAAGCTCCTCAGCACCAGGCACTGATCATTGATGGCTTGCACACAGGAGGATCACTCGGACACAGCATCACCCTCTTCTGCCATGGACTTTGGGGCAGTGAGGGAAGTGAAAGGATCTGTCACCTTCTCTTGAAAAACAGCACTGGGAGGTCTGTGTAGGGACAATTTGGTATTTCTAACAGAGAACAGAAAGATTGATTTTGCTGAAGCATTTTTATTGACAAAAGTTGTCTCTTCCAAGTCCGATGGCTTTCCCACACCAAACACACGACAGAAATGTGCTTTCAAATGACTTTATAGAGACAGGGTACTTACCCAGCTAACCCACCAAAAATCTCTGTGACATAGGAATAATCCCCTCCCGACTTGGGGATGGTGACCCCCAGCTCAGCGTAGCAGAGCGAGCCCAGGGCAGCCACGCCTCCACCGAGCACCCAGATGATGAGAGCCAGGCCCACCGAGCCCGCGTGCTCCAGAACTCCCTTCGGGGAGATGAAGATCCCAGAGCCTATGATGTTACCTGCAAGGGACAACAATTCAGCAGTCAGGGCAAAGAAAGGAAATAGCTGGCTTTTATTTATTCCGAACAGGACAAACAAGCCCAGAGCCATGCCACCCCCGTGCTCCTCTTTCAGATTTTGCATGACTGCAGTTTTTTCTGATTATGCCCTGACAGAAGTGTTGCCAGCAATGAAAGGTGGTAAATTTATGCCCACCTCTGCTGAAGTCTCAGCTGAGGATCCATGAGTTTTCTGGCATCAACTTCCTCAGCTTGCATAACCCTCACCTGCCATGCCCAAGCGTATTACTACAAAGAGTTAGAAGTGACTTTGTACTGAAGACTTTTCATCCACTCCTGTGAGGAATTTGAACAAGTTAAGGTCCATTTCCAGGGAGTTTGGAAGGTCAAAAAAGAAGAGAGTAGTATTATCTATAACGATGAGCCCAAAGGGTGTGTTTGTCACCAAGGATGGATTTAAGATTGTGCTTGAAAAAGTAAACCCAAAGTCTAAAATATTAAAAATCCATAAAGCATTTTGTACTTCCAATACCTGTGCTGCTTAGTGATCAGCCATGAAATTTAAAGTTATAATGTGGCATGGCTAAAATATTGGACAATATGAGACAGTTGAGATGATGTGAGCTGAAGCAGTGCTGGGTATAGAAAAGGAGTGCTGGAAACCTCCAGGTGCTCTTTTTCCATGTGGGGCCAGCATGTGTTACATGGTGGGTGAGCAGCTGGCTCAGGGTCGGGCACAGAGGGTGGCAGTGGCCGGGGTGACACCAGGCTGGGGTCTGTCACCAGTGGGGCTCTGCAGGGCTCCCCCCCAGCCCCGTGCTCAGCACCACGTTCATGATTTGGACCCAGGCCCCAAAGGAGCCCTCGGGAAGTTTGCTGGTGACACTGAATGAGGAGGAGCTGCTGACGCCTCTGAGGGCAGAGGGGCCCTGCAGAGAGACCCAGCCCAGGGGAGAGAAGGGCAATCCCCAGCCATGGCAGGCTCAGCTCAGGCCAGTGCTGGCTCTGCCCTGGCACGGGCAGCCCTGGCTGGGGGCACTGGGCAGTGAGAGGCTGGAGAGCAGCTGCAGAGGGCCCTGGGGCTCCTGGCAGTGCCAGCCGGGGCTGAGCCAGCGGTGCCCTGGCAGCCAGAGGGACATCCCTGTCCCGGGGCAGCGGGCCCGGCCCTGCCAGGCCAGGGGGGATTGTCCTGCTCTGCTCCAGGCTGGCCCGGCCTCGCCGTCAGTGCTGGGGCAGCCTGGGCTCCGAGCATGGGGAAGGCATGAAGCCATTGGAGAGTGCCCAGAGGAGGCCACGGGATGGGGAAGGGTCTGCAGGGGAAACCTTTTGAGTCTGGTACTGCTGTGTGCCACAGTTTAACAGCTGTACTCATGCTTTGGTGGTGCTCGAGGGTGCCAGGACGAGGGAAGACATGAGACTCTTGGCTCCATGTTTCAGAAGGCTGATTTATTATATTATGATATATATTATATTAAAATGCTATATTAAAACTATACTAAAAAGAATAGAGAGAAAGGATCCATCAGAAGGCTGGAAATAACAGGAGAGGAATGATAACAAAAGCTTGTGATGCTCAGAGAGTCTGAGCCTGCTGACTGTGATTGGTCATTAATTAGAAACAGCCAACATGCCCCAATCACAGATGCACCTGTTGCATTCCACAGCAGCAGATAGTTATTGTTTACATTTCTTTCCTGAGGCTCCTCAGCTCCTCGGGAGAAAATCCTGGCAAAAGGATTTTTCAGAAATTATCATGGCTATGCTCATGCATATGGAGAAAGACCTTAAATGATAAAATCCCCTTAATGATCTGCTACCTGCCAGCATACATACCTGTCTACCTGCATTTTCCACAGATCAACGTGCCTGAAAACACTGCACTGCTGGGAGGAGCTGCTGGTATTCTGGGGAGCATGCTGAAGTTCAGACATAGTGTTTTTTACCAAGATAGATCTGTAGGTTTCCATTGCCTCCTTGGGATGGAGTCACATTCCTTTTGGCCACTCCAGCACTGACCAAATGCCCAAAGACAGAATAACCCCTAAATGGGTCCACTGGCTCCTTTCATGCCATCTCCTCCTGCTCTTGTTCACTTTAGCTCAGGTTTGCTGCTATTTTTGGCAGCAAAGAGCAGATGCAAATGCTCACCCTTCAGCAGGCTCTCACTTTCCACCCCTATCCCTTGGGTCACCTTTCCATGTTGTCCATACACAAGGAAAGGATGCAATCCAAACACAGCCTGGCATCCCTCAAACTGGTAATGGACAAGAAACCCAACATTTCAGGGTGTCTGCAGAGCTGTGCTGGCAGGGGCTGAGCTGGGCTCTCTGTACCCACTCAGCTGCTGTGGGGATGGACAGACCTGCAGCAGGGTGGGGAATGGAGACACAAGCATCAGCAGCACCATGGAAGCAGTGTGACCTGGCCATGCTGTGATGAGCCCAGGGAAGAGAGCTGGCTCCTGGGGAGGTGTAACTGCAGGGAGCAGGTTATGGTAAGACTGCCAAAGCAGTCCTCCTCATCTGCAGCTCTGAGCTGGAAACTGCCAGAACTTTCTTTGTTTAAGGAGAATACATTCTGGGTGTAACTATCTGCAGGAGCAGGACAAGGACCAGACAGATTTCTGGATAGTTCTTTCATACAAACATTCTACTAATTTTTTTTTGTAAATTAAGTAGTGAATCATATTATTAAAAAATGCAATATTCTTCATGACTGAATAAAGAATAAGGCAAAATTACCTTCCAAAGTCTTTATGTATTTCATATTACTTTGCACTCACAACATGTGCAAAATCCATATCAGTAGGAGTGGAAGTGCTACACCCCTTCTGATAACAAAATGTTCTCATGAAAATCTGCCATGAATGTGGTAAATGTGCCCCAAAAGTAGCTTCACTTCACTTGGTGTAGGACATGTTTAAAAATATGTGTGGTGGAGATACTGAAATACTCCAGAAATTAAGGTGTCAGAAACTGCCTGATGAGAAGCAGTTTTCAGGAGGTCTTGGTCAGCAGGAACTGGAGGGAATTTGGTCAGCAGCTTTAGGGGTGAGAAAATGCAATATGCACTCTTTCCCATACATACCATGGTATTTTGTCATCTCTTGTTTCTTGGTGTTTGTTGCCTTTTTTCCTCCTTTTCACAATAATATGGAATACCATGACAACCTCAGCTTTTGTTTAAAAATTATGTTACCAACCCTTATGAGTCAGAAGGCAAGCAAAATATCCTGAAATATATATATATCACTTCTGAGATCTTATCCAGTGTCATGATTATTATTATTTTTTTTTGGGACAATGTTGAGAGCAGTTTCCACATCCTAGAAAAATAGGAAATGGGGGAGGGGAATAAAAAAGAAAAAAAAAAAAGGAAAAAATGTCTGTGTCTTTTTATCTCTCCAGTCAAGTAACATATCCAGCAGTGCTGGTAGTAAAATTAGTAGAATGTTTGCATGGAAGAACCATCCAGAAATCTGTCTGATCCTTGTCCTGCTCCTGCAGAAAGTTGCACCCAGAAATTATTCCCCTCAAACAAAGAAAGTTCTGGCAGTTTCCTGCTCAGACAAAGCTGCAGATGGGGAGCCCAGCCTGTCCTCTGTGAGCTGCTTGCTCAGCCCAAGCAGCCCAGCTTGTGGCTCCTGGGTGGGGTGAAGCCAACCCAGCTCTGCCACACGGCTGTGAAGGGATCCAGCCTCTGCCATCAGCCATGCTCCATTTCTCACTCAGTGCAAGTGGGTCCCAAACCTGGTTTTCTGTGAAGAGAATGCCAAACCCCCTCATCCTTTCAAATCTCCAGTTGTTTATCTAATTCTGTTTAGGATCTTTTGTGACCTGGCCCTGTAGTGGGTTTCCCACACCAGTCACACACATGCAGTGTGTAGTTTTGTTCTGAGGTCAGCACCTCATGTAGAGCTAAACCATTTGGGAACTGTGGTAGTGATGTGAACATTGGGACATTGGGCTTATTGGAAAATCCGGTGTTTTCATTTTGCCTTTGGCTTTTGAACTATGGGAGTGCATTTGGGGTCAGGTATGGGGTTTTGATGTCTTTTCATATAACTATGAGAACTGAAACTCATTTCTTAAACAAAAGCTGAATTCTCACCAAGACACTTCAAGAACTTCACTTTGAAGGAAAACAGTATCCCTGTGCTTGTAAGAAAATAAAGGAGCTTGGCAATACTTGGTATATTCACTTAGTATGCAAAATCCTTAAGGCATCTTTTATTTATCTGCAGCACACAATACACACAGACTATAAAAACAGTGGATCTTGCAGCCTGTTGAAAGTATCCATCAGTTCTGTAAGAATGGATTTATTATATTAATATATAAAATATATTAATTATATTTATTATATGTAGGGGCCATATTTGGTCTTCCTTGGATAAAACCAAACAATTTCCTGTATAGCTAGCAAAGAAAAATATCACTCATGCCTTTTTATTGCATGCACATTTCTGTAAAGATCTGTTGTACATCTGAAATTCTGAGTGGACCAGTAATTTGTCTAAGCAGCTCTTTCCCCTTCAAAGTGAAGTATTAACAGCAAAGAAATTCTGTGCCTTTTTATTTTGTTCTGGGCACAATGAGGTAAATCAGTTTGTGCCTAGTTGTTCAGTGAGGGATTACAGCAGGCTGAAGAACTGAGCACGGTTCATGAGCAGAATCCTGCCAGACTGCTGCAGCAGTCACTCACATTCCATGGAGTGTCCTCAGGGGATGGCACTCCACACTCGGGGTGGGCACACAGCACCCAGAGGGCTCAGGTGGGCAGGGTGATGCCCAAAGGCAGTGCTGGGTTAGCAGACTCAAAGCCTGGGTGTCCTGCTGCCCTCAGCGCTGGTGTGCAGGTGCATCCCCTGGTTACTGAACCACAAGAGGAGCCAGTGAGACAGCTCAGTCAGTATGAGCATGGTGAGAGATGATATCCCAGCTGTAGAGTGGGTGTTTGACTGCTGCAGCTGTGACAGATGGTCTGAGTGTGTGTCTGGGTATATTTACTGTGAAGGGCAAGTCTGGCACCCATTACTCGGTGTCAGTGTGTGCAAGCTGTAGAAAATGGAATTGGTTTTTTCTTTAAAGTAAATGTTGTGACCAACCTCATTCAGGTACAGCTCTCTCTTGATATATTGGTATACTGTATCCTCAACAGGCAGTTTTCACTGAGAATAGAATAACAATCAAAAACTTCTCCCATTCTCTCAGGACTCCCACATCTAGGTAGACATTGCGCAGGCCAACAGGATGACAGTCTGTGTCACTGCTTAAAAAAGTTCTCTTATCAACAAATGCTGAAGCTTTGCATCCTGCCTAGGAATTATAAATAAATATATCTTTTTCAGTAGAAAATATTGTAAAGAACTGAGAATCCTGTTTGGCAACAGCAACAAAGAAGCTTAATCAAAAGGAATTGTGCTTTGCAAACTGTTTAAATCCAAATTAAATATGAGGTGGATTATATCAATAATGGTGACGATGTAACTCATCATGATATTTATTTATGTACGTATTTAGCAGAAATCTGCTAAATGAAGCAGCTTCTGGTGCAGCTAATTGCCAGTTAATTGGCTGCCAGGAGTTAAACACTCCCAGCTGAGGATGTCAGTGACCGGTTTTGACTGCCACGGCCCCTTTGTGAACTCAGGGCATGACACAGATACAAAACCAGTCAAGAAGTAAAATGAGCAGCTCATAATTTTGGTGCAAACTGGAAGTTCTGTGGCAGCACAGACAGTCCCAATGGCTCTGTTTATTCACAGTAAATAAACTTGCTGCTCTCTGCCCTGGCTGAGCTGGAGCTGTGGCTCAGCTCGTGCTGGGAGAGGAGGCTGCCATGCACCACACAAGTGCACATCCAATGCAAGGACTGAAGTGTCCCCTCCTGCCCCACTGAAATACAAAAACTAAATGAAATTCTGAATCATGACAACAGGTCTAAAAAATTGCTAGGCTGTAGGGACTCGATGGAATTAAAGTCATCAAACACTTCAAGTGAGTTTTCTTAACCTCTAGTCAAACATGAATTTAGGCTATGTGGCAGTTAAGGGATTGGATGCAATTTCTTGGAGTTCTTTGTTTTTAAATAACATTCAGAAAACTCTTAATGAAAAACAGATAAAGAATGAAAGGATCTATAAATCCTGGTATTAAAATAATAGCCATTTAATTTTATATGCAAGTAAAAAAATGGAACTTCTGTATCAGTGGAAAATGAATTATGGCTGCTCTGCTAATATGCTTGCAAAAAAACCCCCTCAAAAATGTCTGTAAAAATAACAGCGATAATTTAATGTCTACAGGGATTAGTATTTAACAAAATTAAACTTAACACCTGACTTCAAATATTTATGTTAAAATTCCTAGCAAGCCAGAACATGACCAGCCATTATAAACTGCTGTTCCAGCATTCCAACTGGATTTTACTGTGTTAAGAATTTATAATCTGATTATACTACACACAACTTTAAAGATTTTAAAAATCAGGCTGCTTCTAATACTGAAAGGAGAGTTTTCCTTAACTTCTATTAGATGTATAAAGATGATCATTTACCTTCTGAGCACCAATATGCAGGTTTAGTCCATGAGGGCCTGAACAACCAAAATTTTCTAACAATGAAGGTGTGGATAGAACAGAAAACTGAGTTAAGGAAAGTAAATATTTCAGGCATAGATTCACTAATGGTACCTGATGCAGCCTTACAAGGTGTGCAACAGTCTGTTCCAGTGATTAGGGCTAGATTTTGCTATTGCATGAGGTACTGTGGAGAGCTGTAAATAATTTAAATTTCTATATATTAAAAATCAATATCTGCTCAGCAAGGCACAGCTGTGCCCTGCCCAGCTGCACGAAGGACAGGGAAAAACTGACTTGCCCATCTGGGGGGAAATGGGCTGGAAATATTTGTTATCTGGAGAACCTGAAGAGCTGTGGCAAGGATGGAATATCATTCTTACCCTGAATTTTAGCGAATGTTACTGTGGGTGCCAAATTTTTGTGTTTCTGTTCTCAACCAGTCTGCAGGATGATGGCATGTATCCTTCCCCAGAGAGAGAACAACCTCTGCCTTCTCATCTGTTATTTTAAGAAAATATAGGACTTATTAAATTGCAAAGACCACTGATAAACAGAACTAGCAAGTGGACACACCTTGTGCATGGCAGCTGCATTGTTGTGGTTTTAGGAGTGTGTTAGGCAGCTGTGCTGCAATTAGATGAAAAAATCACAATCTAGAGAAGAGCAATCAAGGTAAATTTGTGCTAACCTCAGTCTTCACAGGACCTTTAATATATCTGGGCCCATTTGAATGGTTCTTTAAAAGTAGTAAGCTGCACATTTGGCTCTGGCTTAAGGTATATAAACTGCTTAATGTTGATGGTTTGTTTGGGTTCCCTTTCCACTGGCAGTGGAAGGCAGCCCTAAAGGAATGCAGTACTCTAATCCTGCAAGATGCATTTATGGCACTGCAGTGCTTTGCTATTCAGCAAAGCCTGCTGCTTGCCACAGGAGACTGACCATGTCAGGCCATTAGTAATCCAACCTCTGCCAAAGTACCCAGCAGCTTAAACCCACAAAACTGTGGTGGTTTAAAATGTCTACCTTTTTGTAAAATTAGTGATAATTTGTCAATTACTTTTCTTCAACAGGAGCAGGTTAACTGAGAGAAACTTCACCAAGAAAGCTTTCCAACCTCTGTTTTAGTAACATGGTATTCACAAAATACAGCAGCTTTCAAAGGAGGTTCCTTTGGTATGTGTTGACTGCTTGTAGGAAGGGCACAGCTGTACCATAAAGACCTCACTAAAGGAGATACCATGTGGGGATATTCTCATTATAGTACTTGAGTCAAATGCAGATGTTCCAATAGGCAAAATCAGCACTGGAACCTCTGATCCAGTTCTCTGGCTTGCAAGCATCATGCTCTCCTGAGTATGTATGTGGGCATACACTAGGTTTGATAGAGGAATTTACAAATCCTTTTGTCCTTTGGTCCAAAATTGCAGGGCCTACAACTGAGAGGGAAACCTGGTTGTCCCCATCAGTCAGAGCCAGTCCTGGCCTGCTGGAGACTGAACATTCAGGTGATGTGTGCAGAGCACAGATCTGCACTGAGGCAGCTGAATGGCCAGAGGTGCTGGGATCAGGCCTCTTAGGAGCACGTGAAATAATAAAGATGACAGATGTCTGCTAGTACATGGTTTTATTTGGTTTTATTTGAGTAACACTGTTACAGTGTGTTTATTTCAAAGAAGAAGTTAAAGCCTCTATGATAGGATTTTGTTGTTGCTCTAAACTGAAACTCCTTTTATTCTGCTAATCCTTTCACAGGCTGCAGGCTCTGTCTCCTCTTTTCAGGCACACAGTCCACTGCTTTATTTCCTGCTCCTCTGTTCTGACTCTTGTACTTGGTCTGACTTCTCTACTTCCTTAACTTCTGACTTGCTCTCCTCTTCTCTTGCCAGCGTTGGGGTATGTGGGCTGCATTTCATTACCATGAGGAGGAAACCTCAGCCTCCCTTGCCCTTCTCCGTAGCTGCAACGATAAGGCAGAAACATCAGGAAAAGCCTTCTCCTGGGGACTGGGTGACTTTTTCAGTGGGATATTCCCACTGTGAGCTCCCACAGGGCAGCTGTGCCAGGAGGGGATTACACCCTGCTGCTTTTGCTGAGCTCCATATTGCACCTTCCTCCTTTGCCTTATTCCTTGCCATCGGGGACCTTGGCAGGGTTTGTTGCAGGGCAGTGCTGCCAGGTGAGGATGAGGGAAGCTCACAGACAGCTGCAGAGCAGTTCTTTTTGGTGGCTCCCACTGCATCCCCACTGGCAGTGGCACCTGGGTCTATGGGGAACAGAGGCTCAAACTTCCCCCTGACTGTGACACATAAAGGAGCTACTGTGACCCTCGAAGCAAAGGAGAGAGGCTCAACCCTCCTACTAGTTTCCAAAGAGAAACTGAATGCCAAGACTACCTTGGTGTTGTGAGAGGGATATGGAGGAAACCCCTGTGCCAATGCCTGGACTGCCCTGGTAAGAACGTGCCCACTGACTGCTCCCTATAAACACTGCACCTTTATGTTGCTTTGGCCTTTGGTATCTGTCCCTATAAACACTGCAGCTTTGTGTTGTTTTGGCCCTTGGTATCTGTCCAACATCTGGTTTCTGTGCTCTCTGGATCTCATGATCCTGACTGGGAATTTTACCTGCAAATGGCAGAAATGTGTTGTTAAATTCCCTGATGGGGAAATGGGCAGTGTGTAAAGCTCTGCCCTGCAAGCATGCTGGAGGACATTCTCTAGGACACTGTGTGACTGATAAATTCTGATAAATTCTGGTTTTAAGGAAAGCACCTGACAGTGGAGATTGGTCCTTCTGTGGTGGCTGAAGGGACAGATGCCAGCCCATTCAGCTGATTTCATGTTTGTCCCTCCGCTGAGAAATCCCACAAGTGACAGCTGCATCTCTGGGAGCACTCTGACAGGGCCCTCTACACTTGCAGTGATTTTTGGTATTTATCAAGAAGAAAAGCAGTTCCAAAATGCTGCTGTAAAGCTCACCAACTCAGCTGTAAAAACAGCCAAAGAGTTCAGCTGTGCTGGGGAGTGCTGTGGCTCAGACAAGGACAATATGACGCATACAGCTCTTTACCAGGCCACTGGTAAAGTCCCCTGCACCACCTTTGAACCAAAATTTGTTTTATGGAAAACAGGATTTTTTCCTGTTTTTCTCCCCCTTACTCTATTTTTTTTTCTCATTGTGATTGATCACGGTGAACGGATTATTCAGTCTGGAAAATCCATCAGCAGCTGCTGCCCAGTGGGAAAGCCTCTTGCTTGCTTGTTCATTCCTGAAAGCTGTCAGTCCTCATGGATGTGTCATTGGCCAAATCAGAAAGATTAAATAAAACATCAGGATGCAATTTGGAGAGTTACACAGCACACAGAAGGATTTTTTTCTTACACAAGTCTAGGCTCTAGAGGAAGAAACCAGCCTGGAAGCTGGCACATCTCTCTGACCCCCCCATTGCTCCACACTCCCTGCTCACCTCTGCAGCTTTCTGCTGTGAGAAGTGTTCCTCCTTGCAAAGTAAAAACTTTATTTGTTGTATTGGTGTCCTTGCAGCCCTCAGCTATGGCTGCCAAAAACCCACATGTGCTCTGCACCAGCCAAGGGACAGTGTGGGGATTTATGGGGCAGCTTTACAGGAATGAGAGGTCTGGAGAAAAAACACAGCTTGAATTTGATTGCTCAACTGCAAATAAAGCAAAACCTAATTCCCACTCTTGCCTCTGATTTACTGGGTTTTATGCCTTCAGCTCTGATCCCACAAAGATGAGCCCTGCAGAAGTGTCCTCAGACTCAGGCTAGCTGGTGGATTTTTGACTGTGCTTACACAGCTTCTGCAAACTTGGGATCCATTAAGAGCATCTCTAAACCAGGCATCACTTAATCCTTGATTTCTGAAGGGGTATAATGGGAACTTCAGTATGCCAAACTTTTCAGGTAAAGCTTATTCTTCAATATTACCCTGAATATTAAAAGGCTAAAATGTTCAAAGTGCCTTCCTGAATTGAAATTCCTGGCAATACATATTTAAAACAAAGCTATATGAAAATGGCAGTAACAAATCACCCAAATACATCAACTGTCGTGTTGTAGCTCATGTTATTGAGAAGAAAGATTGATTCAGAGTCTCCTGTAAGGTCTGCTGCCATTGCCTGGGATCTTACACAACCTTATTTTGGATGCAGATGTAAACAAGACATGAATTTAGCAAAGCTTGGGGTTGTTGCAGGTTTCACACCTCCTTAAACGGAAATAATTCAGTCTCTGGAGTTTACATTCTTCTGGCTGTAAATCTGTGTTAGTTTTACCTCTTAGCACGGTAATCTCAGCATTTACATCTCTAAGTGGCTTTATCTCTGTTTTATCAGGGAATACAAAGATAGGCAATGGTCAATGAACTGAGGTGGAATTTAAAAGCAAAAAAAAAAAAAAAAGGTATTTCTGTATTTATGCTTCCTGGGGTGTGCAGCACAGCACTCAAAATGCACTTTGGTAAACAGCTCAGCCTGAGTTTAAATGAGATTACAAACACCTATCAGCCCAGTATACACTTAACAGACACCACTTAGGATGCTGTGTTGCTGTCCTCATGTATCTAGAGCCAGTGCGGACTTGTATCTTGACTTTATTTTTAAATATATAATTTATTTTAAAGAAAAAGTTTAGACAATTTTACTGCAGAGAACTAGAAGCTCCTGGATTTCCAAAAGAAATGGCAGCTTTTCTTGCAGTCCTTAAATATCTTTGATCTGGGAATTTAAGGACCTGTTGTAATAAGATCAGGAGTTAGCAACATTGCTATATAATATTATTATGCATGTATGAATCTTGTATTTGCATATATCACAAGTATCTTTTGAAATTAAGTATCTTCAGAATTATGAGACTTCATGTTGCTCACTGGTGTCTTTATGTAACAGTTTTATCTAAGCAGTTGACCAGCTGTATAAAAAATTCATCAAAAGAATGTCACTCCTGCCCCCTGAACAGAAAAACTTGTTCATAGAATAATCTGAGTACACAGAAACATGGAATTAAATTAGCTAATCCTGCAAAATAGATGTTAACACAGACTTGAACATCCCTGCCATCACAGTGTATGGGACCCTGCTTATAATCCACACCTTCTGTTACAGTTTTGTAAGAGACTGGAGATCTGTCTTGTTTTCTTCTTTCCTGGTTTCCTAAAGTATCAGACTTATGTTTGAAGCATATTCTTTACAAATGTCACTTTACAGAAGTTTTCTCCTTGGTTTTTGGTTTTTCAGTTCTATCCTTCTGAGCAGCTAAATCTCAGCCAAGAGTTCCTCAGACTGTTTCAGAGGGCCTCAAAAGGAAACAAACACATTTCAATAGATGGCATCTTCACAGCCCTCTCTTCAGGGAGGATCTGTGAGGTGGTGGCTCAAAGTGAATTTGCTCCTTGTGCCCTTTGTGTGCCCCTTTCCCTGTCTGAAATACAGAGGATGATCCCCCCTGCTGCAAAGGGCAGCCAGGATGCTGCTCCTGTCCCTGGCTATGTTTGGTCAGTGACAAGAGTGTTCATTTTTGGATTTGTGGCAAAATGAGTGAGTGGGACTGGCCCCTGTAAGTTCAGTTAATGAGAACAGATGACACTTGTGGGCTTTGCTCTCTCTGCAGTGCAAGCTGGACACAGCAAGGTTCATTCTCTGGCTGCCAACCTCACCCAGGTATGTGGGCAATAAAGGATTAATCAGTTTTGCATCTAGCTGCTTTCATTTAATTTAAAACCTGATCCTGTGAGACAATGAAGTCCTCCACTCCTGTTGCCTTCAGTAGGATTTGAGGGACCAGTTAAGAAAAGGGACTTTAATTTTCTGTCAGGAGCACAAGCATGTGAAGGAGAGCTATTCCTTCTGCATGCACTTGTAATATGTACAGGATTGGGCACCTTTTGTAAAGTCTGCTTAAATCTTGCTGTGTTGCTAGGGAACTGGCCCTGTCCACAACCAAAAAACATGGAGACATTGTGTCCTACTGGTTTCTGGCAGAGTTTACCATAAGAAATGGCTTAATTGCAACAAGATCTACTAGCAGGAGTACAAAAAATGTGATTTGCCAGCTTTTTTGTCAGCTTGTTTTAAAATTACAAATATTTTAATTCTATCACACACATGGAAATCCCTTTCAAGCTAAAGGCTAGGCATGTGAAGACAGCACCAGAATCAAACACTTCTTTCCTTTATTCTTCAAAATACTGATTCAGCTATTTTTAAGTTTACTTGAGTCAAAGTACAGAGTTTGCAAGCTTAACAAGCTTGGATACTCTCTGCTCTTTTGTACTAACTAAGGCTATTACTATTTTCAAGACTCTTATAAAAACACTTGATTATTATGTTTCCAAAATGTATGGTTTTTCAAGTTTTCAGACTGCATTTAAAAGCATCAGAAAAAAGAATTCTGTATTTATGGAGGCCTAGAATGACATTTCTGATACAGTTTCTTATCCCTTTCAGGACATCAGAACTGCCTGAGTTGTTTTACATTAGTGATAAAACAAGGCTTGAAACCCCAGATACCACAGAGTAAGTCTGCTGTCAAAACAGGACAAAATCTGAGTAGAGAAAAAAGTAAGCCATGGGGAAATCAAAATGAAATATAGTCTGAGGTGACCTCCCTTAAAACAAACAAGTAAATCCTGTCCTATTAAGCTCTCAGGAGAGCTGCTAAAGAATTTTGAAATAATCCAGACAAGGAACTCAACCCCACATTTTCATTCTTGTCAGTCCTTTTCTTGCAACTCCCGAAGAAAAAATGATCCCTTGTGTGTTTTGTACAAAAGAATGAATTTTTATGATATAAAAGCACACACTTTAAAGCTGTAAGTCCTCATTCCTTGGCAGTCATTATCTTCAGGTTTATGGAGAAACACATATTGATCCTTTCCAAGGCACAGGTGGGCAGGGAGGCAAGAAACTCTTCTGGATTCATCAGCCTTCTCCGTGGGGCCTGACCAGGAGCAATCTCACAGCACAATACCATTAAAAACCTGGAATATATGGCACCTGTTAATAGCTTTCTCTCCTTCTTTCAGGATAGTTACACAATTTAACAGCAAAAATATGCAAGACACTGAGGAACTGGGAGGCTAGTCAAGCAAGGATGTTTTTTCTTGTCACACCTGTAGCTGATAATGTCACATACGTGTACACAAGTGCAATGGCCTTTTCAGAAAACTCCTTGTCTTACAGAGAAAGTGTTTCAATATTCAGACCTCAGCTTTTGCCTTCCACTGTCTGGATGCATCTCTATAAGAGAGCAACTTTTTATACTGACTGTGTGATTTTCTAGCCCAGAGTTAATGTACAATAATTAGCCTGCCTGTGTGTTGACCAGTGCTTCATGTGAATTAGAAATTTTCTGATGGGCAGCCTTGTGACTTTCATTGCCACAGATCACATTAATACTGTGGATTTTAGCTCTCTGACCCAGTGAAATCAACAGAATGAGATTCTTCCTTAACTTGATTTCTCCTGGTATTTGTGGATGTAAATAAGGCCCTTATATTCTTCAAACATAATTTTTTGTGGTACACTATTTTAAGATGTTTGGCCTGATCTAGATTAAGCAGCTTCATATAACTGATGAAAGAGCTATTGTATTTCACAGCAGAAAAACTGCCCCTCATCCAGATCACTGACCTATTTCTTGGAGTTAGAGGTAGACTTTGTAAAGTTTTACTGATTTTAAATGGCACGTTTTACACTATTGTTATTTTGGTCCCACATCTGAAGTGTGACTACGCCATTATTTAAGGATCAGATACAAAATAATTCAACTTGGTTTTCAGATGCAAAAAGATTTTATTTTTTTGTATGCTTTGGTACTAAAGAAAGTGTTTCTAAAGAAAGTGTTAAATGAATCAGAGCAATTCAGCTCCAGGGGTTATTCCATTACCCAGTGATACTGAAATTCCCCAGGCTTAAACATCAGCAGTATAATCCTCACCACTTTCCTTGCTCTGGGATCCAGTGGAATTTGTCTCTATTGCCTGAAAGAGATGATGAACCATGTCTAGAAGGAAGAATTTAAACAGTTCACCCTAACACTACACTGGTTTGTACATTACCCTGCAATCAGAAAACCAGCATCTGCACGTTCCTGAAGATGGGAACAGCCTATAGACAATCACTCTTCAAATCTTGCTTTTCCCTCCTGACTTGCAAAGGCCAGTGCCAGAAGAAAACATGAGGAGAATAAACTAATACTGCATAAAGAGATTTTGTGGAGGCTGACATGAATAAATGTATTTACTACTACACATATCTTTCCTCTGCAGGACAACAGGGCTTGCATATTCTCTATGCTCTCTCACTGTACAGAGAGGGCTACAAGCATTTTAAAAGGAATTAGGGTGTTGAGATGCTCAGTCAATGTTGGATTGCTGGCTCCCTGCTCTTTGCCATGGAACATCTGCTAAAGAACTCTTTGGGAGAGTTCTGGGTTTTTAAGGACCAGCAGAATAACACAACACTGTTAGGACGTTTTATATTTGGGGCACTTCAGTACTGACAAATGCCTTCTCATTTTATCATGCTGCAATTAAGATGACAAAAAAGTGTGGCAGCTAGTAGAAACTCCCCCCACAGTACAACAAAAAACAGGGTCTCAAAAGGAAAAGTTTGGCACATGAAAAGCTGCAAACAAAAAAAAGCTAAACCTCCACCAAACCATTTCTGCTTGTTGTGAGCCTGCCAAAGTAGAGCAGACTTTCTCAACAGAAAAGGCTACATTATGCTAGAAGGAAATGAGCTGCAAGGCACAGGAAAAGGGAACACGAGTGGAGATTTATGGCACTGCTGAAAGCAGGCACTGTCCTGCCAGATCAGGAGTGAGACACTTACCAAAGGATGCTACCTTTGTTAGTTCATCTGTCAAGGAAGGAGTTTCTGTTGCAGGGTATCTGAGCTCCTGGCATTCACTGCAGAGAGCTCATTGCTTCAGCCTTGTGATCAGAGTCGCTGTGTCTCAATCAGAATTTCCTACTTTTTTTTTAGAAGGTAGGAAGGTACAAACCCCCTTAAACTAGCAAAACTCACCCAAACGAAATCCACTCAAACCAAAATTGTGTGGCAATAGTTGCAGAAAAATACAAATTCAGGTTTTATTTTTTTCTCTCTTCATATTGTACATGTGAGACTTCACATGCTGAATTCTCCTGGATGTAGACTGCAGCAGAAAGGCACATCTGTGGACAAATAAAATTCTTTTCTTTTTCCAGAAATATTCACTAAAGAAAAAATATAAAGTTAAGGCTTTTAGGGCTCTTCCCCCCCTGCAGGAATTTCTAATTACTGCTCCTTTTTAGGCTTCCTCTGTAAGTCAGTTTAGTCTCAGAGGTAAGCTGCTAGTCCAGAGAAGCTGCAGAATCTCCCTGAATTTTTATCAGCCTTAATTTGAACTTTGCCATGGTTTTTACTTTCAAGTGAAACTACAGCTTGTTTTCAGCTCCCTAAACTCAAACGAAAGGCTACCCCAAACAATTCTGATGGAGAAGTATGTTGGAACAGTCTTGAAGAACATGGGAATGGTATCACCCTTAAAATATCATGCTATGATATTTTAAGGGTGATAAATGTAAATTGCATTTTGGATGAGCATCTGCTGGGCCAAGAGAAATATAGGTTGGATATCAGGAAAAAGTTTTTCATGGAAAGAGTGATAAAGTTCTGGAATGGCTGCCTGGGGAGGTGGTGCAGTCACCATCCCTGGGTGTCTTTCACAAAGCCTGGATGTGGCACTGGGTGCCAGTTGAGGTGTTGGGGCTGGGTTGGACTCCATGATCTTGAAGGTCTCTTCCAACCTGATGATTCTGTGATCTCCAGCTTTCTTTTTTATCAGCTGCAGGATCAGATCTTTCTCAGCAGTATGAACCTTTTTTCCTATTGGGTACCATACCAAATTATGGATATTTATCATATTAAATGTACATATGGAACGTGGACATGTAATTTTCCGTAGCTTTGAATCTGAGCCTAAGCCTCTGGGCTATATGGAAAAAAACATTCACAAGTCCCTCAAAAGTGTCTTTGTGGTTTCTCACTAATAAGGAATACATGCCAATCTTAAACAAAGATTGACTGCTGACTTTACTAAACCATAATTTGCATTTATGACAGGACAAGACACTGAATTGCAGTTGTCTACAGTCCAGAGCTAGATCCTGAACTATTGCCCTGAAAAAAAACTCCAACAGTTGTGCATTTGTAAATACTTTGTGCATTCCATCAGTAAGTGCCATGTGGAACTAAATGCTCAAAATATTAATTAGCAAGGTATGTAACAGATAAGGAAGGCTGACTCCTTTCTGAAGTGTCTAGAAACAATTTTTTTTTGAGAGAGAGAAGCATTGAAGTGTAATCTGTATTACTCTCACAAGACACCAAACAAAAGTGTGTCCTGAAACTTCAGCTAGCTATAAAAGTGAAATGCTCTCTCATGGATTCAGAGAGGGAGAAAATTCTTGCTGCAACAACACTGTTTTCTGTGACTCCAGGTAGGATCAAAAAATCAGGAAAAATCATCCAATAATGTGGATGGTGGTTCTCTGCTTTTATTTCATACATCTTTCTTTCTGCTGCAGTCCTGTAACTGGGGTACTACTCCAGTGAAGTCCATTGGGTCTGACTAGCAATGATCTCCTAATGATTTGAGATGTTACTTGATTAACAGATGGGTCTGATTCAATGACCAAAACCCAGTCCACTTGAGCAATGGGGGCACATGAAACATGAGCAGAGAGGATACAGCAAGCAGTGTGCATCAACACCTATCCACTTCCACTTGAAAAAGAGGAATATGAAGGCTATTCCCAGTTCCACGTGTTCTCTCTCCCCAGTGCTAAGCTAGCAGCTTGCTGAATCCTGTTCCTGCCTAGGTTTAGGCCAACAAGGACTATCTGTGGGATTTTAAGGGGTGTCAGAAGGGCAGGAGGCACAGCAGTAAGGAGACAGCTAATTGACACACAGGAAGGCTGGCAAATGGTTCTTTGTTACTGAAAAAGTCACATTGGAGTGCTGCAGTTGGAAGTGATATTTATGCAAATAAAAACTTCCATGTACATACATATGCAATTATTTATGTATAAGCATGATGACAAGCAGATATAATCACAACCAAGCTGTTCTCTTGATGGATTATCATGGTGTGGGCAGTAAATTGCACTACACCCTAGGACAACTCTGCCTAAGGAAGCATCTCTGATGGAAGGAGCTCTCTCAGCTTGTGGGCATTCTGCTGAGACCATCCACTGGGCAGCTGACTGAGGTCAGCTGGCATGGAAGTAAGCCTCTGCTGCTCTCTGGGAAATTGGACAGATAAATTCCAGAAAGGTACTTTCAGAACTAGCAAAAACTGAACATACTGCTCACTGGTCAGCTGAACACAGTCTTGGTACTGTCCCTGGACCTGAATCAGGACCCAGTTTATAAGGGATCTTACATCAAATTCATGTGTGAGCAGGGTAAGTACCACAAGCATTTTTTAAGCAATGCCAAGTCAGCTGATGCAGATAACTTGAGCCTGTGCTCAGCAAAATGAGATGTATTTAGTTTTCGCTGACATATTTCATTGTAGTTCAATTTGTAAGCCTTCTAGTAGGTCTCATATAACCTGGTATTAAATCATTCACAAGTATAGAACAGATTTCATCATAATGCTAGTATGATCCTGTGGCTACTTTCTTGCAGTTTTACAACCACACAAATAAAGGTTTTAAGAGATGTTTAACTGTTTGTTTTATATAATGTTACTTGACCTGTATTTAACAGTCAAACAACCCTTTTTACATGTGTTATATATGCAATCTGTGAATACAGTTAAATATATATTTCTGTGTAGGAATGGTGAATTTTGTTGTTCAGACCCAAAGAACCAGGCTGGTATAAAACATTAATCAGCTGCGTTTTCTAGTACTTGTACTTTTCTAAAGAACAATGGAATTTCGTAGAAATTACATCAAGTCATGGAACTTCTTACTTAGCTTTTTATCTACACAGGCAAGACTCCAAGGAAGGCACTGTATAGCTAAGGATCCTGTGCTTAAAGAAAATGCACATACAATAATCTTAATTACACACACAGTTCTACAAATGAGATGTAAAGCCAGCTATGTGTGTGTACATGAAATAACTGTTCAGTTAAATACAGCATTGATTTCTGTGTCTGCTAAATAAAATCTAGTGTGGATTTCAAACAATTACTATCTATATGTTACTATCTAGGACATAATAACACATAATGTATGTCACCACTTTTTAAGCTGTATCACTTCATTTAAGTATTGGCAAGCTAGATTTGCAGTGCATGTGAGTGCATTAGGTCATTAATGTCTGGAGCCCGTGAGAGATTTGTTTCCACTGTATATAACCATGTTTGAGACAGAGCAGTTTGGGTGCTTCTCCAGCATGTCTCAGGCACTTTGCAAAAGTGCTCTTTCTGTGACAGAGATGAATTGCCAGAAAGATTTGCTGCTACTACTAAACACTCTTCAGTTTTACAGTCATTAACTACCAGTCTCTATTTAGAGTTAAAAGGTTTTGTATTCAGTACTTATATTTACATCAGGATACTCAGAAGAGCTGTCCTCTGCCTCACTGTGAAATAAACTTTGGAAATAGCCTTCTTCTCTAATCAGGCTTGTTTGTAAACAAGTAAAAAATATAAATAATGAAAGACTTCTGTTGTGCAAAAGCTAGGCTGCTGGAAGAGATCAGGAACTGTTCTATGGGGTGGATATAGGAAAGACACATTTCTAATTTGATGTAGTTTATTATGGGGTTTTTTGCATGTTTTTTTGTTAGATGAATGGTACTTCTTATGGCAAAACCTCTCAAACCTCTATAAAAGGTGGATAAAAATTTGAAAGGATGAGTTTTGTGAGTGCATTAAGACATCATAGCAATTTATTGTGTTGATAAATACCTCTGTTGTAAAAGTAGTAAGAAAATTGCCCTACAATTCAAAGCATGTCAAGAAGATTGAAAAGGAAGATCTGTTTTCCAGGGAATTAGCACAGGGTATGGCAGCTTCAGGACAACTGGCAGGATGCAGGCTGCCTGTGCCCTCCCTGCTCCCTGAACCAGGATGTGCCCCACACCCACAGGGCAGGCTGAGCCCCAACAGCCATGGCATGTTTAACCTGGATCTACCCTGAGACGTCGTTTTTATTCTCTTGGTTCAACCCTGATGGAGTGCTACTAACAGACTGCAAATTCTACAGACTACATCCTGCCATTAGGAGAATACTCTCAAATGCAGTGTGCTCCCACCCCCAAGGCTTCTCTTTCACTCGTGTCACTGCTTTCCGAGTGCTCCCTAGCACTGTGTGACTCCCCAGCTCTGCTACTCATATAACACCTTATTTTAAACAAGCAGAATTAGAAGGCAACCACAAACTTATCAATCACGTATTTATGAACTCATATTTAGAGTATTTTTCAAATACTGCCTCATGTTTCCTCTTCTTAATTACTAGAAGATTATAATTCTCTATATCCATCCTGCAGCTGATTAGAATTGTAGAACAGTCAGCTAAACCAGAACATTTAGAGTAATGCTGGCAGATCACAGCCTCAAACTTCTACTTGATAACATAAAAATATGCTCATATATTTTCAGTACCTGCAAGAACATTTAAAGACAATTAAGAAAGCATAATCCTTATGTCCATACAGAGCAAGGAGAGTTTTTTTTCAAAAGCAATTTCTGGTTTTCTTGGTATTCTGAAGTATGTTCTCAGTATGACTTTGCTGTGGGATGCATCAGAATCTGATGTCTAAACCCTTGAATTGGGTTTCCCTCCTCCACTCAAAACCAGAAAATCCAATATGATGGCTGATGTAAAAGTCCAGGTCTGTCCTTTGGTCTGTTCCCCACTGGCTCTGACACACTGACTGCATCTGCTTTTTCCATGCCATTGAATCACTTGGGAATAAATCTTACGGCAATGTTAAATTCTATCAAACAGAAAATTTGTGAGTTAATTGGTTGCCTAATATCAACTGGGATCAACTAGTTTATTTTATTTTATGAAGGAATTTTAAATAAGATTTCATTGAGTTAACTGCAGTAATGGCTTGCAAGCCAATCTGATGTAATTAACAGTGTCCTCTGATTTGAGGCTGTCATGTTTTATGCAGTGGCACCTACAAAGCCAGACAATATTCCTACCACATACCACTTTGTTACAGAAGACTTTGATATGTGATGTAATTTCATGCATCTGCACACAAACAAATCAAACTAAAAAATAGGATCCTATGGTTGTGTTTCAAACGTTTTCTATGAAAATATGGAGAAATTTGCAGAAGAATTTTTAGGCTCTATGTGGCAAAGCAGATAACCTTCTCTAATACTTAGTCCACTTGAGAGTACTACAGTTTATCAAAAATGTCAGTGCTGTTCTCTGCTCAAATGTCCCTGATTAGATGAGAGGCTGTTTCACAAGATTTATTTTGGACAGGCATGACATATATGAATTCTGCTTGCAGGATATTGCAAGCTTGATGAAAAGTTGACTGGGAGAGAAGGGTAGCAGTCTCAAGGTACCATTCTCTAATACCTAGCAAACAATAGAGATGCCATAAATCTTCCCTATGGCCAACAGCAACTCGGGGGATACCTAACCCTGGAAGTGCCTTGCCTACAGCAACGTGCAGCACCAATACTTTGCTCTAACACAAGGTCATCTGTGCTCCTCTGAGATCCAGAACCAAGATTTTCCCATTAAATATGCTGAGAGATTCAAAATAAAGGTATATTTGGATATGTAGAACACATCTCCCCAAAAACTGCAGACACAGATTCAGATTTCAGTGTTTCACTATGGGAATGGACTGAAATATTCTCCTTGCATGTAAAAGCCTTGACCACAATGATCACATTCAATGGCAGTGATTTTTTTTTTTTTTTTGCAAGACCATATCCACCTACATTGGACATAGAGGCATACATGACTAAGAGCATAAACTGCAGTGATCTGCACTGTGATCACCTATAGGAAGCATGCAGTGAAGTCCTCTTCCTCAAGCTCGGTGACATCAACCACAGAGTCACATCGGGGCGTCCCAGCCAGCTCTGCCACGGAGCCGTGCATTCCCACGGATGTGGCAGGTCCTGCTGTGCCCGCTGTTACCTCCCTGGGCTGCCGTGGACCTTGTGAGTGTCACTGCGAGCCCTGTCCCCAGGTCCTGGCGACAGGAACGACTGGGGCTCAAAAACCCTCTACGGGGTTTTGAGGCTGACTGGGTTAGTGCAGGCTGCTTTTATTCACCAATCTTCCTGCCCCACGCCTGGCCCCACACCTCCAGCACCGATGGAGCGCACGGAGGGACAGAGCTGAGGACACCGTGCCCCAATTTCCCACTCCTGACTCTATTTCGGGAGCAGCAGCTCTGCCCGCGGTGTGAGCGGTGTCTGCTGCGGGACAGCCCCGCGGTGTGCCCATGGCTCGGGACATCCCGCGGTGTGCCCATGGCTCGGGACATCCCGCGGTGTGCCCATGGCTCGGGACATCCCGCGGTGTGCCCATGGCTCGGGACAGCCCCGCTGTGCCCATGGCTCGGGACAGCCCCGTGGTGTGCCCATGGCTCGGGACATCCCGCGGTGTGCCCATGGCTCGGGACAGCCCTGCTGTGTGCCCATGGCTCGGGACAGCCCCGCTGTGCCCATGGCTCGGGACATCCCGCGGTGTGCCCATGGCTCGGGACAGCCCCGCTGTGCCCATGGCTCGGGACATCCCGCGGTGTGCCCATGGCTCGGGACAGCCCCGCGGTGTGCCCATGGCTCGGGACAGCCCCGCGGTGTGCCCATGGCTCGGGACAGCCCCGCGGTGTGCCCATGGCTCGGGACAGCCCGCTGTGCCCATGGCTCGGGACAGCCCCGCTGTGTGCCCATGGCTCGGGACAGCCCCGCTGTGTGCCCATGGCTCGGGACAGCCCCGCTGTGTGCCCATGGCTCGGGACAGCCCCGCTGTGTGCCCATGGCTCGGGACAGCCCCGCTGAAGCCGGCACTGCCCCACCGCGGCTCCGGACACCCCGGCAGCGCCTTCCGAGAGCCCACGCTGCCACCTGCGCTTGGCAGAGCCCCGATCTCAGGCAGATAGACGAATCAACCTGGTTTAGCCTGGTTTAGCGCCGCAGAAGCCTCAGCAGCTCACCGGGCATCAGGAAGAGCCCGCAGGAAACCTCCCGGTGCGGCGCCCGGCTGCGGAGTGTGCCGAGGGGCTGGCCGCAGCCGGCAGCTCAGCACACGCCGTGTGTCAGCCCCGAGCCGCTCGGTGCAGCCCCGCGCTGTCCCCCCGCCGGTGCCGCGCACCTGCCCGCGCATCCCCGCACCGCCGCCTGGCCCCGCGCCGGCCGGTCCCGAGCCGCGGGGCTGCGAGCGCTGCGGCCCGCGCTGCCCTTACCGATGATGATGGCACAGGCGCTCACCAGCCCGATCTCCTTCTTCAGCGCCACCCGCGCGGGGCCGCCGGGCGCCCGCTGCTCCCCGCCGGCCATCGCTGCTCTGCCCCGCGGCCCCGCGCGCATGCGCCGCCCCGCGCGGGACCCCTGAGGGCGGCGGCGCCTGAGGCTGCACCGCCCTCCGCACCTGCGGCTCGAGGGGCCGCGGGGACGGCAGAGCCAGCGCTCTGCGGGGAGGGCTCAAGGCCGAGCGCCGGGCTCGGACACTCGGCGTGCCGGGCAGCGGGTCCTGCCCGGCGCCACGAGCCAGCCCGGCGCCGTGCCCGGGCCCCCTGGCGACCGTCTCCTCTTGGGCTCCGTTAGTTGAGGTAGTGCGATAGCGGAAAGAACAAACGTTTCATTGCTTGTCATCGGTACCGCCAGAGTTAAAACCAAGACGGCAATGCCCAGGGTTGGCTGGTTTCCGTAATTTTTACTTTAGTTTCTCGGCTCTTTCTTCCCCCGTTGTTTGACGCTTCTGACGGGATCCCGCCCCAGCTCCCTGGCTCCTGAGGGGCTGCCGGGGCTGAGGGGCTGCCGGGCTCCCTCCTCCGTCCCCCACAGCCCCGCGGGGCTGAGGGGCTGCCGGGGCTCCCTCCTCCGTCCCCCACAGCCCCGCGGGACTGAGGGGCTGCCGGGCTCCCTCCTCCGTCCCCCACAGCTCTGAGGGGCTGCCGGGCTCCCTCCTCCGTCCCCCACAGCCCCGCGGGGCTCGCCGGGCCGGCAGCGGCTGCTGACGAGCTGCGGGTGTCTGCCGCGGAGCGCAAGGAAAGAAATGTTTTCTTTCCTCACACAGGAAAGAATGAATGTTGGGATGTGCGTTCGGCAAATCTTTGCTCTGTGAACAAACTGCCTTCACAGGAATGTCAGTGAATGAGGTCTGCTCTCATATGATATCAAAAAGCTAAATCATAGCTTGGGGACCTGGGCTCTTCCCTCAAGCTGTAACAGCCGAGGGTTTATTGATGGCAATGCCCAGTTCGTCACATGTTTGTAAGAGGAACACCTCCCTGAGAGCATTTCTGTGTTCAGAGAAGACCCCCGTGTGGGTGACCTATTCTGAAAGTGCACAGGTTAGAAAATTTCCCAAGATTTTGTGGTGACTGACAGCGTGCACCAGCTGCGAACAGTGAGGCAGTGGGAGCTGGTTGTGGCGGGGTGGGACAGGGAATGTCTGGCTTTTCACCTCAGTCAAGGAAGTTGGGAGGTTTCTGTGGTGACACCAATCTGATTTTCTTTGTCTTCACAATGAAAAGTATGACCTAACAACTGGTAAGCCTTTTGAGAAAATCCGTGGATTATTCTTAGAAAGCTGATAATTGTAAGTGATTTTACTTTATACTGCTGCTTTATTCTGCTGCTTTTATAGAAAGGCTTACTGATTTTCAGAGGCTGAGGCTTGTTTCCTAAGTGGATCTACTGCTCTGTTTCTGAACGAGCTGCCTCACTAACCACTTCTAAAATGTCCTTTTATTGAATTACTATGTGACAAGAAAGTTTACAAGAAGAGTTACTTTTTGAACTGTATGAACAGTACTACTCTTCTCCTTTTAAAGACTACGAAATATATGCAAAGACTGGAAACAAAGTTTCAGGTATTCAAAAGTAACCTGATGTATTAGGTGTTTCTTCACGCTACCCTAATTGATTGCTTCCCAGCTTTGTTTCTTAGTAACTCGTGTATAGTCTAGTAAGTACCTCTGAAAGTCTCTACATGTTAGCCTTGTACAGGCGTTATAATATATTTTGGGAAAGTTTTCTATGATAGTCTATGTCTTTTGTAAAAGCTAAAAAAAATTAGTTTCAACACCATTTTAAAAAGTACAAAAGTTAAGAAATGTGAATGAATGGTGTTTCTAACTCAATAGAGTTTCAATAACCTAATGAAATTTAGTCTTAATTAACCTTTACAGAAAAACCACACAATCTGTTAAGTGAATGACACTTTGAAGGATAACACTGCCCTTGCTTTCTTTGGCTGTGGTAAGTGTTGCTTTGCTCTGAATATGTGTATGATCTTTGTGGTATTGTGAGGAAGATAGAAATGCCAGCCAGCCCTCTTTACTGATTAGTGAGCAACAGAGCATGCTGGCTATGGGATCATGGAAACAAATACTAGAATTCAATTAACTCTAATAATCTTCAACTGATCAGTAGCTGCAGGATTTTTTAATTTTTTAAATTTTTTTTTTATTTTAATAATCTGGCCAGTTTAGAGGGCTTTGCCAGGGAAAATGCTGGATATTTGTGCCTGTGTGTACTCTGCCTGCTGATAGGAATATTTTGTTCTGTAATTGTTCTTTAAGCCAAGAGGAACAGCTAAGTTACTATGCCGATTTAACAGGTAATAAGAAGGAAAAACCTAACAGAAAACCACCAGAAATCTCTCCTTAGGAGAGGCAGTCAACAAACCATTAAAGCTGTGAAAAGCAGAGGAACCTTAAAGCATTTTGTGTTGCTATCCAGTTTCACCTCGGGTGTATTTTGAACAAGACTGAAAGAGCTGGCACTGGAGAACCATGGAGGGAAATCTCAGCTTCATCCCAGCGAAACCTTTTGCAGCAAAGACGTCAATGAACGGCCACATCTCACTGTGGCTGAGAATGGCAGGATATTGTCTGTTACACCTCACAGTTCCAGCACCGATCCTGGTTTGTCAGCTCGATCCCTGAGGGCAGCACTGTGCCCTTGCCTTTGCGTGGGGCTGCTCCCAGGAGGAACAGGCGCCTTTGTTCCTGGGCAGCTGTGCTGCCAGGGGCTTCTGGCACAGCAGACCCCAACGCTCAGCTGCCTGCCCAAGCAGGGACCTTAAAAATGTCAGTCTGAGGGGACCTTGCCCTGAGAGATGACATTAAAATTATACACTTGCCTTTTTCTCGAGATGCTTGGCATTAATTTCATAGGTGCCTCTTTGTGGCATCCCTGCCAGAATGCACTTCCTGGTGCAGGTCAGAGCCCTGTGGGCAGCTCAGCCTGGTTCTTGGTGGGCACGTGGGGTTGTGGGTGCTGGTGATGAAGGAGGATGGTGGCTGTGCAGCAGCAGCACAGCCCCTTCCTGCCACATGAGACTGAATTCATGCCCTATGGATTAAAGGGCAAGGGGGTGCAGCCAAGAAATCTGTGCTAGTAATTTAATTTAGAATTGTATTCCTCGACCACTGTAGAGAATTTAATTTTTCTCATTTGTCCCGGGACAAATTCTTTCCCTAAATCCATATAAAGAACGCTGATTTACTGATTCTTTTCCCAGGGTGTGCATAATAATTTACTTTCCTTTTCAAAGTTTTGAGTGTTTTACTACTGGTGAAGGATTAAGCAGGTGGCTGTTTACGACACAAGTTTTCAACATGCCCACATCCATAGCAGAACACTGGAGTGTAGAACAGCAGTGAGCCAGAAACCTGTTGGAAAAGACAGCAGTGACAAAGGTTGCTCACATTAACTGCCAAAAACTGCTCTTTCTTTATTTTCTTCCTATTTTTTTTTCAGGCTGAGTGCCTGCCTGCTACACTGCGGTTTTTGCATGAGGGTGAAGAGAGGACTCTTCTCTGTTTGTGGTAGTGTTGGCTTATTTAGGTTGTGTATTTTGTCCTTCCTGTTGTTAATATAGTTTCAAAATGAGCAAGTCAGAGGGCATGTAGGTTCTAATTAGTAGTTATCTGAGGCAACTCTTAGAGCAGAAAACTCATTGAAATTGTTTTGGATTTGAACATACTGTATCTACTTGAGTGACAAAACGCTAGAAAGCAAAAAAGCCAAAGTTCTTTGTCGGAAGGCAATTGCTGCATAGCAACTGCATAGAGGGGATGCAGTGAAGCTTGCATGTATTCTCCTTTGTTGCTATTTTTGTCCTTATTTTCTTCATGTTCTGAAATGTACAGAAATTCTTTAAGTTGTTGGAATGAGTTTCATTCATTGCTACTTATCCTCTAAAAAAGAGAGAAGCAAATAACGGCAATTTCAGTTTTGTATTTTGGGAAGAAAAAATGAAATTTAATATGCTATTCGTGAAGGGATGCTGTGACTGAGATTTGAAATGAATGTGATCTTTGATATATGGAAAGCAAGGTTAAAGAAATGTAAAGATTCTCCATGATAGCAGATATTTTCCCCCTGTCTCACTCCATTTTTGTATCTATCTACACAAATTTCTGTTTTTCTAAAATATGACCAACCTTACAAAACCAAAACTTACAAGAGTTATTAAAACATAATTCAACTTTGAACTTAATGGGGTCCATGAACAGCAACTGGGAAACAGTTACTTGGAAGAATAACCTGTTTGTTGTATATTGTTAAATAAAACAGTGGGCTGGGTGTCTTAGCAAAGGGAAATTTGGAGAGTAATGGGATTGTAAAGTGTTTCTTAATTGCTAATAAACTTGTGAGTAAGGCTTTCCATGTTGTGTCTGTGGAAATCTCATACAAAATGTGGGAGTCTGATGTTAACTGTCCTCTGGATGTGCCCTGCACAAGTGCCTGTTAGAGGGGTTTGGCCACCCCTGCAGCTGACACTGCAATGGGATTGCTGTTACTCTGTGTTTTATCACACTTCTGTAGCAGGACAGAAACTTGTAGAGCATTAGGATTAAACAAGAACACAAACAGGAGAAGGCCACCCATTAGTGGGAAGTGACATCAGTGGGAGGGACTCAGGAAGCCTTTCCACTTCAGTGTGGCTGAGTCCCAGCAGGTAACTCTAAATGAAGCCCAGGTGCAGGTGGATCAGTTCCTAGTTGAAAGCATCCTACTCTCCATCACCTTTCTCTATTGTGTTCAGTCTCTAAGCCAAAGGTGGAAAACAGTGACCTTTGTATTTCTGGTACTATTTTCTATTGTACATCTGTTTTCAGAAAGCTGTAGAAGAAGAAGGCACATGAGTATGTGACTCCTGTGTGACTCCCCAATGCCACAAGAAAATGGGGATGTATGTTTGAAAAGGAAAGGCAGAATCTTTTTCTCTAACTCAGTGAAGTAGGAAAATGTCCAGAGTAGCTTTTATTGTGGGTAGCTACTCTTCTCTGTAGTAAGGGGAACAGGAGAGAGGTTCTTTCAATAGTGGAACTGTTGTGGCATTATGTTAAAGAGGCTCATGGGATCACAGACTGTGCTGAGTTGGAAGGGACTCCAAAGGATCATTGAAGTCCAACTCCTGGCCTTGCACAGAACACCTCCAAGAATCACACCAGCTGCCTGAAGCATTGTCCAAATGGCAGGGAATGGTGTATGCCTTCTGAATTCTGCTGGGTACTGCATTTCTTTGAGAAGAGGCACAGGTAAGGCTGACTGTTTGCACTGACTGATGCAATGGTTCCATGACCCTCTGCAGGATCTGGGAACTTTAATGCCATCATTTAGGAATCTCAGGAGGTTCTATAGGTAGTGTCACCCTGCTTTGTGCTCCTCTAGCAGGAGTGTTGAGCTTGTGCACAGCAGGGCCCTGCCTGGTTTTGGTAACTCCATAGCTTCTATAAAGGACAGTATTTTGACAATGTACAGAAAATTCAGGGCCAGCTGCTTCACATCCTTTGAACAGCACACTTTTATCTGTAGATTCTGGTGACTGGAGTGTTTGTGTCTTTTAGGTAGATAAAGTTCATCAGGTATGAACTGCTAGATACTTAGAAACCATTAGATACACAGATATCTGTGCAAAAAATCTATTTCTAAATTTCCATCTACATGAAATGGGTCATTTAATGTTCAAATTCTATCATTCTATGCTCTCTTCAAAGACATTTCATGATAAATCATAAGTAGATGAGTGTAAGTAAATTATGTGAAGAGCTATTTGTGGGTTGTTGATGAATGAGGTTTCTGGAGGCAGAGTTATTGAAAGAACCTAGTTTGAATTAAGCATTGGTTCATTTGGTGTGTTATGAGAGTCCCTTGAAGTGCAGGGTGAAGGGGAATGAAAGGATGATCAATTTCAGAATAAGCACTTGTTTTATGCATCTTTTTAAAGCTCTCTGACAACACTGTAGTATTTCAACATTTCACCACTATAAAAAGCAAAAAAATTGTCTTAAATCACCAATATAAATCATGTTGACTCAGGCATTTAGCTTGAGGTTCACTGGAACTTTTCATATCCTTTACAGAAGGAAGAGAACCACCAGGTCCTTTTCCTCTTCATTGCTACCTACCCTGCCCTTCCCTGCTCTGCATAGGTATGGTAGATCCTTTTTCTTCTTGCACCATTTTTTCAGCTGCACATCAGCATCCTAACTTTACACCATTTCACCAGTCAGCTGAGATTGTCCTGAATTTTATCCCTCACTTCTGCATTTGGTGAACCCATGAATTTTTAGTGTCTGTTTTGTCACTCAAAGTGAATTATATTGGTCCCTGGATAGATTCCAGGTGAATCACTCAGAAATTTCTTTCTGGTCTGCCAGTGCATTTTGAATAATTAAATCAAGAGGGGCAGGGATTTTTATTATTTTTAAAAAAACAGTTACACAGGTAACATGAAAATTAAAACTTGGCTCTTATTTCATATCTTCTTGCTTATGGACATAACACATTTGGTAGAGTTAAAGCTCTAGTTTAAAGGAGGCTAGTTCATCTCTACCACTTCCTGTTTATCTACTGAAAGAAGTTCCTCATCAGACGTGAAAACCACGACTCATGTAATGCCCTCTCTGCGAACTCTTGTCACAGAAGTGCACTAGATGGCACTCTGGATCTGTATTTCACACTAAATGTGATCTCAATTGCCTCCCCTGATGATTCTTGTAAGTACTTCCTTTCTGAAGTTTGGCATCTAAGTTTAAGATTAAAATTACTGTAGCAATAAGGTCTTGTGTAAGTGGGTTTGAGTTCATATTGTCATCAACTTCTCCCCCCTCCCCCCCAGTAATCCTTCAGCATATATTTCTATCTCTATATTTCTAAAGCACAATTTTATGTATGCCACTGAGGGAGAAATCCAGCTCTGTGAGGGCAGCTGGGACATGTTCCAGTGTTGGCTGTGCACTTGTAGATCCATGTTTGATGCATGAAGAAGCAAAATAGGAGGAGCAGAGGATGGGGATCATTCTGCCATGTGTTCTCCCAGTCTGGATATGGCTCAGATATAATTTGAATGAAGGCATGAAGGTTGATGAGACCAGCCATTGTTACCATGATCCATAGGTATATATATACATATATATGTGTGTATATATATATATAGCCAGAATCCATAGAAAAGGTATAGTCTATGCTGAGGACTTTAAGTAACATTAGTTTTGCTATTGGCATTAGCTCTGGAATTCTGTTTCTGCTTGTATTTATGTTGCCTGAAAACATCCCTACTACTTCATTTTGCTAGCATTATGTGACCACAGCTTGGACCCATTGACTCTGCTCCTGCTGGGTGCTCTGTGGGCTCCTACAATGGTTTTGGAAGTGGAGTCTGGACCCTGCTTTCTCCAGGGCTCAAGGCATGGCTGTGTGGCTGTGCTGTGGGCCTGTAATCAAGGTGGGGCAGCTTTCTGCATGTAGGCCAGCTCAGCTGCCAGAGGAAATCTCCAGACTGCTACTTCAGTGATTTACCACTGAGACACGATGGGCTACACTGCTGTCTCCTGCCTTTTTGAATACTGTGTCCTGATAGTTGATTTTGTTAAGGCAAAGTCAGCGGTGCTTAACTTACTCTGGTTTGGCTTTACCTTCAAAGGGCAATGCTTAGGATGCCAAGTTAACTTCATTCATCTAGGATTTTAGAGCTCCCTCTCAACTCTTCCTGACCTGTGAACACTCCTGAGTCTTCCAGGACAAAATAAAACAAGTTAGCTGAGCCACCTGACAGTGGTTTGAATGAACTTGTTTGATTTTGCCCTAGAACTGACTAGAAGTGCTTACACAGCCAGTTACTGGGACTCAGCTGTAAGATGTTAACAGCAGAGAAACAGAAAGGAGCAGCTTTTTAAAAGGCCTGTGAACTGTGTGCCCTGGGTGAGAGGCTTTCTATTAGCCTGTTCATTTTCCCTGGGAGAGATAAGGTGTGTGTCCTGTGTTCTACCAGAGGAGCTCAATAAAAAGCTGTCATGTCTCATGTACCTTTCCTCAAAGGTGTGTTCTTTACCTGCGCAGCACAGGTGACATTCCTGTACCCGAGGTGTCCAGTGGAGCCACACAATGTGCTTTACAAGGCTGCTTGCAGTGGAAGCTCTGTTGTAGAACCTTATTTTGCTGTGTACTTCAGAGAATGGGGAAGACAGTTTGGCACACTAGTTTTTTAACAGCCTCTGAGATACAAAAGTGCTTTTTGTTCCCACTTCTGTTAATAAGCTGGTGCATCTATTGGATTATGGGATAGTAAGGAAATTATAACACTTTTTATCTGTACATTATAATTTTTGAGAAGAAAAACAAAGTTAGAACTCTTCACTTAATGTGAATATTGGTGAATATGTGCACAGAGAACCACAAATAAAGTAGATCCCCCTGTTGTCCAGGAGCAAATCTGTCTGCAAGATGAAGAGTTGTCTTACAGACAGAAATCTATATTTGGTTTAAGTGATGTAAGAACCTAATAATAAGAGAAAATCCCCAAGAAGTGATTCTTCCAAAAAATGCTTCATCATTATGTCTGCTTATCATCCCCACTCTTGAACACCTGAAAACTGTGTGTGGTGTGGACTGTGGGTAGCTCGCCTTGAGGCTCGTGAAAAGGAAGGAAAACTGGTGCAAAACATGGAGGGGAAAGCGAGGGGCAGAATCCCTGACCTCTGCCCTCCCAGCTGAGGCTCCGGGAGCCGACGCCGCCCGCCCGAGGAGAACCCCGGTCCCGCAGCCCGGGACCGAAGAGAAGAGGGGCTGCGGAGCCCCCGCCCTGCTCCGGCGGTGGGAGCTGCCCGAGCTTCGGCGGCAGCGATCTGGCACCGCTCCTGCGGCTCCAAACGGCTCCAGAGATCCGAGACGGCAGATAAGACTCTTCAAACAGCAGGGAAAAGGAAAAAAAAAAAAAAAAAGAACAAAAAATAGAAAAGCTGCTCTGCTCCCCCCATCCTTTCCCAGCAGCACCACAGGTAGTACAGTGTGGTGGTGACCTATCCTCTGCTTTTTAAAGTAACCTTGGCTTTTTCTAAACTTGTCTCTACTTTTCTCTTTGTTTCTCTTTGCTTCCCTTACTGTTAAATAAAAATATATTAATTTTTTGGCATCAACATTTAATCTTATTTGGTTTTAATCTCATTTTTTGGGAATATTTAGAACCTTCAAAGTTCTTTGTGGTTTATACATGGAGACTTAGTTTTCTTTGTTCCTCTGGGTTTAAATCAGTTCGTAACAAGTGCATTTAACAAGTGCATTGTACTTAGAGTTCACACATGTCCCCTCCAGTACTTACTTATTAAATGAGTTCACAGAAACTACACTGTGAACCTGCTGGAATAATTTTTATGAAATAATTTTCTCTGGCAAAGAGGGAAAACAGAGCTGCAAGGAAGTTAAAACCTGGGCTTGGCTTCCCCACTAATGACAAAGTCAGGCCCCAAAATTTGCTGAGACAGAGATGACAGGCTCTCGCAAGTACATTGGGTCATCCACCCACCCCTCCTTTCTGGTTGCTGCAGGGTACAGGTGCACTCAGACAAAAAGGACTGGGGCTGCTTTTGAGCTTTTTTGTTGCTTTTTTTTTGCTAACACAAAGCAGAGCAGGAGCGACATGTAGACAATGCAATACACCTGTCCTGTTCAAGTGCACCAGACCTTTTTTCCCTCACAGTACTTGAAGAGTATGGACTGCAAGAGTGCTGCAGCACTGTTGGTTTTCTGTCAGTTCTGGGGGATCATTTTTAAATGTCAGTCTTGAGTGCCAGTGCTTCCCAGTAAAACAGTTTGTGTTTAAGGACAAGCTGCATGGGAGCAGGGATGCTGTGTTTAGGTAGGATTGCCTGTGAGCCCATTCACACACATCTGCTATGTGCACCAGGCCACAAAACAGTGAATGAAGGTCAGATACTGCTGCATAATGTCATCTAGTTTCTTACTCTCTGGACTTGGTTGCCTACCTCTAAAGAAGATGTTTCCTTCCTGTTGCAATCTGCCTGGAGAGTTGTATGCATTACATTATCCTTTGGTATTATCAGTGGTGGACCTTTTCAAGAAGAGGAGGCACAGGACACCTTTTCTTTGTGTTAGGCTTTGACAGCATCATTGGAGGGGTAGGGGATTTTCTGTGGAGTTCATAATCACAAACATTTGATGATAGCATCAGTTTTCTCCTTCTTGCCCTTTTCCTTTGGAAGAGGTTAGGCTCTTTGGGTGTTGCCTGATGAAGTTTGGGAGGTGGATGCGTGCAATAAGATTTTCTGGCAGCACCTCTCTTTAGAGTTACTGAGTGTGCAGAGCACCCTCAATCCAAATAGGGAGCAGTCTGAGTAAATGTAAGTAGAATCAGAAGATTCTCCAAGGCAACACATTTCTTCTTTCTGGAGCAACTCACCAATAGAGAAGAAGATTGTGCTGGAAGCAGCTGGGCTATTCTCTGTGTGTGTGCATTTGGCCAATGATCCTTCATGTGAGCACATCAGTCTCATGGAAATGTGCAGTTTCAGCTGGGTGCTGGAATTCACATGGTGTTAGTATGTCAGAGTAAGGAACTGGAAGGGGAGTTTGTAAACTATGAAAGGTTGTGTCCCTAACAGAAAGGAGGACCAGAATCTGGAGATCTTCCTTTAATGGTAATCTCACTGATCTGTCTTCCAGTATTCTGTATGTTAACAGAGCAAAGACTGCTGCTTTTTCACTGCAATTTCAGTGGCTTCTTTCTGCCTTTCTTCACTATTCTGCCTTTAGTACTCCTTTCTTGATATCCTGCATACATGCTTACATGCCTCCTGACCATCTTCATACTCCTTTCAAACTTGGAAGATGTGGACAGACAGGCATGTACATAGCAAATTCTCATTTTCTTGGGAAGTCTTGCTCAAAAGTATTCAAGAGCAGCTAGTCCTAAAGTACTGAGGTGCAGGAATCTGGCACTACATGAGGCATAGTGTTGGAAATATTGATAATTTAGACCTTGAATTACCTGTGGAACTATAGGACAACAGACTGTTCAGCAAGTGCTGTTAATGAAATGTGCCTAAGTGCTTTGTTGAGCTGGAGCCATGGTCCGTACTGTGGCACATGGAACCTATTCAGCTGGACAGTCTCAAATTGTTGAGTCAAGTCCTGTAGTGTTTCAGGAATAGCTCAGGAAGCTGCTGACAGCTCAGACAAAATGGTGTTTTTCTACCTGAGCTGTTGGCCCTTCAAAGTGAGCTCACACCAGATCTTTGGGGCTTTGGGGAAGCCAGTGACAAGTCAAAGAATCTTGTTTAAATTGGTTGTAGCTGAATGCTGCACTTGTTTCTCAGGCTTGATATATTCCTTTAATTCACAAAAACATCTGCTTCTTTCCACAGAAAATTCCTAAGATGACCTCTTGAAAGGAAGGGAGCAAGCATAATTTTCTGCTGTGCTGGTGATTCTCAGTGGAGCAATCACAGGTGTGTGGAGAAGGCCAGAGCCAAGATGAACACCTGCATGCTTTACCCACTTCTCTTTGGTTACCCAGCATGGCTGCTGATGGCACCATGTGGTGCAGGATTGCAGGCTGCTTGGTTCTTAGAATCTAACAGGCATGGTTAAACACTTTGCAAGGTCTAAGAACCAGCATGCACCTAGGTGTTCTTTCTGATATCTGATGTTAAGTGCTACCAATACTTAACAACATCTAAAGGCTAGTGCTTTCATTTCTGCTAGTTTCTAGTCACATATCTGTGTCTGCTCCTACCCACCATGCCTTATGTGCATTTTATCTTACATGGACAAAGTATAAGTGGAGCTGGGTAGTAGTTTTGTTTGACTAGAGGGTTCCTGTAAATGGCAACCAGAGGGCCTAGCCCACCCCTGTGGCACAAGCTTTTAAAGTCCCATTATTGCTCTGAATCACACCTTCATCTCCACACCCTGAGTCATATATTAAAATAAAACTGTGGGAAATAATAAAACCCAGTTATATGAATGCATTTTTTATTATAAGAGTTCTTTTTTTTTTATTACTGCTTTGAGGCTAACTCATCATCTTTTGTTATGTTCATTACAAAAGGGCTTGCTCTAGTCCCTATTAACTTGAAGGGAAAGGAACAGAGTGCACAGACAGAACAGTTCCTTGCTGGCATCCATTCCCTTGTCCTCAGTATTCCTCAGTCTTTACCACAGCTGCTGTACAAGAGCCTTCTGGGGCAGGCTGGGTTACAGGGAGGATTGACAGGGCAAGTTTGCAGAAGACAACCCAGAAGATGGGGGCAGATCATATTCTCTTTAAGTCCCATATCCAGCTTCTGGCCTGTTTTTCCAGGTACTCCTTATACAGCTACTGTCCTTTTTCAAGCAAATTTCAGCAGTTTTCAGCTTTGCCCCAGCAAAGTGAGAAGTTTTGCTCAGTCACAAAAAGGTGGAAGATGAGATTGGAGAGGGAGAAAGAAAAAGAAAATAAAAGGCAAAAGAGTTGTTTATATTTACTAATTAGAAAAGTGAGTTGTTTCCATTTAAAAAGGAATATCCTACAAAATCATGTTTTTGTTAAGTATTTGGGCTCTGTAGATTGGGGAAATGGGTGGAGCCCTTTTCTTTCTTGGGCTTTGTAAATTAAAGTATTTGTATCTTGACTGAAGCTTGAGAAATTCTTTTTCATGTTCAATTTTAGCTCGTACTTGTTGATCAGACCAGTACCAGGATTTCTTGTTCAAAATACAGCACATAATCTGTGCCATTTTCTCTCACCCTAGGATGGAGCTGAATGTACAGAAACTGAATCCTGACCCAATACTCCACTGGAGCCTGGCATCATACCAAAAAAATTCTTTTGTGCACCTCTGGCTCCAGTTTCCAACTTCCCCCCCCCCCGCCCCCCAACCCCTTCTTTTTCTTTTTCTTTTTCTTTTTCTTTTTCTTTTTCTTTTTCTTTTTCTTTTTCTTTTTCTTTTTCTTTTTCTTTTTCTTTTTCTTTTTCTTTTTCTTTTTCTTTTTCTTTTTCTTTTCCTTTTCCTTTTCCCTTTCCTTTTCTTTTTCTCAGGCAATAGCACAAGCCTTAGCCTGTGCTCTAGGAATAGTCTGATATTCAAGATCTGCCTCTGTTGCAGGATTTTCTGCCATTCCTGTCACACATTCATCCAGGTCATCTTAATTTCTTTTGCCTTTCTAAAGAACAGGTGCTTCAGAGACTACAGCCTGAAGGTCTGATGCAGCCAGTGGCTTCCTGTTTGCTCTATGGGGAGTGGATGCTGAAATCTTCATTACAGATTTGCTGTAGCTTTTCCCCTGAATTTTCTCATAGAGGCACTACTCAAAAAGGTATTTTTATGATGTAGGCTTCTGTTACTCTAAAATTCTGGTGCCACCAAACTTTCCATTCATAGAACACCCAACAATTCTCTGGTGGTGAGGACTTGTGGTGGATGACTTCCCGGTAGATTTTTTATATACCTACTTTTGTCTGGTTTTGAATATGGATTAAATAATGCTCCATCATCAGAAATGCATGTTCCCTGATGGACCATCCACAAATCATTTAAATAACATTCTTCTATTTTACTGAATGTCTTTTTAGACATATATTATTCTCTGCTTAATAAACCATGCAGGATCTTAAACTGTGCCAAGTCTACTTGATCTCCAAGGATAGCATGTATTTTAAAATTATTTTACCCATAGACTCATTAAATCATGAGATGTCTTCTGCTTCACAGCTAAGAAATAAATAGAAGTTCCTGTCAGGTAATTAAAAAACCCAACACACCAAGGAACTAGCTCTTGAAAGACACATTAGATCAACAGGATACCTCCATGTAGACCAAATTCCTGGAAACTGAGAGTCATCTAAAAATAATGTACACAATGGTTTAAATCTCTGGACACAGTTGTGAAATCCCTGCAGGTATTTTATTCCCTGTTTCTCAGTAATTCAGGTGATTTTTCTATTGCTAATGTCTGGAGAGCTCCCATGGAAACAAAAACTAGTAACAGAAATAGAGCTGAGGGAAACACATTACAAAGACTTCATAAAAACTCCTAACCCATGAGATCTAGGTATTCTATGGAGGATATGGAATAATGGATTTGCTCACTGTACAAACATAAGGCTTCTTGCAGGCCCCTTTCACTCACTGGCACTGTTCATCCAAGTTCCAATGCCCACCTCTTTTGGTACTCAGTTATTGTAGGATATGCTATGAAACTGAAATACTGGCTGCTTCATTCTTTCTGTTCCTGTGGTTTGTCAGAGCTTCTCCCTTTCTGAAAAGAAGTGAATTAAGGGAAGTAAATAATAGCTTTGAATCTGGGTGTTTATCCACAGGGAAGCTGGTCATGGTCCTTTTCTTTGGGTGAGTAGTTGGTCTGGTCTTGGGCACTCAGTATCTAACATTTTGCATGCGGTAAATGGATGAATGACTTATATCCATGACAGTGGGGCCTGTGGGAAGATAGAATAACTGGGAAATTCAGTTCTTATAAATCTATAAAAATAGCTAAGAGGTGTAATGTATTGTAATACTGCCACATTAACACAAACCAGGCTGTCTTTTTATTGTTTTGATATGCAGCAACAACTTTATAGCTGTTGCAAAAGGTGTTATAAAGCTTTGTTTGAACATGGAGGATATTCCAAATCCAAATTTTGTTTCATTTTTATGTGGTTTCAGAAAACTAATATTAACTAGAATACACTTGCATTTACCCTGCTTGTCACAATTACAAGGCAGGTGCAGAAATAATGAAAGTTATTTTCATTCAATAGCAAAGATTCAGCAATATTTGTGCTATCCAGCTGTCTATTTTTTCCCTTGTAAGTGAATTGAGAACCAGAGCTTGTGATGCACAATCACTGTCTTCAGTTGCCAGGTCTTTCTTTGCCTCCCTTTCCCCATGCCTCCACAGGGTATCTCAGGAGAGCCTGGTGTGTAGGGCAACTAACACTGGGAGTCAGACAGGCAAAGAGTGCCAGGGCCCAAAGCAGATGGAAGCAAGGCAGCCAAATGTGTGTTGTAAGGTGGCAAACACCAGAGCTGTTTTATTCCTGAGACAGCACCTCCCAGAGGCATTTGATGGTCCCTGGTAGCTGTGCTCACTCTCCCCATTTAGTTCACCCTTCTTCCCCTGCAAACAAGCTCTGGACTGCTCCCTACACCCCCAGGCTGTTCTTCCTCCTCCTCCACCCTTTTCAGTGGAAAAGGTTCTCTTGTTGTCTTTGTGACTTACATTCATTATTCTCTTCTTTGTAATTTCCATCCTCTCCCTGACAAGGAAGGGAGGAGGAGGTGGTGAAACCCAGAGGTGACTAACACCACAATAAATCAGGTTGCCTGTGAAGAGATCCATAGTGTTTCCCCTCCTGAAGTGGGACAGCTGTCAGGGTTTTTCTTTTGTTACTCCACTATCCTGCTGCAGAACAACAAGCATTTTTTGCAACAGTTCCCAGGGCAGAGGTAGCACAGAGCACAGCAGAGAAGCTCTGTGGTGTGATAGACTCTTATTTGGACCTGTTGCACATCTGCATGATGCCTAGACTAGGGGGAAAAGCAGTCCTAAAAGGAGGCCAAGAGCAGAACAGTTTCCACCCTAATAATGACTTATTTTACTCTTTGCTCTCTGAAACAGCTTGGAGTGGTAAACTTCCCTTGCCGTGTTCCCCTGAGAAAACACCCTGACCTCTCCTCCTGTGGATTTTTTTTTTTTTTGGTGGCCTATGTATTCTACTGTGTTCATAACCATGAATTTCTGTTCTGTGACTCAGGAAGCCTGACTGGAGCAGTGTCCGATGCCTAGCTGGAAGCTTTGGTTCTTTTTTGCTACCTACACGTGAAGTTGCTTGGCTTAGGCTGACTTCTTGCCTATCTCCATGCTAGCACTTGTCTGCCGTCCTCAGCATATCACAAGTGATATTATTTAAAGGGCTGGGACTTCAATCCTTTCCTGAATTTTCAGTTGCTTGGTTCCCCACAAAGAGGGGATTTGGTTTATTTTAGTCTGTATAGCTGGGAACTGATGATGAGGTACAGCTCATGCTCTTTCTGAAGCTGTCAGGGGAGGACAGCTAGAACAAATGTTTCCACTTAGAATTATTGCTGTGCATTCTGGAAATACCATATACATATAATTCCTTAGTGGTTTAGGCCTGTGTCTGTCCAGCTGATTCTGGCTAATCCTGTCCTGGGGCTCAGACCTGCAAAGCAGTGAACAGTCAGGTTATTGTGGAGAACTTAACCTCACAGAGGTTAAGAAAATAAAGATTTCAACAGACAGTTGAACTAACATTATGCATGTATTTCCTGTCTTCATGTACTCTGTTTAGTGTGAAACGTACTTCTGGTGTTCAAAATAATAGTAAGTTTCCCTTTCAGGTAAGAAATTACTTCTGAGGGTAAAGTTTTCTTATGGCTGGGGTTGTATGAGAACCAAATAAATTCAATGTCCAAAGCAAATCATGCTTGGTTTTAGTTCCAAAGATGGCACACATTTACATGCATTTAGCCTGTACTTTACATTGTTAGAGAAATAGAGCTGAGGAGGTTTGGATCTACATTTGGTTGTTGAAGGGAATTGTGTTAATGGCAGTAATGTAGTCCAGGAACTTTGCCCAGTTTTTGTTTATTCTCTTTCTGGTCATTGGAAATCTCAGGTCTCTTTCTCAGTGTTAAAATGGGGATCATATGTCATTATTTTTTGTGTAAAATTTGACATCTGTGTCAAGGTGATTCTAGAAATATTGCTAAAAATGAGTGAACCACCTTGGAAATGATGGCCTGCAGGTGATGCAGGCTGCTTTGAGGTCCATAATGGCTATTTTGTGCAACTCTTCTGTAGCGCTTGTTACATTAGAAATATCAAAATACTTCTGAGATTGACTGGGAACACGATATAATCTCGTATTTTTTAACTGACTCTGCATTATGTTGGTACAGTGTATATATTGCTGATCATTTTTCTTTTACATTGTACCAACAGATAGTAACTCTAGCTGAAAAGTATCATCAAATCAGTACTGATGAGGAGAAGGATGAGTACTGGACACAGATTTTAAATGGTGGACGTTAGAAATTAGTCCTAATTGTATAGTATAGGTTGTCCTAGTTAATATCCACATTTCAATTTTAGTGGTAATAACAATAGATCACCCTGATTATCTTGTGTGATAATGTACAAATAGGCATATTTTGCCAGAACTCTGGAATTGTTATGACAGGAACCACAAGAGATGGGATGAATTTAGGTCTGTGTGCTGGGTTCTGCTCCTTGGGATGTCTCTCTGCACCTCTTCCGTGCTGGTAAGAGAAGGGCTGGCCTATTCCTCTCTTCTGACAAGAGAGACACTGCCCACATTCTATTCCCTCTACTCAGAAGTGAGCTAGGCTCAGCACTTTGCTATATCAGACAGCTTGCATTCTTCTCCTGCACTCCTCCATGGTTGACTTTCAAACAAACAAAAAAACCAACCAACCTGAAACAAAAACCCAACCCTTCCCCCTACAAAACCCCAGATTTGCCTAAAGCAGGCCTGTTTCTGGTTTTGTGGTGTATGAAACAGTGATTTCACTGTTGATAAGGCAGCTGAATAAAGTCTACCTGATTTCCATTAGGGTAATACAACATTTATTTCTTCATGGTAACCCAGAGCTGTAGTGGGATTTCATCTGCTTTTGCACCACTCTTTGCCAGAATCAGCCTTTCTCCTGTATTTTCCATGGAGAGGGGATAATAGGGGGGAAAGCATTAGAAAGGTTAGTATTTTCTATATTTTTTTTGTTTTTATTTTTGTTTTTGTTTTTGTTTTTGTTTTTGTTTTGTTGAAACATTGTTTTTACTCTGATCCCCATACAGGAGCCCACAGCAGTCAGAAAATCTGTTTTACTTAATGGCAAATGCAGATAAAGCTTGCTTATAGGAGACCTATTTAATTTTCTTAGTTCTGGCTCTATTGTAGGATGTCCAGAGGAGAGTATAGACCTCTACTGCCTTAATTTTTCTAAGTTCTAGTGTTTCAAGAGCTGTAAAAGTTCTCATCACAGCTTGCTTGGATTTACTTTCATTTTTGGGATTCCTCAGTTATTGTGGATCACATGTGCTAAATGAAGGGATTCGGGTTTGTTCTTTCCTTGTCAGCAGCACTTAAAAGTGCTAGAAGTAATTCCAAGGAAGAAGTGAAAGATGAATGTAAACATGAATGCAAATAATTTGGAAGTATAACACCCCTGATGTGATTTCTGATCTGAAACTGTTTTGAGACCAGTGAATGCCACTGAAGGACCTGATTGGGTAAATGCAGAGTAATGCCATGAGATGCTGGCAAACCAGGCGTTAAACTCAGTAAGATGTGTTTGGAGGATTGGGGCCCCAAATGTGATTCTCTGGTTTCATCTTGAGCTGTGGGTGAGTAGGTGTATGCTGTATGACAGCAAAGTTGCTGTAGTAATTATTCATTAGCTTTAAATAACAGGGTAATTATGAAGTTAAAATTCATATACCCCAACACACCCATTTTTCCTAGCCTTTCAATTTCTGAAGAATGCCTACAGCCGTCTCCTTTGTGTTGTAAAACAGGGCACTAGCCCTAGTTGTACATGGTTGTTTCTTTGATTTTTGCATGCTCCTCGCAACAAGAATGTTAACTGGGGTGAAAAGGTAACATGAATCAGGGAGGCCAGCACCAGAAGAAAATAAGAACTCATTTTCTCCTATGCCTCCAAGGATAAAGAAGATCACTCTGGCACTTATAAACACATGTCAGGTTTCTCTGTGAAATTCTCAAATTATCTGGTTTTCTTTACATTTCTGTTCAGTTCTATTCTAGGGCAAAAAACAACCAGCAGAACAGAGATGAAGAGGACAAGTAGCAATATTTTTGAATGACAGGATCCATTCTGGTATTCTATATGCTAGATATTTAACCATCAGCTACTTTTGGCTGACAAGGCATGACCAGTGAACTTATGGTACACAGACAGAACTGACAGAGTTGGAATGCTTCTGAATAAAAGTTCAGATCCAGGAGCTCACACATTGAACCTAATTCAGTGTTTCAGGATCTGGGAATGAAGTCTGCAAAACTACTCTCTATGTGTAACTGGGGACCATTGCCTGTGATATGCTGTGGCTGGTTCTGCATGGCAGCTGAGATTTACTGCACTCAATAAATTCACTGCACTTAGTAAATTCACTGCACTCAGTAAATTCACTGCACTCAGTGAATCAGGGCTGCTGCAGGACGTGGGGCGGGGTGCCTGGCCTTGATGTGATGTGAAACCTGTACTGACAGCAGGGGAAAGGCCTCTGCACACCTGTGGTTCTGTGCATAACCATAATCCAAGGCAGCTCCTCCTACAGTGCCTGTGCTGGAAACCCCAAACCCTGCCCTACACATTGGGGCCCTGCCCCTGTGGAAGGGCTGGGGGACTCTGCAAGGGCAGTGTGCTCAGCAGTGCTCTCCTGCCTGCCTTGCCAGGGACACACTGTCATTGTCACTGCTGGTTTCTTTTACTGAAATTGCTCAGTTTGCTGTTCTTGACAATTAAATGCTGCACCCACGGGCTAAGGGTTCATTCTCTGTTTCTGGTGCATCATATTGTGACTGTCCAGTGGAATGTAATGGACCTTATGCCTGTGAAGGCATTTCTAGCTCAGGCCCTCACACGGGCTGGGGTACATGTGACATGTCTTACATTGCACATAAATTTTCAGTGCACTGAATTGATGGGATAGAGGGGATCAGCAACAGTGCCAGATTTGTTTGTTTTCAGAAGTGTCTTCTTCAAGGTCCAACAGGTAAGTCTGCTCTAGGATCTGACAATGAGCTTTCTAAACAAGATCAACAAGATGGTTCTGAGTTTGTAATCCCAGATTATCCCATATCTTAAATGTGAAACTAAGCTTAATGCCTAGTGCTCTTGCAATTTTTTTCTTGCCACCTGTAAATATTTCCAGCTTGGTATCAGTAAAGTGCTAATAAATTCTAGTGAGTCATCTGATGAGTTAGGCGGGAAATTATGATCTTGTGTGGAAATTGCATGTACCATTTTTCTGTTCTAGTGGAGAGGATGTGAACAAAGATGGGATTCTAAAAAGACCTGTGCGGACCATGGAGTGTTCTGAACTCAAGAGCTGAAATAGTTCTTGTCTAGTACATTTTCTAAGGTGAAACACTGGCAAGAGTGGAGAGTTAGACAGACTTGTGATAAGGGAAGAAATAAATTGAAACTGGAACTTTCTGAAGGAAAACTGTTGCTATGCTGGGAAATATGGAGAGCAGATCTGTGAGACTAAGTATTTGAAAACAAAATTGTAATATTAGATAGCTAGTTCTTGGAATCTAGTGGAGGCTTTTCAACAGTGAGTGCTTTGTTGCTGCAGTGTCTGGGTGCTCTAACCCTGCACTAAGGTTTGTGGCATTTATTCAGAGATATCCTATTAAGCTGCAAAATCTGGCTTTAAGAAAAGCTGAAAAAGAAACAAGCTGTTGGATATCTTAATGGGCAACAAATGGTTTTCATGTTAAAAAAACTCCAACCCAAATCTACTTATGCTAATTCAACTCCAGCAAAAAGTCTTTTTGCATTGTCACTGAATTAAAAAAAAATAACAGTAAGAGTCTAGGCCTGTAAAGAATGGGAGAGCTCCTATCCAAGCAGCCTGGACAGGGCAATCATTTTTTCAAATCCTGGGCAATTTGTTAGTGGAGCTTCATCTTTGTCTGCTTGTGTTCATCCTCTTGCTTTTTGTCCTCTAAGCAGGAGTGTTGTTTTTAAACACCTTGGTGGCTTGGAAAAAAAGTCTTGTAAGTCCCTGAGTAACTATGTCTCTCTATCCACTGCTCCACTGTGCCCTGCAGCAGAAATGAGACACTCTTGGCCATGCAGTGTGTAGGTGTGTGGAGGGATGGGCAACAACTCAGTGTTTGATACTACAAGAGTATTTGAGAGCTCATTGATCTGAGGTTGGTGTAGCTGTAAGAAATACACTAAATGAAGAGTGTTTTACACAGTAGGAAAGTGGAAATTGGTACAAAAGCGACTAGAAACAGATGATCTGTGGCTGTTTGTAAAATGCTAGCAGTTAAAATAGAAGGTGGTTGTGGTTTAACTCCAGCCAGCAGCCAAGGCCCATGCAGCCACTCGCTCACTCTCCTACCAGAGGGATCTGAGAGAGGATTGGAACAGTGGGAGCTGGAAAACTTTGGGTTGAGGTAAAGACAGTTTAAGAGGGAAAGCAAAAACTGCACACAAAAGCAAAACAAAACAAGGAATTGATTGACAGATTCCCATGGGAGACAGGTGTTCAGCCACCTCCAGGTGAGCAGGGCCACATCCTGCACAACTGTGATTTGGGAAGACAAACTCCATCACCCAAACATCCCCCTTTCCTCCTTTTACCCCCATTTTATACACTGAGCATGGTGTCAGATGGTCTGGAATATCCCTTTGGTCAGTTTGGGTCATCTGTCCCAGCTGCGTCTCCTCCTGTGCACCTGCAAAGTACTTGCTAGTGTGGCAGTACAGAAATCAGAAATGTCCTTGGCTCTGTGCAAGCCCTGCTCAGCAGTAAGAAAAACATCTCTCTATTGTCCACACTGTGTTCAGCACACACCTGAAACACAGCCCCACACCACTGTGGAGAAAATTAACTCTGCCCCCGCCCAAACCAGCACAAAGATCAAAACCTCCTAGATGTTTTCTTGCACAATATTCTAAGTTGCAGACATGTGATTATATAAATATATACCTTGCTCTCTTCAGTGTATTCCTTGGGCCTCACATTGTATTGTTTCATAAATAGAATCTATAAATGCCTATTGTATTGAGCCTTTGGTTATTTTTATTTCATAACACTATCATGGGGGTTTTTGGTTTTGTTTGTTTGTTTGCTTGTTTGTTTTTCATTTGAAAGCATCTGAGAGCCAAGCAGGTGTTTATAGGAAGCATATTTACCTGTATTGCTGGATTACTTATCCAATGGCCCCTGATCCTGTCACACATTTTGCACCCTAGCATCACAGTGACTCCAGAGTCACTCCAGAGTCAGGTAAATATTTTGAGCCCACATTTTGAGTCCTAAAGACTGAGGCCTTTATATTTGCAAAGAAAATCTTGAAAATTTGAATGCCTGGCTTTGGATGATGATGGCCAATATGGACAATCAGGAACACAGTCTTCTTCACAGGAACTATTGGTGCCTAGAAGCTCTGAGAGTTTAGATGTCTTGGGCAGGATTCCGTGAATTAAAACTTGTGTGGATCTTAGCCTCACCCTGATGAAATTTACCCTGGATTTTTATAGTCTGTTGATGTGTCAGACATGAACAGGAACTTTTCTCTTTGCCTTTCAGTGCTCTGTGCTAACCATAGAGTCATTTTTCTCCTGTTGTTCCAATTAAATGATTGACATGCCAATCCATTGCTTCAGAGGTTAATGGCTACATGGAAAGTAATAAAGCAGGCCCTTGTGACAAAACAGAACCTTATCACACAATTTCCTTTCTGATCCTCTGAGTTTTGACACTGAAAAGAAAAAGAAACATTGGCCAGTGAAACTAGGATATTTCAAATGGAATTAACTCAATTTTTGTGCTTCTTTTTCCTTGTCTCTCCATTAAAAAAAAAAACAAAGCAAACCAAAAACCAGTGTGTGGAAGTTTCAATTATTTTGTAGATTGAAGTGAATAAAAATTGGATTATAGACTCTGAGAAGCTGAGGATTGTAGAAGCAGAACTCTCATAAAATGAGTGTCTGCTTATTAAATAGGATTAGCTCTGTCATGCAAGGGTTCAGGCATAGCAAGCACAGGCAGAAAACAAGCAATTTTCTCACCTTTGTAGAATGGTATCCTATCCTACTCCTTATGGTGTCTTGTACCATCATAACACTACGATTTGACTTAAAAACTCTACACTTCAAAAAATAAATACATCCCCACCCCCCCTCCCATGTGATGTAAAGACTCGGCAAAATTGCAAAATATATTTCAAACAGGGAACATTGCTGGTAGAGTAAAAGAAAGAGGAAGGTTTTATTGCTAAATTAGGAAGTAGAAGTTCATCTGAGAGACTTTTTCCTCAGGAAAAGATTGGTAGATGTGAGCAAGGTGATCTGCTGCTGCAATAGAGCAGCTTCCATCTCCCACCTCCCCCATCCCAGCACAGAGTTCTTCCAGGGTCACAGTTTTGCTGTGTACCTCAGGTACCTGGCACCCAAACAACAGCAGCAAAGAATGAAATCCTATAAGATGGTCTGGGTGGCAGCTGAGGGCTCTGTAGCAGCAAGGTATTTGATATCAGTGACCCCTTCTTGGTGCAGTACTTTGCCACCTGGTTTTTTTGTGCATTAGTTGACCTGTTCATTCCAGAATGCATGCTAAGGTTTTTCTGTTGGTCATTTCAGCTATTCAGTTTAATTGATTACAGTTTGCTCCTAAGCCACATGAAATACCCAGTCTGCAACTCAAAGAAGTTTAAGAAAAAAGAAAAAAACAACATCCTTACTTTTGTGGGTTACATGGACAAGATGCAGGAGCTCAGATACCAAACACTAATAACGTCATTGTGAAAAAGAGCCTCAGCAAGGAATTGTTTAATTCCTCTTTCTGCTCAGAGGGACTCAACAAAACACAAGGTCAGTGGTCACATATTATAACAACTGATGTTTCAACCAGATGTGAGAATTTTTTATTCACTAGGGTGGTGGTCCAGCACTGGAACAGGCTACCCAAAGAGATGGCACTCACTGCTCTTGGGCTGTTCAAAAGCTGAGCCTTGACCAGCCTGCTGTAGCTAGATTTGTGCTGAGCAAGGACGTTGGACTGGGGGCTCCAAAACTGCCTCCAGCCTCAGCTGTTCTGTGATCTGTACCTCATTCTGTGTATCTTAGTTCCAGAAATGACTTATTATAGACCAGATTTTTAAATACTGTGACACAAAAATAATAGATGGTTTCCAACTCGTCAGAACACGTAATTTTTCTATGAAAAAAGGCAAATTCAGCAGACACACTTTTAAGTAGACTTAAGACTGTATTATGTATTTTAGTAATTTTAAGCATAATGATTTGTCCTGTCTATTGTAATTTCCTTGATCTTGTCATTTTATGGGTAGTTCCAATCAGATTTGTAATTTTCTGTCTTGCTTTCCTTCATGTAGAAAGGACCAGTAGTGTTAAACTGCATGAAAATGCTGTCAGCTTCAGTTGTTTGGCCAGTGGGAATTATGTAGGATATAGGACCATGAAAATTGAATTTTCTTTGGAAGTTAGTAATAGTTTTCTCCCCGTTTCCCAAATATCCACATTATGTATAATATTCTTAGTGAAAATCAATGACATTTTGAATTACATTGATGAAACTAAACATCCAGAGTAGTTGGTTCTTGCAGATGAAATCTCTTCCTTGATGACCTTCAAATAATTGCTGTAACTATTAAGTTTGCTGATATTTTTCAAATAATAGATTTGAGGGATATTCAACAAGATTCACTAGTTGAAAAAATATCTTTTTTCCTACCTTATATTTTAAATAACTATAGAGTATAAATAATAACTATATTGTATAAATAACTAATGACAATATAAGCTAAGAAATTAGACAAAAAAATCTTCTCTTTTGCAGATGTTACATCTCTTGTAATGTGAAATGTTATTCTTATGCTTTAGGAAGTGTTTATCTTTAGTCTAAGCAATTATCTGATTGGCACCTTCTTTCTTTTTCATTTCCCACTATCTTTTCTATTGTCTGGATTCTTCAGTTTCTCTCTTTCTTTCCTGAGAACTGAATAATTATTAAAAGAAAAATTCTGATTAAAATATAGTTAGTTAAATATGTATGTTTTAGCAAGTGTTTCTAATGGAAAGCACTACTTGTGATGGCTGCTGCTATTATGTGTATTTTGAAATTTTTCTAGATTTGGAAAATGCATCTTGTGTGGACAGACAAAAACCTCTTTCCCTTCCAGAGGTAATTTCTATCCTTACAGTGCTTGATTCAACATGCTTAGACTATGTATGAGATTAAAACCCAGGGAATGGAGAAGCATATATAGAGCCTGAAGAAAATAGTCAGTTATTAAAACAATTTAGCTCGTCATTAAATCTCAGATTTTGGAATATAAATAGGTTTCTCCTCCCTTTGCCTCACCTGTCATTTTACTACAGCAGAAAATCTGGTGCTGGACAGAAGAGGAAAGGTAGCTTAGCAGTTAAAATAGAACTCAGAGCCAGGATCTTGATTTTTTTCTCACTTCACCAATAACAAACTGTATCATCCTGCGCAACCTACCAAACCTCTGAGTCTCACCTACCACTCTGTAAATGTCATATAACTACACAGGATGCTGCGAGGTTTAATTAGAATTAATTTTAGTCTTTCAAGTACCTTGTGTTTCTCAGATGAAACGTGCTATTCAAGCGTGAAGGATAATTATTATGTTGCGTCTGTGTTTTTCTGATACATTATTACTATTTTATTAACCATGTTTTGGAAAAAAACCCCCAACCACTGTATGTACTGCTTTTCAGTTTGGTTTGTATGGCATAAAGTTAGTCCCTATGAGCACAGTAAATAATTAAACTAATATTGGCATTGAGATGTGAGGTTGTTTTATTTGAGAATGTTAACAACTATTAGCAGATTGTCACAAAATGTCTGGCTGGATCCTTTGAGCACCACACATCACTCACTTAGGTGTGGGATGGCCATATTGCCTGTAAATGTAGTGAATTAGCCCAGCAAGGGCAGCCTGGAGAGTCTCAGCTGAGAGCTGCCTTGTGGAGCAATCGTTCACAAAATTGTCCTGGCAATTGGTGCCTGGTGCCACCCTAGCCCTTGCCAGTCCTGTGGGGAGCTGAGCACCCCTTATGCAACAGGCCACTCCTGTTTCTCTTTTTTTTCCTCTCAATTGTAGCACTGAAGTTCAGGGAAATCCAAGATACCGGAGGGTGACAGGAAGCAGGTGGAAGCTCGCTGTCTTGGTGGATATGAGATAACTGTGTTGTTTCCAGATGGAATCACAGCTACAGAAATAAAAATACTGACTGAAGCAGCAACTCCACACCCCAAGGACATAATAATTCAGAAAGTGTTGAGTTATTAACTGTTCTTATACTTTAACATGGATTTGAGCATGTGATTGGGCTTTTCTTGTAGCTGAGAGCTCAGGAGCCTGAAGTAGAAAGGCAGTACTAACAAATAAGGTCAGATCATCTGGGGATAATGAACTTCTTTCAATAAGGTTATTGTTTTATCAGCAGGTCACATTCTTTTTGTCCTCACTTGCCACGTCTATAAAGTATGACTTTAACACACAGGACTTCTGTGTTAATTGCACTTAGAGAAGTGTGTCTGGAGAGACAGTCCCTGGCAGTCAAGGCCACTGATATAACCAATTTACCTTGCCCATAGACACACTTACTGGGAATCTGCTTGAGCTGCTTTGGTGGCATCCTATTCCAGAGTAGGTTAGAGCAAAAAATCAAGAGGAAATGAATCTCTTTATGGTATTCTTACACTTTCTAAATCTAGCAGGCAGATGCATACCACAATACTACCTAAGCAAAATGCAGACCCAACTCATCCACTGAGGCTGCATTTTTATTCTGCTTTAATAAAGCCACTATGAAGCAAAGCCCTTCAGAGTGAAGTCTTACTGGTGCCATTGTCCCCACTGTCCTAAGTATAAAGTAGCATTTGATAATCCTGACAGATGTAGAGACAAATGTGAGCTTTGTCAACTTTATGCAAGAGTTCTTTGCCAGCATAGACCAGATAGTAACTTCAAGATCCCAAACTTACAGAAAATGTGTATCTTAAATGCTAATTCAGCCCTGATTAAGCTACACTGACATGGGAACTCCAGGCTGACAGCTAAAGGCCACATCTAGATGGCTTTTCTTTTGCAAGTAGGCATCTTTTCTTGGATTTATCTGGCAACTTGTGTAGATGTAGGATACAATGCTGAATGAACAGCATATGCATTTTGTAGGGCTGGTTAGATAAAAAAAGTCATTTGACATACTTTGCTATTATCAGGAGTGTTGTGGTACTGGAACATTCTCAGAACAGGGATTAGGCACAGGTCCATTTGATGACTCCAGCACTTCCTTGTGCCTCCCCTCCTGTGTGTGTCAGCCTGTGATGCCCACGTTAACACGTGGGATGTGAGACCTGAAATCATGGCACAAGCTAAGTGCTGATTGTGCTCCAGTGCCTGGTGACCACTTGGATGTCTGGGACCTGATGGGTCTGGCATCACATGGGCAGTCAGCAGTTTGCTGTCTGGCACATCTCTGTTGCCCTTTGAAGAATAACTGGTCATGGACATGAACCCAGCTGAGCCCTTAGCAAAGAGACCAGCAGGTCTGTGAAGACACTGACAGACTGAAAGGAAATGCAGATGGGTAATATGTGTTCCCAAATGTTTATTATTTAAAGTCACTTACTGCAAATATATAAAATGGAAGGGTCAGAGTAAGACATTGTGCCTTGTTGGCTTTGCCTTTTAGATTTTAGGAGATCAAAAAGGGAAAAGGAGGAATATGTCATATTGCAGGTAATTAAGGATTCATCAGGAAATAAGGAACACTTGGTTCTTCTCATAGCTTTGAGGACAAAAGGTGAAGGGTAGCTGGTATAATATCTTCCATATGTGGCATGCTAATTGGAAGAATAGAAATGAGGTATTTGGAAAGCTGAATCTAAGCGCTTATAAATGGAAATTGCTTTTGCTTAATGAGTTTGCTGGTAGGCTCAGTGCTTTACACTTGGAAAATAAGAAAATTTTTTTGATTATATGTTTGTAAATTGGGGTTAGCCTACTTGTTGAGCTAGTCCTAAAGATTTAATAACTCATAAGTGAAAAATTGTGCTTTTTCTTTCCCTATAAGTACTTGAGATTTAATGATGATTCCCAAGCACTGCAGTATCTTCTTACCAGTGCCTCAGTCTCGGCTTTGGGTATTTTAAAGTCTTTCCAGAGTTTTGAAAACCACACATTAGGAATGACATACAGGAATAGCTTGTTTCTCAGACCTCAGAAAAGTGTGAGGGTTATTCAGATTAGGAACAGCTTTGTCTGTGAGGACAGAAGGGCATCACCACTGCTGTGTTGTGATAGACACCCCCTGGCCCAGAAAAAATAGGTCTCTGTGCAGGTGAGTCAAGCAGTGAAAACACCTTCTGGGTAGTTCTGTCCTGCCAAAACACAAGTTCTTGTGGGATGGGGAGGGCAGGACTTGGCTGCGAAAGGCTGCACCGTGAGGAAAGCGGAGAGTTGCTCATGGTTCCCGCTAGATGGCAATTCCAGCCCGCCGGACAAAGGGCTGCTCCCGCTCCCGGCCTGTGCCAAGGGCCGGCGCGGGGCTGCAGCTTCGGGAGATCTGTGCTTGCCTTGGACTGGAACGTGCAGTCATTTCCACACGGCGAAGGAAACACTGCTAAAGCCGAACGGCGTTTTGGATTGCACATGTGGAGTCACACGTGTTTTGTTTAGTAAAGGGTGTGCTTGGTTTCTGTGCGGTAGAGCCCCCACCTCCTTGGGGGCAGAGCAGCAGAGTCAGCAGCCAGGAGAGCTCCTGGCAGGGTGGCCAGCTGCAAGTGGGCTGCCAGGAGGCCAGAGGAGCCCTAATCAGGCAGGCAAGCAGAGCCTGATCCAAACCTGCTGAAGTTAATGGGAGAATCTGGGGTTAGTGCAATTTTTTTTCCTATTTCCAGGTAAACCACCCAAATGAGTCTCCTCTTAGCAGTCTGCTTTATGTACATTACATCATCTACTGCAATTGTTAGTATACTAGGAATAAATGCCTGTCTGTACTATTTGTAATAAAGATACAGCGTTCATGGGCTCTGTGTGAGTAACTTACAGGAATACTTGTGAGGTAATTGAATTGTTTTTCTATTTTTTCCCTAATTAGAATTTGCAACAATATAACTTTCTCTTTAACATGTGTTGGAGAGTATAATTTCTTTTGAATGAAGGAGAGGGAGACCTTTTATCCTGACTATTGTCTCAATACATTTCAGCTAAAGTTCTAATTAAATGTAGAATATCAAAAGTTGTGCTGCCCTAACATGTACCCAGGGACCTTAATAACAGTTGGTTCTGGACTTCTAAAATGTCATAGTTAGCAAAATTCAGGCGAAAGCTACTATAGTCTTGCTTCTCTCTTTAAAGTTGCTCCAGTGCTGGCAATACTCATCTCAGAGATAACTAATATAAAATACTGGACAATAATCTGTACTCTATAATCAGGAAAAAAATCCCTATGGATTCAGTGGGAATACTGCCTGGGTAAACCCACAGGTATTGTGTGCATTGTGAGATTGCGTGCAAAGAAAGATCATCTCTATAAACTAACTTTATGGCCTATTTAAAAAAAAATCTAAATAAAGATTAATGGAAATAGCTTCTCTGATTACACCACTGCTTTATGCTTATTTGAGCAACTTTAAATAGATAAGAAAATATGAGTTTCAATCTGTGCCTGGTGCCCCAGAGTAATTGAAACTCCCCTTTGTTGCAGAAGTGCTGGCTACAACCACTGTAAAACTGCAAAATGTCTGCCAGTTATTCTTGCAGAATTCTGGCTCTCTCTGTCAAAGTTTTTTCACCCCATTCACATAATTTTAGTGAAAATTTTATGTTTATTTTAAAAGAGATACCTAATCTTTTCATTACAGGAGCACAACATTTGAAAAAAATGAAAGCTAGCAGTGCCAGGTTTTCACATTGGTCAGTCACAGCTGGACTCAGGTAGCTTTGTGCTAGCTTTTGTACAGAGTTGATTTGTGATTGTAAAAGGATGCTGGTTTCCTAACAGCTGACTTTGACTGCTGCACATTACACACACAGAAAGGTTTCATGTTTTTTAGTCTACTTGAGTTGTATTGCATCCCTGAAAGGCTCAGGTTTCTTCTACAAGATGCTGCACTGCAGCTCTGAGGAGGTAAAGGAGTTCCCAGTTTGTATGGATGGGTGATGAAGCTGTGTTTGACCTTAAAGAGAGATGAGTTTGTCTGCCCCCCTCTCCTCTCAGCCAACTCTAGACACTCTTCAGGTAGACACTTTCTTATTCTAGGCTTGATCCTTCCAGTTCTTCCATGTGCTCACTGAAATTCAGCCATGTCATCTTTTCAGCCTAGCGGGCAGAATCGAGGAATTGATTAGTGTGCAGAGGATCATGGCCAGATCAATTTGGAAGGGAAATGCAGGGTTTGGTGTCCATGTGGGTGCTTAGTGAGACGGGAGAAACTGTTGATTGGTGTCCTTTGTCAAGAGCTTTCAGACTTGGAGGGCAGATCAGGTAGGAGTCTGGTTCCTAGGCAGTGGTGGCTCAGTGCCTGTGTGCAGCAGCACAGGGCTGTACAGTGGTACCAAGGCTGCACAAGCTAGTTTGGACATGGAAAACAGTGTAATAACCTTCAGGAACAGTGCAGGGCACTGAACCTTTATCTGGAGATATGTAGGCAAGTGGTTCACTGGGCCTATATAAGGCAGGAGCTGTGGATTCATTGTTTAAACAACCTTCCCAAGGATAGATGCTTTCTTTCTAAAGATGCAATACTTTCTAAAGCTGCAACTCTTTCTAAAAATTAAGTAGAAATAATATGGTTTTTAAAGTGATTTTAGCCACTTTTGTATATAATAATCCAGCAGTTTAATGAGGAAGTCAATATTCAGAGCCTCCTCAAGCAGGAGTGTCTTCAGTCATCTTCTCCTGGGAGAGCTGTGTCGACTGCCTCTAAGGAATACAACTTAGTGTGGGAGGGAGTGCAAGGAAGGGAATGAATCTATCAGTTAGTGACTGAAGAATTCACCAGAAGTCAGGGTTTCATCCCGGTTCAAAACAGTTCCCAGGTGAGCTCTTTGGCCACCTGACTAGGGAGGTGAGCTTCTGTTTGCTTCTCTTTCTTTTCTGGTCCAGTGAATTCTGAATTCCTTCTTTCACATGAGCACTTTAACAGAGGATACTCTCTGACTGCATTTTGAAAGAATGGCATCTTCTGATTGCTGTCATGCATGAGAACATCTGCCAAGTCAAGAGACTTTGACGGGCAGGCATGGAATTCTTGCATCCTGATTCATGTTAGCAATAGTGTACATGCTGAGCAGAGCTCAAGGAACAAGACAATATTGTAAAAGTTAAGGGTTCCTCTGGAATTAGGGTATATCACAAAATTAGAGAATAAGCTGAGTTGTAAGGGGCCTACAAGGACTATCAAGTCCAGTTCCTGGCCCTGCAGAGGACCATCCCCATGAGTCACTCCTGGTGCCCAAGAGTATTGTCTAAATGCTCCTTGAGCTCTGTCAGGCTTGGTGCTGTGACCACTGACCTGGGGAGCCTGTTCCAGAGCCCAACCACCCCCTGGGGCAAGAACGTTTATTTAATATCCAACCTAACACTCCCTTGACTCAACTTCAGGCTTTTCCCTTGTCCTGTCACTGGTCACCAGAGAGGAGAGATCAGTGTCTACACCTCCTCTTCCCCTCATGAGCAAGATGTAGGTTGCAATGAGGTCCCCCCTCAGTCTCCTCCTCTCCAGGCTGGACACACCAAGTGGTCCCAGCCACTCCTCATATGGCTTCCCCTCAAGGCCCTTCTCCATCTTTTGATGCTCTCTAATAGTTTGGTCTTTTTTTTATATTGCAGTGGCCAGAACTGCACACAATGTTCAAGCTGAGGCTGCCCAAGCCTCATGCAAGTTAACCCTTAGATCCGTACATGTTTTTGTAAATTAAAGTGGCATCTTTAATTTACAAAATGCTTGTATCTACTGCTTTAATTTACTTCAGGTCCTTTAGAAGATACACAGGTCACAAAATACCTTATACTTAGTTATTGCAAAGCCTTGAGTGACAGGTTCTTGGTAGAGTTGTAAAATGACAAAAAGGATGTATGAAAAAACACAAGATGGTATGATAGTATGGTCCTGAACACTGACTGTCAGAAACATGAGAGAAGCATGTGCCCAGTTACTGTACCTGGCAGCATATTAACGTTGTTCCAGTGGTGCTTAAGGATAAGTTTTATAGGATTTCTTGTAGTGTCTGAACTAATTTGAGCCTGTACAGGACTGAAATATGCAGTATAAGTTAGTGCAAGACTTCTTTGCCCTGAATGAGGTGCTATGACAGATCCTACAAATGAAACATGGAAGCTTTCATTTTGTTGGCAAAGGAAAATATGAGCAGAGCAAAGGCCTTGGAGAATAGTGTGATAACCATTGGAGGATCCTTGGTCAGAGAGGACTGATGTGCTGATTCATGCTCTGACACTCGGAATGATTGTGCTCCTTGTTGGGAATCACTTCATTCTATCTGGAGAACTGAGGTGGAAAAAGGCTAGGAATTCATTTTGGCTCTTCATTAGACTTCATGACTCCTGGCTGTATTCTGCATTTCAGTATCTTCCTGCTGCCAGAGAAGATTTGAAAGAACCATGTGGCAGTGCTCCCTTCCAGCAGTGAGCTGATACCAGATTGTTTGTGAGCCTCTAGCCCATCTCCTCAAAACCACAGGTGACCTTCAGCTTCCCTTTCTTTAGAAATTCCAGGAAATTATTGAAAAGGTGGAGAGATGCCCAGAGAATGGGAGGAATATATTCCCAGTGAGTAAGTCATGGAACAGGGTTCCATGTACTGGGTGCATGTACAAGCACTTCTGCAGAGTTGGTACTTGTTTGCTGTCTTTTCCCTTGTCTGTGAAATAAAGCTAGAAGATTTGACCCTGCTTTGAGGCAAAACATTTGTGGACGAAAAGCTAAGCAAATTTTATAAATTGCTGTTCATACTGTGGAACCACCTCACTTCACATACAAGCTCTGAAAATACATCCAAAAAAATCTTCACTGTTTAGGTGAATTCATTTCAGATGCAGTGAAGTTATAACAATATTATAGTGCTGCAGTGTTTCAGTTTCTCCATCATTGTATGAAGAGAGGACTTAATTTTGAAAATTGCCAGAGGTTGCCAGACAGCAGAAACAAATGAAAACATTATTACAAATAATGGAGGTAGCATTATTAAAAGTAATGGGCAATATGATTGTACAACTAGTACTTATGTATTTATCCTGAGCTGTGTTGCTTTTTTGCTGAGGGATGGGAAGGGAAAGTGTAATGGCTCAGCAGCCAGTTCAAATGGTGCTTTTCTGAGAGTTTGTCTGATTGTGGAAACAAAGGCCACATTTAACACTCAGTGTGTGAGAGGATGAGTTCCAAGCTGATCTTCTGTATTGCTGTGTTCCAGCAGCAGTTTCAATGGCTGTCTGCTATGGTTCTGCTAGGAAAGGCTTCCAACTGTTCAAATTATATAGACAGCATGAAGTTATGTTTTAGTAAGTACATCTTCTGTATATTATCCTCAATGATATGCATTACTTGTGCTTTACAGTCAGCTGTTACTCTCTTTGCTGACATGGGTTATCCCATTTGAGATGTTTGGGTTTTTTCATGGTATAGTTTGTTAGCTTTAAAGTCTTTTATTCTCAAGTTACCTTAAGGAAAGCCTTAAGGCAGCAAGTAAATACATCCCATATTATATGGATTCTGTAATGTATGCTCCAAATCTCCATTGGGAGTATATCAGGAGGAAAGAGATCAGCTGTGAGTGTTTGTATATGAGCATTCACATGTAGAAACTAATTTCTCCTTCCTGTCAACTTTGTTGTCTTGCAGTTACAAGTTTTCTGCTTGGTATCCTGGAGCAGATAAGGGGCTAAGTGTGACAAAGAACAGGTAAGTATGACAAAGAGAGCAGTTCTTCCTCAGCAGCTGGTGTCACATCCACCCTGTGGCTGCCAAGGAGGTTCCATCTGAGAGCTCTTTATCTTCCTCTGCCCATGATGATTTCCCATAACTTCCAACAGGGCATGCAGCTATTGAAGCTCCAGTTGAGGACCAGTGTGAGACAAGGATCCTTTGAGAACCACACTACTGAACCACACACACTGTTGGTCTCAATGTTTACTGCTGATTTTCCTTCGACACACTGAAAAGAATCCACACCAACTCAGTCTGACTTGTCTTCAACTAAGTTTCCTAGGGCAGCTGCAATTGAGTATTACTTTTTGGCATTCTTCACCTTCAACTTGAAAAGAATGTCTCAGTGTTTAGATTTTTTCTTTGTTTTTAATTTTTAAGCTTTTAATTCTTGCCTAGATTGAAAGGTGATAATAACTAAGTGTCGTTAAGGCAATTTCCACAGTTTTAAACAGTCATTTTCCTTTCATGGCAGAACTCTGGAAGCTCAGTTTAAAAATAGAGGGAAGAAACACATTAAAAATTCAGTAGTTTAATAGTAACTGCAATAAATAAATTAAAGCAGACATACCTCTGAATTTCTTGTGCAAACCTTGTGTGACAGAATTTGGTACAGTATATGTGTTTGTATACTTGTCTATGCAAGTACCTTTATGGTACCCGTCCCTGCAGGTAATCTTATCCATATGTGGTATTTGCATATGCCAATTTGTTCTATGCACAGAAAGCATTCTTCACTCTTTGGAAGATTTGTACATTATGCTCTTATTTTTAATGTTTTCATTGGAGATTGTAGAAGAGCAAAAGGTAAAGAATTGCTGCAGAAATTAATATTCAGAAAATGCATTAAGATACAGACAAAACTTGAATTTCTGTGATGTGTTAAGAGAAAAGAAAACCTCAGCAGAGAAATCCTGAGGTCACGAAGTAAGTGTATTCAGGAGGATAATGCTGGTCTCTTGTGGAAGACACACATGTAGCCAGCTGGAGAATGAAACTGCAGCCAGTGCCAGCAGTGTGAGGACAGGGGACAGATCTCAGCTAGCTGAGCTGTGCTGTTCCAACTTGTTCAGCGTGTCTGCAGCTCCTGCAGTAACACAGCACTTGCCTTTGCTGGCTTCCTTCTCAGTTTGTACCCTCCAGGCCAGTCCCTGACAGACGTACAGCCAGCCTGAGCAGGACTGTCAGCTGCACAAAGGGTCCATAAGAAGGGCTCGATCCTGCAGAACAAACAACAGCAGTTGTTCTGCTGCAGAAGATGACCCAAATCTGTTTCATGGCTTCTGTGCTCATGAGATTTACCTGCCTTAGTGATAAAATCCCCAAAGGGAGGATGACAAAAATCTGATGACTAGTGTGCTTGCAGAGGTGATGTGCAGATCTGCTTGTGCAGCACATGTATTGATTGTGCCAGCACGGTGACTGATTCCAGTGGTAACTGCAGTGGTTAATGTCACCCTTTGGCAGTGATGTGATTTTAAATCCCACATAAGGTCCATTTAGAGAGTTTCAGTGAGGCTTTAGCAGTGTGTGAGATCTGCCAAGAGTTTTTGTGCTGGAGGAGTTGGGGTTGACAGGATCAGCCCTAACACGTTAAGTGCTGTTTATGGTATTATTATTGCTTTGTGAATTCATTTCCCATAGAGACAGACTGGAGATGAAATGTTCAGATTCAAACTTCCTCTCTGCTCTGGGGTGTCAGCCCCATGGCTTAGATTTGCACCCATGTCATTCTAGTCATTAACAGCAATAGTCAGTATTGTGATTATAGACTATAAACTGTATGAGGAATGCAAACAATTTCCATGAAAAGACTAGGAAGATAGTATTTTCAAGAATAAAAGGAACATAATCACCCTTCATAGGTAAGATATGTTATTTACACTATGGGGATTCATGTCAGTACATTTTAAGTGAGTTGCTTGGCTGAACTTGTTATCTAGCTGCCAAGAACGGAAGTGAGAGAGAAGAGCCAGATAGAATTATTGGACTCTGCACTCCAAACTTACATCATGTAAACATTTATAACATGACTTTTATTTTCAGCATTGACCATTCTGGTGGGGGTCTCTTTGTTGCTTTATTGCTGGCAGACTGCTTTTGAAGGCACCTTTTGGCTTATTTGTGATGATGCAGCTAGCCAACAGACCTGGACCTGCATGGCATTTGCAACCTGAACAATGAAAACTTCCAGTCATCCTTTTCTCTCTCCAGATTCCCAGCCACAGCCAGCTGCTTGGTTTAAGCACTTCCTTATGCCCCTGCTGTTAATGCTCCCTTCCATGATCAATGGTCCCACCCTGCTTTCTCAGCATATTGTGGTGAAATCAATAATCATGCATGGGAGAGCGAGAAAGAGGTTGACGTTTCCATTTCTCTTGTTCTCACAGTTACAAAAAAAAAAAGATAAAAATTGAAATATGTTATTTTCCTTTGAAGAAAATAACAGATAACAGTTTGCAGTATACCTGGCAACATTTACCTTGGCACTGGAAACAATCTGCTATTGCAGTCCAGCCTTCCTGCTGGTATCAATAGTGCTTTTTTTTTCATAGTATCAAGTTATGTACTTCCCAAATCACTACAGTTCATGTTAAGAATGAAATGCATAATTCAACAATTTACCTGTTTCTTTGAGATGACTCCTGTCTGTAAAACAACACGGAGCAGAACTGTGGGGAAGAGGAGAATAATTCAGGTTTTTTCCTTCATGCAGATTTCAGATTTCTGATGATGCTACAAGTATCTGACCCAGTGCAATTATGTGGGTAAACTCCGTAAGTTTTTCTTAGCATTTTATTGCAGTTCATCAGTTTGTACTATTTAGGCTGTAACCACACTCAGTTTATACAGGAGTTTTGTTTGTTGTTGTTGTTTTCAGAGCCCCTTAGTGCTCCTCACTGACCCTTTTATGAGCTATAACTTTTGCTCACACTCCATAAGTCAGGGAGTCTTTGGTAAAAGAGCCTATCAGGAAAAAAAATCTGGGATCCTTTCCAGGGAAACGTATGTATAATAGAGAATTCTGGCAATTTTTCATCTGGCGCTAATTTATTACTTCATGCTGGCTTGCTCTTTAGACTATAATAAACAGTATTTTGCATCTAACAAATCACTTTTAATATCCCTGACCTTGACAATGGGTATCTAGTATGGGTTTAAAAGAAAAAATTGTAGCTACAAAAGCAGTGTGTCACAAACTGATGTAGTCATGGTTCTTTGTTGAGTTTCAGAGTTTCTGGTGAAATGAAAGATATATGGAAGAATAGGTTGTTTTAATACAAACATTTACTATCTCCAGCTACAGTAAGTTTTGGAGAGTACAGTCTTTATGTTTAGTCTAAAAGAATCTGAATTATGTAGGTATGGAAGAAAACATTGAATTCAATGGAGTAAAGGCAGCATTTTGCTGAAGTCAGGAGGCTGCTGTTTGTGTACCCTTAAGAATTCAAAGAAATACTGTACCAGCACACCAAATGTGTTTAGATGGAAGTTGCATTCATTCATAAGTTTCTTAATATCTCAAAGCTAAAAGTATTGCTCTTACTTTTAGTAAAAATCACGTGTGAACTCCCAAAAGAAAATGGTGTCAAAAGGTTCTCTGTGCCCTTGGAACCTGCCCTCCTTCTCTTCTAAGACAAGTGGTAGCTAGAGAATTCCTTCTCAGGTCCCTGGATGGGAGAAATAATGAGAAGTTGAAATATATCTTGATTAAAGAGCAGCAGAATTCTGCTCGTTTCATGATCCCAGCAACAGTTTGATTTGTCAACTCTTTCCTCTTTCTTAGCAGTAAGGGTATCCCTCCGATTCCTCAGATGGATTGAAACATGATACTGGTCATTAGGCAAAGGTTTTTAATCTTTTTCCAGTTTACATCATCTTCCTTTTATAGTCCTGGACCAATTAGGGTAACACAGGTAGATGTTTTGCATAATTAATAAGCATTTGCTACACATGTATAGACACACACACAGAGTCAAAGTGTGTCAGTTTACGTTGCTGTTGGGATTGTCTTAATCACTTAATTGATAAAATAAAGCTGTAAGCCCTAGCTTATTATGACCATTCAAGATGTAAAGAAATTACTTCTTATTTGTGTAATACTATTAGTAAACCTGCTCCCAGAAATGCTAACCCACTGTTTTTCTTAATAGCCTGCAACTGGCTTCAAGGCTCACTGAAATTAACTTTATTAGTTCTACTCATGTTGTTATTATGCAGACACCTGTTCAATGATAGCTCTTGTACTTTTCTCTCTCACACCCTTTTTTCCCCTCCTTTCTTTCTTTTTTCCCTTCTTCAGCCTTAAAGGTGAAACTTGACTCTGTTGTGCATATTTTTCATTATAAAAGTAAGGATTATTTGTTGTCTTTCTGTCCTGCACTGCTAGTATTTTTCTAGGGCATGAAGATGGGCAGTGGTTCCCAAAATAAGTGGTAAATGTTTAAAGGCAGAACAGTAGGGATCCCATTTTGTGATGTTAATGTGTTAGTGATTAGATTAGTTTGGTATTGCTTCTCCTCAGTGTTTCCTTCTATCAAGTTAAATGTGTGCATGTGGATTTAAAATATCTCTAGAAAGATGTTTTTGATTCAAAACCTGAATGATGGAAGGTGTCCTTCCTTTATTATTCTAGAGGTTAAATAGAGATTTCTAGGGTAAATTTAAGGTTTTCTGGATATGATATTATGAAATTTTAAGACCAGAAAAAAGAAGTTGTGACAGTTGGTAAAAAGCTTTCCAGCTGTTAATTGATTTCTGCTTAACCCGTGTAACAGAGGGAAACTAGCTGGCTTTTTCAAACTCTTATCATAGGGGCCCAAAAGTTTTGGGGCCCAAACTCAGCAGCTCTGTGGTCAGGATGTGTGCAACAGTATGAGCACACTCAAAGAATTTAAAGAGCAATCTATTATGATTTTCAAAAGGGGATGTTGAATAAATCCTGTCTATCTTATTCAAGCACACACCCCTCTGAATCCAGAAGATTGATTGTATGAGCAAAGAATGGTTGAATGTATACAAAATGTCATGTAAAGTCACAATGCTAAATAGAGGAATTAGAATAACTCCAAAATATGCAGACCTCCAGTCATTTTGGGCAGCCTGAGTCTAGTCGTTGCAGCAAAGAAATTAACTTTCATCTCAGCTGTTGAGCTAAAGTTAGTCAAATGCTTGTAGTAAGTGAATACACTGAAAAAAACCCAAACCCCAAACCCCTACAGCTTTTGAAAGAAACAGTTTAGCTAAAAATGTGCCAGATGTTCAGGCTAAAATACCAGTTATCTAATTTTCTTGTGAAAAGTTAATCTTCTCTTCCATTTAAAGCATGCTGTGTTATGTGAGGTTATACTGGAGTAAAACATGGAGGAGTGGAGAATGCCATATTGTCAGCAATACAATGGAATAGCTTATATTTGAATGGAGAAACATCTTCAGATTTGTGCCAGGAAGATTTGCACATTTTATGTTTCATTGGGAAAGTCGACCAGATTTCACAAGCTCTGCTGTTGAAGAGCGAATTAACCTTGACTGGGGCCAGTGCCATGGTGCTATTCCTCAAAGTGCAGCTTATGTCTTAATTAACATTTGCAAGGCACTTTGAGGTGCTGGATGAAAGGCACGTGGAGTACAAAGTTGTTGCTATGATTAATTAGTTATCACACTGGACATGTGAAGGGCTACGTTAAAGTGTTGCAAACTATTATTTATTAATTGCTGCTTTTGCCAGTGGCCATCTTTGTTCTGTCCTTTAAGTATTCTGTTACTGCCCTTGTTATGCACATTCTTTGGGCTGGCAGGAATGCTCTGACCTGCACGGCAAAGGCCAAGGCTTTCATCAAGCAATACCTGCAGGAAAGCACTATCCTCTAGTTACATGCTAAGATATCCAACGTTGATGTAAAGACTTTAATACCACAACCCTAACGACTTGGTTAATCACTAAGCACTATTGAAAATGCATGGCATGGGTTTTGCCTGTCTAAAACATATGCTGTCTAAGCATCCTATTATTTGTTTGTCTGTAGTGCTCACTGTAATATCCAGTGCAAATACAAGAACCAAATTTTCCAATCTTTCAAGTGGATGTAACTGGTCATCAAGAACATCATAATCTAGTTTGTGCATAGAGATTGGATCTCATTATTAACAGGGTGCATTTTCAATAAAATACAGCCCATTCCTGTGACCTTTGATTTCCACACTAGAAAACATCTCAGTAACTCAGTTCAGCAAGTTTTCTTAGTTTTTCCTGAAAATGGATTAGAGAAAGAAAAGCCTGGTCCATAGTCCCACTAGGCTGATATGTTTTATATTTATGTAAAGAACTTTGGGAGAAACCAAATCTAGACTGTGGCTTGGTGTTTCCAGGACTATGAAGCAAATACTGCTACTTGTTTTATCCAGTGTCACTGGAAGCTGGGAGTGGGCCTTTGCTTCTGTTTCTCTCTTTTTCTGCACCTTGAATAATGAGAGTAGAAAACCTGTATGCACTAAGATCATTACTACTTGGGGGAAAAAGCAAAGGAAAGGCAAGGACCTTTTGTTTCTATTTCTCCTCCTTTCAGACAGAGAGTTGTGTAAATGGTCCCAAAGGAGCTCCAGTGCCTGCAGGTCACTCCATTCCACTCCTGCTCTGTGTTGGAGAACATTTTCTAATAGTGAGCTGCAAAGTTTTCTTGATACTTTTCCAAGCAGGAATTTTTTATGGACCTGAAATTTCCTTACCTTGTACTTGATTTTCTGTTATTCGGTGACAGCTTTAGTTCTTTCATTTTATATGCACAAATCACAATTTCCAGGTCCCTGAGTGTTATGGTTGTTGAATTCCCACCTTGCTCCACATCTGAGCAGAGAGCTGTAGCACAGAGGACCAGTAGCCCTGGGGGGGTGGGTGGAGGGGAAGTAACTTTCTTTTCTTTGCATAATGTTCCTTCTGGCTTCTCAAACTGATGATTGCTCACTTTACAACAGCAGATCACTCTTCAGATTCCCCTTCAGCCTGTCACTTGCCAGGCTTTTCTTCTGTTTGTCATTGTCCCATGTCAACCATCTTGTCCTTCTGGAGTTCATGACAATAGCAAAACAATAAAGATGCTGTGTAACAGTCTGTCTTTTGAATAATGCCTTAACTTTCTCGTGTTTTCATCCAACAGAATGAGAAAAAGTTTTCTCATGGCATTGAGTACCTAGCAGACTGTGGTAGCAACAGGTGTAAAAAAATTACATAACATTGTTTTTGTCCTGAGCAACTTATTATTAATGTATTGGGTCATTTGACTTCTACATTTATTTAGACTTAAAGAAACATTAACAGTATTATGTTTATTAAAAGGGGATCCATATCTAGATTTCTATAAGAATGGCCATCTCATTGCCTTTGACTGTGCCAGTTGCTGACAGTTGACAGAAAAGGAAGGGCTTTCATTTTCTTCCATTGATAAATTAGACTGGAGTTTTTTACACGGCATTAATATTTCCTAATGGCTGAAAGAATATTTTCTGATCAATTTTGACAGTACAATTGTCTCTTTAATTTTGGCACTATGTTATTGTTCCATAATAATTCTATGAGCCAGGTCCTAATCTTAGTTGTTGCAATTGATGAACCCCTAGTTCAGATAAACTCCTAATTTTTTTGCAGTTCTTTGGTTATTAACCTGGTACCACATGGCTGGGCCTCTTATGAGTTCCAGACACAGGATTTTAAAGTACCTATTCTGTGACTTAAGAAAGTAAAATGGAAAAATAAACCAGTTCTCAAAGAAGACTTGTCTGAGACATAAATACCATGTCACTTACTATGCTCCATGTTTCTAGAAATGACCAGAATACATTTTGCTGTCTCACATGTGCCAGGCAATAAATACACTACACTGAATTAAAAAAATGTTTATTTAAAAGTAATTTGTCTTGTTTGCAAATTCCTGTGGCCTCTTTTGAACACATTCATGTTCATAGTTGAAAGCTGCTTACCTAACCCACACATCTTGGACAAGCTGTGTGCCTTGTGTGTATAGATCAGCAAGGAAGATGCACAAAGAACACAGAATAATGATAGGGAGTATCATTAGGGAGACCATGAGAGAGAGGGGAGTACTACAAAGATTTTTACTGGCATCTATTTGAGTCATGATCCCTTAGTATCTGGTAATTACCCTGTCTACACCAGATATTAGAAAGAGAAGAGAAAAAACAAAGCAATGTTAAAAGATTAAACAATGGTAACTCATTAACAATAACTCCTTAATTGCAATTGATGAATTTGGTCATGCCTACAAACACCTTTAATTCCTTAAAAGTTGTTGCAAAGACAGATGGAAAAGCTCAACCTGTGGAAATGGAGAAAATTCTTGGATTGCCTCACCCCTGCATATATCTTCAAAAGCTATTTCTAATCTTGCACAGGCTGTTAATGTGGAGATAGTAGCAGTTATGAAACCTGGGCTGGATTCCAGATATGTGGTATCCAAGTGTAGAATGAAAAGGAAATCAATAGTCACTCTTCAAGGAAAGTTATGCCAGAATTGTCCAGTATGGTCTATATTAATCAAAGCCATAACAGCTTCTTTTCATTAGTGGAGCATTAACAAGTAAACAACACTCCTGTTTTGTTATTTAGTTACACTAACCTTTTTCAACAGCTAGGCCTAGTGATAAGTTTGGATTTTCTTTGTTTATAGAAAATTGGTACATCAGCAGATTGAGTACAACTCAATATTTATGGAGTGCTGGCTTTCTGGAAATGGAGGAAACTGTTATTACTAGAAGAGTTCATTAAAATGTAAACAAGAGTGAGGAGACAGCAATGACAATAATTATTTATGTATTTATGTATAATTTTTTTGCTATTGTCTGATTATGCTACAATGTCATGGCTATGACATGAAAGTGGGAGTTTTGGGCAGTTTTCTGCTGACTGCCTCAAAGGAAGTGAATGTCAGCAGAGTGTAACATCTCTGTGCTTGAGCAGGACCTGTCTTCTGATTATGATATGTCTCTGTATTAAAATTAGAACCATTCTATTATTGTGGTATCTATTGTGGTATTTTGAAGAATTTATTACAATGGAGAGGCTGAAGAACATGTTTTGTAAATGACTGGGTGAGTTCCTATCAAGTTGACCACTTTAAAGTTACTTTGATTTAATTGACTAATAGCTGATGTTTCTGGATACCAAATAGATATGTATATTTTAGCTGTTACACAAGCCTAAAAATGCATTTATTAGAAGATGACAAACTACTTGGCCCAATGCAGTAAAAAAAAAAAAGGAACAAAACTTGTTTTACAATTTGTCTTCTGGGGAAGTGGGAGAGAACTTATTCAAAAGTAAATAGTGAGCCACATATATTTTACCATTGTTTTTAGTGCTGCTTAAGTCTTTGTAAGGAAGGATTTGAATGAGCAAAAGATGGCAGAACAGCACAGATAAGAGAGACCAGGAAAATAAAACTATTCTTAGCATAAAGGGGGCAGTGTGGAAGTGACATGGCAAAGACTGGGAAAGGTGTGCAACCAATTTAAAGATTTCTGTGTTCTTAAACCAAATTGAGGCATGAAATGAGATGTCTGTTATTCTGTATGAAAAATATTTGTAGGATATCTCAATACTGCATTCTTCCAAGTAAGACAAATGCAGAAGTTTCAGCTTTCTCAGTGTTAGAGTTCCTGTCTGCTTCTCTAAGAATTCCAGTCAGCCTGTGGTTCTTGCCCTCTGTGGCAGGGCTTGTCTTGGTGCAAGTGGCCAAGGGTTTTTCTCCTGATCTGCAGAATGATTCCTGTGATGGGCAGCTCTTGCCTCAGGATCCTAGAGCTTTCACTGAATTTCTTTGTATACAGCTTTCAAGGTGCTTATGGATGGAAAGTACCATGCAAATGTAAAAGATTAATAATTAAGATTGTGATAGTGTGTGGTGATTGTGGATAAATGCTCTATCTATCTATCTATCTATCTATTTATCTATCATTTATCTACCTACCTACCTACAGGTTAATTATGCAATTCATAAGCAAAACTGTGCAGATACCATAAGATTTCATAGGCATAATTAACTGAATTTTAATTTAAATTTAAGGAATCATAAAGACTTATTTGAGCTATGCTGAAAACTCAACATGAATGTCATGTTTCCTAAGTGGTCACCACGAAAGAAACACTAATATAGGACACTGCAAGGGGCTCAAAGCAATCCTCAGCTGTGTAATTGTTACTGATCACACCAACAATGTGCTGTTAAACCACCCTGGGATATGTTTCAAGAGAGGACATTAAAACATATTAAGGATAAATAACTAGAAAAATACCCATTTTCTGCTGGTGGTGTAAAAGAACCAAGCAGTTATTTAAAGCAATAGGTAATATAGTTTATATTTGCTATATTCAGAAACAGAGCTGTTTTTAAGTTGCACACAGAAGCTTCACAGTATTAAAGATGTAAAGATCCACACTCTCACACAGCCCTCTTGGGCTGCTCATGAGCATAAGTCTGAATGGGGTTGGGTCCTCAACATGTTCATCTGTCGCTTCGTTGAAGTGTTCTTGGTTATTAGACAGAGAACTTTAAGAGTCATGACTGGCTCAACAGAATTTGAGTACATTTCAGGTAAACTAAAGTGTATAAAAACTCAACAGAACTCCTGTATGTCAGTGCAGCTCAAGACCAAACTGTGTTTAGAAATATTGATGTAGTCTTAACCACATTAGAAACTGAAAACTGCAAAGAAGATCCTAAAGTTAACAACTGAGGTATTTTCTGAGTGATATTTCACTGCAAAGTCTTTGAATGGTTTTACTATTACAGTTTCTTAGGCTGAATGATTTTGAACTTATGTATGGATGAAGACTGAGATGAATGAATGACATCATGATTGCATCTGCCGAGTGAGTTTGGTTTTATTTTGTGGGAGAAATAGAGGGAATAACTGAGCAGTGCTGAAGAACCTGCTTAACCTAGGGGCATGCTCACAGCTTGAACAGTCCTTGTGCAGATATTTTCAGATCTGGTTAGGGATCAAAGCAAACCCTGTAACCCCAGCACATTCAGAGTGAAATGAGGGAGGGACAAGAGAATGTTGCCAAAAGAGAAAATCTGAATTCTGGTAATTCTAAGTCTTAAATGTAGTTGGAAGATGGTAGATAAGAAGCAGGTGTGGTAGAAATCAAGTGAATCCTCCTACTCCCATAACAGAGTAGAGGAAATCACATGTCACGGACTCTGTATGCCTGTGGTGCTAGAAAGAAGAGGGTGGGGTTAGCTCTTCCTCTTTGCATCTATTTTTTCCTTTTTTTTCAGCTTTCTTGCCTTTGATTTTGGCTGCTCTTTGCTGATAACCAAATTCTCCAGGAAATTCCAGTATCTCACAGCTGAAGACCACTGTTTCTGTTCCTTTCTCTTTTTTGGATCTGCACAATAAATCTATTTTTGGTTTGTTCATAAAGCTAGACAATAAAAATTATAATGATGGGAATAATAAGAAAAAATCCTGGAAATTATTAAATTACAGTTTATCTTTACCAACATTTGTCGGGTGATATTCTCATTTTGTTCCAAGCATTTCAAACTATTTTTCTGTAAGCATTTTTTATTCAGTAACCCTGTAGTTAAGTAAGTTGCTCTGGATTACAGAAGTTTCTTTCCCATTCTGTCTAATGAGAAACAGCACCTTCTAAGAGAAATGGGATGGAGCCTGGGCTCCTTTGATTGTCATCAGTCTATCCTTTTGTTGCTCTGTCACTTTGCAGAAATTCTTGAATACCTACTATTCAGCAACTTCAACATCCATCTTGTCAGCATCAGGTAATGGAGTAATTTTCCCCTTACTCCCTCATCTGTCACCCATGCTGAATGAATGTATTTCTTACAGAGTGAAATAGCACTGTGTGAGAGGCTGCTGCATCCCTCCCTCCTTCCCTCCCTGCCCGGTACACCCCCGAATGCTCCAGGGCAAGGCACTTCCAGAAATGTTGGTTCAGATATCATCAGCCAGAAAAGGCAACAGCTCCCACACAACCAGAGCGAGTATGCTGACAGCCAAATTTTGGGTGATAGGGGATTGACACTACCACTTCCTCAGGCAGTTTTGTGAATCTGCTCCCCCGTGGCCCTGCTGGTTCTCTCCAGATGAAGCCAGATGACCACTTGACAGTTTCGGAATGACTAAAGCAGCATTTCTCAGTCACCCTCCTCCCCTCTACTGCTGAGCTCGCTCTTTGGTGTATCTTGTTTCTTTATCATATCTCTCAATTCTTTCTTCCTCCATTGTATATTCCCTTTTCCTGGCTACATTCTTCCCCATTTATGTGTCTTTTGAGTTGCCTTACACCCCTTCTTTCCAGTGTGACTCTTTTCTTTGAAGTTCCCACTTCCATGGCTCAAGTCACTGAGACACACAGCTCTTCATTATACCTGAGAGATCACCAAATGAGTGACTTTAGTGATGGGAAACATGCTCTGTAGGCCACTTAGTTAAATTCAGCTGGGAAGAGCATTTTCCTGTCAAGGCTGCACTGTTCTGCATTTAGCATCCTGTCTGCCTGGCTCTGTGATGGTCGTGTAGTAATTGTGCACTCAGTGGCTCTTCAGTGTTCTACTTAGACATGGAATCTGTGGGGAAGACACAGCTTGACATGTAATTCCTTCCCTTGTCTTCTCAGAGTGGTTCTTGGGGAATGCAGTCACACGATTTCAGTAAGAACAAGGCAAAGGTACCACAGGGTTATCCCATCAAACTGCAAATGTTCGGGTTGCCCAGACCTATCTCTGCTTCAGGTGTTTTACACTATTGTCTGAACTCAAGCTGGCTCAAGCTGCATCAAGGGAAATTTAGGTTGGATATTAGGTAAAAGTTTTTCATGGAAAGGTGATAAAGTTCTGGAATGGTTTGCCCATGGAGATGGTGAAGTCCCCATCCCTGGGTGTGTTTAACAAAGCCTGGATGTGGCACTCAGTGCCAGGGTTTAGTTGGGGTGTTGGGGCTGGGTTGGACTCAGTGACCTTGAAGGTCTCTTCCAACCCAGTGATTCTGTGAATTTCCACAGTGTGTGCAGGACATCTTGTGACATTGCAGAGGATGAAGGATGAACACATAGGACCTAAGCAGCTTTAAGAGATACATTCTCTCTTCTGCCTGCTCATTCCCTACACACACACTGAGAAACACACAGCTCAGCAGCCATGCTGCACTTCACTGTGCTCAGGTGCTGCACTCATGAACCATGAGATGTTTGCCACCAGTTGGCATCAACATCATATGAGACTTTCCAAGAATTTTCTGGATTATCTTTAAAGTGTTGCTTTAAAATTGGTTCTAAATTTGGGCGTAGGAGATCAAGGGTAAAACATCTATTTTAACCTCACAGTTTCTATGTGGTTTTGGAAAAAAAACCCCAAACCAACAAAGGATCTATTTGAATATATTCTCATTTAATCTGTGTCAGCAGTAAGGGATGAATACCAAGTTGTACAAAGCAAGCAGAGCCATTATCTTGTTGTAGATGTATAAACTATAGTGATACCCTCCCAGCCACAGCATATATTGAGGATGTTAAAGGTGAGCAAGCAGAGCTCAGGTCTGCTAGACTTTCTCTGTTCATTTCATTAATTAGCTCCTGTAGGCTGAGATTATTTTTCTTTTGCATTTGAACAGAACCTGAACTTTAGGATATATATTATAATATGTGTTATAAGAATGAATGAATCAAATTAAAAATTTGTTTCACTTTCTTTTCTTTCTAGGCACCCTAACCACCAATCTATTTAAAATGAGATTACCAAGCTTGAGGTGAGAATTTTACCAAATAATACAGATTTAATTGTCCAGGATTTCTCAGTCTTACATGTTTGAAAGTTTCAGTTTTACTGGCCAGCAGAATACAATTTGATTCAACAGATTTTACACAACTTCACTTCTCTATGGCATTGAGTCTCAAAACAAATTCATAAATGAGCACCATTTCTATGGGAAGCACTTGGGATACACTTTTTTCTGGCAAAATATGCCTGTCCATTTTTCACATACCTCATGTATAAACCGTGGATTTGCCTTAAATGGGTTTTAAAAAGGATAGATTTTTAAATACAAGAACAAAACTCTCAGAAGGAGCTTTAGACTTCATTTGGTATTTCCTTTATTTGTTGCACAACTAAAATAATGACATGAAATTATTTAGCAGTCTGTGATTACTGCAAACAATGGAAGGAGGTTGTTTATCTGTTTTTTTTTTCCACAATGAAATGTGAATTCTGTGCAGTTGACTACTCTGATGTTAATAGCCATGAAATCACTTCTCCCTTAGCTTATTCAAGGGAAGTTCTTCTGCTTTAAATTTTCAGCCTTTTCCCCCTAGTTTAGAAGTAATAGATATATTTGATCCATTTATAGCCAGTTAACAGTTTTAAATTCAACAGGAACAAAACCAACAGAAGTAATTTGCATGATAGTTACTGATTGCTGATGTGTCTGAAGATTCTGCCTCAGTTTCTTTCCTCATCTCCCTCTTCCCTGTGTCCTGTCTCTGTCAAAGGCCAGAAGCAGATGCTGGGGGAAGAGAGAAAATGCAGCCAAGCACAGGTGCTACCCCACAGATCCCCTCCTGCCTCCACTGTTTGCTGCTTCCACCATTCTCCCCTGTGGGACCTCCCCTGCAGAATTAGTGCTGCTCCATCCCTCTCCTTCCTATGAATTATCTTCAGTATCGGGACAATTTTAGTGACCCCAAATGAGTCAGCTGTAATTTTATGAGCTTGATCTGGTTAGCACTCATGAATTTACTCCTGGGATGTTTCTAGTTTCCTGGTGTAATCTGATGACCGTTAGGAGGGGCATTTCTTGCTTGGACTGACTTGCCAGGCATGGTAGAGATACAAATCCTAGCTAGATGATCTGAATGCTCATCTCTCTTTTATTTAAAGTATTTAGCCAACTCATTTCTACTACTGAAGAAAATTGAAAATGCACCAATTCCCTGTCATCAAATGAAGATGAATGCATTTGCTTGTCATAAGGCAAAAAACTTCAAGCAGGGTGTTACTGTAAGCTGGTGCTGGTAGCAGACCACATGAGAGACTTCTTCCTATATAATTTTTATCTCTTTCTCTAAGTTAGTTCCACTTATCAGTGAAAGAGAATGGAGGGAGTGGTGGTGGTGGGCATTTCAATTGGTGCACCAACCAATATGTGTCATCTTTCAGAGTGGGAGCTGCACCAGGGTGAGCAGAGCTCCTTGGGAGGCTCTCTTTGTCACATTCACACTTGGAGCTCCTGCTCTGGGGCTCAGTGTCAGAGTGCATGGATCTGAGGCACACCTGAGGCCCAGGATCTGCTCAGAGACTCGTAACTCACAGATACCATCTCCAGTTCACTGCAATGGAATTTGCAAGGCAAGTAGCAGAGGGTGGCTCAGTCTCATCTTGTACCAAGTATGTACTGCCAAGGGAGGAATGGAGGACAAGCCTTGCTCCTTGAGCCAAGAGACTGTGTCTTGGCTAACTGCATTTAATCAAAGTTCAGCATTGCTTAAAATGGAAAAAGGCCCTTTGTGCCAGGGAGATGGTATCATATCTCCTGGTACATATCTAATCCTACTGCTAGGTCCCTTGCTTTTTGTTTCAAATTGCTAATGAAATCAAAGCATATGCTGGGCCTATCCAGGGAGTGGCTTATTTTGTGTAGCTGAAGAACAATCACAAGACAATTTTCTAAAAACAATAGGAGATGAAAGAGGAAGTTTAAACCACTTGCCAGTTGAGAAAACACAATTGTGCTGATTCACATTTGTACAGAATGATAGGGGTTTTTTTTTCCCCAGTTGTTCTCAGATTGTCAAGATTGTATTAATATGAGAGTGCAATAGGACACTCCCAGATGTAAGCCCAGTAATAAAACACAAATTCTTCAACCATAATTATCTCTTCAAATTTCATCTTAGGTTTCAGTTTTTAGCTTCCCTTCCTGCCATTATACAAACACTCTGGTGTTATTCAGTGATGCTCAGGCAGAAATTCCACATTTATTGGCACACCACAAATTCTGAAGGGTATATCAACAATAGTGTAGGTACCATTCATAGTTCAGAAATTCACCCTGTGCAGGATGAGAATGTTCTACTGAAATCACCTGTCAGCTAGGTAAATTGAAAACCGCAGCTGTGAACAGAGAGGGGCACGTTTTGGCCTTTGTAAGATAGCTCTTGAGTCCTTTGTAAAAGCAACTGCTGGCCAACTTTTAACCTTTTAACCTAAGGAGATATGTCACAAAAAGAGAGTTCAAGATGTAATAAAAGAAGCACTTTCTGTATGAGATATACTCTCCATAAAAGAGGAAGTTCAGACATTTTTCCCATCCAATTTCATAATACTGAATAAGAGGGTAAAAGATTTCAAATACATGACTTATATAAAGTAACTGAGACAATGTATAAGCTTTTAAGAAGCATCAGTTGGCTGCTTAGGATTCAATGTGTTTGGAAGGAAAACAGTCACCTACATTGTGATTTGCCTTTGTTGAAATAAAAAGTGAAACTCCTGTTCACTCTACAGGGCACTAGCGTTTAGTTTGATTGAAGCATTTGCTCAGCTCCTGGTATTACTGGTGCAGTACTGAGAAACAATAAAGAACAAGAATGCAGAGCGTGTCCTGTTTGGCAGAAATGGCAAGGCTGACAGCAGTCCTGGGGAGCAGCTGAGTTACTTCAGCAATGGTGTTGGTCTGCATGCAGGACAAAACACCTCTGGAATACCCTCTGGGTAAGTGAGGATATTTCTGTGCAGACACTCTCTTGTTCTGTGCAGAAACTCTCTTGTTTTGTACAGACACTCTCCTGGTCATCTCCCATGTCTTGCACACTCATGTCACCCCCTTTCCCAGGGACAGAACATAAACCCAGAACAATGGCTGTTACTTTGCACAGGTCTCACAGTCTAGGATGGATACCATGGTGCAGTTTGCTGGGTTGTTCTTTGACTTTTCAACAGCCATTTTGGGGTGCAGGAATGGGCACAGACCTCAGTCCTGTCTCTAAATGTGTCCCCTCTGGCTGCTGTGTGCTATCCCAGCAGGACAGGTGAGTTTGGCTCTCTGGGAGCTGTGGCAGAGTGGGAAGAGCAGTGACAGAGCACACTGCAGGGTGCAGGACAAACTGGGCAATCTGCTCCCAGGCCAAACGTCCAGGAAAAACATGTTCACACCCAAACAGGCCCAGTGTGTAAAGCTTCCAAGTGATTACTGCCTGCCTTTAATATTCTGACTTTGGCTTGGTGGTTCCTTATTTTTCACTGAACTTGCAGGAGTGTTCTCACAGACGGATAGTGGCAGTAATCATTTGTAAAAAACCCCAGCTCTTAGACTTCTCATTCCTCACTGGGAACTCAAATTCTTGAAACACATAATTTGGGGGGGTGGGGATGGAGTGTGTGTGTGTGTTCTGATTTTATTCAAATTATCAAGACAATTAGAAAAAATTCTGAAGTATTTGTACATCTCTTTCTGAAAAATTCAGTACTACTCCCCTGTTTCTACAGCTGTGAGTTTTTAAATAGCCTTACATGCTGTGTGCTTGACTTGCACCTCGTTGCATGTGCTAGCAATCTGCAGGGATGCTGATTAAAAGAAATACAGACTGTGACAAATCAGTTTAGATCTTTGTTTGCATGTGTGTATATGCCTCTATTTTTTAAAAAAAGATAGATGTTGATTATTTTTAACTGGTTAAAAATCAAAATTTCTTCATGTAAAAACCAGGCTTTAAAAATATAAGCTTTCTCATGTCTTATTGTTTTCTTTTTCTGTTATACCATGAATGCAGAGATGTGAAAGCAAAAGGGAGTAGGAGAGCTCAAATATTAAGCTATAAAATTCAATAATAAATAATACCAAAATGATTGACTTTAAACATTTAAATTGTAAATAATTATACTGTAACTTCATGTAAAATATTCAATTTAAATTTCAAATTAAATAATAATTTCCTGACACTTTTGAGAAGTTCTTAATAATGTGCGTATAGTATTAAAAATTATTATTTTAAAATAACACTGTTTTGACAGTTATTTGAATTGTATCACTGAACATCAGAACGTCTCAGCAATTAATGAAAATCTACAGAGACTGGAAGATGGGATTGAAATACTCCTTTCTAAACCATTGTATTGGTTTCCATGGGGACTGGCAACAAAAATACTGGCAGTGAACCTACTGGGGAGTTTATGGCAAACATCTTTTTAAAAGTTTAAAAAAAATTTATTTTAGTGTAATTTCAAAAGCCAAGCATAAAAATACAGATTTCGTGAGTATAAAATAAAATGAATGCAAATAAAAGAAAAACTTTGCATTTGTTTTAAACTGCCTAACAAGAGTTTTACAGTCACTGCAGGAAACTGAGAGTTTGTAAAGCTGCTATTTTTTTTGTAGGCATTTGAGGAGAAACATGAATCAGATTATACAGCACAGAATAAAATTCTTCAGTAACTTGCAATATTTCATTCAGAAAAGATTTTTTTTTGTTCATATGAATAGGAATTACAGAAAATCTACAAGATGAATAATATTATAACCCTGTAATATTATTCAAGCTTGTATATTATCATACCAAAGACTCAGAATAAAAGAGCAGTTGTATTGTTAGTTACTACTATTCACATAGCACACACTATTTGTGTTTAAATGCTGCCAGTTTGTACAATCTTGTGGCATAAATAGGGCCAAATTTAAGATACAGCTTTAGCAAAATGAAGATTTGGGAATATTTCATTTTTCCAGGAGTTGTGTAGAATTTGCAGGATCCAGAATATCTTCTGGCAACTTAGATTCATCCTGATACAGAAATGATGTCATTGGCTGGAGCCCTCAGAGAGGTTCAGTACTCCAAGCTCTACTCCTGAGATTCCTTTACAGATCCCAGCTGTGCAGAGAGCTGGGAAAACACTCCAGGACAACTTGAGTTCTTTTCTGCCTGGAAATTCATATCTCTTTGGGAAGATACATACATGTCACAGATATTAATCAAGATTTTAAATGCAAAAAGTTATTTGCAGGACCCTTGGAATGTTTCCAGTGTGTGTTTTTCTGTATCTCTGTGCTTCATCATGGGGTCAATCTTCTTTCTTTCTTGGCTGAATTCCTTCCAAATGAACAGAGCTGTCACTGCTCTTGCTGTTCCTTCTCCTCCCAGGGTTTATCCAAGCTAACAAGTCCTGAACAATTTGAGATGAAGGTTGGGAAGTGTTCTTGTCAGTCACTTGGTCTCTGGCAACAGACAAACTTCCTCTAGACCCCAGGAGTGAAAATCAACAGTCATTGATGTTTTCAGGAGTCAGAAAATTCTGCACCTTCTCCTGGCTAAAATGGCTGTTCTGTATGTGATGTTGTGCTATTTCAAAGAGAGTAGGTTATTGCCGGGGTCGGCTGTCACTTGTCTCTGCCCCAGCACGGGAAAAGGCGGTTCTGGGCAGGCCACGCTCTCAAAGAAGAAGTCTGGACTCTTGCTTTTGGTCTTCAGTTGAGTTTATTGTTCCTTATCTACAAAGTTTTTCTGTCTGTCCAGCCGAGGTCTGATCAGCAAGACAGCCAAGGGCACTCTCTCCTGCCCACGGGGCGGTTGTCTCTTTTATAGTAAAAACTACGTATAAGATATTTACCTTCAATTTCCAATACTTTTCACCCTTGTTGGCAAGTGCACTTTCCCTATGAACCAATGCACACATGCCAACATCATCCTGAACATGGACGCCAAGGAGAAGAAAGAAGAAGGACAAGGCACACCCAAATCCCTCCATCTTAGAACCCCTGACCCCCATGCACAGAATTCCAAACCCCCCTGTACAACATACAAAACCCCCCTGCACAGTGCTCTAAAATTTTTCCCTTCACCCTGTGATTCCTACTACTGTGCTACTTAAACTTTTGTGGCCTGTAATTCTTTATATAAGGTTGGCAATTGCTCCATGAATTAAGATTGAATTTCCAGGTGTCTTTGGCTTCCTGCCAGGGTCTCCGAGCCCCTGCCAGGGCTTTGAGACATCCAGGGCATCCAGAGAGATGTCCTGGATTCCGACAGGTTATATTCTATAATCTCATCAAATTCTAGTATTGACCAACTAGCCCTAATCTAGCTGCTAATTTATGTGGTATTAGGGTAGAATGTTTTATGAGGGTCTTTCAGCATGCTATCTTGAAAAAATTGCTGAAATGTATAATTAATAAAATTTTATGGGTTTGTTTGTTGTGTGCTTATTGTAGAATAAGGGGTTTTTTTTTAACTAAATAGAAAGGTCTAATTTTGCCAGTGAAATTCTTTGGGCAGATGCCCTGGTTTAAAATAGGATTTTTAATTGCCATTATTAAAACTGTTTGCATACATTTTGACTCTTATGAAGGTCATCCAAGCAGACAGGTCTGTAGAGCAGGGCAATGCAGGCACTGTCCCTGGCACTACCCATCCTATTTGCAGCTCACCCATGCTGGGAAAGTCTCTCAGTCAGTAAGGGACTCACAAACATTGAAACCTCAGAGTAATGGAGTTTATTCAAACTGGCCCCAAAATTTGTGACTGAATAGCAGCTTTGTGAGAGAGATGCTCAGGAGGCTCCAACTCAGCAACAGAGAGGTTTGCAATTTTTTAGGGAGTTCATCTTACTTAAGCAGTAGAACTTAAGTTCTAACTTAAGAACTGAACTATTTAAGCACCAGAACTAGAGTAACCTAAGCTCACTCAGTGTTTACACAGGACCAGCACCCCTGCAGACAGCTCTGTGTGAATCTATGATCAGGCACTTATCATAGCAGTATCACACCCAAACCTTTTGGTTTTGGATAGCAAGATTGTTTTTCTTACCCAGCTAAGAGATGCAGTAGTGAATCACCTCCCCTTTTATGGCACAGATTCCCATGCTTGCTCTAAAACTCCTTGACAAAATTGCTCTTAAAAACCTCCAAGCACCCAGCTGGAGGCTCTGGGCTGGAAGGCAGCTGACTCCTCAGCAGAAAGAGCAAGCCTCCTTCAGGAGGTGATTCCAGCCTCCAGGAGGTTGAATTGCCCATGGATATGTCTCTCTCTTGTCATTGTTCTTGTAAAAATCTCCCTTTTAGAATTAGTCTTTGTAGTAAAAGCAGAGATAGAGCAGTTGAACAGTCTGGGCTTTAATCACAATGGTTTTCTGTCTGGACAAATCAGTTGTCATGTGTGCATTTCATGTCACTTTTTTGGTTTTCTGTCTCATTTTCTTATTTGTGAGTAGTGCATGATGACCTCAGAAGGGTAGTGTTCAAAGTATGAAGAAATTTCAGTTTCTTGGATGAAAGGTCCTATATAATCAAAAAGGATTGTATTTAGCAGTTAAAATATACAGTTAGTCAGGAAAAGCTTTATTTAATCTTTTGTTTGTGCAGTTTCACGTAGCCATTGTAAACCCTACCTTTAAAGGGAGCTTCTTTGCCATTTGATTTTATCTGAATTTGATCAAAACCCAGGTGGTGAGCAAGCTATGAACACCTATGTTTTCATTCTTTTCCTGGTTGCATCTTAGCTTTCCAGACTTCAGTGATCTGAAAACTGAAGATGTAATTCTCTAAGTAAAAGGACTTTGAGTTCCTATGTGGTCTGGAAATGGTGGAAACTGTGCAACAATTGCAAGACATTAAGAAAAATATTCAAAATTTCAGTAAAATTTCTTTTTATGATCTGCTCTCTGTCTTCACCTCAGCCTTAGTTCTCAAATCCTCAGCTCATGCAGTAAGTCCTGCTGTCCTTGGCTCACTCTGTCAGAATTGGCCAAATTGCTCCTCACAGCAATTGAGGTCCTGCTGGCAGCAGGGCTGAGGGACGGTGTCAAAGCCAGAGAGGTCTGGTGTGCAATGACAATTTTATGGACTGTGGCACTTTGTGACTGTGAGTCACACTGCTTGGGCTCTCCAGATGTGTGCAGGTGTGTGTTCTGCATTCTCACGTATATTTGTATGGCAATTTGACTGGGTTGCAGTAAGCTTGGCAGGGAGGTTGTTGTCATTGCTGCTTAGGTGATGTGCTGCTTCTCTCAGCACACCCCAGAATTTCAGGAAGCATAGATTGCCCTTGACTGAGGTTCTAGAATAGGGAAAATAGAACAACAATGCTGAGAAATGCCTGAGTACAGGTTTAGATCAGTGCAATGTAGTTTAATTTTCTGGTCTAATCCAGGAGAGGGAGCTAACTTTCTAGCCATCAAATCTGGCACACTGTGCTGGAGCAGCTTTTTTCACAGCTGATATCCCATGTCTAAATGATTATTCACATATGCTGTCCCTGAAGGACAGTCATCCTGGGAGTGCAAAACCACCCTCTCAAAACATTGGTTAGCTCTGTTCAGTGCAGTAAATATAATTGCATGACATATTCTTGACAGGGGAGTATTTATTGTTAATGTATTTTACTACAATTTAAACACTGTTGCACATTGTTTGCTCTCTTCACCCACTCTTCTGCCTTTCGCCTATTAAGGAATATTAAGAGGATCTAATTTCAGTTTCAAATGTTGCTGCCTGTGGCACTGTGGGAAAGCAGGGCAGCTCACACTCAGCACACAGTGAGCAGGTGTGTGTGCAGGCTCTGGGAAAGCTCACACTCAGCAGCACAGTGAGCAGGCTCTGGAAATCAGGGCAGCTCACACTCAGCACACAGTGAGCAGGAGTGTTTGGGGGAAGCAGGGCAGCTCACACTCAGCAGCACAGTGAGCAGGGGTGTGTGCAGGCTCCCGTGCTTGCTGCCAGCCTTGGTTGGTGTCCCAGGCACAGAGTGAACTGTGCATGGGGCGAGGAGCAATCCCAGCCATCCCTTCCAGAGGAGGAACTGGGATCAGCTTATGGAGCCCAGCTCCAGGAGCATGTCTGCTCCTCCCTGCTCCTCTTACCAGCTCCTGCCTGCAAAGCTGCCCTCCTGCTCAGCCCGGGCTGACCCAGGACAAAACAACTCCTGTGTGTTGGAACGAGTTAATGCGTTAGAGAGGAGCACAAAAGAAAGAAGGGAGACAGGCCTGGGTGTTTTATGGGTCCGCAGAGGGGAAATGTGCAGGCAATTGTGCAGAACATCTGCCTGTGGGCTGTCCTGGGGGATCCCTGGCCCCAGGCAGTGTGCACATCCCTCAGCCACATGTCCCCAAAGCATGGGCAGGCAGAGGCTGGCCTCGCTGTGTGTGGGGCACTCTGCTGGGGGCTGGCCCGGGCTCTTATCTCTGGCCTTGGCACCCCAGCTCCCTCCTGGGCAAGGAATACCTGCTGAGGCAGCAATCCCATGGCTGTCTTTCTCTCTATTCTCTTTTTCCCTTATTGCTCTCCTTTTTCTTCCCCCGTTTCCTGTCTCTCACACACAAGCTGTAATTGTTAAACAGAAAACTTTGAAAATCCACTATTTCTTCAATAGAAGCATTCAGACACAAGAAAGAAAATGAAAAGAAAACTAAAACTAAAGCACTGGTTTGGTTTTTTTTTTTTGGTGGGTGTCTGGATTACTTGATGAGTTTTATAACTTTGTGATTTTGGGTGCTTAAGGCTGGAGAGAAGTTGAACTGAGAAGAGCAGCTCTGAAACTCTGGTCTCTGCACAGAGCCCAGCACCTCTGAAGGCATAAGCCACTGAGTGCAGAGCAGATGGAATCATTTGTCTGTGTTAGTTATTTTAATACAAAGGAACATGGGGAAATTAATATGGAAAAAAATCAATTTACCACATATTTAAATTGAGCAGAACATGACAGTTCCAGGGAAAGGGAAAGAACTTTTTAAGCCTTTGAACATTTTTCATGTTTATTTCACAATAGGCTGATGTTAGTAAACAAGTAAAACCAAAGACCATAAATTCTCCATGTCATGTTATCTAGCAAGAGATTTTGATCCAGTTAATGAGGAATAAGTAAACACTTCAGTAAGTAGGTAAAAGTAAGCGAGTTTCTCAACTGGGGACTTGAATACAGCAGTGTAGTAGTATATTGGCACAGACGTGTATAAATTACATTATTTATGTAAACTTGAGCTATCTATGATGGGAAAATAAAAAGAGCCATCATGCTGTCCACATCTTGAAGTGATCCAACTTGTGGCAGTAGTCAGTTTGAAAACACATCCCATGTCACTGGAAAATACTCAGTAATGCTGTAATAGTCCTCTTGAAAAGTCATGAAGATTGGCTTTGAAAACCTAGTGGATGTAATTGCAGCAGACAGTTTATTGAGCTAAGTAGACCACTTTTCTATTATCCATAAAACTTGAGTGGTTTTGGAATTATTTATTTGGAATTAATGAATAAGGTGTGCAAGTGTGTTTCAACCTTGAGAACTATCTGCTGTGGTCATTATTTTAGAATTCACTGTTCACACTCTGTAATTAGCTAAATAACTCATTTGGGTTTGTTTAGCTGCAGTTGGAAGTCTTCCATATTGATGGTTTTCAAGAAAGCTGGACATACAGTGAAGTGAATTTTGTTTGAGTGATCATGCAAATTTCAGAGTACCACGTATTTAAATTGGAAGAGCAGAATAAAGAAAGCAGCCTGTCATGTTCACTGCTGTGACTTCATGTCCAGCTGCAGATAGGGGATGTTTGCTGACCACCAGTGCAGGTGCCCTTTGTGGTACAAACCAGAACAATTCCTCCTCTGGTTAGAATGTCACAATTTACAAACATTTTGTCACTTACATCTCCTTCATGAAGCCAACGTCATTACCCAGTTAATTGTTTGTCATGTTGTGTTGGAGTTTGTGATGGACATCCTTTGCTGTGGAGCTTTTTCTCCAAGTGATGAATAACAAACTCCTGAGTAACAAAAACTGTTTCTGGCTGGAGTGTAACTGTCAGAACTGTAGAATATTGGGAATGCATGACCTCCAGTGCCATTGCCTGTCCCAGTGACTGCCCTGAGTGGGGTGGCAAAGCCTGCCCAGCTTAGTGAGTGTCACTGCCTCGTGTTCTGCCCACTACAGCCCAGCTCTGAGGCTGATGGATATTGAAAATTGATATTTTCTCGACTACTCGCAGTCACATAACTGGCCCTTTAAATTAGGCAAGAGGATTCCAGACACCAGTTATGGCAAAAATGCACAATGTTCATCTCCATTATCTCTGTTATTTAAGGCTTTCAGAAAACCACTAACCTTCACTCCTACACTCAAACAAGCACACACTAGCACACAGAGTTAAGCCAACTTCTTAACTCCCAGTCATTAAGGATGTCAAAACATTCTGATATATGATGTAAACTTATTATGACTGGATTTTGTTTTTATTAATGTAAGGGCTAGGTTGTGAAGAACAGAAGATTTTTTAAGCCTCTTACTCCTTAGAGACAATGTGATTTGGTGGTTTAACATTGTAACATTTTTAAAGGGCTTGTTAAGCCCTAATCGGAGCACATTAAGCACTAGCATTTTTAAAGTGCATAATAAGACCTAAACATTTTAATAGCATATAAACCTGTAACATAAACCCAAAACAGTCACAGTGTTGTCTTTTTACTTGTGTTTTTCCTATAACAAGTTCTAACGAGTAACTGACACTTTTAACAAGATTAGAAAGTTGAGGGTTCCTTGGTGTTCTTCCTGTTGGAAAAATTGAAAAAAAAAGTCAGGAAATTTCTGTATGAGAAAATTATATTTGGAGCAAAAGTTTAAAATTAATGCAAGGAAAAATTTGCTGTGAGAATTGTGATAGCTATTGACGAATAAAGTATACTGCTAGAGAAAAGGTTTGGTTTCAGTAAAACAGTATTTTGTGCTGGGAAAATGTTTTCTGCTTGAGAAATTTTACTCAGATCTGATAATTTTGGAGTTTTTTGTCAATGAGGACTGTGGAATGGGCTCTTGCAAGTGGAAAAAGTTTACTGAAGATCTGTGGGGGCTTTAAAAAATTTATTTAGTTAGTTAGTTTTCAGTATAATCTTCTGCCTGGGATAACAGAGAAGAGTCAGGAGTTCATCGATACTGGGGCCCAGAAATTTCCTTTAAGAAAAATTTTAAAAAAGGAAAATACACTGTAGCCTGTGAGCGTCTCTTCTTAATTGGTTTGGAACCTCTTGATGAGTGATACCAGGCTCACCTTCCCTCCAGGGAGCTGAGCACACCACTTCTGCACTTCCCAACCCCTCCCACGTTATGGGGATCATTCTGAGCCACCTTTTGGACATTCCATCTTTGCTGAGGTGTTTGGGGGAAGTTGTGGCTCAGCCATTCCATCTTAGGCTTGATTGCAGCTGCTCCTGCTTCCCTATAGTGGCTGTGACCCCAACACCTCCCCAGTGGTGGCAGGAGGGATGCCTTTGGAAAAGGGTTTATAAAATGACTTTGGAGACAGCTGGTGAGGCTGAGTCAGAGCTGTCCATGTAGCTCTTGACTGAGTGAGCCATAGCTCCCCTTGATGTGGGCAGTCACAATAAAGTGACTTGGAAATCCACTTGGAGATTTAGTCTGTAAGCTTTTAGTCTGTATCCAGGCAATTCCTCTGTGTGGCAAACCTGTCCCCGTGAGAGGCACCTCAGTTCAGTGGCCTGAAGGGAGCACCTCGTGGAAGCTGTGCCTGCCTGTGCTGCTGCAGCCTCTCCAGGGCTGCTGGATGGCCAGGGAGCAGGCTGTGGGCATCAGCTCCAGGCTGGGTCTGCACAGCTGGAGATCCCCCAGCAGCTCTGTCTGACACCCGGCAGATGTTCTCTCCATAGAAAGTGCTTCCTCTCTCAGAGGGCAGCTTCTGGAGTAAAGGTTTTTGGTGTGAGGAAGGCCGGCAAGGGGACTGTGGCAGTCCCAGCTGTTGGTTTTTCTGGATTTGGACTGAAGGCACTTGAGATGGTAGTTCATGCTCAGACCCAGGTGTTTATTATTTCTTATCAGTGAAACAGTCTCATTATTGTGAGTTCAGCAGCTTTTCATTAGCAGGCACAGAATGGCTAACAATCCCTTGTTACAAGGTCTTTTAAGACTAAACTATCCAATTAAGAACTGACACCTGGATTATTTTCTCTTTCAACCCAATAACTGATCCCAAAAACCCCAATGTGGACTTTTCTGCCCAATTACAAAATACCACCCAAACCCAAGAAGAAGAATGAAGAAGAAGCATGAAGAAACCCAGGACAACACCATGTGCCCTCCCATCCACAACACATTAAAAATCCCAGAACCTGAATTTCCAAGTGATCCACCTACATTACTCTCTATAATCTATTTCACACTTTTGTGGATTCTGGTCTGTCTTGAAGACTAGGAAAATTTCTCCATGAATGAAGGTCAAAGTCAGGGCTCCCCTGGGGTCAGGGCATCCCAGAGCATACAGAGAAATATTCCTGGTGCCCTGGGTTTCCACAGGGGACCTTCAAAGCAAGCACAGGGCCCCATAGTACGTGCACAGCAGGGCCTTGACTCCCACATGGGTTTTTCTCCAGCAGCTGGAGAGAAACTGTGCAATGCAAGAGCAGCAAGGAGCTTGTCTGCAAGTGAACCATGTTCAGGACAAATTAATTGTGAAAAGAAACTAAGGGAGCATTGTGGATTTTGCCTTGTATTTGGGCACTGTTACTCTGATACAAAAAAGACTTTTTGTTTGTTTGCCTGTCTGGTTGTTTATTTATCTCATGCAGTAGTTGGAAGTAGTTAAAATAAAACATAAAAGATCATGCTTATTCTGGCATAAGAGTGGTTACAGGGAGGAAGAAGTAATTCTGGCATAACTACAGAGATTAACTACAGCAGTGCAGTTGTACCTTGTAGCTAGGGGAGCATTTCTGTGGAGACAAGCTCCAGTCACAAAGACACAATCTTAAAACATTGTTGACCTCATCCGTAGAAATAACTCTGTGTAGCCTCAGGCCAATGATGCTTTACTTTTAGTAAATAACTTGAGTCAATAAAAGGACAAGGTTTCATATTTGCATGAATGTATTCTGGAATTAGCATAACTGATGTCCTGCAAAACAGGGAACCTCTGTGGTGGATGAATCAGGGCTGAGCATGGGTTCATGGGTTGCCATACTGATGCTGTTGTATCCAGGGTTTGGGGAAGGATGCACAGGATGTTCTTCAGGTCTTTTGCTCTATGGCAAGCAGAACAGAGGGGGAAAAGGTACAAACCACCTGCCCAGAGAGTTACACCTGAGGCTATGTCTAAGGAGGTCAGGCTCTCCATTCTGCTTCTCCCCAAAACCTTCCCTCAAACCTCTTTGTTTTATCTGTATTTAAAAAGCAAACCAAAACAGAAATAAACAAACAAACAACCCACCAACAGATCTTAGTCTTACTTAGCCTTTGGCTTCCTTGTGAGATTCAAATATTGCAGTTTAGAATAATCTGGCTGGGATCTACCAGCCTCATGCTCCCTACAAGGGGAGGTGCAAGGCAGGTCTTTGGCTGACGCCGGCAACTATTTACAGACACGAACGGAACGGGACCACACCTGAACAGCGTCGTGAGCTGTTTATTTAAAAAGCATCAGTCTCATTACATGGCTATGGCAATGGATCGATGCGAGCAGCTCGCTATCCAGACAGAAGGCCAAGGAAACTTAGTGTTACAACATATTATAAGATAGTTTCAGACCTAGTTTCAGCCAATTACGTAGAGCAAAAGCATATTGACAGTCGTTCTATCCAACCACATGAAGCACACGTAGCTTTGGTTAAAACAATAGCAACTTTTTCTCTCATACAATGGTTCGTTTACAAAAGACAAAGCACAGAGCCCTATTCATATTTAACCTTCTAAATATTTACTAAAATATACTTTTTTGCAACTTTGAAAGCCAAACTACATAGCTTTATTGTTCTATTTCTCATGTCTTCGCTACTGCTGATATCTCTTTTCTGCTGCTTAAGCATTTCACTATCCTTACTGTCTCTGCGGCCTTTCTTTTTCCCACCTTTTCTAAAATCCTCTAATCCCATGGATTCCCACAATTCCCCCTCTCTGTTGACTCAAAAAGAAATCTTCAAAACCATGTCGTCCACTACTTGCGTTTCATAGCCTTACTATAACACTTTTGCTTACTATCTGCTTGAGGCCTATTCTTGCAGACTCTAATCATCGCTATGTTACAGCACAGCAATTTAATGCTGTGAAGGCCCAGTCAGTGAAAAGATATGAATCATGTCTGACAATAGTTATAAGTCATTGTTCAAAAAATTCTTGTCGATTCCAGGGTCTTAACTCAAAACCCTCCTCCATTTCTATACCTTCATCCGTCATTTCTGTGAGATTTCTAACACTCTCTGTGCTTCTACTTCTTATTTCTCTCTCTTGTATGACAAAAACTTCTTTGACTGTTTTGTTCATCATCCGTCGCACACACTGAAGTATGCAGGGGATTACTATCAACATCATTACCAAAACACCCAATATACAGAGACCTATCTTGCAAAGTTGCCTTAGCCAAGGTGCAAAGCTCCATTCTTGGAACAGATCATCCAACCAGGATTCACTACCCTCTTTAATTTGGGCTGTCAAGTCTTTCAGTTTTTGTATGCTCTTGTGAATGGATTCCGAATGATCGGACAGGTTCATACAACACAGTCCTTCAAATTCCTCACAACCATGCCCTTGTGCCAGTAAAAGAAAGTCAATTGCTGCTCTGTTTTGAAGGGTAGCATGTCTAACACTATCAACATCGGTCAACATATCACTAATGGCAGAGGATGTGGCATTCGTTTGCTTGCTCAGCCAACACCCAACTCGATCTAATTGTTTCAAAGCTACTGCTGAAGTCAATTGGGGTAAAAATATACTTGCTGAAACCCTTCTTGCAGCTTTCCAAGGCATGAAATCACTCTGACAGTTCTCATCGTAATGATGAGCAGATCTTGTTTTCCTTTGTTTCCTTTTCATGACCGCTTTAGCTGAGGGTGCGATTACAGTGAGCATCCCAATGCTACAAGGGCCACCTTCAAGGTGTGCCGGAATGCCTTGCCAAGCCCTGTCTCCACAAATGAACCAATATCCCTTAGGCAATTGCCGGGGATATAGGTCAGCCTCAGGAAGCACATCCCAACTGTTTGAAGAATTGCACCAAAAACTCAAACTTCTATATGCAAAGTAATGAGGAGTAACATTGAAATTTGGAGGATCACCTTTTTGCCAAGCATTTGCTATGAAGGTAAAGCAAAAATCCATTGTCAAAGAACCAAGGATTTCTAATTCTTGGGGTTCAGAAGCTGCCCTAGGAAGTTTTTTGGCCCAAATGTTCCAATTCACTGTGGGATTGTTCCCATTGTCAATTTCACCTGGCTTACCATTGGATTGTTTTTTGACTAAAGGCAACTCTTTTACTGGCACACCAACTAGACAGGTTGAGAAAGGTTTTTCTGGTTCCGAATTAGACAAACATATGGTATCTGAGCCGGCTGCCTTGGCTAAGGTCACCCAAACATTAGTTTTCGGTTGTTCCACAGGCAAATCTGCACGGCAAAAGGAAATTAAAACCCACCAATACCAACATACAACTTGCATTTGCTTCATCTTATCCATGAACTAAGTTTTGGCAGAATCCTTACATATATATCAATTTTTAAAATTTTGCTTTCAACAAAAACAAAAACCTAAACTTTTGCCAAAAATCAGCTCTACAAAACAAACATTTGACATACAATTGACACACTTATAAATAACATTAACACAAAGTCAGAATTTGCAGGTTCCACCGATGCACAAGGAACGTCAGGCGTGACCCGGGATCCCTCTGCTCGGCTCACGTCTGCGTACTTGCTTCCTCGGTTCTGGACTCGTCAGCACGTTCTGGGGTGCGATATGGTTTGACGTTCTTGGCTGGGACCCACCTAATTCCAGCACCTGTAGAGACAGAAGCATACCCTTTGCCCCAGGTTATTAATCGGAAAGGACCTTCAATTTGTCCAGATTCAGGGTTTCTAATTAAAACAGGTGGATTTTCTTTCAGTTTTGCCTGAGTGTTATTTGAAAAATGCCTAAAAATTGGTGGATCGGGTTCTGCAAATGAACTGTTTAGGAAATTAAAAACATACAAAGCTTTGTTCAGTCTCATCTGAGGTGTGACCTCTGCTCCCCCTCTCTGTTGATCTAAAATGCGTTTTAGTGTTTGATGTGCCCTTTCAATAATTGCTTGGCTTGTGGGAGAGTGAGGAACACCAAAGATGTGACGAACACCCCATTCTTTTAGAAATGTGGCCAATTTTTGAGATATGTATGCGGGACCATTGTCAGTTTTTACTTCTTGGGGTACACCCAATGAAGCAAAAGCTTGCAGAAAATGATGACAGGCGTGATTGCCTGTTTCACCTGTGTGAAGAGAAGCAAACATTGCACCAGAGAATGTGTCTACTGAAACATGAATGTTTTTAAATTTGCCAAAGGAAGGGTATTTAGTGATATCTGTTTGCCATAACTGCAGGCTTTGCAAACCTCGTGGATTAACTGCTCCTGTGGAAACAGGAGGTTGCACAAGCTGACAGTCAGGGCAAGTATTGATGATAGCTTTAGCTTGACTTTTAGTAATTTGAAACATTCGCACAAGTGCTTGTGCGTTTTGGTGAAAAAAGGCATGACTCAGTTTTGTTTGTTCAAAACTGTTTGGCAAAGTGTTTGAAATGACCATCGTCAGTTTGTCCGCTCTCGCGTTTCCTTCCACTAAAAATCCAGGAAGAGAAGAATGAGCCCTGATGTGAGAAACAAAATATGGATTAGTTCTATATTGCAAAGTTGTATAAAGACATGAAAGCCAACGATATAAAGTATCGTTACTAACATCTTTTAAAATTGACCCTTCTAATCTCCTAACTACATTAGCAACATAAGCAGAGTCTGTTATCAAGTTAAGAGGTTGAGGAAAGAGCTGAAAAGCTCGAACCACAGCAGCAAGCTCAACAATCTGAGGTGACCCTTCTACTATTTGAATGTCTGACTCCCAGGCATTAGTTTTTTGGTTCAACCAAGTTACGACCGATTTGTGACTTTTGCCAGAGCCATCAGTGAAGAGAGTGACTGCATTCAAAGGTTCTTCACTTAATTTAGGTTTTTCTCTAAAACTCAATTTTGCCTGCAATAGTTTGTGAGATGGGTAGTGAACAGAACAAGCACCTGGGAAGCCCAAGAAAGCATACTGTAAATCATCAGAATTTTGCATTGCCCAATTAAGATAGTCTTTTTTCAATGGCAAATAGATAACTGCAAATTCTTGGCCTGCTAAAGTTAACAATCTGGTTCTGGCCTTAATTACAATTTGTGCAATCATTTCTAAGACTGTGAAAATTGTCTTTGGAGACCTGTAGGGAAGAAAAATCCATTCTATTATCAACAAAGGATCAGGCTCAGAAGGGTCCCACTGAAAAATGAGACCACAAAGTTGCATTTTTTCTCCTAAAACTGCAAAAAAAGAAAGGTTTTTCAGGAATGCAGCGATGAGCTTGTCTTCTTTGGAGAGCTTCTGTGATCTTGTCGAGTGCAGCACGAGCTTCAGGGGTTAAGGTTCTTGGGGAAGTGATGTCGCAGCTTCCTCTTAGCAGATCGAGAAGTGGACTCAGTTCATCGTTGGTGATTCCCAAAACAGGTCTGACCCAGTTGATTTCTCCCAAGAGTTGTTGCAAGTCTTGCAGGTTGTTGACATTGGTCCGGATCTGTATCTTCTGCGGTGTTATTGTCGTTTCAGTCATCTTCCATCCCAGATACTTCCAAGGTGGAACTTCCTGGATTTTTGTTGTAGAAATTTCAAGTCCAGCCTTTTGAATTTCAGCAACAACACAAGCACGGGTTTGCTCCATCTCTTCCTGCGTTGAAGCTGTGATGAGCAAATCATCCATGTAGTGTAGAATCATGGATTTTGGAAATTTCTGTCGAGCAGGAGACAAAGCTTGGGCGACGAAATATTGACAAATTATAGGCGAGTTCTTCATCCCTTGTGGCAGTGATTTCCAGTGATATCTCTGCACGGGTTCCGTTCGATTGATGACAGGAACTGAAAAAGCAAATCTTGGAGCATCATCAGGATGAAGTGGAATGTAGAAAAAACAGTCCTTTAAATCAATGACGACGAGAGGCCAGTGTCTTGGGATCATTGATAAAGAAGGCAGTCCAGGTTGAAGAGGTCCCATGTCTTCGATCACCTCATTGATCTTCCTCAGGTCATGAAGCAATCTCCAGGAGTCTGATGTTTTCTTGTGGATGACGAAGACTGGTGAATTCCAGGGACTGTTTGTTGGGACGATGTGACCCTGCTGTAATTGTTCCTTTACCAATTTATTAAGGATATTTAATTTTTTCTCTGTCAAAGGCCATTGATCAATCCATATAGGATGATCAGTTTTCCAGGTAATCTTTAAAGTGGCAGGTTTCAACGTGGTTGTCATTACACTTCTAGTTTCGCTCCCCACTGGGAAAGAACGTCTCTTCCCCAGATGGTGAGAGGCTTCTGAACAACAAAAGGACGCACCGCAGCAGTCTTTCCTTCAGGACCTGTAATATTAATCATGGATGCACTTTGCAGACACACAGTAGCACCTCCAATCCCAGCGAGAGAACCTGAAGGAGCTACTAAATTCCAGTCATTAGGCCAAAACATGTGAGAAATTACAGTGACATCTGCACCAGTATCTGGCATGCCTGTAACATAAATTGTTTTACCACAGTGAGTCAGGCTACAAGTTAATTGAGGTCGGTCACGGTCCAAACATTGCACCCAAAAGACCTCTGGACCTGAGGTACAGGAAGATACACACATGATTGAATTCTTTGGAAAATTGTTTTGCTTGTGGGTATTCACAGGAAACAGAAATGCAATAGCAATAGGTGTTTTTGGAGGAATTACCATAGGAACTTCAAGTGCAAGAGCTAAAATCTTTAGCTCTTCATTAGAATTTACTGAAACAACAGTAGGAAGAATTGAGAGTCCAAGAAATTTGTTATTGACTTTGCCTAAAATTAAAAATTCTTGCCCTTGCTGAAAAGGATTGACAATTCCAGTAGGAATGTTCACCCAGCATAAATTGTTTAATAGAGGAATTAATTTTGAGGAGGCCAATTCGATCCTTGTGCTTGAGGATATTGAGCTGGGATCGTTTGTGGATTGGTTGATTGAGGCACAAATGACTGAGGTACCATTACCATTTGAGTGGGTACCTGGTTGCCAGGGGGTACCACTACTTGTGTCTGAGCGCGGTGGTAATGCGCGCTGTTTTTGAAGTTTAACGACAGAGGCTTGCCATCGATATCAAAAAGAGAGTGACAATGCTTAGCAAGATGCCTCCCTTTTCGGCATCGAGGGCAGACAGAAAGTTGTTTTGGTGGAAATATTTTCGCAGGACAATCCTTTTTAACATGATTTGGTTTACCACAAGCAAAGCAACAAGACCTTTTATCAGATTCCAACTGTGCAGTGTTAACAGAATTTTCCCCAAGCTTTTTTTCTAAAAACTCTTCAAATTTATCCATTCGTTTTGCCAAATTATCTTCTAATGTTTTTTCTAACGTATTGACCTGTAAATTTGCAAGGTGTTGTGATCCACCTATTCTGCTGCATGCTGTTAACATCTGCACAACAGTTGGAGGCTGATCAGGCAAAGCTAAAATAATTTTTCTACATTCATCATTAGCATTTACAAAAGCAAGGTTTTGAACAATATAAGAACGAGCTTTTTCATCTGGACATTGCCTTTCAACTGCTTGGGTTAGTCTATCCAAAAAAGAACCATAGGATTCTGTTTCACCTTGTTTAATCAAGGTATAAGAATTTACATGTGTGCCAGCTGGCTCTACTGAAAATAAGGCTTCCCTAGCAGCATCTTTAATATCAGCTAATACAGACCGAGGCAAATCTACTGCTTGATTTTCTGCTCTGTGGTAAGGTGGATCGCCTGCTAAATGAACAACATCTAAATCTGCATGATCAGTATTTGCATATTTTTCAACCAACTTATTAAGAAGATTTTTCCATTGTAATTCCCATAGAAGGTATTGTGAATTGGTTAAAATCAGTGAAGCTATATTTCGACAATCAGCAGGGACTAAATTGTGAGAATTAAAAGTACTTTTCAACACACTATTAAAATAAGGAGAAGAGAACCCACTTTCTTTCAAAGCCTGACGTAATTCCTTTATATCATGGTGAGAGAGACTTTCATATCTAGGGTTAACATCATTACGACCATATCTTACAGGTAATGCAAGGAGTTGTTTCTTTGAATCTAAATCTTTTTCTAATTGTTGATTAATATTAGACCAGTCCGGCAGCTTTAAAGGAGGATCAGGGTTAGAATTGACAGTTTCACTGACAGTGGTTGTTCCGGGAACCCTGCCAGTGTCCGAATTCTTGGCAGGGACGTTGCTGTAGCAACGAACTTTCCCAGGAGTTCTGCCAGGATGGGCGGGAGAACTCGCCTCTGAATTCCTAGCAGAGACACCTGAACAACACACCTCTCCTGGAGCCCTGCCCAGAGGGACAGAAGCGGGCTCAACCATGGACCACGCCCCCTCCGGAGCCCTCCCAAGAGGGGCCGGGGAGGAATTGTATTCTCTGTATTGTGGAAAAAATCCAAAATTTGTCTCAGCTTGGCTACTTGTCCTTGAATTTTTATCTCTGATAATTTCTAAAACCTTACTGCATGTTTCACACTGTCTCCCTGCCAGCGAAGACTCAGCTGGAGGGTTACCAACATTAGACTGCAGGTTTGAAATGCTATTTTTTCCTTCACCAGCAAATGAGACAGATTTCAAATCCCTCAAAATCTCAGTCGGTGCCTCAACAGGGACCTTTCGAAAATCTCCTGCTTTCTTTTCAAACCCCTGGCTGTCGACTGCTACCTCTATCTTTTCCCCTGCCCTGTTCTCTGAAGGCAGAGTCACAGCTACAGCTATTTCATCCTCTGTACCAAGAGCTTGGTGAGCCACAGAAAAACCTGGCAGAGGCTTAACAGAACAATTCACTAGAAAAGGATTTTTCGAATGACAACACACACAGCCCGCCTGAATCAAACCCAAAGGGGTGTCTGCATGAGAAGAGGAAACAGTGGCAGGAGTGACCCCCACAGTTCCCCGACCAGGCAAAACAGATCCCAAGCCCATCTCGGCTAACCCTGCTTGTACAGTTTCAGAACATGCAATTCCTTTATCACGAAACCTCGGCAGATTTTCATCTACCACCTTCATGCGGCTCGCACCCACCCCCGAACAGAACTCGCGCACATTCTCATTCCCGGAATGCAACAAAATTTCCGAACAACTTTCCCGACACGGCAAAAGTTCATTTTTTCCCAGAGGGAGGGGCGAAGAACTGCTCTCAGCTGCAGAATAGCTGACAAGCCTGGAAGAAACAGGGGACGTGACCCGAGATGGAAGCTGTTCCGGTTCGCCGTCTCCGGAAGACATGACACTGGACGCTTTGGAAGGAAAGGAACTTGGAGTGGAACCCGAAACTTCCACAGAAAAGGACAGTGACTCGGTATTACATGGATTTAAAGCATCTGAACAAGATATTTTGTTCTGTTGTTTGGAAATGTCTGCATTACAATCAGTTTGTTTAAAACACTCTAACAAAGCCCTGGAAACAGGCATGAATTTGTATATAGTTTCGTCCTTTTTGAGAGAGAACAGATTATAGATTTTCCAGTTTATTTGATCCCAAAAAACAAAGGTAAAAGCAGACTGCAAGTCTATATTTTGAGTGTTCGCTTTTACCCAGACTAATAAGTCTTTCAGTTCATTTTTTGTGATATCTGAACGTCCTTTATCTTGTAACATTTTCTCAAGCCGGTAAAAAACGTCCCATTCTGTTTTAGATAAATGATTTTTCATTTTCGTCACCCAGGAAGCCCCTAGAAAAAGATTACTTACAAAGACATCAGATGTAGAAGGCGAAGGGATGAAGTATTCCTCCTGGGTCTCCGGCGCCCGAGTTTATCCAAGATTTTCTTTTTTATTCTAGTCTAAAGTCCTCCTCACAGAGGGGCACCATTTGACGCCGGCAACTATTTACAGACACGAACGGAACGGGACCACACCTGAACAGCGTCGTGAGCTGTTTATTTAAAAAGCATCAGTCTCATTACATGGCTATGGCAATGGATCGATGCGAGCAGCTCGCTATCCAGACAGAAGGCCAAGGAAACTTAGTGTTACAACATATTATAAGATAGTTTCAGACCTAGTTTCAGCCAATTACGTAGAGCAAAAGCATATTGACAGTCGTTCTATCCAACCACATGAAGCACACGTAGCTTTGGTTAAAACAATAGCAACTTTTTCTCTCATACAATGGTTCGTTTACAAAAGACAAAGCACAGAGCCCTATTCATATTTAACCTTCTAAATATTTACTAAAATATACTTTTTTGCAACTTTGAAAGCCAAACTACATAGCTTTATTGTTCTATTTCTCATGTCTTCGCTACTGCTGATATCTCTTTTCTGCTGCTTAAGCATTTCACTATCCTTACTGTCTCTGCGGCCTTTCTTTTTCCCACCTTTTCTAAAATCCTCTAATCCCATGGATTCCCACATTTGGCTGCACAGATTAATGTGTGTCTGTTCTGCTGCTCATGCTGTGCTGCCAGGGGAGAAGGAAGATGAGCTGATGTGTCATAAGAGACCCTCCTCTCCACAGAGTCTTGTTTGGCAGAGGGTCACCTATGCTAGTGGCATCCCAAGAAAATGCCAGATAGGCAACTTGACTCAGCAAGGATCAGCACTGACTGATGGCTAAAGAGAGCTGATGAGGGAGTGGCATGGTGACTTCCTAAGTGCCACTTCTAAAATGTGAAAAATCTGCACTGCAGATTCCCCCTCTGTCCTTCTGATTTGTTAGTTTTTGCTTTGAAGTGTGCAGCAGTGGATATATGTCTCTGGAAAGGAGCCATGTCATTCCAGAACCACAGAGTGGTTGCAGCAGGAAGGGAGCTGAGAAGGTCATCTTGTACAAGCACTCTGCTCAAGCAGGGTCACCTAGTAGAGCTTTCCCAGGTATATGTCCAGACATCTTTTAAATACCTCCAAGGATGGAGATTCCACAACCTTACTGGTCAGCCTGTTATATTTTATGGAGACTATCCCTGTCTTCTGGCAGCAGCTTAGTGCACAGATTGTTTTTACACCAACAGCCACAGTTGCCCTGGTTGCTGTGCCCTGCTGGCCAGAAGGATGGCATCCTTCACACGGGCACAAACCAATGGCAGCATCACTACCTGCTGCAGCATCACTACCTGCTGCTCAGTTTTCCTCAAGTGAGCATGCTCTCTAAAGCACATGTGTGTGGCATTCACATCCTCTGAAACAATCCCTTTGCCCAGGACTTTTCTCCTGGGAAGCTGAGAAGCCTCAGAAAAAGGAAAACAATTTTTATCTCATTTGCTTCTCCTGTGTTGTGCTCATGTGGAATGTGTTTGGAGATTGTTCACCCACAGGTGATTGTTCCATTGAACTCTGCTGTGAGTTGTTTTCACTCTTTGGCCAACCAGTGCCAAGCTGTGTCGGGACTCTGGAAAGAGTCATGAGTTTCATTATTATCTTTTTAGCATTCTGTAAGTATCCTTGCTGTATTCTTTAGTATACTATAGTATTCTTTAATACTATATGTAATAGTATTATTATTCTTTAATAATATATATAATAGTATTATTATTCTTTAATACTATATATAATAGTATTATAAAGTAATAAATTAGCCTTCTAAGAACTTGGAGTCGGATTCATCATTCCTCCCTGCCACTAGAGTCCCTGCAAAGACAATACATGTGTTTTTCCTAATTACTTTCTAAGCATCTGACCTATTCTAGGATGGCATTCGTAGACTGGGGTTCTACAAATTCTGGAGGTCATCAAATACTTATAGAACATATTTGTCTCTTGGTAGGACTGCTTTGGTGACTTTGTAGCCAAAACCCCAAAGGATGCAGCATGCAGATTCTAGATTCTCTGGCATCATAATTTAGTGCGTTATACATGTGAACACCAAGCAATTTACCTTACTTCATTGCTCCTGAAAAACTGCATTTTTGGTGTAGAAGACGACTTGAGATAGTCTATGCAAAGACAATAATCTCTAAAGTATGTGAAGTGTATTTATGTTAAAGGTGGGAGATGTGGTTGCCTTACACAGGGGAGAATTAGTTGTGAAAAAGTATTTGGGGCGTTCAGGGAAAAAAGCTAAAAAAAGCTAGGATATGAAAGTTTGAGAGAACCTATTGAAAATCCCAGCTGCTTTCTACCTGGTGTGTGCCACACTGAGATCATAAAATTTCTAAGCTGCTAAGGTGAGTGAGTACCTGGAGCTCCTTCAAATCCACAAAACCCACGTAAGGAAATGCTGCAAGTGAACTCTGCAGGGGCTGTGAAACAGCATTACACATGGTGTGTGTTACCTGGATTAACTGTACTCTTGAAGAAAAGCCAATCTTACCTTCTCATAACCCGGCTCATTTCAATGGCAGCATTTATTTGTGGATGCTGAACGTTCAGTCTGTTTTGACAGGTATTGCTCCCACCTTATTGCATAGTTGCCTGCAGGTTACAGGTGCTGTTTTGATAGAATGCAATAGAAAAAGAAAGAAAAAAGCTCACATAATTCTCTGCTTGTGCAGGGAGCAGGCTGGAAGTGAGTACAAACAGCAGCACAGGACCAAGCCCTTGCTTATATTCCTGCCTCATTAGCAAGATTTAGCATCTCAGATTCATGACTGTGGTGAAGTGGCTCCTAAAGTTCAGGCCATGTCTGGCCAGCAAGGACAACCAGCAGGAAGTCCTCATGCATGCTGATCTATAGAGACATCTTCTGTGGGTACAACACATAAGGAGACTGGAGTAGTGTTACAGGGACAGTATTTGGAGGCTTTTTTGTTTAAACATAATTATCTCTTTAAAATATGAAAATGTGTTTTAGGGTATTTCATCAACTTGACTGGCAAGAATTGATGAAAAGGGAAGACATAATTAGAGAAGTTTTGCCAGATGTTTGTGAATTCTAAATTTTGAAAGTACATGTATGATTGCCTGACAGAAATATCTTCAGGAACCCAGTAGTTTTACTTAGCTTGGCACAGGCTTGAAAACTTGCAGTGGTGGAAATAAAATTGAGATATGATTGCTTTTTAACAACATGTATATTTGCAAATTATTAGTACAAATAAAAAACACCCTTGGGTAGTTCTTAAATTTGGCAAATGAATCAAACCTTTACATGCATCATTTACAGAGATGAAAGCATGTGGTCCAGGATAAAAAGCAAGGAGAGAATGGCATGATATTAAATGCTGAAACTTACACACTGACTTAGAAACATGCTTCACTAGGTTAAAGGGCAGGTTTGACTCTCTTTCTGTAGGCTAAAATATATAAAGCCCTTCAAAAGAAAGAGTTGATGGGTAGAAATGGAAGCTCCTAATTTTTGTCAATACACATTTTATAAAATGTGAAGAGTTTAGGTGAAGTATGATCATTTTCAGGCAGCATAGAGAATTGTAACAGCTTTTAAATAGAGTGCAAGTTCTCTTTTTTCTTGGAAAAAAAACATTGATGTGAAATTGAAAACTCCAGCAGATGCCTGCTTGGCTGGCAGGGTGTCAAATTGTTTGGTTTGACTGTCTCTCACTCCCTTCACATTGTTTACAGACAACATCCTCAGCTCCAACTGACTGCATTTAAACACCAGCTAATTATGGGCCAGAGGATCTGGAAAAGGGAAACCAAGGGAAAAGGGAAATTTGGGAAAAAAACCAAACCATACTAAAGAGTCTCCATGTCGTAGGTCAGGAATATACCTTGCTGCAGGCAAATCACAAAGTGCTGTCTAAGCAAAGGGATAAGAAAGAGAGAAAGAAGGCAGAAAGAAACCAAAAATGTTTTCAGAGAACTGCTTTCTTCTGATTATAACTGGGAAAGTGGGTGACTTTGCCTCAGGTTGTATACTCTGGTTTGAAAGATTTTCTAGCCAGAGCACATTTGCCAGACTCAGGGAGGAGGGGGCACTTCCCACGAGGCACTTTCTGGTCAGAGCCCATAAAAGCTGCGCTTTCAACACGGATCTCAGCTGGATTCATGGCTTTGGTATCCCTGGGAGAGTTTCTTGGTTAGGTATCAGAGTGGTTTAAACCAAGTGCTGCTGAAGTGTGTGCCTGTGCTGGCCCAGCTTTGCCTGCAGTGTGTCCTGGGACTCGTGTGCCACATCACTGGAGGCTGAGTCCTGCAGTGCCTTTGCCATGGTGTCCCTGGGGGACGGGCATGTTCTCCTGCACTGGACCAGCTCTCTGGAAAGGACTCCTAAAGCCTCCCAGCCCAACATTCTGTGAGACAGGACACAGGTGACTGTGAAATGCAAACTGTATTTGTGTGGATTTGCAGGGAGGGGCTCACATCCATGCTGGAGAGTGGAGAGCATGGAAGCTCAAGGGAGGTTATTGGCCACTTACAGATTTAGAGTTATTGGGTCAAATTTGGGGGTTGGACAAGACAATCTCCAGAGGTCCCTTCCAACTGTAACCCTTCTGTGATTCTGTGAAATTTGACAATGCAGCCACCAGAAAGGAGGTTAACCCAGGTGGAGGCTTGGTTTTGGTGTTAGCCAAAGAGTTGCTGATATTGCTGAATTTTTAAAATATATAATGCTTTCTCTTATTTATAGCCTTCTCTTTGGTTTGGTTACATACCCTTTCTTGTCAAATGCAGTTGAAATAAATAATGTAATACAGAAGGTAACTGAGAGTCTGTCAGGCTTTTATTCTCTGTTATCTGTGTGATGTGGGGTTTTGCATACACAAAGGTGATTAGTGACCAAGTGACATGGATTTTAATGCCTTATCCAAAAAATTCACTCAGCTTTGCACAGATTCATATGAGATTCTCTAATTTTTTTTTGAGGGGAAAAAGAAAGAACTCAACACATTAAAAATTTATGTCCAGTAGTTGATCTGCTTAAAAAAAATTGCATGGACGCAAAATAGAAGAGCTGGACACTGTTCTGAGTAAGGGAATTTTCTCTGGGAGCCTTATCTACCAGTTGTGCTTATCTGCTCTCAGGAATTACAATGTGGTTAGTTTACAGTCTATTATGCAAAGCTGCACGCAATGTGTTAATGATATTGGTAATTTAGTAACTATGTTCTGCACTAATTAGTAAAACTGAATATCATCTTGCTCATCCTGGATCACTTTCAATGCTGTTGCATATTTTTTCAGTGCTTTAGCTCTTCTCATCAAAGCATGTATGCACAAGTCAACATCCCTTGTGAACCTTGGAAAGAAACTCACAGCCCCCAGCATTTTATTGTGTCTGTCATATGAAACAAGAAAATAATCTGGTGGATTGATAAAGAGATTATTGTGGCAGGACATCTTCTGTGGGTTAGGGAATAGAACTGACTACAATCCTTTTTCATCACCTGTCTTAAATGTAGGGTAAAGGACAATGCTCTGTATTGGGAATGTAGCTGAGAGAAGTTTGGGCACAGTAAATCTAATTATACCCTCACATTTAAATATTTTGGGTAGAACTAGGTAAAATTGAAGGTTACACACTGTAAAATCCCTGTCATGTTTATTCCCAGTGTTATAATTTGCAGCAAATTAAAAAAAAATAAGCATACTTGCCTTCTGTGAAGTCATTGAATAGGAAAGGTTTATTACCACAGTAAGAAAAACCATCTATTTGGAAATGGTGTTACCTAAATATTAGATATGCAAATGTGTGTCAAATATGTATTGTGCTGAGTTCTCTCAAAACTACTGTGAAATGCAGACATGTTAGCACTTAAACATCTTTTGGGAAATGGATGGATGCTCCACTGAAAGACCTAAGAAGTGACCTGTTCATTTTTCCCTCAGCCTGAGTATTAATCTAGACTCCCCAGACTTTTACAAAGTACACAGGACAATCTAATGTAAGGATTGAACAGTTCCTCTGGGAGGAACTCCAGAAGCTGAGAGAAAGCCTTGAATTGATGTTTGGGATTAACAAACCCAACTGGATCACACAGAGGCCTTGAAATACTTAAAATATCTGGTGCCACATCTTCATGTGGTACATTCTGTACTCCAGAGCCTTTGGGACCTCAGTGTGTGGTGATGTACATGGAAAACCCACATCAGCTTGGCTGGTTCTGAGCTAGCTATCAGCACCCAGGTAGAGATTTGGAGGTGATATTCACTTTCTCTCACAGTTGTGCCTTCAGAGATCAGGAGCACTTAAAAAATTTAAATGTAAAATTCAAATTTAGTGGAGAGTAATAGAGAAAAAAAAAATAATTTGTGGAACAGCTAAGAGACCCATCAGGAAAAGGAAATAAAGAGCAGAGTAGGGCCACAGAGTAGCTGTGTCACTGAGCCCTGAGCAAGGTTGTTCAGAGGGAGCTTCACTGAGGGAAGACTGGGACAGCTCCTACTGAAATCTGTGGCAGTTTTTCAGGCAGTTCAGTAATTCCTTTCCCCCCAGTCCTAGTATACCTCAGTCATGTTTCACACTGGATGAAGAGAAAAGCAAGCAGCTTTGTTGGAGCTGATGCTGTTTTCTCAGCAATATTCTCATTGATCATTTATGGTACAAAAATAGGAGTGGGACTGTACTCAGCAGGCTCAACCACTGCCCTGAAAACAACAGGATTTAGCTGTTGCCTGGGGCATGAGGGCTTGGGTTAATTTACCAGCTGGAATGCTTGGCATCCTCATCTGGAAAGCTCTCAGCCCACCCTCCAGTGGTGCCCAGTTGGTACTGGTACCCTCAGAGGGCTGGCTGAGGTGCAGTTTACCCTTCCTCCTGCTCTCTGTGACCCAGAGATGGCCAAGGCAGCCTCCTGCACATCCTCTTGGTCCCACAGTGTCCTTTCCATGACTGGAACAGTTCTGAGAGGATCTGTGTTCTGTGGAAACCTTTGGCATCATCTCTTTGTCCTCCTCCACTGGCTGCTACTCATTAAGTCCTGCAGAGCACTTTAAATTTGTAATGGATATTTTTCCCTCTTTCACTTGACAAATACTTCTACCCTACTGCAGAACAGGTCTGTCTTGTATTTGCTAATGGGGTTCTCCAAACTGGGTAAGCATCATGTTTTTATCCATTTTCAAAGTGAGTGAATAAACCCAGATTCTGGCAGATTCTAAATATCCAGAAGTGATTTTTCCATTTGATTTTTCCATTTCAGCTGTTCCTGAATTTTGGACTTCTTCTTCTGGTCTTTCCTCCCCCCTCTTTGTTTGTTTGTTTTGTTATTTTGGGTTGTTTTTTTTTTTTTGTTTATTTTTGTTGTTCTTTTTCTTTCTTTCTTTCTTCCCCCCCTCCCCCCTTCATACAAATATATCTGTTCCTGTAAAAGTGTCATCAGATCCAGGGTGGGGTAAAGCAAAAGGAAGAGCTCCACCCAAGCTTAGTGGTTAGGACACTCATCTGAGATGTGGGAGATCCAGATTCGAGTCAGTGTTTTCCTGGTTCAAAGTAGGGCCTTGAACCTGCTGACTATGGAGTTGAGTATTCAGGGCTTGGTCTCCCAGCATATTTGAGAAGTTTTGGGTTTATTTTGTGTTGTGTTGAAGACAAATTTCAAACACTGAAATTATTTTGCTGGAAATGGAGTATCTCTTTTCATGCCAGCCATAATTCCCTACAGGCAAACTCAACCAGGACTCTGAGAACAGACTTTGCCACGGCTTTGGATATGAACATTTGGAGGCAGAGCCACAACTGAGTGTCCTTTGGGCCCTGTGGATGGGTGTGCAGCTGTAAGTCTGCTCCACATGGGCATCCACCAAATGCCAAACATTCAAGGACCGGAGGCTGCCACAGAGCACTTCACATGTGCATAAATACAGAACGAGGGGAGTTTTTCTACAGATAATCTTAAGATTCTATTTCTTGTGTCTTCCTGCTTGTCATCTCTCGCTGCATTCACTGGATTCACAGAATTCACAGAATTCCCAGAATCACAGGGTTGGAAGAGACCTTCAAGATCACTGAGTCCAGCCCAGCCCCAGCACCCCAACTCAACCCTGGCACCCAGTGCCACATCCAGGCTTTGTTAAACACACCCAGGGATGGGGACTGCACCACCTCCCTGGGCAGCCATTCCAGCCATTGCATTGCTTCCATTCATGGGGATTTAGACTCTCTGCTGCATGTTGGGACACACTGAAAAAAGCTACACGTTTAAGTAGCTTTGCTTGAAGCTTTCAGTCCAGCCAAGAAATCAAGGAAGGAGCTGATTGAGAGCTTAGCTGAACACTGAAAGTAAAAGTGAGCTCATTGAACAAATACTGCCACTTCTGTGAAAATCTGATTAAGTGTTTAATGTCTGACAATATGGTTTGCTCTTTAAAACAATAACTGGGGTTCATTCTGATGCATCCCCACATCTTTGGTATATTCAGCTCACCTATCATCACTGACAGACAAGCTTTCTCCCAACAAGTGACTACTGATTTTTTTCTCAGTGAAGGAAAATTCTACTTTGCCTTCACTGAAAAACAAACTTGCATGAGTGTTAATTACACCTGGAGTATTTTCTAAGGAAAAACTTTCTGGTTTGGAACTAAGCTAGATTTTGTTGAACTAACACTCCACAGTTTAATGCATGTGTTTCTGCTACTTGGCTAGTATTTAGTAAGAGAAACTGTTTTGGTTTCTGAAAAACTATAAGGGATTCCAGGTAAAGAGAAATTATAATGTGATGAGAGACACCGAGAAAGAACATTTATGTTTATAAAGCTGAGCTATGGAAATGGAGTGACTACTTACGTAATAGATCAGACTCAGCTGGGGAATGGTAATTTGTGCCTATTTATCTTGAAGATCTATCACTTTTAATGAAGGATAATAGCACTCACAACAGCCACATACATGCCTGGAAAAAGCCCATGTGTGTAGGTGCAAAAATTTGCCTTGCCTCAGGCACATACACTTGAAAAATTGAATGCTGTGGTTATAGGTTGGTTTTGGCAGAATCCAGAAGAAAAAAACCCACACCACACAACTCTAGTATCTCGTCAATTGTAACGCTGTGACTCTTTAACCCTTTGATTTGTTTTTTCCTTTTCTTTATTGCACACATCACAGTAATTTTGTTGGAGTTACATGTTGGAATTACCACAAATTTGAACAACTAACACCATCTCCGTGTAAAAGTTTGGTTTTGTGCTGCTAAAACTGGGACTATGCTTGTGCCAGAAACTGTTTATCATTTACACTATTGGAGGTAGCACCTGCAACTGCACTGTGCTGGGGCTGGGCAGAGGCTGTGCAAAATGTTTGTGTAGGATGTGAGTGTGGCTGAGAGCTTTGCTGTCCTTGCTGACAGAGCTGGCACTGAGCCTCGTGGTGGCTGCAGGTGACAGCCCTGAGAAAAGAAAAGGAGACACAGAGACGTGTCAGCAGCAACCAACCTGGGGAGAAACACCTTATACCATGGCTCTGATGCCTCAGGTTTAGCTTTTATAGTTTTCAGATTTTGTGCTGCTTTAGTGTGTGGTCTGAGCTTCATATGAGGGCATGGTGAGATCTGTGCACAGAGCAGGGAGACAAAACAATTCCTGCTCTAGCTGGGGACCAAGGACAATGATCCAAATCTCAGGCCCAAGAGCACAAACAACGTGGGCTGAAGAGAGAAAAACAAGAAGGATGGGACTGCATGGGCTAAAGCTGTAAGTGGACAATGAACTCCAATATGCAAATGGAGCAGAGCTGATCACAGTGAGAGACCCCGTGAGCAGTCGTGCATTTTGGGACCATTTTGGGTTGTTCTGCCCAAGGTGGATCCATTGAGACCTCTTAATAAGTCCCTGCTTTATTCTTTAGCTCTGTCTAGTCTCTGTTCTAGGTCAGCCTTCACAAGGCATCAGTTCCACAGCACCACCTCAGCACTGTGAGATCACTGCAGCTCTGGGCATTGCCCCTCCACCAGCAGCAGAGTGCACAGGAGTGCTGAAGAGAGGCTGAGAGATTAATAGAGAGATAAGAATTATGGGGAGCAGGAGGTTTTGACTTTCCTGCAAAATGTCCTGCAGACTGCCTGCTGAAACCTCCACCAGCAAGGTTTTACAAAGGGGTACAGCCAGATAATTTTCTTCATTGCAGGTTTTTGTGGAAAGGAGACAAGGAGAGCTGACTGCTCTGTACATGTAACCTCTCTAGCCCTGGTCTTGCAAAGAGACTGTTTCTGTTTCTTTAATGGCTTCAATGGCAGCAAAGTCATTGCAGATCTCCTTGTAGGACTGGGCTCCTCATTGATCCTGATGAGCAGCTACCCAAAAGATCTGTTATTACTGACTGTGGGTTTTCAGTAAGATTGTGTTCCATCATAGCATCACTAGGGATCACACTCAGTTGCTGACAGTTTTGTTGCTGATTTTAACTGAAATATCTCTCATGTTGGTTTTCTACATTGACTATCTGTTACTGATTAATTCACAATTCAGACCAGAGAGGCCTCCCCTGTGGTGCACAAGGTGCTGTGAGTGTCCCTCCTGCAGCAGACCTGCCTCACTCCCTGCAGTAGCCCCACGAGCAGGGCACAGCATGTGGCTCTACAAATACTGATTTGAAGATGTTTAGGAGCTTAGGGTTTGTTTGTCTTGTGTGTGCCAGTTGTCTTTCACAGAGATTTCCTCTGGCTGTAGCTACATTGATGCACTAACATCCACAAAAACCTTTTCTTCTTTCACAAAAGCTTTTTCCTTTCTCACAGCTGTCTTCTATAGCTACCTGAAAAGCAAGTGGTTTTTGTGCCTCCTAAACACAAAAGGCTTCTAAAATGCCAGATCAAGACTGAGTGTTCCAGCAGCAGGAATTGAGGAGGAGGCTTTTGACAGCACATCTGTGGCAAGAGGAGAATGTCCCCAGCTGGGCTATTCCACATCTGATACCCTGCAGGGAGGGTTTCCCGTGACCAAATCTTCATCCATGCACAGAGGAGAGACACAGGTACCTGATGTAGCCAGGACATTGGAGACATGTTTAAGCAGTTTCCAGATTTCCAGATTAGATTTCTTATTTTCAGTTGAACATACCCTGCTTTTCAACCTTTTTGGTTTTGTCCCAGTTACTGTACTTTTCTGTGGAAACACCAAATAGAGATGGTGTTTGTTCCTAATGTACCTTTTTCAGGACCAAAACTCCAGCCATTTTATGTGGATTGCTTCTTATTGCTTCCATTAGAGGCATCTCTGAAAACATCTGCATTTTTCCATTTAGTAAGAACAGCTCATTTGATAATCAGTCCAAAATATTGCCTCTGAGAGTGAGAGGTAATTCTTGCTTTTATTTTTTTTCTATTTTTTTAAAATCTCTGTTTAGGACAGCTAATAATTTTTGCAGAGCAATGTATGAAAAAAACACACTTATTAGTATGTGGTTTTAGAGGGAACAATTTCTTTTGTGTATGCTGTTTCCACAAGCCAGAGCAGTAGAAAGCTTTTCTACTCAAGAGCCTCTGTAAGTACATTGAATTTAAGGTGTTGGTTTTGCAGATGGTTAATTATTTTTAGTTAAAAATAAATAAACAGTTTAGCTGAGTTATTTAAAATCCATTTGGTTTCATTATAATAGATATTTAGCTGCTTGCCATTTACAGTGTATTTCTCAAAATAATTTTCTGCTTTCTATCGTTGTTAGCTGCCTTTGTTTCTGTCCAAATATGAAACATTTTAAAATTACATTTAAATAGTTTAAAATTAGACTATATGAGTATAGTTTGGAAAATATGTTAGACTTAGTCTAATGAGTCAGGCCTACTTTCTAGATGCATTTGATACATTTTAATATTTTATCGGGGTGTTAATAACTCAATGTAGTAAATAAAAGGAGAATGAAAAAAAAGATGCTCTGGTCAAGTAGGAAAAAATAAGAACAGTATAGGAATGAATAGCAGCTGATTCTGCATAATTTTTTCCCTAAATTCCTTTTTATTTTGCAAATATTTTTCTAGACAAAGCTTTGCCTAGATAACATTCTCCTTTCAAGTTAAAGAAACATAAAATTATTCAATATGCCTTCAACTCAGAGTGGAGATTTCCATTCCTTAACACACACCAAGGAGCTGTGCTCATGCATTCAGGACTGTTTACAAAAATGGGCTAATAAGAGAAAATAGCTTTATCATTGTGGTTTTCCTTGTGGTCAGCATCAGCACAGGAGAAGGAAGGGTATGGAGGAAGGGCAGCCACATTTCAACAAAGACAGCCGAGCAAATCCTGCTGTTAGGTGGGTGTAAGGCCAGAGCCAACTGCCAGCTTCAACTGAGTGGATGCAGAACCTCTCTGCTGCACCCAGAGAAAAGGATCTGGTGCTGGATCAATACAATTATTCCAGGGAAGTAGGAAAAATCTAATGTACTGTTTCTGGTTGCGTGTTTAATTTGCTCTTGCAAGAGACAATCTTGGGGGTAAATTTTCCCAAGCAAGTCTCTTTAAGCCCACTGCAGTAAGATTTACACCTCTGTGGTTGGTCCAAGGTTTGTGTTCCAACTGCCAAGCCCTGAGAAGCCTCCTCATTATTTTCCACCATGGATTTTTGCACCAGTTTGCCATTACTTGAGCTAAGTACCAGATGCATATTCCTTTGGTAACTTAAATCACAATAAATATAGGGATAGCAATGACCTAGAATCACACAGCTGTTTTTCTGGTCCCTCCTCACAGAATCTGTGGGTAAAAAAAATGGGGAACTTAATATAAGAGTTGGGAATGAGACAATTCTGTGGCCCTTGACAGATGAACTGTACAGGGTCCCATGTATTTCCAGCAAAGGGCACCACAGGAACTCTGTCTGAAACACAGTCCTGCAGAGAGCTGGAGTCAGCCCTGCCAGCCAAAGAGTCTGGTGGTTCCAGTGGTGCTTGCATGACAGGCACTGGGGGGAACTGAGGCCCTTTTCAGGCTCCTGTTTGGATGAGTTTGTGCATGAGCGATGGGCTTGTACCATCAGTACAGGAGTATTGATACACGTGAAATGCCTGCTGTTGCAAAACATTAAATTGCATTAAATTGCATTATACTAGATCTTTTGGATGAATAATTTGCAATATTCTTTTGCCCAAAGGGCCATGTCTTGAGGTCTTTTACCTAGCTTAGATTCCCAGTGACACTGAAATAAGAGTTGAGGCAACTGTGTTTGGAAACTTTACAAAGAAAACACATGTATCCACTTTGCTCAACATGGGTGTCTGAAGAAATGTTAAAAGGTGTCCAAGATGCAAATGTTTCTTTATGAAACATTGGAGAGAATTTCACAATGGCATGGAAGAGCAACCTGATTTTCCATTTGAACCCTTGTACATCAGATATGAGCCCCATGGATATCCACTCAGCACCTCCCTCATTCCCTCTGCCTGGGCTTTGGAGGTTAGTGTGACAGCAGAGTTTCCCTGCCTGCAGCATCACGCCTGCCCTGTGCTGACCCAGGTGTGCTCCTCCTGGCAGAGTGTCCAGCTGCCCCAGCTGTGCTCAGCACCTCTGCTGGTGGAGCAGGAGGGCTCAGGGCAGCTGACACCTCGGGTTGATTGTTGTGGGTGCCCAGATCCAGCTCCAGCAGTCACACGGGGATTAGGGCTTGCACAAGGTGAGAGGTGACATGATCAGACCTACCCCTTGCAGCAGCACCCCTCACTTAGTGCACCTTGAAGCTCCATGGTGGTGTTTTGGGTTTTTTTTCACTGAATCACAGAACTTTCTGAGTTGAAAGTGACCCACAAGGATCATCAACTCCAGCTCTTGAGGGAATGAACCATACAGGGATGCAACCCACAAACCTTGGCATTATTAACATCGTGCTCTAACCAACAGAACTAATCTCAGGGTCAGTGTTAGTGCAGGTAACCCTTCAGTACAAAGTGTGAAACTGGAACTGGCACAGTGAATGTGTGCAGGCTTCCCAAGGCACCACGAGGTGGATTTCACACTAATGATAGGATCTTCTCCAGCGTGACTTACTACAAAGTGTCCAAAGATGGCTTTCTCACTCCACCCTCTTTCCCCTGCTGCTGCAGCCCAGGGTAATAACCAAAGGCTGGGAAGCAGCTGTCTGCAAACTTCATAGAAATTCTCCAAATTCTTTGGCATATTGTAGGAGAACTTCTTCTTGGTTTCTGTCAGTTCTTTTTTAGAATGTGAATCATATTGCAAAACTATGATACAGCACTAAGCATATATTGCAGAGTTTCCGGGATCATGTCTAGCTGCAAACTTTCACTTCATGCCAATGCACTGCACACTGATGGGTGAGCTTTCTGAACTCAGTGTTCTGGAAGCATGGAGGTATTTTGAAATAAACCCAAAGTGGATAAAAATAATCATCTAGTATTTTACTCCCAGTTAACCTTTTGATGAGAAAAAGTATAGAGTCTGGCAGTATAACTGAAAGTCCAGGTGGTCTCAGTGGTGCTGTTCATGGAATAGCCCCTCTTCTGTCAATGAATCAGAATCTGCAGCTGATTAAATAATCTCTAAATTCAACATCAATGAACAGGAAATATGCAGAGAGCAGCCATAATTACCACACAGTCACAGACTAGGATAAGTGGACATTTTTTGGTAGTGCCAAAATTGTTGAACTTTACCTTAAGTCCTAAAGTTGTGGATGCAGCTGAGACAGGAGTTGATATACTTTGTAGGTCACCCCACCTTTTTCTCATTTTTAGCTTTAGTCTGAGAAATAGTCTCTTTCCCTGTACCTTCCCCTCTTTCTGGCTCAGTCACTCTGTAGTGATTCAGTGCAAATTTGAACAGTGGCTCCCAAAAAAGCCTTTCCTCCAGTATCAGTGGGGTAGCAGGTATGTCCCTCAATTACAGAAGGGAATTCAACTTGTTTCCTTTCCACCCTGTCCTGAATTTTTGCCTCTGAGCTGTCATTGAAGGGGGGCTGAAGCCAATGGTCTTATAAGAAGATGACGATGTTCTGTGAGGAGACCCCTCTGCAGGAAGCACTGAGGGTCCTTATTTTCTTGAACAGTGTAAGAAACATGGAAGCAGTTCCTACGAGTCTGCTGCACAGATCTAGGGCTTACCTGTGCCCAGATCAGGCACACTAGTGTGGGGAATTCAGACCAAAAGCAGCTGGGACTTTGACAAAGAGGGTCTTTTTTGTCCCCAGGCAGTGAGTTCTGCCAAACATATTGTTAGAGTAAGTTTTGTTGAATCAAACAGAGAATTTCCTGATTGTATTAAAATTAACACAATAAAAACATTAAATTCAGTCCTGATGTGACTCCTAATTGGATAGATTCACCAGGAAATTACTGTGCTGTTATATATCTCAGCTAGTGGCAAAAACTGTGTGGACATCTAAGAACCTGGTACAAATAGTGAAATTCGAGTTCTAGATCTCATGGCAGGCAGGAGGCTAAGCTCTCTCCTTTCTGACCTGATTGATATTTGCTAATGGTGGTTTAGACACTTGGTGGTGTTTCAGTATCATTTGAAAATTCATTTGTATTTTTAAAGCTCTTACATAAAATGTCAAAGATTCTCTTCTCAGGACATTGTGCTGTGTTGCTGACTTGAGCAGGAGCAGATTGAACAGATTTGAAGGAGCAGCTCCTGAGCTGGAATGTTGGGTGGATTTTGGATCCTGGTGTTCCTTTACATCACCAATGCTTACCTTTGGTGACATCCAGTAAACTGGGATCTGGGAACCCCTAAGAATGGGTTTTCTTGGGAGCAGTTTGGTTCTTTTGGATTCCAGTGTAGTCTGGAAATGTATGAAGCTGAGCTGATCCTCTTGCTCTGGGACAACTCAAGGGTTTGGGGTTTTTTTGATAAACTGGTAGTAGGAGGTAAAGATGAAAAAATAATTACAAGGAACATGGTGAGAAATCAGTTCTGTAAAGGTGGCTGAGTCCTATTTTCTCCATCAGTTTGCTGCCCTTGCTATTTGTGTAATTCATTGCAAAATCTTTCTGACAAGTCTTTTGTTTGGTGGGGAGGACAGAATTATGAAAGTGCTTTGTTGAGCTCCTCATTCCCCTAGCTGTCCTGGTGTTGACACCTAATGTACCAGAGCAGCATGACAGTTAAGATCAGCAGATAATATCAGTAAAGATTTTATTTCCTATGCTAATCAAATGTGGTATCACTGATATCTGATGACAATTTCTGTCTTTTTAACAATTTTCCCTCTGTGGAAAGCCTTGAACACTCAGCTATAATTGCATTCCTGGAATCATTTATTCACTGCACAGAGATGCAATAAGATGTTGGCTCCAGTTAAGCCAAGACCGAATTGTGCCTCAAGGACTCAGGCAGCCAGCTGCTGAATCTTTATCACACTGACACACACAGCTTCATCCCTGACAGGGAGATTGAATACCCCTCACAGGAACACGATCTTCATTCAGCCTTTAAGCACCACGGTGTGAAGTGGAGCACACATTGACTTGCTGGCTGGGCACAGAGGGAGGGATGCCTGCAGCCCATCACCTCTGCCCTCACCAGCTGGGCAGAGACACCGTGCTGCAGGTTCCAGGCAGCATGGGGATGCATTTGGACAGCTGCAGAACATGAAGAAGGGGAAGAAAAAGGGCTGTCTCTGGGCAATCATGTCCTGATTTATAGGAGAACTATATTTATGTTAGTCGTAACCACATTGTTCAATATAATTGGGGTCAAGAATTGAATGAGCCTAAAAGAATGCAAAAAATAGTTTCAAAATTCCTATTATAAATAAAGACCTGGTTTAGAGGTTTTGTGAGAACTCCAGAAGCTGAAAGGGTAGTAAACCCCCAGTGTTTTCCAAAAGACAATGCCAGAAAAACCACATGAAAATTCCTCTCAGTAGAGACTGACTGCTCTAGGGTCTTTTTGGGTTGTTTTATTTTATTTTTTTCCTTTTTTTTTGGTGCTTGTTGGTCTCTCATGCTGCCCTCACTGCCCATTTATTTTCACACTATTTCTGTGCAAGCTGACTGGTTCATCACTGGTAATTCTAATAGCAGTCAGGAGCAGGGACTTGCTGTGTGCAGCTGCCAGGGGGCAGTTTCCATCCCCTCAGCATGCACCAAGGTATCATCAGCTGTCAGTCAAACACAGCCATGGCAGCTCCCTCCAGACTTATGTTTTGTTAGATTTCCAACTGGGAAATGTATGTATTTTCCCCTGGCTGCACTTTGGATGGCTGGCCACTGGGCTGAGGCCAGTTTCCATTTTTGTGCTACCCTAGAGCAACATTTGTTTGAAGAACTCCTAGTATTTGCCTAATATTTTTGCATCTTGCTTCTTTGCTTATGCTCTGCCTGGTAGGATGATACCAAGCCCATAGTGGAAGCTGTGCCTTGGCACACCTTTTAAAACATGAATTTTACCATGTTTAGCTCTGTCTAAAGGGATGCTACTTCCATCAATGAGAACTCTTTCAAAACATGAATTTTACCAGGTTTAGCTCTGTCTAAAGGGATGCCACTTCCATCAATGAGAACTCTCCTGACTATTGCTTCTCTTCATAGTTTTCAAGCAAATGTGAAGCTTCTCCCCTTTCCCAAAGCCTCTCTTTCTACCTACTCCTGCCTTCTTCTTCCATGACACTCTGACAAAATACTAACAAATGGTTCTCTGCAATCAACTTTTTAAGGCTGTGTTGCCATAACTAAAGAAATTTTCTTCATTTTGACAAAAAAACCCCACCAGAATGTGGCTTGTAAGCTATAGTAGTGCAGCTAACATTTTACAGTTAACCTTTGCTCTTCAGTTAAAGTTGTTATCTCAGGCCTAAGCCAAGGGTCATAGATAAAACCTCCCTGTTTTTTTCCACCTCTTAAGCTGAGTTGCATCAGTGAACCATTAACTTAGTAGATTATTTACTGTTACCTTTATGGAAGAAATGCCCACTGTACCTTTTCTGCATTGCATGGGTCTGATCTATGCATGGCCCCAGTTCTATGGGTTCCTCACTGAGGCAGGGCCTTCAGCCATAGAAAAGTAAACAGGCAACCAAAATTTGCCTGAACAGTAGTCAGAACAGAGAAATTCACATACTTTCATCCTCATATCTTTTCTATTTAACATGCACCACTGATGGTCCTGATTTGCACTGGCAAAAAACTAATTACAGCAACTTTAGACTCAATAAGTCAAAGTTAGCCTCAAGTCAAACTGCAAAGGGTCTGAGCTGTGCCTGGATCCTCAGGGAGCTGCAGCCAATTAATTATAGCTCCCTGATCTGAGGCCAGGTTCCAAGCTGGCCCCAGCCCTGATTAGAGCAATATTAAAGAGATTGCCATGCCTTGGGGCTGCTCCAGCCATGACCAGGTGCCAGTGGCCACTGTGGCCTGTCAGAAGGTGGCTGCTGTTGGGCCACCCCTCTGTGCCCTGGTGTGGCCTTGCAGGAACCCTGCACCAGCTCTGTGGCAGGGTAAAACATCCAGGCTGAGAATGAGTGAGTTCTTCCAAGGGGGCAGGGAAAGTGAAAACAATGAAAGTCTCCAAAAATCTCCATGAAAGTGGAGAGGCCATGGGCTGACTAAATCATCCTCCCATTGGGCAGCTCAGCAGGAAGAGATAACACAACAGGAGACATCTGCCAGCAGTAACCACCTTTTCTGCTCCTTCACTAGCAAATAGAGCCTTCCTGGCACAAGGATTTTCCACTTCCTCCCAGTTCCACCAGCCTATCTTTGAGTGTCAGATTTTACAGCAATTTTTGGGGGGTGGACTTCCCTATTTCTTCTCCTGCACATTCCTCTTTGCTGTTGCCAAATGTCATCTCCCCTCCCAACATGTTGGAGCTCCCCAAAGCAAAGGGAGTGGAGTGTGAGGAAACAAAGGGATTTGTCTGATTCAAAGTTTCACTTGGTCTTTCAATCAATTGAGAAATAAAAGTGATGTCCCCCTCCACTCCCTATTGACTGGGCCTGTGCATGTAGGTCAGGCATCTGGAACTGGATTTTCCAATGGTTGGGAAAGAGCTTAATCCTTAAGAGGAGATTTGCAAGGAGGTGTGGAATAAAAGGGATAGGTTCCCAAAGCCCTTACAATGGGAGCCAGGGAGAGGTGATTCACTCAGCTCTGCCACAGCCTTTTACAGATCCCTTTAGAGGAGGCCAGAGCTCCTAGGGAAATGTGGCTCAAGCCAGCTTTGGCTTCTCTTTATGATGTTTACATTGACTTCAGCTCATTTCTTGACAAAGCAGGGCTTACTCTTACTACTGCTTGTTTTCTTTGCTGTGGGGAGGGATAACTTTAATCTCTTTTGACAAGCAGGTTTGGTTCTGCACAGCGTTGCTGCTTTGCTGATGGGGGTAGATGGGTCTGACAGTGGTGTGAGGGGAGCAGAGCAGGAGCTCGACCCACCTGCCCTGTAGCACATGGTTTGATGGTGCTACAGAGGCTCTGCATGCCCTGAGCAACCCCCAGAGGGCTTTGGACTGTTTCCAGAAGCAAATTCCCTGTGGCAGTAGATAAGACTGGGGACAACACTGCTGGCTGCTATCTTGACACATCTAATGTGCCAAAAATGGCACAGCTTCTGGGGGCAAAGGGGAAAAGGAGGAGAAACAGAGAAAACGTTGGGATCTCACTATTTCCTCACACACCCAGCTGCCTCAAGCCCTTTGCTGCTGTGCATTGTGCAGCACTGCTCAGCCTGAGCCGAGGTTCTCCAGCTGTGTCAGGGAGAGACACTGATCTGTCTTTAGGCACCAGATTAAGCCACAGAGCTGGAGGCTCGTGGCAAACTAAATCTGGTCTGCTTTCCTTCCAAAGCCCAAGAGTGCACCACCCTCTTGGATGCAGGCCCAGGATTTCACATCTCTCAGTTGTGATGTCTGCTTGCCCTCTGGTCTGATGCTGCTCAGACCACTCGGCTGCTGAGGAGTTCATGCCCCCTCCACTGAGGGCTCAGGGCACACAGTGCAGAGCCCATCTCCCTCATCCTGCACATCCAGGACATTAGCAAGCACAGGACACCCCTCTCCATGTCCTGCAACTTGTGTCAGCATCTCCAGGTCCCCTGCCCCCATCATCCCCACATGCTCTGCCAGACCCCATCTCCCACTTTTGGCACTCTCCAAGTGCAGTGCAGCCCTTGAGGCTCTTTCCAGACAGCTTAAGAAAGTTGAATGAAGGATGATAATCTGAGGCTGATGCAGAGTACTGGGTAAGAGTAATGTGTAAGAGTATATGTGTAAGTTTCCTTTCCCCACCTGCTCCAAAGGAGATGTTGTACCTGCACCTGGCTGTAAGGGATAAGATCTTGCCCTCCCAAATCAGAGTCCCTCTTTGCCCACCCTGAGCTGTGCACAGAGGTGTTGTAGTGGGACAGTCAGAGGAAGCAGGCTGAGAAGGGAAACAAATCTCTTTGAGTGCATGACACCCTCATTCAAGTCAAACTCAAAAGTCCTATTTGCTGCATGGATATAACACCCTTCTCTTTTCTCTTTCCCAGCCCAGATACCCTTCACTCAAAACAGCCCATATCAGTGAACCTGGATCTTCTTGGTTGCCACAGTAAATTATGTTGGGTGAATTTTAGGCAGCTTCAAATGCACTCACTGAATGAGCTTTGAACTCATTTCAGTTAGACCAGTGTGTCTTTGTGAGTGGTTGATGCTTTTTGTTTCCAGCTATAACATGGTTCTGTGCTTCAACCCTTGCCCTGGCCATGCTTGTTTTCCCCTTTTTAAAGCCTCCTTTAGATGTGGGACTGTGCAGATGATGCCTGTGTGGCTTACAGTAGGGTTGTAGAGGAAACTGTTCAGTCCTGTCCTTAGTGCCCATGGTGCTGCTCATAATCAGTGTCAAGATAACAATCTGCTAGTGTTTTTCCAAAGGAATGAAGCCATAATTTTCCTGTGCATGACTTTAGCTCTGAAGAGGAGTTTGTTTTGCCCCTTATTACAATAGACGACTTCAGAGTTGAGCAAGATAATGAAAAAGTTGAGGTTAAGTAAGGGCAGGAAGAGAAAGCCCATGTGGCCTTAAGTGTCCTTAACAGGTGGATTTTAAGTACCTTTTCCCTTCTCAGGAAGACACAAATAATTCAATTCAGATTTTCCCATGGCTTGAAACCTTTATTATTACTGTTTTATATTTTCTTCTATTCTGTGCCTCAGTGCATGTGTTATTTTTAGCTGCCTGTTGCTCTCTCCTACAAATGCAAAATATCATGAAAAAGCCTTCAGCTGCAGAGCAGGGCTGAGAGATGCAGTAAAAGTTCCACCTGTGCTGCTGGCTCTGTTCATGGTGGTACTGTCTGACATCTCAGTTCTCTGGGTCCACGTGTAAGAACTCCTGCTCAGGGGTATGTCTTGGGAAGAAGGAAAACTTACCTCTGGGTCATCCTTCCTCTGCAGGATTTGGCCTAGATTTTTTTCCCCAGGACTTTTCTTCCAGAATTTTACAAAGGGAAAACATTGTTTTTCAGGAAATTAGATATTTCATGCTGACCCTTCCCTCCCACGGAGGCTTTGGCTGGTGATATTAATTGCTCAAATTCTGCAAGAAGGAAACTTCAGCTATGTGGAAGGAAAAAGCAAACTCAGGCTCTTTCAAGCTCCTCCTTATATTCATTGGCACTCAAAAGAGTGAAAACATAAATCTGTATTGAAAATGCAGGTACTAAAATTCTGAACACAGTATTTTCCTCCTCTGTGTTTAGATCTACCCTGATTCATTGCGTAGCAGTTTCAATGAAGTCAGTAGATTTTACCCTACAGGAAAAAATGCACAAAGATTCAGGGTTTGCACAGAATTCAGTCCTCTGTAGTTTTTGCTTTAGGGACCACAGTGATCTCCTTGTCAAAGCTGGGAGCAGTGCACATCATCCCTCTAATTCCTACTCCCCTAAAATAAATGTTGTTCTACCTCTTGAAGGCAGGGGGTACCAGTGCATTCCCCCTCCACTGCAGTTTCTGTAGGACTTCCTCTGTGAAAACTTCATCATTTCTGAGTTCACTGTTTCCCTCAGTCACTCATCTGTCTTTAAAACCAGTTTCATTTGTGTATTGCTTAATCAGCGCTGTTCTTATGTTCTTTTATTTTTGGATTTAGAATTTCAGACCTGTAAGGTGGCTCTGAGTAAGCCATTGCTAAGATCCAGTGAGCTCCTGGGTCCTTGGAAGTGGAGAAAAACTGGGATGACTCCTCTTCTGTTGGCTCTCCCTGCCAGACCTTGCAAGGAGCAAGCTCACCTGTGCCCAAAAAGCAGGCTTAGGTCAGGTGTTAAAGGCTGAGCACCAGCACTGGAACCATGCCTGTCCTGGATTTGTCAGTGTGTAGGTGTGTTTTGCTATGAGCTTTCATTTTAACGAGGCTTGGAAGCGGAGATATGGCAGAGCCAGTAATTAACCCCAGCCAGGGTGATGGGCAGGCTCAGAGTGGCTGTGACCAGAGCTCCCCGTGGCTGTGCCTGCTGAGGGAGGCTGGGCAGGCAGCGCGAGGCTTGGGTGCTGCAGCAGCCCCTTGGCACGTGTGTGCTGTCTGTCAGGGCACAGGGGGCATGAATGAAGTGCATGCACTTGTCTGCTGCTGCTCTCAGTCCCATTTACATTTTAAAATGGCTAATGATGTTTTTTTTCTATTTTATTTTGGCATGAATAAGGAAGTGCAGCGCACAGCCATCTTTACAGTCAGCCATTTTCAGTTCTCCTTTTTCCTGTCCTCTCTTGGACATGAGAACTCTTGTGAGTGTGTGTAGCTCAGAGGCAATCCATGATCACTTCAGAAATCATAGGAGTCCTTTAGTTGACCTGATTCTACTGGAACACTTTGTTCTCATTTCAGTAACAGAAGTATGCATACAATGGAAATAATTAAAAGCAGGATCCACTTTTTCACATAACACTTTCAAGGAACTTTCTGCAGTTCCTTAATTTTCACATTTTACTGCAAATTTGTTGCTACAGCTCTGATACTACATTTGAAATCAACATCTTAGACATTGGTAGGATTGCATCAATTATGGAAGGGAAAAATCATGACTCTAATGCAGTGATGAAGGGTAGAGTAGGAAATAGTGCTGAAAGATAAGCTGGCACCACAGTTTGTGCAGCAAGAAAGCTGCTCAGTTACAGAGTAGTTGGGAATAATGGTTAAGAGAGATGTTTTCAGTGGTTGAAGCCTCCTCACTCGTGTGATTTTAGAGCTAAAGTAATCACCCCCCACACGTGGAATGTTTTTCCACAGGACAGGTTGTGTCCTGTTCTAGTGAGATCCAGGTAGCAGGTGTTTATCCTAGGCTGCTGATATTGAAGAGCAACCTGCCTTTGGGACACAGGTCAAGGGTCCAGGTGGGAGAAGAGGATAGGTGGTGATGAAACATGACTGATGTTTGACTTGAGTTCCAGTGAATTCAGCTGAATTATCACAATGCTCCTTGGAGGGAAAGTACATAACATCTTTGCAGTACATTTAATTTTCCAGCATCATTCAGTTGCACAAGATGAGGTTGTTCTCCTGCTTACCTCCTCACAGAATTACAGTACTGCTAATAGCATGGATCCTCTGGTGCATTTTCTAGAGGACCAGACTTTTAATGCCAAAAATTTGGGATCAAAACCATGTGAATAAACGCTTTGGCCTCTCTTTAGGAGACCTCATGAATAATCAATTATTTACACCGGCAGTATAAAGATTCTTTACTATCATGGTAAAGTGGTTTTATAATATCTTTATCAGCTCTCAGAATTATATTAATCGCTCTTCCCATGCACAGTAAGGGTACATGCCTAAGGAGGCTGTCTCAGTGTTGTGGCTATGGAGCATTGACATTTTCTTGTTGAAGTATGGCCATGGCAGTGGTTCTCAGTGCCTGGTGTTTCTGGGCTAACCTCACCAGAGTGAGCTAAATTGAGTCCTGGCCATTCTCCTCTCTGAATGTGTTGTAATGATCTGTTCCTCCCCACCTGCCCTCTGTCCTTGCAGCGTGTGCCTGGTGGCCTCAGCTGCTCTGGAGCCCATCTGTCTCTGCTCTGCAGCTCCCTGACTGCCTGCAGACTGAGGAAACAGCAAAACTGAGGAGAAACCAGCTTTATTTGATGAGTTTCCAACGTTAATGGAATTTAAATTAAATATTCTTAAGAGAACCCAAACTGTGGGCAGGACAAATCTTGCAGAAGATAGTTTTGTCACCAAAATAATTTGCCAACTTCTGGTCATTTTTGGTAACAAAACTGGACCTGCCAGATTCTGATTAAACTGGCAATAATGAACAAATAACCCAAGGCCTGAGGGTGGCTATAAGATGTCTTCCACAGGTTGTAAAGTACAGTTTTTCTTAAAAAAGAAAACGTTCTTTTCTGTTTTATTTTGTTTTTGACATCTTACATGCATACTCTTCATCAATCCAGATTCAGAATTTTCTCTTAAGAGATCTGAGTAAATGCTGCACCTGAAAAAGGCACTTGTTAACTTTTACAGGCTCTAATAATATTCTCAAAGGAGTAGCCACTATAAACAGGACCTGCACAAATTATAGACCAGTGTTTAAAGCTGCCCTGATGGTTTGCATTGGTTATGCAACCAATTCAAATCTACAGAAGATCTGTGTTCATTAGCAACTTCTGACTGAAGTCAAACCACCACAGTAGACCAAATTTTAGATGCCAAAAGTCAAACCACAGCCAGACTTGTGAACAGTAAGTACAATACATAAAGAGGGATTTTGAAATGTTGTTTTAGTCAGCTTTTCACAGTAGTGGAAGTGATGTTACCATTTAAAGAATTCGAGGTACAGTATGTCAGTTGCTGAAATGCTTAAAAATAAACCACAGCACCCTCATTTTCACAGACTGGGAAATCCCAGTGCAGGAAAGTGAGGTGACCTGGCTCGGGAGGCAGAGTGGCCTCTGGCAGGTCAGACTGTATCCCAGTTATCCAAGGCCCATGTTGGTGTTAATCAATAAGGCCTGCTGCTTTCAGTGCAGCATTGTATCTCGTACAATAATTGCAATCTGAGGTAATTTTTCTGTTTCCTCAGCTGGGAGGGCTCTAAGAACTAGCTCTTTGCTCACTAGGTGACAGTTTTCCTTACTTCTCACTAGGAGAGATGATTTACCAGAAGTGCCCTGCAGAGAGAACAGTACTTGTTGCTGGGAAGTTTCATGTTCAAGTGTCCAAGCCCAAAACCACAATGTACTATTTGCTTTAGACAGTCATGAGATAACATGTTTTTTCTGTTGTAAGCTGTTAAAAATAAAGCAAGGATGCAGAAAATAAATGTTAGAACAGAAGGAGTGCCCTAACTTCCCACGCAATTTAAACAGCAGAGTGGCAGCCATTGGAGCTGAACAGATGTATAATTCAGGGATTGATTAGTTTTTGCCCAGCTTTAAAGAAATCACGGCACAATTTCCCTACATTCCTAAAATTCCTTGTAAAATCAGCCCTGTTCTGAGCACCATGTTGGGTGCTGACAGTGACTAGGAAGCAGCAATACAAATCTAAAATACAAAACCCTATCTACTTGGTTCATGTCTCCTGTTTGCCACCTAAGTTTTGGTTGAAAGCTGATCTTAGAGTAGGCCTCATATCACAGGGCTTGTTCCTCAAGGCAGGGGGTACTGACTTCATTGTAGTTCAAGTAAAGTAGGGTGGTCAAAGGCATCTGAGTGTGTGCCATGTCTTCATCTCCATTATGGCATTTTATATGTGGCAGTTGCCATTCTGGACAGTGAGATAATAAAATTTGGTGATGAAGCAGCTGCTGAGAAAGACTTAGGCCATTTGTGTGCTAGAAATAGGGAAGGAGAGATGAGCATAAATGACACATTTCTCTCAGGACTAAAACAGCTCCTCTTTGGGTGTTGTAAATAAAACGTGCCTAGTGCTGGTTCCCAATAAGAACATAAAACAGTAAAAGCTTGTCTGTAATTTGAATTAGTAGTGATTGTCACTAATTAGGTCCTGGTCCCAGCCTAGAACATTTGTCCTCAGAACAACAGCTATAAGCTGTAGATACTGTTTGTTCTGCATGTTAGAAATTCACTTCCAGAGACAGGTTACCTTCTCCTTGAAGGGTTTATATGATTTGACTGAAAAGCACATGGCTCCAAAGCAAGTTCTTGAAGGGTTTCATGCTGTTTGAGCAGATGGAAACCACCACAGCTACCTCTGCTGCTCTGTGAAATGAGTGTGTTGATCTGTACAGGGACAGAAATTACCATTTCCTATCACCAGAACTTACACAAGAGCAAGAGGGCAGATGGTGCAGCCCAGCAGGTGCAGAAGATTTCAGGATATGTTATCTCTGGCTATGGACTGTCCTGTTTCCAGGAACTCTTCTGATGGAGGTGATAAGATCCTGCCAGTAACTTCTCTTTATATACAGGAGTTATCAACAGTGTCTCACCAAAATAGCTTTGTAATTGCATTCGTTTCTAGGAGTACAGGAGGAAATCTAGATACAGCTTCATGTCTTTTACATATTCTTGTTAGTGCCTGCATCAATTGTATCATATTTGCTGCATAGATGATAAATTTAATGTGCTATGAAAGGGTACTCAAATAAATCAGTCTTACAAATGCATATGAGCAAATCTGCTGAATCCAGTGACACACTAGCAGGTGTGAAGATGTACTTTTTCTCAGGGCTGAAATGATCTTCCAACATTTCAATTTGTGCATCTTTTAAATATTTTCTAGATGGATGGGTGAAGGTACCTTATAGAATATAGCATGCATTACAATTCCCCCATAACCCAGTCCAGCACAAATTTACAGAAACATCCCTTTATGCATTATTCTTTAAAATAATTGAAATAAAGTTTTTCAAAGTTTCCATCCTGAATTTCAAGCCCCTATTTTTTTATTAAGTCTTGATCTCTGACATCTTCCTAGGCTTGGGCTGAATGAGCATTGGGGTTTTGCAAGCAATCAGGTGTGGAAACTGAGGGATAAAGGCCATTCTTTCCAGCTGGCCTTCAACATTTCCATCAGGTGAAAGGAATTAAGGCCATTGTGCCCCCCTGCAATGTCCAGGCAACACTGGGGTCTCACAGCACGTAACTGCATTGAGCTTTTCACAACGGCAGCTCTGTCCTGGGTCAGTTCCCTGGCAAACACCTTCACTCCTTTTGTCATTCTCTGTAGACTTCTTCTGGGAACTTTTGGTGCAGGCAGGAATAAAAAGAGAAAAAAATAAGAAACATGATTTGTAAGTCAGTTGATATCCAAAAGTGAGGGGCAGGTCGTTGTTTCCAGAGCACTCTCCTTCTGGCAGTCTGTGTTTGGGGTTTCTGGGATTCTGTGGTGAAGAAGGCAGGTTATGTGCTGGTGTGTGAGGACAGGTAGGCTTTCAGAAAAATTCTGACAGGGGATTAGCATTGTAAATTGGTGTTGAGGCTGCCTCAACCCTCTTCTTCATTCTCACTCCTTGTCATTCTTTTCCTCTTCCAGATTTAAGTGCTGGTATTCCTGCTGGAGCACATCTCCTCGAGTGTCTGTCCATCCCTTTGGCCCCTGGTTGGAGAGGGAGTTTGTTATCCCCCTCCAACACCTTGAGCTGGGCTGTGTGCTGCTGCTTGAAGTTCATCTTGAGTCTGGAAACATTGCACTCTTGGGCCAGCTCCTGCAGAGGGTTCTTGCTGTCATGTGGAGCCACAGGAAGGCTTGGAGAAGTAGCCAGGGGCCTGAAATTCACAGCTGTCAGACCTGCCAAAGGGGCAGGCTGGTTCAGGCTTCCAAGGGCTGACAGATCTGAGTGTCCAGACATTCACCCCATCCCAGAGCTGCTGCAGGACACCCCACAGCTACTGCAGCTTCAAAATCAGCTGGTTCTGAGGAGGACAGCCACAACCCCCCAGGTCCACTCAGGCCACATACAAAAGCCCTGTGTGTTGCAAGAGGGCTGCAGACCACCCTTGGGAAGCCCTGATGGACAAGTGCCCAGCCTCCTGGCCCACAGCAGCACCCTGAACTCAGCAGTGCTGGGCCAGAGGCCTTCCATGAATCAGCCTGAAACACGAATGCTTGTTTTCCTCTTGCACTGAATGAGAAACTGACAATATCTAATTGTCAATACCCCTCCCCTGAGAGACATGCAATAGCATTGCTCCTCAGGGCATATTCCCCACTGCTGTATTTAGAACAGTTTGAAAAGACCAAATTTTAAAAAAATTAATCTTTCCAAAAGCTCCCCACCCACCAGTACGCCTCTGCCAAAATGCAGTTTTAAAAAAATGGAAAAGGACAAATTTATACACTCTGATGAATGGGAGTTCAAGATGGAACCTGAACATCATAATTTTTGCAAAAGTTCAGGGATAATGGAAAGCCATGGTGATGATGTTGATCATGCTCAGAGAGGTCCTTTGCTGTAGATGCTTGTGGTGTTGCCTCTTTTTACAGTTTATATTAAAGGTGAAAATGTCAGTTTTCTTCAGTGTTAGAGTATTTTTCTTACAGCTTATCAGTGGCTATTTTAAATAAAGCTGCACATCAGTAAGTCTGCAATACTGGCTGCAAATCCCTTCCACAGTGAGTTCAGCTATGTTTCTGTTAATGATACTTTCACTTTTTGCAGATGTTATTTCTTCGTTATTGGTGAGCATTTACTACAAAAGATCAAATTGTCACTTTTACTGCTTTCATTCAATATTTGTAAAGGATGGGTCACTTATACAAACGGCATCAGCTCTGATCCAGGTTTCACAGACAGTGTTTGCCCTGGGTGTGCATACTATAACTAAAGCAAATTATAATACCAAGTAATTGTACCAACTTATGAACACTTGCTTTAGAAAATCAAAGAAGGCTGAAATTTCATTATTGGATGCTTCCTTAAAATTTACATGAAGAGAATTCCTTTGTGCAAGTTGTGTCAAGTACCCTATCAGGGTCTGGAGACTGGGTGGAATAAGAGTGATGTTGAATTTGTGAGTACAGGGTTGCCCAGTGCTTGCACTGATCAAATCCAGTGATTGGAATTCTGCAGCTTGGAAATAGCTGTATTTTTGTGAATTGCACTGCACTACTGTAGTACTTATTCAGCTTAGGCCCAAGCAGGCATTTCTAAAGTTGTAGAGTCACTATTTGAGTCAGAGTGATGTGACACTGTTTTGCCTAATCTCATGGCTAAACCATAATTGTAATGAATTCTGACATCACTGAATCCTCTGCATCATCAGTGATATCTTTGTAATTAAAGGCTGAATTTAATATTGAAATGTTATAAGGCTGTAAGAATTACCTTTTACCCATGCACATGAAATACTGCATCCAGCAAATCTATAATTAGTCAAAACTGAAACAAAGTGCATTTCTATTATTAACAATATTGCATAAAAGTCTCAGTGCCACAGCTAAAAAATCAAAGCCAAGTAATAGTTCAGACAGTTGCTGCTATAAAACTTTTGACCTTAGTTACCAAATGTACATGCAAACAAATAAACTAACCAGACAGAGATAGTCCCCTAGGAGCAATCATTATTTGCAAAATTTTGGGGGCTTTAAGCCAATCTGTAAAGTTAATAAAATAAAAAATTCACTTGTTTATGCCAGCTTATTAATCAGTGCCATTTTTACCTATCTGAAAGGCTTAAATTTCTACTCAAGGTACCTGCTTTTGCATCCTTTACAACAGATATTGCTGACTTAAAGGCAGCAGGAGTCAGGAAGTGTTTTGCTGAAGCATCACGGGCAGCACTGGGTATCTTGCAGTGAGTCCATAAGTCCCATCCTGCCAGATGTACTCTTTAGATATAACTGTCCTCTTGGTTAGCTATTGCTTCATGTTGGCTTAAAATAGTGCTGTGCTATATTGTCTAATCCGGGATCCCTTGGCTAACTGGTTCATAAGAATTTTCTTCAGTAATGTCAGAGGCCTTTGATGGTAAGCACTGCTTGTTTAGGGTTTCAGGTGTGCCAAATTAGTTCTTGATATTCCTGTGTTGATTTTTCTGCTTACTGTTAACTTCTGGCTTTTGCAGATATCTCCTGTGTAGGTACGCATTTTGTGGGGATTGGGATGGGGCTGTGTGTGGCACACACAGTTTGGGTCACTGGGATGGAGCTGTGTGTGGCACACACAGTTTGGGGTCACTGGGATGGGGCTGTGCTGTAGGCACACACAGTTTGGGGTCACTGGGAGGGGGCTGTGTGTGGCACACACAGTTTGGGGTCACTGGGTTGGGGCTGTGTGTGGCACACACAGTTTGGGGTCACTGGGATGGGGCTGTGTGTGGCACACACAGTTTGGGGTCACTGGGATGGGGCTGTGTGTGGCACACACAGTTTGGGGTCACTGGGAGGGGGCTGTGTGTGGCACACACAGTTTGGGGTCATTGGGATGGGGCTGTGTGTGGCACACACAGTTTGGGGTCACTGGGATGGGGCTGTGCTGTAGGCACACACAGTTTGGGGTCACTGGGATGGGGCTGTGCTGTAGGCACACACAGTTTGGGGTCACTGGGATGGGGCTGTGTGTGGCACACACAGTTTGGGGCCATTGGGATGGGGCTGTGTGTGGCACACACAGTTTGGGGCCATTGGGATGGGGCTGTGTGTGGCACACACAGTTTGGGGTCACTGGGATGGGCTGTGTGTGGCACACACAGTTTGGGGTCACTGGGATGGGGCTGTGCTGTAGGCACACACAGTTTGGGGTCACTGGGAGGGGCTGTGTGTGGCACACACAGTTTGGGGTCACTGGGAGGGGGCTGTGTGTGGCACACACAGTTTGGGGTCACTGGGATGGGCTGTGTGTGGCACACACAGTTTGGGGTCACTGGGATGGGGCTGTGCTGTAGGCACACACAGTTTGGGGTCACTGGGAGGGGCTGTGTGTGGCACACACAGTTTGGGGCCATTGGGATGGGGCTGTGCTGTAGGCACACACAGTTTGGGGTCACTGGGATGGGGCTGTGCTGTAGGCACACACAGTTTGGGGCCATTGGGATGGGGCTGTGCTGTAGGCACACACAGTTTGGGGTCACTGGGATGGGGCTGTGTGTGGCACACACAGTTTGGGGTCACTGGGATGAGGCTGTGTGTGGCACACACAGTTTGGGGTCACTGGGAGGGGCTGTGCTGTAGGCACACACAGTTTGGGGTCACTGGGAGGGGCTGTGCTGTAGGCACACACAGTTTGGGGTCACTGGGATGGGGCTGTGTGTGGCACACACAGTTTGGGGTCACTGGGATGGGGCTGTGTGTGGCACACACAGTTTGGGGTCACTGGGAGGGGCTGTGTGTGGCACACACAGTTTGGGGTCACTGGGATGGAGCTGTGTGTGGCACACACAGTTTGGGTCACTGGGATGGGGCTGTGTGTGGCACACACAGTTTGGGGTCACTGGGATGGGGCTGTGTGTGGCACACACAGTTTGGGGTCGCTGGGATGGGGCTGTGCTGTAGGCACACACAGTTTGGGGTCACTGGGAGGGGCTGTGCTGTAGGCACACACAGTTTGGGGTCACTGGGATGGGGCTGTGTGTGGCACACACAGTTTGGGGTCACTGGGATGGGGCTGTGCTGTAGGCACACACAGTTTGGGGTCACTGGGATGGGGCTGTGTGTGGCACACACAGTTTGGGGTCGCTGGGATGGGGCTGTGCTGTAGGCACACACAGTTTGGGGTCACTGGGAGGGGGCTGTGTGTGGCACACACAGTTTGGGGTCACTGGGATGGAGCTGTGTGTGGCACACACAGTTTGGGTCACTGGGATGGGGCTGTGTGTGGCACACACAGTTTGGGGTCACTGGGATGGGGCTGTGCTGTAGGCACACACAGTTTGGGGTCACTGGGAGGGGCTGTGTGTGGCACACACAGTTTGGGGTCACTGGGATGGGGCTGTGTGTGGCACACACAGTTTGGGGTCACTGGGATGGAGCTGTGTGTGGCACACACAGTTTGGGGTCACTGGGATGGGGCTGTGTGTGGCACACACAGTTTGGGGTCACTGGGAGGGGCTGTGTGTGGCACACACAGTTTGGGGTCACTGGGAGGGGCTGTGTGTGGCACACACAGTTTGGGGTCATTGGGATGGGGCTGTGCTGTAGGCACACACAGTTTGGGGTCACTGGGATGGGGCTGTGCTGTAGGCACACAGAGTTTGGGGTCACTGGGATGGGGCTGTGCTGTAGGCACACAGAGTTTGGGGTCACTGGGATGGGGCTGTGTGTGGCACACACAGTTTGGGGTCACTGGGATGGGGCTGTGCTGTAGGCACACACAGTTTGGGGTCATTGGGATGGGGCTGTGCTGTAGGCACACAGAGTTTGGGGTCACTGGGAGGGGCTGTGCTGTAGGCACACACAGTTTGGGGTCACTGGGATGGGGCTGTGCTGTAGGCACACAGAGTTTGGGGTCACTGGGATGGGGCTGTGCTGTAGGCACACAGAGTTTGGGGTCATTGGGATGGGGCTGTGTGTGGCACACACAGTTTGGGGTCACTGGGATGGGGCTGTGCTGTAGGCACACACAGTTTGGGGTCATTGGGATGGGGCTGTGCTGTAGGCACACAGAGTTTGGGGTCACTGGGAGGGGCTGTGCTGTAGGCACACACAGTTTGGGGTCACTGGGATGGGGCTGTGCTGTAGGCACACACAGTTTGGGGTCACTGGGATGGAGCTGTGTGTGGCACACACAGTTTGGGGTCACTGGGAGGGGCTGTGTGTGGCACACACAGTTTGGGGTCACTGGGAGGGGCTGTGTGTGGCACACACAGTTTGGGGTCACTGGGATGGGGCTGTGCTGTAGGCACACAGAGTTTGGGGTCACTGGGAGGGGCTGTGCTGTAGGCACACACAGTTTGGGGTCACTGGGATGGGGCTGTGCTGTAGGCACACACAGTTTGGGGTCATTGGGATGGGGCTGTGTGTGGCACACACAGTTTGGGGTCACTGGGATGGGGCTGGCCCAGCCTCATCCCCAGTGGGTGCAGCTGTGAGCAGCACTGGCAGCAAGGAGCCATGGAGTGCCCAGGGGCACTGACCAGCCACAAAGGGGACAGAGGGACACGGGCGGAGGGCATCAACATGAGGGGATAAAAGGTTGGGCTGAAGAAGCTGAAGGGAGCTGCTTGCAGCCTCCTGAAATGCCCTGGTGTTTTCTGTGTGGGCAGTGCTTGAGGCCTCCTGAGGAGGTAAGGTGTCACTCTGTGTGGGAATGCTTAGAGCCTGCTGGGGTTGTGTGGTGATGCTCTGTGTTTTGTGAATGTTTAAAGCCAGCTGGGGTTGTGTGGTGATGCTCTGTGTGTCGTGGCAGCCTCAGCTGTGACACGTGCTGAGACACCCAGGGACCTGAGGATTACCTCCATGAGGGCTTGTGTCAGTGTCCATCACTCAAGCCTTACAGTCAGCTGGAGCTGTGCTCCACTGATCAGCACAAATGGTCATTATTGATCCTTACAAGTGTATTTCATCTTCAGCACGAATCTTGCTTCGACAGTGTACCCATCTGTCCTGGTTTGAAAGACAGGTGTCTGCCAAGGAGGGCAGGAGCTTCCTGGTGCCCCTCTGGATGGGGAAATGGGCTGTGGCAGGAACCTGGGAGCTGCAGGCTGAAAGGGCAGAGGCAGGCAGACCCCAGAGCAGTTAACAAAATGTAAAAGAGTGCTCTGTAGCAGGAGCCACAGGGTGACCCTGTGGGAAGGGGGTGCTGGGTTACAGAATAGAGAAAAAACTCCGAGCAGTGGCAGAAGAAAAGAACCAGTGGGGATGGGAGAGGCAGCCTGGCTCCTGAGCCCAGCTGGGAGAGGCTCCCTTGGAGGGGCTGGGGGTCCTGGGTGTCCCCTGAGGCACCTGAGCAGATGCTGAGGGTCCCTTTCCAGGGAGGCTGGGTGTTGATAAGGCCCAGTCCAGTGGCTGCTCTTGGGAGCAAAGGCTGGACCCCACCATGGCAGCAAACCTTCCTGCAGCAGCAGCAACCTTCCTCCTCTAGTCCTGGGAGAGAGGGAAAGAGCCCAGCCCAATTCCTCACCGCCAGCCAAAACCTCCAGGTATCTCTGCCCTTCCAAGAGAAGATCCCTCAGCTAAGAGAATGCAGCCAGCTGCACTCCTCCTCCTCCTCCTTGGTTGCATCTTTTGTCTCTCTCATGTTCTGGTTGTTATTGTCTCAGTAGCAACTGATGGGACAAAATTCTGTGAGAGAAAGAAAGAAAAAAAATAAAAATCCTAACCACCACCATCATCCCCAAGTCTCATAAGGTACCATTTGAAACACATGTTAGAGCCTTAAATTTATTATCCTCCTTTAACATACTGGAATATGTACTGATGCATACTGGTGCCAGCTCAGGCTAGGGCTTTATAAAGTGACAATTTCATCCTCCTGTCTGTGAGGATAGATAGGATGTGTTAAGCTTGTTTTCCAGAGCTTTTCTCCCTGATGTCATTGCCTACCAACTCTAAAACAGGGCTCTCTTTTAGCCCAAGCCCCAAAGCTGTGGGAGAATCATAAATCTGAGCCTCAGCCACCTGCCACGCAGCCAAAACCAGACCTGTGGTCCTTCAGATGTCCCTCCTCAGGAAGTCTGTCAGAGCATGTGTCTGAATATCTGTGTGACGTGCTGATCTTATCCATTTCAGTACACACCTATTCAGAGAATATTGTAATTGGCTTACTTAGGAAGTAGACAAAACATTGCCATTTAAAATTCATTCCTGTTACTAATCATGAAGAGAATGATTCCTTTATGCAGGCTTTGGATCAGATGCTGTGTCATGGTAAGGCACAGGCAAGAAGATTGGCAAGTAAATGTTAGAAAACCAGCTCAGCAAAAACGCATTTTAAAGGTCACAGAAGGGTTTTCCATGTTAAGGTGCATGGAGAATGGTGTGAGGATGAACAGTGTGAGGCTGCCTCTGGTTGTAGCCTTTAATCACTGAGAGTGAAAGGAAGGAAAAACAGTTAGAAGTGCAGAGACTGTGGATGCCTGCTGTGAGCCCCAGGAAGGCTCTGGGATGCAGCTGTGACCCTAAATGAGGGGCCAGCAGCAGAGAGGTAACAACAGAAGAAAGCATGCTACAACTCTTTGTTTCTTTTGTTTGTTTGTTGGGGTTTTTGTTTTTATTTTTCTCTCTATAAGTACAAGGACACTATTTATCTGTGCTTTGGGGCAAATCCTGTTGCTTCCTTGCCCAACCTTTGGGACTACTCCTGGGAGAATAAAGGGATGAGAGAGCTTGGGAAAGTAGTCCCATGTGCCTGCAGATAGTTACTGAGTCCTGTAGCAAAGCTGGATAAGGATCTTTGCTCTGAAGCAAGAGCAAAGGGCCATCCTCTCCCCTTAACCCAACCATGTTCATTTCCTGAGGTGGTCAGGTGCAAACCTTTCACAAGCCATTTTTGAAGCCAATCACCCCACCAAACTTGGATACCCCTATGAGCTAGGCTCTGAAAACTGAGGTTGCTGTAACAAATGCCTGAAGTGCTGCTCATAAAAATGACTCTTTGCCTTGAGAAAAAGGCCCCAGGAAGCACCCTACATTTTGTCCTCCTGCTGAGATACACATGGAGCTTACATCAATAAGCCTTTAATCATCTGTGTCTTCACCAGCTGTGCTGCAACTTGTTTGGGCTGTGTAAACTCTTGTCCTTGTATGTTTGTGTTAAATGTCTTGCACACCTATGGAGCTGCACATAAAATAGAAATCTTAATCCTTATCAATAATCAAAGAAAGAAGCTGCTGCAGGCTGCACTTTGGCTGATCCTGGCCAAAGCCAGCTGAAGAGGAGGAGTTAAACCCTGTGGAGCAGCAGACAAGTGTCTCAGCTCCTGCCTGAAATGCTCTGGGTACCCACAGTGTCACCATGATATTTTATGAAAAATCCCTTCACCGGGATTTCTTCTCCTGGGAAAATGAGAAGCCTCAGAGGAAAAGAAAAACAATATTATCTGATGGCTTCTCCCTGTGTTTTACTGCTCTGGAACCATCTTTGATTGGTTCCATGTGAGTTGGTTTTACTTAATAACCAATCCCAGTCCAGCTGTGTCAGACTCTCTGGTCAGTCATGGGTTCTTATTATTAATTCTTTTCTAGCCTTCTGTTTGTGTTCTTTTTCTATAGTTTAGTTTTGGTATACCACTTCTATAATGTAATGTAATGTAGCATAATATAATATAATGTAGTATAATGTAATATAATGTAGTATAATGTAATATAATATATACAGTATAAAATATAAAATATAAAATACAATATAATATACTATATAATATATAATATAATATATCATAATAAATCAGCTTTCTAAGAATATGGAGTCAGTTTCATCTCTTCCCTCGTCCTGGGGCACTCACAACCAGCCACCAACACCACAGCACTACAGAACCACAGAGGATTTCTCAGCCTGTCAGTGTCAGGGATTGCACCTTGCTCTGCAGGTCCTTGTGGCTGCCATGGCCACAAGGGGCTGTGGGCAGCTGGCCCAGGCCAGGGGAAGGCACTGGGGCTGCCCCTGGCCCAGGAGGGGAAGGGCTGAGCCTGGAGTGCCCCTGCTCCAAGGAGCTGGCACTTCTCTCCTACAGGCATTATTCTGTTGGAGCCAAACCTCCCATCCTGCTGTTTCCATAGGCAGCTCTGTGTGATGCTGAAGTTCTGGGCTGTGAATTTGCTCTACTTGGTTTTCACTGCATGCCAGTCTTCATTTGTTTTCAGTCCCTGCAGGGATAGTGGATGTGCACAACTTCACATGTTCCACCACAGCGGAGTTTTCAGTACAAATCCCCACTTTACAGCTCTTCCGTGCTCTCAAAAATGAGAAATTGTGGTCTGGCTAGTTTAACCCATGTAAAAACTTCATCATAGGGAATTAATTAATCCCAGTGCAGGTTTCCTGGGAAGGAATTCCGGTCTCTTTTCAAGGCAATGATGCAATCTCACTGATGGAGTGAGAATAACTTTTCCTTTAGTCCATGCCTCAGATTACACATTAGTCATATAGAACTAGTGCAATATTTCCAAGAACACCAACAGCAGGGCAGTAATTTTCTTTTTTCTCCTTTTCCCTACCATTCTTAAATTTCCCTGTTCTCCCTTTCACCTTTAAAAACAGCTTAATTTTAAAACTTAGACCCTTCCATCAGATCTCTTCTTCTGGCTGCATGCTTGTCTTCTTTCTGCCTGCTGTACTAAAAATAATGCTAAAAAATGGAAGCAACATTTGATAGAGGACCAGCTTGCTGGACTGGCTGAATTAGCAGTAAATCAGCACTAAATCAGCATTTTTACATTGCTACCTGAGAAGTGAGGCAAGCATCTAGCTCTTTGATTTTTAATAACTTTGCTTTGTCCAAACAAGTGTGCAGTCAACATCTGTCCTGCTGCATGGCTTTTCTAGCAAGGAGTAGTTACACTTTTAGGGAATACCAAAGTTTGCCAAGGTTTTTTTCCTTGTCTTTGCCATGTTCTTCCCAGTGCCCTTGTTTTCTTTTTTCCCTTGGACAAGGGGGCTTTTCTACAATGGTCTCCTAAGGTTGCATCCAGAAGGCCACAAATCTTTCAGGGTACATGGACAATCCATTTCCAGACAAAATTAATTATTTAAAATGTAAATATTTAATTCTGAAGCTGCTTCTTCAAGACTTATGGCAGTGGTTATATGAGAAAGTAGGTAACTTGTAGTCCCTTTGATTAGGGAAGCAATTCACCAGTAGTGTTTTGCACTATCTGTGGGGTTTCCTTGTTGTTTCAACATGCTGGGTAAACTGATGTCATTCACTATTAAAGCTAGAAAACCATTTTCTAAGTGCATAAACTCTATGTGACGTTTCTTCCTGTGTGCTCTGGGTTGTTATTAGTGCCTTTGTTGAATGACTTTGTGCTCTTTACTGTTTCTTAATCTGGTCTGTACACTGGCTCTAACTTTAGGAAAAGAAGTTGGAGCTGAAAATTATTTGGAAATGAAATGTAATTTTATTGTGGATTTTATGTAAATGCTGCCTGCAGGATTTTCTTTTTGAGCAGTCTTCTGGGATTAGCCAGTTTTTAAAGAGCCTAATTAAATGACACCTTAGCTAAAGCACAAATTCCACTTTTGAGTTGATTTTTTCACTGCTTTCATTGACCTGGTGCAGGTCTGTGTGTTGATTTCTACAAAGTAAAGGTGCAGGACAGGATGTCTACACTGCTGTGTGCATGCTGTCATTGATACTTTGGATTGCATGAGGATAGATTTTAAAAAGGATGTCTGGTTTCTACTTTCAATCCTCTTATGTATTATTTTTCCTTTTACATGCCCATCCAAGCTAACAACCTTAAGAGAAAATAAAGGCCTTTGTGTGAAGTAACAAATCTGGACAGTCAGTGTGCCTTGAAGATGCCACTGGGTTGCACCCCACAGCTCATTAGAGTTCAAATAATAAGGAATGAATTGAAATGGGAAATACACTCCAAAATGCTGAGATGGAAGTAGTACTTTAGACTGAATTATGGGGACAACTTCATCTGGTGGGTGAATGCCACCAAGAAAAATGCTCCCAGCATATAATTCTACTGAGATGAAATTCATGTTGTTGTTTGTGCCTTTTCTGTCATTGCACTGTATGTTTAGGCTAATATGAATAAGAGTATATGAAAACCACAAGTCAGTGTTTGGTGATCTGCTAGAAATAGGTTTCAAACTGAATAAAATGAAAGTTAGGGTGACAGTGGGACTTTTGAATTTCACATTGTGTGTCTCACTTTGGGATAGGTCCCTGGGAATGTTTAATACAAAATGCATCAGAGACTGATGAGCACTAAATACTCAGATTAATTTGCCCAGCCTCTAAAAGCTGAAACCTGCAAATCTAATTTCCTGTTGAAGTTCTCACTATTGTTTACAGCTGTACTGTAAAACATATATGGATGTACAACGAGAGAGTCATCTGGTTTTAAATGCAGTTTATTGTTTGGCTCAGGAGTGTAATAAAACTGTCAGCCAGACTCTGCCATTGAACACCAAGTTATCTCTGCTTATGACAGGAGCTTGTCAGTGATTTCCAACAAAAAATTCCTGTAGGGATAATAATTATAGAAATAGCAAAAGAGAATTTTCACCCTCATTAGCAGTCAGAAATGGCTTGTATATTAGTGGACTGGAGTCAAACTACACGTGCTTGAACTGCTCAGAGCTGTCCCTTTGCTGTGCACACTGCTTGCCTTGCTTTGCCATCCCATCCCACCGTAGTTTTGGCCAGGAGGGTGTGTTGGGAGTTTGAAGTATCCTTATTTTAGCCAGCAGAGGTGAGAGCTGCAGTGAGTCCCCAGCGTTTCTGTGTGACCTGGCACAGGCAGAGCCTGCAGCGGAGAGGGCAGCCTGGAGAGAGGGGCAGGAGAGCTGTGCTGGCTCTGGCAGCACTGCTGGAGCTGTGCAGCTCCCACGCCCAGGACAGCCAGCCCTGCACCCGAGCTCACAGCAGCCCCTCCCAGGCTCCCTCAGCTGCCTGAGGAGTGGTGACAGTGCTCCCACAAGGACACCTCCCTTCAGGCAGAGGAAGGGAGAGGCTCCAGCCTCCCACATCCCAGACAGGTTCTGCAACCGCGGAGCTCCTCAAGAGAAGAACAGATGCTGGCCCTGCCAGGCTGGGGAGAAAGGGCTGGTGCTGCTAGAGCATCCTGCAGGCAAGGATGGGGGTGGTGGGCACTGTGCCTTTGCAGCCCGGAGGAAAACATGCACATGGTTAGGGACAAAGATGTATCCCTCTTCTTGTCATTTACTAAAGACTACTTTACATTGTTGATTTTTCTACACTTGTCCTTTAAAGCTGTATTCAGGGTAATAAGTTCTCTGGGATGGCTGAGCTCTTGAAAGTCAGCATAATAATGGTCTTTGGTGGATCTAATCCATGGAAGCGTGACTCTTGTTTCCAAAGTTGATTAAATGATCATGTGCCTAAGAGTACCTCAAGCCACCAGAAGAAAGACTTCTTGCCCTGAGCCCTTAGGAGTACCTATACCAAATTTTCATCAGGAGGTGTAAAAGCTTAGTCCCAGCAAAGGCGATAACAGGCACTCAAGATATCAGATAAAGGAATCTGAATTTATTTTATTTTTTTGTATTTATTATCGTATACATTTTGTATATGTCTGATGGCGTCTCAAAAATGTAAAGGCATCCTTTAGAAAGATGTCAGTGGTAGAAGTACCAGTACATAAACAGTCATTGCTGTTTTCACTTGTCTCTCAATGAATCCTCAAAATCTCTCCATACTGTTCACTCAGCTTCTGAAAATAAGATTTTAAACTTGACCAAAGCACTTATGAAGGAAGAAAATGCCTTCAAAAGAGGCTGAGTCCCGGAAGTGTCATCTGTGATTCATTACTGGTGTGAAGACACATAATCGAGCTGATGAGGACAGAGAAAGTTTCCATAACAGCAACAGTACTAAAATGAGATTGGAAGAGTTGTCATCATTGTTTGAAATGGTGCATGTTGGAAACAGACACAATCTCTAAAGCTGATCACTATTATTTTCTGGTCTCATTGCAGCACTTGAAGCATTGTGAGACTCACAAAGCCCCTCAGCCATCTCTTTCCCTTCAATTTTTCCATCACTGTGGAATTTAAATAGCTTGTTCTTCTCAGACAATAGATTTGTCTTTCTTCCACCAGTACTGTATTTATTATAAATACCATTTCTGCTTAAACAGAAGGGTCTTGTTTCAAAAAGGGTATCCATCAAATTTTCTGTAGCAGATGTCATTGTTTAGGAATGGCACTCCCCAATTTAGTGCTCCCACTGAGACTCCAAACCACGATGCTGCTTGCTTGCTCCTCCCCTTTCCCTCTCTCCCTTGTGGCGGGATAGAGAAGAGAATTGGAGGCACAAAAAGTAAAGATGACAGGTTGGGATAAGAACAATTTACTGGAAACAGCAATGAGATAAGATAACAAACAAGAACAGAAGGAATATTATTGACAGAGGGTACAAGAAAAGAAACAATATTGCTCACTACAGAAATCCCTGACAACACACCTTAGCTGAGTGCAGCCACCTCCCCCCGACTGCCCCCTCTGCCTTGGGACCAGAGTTATCCCACCCTCCCTGTGCCTTGGGACCAGAGTTATCCCACCCTCCCTGTGCCTTGGGACCAGAGTTATCCCACCCTCCCTGTGCCTTGGGACCAGAGTTGCCCTCCTGCTCTGTCTGCCATGCAAGGAGTAAGCTGCAGAAGCTTCCAGTCTTCTTCCTGGAAGAGACTCCCTCTTCCATCTCTTGAAATGATGTGAGGTGGTGTGGAATAACCTCTGAGCCCTGGACATGCCCCCTCCCAGCTACTGCAAAAATTAACACAAAAATTAACCCTGTCCAGGACACCAGACAAAGCAGAATTTCTGTTAAAGAATCAAACTGACTAAATTTTGTGTATTTGCATGACAGCCAGACTTGCATTGCTTGCATTCAGAGAAAATTCAGTAATTTCAGTAACAAAGGTGTTTAAATTTATTTGCTGTTCATCTATCTATCTTACAAAGGATCTTCTAAGCACAGCCTTTAAGGCTAGCTTTGGCTGCAGGAACAAAGCACTAAGTTCAGTAGCAGGCTCATAAAGACCATACTTCTCAATCTGGAAATGTTAATCTTACTTGAGATACACTGGTGAGGTGGCTGGGAGCTACTCAATGCTTTTTTAACTGCTAATTGCATATATTCTCTTGATGTTGTTTCCAGCAAGGAAACAGTTGGAAATCCTGTGTTGAGTTGGGCATTGTTTTGAATTGAAGTCAAGATAGTGTTTCAATATCTCTGTGTTGTCTGATGCAAAGGCATGGAGAAGTAGCAGTGTGTTCTTTACAGCCAGCAGCCTGTGGTTTACGCCCCATAAACTGTAGATCACCCACATTTCTTTCTGAGGCAAGCCTCAGCAAATTCAGGCTTGCAGGATTTCTTTGTGTGGTTTGCAGTTCCAACATGCTGAGTCCTGTTTGTGTGTTCAGGCTCATGTGAACTAGGAAGTGTCCAACTGATGTCAAAACAAGACAAAAACAATTCATATGGAATCTGATCCAAAGTTTACTGAGGCCAAAGCTGCAGAAATGAGAGTATGCTCATGATTTCAGCCTTTTGGTCACACATGTCTTCTGTAGTGTGGCCAATGATGTTCACCTCCTTTGTGTCCTTGTCGGAATGCATTTCTGTCACCTAAGATGAGTAGGAAAGATGTTTCCAAGGTAGTCTCCTGAGCTGCAAAGAACTACAGTTGATTTTCCTTTTTTTTTATTAATCTTGTGGAGACCAGCATGCTTGAGGAACATTCCAGAAGCAGCCTGTTAAAACAGGCTAATGACACCTGAACGCGGTGCAAGCTGGAAAAGCAAGTTGACAGCATGACTCTGAAGTCTCCAGAACTGGTAGCAAAATGCTACCTAGACACAGGACAAACATAACAGGAATAGACACTTTCACTGGCAAGTGTGAAGGTGCTTGCTCCAGGTTTTCACCATGACCTGGAGCAGTGTGTGCTGCAGTGATGTGTGTGACAATGTGGAGTGGTGTTTGAAGAAGGACTCAATGCTACTCCTCCAAGGTGGCTGGTGTAAAAGTTTAGGTACTTGTGACTAATCCCTCATTTCTTAAATCTTTTACTTGCAAGCATGCTGGTGGCTGCTCTGAAGTGGCTCTGGAGAGGTTGGTGTCTGTCCCCTCCCTGAAGGAGCGCAGCTCTGCACAGCACATTGCAGGCCTGTGGTTAAGTTCTGCAATCTGGTCCTGTATGAAATACTCTGCACTTCAGGTTTGTGGTGCAGTAACTTGAGCAATCCCAGCTATGTGCAACTTGTCATATGGCACTATAAAGTAGGAACACACTTTCCTACAGTTATTAATGTTTTGCTGCAGCATACAAAATATGTTAGATCTGTCACTTCAGTGTTCGCAGGCTCACTGATGCCAAGGGACAATTACAAGGGGTAAATGTATTAGATGAGGAAAAGCTTTTTGTCTCCAACAGCACTTCAAAGCCATTTTTGTATTTTATATACTGCCAGGCTACATGGGAACACCTGTTACTGATATCAAACGGAGGAGTATTCTCCCCAAATGGGATATTTCTCTACTGCTTTCCTTAGTTTGTCTCTAAACAAAAGCATTCTTTTTGTACCAGCATATCTACTTTTGAAAGATTGATCATATTGCATTGAAGAAGAGATTTAAGTGAAACTATGCGTTGATCTGCTCCTTGCTGTTTAAAATTAGAGATTAATTCAACCAAATATTATTAGAAGAGAAGAATCCATATTTCTGTATAATCTTTGTCAGTTGATTGTGAAGCATTAATGTTTGTTGCCTTACTTCTCTCTGATCTGCAAAGAGAAGGTTAGGAAATATCTTTGGTCTCATCTTTCCTGTTATGATAAATAACTGATCTGTGGTCAGAGCTGTAAAGTTCATAACCTACCCAGAAAAAACTTAGGAACAAACCACTGCTGCTGCAACATTATGTAAAGTGGAAAACCTATTTTCCTGGGGAGAGGTGCTGCTTAGAGATGATTTCACAAAAGAGGAAGTCCTTGCTGTTTATCCTGCTTGATCCAAATGTGCAACATTTCCTGTGGCCAGATCTGCAGAAAAATCAAAGGGGGTAGCCATTTTCTGTGGTCTATTGCTTCCTATAGCATACCCTTATGAGAAAGGAAGAAAACTACCATTTGTTATAAAACTACCCCTAACCTTCCTTTCCTGATTAATCAATTCTAAAAAAGTGATGCACTGGTAGTATCCCCACAGGGTCCTACTGATAATCTGTTTTTCACATCTCTCTGGCAGAACCACTGTCTATTTTAAGGTGATAGAAAGCACTTTATATATTTTGAAAGATGGGATTTATCCCCAAGACTTTGGAAAAACAGAATGTAGGCAGCTGATAAAATCTGTGCTTGCAGGAGGTCATTATTTAGGTTACAAGGTCAAACACAAAGCAGATAGCAAATTAGCCATAATTATGAAAACCTGCACAGTTTTAAGTCTCCAGTGTATCTGAATAGAATTACAGTCTTCAATTGCACCCTGTGCAGTTTTTGTGATGGCTCCTACCTGGGCAGTATTTGGCAAGCCTGGAAAAATGCAGATATATTGAAAACATCTAAATGGATTTATTGAAGTATCTCTACAGAGTTTTCTAAAGAAACAAGCCATGCTGAGTGCAGCAGAGCTGCCTTTCTCCTTTGTTTGGGACTGAGGCTGTCATCTGATGAGAAGTTTCTTGGAAAAGTCTGTGTGTGCACCCACAGCCATGCTCAGGGAATGCAGCTCTTCCCGTTTTCATAAGCACTGAGGTAACTGTTCCTCCTGGAACCTCAGCCTGGTGCCTGGCACCCCCTGAACACTGAAATGATTGATGAAATCATTGTCAGCTGGAGTTCTGGGTGGGTGATGCAGGAGATAGGAGCAGGATTCCTGGATTCCACTTGTGTCTGACTCAGGGTGAGATCTCCAACAGCAAATGTAAGTCAAATCAGGGCATGCCCTGATCTGTCACGGAAGGCACTTGTGGGATTAATGAGTGTTTGTCAAACCTGGCTTAGTCAATGCTGCAAAACACAGGCACCAGCAGCCAGTGGGTGTTGGGTCCCATTTCACCAGGAACAGGCTGACAGAATCAACGAGGATGCTGCAGTGCAAGGCCAATGCCCTACTGAGAGTATTTGTTCCTTCTCAGTACAAGGCTTATGATAATGGTCTTTTTGCCCTCCCTTTCACTTAACTGGGCTTTGCTACTCGTAATTGCCAGAAATTATTTATTGAACTCACACACCATTTCAGCTGCATCCTTCAGGGTTCAGCAGCTCCTGCACTGGGTCTGTACCCCTGCTCCACGTCTCACACAGCAGAGGCTGGACCCAAATAATCTCAGGACAGCAATATATGCATATGCACCAGCCTCTTTGCACTAGTTCAAACTCTTTTGGGACAGGTCAGATTTACCTTTCATGCTCTGAAGAGCTTATAGGACTTGGATCACATCTCTACCATTTCCTGGGGCTTCAGACTGGCTGCCACTGTGAGGAACAATGGGATCATCAGTGTGGGCACCGTGGGGCTCTCTGATTTGCCTGGAAGAGTTTCTATTACACACAGTTCATCTGATCCCCTCAGAGAGCAGCAGCCATGCAGAGCAGCCCAGCACAGGGAGCTGCCTCAGAGCTCCTCCATCAACAGGCCTGCAGCATTTTTTGTCCTTGGATGCTCAACAATTCCAAGGAAAAATAGGATAAAATGAACTTTATTGGATACTGGCACTGGGAAGACTCTGAAAGACAAAATTTAGTAATGAAATGAGCATGTAGACTGCCCCATAGTTGGCTTGTGTGCATCATTGGTTCCTAAAATTCAGGCGCCAACTTCCTGCCTAGAAATGAATATTCTCTTTCTGAAAACATCAAAATACTGAAAGCAGGCATTCCAAATCTGAGACAGCCTAAAAGTGGTTGTGTTTTGGTTGCAATTTTGCAATTTTGCTTGCAAATTATCAAAGAAAAAAGCATTTGAGTGGTATTTAGACATTGACTCTTTATATTTTTAAACATTCTTTTCTCCCCTTGGTATAATGTTTTCAAATGAAAGCAAGAACATTTAATTCCCAAAATGTTAGTCTGGAAGTTTTGAAACATTAAGACTTTGAAATATGTTAGAAGTCATCCAAAATTATGAAAAGTATTCCTGTAATTAAAATTGGTCCATAACTTGGCCTGGTATTCCTATGAATCACAGTAAAACTGAGGTGTTTCTATACACTCTGTTTCTCTGCCTTTCTCCCTCCTGTTTTTGTTGAAAATTGTTCATCATGATATTTTGTTACTTATTTTACAGCAGCTTACTCATCAGTTGGAAGTTAGTCAGAGATTAGGAAACATCGTGAAGTTATCAAAAAACTAGCATGTTAGAAGGAAATCAGTTAATCTTTAGCCTCACAGGCTAGAAAGAGGAAATGTAATTGCAAAACTGAACTGTGTTTTACAGTCATTTTCACTTAGAAAGCCCTTCAGATAATTCTATAATTAGCATGGGACATGTAACGGAGGGAAAAAATACCTGACACGAGAGGAACTTGGTGAATGTTTTCATTCATGAGTGGGATTTAGCTGCCATGGCAGAGCAATCTCGTGGAACAAAAACTCCTTTGAGTCAGGAGCCCCAGTTCCAATCTTGTAGAGCAGCAGACACCTGGACTTGGCTGAGTGGAGTGGCCCAGCAGCACTTGTGGTCAGTCAGGAGCAGACTCTGGTCACAAAGGGTGAGCAAAACTCATTCCAGCCAGGCAATTGTATTTGCCTGGTTGTAAAAATACCTTTCAGCACAATAACTTCTTCAGTCAGATCAGTGAAATAAAATCAACTGGGTTTATCACACATGTTGATGTTTATATAGTACCTGTCATCACTCACTTAAATGGATAAGAAGAATGGATACAGATTAATTCCTGCTCTGTAATTTGTCTTGAGACATAAACAGTATTTTTAACTACTAAATCCTGAAGTGTGACACATTGTAAAAGATCTACCTAAATCTTGATGATAGTTACTGGTGCTTAGCTCAGGATTGATTTTCTCCAGCATTATTTATACAATGAACAGTGTTTCAGTGATTTCATCTCTGCTGAGGAAATTAATTTAAAATTTCAATTGTTCAAAACCCAGGTTCTAATGCTGAATTGTGTAAAGAAAGGATCATAAAAGAAAATATCAGTTCATGTGTTTTAGCAAGGTAAGAAAACCACACTGGATTTAATCTGTCAGTGAAGAACAGTTCTACAAAAATTGCCTGCTTATGGTTTTTGAGTAGAAATCTGCTTTCAGTTAAAACATTGGGAGATAATTTCTGTCTTTGTAGAAAATGTATTTTTTATTGGGGTGAAGAGAGGAAGACAAAAATCTATAAATGGAAAGTAATGATTTTGTTCTGAAGGATGATGAAAGTAATTTTCAGTATTACTTATAATAATATGAACTTAGGCTAAAAGATGTGCCTTTATGAGCTGGACTATGAGTTGGACTGAGCAGCTCTGGAAGGGGATATTTAATAGTACCATGAGCAATAGAGGATTCACAAAGTTGTATCATAGCAATGCAGGAGCCCATATTTCCACAAATTTCCCATATTTCTGATGCCTTAATAAGAGCTTCTTATACCTAGACTATGAAAATGTGTATAAATGCCCAGTTCAGGCTCCAGATTGTCAGCCTGAAGTCACAGATCTGTGATTCAGAGCTGCAGTTGCAATCAGGCAGCCAGAGAACCAGAGCCATCCTTTTGAGCCACATCTGGAAAATGCCTCTGTTTTCCATCTCCTGGAGGAGACAAAAAAATGTTAGTGGGAAAAGTTTTCAAGTCTAGTTTCCAGCTTCTGCAGTCAGCTGTATCTTCTAATCCTACCTATAACTGAGATTATTTTTTTCTTTCCTCTTTTCTAATTAGAGTCTAGTTCTGTCCCTCATCCTCTCATGACCAGAATTTTCCTTTTATTTCAAACCCAAATATATTAATGGATATTTTATACCTATTTTTCTTTAGCTCTCTTTTAGTTTCAACAGCTCTTGTAGTGTCTCCCCTCAGAGTACCTACAGGGAGCTGTACCTTTGATTTAGCTAGAGATGGAAAAAAAAAAGGACCCAAACTATGCTGGGGAAAGAGTATAATACAAAACCAGGCAATTTTCTCCTTCTTACCACCGAGCTTCAGCCATTTTGCAAAGTGCCACCAGCTCTGCCAGCTGCACCATGCCCTGCTCTCCATCCAGCACTTGTGGGATCCAGGCTGGCTGAGGATGTGACATTTCCTGCTTGTGAAACATTCCAGTGTAAGGACGGGGCACTCTCAAATAGACTCCTCTTTAATGAGTTGTATCAATAAATTCCCATCAGCAAATGCCATCTGCATTCCCCTGTGACCACACTGGCTGCTGCGAGAATGCCAGAGCCAGCAGTGGAGAGGCAGTGCTGTCCACTGCTGCATCAGCCTCTTCACCAGCAGCTCCTCTCATTCAAGCTCTGATGGGGCTGCTTCAAACATAACAGAATCCAGATGCTGTGTATTCATTGTATAATTGCACAGCTGAAAAGAGTATCCAGATAGCAACAAGCAGTAACCATGGGAAAGTATTCTGTCCCGTCTCTGCAGATCAGGTTGGATGCAGCCACTCAGTGCCATCGATTTAGACCTTTGGGAGAGGTTAACCCTCACTTTTCACTCTCTACAGCTCCTGAAAGGTGCCTGTGCTCAGCTGGGGCTGGGCTCTGTCTCCAGGCAGCACTGACAGAACCAGAGGACCTCAACTGCAGAACAGAACCTCAACTGCACCAAGGGAAATTTAGGTTGGATATCAGGAAAAAGTTTTTCATGGAAAGAGTGATAAAATTCTGGAATGGCTGCCCAGGGAGGTGGTGCAGTCACCATCCCTGGGTGTGTTTAACAAAGCCTGGATGTGGCACTGGGTGCCAGGGCTTAGTTGGGGTGTTGGGGCTGGGTTGGACTCCATGATCTTGAGGGTCTCTTCCAACCCAGTGATTCTGTGATTCTGTGAATTCTGACTCACCTGTAGGTCTCTTGTGTGATCTGTAGGGTTTGCCCCTCTGAGCCATGAGCTGTGTCCAGGCTGGCTGCAGAGCCCCACGCCTGCTCAGCCCCTGAGGTGTGAGGGCACACGAGCAGCCCTGCTGCACTGAGCACACACTGCAGGGAACGTGGATGTGCCACACAAATAATTCTAGGTTTTCTGCTCACATCTAACCTCTGTATTTATATCTGCAATTCATCCATTCATGTGTGTGTTCAGCGGGCTGAATTTTGCAAACAAATGGTTGCAGAGCTTGTATCAGATCTTCATTTGGATGTGTGTGACTGTGCAGCCAAAATAATATTTTGTCACCATCAGCAGTAATGGTGACACTGCTGGCAGTATCATTACTAATCCAATGTTATTGGGCAAACCAGATTTTTGATTGCAAGATTTTCATTCTCCCAAAGACTAGAATTTCAAGAACAGAAATAGATTTTCAGCATTTGATACTCAGCCAGACCAGCTGAATTTCCACTAAAGAAATAAATCCAGCTAACACTAAGTAGGGGTACTTTGAGAACATAGTCAGATAACTAGAAACCTTTACCAGTCCCAAAGTGCAGATAATTTATGATTTGACATCTCCTTCTGTCACCACAGGACCCAGGGAAGAAGGTCAGGGGATAAAACATATTTCTTGTTTGAAGCGGTATAAAATAATTCTCTCTGCTAATGATGTTCTGATGTTTGTTACCCATCCAGATAATTACATTAAATCTTTGCTTGAACTTGTTGACAAAGTCGCTTCAATATCTTCCTGACTGGACAAAGTCAGGGCTTTTGCCAGTGTATGGTCTTTGTTCACTGCTAGTAGGTAACTGCTTAATTCTTTGTGTTTCATGCCCTCAAGGTATACACTCAGTGCAACTGCTAAATTTGAAGGTTAGAATTGCCAGAAATATCAAGGAAGTGTCAGCAGATTGATTTCCTTTAAATTTATCTTGGTAGGAGAGACTGGCAACTAATAAGATTATGATTGTTCCAAAAACAATTACGTATTGAACATGCTGCCAGTTGCTATAAATCCTGGAAATTTGCAAGAGATGGCTCCATTACTAGCACTGTTTTTGTGGAAAAACGAGAACCACAACATTGGCGTTAGGAAAATCCTGGACACGGATAAAAGCCAGCTTTTGTTTGGAAGCAGAGTATCGTTTTGGTTCTCACCTCCTGAAACTGAAAGGGACCCTGTGTGGTTTTACCCAGAGGAAGCTCAAGCCCAGCCTTGTTTATTAAATATCCGAGCTACAATGTTATCTCTTCTGGAGAATCAGGTTCCACGCTGGCATGATTCACCACAGACAGAGCCAAGGGCTTGCTGCTGGGCGCGGCTCTGGTGCTGGTGGTGGGCAGGGAGTGAATCTGCCTGTGCTCCACAATCTCACATCCATGAGGAGGTAATGTGTGTAAATATCTCCTGGTCTCAGTGCAGGCTCAGCTGGCAGCAGACCTGAATCTCCGAGGTGCCCATGGGCACAAGGAGCAGGGCACGAGCCAAGGGCAGAGACCAGCTCTGGGTCTGGCAGGTCACTCCCTGCCTCACTCTCCTGCTCTCCCTCTTCCTGCCCCTGGTAGCTACAGAAATGCTTTCTAGAAAGTATTTGGAGGGACATTCAATAATAGTAATTAGAGAAAAAACAATTACACTCCAAGACCACTTAAACTGCATTTCCAGTCCCTGAACATGCCTGTAATATAATTGTCTTGGAAATTGATAAGCTGTGAAAAGTCTCTGCATTTTCCCATTGCATCCCATATGTACAGTGTTGATTTGGAGTGTGTCCTCTCACAGGCAAAAAATGTTTACTTTCATGTGTGTGAGAATGCTCAGAATACAGGAAAATTAAAACCAATAAATATTCTAACCAGCCTGTTGAAAATGTCAGAAAAAAAAATCTAAAATAGCAGAATAGTTATTCTATAAAATTCCTGGCATGTCTGGATGACCTTATGTTTTGTGTGCTGGCAGGGCCTGTATCACCTGCTTTTGGTTGTGCCTTTCAGGGTAACCTGGTTTTCTCACAAATCAGCTCCAGATTACAAAAAAATCCTGACTTCATTGAAGTGGACAGGAATTTTGGTACACACAGAATCTTATCCCCAGATTTTCAAATATTAGGAGATTAAAATTTGGCTCTTAATTCTCCCTTGGGATTCTTGAATTAGTGGTTCAACTTCCAAAAGCTCTGACACCCACTGATTTCAATAGGATCTGCTGGAGCTCTGTGAAAAAATGTTGTTGAGTTCCAACACTAAATATGGATGGTGGAATCTTAAAATTACTCTCCTGTTTTTGAAAATCTTGGCCCAAACCTTTATTAATACCACACAACCATGTGTCCTGTATCTATTAGAAAAGATAACTTCATTCAGATCCACTCCTGCTGTATTCTGTAAACTTGGGGGAAAAAAATGGTCTTTTAATCAGATTTAGATGAAAAACTGTCTCTGATATAATAATTGACAGTTAGGGATAGTCCATAACTGTCTATCACCTAACTGCCCAAATAATTTGCCATTAGTTAATATATAACTAATTTATGACTAATATATAACTAATTTGCCATTAGTTAATATATTCCCAAACAGCACATAGGACAAGTGGTATGTTTTTATAGTGCTCCCAAACAGCTCTGGTAATTTGAGTAATTTCAGCAATTTCCACTTTTACAGGAAGTAAATAATCCCAGGTTATCAATAGTCATTCTAACTGACAGGATTGTAGCTTTGAAACATTTTCTGCTATCCCAATATCACCGACTATCTGTGCAATTACAAATGTATCTGTCACTTCTGTATTTATGTTATTAATACTAGTAGTTCTTAAAAGTATATTAGGGCAGTTTCTGCCTCAAAAAAAAAAATTAAAGAGGTTCATTAAAATCAGTATGATATTACTATTTCTGTAAGTGGCTTGAGTCCACAGATTCACATGGCTTTTATATTGCTTTGGGCTGGCCACTGCCTGTGTTTTTAATAAAAATTCTATGGGACATTTTGCAGAAGAATCAGTCCAGATGTTTTAGCTGAATTTCCATTTGGCTATCCTCTGCTTATCTCTCTAGAAACAGCTAGACTTAGGGTTGCAAAATATTTTCCATTACAATCCTTGCTTTTAACAGGCTTCTAATTTCCTGAACTGTGGAATTTTGTTTGCTGAAACTTCTTGAATTCAGCTTCTGTTGTGCAGTGGGGTACCACACTCAACTGTGGTTGAGCAAGATCTCTTCAGCCACTTCTGCCTATGGGAGCAGAACTTTTTACACACTCCCCAGCATAAAGTGAACCATGAATTTGAATTGTTGTGAACAGTGCTCTGGTAAACTCTTCCTCCCCATAAAACGGCTGAAGTGTGAAGTTTAAAACCTGGCACAAGCAAGACAATTGTAAAATAAATAATGATTAGCACCAGATCGTTGTATCTCCCATTTCATATTTGCATGAGCAGCAGCCGTGTGAATGTCACAGGCCCTTTTGGTAATACAAGGTGCTTCTGAATGCAACAGTGTTATTAGAGTCTGGCTCTGGCCAAAGGAGGCAGAAGCTTCTTGCAGTTTCTGCTGCCTTGAAAGAATGTCCTCCCAACAGCAATTCTGCAAAGCAGCACCAGGGCTCTGTCTCCTACATCCCTAGGAACCAAGAGACAGGGTAGTGAGAAGGAAACCACACAAAAGCCTTTTTGCATTGCTACATCAGCTTTCTGCAGTTTATTACTGTAGGCAGGCTCTGCCCCCTCATCTGCTTCTCGTCAAGGCTGAACCCTGTGGTACCTTTGTATGTTTGGGCCGTTTAAGGCTACCATAATAAAAACAATAATAAATAACAAACAAGCAACTGGAGTGCAAAGCTGTAGGATGGATTCCTTCCAGATCCTAATGGAGTGAATGATAAAGTCCCAGTGGAGCAGCAGAGCCAGATGTGTCTGCAGACTCTGGAGTGGGGCACCCTGAAGCACATCACAGTGCTCAGCAGCAGTGGCTCCAAGCAGGGTCACAGCACTGCCCAGAGCCAGCTGCCCACCCCTCTGAGTGCCCCACCACCCAACCTTAGCTTGGCCTGACATTTGGGGAGATTGTATCTCCTTCTGCTTTCTTTCATAAGCTTTGAACTTCTTTCCTTTTATACCTGGAAACTCCCAGTGTTGCTGAGGGCGTTCCTTGTATATGCCTCAGTGGCTCTTACATATTTATGACATTTAATTGTGGTATGATGCAGAGAGGAAGCATTTACAGGGCACTGAATTTCCCTGATGTTGAGTGGTGAATTGTATTTCAGAGTAGTGTCACACTGTCTGAAGATGACAGTGACAACAGTCTTTGCACGGAGATGTTGGATTTGTTTGCCTTTTGGAAATGGAGATCACTTCAGCTCAGAGGCTGCTTTCACCAGCACTGGAGCAGAAAACACCCCAGCATGGTCCAGTCCTTCCCTAATTCTGTGCTGGTCTGTCAAGCTGTACTAGCCAGAGCTAGAAGTGACCCAAATGAAGAGACACCTGAAGGGTTACTTGGCAGATTTTTCCCTTGCTGCTTGGCAGTGGTCCACAGTGTGCAGTCTCTACATTTGAAAGATATTTGTCAGGTTGAAAAACTGAAAACCTGAGGCTGCACCTTTAATGCCAGTTTAGAAATGTGTCTGGTTACCCCTGTCTGGGAAGGTAATTCACAGAGAGCTGAAAGTATCTGGCAAAGAAACACATTTTGCCTTGGGCATCATTTGGGAAGGGATAAAAAGTAATATTTCCAGTTTTTTTAATCAATCTTTGGCAGCCATGGAGCACTGCCTTACAGGATTACCATGATTACAGACTGCAGCGTGCACTGCAAATGAAGGCTTTTGGATACCTGCTCAGTGCCTGGGTGATGTGTGGCTGGAGAGGAGGAGCACTGTGCTGAGCTCAGGAAGAAGTGAATGCCATGTTTGACTCCCAATGTTTCAGCTATAAAAGACAGCTATGTTTACAATCAGTATTAACTAATGTACTATCCAATATATTATATTTTAGATCCTATTACCTAATTTCTCTTTGGTTATTGCAAGAGTGAATAAAGTAGATGAGGGATTTTTAATATACCCAGATAAAAACAGACATGGCCTATGGCTTTTCAATTTCTTCCTACTTTAGCAAGGCTGATTCTTTATTTCAACTTTTTCTGTTTTATAAGTATGTTACTAGTGGCTTTCTGCTGGTAAGTATATTAATGTATTTAAAGAGAATTCTGTCAGGATTCAATTGCTTACAAACACACTTTTAAAATTTATTATTTAGTACTGTACAGAGGTTATCTTATTTTATGATTCCTGAGAAGCCAAAAGCAGTATGTTTGCACTCTACTATTAGCTATTGAAAGGATACTAATTTTACACAACTCAAGATGTTTTGTATGCTCTGGCTGTACACTAGTCTATAAAGGAACCTGGGAGGTTGGGCAGGCATTCTCCCAGGGTTTTGAACGAATTCCCTGTTGAAAGGGAATTGGGCACCCAGGCCCCACCATGCCCTGACCAGTGTCCCATGAGCATGCCCTCAAGGAACAGCACCCATCAATGAAGGGCACACGTCTCTGCTGCCCACATCAGCAGCTCCCAGGGAATTCCAAGGAGAACTTGTGCAAGGGGAGAGGCAAGAGAGTAAGATGCATCTGACATGTAAAACCAGAAAAAGTTATGAAACATAGCTAGGGCCTCTGAAAGGCTTCCTCAACAAGAAATGCAAAAGTAGCTCGATGCGATAGCGTAATCGTAACAGTTGATTGGCCATAAGCCACAGCTCCACGCTGTTGCAATGTGCATTTTCTGCTGTTGAGACATGCCATGATAGGAAACTCTGACACAGCCACCAAGTAACAGCAGCAGACCCACATCAGGGTCCTTCCTATTTTAGAATGTGGGGTAAAAATGGATGGGAAAAGAACTGGGAAGCAGAATTGCTATAAAATGCAGAACAGGGTCCCAGGGTGAGAAGGACCATGCTAAGCAGAAGAGATATTCCTCGCTGAAAAGAATAATAATGGAATATGAGTAAGATTTGCTTCAGAGACACACAGTGTCCACAAGGCACTCGCAGGCAAAGCGCACATTCGTGTGCCACATGCCCAATCCATCATTATTTCAAAGCCATTGCACCATTGTTTCCCATTGAAATAGGCTTAGAAGAGAATTATGCATGGCATATTCATTCTTAAAATGACCTGGGGAAAGAAGAGCATTGACACATTAAAGTGAAAATATAAGGAGTGCTATGAACTCTAGGTGAGTATGGATTCTTCTTGCAATTCCCAAGCCAAGCACCTGTGGAAACAGTGTCAAATCTAATTTTTTTTTTTTTTCAGGAAGGATGATTGCTAAAGTTAGTATACCACTGAGACAGGCAACATTTCACCTTTTGAACAGCCCATTCTGCCTGCATGAATTAGCACTCAGAAATTATGTCCTATTATTTGTGGGCTGTAGTACCATGTGTTGATGGTTGCACCCAGCCTTTGACAAAAATGCCAGAAGGTTTCAAAAAATACCAATAGTTTCTATCTCAGCACACTTTTATTACATTTCATGTAGGAGAACAATTAGATACCATTAACACATATCAGAAAAGATGCAAAAGCTCAAATTTGCAGCCTTGATGACTTCCATTTTGAGGTCACTCCATATCTGGACCCAAAAGCTTTGCAGCTGAAATGGAGATTACTGTCAGTGAAATTGCTGTAAGGATGCAGAAGTCAATAATCTCATGTCCAGAAAAAAGGACTGAAACACATTCAGGAGCAATGCCTCTGAATGCCTTCTACATATTTGGTGAACACAGGGCTACCAGACTGTTACTCAGGGCTGGTTTTGGAGCAGTTAATTTACTTAAGCATTATGACACTTATTTGTACTAGGCAGATTTCTTAAGGCATGTGATGCTTTCCAAAGCTGTTGAACTGCTGCAATTTCTCAATTAAATAAGAGAGATGCTGGACCTAACTTTATTTTCCACCACTATATAGATATATCTTAAAACAGAGTTTAATTAATGCTGAAATTAGTCACTAAGAGCTTTGTGTTTTCTTGAACCCTGTCTGGAGTTTAAAAACTCAATGGGGAAATTAAGGCCACTCAAGCTGTCTCCTTTTCTATAATGGAGAAATAAATACTAAGAGAGATGGAAGCTGAGTCACTAAAGAGGCTTGCAAGAAACACAGAAAGAGTAACAAATGATTGGACAAGAAGAAAATGGTTTAACCAGCAAAGGCAAGATATCTCCTGCTTCCCCCAAGGACAAAACCCAAGTGGTGGCTGTCCCCAGGCTGTGTGCCACATGGAGCCCAGCAGGACAAAGGCAGCACACCAGAGAGGTTCTTGCAGCTCAACCTCCTCCTCCCAGCCTGGCAACAATGGAAAAACAGGGCCAAAACAAAACCTGGGGAGCTAGTTCCACCCACCAAGCCAGAAATAATTCAGCCTTGCCAGTCCAGATTCCCCTCAGACCCTTTAACCTGGCAGCCCAATGCCCCTGTCTGCTGCTGTGTCTCCTTTGGCAGCCCCACAGGGAGGACTTGGACAGCCACGGTCTCTGCCCAGCACTGATGTTCTGCCACAGCTCAGCAGCCCTGATGGGTTCCCCTCTGTGCTGCTCTTGTCCCACCAGTGCAGCCACCCCTACAGGGCATTTGCCACCACCCATGAGCCAGGGGAGAGGCAGTGTTGGCCATTTCTCTCTCTCAGTGATACCCAAGGCCATCTGGAGGCTTTCAGCTCTGCAACCTGACTTGATCCACCTCGTCCCTCAGGAGCTTTTGTGACTCATTGTGTAGGACTCCCTGCAGCAGCTTTCCATTTTCAGTCATCCCTGTGGTACAGCAGTGAAGGGAGCGTGTTGCTTTTCCTTTTCTGGTAGCTGATTACATGGTGGGGCCTCCTCAGCACTCACCTTCTCCTCCTCTTATGATGGTGACCTGAAATTTTCACCTTCAGGCCAGTTCCTGGTAACTTTCCAGATCCCTGGGCAATTGGGGTTTCCTATTCAAGGCGTGACCAGAGCCATCCCTTTACTCCACACGGCATCAGGGCCAGGATGTGTGGAAGGGACTTCTCTGAACATCCAGCCCAGCACGGGCACTCAGGTGCCAGAGGAGCTGTGCTTCAGTGCCAATCCCTTCTGAGGCAGCCCTTCATAAGGTGCCAGGATGTCCTTTTTTAGCTGGAGTATAACTAAAAAAGTATAGTATAGATCCTTTGTAAAGTATAGATCCTTTAGATCTATAGAACTCCAGAACCCCAGGGATCATTCTTGAGTCTCCCCAGGTACTTTGTGCCAAAGGCTGCAGGAAGGACCATTCTCCTCAGCTGCAGTGTTCAGCAAGATTTTAGCCCCTGTCCTGTTCTGACTGGCCCAAGGGCTATTGCAGGAGCAATCTCCTGTTCAATGTGTTCAAAAGCTTGCTGATATTCAGGACCTCACTTGAAAGCATTCTTCTTCCATGTCACATGATAGAAAAGAGGGCTGACAATCTGACTGTAATCTGGAATATGCGTCCTCCAAAAACCCACAGTGCCTAGGATAGCCTGCATTTCCTTCCTGCTGGTTTGTGGGGACACAGCTGATATTTTGTTAACCATGTCCATTGGAGTCTGATGATGTCCATCTTGCCACTTCATTCCTAGAAACTGAATTTCCTGGGCAGGTTCCTTAACCTTACTTTGGTTTATGGCAAAAGCAGTCTTCAGGAGGATTTGAATTATCTTCTCTCCTTTCTCTAAAAGCTCCTCTGCCACGCTCCCTCATACAATGATGACATCAATGTACTTCAGATATTCTGTAGCCTTGCCCAATGCTGTGTGAGTCAGTCCATGGCAGATGGTGGGGCTGTGTTCCCACCCCTGGGGCAGCCAGTTCCAGGTGCACTGCACACCCCTCCAGGTGAAAGCAAACTGTGGCCTGCACTCTGCTGCCAGAGGAATGGAAAAAAACCACAGAGGTAATATTGCTGGTGACACTACTTGGCTTCTTCTGTCACTTCTGACTCCAGTTCCTACTGAAACTCCAGCACGTGCAACACAGCTCTCAGTGAGGGTGTGACTTCATTCAGGCCACGATAGTCCACTGTCTGTCTCCACTGGACTTATGCATAGGCCATGTGGGGCTACTGAAGGGTGAGCAAGTCTTGCTGAGCACACCCAGCTCTCCAGTTCATGGATCATCCCTGGTATGGTGTCCCAAAATCCCGGTCAGTGCCATGTTGCTGACGAGGCACTGTTGGTGTGGCCATCAGTACCTGTTGTTCTTCAGTCCTCAGCAGTCCCATAGCAGTCAGAGGATTCAGCTGCTGAATTTCCTCTGTCCCCACAGCAGCTCTCCCAAAAGCCCAGTGATGCCCTTTTGTGTCCTTGAAATGCTCTCTCCTGAGGTAGTCTCTGGGAAGGTACACACAGAGCCTCTGGACCAGTCATGATGGTGGGGGGTTGCCATTCTTTCCTCATCAGGCTCACTCCAGCTTCCAGTACAGTCAGCTGTGGGGATAGCCCTGCCAGCCCAGAAATAGATGGATTCTGCCCCTCTCAATGGCATCAGGGTGCATTGTGTGCCAGTGTCACCTACAGCCTTGCACTCCTCTGGCTCTGCTGTGCCAGGCCATGGATCCACACAGTCCAACAGATCAAACTGACCCTTTTCTCCATCTGGCTGGAGACAGGGCCCTCTAGTCCTTGTCATGGTATTTGTTGCTCATTTCTTGTAAATATGAACTGGAGGTCCCTTCAAGAGGATCAGACACAACATCAATTCTTTTGTTCTGCCTAGGGGCTTACCCCTGAGAAACCACAGTGGCACTTATCCCTGACAAGTTTCCTGCAGTAGTTCTTCCTCCCCTTAACTCACATACCTGTGCTGCCAGGTCAGGGGTGGGTTTTCCACCCCACCTCCTCATGTATTCTCCATATTCATGCAGGTAAAGCCAGAGATTAACTCTGGGTAGTGTACCCCCTCTCCCTAGCCAAGGGGTGCCTGCTCCTAACAGCAGAGACTGGTCTATACTGGTGACATGGAAAATGAGATCCTCTCTGAGTTTCTGGTGGCCTTCTTAGACACTTGGCCATTTTTGTTTCCACAGACAAGATGTGGACCTGTCAAGAGGCAGAGGTACTGTCTTCATATATAAGAAGTTTGCTAGCCATTGCACTCATTTGGTCTTCTCTCTCCATCCATTGAACTGTTGCTAAGCAGTGGTAATAAATCTCTGTATGAATTTTGGCCTCATCTGTGATGTGTGCTGGACATGGTCTTTCAGCCTCTTGGTTGTCATCTGAAAAAATTACCTCCAGCCAAGCAATTTCTCTCAGGCAGTGGATACCTCACTGCATGCCGTTCCATGTATGCCTTGCCGTGCATACATGTCCTCCTTGCAAAGGTATATTTCCTTTACATTTAACCTGCCTCTTCTTCATCACTCACTATGTGAACTGACTTGGCCTTGAATCTCCTCTTCGGAACAGGGGCATTGCTACTGAATAGGGAATTGCTACTTGCCTTATGGTTCAGCTGCTGTTTGATTAACTGTGATGCCAGTTGATTTGTTTTCCCTCCCCTCTCCCTGAAGGTGCTATCCAGTGACAAACAGTATTCAATAAATTGCAGCCAGGACCCAGCACATTGCATAAATTTGTGCCTCTCTGGAAATGTCACAACATTTTCCCTTCACATATTTTATCACGTCAACAGCATCCTGTGGTTGTTCAGGGGTGAACTCCCAATTCATTGGAGTTCAATCCAAATACTAATCCACTTCTTCCCCCATTCCACGCCAGTCAGAATTACCCAGCCCTGAGGCAGGCCTCTGAACAGCTTCCCTCAAAATCTTTGTCTTTGAAGATGGTTAATATGGTGTAGATCATCCAAACTGTACAGAGAAACATAGCAGAACTAGCAGCAAGATTATGTTATCCCTAGCATCCAGTGGGGAATACAACATTCTCAAACCTGTTATAACAGACCTGTAGGAGGACAAGGAGGTGAAAGGCTGGGAAAAATCATCCTCTCCTGTTTCCTCCACAGGCTGAGTGTGATTATTAATGAACTCCCATAGTCAGCAGCCAAGGCCAGAACAAATACCACCAAAAACACATTTCATATGAACATCATTTCCCCTGATGTTATCATGCCATAAACTGATTAGCACATAGTATATTAAAAAGAGCAATCTTGATTCCTCTCTCTGGTTTGAAAAGGAGCACTGTGATGGACAAATAATTCCACACATAAGGACACAAATACAGGGTTAGGTACCACACCCACATAAACAGACCGAGCAACATGGTGACCAGCAAGTTCTGTACTCTATATACTTTAATATAAATTGTGACTTAACTTCTCTCTTGTGCCCCTCATTGGGTGCCAGAGGTGTCCTGGGTTTAAAAACTCAATGGGGAAAATTAAGGCCACTTAAACCATCTGCTTTTCTATAATGGAGAAATAAATACTAAGAGAGATGGAAGCTGAGTCACAATTTACTAAAGAGGCTTGCAAGAAACACAGCAAGAGTAACAAATGATTGGACAAGAAGAAAATGGTTTAACCAGCAAAGGCAAGACATCTCCTGCTTCCCCCCAAGGACAAAACCCAAATGGTGGCTGTCCCCAGGCTGTCTGCCACGTGGACCCGAGGGAACAAAGGCACGCCAGAGAGGTTCTTGCAGCTCAACCTCCTCCTCCCAGCCTGGCAACAATGGAAAACCAGGGCCAAAACAAAATCTTGGCCCAGAAGCTCTTCTGCCAAGCTGCTGTGCTGAGCTGCAGTGGATACTTCTCCTTCTCTTTCTCTCTCCTTCTCTCAGCACCAGCACGTGGCCTGGCCCCAGCAGGCTCTGCTGGGCTGGCATTGTCCTGGTGCTCCATTTCCCACGGCAACCTCCCACCCAGGAGCTGTTTTTTCAAGGCTTGGACTCTATGGGGCTGGAAAAGTGAGGAGCCAGGGATGTGCAGTGATGGGAGTGCCATCCAGGCAGCCCACACCTCTCCCCGGCACTGGGCCAGACAACACTGGCCACCCTTCCTCTTCCTCTGCTGCCTTAAAGAGACACTAAAGTCCACTAAAGATGATGTAGGGGAGTGTAGAATACACTGTTTTTGTCTCCCTCTCATAATGCTAAGCTCTGCCTCCTATCTCTGTGATGGGGACATCCTGTATGTACTATATTTTGATCATCAGATGGGAAGTGTTCTACTTTGTTTCTCAGCAATACTTTGTACTCAGTTTTTATTGTCTGTGATAAAAGCTCAACCTCATTATTATCCCAGGATTTGGGTGACAGTGGAGAATGCATCACAGCAAAGCTAAAGCCTAGCTGAGAGCAATTTTACTATTAGAGGCACAATTACTATCCATTACAAATTCCAGGAATGAGCACAAACATAACTTTAATAGGTGACTATGTTGCAGCAGCATGCAGAGAAAAATGGCATCCCTCCCTCAGCCCAGAAGAACAAAGAAATAAATAAAAGACTTTTGGTTGCATGCTCTGTATTGAACTCAGGCAGTCCTGGAGGCATTTGGCTCCTCAGTGGAAAGCAGCCTGGCTCCTCAGTCTGTTGCTGTTTCATTTGATTTAGTAGACTGTTTCAGGCTCCTGTGCTGCCTGGTTCAGCACCTGTACAGCAGGAAATCTCTGGTTCCTGGTCTCCACAGAGGTGCCAGTGTACCAGGGCTGTGTCTGACTCCTTGAATCCACTCCTCTTGTCCCACAGAAAGGATGGGTGTTCGTGTGAACATTTGGACACTTCTAGGCTCAGAGTATAACTGGAGCTGAAAAGGATTTTTTTTTTCCCCTGTTTAAACAGCAGCAACTGAAGCTTAACTGAAGTTGTTTGCATTTACTTTCTTTTTACAGTTCAATTATTACTGCTTTAAAGAAAGCTTTTTTTCAATAGAAATTAAACTTGGACCAAGGGGCCATTTCAGGAACGCACCTCCTTATCCTGATAGCTCTAAAGTAAATTCCTGATTTTAAACAACTGCCCACATGCCATTGACTCTCCATCTCCTAAGAGTTGTTTAGGCAAGTGAATGAAGCAGGTCAGAAACAAATATGAAGCTGAAAAAAAATTAATCAATTTACATTGCCTATAACCAGAGAACAGCACAAATGCTGAGGAAGAGGTAAGCGCTGAAACGCAAAGTGATTTTCTTTTTCCCCAGCAAAACAATTGAATTTAAAGAATCTCAAAGTTACATTTTGAAAAATAATTGCACACAAAATATTGTTCCTGTTCTTTTATGTTGTTTTATGCATATCTCTTTATATCACACTTGTGTGCATGAAGAGAGATGGAAGCTGAGTCACAAGTGCCCTCCTAAGAAGGAGGGCACTTGAAGAGTGGAGACTTCAGTGAAGGCTCTTGAAATCTCTAATACCTTACTTGGCGTGGGTTCTCATTTTCTTGCAACTTCAGTAATTCATCCAGCTACTGCAAGAAAGGGGAAGCTGTGTATGCAGGTTCTAGACAACATTATTTCCTTGCCCACATTTTGTGACTTTGAAATTAATTTCTGTTCTTGAAATAACAATATTAACATAATTCAGTGCAGAGATTTAATAATATATGACACTTTAGCTACCCAGACATTTGTATTTGAATAACTGTATAAGGTCACTCATTAGAGCAGGATCTCCAAATAGTACTGTTTTTCTTTCCCAGATGTCTGTCCTCCTGTCCTTGAGTTCCCTTTTGTTTGGCAGTGTGTTGAGTTTATAGCATTATGACCATCTGAAATACAAAAGCTTTTCTGAAGGAATAATGGAGAAATTGTCTTCTATGCCTTATTTTCCAACAGAGGATCAACAGCTCAAATATTTTTTATGCTCAGGCATTGGCTTTGAGTGACCTGGGCAGGGGCTGGGAGGACCAGCTCAGAGGAGTGGTGTGCTGGGGCATGGGCATGAGCACTTTGTGTTTCAGGCAGTTATGCCCTGTCCAGGAGTTACCACACACCTCTGGCCTCAGAAGTCAAGTCTGTGGCCACTAAATACAACTCAGGAGCAGAACAAGAGCAGGGAGGTGATGGTTGAAACTTCTTATCACTGCCACTGACTTAGGCATTGTTCTGGCCAAATTACAAATTCCATTTGTAAAAAAAAGAGTAACTACAGCCCAAGATGTTATAATGAGCTCAGCTGAACTAAGGTGATGTGCTAACATTAAAGAACATAGTATATAATGCAGTGAAGAAAACAGTGCAAGTGCCTGGGGTCGTTATGATAGACTTTCTCTGAGTGAATGACATAAAGACATAAGTAGTGTGTTTTGATTTGTTTTTAATTTAAAGTACGCCTCTTCAATGAATTTTGCATGAATGCATTGCAGGCACTCTGCCTGTTGTCAGCATTTACATCTGTAAATGTGAATGTCCCAGGCATAGTTCAGTGGTGCTAATTCATTTCACTCCATGGGAAAAAGAAACAGAACAAGGAGTTAAGAGCCCTTTTTTTTTTTTTTTTTTTTTTTTAATTCTGTGTCAATAATCCAACTAGCTTAAATGTATATTTATTCTATGTTGGAAATGCAAACTATTCAGAATGCTATGAGAGCTATGAAAAACACAGGGCTTGGAAAACTGGCAGTTTTTGTGGTTTTGGGGTTTTGAGTAAAGTTTCACAACCAATCAGCCCAGAATAATGTCCGGTAAAGGCATTTCTGCTTGTTAGTCTATTTATTTATTTACTTTGGCATTGTGAGGGAAGGCAAGACACATTTGGAGGAAGGTCAGTGAAAATACTCCAGATCTGCCCCAGGGGCTGATGCTGGAAAGTGCTGGGGCCCTGCTGCAGCTGAGGAGGTGCTCAGCACCCCTGGTCAGCCAGGAGAGGGCTGGAGCACAGCCTGCCTGCTCGGGCAGTGTGGGCACTCCCAGCCTTCCCAAGGAATTTGCACAGAAAGCAAAACCAATACTGGGTCCGTTTGACTTTGGTTTGGTGGCCACTGGATTTTGTGTGTCTCCTCCTCTGCTGGTGGCCCTGCTCTCATCTGCATCACTGGAGACCTGCCCTTTGCTTGATGCTGTGTGCTTTCCAGCAGCTTTCCCAGCCTGCCCCCGTGGCCGAGCATGAACTGTTTGACTGGGCACCGGCCGAGGCTCTGAGGACAGTGGATGCAGTCTGTGGTTCCTGTCCCTGCTCCCCGGAATGTGCTAACATGTCATGCAGTGTTTTGCTGGTGGGTTTATGTCCTTGGGATATTAGGATGATTCGAGTTCAGGAGAGGAGATCTCCCAGGGGGGAATGTGTTTGCTCAATGGTTTGTTCAACTCATTCTGGGCATTTCCAGTGGGAAAGGCTCTCCCTGCCCAGCTGCCTCTGGGTGTACTGCCCGAGGGGGATGGAGGGGGGCTCCAAGAGGACTTGGGTGTTTCCTAGGGAGCACGGGCAGTGCTGGGGCTCACAGCTGGTTGTCCCACTGGCTGTCACCGTGTCTTGCTCGCGGTGCTGCCCAGGGAGCCGAGCTGTGCTGCCAGCAGAGCCCGAGGGGCTCCCGGCGCGGGCCGTGCTCGGCACTGGCGTGCAAGGTCCAAACCAGGGCTGCTTTCCTCTGCAGCTTTTGTTTGTGTCCTTGAGTGTGACAGATGGGGCAATATTCCCCAGCAGGAGGCCTCTGGAGAGGAACGAGCAGTTCGAGAGGCAAAGCTGCTTCCCCTCCGTGCAGCAGTGCCCAGCCCCACGGGCAGGGCCTCCGCAGACCCCCCTGCAGCCGTGGGCCCAGGGAACGCCACATCCCCAGGAACATTTGGCTGTGCCAGCCGCCAGCCTTGCCAGCAGGCCTTGTGGCACCCCAGCGCACCAGGGGACACTTGGTCACAGGGGCCTGGTGCCCAGCAGCGGCACAGCCCGGCTCTGGCAGATCCCGGAGGAGGAGGCGCGGGGAATGTCCGATCTCCTGAGAGCACTGCCACCTTGTGTCTGTCCGCCCTGAGCAGAGACCAGCTACCACGAGACATCAGGAGACCATCCCTCCATGGCCTGGTGGCCGTGGGGCACTGCTGGCTGTCCCCTCCAGGTGCTCCCTCGGCACAGCTGCAGAGCAGGGCCTGCCCGCAGCACGGGGACAGGGCACAGCACAGGGCAGCTGCACGGCCCCACAGCGCGGGGAGCCGAGTGCCACCAGCAGCCCTGGCCACAGCTGGTGGCCCTGTGCAGCACGGCACGACGGGCTGCAGTGCTTGGTTTTCTTCTTTAACCTGGAAGGTCAGTTCTGGTTGTCCCCATCCTTTCCCGGGCGCCCAAGCAGATTGTTGAGAGCTGCGTGCTTCCACCAGGCACGCTCTGCACTACATTAGTTTAATGGCACTGTCACTGTGAATTGCAAACTTTCTCAGCTCCCCCCTGTGCTGGTGAAACATGGCAGCATAAGGAACATCTGTTCTCTTACCCTTTGCTGGAAATGGGAACCATCATATTGCATTTTTGTTATTAGCCTTATTTGGATGCCAGTGGTTTTGTTTCTAAACACATCAAGGCAGCTGAATAACCTTAATTGAGTAGTACAGAAAAAAAATGGTTTCATGCAAATGAGGCTGCCAGCATAATTATTAGGACAATACTGAACTTCTATTCCTGAGATGGGTTCCAGTTTCTTGGTTTTTATATTGCTCCCTTGCTGCTGAATTTCATTATAAACATCTCCACAAAAACTGATCTATAGTTAGGCAGTAAACAAGTTAAGTCCTTAATTTTTGACATTTAAAGGCAAACAAACCTAATTATTACAAATGTGAATTTGAGCCTTCATTTATGCACAAAATAATTACCAGTTTTTGCTAGGAATAACTACCACAGGTAAAACTCTCTGCCTTATATGACTTAAAACAGGCTCCAAGATTTTTTGTGCAATTTCGTTAAAGACAGCAGATTTTTACAGCTCCTATGGAAGATGACAGTATGTAAAAATAGAATCAATTTAATAATTCCCAGATTTAATTGTGATGGATTCATTGTTATTGCATGATCAACCACAGCACACAATGGCAATTAAGCAGACTGCATATATACAACTCTCTAGTCCACCCATTATATAGAATCACTTCATTATTAAGCCTGAGGGCAAGTCAGAGAGCAAGATTGCAGTAAGAGTCGAAAAAGTGGCAGAATCTGCTCCAATAACTTTGCTGGTGCCTTTCTGTGCTGCAAGGTACACATATCCTTCGTGATATACACACCTTCCTAAAAATATTGCACTTTATGATATCTCCTTTGCCAGCTTACCAGAGCATTCCAAGAAGCTGCTAGCCAGGTGTGGTGTGATCTGTTTTTGGTAGGTTTACCTAGGTTTGGAGAGGTCTTTGGTGAAACCTGGACATCAAACTTCCGGTGTAAATGATGGGGAGGCTTTTTCCCCTAATGATTTATTTAGGTTTTATTTTCTTTTAGACCCACAGCAGAATTCAAGGCTGTTTTGGGTCACCTGAGAAGTATGTTGGTGTAATTCCTAGGAAAGCTGTGCTCATTGTCACAGAACAATTGTATCTGGTGTCACACTGGTAGGAGTTTCCCTTTAAGACAGGCAGACTGTAAAACCAGTAATCCTGGCCAGGTCAGGATTGTGTTGTATCAGCAGAACTTTTGTGGGGAAGCTCGCACAGCACGTGCCTGCTCTGTCTGGCTCAGTCCATCGTCTTCACAACTAATAACATTTACTCCAAATTTAAAGAGGCGCAAAGTTCAGCGAGCCAGATTTAGTCTGGGGGTGTCTCTACTGAAGTCAGTGAAGCTTGTAAACTTGGCTGGATAGTTGGTGTTGGAGGAGTGAATATAAGAACAATTCTTCAAGTGTTTGTTTTCTTTTTTACAATCACAGAACAAGGCAATTTGCAGCAAAGTGTTGCATGCAACTGCTCTCAAAGTGTAAGTCACAAAGGATGCTGGACTTGGGTTTTAATTAATGCTAGAAGTTTCCACTACATTTATGCTCATTTCTGTCTCCCACAATACCTCCTCTCTGAGAAACAGATACTCTAACTAGTCTGGTCATCTGAAGTTGGAAATCTGTACTGATGGTACCCCATGACACTGGGGGTATGTACTTATTTGCTTCATAAAACTCATATTTCCCTAAAGCTGGTATTGCTGCCCATAGTGCAATAGTGTAATTATCAGCTAATCAATTAAATTCATACCTGGACCCCAGTGCAGACTTGCCTATGCTTTGACTAATTAAAAAAATGGCAAAAGTGCCTGTGAATTTTTTATGAGTTGATATTAGCTACAGCCAAACACTGAGAATGAAGAACAACTGCCATCCTGACAAGGGAAGATTGTTGTGGCAGAATTTGTTCAGTGCTTTCTTTGGCCCGTTTTACTCTATTTTAACAAATCTACATTAGTGAGTTTACAGTGGTTTGTAGTTTGAGTACAGTGTGTGCTATGCTGTATTTGTGATTCGCTATTAGTAAACACTCCTGAGTGCACTATTTGCAGAGCCTAAGACCTTTCATGCAGCCCAGCACAATATGTTTCCCATCATCACCTTTGGAGCTCTGATGTTGAGAACACTGAACCAAGTCCTCCTGGAGCTGGAGTCTGTGGCCACCTGTTTTATTAATCAAAGAGGGAAAATTCGATGCAAGCAGGGCACTCCAGTGTTCTGAGATGCCAGATTGTTGAATAATCTCATTTTTTTAAATCTTTCCAAGGAGATTTTTGTCTTGGGGAGTGAATCTGAGACCCTTCCTCTCCTCTGACCAAGCCTGTTCCTCGGAGTTTGCCTGGGCTGTGACTGGTGCTTCCAGGGCAGTGTCACCATGTGCTGTACCTGACACCTGGGGCACCCTTGACTTCTCCGGGCCAAGCAGGGGAATGGGAGTCTCACACAGTGTGCTGGTGCCACTGGCTCCCTTGTCCCTTGCAGCCCAGGGCAGGGCTGCCCTGCTGGCTGCCCCAGCCAGGGCAGCTGGCACTGCCAGCACAAGTTGCTCCTCTGCAGAGGCGGGAGAGAACAGGAAGCAAGTGGTGACTAACAGTCCTCATTCTCTGCTTTTGAGGCAGCAGAGCCACACAGCCCCTCACTCAGGGCAAGCTGCTCGGGCACAGGCTACTCCTGGGTAAAATTCATTGCATCTGGCGCTGCTCATTTCCTTTCAGTTTTTATCTAGTCTTTCTGTGTTTCCTGTTAGCACCTAATGCCATTTGGGACAGCTCAGGGACTGCTGCTCACTGTGTGTTTGCTGTGCAGGGACCAGCAGGAGCTCGTGGTTACAGCACTGTGATCCAGCTAGCTTGTGTTTTGATGGATCCTGCCTGTGCTTTTCCATGTTCTTGCTCTTGCAGTAGGTGTAGTGTAAAGGATGAGGAGCTGGGGCATGGAGGGACCTCTGTGAAGTCTGTTAAATGGATCCCATGTTTCTGCTGGAAAACACTAAGGGAAACAAACAGCTAAGACCAGAAAGCTGCATGTAAAATGTGGATTCTGCTTTTTCTTCTCATGTGTCTCCCTCTTTGACTGTCTTTTATTTGTAAATAAATAACCATCCACTTGAATATTTCCCACATTTCTCAGGTCTGTGAACTTTTGTTTTTATAGGGTGAGCTTGTTTGCCAGGCAGGTTTTCCTCAAACTCTCCTGGTGCCAGTAATTAAGGGATTATTGTAATTACCTCACTGGTGCAGATATTGAGTATTAGTGCTTAGGCTGAATGTGCCCACTTTGATTTCTGTACAGTGACGCTAGGTAGGCTGTGCCTGAGCTCTGCTCTAAATGAGCACAGTGTCATTAATGACCGCGCTTTTACAATGGGCATTTTTGTGCTTAAGAAGCTTTTTATACCTTAATCCAACCTGATGCAAGCTATGGAGGCAAATGCATTACAGGTACAATTTAATTCATGGCATTAACAAAGCTTAAAAACTGATTCGGACTGCTCTGTGAAGGGTTTAATGAGCTGTGTGTCAGATCCTTGGAGCTGGCTGAACTCCTCTGGCTGCAAGTCAGTGTCTAATGCTTTCATTTCCCTGTCCTGTGCCTGGCACTGGCCTTAATGCTTTGCTCCTTCCAGGCATGAGAGTTCTTCTCATTTACATTGGCCTTCAGGGATCATAAGGAATTGAAAAATGCTGTAGGCTCTGTGTGGATCCCCTTCCTCCACGCAGCTGCAGCAGGGATGCTGTGGCATGCTGCTGACAGCCACTGTGCCATGCTCCAGGTGCAAGGGAAGCCACAGCCAAAGCACACACATGTGGCACCCCAGGTGGATAGAGCACAGCAGCAATGTGCTCCTGCAAGTCCTGGGCTCCTGCAAGTCCTGGGCAGAGACCTCACCTTGTGCTGAGCGCTGTGAGGGAGCAGAGCAGCCCTGCTGGAACTGCTGCTCCTGTGCTTCAGCACATCCAGCACGCCTGCCTTTCCAGCCTGCTCTCAGTGACCACATCTGGCTCTTACATGTTTGGCCTGGAATGGCCTTTCTCCTAATGGCAACTTTTCCATTGCACACAAGCTCCTGAGTTGATGATAACATTATGTTTCCCTGTAAGCTGTGCGTGTGGAGCTGTGTCTTGGTTCTTGTCTTATTCCATCTGCAATTAAACTGCTGATGAAACCATTCAGATCCTGAGTACTCTTGCACTGTGGTCAATACAAAGTTCTAACACTCATGAGCATGAAGTCTGATCCTCAAGTTCCCTTGCAGATCATTATTTTTTTATTCTGTGCTTTGCCCTGCTCCCTTTTTAAACCAGCTGAAAAACCATTTGTGCTGTAGGACAAACTGTCCCTCATCTGCACCATGAGATGCTGTAAGTGCCTGCTCCTGCTTCACAAATGACCAGCCAAAAGCAGTGACAATGCCTATAGAGAATTAACCTCTACCATCTCTACAGCCTTTAATTTTTGTTTGTCCTGCTGCCATAGAGGTTGTATATTATGTATGCCATCCTCGCTTGCTTCCTGTTCCTGGCCAGCTGTGGATTGATGATAGCATCTTCAAGTTGTTGGACTTCCTCTTCTTGTCTTTAATCTTTTGGTTTCAAAATGGCCCCCACATTTACAGTTACCAACCACAGCAGGCAGATAGCAGCAGCTGGTAGCCAACCAGACAACACTGACTGCATTTTAAAAACAAAAAGAGATCTGTTCTTTAGGTTATGTAAGAGGATCTACTGCTAAGATTTAGTGAAGCAGAGTAATTTCTGAAGTGTTTGGCAGTTATTATATTAAATGTGCTAATTCTTGACATTTTTCCAAATTCATGTTGGTCCAGTTTGACTCACCTGTACTTGTAGAAACAGTGATAGCCAGTAACACACTTATGCTACATAGCATATAAATTCAAAATGTAGCAACTGGAGGAGAATTTTATACTCAATGAACTTACTTGACTTGCAACAGACTCCTTCCTACCACACCATGCATTCCTCCCACTATTACTAAAGACTCCTGTTCAGGAAAGTAACACATTTTCTGTACTTAACACCTGTGCTCACAGTCAGGCTAAAGCAAACCTAATGTAACCATCCAGTTCTTCAGAAGCAAAGCCACAGGTTATTTTGCTTCCTCTTCCTTTCTCTCTTCATTAAAATCTAGTTTCACAGGGCACAGAGCCTGCCTGAGCTGAAGAGCAGATGTTTTGAAAAAAGTCTTGGCTATAAGCTGCTTTTTGTCTTTTTCTGGCTGGTTTTGTTTAAAGATTGAGAGGGAAATGTACCTTATTGAACGTTATTCCAAGATGTACAAAAAGTAAGAACAAGTCAGGAAATACAGATTTTCTTCAGTCAAATGCTATAGACCTCCCAGCTGGGTGTGCAGCCAATGTACAACTTGCACAACTGAAGCATCCACACATCAGGATAAGGAAGATGAGACTAATTCATTAGTTTGCTGCTGGTATGCATTAGTCATTTCTAACTGCTTTTTAAACTTATTTTTATGCTACAATCATGCAATTCTGCTAATGAAGTTATTATTCTGTATTATTAGCACCTAAACCTGGGTTGGTAGTAGCAAGTCTTGCTTCTGAGCTTTCTTCAACCATGACCTCCTGGTGTTCCTTCCAGACACTGCAAGTTCTTGCTTTCCTCATTCTGGTCACAATCCCACATGTCTACATTTCAATATAAAACTGAAGTGGTTTATTGTAAAAGTTTTATCTAAGGCTATTATTATCTACTCAGTGTTTCATTGTGAGGGAAGTTGTGTTTATCATTCAGGAATCATGGCCACAACCAGGAGATCTATATTCAGTTCATGATGTTTTACCTTAGGGCTCAACCCTGCAGTGTTTCAGGTCCTGGGCTAAAGCCAGCTGGACATGATCAGTATCATGGACTGGTAGAGGAAGGTAGGGGGTTTCTGTCCTATAGTCTGTTATCTCCTCTTATCTCTTGCTTCATTTATAAAATGAGGACTGTGTCATAAATGTTCCTTTATCAGCTTGTCTTTA